>NC_088395.1:75650000-78050000 GCF_037993035.2 Macaca fascicularis
GGAGAAAGGATCAGTCCACACTGCCCGTTTCTTCCATGTCATTGAGTAGGATGCAAAGATCAGTTCTACCAGCCTCTCTGGAGATTATGGGTAAGTAGATCCAGAAGATACCTGGGATATAAGTTAGAAAGAGGATCATAGAACCTTAGAGTGTCAGAGCAGAAAGAAACCATGAGAAGTCATTCTAAGCCAAAAGTTTGAAGACTATTTTTAGCCACATAAACTGCATAGCTTCACGCCTAAGTAGAGAACCCAACTCCCCCATTCTCTTTCCGAGCATCCTCAGACAAACCTGCAGAGAGACCTGGCTGGCTTAACAAAGAGGGAGTGGCTGGCTCAAGGTCCCACAAAGAGACACCAGTTTGCCCATTTTGTTGTCCTTCCTAGGTTGCACACTGCCCTTCAGTTAGTCCCCAGTGGTCTCTCCACCCCCTGCAGAAATGCAAGATCTCTGGAACTGTAGCTTACAGTTTCTTAAGGATCTCTACTCACCCCCTGCATGTGTTATGCTAGGGCCTCAGCTCCATGTTGGTTGTCTGAGTCTGAGTGGACCAATGGGTGGCAGGCAGTGAAGGGGAAGGGCAAAGCAGCTGGCAGAGCCATAGCCCAGGGCCCCAACAGCTGTGGCCATCTGTGTCTAGGCACTGGACGAGCTCTACCTCCAGTAGCAGTGACGTAGGGCCTTTCCTAGGCATCCCTTGTGTGTCTAGGAGTTGCTCAGAGGACTATGCCCATTGTCTTTAGGCCATTAAGATGCAGTAGAAGGGGAGAGGCTGGTCCATCCAGCCCCCATGTCTGGGGCTCACAGACCCTTGTGAAGTCCAGGCAGATGGTGATGGGAACTGCTGACATTAAAAGCCAAACCTGGGGTGGGGAATTCTATAGCCTCCTGGGTTCACAGGTCCAGGTGAGAAGCTTTTCATTGCTCAACCACCTTTATTCAGCTGCCATTTTTAAGAATTCCTTCTTGGAGCCCAAGAGTTGCTAGTCTCCTCTCTATGGATGATGTTAGAGGCAGAAAAGGAGAATAAAGTTCATGAATTGAGCACCTAATATGTGCCAGGCATTATGCTAGGTGCGTCTCTTACATGATTTTATTTAATCCTCAATCCCATGAGGCAGGTGAGATTGTCACCTTTTATAGATGAATTAACCAAAGTCGAGAAAGGTTGAACATCCTTATCTGGGACCCCCTTAAGCCCCTCCTTTCTGGTTCCCCCTTAAGCTCTCAAACCCTCCCCCTTTAAGCTCTCAGACCCCTCAAGCTGCATGGAGGAAAGTGGATTGGGAGGTGCAGAAAGGGGCTGGGGGAACAGGAGCAACAGGCCTGGAGGATGCAGAGTGCCACCCCCAGCCTGAGGAACTGGAACTCCCTGCTTAGCCCCCTGCAGTGGTTGGGGGCAGCTCCAGAGAAACCTTCTGGGAATAGAGAAATTCATTAGCGGATATGCAGGTCCCAAACCGATTAACGATTTATACCGTGGGCTCAAACGGCAGGTGGCTTAGGTTTATTATCTGATTTAGCCCAAAGGCCACCCAGTTCCACCCCTCCCTCCTCCTTTCCCTTCTTCCTGCGATCCTCAGACTCACTCAGCCTGACTTGTCCTGGGCCTTTCCTTTAATCCCCGAAGCCTCAGCCAGTTCCCAGGAGGGAACATGCTGGGGATGGTAGTGGAGGGGAATGGCGGGTGGCAGGGTGCCGGGATTACTTCCTGAGCAGCAGGTCCATTTTTAAATCCGAGCTTTGTTCATTTCAGGGACCAAAGAGGACTTCATTTCCATTTGGGAGAAGGGTAAAAGGAAAGATAGTGGGGTACTGCAGCAGGAAGGATGGAGGATCCATATCAAGGGGGAACTTCCGGTGTGATCAAGCTTTGATTCCAGGGCCAGTATAAATGCACTGCTCAACTGTGGGAAAGGGGCTGGGATGGAAATGACACAGGCTGGGCCTGCAGCCAATGGAACTTCCCCACAGAAGATGCCACTTAAAAGTGTTATTAAACCCTCAGGACTTTTAAAGCAGAGAACAAGGTAACTATGAACACTCTTTAAAGTGATATTGAGAGTTCCCAAGAGAATTCTGTGTCTTTCTCACTTCCCTCTGCCTTGGGATGGAGACACGTGTCTACCCCAATGTCCCCCTCTCCTCCCCAGCTCCTGCTCTGTCTTCCAGCCTAGTCCCCTACCCGCCTTCGGTTCTGAGTCAAGGCGCCAGCATTTATTTCTCAGTTTCTCTGGAGTGAAGACAGATGATGAGCCTGGGTCTATCTGCCTCAGCTGGGTTCTACCCCCTGGCTAACTTGTGGGGACTAAGAGGCTATGGTGGCCCTGAGCTCCCATCTCTCAACAGCAGCGTCAGTCCTGGGCTGGGAACTACCTAGGTTCCATTAGCTCCAGGCTAGTAGGCAGGAAATTAGGTAGATTGACCCCACCCCTGCAATGTTGAGCTCTGGTCTTAGGGATACAGGTGGAAACGTCACTCAGCTAGCTCTTGCCCAGATCTGATGTGACTTCCCCATTTCCCATGGAGCCTCCAGTTCTCCAGAGCAGAAGATTCCAGAGTCCACTTGGATTGCTGCTTCTGTGGGGAGTCCTACCTTCAGGAAGTTCTTCCTGGTATCTGACCTCAAGCCTTACTGGCATAACCAACTCATGTTTTTTCCTATTGTGTCTAAAGAATTGTGAGGGGGAGTTTTCTTGTTTAAGATAAAACTGCGAGTAGAGCTCAGAAGATTGGGAAGCACAGGCTGCACTAGGAAGCCTGAAGAGGCTCAGAGTCTGCAGGAGTGGGAGCTGAGGTGACCGGCCCCTCCCTCCTAGCTGCCTTTGAGGTTCCTGTCCCAGCTCCACGAAAAGAGGTCTCATGGGGTGATGGGAAAGGGCTCGGTGCAGCCTCTTTCTAGCTGTGTGACCTTGAATGGAGCTAGTCCTGGAGCCCTGGTCATTTGCCTCCTGGTTCAGGGGTCCGTCACTCACAATCTCTCATGGTACTGTTAGTTTCACCTGTTAGTCAATTATTCAGCTGAGTGCTGTGCGCCTATCCCAGAACTAGGCACTACTGGGGGTGGGGATGGCACTGCCAGGAATGTGACTCATGTGGCCCGGCCCTACCCCTCAGAGGCTCCCAGCCCATTAGCCCTTCCTAGCCTAACCTCCTCCTCAGTAAACAACCTGGGCTGGGGCTGGGGGCTGGGGGTCCTGTCAACCCAGCTGAATTGGGTAATTAAAATCTCTCCTCTCCCCCTGACAGATGACCTCCAAGGTCCGTTCCAGTCCTATGATTCTATGATTCCAGCTGGGGGTATCCAATTAACCCTTGTCATGCTTGGCTGGGCTTCGTGGGCTGTGGGGTGGGAGGGTTGGCGATGCAGAGGTCTGGGGAAGGCCCATTCTCAGCACATACCAGGATGCTCCACCTCCTTCTTCCCCTCTTCTCTCCTCCCCACCTCCTGGCCATGCCAGGGTGGTGGTCCTGGAGTTAGAGTTGCCAGAGTAGGGACAAGGCTAATGGTGGATTTGGCTCTGGGGTACTGCCTCTGTCCAGCCTGGGCTGAAGGAGAAGTGACAGACCAGCTGTGGCTTTGCATAGTATCTGCCTGGCTCTTTGTCAAGGCCCAGGCAGAATGTGTTTCCCAAGGGATGCCTTGAAGGTCTGAGGCATGGCGAGATGGGAGCTTTGTCAGTAAGACAGGGTGGGAGCAGGATCACTGGTCAGTCAACAGGCCATCAAGAAACCCTGCATCCTCGACCATATGTTCCCACTCACCCAATGCTAGTGCACAGCAGCCTCCTCCTGGTGGTACATTCTGTCCATTCTTCAAGGGCATGAAATTTGGGTGAGGGCTGAATTCCAACTCAGGATGGTGGTGGAGTTATATAGATGTGGCGATTGGCAGAGCTGATGTGGGCCTTAGAGACTGCCATAAACAGGCACCTTATGGGTCACTTAAGACCCTCAAAGTGTTTTCTTTGGCTCACACAGTGCCTACATTAATAAGAAATGAGCTGCCATCATTTAAAATTCAGAGTTTGACATAAAAATTCAGATTTATAACTTCTAAAATATCTGAATTTCTAGTAATACCAAGCTCACATTCTCACAGGGAACTGACAGCTGGAGCTGAGCGACAGCTGTCTCCGGAGCCAGGGCACATGCTCTTGGCTTCTTCATGATCCCCACCTGCCTGAGTTTGCCCTTCATGGGGCGAATGGGGAAACTGAGTCCCAGAGAGAAAGGCGGGCACTTGCCGAAGGTCACCCAGCCCAGGTGGACAGAGCCAATATTTGAACCCAGGCCTCCTGCCTGCCGGCTAACCCCAGATCCTTTCCCCATCCTCCTCCTCCACAGAGCTCTGCCGCGGGCCACAAGGCTCCTTTGCCAGAACCAGCCCCCTGCGTTCCCAAGGCCTGACAGCCTCTGTGGCCAGCCTTTGTCCGGTCACCTTCCTGTGTAGCCCCTTCAGTCGCCGGGGCCCCAGCCCTGGCCCAGGCCCCCTTCGGGTGAGAGCAGAGGCGCTGCGGGGCCTCTGCAGCCCGGCCCCATCTCCCGCAGCTCGGAACAAGAATCTCATTAAGTGCAGGGGGCGGCTGCCGCCGGGCCTGGGGCGCCCTGACCACAGAGCTGGCTTCCTTCTGCAAACAGCCCAGGCCGGGCCCAGCCTAGCCCGGGCCCGGGCTGAGCGGGCCTTGTGTGTGCGCACGGAGGGGGCATAGCAGCCGCCCCTCTACTCCTCCTGCTGCCTCAGGCTCCTCCTCCGCCCAGCCCTCTGCTGGCCCCATCCCTGCTTGGGTCTCCCCACTGCTCCTCCTGCCCCCCACCCCTTTGTTTCTCACTCCCTTCCACTCCTTTTCTCTCTCGGTGCGGTTCTGTTTCTGCGGCATTCTGTCTTGGTTTTGTCATCATCTCAGGTGCAGCCCCATTCTTCTCCGTGGTCTAGTTTCCCATCTCAGCCTCCCAGGCCGGCCTCCTCCCCTCTGTCTCCTTCTTGCGTCCCAGAGGGGTGCCCTCCTAGGCTCTGTCAGTCTCCATCTCCGAGCAACACTCTCTGTGTCTCCTCGCCAGTCTCTCGGCTTTCTGTGTCCCTTGGATCTCCCTCACTCGGGCTCTCTGACCTGCTCTGAGTCTGGGTTTCTGAAGCTGCCCCAAGGCACTTCTGGGGCGGTTTGCTGTGCTGGATAAACATGGCCCCAGCAGCAGGATGTGAGGAATTCTGCTGACGGCGCTTTCCTCAGGGGCTGAGGAGGGGCAGCGTGAGCCTGCAGGCAGGGGCCTCAGGGAGAGTGCAGTGTCCTCCCCATGCCTGTGTACCTGCCTTCTCACCCCCTCAGTCAGCTCAGGGGTGTCTCCCCAGCTGGAAAAAAAGAACAGGCCCCAAGGGGCTGCTCACCTGGCCTCTCCCACTCCCCAACAATCTCGCCGGACACACACACACACACACACACACACACACACACACACACACACACACACACACACAAAACAGCACACACTTCCCTCTGGTATCTGCAGCCCAGAACCAACTAAATGGAATTCAGTCCTGTGTTTCTCCTGGCCTGGCCTGCCTAGATCTCAAGGGCAGGGGCTCTGGCAAGGGAAACAACCCAGAAGACTTTGAAGCAAAGCATTGGAGGCAAGGACCCATTAGAGATCATTGCAGCCATCTCTCTGCTCTCAGACAGCTCCCTGCCCTTTGCCATCATTCCATACTTACAAGCCTTACCCCCTGAGGAAAAGCTTATCCCCTACCCCCTATCTGAAGGCTTTATCCCACTGTCGGTTGGAAGGTTCTTTATTTAAACCAAAATCCTTGTCCTGAGGTTCAGATACACAGAACGTGGGCGTGCCTGGGATGCGCACGGTGTGCGGCACACGTGTGGTGGTGTGAGTGAGGCCGTGTGCCTACACAGAGTGGAGAAGGGGTGGTTTATGTGTGGGTGTGTGATGGTGGCATCAGGTGAGACGAAGGTGCAGGGAGCTTAGAGGACAGATGATGGCTCCAGTGGCAGAGAGGCCGAGGGGCAGAAGGCCTGGTATAGTGGGGGAAACTGTGGATCTAAGTGTGAGGAAGGGGATGAAGAAGGAGGAGCCAAATGATGCAAGTCCCCGAGGCTTCCTGAAGAAGAGTCTGGACCAGATTTGTGAGAAGAGTCTTTCAGACTGAGGAACATCAGGGGCTATGGAGGTGTGTGGAGATGTGAGACGGTCGCCAATGGCAGGTAGTGGAACCTGCTTCCAGGACAAACATTCCTCTGACACCTACTCCTAGTGTGAACAAGTCATCCCAGTTTGCTCAGGACTGTCCCAGTTGCAGCACTGAAAGTCCTGCATCCTGAGAAAACCCTCAGTCCCAGATAAACCTGGGCAGTTGGTTGCACTACCTACCTACTGACCTCCCTACCCACCCTACCTACCAGACAATGTGCACCAGATGGTTTCAACCTCACAATAATCCGTAGTGGAGCGGGGAGTGGGGGCAGCTATGGTGTATTAGCCCCATTTTACAGATGAGAAAAGGGAAGCCAAGAAAATGTAAATAACTTGTTTTAATGTCGCACAGTGAGTTTGAACCCAAGGTCTGTTGTTTCACTGCACTGCACTGGTTTTGTTGTTGCTTTTTGTTATCCTAGTCTCTGAAACCTTCAGGGACAAACTTAGTAACTGTCCCGGCTCCCGCCCCTCCCCACCCCACACACATTCTGACCCCAGCCGTTTCAAAGTCCTGACATGAGGCAGTGTCATTTGGACCCGCTGCCCAAGTTCCACTGGGCTGCGAATGGGAGTGAGAGTGGGCTAGGGGAAGGGGGGCTTCATCTCTTTCAGCCCAAGGCCTACCAGGGCTTCACTATGGACTGCCACCTGTTGATTTTTTGGCTTCTCCTTCAGCTGGGGGCAGGACCAGCTGCTGGGGGGTGAGGGTGGGAGGCGGAAGCTGGGGGAAGTGCTGATTGGGGGGGTGTCTCTAGGGCCTTGCTGGGTTCCTGGGCTCCAGGTGGTGGGTCTGGGGAGGGCTGGCCCAACATCTGAGAGCAGGCTGGGGGTTGGGCCCCTGGAGTCCCACACTGCTGGTCAGCACCTCCGGTGTGCTGGGGTGTTAGGAAGCGGCCACAGAGCAAACAAACAGAGCCCGTGAGGACAGGAAGCAATTACGGACCACCCGGCCTAGGCTGCCGAGGAGCTGCGAGTGGGGGGGTAGGCCGAGGCAAGAATAGGCCGCCATCTAGGTGTGGCCTGGGGCAAGGCCAGGAAGTAGAATGAGTAGGCCCTGGGCTGGTGGGATTCTGGGGAGGTGATACCAAGTGACCCCCTACCTTGGAGAGAATCTCTCCCATTCAGAAATTACCTTGATGGGCAGAGGATCCAGAGGCCTGGTCCAGAGGCCTTGGTCTTAGGTCTAGATGCAGCACTTGTGAGTCTCATCTGGAGCCTGTCCCTTTTGCTCTCTGAGCCTCAGTTTTTCCATCTGTATAATGAAGTGCTTGGAATGAATGATCTCCAACAGTCACTCCAGGTTTAATAGTCCATAATGCCATAAAGCTGCTGAGACCTAAGGATTTATTTTTATTTATTTATTTGTCTGTCTTTGTTGCCCAGGCTAGTGTGTCATGGCATATCATTGCTTGGCGTGATCATAACTCACCGTGGCCTCAGACTTGCTCAAGCGATCCTACTGGTTCAGCCTTCAGAGTAGCTGGGACTACAGGTGGTCGCCACCACGCTCAGATAGGATTTCTTAGCTAACAAAGATTTATTGAGTATCAATTGTGTGCAGACCCTGGGCTAAGTGGTGGGGTTGAGGGAAGGAGTTCAGAAGTTTAAGACTGGTGCTTTTTCCTTGAGGAATAATACTATCTTTAAAAATGCTACATAGTAAATGTTCACATGGACCGGGAAGTTTAGTGAAATGCTTTCATTGAATTTCTTCTTAAATCTGCAAAGCAGGTAGGGAAATTATAATCCCCATTTCACAGATGTGGAAACTAAAACTAAGGGATATTAAGTGACTTGCCTAAGTCTACCTATTTAGGAAAGAGAGACTCAGGAGTGATTTTTTTTGGTCTTTTTTTCCCCTTTTTTGTGGAGAACAGGGTCTTACTATATTGCCCAGGCAGGTCTTGAGCTATCCTCCTGCCTCTGCCTCCCTAAGTGCTAGGATTACAGGCTGAAGCCACCGCTCCCAGCAGAAGTTTACCTAGATCAGTTTTCCTCCAAAGTCAGTATTCTGAACCACAGTTCTAATACTGTAGATGATAAACCAATAACTGCCCACAATATGTATGATGTGTTTTTCTGTTCATTATCCTATTTTAGCTTCACAATAGACCTGTGGGCCTGGTGGTTCTATTCCCACTTGACAGATAAGGAGATTGAGGATCAGAGAGTGAAGAGCATGGCTGCTCTCTTTCCAATGCCTGGGAGACAGCCAAACTCCCCTTTTCCCCCACCCAGTCCTGCCCTGGTTCAGCAGAAAGCCAGTGGAACCCCTGTAGTGCCTGGAAAGTGTCCCACTTTGTCAAAACCCCAGCAGGGGTTAAGCAGGCAGGCTGGCAGCATTTGGCCCTTTGCCCTGGCCTGGATGTCTGCAGCCTCCCTTTTTCTCCCTTCTCCAAGGGTTTATTGAGCACCTATGATGTTCCAGGCATCGAACTGGGGGCTCTCTGTGCATCATTCCCTTCATCGTCACAGCCACTCTGTGAAATAATTTAAACCCTCTTTTTGCAGATGAGAGAACTGAGGCTCAGGAACCCTCATGGAGTCCTGGAGCATTCTGGCTTCCTTCCCTCCCCAGGACCCAGTGCAGGGGCTGCGGGGGCCTTGGGAGCCTTTTCCCTCCCAGGACTCCCTTCATGAGCTGCCTGGCCAAGGCTAGATCTTCCTCTCAGCTCCCGGAAGCAAGGCCAGGTTCAACCTCTGTCACAGTGCCCTCCTTCCCTCCCTCCCTCCCTCCCAACTCCGGCTCCAGTTTCTGACTTGCATGGAGCTGGGGCTCTGGCTTGCTCAGGATGAGGCTCCTTTGGGGCCCTAGACTCAAATGCTCTTGTGCCACTGGGGCCTTAGCACATCGGTACTGTCATAAGCTTTTTTGACCAGAATACTGTCATAAGCTTTTTTGACTAGAATTACCTCATTTACTCCTCACTACAACGTAATGAGGTAGATACTGTTATTATCACAAGCGTTCCCATTTTCCAGATAAGGAAATTGAGACACGGGGAGGTAAATGGATTTCCCAAGGTCATGCAGCTGGTAAGTGGCAGAGCCTCAATTCACACCCAAGCCTGCTGATGCAGAGCTACATGTGAAGGTCCTTAAGTGCCATCCTTAAGAAGCATGGCCTTACCCCCTAGGCAAGAGGAAGTAATTGAGGGGCTTAGCTTAGGAGGGACATAATCTGCTTTGCCTATGACAGCAATCCTTCTGGCAGCTGCAAGGAGGGATGCTTAGAGGGGCACATGAGAGGCAGGGACACTGGTGGGAAGGCTGGGGCAGCGGGAATCCCACGAGGGATGGTGGTGTCCTGGTTGAAGGCAGTGATGGTGGCGGTCAACAGAGGAGGGCAGAGATGGGGAACATTTTTGGACTTGAAGGCTGCTCCTGCTCCTCAGGCTGAGCTGTGTGCCCTGGACGTGAGCAGCATTTGTGCTCAATAAAGGATACCCTTTTCTAAATGTTTTGCCTAGAGGGGCACCATATGGACTAGCTGGGCCCCTGACTTTCTGGATAGCTGCCTGAGACCAAGGTCAGTCTCCAGGAGGTTTGGGCAGATGGAGGGTCCCACACTGACCTCTCCTCTCCTGCTCCCCGCTCTGCCCCAAAGCTCCCTCTGAGGTGGGACAGATCATGACAATAGGGGAAAATGCAACAGACCTAAGTGTGTGCCTGTGTTGGGGGCGTCTAGAAGGCTAGACATCAAACTGTTACTAGTGGCTTCTGCTGTGGAGTGGTAGAGGGGATGACGAGAACTTCACGTTCAGCCACATACACTTAGGCTTTATGGGACTTTTCTTACACGGAACATGTTTAGTTTAAAGAATAATGATAGGAGTATTTTTAAGAGAAGTAAAACCCTAATGCTCAGGGTTGATGTGAATATCAACCTGTCTGATTGAGATAGTGGACAGCTCTGTGTAAACTGAGGGCTTGGAATAACTGATTAGTGATAGTCCTACCCCCTCCAGTGAAAAAGGGAAAGGTAAAATGTCTCTGGGCTGATTGTTACCAGGCTCAGAGCCCCCTGGCTGGGCTGAGCCCTGGGAAGTAGGTGGTCAAACTCAGCTGCCCTGGGCTCCTCAATGGTTGCCCTCATCCCATCAGCCCCCTGGGGCCAGGCAGAGTTTGCACAAAAGGGAGCTTTAGTTGTAGGCCTTTGCTGGGGCCCTGGGAATCAGTGACAAATTGAATGGGATAATAAGTTAATTAAAGCTGTCCCATCTGTGAGGCATCTCAGGGCAGAGGAAAGAGGCTTGGCTAGGGACCCACACAGGGCACCTAGACTTCTGAGCCACAGACTCCCTGAGGAAACTTAGGCCAGGCCCTTCCCCTCTCTGGACCTCGGTTTCCCCATCTATACAATAAGGAGGCTGGCAGACATTGTCTCTTAGGGCCTTGCCAGCACTAACATTCCAGGAGTCTCTAATTAAAACTGTCCCCTGTGTATTAATCTTCTTGTCAAGTTTTAATTAATGTCTGACGGAGCCAGAGCAGGCACCAGCTGCCACCCCCTGCTGGCAGGCAGGGGACACCCATAGGACACTTGACCTGATAATCACTGCTAAGTGGCCTCTATCCTCATATCCCCATACCTCCACTCCAGCTTCCTCTCATAGGTCAATGCTTTTTTCACTACACTATACCACCTAGGGTTTTAGTGCTGGTGTGTATGTATGTATGTTTGTGTCTGGTGGTGGTAAAGGGTGTATCCATCATCTCACCTCTGTGACTAACTAGCTCTATGATCTTGGTTTATAACTTAACCTCTCTGATCTTCAGTTTCCTCTTCCATCTAATGGGAATAGCATTCGGCTGCAAGTAACAAGAAAAATCAACTCAAAATGGCTTAAACCATAAGCACATTTATTATCCCACAGAATAAGGCCTAAGGAAGGGTTCTTCAACTGTTAGTTTATTCAGCATCAACGACTCCAATTCTTTTATCTTTCTGTTCCACTAGTCTCAGCTCTTGGCTTTTGTCCTCAGGCCTGTCCCTTCATGGTCATAAGGTGGCTGCAGCAGCTCCAAGTATCACACTGTAATTCAACAAAATCCAAAGAAGTATCAACTTTGCCTTGTGTCATGTTTTAAGAACAAGGCAGCCTTCCCCTGAACATTTCAGCAGCTTCCTGTCCATGCCTCTCATTGGCCAGAATTGTGTTGCATGCCAAGTTGAATCAAACCACATGGCAAGAAGGTTGGAATTACCATGACTGACTTACACCAGTATTCTCCACCCTGGCTACAGGGTGGTGGGCTGGGGGCGGGGGGCTTTAAAAAAATACCCATACCCAGACTGCACTCCCAGACCAATTTAATCTCTAGAGATGGGTCCCGATTACGAGTATTTTTACAAAGCTCTCTAAGTGAGTTAAATGTGCAGTCAGAGGTATGAACCACTGGCTTAGACTAATCAAGATTCAGCCCCTATAGTCCAGCCTCATATGTGCTGGCTATTCAGAGGCAGGTGAGCAAAATCGGGGTTCTGATGCAAAAGAGGCAGTGGTGATGAATGGTTGTTAGTGACCCAATATCCATACACATCCTTTGTCTGATATTATCACCAGGAGTGGTGTTTAAATCCATGCAAACATGTGTCCTCCAGAGAGCTTTCCTACTAGGACTGGCCCTGCCTTTAGACTGTAAGGCTCTGGCTACCCTAAACCGGTTGCTTCCACACCTAGCTACACAGCAGGTTCTCTGGAGATGCTTGTTAAAAAGGATGACTCCTGGGCCCACTTAATGGCTATGCAATCAGAATCTTCTAGAATAGAGCTCAAGAACACACAAATGTGCATGTGTGCATAAGTAAACACACACATACACACACACATGTTAACTCCTCAGAAGATTCTTAAATAGCATATCTATAGAGTGGTGTTTTGGAATAACTGTTCCACATATCTCCCTCATGGGCCTGAAATGGTGCCTGGAAGTTCAGCATTAGGGTAACTTTTCTGAGTTAAGTCATCATCTCTAGTACCACCTCTCCCCCAGCTAACACATGTGGTATTGTTGGTTGTGACAATGTGGTAGCTAGAGAGTCACTGAGGGTCTCTTGTCTCTGGTTTCTTTTATCTTAAAATGAAAGTAATAATGCTCGCTTCATCTGTAACTGCAAAGGGCCCAGGAGACAGCTGAAGTGGTTTGTCACCAGAACATGTAGAGGAGATGGTGTGGAAATATCTGTGCACTGGGACACTGGAGGTCAGTATTCCAGTCCTGTCACTGGGTCACCTTGGGCCAACCTTTTCTGCTCTGTAAACCCCCAAACCTCCATTTTATAATTTGTGAAATGTGAAGGGTTACATACATGGGTAGATTTTTTTTGCAGCATTCTTCAGGACAACAAGAATAACCTCTTCCACAGAAGTCATTTATCACTTTAACCCTGCCATTTCTGGTGGGCAGGACAGAAGTCTTCTATGTTTGGCAGAACGAGAATAGAGGAAAAAGACTGCATTGCGGTGTTCTTCTCAGGGAAGCAAGGCTGGGGTGGTGGTGGGTATGCAGAATGAGGTTTCGGGAAGCCTCAGATGAATGGGAGAGATTCCCAAAGACCCATGTCCAGGGTCTCTGAATTTCTTGGGGTTTTTGGGGGCCCTTAGCTTCACTCACTGGAGCTTCCAATGTCCCCGCTGCAAAGAAGGATCCCTCCCTTCCTCCCTCTCACCTTCAACAACAATCTATTGAACACCTACTACGGGCCAGGCATTGAGGGGTTTGTGAGGCTTGTGGGTACCAGGTCTGGCCCCCCAGCTCTGTATCCCACTCCAGGCCCTCGATCTCCCCTTTCTACACTTCCCTTAGCTCCACATCTGGCTCCAGGTCAAATGTGGATTTCCTTTCAGCCAGCAGTCCTGAGAGCATCCATCTGTGGAGCCAGAGCCAGAGCCAGAGGCAGCCCAACAAGGAGCTCATCCATCAGCTGAGCCCAGGCCGGGGCTGGGAAAGATGACCGCGGGTGTCAGGCCACCCAGGACGCGGGATGGGGAGGCAAGCTTCTGGATACGCCAAGGAGGTTTGTTCTGGCTGAGACAGTCTGAGGAGTGGGAGGATCCAAGATGGGGAGTGAGGAATCCTGGGTCTAGTCCTCTGAGTACTACTAACGCTTTGTGTGACCTTTAGCCTGTTCCTGCCGCTCTCTGCACCTCATCTGTAGCATGAAGAGTCTGGATTTGAATCCCAGAGTCATGGAATCTCAGAGTTGGAAGTACCCTTAGAGGCCATCGAGTCCTGGCCCCCAACTGATGCTTGAATCCCCTGTACCGCTCCCTGCACACATGCACTCTGCTTGCACACCTCCAGTAATGGGAAGCTCCCTTCCTCCAATGACATCCTGTTTTATCTCAGGATAGCTGTCTGTTAGAAGTTTCATCTGAAATTGGTCTTCCTGTGACTTCCTTCAAGGCTGCTACCTAACTCTTCTCCCCTGCTCTGTGCCACACATCTCCTCTGCTCTGTGACAGCCCTTCAGAGGTCTGAATTCAGAGTTCAGCCTTCTCCAGGCCAAAGAGCACTTTTAGCTCCAACTGTCCTCACAGAGACTGGTCTGTGATCCTTTCATGTGTGGGGCCCATAATTGGACAAATTCCACCAGGTGGGATCTTGGAAAGGCTGCAGAGGGCCAGAGCATCACCTTGCTCCTTCCAGACACAATAGTTCTTGCAGTTGGACCTAGGGTCGCATTTGGCTTATTACCTATATACAGGATTTCTACTAGCCTGTGAGCTCAGTGAAGGCGAGGCTTTTCTGATTCCTTTCTGTTACCCCAGTGCCTATTCCAGGGCGTTGCTAAGGGTTGGCATCAGAACTTGTATGTTGAGGTAGCTGAGGGCCAGAGGCCTGTGGGTGTGTGTGTGCATATGTGCGTGTGTGAATGCATCCTGAATGCAGTCTGAATTGGAAGAGTCTGCTGGGCCATGGAGGGATCCAGGTTCTCCATAGACTGCTACATTTGGCACAGTGTGGGGCCTGGTGGCACTGGCGCTCATCAGGGCCCAAGCCCCGGAGAGGCTGGTATCTTTGTATATGTGGCCTCTCATGAGTCCTGGGAGTCCTGTGTGCCCCTCACAGCTCTGTGTGCAAGTCACCAACGTTGTTTATTGCCCTCCGTGTCTGACAGAGGCTGGAGGAGGTGGCTGTGTCCCATCCGTTGGCAAGAATGATCTGGGGATCTGTCAGAGGCATTAGGAAATGACTGTGCCCCATCAGTCGGCAGCGGTGTTCCTGGCTGGCTGAGGAGGAGGTAGGGTGGTGGCTGAGCTCTGTTACTTGACAGGGGGATTCCCAGCTGTCTGCATGAGGAGGGGGAGTCAGCTGCCCTGGCAGGCAGCTGGGGTATCCTGGCCATACCTACTCTGACGTGGCTTATGTGTGTGTGTGTGTGTGTGTGTGTGTCCTTTTACCACTCAGCTGTCATTTGCCCCAGTCACCACAAGGGAAGTCAGCCTTACCAGAGCTCAAGGTTATGGGAAGGACACTCCAATTATTCCAAAGTCATCTGTCTCGGTCCCAGTGGAGTGGATAGCCCTTGTGCTCAAGCCTTAGCCTCCCTAGTAGCTGGAACTACAGTTATGCACCACCATGCCCAGCTAATTTTTATTTTATTTTTTTAAGAGATAGGGTCTTGCTATGTTGCCTAGGCTAGTCTTGAACTCCCAGCCTCAAGTGATCCTTCCACCTTGGCCTCCCAAGTTGCTGGGACTACAGGCATGAGCCACCATGCCCAGCCCCTTATGTGTCTTTTAGGACCCAGCTCCAGTGCCACCTCTTCCTAGAGGCCTTCCCAGACTTATCCTCTCCTCCAGTCTGAGTTAGGTACCCCTTCTGTGGGCTCTAATCCTCCTCTACCACTCTCCTCTGCTGCCCTGTCAAGCTCCTTTCACAGCATAGTTCATCATGGATTGCAAATACTTAAGCACCTGTTTGCCTCCCTCCCCCGGCCCACCCTGACCCTGCCAACCCCCACAACTAAACTAGGGGCCAGGCAGGGGAGTAGTGTGAACCCAGGAGGCGGAACTTGCAGTAAGCACCACTGCACTCCAGCCTGGGTGACAGAGCAAGACTCCATCTCAAAACAAACAAACAAAAAACAAAAACAAAAACAAACAAACAAACAAAAAAACCTAGGGGCCAGGAAACTACAGCATAGAGGCCAAATCTGGACCACTGCCTGGTTTTGTAAATAAAGTTTTATTGGAACATAGTCATGTCTATTCATTTACATGTTGTTGACGACTGCTATCATGCTACAATGGCAGAGTTGAGTAATTGTGGCAGAGACTGTAAAGCCCCAAATAATTACTATCTGGCCCTTTAAAGAAAAGATTGCTGACCCTCTGCCCCACAAGGGCAGGGCCAGTGTCTGTCAGTTCATTGCTGAACCCTCAGCACCCAACACAATGGTTGACAGGTGGTCAAAAACAGTTGTCAAATAGTGGGTGAAATATACAAGGTCACAGAGTAAGTCTGATTAGACCCAGAATTCCTGGATCCCCAAGTATGCTCTGACCTTTGATTTCTCAGTTCTGTGTCCCTAGAGACAAGAATGAGATCAGATTGCTTGTGTGCTCCCAGCCTTCCCTAGAGCAGTTCCAGGCCCAGAGAGCTCGCTGACTGACTGCCCAGAGGACTAGGCCAGAGAGGAAGGCAGGACAGTGAAGCTGCTCTGAAGGGACTCTCAGTCACCTCAAGGCTGTCCCTAACACTAAGGCAGTGGTTCTCAATCAGAGATGATTTTGCACCCCAGGGGACATTTGACAATGCCTGGAGACATTTTTGGTTGTCACATATGGGGGGCAGGGGAGAGGTAGCTGCTAGAGGCGTCTGGTGGGTAGAGGCCAGGGATGTCGCTAAAAATCCTACAGCCTCACACAGCAAAAATGATCTGGCCTAAAATGTCAATAGTGCTAAGGCTGGGAAGTCCTGCTATAAAGCGAGGGCCCTCAGACCTGCATGCACATTAGAAACACTGGATGAGTGTTTGAAACTCACCAACACTTGGGCTCTTGCCTAGACCAGTTACAACAGAACCTCTGGGGCTGGGGCCTAGGAATCAGCATTTTATAATCTCCCCAGGTGATTCTAATGTGAAGCCAGGGTTGAGAACCTCCTTTCTAGGGAAAGTTTATAAGGACAGACACTGCAGATAGCCCCAAATCACCCAGGATGGTCTTTGCCTGAAATATTTGGCCCCACTGTCAGGCCCTGGGGCCTGCTGGTCATTTCAGCAAATCTGGCTGCTACGCGTATGGGGTATCTCTGGACACTGAGAGGTGAGGAGAGCCCCTCTCTCTGCTTCCTTTCCCTTGCCCATCTCTGAAGGAGGAGGGGTGCTGTTGGAGGAGGGGGAAGGGGACTGGGGAACACAGCTGGGATTCCAATCACCTCCAACCACAAAAATCCATATCAAGCTATCTCTCCCCCTCCTCTCCTTTCCAAACTGGGCTATACAGAAGCACCTCACTTCCTGAAAGCAGCTCAGAGGCCCCAAGCTGATGCAGAGAGAGAGACTCAGCAGCATGGATGTTGAGGAGGAGCAGAGGGAGCCCCTGGCTTCCTGAGCTCGCCCTAGTTTGGGGAACATGTAAGAATGTCCAGAGCTCTCTGAATCACTTAAATCCAATCAGCCCCTGAACTCGAGCAGGCTCCCGGGCCAAGAAAAGGAAGGTGTTGGGCATGTGAGGGGAAGGTTGGTTTCTTCACCATGGGACAAACTTTATCTGTCCCTCTAAAATAGCAACTCCTCAGAAGCAGACCCAGCCTGGCTCCCCTGTCCCCTCGCCAAGATGGAGCTGGGTTTCCTCCCCAGAGTATGGGCCTGCCTCTCCAAGGAGAGCTACCCCCACCAGCCTCTGCTTCTCTCCTGGGCTAGGCAAGCCCTGATCACAGGTAAGGAAATTCCATTCGGCACTGCTCAACTACTGAGTGCTGGGAGGAGGGGAGGCCTGAGAAAGCAAGGTCAAATTTTGATGGGATTCTCTGAGCAAGAAGACTTCCCAAGCCCAGGGGCTGCTGGGAGTGAAGACTGGAGAGGCCACAGCTTGGCCAGAGTCTGATGGTAAAGCTGCAAGGAAGCAGGTAGGCTAGGCCAGATCTGGGCATCAAGGTAGATTCAAGCTGTTACCAGAGGGACAGAGCAGAGGCAGAAGCAGAATGAAACTGAGAGGCAGATTCACACGGCATAGAGTTATCCCTGGCAGGGTTGGTGGGGTGGGCAGTACATTAAATTACAGGGAAGCTCCAGAGAGCACCTGACTTGGTGAAGGGAAAGGAAGGGGGTTGGGAAATAGCACATGGGTAACGGTAGAGTCAGACCCTGAAGCATGAGGGAGAAATCAGAGAAGACAGAGAAGAGTAAATCAGCAAGAGGATGAATGCCCAGAAGTGCACTGCATCTGAGACATGCTGCACTGGGCCTTGTGGGTAGAGCACCCAGAGTGAGTAGGCCAGACATAGTGCTGAGGCCAGAGAGGGGAAGATCTGTGTGTTCACCTGGCTGAGAAACCAGACTTTATTCCAAAAGTCATGGGGAGCTATAGCTGTACTTGAAGCAGGATAAGTGATAGAATGAGATTGGATCTGTATGTGTACATATACAACATTAGCTCCCTTCTTGATTGGAGGCTGGCTTGGGGCATGGGTGGGTCCATGACCTGAAGACGAGGGACCATCTGGAGGCTGTGCAATGGTCTGAGCCCACGAGGTTGATGAAAGAAGGCACAGTAAGTGGTGGAGAGTCATTGTGGAACTAGACAATTTGAAAGGCAGGGTGAAGAAGACTGCAATTTGGAAACTCACATCAGAGTTTCATTGGCTTAAAACATTCAAATGGCTCCTGACAGTCTTTGGATAAAGGCTAAACCCCTTCCAATGGCCTACAAGGCCTGGGTGCTCTGGTGCCTAGCCATTTCTCCTGCCCCATCTCCAACCGGGCATGGCCCCCACCTCCCAATTCTTAGCTTCAACTCTCTCTATTGTGACTCCTTTCAGTTTCTCCACTGATCACTGCAAGACACCCCACCTCCCACGGGCCCTTTACCTCTGGCCTTTGCATCTGTTCTTCTCTCTACCTGGGATACTCCAGCCCTCCCCCTCCCCGAACCCTAAGCCTAACTCAGTGACCCTACATGCTGGGGCTCAGTCTGCTTTCTGGGAGGTGTTCCATGATCCCCACCCCAAGCCAGAATCAGATACTTCTCTTATGGGCTCCCTCAGCCCCGTGTACTACTCATCTCAGCCCTTAGTAACCTGCCCAGCGATTTTCTGTTTATTCTTCTGACAAAACTGTAAGCTGAAGGAGGGCAGGAATCATGACTGACTTGCTCAGTGTCATCCTCCACTTCCTTGCACAGTGCCTGGCACATGCTCAGTAAATGTGGAAGGCAGGCAGGAAGGCAGGAGGAAAGGAGGGAGGGAGGGAGGGACGGAGGGAGGAAGGGAGGAAAGGAAGAAGGGAGGGAGGAAGGAAGGATGGAAGCAAACCAAGAGTGATGCCCAGCTGAAGAATGGCGACATACCTCCTAGAGACAGAGGTTGGAATTTTTTTGTGAGGGAGAGAGGAGTTTTAGTTTAGGCCCTGCTGAGCTAGAAGTATCTGAGGGTTACCCTTGTGGAGGACACATCAAGTAGGCTGTCGACTCTGTGGGCCTGGAGCTCAGGAAAGCAGTTTAGACTAGAATGGTCTGCCAAGAGGTGAGAGCTAAAGCTGTGGGAATGAATTTGAAACTTGATGTTTTTGATTGCTAAGTAAACAGCCAGCCAAGAACCAGTATATTTTGAAACACTGGTGGCCAAAGACGTGACAGGAAGACGTAGAGGGACGCGGCGGGAGGTGGTGCCCTCCCCCTATGGGGTCGAGGGGGTTCCCTTCTCTGGAACTGTCCCAGCTGTCACACAGCTCTGCAGAGAGAGAGGGTCCTGGCTGGGGCTGGGGGTGGGGGTGAGGGGGCTGGCTTGGGAAGGAGGACTGGAGACAATAAAGGTCCCACTGGCTTCTCTGTGTTCCCCTCCCCCAGCCAGGTGCCCTGAGGCTGCCTGGGTCCTTCCCCCTGCCTAGAGCCTGTGGACCCTGGTTTGCTGTTAGTTTCCCATCTCCATGGACTCAACCAACACCCCCTTCCTCACTACCTCTTCCCTGGCCTAAGCCGGCTCTGTAACTCAATGCTCCTGCTCCTTCCTTAGCTCGGCCCAGGAACCCTGCCAAACATTGTGCTTCCTGGCCTGGAGATGACTCAGGCTCCCCTCCCCAGTACCACTCCAGCCCCTAGCCCCTGAGCCATGTCATAGGCTGAGCAGGGACAGGAGCTGAGAGGCAGCTTGACTCCAGGAGCCAGGATGCTGGGAAGTAGACCCAGGCCCCTGGTCCTGATGCCAAGCAGGTAGCATTCCAGTAGAGGGTATGGGGAGAGACAGGGACTGTGGGTATTACAGACAAGGTGTCAGGGCTGAGGATTGCCCAGAGGTCTGGCTGGCTAGTGTTTGTTAGTACCCTAGGAACAAGTATGTCAATCAGTACTGATTCAGCTGCATGCTCAAGTCTTGTTTGCAGCAGGCCAGGCCTTCTCACGTCCAGTCTCAGAGTTTGTCACTGAAAACGGAGGGGCCACCCAAGGGTCCTAGGGGCTTCAGGCCTGACATCAAATCCTGGCATCTCCTCTTCCTTGCTGGGTGATCTGGGGCAACTAAGTCACTTTGTCTGTGCCAGCCTCAGCTTACCCATCTGTACAATGAGGATGAGAATAATGCCTTCCTCCCGGCATTAAATGGGAGGATTAAGTGAAGGAACATATGGGCAGCACTTTGTCAACAGTCAAGGGCTGTAATAGGAAGGGTGTTATATTTATCTACATGGCTAGGATGGAGAAGAATAAACAGGTGGCTCTCTGCTTCTCTGTCATCCTGGGGCACATTCCCCCATTCTTTCCAGCTGATACTATGGGATTGCTTGAGGCCTTGGCCCATGGAAGGTCAGGGCTCAGAACCTTGGTTTCATCTTTTGCTGGGGGACTTTCAGCAAGAGGCTTGCCTTTTTTGAGCCTCAGTGAGCTGTACACAGAGGGGCAAAGAAAGGGAGAATTTCTCCTCCCCCCTCCCCCCCTACAACTTCTCTCCCTCCCTGTGGCTGGTGTGGTGATCAAAGGAGAGGTTCACACAGAGGTGAGGCCCAATGGCCCAGCGCCCTTCCCCAGATGTGGTGTGTGTGTGGTGGGGGATACAGAAGAAATGTGGACATGTGGAGGGCAGGGCCAGGGTTGGTCTGTGTGTGTGTGTGTGTGATCAAAGGAATAGGGTGGGGCGGGGCGGGGGGTGGGGGGTGAGTTCTTTGCATTGCTGAGGGTTTAGCCCTTTCTCTTGGTTGCCTAGATGCCTTGGTATTCACCCCCTCCTCAGTGTTCAGGCCTAGTATGAATGAAGAGCAGGCCCCTTGGTAGCTCACCTGCCTTGCCAGCTGTCCGGTCCCCAGCCTAGCTGAGTACCACCTTAACTTGCTGTTGCATGTGCACCCATGGGCCACTGGCTCCCTGGACTGACTGTTGGAGGACTATACTGCTGACAGTCAGCCCATGCCCGACTATCTGAGAAGGTGTCCCACTGCTCCACTGCCTGGCTGCTGGCTTTCACTAGCCTCTTGCGTGTGTGCCGATGGGTGGGTTGAGCCTCCTGGCTCAGGGTAGTAACCCCTGTGTGGCAGTGTGGGTGTGTGTAAGCCCGTGTTCTGCCCTGGGGTGGATAAGGCAGAGCTCAGCTCTGCAGCTTGGGGCCTCCTCCAAGGGAAGATAGGAGCAGAAATGGCAGCTTTGTTCGGGAGGAGAGGAAGAAAGATGCAGGCCCTCCTGGGCCCACTCCAGTGTCCCAGGGGCTCTGGCTGCCAGCTCAACCAGGAAACGTGCCTTCTAAACAATGCCCAGGCCAGCCTGTCTTGAGTCCTACTTCCCATCCTTGGTCAGAGTCCTGGGGGAGACACCTCTGACCATTGTTCTGAGGGACAGCTCATCAGGGTCAGGTCTAGGCCAAGCCAGGTCTACAGACCCCACACCCTGGGAGGAGGCACATGATGTCCCAGAGAAGCGGTTCCTCCAGCTTTGTTCTTGGCTGGGCAGGAAGCCACACGTGACACCATGGTTTGGGGTGGGGAGTGGGGGAGAGGCGAGCTTTGGGGTAAACAGTTTTCCTTTTTATTTCCCTTGGGTAGGGTTTGTGATGGGGGTAAACTGAGGTAGAGAACAGACACTTGGCCCAGGATCATGACAGAGTTGGATTGGCGCCACTTTGGCTCCATGGGGGCAGGGACTTTGTCCTGCTGTATCCTCAGTGCCTGGAACAATGCCTGGCACATAGGAAGTGCTCAATGCATCTTTGTTGGAAGTAGGAACCCCTCTGCTTTCCCATCTGGTGCTCCACTCACGTGATTGAAGGTTGCCAATGCTTATAATGTTCTGGAGTCGCAGACAAACCTGGCTTCCAATTCTGTCCACATCACTTTTTAGCTGGGTGACCCCAGGACTCAGTTTTCTTATCTGTGTGATGGAAACAGTTATTCCCACCTCTGAGTTGTTGGGAGAATTTTTTGGAGACAGTTTTGGGTGCTTTCCAGGCACATGGTAGGTGCTCCTTCGATGTAAGTTCTCTTCCCCTTTCTTCTCACCAAGTCTTCTCTTTTCCAGGCTAGACAGCCTGGCTCAGCAGTCACAGACATTCCTTATTCTCTCAATGAATCCTCACAAAAGGCCCCATCAGGTGTGGTACAGCTAATATCCCCATCTTACAGATATGAAAACTGAGGCCTGATGAGAGAGATTCTGGCCACGCAGTAAGTGGTGTAGTCAGGATTTGAACAGCATTCTGTCTGGCTCCTCGTCTTTTTCTCTAACGTAACACTTGATCTTCCCATTGATAAATCGCTTATGCCTCATACTCTAGCCATGTGACCTCAGGCACGTCACTACATCTCTATGATCCTCTCTTTCTTCAGCTGTCCAATAGGTTAATCATCCCAAGTCCCCCAGCCTTGATGACAATCCAGGGGGCTGGGGTATATCTGCCATTGTTTGTCTTTCCCCTGCTTCTCTCTGAGTGATTGGCAGACAGCAGGCCTGTGAATGCCATCCTCCCCAGCATTCCTGGCAAGGCGGCTGAAACTCCAGCGCTTTTGCTCTCTTTCCAGGAAGCATATCTGAATGCAAGTGAGTGAGCAGGACATTATTAGAGGGATAACATTGGGTCAACTCTCGTTTATTAAAACAGCAGTAAATCATTTCTTACAACTATTATTAGCAACAAATGACTTTTGACACACTGTGCAATTGATTGTGACACACCAGTAGGTCATGACTCCTCAGGGAGAACTGTTGGTATTTCTGATAGCTCTTTTGAGAATGTGTAAAGTCCTATGGAAACGCAAGCAACGATTAGTATTGTTATAATAATTATCATTGTTCTTAGTCTGGAAGTCATGTAGTGTAAAGGTTAAGATCATGGGTTCAGGAGCCAAACTGCTTAGGTTCAAATACTGGCTCTGTTATTTCCTAGTTATACGACATTGGGCAAGTTACTTGACTGGTCTGTGCCTCAGTTTCCTTACCTATCAAACAGGGATAATAATAATAGCATCAACTTCCCAGGGTTGTTTGAGGATCAAATGAGATGATGAAAATAAAGTGCTTTCAGAGTCTAGTTCAAGAGTCAGCAAAGTACAACCAGAAGGCCAAGTCTGGCTTACTGCCTACTTTTGTAAATAAAGTTTTATTGGAACACAGTCATGTTAATATGTTTACCTATTTTCCTTCTTTCTTCCTTTCTTTTTTTTTTTGAGACAGAGTCTTGCTCTGTTGCCCAGGCTGGAGTGCAGTGGCACAATCTCGGCTCACTGCAACCTCTGCCTCCCCAGTTCAAGCAATTATCATGCCTCAGCCTCCTGAGTAGCTGGGACTACAAGCATACACCACCATGTTTAGGTAATTTTTGTATTTTTAGTAGAGATGGGGTTTCACCATATTGGCCAGGCTGGTCTCGAACTCCTGACCTCAAGTGATCCACTCGTCTTGGCCTCCCAAAGTGCTGAGATTACAGGTATAAGCCACCATGCCCAGCTGTTTACCTATTTTCCATGGCTAATTTTGTGCTACAACAGCAGAGTTGAGCAGTTGCAACAGAGACTGTTGGCTTGTGAAGTCTAAAATATTTCTTTTCGACCAGGCACAGTGGCTCACGCCTGCAGTTCCAGCACTTTGGGAGGTGAAGGAAGGAGGATCACTTGAGACCAGGAGTTCAACACCAGCCTGGGCAACATGGTGAGACCTCATCTCTATTAAAAATTAAAATATTAGCTGGACATGGTAGTGTGCACCTGTAGTCCTAGCTATTCGGGAGGCTAAGGCAGGAGGATTGCTTGAGCCCTTGGAGGTCTAGGCTGCAATGAGCTATGATCACATTACTGTGCTCCAGCCTTGGTGACAGTCTTGTTCTGTCTCTAAAACATAATAAAATAAAATAAAATATTTATTCTCTGGGCCCTTGCAGAAGAAAAAAAAATCTGCCAATCCTTGTGCTAGTACATAGAAGAATTGCTCAATAAATATTGGTTGTTATTATTTCATTTTATTCTTCAAAAGCCCATTCATTGTAGACATGAGGATGGGAGTTCAGAGAAGGGAAATGATTTGTTCAAGGCCACACAGCTAGGATGATACAGGACTGAGAGTGGAACCTAGGCCCCTTGACTCCCAGTCCAGGGAACTTTCCTATATATGATACTGACCAAGGATCCTCCATGCTTGAAGTCCTTGGGCTCAAAGTTCTTCCATTAGAATACAAAAGGAGTTGGCTTAGCTCCCAAGCCACGAGATGCCAGCTGCCAAGCCCAGCAACACCTCCTTCCTCCTTGCGCCAGAGGCTCCACCAAGCCAATTGGCACAGAGCAGCTTCTTTGCCCCACAAAGGTCTTTCAGGACCCTTCTCTGCCTTCCTATCCTTGGGCCCATTGCCTTGCTAGGCCGGGCTGGGGTAGCAGCCTTGTTGGGTGATTAATGTTTTTGTCCCACGCTCAGGATTCTGTTATCTGCTTACTGGCCTTGCCCTTGTTCTTGTAATGGGCTGGTTTGAGGCCATTTACATTTCCTTTGGTGTGCTCTCCTGTCTGATAGCAACTATGACATAATTATGCTGCTCTCCCTTATCCTTAATCCTCTCAAACTGCCCAGTTATCTTTAATTTCCTGTTCATTTCCCTTACTGGGGAGTTAAGTAGAACTAAGTCAGGTCAAAAGTGATGGGGTAGCGTGGGAAATTTCATGGATGCTCACCCTGGGTCCCTGGAGCCCAAAGAGGTAGCTTGGGCTCCAGAGCCTGTGGAGGCTGGCAGGATACACCACTTCTCGGCCTTGACCCACTCTGTTAACAAATATAAATCACTGGTAGCGGGCTGGGATGGGAGATCTCTGACATTCCTTCCTCCCAGCTTGGACAGTCTAGGATTCCTGAGACCTAATTTCAGTGGGATCAATAACCTCCAGCCTCTCCACCTCCCCTAGCTACCCGTATTGAATACTGTACCATCAAATACTTGTCCCGGCTATCTCTAGGTCTCATGGACCCTGGAGTACCAGGCCTGGGAATAATCTAGCTAGAGGGAGAGAGAGAGTATGTGTGTGTGTGTGTGTGTGTGTGTGTGTGTGTATGTGTGTGTGGGGTGTGTGCATGCATATATGTACGGGCTCACACATGTTCCCATGACCACAGACTGTCTTTGGCATAGGGTCTGACATATGGTAGACACTCTAGTTGTGGCACTTGCTTCCTCTCTTGAGTGATCATAGTGTCTAACACTGGGCAGAGCTAGTCGGGTTGGCACACAGTAGATATTCAATTAATGGTTATCAAATGACTGGATTGAGTAGATGCATTCTTCCTGTGGGTGTGTTCTGTGTTTGTGAGTGTGTGTAGCATGTGAAATGGGTGCAGTCTGAGTAATGATGACAGAGGAGTATGTGCTCTGTGTGTGTATGGTGTGTGCCACATGTGGTCATGAGTGTGTGTGCTGTGCTGCTGTGTCTGTCTCCATGGGAGTAGGTACAGGCAGGAAAGTACAGTAGTACTTTTAGAAATCAGGGCACAAGCTCAGAAGTCAGACTGGCCTGGGTTTGAGTCCCGGCTCTACACTTTCTCATGATATTACTTTGGTCCCTGAATTCATCTAAATCCCAGTTTCTTCACCTGTAAAAAGGGTGGAGGGTGTTAAAAATGGTGAACTCACAGGGATGTAGGGAGCATTAAATGTGCTAGTGTAGGTAAAACTCTTAGCACGTGAAGTGGCACATAGTGAGCTCACAATAGATGGTGATTGTTGATGGTGATGAAAATAATAGAAATGCAGAGACCTTGGCTATCAGGGGCATATGTGCCCTGTGGGGAGTGTGAGTGTGTGCGTGTGCATGCCGGTGGGGGACACAGTGTGTAAATGAAGACCTGATGGGAGAGGTTGCAAGTGTTGGGCAGCCCCTGGGGATGCCTGCCTGAAAGGGAAGCCTAGAAAGCAGGGGCAGAGGTCATGCGCAAGCACAGAGGAAGCTGAGAGAAGCCCAGACTTGGGTGGAAGGATCTGATGACTTAATGAGCCTCTTCCCCTCTCAGCAGCAGGATTAATGGGATGAAGTGGGCAAAGGATGATTTAGCTGGAGATTCAGGAAACAGCTCCCGACAGGGCAGCCTATTAACTTAAGAAACGGTCTCTCCCAGGACCCTCCAGGGCTCTCACCCAAGGCATTTCAAACCCTTGCCTGCCCCAGAGAAGGGAGGAGAGAGCTGGGGATGTGAAGAAGAGAGAGCAGGGAGCCAATGCTGGAAGGCAGGCTGAAGAGCAAACTGGGAAGGGTGAAAAGTTTGTAGGGGGTGCTAGAAGATGAGGTTTGAAAAGGAAGGAAGTCTGAGAAGGAGGAAGAGGAGAACAGGGCCTCTGGAGGAGACAGAAGGGAAGAGGAAGGTAGTAGCACCAGGAGAGCCACCTCCTCCTCCCTGTGCCTGGTGGAGTCTCCTTTAGGCCAGACATTGCAGGCCGTCAGTGAGTCATGAGGGCCTGTTCTAGGGCTGTTCCAAGCTCCAGCGACTGGGCTTGCAGCTGAGATGACCACAACTCCAGGGTAATTCAGAGGCACCTGGATATGTGGAAGACATGTCCCTTGACCAGAGACTGAATCTAGGAGCCAGACACTCTACAGCAACTTAATTCTCCTCCATGGCATCTTCAGCCTACCTTTATGCCCATTCCTTTGACTCGAGTCTCTCAGAACACCATCTAGCCTGGCTATGGCACCTGGTCACTTCTGAGGTTCAGCCGAGACTGATCTGTGAGTCACACGTACTCTGAGTTGGTGACGGGTTGCCCTTATCACTTGCTATTCTAAGTTTAGAGTCCTGTCCCATTTCCCTGCACTCTTGAGGATAAACCTGCACCCTGAATGGGGGTGCCTTCTTTGGCCACAGTTGAGATAGACATCTGGGGACTCCATATTTCCACACCATGGGTCTCTGCCTTCATTCTCTTTATTTTCTGTTCAAGGACCTATCTATTGTTTGTGGGCCCTTGAAGGTGGGGACCACAATGATACATTTCATTAATGGTAAAAATGGTAGTGGTGAGCATATTACTGCCAATAAAGATGTTGACAGTGTCAATGGTAGTGATGAAGGTGCTAATAATAATAGCACTGATGGTGGTAGTGGTGATGAAGGTAATGGTGAGGATGACAATAGAGGTGATTATAATAGAGGTGGTGATGAAGATGAGGATGGTGATGCACTCGTGGTAATGGCAATGATGTTAATGGACTTGGTAATGATGACAGAGGTAGTAATGATGATGAAGGGAACAATGATGGCAGAGGTGATGATGGTTATGTTAGAGGTAGAAATGGTGGCAAAGAAGAGGATGAGGGTGATGATGATTGAAGTGGTAACAATAGTAATAATGACGGTAGTGGAGATAATAAGGTAGAGGTGGTGATGGTGATAATGATAGATGTGGTACTTGTGATGCTGATGGTGGTGACTGGTGAAAGTATTAGTGATGCTGAGAGTAATTGTGGTGGCAGTGATGGTGATAATGGTAGTGGAAGTGATGGTGAGGATGGTCATGTGATAGCAATAAAAATGGTGATGGGGATAGAGATGATCATGGGAGTGGTAATAGTAATGGTTATGATAAAGACTGGAGCAATTAAACATGGTGATGGTGATGATAATTATGATAGCCAAGAAACCAATAGGTCTACTCACTGGGTCTGTATCTTCTACCTTACTTTTATTTCAATATTTTTCTGGCAATACTCTCTATCTTAGCTTTACTTTACTTTCCATCTTTCACTTTTTCTGAAGAATTAAGCAGTTGAGCCAACCAATAAAGACATAGTGCAGCTGCTGGTGTCTAGAAGAGTAGTTGGGTTCTCTGGTTTCGTTTGTTGTTGGGAAAGTCATAATTTAGATAGTATCATTCCCCCATTTCCACTAAAGTCAAAACCGGAAAGAATTGGCATCAGGAAATAAAGTTAAAAATTACAAAGAGCATCCTGATGGTAAAGAATGCAACACTGAAAAGTTACCTGAGAATGGCTGTGGAATGTCCTACCTTTGAGGTGGCTTAGAACAAGCCAGAGACCCCCATCGGCCTGCATGACTCATGCCTAAAGGCAGGGGGTGAACATAATGAGTTCTGTAGATTAGGACCAGCTTCAGGAGTCTGATTCTTTTGCTTGCTAGGCAGAAAAAGAAAGTGGATTTGTCTGCTGAAACCTGGGGTTCCATCTCTGAGGCTAATGGGTAAGGAGATGAGAAAAGAAGGGCAGAGAAGGGAAGAGGCAATGCAATCTGGCGGTTTAGAGAAATGTTACAGTTCTTGTCCAGATTCTTTGTGGTTCTGAGTGGGAGGTGACCCAGGATGTGGGCCTTTGTGGTGCTGCCTCCAGCTTTGCATCTGCCAAGAGGCCGCCCTTCAGGGACATGGCTTTCCTCCCCCAGCCAGGCTGTGGTAAGAGGGAGGGGGAGAGGAAGGAAAAAGGGAGGGGACACTGCTCACAATTCCCAGGAGGAATCTGGTTTCTCCCACAAACTCTTGGAGCTCTTACCTCCCCCGCAGTTCCCCTTTCCCCTCCCTCTTCTCAGTTTCCTGATTTCTGAAGGCCACTCATTGAAGCCCCACCAGGGACAAGCTTCCTGCAGCAACTGGATGGGTACCAAGGCAGATGGTCACATGTCAAGAAAGGGGACACAGAATCTTGCCCAAATAACATAGTCGTTAGAGTCAGAAGCAGGGCCAAGTAGTAACTCCATTACTTACACACTGTGTGACTTTAGGCCTAGCAAGGCCATTCTCTGAGCCTCAGTTTCTCCCTCTGTAAAATGGGAACTGACCTCACAGAGTTTTAGAAGGGTTAAATGAGATAATGTATGTAAGGTGCCTAATACACTACTTGGCACCTAGTAGATATTCAATAAATATTCATTTTCTTCCTCCCTCACCCCCATCCCTTTTAGGGGAGAGTAAACATGGCTTAATCCTCTTACCAGGCTTCTCCCTGGGCACAGACCCTTCTCATCTCACTCACTCTGCCATCTGAGCCTCCTCCCCACATCCTCCATGAGACTGGTGACATCCACATTTTAAGATTAAAGGGGCCATACATCCCTTCTTAACTTGGGTGCTGGATTTGGAGTTGGAGGAGTTGCTAACGGTGTGAACTTGGAAATTGCTTAACTTTTCTAGGCCTCAGTTTCCTTATCTGAAAATAGCGATAATCATCCCTGCTTTGCCAGCCTTGCAGGGTTGTTATGAGATTCCAATGAGATCATGCTTTGGGAAGTGCAAAGCAGTGGATATGTGTGGGTGTTATTAACTCTGTCTGGGAGGGAGGGAGGAGAGGCTTAATCCCTGGAGACTAAACTAGCACCCACCTCAGGGGGTTTTCTCATCGGGGACACCTAGGCCAAAGTATTCAGAGGTTCGGGGGTAGCTGGGGACATAGAATTGGAGCCCAGCCATGAGGCTATCCATGTGCAGCTTGGGTGGGGTGGGACAGGGGGAGTTCATTTATGTCTTTTGGCATAAGTCACATGTAAATATATCAATTATGGGATTTGAGTCAACTGTCTGCGGACCACTTGAGCCAGATGGCAACCCCGAAAGGCCAATGGCCTCTCTCCCTTTCTTCCTCCCACCTTCTGCTTCTCCTGAGGTCAGAACTTGAGTTGACCAGTGTCTGAAGTTGGCCAGTTCTTCCCCACCTGCCACAGGGAATTGTTGGCTATGCCCTTGTGGGTGACCTGAAGTCTGAGTTGGGTTTCTGCTGAGTTGAGAGTTTGGACAGCTGCAGATGTTGATGGTATTCTCTGTCCACAGAACGTGGGCCCAGTGTCTGAGGCCTCACAGTCCTCAAGCCCTCATGGATAGCCTTCTTTCTCACATGCGTCCTTCTCCCTGCTTGTCCTCACCAACGGCGCACTCTTCTCTCTCACAGTAATAGCCAAGTTCTTCCCACCTTAAGCTCTCATCTGTGGGTCCTCTTCTTCCTGACCAGCATCTAATTCTCTACCCACTTTTGGGGCAGCCAGGGGGCCTGTGCCTGCCACATGCCCTAGGCTGGCCACTCAGCCTCCAAGGACATTTCTTTGTCCTTTGCCCCAGTCTCTCACTATCCTCTGAAAGCCTTTTTTCAAAGCCCCACCCCACGCCAGCCTCCAGCTCTGGCTCCTCCCCACCCCCAACCCTGCCTCCCCTCCCAATCCCTGCTGCTGTCATTTTCCTGAGGAAAGAGTCCCAGGGAGCCTGGAGAGTCTCCTTCCACCCTTTCTTTCCCTCCACCCATCTTTCTGTCTTTCCACCACAGCCTCTCCTCTTACCTCATGACTCAGCTTCTATCTCAGGCCCTGCCGGTGATACATTCTTGAGGCCCCCACCCCCAAGTAGCCTGAACTCTGGACGCCCCCTCACCCCAAGTCAGCATGGGCCCTGCCTGGCCCCCACCCACAAAGCTCAGTCCTGTTAGCCCCTCCTCGTGGGGCGGCCCACAGCAGGCAGCTGCTGCCTGCAATTCATTGGTGGGGACCACATACCAGCCACCCCTTGAGCCGGAGTTCAAACGTGGACCTCCTAGCATGTGTTTCATCAGCTGAGGCCAAATCCACAGCCTTCTAGGAAATGGCTCCTACCAGCTCAGCTGTGCTCTGGAGCCAGGGTCCTAAGGCAGGCCTGGCACGGCCCAGCAGCCAAGACATGGGGAGATGGGGTGGGGAGGAAGGGTAAGGAGAGAGATCTCTTTTCTCTCTCTCTCTCTCTCTCTCTCTCTCTCTCTCTCTGTGTGTGTGTGTGTGTGTGTGTGTGTGTATAGCAGGGGGGGATGAGTGGGGGACTGGTGGTGATGTGTGTGTTGTGTCACTGTGTTTGGAAACTGCTGAGTGAAACTGGGTCACTGGGATGCAAGAGTGCTGTGCAGTTGTTCCGTGTGTTGTATGGCAGAGGGTTGGAATCATGGAGTGTGGTGCTATGGGAGTGGTATGTATGTTATGTGTCATTATGGGTGTGTGTGTGTGTGTGTGTGTGTGTGTCTGTGTGTATGTATGTGGTCTGATGGGGTCTGGTGTTATATCACTGTGTTGGGGGTACTGTAGTGGGCATGTGTCACACAGCTGCAAGTGTGACTTGGCCGTGCTTGGAGACTTGGGTATCATGATGTTGGTGTGGGGTGGGGACATGCTGTGTGTCACTAGATGTATGGGTCTGTTGGGAGGCTGTGACCTGCGTGGTGCAAGGTTCATGAACCCCAGACTCAGTTCCCAGTCCTGACAGCTCAGAGCTGGGAGTCTCCAATTTCAGGTGAATCGGGGCCAAATTCTTGTATAAGTTGTCCCGCTTCCCACCCCACCCCCGCCCTGCAGGTCGGGTCACCCTCAGTTCCTGTGGTTTAATCCAAACCATCGACTGAAGTTCCCTGAATACTCTGCTTATGATGACCAGAGTAGAAGGAGGCAGAGGCAAAGCAATGGGAGGAGAAGGAGGCAGAGGAGGAGAGACGAAGAGAAGGAGGAGAAAGGAGGAGAAGGAAGGGGCAGAACAGGAGGAGAGAGAGACTGAAGCATGGAGAACCAATTGGAGGGATTGCCCAAGCCCCAAAACACTAGTCTAGGCTCTGGAGATGCAGTAAGTGCAAGTGAGAACAGCACGCCTAAGGCCAAGTTCAGGGAGCCAAGGGAGGACCAAGAGAGGGCCAACGGAGTGGATCTTGTTTGATGTGGGGAAGCAGGAAAGACCTTCTAAAGGAAGTGTTTGAGCTGATGTCTGAAGGTGTAATGTGTATGAAATCTTCCCTGGTTTCTGATTCCGGCACTTGGAAACATTTCCACTTGCTTCCTGGGCTACCCAGGCTCAAGCTGAGGGTGTTATGTTTGAATTATTCCTCTTCTACAGCATCCAATCAACTTGGCAGACCTCACAATGGCTCATGTATTTAATCGTTCACTCGACACATAGTCCTTGTGCCTGGACTCTGCTAGGCACTGTGCCAAGTACCTGAGAATCCATCCCCGAGCAAGCAGGACTAGGTTCCTGCTCTCGTAGATCCTGCCTTCTTCCTCAGCACTGCCTTCCCACTGCCGCTGTTCAGGGTCAGCCTCCTCCCAGTTCTCCCCACCTCTGGGCTCACCCCTTTAGCCCACCATCCTAACTGCAGCCCCAGGAGCTCTCAGAGCTGTGTCCATTCTGTGTTCACTCAACAGAAGCCATTGTGACCCTACTGTGTGCCTGTAGTCCCAGCTACTAGGGAGGCTGAGATGGGAGGATCGCTTGAGCTCGAGAGGTTGAGGCTGCAGTGAACCGTGATCATGCCACTGCACACCAGCCTGGGTGACAGAGTGAGACCTCGTGTCTAAAAAAATAAAAAAATAAAGTAAACAATAATATATTTGGTATGTGAGAAGGTGGCACATGCTTGAGAAAAATAAAAGAGAGATGTAACAAGGACTGGAGATGCTGGAGTGAGAGGCAAGATGCAGAAATACTTCAGATGGCCAGAGTAGGCCTCTTTGAGAAGATGATACTTGAGCAAAGACTTTAAGGAGGTGAGAGAATTAGCTATGCAGATATCTGGGGAAAGGTCATTCAGGGAAGAGGGAGCAGCCAGTGTTTAAGGCTGTGAGGCAGGAGCAGACCTGGCGTATCTCAACCCCAATGACAAGGGTTGAAGAACAGGCCACTGAGCACTTTGCAAGGGCACAGGAAGCCCTGAAATGTTACATGGAGCTCTTGCTGCCCAGGCCAAGCCTTTAGCCTCATCCCAACCTTGGACTCCATCCAGCAGCACATTATTACTATTGCACATTTATCACTAGAGTTTATGTGGCCCTTGCTAAGCCACTATCTTATATACTCTTTCCACAACCCTGTACAGTAGAGATTTGCATCCTCACTTTACAACAATGACAATAATAACTGCCACTTACATGGTGCTTACTATCATCCGAGAATTTATGTATTTATTCTAAGAGCTTTGCTTACATCAAGTCATTTAATCCTCATGTCCATGCTGTGAGCTAGCATATGTTATCAACTCCATCATACAGGTGATGAAATTGAGGCACGAAGAGGTTAAATGACTTGTCCAAGGTCATGCAGTTGGTAAAGGCAGAGTTGGAATTCAAACGGAGGCATTCAGCCTCCAGGATACATGCCCTTAACTCCTATGTTATAGGAAAACCAAAGCTCAGAGACTGAATTAACTTGCCCAAGGTCACACAGAAAATCTGTGTTGAAGTTCATATTTACACTAACACACCTGACTCAGTCCAGCAATTCCTCCAATGTGCCCTGCACTTCCACTAGCTTTCCACCCTAACACTCCAAGCTGCCACAGACTCTGAAGGTCAACTATTACCTTTGGGCTTAAACTTCATTTTCAAATATTTTTCACCTCGTCTGCTCCCCAACCTGCATGTTTTCAAGTAGAAACTTGAAGGTTTCCCAACAGGCCATGCCCTGAATGGCAGAGACCAGGAAAGGGACTTGAGTTGACACCAAGTGGGTGGCATTTGCTGGAGGCATTTTTCCGTTCATAAGTGTCTTCTTCCCCCAAAGACGAAAGGAGAGATCCAAGGGAGGAGTGCTGTGGGCTGGGCTGGAACAATCCTTCCCAAGCCTCCCCAGAAGGGGCACACGTTTGTGGAGTGTTCACATGTGTGTGTGCCTGTGTTCACACGTGTGTCTGTATGAACAAGGACTTTGGGGGACAAGGTGTGTAGGTGCTGAATTGTGCACCTATGGGTGTGTGCCAATTTATCCATGTCTCTGTGTGTGAGTAACTGTAGCTGGGTGAGAGTCCATGTGGGTGTGTGTCTGCCTGGGTGTGAGTATGATGGGGGGTGTGCATGTGTCTGTGTGTGGGGATGAGTGCAGGGGGCTCTGGAGCACAGGGCTAACCTCTGGGCCCTTCTGCTGACCTGACTGGCCTCAGCCTGCCCTACCCACCTTGGGCACACATGTTGGTCTACAGCCCACATCAGAGGTACCCTGGCCCTCTGCTTCAACTTCAGCCTCCTTGTCACTCTCTATCTGGCTCACTGCCTCTCCCTCCAGGCCTCTGGGCCTTGCCCAGGGGAAGCAGAGAGCATTGGAAGGGAGGGACACACTAACCCAGGATCCTGGGACCCCACATGAGAGTGTTCCTAGAGGCCTGAGTTTGGGCATAGGCTGTCACCATCAGAATGGGAAGAGGTATTAATGTTGAAGCAACTGGACACACGTCTATTCTCCTCCGTGGCACAGATGCGGACTGTGCCCATCAGGGTAGAGTCAGAAAAACAGAAATCACATTAAGTCTTTCAACACAGAGAATTTTATCCAGTGATTTTAATCCAGGCAGTGTAGACTCTGGACCCAGACAGCTTGGGCTCATGGCCTAGCTCTGCTATTTATTTGCTGTGTGGCTTGGGTAAGTCAATTAACTTCTCTGTGCCTCTGTGTCTTTATCTGGGAATAAGAGATGATAACAGTATGTAGCTCACAGGCTTGGAGTCAGGGTTAAATTAAACCAACGTAGGCAAAGGTGTTTAGGGCAGCGCCTGGCCACATAACAAGTGTTTGGTAAGTGTGGGTTGTTCTTAGCAGTAGGACAGTGGCTGTGGAGTAAAGATGGAATTTCTGGGTTTCTAGGATTTATCCCACCTTAGGCAGGCACTTTCCTCTCTCTAAATCTCCACCTGCCCCAGCATCAGGAAATCCTTGCAGGGAGTGGGCACTGCCCACACAGATATGATGGTGGCAGAAACATGCAGTGAACAGCATCTTGCCACCAGCCTCTGAGCCAGGGCCCCTCACCGTCTTTTGCCCAGAGCACTGTTATTCCGCTTCCATATGTGCCTGCACATCTGGATGCACCCCACAGACTCAGCTCATTTTAGGTGTGGCCTCAAGCCTTTAATCCTAGCTCCTTGGAATATCCCTGCACACCTGCACAGCTGATAATTCACAAAGGACTCACCAGCCATTAGCTCATTTGGCAGGCATGAAAATCCTGGGAGACTGAGAGGTTTTAAACCATTTTCTCCCTCCCTACAGACAGAAGCTGGGTCTCAGAGAGGTTAAGCAACTTGCCCAGGGACACACAGCTAGTACAAGTCAAAGCCATGGCATGAACTCACATCTGCCTGACTGTAGGCCCACATTCATAATCACACCAGCCATAGCCCCTGTGTGTCTATAGACATGTCTGCCTCCCCGAGAGGAATCCAAGTCCTCTGAGACCTCTGCGTCCCTTTGCCCAGCAGTGCCTAGCAGTGCTTGGCTCAGAGCTGAGTGCCCAGTGGAGTGCTCAGTGAACATCTGCAGAATTTGAGTGATGGTGAATTGGCAGCCCATATCTCAGCCTAGAGATATGTTTTGTTTAGCTTGCAGAATGTTTCCAGGAAGTTTAAGATTAGTCACCAGGATTGCAAAAGAGGGCAATTTTATATAAAAATCCGGATTTCCTGCTCTCAAAAATTCAGGAGCCTTGAGAACCCTAGGCTTCTGTTCCAATTTGGCGACAATCAAGTCCATTTGAGTAGCCAATGCTCCAGAAGATGGGGCACATGCTCACCACTTCACCACAACCCCCACCACTCCCTGTCGTCACCCCGGCTGCCATTCCTCAACCTGCTTGTATCCTTGTTTCCTGTCACTAGTTGTTTCCTGCCATTCCCCGCTTGGCCTGAAGGGGCAGTTGGGCTGCTGCCTTCTAGGGCAGAGTGTGAGCCCAAGGGAAGCCCTGGGGACCAAGGCAGCTGTCTACCCACACAAACTTTCCAATATTAGTTATTACTAGTATTCATTTACCCCTCTGCCCATCCTTCTGAGCCTTTTTCCCTCCACCCCATCCAGAGGAGGACATATGCCTGGGGCACAGTTTTGTTGCTCTTAAATAGAGCTTTGGGATGGTAGAGGAAAGGACAGTTCTCTGGCCAGAGTGAAATCAGGGGAAGCTCCCAGGAAGAGGCTGCCTCTGAGTCTGGAAGATTTGGAGCTGAAGGAAGGATAGAATTAGCAGCTAGAGCAACAAAGCCGGGAGGCAGCCATGTCTGGGTTGTGTACTGGGACCCTTGAATGGGCTAGAATGACTAGATCTAGGGTTGATGAAGGACAGCTGGGAAAAGTGGGGAAGGGAACAAACATTTGCTGACCCCTCATTTCCAGAGACTCCTAATCCCTGTCTGGCCCCCTGTGAGGGTATCATGTATAGGAGCTTGTTTAGTTCTCACAGCAATCCTGTGAATCCAAGGACCACTGAGTCTGTTGTTACAAATGAGTAAACTGGAGCTCAGAGGTTGGGGGACTTGCCCAAAGCCACACAGCTAGGAAGTAGAAGAGCTGGAATTCCCTATAGGCCTGCCTCCACGTTGGGAGAAAGAGGACTGAGGAGTTATAGAAGGCTACGAGAAGAAGAGTGGCTGGGTCTGCCATGACTTCTGGACCACAGGCAGATGGCCCAGGGGACATGGAAGGGGAATCCTGGCCTCTGCCAAATCTGTTGTCTCCATCTCCTAAATAGCAATCCATTCTACTGCTTTGCCTCTAATCCAGGCCTCCCTCACCTTTTCTGGACCATGCAGGAGTCTCCTAACTAATCTCCCTGCTTGCGTTCTTCCTCACTTCCAATCCACCCTGCAGCCTCAGCCAGAGTGAATTTCTGAAAAGTTAGAGTTAACTGTGTCATCCACCGTCCTCTCAAGCTCACCCCCACTAGGTAGATAGGAACTCTCCAAACAGCTCCCTTTACCTGGAGGGTTTGCTCTCCTGCCAACTCCTGCTGCCCGAACTATCCTTTCAGTACCTTCATCCCTTATGTCCCTAAGAACCCAGTCCAGGTGCTACTTCCTCCAGGAAGCTATCTCTAACTTTTCTTCTTCTCCTGTGTGCCCCTCCTTGGGCCTCCCAGAGCCTCTTGGGCTCTCTTTCACCATGGCCCTTTCCCCATGTAACCCAAAATAAAGCACCTTCCTTAGCTGTCTATCCTATGACACTGGAAGTTTCTCCAGGTCAGGGCTGAGGGGTAGTAGATCACAGTGGCTATGAGCATGAACTCTGGACTCAGACTGCCTGGCTTTGAATTCTGGTACTGCCATTTAGTAGATGTGTGCACCTACTAAAAGGGAAGTCCCTTTGCCACTCTAGGCCTCAGTTTCCTTCTGCTAAATGTGGATTATGAAAGCATCAGTCTTCCAGAGGGCCTTTGTGAGAGAAAAGGAGGTCCACATAAAACACTCGGAACAGCACCCGGCTTATAGTAAGTGCTTAATAAAGGCAGCTATTATGACTCACTTCTGTATCCCCAGGGCCCAACACAGACTAGGTATTTGGTGGCAGAATTGGGGACCTGGAGCACCCTGGGTCAGGGGAGACTGGACTTCTTGGAGGAGGTCCTAGCTGGAAGATGAGCCCCTTGCTAACTGGTTAGGAAGAGGGCGAGGGCAGACATGGGCCCCAGGGAGCTATTACTGGAAGCACAGCAACTTCAGAGCTAATGGCTGTTGCATGTGGCGGCTCCTATCTGATCCAGTCACCAGCCTCCCCCATCAATGTGGTTCTAATAGTCAGCTGACACCTCATTAGCCTAAGTCCAGTACCAATTCTGCTGCCACGCAGTGAGTGAGCAAGCCACTGGGGGGCCAGAGTCTTGTTAGGGCCTGGCCTTCACCAGGGCCAGAGGGCCCACAACATGATACCAGCTCAGGGCCCAGTCAATGTGTTTCCAATCAGCAATTAGTCTTTAATTAATGAGGCTGCGAAATGATTGCTTTCCCGTCTGAATGGTGGTATGGGCAGGGAGCCGGCAGGAATGGCCATCTGGGGAGTGTTAAGCTGGAGTTACAAGAGGAGACATAAAGGAACCAAACACCCCAATTTGGGCCCGAATCATGGCCCTGGGCAAGTTGCATGGCGCCCAGCCCAGTGTCAAATGAAAGCCAGACCTAGGTTCCTGGTGGCACCTGTTCTTGCCCAGGCTCCTGTGTCCCCAGTGGATTTGGGGATGGCCAAGAATATATCCTCTCAGGGCCTCAGTTTCCCCAGGTACAACTTGAGGGCTTTACTGGAGGGTCTCTATGGACCCTCACAGCTCCAGTGCTGAAAGGCTTGTCCAAGTTACACAAGACTCAGGGGGAAAGCTGGCCTCATGGGAGGATGCTCCTCAACACCCCAGCTGAGCCTCATCTGTAAAATGGTGATAATCATTTCTACCTCCTAGAATTGTTGAGGTGGAACAGAATTCCATAAATGATGAAGTGCTGTGCTTGGCAGCTACAGATTGGGGCTGGGAAGTCGTGCCATCAGCTCCTGGGGGTTCCAGTGTCTCAGTGCCTCTGAACCTGGTTCTCAACCTCTACTCTCACCCACCAGAGGAGGGAGAGCTAATGAAGATGGAAGCCACCACATGTATTAAGCAGCTGCTGAGCGTGTATGTGTGCATTATCTCATTGAGCCTTCATTATAGCTATCTGAAGTAGGTATTGTTCTGATCATCCCCAGCTTACAGAAGAGGAACCTGGGCTACTGGGCAGTTAACTGAGTGGGAATCAAACCCAAGGAGGCCCAACTCTGGACCTCGTGCTCTTAATCATTATTTAAGGGGCAGCTTCTCTTGGTTTGAGGAGGTTCCATCTTTGATAACAGTTTAGCATTCTCCCTTGACATCTACAACCACAGGTGAAGGACGTCAGCCCTGGCTGAGGCATTAGCAATAAACATATTCAGCCTTCTCATGGTGTGGATGGGAAGACTGAGATTGAGAGGTCCGGGAACATGCCCAAGAGCATACGGTATGTTGCTGGTGGTTCTGGGCTTGGGACCCAGGTTATCGACTCCCAGGTCCATTGGATTGGAGCAAAATCCCATCCCCTTGGACTCCTCCCTCTCCCTCATCCCTGACATCCTATTGATTTCACCTCCTAAATGTGCCACTGATCCACCAGTCCCTCTCCAACCCATCTTTGTCAAGTAGGGTCAAGTCCTCCCTTGCTGCCTCCTGTGCTGCTGGCTCACCCTCCTCAGTGGCTTCAGGATGAATCTTCCAAATGTACACTTTTGACCCTATTGCACACTTGCTTAGAAGCCCTCAATGATTCCCTATTGCTCACTGAATTAAGCACAAACTCCTTGGTCTGCCATCCAGGGCCTTCTACGTAAAGTTCAAATCTACTTCTCCGGCTTTAACTCCATTTTTTTCTGCTTATAAATCTTATGTTTTAGATTTATAAGCCAAACTGGACTCATTGAAGATTGATTTCCTGCTCCACAGAGTTGTGAGGATTACATTAGTTGCTGTACATAAGGCCCGTGGAACAGTGCCTGGCACAAAGCAAGTGCCGTATCAGTGTTTGTCAAACAGATACAAAAAGAAATATGTGGACCTGCCTTATCTATGCTCACCTCTAGACTTCTTTCTGCTAATGGGGTTTCCTCTACCTGAATTTCATTTCCACCACTCTCTCTGCACGTCCAAATTCTACCCAGCCTTCAAGGTCTTTGACTGCCCCATGTCACCCCCTCCAGGAAGGCTTTGTTGATGTATACTGCCTTGCTCTCCCACTAGCACTCTCTTTGTCCTTTCTTGTGGCTGCCTTTTATTTCCAGAGTGCGTGCATTTGTTCTTGAGTAGCCTTTAAACTCCTTGAGGGTAGGCAGTGAGGAATAAGGTAAAGAACACAGGTATGGGCATCAGACTGACTAGAGGTTCAATCCCGGCCCTGCCACTTTCCAGCTGTGTGACTTTGGACGGTGACCAAGCCTAATTCTCAGTTTCCTTAGCAGTAAAATCATCCTTACTTGTCAGGGAATTGTAGAAGAGTTTGCCCTGAGAGGACATAGACTTTCTGGCACACAATGGGAGCTCTCACCTCCTACCTGTTTGTTCTAACGAACTAGAAAGGAGCCCTGGTGGTTATCAGTTGAGGCCTGGCCTACTTCTTACCTGAGAGATATTTCACAGGTGTCTTGACTTGATCCTGTATCCTGAGACCCAAGGGACTGTATCCTTTCCCAGTCCTTCCCTGGCCCAGCCTTCAGCACACGCATAAGTGACCTAAGCTAATCAGAACAAGAGTCAACTGCTCTTGTGTTTCTTAAAATGCAATTTGCCATTTACTGAGAAAGGATGGCTACCCTAAGTCAGTGCCTTCTGGCAGTTTCCTTCCAGTCATCTTTAAGGAATCAGAAAGCAGAAACTCTGGGAATCCCCCATGGGTGCCAGCCAACTTGTCAGCTGCTTCCTTGGTCAGACTGTGCACCAGCTCTCCTCCCATTCCATGCCTCACATAAAAGAGGTTTGAGAATTACCACCATGACTGGATCACCTTCTGAGGATTCCCACGAGGGCAGACTTGGAGCAGTATAGGTTGTATAAGAAGGCAAGAGGCCTGGCTGTGTTTCTCACACTACCAATAACTATTAGTGAATCTCCCTATGCTAGTGTATTCTCTTCTTTGAACTTCATATTTCTCATTTCTAAAATGACACAGTCTAAGCCCCCATTATTTCTCACCTGGATGACTACACTAGCCCCTAACTGAACTCCCTGCTTCCACCTTTAGTACTTTTTTGTATTGTTACAACAGAATAGCATAGACTGGGTAATTTCTAAAGAAAAGAAGTTTATTTCTCATAATTCTGGAGACTGAGAAATCTAAGAGCATGGCATCAGCATCTGTCAAGGGCCTTTGTGTTGCATCATCCCATGGTGAAAGGCAGAAAGGCAAGAGAGCATGTGGGAGAGAAAGAGAGAAAGGGAGCCGAACTTATCCTTTTATCAAGAACCCACTCCTGCAATAACAAACTCACTCCCACGATAATGGCATTAATCTATTCATGACGGCAGAGCCCTCATCATTTAATCACCTCTTAAAGGTTCACCTCTCAACACTGTTACAATGACAATTAAATTTCAACATGAGTGGCCAGGCGCAGTGGCTCATGCCTGTAGTCCCAGCTACTTGGGAGGCTAAGGTGGGAAGAACGCGTGAGCCCAGGAGGTCAAGGCTACAGTGAGCCATGATCACGCCACTGCACTCCAGCCTGGGTGACAGAGTGAGACTCTGGGGAAAAAAACAAAAACAAAAAAAAATGCGTTTTGGAGGGGACATTCAAACCCTGGTCCCCCAAACTCATACCCTTCTCACATTCAAACTACATTCGTTTTATCCCAATAGCCCCAAAAGTCTTAACCAACTCCAGGACCAACTTAAAAGTCCAAAGTTCAGAGTCTCAGCTAAATCAGACATACATAAGACTCAAGACACAATTCGTCCTGAGGCAAATTACTCTCCAGCTGTGAGCCTGTTAAATTAACAAGTTACATGCTTCCAAAATATAATGGTGGCACAGGCATAGGATAGGCATTCCCATTCCAAAAGGGAGAAATAGACAAGAATAAAGGAATAACAGGCACCAAGTAAGCCCAAAACCCAGCAGGAAAAACAACATTAAGTCTTAAAGCTGGAGAATAATCTCCTTTGCCTCTAAGTCCCATATCTTAGACACACTGAGGCAGGGCTTCCAAGGCCTTAGACAGCTCTGCCCTCATGGCTATGCTGGTTTCAGTCCACCCAGAAGCTCTCACATGTTGGAGTCTCGTGCCTGCAGCTCTGCCAGGCTGGCATTGCACTTTGGTAACTCTACAGTTCTGAGATAGTGGCAGTCCCACTCCCATGGCTCTGCTAGACCTAGTGGGGATTCTCTGCAGTGGCCTCACTCCCATGGTTCCACTAGGATTACCCTAGTGGAGGCCCTCTGTGATGGCTCTGCCCCATGACAAGTGTCTGCTTGGGTCATAAGACTGTCTGTGACATCCTTTGAAATCTAGGTAGAGGAAGCTATGCTCTCACAGCTCTTGCATTCTGCATACCTGCAGAGTTAGCACCATGTGAATGTCACCAAGGTTTGCAGTTTGTAACTTTCAGAGCAGTGGGTTGAACCACACCTGGGCCCATTTGAATTATGGCTGGGCTGGCTAAGGAGTGCTGCATTGGAATTTGGGGAGCAGAGACTCAAGGCATTTCTGGGCAGTGAGCCGTGGAGGGTGGCCTGGGCCCATCCTCTAAAATTATTCTGCCCTCCTAAAGTTCTGAGCCTGTAATGAGAGAGGCAGGAATCTCTCTTGAGGATCTCTGAAGTGCCTAGGGAATAGTTCTCCTATTATTTTGATGATCCCTTCTATCCTTATTCATCTTAGTAAATGGTCACTTGGCCACACCCTTTGTTTGCTCTCCTGAACACGTTTTTTTATTCTTTACATGGCCAGGCTCAAAATGTTCAAAATCTTTCTGTTCTTCCTTTCTTTTAATGATACCTTCTGTCTTTAAGCCACTTCTTTTCTCTCACATCTTAATGCGTGCACTTAAAAATAGCCATGCAGCTCCTTCAATATTTTGCTTAGAAATTTCTTCCACAAGATACCCTCATTCATCCTTCTTAAGTTCTGTACTTTACATAAAACCAAGGGCATAGACACAATTCAGCCATGACCTTTGCCACTTTATAACAAGGATGGTCTTTACTTCCATTTCCAATTAGGTAGTCCTCTTTTTCATCTGAGACCTCATAAGATTGGCCTTTACTGTCCATATTTCCACAAGCATTCTGATCATGACCACTTAAGTAATCTCTAATAAGTTTTAGACTTTTCCTACAGCTCTTCTCTTTTCTGAGCCCTCACCAGAATCACCTATAGTGCTTCATTTATGAAAATCTAGGTGTTTTCTAGCTTGCTTGCTCCTCTAAGTTCAAAAGCTGCTTTCCTATTTTCAGGTATTTGTTATAGCAACAGCACCACATCTTTTTTTTTTTTTTTTTTTTTTTTTTTGAGACAGAGTGCTGCTCTGTTGCCGAGGCTGGAGTGCAGTGGCAGGATCTCGGCTCACTGCAACCTCCACCTCCCAGGTTCAAGCGATTCTCCTGCCTCAGCCTCCCGAGTAGCTGAGATTACAGGTGCTCGCCACCACACCCGGCTAATTTTTGTATTTTTAGTAGAGACAGGATTTCGCCATGTTGGCCAGGCTGGTCTCAAACTCCTGACCTCAGGTGATCCACCCACTTCGGCCTCCCAAAATACTGGATTACAGGCATGAGCCACCGTGCCTGGCCAGCTCCACATCTTAATACTACTTTTCTGGCTTAGTTCCTTTTTGCTGATATAACACAATACCACAGACTAGATGATTTATAAAGAAAAGAAAATCATTTCTCACAGTTCTGGAGGCTTGGAAGCTCAAAAGAGTGGTACCAGCATCTGGTGAGGGTCTTTGTGTCGCATCATCCCATGGTGGAAAACGGAAGGATAGTAAAGCATATACGAGAGCAAGAAAGAAATGGAGCCAAACTTATCCTTTTATCAGGAGCCCACTCCTGCAGTAACGAACCTACTCCTATGATAATGGTGTTAACCTATTCATGAGGGCAGAGCCCTGATCTAATCACCTCTTTATGGTCTCACCTCTCAACACTATTACAATGGCAATTAAAATTCGACACAAGTTTTGGAGGGGACATTCAAGCCATAACATACCCTTTCCCTCTTTGCCTCTATAGTCTACTCTCAACACAGAAGCCAGTGAGATCCTGTTAAACCATACACCACATCATTTCATGCCTCTGCTCAAAATCATCTCTTGGCTTCTCATCAACCATAGTGAATGCCAAAGGCCTCACAATGATCTAGAAGACACTACATCATGAGTTTCCAAAATTGGCTGCACATTGGAGCCATCTAGGGAGTTTTAAAAAATACTGGTGTCTGGGGCTCAAGCCCAGAGGTTCTGGTTTAATTGGTCTGGGATGCAGCCTGGGTGTGGAGAGTTTAAAAAGCTCCCTAGGTGAGTCTAGGTATAGCCAAGGCTGAGAACCACTGTCCACATGATCTGTCTCTATCATCACTCCTACCTCTCTGACTTCATCTCCTACTATCTCACTCCCCTTCACATTCCCTCTGCTGTAGACACTTTTCTTGCTATTCTTCAAACAGTCCATGCTAATGAGGTGTCAGCACACTCCTACTTGAGTGTATTTGCACTTACTGTTCCTACTGTACTGGATGCTTTTTCTCTAGCCACCTGTGTTTATACCTTCCTCACTTCATTCAGATTCCTGCTTACATGTCACCTTCTCAGAGAAGCCTTCCCTCATCACCCCAGATAAAATAGTACCTCCCATCACTTCCATTACTTTCTGACGATCAATTATTCTGCTTCTCTTTCCTTATAGCACTCATAATTACCAGGCATATTATTTATTTATTCCTTAATTTGATTATTTGTCTGTCTCCTTTCACTAAGATGTCAACTCCATGAGTGAAGGGGCTTTATTTGTTGCTGTATCTCCAGCATTTACAGCAGTGCTTAGCATATAGTAGATGTTTAATAAAGGTTTACTGGATAAATAAATAAAAGTAGTAAAAAAAAAAAAAAAAGAAGAAGAAGAAGAAGCTTAAGAATCAGGCCCACATAGATTGGAATTCCCAGCTTGACTCTTTCTAGCTCTATAACCTTGGGCCCTTTATTAAACCTTTCTGATCCTTAGTTTCCTCAGCCATTAAATGGGCCTAGAGATGCCCATTTCATAGGGTTATTGTTTAGACTGATTGTTCAAGACCAGTTGATAGATTGTTCTAGTGGTAGCAGGGCATTCCACCTACACCCTAGTTCTTCCTTAATGATTTTTAAAGCATTTCACTTTGAAATAATTATGAATTAATAAGAAATTGCAAAAATAGGACAGAGAGATGTAAGCAAAAATGCCAGAGTAAGCACCTATGAAAGTTCCCTCCCTCCATTAAAATAACCAAAACGCTAATAAAAATGATCAGGATCAACTTTTTCAAGACTCTGCAAATTAACCAAAGGTTTTTAGCTATTCAGGGGTTGTTTATTCAAGAAAGAGACTGAATCTTGATAAGAATTGTGAGCTTTATGGCATTTTAACTTGACTTATCCCCATCCACCCTCCCCAGATCCACAGTAGCCTTGAAAATAAACAGCCTTAAATCATAGTGTACACCAGCAGACTGGCAACCATTGGAGAAGGAAGAACAGGATTAGAGTCCTTGTCACTCCCAGAGAATTGTCATTACATGCTTGTCTTATGGTTCTCATGATGACACCACTTGCAAGGCTTGTCTTGGTCTTCATTGCTTTTGCTAAAAGTAATCAGTGGCAATTGTTTAACATCATGGCTGCCTAAGGTGGTGGATGCTATTAGAGCAAACAATAAACCAATCAAAAAGCTTAAAAGGAAAAGCTGGTGAATGAGGTATCCACAGAGGGCCTGGAAAAACCCTGATGTATTTCTGGAAATCTAGAAGGCCACACAGGGCTGTGCATATGCTCCTGAAAACTGATGAGGCTCTGAGTTCTCCTCTCTGGTTGACTTTGAGGCTCTGCACAAGCAGGAATGCTAAGGTGGAGTTGTAAGCTTTCTGGCTAAGTTTTGAATGTGTGCTCTCAACATGCACACAGAGCCCTTTGGCAAAGACTGGGAGACTTGTGAGTTACAGACATTTAAGAAAATCTCTGTCCAATCATTAGCTGACACTAAGCTATACAAGCAGAAATTTCAATGGCCATACAGAACAAAGAATACAGATTTTATAGAATTGATTCAGATAATCACTAAACAAGGAAATAGTGGCAATAACAACAACCCCTGGTGAAAGAGGAGAGTCTGGTTTTCATAGCTGCAATATCATGTTCTTTAAAATATTCAGTTTTCAACAAAAGTTATGAACACAAAAAGAAAGAAAAAAATATGGTCTATAAAGTACAGGTATTGGACTTTACTAGGCAAATACTTTTATCTTATACATTTATAATATGTTCAAAGAACTGAGGGAAACCAAATCTAAATAATTAGAGGAATATATAAAACAATGTCTCACCAAATAAGGGGTATAAAAATAGATTATATAAAAGAAACAAATAGAAATTCTGGAGTTGAAAAGTACAGTAAGTGAAATGAAAGATTCACTGGAAGGAATCAATGACAGATTTGAGCAGGTAGAAGAATAAGCAAACTCGAAGATAACCTTAATTAAGATTATCTAGTTTGAAAAACAGAATGATAAATGAATGAAGAAAAATGAACAGAGCCTCAAAGACCTGTGTAAAACCAGTAAGCATACCAACTGCTCATGATGGGAGTCCCAGAAAGATAGGTGAGAGAGAAAGGGGTAGAAAGAATATTTGGAGAAATAATGGCTGAAAACTCCCCAAATTTGGTGAGAAACAATAATCTACACATCTAAGAAACTCAGTAAACTCTAAGTAGAAAAATTCAAAGAGGTCCAAGCCTACACACATTGTAATCAAAGAGTCAAAAGCCAAAGCCAAAGACAAGATTTTGAAAGCAGCAAGAGAAAAGTGGCTCATTGTGTAAAAGGAATCTTTGATAATATTAAAAGTTGATATCTCATTAAAAGCACTGGAGATCAGTAAAGACTGGGATGCTACATTCAGAGTGTTAGAAGAAAATGGCTTTCAAACAAAAAATTCTATATGCAGCAGAACTATCCCTCAAAAAATGAAGGACAAAGTAAAATGTTCCAAGATAGACAAAAACTGAGAAAATCCATCATTACCAGACTTGCCCTATAAAAAATATTAAAGAAAGTAATTTGGGTGTAAATGAAAGGACAATAGACAATAACTTGAACCCACATGGATAAAGAGCAGTGTTTTTGTTTGCAATGTTTTTCCCCCATCTGATTTTAATAAAAATTAAAAATCTGTGTGATGGGCATGCAATGTATAAAGATATGATCTATATGATAATAAAGTATAAGGGAGGGAATAAGGCTGTGTAGGAGAGAAGTTTTTGTATACTGTTGAAATTAAGTTTGTATTAATCTGAACTAGATTATTATAAGCAAAGATGTTAATTATAATCCCCAAGGCAATGAATAAGAAAATTACTTTAAAAAGTAGCAAAAAAATGATGAGATTAAAATTTTCTGGTACAGCCCCTAAAATAAGTATGCCAGAAAATGTCTATTTAACCCAAAACAGGGAGTAATGGAGGAACACAGAAAAAACACATAAAACATATGGAAAACAAATGACAAAATAGCAAATATAAATCCTACCATATCAGTAATTATATTAAAATTATATTACATCTCCTATTTAAAAGGAGAGATTGGCAAAATGGATTAAAACATGATCGGTTTATGTGCTATAACAAGAAATACACTTTCGATTCAGACAGATACAGATAGGTTGAAAGTAAAAGGGTGGAGAAAAATACCATGCATATGGTAACTAAAAGAGAGCTAGAATGGCTATACAAATATAAGACAAAATATACTCGAAAACTTGTTCTATAGATAAATAGGGATATTTTATTTTATTTATTTTTAAATTTTGAGACAGGGTTTTACTCCTGTTGCCCAGGCTGGAGTGTAGTCACACAATCTTGGCTCACTACAACCTCAGTCTCCTGGGTTCAAGCAATTCTCCTGCCTCAGCCTCCCAAGTAGCTGTGACTACAGGTGCACGCCACCACACCCAGCTAATTTTTGTATTTTTCTGTAGAGAAGGGGTTTTGCCATGTTGCCAAGGCTGGTCTTGAACTCCTGGGCTCAAGTGATCTGCCTGCCTTGGCCTCCCAAAGTGCTGGGATTACAGACATGAGCCACCATGCCTGACCTCAAAATATTTTATGATAAAATTATTGATCCATCAAGAAGATATAGCAATTATAAACATGTGCATCTAAATATATGAATCAAAAACTGTCAGAATTGAAGGAGAAAAACAGATAATAATAGTTGAAGATTTCAATACCTTATTTTTCATAATGGATAGAAAAAGACAGAAAGTCAGCATCTAAATAGAAGACTTAAATGACATAAATCAGCTAGACCTAGCAAACAATTTTAGCACAGTTGTAGCAAAGAAGATCAGTATAAAAATTTTTATCTCTACACACTTGCAGTGACAATCCAAAAATAGAATTAAGAAAACAGTTCTCCAGGAGGCAGAGCTTGCAGTGAGCCGAGATAGCTCCACTGTACTCCAGCCTAGGCGAAAGAGTGAGACTCCGTCTCAAAAAAAAAAAAAAAAAAAAAAAAAAAAAAAAAATTCTATTTAGAATAGTATTAGAAAAGAATAAAATACTTAGGAATCTACAAAATATCACAAGACTGAATACTGTAAAACACCAAATGAAAAATTAAGCAATATCTAAATAAATGGAAAGACATCCCATGTTCCTGGATAAGAAGACAATATTGTTAAGATGGCAATGATCACCAAATTGATATACAGATTCAACATAATCCCTACCAAAATCCTACCTACCAATTTTTATTTTTTTCAGATATTGACAAGTTGGTCCTAAAATTCAAATGGAAACACAAAGAAACAAGAATAGCCAGAACAATCTGGGAGGGAAAAATGTTGATTATTTGAAACTTTCCAATGTCAAAACTTGCTACAAAGCTACAGTAAATCAAGATTTGTGCTACTGGCATAAAGATAGACATACAGATGAATCAAATAGAATTCAGAGTCTAGAAATAGACCCATACATATATGTTCAATTGATTTTCAACAAAGGTGACAAGACCATTCAATGGGGAATGAATAATCTTTTCAACAAATGTTTCTGGCACAAATGGATAGCCACATGCAAAAGAATTTGGATCTCTACCTCACACCATATACAAAAATTAAGTCAAAATGGATCAAAGACTAAATTTAAGAGCTAAAACTATAAAACTCTTAGCAGAAAACATAGATGTAAATCTTCTTGACCTTGGATTAGATGATAGTTTCTTAGACAAGACACCTAAAGGACAAGCAACAAAAGGAAAAAGCAGATAATTGTATTTTTTCCAAATAAAAAGTTCTGTGCTTCAAATAATACTATTAGGAAAGTGAAAAGACAATTCACATTACATATCATATACTTTATAAAGGCCTACCATCCAGAATATATAAAAACTTTTAAAAGTCAACAATAGAAAGACCACAGGTTTTAAATGGGCAAAGGATTTGAACACACACACATACTGTACACACACACACACACACACACACACACACACACACACGCACACTTCTCCAAAGAAGATATAAACATGGCTGGTAAGCATATGAAAAGATGCTCAACATCATTTGTCATTACTGAAATACAACTCAAAACAACAAGATACCAATTCACACCCACTAAGATGGTTATAATAAAAACGTCAGATAATAATAAATGTTGGCAGGGATACAGAGAAATTCAAGCCATCATAGTTTGATGGTGGAAATGTAAAATGGTGCAGAGTTTTTGGAAAATGGCCTGGTCATTCCTCAAAATGTGCAATGAAGATTCATAGAGACAGAAAGTAAATTAGCAATTGCCAGGGGCTGAGGGTTTGGAGAAAAAGAGGAATGACTGCTAACAGGTACTGAATTGCCTTTTGAGGTGATGAGAATGTTCCAGAATTAAATAGTGATGATATTTGTGTACAACATTATAAACATACTAAAAAATACTGAATTGTACAATTTAAAAAGATAATTTCATGGTATAGACATCATTTCTCAATAGAAATTGCATAAGAAAAAAGAGTACAGGGAGGTTCCATTTATCCTTTAGTCAGTGTTCCCCAGTGGTTATATCTTTCTTAATTATAGTACAATATCAAATCCAGGAATTTGACATTGATATAATGTGTACACACAGTTCTATGTCATATTATCACAAGTAGGTTTGTGTAACCACCACCGCAATCAAGACACAGAACTCTTCCAACACCACGAATATCTCCCCCATGCTACCTCCTTATAGTCATATTCATCCCCCTTCACTCCACCATCCCTAACCCCTGGCAATCACTAATCTACTCCCCAATGCTACAATTTTGTTATTTTGGGAATGTTAGATAAATGGAATCATAGAGTATGTGAACTTTGAGATTGGCTTTTATTATTGAGCATAATTCTCTAGAGATTCATCCACGCATGTGTCAAGATTTTTTTTTTTTTTTTTTTCATTGATGGGCAGTATTCCATGGTATGGATGTACCAGTTTGTTTAATCACTCACCTGCTTAGGGTCATTTTGGTTACTTTCTGTTTTGGGCTGTTACAAATAATGCTGCTATGAACAATTATGTACGGGTTTTTGTCAGAACAACTTTTCATTTCTCTAGGATAAATGCCCAGCAGTGTAATTGATGGGTTCTATGGTAGGTGTATGTTTAGTTTTATAAGAAACCACCATACCATTTTCTTGAGTGGCTATAACATTATATATTCCCATACCATCAATATATGAGATTTAGTTTATCTTCACTCTCACCAGATTTTGTATTGTTACTAATTTTAATTTTAGCCATTCTAATAAGTGTGGAGAGATATCTCATTGTGTTCTTCATTTGTGGCTCCCTAACGGCTACTAACGTTGAACATCGTTTCATGTGCTTATTTGCCATCTGTGCTTATTTGCCATGTGCTTATTTGCCATTGCTTCAGTGCAATGTTTCTTCTTGTCTTTTGCCTATTTTCTAAGTGGATTTTTTTTTAGTATTACTATTGAGTTTTGAGACTTCTTCATATATTCTCGATATGAGTCCTTTGTCATATATATGGCTTGCAAATATTTTCTCTCCCAATGGAACTTGTTCTTTAATCCTCTTTACAGGGATTTTGTTGAGCAAAATATTTTAATTTTGATGAAGTTCAATTTATCCATGTTTTCTATAATGGATTGTGCTTTTGATGTTGTTTCTAAGAACTCTTAAGCCCAAGTTACTGTAGATTTTTTCCTATGTTTTCTGTTATTTATTTCATTTTATTTTTATTTATTTATTTATTTTGAGAAAGGGTCTCCCTCTGTCACCCAGGCTGGAGTGCAGTGACGCTAGTTCGACCCACTGCAACCTTGACCTCCTGGGCTCAAGCGATTCTCCCACCTCTGCCTCCCAAGTAGCTAAGACTACAGATGCATACCACCACACCCAGCTAATTTTTGTACATTTTTGTTCAGACAGGGTTTCACCTTGTTGCCCAGGCTGGACTTGAACTTTCGGGCTCAAGTGATCCTCCTACCTTGGCCTCCCAAAGTATGAGCCACAGCACCTGGCCCTATTTTCTTTTAAAAGTTGTACAGTTTTACATTTTACGTTTAAGTCTATGGTTCATTTTGAGTTACTTTTTGTGTAAGGTGTGAAGTTTAGATCAAGGTTTATCTTTTTTTGCCTATGAATGTTCAGTTGCTTCAACACCATTTGTTGAAAAGGTAATCTTTCCTCCACTGAAATGCTTTTGCATCTTCATCAAAAATCAGTTGGGCATATTTGTGGGTCTATTTCTGGGTTCTCTATTCTGTTTCATTGATGTATGTGTCTATTTCTCCACCAACACCACATGTTTTTTATTACTATACTTGTATAATAAATCTTTAGGTCAGGTGGAGTGATTCTTCTAAATTGTTACAGCTATTGTAATTCCTTGCCCTTTCCATATGAATTTTAAGACAATATTTTTTATATTTACAAAAAACCTTTCTGGTATTTTGATAGAAATTGCATTGAATCTAATTTCAATGTGGTAAGAATTGACATCTTTACTATGTTGAGTCTTAGAATCTATGAACACTGTGCCTCTCCATTTTTCTAGATCTTTGATTTCTTTCGTCAGTATTTTGTAACTATCAGCATACAAATCCTGTACACATTTTGTTAGATTTATATCTAAGTATTTAATTTTTGAGTGATTTATAGTGGTACTGTATTTTTAGTTTTTATGTCCACATATTCATGATTAGTGCTTAGAAATACAATTGATTTTTGTAAGTTGATCTTGTATCTTAAGACCTCGCCAAAGTCACTCATTAGTTCTAGAAAGTTGTGTTTTGTTTGCTTTTAGATTTGTTGGCAATTTTCTATGTCAACCATTGTATCAATTGTGCAGGCTACAAGTTTCAGTACTATGTTGAATAAGAGGGATGAGAGTATGTACATCCATGCTTTGTTTTCTATCATAGGGAGAAAGTAGTTTGTCTCTCATCAAGTATGATTTTAGCCATAGGTTTTTGGTAGATGCTCTTTATCAAGTTGAGAACATTCCTCTATTTTTAGTTATCTGAGAGTTTTTAAAAATCTCGAATGGATACCAAATTCTGTCAAATGCTTTTGATGATTCATTGATGTGACGATGTGATTTTTATTGTTTTGCCTGCTAATGTGGAGAATCACATTGATTGATTTTCAAATATTGAACCAGCCTTGCATGGCTAGAATAAACCCCACTTTCTTAAGGTCTGTAACTCTTTTTCAATACTGCCAAATTCAATTTGTTAATATTTGGTCACAGATTTTGCTTCCACATTCATAAGGATTATTGATTTGTAGTTTTCTTTTTTGTATGGTCTTTGGTTTTGACATTCGGGTAATACTGGCTTCATAAAATGAGTTAGGAAGTACTTTCTCCTCTTCTATTTTCAGGAAGAGATTGTACAGAATTGGTGTTAATTTTTCTTAAATGCTTGATAGAATTCTCTAGTGATATCATTTCAGCCTGGAGATTTCTTTTGGGGTAAGTTTCTAATCACAAATTCAATGCATTTAATAGTTATAAGGCTAATCAAGCGATCTCTTTCATATTGGGTCAGTAGTGGTAGTTTGTGCTTTTCTAGGAATTTGCCCATTTCATCTAAGTTGTCAGATGTATGAGTTTGAAGTCATTCACGGTATTCCCTTTTCATACCTTTAATAGGTTCATGATTTGTAGTGATATCCTTTATTTCATTCTTGATATGGGGTAATTTGTGTCTTCTCTCTTTTTTATCATCAATCTTGTGAAAGTTTAATCAATTTTATTGACCTTTTCAGAGAACCAACTTTTGGTTCCATTGGTTTTCTCTATTGATTTGTCTATTTTCGATTTCATTGTTTTCTTCTTATGTTTTCATAGATATTAATTTTTGAGAGCAATTTTAGGTTCATAGCATAATTCAGAGGAAAGTACAGAGATTTCCTATGTATCTTCTGTCCCGACACATGCATAGCCTACCCCATTATCAACATCCCCTACCAGAGTGGCCCGTAGGTTTGCGCAAATCCATAATGACATGTATTCACCATTATACTAATATATAGAGCAATTTTCCTGCCCTAAATATTTTATTTGCTTTGCCTATTCAACTCTCCCTCCCTACTACCTCCTGCCAACCACTGATCTTTTTACTGTATCCATAGTTTTTCCTTTTCTAGAATGCCATATAGTTGAAATCACATAGTATGTGCCCTTTCCAGAGTGACTTCTTTCACTTAGCCATATTCATTAAAGTTTTCTCCATGTCTCTTCCTGGCTTTATGGCTCATTTCTTTTTAGCATTGAATAATATTGCATTGTTTGGATGTACCACTGTTTATTTATTTATTCACCTTCTGAAGAATATTTGGTTGCTTCCAAGTTTTGGCCTTTGTGAATAAAGCTGCTATAAAGATCCATGTGCAGGTTTTTCTGTAAACATAAATTTTCAACTTCTCTGGGTAAATACCAAGGAGTGCAGTTGCTGAATTGTTCAGTTAGTGTACATTTAGTTTTGTAAGAAACCACGACTAAACTGTCTTCCAAGTGACCGCACCATTTTGCATTCCCGCCAACAATGAAGTAGAGTTCCTGTTGCTCTTCAACATCATTAGCATTAGTATTGTCAGTTTCTAGATTTTGGCCATTCTAATAGGTGTGTAGTGATATCTCATTGTGGTTTTAATTTGCATTTCCCTGTTGATATATGATGTAGAGCATCTTTTATCATGCTTATTTGCCACCTGTATGTCTTTTTTGATGAAGTATCTGTTCAGACATGTGGCCTATATTTTCAGTAGGGTTGTTTGCTTGTTTTCGAGTTTAAGAGTTCTTTGTATATATTGGATAACAGTCCTTTATCAGAGATGCCTAATGCAAATATTTTTTCACAGTTGGTGGCTTGTCTTTTCATTCTCTTGACAGCGTCTTTCACAGAGCAGAAATTTTAAATTTTAATGAAATCCAGCTTATCTTTCTTTCTTTCAAGGATCATGCCTTTGGTGTTGTATCTAAAGTTATCATCAAACTCAAGGTCATCTAGATTTTCTCCGATGTTATTTTCTAAGATATTTATAGTTTTGAATTTTACCTTTAGGTATGTGATATATTTGGGTTTTTTATTTTTAATTTTTATGGATACATAATAGTTGTATATATTTATGGAGTACACGTGATATTTTGATACAAATATGCAATGTATAATGATCAAATCAGGATAATTAGGGTATCCATCACCTCAAACATTTATTATTTCTTTGTGTTGAGAATATTACAAATTCACTCATCTAGTTATTTTGAAACATACAATAAATTATTGTTGGCTCTAGTTGCTCTATTCTGCCACTAAAAATTAGATCTTATTCCTTTTATCTAACCATATTTTTGTACCCATTAACCAATCCCTCTTTATCCCTGCCTCCCCACTACCCTTCCTAGCCTCTGGTAACTGTCATTCTACTCTCTACTTCCATTAGATCAATTTTTTGTTTGTTTGTTTGCGAGACAGAGTATTGCTCTGTCGCCCAAGCTTGAGTGCTATGGTGCAATCTCAGCTCACTGCAACCTCCACCTCCTGGGCTCAAGAGATTCTCTTGCCTCAGCCTCCTGAGTAGCTGGGATTACAGGAGCCCACCACCATGCCTGGCTAATTTTTTGTATTTTTAGTAGAGACGGGATTTCACCATGTTAGCCTGGCTGGTCTTGAACTCCTGACCTCAAGTGATCCACAAGCCTTGGCCTCCCAAAGTGCTGGAATTACAGGTGGGAGCCACCACACCTGGCAGTTTTTTTTTCCCTCCCACATATAAGTAAGAATATGTAATATTTGTCTTTCTGTGCCTGGCTGATTTCACTGCACAAAATGTCCTACAGTTCTATCCATGTGGTTGCAAATGACAGGATTTCATTCATTTTTATGGCCAAATAGACTCCACTGTGTATATGTACCACATTTTCTTTATCCATTCATCCGTTGATAAGCACTTAGGTTGATTCCTTATCTTGGCTATTATGAATAATCACTGCATTAAACATGGTGCAGATGTCTCTTTGATATACTGATTTCCTTTCTTTCAGATATATACCCAGCAGTAGGCTTACTGAATCATATGGTACTTCTATTTTTAATTTTTTTAAGGAACCTTCATACTGTTTTCCATGTTGGCTGTACAAATTTACATTCACATCAACAATGTACAAGTATTCCCCTTTCTCCACATCCTTGCCAGCATCCATTATTTCTTGCCTTTTGGTTAAGGTTGTAAATTCTGTGTCTAGATCATATTTTGTATGTAGATGTCCAGTTGTTCCAGCCCAATTTGTTGTAAAGATATGTATTCTCCATTGTATTGCCTCTGCAATATAGATCAGCTCACTATATTTATGGGGAAGTCAATTCCTTGGCTCTCCACTCTGTTCCATTGATTTATATGTCTGTTCTTTTGCCAATATCACACAGTCTTAATCACTATAGTTTTATAGTAAGTCTTAAAGTCAAATGGTGTAAGTCCTTAAACTTTGTTCTTCTCCTTTAATATTGTGTTGACTATTCTGGGGTTTTTTTTCTCTCCATATACACTTTAGAATCAGTTTATCAATATCCACAAAATAACTTGATTGCTTTTAATCTACAGATTAAGTTGGGAAGAACCAACATCTTAAGTTGGGAAGAACCAACATCTTGACAATACTGGGTCTTCCTATCTAGGTACATAGCTCTTCTTTGATTCCTTTCATTAGTATTTTGTTAGTTTTCCACATACAGATCTTGTACATAATTTGTTAGATAAATATCTAAGTATTACATTTGGGGGGATGTTAATGTAAATGATGCTGTGTCTTTAATTTCAAGTTCCACTTATTCATTTCTGGTATATAGAAAAGTGATTGAATTTTGTACTATAACCTTGTATCCTATGATCTTGCTATAATGGCTTGCTACTTCTAGGAGTTATTTTTCTTGTTGTCAGTTCTTTTAGATCTTCTACACAGACTAACCTGACATTTGTGAACAAATACAGTTTTATTTCTTTGTTCCCAAACTGTACCTTTTATTTCCTTTTCTTGTCTTATCACGTTAGGATAGGAATTGCAGTATGCTATTGGGAAGAAGTGGTGAGAGGGAACATCCTTGCCTTGTTCTTTATCTTAGTGGCAAAGCTTCAAGATTTGCCTTTAATTATGATGTTAGCTGTAGGGTTTTTGTAGACGGTGTATGTCAAGTTGAGGAAGTTCACCCTCTTTTCCTAGTTTACTGAGAGTGTCTATCAGTAATAGGTGTTGGATTTTATGAAATGCTTTTCTGTAGCTATTGATATGATCCTGTAATTTTTCTTATTTAGCCTATTGATATAATAGATTACATTAATTGATTTTCAAATATTCAACCAGTCTTGCATAACTGGGATGAATCTCACCTAGTCATGGTGTATATCTTTTTATATTGTTGGATTTTATTTGACAATATTTTATTGAAGAGTTTTGCATCTATGTTCACGAGGAATACTAGTCTGTAGGTTTTTTTACTTGTAATATTTTTGTACAGCATTGGTATTAGCATAATATAGGCCTGATACAATGAGTTAGAAAGTATTCTGCTTGTATCTTCTGTAGGGAATTGGAATAATTCCTTCCTTAAATGTTTATTAGAATTCACCAGTAAACACAGCCTGGAGCTTTCTGTTTTGGACCCACCTGGCCTCATGGTTTTCTGTTTTGAAAAGTTATTATCAATTTCATTTCTTTAATAGATGTAGATTTATTCAGATTATCTATTTCTTCTTGTGTGCATTTTGGTAGACTGTGTCTTTCAAGGAATTGGCCCATTTCATCTAGTTTATAAAATTGGTGGACATAGAGTTGTTCCTAATATTGCTTTATTATTTTTTAATGTCCATGCAGCCTTTAGTGGTATCCCCTTTTTCATTTATGATGTTAGTAATTTGTGTTCCCTGTCTTTTTTTCTTAGTTACCCTGGGTAGAGGCTTATCAATTTTATTAACCTTTTCAAAGAACCAGCTTCTGGTTTTGTTAATTTTATTTATTGATTTCATTTTTTCTGAATCATTTTCATTCATTTCAGAAATCAATTTCATTGATTTCTGCTGTAATTTCATTATTTCTTTACTTCTGCTTACTTCAGATTTAACTTGCTCTTCTTTTTCTAGTTTCCTAAGGTGGAAGCTTAGATGGTTGATTTTAGATCTTTCTTCTTTTCTAAGATATGCATTCAATGCCATAAGTGTTCCTATGAGCACTGCTTTTGCTAAATCCCACAACTTTTGGTAAGTTTTAGTTTGATTTTCATTTGTTTCAAAATATTTTTAAATGGCTTGAGATTTTTGTCTTTGACTCATTTGTTATTTAGAAGTTTGTTGTTTAATCTCCAAATATTTGGGGATTTTTCAGCTATTTTTATATTGATTTATAGCTTAATTCTATTGTTGTCTGAGGGCAAACATTGTATAATTTCTATTCTTTAAAATTTGTCACAGTGTATTTTGTGGCTCAGAATCTGATCTATCCTGGTGAATGTTGCATGTGAGCTTGAGAAAAATGTGTATTCTGCTGGTGTTGAATGAAGTAGTCAATAGATGTTCACTACACTTAACTGATTATATTGTTGAGTTCAACTGTCCTGAGTGATTTTCTGCCTGCTGAATCTGTCCATTTCTGAAACGGAAGGTGGATTTCATTTCTGAAATCTGTACATTTCTAGCCACCAGCTTTTAATTGATATAGTTAGATAAACATCTATCATATTTGTTACTGTATTTTATTTGTTGCCCTTGTTCTTTGTTCCTATTTATGTCTGTGATTCTGAGTATTTTCTGTGGTTTTAATCTATTTTCTGTGATTACATTTTCTTTCCTTTCTTAGCGTATTAGTTTTATTCTTTTTTTCCTTTTTTAGTGGTTGTCCTAGAGTTTGCAATATACATTTACAACTAATTCAAGTCCACTTTCAAATAGTATACACTTCCTGGGTCGTGCAAGTACCTTGTAATAACAAAATAATCTTACTTCCTCTCTCTCAACTTTTGTATCCTTACTGTCATTCATTTCACTTATACATCCACATACATAAACACATGCATATACATATATATAGCCTTGTGCTGCACAAGTACATTGTAGTTTATGACAGATGACATATATGACCATGGTCCCATAAGATAATAATGGAACTAAAAAATTACCATCACCTAGTTACATTGTAGCTATCATAATGTCATAGCACAATGCATCACTCACATATTTGTGGTGATGCTGGTATAAACAAGCCTACTGTGCTGCCAGTCATATAAAAGTATATACATGCATAATGTACATGCTGCATACATGTACATGCTACTCTTATAACACTTAGCTTAAAACACACATTGTATAACTGTACAAAATATTTTCTTTCTTTATATCCTTAGTTTAGAAACTTAATTTTTAAATTATTTTTTTACTTTTTAATTTTTTTTACAACTAAGACACAAACATTCACATTAGCCTAGGCCTAATCAAGTATAATCATAAATTATTATGTCACTGGCTTATGTATTTACTGTGCTATACTTTTATTGTTCCTGAAGACCTTCCTTCCGGTGGTGCAAGATGTGGCGGTAGAAGACAGTGATATTGATGATCTTGATCCTGTGTAGGCCTAAGCTAATGTGTGTGTTCATGTCTTAGTTGTAAATAAAACCAAAATGACACCTCACACTTGTTAGCATGGCTATTATCAAATGTTAAGAGATAATAAGTGTTGGCAAGGACGTGGAGAAAAGAGAACCTTTATACACCGTTGATGGGTATATAAATTGTTACAGCCATTATGGAAAGCAGTTTTGAGGTTCCTCAAAAAATTAAAATAGAATTATAATATGTCCAGCAATCACACTTCTGGGTATATATTCAAAGGAAATGAAATCACTTTCTCAGAGAGATAAATGCACTCTCATATTTATTGCAGCATTGTTCCCAGTAGACAAAACACAAAAACAACATAAATGCCTGCTGATGAATGAAATTTTAACAAAGTGGTACACACACACACACACACACACACACACACACACACACAAATACAATGAGATATTATTCAGCCTTTAAAAAGAAGGAAATTTTGCCATTGCAACCAGATGAATGAACCTAGAGGACATTATGCTATATAAAATAAGCCATGCACAGAAAGATACATACTGCATAATATCACATATATGTGGAACTTTTTAAAATCAAACTCATAAGAACAGAAAGTAGAATGGTGGTGACCAGGGACTGGAGGGTGGGAAAAATGAGGAGATGTTGGTCAAAGGGTATAAATTTTCAGTTATAAGATGATTAAGTACTGAAGATCTAATGTATAGCATGGTGACTACAGTTAATAATACTGTATTCTGTATTTGAAATTTGCTGAGAGAATAGATCTTACGTGTTCTCACCACAAAAAGCGTAACTATGTGAGGTGATAGAGATGTTAATTAGCTTGATTGTGGTAATCATTTCACAATATATTCATGTATCAAATCATCATGCTGTACAACTTAATATATAACATTTTTATTGGTCAATCATACCTCAATAAAGTGAGGGGGAAAAGAAAACAATTCTGTGTGCAAGAGCATCAAAAAGAATAAAAATATTTAGTAATAAATTTAACCAAGCAGGTGCTAGACTTGTACTTTGAAACCTACAAAACTTTGCTGAAAGAAATTAAAAGATAACCTTAAAAAGTGGAAAGACATCTCATGTTCACAGATTGAAAGACTTAATATTGAAAATATGGTAATACTCCCTAAAGCAATCTGCAGATTTAATACAGTTTATATCAAAATCCTAATGGTCTTTATTCTAGAAATGGAAAAGCTGATCCTAAAATTCATATGGAATTGCAAGCAATCCCTAATAGCCAATACAATCTTGAATAAGAAGAAAAAAGTTAGAGGACCCACACTTTCCAATTTCAATGCTTACTACAAAGCTACAGTAATCAAAATGGTGTGGTACTGGCATAAAGATAGACATAGAGATCAGTGGAATAAAATCAAGAATCCAGAAATAATCCTATACATCTGTGATCAATTGATTTCTTACAAGAGTGCCAAAACCAGATTGCCATTTTACCATGGAGTGAAAACTGTCTTCAACAAATGTTGCTGGGACAAATGTATATCCACATGCAAAATAATGAAGTTGAACCCTTACCTTACACCATATATAAAAATTAACTCAAAATTGAAGAAAGACCTAAATTTAAGAGCTAAAACTGTAAAACTTTTACAAGAAAACATGAGGACAAATCTTCATGACCTTCAATTTGGCAATAGATTCTTAGATATGACACCAAAAACACAAGCAACGAAAGAAATGATAGATAAATTTGACTTCATAAATATTAAAAGCTTGCATGGATCAAAGGACACTATCAAGAGAATAAAAAGATAACCCACAGAATGGGAGAAAATATTTGCAAATCATAACTCTGACGGGGTTAAATATTCAGAAATATTAAAAAATCTTAAAATGTGTGATGGTTAGTCTTATGTGTCAACTTGGCTAGGTTATAGTATGCATTTATGTAATCAAACTCTAATCATTGTGTTGGTTCTGAAGGTATTTTGTAGATATGGTTAAAATCTACAATTAATTAGTAGACTTTATGGAAAGGAGAAAGAAGAAAGAAAAAAGAAGAAAGAAAGAAAGAAAGAAAGAAAGAAAGAAAGAAAGAAAGAAAGAAAGAAAGAAAGAAAGAAAGAAAGAAAGAAAGAAAGAAAGAAAGAAAGGAAGGAAGGAAGGAAGGAAGGAAGGAAGGAAGGAAGGAAGGAAGGAAGGAAGGAAGGAAGGAAGAAAGAGAGAAAGAAAGAAAAAGAAAGAAAGAAAGAGAGAAAGAAGAAAGAGAAAGAAAGGCAGGAAAAGAAGGAAGAAAAGAAAGGGAAAAAGAAAAAGAAAGAAAGAGACAGGTCTGGTGTATTTCAAAATGGTTCTTTTTCCCCTCCCACTGTTGGAAGTATGAAGGGATTTTTCTCCAATATTCTGCATGAGAACCTGGTAGAGCTCCAGGAGATAAAACTCACAAAAGTGCCCCCTGTCCCAACCCATGGCTGGGTCTCCCTGGAATTTTTATCTCTCAGGCTTGTCCACGCTAAGTCTTCAGCAATTCAACAATTATAGTTCTGATTTCTCCAACTGGGCACTGGTTCCTGCCAGGTTTCTGCTCTGGTAAGCTGTGATTTGCCTGTATTTGCCTATCAGTCTATCCAATTTTGGGGGCAGTGCTTTGCCCTGTGGCCTTATTTCTCTTACAGCTCTAAGAAGAGTTGTTGAAATTGTCAGTTTGTTCCGCTTTTTACTTGATGTAAGGATGGAGTGGCCACTTCCATGCTTCTTACATGCCAGACTCTGCTCTTTTACTGAAAGTCTTATTTTTGTTATTTCCTTATTTCTGCTTGCTTTTGGGTTCACTTTGCTCTTCTTTTTTCTAATTTCTGATGGTGGGGATTTCGACCACTACTTTTATATTTTTCTTCTTTTCTAATCTAAGTGTTTAGTGTTATAAATTTCCCTCTCAGTAGTACTTTAGCTGCATTATACAGATTTTGATACGTTGTATTTTCACTTTCATTCTGCTCAATGCATTATACGTACATAACCCATCACCATCTACTGGTGTCAATATTTTACCACTTCAAGGGAAGGGTAAAAAGGTTACTTCCCTTTAAGTCTCTCTACACTCCCCCTTTTCTAATGTAATGTTCTTAGATATTTCCTCTACCTACCTTGAGTACTACGCTAAACATTGTTATAAATTTTGCTTCAACTGTCAAACATAATTTAGAAAACTCAAGAGAAGGAAAGACCATTGTTTTTACTCATATTTTTGCTTTTTCAGTCATTCTTTCTTCTTCCTTGATATTCCAGTATTCCTTTTAAAATAATCTCTTTCCATTGTAAGAACTTCCTTTACCCATCCTTTTAAAGTAAGCCTGTTGGCGTAAAATTCTCTTGGTGTTCCTCCTCGGGTGGCATTCCTCCATCTGAGAATATCCTTCATTCCTGCAGGATATTTTTGCTGGACATAGAACTCTGAGTTGACAGTTCTTTTTATTCAGCTCTTGAAAATACTGTGCTATTTCCTGGCTTCTATTACTTCTAATGAGAAATATTCTGTAATTTGAGTTGTTTCCCCCATAAGTAAGGTGTTGTTTCTTTCTTGCTGCTTTCAGTACTTTTTGTCTTTAGTTTCAGAAGTTTGATTAAATGTGTATTGATGAGAATTTCTTTGGGTTTATCCTGTTTGGTATTTGTCAGCTTCTCGAATCTGTAAGTTTATCCTTTTTACTGAATTTGCAGAATTTCTGACCATAATTTCTTTGAATAAGTTGACAGCTCCACCTGGACATGGATTCTAATGATATGAATGTTAGATTTGTTTTTATAGTCCCACAAGTTCCTTGAGGTTCTCTTCATTTTATTTTCAGTGCATTTTGCCTATGTTGTTGAGATTGGATAATTTCTATGCTTTTTTCAAGTTTCACGGATTCTCTGTTTTCTCCTTTGTTTTTAAGCCCAATTCATTGAGTTTTTATTTTCAGTCATTGTGTTTTTCCACTGAAAAGAATTCCATTTTGTTCTTCTTTATATCTTTTATTTCTTTGCTAAGATTTTCTGTCTTTTCATTTGTTTCAAGCATGTTTGTAATTCCTTATTGAATAATTTTCATGATGGCTGCTTTAAAATTAGTCAGATAATTCCAATACCTGTGTCAACTCAGTTTGGGCATCTATTACTTCTTTTTTCTCTTTCAGTTGAAATTCTCATCTGGACTCCTTGTCTGCAACCAAAAGTTTCCCCTTTGTTACCTCGTTCTCCCCTTTAAGGAAGGCCACAAGGAGACCCATGAATCTTGGTTAATGGTATAACAGGTGACTTTTTTTTTTTTGCATCTCTATCTTTTAATTAAATATTATTCATTTTCTGAACTGATAATACAAGCACATGATTCAAAATTCAAGAAATAAAAGGAAATAACACTGAAAAGTCACCCTCGTATCTCTGTCCCAACTGTGTACTTAACAAAAACAATTACTGTTATTGTTGCAGGTAGTTAGACAATCAAGAGTGGGACAGGAGAGGGCTATTGCCCCACCCACTAGGAATGTCAGTTGATGGTTTGGAAGTTATCACATTGCCTCTCTAAAACTGATAAATTGGCAGCCAGTGCCAGGGAGAAGACAGTTCCTGATGGTCCACACCTGGTGCAATGAAGTGTTAATTGAATGCAAAGGCCAGGGAGAAGCAGCTTCCAGGGCATGTGCTTTAAGACACAAAATAGTGAGTCTGACCTTCTGGGGGCACTCCACCTGAAGTCTTGCTAGTTGTGCAGTACAGGCAACTATCTTATTGTATGGTTCAACAATTTTTGCTTTTATCCTATCAACAGCTCCCTGTAAAGTCCCAATTCTCGTCTGCATCATCTGAAGAACACCTTCCAACGACTCAGTCCCAGTTGCTTGTGCCAGTAAATCTTCATGTCTTGCAACAACCTGTAAGTGTAGTTCTTTGTCCAACTGACTGATTCCTTGGGCAAGTTTTGCTAGTTGTTCAGCAATTACAGCTTGATGAATAGATTGAGAAGTGTAAGTCTTTACATCAAAGTCTTCGTTTAAAAAGTCACTATAACACTCGTCCTGCAGAAGTTCCCGGACTGTCGCTGCAGCCTCTCCAGAACCTCGAGCCCCGAGGCCAGCCACAATGACGCTGCCATCGCCACCTTCCATGTTGGCAGGTGCCGGGTTGATAAGAGGTGACTTTTTACTGAAACCTGGATACTTTGCATATTATTTTATGAGACTCATCTCATTTAAGTCTGTTCTAGCAGGAATCCTCTATCACTGCACTGGCAAAGAAAGGAAGACATCACTGTCTTACTGCAAGGTTGCGGTAAACGTCCAGATTCCCAACTCTGCCTTTGATACCCTAGCGTGGGAGTGGTGCCTCTTTACTACTGGGTAGATATAGGATTTCAAGCTCCCCACAAGACCTCCACTGACAGTGGGAACAGGGAAGCCCTCATTACAGCCAAGCAGGGATAAAAGTCCTGGTTTCCCACTCAACCTTCTCTGATACCATCCCAGTAGCTTGTGGATGGATTGAGGTACCTTGTTACAGCCAAATTAGAGTGTAAGGCTAGGCTTCCCACTCAGCTTTTGCTGTCATGAGTAGATGGCAGAGCCACAGTTTTTTTTCTGTGGCATTTGGCTGGAGTACAGTGGTATTATCTAATGGTTTTCTGTCTTACTACACACCTCTTTTCTAGTCCTTTTGCTACAGAGAACAGGCTTTTGTTGGAATTGGTTTTTCTCTTTGTTTTTGTTTGTTTGTTTTTTCATCTGTTCTCATTGGTGTTTCTGTTTGCTGCCTTCTCCAGCACCCAAGGAAGTCACCACCATATTGTTCCTTGGGTCCTGTGTTCCTTAGCTGGTCTGCCTTCTTCTCCCCACTTTTAAAAGTCAGATAGATAGATAGATAGATAGATAGATAGATAGATAGATAGATAGATAGATAGATAGATAGAGATGTATATCATTCCAAGTTATTAGCTGTATTTTGCAGGAGAAAACAAGAGAAGTATGTCTACTTCTCCTCTTGAACCAGAGGTTTCCCCTTTGTTACCTTGTTTTTCCATTTAAGGAAGGCCACAAGGAGAACCATGAATCTGCTCTAATTGATTTTTATGAAAGGAAAGAGAAAAAGACAGGAAATAATTCACAATCTCCAACTCTTTCATCATAATTAGTGAGTGACAAGTAGTTTGTAACACTCTCAGTGTATCTTGATAATGAGCTTGAGAAAGGCTGAATGCTAGCACTCAGTAAAGCAGAGGCTGGGATCAAGATTTTATTTCAGTACCTGCAGAGATCAATTACCCTTCCACCTTCTAAAGTTGCTTCTAGCCTTTCCTCTTACCCAAGCCTACCACATTTCTCGTTAGGAAGAGTTTCAGGTGTATGCCCACAGAATCTTGGTATCTGGCTCCCTATGTCTTGTATATGTGGGCTAGAAGACAAGATAGGAAACCCAAACCCAGAGGTTCCTACCCAGCCTTGCCCCCAAGGCTACTGCCTAAGGGCTTCCATCCCTAGCAGCTTTGGCCCTTGGGATCATCCCTCTTTCTCTTCTTCTGCAGCTTGTCTTTTTATTCTCAGCTTCCCTCTTCCCGGCAGACACTGCCTCCCCCACCCCACCCACCCACCCCCGCTCCACCCACCGTCCCGGCATACTACCCAGTTCTCTAATGGCTCAGGGAAGCACATTCCACACTCCTTCTTGGGGCTGAGGCCAATGAAGCAGTGGCAGCTGTTCAAGAATGTAGGTTGTGTTTGTGTGTGTGTTGTGGCGGGGGCCGGCGGAGGGAGGTTTGCTGCCTGCTTTCCTGGCCTGGAGCCAGGGGTGGGAGATTCCCCCAAAGGGCTATAGTTTCGAGGGCTATTGGGAGAGGTGGGGACCGAGGCCAAAGAGAGGGCAACAGCATATAGTATCCCTACCTCTAGGGGCTTCAGTCTGGGGTGAGAGTACTGCAGTCTTTGGATTACTGAGGCCACTGTGGTACCCTTTTTGGGGATGCTTGGCAAATGCTTTTGGGGGCCAGCCCTACCATAGGGCCTGATTGACTAGGCTTCTTGGGACCAGCTCCTCACCTACACTGTAACCTCAGTTTTTCTACTTGCAAAATGGGGGCAATATTCTAGGAGCCTTCATGTCCTAGTTTCAGAGACTTCTTTGAAGGCCCTGTGTATTCCATCCTGGCATATTCCCAGATCCCAAATGGTCCCATGACCCTTTGACTGGATAAATAACCATTATTGTGACTCTGCTGAAAAGCTAGCCATTGTTGGGTTTTAAAACACAGATTTAAATCTGCTGTAGAAAATATACTTTTAAAAAACCCCAGTACCCCACCACACATTTTTGCATGCCTTGAATTTTGGGCCTACCCACGGACCACTTGAAGGCCCCACAGACCACTGCTATTGCCTGGACCACCCCTGGAGAACCACTGTCCAAAGGAAGCCTGTGAATGGGGCTTAGAGACTGAGGTGGGGCCTGGGGAGATAGTTTAGGGAGGGAGTTGTCCTGAGACAAGGAAGTAAGTCAGGGTGGCAAGAAACAGAACTCTGGGGAGCACAATAACCCTGAAGCCTGCTCAGATAAATTTATTGGGAAATGGACTGAGTAGCCCCAAATAGAGGTCAGACCCTGGATAGAAAAAGGCAGCAGCAGCAATGAAGGCAAAGGCACTAGGGTAGTCTGCTCAAGGGATGGATCTTGAAGAGAGGGGACCTCTGGTAGAAAGCCTAGTCCCACTGCCAGGCGTCAATGAGACAGACAAATACCTAGAAATGAGAGCTTTGAGGGAGCCCAGAAAAGATCTGAGCTCAGGCATTCCCCACTCTTGGAGGAAAGCTCAGGCTACCCAAAGGGGCACCATTTATTTGTGCACCAAAAATTCACGCATCATCTATTATGTTCTGGGCCACGTGTTAGATGCCAGAAATACAGCTATGAGGTACACAGGCCCACCCTCAAGGGATCCCAATCTAATGAAGAAGACAAGGAAACAATTCTAGTACAGTTTAGTCAGAGAGCTGTGGGAACTCAGAGAGGGGACCCAAGCCAGATGTGGGATCAAGGAAGGCTTCCTGGAGGAGGTGATATCTAAACTGGGAATTAAAAGGTGAGATGGCATTATTCAGGGGAGGACAGGGGCAGAAAGGAACAGTGGTTTCAGCAGAGAGATCAGCATATGCAAAGTCTGTAGACCATAGTCAGTGTGGCTGACTTTTTGGCATCATTGGCTCAGTCCCTAGGCTTGGGCCCAGCAAGGTTTGACATGCCCTATTCCCAGGCCTTTGGGTCACCTTGTGCCAAAAATGTCAGGAGCCCTTCTCACCCTTGGAAGAACCTGACCCCACAGTAGGATGAAGCTGAAGTAAAGCTCGGCCCAGGGACCTCTGAAGGTGGGTGGGAGGGGGCAGAGTCTCAGAGAGAGTAGAGCCAAAGCATCCAGGGAACCAACCATGATGACCGATGGCCAGGGGAGGATGTGTGCAGAGAAAGTGACAATGCCTGCTCCTGGCATAGTGCTTTATAGTGTGTGGGAACTCCATCTGCTACCATGGTCTGTGAAGCTTACAGCGGTCCTGGAGGGTGCAGCTAAAGCAGGACTTAGCACTGCTGGGCATGAGGGCAGCATGCTAGAGGAGCAATGACCTGCTCATGGCTCCTCAGCAGAAGTAGTTGGGGCGTGGCTTATCCCAGGCCCACATCGGTCTTTATTTGGAAGCTACCACTGGTTTGTGTAATCAGGGAGCTGAAAGACAGGGACTGGGCATGCAGTGGTCATGAAGATACAAGGAAAACATTTTGGCTGCCTCCAAGAACTGCAAAGAAGTCCATCCAACCCCCTCATAGTACGTCTGGGAGAAGGAAGCTCAGAGAGCAGGAAGAACTTACATGCAGCAAAGGAAGTCATGCAGCAAAGCCAGAGCTAGGCTAGGAGCCATGCTGTGGGGTGCCCTCTGCTTGAGTGGCCAGCTGCATGCTACAGATGGAAAGCAGTAGTGGACCCTGGTTAGGCAGCAGCCTGGAAGGCAGACAGCTACCATTCAATTTCTGACTTGCCTACCCCCTTGCTGTTTAACCTTAGGCTTAGTTTTCTATTCTTAAAAATGGGGATAATAAGCAGAGCTCATATCCTAGGACTGGGAAGTCCAAATAAACCAATGGCCGTGAGCTGGGTCAGGGAAGAGGTGATAGGAAGGAGACTGGGCAGCCCCTGGAAGCTGGGCCTGGCAGGCATGACAGCTCCAAATCTAGGGTCCTCGCAGGACACCATTTCTGCCTTCTGATCCCCTCCTCAGGGGGAAGCCATGGAGGATGCAGGGCAGAATGGCCCTGTTGGCAGAGCAGAAGCTGAAATACAGGGAAAGGGGCCATCCCTAGAAGGCCTGGGTCAGGATTGTGGCAAAAGCAAGATCCTGTGTGGTCCAAAGTCCTGGCACAGGTGCCCAGAGATGCTGGAGGCTGAGGAGGGCAGCTGAAAGTTCATGAGAGTGGTCCTCTACCTGCAGGAGACCCTGGGCTAGCACAGACCCAGTTCACCCACAGGCATCAGTCAAGCCCCCCGGGCTCCTGGGTGGGAAGCAGGACAACATGGAGAGAATGAAGTCCCTGCTCCTGGAGTCGGGTGGCAGGGAGGGGAGGCAGCCAGAAAAATGAGGGACAGGTGCGGGCATGGAGAGAATCACTAACAAGTCCTGCAAGGAAGCTATGGCTGCCTATCTCTGAGGAGGGGTCTGAAATATCTTTTCACTTCCTCATAGCTAAGTTCTGTCCTCCTCTCTTTTAAGCTCTCTTGGATGAAGCCTCTTTTGGGTAGCCTGTCAGGATTGAGAGGCCAGAAGATAGAATGATTTCAAAGGCATCATTATGGGTTGGCAGGGAGCTACCCTCACAGTCAAAGAATGACCCACTGAGGGCTTAGGTGGCATTTGCCTCGTGCCCTGTATTTCAGGAGTGCTTTGTCTCAGAATGTGAGTTCCCTTAAGCCTTGGGATCAGCCTACTCTCGAGAGATTCTGACAGTGACAGTGCAGCAGTGGTCTCTGGAAGTGGTGGCAATGTGGTCCCAGCTGCAGAAGATAAAGGGCCCAGTCTCTGTACCCTCATTTGATTTTGGTGTGTGCCAGCTGGAGGTCAGGGACATGGAGTACTTGACATTTCTAATCTCCCATCAGCCAGAGTCATCAGAACATACGATATGGTAGAAAAAGCCCTAGACAGGGAGTCGAGCTGACCTGATTGAAACCCCACTCCCCAGCTTACTTGGACATGTTATTTGGCCTGTAAGAGCCTTGATATGAGATCATGTGTGCAAAGCACTTAGAGCTGTGCCTGGTGCATAGTAGATGCTTGATACATTGGGCTATTATTATTATCCTTCCCACCTCTGTTTTCCCACATCTTGCCCATTACATCTGGCCCAGCCCAGAACCATATCCCCTCAGAGTCCCCAGGTGTCCTCATGCCTGGCAGGGCAGAGGGGTGTGGAGGGGCCCCTCTCGGAGGGAGCTGGAGCAGGACAGCAGGAGTCCATGTCATCCTGAAACTCCTCCCTACACTCTCTGGTGGGAGATGGGGGTAGGGCCACGGAGGCTCAGGCTAGCCCAGGATAGCCCAGGCACTAAGATCAGGGACTAGGGCTTCAGCACAGGGAGTAGTCAGGTCTAGGAACAGGAAAGGCATGGCACAAGGAGGCTTGGCTGCCAGTCCCAGAGATTCCAGGGACTCCATGTGCCCTCTGCTGAGTCCCTGGTCCTATCTACAATGTGAAGGTCGGGATAGGACTGGTTGTGTCAATGGTCTCCAGTGGTCCCTAGCTAGGCCAATCCATGGATGTGAGAAGATGGGGGAGAGATAGCTGGGGAAGAAGTCTCTAGCTGTGACACTCCAGCAGGGGGCAATGCAGCCAGGGGCTGGCTCCAGGCCCTCTGGGGAATGAATTACCACAGGGACTTTGCAGGTGGGGCAAGTGTTGAGCAGGAAGCCACCCTGTTGGCTGGCATATTGGAATGGGAGCCAGGGACAACCAGTGACAAATCGTTCTCTGTGTCTCTATCCAGAACAGCTTCCCCTTGGCAGGAGTGAGAGTCAACAAACAAGGGCCAGGGCAGCCCCAGCCCTGTGCAGGCTGCCAGGGCCAGGCAGTGCCCCCTGGGGACCCTGGCGAGCCTAGGTATATTCTGGGCAACAGCTGAGGCCCCTTGCCTCTGACTTTGCTATTCTGCCTTCCCAGAGCTGGCCCAGACTGTAAGGGAAAGCTGAAATGGGGTCCTCCCTTAGTCCCCATGCCAGGCCTGAGAACAAGGCTTGTCTCTAGCCAGTGCATACAGAGCCTATCCCTTGTCTTCTTTCCCTTGCATAGCCCTTCAAGCCAGGACCCGAAATATAGCTTTTTCTGACATTTTTGGGCCTAGCTGACTCCAATCTGGGGTTACTGTCTCAGCTCTGTCCCTGGTCTACTAGTTGACCAGGCAACTGAGGCCCTCTTACCTTCTCTGGGCCTCGGTTTCCTCCTCAGTAACCTGAATGGGGGCATGGTCTTGGTGAACTCCAAGGCACCTTCTAATTGAGAAATCCCAGGAGTTGGAGATTATATTGCAGATTCTGGCTTTCTTTGCCCGGGCTCCAGGAGAACTCTGATTCTGACTTTCAGCTGAGCACCCCAGCCACCTGGAGGAGCTAGCCTCCCTCCCCTAGGAGGAGCTCCCTTCAACCAGACTTAGGTCTCCTTCCAAATTCAAGCCTTTTCTCACCCTTCCTAGGCCTCCTTTACTTCTAGGGGAGTCTGGACCTCTTAGGGGTGTGTGTGTGTGTGTGTGTGTGTGTGTGTATGCGTGCGTGTGCACATGTGAATGTGTGTATGCGCAGGCAGGTGTGCTCATGTTCACACCCAGGTGTATCTCCACCTCTACCCATATCCATATCTCTACGTAGACAGGGAAAATGCTAACACCTCTTGACCCCTCTGCACCTGCACAGTATACCTGAAACAGTTGTAAACACATTCCTGGGACCCAAATTCACAGTCATTAGGCAGAGCCCACATGGGACTTAGCCTTTCTTAGTTTCCCCATCTGTCAAAATGCTCATTTAATAGGGTTTTATGAGACCTCATTCATTCACTCAACAAATATCTATGGAATGGGCCAGGCACCATTCCAAGTGCTCAGATTAAATGACATACTATGTGTAAAGCATTAAGTCCCATGCCAGACATGTGGCAAGAGCTCAGTTAAGGTGAATTTTCTCACCTTCATCCTCCCAGTAATAACCAACCTCTACTGATCACCTACTATGTGCCATGCACCACTATACGCATTTTTATTCTCACATTCCTCACAGGTCATTGAAGTAGGCACTATTATCACCCCCCTCCTATTTTACAGATAAGGAAACTGAGGCCAAGAAAGAAATTTGTTTGAGGTCACATGGCTGGTAAATGGCAGTCTGGCCCAAAGTCCATGCTCTTGACCACTCTAATGTACTGCCTCTCTGACAAGAGCTAGCAGCTTTTTCTGCCACAAGAGATATGTATGTGCACAGACACATGCATTGTGCACACACACATACATGCTACAAATTTTGCTCATGTTCAGTGACTCAGGCCCTGACCCAGGCCCATGTTTGTATAGCCCCACAAACATGAAACCATACACCCTCTATATATTTGCAATGCCTCTTCCCAGCAGACCTGCAGATGCACAGCCCCTACTCCGCCCCACCTGTCCTCACCCCTGCTGGACACAAACATGTGCATGCACACAAACACAGTCTTGCTCACACACACTCGTTCCTCAGCTTTCCTGGCCACGATGAGGGGGAAGAAAAGAAAAGGAATTTTATCTGCAATTCGAGGCTGTGCGGTGGGTTCAACCAAGGTAGGCAAGGTCAGCAGGCAGGGGGAGGGGAAGCCAGGGGGATAGCTGTGGTCAGAGACAAAGGGCTGGCTGGGGGAGGAAGGTTGTAGCAGTGGGAGGAGAAGGACAGGGAGAAAGGGGGAACTCCATATCTTGATAAACATACAAGGTCGGAGAGAGGGGATGTGGGGATTGGATTTGCAAGAACTTTCTCAAGCCATAAATTTTCACTGGCTGCCTGAAGCCCAGAGCCTGGAGGCCAGAGGCTGGAAACCTGAGCGAGTCTCAAGACAACCAGTCTCAGGAGCAGCAGGATCAGGGCCCAGGCCCAGGTTGGGGAGGAGGTGTGGGGCTGTCCAACCTTCTGGGCTCCAGCCCTGTGAGCCCAGCTCAGGGATGAGAGTGGTGTCCGGCTCCAGAGTGGGTCTCCACATTGAGGTTTCCCAGTTCTCCTGGTGTGCTGGCTCCCCTGTGGGTCCACGCCTGTCTGCTGATGCGAACAATGATGTGTCTGTGTCTCTGTGTCTGTGTGTATGGTGGAGTAGCACAGTGATTTAAGAATGACTGTCCAAGTCTGACTCCACAGCTTACTGGCTGTATGACCGTGGGCATGTTATTCAACCTCTCTGAGCCTCCTTCTCCTCATCTGTAAATGGAGATGGTTATTGCTACCTTGTAGGGTTGTAGGCATGTATTGATACAATGCAAATGACAGGCTGAGCACAGGGCTTGACACACAGTCAGTGCTCAATAACTTGAATGGTTGTTATTATTATGTTGAATGGTTATTATTATTATTTTGAGCCCACCAACTCAAGAGCCCACCAAACTCAGGCCCAGGAGGCCATGGCTCCTCCGGCTCCCCCAACAATGGTGGTTGCTACCTTCTAGACATCCTCCATGATTCTATGTCTTCATCAGTGGGCATGTCTGGCATTGTACCCTTCCTGCACACTCAGCTACCCAATTTGCAGCCCAAGAGTCCATCCAAGGTAGCAGACACACAAAGTGCAAGCATATATTTGCACAAGGCATTCACATGTTCATCCACACATGTCTGCACGTACCTGCACACATGTGTGCACCCATACACCTATGCACCTGCATGGTGCATGCATATGTATCTGTGCATGATTGTATGGGTGCAGGTGCCTACACATGCTCTCAGGAACACACGCATTCACCAGAACAAACACATTTACAATTGTGATCTCAAACAACTTGCTGTGCCTCTCTGGGCCTCAGTTTTCTTACTTGTAAAACAGGGATACCACTAATTCTTGCTTTAGCCACTTGACAGGGGCCTTGAGTAGATCAGATTAGATACTGCCTGTGGAAGTGTGGGCTAACCTGGAAAGTTTTGTGTAAACTTTATCATTAGTCCTATCAACTCCACCTCCAAAATAACTCCTAAATCCATCCCCCATCCTCCATTTTGCTGCTGCCTCTCTAGCACCAGCCACCATCAGGTCTCATGTGGACCAGTGCAGTGGCCTCCTCTGTGGGTGCCCTGTTTCCACTTCTGCTCACCTACAGACCATTGTCTATCCTGCCAGGATGTGCTTTTATAAATACATGGCTGATAAGACCTCTCCCCTGCTTAAACCCTTGGTGGTCTCCATTGCTTCTAGTTCCTTCATGTTTCAGGAGACAGTCAGGACAGAGGTCAGGCTCCATAGCCAGACTGCCTGGGCTCCATCCTGCCTCTGCTGCTGCCCAATATGTCCTTGCACTGTGACCATAGGCAAGCCATTTCACTTCTCTGAGCCTCAAGCATCCTCATCTGAGAAATGGGGCTGAATAATAGACCTTGCTCTTAGGATACTTGAGAACAATAAATAAGCTGATGCCTGTAAGATGCTGAAACAGGGCTTGGCACATACCTGTTACTCTTAAGACACAGAACTGATTCTGAAACTCTTCCCTGTCTGGCCTCTGCCGACTTTTTCAGCCTCAGATTGAACAGCACCTTCTCTAGGAGGTCACTCCTAAACCCCGGCCTAGGTCTGGACTCTTAGGTGAGGGCACTCTGGGCTTGCTCTAGCAAAATGCTCAGTTATAAATTTTCATTCAATGTCTATCTCCCACACTCTCCTGGAAGCTCCATGAGGGTGGCACCATGTTTATTTTCATCCACAGGGCCTGCCACATACCTGATGCTCCTTAAACCCTTGTTGAATGGGTGGATTTTCTAATATATGACTTGCAGCCTCAGAGGATGGCAAGAGCTTCTGAGGAAGGAAACAAGGATGAGTACGGTGGAAGCTGGAGTCCTGTGCCCAGGTGATGGCCAAAGGAGGCCAGGAGTTTGATAGAGAGACAGCAAGGGCTCCTGTGCTCCCCAACTTGGCTCAGAACTTAGATTTTTGACTAAAGGTAAGTCTTCACCAGCCTGGGCCTTGATTAGGGGCCAAAATACCAGAAAACAGAGGCCTAGATGGAAGGTAGGAATGAATACAACATTTCTCAAGGCCCTACTCTGTACCAGGGAGAATGCTGGTGTGTGTCATTCTCATGTCATTCTTTGGAGTCTGTGGGCCACTAAAACTCAAGCTTTCCCAAACTGCCTGCCCAGAGTCTGGTACTGGTGCCCCAGAGCGGTGCTTTCTACCACTTCCCACATGCTTACTCCAAGGGAAGGAAAGGTAGGGACATGGAAGGCCAGAGGCTAAAGAAAATCCAAACAGGCAAAAGTCAACACAGAGACTTCAGGGCACAGATCACGTAGAGAACACAGAAGAAAGACAGATGGGAGAGGAAGAAAGAATAAGAAAGAAGAGGGAGGTAGAAAGAGAGAGAGAGGAAGGAAGTGGTGGAAGGGTCAACAGCCAGCAGATAAGTGGTGCCCTTGGCTCCCTCTGACCCCTTCTCTGGTGGTGCCCACCCTGGTAATGAAATGGAAGGCTGAAGAAATACTTTGAACCACACTCCTGTTAAAGCAGGGGCCAATCTGAGTGCAGCATGAAATGAGAGGGCCAGGAATCTGAGGTCTGGAGCCAGTCATTTCCTTTTTGGTCCCAGGCCTGGTGAGGCAGGGCTGTGGGCACTGGCTAGGGGCCACTTGGGGGTGGCCACTAGTGCTCTGGCCAGTAGCAGGCAGTGGACCCACTGCTGCCCAGGGAAAGGCTCCTTGTCTCCACATAGGTACTGCTAAAAGGAACTCTTTTCCAGCCCTGGCCCAGTGCTTCCCGCACTCTTTGGGATAGTGGGTTGTGCCAGCCAACATCCCCGAAACTCATGTCTCTGGAGGATCCAGGGCACTCAGTAATGGGGAACAATTCCAGCTCCTGTGAGCACCATGATGCCCTTTCTTCTTCCCACACACATTTCCTGGGCCCCTACTCTGGGCCAGGCTAATGTAGACACACCACATCCTGGCCTCATTTTGTCCTCAAAACCACTAAAGGGGGAGGTCTCCAAAGCTTCATTTTAGACTTGAGGAGCGATGCTCTGAGAATAAAAATGACTTTCCCACAGTCACCCATCCAGGAAGCAGCAGATCAGGGACTTCAGCCACAATCTGTCTGATTGCACAGTGGATGGCTCCAATCCTCTGTCTCTTGGAAAGGAAGGGCCAAAGGGTTGGAGACACCAGCACAGGCTAGGGCAGAGGTTCCATGCCTGGAAGGCCCCATGTCATGTCTCACAGGGAATGTTATAGACAGAAGTGGCCTCAAGGGTAATCAAGTTCCAACCTAGTTCCTCATTTGAAAGATGAGGAAAATGGGAACCAAGAGGGAGAAAGGCTTGACTTGGCCAGGGCCTCAGAACCTGTTCAGTAATGTGACAGAGAGTGCAACATAGAATCAATTCAGATGCTGACTCCACGGTGTGGATTCAGAGATGCCAGAAAGACCTTTGACATTTGGAAACGAAAATGTTGGTATTTGAGGCACATTTTGATGTTTTTGTGGAGCTAATGGGACCACATATTGGGATTTGAGATGGTCCCAGAAAATTTGTGCTGCATCACTGGCACTTTGACCCTGGAACCATCCAGTCTTAGGGCCTGGGGGCAAGGGGGAGGTGGGCACCTTGGCAACTGACATCTCAGGCTTAGGGTGGCTCTTTAAACTTCATCAAAGAACAGTGTCTTATAAGGGAGCAAGCAGCTCAGGAATAACTGTAGTGTCACTCACACAAGGAGCATGGGCCACCTGAGGGGGCCTCAGCTGCCCTCCTCAGTCAGCAACTATGGCCCAATGTCTTGGTTCCAGAGGACTTAGGAGGTTGGAACTAAGGGGACAGTTCTGATTGGAGGAACCCTTCCCTGTGCCTCTGGACTTGTGAGAGCCGGGCCTCTTGGGAGCTTTCCTTTGAACTCTACTAATAAGCCAAAAGTGTCCTGAAACCTTTGCAAATCTCTGCCAGTTGTCCCCAGCCCAATTCCCACACCCAGGGAGATATCTGCCTGGCTGGGTGCAGGAAAAAGAGGTGGGCCGGAGGGCCAGTGAGGGGCCCCAGGGCTTGCCCCAGTAGGCATCTCCCGTCTCTCAGGGCCCACCAACAGGGGAAGCTGGCACTCGACAGCCACTCTGGCCCGGAGCAGAGCCCAACCAGGAGATTTTCCCGGTTAGGCCAGTCCAAGCTGACTCCATACAGGCCTGAGGAGGTGACAACCCTATGGACCAGCTCCTCCTGGCCCCCCATTTACATCTTGATTACATTCCTTGGGAAACCGTCCAGGCCACATTCCGCCTGGCAGGCGGCTGGGAAGACCCACAGAGCACTATGGCAACGCTGGAGGGGCCAGGCCCGCCGGCCAGCTGAGTAAGAGTAAGAGCCGCTAGGCTAGGGAACCTCCCTTCTAGGGCCAGCCTGGATTCCTCAACACCCACCCACCCCACCACCAACCCCAGCCAGCCCCCACTCCATTCAGTGTGCTCCTGCCCTTAGCCCTACTCACCCCCTATCTCCAACCAGACCCATGCACACCCCACCCTCTGCAGGCCTTGACGCAGTGCCAAGCCCAATGCCCAGCTTCCCTGGTCCCAGAGCCTCTGTGAGGGCTGCTGTCTTCCTCCTAAGCTACTTCCCTAGGCACAAATGTTTAGGCCTCAAGTTCAGGAAGGGGCAGTGGAAGGTGTGAAGCTATTCACCAGAGTGTAGGCCAGGGCTGGAGCTTTCAAGTTCTGGTTTTCTCTCTCCTTGTGAAAACAAAGTTGCTCAATAGGATCCCAGGAAGGCAAAGAGAGTCAAAGACAAGGGATCAACTCAGACTGTTTACCTCTCCAGAATTTGCTAGAAAATACTTCATTATCTGCGGAACCCTAGAAGCCTCTCCATAGACACTCTAGCTCCTCAGAAAATCTGGTGAAACTCCCTCCTCCAGCAGCCTTGCCTGGGAGGAGCAATGCAAATTCTTGCTTTTCTCCTGTTCCTCTGGCTGCTCACAGTCCCTTCGGAAAGGTCAAGGCACTGACAGGAGGGGGCCTGGGGCCTCCTTCTCCAACCCCTAATTGATCTCTCTGTTTTGGGGCAGAGGATGAGCAGTAGTACAGCTCACACACCCCAATCCCTTCCTTTCTCCCTCCCCTCCGCTCCCCTCCACTTCTTGCCCTTCACCCTCTCCTTCCTTCCTTCCTTCCTTCCTTCCTTCCTTCCTTCCTTCCTTCCTTCCTTCTTTCCTTCCTTTTTCCTCCTTCCCTCCTTTCTTCTTCCCTCTTCTTTCCTTCCTCCCTCCTTCCCTCTCCCTTCTTCCCTTCTTTCTCCTTCCTTCCTTCCTTCCTTCCTTTTTTCCTTCCTTCCTTCCTTCCTTCCTTCCTTCCTTCCTTCCTTCCTTCCTTCCTTCCTTCCTTCCTTCCTTCCTCTCTCTTTGTTCTTCCCTCCCTCCCTTCTTATTTTAGCAGCAAAAAACTTTCAGCAAGCAAACCCTTATGTGAAAGCCCAGTATTGAATCAGATAACAAGGTCTTGTTCTGGTTGAAAGGCAATGAGACCCAACAGTCCCGTGAACTGAACTCCCACTTGTGCCCCAGAGGCCCTAGAGCACTCCAAGGAATGGAGTTTGAAACCCACTAGGACTGTCAGCCCTAGCAGCCTCTGAAAAGATACCTCTGCTTCCTCTTAACATGTCCCTCCTTTTCATCCTCATCTTCCCTCTTTTCTTCCCTGCTCTCTTTGGCCTTCTCATGTCTTCCCTCATCCCTCCATGCTTCACTCAGGGCTCATGAGTCCTCCTCATAGAGCCCAAAGTCCAGTCTGGCACTGCTTTTTCTCCCTGGGGTGAGTGGGCAGGAGCCTCATTCCAACACTGAGCTGTAATTTTGGGTCCCTGGCTTGGCCAGACAGTGCTTGCCAGTTGCATGAGCAGAGGCTCTGGAGCCAGGCATTCCTGCCCAGCCCTTTAAACTGTAATCAAGGTGGGGGTGATGGCACCAACTCCAAAGGGTAGCGGGAGACTTTTTGTTGTTGTCTGGAGGGGCTATGGAAGGTCAAGTGCAATGTCAGGTACAGACACATCCATGAGCTGAAAACCCCCCCCTGGCTATAGGGTGTGGGGCCAGACAGTTGAGAGAGCTGTGAATTGGGATCCTGTTTGGATGCCAGAGCCCTATAAAGTGCAATCCTGCAGTGGAACCCTCCAGAAAGAACCCACAAAAAGGCTCTATTCAGACAAAGGAAGCAAGGACAGTTAGCAGCTGGGTGCCAAGGTCTGAGCCCAAAGTTTGCCTTGGCTCCCCTGCTTCTAGCCAGGCTCCAGAGTCACCTGGATTGTTTCCTTTTGGTGGTTACTCTGTGCCAGGCAGGGTGCTGGGGCACTGGGGATGCCGTTGCTAACAAATAGACACAAATCTTCGCCCTCATGGAGCTGACATCCAAGTCAGGGGAGATAGTAATAAAGTAGTTAAGTAGAATAGACTGACACATTGTGACAAATAAAGCAAGGAAGGCGAGAAAGGTAGGGTGGGGTGAAGAAGGGTACAAATTTTTAATGGGATGGTCAGGAGGGTCTCACTGAGAAGGTAACAATTAAGCACAGACTCCAGGGAGGAGAGGGAGTGACTCATGCAGTTATGGAAGGGGAGAGCACTTCAGGCAGAGGGCTCTGCACGCACAAAAGGTGTGAGGTGAGCACATGCAGGTGTGTTTGCGGAGGCTGGTCTGGCTGGACAGAGCAATGGGAAGAGTGGCTGGAGATGAAGACTGAGAGCTAAAGGGGAGGGAGTGTGCCCGGTAGGGCCAGGTAGGTTACTCTAAGGACTTAGCTTTGTTCTGAGCCAGATGGGAGCCATGGCAGGATTTGGAGGCAGAAGAGGGATATAATGTGACTGAATCATGTCAGCATGGTCCTTTTGGCTGTTGAGTTGAGAATAAATTGTAGGGAGGCACGGGGGAAAGCCAGGAGACTAGTCAGGATGCTCTGCAGTGACCCAGGGAGGAATAATGGTGGCTCAGGGTGGGCAGCTGCTGTATATGTTTTAAAATTAGAACTAAAGGATAAGAGAAGTGAGGGCAGGGGCGAGAAAATAAGAACCCTTTATGAGATGCCAGGCCCTGGACTAAGTTGAGGGGCTACAGAGCTGGCTGAGCCAGGGCCTGACCTGCCAGGCACTCACAGTTCAGCGGAGCTTACAGATCCAGTAGGATGCACTGGTGTGCAGATGATTCTAGGAGGCCGCACAAACCCAGGGAAGAGGTTCTACTCCTGAAATGCTAACAGGGCAGAGAGAAGTCACTCTGTAGGGGCTGGGATCAGGCCAGACTGTGGTCAAGGAATCCTGAAGAATGTTGCATAAAGGCAAAAGAGGTAGCATACTTAGGCTGCAGGAGAGCAGCCTGAACACTAATCTCTGCCTCAAAGTCATAGGTTCCTCTTATCTCGAGGCTGGAGAAAAACAAGACTAGCAAAGCTAGTCCCCTGGAAGAACTCCTCATGGAGAAGTCCCAGTCACTCCCTTATTTGCTGAATCAGTCAACGAACATGGATGAAACACCCACTAAGCAGTATGGGCTAGGCCGAGCCAGGCCAGTCTCTCCTGTCCTGTAGGACTTACAGGACTTCCTGGGTCAAAGAAGTGGGAGAGGTGACCTACAGCAATACTCATTTAGACCCTGCGAGTTAGGGCCAGGGGCCTGGAACCAGGGCTGGCACTAGGGGTGTGATTAGCTTCCTATTGAATTCATTTCCTGGATCAAGCCAATCCTTCCCTTTGCCCTGGCCATTTCCAGGCGCCCAAGACATCCCGACTTCCACTTTCTGTGGGGTGTGGGGGTGCAAGGTGCAGGGCTGTGCCCAGCCAAGCCAGGCCTCATGAGCTTGAGAGAGAGTGGCTGGAACAGGAGCCAAGGCTGTCCCTGGCAAGGGACCTGGGTCTCTTAGACCTGGGAGAGGAAGGAACCAAAGTTCCTTGGCCAATGCCTGGTGCAGGACCCTGGCTCTATGCTCCTCAGGCAAGAAGGATACAGAGGGCTCATGGGTCACATGTCATTTAATCGACTAGCACAGGGCACAGCGCCCATGGAGCACAGCTCACCACCCGCTGTGATTATCTCACTTCACATACAATACAATAGGAAATCGTATTGGTAATTACAGATTTCGTAAGGCCCGATAGCAACAGCAACAACAAGAGTAATAGCCATTATTTATTGAGCCTTTCTGTATGCAGACACGGTGCTGGACACTTTATACATGTTATCTCCTTTAAAGTCCACACCAAGCCAATGAGGTATTTGCTATTAGTATGCTCATTTTAGGGATGAGGAAACTCAGGCTCAGAAAAGCTGAGTTCTCTACCCAATGCATATAGCTAGGAAGAAGCAGAACTAGGATTTGAACCCATCTAGGAGCACATGTTGATTTTGGTTAAGGGCGATATAACTGTGAGCCCAGAGTCACAAAACCAAGACCCCCTGTGTGCTTCTGGTGAGGATGAGGGAAGAGGATGGAAGCCCCTTTTAATAGGACTTTCGTTCCCTCCCTTTCCCCATCCTATTCCACCCCACCCTGCCTTCTCCTCCTTGTTTTTCTCCTCCCTCTTTGCTGTTAAACTGAGGTTATGGGGGCTGAGGCAAGGGGCCCTCCATCTGCCCGAGCTAGAGATGTAAGGACTGGGGTTGACGGATACAGGAGGGGAAATGATTTGGCTTGAAGATCCAGGGCAGAGCAGGGGATTGTGAGGTGCGGGGGGTGTCATAGGGATAGAGGATCATGCTACAGACTTGGGCAAAGCCCCCCAAAGCTGCAGTGAGGGTCTGACCTGGCTCCAAACCACTGTGGTCTGGCTCCTTCTTGTTAACAAGGAATGATGAATTTGAGAAATTACTGGAGGGATTGGGGGAAGCAATGAGTTTCCTCATCTACACTCAGGGCAGGTCTGGGGAGTGGGGAGGCCTCCCCAAAGGCCCAAACCCTATTCCTTAACCCCGGCTCCACCCCTCTTAGCTCCACCTTCCCCAGCCCTGCCAACCTGTGATGATGGCCACAGTAGGACAGTACTTACTAGGAGCTCAGAGCAGTAGGGGTGAGGGAGCGGCATCACAAAGCAGTTCCCACAGTCAGGCCAGTCAAGGCACAACAATGTGGAGCTGAGCTGGGGGCTATTTCTTAGGGAGCATGAAAGAGCAGCTTTCATATGCAACCTTTCTGGAGTCGTCCTATTGGCGCATTTTATACATGAAGGAATGAGGCTCAGAGAGGGGAAATGGCTTGCCCATGGCTGCACATGCAGGTAGGGAGTGGTACAGCTGGGCTTCCTGGAACTTTGCTCTGTTCTGTTCAGCAGAGGAGGAACTCAGGGGAACTACCTCAGCTAGGTCTTCACGGGTAGTCACCCATCAAGCCCTGGAGCAGGGCATTAGACAGACGCTGTAGAGCAGAATTACCTGGTTCAAATCTGGACTCTCAGGCAAGCTCCTTAACATCCCTATGCCTCAGTTTCCTCATTTTTGAAACAAATAGAGTAATATTGCATCATACATACATACATAAGCCTTTTATAAGGGAGAAAATGAATTAAACTGTGGGAAGCTCTTAGAACTGTACCTGATACATAAGAAACACTAACTGTTCAAGATTACTTCCATGACCCCACCTGCAGCCTCAGCCCCAAATCTGGCACCCATTCTGACCTTGGGCACCCCCAGGCCCACCCTGTTAGTCCCAATATCCAAATCCTCTCCCCTCCTCCCTACTCCCCTGCTTGTGGTCTGACCCTGATCTCCTGTCCTGGTTTTGGGCTCTGATTGAAAACAGTGCCCCAGTTCCAACCTTGTGCACCTCTGCTCTGGTCTCTGGGTGACATTTCTAGTGACTTGGCACCTGTCCAGTTTCCTGAAGTCCTGAAGACTGTGCCCTGCCTTGCATTTGCTGGTCCTCTCTGGGGAACTCCCCCTACTGGGATACTGCTACCAACAGCCAGAGCCCCTCCTGCTGCTACCTCCTCACTTGTCCCCATTGCCTAGTATCACCTGTCCTTGGACCCCCTTGCCAGTTACCATGACCTCCTGGAGGACTGCGGACTCCCACAGCTCCCTGGATGGCCCTCAGTGCTGATTGTCACCACAACTCTCCAGAAAGCCTGTTATGTAGGGACTTGGCCCCTATCCTATCCTGTCTATTGAGAATGGCTAAGGAACCACACCACAAGAAAAAAGAAGTGAGAGGTTTCCTACAGCCAAGCGCAAGTGCAACAGCTCAGTGCTTAGGGCAGAGCTCTGCATGCACTTGGCCCTCCAGAAAAATGTTTTGCCAACCACTGGCATTCCCTCCAATCTCCCTCCCCAGGCCCTGTCGGGGTAGGGGGGAAGTACTCAGAGGCTGCTCCCCTGCCCTGTCAACCTGATCTAGTTTGTGCCTGGCTCCAGGAGGTGGAGGTCAAATCTCAGCCACAAAGAAGCAGGAGAGAAGAGAGAAGAGGGAGGAGGAGGAAACACGAAGCAATGCGATGGGAGAGATCAGAGTCCAGCAGTGGAGAAGCTGGGGCAGGGCAGGCCCGGGAGGGGAGAGGAGGGGAAGCTGGGCCCAAGGCTATTTCTGTACAATAATACAGGGGAAGAGGGCCAAGCTGACAGGACAGTGATTAGTCTTCAGGGAGCAAAGGCGAAGACTCTGCCGGCAAGCCTGGGGCTGGAGAAGCTGGCCGGGGGCCCAGTCCGGTGGGCTGGAGCAATGATTTCAGAGGCCCGGAATCTGAGGCGAGCTGGGTCCATGGACTAGGGAGCAGGGAAGGTGGGAGCAGGACAAGGGGAGCCACCCGTCCTCCCTGCCCCACCTCCAGCAGAGAAGGCTGGGAAGGCGGGTGTGAGTTGGCTTGCCCCGGCTGTCTGCCACCATGGGGTTATCTGGCTGTGTGTGGGGGCAGAGTTTCTGAAATCCACACCTCCTGGGCTCTGGCCTGTGGGGGAGATGGCGTGAGAAAGAGCCAAGAACACAAGGCTCGGAAACCTCAGGCGAAGAGTCAAGGCTTCATTTTCTTTCCCACGGGATTTTGGTCATGGGGTCCAGGAAAGGGGGTGTCAGAGGGTCATGGTGTGGGGAGGGACAGGGAGTTCACATTCATGAGGCACCAACTCTGTACCATGCCCCTTGCTAGACATTGTCACATTGAATCCTCCTGAAAACCATGTGAGTTAGGAGTGTTCAGACTGGCTTTGCACTGAGGAAACTGAGGCCCAGAGAGGCAAGGTGAAGCCTAACATCATGCAGCTAGAAAGAGGAAGAGCGATAATTGACCCCAGGTCTGTCCTGCTCCAAGGCCCTGGCTTTGGAAGCAATATAGCAAAGTGAGGGGTTAAGAGTCTGAGCTCTAAGGCCGAGCACGGTGGCTCACGCCTGTAATATCAGCTGTTTGGGAGGCCAAGGCAGGCAGATCCCCTGAGGTCAGGAGTTCGAGACCAGCCTGGCCAACATGGCAAAACCCCGTCTCTACTAAAAATACAAAAATTAGCCAGGCATGGTGTCACACACCTGTAACTCAGCTACTTGGGAAGCTGAGGCAGAAGAATCACTTGAACCCAGGACATGGAGGTTGCACTGAACTGAGATCGCACCACTACACTCCAACCTGGGCAATAGAGCAAAACTCTGCCTCAAAAAAAAAGAGTCTAGGCTCTGGTGTACGGCTATCTGGCTTTGATTCTACCACCTGTTCCCTGACAGCTGTGTGATCTTGGACAAGTTACTTCACCTCCCATAGCCTCAGTTTCCTCATCTGTAAAGTGAAGCTAATGATGGTATGTACTCTTAAGACTGTTATGAGGATTAAATGAGTTGATATGTGGAAAGTGTCTAGAGCAGTGCCTGGTATACCATATACAATAATCCATCCCTGATAAGTGTTTTATGAATATTTTACCACTGTCCTCCATGGGCTTCCTTAGATGAAGGAGTGGAGAGAGGCAAGAGAGCTGGGTTGGGGAAATACAGGGCAGAGGGTCGCTCCAATCCCCGTAGAATTTAGGTCCTCCCACATTTGGACAATAGTATCAGGCGTCTTCTAGCAGGGAGCCCGAGTGACCCAGAATTCCCAGAAGTGACCCAGCAATTGCACTTCTGGGAATTCATCCTAAGGAAATAATGGGTCAAGAGAGCAAAGATGTATGTACCAGGATGTTCATTGCCAGGGTGTCTATTATAGTGAAAAACAAGGCTTGCTTACATGAATTATGGCATATTCATACAGTCACCATTAAAAACAATAATGTGGCCTTTTCAGTCCTGACAAGGGAAGAGATCCCTGATTTAACTGTTAAGGAAAGAAATGCAAGTAGGCAGTGCTGGGGAGAGGAGGTCTTGGAGTATCAGGGCTAGAAAGGGGAACCCATTCATATATCTGGAGCACCCCATAATTATTTACTATGGGCCTTCACTACTTTTCTAATTAAAAGAAAACAAGCAATAAAACTATTTCCATTTTGACAACATAAACCTCACAGTCTCAGAACCTCCAGCTGGAAAGTGGTCATCTGCATGAGGCCGCTGAGGATCTCCCTGGACAGGAGTGATCTCCGCACTTGGGAGCAGGCCCAGAATTTCTTCTCCCTCCCAGCCCTTCTCCCTGTCAAGAAGCGGGGGAGCAAAAGGGCCTGGTGGAGTCAGACAAACCTGGCTTTTGCTGCTAAAACAAAGTTTCTATACCACTGGCCAACATGACCTTCCTTATTCATTCATTCATTCATTCATTCATTTGACAAATATTTATTGAGCACCTACTATGTGCTAGACTAAGTGAGGAGAACACAGCAGTGAGTGAAATAGACAAAAATCCTTGCTCTCATGGAGCTCCCATTTTAGTGAAGGCAGACAGACAGTAAGCAAGATAGATACTATAGGGATTCTATGGGATGGTGAGAAGCATTATGAAGAAAAAGAAAACAACAAGTGAGAAGGGTGAATGTGACGCTGGGGTGGAGGAGCAATGCAAAATAGAGTGGTCAGGGAAGGCCCCCTTGAACAAGTGAAATGGAAGTAAACACCTAGAGCAGGTGGAGAAAGCCACGTGGAGAATTTGGAGGAAGAGCACTCCAAGCAGAAGGAATAACCAAGTGCAGTGGCCTTGAGGCAGGAGGGGTGTTTGGTGTATTAAAGTAGAAAAAAGAGGCCAAGCAGGCTGAAGTGGGAATAGTGAAGGGGTGAGGAGGAGTAGATTAATTTCAAGACGAAACAAGTATGAAAGTAGATGGGACTTGGTAAGCCATGTTTGGCGTTTACGCTGACTGCCATGTGGGGCCAGGACAGGGTTTTGAGCAAGAGAAGTGACAAGGGCTAAACCTAAGCAGTTTTTAACAGGATCGCTTTGGCTGCTGTCCTGAAAACAGATGGAAGTGGGAAGGGCCAAAGAGGGAAGCAGGGGACCAATTAGGAGGCTAAGACAGTAATCCAGGTGACAGGTGGTAGGTGCCTCACACTGGAGTGGCAGTGAAGGTGGAGAGGGCTAATTGCTACCGTAGTCGCTTTCTATTCTATTTTTTCTGCTCTAGTCTGCTTTATTTCTATTCCCCCTCAACTCCACAATGAGCTGTGGCAACCACTCTTCTGTAGTAAGAATAAGACATTCAGCATGTCCTAATATAGAAATACTTTTCTTAACCCTGCTCCACCCCAACCTGCTGCCAGGTCCCTGCCTGCTCTTGAAGCTTAGGCTTAGACAGTCACCTCCGTGAAGGCAGGGACTTTTGCCTGTCTGGTTTACTGCTGTACCTCCAGTGCCTACAACAGTGTCTGGTGATTACTTGGCATTGAATGGAGTGATGGATGGATGGATGGACGAACAGTGCAGTGGAAGTCTAAAGGAGAGAGCAAGGAATTAAGCCTGATGGTGGGAGGAGGAGAGGGGTGGAGATGGGTGGACACATCTGATTTGCCTATTCAGCCAAAGCCCTAGAGAGCAATCCTTAGCCTCAGAACATACCCGCAGGCACAGGTGGGCCCTTCCTCTCTCAGCCTGGCTGACTCAATATGGGTGTGAATGTTAGTCATCTCATTGTTTGGTCACAGGAAAATAGAGATCCCACTTGGGCAGGATCACTTCCATCTTAGGAGAAGGGAAGCAACTGTAGGGAAATGGAAAGAGTCAGTGGTACTGATTGAGGGACAGGAATTAGGAACAGAGAGAGTCCGAAGCTTGAGCCCATCTCAGTTCTGGAAAACCAGAAGCAATATTTTTTTCACTCTGCCCTCCTGGCACAATCCTTACCTCCCCCAGAAGGCTCATTCCCATTCAACAACATGCTTTCCCAATCTCTTTGTCATCCCTCCTGCTGATTCTTCCCCAAGCCTCCCCACCAGCCCTCTAGTTCCTTTGGAACTCTTGCTTCATTCAATGGAAACTCTCCTTAATCTTGAAACTATCTATAACCTCCTTTCTTAGCAATAACCTAATTCCCTGCAGGGTCTATCCCCTTCATCTCTGTAGTCTGCTGCAGAAGCCTCACTTTCCCTTTAACTCAAGAAGAGGGTACATTGGCTGACTCAGTCAGATCACAGCTACACCATTTTCTTCCTATGTTATCCATGAGTATGCCATGAGCCATTATTAATGTGATCTGGAGCAGGTCTTACAAAGACTTATCAAGTATATTACCAATAAGAGGGGTAAGAAACTATCTCACTCTACTGTTTTGTTTTGCGTTTTCCTGTTCATTGGTCATTCAGGACTTCTAGTTATACATGGCAGATTGAACAAGTATATTTAGTGCTGTTCCCTCCCCGAGTACCACTAAAATGATGGTAAAGAAATTTAGAAAAGGGATTAGATTAGATGGCTAAGAAAATAGGACTGGAAATTACTGCAACAAAATGGTGGCAGCTGGAAAATAGATGGAAGAGGACTGGAGGAAGGGGAAACTCACACTGGCAGTGAAGAAAGTCCAGCAGCAGACCAATTTACTCCACAAACCTCAGAAATGCCCAGGATTAAGGCTCACCAGATACCTCTGGAAGTGAGGGCATATTTGGGCCGAAAGCAAGTGGACTAGTTGAAAGTCTGTATGAAAAGTATTAGACTGTCAAATCTTTCTTTTTTCATATTAGCAGAACACCAGAGGTTTACTTGCCAGAGAGGCTAGATGCGAAGACACCAAATATGTTCCAGACATCACTGGAGCAGGAGAATAAAGTGATAATCTACATACTAGACAGCGAGGCTCTCCGTGTCCTCTTTCCCCACTCAGCTCCAAGAACATAGGCAGCCATAACACTGTATTATCTCCCTTCCCCTGCAGGACATTGAAATCTTCCTCTCTGGAGAATCTGATATTCGGGTGTCCCCTAAAAAGTCCATAAAATGCACTCTACTGTGACCAGTTAAAAAACCCAGAGTTCCAGTAAGCTTTTTAGTTCCTCACTCTAAGAAATGAGCAGACAGCCCAGGATTACCAGACATTTGAGGAAGTCCTTTAATGTGGAAGATAAAGACCAAAGCAACCAGAAAAAATTAATCCAGAGGAAAGAGAGGCAAAGTGAAGAGCAAAAGAAAACCAAACACAACAAACCACAATATCTCATTAACTTGCAACAACAAAGGGCAATCTTTTGCTCATGTCATAAATTATCTGCACGTCAACTACAGTTCTGCTGTATGTTGTCTTCGTGTCAGGACACAAGCTGAAGGAGCAGCTTCTATCTGAGGTATCATCAAACTCATAGCAGAGGGGAGAGCAAGATGTGGGATCAACTCTCAAAGCTTAGTACACTTGGCAAAAAGATCCTAAAATATTGCAGAAAGAAAAAAGAACAGGTGCATACAAAGCCTCAAGAATGAAAGTAGCATCAAACTTTTTGATCACACACTGGAGGCTAGAAGATACATAGATCAATGTTTTTAACTTTTTTAGGGGAAATGATTTCCAACTTAGAATTTTATACTCAAACTATGAATCAAGTGTGGGGGATAAAGGAAAGGTATGTTCAGACTACACAGTTGTCAAAATACATGCTTTGCATGCACCCCTTCTCTAGAAGCTACTGGAGGATCCAATCCAACAAAATGAAGAGTAAGCCAAGAAAAGAGGTAGACAGAAAACTCAGGAAACAGAGAATCTAACATAAGAGAAAGGTGGAGCTGTTCCCCAGGATAATGGCAAAAGGGATGTCCCCAGACAATAGACAGCCAAGCAGCAATCCTAGGACCCAAGCAGGCCAGCTGGAACACGATCATGGAGGATTCCAGGAGAGACGGTTCCAAGAAAAAGATGTTTGAACATATTGAGATGAGATTTACTCTCTAGCAAACAGTTTGGGGATAAATTACGTATAAGTACACAGAAAACAAAGCAAACACACACAAAAAGAAGACAATTATTAATTCTGGAGAACACAGAAAGTATCCAGGAAAGGACAGGCAACCATAGGACATCTCAGGACTCATAGTGACATTAATGTAAGCACTGAATATTGATAGACCTACATCAGGACCATGGGAAGAAGGAAATTGCTTGTATGTATTCAGCTGGATGATAAGAGAGCTACATCCTTGTCTTCTAGAATGGGAATTCAGATAATATCTGAAATTGGAGAATCAAGACATATCAGTACATAATTTAGAAATATAGAGGAAAAGATTTTTCAGCTAAAAAGGATGAAAATGTTTGGCTCTAAAGTGTTAAAATTGGGTGTAGAAAGTGCGAAGGCAGAAACCTGGTTTTTATCATAAATCTTACAAACTATGTACATTGATGAAAAATATCTTTTAATATTTTATTTTCCTAATTAATTGTGAGGTTGAATACCTTTTAACATGTTTATTGACAATATTTGTAGTTCCTCTTCTGTAAATTCCATGTTGATACCCTTTGCCTATTTTTCTTTTGGGTGGTTCACCTCATTTCTAGGAGTCTACTATAAATTGATTCATAGATTAATTCATTCAACACATGTTTATTGAGTACCTATTGTATGCCAGACACTGCTCAAGGTGCTGGGGATACAGCAGGAGACAAGACAGACCAAGTCCTTGGTCTCCCAGAGCACACATCTTGGTGGGGCCAAAGAAGTGGTGAAGGAATGCACAGACACACTACTTGCTGGTAACAGTCAGGGCTCTGAGGAAAAGGGAAAAGGATAACAGGATGAATTCTGAAAGATGGGAAGTGGCTGCCTTGGATTGGTCAATTTGGGAAGGCCTCTCTGAAGAGATGAAATTGGAGTTGTTCAGCCCTGGAGAGGATTTGGGGACAGATGTAGTATTTTAGACGCTAGGAATAGCAATTGTACATGTGCTAATGTAAAAAAAAACAAACAACAACAAAAAAACAAAACAGGAGGGGTGGTGGAAAAACAGAAGGAAGGCCACCGTGGACAAAAGTTGCCAATCATTTCTCCCAATCTGTCACTTGTGTTTTAACTTTGTGGTGCCTAATGTCATATAGACGTTTCAGAATTTTGATGCCATCGAATGTATCAATCTTTTCATTTAGAGCTTTTGCTTTCTGTAGTTTCCTTAAAAGGAGGTTTTCCCCACATCAATATTATTACCATGCTTTTCAGTATTTTCTTATAATAGTACCATATTTTGTATTTTATACCTCATGCTATTAATTTTTTATAATTTCACTTTTAAATGGTGTGAAGAAAGGATTTAAATTTTTTCCCAAATGACAGCCAATTGCCTCAATACCATTTATTGAATAGACCATTCTTTCCCCACCAATTTGAAAAGCCGCCTTCATTAAACAGCAGATTACCACACACACATGGATATGTTTCTGGTCTCTATTCAGTTCCATTGTGCTATATGTCTAACCCTGTGCTAGGTGTGATTATTAGGCCAGTAATCCTGCCTCAAGCCAAATTGGCTATTTAGGGCCCTTGTCCATTCTGATTGGTCTGAGTTTATGCCATACTCATTGTTATCTGTTTTGAATAGAGCTTTACCACACAGTTTTTATTCCTAGAAATGTATAAAATATTTTGATGTATGGTAAAGCAAGTCTCCCTTTTCATTGTTCTTCCCTTTCAAAATTGTCTTAGCTATTCTTGCACATTTTCTCTCACACGTGAATTTTCTAATCAATTTGTCAAGTTCTGTGAAAACTCCTGCTGGGAATTTGACTGTGATTGAATTAAATTTATGGATTAGCTCAGGAAAAAAAAAACTGATACCTTTACAATATAGAGTTTTCCCATCCGAGAACATGCATATTTCTCTGTTTATTTAGATCTCTTTCAATATTCTTCAATAAAATTTTATAGTCTTCTTTTTATATGTCTGGTTTTTCTTTATATGTTCTTTATATGTTTGGTTTTTCTTTAGGTATTTTATAGTTTTGTTGCTTTTGTGAAAGGATCCCATCTATCTATTTTGTTTTCTAATTGCTCATTGCTGGTTTCTATTGATTAATTTTTAAGCAAACTTTTTATTTTGGAATAGATTTAGATTTATAGGAAAATTCCAAAGATAGTACAGAGAGTTCCCACATACTCCACGCCTTATTTTCATATTATTAACAACTTACATTACTATGATACATTTGCTATAATTAATAAACCAATATTGATATATGACTTATTAATAACTAAAATCTATAGTTTATTCATATTTCCTCAGTTTTTACCTAATGGCTTTTTTTTCTGTTCCAGGATCTCACATTAAATTTAGTTGTCATGTCTCCTTAGGCTCCTCATGACTGTGACAGTTTTTCAGACTTTCCTTGTTTTTGATGACCTGGACTGTCTTGATGAGTACTGCTCAGGTATTTTGTAGAATGTCTCTCAGTTGGAATTTGTCTAATTGTTTTTTGTCATGATTAGACTGGGGTTATAGGTTTTGGGGAGGAAGCCCACAGAGATAAAGTACCATCTTCATCATGTCATATGAAGACAACATACAATCAACATGACTTGTCACTGTTAATGTTACTGTAATCACCTAGCTGAGGTAGAGTTTATCAGACGTTTCCAGTGTAAAGTTATTTTTCCCGCTTTTCATAGTGTACTCTTTGGAAAGAATTACTCTGGGCAGTCCACACTCAATGAGTGGAAAGTTATGCTCTAACTTCTTGAAGGCAGAATATCTACATAAATAATTTGAAATTCTTGCACGTGGGAGATTTGTCTCTCTCCTCCATGCATTAATTTATTCAGTCATTTATTTACATCAGCACGGACTCATGGATATTTATTTCTCTACTGTGGGTTATAATACAATACTAGTTTATTTGTTTTGTTGCTCAGAGTTCTAGCTTTGGCCAATGAGAGCTCTTTTAGTTAGTTCCTGTGCTCCTTTAATATACCCCAACAACGTGTGGTTTATTTTTGTTCATTGTTTTTGTCTTTCGAGTACTTCTTTACCTTTTCATACTACAGAATGTTCCAGGCCTATCTTGTATAGCTCCTGCCTTGGTCCTAAAATCAGCCATTTCTTCAAAAAGCCCTGGTTCCTTTTATTGAAGGATGATATTAGAAAACAAGATCTGGGTGTGAGGTGTGTTCATTGCTACTGGGGTGTCATTGCTTCCAGGACCTCTCAGTTGACAGAGCAAGGAAATATCTGTGTATACTAATCCATATATATGCATATGTTGACAAATATTTCTATGAATAACTGTCTATATCTATATTAAACTAAACATGGGTTTGTACTAATGCCTCCAACTCTAATCTGTTACCACATGGATAATTCTAGTCTCCTCCCCTTGCTTATCTATAAACTCTCACTCCAACAGTGAGAAACTAGGTTCCCACCATCTGCCATCCATTCACTTTAATTGTTCACTTCTAGTATAGATGTATAGTGGTACAAGAATTGTTAACTCATACCACTGTGGGAAACAGCTTCAACTAGAGTACAGTACTTAAGTACAGTTTACTTTATCTTTAGTCTTACAGACTACTGATTTCCAAAGTTACTTAGGTCAATACCTTTTCTACTCGCCGCCCTTCAGTGACATTGTTTCATATATTTATAATACAGTTAGATTATTTTGTCACATTCTGAATTTCATCCTGGGATCCCTAATCTCCTAAATAATTTTCAAAATTTGATACATTAAGGTTCCCACTTTGTGCTGTAAAGTTCTATGGATTTTGAAAAACATAGTGTCATGTATCCACCGCTACAGTATCACACAGAATAGTTTCACCACCTGAAAGTCCCCTGTGCTTTACCTAGTTATCTCTTATTCCTCTGCCTGCAAGCCCTTGGCAACCACTGATCTTTTTACTATATGATCATCACTATAGCTTTGCCTTTTCCAGAATGTCATACAATTGAATTTATACAGTATGTAACATTTTCAGATTAGCTTCCTTCAAGTAGCAATATGCATTTAAGATTCGTTCATGTCTTTCTGTGGCTTGATACCTCATTTCTTTTTAGCACTGAATAATATTCCACCATATGGATATACCACAGTTTGTTTTACTCATTCACCTGTTGAAGAATAGGTGAATCTTTGTTGCTTCCTGTTTTGGGCAATTATTAATAAAGCTGCTATAAATATCTGTGTACAAGTTTTTCTGTGAGCACAAGTTTTCAAACAGTTGAGTAAATACCTAGGAATGCAATTGTTGGATTATATGTTAAGACAATGTTTAGCTTTGTAAGAAACTGCCAATTGTCTCCTGAAGTAGCTGTACCATTTTGCATTCCCCCTAGCAGTGAATGAGAGTTTCCATTGTTCCACATCCTCACCAGCCATTAGTATTGCCAGTTTTTGTATCTTAGTCTTTCTAATAGGTGTGTAGTGTTGTTTAAATTTGTAATCCCTAACGAAAAGTGATGCTGAACATCTTTTCATGTTTGTTTGTCATTTGCACATCTTCTTTAATGTGGTGTCTTTTTAACTCTTTCACCTGTTTTTAAATTGTGTTGTTTTCTTATTTTTGCGTTTAATTTTTTTTATATTTTGGATATAAGTCCTTTATCACATATGTATTTTTCAAATATTTTCTCCCAATATGAGGCTTATCTTTAGATTCTCCTAACAGTGTCTTTCACAGAGTAGATGTTTTCAATTTTAATCAAGTGTAACTTATCCACTTTTTCTTTCATGAATTGTGCATTTGGTGTTTTATCTAAAAATTCACTACAAACTGAAGGTCACCTTGATTTTCTCATATGTTTTCTTCTAGAAGTTTTGTAGTTTCGTGTTTTACAATTATGTCTATGACTTATATTGAGTTAATTTTTGTGAAAGGTTTAAGGTCTGTGTTTAGGTTTTAGGGCTATTTTTGTTTTGGTTTGGTTTGGAATTTTTATTTTTATTTTTATTTATTTATTTATTTATTTATTTTTTGCTTGAGGTCATACAATTGTTCTAGCACCATTTATTGAAAAAACTATCCTCTTTCTATTGAATTTCCTTCACTCCTTTATCAAAGATCAATTGACTATATTTGCATGGGTCTATTTCTGGGCTTCTAATTCTGTTCTATTGGTCTGTGTGTCTATTCTTATACCAATAATACACTGTCTTGATTACTGTAGTTTTATAATCAGTCATGGAATTGGATCATGTGGATCCTTCAACTTTGTTCTTCTTTGGTATTGTGTTGATCATTGTAAGTCTTTTGCTTTTTCATATAAACTGTAGGACCAACTTCTCTATACAAAATACCTTGCTGGGATGTTCATTAAGATTGTGTTAAATCTACAGATCAAATTTGGAAGAATTGACATCTTAACACCATTGAGTCTTCCATTCAATGAGCACAGCATACTTTCGAAGTCATTTAGATCTTGATTTCTATCATTAATTTTGTAGTTTTTCCACATACAGATTCTATACATATTTTATTAGATTTATACCTAAGTATTTCTATTTTTGTTGCATTGTAAATGATATATTTTATTTCAAATTCCAATTGTTTATTGTTAGTATATAAGAAAGCAATTCAAATGTGTATATTAACCTTGTATTCTAAAATCTTTCTATACTTACTAATTTCAGGGGGACTTTTTGGGGGGTCAATTCTTTGGAAATTTTCACATAGACAATCATGTCATCTGTGAACAAAGAAAGTTTTATTTATTCCTTCCCAATCTCTATACTTCCTATTTCTTTTTCATGTGTTATTGCACTAAGACTTGCAGTACAATGTTGAATAAGAGTAGTGAGAAAGAACATCCTTGCCTTCTTCCCAATCTTAGTGGGAAAGCATCTAGTTTCTCACCATTAAATATGATGTTAGCTCTTGTAGATATTCCTCATCAAGTTGCAGAAGTTCCCCTCTATTCCTGGCTTACTAACAGTTTTCTTCTTCCTCTTCTTCTTTTTTTTTTTTTTTTCATGGAGTCTCACTCTGTCACCCAGGCTGGAGTGCAGTTGTGCAATCTTGGCTCACTGCAAGCTCCATCTCCCGGGTTCACGCCATTCTCCTGCCTCAGCCTCCTGAGTAGCTGGGACTACAGGTGCCCACCACCTAGCCTGGCTAATTTTTTGTATTTTTAGTAGAGACGGAGTTTCACCATGTTAGCCAGGATGGTCTTGATCTCCTGATCTCTTGATCCGCCCGCCTCGGCCTCCCAAAGTGCTGGGATTACAGGCATGGGCCACCATGCCCGGCCTACTAACAGTTCTCTTCTAATTATGAATGTGTGTTTGAGTTTGTCAAATGCTTTTTCTGCATTAATTGATATAATCATATGATTTTGCTTCTTTAACTCGTTGATGTGGTGGATTAGATTGACTTTCGAATTTGGAATCAACCTTCCATACCTGGAATAAAACCCATTTGCTCATGGCATATAGTTCCTTTTATACATTATTGAATTCAGCTTGCTAATATTTTGTTGAAGGTGTTTGCATCTGTGTTCATAAGAGATATTGGTCTGTAGTTTTCCTTTCTTGTAATGCCTTTATCTCATCTAGTTTTGGCATTAGTGTAATACTGGCCTCACAGAATGAGTTAGGAAGTATACACTCTGTTTTTATTTTCTTGAAGAGATGGTAGAGAATGACTATTGTTTCTTCATTAAGTTTTTGGCAGCATTCACCAGTGAATTCATCAGGGCTCAGTGCATTCTCTTTTTGGAAGGTTGTTAACTACAGGCTCAATTTCTTTAATAGATATAGTCCTGTTCAGATCATCTATTTATCTTTGTGTGAGTTTTGGGGGTTTGTGTTTTCCAAGGAATTGGTTCATTTCACCTGAGTTATCAAATTTGCGGGCATAGAGTTGTTCATAGTATTTCATTATTATACGTTTAATGTCTAAAAAGTCAGTACTAATGGCTTCTCCTTCTTTCATTTCTGATATTTGTAATTTGTGTCTTCTCTCTTTTTTTCTTGTTGGTCTGGCCAGAGACTTATCAATTTTTTGACCTTCTTAAATAACTGGGTTTTGGTGTTGTTGATTTTTTCTATTGTTTTTCTTTTTAAATTTCATTGATCTCTGTACAAATTTTTATTATTTCTTTCCTATTGCTTTCTTTAGGCTTAAGCTACTCTTGTTTTTACTAGTTTCCTAAGGCAGAAGCTTAGATTATAGATTTTAGATCTTTCTTCTTTTCTAATACAGTCATCTGCTTCATAACGAAGTTTTGGTCAATGATGGACTGCATATACGGTGATGACCCCATAAGATTACAATACTGTATTTTTGCTGTGCTTTTCCTAAGCTTATGTATGTCTGGATACAAACATACCTACCCATACACTCTTAATATATATACTAAAGCATATGCGTTCTCTATCAACATTTAGCATTAATCTGTATGTCTTTTCTCCCTCCAAACAAGGCAATCAACTCAGTATGCATTTTCTTACCTCTGCTCCTTCTTTGCAATCCTACACTCCACCTTCTGCCCAATGCTGCCACTCCAATCATTTCCTGTGTTGATGTACTCTCTTACAGGTTTACTCATTTCTTTGTGTGTTGTTTCTTAATTCCTCTTTCTTGTGCTTGAACTCATTTTGCTTCTTAGAGTAATATATCTACTCTAGGTTATTTCAGATAAAATTCGTAACATAACATTTTTGAGTGCTTGAATGTCCGAAAATGCCTTTCTTTCATTGTCTTTGTTGTCTCTTGGTTATGAATTTTTAAAAAATCTTAATATGCATCACTTCTAGAGATTTGGGCTATGAGATAGAGTCTATTATGTGTACTCAGTTCATCATTTTACTCTCTTCATACCCGTTTCTTAAGCCAGGACTCACCAATGTCTATGGCCTAGGTCTAAGAAAACATCCCTTCTGTCATCCCTTTCTTTGCTCTCCAGCCCCTATAAGGAAGATCCATCAACCATCAGGACACTGATTGGGCCACCTTGAATTAATGGGTCAAATCACTACGCACTAAATATCAGGGTAAGACTGTGGATTACTCTTCCTTTTCTCTTTCACCCACATGGGTAGAGCTATAATGCTGGTTTAGAAATAGCTTTTAACCAGCCATTACTCTCCCTTTTGTCTCTTTATCCCATGAAGTCGATAGGAGTGAGCTAATATCTGAAATTCAGTTTTGGCCATGTGGTAGGAAGAGATCCCTCAGGACTCAAGGCTAGGCCCCACAACCCTGCCCAGTGTATAAGAGCTCGCATTGAGGTTTGAGGCCCAAAGCCCAGCTAACAATGAAGTGTTACTTTGCTTTCCTTTGCCATTGTTCTGTGTGCATATTTCTCTCCTGGGAGCCTTGTGGGGAGAGCTGGCTTTGGTCTGGGGCAATATTTTGGTATTCTCAGGTCCCTTGGCCACACTTGAACATTAATTGCACCATATTTCCAACAATAGCTTCATATTAATATTATTCTTGCAATTCCAATTCTTTAAAGGTATAAAGAGTAAAACAATGTGCCTTCGGTGAATAAGACAGGGGTGTCAATTTCAATGTGCCACAGCCTTAGGGCTACCATACACATTTGCAGAAGTTATGAATGATATAGTTCTAAGATGCCCACTTCTCATGAGAGACCACGTACATGAAACTCCCCAGAGTTGTGCATAACCTATACAACCCTGTGAGGTGTGCCTATGACTTCAGTCTCAACTGTCTCTAAGGATGCTTGCCAATCCCTTTGCCCTTAGAAAATGGTCTTGTAAATATCTACTGTCCTAACATTCCAAGAATTGTCATTTTCCTTTATCCCATCCCCTTGGGTTAGACCTGTTAGCTTTTTGATATCTGCTTGGGTTTAACTTGAGGCATAGAGAGGGAGCTTGCCCCAGACTATATAGATGGGAAGTGGAGAAACCAGTGTTCAAAGCAAGGTATATCACTCCAAAGCCTATATTCTTTGTCTACTATAGGCAAGGTGGCTGGAAGAATGCAGCTGGCAAATGTCTGAGGTTTTATATTAGCCCACAAAGGTCATGATTATCTCAGATACTTGTTTATTCATTCACTACATTTTCTCTAAGTCTCTGCCTCAGGTGATTACCTTCCAACTCTACCATTCAGTGATATATCCAATCTCTATTATGTTAGTGAGGCCTCTTGCTATTGCAAATGGCAGGAATCCAACCCAAAGTAGTCTAAGCCAAAAGGGGATCTTATTAGTTCACATAAACGTTAGAAGTACAAGGGTGGTCTGGTCAGGCAATGCTAGATCCCAGGCTCAAGTGAGGTCTGTCCGTCTCTTGGATGCCCATTTTTCTTTGTAGGCATCACTGTGGGGCATGCTGTTCTCCTAGAGCTCCTGAAACTCTAGGCTTATATCTTCTAGCTGATCAAATCCCAATGTCTCTTTCCCTACACTTTTATTAGAAGTTCCAGGGAAGATTTGTATTGGCCCAGCTGGGGTCACATGACTTTGCATATAGTAATCACTCCAACCAGCATGATGGAATGCTCTAGTTGGCCAGAGTTAGATCATCTGTCAGCCCTTGGACCTGATTCACACATACTCACAGTGGTGGAAGGGTAGTCTCCCACAAAAATGTTGGCGGCAGTTACAGAAAAGAAGGAATGGATGCTGAGTGAATGAAAACAATGGGCCTCTGCATTTCTTATTTCATAGATGAGGAAAGTGAGGCCCAGAGTAGGGTAGGGACTTGCCCATGATTATATAGCCTCTGTAGCAAGCAATGTTATGTGACTTTTGCAGGCCAGGAGTTAAGAGACCCTGCTTCCTGCTTTTGTCCCAACATCAGAAGTGCTAGGCCATCTTTAGTGGCAATTTCAAAGTTTATAAGGTCAAGAGAAGTTCTGGGTCTGACAGGGCTGTAGATGTGTGCTATGAAATTAACTCTGTGGGCTAGAGATCAAGACACCTGGGTCCTGGTCCTAGCTCTGCCACTAACTTGCTGAGTGTACTTGGACAAGGCCATCCCTCATTCTAGGCCTCAGTTTCCCCATCTATAAGCTGAGAAGATTGGATTGAATGGTCTGAAAATAGACTACAAGTTACTGCTTTTATTCCACTCTTGGGGAGGGAGGGAGAGAAAGCAGGAGGCTGAGAGTGAATTTCTCCTCTCCATCTGGAACCATGTGGAATTTCTGCAGTGGAGACATTTAACCTGACTTTAATTTGAGTTGAAATGTCTGATATTTCTGATAGTAATAACATGCCCTGGATGGGGCAAGGGGGAGTAAAGCCCCCTGAAAAGAACACCAAAAAGCCCTCTCTGTTCCTTCTCTTGAAGCACAGCCCCCAACAGGCAGGGGTCCCGGCACCAAGGCCCAGGGAAGTGGGTGTTCCTGAGAAGCCGAGGTTGGAGGAATCTATCTCCAGCTGGCAGGCAGCCATGCTGGCTGCATGGCAGGCTTTCTGCACCTCCTTCTCCCTTCAACCTGTCCCATCCTGCCCTGTTAGGTCTGTCGGCTGGCTTTGGGATGGGCCAGGAGCCACGGAACACCAAGGAGAAAGGCAGATGGTGGGTGGTGCATGAGGTGCCACCTGGGTTGTCAGGCACGTGCCCTGGCAGAGCATAGAAGCATAGTGTGAGCACATGTGTGTAGTGGGTGAGGGGGATGTTGTGCTGGTGGGGCAACAGTCATGGTAGCCACCACTGGGTGTGTTGGTCCCTCCCTAGGTATCTATCATCCTTCCCCCACTGAGTCCATCCCTCCCTTCCCATAAGAATCTCCTCCTCAATGGGAGGTCCTCTCAGCTGCCACCCCATCCTCTCCTACCCTGACACAGATGTTTCATCTTAACCCTCCTTCTGCCGCAAAGTAAACCCCAGCCCAGATAGGTGTTGGGGAGTGAGGTCATTCATTCATCAGGGGATACAGCTAAAATTTCTCAACTCTTTTCACTACTAGGCCAAGTACATTGTGTTAAACAATGAAGATGGAAGTCCTGCCTTATGTCTAACTTTGCCCCCTCATACTGTATTTATTCTCCTCTGGAGATAGAGAACTGCTGGCCAGTAGCCACTACATAAAAAGTGCCTGGAGTCAAGGAATACAGCCCTTGCTGTCCCTCCTCCAGTTTCTCATCTCACCCCCAGCCTGTTTTCTTGCCTTAATGATCCTTCTGTGATGAGGCGATGAGTGGGCACTGGAGAGCCCATGCTGACCGACTAGCCCAGAGCAGGCAGCCCTCCAATTACCCACAAAGCTCAGGGGAGGGGCTGTCGGGGGTGGGGAAAGAGTGCTTTCTTCCACCCTTTAAATATATATATTTAAGCAAGGAAACAGATTTCACTTTCAATCTTCTTTTCAAGAGATTGTTATAAACAAAAGCAGGTCTGGGGCAGGAGGAGGAGGGGGAAGAGAGGAAAATGATTTGGAAGATTAAGGAGGCAGCCACGACAGCGTCCCCTTTTAAACCTCAATAAGGTTGTTTTTCTTGGTTGTTTTTTCCTCCTTCCCTCTCCAGCCAACGTTACTTAAAAGGAACATTATGTTATCACAAATCAGATTTCCAAACATCATCTCCAGGTCACTGTGAACAGCTCAGCAATTTGGCTGCAGATTCCTGGAGAAGGCATCCCCTTTAACCTCAAACTCAGGAGGGAGCTGCCCCCATTGCAAATGCTGGGGAAGCCCTCCCTGCAGAGACTGAGAGAGGAGAGCAGTCAGGCCAGGTTGGGCCGGGCGTAGTGGGCGGGGGTGCTGCATCTACAGGCAGCAGGCAGTGGCACATGGCTCCATGCCACCCCACCTCCACTGTGCCCCGAAGGGCAACTGGGGCATCTTGTTGCCTCTTGGAGGACATCCCTGGCTCTGCTGTTGGGGCCTGGACCCTGGCGGGGTAATGTGGGTTTCATTTTTCCTCTGCCATAAACATGGGGCTTATCGATGCCATGGAGCTGCCAGGGAAGATTAAAGTCAGGGCTGGCGCCCTAGTTCCAATGCCAATGAGATACTACAAGTATTCCAGCTGGAGCGGTGCAGGGCAGAGTGACATGAGGGTGAGGCAAAGGGTATGGGACAGCTGAAGGGCTTATGGAAGAGTGATGTTGCTCCATAATCTGCTCCATCTGGCCAAGCACGAAGCTGCCCTTTGCCCTCCACCTTACTCTTTCCTCTGGGGACAGGTCAGGAGTCGAGGAAGAGGAAAGAGAAGCCAGGTTAGGAGGTATCTGAGATGTATAGGCCTGAAACTGCAGCAAGAAGAATTTGGGCTAGATGCAAAGGATTTCTAAACAGTGAAGATTCAGCACCCATGAGGCAATTTTTCTCACAAAGAATTGAGGGGAATAAATGAATTGTAAAGAGTTGGTGATTTTGGCATGTAACCAATGGAAACAGCTGAGGGACAACAATTGGGATTGGGGTCCCCGCATGTTCTGTGTGTCCTCTATGGGGCCCAGAATTGAGCCAAGCCAGAAGGTTCAATTCCAGGTCCTTGAGCCAAAACATTCTTTCAAGGATCCTACTGCCATTAATGTTTGTGCATGTCCCAGTAGCCCTGGGATGCAAGAACTGGACCTCCATTTTATAGATGGAAAAACAGAAGTTCAAAGAGGAAATGGCTTCCAAAGACTACATAAGGAATGAGCTGAGGAGTTGAAACTAGCCCTGAGATCTCCTGACCTTCACCTTCAGGCTCTTTTCTTTTGGCCCTTGCCACTGTGGGGTGGACATTTGCAGACCCGCCCTTGCTCCATTGACTTTCTAAATGAAGCAAGTGACAAAGCAGGCCCAAGAGTGAGCTCTTGGCCTTGAACAGGGTGGAGGTGGTGAGATTGTCCAAAAAGGCAAAGAATGGCCCTGAAAAATCTGGAACTCAGAGAAAGAGTTCCACGGGCAAGGCTGACACTCAGTCAGAGAACTGGCAGAGAGGCCTGCCCAGTGTTGTGGGGAGGGCCATGTGCAAGGCTGAGATGGCAGAGATGACTGGAGATAAAAGGATGGCCCAGAGACTTACGGGTCTGTCCGGGAAGAATCTCGTTCAGGAAAACTGTGCCCGGAGGGTCAAAGAGCCACTTCTGCCTGGCCCAGGTGGCAAGAGGCTTGATACCTCCATAGTCACTCTATGACCTTGGGGTAAGAGGAATCAGTGGGGATTCTTTGGAGACTACTCAGGAGTAACAGCTGGCCAAGAGCTCCTCCCTCCAGAGCACTGTAGGATCATGCCTCAAATGGCAGCCTGGGGCCCACATCCAGCGCAGAGAAGGGCAAAGCAGCTCACGCTTACCAGGTGCCTGGCCCTTGCACGTGGTTACCTCATTGACTCCCGCCAACAGTCTTGTGAGGTGGAGATTTGGCTCTCCATTTTAGGATGGCAAAGTAAGGCTTAGGGAAGGGAAGGGGTTTGTCCAGTACTTGTCAAAAATACAACCCAGAAACTAGATTTGAACTTGGGTCTGTTTCTCTCAAAATTTATACTCTCTGCTAAGCCATGACCTCAAGGATACAGCCTGGCCCCCTCAGGAGTCACAGTGAAAGGTGCCTGGTAGTGGCCCTCAGGGAACTCTGAGTTTGGGGGATTCTGGGCTTTGGTCCTCCCGGTTCCCCACTCTGAGGGCCCTCCAACTCTCTGAGCTCAGGAAGTGGACCTAGGTAGGTCAAAGACAGGAAGCACTGGGGGCCAGGGGGCTGGTTGGGAAAATCTTTCTGCCACTGCCCCCAGCTACAGATTCCCCCCTCCTCCTAGGTTCCCTAGCCCTCCCTCCAAGGTCTTCATAGACTCAGCACCCCAAGAAAGCTCTGTTCCATGAAGGGGGCACTGCAGGCAGCTTCTGCCTTGCTCCTCGTGCTACTGATTCCTGGGCACCTGGCCCGGCCACTCCCTCCAACACAATCCTTTGGGAGGAGGGTTATAAGGCACCCAAAGCAACCTTGGGTAGACTGATGCTGAGCCCGCCACCCCCACTACAGGGGCAGCTTAGCCATCAACACTGAGCATGCAGAGGCCTCTCCCTTGCTTGCTTTATTTATCTTGGCCCAAGGACGATGAAGCCCGGATCTGAGGGGAGGATGGAAAGGCCATTTCCAATATTTCCTCTCGGCCTCTCCATGCCCCTGAATTGCCCCTTAGTACCCGGGAGGAGAGGGCAGAGGTCTGTGGTCTGAAAACAATGGCTTGAAGCTGGGGGAGGGGGGCAGAGGAAGGAGGGAGAGGGAGGATTCAAAACCCACAAGCCCTGTCATGGACTTGCAGGTAATGCACAGCATGCTCCAGGGGGGGCTCTGCAAACTGGTGGACCTCAGACTCTCGACTGAGCCACCTAGATGCAGCCTCAGACAGCTATAGGTAGATGGGGAGAGGCTGGACTGGTTCCCTTCCTTCCCAGGGCCAGGACTGCATAGAACTGCCAGCCCTAGGAAGCAGTGTGGAGAGTCCTCCGTCTATGCCAGTAGGAGGAAGGGGCCTGCAGGCCTGCCTGGGTCTCCAAGAAGTTCCAGGCTTGCATCTCAAGAGCCCATTTGCCTGAGCAGAGTGGCCCCACAACGATGGAGCTCCCAGTCCTCCCCCTCTTTGGCTTCTTTGCACTGCTAGAATCCCTGTCTCCAGTTGTCATGTCCTTCGCCACACCCAGTGCTGTCCTTCAGCCAAGCCACACACATGGAACTGCTTTCATCTTCCCCCTCAGCTGGGCCTGCCCTTTCCCAAGGGCTCAGGGACCTCGCTCCTCTGAATTCTCTCCAATTTGTCTCCATCACCCCCATGTGCAGGGATGTTCAGCTGCACAGTGGCCTCAGAGGAGAGGTGGGAGGTTTGGGACTGCAGCAAGCTGGCCCGCACCCTAGGCCACAGGGACATCAGGGAGGGGAGGGCATTTCCTGTTTCTCAGCCTCCCTCCTTCCTTCTGGCTCTGCAGGGACCTGAAGTGTCAGGGAGCGGGTAGCCTCCATTCAGTCAGCAAATGTCCAGTGTGGGTGACACAGGGATCTAACTTGGTTACTGCCTGTAAGGATCTGTCAGATCAGTAAAGGAAGTCATATTACTAATCTATTATTAGTATTATTTACCCATAACACCAATATAGCACTTTCCCCATGGCAGGCACTATCTCAAGGACAGTATACAGATTAATCATTTCATCCTCACAGTAACTACAACTATCTCCATTTTACAGGTGAGGAAATGCAGGCTCAGAAAGGTTATGTGAATTGCCCTAGTAACTGGGATTCTAGAGCTGGGATTCTATACCCAAGAAGTCTGACTCCAGAGCCTGTGCTCTTAATCACTATGCTTTATAAACCTGGACAGAAAGCTCACAGAATGTTTAGAGGAGAAACCAGTTATTTCCAACAGAGAGGTTCAGGGAAGACTTCTCGGAGGAGGAAGTGTTGCCGATGGACCTCTCAGGGAACTTGAACTTGCAGAGAGATGAGAGGACATTCTAGGTGAAGGACAAGAGTAAAAGCAATGATCAGGGACTAGGATATTGTAAGTCAGGTTCAGAAAACTCTAGGAGCTCAGTGTGGCAAGGACTGAAATGGCAGCCTTGGGAGGCAAGACTGTGAAGGCAGTGTGTCCTGTAGGCCATCAGCTTTAAGGAAGGGCAGAACCTGATGCAAGCTCAGTTTGAAACTCATTCAGGCTGTGGGAGAGGCTACTATAATTGTCAGGCAAGAGATGATCCCGTTCTGTTCTGGGGTGATGGCAGTGGGGCTGTTTTGAAGATGTCATGAGGTGGCAGAGGTAATGGATTGACAAGACTTGGTCCCCAAATGAATGCCAGGTGTGAGGGAAAGTGAGGAGCCCACTGAGTGGGTTGTTATGCTATTCCTGAGGGAGAAGCAGAATGGGTGGGTTGGGGCGTTTTGTTTAGGACATGGAGGGTTTGAGGTGCCTGTGGGGCATCCAGCAAAGACCCTTATTTTGGAAAATAAGGGAAGCCCCAAATGCCTTGAGTGCAGAGTTCAAGAGCAAACGGTGGGAGGTGATGCTGAACAGAAAAGCTAGAGCCTGGACTACCTGGTTAATTAGTTAGAACTTGATTCTACAGCTGCAGGGAGCCCTTAAAGGGTTCTTGAGCAGAGGAGTGATGCAGTCAGATTTGCGTTTTTAGGAAGGTAGATGCGGCAATATTGTGAACAGGCTGCTTGGGAAGAAGATTGAGGGGAGATGGTGGGGATGGGGATGAGGGAACAGATAGGAGAGACATTTTGATGGCAGAAAGGGTGGGATCCAGAGAGAAGAAGCAAGGTAAAAAAGAGTGACCCAGCTGCCACATGGAGAAGGAGTAAGCCTGAGAGTGAGGCAGGGAGTGATGGTGTGGCCGGCAGTGGTGGAAGAAGTGAGAGTGAGGCCAGTTGCTTCCTCCCTGCTTGTTTGCTCCCCTGGGTGCCCTAGCCACAGGCCTTTGTTTGAGGACAGAAGAAATGCTTCCAAAGGCAGCGCCTCCCTCCTGCTACAGGTTATAAATCTCCAGGGCCAGACACCGACACACACACCTGCCGCAGGATGGGGCTCAGCAGCTGGGCCGCCAGGGTAGGGGCCAGTGCTTCCCAAAGATGGGAGGATTTCCAGGCTACATTTCCAAAGGAATTCCCGGCTGGTGAAACACCAGAAAGGAGGGAGGAGAAAGAGCCTGTCCATCCCTGAACAGGGCCCAGCATTTAAGTGGGGGTGGTGGTGGGGTGAGGGGCCAGGGAGGGAAGATGGAGCCAGATGGAGGGAAGGCTCATAAGAGGGAGTGGGGGCTGGCTGGGGAGCCAAGCAAGGAAGGGACGCACAGGAGGAGGGGCTGGGAATCGGGAACTGAAGCAGCTGGGAGTACCTCCTTTGAGCCTCAAGCATCTGACATGGCCTTTCCCAGGGGCCAGGCCAGCCAGAGTCAAGGGAGCTACCAGTGTGGGTGACAGTCAGGTGTGGGGCACAGTGATGGCCAGCACACCCCACATGCACACACAGAGGGAGCTCATCTCAGAGCTGGAAGAACCTTGGCAGATGCCAGGGTCCAATCTCAACATGTGATTGGGGGAGCAGGGAGCTCAGAGAAGTGTAGCGGCTGCTCAAAGCTGCACAGCAAGGCAGTTACAGAACTGGGACTATAGATGGGACTACAGGGCTTTCTGGCACAAAGCTCTACTCTCTTGAGGGAAGCCATAATGAGAGAGATAAAGATATCTTGGGATTCGTTTGTCACCACATGGAGAGAAGTCTTTCCCTCCCTAATTTGCGGGGGACAGAGAGGATTGAGAGCTGACTGCAGCAGTGGTAACTGCCAAAGCAATTAGACTTTGGCAATCTTTGGATGAATTTAACATGGGAAACATGGAGGAAGTGTAGACAGAAGGCCAAGAGGTAATTCCGAAGAAGTAGAGAAAAGGTGGCAGGAGCCACCTAGAGAAGCTGGGGCACCAAGCTGGAAGACAGCAGGATGCTTGGCTGTTGGCTGAATGCTGTTGGGAATGGTTATTAGTTGCAGAAGAGAAGAAAGGAGGAGAGGGTGGGAGGGGGACATGGAGGGTAAGATTACTAGGAGCCCTGGAAAGGGACACACTTTGTTTCAGGCAGTAGCTGTGAGGGGCCACAGGAGGCCAGGAGTCCCCAGGGAGCTTAGTCTGGTCTAAAGTCTCTGCCTAGAGATTCAGACAGAAAGACTCTGCCTTCCTCAGTGGCCAGTAGGGTGGGTGGCCACACCAGGGGCCATCTTCAGAGTAAAGGCTTCTGAGAGGAGGTAAGCTTGGTGTTGGACTGGACAGGCAAATGGTGGCATCTGTACACTCTCTTCATCTCTGTCAGACTCTGGAGGCTGCAGGCAAAGGCTAGTTAGCTGCCCAAGCCCCTTTGGTGCATGGACAGGAAATTGGCACATGCGTTGTATGTGCTCACTTTTTACCTACACAGGATCATGGATAGAGCTGGACACTCTCTGGAAAGAAAGAAACCTCCCAAGCCGCTGATGTCAGAGGCTGGAATGCCTCTAGGGTACTTGTAGGCAAGAGTCCAGGGGCCCTGCCTGGACTAAACTACACAGGCCCCTCACTGAACTGGCATCCTGGATGCCACTTCTGCCATTGATGCCACACTGGCAACGAGAGGGAGGAGGACTTCCTACTTGCCTCCTCAGTAGCCCAGGGTAAGGAGCAGCCTCCTCTGCGGAACCAAACCAAATGGTCCCTGCCTGGGGCCACCCTGGCCCATTTTCTTAGCTCCTTAGCAGTAAGCCCACAGCCTAGGCCCTTTCTCTACCTGGAGAGATTTCCCTTAGATTTCCTGGTGCTTATGCATTTTCTACCCTCTCCGCCAAAGTTCCTTAGAGGCATGCAACAGGCACTCAAAAGAAGCTCCTTGATGGTGTAAGAGACAGAAATTGAAAAGGCCAAGTATCGCCTGATCCCCAGCCCTTGAATGCTGACAGTGAAAGTTTTGCAAGGGGCCAAGAGCTGACCATATCCCCTGGCCTTGGCACATATGCCATCCCTGAGGGTGGTAGTGGTTAGGCCTCATTTGGAGGATGATGGCGGATGAGGGAGCACAGGGAAGGGACAAGCCACAGAACAACTTGCCATCTTCTAGTGAACAGCAGGAGCAGAGACAAAGCCTCCTCCAACTCTGACACTTTGTTTCCAGGCCACCAACTCTATCTCAAGGTTATGCTCATAGTTAGAGGCAGCCACAAGCCCAGCCAATCATCCTGCTTTGAAGAACCATCTACAATTTTTTTTGAAGAGATAACAATGTGGCCTTTGTCTTTCTCCTCCTCTCATTCTCACTTTCCCTGTCCTCTAGTCCTCTATGTTGTCATTTTCTGGACCTTCTCCAAAAAGGAAAAAAAAAAGGATGCCACCAAGCTAGGCTGAAGAGATGATTGAGGCAGACCTGTTCCCCTTGTGAGCTGGCTGCCTCGTGGGGCCTGGTAGTGAGGCTGAGACAGCAGATGGGAGTCCCTCTGCCTCCTCCTTCCTCGAGGAAAGGTTTACAAAGCTTTCTCCCTCCCAAAAGTCTTGGGTGTACCCACTGCAGGAGCTGATGAAAGTGGATGTGATCCCATCCACCACCTGGATACCGGTACAGGCCCTAAGTGGGCAGACACACACCATGCTGGTAAGGGTGCCACTTGTCCAAAGCAGGTGGATGGATTCAGCAGCTGCCTAGGTCACCTGCCAGGTCTGGGCTGGGCCAGGGGGCTTTTGGCACCAGTTTCAACATCTTGGACCCTTTCTCAGGATTCTGAGCCAAGGAAAGTTCTCCAGAAACTGAGAACCCCATCCCATCCTCTTCCCCAAGCTTGACACTAAGAGAAAACTTTCAGTCAAATATTTCTGTCATGACAAAGACCTCCAAAGGTCATCTTATCCATCCCCCAGGCTCCGGACTAGAAGATTTTTCTTTCAACCTGGTTAGTCAACACTTTCCTACCATGCTTATGCGTTCTGGTCTCAAAGAAGGCACCGCGAGTCCCTGTGCTCCAGTGGTATTGGCCTTGGATGCTGGGAGCCATGTGTGCCGGCTTCTAAGAGCAGAATGGGGATCCTCCGGGGAAGGTGAGAATGGAGGCACATGGCAGAGCCAGAAGGGCAGGGGGCACCCGGGGGCCCAGGGCCTCTCTCCTGCTAAGGATTGACTGCCTCTGCCTTTCTGGCCGCCTGCCTGCATCTCAGTTTCTAAGCAGAGCCTGGAGCCTGGCCTCGGGAGCAACGCGAGTCCCAGCCCAAGGCCTTCTGAGAGCAGCAGAGTGGAGCAGCCCCAATCAGCCTTTGGCTGCCTTGCTTCCTGCAGGTGGAAAAATCATCCTATTTATCCCCAAATGGATTTGTCGACTTGAACAACAAACAGACATAGAAACACATATGGAGTCATAGACATATGTTCAAAAATGGATCCAGAGATGCACATACAGTCTTTCTCTCTGCCTCTCTCTCTCTGCCTCTGCCTCTCTGTCTCTATGACTTTGCCTCTGTGTCTCTGCCTCTGTCTGTCTCTGTCTCTCTTTCTCTCTCTCTCCCTCTTTCAACTCTTTCTCTCACTCACCCTTTCCCAAGGCCCCTGCTGCCTGCATTACAGCATTTATCAAAGTGGCCTGACCTCATGTTGTAAAAATATACAGCATGGAACAAAATCCACCTTGAACTCTCTTCTAAATATATTAAAATAATAGGAATTCTCATCTGCCTGATTGAATTTGCTGCTTGATATTAGAAGCATGCCAGGCCCTTCTGGGCCCAGTCAGGGGCAGGGAGGGGCTGGGATTCCCTGCCTGACTCCTCGCTCTTGGCCAACAGCTCTGTTCCTTTGGGTGGGCGGGGCCAGAGTGAAGGAGTTGGAGCTGTGTTCTGGCCAAGAGACCTTGGGCGGCCACCTCAGCCAACAGCCAGCAGCTAGTACAATCCACTGAGCACGTGCAGACAAACACTGTGATTTCTCTGGCCCACACAGCACCCCATCTTGGTCTGGAAGCTGGGAGTCCCTGCCCCTGCTCCCATCTGCACCAGCGCTCACAAGCCATCCTGGAGTGACTCCTGGGTTTCGCTAATGGCCACATCTGTGGCCCATGGGACCAGAAGCTTCTTGAAGGCAGGGGCCATATGTTGTTCTTTTTTGTATCACCAGGATCTAAAATGGCCTGGTAAAAATAAAAGCTTAGGGGAAACATTTGTTGAATAAGCAAATTAATTCATTTATTCATTCAACTTATATTTATTGAACACTTAGTAAGGGCCCAGCACTGATCTAAGCACTGGGAACACAGCAAAAAAACAAACAGATGTCAAATCCTGCCTTCATGCAGCTTTTATTCTAATGAATAAATAAACTGGCCCACCCAGCCCACGAGAGAAGACTACCACTACCCTGGGTCATGCCTCTCCTCCAGGTCTCTTGCTCCCTCATGCAGCAAACCATCCAACTTGCAAAATCTTAGACTCTGCTTTTCAGAGGTACAGCAGCTGCCTCATCATGGCTTGCTCGGGACTTGGATACCAGCCTGCTGGCACTTTAGGGCAACACTGTGCAGGCAGAGGAGAGGAAGGGGCAGGGTCCAGGCATGAGACTCCCATACTTGCTTAGGATGGAGGCTGGGCAATAGGTCTGACTAGCAGTGAAGGGGGCTCCCTGGTGGACAAAGTTTGTTGCCAAAGGGCAGGGGCACGCTCAACAGTGGGTCTTGAGGTTCCAAGAAGAAGTAGTCACAAGATATTACTCAGATGGGGCAATCCTGCTGCAGGGAATCAGCTACAGTTGGATTTAGTGTCTGGAAGAAGACCAAGTGTCATGTAGAGAAGGGCCCCAGGGTGGAATGTGGAGAAATGAAAGGTTGGTACAAGTAATGTTGTGCTGGTAAATATTTAACAACTTGCTCACTGGGAGGGGAAAAAATCTCTGATTTGTAGTGTTGCCAATTGCCATGGTATAAATACTCCCACAGTGGCTGAATTCAAGCTATGAGTATGACATCACTGGATACAACTTTGTAAAGAGATGCACATGCAGTTCTCACGAGCCAATGTGAGCCTTGGCCTGGGCTGGGGGTCAGAATCAGAAATTTATTAATTGGAGGGGGACTGGCCAGTAGACGGAGGATGAGTGGTGACTAAGGTTGCTTGTGTCATACGGCCTCTGCCTGCACTGGCTTGGAGATCTGTAGGCTGATGTGACACCTGCAGAGGAAGGAGAATACGAGTGGTTTTTTTTTGTTTGTTTGTTTGTTTTTTTGTTTTTTTGTTTTTTTTTGTGTGTGTGCGTGTGTGTGTGTGTGTACGTGACTGGGGGTCATGGAGAAATGCTGATAAGTTTGATCCTTAAAATGATAGCCAGTCGGGTTCAGTGGCTCATACCTGTAATCCCAGAGCTTTGGTAGGCCAAGGCAGGTAAATCATTTAAGCTCAGGAGTTCAAGACCAGCCTGAGCAACATAGCAAGGCCCTGTCTCTACAAAAAAATTTAAAAATTAGCCATATGTGATGGCATATGCCTGTGGTCCCAGCTATGTGGGAAGATAGCTTGAACTAAGAAGGTGGAGGCTGCAGTGAGCTGTGTTCGCACCACTTCACTCTAGCCTGGGCAACAGAGCGAGACGCCATCTCATTAAAAAACAAAAACGATAACCCTACTACTATGTAGTGCTTTTCTGTGGAAAATGAGGCACAGACAGATTAAGTAACTATCACACGTCACATAGCAGTCTGGCTCCAGTCTGCTTTCAGTTGCTATGTTGCACTGCCTCTTGTCTTACTTCCTTAATGGAATCTTCTTGATGCAGACCTCTTGCCTGGGCCCATAGTACCCAACAGGGCTCTCTGACCTGGCCTACTGCTCCTAAAATGCTTCCTCCCACCCATTTCTCTAGAACCCTCCTGCCAGCTGGGGCAGCTGCATGTGACCTCTCTGGGCCTGATGCCACCCACACCCCAGCAGACTCAGCTCTCAGCTTTATTCTTTGTGACAGTGAGACCTGGGATGATGATATGTGTGTGTTGAGGTGAGGGGTGGCTAAGCATGGGTGGCCTTTTGGAAGAGGGAGGCAACTCTGTCTGGGAGGAGGAATAAGAAAAGGAAAGAAAAAGAGCATGAAACCAGGGGAGGAGGGGTGGAAGCTCCAGTCTTGCACTTGGCCCATGCTGCTCTCAGCATTGCTGTGACCCGTACACACACTCAGAGCAACGTGAGGTGGGACTCGCTGAAATGTAAACAGGATGAGAAGATATGGGCTTCTGCAGGAGGCTTGTGGAATTGACTCATCATTTATAGCATGTGTGTATGTGTGTGTACGTGCACAGGCCTGCTTACACACCCATATTCAAAAGAGAGACTGTAGCTGAGTGTGATCAGCCAGGTACATTTGTGGGATGCTGTGACTGTGTTTGTCAGAAACATTGACATCCCTGACTCCTGGAATTTCCCTGGACCTCTGGAAAAACTCAAGCAGGGGAGGTTTGGCAAGAGCTCCAGAGAATGGCTGAGAGGTTGCCGAGAGGGCCAGACTGGCTCTAGGAGGGGCTTTCCTCTGTGCTGAGATCACCAGCTCTCCTTCTGCCCCTATGAGGCACCAGTCCTCAGCCTCCAGCACATGCCTGGAGAGTGGTGAGGCATTTCCTCTGAGCCTTACTCCGCGAAGGGAAGAGACAAGACGTCTGAGGAAAAGCTTGTGAGGAAGCACCTGGGGTGAGCACCTGGCCTGGCCTGGCCTTGACTGTCCCCGTTGTTGCCTAGAGCCTCAGGAGCAATTCCAATGTCCCAGCGCTCTCCCAACCATGTGGTGTAGAGGAAGGAGCAAGGCCTTTGCAGTCCACTGGGATCTGGATTTTAATCCTTCCTCCATCACATACCTGTCTTGGGACCTTGGGCCACCTCCTTTACAAGACTGAGCCTCTGTCTCCTCATCTATAAAGAGGGGTTATCTGTGTCCATAGAGAGCTTTCTAGGTGTAAGGACAAGAGATGTTGGGTTAATCTGAAACAGTGGGTATGAATAAGGAGGACCAGTACTCAGTCATTGGGTTGGGGGCCTGTCAATCATCTGTTGATATGTAAACAAAGAAGAGTCCAGCAAAGGGTCAAGTGCAGGATGGAGGACCCTTTCCCATCCTTCTTGCCCTAAGAGAGAGGAAGAGCTTCTGGAAACCCAGATTCTTGGCCTAGGAAGAGGTTGCTTTCAGTATCTGCTCACAGAAGGGGAAAGAGGAAATGAGTATAACTGAAAGCTCTTTGAGACCAGGGACTGGCCCTCCTGTTCATTTCTGTGGCCCCCCCTCCCCACAGTTACCTAGCACTGGGCTTGGCAGAACATAGGCGCTCTGGCCACATTTATGAACCAAATATACAATCTCATTTGCATCCTCACAGCAACCCGATGGGATAGTTACTATAATCCTCCATTTTACAGTCATAAAGTGAGGGCCAGAAAGGCAAATGCACCTGCTCAGGGTCAAACTAGCTGTAGCAGCACAGCGGGGTTGCAGTCTGTGTAACACAAGTCCATTCTCGTTCCATTGCACCACTCTGCTGTCTTCACCCTTAGCTCTCTGTGATGCTTCCCTGATCAACACTGTGGCTGGTGGGGAAGGCCACTAGGTCAAATGGAGAGCCCAGCAGGCAGAGATTGGTGAGGGGTGTGGGTGACAAAATTTCAGGCCACTCTTGGCTTGAGCTAGATCCTAGCTGTTCTGTTGCCACAAGTGTCCTAGGATCTCAGAGTGTACTAGTAGTGAGCAAGACCACCTCTGGTGAACACGCACAATGAGGGAATATGGGGCAATGAGATGTTGGGAAAGGAAAAGGTGTGGGAAAGGACAACTGCTGAAAATAGCAGAGACAGGCACCCTGGCCTTCTTGGTTATCTGTTGTATCTAAAGATACAATAAAGTACTTTGAGGTTCTTCCTGGAGTCCTTCCTGCTGTTATCTAAACCCATTCTTTCTAGCTTTATTGCATCTGGGCTTCTGTACAAACAACTTTTTACTGTCCTTTAAATAACATCCTTTCAGGGGCTCTGGCCAGCAAAGAAAGCTCCTCTACTCAAGCCAAGAGTAAGGAGAACTTGCCACCAACTCAAGGAAATCAATTGCCAAACTCATTGCCTAAAGGGGCCTGAGTAAAAAGAGCCCTGGACTCAGCTTCTGGCTCTCCCAGTGACTATCTGTAACTTTGGACATGTTATTTAGCCATTCTGTGCCCCAGTTCCCACATGTAGAGTAGGTACTATCCATTGATCTCCTATCTTAGGAGCCTGGCAAACAGTCGCTGCTCAATAAGCAGAGTTGTGGTCTGGTGATAACATGAATCTGCATCTTCATGCCACTACGCTCACTGATTCCTACGCCTTTGACTTGCCTGGGTTGGGAGTTTACAACTCAAGTCTAGCCCTCAGCTCCGGCCCTTGGCTTGTACCTGCACAGTCCTGGGAGGCCTGCATAGTGCCCTGAGCAGTATCTCCTCCCAGCCTTCCGGCTCCAAGATTTTTCCCAGTGGCCGCCCCAATTTCTACAGCTCCCGCAGCTGCTCTCTGTACAACATGGCTGTCCCATCTTCTGTTTCTCTGAAAGCTCCTAGGATTGCTTTTTAGCCAAGGACCCCTGAGTCACATACCCAGGCCTCCAGTGTTCAGAAGCCATGTCAATGCACCCAGCTCTGAATTTACATTTGCATTTCCAAAGCCCAATTTACATTATAATTATTCCTGTCTCGCCATGCAGGGGAACTCCACACATATTTGGGGCGAGGCCTTTCGGCCAACTCTAAGGATTGGCAATCACATCTTCTTGGGCCTCATTCCCCTAGCACTAGGGCTTTTTTTCTTGGTTTCTTAGAGTAACTACACAACCATATCTTTCATTCTTACTCCTTTTCCAGGTAGGAAGTGTATCTGGACCACTCTAACCTACAAGGCTGAACCCACTTAACAGTCCGTGTCATGGTACTCTGTCCCATTCCTGACTCTAACCAGTTGGAATATAAAGGATATATATTTTGTTCATCAATTTAGCAGAAATTTAAAATAGTGGTCGAGGTTGCGGTGAGATGGGCAATCTCATATACTGTTGGTGGAAGTGTAAATTGGTATAGCCTTTTTGGCAGGCAATTTGGAAATACGAAGACCCTTAAAACCAGGTATATATTTTGACTCAATAATTACCCTTACAGACACCAACACTAAAGAAATATGTGCAAATTTGGATTAAAATATATGTAAAAGCAATTCATAAAAACAGTAATAAGCTAAATGTCCAACATAAGAAAATTAAATACATACAATTATCTACAATTTATAAGGATGTTATCGAGGAAAAATTTGCTCATGCTATAACATTAAGTTAAAATATGAAGAATACCAAGTCACAGATACAGCATGATCCTGATTTTTTGTTTTTACCAACAGTAAACATTCAAATAAAAAGACTAGAAGGAAATTAACCAATCGTTAACAGTGTCTGACTATAGGTAGTGGGATTATAATGGATTATAATAATAAAAGCCAGCACCTGTATAGCGCTTTTCTCAGTACTTTACATATATTTATATACACTTACTCCTTATAGCTATCCTATGGGAGAAATACCATATTATCCCCATTTTGCAGATGAGGAGACAGAAGTGGAGAGAGGTGAAGTGACTTGCTCAACATCACACAGTTGGTAATTTTTTTCTTTGTAATTGTCATTCTCCAGATTCTCCACTATGAGTATGTTTGGCTTTTATAATCAGAACAGAAATGCACAGGGATAAGCTTTGTTAAGAAAAATCAAAGGGTACTGTGACTTACAGGGCCTCCTTGGCCCACCTGGAGACAGCTCCACTGAGCAGCCGGTTTTTCTGTGGCACTCCAGGTCTTGGGGTCTTTGTGATCTCCTCTTGGCCTATCCTGTCTGGCCACAGCTCACTCAGGGCCTGCCCCCTCTCCTGCTTGATATGCCTCATGGCTAATGCCCCACCTCCCCACCTACTGGCCTTTGTCCCTTTCAGGGAAAGCCTATGTCGCTAGCTGGATGCTCACCTCTACTGTCCATCCCTGGAATAGCAGAGGCTGGCAGTGGGCTGGCTTTGCCTGCCAGCCCCATCTCAGGGACATCACCAAGGGGGATGTGGAGGGGGACATTTATCTTCAGGCCCCTGTCCCTGGGATTCTACAGAGATTTGTTTTTTCAACTGTAACAGAGAGGTGGCATTGTCTAGAAAGGGGCTGACCTCCTTACCTTGGCCCTGGGCCCTCTTTACTCTGCAGAGGCCACCGCCCCATCTTTTCCTGGCTTGACCACTGCTTACGCAGGTCACAAGCACTTCTGTGTGGGTGCAAGCATCAGCCACCCAGCTTCCCTGGGGTCACACCTAACTGCAAGTAGGTTCAAGTAAAAATGGAAGCTCTCTGGAGGGGAGAAGTAACTGCAGCTCTGTCCCTTCTCGTGCCCTCTTCATGCCACGCCCTGGCCACTGTTCCAAATCCAGATTCCAGGAATGTTTAGCAAGAGCTGTGGGGTGGGATGTGGAGCCTGGTCCCCAGAATATGGGGAGCAAGAAGATGGCAAGAGGGTGCTATGAGCTCTCTTGCAAGCTGGAGGAGGAACAGCAGATCCCACTGTAGGCAACTCTGCTTGTTGACCCTCTGGAGGGCAAGAACAAAATGGGGTTGGGGAAAAATAATTGATAGGATGCCTGGGATCTTGTCCTGGCTTGTCCTCTAACTGTCTGTGTGACCCAAGCAAGGCCCTTCCCTTCTCTGGGCCCCAGAATCCTTCTCTGGAAAATGACAAGAACAGTGATCCATTTCACTAGGCCATCATGAGAATCAAGAGACACCTACACAGGATGGGAATGCAGTTTGTATAGTAGAAAACAGGGTGGAATCATGAGCTGGTTAGGAAGCTGAGAGATTCTGAGTCAGTATTTTTCCCTCTCCAAGGCTCCATTTCCTTATCTGTGTAAGTACACTGGGGAGTGCACGTTCTTGAACAACTTTGTGAAAGCAATGAACCCATTTCCTATAAAAGTGCACAGCAAAGTGTTGCACATGATTTCAGGAAGGCCTTTAATTTCATGGTCCCTTTCGTGGGCCACTTCCAGGCCAGAAACCCCTGTCCTAGGTGAAGGCTTTAACCCCTTCTCTAGCCAGCTTTCTGGGTGTTAGACAGCCTCTGCTCACACACCTGTGGTGATAGAGAACTCACTCCCCGCCAAGTAACTGGTTCCACCCTTGCAGATCTCTGACTTTCCTTATGCTCAGCTAAAATCTGCCTCCCTGGAGGCTTCTCAGAGGCTTCCCTGCCTAAGGAAGCTGAAAAATGCCTGGGGCCAGGTGTGCTCTGGGTTCTGGGTTATCTGGGCAAGAGGGATGGGATTTCCTCCACTCAAAGCCAAGTCAGCTACTTTGCTGCTGCTGCTCCCAGAGGTGGATGCTGGATTTTCTGCCTCATAAAGTTTGTCCACCAAGTCACTCTGGAGCCAGCTTGTGGCAGGTCCTGGCAGCCAGCTGGTCTGCTCAACTTCCCCCAAGGAAGGGGGCAGCTGGGGGGTGGGGGCTTGACAACACCTCTTGCACTAGCCTGCAGCACTCTCAAAACCAGGGTTAAAGGACCTATCCCCACCCCCACCATCCCTCCAGCATGGAATGATGTCCTGATGTGAGCTCAGGAGCTAGAGAGAGCAGGTTTCAACTCAGAGATCCTAATAGTAAACACCTCAACCAGGAGCAAGGAGTGTTAAATGAAGTAATGAATGTAATGAACATCAGTTCCCTTCCTCCTTCTGCTCCTCTCCCTAGGCCTGTCCATTTCAGTGGGGCAGAGTTAGTGTGAAGCAACTAGATTGAGCACTTCTTGAGTATTTAGTATGGCCCATGTTCTGGGCATGTTAGATCTTGAGAAGAAACCCATCAATACGTTCAACTCGATTGTCCAGGTTCACACAGCTGGTAAAGGATGATGAGAAATTTGAACCCAGGTCTGACTTCCCTAAATACACATTCATAACGTGGTATCATTCTGCCTCCAGGCAAGGGGTGAGGATGATACTCTCCCACATACAGCAGTTTCTTTTTTAAGGTTCTTTCAGGACCACCATTCAGATTGTTCTAGGGGAAAAGGAAGCAAAAAGGTTAATGGATTCCCTTAGCCCCCAAATCCTCACCAAATTGTGCGTGGAGTAACTTCTCCCTCTCTGCTGATGCCAGCCTTCCCACATGTGTGAGACCATTGCTGTGGAAAGAAGCCGGGCCTTACTTCAGGGATCTGGTGTGAAATAACTGGACCCATGCATTCTGAGTAAACAAGAGAGCCCCTTCTGGCTTCTCCGGGAGGAACCAAATGGCTTGAGCATTCAGGTAGGCAAGAAAGGCCCATGAAAGGAAGTTTGTTCAGCTCAGATCAAGAGAAACAGATACTTCTTGGGTGGCAGGGTGAGGCATTTGGTGGCCTGAGCTGAGGGTAGGAAAAGGGTGGAGTACCAGAAAAGCCTGGGGAAGAAGGCGACACAGAGCTGGAGTAGGGCTTGCCCAAGGCCTCTGGGGCCCTGGGCTGAGCGGGAGATGGGGCTCCTGTGCCTGTCCAGTCTACCTTCTAAGTTAGCCTCTGCCTCCCTCAGGGCCCACTCCCAGCCTGGCCAGAGCCTAACTCCACCTCAGGAAGACATTCCTGGGCTTTCCCAAGGCAGACCTGGCAGGCCATTGCCATGGCAGCCAGGAGTTGCTGGGAGGAGGAGCAGGAGAGGAACGACCTGGGGACTGTTCCTGCAGGAAGGCATTTCCTGGGTCCTTCGGTGCCCAACCCGAGGGGTTGTTGCTGTCTGTGGCTCATGGCTGGCAATTGAGGCTATGGCCTTCCTCAGCCCACCCAAGGCCAGTCTCCAGTCTGAATGTGGTGTGTGCGTGCGTGTGTGTGTGTGTGTGTGTGTATCTGTTAGTCTGTATATGTGTGTGGGTATACAGAACGACGGGGGGCCACGTGTGTGTATGAATAAGTGTGTATGTGTACACTCATGGGGGTACACAGAGGCCCCCACAAGAGCAGGGGGCCTATATGTATGTATGTCTTTGTGAATGTTTCTTAAACAGTAGGGAGAGGAGGAGAAAAGACAAAAGCCCTAAATGACTCTGGCTTTTGGAGGAGCCAGCTCGGTGTGGCGGGTGTAGGGAGAGGGCCGGCCAGGGGCCTGATTGGAACCAGACTCAGCAAGGAGGGACTGTAAATGTTTTTTGCTGCCTGTCCTGAGAAATTTATGTCACACCCACTCCATCATCCTGGCGGGGGCAGCCTCTCCCAGCTGCCTGTGGTTCTGGGCTTTCCAGCATAACCAGCAACCACTATGGGGGTCCCTGAGCCTCCCTCAGTCCCAGTCTTGGGTGGACCCATCCCGTAATGTCCTGAGGCTGACAGGGATGTTCCAAGCATGGGTGGATGAGGAGGAGGAGGAGAGAGCCTTCCCACAGAGCCTGAACATGGGGTCTGGGACACATTGTGGAGGTATAGGGAGGAAGAAGACAGGAGAGGGGGCTGTGCTGCACTCAGAATCTCTTCCCTGCCCTCTTCCCCTCTTAATGGGGGATAGAGACCGAGAGTAGACAAAGAAGGACAAGATGGCCGCTAAAGTACGTTTCAGAGACCATTTGGTATACGATGAAAACTGAAGCCCAGAGATGAAAAGGGACTTGCTCAAGGCCATGCATCAAGGGAGACAACAGCAGGGCCAAGACTGCAACCCAGCCTCTGCCCATCCTACTCTATGTGGCTTTTCTCTCCACCTCACAGCCAGAGACATGTCTCAACCTAGGATTTGGCCCTGTCTTTTTCTGATCATGTTACTCCATCCTTAAAATCCTCCCCTGGTTTCCCTTTGTTCTTAAGAAAAAGGCAAGACTCCTGACCACAAATTACAGGGTCTGCCTCGGTCTAGCCCCTGCGTACCTCTCCAACCACATCTTGTACTAAGCTCCCAAGTTCCCTCCTACCTCTGGGCCTTTGCACATGCTGTGCCCTCTTCCAGAGATGATCTTCCTTCTCTTTTTCAGTTATTTGACTCCTACTTCGACTTTAGAACACAGCTCAAGTGTATCTTCCTCAAGGAAATGTCTACATATGTTCCTGGCTGGGACACAATTTTTCATTTTGTACTCTCATGGCACCATGGACCTCTCCTCCATGGCACTTTTCACTGCTGCGGTTTTCCTTTTGTTGTGTTACTTTGTGATGAATGGCTACCTTCCCTGCCAGACTCAAAGCTCCACGAGGACAAGAACCACAGCTGCTTTGGCTTGCCGATACTATCCTAGTGCTCAGGGCAGGCCAGGCAAATAACCACAATAATGACAAGGACATCGGGAGCTAATATTTGAGGCTTACCATGTGCCAGGCACTCTTGCAGTTGCATTACTTAGAATAAAAAAAATTTAGTCTTCACAAACTATTTGAGGTAGTTATGATCATAGATGAGGAAACTGGGACACAGAGAAGTTAAAGAACTATACCGTGGTCACACTGTGAATAGTGAAACTGGGATTTGAACACAGGCAGTGTGGCTCCAGAACCTGTGTTTTGACCTCTATCACCATAAGTGCTCAATAATAAATATTTGTTGATGACATGTTTTTGTCTGAACCTCCATAACTTCAATCCTTGAGGGAGTTCCAACCACTGAGCACCTCCCTGGATCTTGGAGTGGTCCCACCCTAGAACACCTTGCCACCTCCCTGGGGTCACTTCTTCTGAGTCCCCTCTCCTGGCTTCCCCTGTACACACTGCTTGCCTCTGCTACTCCCTGGGATAACATAAGAAGTTTCTAGGGCTGGGCAATGTCCCTGGGTTTAGAGAGGAAATTTCCCACGTTGAACACTGGCTCTGGTCATTAATTCTCAACCCAGAGTCCACTGACTTGCTCTCAGCTCTCCAGGCTCAACCCCTTCCCAGCTGTGTGCCAAGCTGATTCACCTCCCTGAGCCTCAGTCTCCCCTTCTGTGAAATAGAGCTAATCACAGTACTGCACAGTAGGGTTTCGAGGATTCAGTGAGTTTGCCTGTGGGTAGTTGGTATCTGCAAAGTACAAGACCCTTACTAGTTATCACTTGTGTCATTGTTATTAACGATAAGTAAGATGTAAACTGAAACTCTTTCGTCATCATTTCTAGCTCCAGAGCCCAATGGAGACCAAGAGTGATGCACTGTACTCATGGTAGGTGTTCAATGTGCCCCCTTTTTGCTTGCTCACCCTCACCACACCCTAGACAAGCTTAGGACTGGTTAGGAATCCCCAGCCCTGCGTGGGGGAGGGGGCAGAGCTCTATCCCCCCACCGTTTCCCCTCTCTGTCAGCCCCCCACCGGCCTTGCTGTTTCTCTGCCAGGCCAAGGGCAGGGAACATACCGCCTTCACCAGCCCCACCCACTAGGCCCCAAGAGCCCTGCCCCCTCCCCACCATGGCATCTTGAACAGAGCTGAGTCTATGGCTCTTGGTGGGGGGTGGTTGTAGGATGGGGGGGGCACCGAGAGAGGAGGGTTACAAAAGCTGTGCCTTGCTTTCCCAGTGGCCTCCTGGGGGCCAATGAATGCACAGAGCCACAGCCTGGGGGCAGCCAGAGTGTTTTCATTTTGCTCTGTTTGTTTTCTGTTTAGATCAACTGCTCAGTTCTGGTTTGGGCCTCTGAGGGCTGATGGGGTTTGGCAGGTAAGAATTTCTGGGGCCACCCATCTCTGCCTTCTACAGGGCTATGGGCTCAGCTCTCACCAGCCCCTGCAGGAGCAGGAAGCCAGCCTGATCTACTGCCTTGCTAACTTCCTTCTTTCCTTTTCTCTCTCTTTCTTTTTTCTCTTCTTCTTCTCTTTCTTTCTTCCCCCCCCCCTTTCTTTGTCTTCTTTCTTTTTCTTCTATCTTTCTTTCTTTTTCTATTCCCTATCCCAACTCTCTCTTGCTCCCTCTCCCCTCTGTCTCTCACATCTCCGTCTCTCTCTTTCTCTCTCTCTTGCTGTCAGAGTTTGTTCCTGTCTCTTACTGACTCCCTGTGCAGTAGCTTTTTTTCTGTTTTGCCATCTTTCTCCCTTTTTTCTTTCTATTTCTCCCATTTCTTTTTCTCCAAAGGAGAAAGCCTGGGCTTTAAGAGGCCTGAGTTCTGGCTCAGCTTCTACCCTAGCTCTCTCTGAGTAACCTTCAACAAGTAGTTCTTTCCCCTCTCTGAGCCTCAGTTTCCCCATCTGCACACTGAAGGCTCTAATTTATGTGACCGCTGGAATCTAAGCTACAAGATCTTGTGAGTATTTACTCCTTTCAGGGGGTAAGAGGGAGGGCATGGATCAGATTCTCTAGAGAGCAGGACCACACAGTGCAGCCTAGATGGGAGGAGAGAGGTAGGTCAGTGGAGTGTCTCCTTGGGCAGTGAGGGCTCATGGGAAAGGGCAGAGATGGAGGAGACCACTCTTGCTGGTACCAAAAACCCAGTCTAGAGAACCCAAGGAACAGACAGGGACCTGGGGTCTGGAAAGGTAGAGGCGCCCACCCAGCAGTGGCAGGGGACAGGGCTTAAAGAGCGGCACACTGGTCTTGATGTTTGGTGTTCCATCTGCTTTCCATGTAGCCTGGGATCAGGCCAAAGGCCAGGGGCCCTCTATCTTCCAGCTTACCTCTCTTCTCTCTGTGGCGTCTACCCGATACTCTCTGGTGACTTGAGGGTGGATGAGTAGGGGCTAGAGAGTGTCACCCATCCTTGCATGGCCTTCTCCTCTGGTCTCACCAGCACCTCAGACCTACCGCACACCAAACCAAACTCCTTCTCCATTTCCACCCATGCGTCCTCATCCTCCTTGCTTCTTTTCCTGAACAAATGGTGCAGCCATCCTCCCAGGAGCTCAGGCCCTGGCTCTGGCTTCCCCTCACTTCACACATCCAATCTATTTCTAGTCATGTGGCCTCTACCTCTTTCCTCTCCCGCCTGCCACCCACCCCCACCCCCGGCCTCTCCAGTGCCCTCACCGACTGCCATGGCCCCAGTCCTTTCGACCACCATTTCTCACCCAGCTCTTTCCACAACCACCTCTTGCGCCCATGTCTTCTGTCTCACCACCCCTAGTTCTGCCTCCACACAGCTGCCAAGGTCACCATAATTCTGGGACCTAGGAGTAATTTCAACGGTTTGGTTGTTACATATATAGTTGTTATAAACATTTATGTGCATGTCTTTCCAAATGGAATTGCTGGTTCATGGGTAAGTATACATTCAGCTTTCACAGATACTGCCTCATAGTTTGCCAAAGTGTTGTACCAATTTACACTCCTGCCAGCAGTGTATGAGAGTTTTGGTGACTCTCATCTTCACCAAAATTTGGGCATTTGTATTTTCTTTCATTTTATTCATTCTAGTGGGTTAATGATGACATCACATTATGGTTTTAATTTACATTTTCTTTTTGACTAAGTGGAGCACCTCTTCATATGTTTACTGTCTATCTTGATACTCTACTTTTGTGAAGTGCCTGTCAAAGTCCTTTGCACATTTTTCTATTGGGTTGCATGATACATTCCGAATTATGACTCTTTTGCCAGATATATCTATTGCAAATATTTTCTCACATTCCATGGGTTGTCTTTTCATTCTCCTACTAAAACCTTTTGATGACCAGAATGTTTTTATTTTAATATAGTCAAAATTATCAAATTTCCTTTCCGTGGATAGCATTTTTAAAGAAATATTTGTATACTCCAAGGGTACAAAGTTGTTCTCCTATACTTTCTTCTACAAGCTTTATTGTGTTGCCTTTCACATTTATATTTGCAATCTATCTGGAACTGACTTCTGTGTATGGTGTGAGGCAGGGTCAAGATACAGATTTTTGTTTCCCCATGGCTATCCAACGGATCCAGCAGCATTTATTTATTTATTTATTTATTTATTTATTTATTTATTTTTCTTTTTAAAAAGAACCTGCAATGTACTGCAGTGTCATTTTTGTCATAAATTAAGTAATCATATATGTGTGGCTTTGTGTTTGAATTTTCTCTTCTTTCCATTTGGCAGTTTCTATATCCTCGTGCCATTACCACAATGTCTTAACTACTATAGCTTTCTATGACTTGATATCTGGTAGTAAGAGTTCTCCAACTATGTTCTTCACCTTTAAGATTACCTGGGAAATTCCTGGCCCTTTGCATTCCCATCTGAATTTTAGAACCAATTTGATCATTTTCAATTTATAAAAAGCACTTGCTGGGATTTTTGCATGAAATCACATTGACTCTATGGATTAATTTGGAGAGAACTGACTTCTTACGAATATTAATTTTTCTAAATCACAGATATGGTTTATCCCTTAATTTATTTATGTCTCCTTTAATTTCTCTCCACAATGTTTTATAGCTGTTGGTGTCAAGATTTTCCCCATTATTCATTAGATTTATTCCTATTTCATATTTGTGCAATTACATATGATAAGGTTCTTAAAACCTCATTTTTCTATTTTTTGCTGCTATATGGGAATACAATGAATCTTTGCATATTGACCTTCTATCCAGTGATCTGGTTAAATTCACTTATGAGTTTTATTATTTTGTCAATAGAGTCTTTGGATTTTCTATGTACACAATCATGTTGAATGCAAATAATGGCAATTTTACTTCCTCCTTTCCAATCTTTTATTTCTTTTGCTTGCCTTATTGCACCGATTAGAACCTCCAGGACAATGTTGAATGGAAATGGTGATAGTGGGCATCTTGTCTTGCACTCAGTCTCACTATGTGGAAGCTTCAATATTTCATAATGAAGGCCCAGCATGGTGACTCACACCTGTAATCTCAGCACTTTGGAGGGCTGAGGTGGGTGGATTACCTGAGGTCAGGAGTCCAAGACCAGCCTGGCCAACATGGGGAAACCCCATCTCTACTAAAACTGCAAAAACAAAGCAAAAAAAAAAATCAGCCGTGGTGGTGCGTGCCTGTAGTCCCAGCTACTCGGGAGGCTGAGGCAGGAGAATCACTTGAACTCGAGAGGAGGAGGTTGCAGTGAGTCAAGATCGTACCACTGCATCACTACATTCTAGCCTGGGTGACAGAGCGAGACTCCATCTCAAAAAAAAAAAAAATCACAATGAAGTATGTTGTTTGCTGAAGATTTTTCATAGCTGCCCTTTGCCAGGTTGAGGAAGCTCCCTTCTGTTCCTAATGTGTTGAGACTTTTATCATGAATGTGTGTTAAATTTTGTAAAATGCTTTTTATGCATTTATCATAATTTTTCTCCTTTTTACTGTTAGGTGAATTACAATGATTGGTTTTTGATTGTTAAACCACCCTTGAATTCCTGGATTAAAACTCATCTGGTCATAATGAATTATTCTTTTAGTATTTTGCTGGACTCCATTTGTTAATATTTTATTATTTTACTTTATTTTATTTTGAGAAAGGGTCTAGCTCTGTAACCCAGGCTGGAGTGTAGTGGTGCAGTCATAGCTCACTGCAAGCTCAAACTCCTGGGGTAACATGATCCTCCCACTTTGGCCTACCAAAGTGCTAGGGTTATAGGTGTGAGCCACTGTGCCTGGCCAGCTAATATTTTCAGTCATGCTTTTTTGTGATAATTGTAGATTCACACACAGTTGTAAGAAACAATTCAGAGATATATTGTATCCTTTGCCAAGTTTCTCCCAATGTTAATATCTTGCAAAAATACAGTACAGTATTACAACCAGGACGTTGGCATTGATTCAGTCAAGTTGCAGAACAGGCTAAGCTCATGCCTGTAATCCTAGCACTTTGGGAGGCCAAGGCAGGTGGATCTCTTGAGGTCAGGAGTTCGAGACCAGCCTGGCAAACATGGTGAAACCTCATCTCTACTAAAAATACAAAAATTAACTGGGCGTGGGGGCAAGTGCCTGTAATCCCAGCTACTTGGGAGGCTGAGGCAGGAGAATTGCTTGAACCTGGGAGGCAGAGGTTGCAGTGAGCTGAGATCATGCACTCCAGCCTGGGCAAAAAAGCGCGACTCAGTCTCAAAAAAAAAAAAAAAAAAAAGAAAATAGCTGGGTGTGGTGCTGCGTGCCTGTAGTCCCAGCTACTTGGGAGCCTGAGGCAGAAGGATGGCTTGAGCTCGAGAGGTCAAGGCTGCAGTGAGATGTGATCATGCCACTGCACTCTAGCCTGGGCAAAACAGCGAGATCTTGTCTCAAAAAATAAATAAATAAATAAATAAATAAATAAATAAATAAAGTTAAAGAACAGTTCCATCACAAGAATCCCTCCTATTGCCTTTTATAGCTATGCCCACTTCTTTCCTGCTCCCACCTCCTCTTTAAACCCTGGCAACCACTAATCTTTTCATTTCCATAGTCTGTCATTTCAAGAATGTTATATAACGGAGTCACACACTACATAACCATGTGGTATTGGTTTTTTTACTTAGCATAATTCTCTAAAGATTCATCCAACCTGTTGCATGTATGTTTGTTCCTTTTTATTGCTGAGTAGTATTCTGTGGTATGGATGTACCAGTTAGCCAGTCCCTCGTTGAAAGACATCTGGGCTGTTTCCAGTTTTGGGCTATTACAAAGAAAGCTGCTATAAACATTCATGTACAAATTTTTGTGTAAACATTAGTTCTAAATTCTCTGGTATAAATGTCTGAGTACAACTGCTAGGTCATATGGTAGTTGCTCATTTAATTCTTATAAGAAACTACCAAACTGTTGTGTAGAATTACTGTACCATTTTACATTTCCAACGGCAATGTATGAGTGACCCAGTCTCTGCATTCTCACTAGCATTTGTTATTGTCACTTTTTTTAAAGCCATTTGACAACTATGTAGTGATATCTTATTGTGGTTTTAATTTGCATTAATTTGCACCGATGATGTTGACTAACTTTTCATGTGCTTATTTGCCATCTGTGGATCCTCTGTGGTGAAATGTCTCTTCATGTCTTTTGCCCATTTTCTAACTGGATTGTTTGTTTTGTCTTGTTTTGTTTTACTGCTGAGTCTTAAGAGTTCTTCATATATTCTAGATACAAGTCCTATGTCAAATACATGTTTTGCAAATATTTTCTCCCAGTCTGTAGTTTAACTTGTCATCAATGTTATTGCAGAACATAAGCATTTAATTTGATGAAGTCTAATTTATCCATCTTTTCTTGTATGAATCATGCTTTCGATATCAAGTCTAAGAATTCTTCACCAAAGCCTAGGCCCTGAAGATTTTCTCCCATGTTTTCTTCTAAATAATTTGTAGTTTTATATTTTGTATTTAAATCTATGACTCATTTTCAGTTAATTTTTGTGTAAAGTGTAAAGTCTAGGTCAAGGTTTATCCTTTTGTTTATGAATTTCCAGTTGTTCCAGCCTAATTTGTTGAAAAGCCTGTCTTTCCTCCATTGAGATGCTTCTGTACCTTGGTCAAAAATCAGTTGGGGGCCGGGCATGGTGGTCACACCTGTAATCCCAGCACTTTGGGAGGCTGAGGTGGATGGATCGCTTGAGCTCAGGAGTTTGAGAACAGCCTGGGCAATATGGTGGAACTTCGTCTCTACCAAAAATACAAAAAACAATTAGCCAGGCATGACGGCACAAGCCTTTAGTCCCAGCTACTTGGGAGGCTGAGGCAGGAGGATCACTGGAGCCTGGGAGATGGAGGTTGCAATGAGCTAAGAGCACACCACTGCACTCCAGCCTGGGTGACAGAGCAAGACTCTGTCTCAAAAAAAAAAAAAAAAAAAAAAAAAAAAATCAGTTGCGCATATTTGTGTAGATATGCTTCTGAGTTCTTTATTCTGTCCATTGATCTATGCCTGTCTCTCTCTCTCTCTCTCTCTCTGCCAGTGCCACACAGTCTTAATGACAGTAGCTATGTAATAAGTGTTAAAATCAGGTAGCGTGATTCCTCCCACTGTGTTCTTCTTTTGCAAAATTGTCTTAGCTATTCTAGTTCCTTTGCCTTTTCATATAAATTTTAGAATAATCTTGTCTATGTCTACAAAAAAAGCTTGTTGGAATTTTGATAAGAACAGCACTAAGCTTGCATAGAAGTTTGAGAGAACTGACATCTTTTCTATGTTGAATCTTCCAATCCATGAACTCCTGGGTATATTTCTCCATTTTTTTTTTTTTTTTAGCTCTTTGATTTCTTTCATCAGCATATTGTGATTTTCAACAGACAAATCCTTTGCATTTTGCTAGATTGACATCTAATTTTTTGTTGAGATTATAAATGGTATTGCATTTTTAATTTTGATATGCACATGTTCATTGCTAGTATATAGAATACAATTTATTTCTTCTTCTTTTTTTTTTTTTTTTTTTTTTTTTTTTTTTTTGAGACGGAGTCTCGCTCTGTCACCCAGTCTGGAGTGCAGTGGCCGGATCTCAGCTCACTGCAAGCTCCGCCTCCCGGGTTTACGCCATTCTCCTGCCTCAGCCTCCCGAGTAGCTGGGACTACAGGCGCCTGCCACCTCGCCCGGCTAAGTTTTTGTATTTTTAGTAGAGACGGGGTTTCACTGTGTTAGCCAGGATGGTCTCGATCTCCTGACCTCGTGATCCGCCCGTCTCGGTCTCCCAAAGTGCTGGGATTACAGGCTTGAGCCACCGCACCCGGCCCAATACAATTTATTTCTGTATGTTTGTCTTGTATCCTATTACCTTGCTGAACTTGCTTGTCAGTTCTGGGAGGGTTGTTTTTTGTAGATTCCTTGAGATTTTCATGCCTTCTGCAAATCAGAGCCAATTTATTTATTTTCCAATCTGTATGCCCTTTTTCCTTTCTTTGTTATTTGCTTTGCTTTCCTTATTACATTGACTAGAACTTCCAGCATTATTTTAAAGAAGAGTGATGAAAGCAGACATCCTTTTCTTGTTCCCGATATAAGGTGAAAAGTATACAGTCTTTCATTATTGAGTATGACCTCAGTTGTAGGATGTTGTAGATGGTCTTTATCAAGTTGAAGAAGTTCACACTCCCTCCTTTTTCAAGTGTTTGTCTTATGAAAGAGTATTGAATTTTGTTAAATGCTTTTTCTGCATCCATTGATAAATTAATGTGATTTTTCTTTCTTAGTCTGTTAATATGATGAATTACATTGATTGATTTCTGAGTATTGAACCAGCCTTGCATTCCTGGAATAAACTGCACTTGGTCATGGTGTATGATTCTTTTTATGTATTGCTGAACTCTATTTGTTGTTTTTTATTGGGGGTAATTTTTCTATTTTTCTAAGGGATATTAGTCTGTAGTTTTTTTGTTTGTTTGTTTGTTTATTTATTTTTGTATATAGTCTCTTCCAGTTTTGGTGACAGGGTAAAACTGACTTCCTAAAATGAGTTGAGAAGTCTCCCCTCCTCTTCGGTGTTCTGGAAGAGATTATATAGAATGAATTATTTTTAAATTTTTGTTAGAACTGTCCAGTGAAACAATTTAGGCCTAGAAATTTATTTTGAGGGAGGTTTTTTAAATTACAAATTCAATTTATTTGATAGTTATATGACTATCCAAATTTTCTATTTAATATTGAGTGAGTTATGGTAGTTTGTAATTTTCAAAGAATTGATGCATTTTATCTAAGTTGTAAAATTTATGGGTGTAGAGTTGTTCATAGTATTTCCTTACTGTGATTTTGATATTCACAGAATCTGTATCAATATCCTCTGTTTTATTCCTGATATTGGTGATTTGTGTCTTCTCCCTTTTTTCCGTTGTCAGTCTTGCTAGAAATTCGTCAATTTTATTGATCTTTTCAAAGAACCAGCTCTTTTGTTTCATTGATTTCCCACTCTTGATGTCCTGGAACATACCTCACTTGGTCATGACGAATTATTCTTTCAATGTATATTCTGATTCCATTTCCTAATATTTTGTTTTTAGATTTTGCATTCATGTTTACAAGATGGATTTGTCCAAAATGTTCCTTTTTTCATAATACCATTGTCCAGTTTTGGTATCAAGGTTTGTCTAGTTATTTGGCTAGCCTTATAAAAAGAGTTGAGAAGTATTCTTTCTTTTTCTTTTCTCTAGAGAGATTTTTGTAATACTGGTGTTAATAAAAACATACAGTTTAATGCACTTAGATATATTTGTTGTAAATAGTTTTCACTTCTGTGCATGGAGCTAAGTGAAGGAAGGTAACACATTTTTTATTTTTAACCGTGTGCCAGATACCATGCTAGGTATTTTACATTCATTATTGTATTGTTTCTTTATAAAAATCTCATTGAGGAAGTATTTTTATACCTGTCTCTGAGCTCAGAAATTGAGATTCATTGACTTGATTAAGATCATGCATGTAAGAATCAAAGCTAAGTCTTATATATTAACCTCCTACTATTTACCAGGCTCTGTGCTCCAAGATGGCCATCTACTATAGCAGCTCAATGAGATGGTAATCATGTTTTCCATTGTGGAGATGAGGAAGCTGAAGCTTAGAGAGGTTGAGGAACGTGTTCAGAGCTGCACACCTAAGATTTGGACAAGCTGGTCTCCAGGTGATATTTTGACATTCTTCAGCTGAAGAGTGTGTTCTTTGTGCTGTAGTCAGAATGTTCCTCATGTGAGCACATTCTTGTGTTTTAGTCACTGCCACAATTGTTAGCAGCAGGGAAGAGTCATGATGGTCAGGACAGCTGCTGGCCTCAGACTCCAGGTGTGACAATGAGTCAAGGCTGAAGATAAAGTTGGGAAATAGGCTGCTGGGCAGCTGGAAGTAAAGGGCTCAGGAATGTGGGCCCTGAGACTGGGGAGCAGACCAGGACATGGACTGAGGATTAGGAGATCAGTGGGAGGCTGGACTTTGATAGGTTGAAGTACCCACTCCTCTGTCATGGAATACAGCTTTTCTGGGCTAGGTCTGGCAGGACTGAATTTCTTCTGCCCCTGCAAAGCCCAGTCTTGAACCTGTATCAGTTCACTCCTAGGAAAGACACTGGGGGTGGAGGTGAGAGAAGAGGTTCCCTAAGGCCCTGGCCCCCAGCCAGAAGGATGGGGGTAACTAAACTAGGGCTAATGATATGGCAGAGCTGTGGGGGCTCCTTAAAGATCACCTGGTCCAATCACCCCAGTGTCTAGGGGGAAACCAAGGCTCAGAGAACTGAGGATACATTGATGGATTTGTCCAAGGTCACACAACCCTGAATGGGCATCTCGGGGAAAGCAAGGGTCCAGACTGAGCTGTGGGGGTGTGGGCACACAGGGGATGTGTGCAAGTAGATTGGCCTTCTTTCTATAAGGCCAGTCCTTTATAACACCTGTTGTATACTGCAGTGGGGATGAACATGAACCAGAGTTCATTAACACTCAAGTTAATACATGAATCAGAAGGGCTGATTCCATGTATTAATTTGAGTGTCTAGAAACAAGTTACTTGAATGCTCTGGACTTCAGTTTCCTCATGGGCCCCTCATTGTAGTAATTACCATCATAATATTGTTGCACAGATTAAATATATATATATATATATATATATATATATCACCTAGAACAGTGTGTGCCACATGGGATGCATTGTGTAAGTGCAATTGTTATTGCCAGAAGCTCTGGGGTGGAGTGGAAAGAACAGAGGCTCAAGAGTCACCTACCCAGGTCCCAATCCAGACTCTGTCACACTGGCTATGTGACTTTGAGCAAGTCCTTTTTGTCTCAGAGCCTCAGCAGCATCGTCTACAATATGTGTAACATGGGATTCATAAGACTCCCTGGAGGCCGGATGCAGTGGCTCATGCCTGTAATCCCAGTAGTTGGGAGTTCCCCATTTGAGGCCAGAAGCTCGAGACTGGCCTGAGCAACATACGGAGACCCCATCTCTATATAAATAAATGAATAAATAAATACATACATACATATTCTGGCTACCAGGGCTGTTGGACTATCACATGGACAAATCACCTGTCTTACAGAAGACCTTAGAGAAAAGATGGTTGTTATTATAATGCTAGTGAGACTCAGTGGGGATAGACAGATATCCTTCATGGTTTCTGTCCCCCCAGGCCGTGGTCTTCCACACCCTTCAAGCTAGCCCAGCCCTCCCCAGCTTTGAGCTGGATAGGCCCTGCAACCTCTCTGCTCCTGCTCCCAGGCTGGCTCACTGGCTTAACAACTTCCTTTCTCCCCACAGCACTGAGGGTTGTGAAGGCAATTCTGAGGCAACTCTGAGGCAGGGAGGGAGCTGGCTGGAGCCCTGGATACCCCTACATATGGTGGCTTGCAATGGAGAGACAGGGTCTAGCTGCAGATCTCCTTCCACCTTGGTAGGGTTTGCTTGCCTCAAAGCCTCCCATCCATCTGACCCTGGTCTGGGGCTCAGTGGAGCTGGAGTAGTCAGTTAGAATGAGAATCAGAGACTCCTAGGCTTCTGAGTAGAGTTAACTTCAGCTCCTCAACTCTCCATCCTCACATATCTTAGTTTATGGGAGGGAGAACTAGACCTAGAAAGAACAAAGAATGCAACCAAGGTCACACAGCAATGATTTCCATATTACAGAGTAGGTAGCTGTGGTTTAGACATGTTCAATGCAGAGTTAGGATCATAATCCAGATCTCTTAAATGCTATCTTTTCTAGAATCAGAATATGTAGAGCCAGAAGAGATCTTAGTTTGAGGGACATCTGAGTCTAATCCCACTTTGTACATGAGTAACACTGAGGCCCAGAGAAGAAGAGGGATTTACCCATGGTCCAAAAGGAGTTAGTGGCAGAGGTGGCACTCGAACACAGGGTTCCTGATTTTTTTTGTCCAGGGGCTCTTCCCACACCCACGAGCTGCAGGAGAGGTGGAGGGCCCAAAGGCTGTGTGTCAGGGTGTAAGGTGCCTGGCTCAGTACTGGAATGCTTTTAGCCCCTGCCCAGTCAGAACTATTGTTTTCCTACCACCTTATAGCTCTGAGGACCCTCTCTTACCTTCTTGATTGGTACCCTGGGGAAAGTGTTCCCACATGGCTGAGCCCTACAAAGAGTTAGGAACCTGAGTTCTAGGCTGCATGTCCTCAGATGAGTCCTTTCCTCTCTGTGAACCTGTGTTTTTCCAGCTTTAAAATGGTGTGTATGGAATGTGGAGCAAAGGAGGACTAGTTGAGTCTGAGCAGTAGAATTAACTGGACAGCTGGGAAAAATCCTGATGCCCAGGGCCTACCCTAAACCCATGAAATTAGAATTTCTGGAGGTGGGCCCCAGGCTTGGGATGATTTGTCCAATCCCCCAGGGAATTCCAGTAAGCAGCTGGTGTCAAGGCGATCTCTAAGAGCTCCTCTACCTGACTGTTGCTGAAATTCCGTGTCCCATTCAGGGTGTCTTGGGTTGAGGGGAAGGAGGACTCTGACAGCTCCCCTCCCACAGCCTCCACACTGAGCATGCCAGCCCAAACCATAGGCCATTTCTCCAGGGTTAGAAAATTGCTTTGTGCTTTCTGGAATTTTCTGAATTCCTACTGGGACACTGCTCCTGTGGTAGGAGTCTGCTTGTCCACACCCCTCCACCTCCTCTTTCCCTGAGATCCCCCCCCTCCTTGTCTGACCAACTCCGTGTGGACGAGAAATAATGCAGGCTTTGAAATCAGGACAGACTCAGGGCAACATCCCTGCTTCACCATGAGTAGCTCTACAAATCATTTCACCCTCTCTAAGCCTCAGTTTTCTCATTTGTAAAGTGGATTGTATTGTTACTTAGCTCACAGCACTACTGGGAAGATTAGCTGAGCCAATGCATGCGGCATGCCTAGCACAGTGTCCAGCACGAGGGAGCACTCTGAATAGTAACAGCCCTGGGGGCAGCCTGGTGCCTGTCTCCCTCAGAAGAACCTCAGGGAAACTGACTTGCTCTCAATTGAAAGACTCAGCATCCTGAATGAGGCCCTATTCTAAGATAAGGCTCTCAATCTGCTTTCTGTGCTTGCTGCTTTCTAGTTCATGAGACTGGTCCATTCCACTTGTGCCACCTTCCCAGCAAGCCCATGAGAGAGGAATTCTTATCATTTCTGCTATACAGGTGACTAAGCTGGAGCCCGGAGAGGTTCAGTCATTTGTCCAAAGTTACTCAGTTTAGAATTGGTATTCGAAGGTAGAATTTGAAAGCTGGATTCGAAAGCGGAACCTTTATTAACATCCACCCACCTCAGTATGGGTGCAGATGCCCACTGAAGATGCTTGTAGAGTCAAGGTGGCCAGACACTAGCCAGACATAAACACAAACAGAGTCGGGGGTGCTGGGGCAGGCTATAACAAATATCACAGGGTTGGTGGGCTGGCAAGTTTAAAGGAGGCTCTCCACACCAGCCACAACTGAAGGAGGTTGACAAGTTGATATTTGCTGGGAAGGATGTTAGGGAAAATGATGAATGATCCCCCCATACCCTGAGCAAATGAACAGCTTCTTACACACATACACACATGCACACATGGGTGATAATACAACTAGCAATAGCCACCCTTTGTTTGTGTCTAGCTTTACAACATATGCAGAAAAACTTTCTCCTGTCTATCACCTTATTTTTCCCCCAGAGCACATTCGCTTTATTTCCCTCAACAAGATATTCATTTGACAAAATCTATTGAGCTCCTACTATGTGACAAGCACCGTTCTAGGTGCTTAAGATACATCCATGAACAAAATAGCTAAGATCCCTCTAATCGTAGAGCCTGTAATCTAGTGAGGAGGCAAAAAGTAAACAAGAGAAATAAACATTTCATGTGGTTGATGGTGATACGTGCTGTGGGGTAAGAAAAAAGCAGGAGGAAAGAGGGTCAGGATGTGTGAGGGGAGGCTGCAGGTGCCCAGGTAGGTCACACTGAGAAAGTGACATTTGAGAAAGCTCTGAAGGAGGGAAGGAGGTGAACCATGAAGATATCTAGACCATTCTAAGCGGACAAAACAGTCCACACAAAACACCTGAGTTGGTTGTGTGCAGGAATTTCTTGAAGAGCTACAAGGAGGCCAGCGCTGGAGCTGACTGAGCAGAGAGAGGGAACGGGACGTGAGGGCAGAAGGTAATGAGAGACAAGATCTTGGAGGACCTTGTGGCCACCATGATGACTTTGGCTTTACTCTTAGAGAGATGAAGAGCCATAGGAGGGATGTTACTTGGGTTTCACCAGACCCCTCCAGCTTGCATCCTTGAAACGCAGAGAATAGGCTGTGGCAGGCAGGGTGGAAGGGTAATCCTCGGGGTAGAGACAGTGGAGGTGGTGAGAGGGGACCAGATGCTAGGACAGAGGATTCGAGACAGATGGAATGTGGAGCGATGAAGAAAGAAGGGAGGCAAGGAATAACTCATGTGCTATGAATGTCTCCACAGTCTCCACTTCTGTGGTCATCACCCTGGACCCCAGCAATGGCGTCCACACAGGGACTCCTTGCTCTAGACCAGCCCCCTACAATCTACTCTCCCCCCAGCAGCAGAGGGGTCCTTTTGAAATGTAAATCAGGTCCTGTCACTTTCCTGATTTAATCCTCTTGTGGCTTCTCATGATACTTAGATAAAAGTCCAGGGTCCACATGAGCTGGCTCCATCTGCCTTTCCCGTGACTTTTCCCACCTCATCCCCATCCCCCACTCGGCTCCAGCCTATTCTGCTGTCCCAGGAATTCACCAAGCTCATTCCCACTTCAGGACCTTTGCATTTGCTGTTTTTCCTGCCTAGAATGTTCTTTCTCTACTCTGCAAAGTTGGCTGTTTCTCATTCTTCAGGTTGCAGCTAAAATGTCGTCTATAGAAAGATCATACCCTATAACACCACCCCATCAAAGTTAGGTCCATCATTCTGGATTTTCTCCTATAGCTCCTGGGTTTTGTTTTTTTTTTCCTTCACATCACATTCCATGGGTGATATGTTGCTTTCTGCAACTTTTGTCCCCTTCACTCAGCTTCCTGAAGGCAAAGGCAGGGGCCACACAGACTTGGCTCAGCCCTGCATCTCAGTGCCTGGTTCCAGGACAGGCATTCAGGGTAAGTGTGTGTGTGGCAGTGCATGATAAGTGTTTTATAGGCATATGCTCATTTAATACCTACAGCAAACCTGTGAACTAGGTGTTGCTATTATCTCCATTTTACAGATGAGGAAAGTGAAGAATGGAGAGGTCATAACGTTTCCAGTGATAGAGCAAAGATTCCAGATCTGTCTGACCTTTTATAATCACACACACACACACACACACACACACACACACACACACACACACACAATGGGTACTCTGGAAATATTTTTTAAATGAATGAAGGATTGCAAATGTTAAAAAGTTAGACTTAAATTTAGGTCCATCAGACATAAAATTCATATTCAACCTCCACCGCCTCAGCTGACATAATGGGGAACCCCATGCTATTTTTGATGTGAGATTATAGAAAGAACATGAGCTTTGGAGCCACGCAGGCCTAGGCTTTCAATCTCTGTCTCACGGATTACTATGGGACCTCAAGCAAGTCACTTCACATCTATGAACCACTGTTTGCTCATCTGTTTGTAAAATGGAGATGAAAATCACCCCTGATTCTTGGGGTTCCTGTCAGAAGTATGACTTTGGACAAGTTTAAGTCTGTTTCCTCCTCCAGTATTCTCTAATTTAGTAATCTCAATCTATACTGCTGTATCTTGTTTCATTCATTCAACCTATTCATCTGTCCATCTACCTACTCCTCAGTCCATCAATCCACCAATTCATCCATCCATCCACCCACTCATCCATCTATCCATCCATTCTCCATCCATCCATCCATCCATTCATGCATATATCCACCCATCTATCCATCTATCCTCCATCCATTCATTCAATCTATTGATATGAATCAAGACCTCTGCTATATACCAGACCCTGTGTTACGCCATGAGCTACAGAGAAGAGTAGGATACTAACAAAACCTATAGTCTAATTGTTCAAATAGTGGTTGACGTCTCTATCATGTCCTGTGGTACCACACGGAGTGAGTGGCTAGTGCTGCCTGTTGAATGAAAGCATGATAGCTGGCCTGAAAGCTGTAGCAGGCACCCTCCAAGGGCTGAAATTGTGTTGACTCCTCTTTTGGTCCCAGTGCTTAGCATACAGGGACTTACTATGTACTGACCTGCTTCTGAACTGTGAACACTCCCTTGAATATAGTGTGAACTTTAGTCAGTGGGCCACATAGTTTCAAGCAGGGGTATGACAAGATCAGATTTGCTTTATAGAATGACTTTTCCAATCCCTGGTGTCTTCTGGGTTAGAAGAGACAGAATCGAAAGCAGGGGGCCCAATGTAGAGGCTGTTGCACTAGTAGCAGTGAGAGATAATGGGCAACTGACTTTGGCAGCAGTGGAGCTGGAGACAAGCAGAGAGACTCGGGAGATATTGAAGTGGTAGACTCACTTTGTTTTAATTGCATGGATGCAGAGGTGAGGGTGAGAAAAATGGAGAAGATGGCTCCCAGATTTCTCCTTTGGACAGTTGGGGACCTGACTGGAAGACTCCAAGTGCTATACTACGGAGGCTTGGGACAGGGGACAGGGGAGGGGATAAGAACACGGTGGCTTTAACTTTCCCGGAGCAGTTTGCTTGGCATTCACATTTATTACCAGCAAATATTTTTCTTTCTTCAGAGCTACAGCCCCTCAGCTCTGTCCTGCTCAGTGACAGATGTAAAAGCACATTGACAGATGCCAGTTGCTAACACACCTTCATTTAAAGGGATTAATCAGCCCCTTGGAAACCTGGGAAATTCTCACTCCTGACAGTCTCTTCTTTCTCTCTCTTATTTCCTTTCTCTCACTTTCTCTCTCTTCTCTTCTCTTTCTTCCTCCACTCTTTTTTCTCTGTTTCTTACACAGATACTCTCACATCCACCCTTACACATATTCACACACCCTACGCAGACTTGGGAGGATGTGTGTGTATGTATGTCTGTTTGTGTGTGTATACACAGGAATGGGGTGTGGGAGGGAATGGGAGCTTGAAACGTGAACTTTTTAAACATTTTTGGTCTCAGATCAGACTCTTAGCTAAGGCCCAAAAGGGAGCCCCATAGGTCATGTGTTTGCAGATGACATGATTGTATATTTAGAAAACCCTATCGTCTCAGTCCAAAATCTCCTTAAGCTGATAAGCAACTTCTGCAAAGTCTCAGGATACAAAATCAATGTGCAAATATCACGAGCATTCCTATACACCAATAACAGACAGAGAGCCAAGTCGTGAATGAACTCCCATTCACAATTGCTACAAAGAGAATAAAATACCTAGGAATCCAACTTACAAGGGATGTGAAGGACCTCTTCAAGGAGAACTACAAACCACTGCTCAACGAAGTAAAAGAGGACACAAACAAATGGAAAAACATTCCATGCTCATGGATAGGAAGAATCCATATCGTGAAAAGGGCCATACTGCCACAGGTAATTTATAGATTCAATGCCATCCCCATCAAGCTACCAATGACTTTCTTCACAGAATTGGAAAAAACTACTTTAAAGTTCATATGGAACCAAAAAAGAGCCCGCATAGCCAAGACAATCCTAAGCAAAAAGAACAAAGCTGGAGGCATCACACTACTTGACTTCAAACTATACTACAAGCCTACAGTAACCAAAACAGCATGGTACTGGTATCAAAACAGAGATATAGACCAATGGAACAGAACAGAGACCTCAGAAATAACACCACACATCTACAACCATCTGATCTTTGACAAACCTGACAAAAGCAACAGGGAAAGGATTCCCTATTTAATAAATGGTGCTGGGAAAACTGGCTAGCCATATGTAGAAAGCTGAAACTGGATCCCTTCCTTACACCTTATACAAAAATTAATTCAAGATGGATTAAAGACTTAAATGTAAGACCTAAAACCATAAAAACCCTAGAAGAAAACCTAGGCAATACTATTCAGGACATAGGCATGGGCAAGGACTTCATGACTAAAACATGAAAAGCAATGGCAACAAAAGCCAAAATTGACAAAAGGAATCTAATTAAACTCTGCACAGCAAGAGAAACTACCATCAGAGTGAACAAGCAACCTACAGAATGAGAGAAAATCTTTGCAATCTACCCATCTGACAAAGGGCTAATATCCAGAATCTACAAAGAACTTAAACAAATTTACAAGAAAAAAACAAACAACCCCATCAAAAAGTAGGCAAAGGATATGAACAGACACTTCTCAAAAGAAGACATGCAGCCAACACATACATGAAAAAATGCTCATCATCACTGGTCATCAGAGAAATGCAAATCAAAACCACAGTGAGATACCATCTTGCACCAGTTATAATGGCAATCATTAGAAAGTCAGGAAACAACAGATGCTGGAGAGGATGTGGAGAACTAGGAACGCTTTTACACTGTTGGTGGGAATGTAAACTAGTTCAACCATTGTGGAAGACAGTGTGGTGATTCCTCAAGGATCTAGAACTAGAAATACCATTTGACCCAGCAATCCCATTACTGGGTATATACCCAAAAGATTATAAATCATGCTACTATAAAGACACATGCACATGTATGTTTATTGTGGCACTATTTACAATAGCAAAAGACTTGGAACCAATCCAAATGTCCATCAATGATAGACTGGATTAAGAAAATGTGGCACATATACACCATGGAATACTATGCAGCCATAAAAAGGATGAGTTCATGTCCTTTGTAGGGACATGGATGCAGCTGGAAACCATCATTCTGAGCAAACTATTACAAGGACGGAAAACCAAACACTGTATATTCTCACTCATAGGTGGGAACTGAACAATGAGATCACTTGGACACAGGGCAAGGAACAACACACCCCGGGGCCTGTCATGGGGTAGGGGACAGAGGGAGGGATAGCATTAGGAGATAGACCTAATGTAATGATGAGTTAATGGGTGCAGCACACCAACATGGCACATGTATACCTGTGTAACAAACCTGCACGTTGTGCACATGTACCCTAGAACTTAAAGTATAATAAAAAATAAAAATAAAAAATGCTGCTGTGAATATTCATGTAAAAAAAATTTTAGTTTTTTTCATCCTTGCTAAGGAATATCATGAGGCAGTTATGGTAAGTGAAGTATATCTCTCGAGGGCAGAACAAAAGTAAATAACATTTTTTTAATTGCAGCAAGATGAGTTGGTATATACACATATATTTCCCAGCTATGTCAGCTGAGACAGCCTAGAAGCAATGACATCCTAGTAGCAATGACTGCATCGAGTGCCCACAGCTTGGTTTCTTCTGATACCATCCTCCAATAGAAGGAACCAGGGCTCCTTGAAGAAATGGCTGGGTCAGGGCTAGGGCAGGGAAAATCCAAGATCAGCCTGGACCATCTCGTGGTGCCAGAAAATAAGGAAGTGCTCATAAAATAAAATAAAATAAAATAAAATGAAAAAATAATGGGAGCTTGTCTAAGGAGCACAGGAGCCAACCTGCAGGAAGTCCTAATAGCCAAAGTAGGAACAATTTGGGCAGAAAATAAATATAGTATTGGATTTTTAATAACTTATTTTTATTTTAGAGTGGTTTTTGATTTACAGAAAAGGGACAAATAAAATATTAAGAGTTCCCATATATTCCACATCCAGGTTCTCCTACTAACATCTCACATTAGTATGGTACACTTGTTAGAACTAATGAGCCAATATTGATACATTGTTATTAATTGAAGTCCATAATTTATTCATATTTCCTTAGTTTTTACTTAATGACCTTTACCTGTTCCAAAATCCCATCCAGGATATATCACATTACATTTACTCATCACCTCTCCTTAGGCTCCACTTTCTTGCAACAGTTTCTCAGACTTTTCTTGCTTTTGATGACTTTGACAGTTTTAAGGAGTATTGGTTTGGTACTTTGTAGAATGCTCCTCAATTTGAATTTGAAAAATCATGATTTTTTTTTTCTCATGGTTAAAATGGGGAATGGGTCCCGGGAGGAATATCACAGAGGTGAAATGCCCTTCTTGACACATCTTATCAATGGTACAGGCTGTTAGCTGATAATGTTAACCTTGATCACCTGGCTGAGGCAGTGTTTGTCAGGTTTCTCCATGTTACTTTGTTCCCTCTTCTGTACTCTCTGGAAGGAAGTCACTATGCACAGCCCATATTTACAGAATGGAGAATTATACTTTACCTCCTTAAGGGAGGAGATAGTACTGGATTTTAACCCACAGAATAAAATAAATATCAACTTAAGGGTGGAGGGTTGGAGGAGGGTGAGGGTTGAGAAACTACCTATGCTTACTACATGGGTGATAAAATAATCTGTACACCAAACCCCCATAACACACAATTTACCTATATAGCAAATCTGCACATGTACCCATAAAACTAAAATAAAAGTAAAAAAAAGAAACTGAATAAATAAACAGGAGAGAAGGGGGAAATGGTGGATCCACTGATGAATGCCACAAATTGTGGGTGAATGTTTGAGGAGAAATAGGATTTGCATAGTCCCAAGATATTTATCAACTAAAAAAGGAACTATAGTAACTTTATAGTGGATAAACCCTGCAGACATCAACTTAACCAAGTAATCAAGGTAAACACCGCTAGTCATAAGACACATGGACATTATGAGCCTCTTGCTATGGTGTGCTGAGATGGACCCAATACCATTTCTGTGATATTCTTGCCAAAAACCGTAGCCTCCCTCGGGTCATGAGAAAATATCAAGCAAATTTGAATCAGGGGACTCTATAAAACACCTGACTGGCACTCTTCAAAAGTATGAAGATCATGAAAGATGACGACAGACTGAGGAACTGTCGTAGATTGGAAAAGCCTAAGGAGAAATGACAACCAAATGCAATGTGGGATTCAGGATAGGATCCTGGAACAGAAAATAAGATGTGAGGCGGAAAATGGGAAATTCCAATAAGATCTGTAGTTCAGATAATAGTGTTGAGCCAATGTTAATTTATTGGTTTTGATCACTGTACCATAGTTATGTAAGATATTAATATTAGGAAGCTAGGTGAGGGGTGTACGAAAGCAATCTGTTCTATTTTTTGCAATATTTCTGTAAGTCTAAAATTAGTTCAAAATAAAAGGTTTTAAAAGTTGCAATATAAAAGATTTAGGGCAGATACCTGGAAGGCCTCTGGTGGCAGAAACTTGAGATGTTTCAGATGTTTCAGTGGATTTTTGAAGGGTGCTTGTCTCAGGCAGTTAAGGAAGAGCCTGGGTGTTTAGCCCTTGGGTCCTCAAACATCCTGGTGCCTCTCTCTGCATTTGGGGCTGGGAGACCTCCTCTCCTCTGGGCAGTCTCCCATGAAGATTTGTTCAACATAGTGGCCTGTGGTTGGTCAACTCCCCTGTATCTCCAGACCCCCCCGACCCCCCCCAACCTTGTGTCACCGGCTGAGACTGCAATCTTCACCCGCTGTTTCTCCTCTCTAGTATGGTGCTGGTGGGGGGAGGGGGTGGGGAAGCAGCCGTGTGTGTGTGTGTGTGTGTGTGTGTGTGTGTGTGTGTGTGTGTGTAGCAGGAGAGCTGGGGATTCCCATCCTAGAGAATGGAGGTGGCCGAGGTGAGGCTGAAGCAGTTGGGGGAAGGCTTGGCAGGCAGGCGAGCGGCTGCTCCAGAGAGAGGGCGGCTCAGACAGTGGTTAGCTGCAGAGTGGGGCTTAGCAGAGGGAAGGGGGAAAGGGAGGGGGCTCTCCTTCTCAAGGGGCCCTTTCATGTTGAAATCAGCCAGCGTGAATGCTGGCGGCCCAGGAGCCCAGCCGGGGGAAATGTGAGAGCCCCCTTATCTCCCCTCATGTCACAGCGCCGTCTGCGGTTCTCAGCCGGCCAGAGAGGATGCATTAGGAGAAGTGTCGGTGGGGGGATGGGGGAGAGAATGTTCCCATCAAGACCCTGGGCTGGGCCCACTCAGTTAAGGGGAGGTTGGAGGAAGCAGGTTCCAGACCGTCGTGCCGCTGGAGGTGGGGGTGGACTGGAGTGCCCTGCATCTCAAAGCAACGAGCGCCAGCGGGCTTTGGGGCCTAGGGTTGTGGATTTGGCAGGAATCAGAAAGAAGGCCTCGGGTTCCACCCCTATCATATGCCAGAATGCCCTATATAGAATGCCTCTGGTGTGCTCTGGGAGTGCAGTCCCTGCCCACACACCTGCAGGAGCAAGGAGCCCACTCCCTCCTGGGAGATCTGGCAGAGTCAGGCCATGGGTTCCACCCCTGGATTCAGTTCTCGTTTCTGGACAGGAAACCTGGAATATTTCACTAGGAAAGCCATGGCCTCACCTTTCCCAGGACACTCTCAGCCCAGGAGTGACCCCTGCTGTTCAAACAACCTTGAAGGCAGAGGACAGAGCCGCTAACTTCCCATGGATTGGACTGGGTGGTCCTTCCTGCCCCTTCCAACCCTGCAATCTTGTTTCTCTGAGATGGGCTGTGTGGTTCTTTGTAAATCTGCTGTTGCAGGAGGGAGGTGGGTGAGGCCACATCTGGACTGTGGGGGCCTTGTTGGCTGGAGCTGTCAGCAGCCAATGTTTTCACAGACACCATTTGTCCGTGCAAGTTCCTGGCCCCCAACACACTCCCATTGCCTAGGGCCCCAAGCCTCCTCCCTGCAACAGCACAGGGACCCAAGGGAGCCCCAGTCGACCACTGGGATGACCTAAACCTTTAGGTCATCCCAGAAGCCTCTGCTGCCCAAGAGAGGAAAGAGCTGAGATGCCATGGGGTCATGTGGAGGTGTGGGTACAAACAGGACAAGGTGAATGAGACAATTTGAGGAGCCCCTGGAGACAGCTCAGTGCATGGGGCTGTAGACCTCTGGGATCTGCCCCTCGTTTTGTTTGTTTGTTTGTTTGTTTGTTTGTTTTTTGGGGGGGTTCTTTTCAGACAGAGTTTCACTGTCACCCAGGCTAGAATGCAGTGGTGAGATCGTGGCTCACTGCAGCCTCAACCTACTGGGCTCAAGCTATCCTCCCACTTCAGCCTCCCAAGTAGTTGGGACTACAGGTGCATGCCACCACGCCTGGAACATTTTTGTGTTTTTTTGTAGAGATGGAGTTTTGCTACATTGCCCAGGCTGGTCTGCAATTCAAATGATCCACCCGCCTCGGCCGCCCAAAGTACTGAGATTACAGTGTAAGCTGCTGTGCTCAGCTTGTCCTGATTTCTGCCAGAACCTTGCTGCATGACCTTGGATCACTCTGTTCCTCTTTCTCTCCAACTGTCCAATGGGAAGAATTCCTCACCACCCGATTGAAAATAGCCTTAGCTTCTTCTGTGAAAATAGCTCCTTCACAGCACATACCTCTATTTGAGCTCTTCTCTCTCCCCCACTAAAGCACGATCTCCATGAGGGCAGGGGCCCTACGCCCTGGGCATCCAGAACAGGGGGGCAATGGGTCTCAAAGGCCTTCTCAGTGCTGGACACTCTCATTGCATTTGTTCCAAGCAAGATTCGGGGTTTGAGCCAGGGAGGAAGGAACCATGTTCTGGGGATGGCAGATGAGAATTTTCTCCTGGAGCTGTGTCAGCATAGTGGGCCACATGGTGGGCTCTAGAATGCAAAAGGCTAGACTAAGCACCCCCTGGAAGGGGAGACAGGCCTGAGATAGCTGCCAGGGCACAAGACCTACCAGAGGCGGATCCAACCCAGCCAGGAGATGGGCTGTTTGGGGATGGGCCCTGTGATTCCTCCAGGCGTCCTCAGCACCAAGCTCAGGACCTGGCAAGGGAAAGGGACTCTGGCAGTGTTTGATGGTTAGCAACAGTTGACTACTCACCATTTATGGCTGCCTTGGCACCTCCCAGATTTGCCTCTGGGACTTTCTAGGTGGGCCTGGTCATCTCCTACAGGCTGATTGTGCTTTATGCACCATTACATTGCCCTCTCGCAGCACTGTGGTAGGTGCTATAGTACTATCCCTGTTCTACGAATGTGGAGACAGAGACACAGAGAAGTTTAGTGACTTGCCCAGGGATACACTACCACCAAGGTACAGAGCCAGGATTTGAGCCTAGGTCTATGCTGTCTTCTTTACCCTGTTGCTTTCTGTAAAACTTGTTCAGAGATCCAATTTGACCAGACTCAGAGCACGTGGGTCCCACACTCCGACGTTTCCACACATTTTTGCTATCTCACTGCATTCTTACCCCCAGCCTGTGTGGTGAACAGGGCAGGCACTATCGTCCCCACTTCACAGACAGGAGAATGGCTTGTGGTCACCCAGCCAATAAATAGCAGCACTAGGACCTGAGCCCAAGTCAGCCTTGTGTTAGAGTCTTGCTTTTTGCCTTCAACCAGGCTAGGCCTATGCTCTCAGACCCCACTCACTCCCTAGGGCCCTCCCAGCCTGCATTCAATACCACTGATGCCACAAGCACCCCAGGAACCTAGCCCTCGGTAGAACCTGCTCTTTTCACCCTGGCCACAAGGCCCTTTCAGCAACTCCTGCTGAACCTTCAGTGGGGAAGCAGGTGATGGGGGGTGGGGAGCAGGTGGCCATGTCATGGAACAGACAAATAAGGCAAACTGTGGGGCCCTACAAAGATCTCTGCAAAGATCTCTGACCAAAGGCAGCTGCATCTTAACTTTTGCTCAGAATCAAGCCTCAATTCAACGAATATGTACTGAGTATCCACAATCCACCTGGCATTTCAGAAAATGCTTTTCTAAACAGGCAGTTGCCATCAGTCAAGCGCTTGCTATATGACAAGCAGGCATTGTGCACAATCCACTGAATCTTCACAGATCCTTTGAGGGGTGCCATGAACATGGACCCCATTTTGCAGGTGGGTAAAGTGAGAGTCAGAAAAGCCAAATCGCATGCCCAAAGTCTCCAAGGTAGAAAGTGACAGATCTGGGAACAGATCTAGGCCTGCCAGATTAAAACATCTATGTTATTAAGCCCTGTGTTATCTGTCTCCAAAGGGGAGTACCCTGCCTGGGAAGCACGAATGACAGCCAACTGCATTAAAAGATGGAAAACAGAGAAAATTCAGGGCAAGAAAGAGAGCCCTAGCGAGGGTCCAGCTCACTTCCCGAGGACACAGGGGCCATGGGGAGATAGGGATGCCTCCCCTCAACATCCTGCCACAGATTTATCAAGCCTAGGAGCCCCAGGTTTGGCTGAGGTGGGGCTTGCTGAGTGTGTGAGGGCTCTACTGGTGCTACCCATGTGGAGCTGAGGGACCCAGAGCGTATGGATGACAGTGCAAAGGGCCCAGAGAGAGCAAAGGAGGTGCGATTGGGGAAGGGGGATGTTCAGAGAAATTCTCAGGGGAAATCATGGAAAAAGCTTCCAAAGCAAAGAATGATGCCTTTTGCTTTGTAAATCAGGACGCACTTGTAGGACAGAAGCGAGAAACTAGAGGGGCAAGAGCCTGACTCAGCAGAATGCTGGCAGACAAAACGAGTCAGGCCTCCCAAGCTTTGTCAGGCAACTGACACAGACTCTTGATGAGGGTGAAACTGAAGCTCTCAAATGGGACCTGAGGGATCTGAAATTGCATAGTTAGAAAGGGGGCAGATTTGGGTTGTGAACGAGGGCTTAATCTGGTTTCAGAGCCTGTCTTAGTTCAGGCTGTGATAACAAAATACATTAGACTGAGTCATTTATCAATAATAGAAATTTACTACTCACAGTTCTGAAAAGTCCAGGATCAAGGTGCCAGCAGACTTGGTGTCTGGTGAGGGCTCACTCTCTGTTTCCAAGATGGCACCTTCTAGTTCTAGTTGTGTCCTTACATGGTAGAAGGGCAAAAAGCCTCCCTCAAACCTCTCTTAAAAGGGCACTAATCCCATTCATGAGGGCTCCACCCTCATGCCCTAACTACCTCCTAGCAGCCCCATCTTTTAATACTGTTGTATTACAAATTAAGGTTCAACATACGAATTTTGGAGGACATAGTAGAGCCCATGTTCTGAAATGTCCCAAAAGCAGACTATCAGGGAGAAAAGCCCTGGGTGGTGGCAGCACAAGGAGCCCCAGAGCCCAGAGCTGTATGCCTGAGGCCTGGGTATCTCGGCCCCCATAATCCCTTGGACAGCAATAGCCGCTTCCTAGAGTTCCCTGGCAAATACAAGACACTCTGGGCTGGGAGGAAGGTGGAGAACATCTAGTCCAAACCCCTCCTTCCATCCATCTTATACTGAAGTCATCTCTGCAACATTCACGTTGAGTGGGGTTTCACTAGGCAGAAGTAGGAAACAGCACTCCAGGCTGAGTGCACAGCCTGAGCAAAAACGTGGGGCTTAGAGAGGCCATGGTGGCTGCAGGGCAGATGACATTAGTGTGGCTGTAGCAAGACTGCTGGGAGGGATGGAAAGGAATGTGGGAAGCCAGCTGAGTCTTGGGCTGAAAAGGGCCACCAAGATTCTCTAGACCAGGCCCTCACTCTGAGCCATACCATCAGTGTGCTCTCCCTGCCCCCGGCCACCTGCAGGATTTGAGAAGCTAGCAGATTCCTAACAGTCCATCTGGCCTGGTTCCTTCTTTTGCAGATGGAGAAATTGAGGCTCAGAGAGAGACAGTGACTCATGCTAGGGCCCACAATCAGTCAGTGGAAACCCTGGAGCAGCTCTTTTGTGGACATTCAGTAAATATCCATTAATTTGAAGCTTAGTTCTGAGCAAAAGTCCAGAAAGCCTTTAGTCAGAGAACTTTGTAGATGTGCTGTAATCTTTGCTCCTTCAGAGCAAGCATCCCTAGCTTCTGGGGCCTCTCCTCAAGACTTAGAAACTGCCTACATATGGCACATAGTAGGAGCTCAATTCGCATTTATTAAATGAATAAAAGCTTGGTTAAGTCAATGGTAGGGACATTGGGACAGCCATGTGGACACCCAGCCAAGTGGGCAGTGGGAGCTGAAATCAAGCCCACGCTGCACTCACTAAGCCATGTGCCCTGGTACAAGGCTGCATGCATCCAAAGGAGGTGCTTTTTGCCACCTTGCACTATGACACTGTATAGGCTGGTGACAGTGCTGGGAACTTCAGAAGGCCAAGGAGTCAGTCTCCTCTGTAGCCTGCTCTCCTCTAAACAGACATCTATTTGGCCATGACCCACCCACCACACCTCCAGAGGGACACCCAGTGAGTAGAAGAGATGCCTCCCCTGCACCCAGCCCCCAGCCCCCAGCCATCAGTTGATGCAGGAGCTCTTCGGGCCACCATGTCCTGTTGCTGACTCACTGAGTTTCCAGTCAGCTAATCCCAAATCCTTTTCTGCTCACTCCCTCGCTCACCGCCTCATTACACACCAGCCTCTGGTGGGAGTTCTTTCCCCTGACATCTCTTCCAATTGCGTGTACTTAGTAGGTACTGCCCTCCTAGAGCCTTGAACAGTGAGAGAGCAGGGCATTGATGGGTGGGGAAATTGAGGCTTAGAGAGGTTAAGTAACTTGGCCAATGTCACCCAGCCAGAACATCCCAATGTGGATTTAAACTGAGATCTATCTATTCCAAGGCTTAAGCTTTGCCCAAGGCTCTCCCTCCAGATGCCAGGGTGGGGCAGTCCCACTGGAAAAGTGCCTGATGGCAGACGCTTCTCCATCCTCTCTGGTACAAGGCACCTGTGTCAAGTTGACATCAGAATGTCTGGCCGTGTGTTGTACATGCCACCTGTGTGACTCTAGGCAGGAGCTCCCACCTGGCTTTTTAGTAGGGCACAGATGGACTTTTGTTCTGCCCACCGACCCTGCTACTTAGAGCTACGGCAGGACTTTTGGGAGCAGGGCTGGGCTTGGTTGGGAGGGTCCGGGGCAAAGAGTGGGAAGCGTGTGCAGGAGCCAGGCCCTGATGGTATGCATTTCTGTCTCTAACCTGGGCAAGATTTCCCTGGGTAGGGGGTGTCTGCAAATCCAACCCCTTCACTGAAATGAGTGTCAATTCTAGTTCTGCACTAGGCTTTGCTTGGCAAGGCAGGTGGGCAGAGAGGAGGAGCAACTGCTAATGCGCTGTCTCAGAGCCATGTGGGGCTGGGCCCACCTGCCTGGTGGCCTGATCTGATGTCAGTATCTCCTGGCTGAGGGGAGAGTAGGAGGCTACTCCAGAGAAGATGGAACCCCCACATGCAGGCCCAGCCAACAGGCCACTCATCTTTGGCAGCCCGGGGCAGAGGGGCACTAAAAGAAGTTCCAATTAGTTGAAAGTCTTAACTGCTCAAACTCTTGTTGAGGAAGGAAGAATGCATTACATAGTGAAGGAGGGAGAGAGAAGGGCAGAGGCAGATAAATAGATAACAGAGGGGACAAACAGAAGGGGTGAGAGAACACAGAGCGTGAATGAGCCAACGAGCAGGGGCGCACTTGGAATGAACGCATGGCTGGGAGTCAAGAGACCTGATTCTAAACCCAGCTCTGTCACTGACTTGCAGGGGGTCCTGTAGCCAGTCACTCCCTCTCTTCTAGGCCTCTAAGTCCCATTTGTCAGGCTGTGGGGGCAGGGAGGGGGAGGGAGGACTGACCTAGGTACCCTCCAAGGGCCCACCAGCCCTGACCTCAGATTCTGTGAGATAGAAGTTGCTCCTCTTAGGCTGGCTCTGGCAGTGGGCGTTTCTGAAATTCACAGCAATGAAAAATAGGAAAAAACAAACTTTGGGAATTCCAAGTTTGGCTGGGGCTGGAGGATGAGGTAGGCAGAGCTGCAGAGCTGTTTGTCTATGATTCAGAGCCTCTTGGGAGGTAGAGCAAATGTTCTTAGAGGCAGGACTGCCCACCACTACCCACCACCCCCCCCCCCCCACCACACACCACTCTGGACTCCCCACCCAGCTCAACCTCAATGAGGCCCTTGCCCTGTCCCCGCCGCCACTGCAGCCACCACCTCACTCCGACTGACCCTCTGGAAGAATCTGGAAGAATCAGGGATGAAGCCAAGGCCCAGAGAGCCTCACTAACTTGTGCACAGACACCCAGCAACCTTCAGGCTAACCCTAATATCAACAGCCCAAGTAGGCAGGAAAGTGAAGGGAAGGAGGAGTATCCCACTCAGCCAACTCTTCCTACGTACCCAGCACAGTACTTGTACCTTCCATACATCATCCTCTTTTATCTTCAAAACCATCCTTTGGTTTAGGCCTTAGGGTACCTGAAACCAGTGCTGAGAGAGGCGCCTCTGCTAGCTCAAGATCACATAGTCACTAGGTGTAGAGCTAGGATTTGGAATTCAGATACCAGATTTGCACCACTGCCCAAGGGTCCCAGCATGGCTGCAGCATAGGCCTTCCTGACAGTTGGGCCTTATCACTTTGACTAGCAATTTCCTGTCCCACACAGGCCTGACCATGAGGCCAGGTACAGGCTGCAATCTGAGCAGCTTATGGGAATAAGCTTAACTGAAGGAGGTAGCCTGGGGAGGTCTTGGGGAATATTGTGGGGTGATTTGCCATGGGGGTTGTGCCTCTGTCTGCCTGTGTCTCTGCCTCTTCCCCTAACAGGGGTGGCAGGCACTGCTCTAGCCCCTGGATCCTGAGCAGGCCTGAGTGAACCCACTGGGCCATGGAGCCCTGCAGTTTGGGCTTCCAGATGATTCTGTGAGGGGACAGTGGGAGTCACCACCCTGCTTCCAGCTTCCAGGAGCTGCCAGCCAGGCACAGGGAGCAGAGCAGAGCAGGTCTCACACACACAGAGTTGAAGGCAGAGCAGCTGTAAGAGGCAGAGAGAGAGAGAGAGAGAGAGAGAGAGAGAGAGAAAGAGAGAGAGAGAGATAAAGGGAGATAGAGAAAGGTGGAGCCAGTGAGAACCAGAAAGAGGGAGATAGAGACTGGGCAAGAGAAACAGACTCGGAAACAGAGAGATACTGAGACCAGGAGATAGGACAAAGAAAGGCCTAGAGGCAAAGAGATGGAGAAACAGAGACAAAACCAGAGACAAACGGCAAGGGAGACAGGGCAGACGTGGAGAAAACCAGCAAAAGACAGAAGGGCACAGAGGAGGGGCAGACAGGGGGCGGGAGCAGGATGGGAGCTGGGGCCAGGGATCTGGCCTGAGGCGTCCCAGCTGTGGCTGACTCCTGGTCCCCACTTGCTCCTCCCTGCCTTTGTCTCCCTCTCCCAGCCTTTTTTGTTCAGGGCCCACAGAGGAAAAGCAACATCATTTATATGGCAAAGTTGGGGGAGGGGCCCTGGAGGCTAGGGCCCCCTCAGGCCTCACTTTGTCTCCCTGAGGGCTGAGGGGGTTAGCACCCCCAGAGACCTATAACACATGTGGCACAACAACAGTTGGGAAGCTCTGTCCCCAAACACTGCTGCTTGGGATTATCCCAGCACGTTGCTAGAGCAAGTCCGCAGCCAGGGAGGGCTCCAGAGTCCTAGTTTGGCCCTCGCCTTTCTCCTTGGGTCCTCAGTTTCCCCAGGGTTTTATTAATGGCCCAGCATGCCTAGCCCACTAGCCGGGAAGCCACAAGGAAAAGGACCCAGGGCCATTGTGAGGCCCATCAGGCCCCTTCAGTCAGCTCTGAGTACAAGTGGCCACCCTTCCCCACTTCCTCCCAGACCTAGCTGCACACCTGCCTCCCACACCCTCTGCCCTGTCCTTACTCTCACTGAGGCTGCACCATCCTGACATGCTGCCTCCTTCCGGCCACCACCTGTCCATCAGCCCCAAGTTCCAATCCCTCCCTTCTCAGCCAACCAGGCCCAGGGAAACCAGGCTTCCGGGCAAGAGTTCGAAGCCTCCATAGCTGCCACCTGCCCAACTCCAGGGAAGGGTCCTCGGGCCCACCAAGAAAGCCTCTTCCTACCATCCAAGCTTTTCCTACTGGTCAGGCTAGGCTGCACAAGGTCTGCTGAGCCAGCCTTTCTCTGCTCTCCTTTGCAGGCCTGGATCAGGCAATGGCCAGGGTGAGGGTGCCTCCCTCCAAGATACTTCCCACATTTTACCCAGCAATCTGGGAGCCTCTAGCCATATCTTCTCCTCTGGGCCCCACAAATCAGGGGCAGTGCCAACTCAGCCACCAGCCAGCAGCCCTGCCCTAGACTCTAGATAGGACTATAAAGCTCCATGCTTTAGGGAGGTGAGCTTTCAGGTTCCAGGCCAAAGTGTGTGTGTGTGTGTGTGTGTGTGTGTGTGTGTGTGTGTGTGTGTGTGTGTGTGTCTGTCTGTCTGTCTGTCTGTCTTACATCTTAGCAGTAGAGCACTCCAAGAGCCATGAGCTTTCCATTGGGAAGGAAGGTGACAGGCTCTGCTCTCAGAGGGCCTGAGGACAATATTTGGCCTGGTTAAGTGGAACAGCTGCTTCAGACCCAGAGGAAAGAATTCTCTATCCCAGCCAAAATGTCTCTGTTTAGGGGGTTGTAGGATGTGAGGAGAGGTCCAAAGCCCATTTACTCACTTCCTGGGAGGGCAGACAGACCAGAACATTCTTCATGACATGGGAAAAGGGCTACCTCATCCTAACCCCTCTGCCCTGTAGAGGCTGGCATGGTCGCCCTCCTGGATGGTTAGGTCACTCAGGGATGGCATGGAAGGGAGACAGGCCCCAATGGATGCAGAGAAGTGACCTATGCCAGCCTCTCTAGAAGTTGGGGCCTTCTACATGTTTTCTGCCCACTGCCAGCCCATATTTGGTCCCTTGGCTGGCATTTGTTCCCCAGTTTGAGCTGTAATCCAGTCACCAAAGGAGGCCCCATGCAGTGTGGTCACCAAGCCTAAGTTGAGACACTATTCGCATTCTCTCTATGCATTTCATACCTTGGAACATCGAGGCCCGGTCAGTAGGAATGGCTGGGTCAGATTTCACTCAGTAGAGGCAAGGCCTTCAGCAGCCCCAGGTGACCAAAGCCTTCAGTTTTCCCAAATTAGTGTCACCAGCAGTGGAGAGAAGTCCCCCAGTCCCATCCCAGGACTCACTCAGCATGGCTATGGCCTTTATATTTGTAGCACATGTACCCACAGGATGCCCATGTGGCACCTGCCTGGCAGCCAACTCACTTTCTTTCTTTCAAAGAGGCAGTGTAATATTAAAAAATAAAATCAAGTTTGTGACTCCTGGGTTTGAATCTAAGATCTGCCATTTCCTAGCTGTGTGACATTAAGCAAGTCATTTAACCTCTCTGAGCCTCCACTTTCTCATCTACCAAAATGAAGGTAATTACTACTGCCTGCCTTCCCTGTCTACCTTGCGAGTCCCACATCAGGGAGGGGGTGTTGGTCATTCACTTGTCCACTCAAAAAAGACCAACCAAGCACCTACTATGGAAAAAGACTAATCAAGCACCTACTATGTGCCAGACACTGTTCTGGGGCCTTGGGGTGCTGCAGTGAAGAGAAGAGAAAAAGTCCCTGCCTTTGAAGAGTGCCTTTTCTAGAGAGAAGAGACAGTCAGTAAACAACGAACATCTAATATAACATCAGCTGTGATAAGTCCTATAAAGACATGGCCAAATGAGGGGGCAGCGGGTGATGGTAGTGGTGCCCTGGCTCTGACTGCCCCATCTTTCTGCCCACCGGATGCTGACAGAGCTGCCCTCTCCAGCGTCCACATGGCTCCTTGCTTATGAGTGGCCTAGCCAGGCAGGCAGAGCAGGACTGATCTGGAAACCCACTGGCCTGGCCTATTTCTGTCCCAGGGCCCTGGCACTGATCCAGCCCAGATCCCAGCCTCCCTCGCTTCCCCAGCTCCAGTTGAGTTGGGCTGAATCCCATCTCTGCTTTCCCCTCCCACCAGTCTCTGCAGCCACCTCCCAGAAGCCAGCCTGGGCAGTCTCTTGGGCCTGGTTCCCTCCCCCCAACTCCCCATAGATGCGTATCAGCCCTCACCCTCTCTCCTACACTGGGTGCAATTGGGGCTGCCGCCCTCCTCCACCCACGAGCTGGAAAGCAGCCCCTCAGAAGCAGCTGGGGCTTCACTGAGCTGGTACTAATGCCATCTCCTACAACCTGACAGGAGAGGAGAGAGGAATGAAATGGTCTTGGCTTTTCAGAGGCCCTCAAGAGCTCAGCCCTTCCTCCACCAGCCTCTTTGCCAGGGCACTGTAGGACACAGTGGTCTGGTGGGGGATGGGTCACTCCAGGCAACAGAGGGACGGTGGGATGTCCTCAAACTAAGGAGAGACTGAAGTGGCAGGGCAAAGGGATTTCTCCACCGGGCCCCACACCTCTCTGGGCCTTCCCTAGGCAGATATGTCCTGGGACTAGGCAGCTCTTATTGTCCCTTTTAAATGTGTTTACATTTCCACTTTGATGATTTAACATTGATGAGGTCGCTATGTACTGATGAAATTTTTGAGAGGTTTTTTTTTTTTCTGTTTGCAAAAGTTAATCAGGCTCATTACAGAAAGTTTGGGAGGTACAAAAAAGTATAAGGAAGACAAAAATAACATTTCCCACATCCAACTATCCAGATATAATTCCTGTTCACATTTTGTTGTTACCTGCTGCCATTTGTCTATGCCTAGCTCCAGAGCCCTGTGTAGCTATATTAATACCTATACACACAGATACATTTTAACATACTTGAGAATATATATGCTAACAATAGTTAACACTTATTGTATGCCTACTGTATGCCAGACCCTATTTTCTGCACTTCACATGTATTAACGAATTATTCTTCCCAACAATCTTAGAGGCAGGCATGATTATTAAGCTCACTTTATTTCTAAGGAGGCTGGGGTGAAGGGAGGTTGAATGTCCAACCCAAGGTCATGCATCTAGTAAGTGGCAAAGCTGGAAAATTAACACAGACCATCTTGACTTCTGGAATCCGGGTGTTTAATGATAGACTGCCTTAATATTTTTAAATGATAAAATATATTATACATGCAAAAGAGTGTATGTAATGCTAGCACCGTTTAAAGACTGGGAATAAGGTGAGCATCTGTGCTATCACTGACCAGGTTATGAAATAGAGCATTACCATGGGAGTGTTTTGTTTTCTTTCTGCTTCACCAGATATCAGGCACGTGTTTCTATATCCCTCCAAATTTTCAGATAATGTGGCTCATTACTGTCTAATAATGAAGTTTCTTCCCCACAGGCCTCCAAAACCTCCCTGATGGCATCGTCTGCCAAAGACTCCTGGTAAGACACTGGGGTGCACTTCTCTGGCACTTCCGTGATAGGCCCCAGGACACACAAAGGCTGGCGGGCTGAGATTGGTGGAGGCATAGGCAGCCCTCACATAGCCTGCCTCTCCGGGCATCAGGTACCGTCTCAACCCTGCAGGCACACTTTTTATCTTGCTGATGTCCACTGGCCAGTTGTTCTGACAGATGGAGGAGGACAGGAAGAAGGGGTGAGGATGAGAGGAAGGGAGGAAGTGTGAGCTCACTGAGATGGGGCCTAAAAGGCACTGAGAGCGCATAGGCTGGCTGTTCTCTCTGGCTCAGCAATAGGACCCAACGTAGGAGTGTTTCCTTCAAACCTTAGAGATAGATACTAAGCACCCCCATCCCAATGTCTGGAAGGCATTCATTCGTCCTTTCCTTCAACACTTTTTCCTTGGACATCTACTATATACAGTGCTGTGTTCTGGGGCACAGTGGCAGAGGAGACAGACACCATTGCCTCCCTCCTGGAGGATTTAGTCAGTGGGGCCTGGGAGACAAATGTTCAATGACTAATAATCAAATAAAGATTTACTTACCGTTAGGATGAGTACTCTGAAGGGGAGGTGCAGGCTACTAGGAGGGCATATGACAGAGGTTCGTGACCTAGCCTGGGGGTCAGGTCTGGGTGGGGGAAGCCCTTAAGAACCTGGCCTACCTCCTCTCCTGCAGGCAATGAGGGGATGGACGTGGGAAGGGCAGGCACAGCTCCTATCCACCTAAAGTCACTTTTAAGAGCCAGAGTCTGCTGGCTGGTGGCCCTCAACTTGGGCCAAGCTGAACTGGGTGACTTCTCTCTTCTCCATTATTCTACACTCACTGCTGGGGGAAGGCTTGGCCCTGCTTCTTTGCTGTGTCCTCCACCCTAGTGGCAGATTCTCTGAATGAGCCTGCTGAGCAACCATCAAGGCACAAACTGCCTCAGTCAAGCACCACTTAGGTGACTGGGCACGAGGGTGCCAGGGCCTACCCACACTCAGGCTCTCCTGTGGGCCCGGCCCATGTGGCCTTGAGCCTCGCAGTATGCCAGACCCTATTTTCTGCACTTCACATGCATTAACAGAATTATTCTTCCCAACAACCTTAGAGGTAGGCATGATTATTAAGCCCATTTTATTTCTAAGGAAACTGGGGTAAAGGGAAGTTGAATGTCCACCCCAAGGTCATGCATCTAGTAAGTGGCAAAGCTGGAAAATTAACACAGACCGTCTGGACTTCTGACCCAGGCTCAGCTTCTGCCCTACCTGGGAGCCTCTTCTCCCTACTCTGCCCCCATGTGAATGCCTGGGCCCTGAGGAGAGGACACTAGCCTTCTCTCTGTTCCTGAAGACACTGGGAAAAGAAAGGCTGAAAGGCTGGTGTCCAGGGCCAAGCCTGACTCACCTTTGGGGCCCCAGGGTGCAGAATGAGGTCTCTCCCCTCTCTTGCCCATCCAGCCATCCTTCTGGAAAGTGCTGAGTCCAATGTATAGTGGTTAAGACACAGGCTCCTTTGCCAGGTGGCCAGCATTTGAATTGTGGTTGTGCCACTTACTAGTTGTGTGGCCTTGAGCAAGTTACCTAATCATTCTAACCTCATTGTCTCATCTGTCAAATGGGGATGATGATGGTGGTAACTATATCATAGGGTTGTCACAAAGATTAAACAGATTGTTTGCAAAGTGCTTAGGACAGCACTTGACACTACAGAGTAAATATAATGATTGGCTGTTTGTAGTTTTGCTGTCTCCCAGGGCCTGAGGTGACAGACAAGTGCTGCTCTGAGTTCTGCCTTGGACATTTCCAAGCAAAGTTATTGCCTTTGAGTGTGGAGACTGAGAATAGTTGATAAATTTTTTTTTTGCCTTGTCAGAGATCCATAGAGCCTGCAGCTGAAAAAAAAAACCCAGAAACTATCTAGACCAGTGACTAACATCCCCCCACCTCCCACCCTTGCTCAATGAATGAGAAACTGAGGTCCAAGAAGGAGGCAGGACTGGCCCAATGTCACACAGACAGTAACAGCAAAGGGGCTATGAGTTTTGACCTTTCAGTCACAGCTCTAGTCTAGCCTGGTTGCTAAGTAGTCAAGCTTGGATTCAAATCTGGGTTTTGGCACTCGAGAATACTTAATGACTGTGTCCCTTAAGCAAGGGACTTAACTCATAGGAGCCTCAGTTTCCTCATCTGTTAAATGGGGATGATAATATCTACCTCACAGACTTGTTGAGAGGATGAAGTAGAACAACACATGTAAGTGCTTGCTGTGGGGCCTGGCATAGAGTAATGCATGTTTGTTATCATTCTTGGCTCAAGGGCTCTTTCACTGCACCAGCCTGCAGGTGCTGATGCCCAGGTGATGCCCACTGAGCAGGCCAGGCAGACCCAAGGGCTCACCAACTGACACTGTGCCCCTCTGACCAGGCCATTCTTCCCTTCTGGTCGCAGGCCTTCTGTGCCTGCTGTTAAGACAACCTGACTGGCTCAAATTGGACTTATCAAGGGCCAGACTGGCTTAGACACACTTGAGTCAAAGAACGCAGGCGATGCCAGGCAGTGGTGTGGTGGTTTCATTCATTCTCCCTGCCCTAGGGAGAAAACACGGCTTTCTCTGTGTTTGTTTGGTTTGGGGTTTTTTTTGTTTGTTTGTTTGTTTGTTTGTTTGTTTGTTTGTTTGTAGAGGCAGAGTCTTGCTCTGTCATCCAGGCTGGTGTGCAGTGGCATAAACATAGCTCACTGCAGCCTTGAACTCCTGGGCTCAAGTGGTCCTCCTGCCTCAGCTTACTGACTGAGACTACAGGCACATGCCACCATGCCTGGCTAATTTTTTATTTTTAATTTTTCTAAAGACAGATGTCTCTCTGCCCAGGCTGGTCTCAAACTCTAGGCCTCAAGCAATCCTCCTGCTTCAGCCCCCTGAAGTGCTAGGATTACAGGCGTGAACTACCATGCGTGGCCAACTGTGTGTTCTTTTTTATGCTGGGGCTGGCTGGAGACCCAGCTTCCTCAGAGGCCCTTTCTGGGGTCCCTTTGAGCCAGTGCTGGTCCCCTCAGAGGCCAGCTCACAGGCCAGGAAAAGTCAGAGCCATTCGACCAAGAGGCAGACACAGAATGCTTGCTCCAGCAGTTCTCCACCCTGTATATTCGGCTCATCATGTGGGGAGCTCTGAAAATGCCCATGCGTGGGCTCTATCCCCTAGACTCTACTTTAATTAACCTGAACTGGGTCTGGGACACAGACATTGTGTAGAAGCTCCACACATGTTGAGTTTAACAGGAGTGTAGCCAGGGGAGTGAGCACCTGTGCAGTAGGTGATTCCAAGATTTTTCAGCTGAGGTTCTTGGCCTCACAAGGCACCCTGGCTAGTGGGAAGATAAGACAAGTAAGGAAACCATGACCAGACAAAAGGATGTACATACTAACAGGGATGGAAAAGCATGCTGCTAGCACCAATGTGCTTTTCCTGGGCTACCTCACAAAGGAAGTGATATTTGATCTTGACTTATCCATGCAGTCAACATTAAGGGACTATTTATTGGGCAGTTACTGTGCGCCAAGATGGTTCCAGGTGTTGGGGTGCAGCAATGCCCTCCTGCAGCTTTTATTCTAGTAAGGATGTCCTGTGATGGGTCAGTGGGAATTTGGCAGGCAGGGAAGCTGGGGAAAGGTATTCCAGATAAATGAAATACCATGAGCAAATGGGTGGGAGAGAGGAGGCCTTGCTTTGACAACAAAGTTTGATGTGGCCAAAGCCTTAGCATCAAAAGTGGAAGTGGTAAAAGAGAAGAAGAGATCCAGGTATGGCCCAGCTGCTGGGAGTGGGTATGCATAGGCTCTGCTAAGGAGCTGGAATTTATACTGCAGACAACAGGAGCCATGGCAAGGCTGTGGGCAAAGGAGTGGCTTATGTTTAGAATCATGACTCTGGGGCCATGTAGAAGAAGCTAGGCCACTGGCCCATCCTAGGTGACTCTTCTGACCCTTCCTCAGTTAAGATCCTGAAGTGTTGATTTCCTCTTGAGGGAGGCCCCATGTGAGGCCAGGATCGGAGGCAAGCAGAAATGAGCACAGCAGGCATCTGTTGAGTGCACTCTTCCAAGCATTGTGCAGGCATTAGCTCATTTAATCCTCATGACAGTCACTCAGGTATCAGCCCCATTTTACAGATGGTAAAACTTAGGCTCAGAGAAGTTAATCCATTTTCCCAAGGTCACATAGCTGGTCAGTACCAGAGCCAGGATTTGATTCCAGGCAGTTCACACTTTTAAGCACTATACTATACCGCTTCATAAAACACCTATTAACTTCAAGAGCTCTCAGTCTTGAAGGAATGCCATGGGGGCATCACCTCAATTCCTCCAGGAAGGCAAGGGGTATTCTAACCTCATGTTGAGATTGGGGTTTGTCCCCTTGAGTGGAAAGGCCCTCACTGGTGCAAGGCTGGTCCTGACCTGTTGGTAATTTCAGGCCTGGACCAAATGAGATCCTTCAGGCTCTGACCACCTTGCCAGTCTTGCCTGACACCCTTATTCTAAATGACTTCTTCTCAAACCTCTCTGGGGCAGTTTGGAGAAATACAAGAAGGATGCATGGTCATTCCACAACTGGCATGGTTCTTGACACAAAGCAGGGCAAGTTGGAAGTTAAATGAATAAATGAATGAACAAATGAATGAATGAAGAGCCCCCTCAGTGGCTCTTCGCAGGTAGTAGAGCGTAGTGGTTACGCATTGGCTTCTGTGTCAAGACAGCCTAGGTTCAAATCCTGACTTGACCAATTACCAGCTAAGTGGCTGTTTCTGAATCTAGTTCCCCCACCTCCTTCTTGGAGCTGTTTGAAGGGTAGAGATAAGAGCTATAAGGCACTTAGGATGGTCCCTGGCATACAATAAGCACTTAATAATTAGTAGCTCATGTTGACTTTCTGGAAGCCTCTGAGAACCTAATAAACACTTTGGACCATCTCCCTAGAATAATGCACCAAGCTGCCCAATTTTCCATATAAGAGCAGGGAACCTCTAAAGACTGGACCCCACATTTAAGAGTCTGGCTCCAGGTGCCCTCATAGGAATGATATTGGGAGACACGGTGGTATTTGCCCTTCCACTTTGCCTACTTCTGCCCCCAAGACCTTTGGAAGGGGGCGGTTTGGGAAGAGGAGGTCCCAAAGCCTTGGGGACAAGGGGAGGGCTCCCTTGCAACAATTCCCCCACAGCCATTGGCATCTTGAGTCTGTCTGATTCCACCCTCTCCTCCTCCCTCTAAAAGCCAGAGATGGGGTGGCTAGGGTAGCTACCAGCTTTAGATCAGCTTGGACAGGGGAGAGAGGTGGGGGGTTCAGGAGAAAGTAAGGAACCCCAGCTGTTGGTGGGGGTTTCAGGAGAAAGTAAGGAACCCCAGCTGTTGAACAGCCACCCAGTCAGGCATGGGCTGGGAGACCTCCGCAACCGTCTTCTCCTTCACTGCGTAGGTAAGACTGCATGTGTCTGAGGAGTTAATAGCCCCATTAGCAGATGAGAAAGCAGGCTCAGAGACAGGGATGGGTGTGTAGGGGGAACAAGCGCAGGGCCCTTCAGCCCTTAAGTGATTGAGTTGTAAATGCAACCGGAGCCTGTCTCGCTCCAATGCCCTGTTCTCTTCTCCCCACCAGGTTGCCTCAGGGGGAAGGAATGGCTCTCAAACCAGCTGAGCTCAGCCTTGTCCTGTAGGTGGGCATTCAGTGTAAAGGGCCTCAGATACCTAGGCATGGGCACCCACCTCCTGCCCCATTCAGGTCTCAGGCAGGCTGTACTGGGAGCAGCAGCCACCCATCTGGAGCGGGTGGTGAAGCTACAGCTGAGTTTATGAAGAGCAAAAGATGACTCCAGCTGCACAGGAAACTCAGTAACCCTGATTATGTGTTTATTCTTTCCCTTCCCTGCCTCCTGTGCCCTCCCTCCCACCTCCTTCTCTTCTTTCTTCCTGCCTCCTCCCTATCTGCCTTTCCTCCTTCTATTGCCCCTCAAATCTGCCTGCTGCCAGCTGCCCTCCACCCTCCTCTGCTCTTTTCCCAGCCTCATCCCGGCCAGCTGGTTCTACATGGCCCCTTGTTCTCCCCCTCTAGAAGCAGGGGCTTCTCAAGCACCACACGAAGAGGCACCAAACCTCCATCCCTCTGGTAGACAGCCACAAAGCTAGAGGCAACCCTAAAGGTGAGCTTGTCCAGCCCTACTCTCCCCTTTTTATAATAGATGAGGAGACTGAGGCCAGAGGGATGGAGTCAAACAGCTATAATTAAACAGCTACAATAGGGCCAGAAGTAGAATTCCGGATGCCCATGGCAAGACTTCAGGGGCATCAGTGACATGATACCGTGGGTGCTGGAGGAGGTGCCAGGGACTTTCCACCTCTGGGCCATGCTTCCACCAATAAGTCTCATTACTAATGGACTCCCAGTCAACTCCTCCTGTTTGCCAAGATTCCTAGAGCTACAGACTATCAGAGGCCACAGGACCCATTGAGGTCATCTAGTCCAACCACTTGTTATATTGGATCCAGGGGCAAGTGGGAGCAGATATCAACTGGCCTTAACCCTTGGCCCAGGAAGGAACACGGCACCAGACTCAGACACAGGAGCAAGTCAGAAGTGTAGACACAGCATAGCATTCCAGCCAGCCACGGTTCGAATCTTAGTTTAACAGCGCATAGGTGGTGAGGCCTTGGGCATGTTGCTAATTCCTGTCTCTTATTTTCCCACCTTACAAAATTGGGTGATCATAGCACTTACCCCATAGGCTAGTTATGAAGATTGCATGGGTTAATACTTGCAAAGCACTCAGAATAGGGTCTGGGGTATGGGAAGTGCCACATACATTTTGGCACTCATCATTATTCAACTTCATAAGGAACTCTTATATCGCCAACAAAAAAAAAGTGCCCAGTAAGAAGCCTCCATGGGCCTATTATAATGATTCACCAACAATCGAGGTTGCCCAGTAGCAGGGCTGAGAGTGCCCACTATAATGATGCAACAGGAAGGCTATTGCCCGAGACAGTCCTTGCAAGATCTACTTTACTGATTCACTCAAAACAGTTGGAAACTATCAGGTTGAACTGTATGAAACTGTCAATATTTGATCATTTCTGACCTACAAAAATGGTTATTTCACATGGTTTCGCCTAATAGCAAGGTTCATTTTGGGGCGGGTAAGGGATGGTTCAGCCTCCACTTATTTCTTACCTCTTCAGTTGAGGGAAGGGAGTTGCTAAGCATATTTGATTCATTTCTATAAAGAGTCAATAGGTAGTTTCTAGTAGGTGTTTCTAAAGTGCTTAACAACTGCTTCCTTGAGAAGTTGAAACTCCTCCTGGAACCAATTTTGCATTGTGAGAGACCTTGATAAATAAAGCCAAGAGGGGATTTTAGCCAAAAAAAAAAAAAGAAACCTTTATTTTTAGCTCTCTGAAGATGAGTGGTGAGTAATCAATGATACCGATGTCATTTCTGGAAGTCCTGGAAGGCACCAGGGGCCACTGGAGATGGGTTTGAGACACTGGGATACTGCCCAGGCAACAGAGTAGAAGAGAAGGGGACAGGGTCACTGCCATCTCTGCCCTGGGATGGCTTCCAGGTTTGTGGAAAATGGCTCAGGGCAGAAGCATGTGTAGGGTGCGTATGCATCCTCTCTCATCTGTATCTTGCTGCTATTTAGTAGTATCAATGACATGCTGTGTTCCCTCTGACCCTCAGTTTCTTCCCTATGAGCTCCAGGAAGTCAAAGACCACATCCATCTTGTTATCACTGAATCCCCAGGACTTAGCACATTGCTGGGCGCAACTAAGCATTCAATAAATGTTTTCTGGATTTATTAATTAATGAAACAATGAAGCAAGTGGATTCTGTCTCGCCTAGTGATCACGGTTTCCAGGTGGAAACAGTGACATACTGTGAAAATCCTTTCCAAGAACTTGAAGTGGCACCCAAATGCCTGGGGATTTTATCAATGCAGTGGCCGTGATGTTGATCAAAGCTCCCTGAAGCAGATGGGGACGGAGCTCTAAGAATGATGAAAGCCACAGAAGAAGAGGAGGCTGAAGGAGCAGGACACGGCCACTTTGGGGTCCACAAAATATTAGTCTGTGTCGGTAGCTCCACTGAAGGGTGACAAAACAAATTATCTGCAGCAAGAGGGATTTAGGTCAGACCTTCTAGACACCCTGGGGAGGTGAGGCAGGGTGAAGACTTCCCTCCCTGAACAAACAGAAAGCTTCAATTCTCATCACACCACCCCTAACTACTTACTGGCAGCGAGGCTCCAGCTAATTCCTTCCCCTCTCTGGGCCTCAGTTTCCCCATCTATAGCTGGGGGTGGGGGACAGCGGTAAACTCCATGGTCTCTATGGTTCCTTCCAGCTCTTAAAGTCTGGAATTCTGTCTGGAGGCTGGGCTGAGCTGGCATAACTTCAGAAGGCTGTAGACGGCCATAAAAGTGGTGGGATCCCTGGGGATGGAGAATCCTGCAGGGAAGCCCCCTCCCCCAGCCCTTCACCTCCTGCCCTTTTAACTGCTGCAACCACAACCCTCCCCTGCTCTCCCAGGTTCCTCCTCCCCAAACCCCCACAGCTCTGTCTGGAGGCCCCATTCTCTGACCAGCTTTGTTTGCTTTTAATAAAGTTAATCGCACTCCTAATTTGTATGTAATGAAAAGATAAAAGGGAGACATGGGGGCGAACCTTCCATTGGAGTGGGAGCAGTCCAGGTCCAGGGCCGACAGCCGCCTCCCCACCTCCGCCCTCACCACTGCCTTGCCCATCTGAGTCTGAGCAAGGGCTGCTGTCTGGGCGCCAGCCCGGCCCAGTTGTCCCTGCAGCTCCCCCAGGGAAGCCTCCTGGGGTCTGCTTGATCTGCCTTTCCCTGTGCCTTTCGTGGAGGACAAAGAATCCCCATGTGTAAGTCCTGACGGCACCCCACAGTTCACCTTTGTAGGATTCCCCATACTCCCAGCCGTTCAGTTCCTTGAAGGCAGGGGCTGGCTCCTGGCTAGGAACACAGTAAGTAGCAGCAAAATTTAATTCCTCCACTCTTGACTGTGTCCTCATTTGGTCTCTGCGATTGCGTTGGATTCCTCAATGAGAATAAAAAAGAATATACTGTAGGGGGTGGAGGGTTACTGATTAGATTTTACTCATCTGTGGGTCAACACTTCTATCCACTCAGCCATTTCTTACCCCCTTACACGGCTCACAAGCCCTACTCAAATGGTTGGTTACCCCAGGGTCCTCATTCTTATCCCAGCCCTACCACCTGCATGTGACCTTGGGTCCACGCTTTTTGCTTCCCTGGTCCTCAGACTCCCCATCTACCTCAGAGGCGAGTCAAAAGGTTGGTGGTAGGTGGAAGGATGGCTTAAGTCTAAGATCAGGGTGCATAAGTCCCAGCATGCTGAAGCAGCTCTGGGGAGCTGCTCCCCAGGGAGGCCAATCCCCCCAAAAAGAAGCCTGGCTCCCAGGGTTATTCCCCCTGTACCCACCCGCCCCCAAAGGCAGTGTCCATGGGAAACTACTCCCTGTGGTGGTGGTTTGGGGGCCGATGTTCATGGGGAGATAAGGAAGGAAACCCAGGCTCCCCATGGGGAATGCTCAATGACACAATTCAGTGAGGACTGTGGCAAGGGATAGAGGCAGCAGGGGTCACCTCTATCTCCAGCCCTTGTTTCAGAGGCCCATGTCCCAGACCCTTGACCATTCACAATAGAGGCACAGAGGTGAGGCCGATGGGGATTGGGAGTGGCTTGGTGCACAGGGAAGAAGTCAGGCTAAAGAACAAGCAGCCCTTCTCCTGCCATCCCAGGTCTAGGTCAGGCAGGGCACAGGCTAACCTCAAGACAGACCCAGATGGGGGTATGGAGTCAGCAGCACTGGAGGGGCTCCCAGCATGGCACGCCTGAGCAGCAATCTGGAAGCTATTGGGCTGGTACATTTCTGCCGATCCACCGCGAATGCCATGCCCAGTTCATTTCCTCTAAGGAAACACAACCTCGGGGGATAATTAGAGCTTCTTTGCGTACACAATCCCATATTGTTTATCCAACACAAATTAAAAAACGTGGGCCCCGAGAACATGGAGCAGAGAGATAAAGGAACCTCCTCCTCCTCCTCCTCCTCCTCCTCCTCCTCCTCCTCCTCCTCCTCTTCCTCCCCCTCCCCTCTCGCTCCCTCCCAGCTGGATCTCATTACCCTGCCCCTCCAGGCCAAGGCCAAGCTCCAGCCCCAGCCCCAGCCTCACCCCTATCCTGCCAGGTCCTGCTCCTCAGACCCGGACCCTCCAAGTCAGGGCCTGGGATCCTCCCCACCCTTGCCCCTGTGTCTGCCTGTAGTAAGAGGTGGCTCCGGCATAAGCTTCTCTGTCCAAGGGTGCTGGGCAGAGTCACCATTTTGTCCCTGTGTCCTCTCAAGGACCCTCCCACTGAGAAATGTGGGAAACACCAGCCCTGAAACGCAACTCAGCACCAAGAAGCAGAGGCAGGGCTTGTGCCCTGGGGCTTTCTGGGAAGGAAGGGCTGGCTCTCTTGGCCCTGGCCTTGGCCCTAGTTCCCTTCCACTGCCCAGATGTGCTCCACCCAGACAACAGGGAGCCCAGTCATCCTGGCCTGGGGGCCCCCTTCACAAAGCCCGGCCCCTCTCCCCCCAGGGCTCAGCCCAACAAAGGAGGATTCTCAGGCAAGGCGACTCCGGGTGGGAGGAAGGAGGGTTGTGGGTGGAAAATCGCTTCAGAACCCAAGGTTGGCCATCTCCATGAAAGCCCTATTATTGCTTGGGTAGTGAAACGTCTTGCTCAGCATGGCCAATTCAGCTCCCCTCACTTCCCTGTCTCCCCCTAGGAATAGCTCCACATTCCAACACTGCACAGCCAGCCTTTTCCAACTATGGGGAGGCGGGACAGGAGATGGTATAGGCAGGGAGGGGTTGGGGAGGAAGAAGGGTTGCCCAGGAGAACTCACCTTCCCCAAGCCTTTGCTTCCTTAGAGGGCAGAGATGGCCCCACAAAAGTTAATTTATCATTAGGTGTGACCTTCCTGTTTCTCTTACATCGCAGCCTACTTCCTGGGGGGACCTTGTTCCAGGAAGGCCTGCTGGACTTTGCTTGCTGGCTGGGAAGGTGTCCTCCTACCCACTGGCCACTAAGCAGCATGGCATCTCTCCCTGCCAGGGCCAGGGACCAGCATGGCCAGGCCTCTCTGTTCTGCATCCTGACCCCTCCCCTACCTCAATCACTAAGAAGGCCAGAGGGTCGGGAGGCCAGCCCTCCCACCCTTCCGCAGGCACAGAGCAGGGAGATGACCGACTGGGTGAGCAGGGAGTTTGACTGGAGGTAGAATTTTCTCTGGTTGAAGAGGAAGTTGTGTGAGCTGAGAACACATTCCCTGTCTGGTCTGTTCTTTCACCTCTCCTGGTAATTTTTTTTTCTTCTTCTTTTGGTTTGTCTCTGAGTTGGAAAGAACATGTGCTTGGCAGATTTTTATTTATTAACTCTATAGCTTGCTCTCTCGTGCGCTCTCTCTCTCTCATTCTCTTTCTCTCTCTGTCTCTGTCTCTCTTTTTTTCGCTTGCTTGACAGAATTTAGATTAGACAAAACATGAGCTCATTTCTGCCTGAGAAAAAAAAGCAAACCACTCCCCCTCCCCCTCCCCCACCCTCTCCTCTTCTTCCCAGCCTCACCCACCTCCACTCACCAGGCAGGGGTGGGGAGGGCTTGCAGGGCTCACCCAGACATCATCTCTAAGTTAGGTCTTGGGGTGCCATTGCCCCCATGTTGCGCCAGCTCCCAGCTCTGGAGGGGAGACAGTCTCACAGTCTTGAAGTCATAGGCCTGCCACCCAGAGTTGGCTAAGGGTAGGAGGCAGAGGGGTGACCCGGAAAAGACATACCTGGAGTTCTGAGGGTAAGTTGGCAAAGTGGGCCCTGCCAGGGTTGGCCAGGTTCCTGGCAGCATCACACAAGCACCCAGGCCCCAGACCCCGATGCCACTTGGGCCCCTCTCTCACTCACCTTCCTTTATTTTCACTCCCATAGATATTCCTGGACCGTTGTTACCACTTCCCATCATCATCAGGCCACCTAACCAGAGTCCTGTTTCTTTAGCCCGTCCCCTCTGAACACTTGCTGGGGGTCCCCTCCCTGAACTGCTGACTAAACTACTGAAGGCCCTTGTTTCTTCATGGATCATCAGGCATACGGGCATATGGGGTGGTGGCTTGGGAAGCCCATCTGAGTTGAAATCCCAGCTTTATCATTTACTTGCCGGGTGTTGGTCTAATCATTTCCCCTCACTAAACCTCAGTTTCTCGTCTGAGAAACAGGGATAATAAGATCTGTATTATAAAGTTGTCATGGGATTTAAATAACATTGGAATCCATTTTGGCCAGGTACAGTAGCTGATACCTGTAATCCTAGCATTTTAGGAGGCCAACTGGGGAGGATCACTTGAGCCCTGGAGTTTGAGACCAGTCTGGAAAACAAAGTGAGACCCTGTCTCTACCAAAAAATTAAAATTTTAGCCGGGCCTGGTGGCATGTATCTGTAGTCCCAGCTTCTTTGGAGGCTAAGGCAGGAGGATCACTTGAGCCAGGAGTTGGAGGCTGCAGTGAGCTATGATCGCACCACTGCACTCCAGCCTGGGCAATGGAGTGAGATCCTGTCTCTAAAACACACGAACAACGAAAAACCTAACCATTTTGATCTTTTTAAATGAGTGAAAACAAAGAGTAGAGTCCTCGATACATTACAAATAACTGTGCAGTAACTGAAGGAATGACCCCCCCTCCTCTTTCTTCTCCTCCTCCTTCTTCTCTCTCCTCACCTCTGAAGAAAATTGGGGTGGAAGGGCAGCAGGAAGGATTGTACTTAGACATGAGAAAGAACTTCCCAGGAATGTAGAAGTTGGGACTTGAAAGAAATGCACACTGGAATCTGTACACATGCCTTTCAGCATACAGCAAAGGACAGCTGCCCAACCCTGGAGGCAGGAGGATGCTGAGTCTTGCCCTGGAGGGTCTGGAGCAGTGGAATGACCATAGACTGTGGTGAGACAGAGCCCTGGGTTTGAATCTTATTTTCACCATTCCTTGTGTGACTGTGGGCAGGTCACTCCCCAGTCTGAGCTTCTGTTCCTCATCTACCTCATCTACAGTGGAAGAACAACTTCCCTCCTCTCGAAGCCGCTGGGAAGTATCTTTATGAGTTTCTGCGGGCTGCCCAGATGAGTCTTCCTTGTCACTCCAAAGCATCAGGGAGGAAGGCCAGAGGGGGTTTCTGGGGCTGCCCTAGCTGCAGAACCTGCTGGGCCCTCGGGAACCCTCGCGGTTGTCCTGTCAGGCAATGGTTCAGCGCAGTTAGGGCTCCCAGCCCAGGCTCCAGGACTGGTGAGACCCTCAGAGTCAGTGGGCTCCCCCACACTTTACTGTCACCCCCTCCTCAAAGCCCACCAGCCAACTCTCCAGCTGTCCCTAAGCCAAGCAGGGCAGTACTGCTCTTCTAATCTCGTTTTATAAATTAATCCCTCTCTTCCCTTAATCATTTTCATTGCCTGCCTCTGAACCCACTCCAATCCATCTACTGCTCCTGCACTTTCTCCCACATATCATCTCCTTTGTGTCCCTCTGGCTGCAGCGAGAGGCCCCCCACATGGCCTGCCAGTGTCACTGCATTCCCGTCTCCCGGTGAGAGGGTCAACTTCCAGTGCCAGGTGGGCCTGGCCCCTTTGCCTTTGGCCCCTTAGAGACAGCTAAGTGAAGCCGAGATCCAACACACCTGGACTGAAACCCTAAGGCTGACACTTACTTGCTCGGTACCCCCAGGGAAGTCCCTTCACTTCTCTGGGCCTCATCCTCTTCATCTATAAAATGGAGCAACTGGCAGGGACCCAGGTGAGACAAGTGCTTTGCAAAGGGCTGGGCACATTTTAGTCACTCTGTTCACTTTGGGGGAGGACAGGGCTGCACTGACTCTGAGGGGCCCACCAGTCCTGGAGCCTGGGCTGGGAGCCCTAACTGCGCTGAACCATTGCCTGACAGGACAACCGCGAGGGTTCCCGAGGGCCCAGCAGGTTCTGCAGCTAGGGCAGCCCCAGAAACCCCCTCTGGCCTTTCTCCCTGATGCTTTGGAGTGACAAGGAAGACTCATCAGTTCTCCCCTCGGCCCTGTCTGCTTCTCTTCTCATTCACACCCTGCCCCCCAGCCCTAGAGCTCCCTGGCTTGCTTGGCATAGGGCCCCACAGCCCACCATGGCCACAAGCAGGAGCCTCATTCCCCAAGCTGCTGTCAACTTCCATTGGGAATGAAGGGCTGTCCCCCATCACAGAAAGGAAGAAGGCTTGACCTGAAATAGCAGCCTGCAACAGCAAGAGAGGGGCTCTGGGTGTGATGCGCTGGGGGCCCTTGTGGCCCAAAGCTCAAAGGGATGATCAAGATGCTGAAAGTTACCCTCACTTCCTCTCCTGTGAATCATCTCCTAGATGTTCTCTGGAGAAGGGAACTCCTCTGTTTGGCTGCCTAAGCCTTGGGAGGATAGGGCAAGGTTGAGGGAACTCAGCTTTGTGGAGCACCTACTCTGAATTTTCCCAACAGCCCTGTGAGCCTGGCTGAGGGGATCATATCCCATAACTTGTCCACTTGAGTGCCTATGCCATGTGGGGTGCTTATGGATTCAGCAGCAACAAACGCAGTAGACACAGTTCCCACTACGCTGAGCTTACCATGCAGAGAATGGTAGAGCAGCTTCTGAACCCTGGTCTGTCCGATGCCAACACCTGTGCTAATAACCACTACACTAAGATGCCCCATGTTTCAGACAATGAAAAGAAAAAACCTTTCTAGTTGTATGACAAACGAGGTGGCTGACAGTGATCGAGAGGCTTCTCAGGACCAGTCCGAGCACTCTAGGAGCTGATGATCTACAGGAGTGACATGGCAAGGATAGGAATAGGGCAGTGGGGACACAAGGGAGCAAGTCCTGTCTGCAGGAGTGGGGCAAGGCTTGGTGAGCCAGAACTTTTAAGATGGCTCTTAAAGGATACATAAGAACTAAGAGTTGGCCAAGCTGACAGGGAGAAAATGACATCATAGATGGACACAACTCTAGTAAGTGCCAGAGCTAGTGCCAGCAGACCCATGACAGTGGGACCCCCACCCCTCTTTCCCTGTCAGCTGCATGCAGGCCCCCACCTGGGGGAGGGGGCAGTTTAGAGGAACCTGGGCTCCTATCTCTGCTTTGCTCTTTCTTGGATGTCTGGCCTTCGACAATCACTTCTCTCTGAGCCTCAGTTCTGCAATCTAAATGCTGGGCACCCAGTCAGTGTGAGATAATAGACAGCTATTTTAACTGGTATCTTATTATTATTGTTATCTTCATCAATATCTTCACTAAAACTCATCTCAAAATGACCACATTGTAGGGTGTCTGCCCCAGCCCCACCTTGATCTGCCTGCATTTTCCCTTGCCCCACATTTTCTCACCTACCTTTAATTCACCCTGAGCCCCACCTCTGCCTCTTCTATAACAGACTGGCTTGGCTCTGGCTGAAGTCCAAAAGGTCAGACCCTAGCAAGCTCCTAGCAGACTTTAGAGCACTTAGCATCCTTTCTGCCAGTCCCCCACCATTTTCGGGGAAAAAAAGGTGGAACAGGGAGAGATTTTTCTCTCCCTGCTCCAATTGGGATGGGTTCTGCTGCACAGATTGCATGATCTGGGCTGAGGTTTGTCTTCTTCATCTGCTTTGTCCACCCCAGGATGAAAGGAAGAGAGAGTTATTTTGGGTGAGAGTCTGGATGCAAAACTATTCTCCCCTCCCACCCCCACCCACCATAGCCCACTCAAGACCTCCACCACTGACAGCCAAAGGCAGCCCCTTCTGAGTAGCACAAGGTCAACCCTCCCTGAACTCGTTGCATTGCTGAGGCCTGGCCTCCCTCAGGCTTCTCCCAGGCCAGGGAGGCTGGGAGGAGGCAGTGAGGGAGGTTGTTGTGGAGGGGGGAATCCGGGGCCAGAAGTCCAGCCTGGTTCTTATTTCCCTGGCTAGGGCTGGGAACTAGAGTCTGGTCTGTCTTCAGTCCCTAGCTGCCCCCCCACCCACCTTGTGCAACGCTTCTCTGCTTTCAGGAGCGGCCCATAACCGCAAACACATTTGCTAATGCAGCTAGCTGGCCTGCCCTGGGACAGCTGGCTGGGCCCTGTGCCTGGGGCCAGGCCAGGCAAAGGGCAGGGGGCCTGGCTGGGAAAGGGGCCTGAGGCTTCTCCTCCTCCTCTGCTAAGCCGCCTGCATAGCAGTGGTCACTGCCTCTCTGACTCCACAGCCCCTCTCTACTATGACTCCTTCTAGGGCTAAGTAGGATATCAGAGAAACTGAGGACACTAGAGAAGGATTGCATGATGGTTGCATACTGTCCAGCCCAAGAATGAGGCAGCCAGACATGCTCTTTGGCCAAGAAAACACTTTGCCTGCCTGAGCTAAGGGGGTTTCTTGGCCTGAGCCCTCCCACATAGCATCTCCTTCTGAGAGGAGCCACCTATAGGAATGGAAAATACAGGGCTCAGGGAGGGCTGCGGGCTTATAGGTTGCTCAGGAGGGCAAGAGCGGAGGAAGGCTGGAACTTCCCATCTCTGCCACTATGAGACTTGGGTAATCACTTCCTTTCTCTGAGCCTCAGTTTCTCCATCCTGCCCTGATTACCTCACAGACTTGCGATATGGGAATGAATAGGCAAGTGTCTTATAAACCGCAAAGCTCTGTACCCATGAAAATAAATTATTCTACCAGACCATACACTCTAGAAGGGCTGGAATCGTGTCTGAGCTAACCTCTGTGTCCCCTGTGATCCAGCCCTGGGTGCCACTGTAGGGGATGGCTAGAGAGATGAGCCTGGGGACTGAGAGACACAAGTCAGTGCTAGCTTTTGTCAACCCTCAGTTCACGCAGCCTCTGGGAACCAAGACTGAGTCCTGGGGTCCCTGGGTTCCGGAGCTGGAGCTGTGACTGTAGCCCACCCCCACCCAGACAGCCATCCCAAGGCCCCAGACTCACTCAGCTGCCCACATCCACCCTCCCCCACTCCTCCCATCACACGCAAGGCATGCAGCTCAGCTTCCCCCTGCCAAGACAACCCCACCCTGGCCCCATAGCCCCTCTCCAAAGACAGGGGCCTTTCTCTGCCACGTTCCTGGAGGCTTTTCCACTTAACAGGGCCTTGAAATCCATTTGCTGCAGACTGTGAACTTCCTTTCCGTGCTCCTGCCCGCTGGCCCTCTTCTAGGCTGACCACCCCCCACTCCCAACCCCACACTGGCGTCCGCCAGCTCATGGCCTAGCAGCTGTCACAATGATCTTCCCCTACTCAGGCCTCTGGGGCAAAGCGGGGGGCACCTGGAGGAGGTATTTGGGGCCTAGGAAGCAGCAGCAGCCTGGACTAAGAAAGCAGGCTAAAAGCTCACTTTCTAGGAGTGTTCTGAGCTCCAGCCTAGCCTCAAAGGGGTGCTTTCCCTTCTTTCAGCCTGCTAGAGAAGGAAGCCACCTCCTTTAAGACTCTAAAGTCACAGAGAGACTGGGCACTGTGGCTCAGACCTGTAATCTCAAAACTTTGAGAGGCCTAGGAAGGAGGATAGCTTGAAGCCAGGAATTCTAGACCAGCCTGGGCAACACAGCGAGATCACATCTTTATTAAAGCTTAAAAAAATAGCTGGGTATGGTGGTGCATGCCTGTAGTCTCAGCTACCCAGAAGGCTGAAGCAAGAGATCACTTGAGCCCAAGAGGTTAATGCTACAGTGAGCCATGATTGTACCACTGCACTCCAGCCTGAGTGACAGGGCAAGACCCTATCTTGAAAATAAAATATACAATAAAATAAAATAAAATAAAATAAAATGCCACCAAGGCATTTCTCCTTAGATAACACCTCCATCCCTAATGGCCTTTGCCCTTGTGTCCTCATGGCCCTCCTTCATGGCCTTCCCTCATGGCCCATGGTCCATGGCTGTGCTGCTGGTACAGGTACACGACAGTGGCCAGATAACCCTCCAGGCATAGCTGGGAAGGTAGGTATTCTGGGCTCTAGTCCTACCTTAGCTACAATCCATGACCTTGATTGTAGCTAAGTCTGGTCTTGATTCCTTTGGAGGCTCCTCCCCGCCCAGCCCTGACATCCTCTTGTTTCCTGAATTCAACTCTGTCCTCTACTTCCCCTGAGAGGTGAATCCCAGGTCTTTGTGCCCTTCTTTCTGGACTCCAAAATTCTTCCATGGTCTGCCACAAAGTTCATTCTCCATTTCACGAGGCCCTCTGAAGCTGTAGAAATGGAAGGCAGCTGACATCCACTGAGCACCTACTAAGGCCAGGCATTTTCATACTTTCTACCTCATTTTCATATTAATATCTTCACAGTACCTGCTAAGGAAACTGAGGCTCAAAATGGAGAAATGACCCATAGGCCCAAGGCCAAGAAATGGTGGCACCACAACTTGAGCCTGGGTAGTTGGACCCTCTCATCTGTGTTCTTTCCTCGTCCCCTTCACATGCCCATGTCTGCACACCAATGTCCTCTTGTCACAGAAAGAGGTCCAGTTCATCTGTACTTGCTTTGCAGCAGCTGGTCATAGAGTTTCAGATCCTGCTCAGGTTTCAAATGGTGAAACTTTGTGCTGACCCGTGTGCAGCTTGTGACCTACTCTGGCCCGAGGCTCCATCTCAGCTCTATTTCCCTAAAATTTTATTATTCTAAAGCTAAAGCCAGAGTGAAGAAAAAAAGCGTGCACCAAGGACAGAGCACTTGGAAGAGGGAGGGAATGCCTTGTGTGTCTCAAGTTATCCAATCTGCTGAGCACCGATTGTGTGTCAACAACTGGTAGCCAGTTTCACATACCTTCTCTTGTTTAAATACAACAACCCTTTGGGCAAGCAACAATCTCGGCCTTTTTATAGATGAGAGACTGAGGCACAGACAGAAGAAGTAATTTGCCCAAGACCACACAATGAGAAAGTAGCATGGTATTTTCCCCATGCCCACTCCTACACCTCAGTCTGGCCTATCCCCAAGGGAGGAAAGAAATCCTGATTTCTGCAAGAAGAGGTTCCCCCTGTCCCAAAGACCTCGGGCCCAGAAAAAGCACCATGAGCACAGAGAACCTATATGGCAGAGGTCAGGGATACAGTCCTAAGTCAAAGTTTGCCTTATCCCTGCTGCCTGGAGCTCACCCTTGCACTGGCTCTGGGGGATTGCCTGTCTCTCTCCCCATCTGTCTTTCTCATCCTTCCCCACTCTGGTTCTCAACAGTGAATTTGTGTGAAACCTGGACTGAATTACCACCCATTACCCAACCTGCCTCATTCCAAATCCCTGGCATTAATGCAATCAATGGAGGGGAAGCGGGCTCCCTTCAGCCCCCTGTCTGGCCCGCCCAGCACTGGCTTCCTGGTGCTGCTAAAGCCCTGCGCTGCTCCAGCCCCTCCTCCTCCTTGCATATGTACAGGTCCCACACACCATTCACACATGTGCCTATAGAAACTAAGCAGGTCCTCTATCCACAGAAAAGGCTCTTCTAAAACCTCAATTGAATGAAGACATATACGTGCATATTTATTATTTCAGTGAACGTTTATGAGGCACCAACTCTGTGCCAGGCACTGTTTCAAGGCACTGGAGATACAGCAGTGAACAGCCCAAAGTCCTTGTGTTCATGGACTTTAGCATTTAGCCAGGGGAAGGGGTGAACAATAAACAAGTAACCATAAATTAACAAGTTAATCCCAGATTGTGACAGGAGCTATGAAGAAAATAAACCAGGTTTATGTAATAATGATGTTAGAGGGGGCTATCTTAGATTGAGTGATCGGGGAAGGCCTCAGTGAGCAGATAATGCTTGGGTCGAGACCCAGTTGATAAGAAAAAGCCAGCTACGTGGGAATCTGGGGGAAGGGTTTGATGAAGAAACAGCAGAAAACGTAAAGGCACTGAGGTGGAAATGAACGTGATGGGAAAAAGGGGTAAAAGCTGAAGTTGGAGAGATAGAAAGGGACCATATCACATAAAGCCTTATAAGTCAGGGTAAAGACTATGAGTTTTACTCTATGTGTGATGAGAAGCCATTAAAGGGTTTTAAACATGTTAAAGAGTGCGATTGAATTTGTGTTTTAAGATCACTCTGGCTGCTACAAGGGGTATGGATCATTGAGGGGCAAGGGTAGAAGCAGGGAAATGTATTGCACCAGTCCAGGTGAGAGATGATGGTGGCCTGGCCTAAGCTGGTGGCCAGAGAGAAGCAGATATCAAATGGGTAATTAGCTACAGCAGACTTCAGTAGAGGTGTCAGGCTCTTCCTGATTACCTCCAATGGGTGATTCCTCCATATATCCACTTGAATTGTCTAGTTAGGCATCTCAAATATACTCTGGCTACAAAAGAATACTTGATTCCCCATCATCACCACCACCAAACCAGGCAGTTAGAGATACAAGCATGGAGTTTAGGGCAAAGATCAAGATTGAAGATACAAATCTGGGGGAGTCGTTGGCATATAGATGGTATTTAAAGCCATGGGGCTTGATGAGATCATTTATAGAGGAAATATACGTAGAGAAGATGAGAGCATCTAAGACTAAGATCCAACATTTAGAGGAAGAGCCTGCAAAGAACCAGAGAAGGAACAATCAGAGAAATGGGAGGAAAGTCTGAAACAAGGAGAGCATGGCTCCAGGAGGGAGTGGTCAACTATAGCCAATGTTTCTGAGAGGTCCAGAAAGGCAAGGCAGATCGTTGGGGTTGGCAATGTTGGGTCACTGGTGATCTTTGACAAGAGAAATATCAGCGGGCATGGAAGTCCGCTAGGGTAGCTAGAGGTGAGAATGAGCTGTGAAGAAGCAGACACGTTGAGTGTAGAAATCTGGTGTTAGAGGTCCCACTGTGAAGGAAAGCAGAGTGATGGGGCAGAAGCTGGTGGAATACATGCGTGAAGAAAAAGTAGTAGGGCAGTGGATTGGAGGCCTAAGTGAGGACGAAGCCTTGGTAGGTAAGGGTACTAGAGGGAATAAGAATAATAGGATGTGGGATCAAAAAATGAGATGATTGAAATCAAGATTCTTAAACTCATGTCATTAATTGTGATGGCAAGGTCAGGGGTATGGCCAAGAGAATCAATGACTGAGATGGGATGAAGGGCCAGATCCTTGGAGGTGTGAGGTACTCCAGGAAGAGAAAAGCCAGGGTGGTAGGTCTATGTTAATGAAGAAGTTGCAGGATGCAGGAGTAGAGAGGAGACAGTGAGCCACCTACTGACATCTTCAGTGAATGGGGGGCAGCAACAAATGCAGTCAAAAGATGGCAGCCTTCAGGAGGGGTGGGAGATGAGGCAGTCTTTGGAAGAGCCACCATTTTAGAAGGAGGAAGGAAAACAAGTGGTCTAGAAGCAGCCATGGGAAACAAGGAGGACATCTACCCCATCTCCCTGCCCAGAGGTATGTGGGGTGTGGGAGAAAAATATAGCCCCCCAAAATATAACAGGAGAGTTGTGATCTTGGGGTATACAAATAAAGGAAACGGTCATAAGAGATTGAGCATATGGGGAAGGGACAACAGTTGCTACCCATAGACCATGGGTCCCAGAAGGCAGAGTGGAATGGTTTGAGGAGCTTGGAAGGAATGTAAGATGAGACCCAAAGTAGGGACTGTACAGAGCAATGGAGAGACTGGAGTTTGGGGGGTGATGGAAGACCAGGAGGCCTGGCTTCTGTGGTGAGCGAGGTAAAGAGGAATATGAGTCCTAATGGGATATAGCAGGATTCCTTCAAGAAAATGGGCTCATCAGGTCAAGCCAGCAGACATGGGGAGGCTGAACGACTGCCTGCCTGCTACTGGCTGGTGGTGCTGAGGCTGAGGGTGAGCTAAGACCTGTAACTAGGGGAAGCTCTGTAGGCCTCCCATATAACCTGCAGGGGGCAGTGTCTCTGTTGAGAGAGAAGACAATTTCAAACAAGCAAAGCATGGAAACACACGTCCAAGCAGCCCCTCATAACTGCATACCCTCAGATACACACTTGTATGCACACAGAGACCCTAGACCAACCCCCCACGAAGCATAAACATGTGGACAAAATCATATGTATATGCAAATGTACATAAGCAGGCATGTACACTTTCGCATGTACCAATGTACACACACCATGCATACAGGCCCAACACACCATGCATAGCCTTATTACCCCATACCATCATATACACGCATGCATGCACACACCCACGCACACGCACATGCATGCAGAGGCAACCGAGACTGGGTTTTCTTAAGTCTTGCCAAGCCACAGACATCAGAAAATCAAGCTGAAGTTGAACAATCCAACCCAGAAAAGGGGGAGGAGATGAAGGGCGTGAGAATGAGGTGTGTGTTGGGGTAGTCAGGAAGCGAGGAGCAAGGGAGCCAAGTGCTGAGTTAAAAAAAAAAAAAAACTAGACCGTTTGGAAAAGGGAAAGCCTTCAGACAGAGCAGGAATGCAGGCTGTAATTAGAATCGCTTCAACCGTCTCTAGATTGGGAGAGGATAGGCAAACTGGTTACACATGCGGCATGGCGATCCCCAGCCCAGATAACACCGGCAAAGCATGTGCACGTGTGCGCATGTGCACATGGGAGCATGCTAGGGCTGTGGAAAATGCACTTAACTGAACCACATTGGACCCTGGGGAAGCCAATGTGAGGTAGCCTCCTTCACTTGCCCCTGCAGCCACTTTCCTTCAGGCTGGACTTCTCACCAGACTCAGGGCCACCACCACAAACATGTGTGTGTCCCCAACAGGGTAGGACTTGCCAAAGGCCACAGAGTGGGCCTAGGGAGTGACGTGGTGACGCAGGCACTGGATTGGGAGACAGTATCTCTGAGCTGGAGTCCCAGGTAAGCCACTGACAGGCTGCCTTACTGGGGCCACATTCCTCCCCTGCTCTGGGCCTCTGTAGCCTGAAGGGAGATCTTGGGGTCCTACCAATCTGGCCCTGAGTGTTCATCCAGGACTGTCGGTTCTGAGCAGCTGGAAGGAAGCAAAGGAAAGAGATTTGTGGGGTGCCTGCAAGATGAGGAGCTGGGCTGGGAGAGATGTGAGTGTCTCTGGCTCCCCTGGTCCTGGGCAGAGGTTGCACTGAGGGAGAAACTTCACACGCTGGCCTGGCTGGTGTGCTGTGGGCCCCAGGGACTGAAGCAGGCCTAGGGAAGAGGGCCAGGCGGCCACAAACGGAATCCCTCCTATTCCCTCTGACCCTTCCCTTCCCTTCTTCTCACCTTTCTCCTCCAGGCTTTCTGGGAGGCCTCGGGGCCAGCTGCTATCATCACCAAAAATAGCTGAGGCAGCTTTGGGTGTGAAGGAGCCCCTCTTACTTGCAGAGTCCCAGAGGCCTGGCAGGTGGCAGTTGGTATCTATGGCCCCTCCAAGCCTGAGAGATCAGATTATCCTTTTCAAGGAGAAATCTTGCAAGCCCCAGTTCCAGCCAAAAGCTTAGGTTCCCCATGCACTGCCCTCTTTGTTCTTTGTTCCCCAGTATCCCAGCGACTCCAACTTAGAGCCTCACACAGTGGGTAGCCTGGATCCTGGTGCTCAGAGAACTATAATAATAACAATGATAATAATAATGGTTAACACTTATTGAAAATTACTGTGTGTCAGGCACTTTGCCAAATGCTTTGCGTGTATTAACTCATGACTCTTCACAACAACCCTTTGAGGTAGGTCCTGTATGCCCATTTTATAGGTGAACAAACTGAGGCACAGACAGCTTAAGTACATTACCCACGGTTACACAGCTAGCAAGCAGCAGAATGAGGATGCTTTTTATTCTTTTAATAGCAGATTCCTTCAGGGAGAGAAAAATTCTGATAACGATAATAGTAATAGTTAATATTTATTCATCTTCACAGGCATTGGGCAGCTGAAAGAGCCTCGAAGCTAAAGGGATGAAGGGTTAAATCCTTGGTTTGCCCCTCACTAGCTGTGTGACTGAGCAAATGCCTTCCCCTTTCATAGCTTCTTGAGTTTCCTCATCTGTAAAATAGAAATAATCACAACAGCTGACTCTCAGAGTGGCGAGAGGATTGTAGGAGACGATGTGTGAGGAGGTACTTAGCACAGAGGAGCTCACATCGCCCTCTTGCCCCTTCTGAAAGATACCTGGGGCTTTTTGTCTCATTCTCTCCAGTGGCCGGGTGGAGACCACCTGAAGTCCTGAGCCCAGGCTGTTCTTTCCACGTGGCACTAACGGCTCAGTGCCCAGGGCCTCCGGGCTTTTCAGGGGCCTGTGAAAACATGTGAGCCCCAAGAAAATTTATTGGCTCTAAAATATGAAAAGAAAACAGCAGAATTGGAATTAATAAATGTTCTATTATATGTCTACAAAATGTAATATAATACCAACCTCATTAATTGTTAAATTTAGTATTGCTAAAAATTTCATTACATTTGAAAACAATTTGTTGGTTAGATTTCCTCACTTTGCAAGAATTCCCAAGTATGCACAGTGATTACAAAGAAATCAGAGCCAATTGGGAATGAAACGAGTTACTCATAGGCAAATAATTTCGAAAGCGGAATTATAAAAATCCTTTGAAATATTTTATAGCAAAAATTACATTTAATATGGGATGTGGGAGCATTTTCATATATATGACATGCTGTGGGGTGAAGCCTCTAAAAGTGAGAGTGCCTAGGGCCTGCCCCAAGAGAGAGGGAACAAGAGCCCCTCTGAGGCACAGTGGGATGGGGGAAGCATCCATGCACCATGGTGGGCACCCACCGCTCTGGTTGTTCCCCTCATCTCCTAAAAAACAAAAACAAAAACAAAAAACAACCAACCAAACAAACAAAAAAACACCAACCAAAAAACCACCCTGGCCACATGCGTATAGGCGCTGGCAGAATGGCCCTTGTGGAGCAGCCCTTTCATGTACTGCCCTCGGCTCTTATCAAAGGCCCTTTCAAGAAACAGGCATGCCTGTGTGCCTCTCATAATCAGGAAGAGAAATAAACATTATCTGACTAAAATTGAGAAGAAAACAACCATGTGTAAACGGTGTCTGTTGGGTTGTCAAGCCATTGCCCAGGACATTGTCCACTGGACTGCTCAGTGCCCCCCAGGCAAGGGCCCACATGAGGTGTTTCTCTCCCAATTTAGCACCGGCATAAACTTGGGGTCCCTTGAGTACCTGTCAGTTTCTTCCTCTCCGATACCGAAAGCGGCAGAATGATCTGCTTCTGGCTGGCTCACAATGGGAGACCGCCCCTGCACAGGCAGGGAGTGAGAAGCACACAGGCCACCACTTACTTCTACGTGACCTCGGCCAGGTCCCTTCCCGCTGAGCCTCATGTGCAACACGGGGTTAAGTCACAGGGTTACCGTGAGGGTGCACTGAAATAATGAATGTCAAGTGGAAAGAACGGGCCTCCGTACTGTTAAGAACGCCAGGTTGGGAGCGGATTTGCTCTCAACTGCTGGGACTTGATGACTCAGGCCTCCCACCCCAAGATGCCTATCTGCTCTGCAGGATCTCTGACATCCCAGCTCTGTGACCAACACATGCCAGCAACTTGACGAGGTCAAGCCCCTCCCTTGTCAAATCTGCATGCCCATGGATCACCGATGAGCTGGGAAGATTCCACCATGGCTTCCAGCTTTCTGGGAGCTAAGATGACTCATTCTCACCTAGGCTTGAAGTCCCCTCTCTCGCTAGTTAACCTTTTCCTGGTTTCTGATTTCTGTCCTCTTCTTCTTACCTCTTCAATGCAAAAACACAGTGAGGATACAGTTCGGCCAAGAGCTCTTTGTCCTACTTACTGCTGTGGCCAATGCAGGGATGAACGAGCCCAAGCAAGAGGCTGGTGGCATAATGCCAGCTCATCAATGGCAGACAGCATTGGGGCTAATCCACCATCTGCAGCTGGGCCACCCACTCTCCAGGCCAAACACCTTGCTACCAGCTCAGAAAAGACTCCACCCACTCTTTTGAATGCCATTTCTCCACTGCCCCATCCTCTCTCCCTCAACCCATCCTCTGCCTCCTCTTGTCCCCCACACGCCACTAGCCTTCCCTCCTTTGTGCTTTTACCACTTTGTATGTGCCTCCATTGTGGTCCTTAGCAGCTCTTGGCTCCTTGGAACAGCATTTCTGGGCTCTCGCCTCTGCCTCTCTCCGACCACCTCAAGAACAGAGCTTGTGTGGTTTCATCTCTGCGTCTTTGGTGCCCTGCACAGGGCTTACCATGGGGTGTATCTACTGAAGGAACGGAGTTCAGCATAGGTGAAGGGAACAGGGAGAGAAGTAAGAGTGACTCTGTCCTCTTGGGTTAGTTCTTCCAACTCTGGGCCAGGACTCAGAAGATCTGGGCTCAAATCCCTTACCATTTTTAGTTGTGTGGCCTTAGACAAATCACCTCCCTTTCCTTTGAGCCTCACTTTTAAGACCAGAAAAATGAGGATCCCAGTCCCTCCCCTGCCTCCTGCATGGGCTGTTGTGGAGATCAAATAAGCAAATGATTGAAGAAGTATGTTAGACGTTGTGAACTGCTAAAGTTCCATGTATTTTCCCATCCTGGGAATTCTCTGAGTTCATCCTTGTGAAGAGACTGCAAGCTTCCTGGGAACATGCAGACTGGTCAACTGCACACACAAACACCTGCCCACTAAACCACTCCATTGCAAGGGAAACCCAGTTTGTGTGCTTATCACATGATGACTCACATTTGTACTGTGTGATCCAGTTTACAAACAACATCTAGAGGGCTTTCTGTGCCCTTTCATTACCTTAATACCTGCTTTTCCCCCACGTGTCAGGCAACCTGAGCGCCATTTGGCAGTTGACGATCACTAATAATAAAGGCAGCTAGCACTTACTGAGGACTTACTAAGTTCTGAGTGTTCTGCATTTATTAACTTACTTGACAGGTACCATTATTTTCCCCATTTTTAGAGATGGAAAAACTGAAGGTCAAAGAAGTAACTTGCCCAAGATCACAGAATTAGTACACAGCAAAGGTATGGCTTGGTCCTAGGTATTCTAGCTCTAGAGTCTGTGAGTTTAATCACTGAGCTGTACTACCAGACAATAAATTGAGGTTCAGAGAGGGGAAGTGACTTGCCCGAGGTCATGCATACAATGGGTTAGTGGCATTGCCTGGATCCTCTAACTCAGATCTTTAGCACTTTCTACAACCTGGACTTTTCTGTTAAATACGTAATGATCTGTAAATGAACATTTCACTGTGCTCTATGGATGGAAGGGAGGTGTTGTATGAGGGAAGCAGATCAGAAATATTTCTTATGCTTCCAATTCAATAAACACTTTTTCTTGCTCTCAAGGAGACCCTAATTATAATATTCAACTGCAGGCACCAGAGGTTCATCCAGTAACTAACAATGGCCTTGGAAACAAAGGAAGGATCCTTCACTTTCCTGCTTGGGCTGGACCTGGGAGGGTGGAAGACCTGGGGATGTGGGAGTAAACAGAGAGGCATCTCCAGCAGACGAACTGCCTGAGCAAAAGTGTGGCTGTGGGAAAAGGCCTGATGTGTTCTGGAAATAGTGCTGGGTCCCAGGCCACTACAAGACTTTGTGGAACAGAAGTGGGGACTTGAATACCAAGCGAAGGAATTGGGACTTCATTTCTGCAAGTGACAAGGAATCCACTTACTTTCTGGTTGCCGAGAGAAGCTACACCCAAGGAGTAATTCAAGGGGAATAGACTCAGACAGTCATGATATGTCCCAGCTAGAAAGGACACTGAGACCTTCCAGAGGTGCCAATGACTCAGACAAGGTCAACCAGTGAGATTGTAAGAATCAGGCCTTTTTATTATTATTTTTTTTATTTTTATTTTTTTTGAGACAGAGTCTCGCTCTGTCATCCAGGCTGGAGTGCAGTGGCACGATCTCGGCTCACTGCAAACTCCGCCTCCTGGGTTCAAGTGATTCTTCTGCCTCAGCCTACTGAGTAGCTGGGACTACAGGTGCCCGCCACCACGCCCGGCTAATTTTTGTATTTTTATTGGAGACGGGGTTTCGCCATATTGGCCAGGCCTCGACCTCCTGAACTTGTGATCTGCACACCTCAGCCTCCCAAAGTGTTGGGATTACAGGTGTGAGCCACTGTGCCTGGCAGGAATCAGGCCTTAAGTTGGATCTCGGCAGACCTTGGAGATTTGTACAAGCAGAGACAAGGGAGGAAGGACCATAAGAGTGGGGAGTCCGGTAAAAGGGAGAAAAGGGACCTGACTTGGAGCAGCCCCACATCCCATCCCTATACCCACCCAGGCTGTCAGGTGTGACTTTGGGTAGGGGGCTTCCTAAAGGGGTAGTCAAGTCCCTGGAGTCTTCTTGGTTGCCCAGAATCCTGGGCCAAGGCCCACGTCTGGGTGTCGGGGAGGGACCCCAGAGCCACGCCCTTGGTCTCCTTCTCTGCAGGAAGCCCTCAGGGAAGAGCTTGTCAGGGGAATAGAAGGGCTGGCTGGGCCCAGCTGGCCAGGCAAGTGTCCTGGTTTGAGAGAGGCCAGGCCTAACTCAGAGCAGGCAGCTATCCCCAGCTGGTGGGGGAGCCAATTAGAGCCAGGGTTAGGTGGGGTCCTGGTGGCCTCTGCCCTGAGTCCTCCACTCCCAGCTGGCAATCATTAGGTTTGCTCAGAGGATCCCTTTCAGGAGAGGTCGACTCTGGGATGGATCAAGGTGAAGGAGAGGCTGGCACAGAGGACCCCACTACCTAGACCACACACTGAGCCCCCCACCCCACGGCTGCCGGCTACCTTGAGCATGTCAAAAAGACATTTAAAATACCTAGTCAGCCCCTTATCAAGCCATGTGTGCCCACATCCTCCCTGCCCCTCATTTGATAAGCACGTGTCCCGTTGTCATGGGGAAATGTGGGCGCTATAAGCTCACGGGCCTGCCTCTCAGAGCAATGGGCCCATTAGTCAAACAAAAGCTGCTAGGGGAGTGCTCCACTCTGGGACTGGGAACATGGGTTCCAGGAAGCCCCAGGATACATAGTCCCGGGGAAAACATACACAGGGGCTGAAGCCATGCCCCTTCTTCCTCCAACCTTCAGACCCAATGGCCTGTTCTCCAAAGTCCCAATGTCCTCATCTGTAAAATGGGCACAATTCCTTCCTCACAGGGCTGTTGTGAAGCTGAAACAAGAGACTGGATACAACATTCCCACCACAGTCCCAAGCACAAAGTAAGTAGTACGTGCTAGGCCAGCCCACCCACTTTTTGTACCTACAAAAGGGGTCAGGATAAAACTGGTGAAAATCCACCAGTCCATGAAGCACCTACATGTTAGAAGTTGGAGGAGGCGGGGCATATCCTCTGAACTCTGCCTCCTCTGCTCTACTGATGCAGCAGTAGAGGCCAAGAGAGGTTAAGTGACTTATCCAAGACCACATAGCTTATCAGTGGTAGGTCTGGGACTGGAATCCGGGTTGCCTGTATCATAGCACACTAGAGTGCTGCTCATCTCACAGCCCTGATTTGGCCCCTGCAGCAATATTGGGTGTTTTTCCGTACCCCTCTTTTGAATAGGATGTGATGAGGACACCTCTAGGTAATGTCCTGGCAGGGCTGGGCCTGCAGATAGGGGGTCCTCTGCCTTTACTCTGTGCTACAGCAGTGTGGCCCCATTGCAGGCAGAGAGAGAAAGAGAGGGAGAGAGAGATGCTGACTTCAGTGGGCTACCATATCGCATTGCAAGCTCATATCTCATTTGCTGTTCACCAGTCCCTGGCCCCCCTTTTCTTGCTCTTTCCCGGGCAGAGCTGCATGGTTTGCATTATTCCCCTTCCCGCCCACCTCCATCCCCGGATATCTTGGTTCCATATTTTCCACGCTGAGGCTCAGTTTACTCCTGGCTGGGCTCTGGGCCTGCACCTGGATTCTAAAAGGTCTGGGGGGTTGTGAGAGAGAGAGAGAGTGAGAGAGAGTGTGAACGTGTGTGTGTGTGTGTGAACGTATGTCTGTGTGTGTGTGTGTGTGTGTGTGTGTGTGTGTGTGTGTGTGTTTTGAGTGGGGGAATGCTGCTGTTATCCAGCCCTTCTCTCTGTCCTGGGTGCAGGCCACCAGAACATCCTCCCTACCCTCTGCCTTTCACTTTCTGCCTCTAAGATGACATTTCTCAGAGTAATGACCACAGACCCCTGCTTCTGAATCACTAGAAATAAGGACTTCCCAGCCCCACCCAGACCTATAGAATCCACATCTCTGGGGCCAGGGCTCAGAAATTTACATTATGACCAGTGTTTCATTCATAAAGATTCCGCTTGACTTTTTGCCTTTAAATCTTCACTGGCAAGGAGTTCATTTTGATACCTGATGTTGATCACTCCTGTCCCAAGTTCACTTAACAAATATTCACTGACCACTCAACATTTTCTGGGTTTAGCTACTAACTCTCTGGCTCTCAGAGCAATGGGCTCATTAGTCAAACAAAAGCTGCTAGGGGAGTGCTCCACTCTGGGACTGGGAACATGGGTTCCAGGCTACTGTCTCTGTTTCCTTTGCCAGCTCCTCTTCCTCGCCTATTCCTTGAATGCTGGAAGGCCCCGGGGCTCAGTCCTTCCCCCTCTTTTTCTGTGCTACCCAGCCTCCCTGCGTGAGCTCATCTTCTGTCAGCTTCAGTTCCTATTTGTGTGCTGAGAATCTCCACCCCAGGTCTCCCACCCAGTCCTCTCCCCCGAGCTGATTCAGCCCCATCCCAGCTTGAATGACCTCCAGGCCCCTCAAATTCAACAGGACCCATACTGAGCTCATCTTCTTCACACACTCAGTGAACTTTCTGAAGCACACATCTGATGACCTCACTCAGAAACCTTCTGGGACTCTCCTTGGCCCACAAGATCAAGTCTATACTCCGTAGCCAAAAGACAGAGCCTGGCCGCTATTTACCTCTCCAGCCTACCCTCTCCCCACTCTCCTCTCCTTGGCCTTCATCCCTGACTGCCCCACTCCAGATCGGATTGGCTGAATGACTCACAGTTCTATAAATGTACCAGGCGCCCCTCACCCCTGGTCCTGCATGTGTTACTTCCACTTCCTGGAACACAGGGGCATAGTGAGAGGAGGGCCAAAGGGGACATCTGTCTTTGAGCACCAGTCTATGGGGGTGCTTCTGAGATTCTAGTGGTGGTGTCCTTAGCCAGCATGAGAGGACAAAGGGGGCAGACATTTCCTTAGCACAATTGACTCTAGCCATGCCATTGTTGGCACACCCTTCTCCCACAGCTTCACCAGGCCAAATTCCATTTCCTCTAGGAAGCTTTTCCTTACTCTTCCAGGCTGAACTGTCAGTATGTTAATGATCAGAGATAAACCTCTAGGAATAGTGCCTGGTACACACTAAGCACTCAATAAATATTTGTTAATGACTGAGCGAATGTGTTATCTTATTTTCCTCTGTCAACGTATTCTATTATGATCCACAATTTCAAGACTATCTCCCACCTCCACCCTTATCCCATCCCACCCCCACCCCCACTCCAGACTATGTGCTCACCAAGAGCAGGGCAGCATCTTCTCTATATATCCATCCCCAGTGTACAGCAAACAAGAGCAGGTGCTCACCAAGTGTTCGATGAATTAGCTTATTGAGACCCCTCTCTGCCTGGCACTAAACTATGTCCTAGGGAAGCAAGCAATGATTAAAAGACAGAATATCGTGTCCCCTGCTCCTGAGACACTGGAAACTCCAGCTGGCATACTAAGGGTAGACAGGGCAAGTTGTTTGCTTTTTGGAGGCGAACAAAGTGAGGAGGAGAGAGTAACTTTTGACCAGTGCCTTGTTGGATGTGGAGGGCTCTTCTAGTCTTTGTCTTTGATTATAAAAACCAAGGCTTTTTGGTCAATTAAAGCTAAGTGCTGCTCATTCAATATCTCAGTTAATCCAGATATCAATCCCAAAAATAGGGATTCTCATCATCCCTGGTTTACCAATGACCAAGAGGAGGTGCCCCTGGTCATTCGTGTGGTGAGTAGCGAAGTTGGAACTTGGTCCCAGATTTCCCTGATCCCAGAGTTCACATGCTTACTACCACATCCTCTGCATCCAATTCCATACATATTGTAGACCATTTCAAACACACTATGTTCTAAAAAGAATCCCCAACTTGCCCCATTAGGTAAAGTTAGGCACAGATGCTTCCAGGCCTTTCCTCTTGCTGTTGCCCTAGAAATGAGAGGCAGCAAAGTGTGATGGTTCAGAGCATGGACTCTGGGGCAAGGCCACCCCGGTGTGTGCTCCAGCTCTGCCACTTACAAGCTGTGTGTCACGGAGCAGGAGGCTGTACCTCTCTGGGCCTCTGTTTCTTCATCTGTAAAATGGTGATGATGATAATGATACCGAATTCATAGAAGAATAAATGTTATGTCCATTGTTTAATGCTTATCTATTGTTATGAAGATTAAATAAGGTATAAAACACTTAGAATAGTACTTGGTGAATCTAAAGACAAAAAATATAGTACCTGGAACATAGTAAGTGCCCAACAAGTCTAAGTCATTATTAGGTACATTTTCTACAAAAAAAAGGGAACTCTACTAAACATGTAGCTTGCTATCCTGCTTTTTCCTGTGCAGCAGGATTCCGTCAGGTGGAGAAAAGCATTCTAAGCCAGTGGGGAGACATGTACAAGAGCATGGAGGTGGGGAAATATGTGATGTGTGTTAGGAAGATCAGAGAGGGTGGAGATGTAGACGAGGGCTGGATCCCAAGGGCCTCAAAGGCTCCCTTTACATGACAGGACTGGGAAGAAAGCCCAGGACTCCTCAAGACACTGAGAGCACTGCCCTCACATCATAGATCTGGCTTCTCAGCCCTCATCTCAGCTTGTCTGGCAAACCTCTAGCAGGGTTGCTGGAACAGGGACTGGACTTCCCCAGGCACCAGGGTTTCCGCTGTCCAGACAGCTGTTTATCTCTGTCTGCCCAGATCCGGCCTCCAGGACTGGTTCGTACTCAGGCATCTAAAGCATTCTCTTCTCCTCAAAAGCCAGAAGCAGGGGGAGGAGGTTGGCAGGGGCAGGGCCCTCTCCACATCTGGAGGTGCCACATTGGGGTGAGCTCACCTCTGAAAGCCAGGATGGGGAAGGCAAGGTGAAGGGGCCAGGGCAGCCTGCCAGGATGAGCTCCCCTTCTCAGCCGAGGTCTAATGGGAGCTGACAAGAGCAGCTGTGGGCCTTTGATCTGCCCTTCAGGTATGTGTCCCAGCTCAGGTTGGGGAAGCCAGAATGAGGAATGCTGATGAGGGTGGAGATAAGAAAAGATCAGTCCAACCAGGCAGAAAGGGCCTGGACCACCAGGCCAGGGTGCAGAAGAAGAAGGAGAGAAAAGCCTATGCTAGAGAAAGGCCTGCACAGCCCCAATCAGTGGCTGCCTGACCCCTTCCTTCCCCACAAAGGCGAGAGAGGCTCCTCTGGACTCAGCCAGGCCCCACTTGCATGGGTGGGGTTCACCCTGCCATGTGGTCTTCATTTCAGGTCTTCACACACACACACACACACACACACACACACACAAGTTCCACCCTGCCCTGGGGAGACATAAGGTGGGCTGAGCTTGGGACTTAAGTCAGCCTCAGCAGGTGAATTGGGGTGGGGGCCTCCTGGAGCTGCCAGCCCTGAGATGAAGGGTCCAGCCCAGGCCCAGTGGGTATTTTTCCAGTTGGCTTTGTCCCAGGAGACACCAGCTTGGCATGGTCTAGAAAGATCCTCAAACCTTTTGATTGCAGATTCTCAGGCCACCAGGACTCCCTCAACAGTGCTCTCCCAAGCGGTCAACCAGCATTTTCTTGAAGAGTGCCAGGGACAGGTTGCTCATCACCTCTCTAGGCAGGCCAACTTGCGGACTTACTTTGTCACACCTGGCACCTCTGGTCACACCTACAGCCCCACCATGGGCTGACTCTGTCTACCTTGCCTTCTGCCTCTTTAAACGAAATCCTCAGACACTGACCCAGAGAAAAGCATATGAGCCCACGGAAAATCAGGCAGCAGAGGGAGAGGAGCCAGCTGCTTATGTGAGATTCTAGGCTCTGATCATTTCTGTTGCAAGCAGACCCTGGTGAGATCCGAACCCAGGCCTCAGGGAGGAAAGCCAACCATTGGGCAATGAGGAAATGGAAGCTCAGAGAAGGGAGGAAGTTGCCCATGGCACATAGCTCTTTTGTAGCCTAGTGGACCATGGTCATTCTGGGTCCATTTCCCAGGCTGGCAGGAACCCTGAACGCCATCCCATTCCACTCCCACCTAATGCCCTGCCAGAGGACTTCTTGCATACCCCTAGCTTTGGGGTGCGGTTGGGGGGACTCAGTACCTTTCCCTTCTTGGACCACTCTAGTTGTCACAAAGTGGTTCCCTATTAAAAGTCTGGAGTCACCTCCCTGGAACCTTCCCCCTTGTGCCTGTTCTGCTTTCTATATTTTTCATAGATGGGGAGGGTACTTGGCCAGGGGGATGGGGTGGAAAGAGCAGTACATTTGAGAGCCAGCCTCCCTGGCTCATCTTTGGATGGTCCCTTCCCCTCCAGATTACATCTGATGATTTTTATTGAGCTCTAAGATTTTTTTGTCAGTGTTCTGCCCTATGACAGCCTTTCAGACTTCTGAGGATGAAGACCACACCTCCCACACTTACTCACAGCTTTCTCTTTTCCAGGATCAACAACTCCAGATTATTCAACTGATCCTTCTAGGGCATGAGTCCCTGTCTCCTCCCTGCCAGGGAACACCCCTCAGTGACAGGGGAAGTGGGGGAATCCAGAGTGACCTATACGCAGAACTGTGTGCTGAGAGGAAGAAGGAGGGAAGGAAACAAATTTGGACTTTCGTCTTCTCTATCTTTTTTTTTTTTTTTTTTTTTTTTTTGAGACGGAGTCTCGCTTTGCCGCCCAGGCTGGAGTGCAGTGGCCAGATCTCGGCTCACTGCAAGCTCCGCATCCCGGGTTCACGCCATTCTCCTGCCTCAGCCTCCCGAGTATCTGGGACTACAGGCGCCCGCCACCTCGCCCGGCTAGTTTTTTGTATTTTTTAGTAGAGACGGGGTTTCACCGTGTCAGCCAGGATGGTCTCGATCTCCTGACCTCATGATCCGCCCGTCTCGGCCTCCCAAAGTGCTGGGATTACAGGCTTGAGCCACCGCGCCCGGCCCGTCTTCTCTATCTTTATGCAGTCTTCTCCTTGACCTTATAGTTGCTCAGTTGCCCTTATTACTAAAGCCCCAAGAAGCAAGACCTGAAGCAGACACCTGAGACACTCCTGATGCCTTCTCCCCTCCTGTCAGGGCTGAAACTAAGATCCCCAGGAATCAACCCCCATCCAGTTTCCCTTCCTTCTGGAATCCTGTCTGAAGATCCTCAAAGGCCAGGCCTAGAGATCTCCTACAGAGGCTGGTTTGGGGGAAATGGAATCTGCTTCCATTTAGAAAGTAAGAGCTGGCCACCTTGAACTCCTGGCCAGCCGGCCAGCTACTGCTGCAGCAGCATCAGAGGTGGAGCTGAGATTCCAGGCTAAAGCCTGAGGCTCGGCCCAGAACCCCAGGCTCCTGGGACCCTGGCAAGCCCTCCAGGAGATAACAGCATCAGCAGGAGCTTGCAAGTGAAAGAAGTAGGCCAACCTCCTCTCCTGCCCCCTCCTCCTACTCTTCAGGCCGCTGAGGAGTTGGAATGTTGCCCTTTCTCCCTGGGGTGGTCACCTGCTTCCTCCCTACCTGAGCGCTAGAGCTGCTGAGTAGGTGGAGGAGGGCGGGGGAGGGGCTAGGAACACCAGCTAACCTTGGCTTAGAAGAATGTGCGGAACAAGCAGGCCACAGGGCCCCTTTCCCCGCCAAGGACCCAGTGATAAGGAAACGGGGAGGGGGCAGCTGGAGGCAGCAGCAGGAGGGAGAGGGGAGAGTGTAGGAGAATGTGCTGTGTCAGCCGGTTGTGCTCAGGCTCGGCCCTGAACTAACAACTCCCTCCCCTCCCCTCACCCTTTTCCCTCCCTTCCTTCCTTCCCTCCTTCCTCCCTTCCGTCCTTCCCATTCTATGTCTCCATAAGCCTTTCTTTCTGTCTCCATGTTTCTTGGTTTCTTTCTCTCTTTTGTGTCAGCCTGTCTTTCTGCCTGCTTCTGTTTCTCTTTCTGGCCTTTCTGCCTGCCTTTGTCTCTCTTTTTCATCTTTGAACCCACTCTCTGTCTCTCTGGCCCTCTCCCTGGCTCCTTCTCCCTCTGTGTGTGTCTCTGGCTTTACTTCTCTACCTGTCCCTTTCTCTCTCTCTGTTTGCCTTTCTCCAAACCTGTCTTCTTCTCTAGATGGGTCCATCTCTCTGTGTCTCTGAGCATGTCTTTCTCTATCTTCTCTATGTCTTCTCTCTCTCTCTCTCTCTCTGTTTCTCTTTCTGTCTCTCTTCCTCTCTGCCCCACTGCCCTCCTCTGCGATATCTCCCTTTCCCTCCCCTGAGTGGCTCCCAAGAGGCTTTCAGCAGCAGCAGAAGCACCAAGTGTGAAGCCTGGCCCTGTAGTGGGCTGGCCAGCCATGCTTCTGAGCAAGGCCAGGCCCACGGCTGCTTTTCCCAGCAGAGAAGGAGCAAAGAGGGGAAGGAGAAAGGCACCAGTCCCTGCACACAGGATCCTGGGAAAGATTTGGGAAGGAAGGAAGCAACCTTTTGTAGCACCTCTGCTCAGCAACCCTTTTTACCATGTGATGGAAAGACTCTTTTATCCCCATTTTTCAGATGAGGACACTTAGTCTCAGAGAGGGAAGTGACTTGTCCAAGGTCACAGAGTGAGTCTGTGGCAGAGCTGCTGGATTTGAACCCAGGACTTTCTGCCATCATTTCCCCCTGGGAGAGGGCTTGCTCTTTGGCTTCTCTTAGACCATGCTCTCTAAGTCCACGCTGGCCTCTGCCTGACAGCTCTCTCTAGGATCCTGGTCTTTGGGCTTTCTTAGTAAGAGACCCAGTTGAAAACCTCCTGGGAAGCAGGGCTGGTGAGGTCCAATGCATCACAATGATGTCACCCAAAGCTGACCCCCAGGACAGAAACCCCCAGGGCCTCTTGGGAGACATGGCTGAGAAGACGGCATCTGATGGGGTGACATGGACAGTCTGAGCTGAAGGAACCCTGGGAGCCACACAGTCCAGCCTCACTCACTGCACAGATGGGGAGGTTGAGGCCCATGCATAGGGAGTGAGTCCAGACCACCTCAAGGCACAGCTCTCAGGGGAGCAGGACAACATTTGAAGAGAAAAATTGTCAGGGACTAGTCTGTTCTGTATAAAGAACATGAAAAGTCTACGTAAGCAAATCCACCTCGCTCACTGCCACCAAGCCATTCATATTCCATCTCTGGACAAGGCACTTGGAGAAAAGCCTGGGGCTAGTCCCTGTGCCCAGGCCCTTCTCATCTCTGGGGATGACTGAGGGTAGAGTCAGACTGTCTTCCGGGTCTCATGGTCTGCAGCGCTGGGCTTGCCTGCTCCTTTCCCTGCCAGGGGCGGTATGGAGGCAATACCAGCCCAAGTGGGCAGTGCAGCTGGTGGGAAAGAGCATTTGCTACCAAGACATGATGGGGTGGTTGGGGGGCGGCAGGGATTATGGGAAAAAATGATCATAAAAGAGACAGAGAGAGACAGAGACAGAGAAGGAGAGGCAGAAGGTGTGAGCAGGCTGGGCCGGGGGCCTGTGCACAGGCCTGCAGGGAGTTATCAAAGGACAGCGACTGCCTTGGCGGGTCAAAGCAGCACCAGTCTCACTCAAGTAGGGCTTGCTGTTTACACACACAATCTAATTTTGCTTCTCACCACAGGCCTGTGACATTGGTGAGGCTGAGATTACTGCTGTCCCTTTGCCAGAAGGGTAAACCAAGATCCAGGAAAGCAAAACCACTTTAAACTCTGGGGCAGCGAGTGAGCTGCTGACCCAAGCCCTTGAGCAAGCTTCAGGTGGCCTTTGCCACTTTGCCCTCAGTCCTGCTCTGGGAGGCAGTGGCATGTGGGTTCCACTGAAGAATTCTCCAGTGAAGTACAGTCAAAGTAGAGGAGCAGGAGCCAGACTCGCTGGAGGGCATTTAGAGGGAGAGAGAAAATGATTTAGGCAGAAGAGGCATTGGCTGCGAGAGGAAGATGAAAGGATCCAACAGACAGGGCTTGGCTCAGGGATGAGTCAGGCCTCCCGAGATAGTAATCTACAAATATCTCTGAGGTGTAAACAGCCAAGTAGGCTTCAAGGAGGAGGAGGAGGAGGAAGGCAGCAGGAGCTGGAAGGGGAAGGGAGGGGTGGGAAGTAGATTGCCTTGACCAGTCAGTGCAGGGACACCCACCTTGGGAGCTGCGCTGGGAGAGGTAGGCTGAGTCAGGGAGCAGGGCCCTGGAGGACCGCCCTGATGAGCTACAGAATACCTCAGTGGGAGCCCCATCCTGCAAGGGTGCTGACCTCCCACCCTAGGCCCTCCCATGGAGTGGGCAGGCCACTTCCCATTTTCTGCCCCGCTCCCTGGAGAGGGGCTTAGTGCCAACTTGGGTCTCTTCCATCTCTAATAGGACTGACTCTATGAGCACATACTGCATATTCCCAGGTCTGGGCCTGATTGTCCATCCACACGTACTGCCTCAGGGTTGCTTGGCAGCCCAGGGCTGGGAGCAGGAGCCCACCTTTCTAAGCCTGTCCCCTCCTGCCTCCCAGGGGCCCCAGGTGCCGGGAGACCTGGCTTGCCGGAGCAGGGCTTAGCCCCCTTGCATCAGCTCAGAGAAGAGGCCACACAGAGATGCCACCCATGGAGGGGCAGGGGCCAGAGCCTCAGCCTCACACTCACATACTTTTCTATGCTCTGCCCAATGTCCTGGTGAGAGGGCCTGGGGAGCTGGTCCTGCTTTAAGCAAAGAGGGAAACAATGTTCCTGGGTTTGAGATGAAATGTTGCTTATAGAAGGCAGAGGAAAGGAGACAGAAGCCATTTTTCTTGAGGGGTTGGAAATATTGTTCCACCCCACCAACAATCCACGTTTACACAAAGCTCACACACACAGCCACACACGTGCACATATGCATGCAGGCATCTCTTCTGCACTCTCTGCTGGGGTAAAATGGAAGGGCCTGGACAGGAGCTCAGAGGAGACCAGAAAGGCCGAGTATAATTCTTGTGTAGTGGCTTTCCACCTAGCTCACTGGTGCCTCGCCTCAGCTCTGCAGGGTAGAGCTCATAACGTCCATTTCACAGACAAGGAGACTGAGGCTTAAAATGATGAGACTTACGCTCCCTCAGCTAGAAAGTAATAAAAGATGGGGCATCAGACTCGGGTGTGTGTGTGTCTGCCCATGGGCTTGGCCGCCTCCTGGGGGGCAGTGTGATGGGGACCCTGCCGCTCCCTCCCTTCCTGTTCACTTTGATATTGCAAACCTAGCCCCTTGGGAAGTTATCCTCTGGGTGTCCTCTAAAGCTCCACTTTCTGGGGAAATGAAAGCCTGGCCAAGTCCACTAGCAAGAGGGAGGTGACCCAGTTTCTGCTCTTCCAGCAGGTAAGATGAGCCCCTGGCTGCTCCTCTTTGACTTCCTGCCTGGAAGAGGGGTGGGAGGATCTGGGAAGTTCCTTCAGAGCAGGCGTGCTAGGCCTTCCCATTTGAAGCCCATGATCTGCACACTGGAGGCACCCTGGCAGAGCCCACAATGGATGCCAAGTGGCAGTGAGGCCCTGGGGAAGAAACAAAAGGATGTGGGGCAGGCATAGTGAGAATGATAACTCCTGTGTGTGCAGCATGTGTCAGTCTTCAAAGTGCTTCCAGAGGCATGCCATGGAGACCTAGCCCCTATGAATGAGGGAGGGAGGAAGGGATTGCCATCTCTATTTTCCACATGAGAAAAATGAGGACAAGAGAGTAGAAGGGGCATAGCTAGACTATGGACCAGTGCTTTGAGTTGCTATGGTTGATTTTTCTTTTTGTTGTTGTTGTTCTTCTTCTTCTTTTTTTTTTCTTTGAGACGGAGTCTTGCTTTGTCGCCCAGGCTGGAGTGCAGTGGTGCAATCTCACTGTAAGCTCCGCATCCCGGGTTCACGCCATTCTCCTGCCTCAGCCTCCCGAGTAGCTGGGACTACAGGTACCCGCCACTACTCCTGGCTAATTTTTTGTATTTTTTTTTTTTTTTTTAGTAGAGACAGGGTTTCACCATGTTAGCCAGGATGGTCTCGATCTCCTGACCTCATGATCTGCCCGCCTCCACCTCCCAAAGTGCTGGGATTACAGGCGTGAGACACCGCGCCCGGCCCGTTGTTGATTTTTCATTGCAACTCATGGTTACAAAACCAACAATAACAATATTTATGTGTGCGTATAAAATCATTTTTTACATCAAGACCCAGTACACATTTATGTAAAAATATATAAGTGTATATAAAATGGAAACAAAAGCTTCATGAAACTACTTATCCTTACTGCATGGGATGTACTCATTTTTTATTTTTATTTTTTAGAGATAGAGTCTCACTCTGTCGCCCAGGCTAGAGTGCAGTGGCGTGATCATGGCTTGAACTCTTGGGCTCAAGCAATCCTCCTGCCTCAGCCTCCTGAGTAGCTAGGACTACAGGTGTGCACCATCACACTTGGCTAAGTTTTTAAACAATTTTTGTAGAGACAGGGTCTTGCTGTGTTGTCCAGGCTGGTCTCAAACTCCTAGCGTTAAGTGATCTTCACACCTCAGCCTCCGAAAGCCCTGCGATTACAGCGATGAGCCACTGCACCTGGCCTGTGTGGGATGTACTCTATTCCATTTTTTAAAATCCTGATCTAGACTCACAGAATTGATTGTATGACTTGCTAATGAGTTGCAATACGCAGTTTGAAAAAGACTGCTCTGGGGGCTACAGGCCACAGCCTCAGTTCTGCCTCCAAAGAGAGAGAGGGCTGTTTGCATCATGCTGTCCTGCCTCATTTTGAAAGAGAGGGGATGGGACCAGCCATGGTGGCAGAGGATTGGACTGGGGTGCTGTGGTTCATTAGGCCAGAGGAGGCCTCTTGGTGAGGGCTTCCTGCTCCTCTGAGACAAACATGGAGCACTGGCAAAAGTCATAGAGATCTCAAAATGCTGGCCCCTGAAAGAACATAGAACCAAGATGCTAATACTGGGGCCTGATGGGGTGAAGCCTGTGCAGAAGGAAAGGGATCTGACAGAGGGGAGAGGGAATCATCCTGTGAAAGGTGCAGACACCCCTGCACATGAACTCACACATTCACTCACACACATGTGCACATACATGCACACATGCACACGCACCTTCCTTTGCAGCCCCCTCCCACCCATCCTCAAAATTCCAGTTCATCCCCTCCCTCCTGCATACACAGACACACATGCATGCCCTCCCATACCCTCATACCACATACACAGGTGGCTGTGGGTGTCAGGCCTCTGGTGCTGGAAGGGGAACGGCTGCCCCTCCTTGGTGGCCCTTGGTGACCATCGGCCTCTCAGACGGCAGAGGGTGGGAGAGGCCAGTGGCTTTTCTGGCCCAATTCTGGCCCACAAAAAGGACCTAGCTGGGGAGAGAGAGGTGCTGGGCGCCCTAAGAGGAGTGAGAAGGTCTGCTCAGGGCTGTTTCTCACCAAGAGGGCATGGACCCTGGGCACCTGGAACTCAGAGTTCAGAGAAGCCAGGAAAAAGATCAGAAGTGGAGGATGAGAGAAGATGATTTCATAGCCCAACACACTCAAAAAGAAGATGGTTCAAAAGCTCAGGAGGCATAGGAGAACCTAGACATTGGACTTGAATGGTAGAACTGCCTATAGTCTAGACAAAATGGGGCAGTTATTGGAAGTAAGAAGCACAACAAAAGGATTTTCCAAAGGAACTCAGAAATGGCAAGGTTATACACCAAGGCTGCAAAGTAGGGCAGAGAACCAAGCCATGGGAGAACGGGGTAAAGTCAGAAGGACTAAAGTCAGAAGCAATGAGGACAGCAAACAGCGTCAGGCAGCAAGAAGACTGACAGGAAGTCCACAACCTAGTTCTTCTACCTTCTGGCTTCTCTATCCCTGAAACAGCTGTATATTGAGAAGGAAAAGCAAACACCAACAAGAGGGCATTGAAGCTCAAAAAGAGCTGAGAAACAGAGACTCGAATGACTTATTAGTTAAGAATATGTGTCTTACAGTCAGACAGCCCTGGCTCAAAGGCCTGACTGCCACATCCTAGTCATGTGACCCTGGGCAAGTCAATTAACGTTGCTGAGCCTCAGTTTCCCCATGTGTAAAATGAAAATGATCATGGTACCTACTTCACAGGGGGGATGGTGATTCCATGATAATGTGTGTAAATTGCTTGATGCAATTTCTGGCACATAGTAAATATTTAATAAATAGCAGCTATTATGATTACTCCTCATTTTTCATGCTACAGACCTCAAGCAAAATCCCCCACCTCCATGCCTTCACTTGGGCTCTTCCACCCAACTAGAAAATCGTTCACCCCATTGCCACATATCCAAATCTTGCTCATGCCTTAAGGCCCAGCTCAACTGTTAACCTCCTCCACAAAGCCTTCCCTTATCACCTCCCAGCTGCCTCTCAGCTCTTTCTCCTCCAAACCTCTTAACACTGTATCTGTCCCTCTTTTCTGGCACTTGCCACCTTCTACCTCTTATTAGAACTATTCGTTGGCATGACTTACCTCTCCTTCTAGACAGATGGGCAGCTTGCTGAGTAGAGGAATCACATCTTGCTCAGCCCTGGTTCGCCACCGTTTCCAGCCCAATGATGTTGAATGCACTTGTTATTGTAAATGACTTTGTCTCCAAGTCCAGATACCAAGAGCAATTGCAGATACAAGGTTAGAACTATCATTATCCTTCTAAGAACACGTGGAGACTGGGAGGTTTACAAGTACAGCAACAATTCTCCAAAATAGGGAAAGGTAGACTTTGGCAATATCAAGCCACTTTGCTCAGTCTAGAACTTTAACAAAATTCTCAAAAGAAGTACTAAGTTGCTGGTTGTCAGGAAACCTCTGAATGAAGCTGGGAACATAAGGAAGCAGTGCGTTCACTACGAACATGTCCGGGCCAGTTAGGCCTCATTTGATATTGTGACTATGTTTGTCTCGAGTTCAGCAAAGCTTCTGACAGTGACCCCTACGCTGTCCTGGTGAATGAGATAGAGAACTGTGGGCTGGAGAAGGTCAGGCAAGGTGAGTTAGTAGCTGAATAGTTGAACTTAAAGTGTCTTGACTGATGTCAACCTGGAAGGAGTTATTTAGCAGCTGCCACAGGGCCCTGGGCCTTGATCCCATCCTGCACACCAAGGTTATCAGTGATCTGGAGGAGGACACAGAAGGCCTGGTCACCACCAGATCTCTGAAGACCAAGAGCTGCACGAAACAGCTAATATGTTGATTGGGAAAAAAAAAATGTTTTTTTAATTCTTGACAGGCTGGAAGCAGGGGCCAAAACCAGCCAGATAAAATTGAACAGGGGTAGATGTAACGTCCTGCTTTGAGATTCAAAGTCCAACTGCACAAATACAGGCTAGGGAGACAGAGTTTAACAGCCGCATGTGTGAAAAAGACCGAGGGCTTTGAGTTGACCACAAGCTTCACAAACGCCAATAGTGTGACGTGGTGGCTAAAAAAGCTAATGAAATCTCAGTCTGTATGAATAGAAATACAGTTTTCAGATATGGAGAGGTAATAGCTCTACTGTACTCCTGCCTGTCCAGACCATCTGGAATATGAGGCCTGATTGTAGGCCCACATTTGTCAAGGCACATTGATAAACAGCCAGGGAAGGTCACCCAGGCTGGGGAACTGCCACATGTGAGAAGTGGTAGGAGAAACAGCGGCCATTTCCCCTATCCAAGAGTACTCATGAGCCTTGGCCTAAAATAGCAGTGTTCCGCAGAGACTACTCACAGTGAGCGCTTACTCTGTGTTACTCACCATGGGAGAAGGCTTTACCAACATGAAACCCCCAACAGCAGCCCTAAGGGGAGGCGTTCTCACTCTCACTGGACTCAGGAGGTGTGGAGTAACTTGCACAAGGTCACACATCTAGAAAGTCCCAGAGCCAGCAGCACACAACCCAGATCTGCTTAGTTCCAAAGACTGTACTTTTGTCCAAATAGCTGAAGACCCACATGGGGCAGAGAAAATAAGGGTGGTCTGTATGGTCTGAGAAGGCATATCTGGGCTCTGTGGGTGAAAACCACTGGAAAGTATGATTTCAGCTCAATACATAGATGGTGTTTGTGGGGTTTTGCTTGGTTTTGTTCTGTTTTGCTTTCACTTTTTATTATGGAAAATTTCAGATATATGTAAAAGTAGACAGAACAGTTTCACCCCCATGTATGTACCCATCACCCAGTTTCAACAATTGCCAACTCATGGCCAGTGTTGTTCTATCCCCGCCCCAACCTACTCCTCATCCAAGGATTATTTTTGAGCCAATTCCAGACATCCTACCAGCATGTATACAGAGGGTGATTTTAATGGTCAGCCCTGTCCTGAGCTAGAACTGGTGTCCAGGAGAAGGAGGAAAGGGGCTCATTGGCACTGGAGGGCTATGAGTATCCCTGAGGCCATTCTCCCTTATGACCAGTTCCCTCTTCTTTCCAACATAAATGAATTGACGGGGTGCAGGTCAAGGAGCAGAGAGGGTGGTGCTGCCATCTGAGCAGTGAAAACTACAAAAGTGCCTTGGGCTTGCAAGGTTTTTCCTCAGCTAGAGAGCTCCCTACTCTCCCCAGCCTGCAACTGGCACTGTCCTACCGCCGGTACCCCAGATTTGCTCAGAAAGAAAGAGGCACATATCTCCCTACCCCTAACACACACACACACACACACTCTCACACACACACACACACACTCAAACACATTCACATACTCACACACCCTATTAGAGACTTTGGAAGGCATGTCCTAGGCCGCCTCTCACACCTTGCCCTGGAGCCCGGGATGAGTCACCTCCTCACCATGGACATGCAGGCACAGGTCTTCATGAGAGCCGTGGGAGCAAGCAAACTTCAAGGCTTTAGGGGCCGCCAACCGCCAGGCCTGAGCTACACTTCTAGCAGCTGGTTCCTCTCAGCCATGCCCAGCACCCCCAAGTGCCCTTTAAGAGTGCCCCTTCTTTATCAGTTCCTTCCCTGGCCTTCAGCAGGGCCTCCAGCCCTAGTAGGGGACAGTTGGAGACAGAGGTGTGGTGGGTGCAGTACTCACATCAACCAGGGTAACAGCATGTGACCCATTTAAGGCCCAATATGCCCTTGACCTTGGCAGGGTTCTGGCCTTTGACCTGAACAGATGGTCACAAACAGGCAGTAGCTCCACAGGTATGCACACTGGTTTTGGTGGCTCCCAAATGCCTGTGTCTATGTTAGTTTATCAGCCTTTAACCAGAAGGCCGGGATTGGCCTCCCGCTGTTCTCTCCAGAGACCAATGGCAATTTGGCCTTTAAATAAGTAAATATATTCCAGAGAAGGTGGTGGAGGAAATAGATAACAACAGTGAGTGGAAATTATGACTGGAAATATTGGTAGTTGTTGTTGATAACAGTAATAGGACAAATAGTTAAAGTTGCTGCTGATGGTGACGATGATGGATTGTGTTAAGTTGGTGATAATGGTGATGGAAGCAGCAGTGGTGACAATGAAAGCAGTCACTTACCAAGTTTGTGCTCTTGTGAAAGTCTTTGCGCTTCCCTACACCTAGTTTTCTCATCTGGAAAATGGGCTAAAATTCATACTTTGCAGAGGATTGTATGACATACTTCTACACTGGGCCTGTCCAGTGTACTTGGCCAATTCCCAGTACATGGTGGGCATTCCACAACTAGCAGTAGGTCCTTTTCCTCCCTTTGAATCTCACCGAGAGACTGGTCTTCCCTAACACGTTATCCATGTGGTGCACCAGAACACCCCAGAGAGGGAGACTAGGTGGCCAAGAGGCTCATCTTGCTACCACTTGACCCATTTCACTGGGAAACCTCCAGGTTAGGCTCTGGTCCATAAGGAGATCTCCCAAAATGCCAGTGGGTGATGATCATCTCTTTGTGGCCAGGAGAGAGGAAAATGGCCCTTCCCCACTGCCTTGGGCAGATGTGGCAGGATTGACCAAGAAGAGGACACTGTGTGGCTTCTCCCTGCTCTGTAGTCTTCTAACAAGCCCCTCCATGTGGCACAGAGAATGTGCTGTCTGGAGACATCTCCTGCATTGTTGTTAAGTCCCTTGTATTATTTGACTTGGCGTGCAAATCTATGTGTGTGTCTGGGTGTGTGCAGTCTCTTCAACTAGACTGCAAGGCCCCCAAGACCTGGAAGTACCCCTTCATCCATTCTGTCCACTCTTCTCGCAAGGGTGGCCACCTGGAAAGTTTCAGGCCAAACTAGTTCTTGCTTCTGTGGCTGGGCAGCTGTTAAAGGTCCTTCCAAAAAGGGTGAAGATTCCAAATCCTTCCTAAGCTCTAGGTCTCTGGGCTGAGGGGCCTTCCTGGACCTTCAGAGACTGTCTTCCTGGCTCTGTCTTCCTCTAGGAAAACCTGTACAGACCTCTGAACCGAGATTTCTTGGGTGTATCTCTGTGCCACCGTCTCTGTGAGTGAATGTCTTCCAGTCTCTGGGAAATGAGGGCGGAGCCAATGCAAACATTGCCGCTGAATAGAATCTTTGTGGCCTAATGATTTTGGAAAACGATTTCCACGGCGGGCTTATTATTCTGAGGATGGGAACCAGCTGTTCCCCCTCTCCCTGACAGCAGGATAAGAAGGAGCAGATGAAAACTCCAGTTGGAGAGACTGAGGTTTCTGACCTAGAGGGCTCAGTGACGCAGGGACCATAGGCCCTAGATTTGGGTGTGCAGCATTCTTTCTAGAAAGCTCTAAGATCAGGTCACCTTCCATTCCAACTCAATCTGGGCAAAACATTCTTCTCTCTGGAATCAAGGCGTGGACATCATGACCCCAAGAGGCTCAGGGAGCAAGAAGGCACAGCATAAGCGGCACTGGGCAAGAGTTTGGCAAGACCTGAACAGGAAGCAGGAAGTAAGAGGGCCTTGTGAAGCCCTGGGATAGAAATTTGGGACTCTGAACTGGGAGCTCCACTAAGCAACTGTGGATGGCCAGAGGTGAATGGCCCCATTTCTCACTGCAGACCAACTACAGATCAGGACGTGCCCCTGGTGCTTCTGAATCTATCGACCTCATTCACCCCTCAAGGCCAGCCTTTGAAGCAAAGGGATTATTGTGCTCGTTTCGCTGATTAGGAACCAACCTGAGGCTTATTCAGAAAGGTGAAGTGATTTGTCCAAAGTCACACCCAGACAGCAATGACAGGGCCAGGATTTGAGCCTAGGTCTCGCTCCTAAGTCGGTGCTCTTTCCACTGTTCCAGAAGCCTTAGTGTCCAAGGAGAGCAGTGACAAGTTGGGCCACGGCTGCTGGTGGAGAGGGAAGTGGAGAAGAGCGTGGCACTGACCTACTGGCACTTGTCAGGAGCAAGCCTGCTGCATCAGGCCAGGCCATCACGGATGAGGTTCCTCATGACCCAAGCACCCTTGACCCTTGATGTCCCAGGGTACCAGGGCTGGCTGAGGGCAGTGTCTATGCTAGAGCCCTTTCTGACTCCAAAAAGAATAGGTGTAAGGGCTCTAGGCTCAGCAGTTACTGAAAATGGATTTGTTCTCATTCAAGGCAAAGCTCCACCAGGGCATCCAGGGTTCTCTGCCGGTGCCAAGATAGTGCCCCTTGAGATACAAGGAGGCTAGTCCCACTCTCACAGAGCTATTGAGAGGCTGAAACAAGAAAACACATGTGCTTGTGCCCAGAGATGGTGCCATGCACCTGGGTGCTCCACGAGTGTTAGAATCTACATGGCCGAATGAAGGACAAAATAGTGAGGAGATCTGAACCCATGTCAGGGAGGCAGGGGGAGCTAGAAATCCATGGGGCCTGTGGCTGGCACACTCCAGAGCCCACTGCTTCCTCGAGGGGGCCTCTGCTTCCTTCCATAAGCCACAAGCAATGGGTTCAGCTCTCTTTCTGCTTCTCAGCTGCCCCACCTGCCCCTCCCCTGCCCACTGGGGAAAGGGAGATCGTTCCCAGCATCTCTCCTCCCTCCTGTCTCTGCAACAAATCCACAGCCCTTTTGTGTTTTAGCTTTACGGTTACTCGGGACAGAGAAACAAGTAAAGAGTGGGGGGTGTCACCAGAATAACAACCAAAGGGAAGCCTCAGAGGGTCAAGAGAGTAGAGTTCCAGTTGCTTTTGGCATTCATTGAAATGGAAATGGGGCTGGGGCAGCCGTTCTCATAGGCCTTTCCCAGACTCCTTTTCTTCCATGGTCCGTGGACATCGCTTGTTAACTTCATTCTATGTTTTATGCCTGAGCTTGGGGCTCCTGTGTGCCCTAGCAAGGTGCCCTCATGATCAGCTCCCACCCCCATCACTCCTCACAATCAATAGAGTCTGGGGGGTAGCAGAGACTGTCTTAGGGCAAAATAATAAGCATCGTGATTAACACCATTCAAGCTCGAGCAGACTCAAGTGCGTCATTTACATGGACCCTCGAATGCTCCTGCTGAGAGGGAGCTTAGGGATCATCTAGGTCATCCCCTCCCCCGTTCCTACCCTTTTGGGGAACAAAGAAGGAAACTGAGCCCCAGAGAAGGGGAGACCTCAAGGTTCTACAGTGAGTAAGAGGCTGAGCCAGAAGCAGAGGTCATGGTTCCTGATGGCTCAAAGGGCTTCAGCCATGCTTTTTGTTTCCGACCCTGACGGTTTGTGGCCTGGGCCTCTGAGAATGAGCCTTAGAGGGTGCATCAGAACCAACTTTGGCCTGCTTTACACAGGGGGGGCCAGAAGAGCTTTTCCCCTAGCTAAGGGCGGCTTAGGCCATCCTCCAAGGGGCAAAGGAAGGAAATTCCCATCCGCTGCTGGTCTACTATGTGTAAAATACTCCCACATTGGTCATTTTATTCCATCCTCATAGCAATCCTACCTAGGAAGAAGGCAGCATGATTATTCTTATTTTGCAGGTGAGGAAACTAAGTGTCAGAAATGTGAAGAGACATTTCAAGGTCACCTAGCTTGAAAGTGCTGTTCTGGCATTGGAGCCTGTGTCCTATGACCTCCATCCTCCTGCCTCAGAGGGCTCCTCAGAGCTCATCTCAGCCAGGCCCCAGCCCGGCCCATGCTCCCTTCCCCTTCCACCTCCAACCCACCTCCAATTCACTTAGCTTGACCCCGATAGGAGTGGCCAGGTGGGGGATCCACAGCTCAGTGCTCCTGGGAACACACAGGCTCTGACTCAGCCACTTCTAAGGACTCAGAGGACTTAGGAGGCAGCTCTCAGCACACTGTGGAACAGACAGGTGTTGGTGACAGGCACTGTGTTCAAGTCTTGTCTAGGTATGGTTCTGTGTATATGCACATATGCGTGCACGCAGGATGACTGGGTGTCTGAGTCGATTTGCAATTGTGCAGGTCTGTAAATGTGTCTGACTCCAAGCACTTGGGGCTCTGTTTGCCTGGGTGGAAACAGATGTCTGGATGTGTGTGCCATTGTATACATGTATCTATTCACACATACCACTGTGTCTATGGATGTGTGTTTCTCTATGTAAATCTGTAACTACAACTGTGTGTGTGCAGGATTGCAAGCACGTGAGATAATCTTTCCAGTGTCCGGGTGTGGCTGGGTGTGGACGCAGGTGCCTATACCAGTATCTGTGCCTGTTGACTGTTGACTCAGATTTATGTGGGTGCCAGGTGTGTATAATATCATGTGTGTAATTTATACGAGTCACTGTGTCTGCAGGAGTGTGATCATCAGGGTCTTTGTGCATCTGGGAGAGCGTCTCCACGACATGTGCCTGGGTCTAGGGATATCTGTAATGGCATATATACGTAGAGCACACACTTGAGTATGTCTGCACGTGCATCTGTCTGTGTACACCTGAGCCTCTGAGGGAGCCTGGTACATGCAGACCTCGGTGTATTCTCAGACCTGATCTCAGTCTCCACTGGGGAGTCTCAGTAGTCCCCCAACATCCCCTGCAGCCTCCATGACCCTCCCCCACATGCCAAGGAAGCAGGACCCATCCGGTGCAAGCATCCCTCTCACACCCTGCCAAGTGCACTAATCCCCCTGGGGAAGTGATTACCAACAACCATACACAGCCGGAGTTGCTTAATCACTCTTAAGAAATTTCTTTATAATCTGAGTAAATTACTTTAATTACTTGCAACTACCAATTAGTGTTTGAAGGTTTCCCTTCCAGAGAAACAAGCCTCCCCCTCTGGCCTTCCAGCTCCCTCCTCCTTGAGGCTGAGGGGTGCTCACCTGGCTGCCCCTCCTACCAGGCGCCAGACTGCCCCCTCCTCCATCCACAGGGCCCAGGCACAGTGGCCCAGACCCCGGCTTGGCTTCAGGAGGGCTCAGTCTCTCAGTGGTGCTCTGGGCCCTCCTTCCTGACCCCAGGGCCCATGCCAGAGAAGGAGGCTGGAGAGACTGGTGGTTAGCACACCAGCAGGCCCCAGCCCGGCTCACCCGATACACCCCCATGGGGCCTGGCTCAGCTCTGATCCTGTTCCGGGCTCTGCTGCCAATGGCCAGAACTTCCCCTCTCTGGGCCTCCCTCCTCTCCTGCCATCGCCTGCCTCTTCCCTGGTATGCAGGGAAAATGGCTGCTGCCTCTGAGCTCCTTGCACAGACGGGGCAGAGTGGATGTAGGTGTCTAAAGGCCAAGCAGTCCTCCAAGTCAGGCTGCTGCCAGCTTCTGCTGAAACCCCAGAAGAGACACTGACTTTACCCAGCTTCCACCCCCAGCCTAGGGAACCCCCTGGAGATTTCCAGAGAAAAGGCAGTGTGCTGTAAGAGGGGGAAGAGGAACACTGGCTTTGGGTTGGAATCCTGGCTCTGCTTCACCTGCATGCCCTTGCACACGTCATTTCCCACTCTAAGCCTCAGTTTCCTTATCTGTAAAATGTGGAAGATGACATTGACTTCACACTTTGGTGTGAAGATTAAACCCCCAGCCCCACGGCAGGATGCCAAGCACAGAGAAGACATAGAGTACATGCTAATTCTCAGCGTACTATAGGCTGCAGACACAGAGAAACAGGACCCTTTTGCTGCCTTCAGGAAGCTTCCAGTCTCGTATGTGGAGAACAACCGGAACAGAAGAAGAATTGTGGTACTTGTCCCTAAAAACAGACACACAAATTATTGGGAATGGTCAGGAAAAAAAAAAAAAAAAAAGTAGGAAAAGTAGGGTTAGTGAAGGAGATAATTTCATTTGGCATTCAACTCACCACCCAATTCCCGTTTGTCCTTCCCTGTGTTCATTAAGACCCTGGACACCTGGGCAAGAGCGTCTTTGTGTGGCACAGCCATCTAGGAAGCCACAAGACCCCCCACAGTCTGCTCCAGCTCATTTGGTGCCTTTGTGCACGTGCATATGTGTTTGCATGTATAGGACAAATGTGTATGTGTGTGTGCACATGTTCATGAGAATCTTGGGGGAGAAAAAGAGTGGGTGAAGACGAGGCAAGAGAAGCAGGCGGCAGGGAGAACGGCTCCCGTCTCCCCTCTGCCAGCTCCTCTCTCCCTCTTCCCAGTGCTGGGTGGCAGCCCCTGCTTACAGAGCTCAAGGAGGTCGACTACCCACCCACTGCCCCACTTCAGGCCCCTCTCTTCCACTCGGCACCCCCTTCCATCCCTGATATTCCTGATTTCTTCCCATCTGTACTTGTACACACAGTTCTCAGAGCATTTGCCCCTCCCCTGTCCCATTAGATTGGTCCCACAGTTCTGACAAATAGGTGCTATTAATATCCGTTTTAAAGATGGGGAAACTGGGGCACAAAGAGATGATATGACACATCCCCTCCAAAACTTGTGCTCGAAGATAAGCTTCTTAGACCCTAGTCCCTTGGCCTCTAGAGGGGAATCCCACCAACTCTTTGAGGGGCGGGGAGGGGGATTGAAAAGGAAAGCTGCTTCTTTGTCTGGGGGCCAGGGGTCACTTGGGTTCCAGCTCCACGTCCTTTCTTCGTGCTTCAGTTTCACTGCCCCCCACCTTTTCCTCACCCCACAGAGATGAGGGAACTGGCAGGCTCCTGAGCAGGCAGTAGGGCTGTGGGGGTTAATTAACTGTTTCCCAAAATGCTTTGAAGATGAAGGCTCCTGCAGGAGGCAGGCAGTGCAGGCCAGCTTGCAGGCAGGCAGAACTGCCAATGAGTTGGGGCGCCAGGTTGTTATTAAGGAAAAATTCCCAGCTTCTGGCCTCCACTCCACCCACCCCCTGCCAGGTGCTCTGTACTCCGCAAGCTCTCGGGACTCCGTGGCCTATCATGCCTGGGCGAGCTTTTTGAAGGTATGCAGCCCTGGTGGAGGGGGAGCTGAGACCCTGGTCTCCAGTGGGCAAATGAGGAGGGAGGGGAATGACCCAAAGCTGGAGGTTATACAGGTCCCAGAGCCACGTGGAGGGGAGGCTGGAGGTGCTGCCCAAACATCCTGCCTGTCCCGGCTCGATTTGGCTCTGGCCTTAGTTCAACTACACCAGGTTAGCACGGCACACTCCTCTGCCATGTGCCTATGTGTGGGCGTGATCCAGAGGGGCAGAAAGATGGCTCCTGATTCAGTGCCTTGGGTCCTCAGAAGGCCAGAATTGGGATCTGAGATGTTTTTCCCCAGGAAAACCAGGTGAAAAGTAAACTTGTTCCCACCTTCAAGCCAGAAAGTTTCCATAACTGCTTTTTTATTCTCTTTCTTGCTTCCTTCCCTCTCTCCTGGTGCTGCAAATGTAGAAATGGCAATACCCTGACCCTGGACTCCTGGAACTTACAGTCTAGTTGGAGCAACCGAGTTGTTAGATAAAATACAGCCATTTAACCCAGCATTCCTCTTCTACGAACCATCCTGTACTCATGCACGGGAAATTGTACACAACCTAAATGGCCATCATTAGGGGGCTGGTTTTAAAAGCTACTCCATACTATGAAATACAATGCAGCTGGTCAAAAGAATAAGACAGATCAATACATGCAGAATGGAAAGATGCCCCACACATACGTTAAGGTTATTTTTATTTTATTTTATTTTGAGACAAAATTTCATTATGTTGTTCAGACTGGATTCGAACCCCCAGGTTCAAGTGATCCTCCCGCCTCAGCCTCCTGAGTAACTGGGACTATAGGCACGCACCACCACGCCTGGCTACCATTAAGTTTAAAAAGCTGTAAAACATTGGGTGCACGTGAAGTCGGATCCCACTTGTGAAAAATGAAACCAGGCTGAGCGCAGTGGCTCACGCCTGTAATCCCAACATTTTGGAAGGCCAAGGCGGGCGGATCACCTGAGGTCAGGAGGTCAAAACCAGCCTGGCCAATATGGTGAAACCCCGTCTCTACTAAAAATACAAAAATTAGCCAGGTGTGGTGGCAAGTGCCTGTAATCCCAGCTACTCAGGAGGCTAAGGCAGGAGAATTGCTTGGACCTGGGAGGCAGAGGTTGCAGTGAGCCGAGATTGTGCCATTGCACTCCAGCCTGGGTGACAGCAAGACTCCTTCTCAAAAAAAAAAAAAAAAGAAAAAGAAAAGAAAAGAAAAAAAAGAAACCAATTCTACATGTCTATCTGTACTTATTCACGTATGTGTGCAGATATACAGAACAAAGTGCCGGCTTTCCCTCGCCCCTCCTGGACAGCTCCACTAGCCCTGGCCTGGCCTGCAGGTGGGGCCTGACACTTCTTCACTGATCTTCGTCCCACAGTGGCACAACTACAAGACAGGAACTAAGAAGAAGTAACTGAATGCTCACTCTAGGCCAGGTCCTTGCTAGGACTGAACATGTGTTTGTTGAGGGTGGCTAAGTCTCAGCTGAGGCTGACCAGCACCGCCAGAAGTCATCCCGTTGTGACTCCTGCCTCCACACCAGATGGCTTCTTCCCACACCAGTCAAACCAGGGTCTCCCTGATCTCTGGCAATGCATGTCTCCCTTTCTCCAGGTCTGGGACCAGGGGTCAGCAAAAGGGTGTGTGCTCTGTGGCCCATGCTAAACCCTGGGAGGGGAGATGGGGAGCCAGAGGAAAGAGTATCTGCCCCCACAGTCTGCTGGGGGTGGTAAAAGAAGTAGGGTTCTGATGGCACATATGGAAACCAAACTTCAGTCAACTTGAGCTACAAAGGAATTATTACCGAGACTCACGGAAGGGGTACTGACAGAACTCATGGGAACCAAAGAGCCAGACTTGAGAGCCAGTGGAAGCCAAGGTTCAGGAAACGTGATGCACAGTGCCTGTCTTGTAACCAGCACTGCCTGGTCAGGACGCTGTCACTGCCACACAGCCCTCATGGCCAATATCCACCACTCCATTGTGTACCTTGCTTTCATGGCCAGCCCCCTCAACCACCTTAAGTTGAAGCAGTTATCTTAGGTTACACCCCAGTAAGACCATAAAATAGGAAGAGGTAATTCCTTCAAAAAAAAAATCAGGTTGCCAGCCAGGGTGGTTCACGCCTGAAATTGCAGCACTTGGGGAGGCCGGGGCGGGCAGATTGCTTGAGCCCAGGAGTTCGAGACAAGCCTGGACAACATGGCGAAACTCCATCTCTACAAAAACATTTTAAAATTATCTGAGCAAGGTGGTGCATGCCTGTAGTCCCAGCTACTCAGGAGGTTGAGGTGGGAGGATTGCTTGAGTACCGGAGGTGGAGGTTGCAGTGAGCTGAGATCACATCACTATCACTGCCACTGCACTCCAGTCTGGACAACAGAGCCAGACCCTGTCTCAAAAAAATAAAATAAAATAAAAAAGAAAAAGAAAAAAAGAAAAGAAATCAGGGGGCAGGTGGACGGGAAATGGGCAGCTTCCAAATGGCAAGTGGCCAGGACAACGGATGCTAGGACATAGGTATCAGACAGAGCTACCCTAGACCAACAAAGCCTTCTGTGCTGAGGTCATGGGTAATGGCCATCCAGGCATGTGGGGAAGAAGTGTTGAGCACCTCCTCAAGGCTGGCCTTGCACCAGGCTCTTTCCACATATCATGACCTTCATCCTCACTTCAGCCCTAAGACATGGGCAGTATCATCTCCAAATACAGATGGGGACCTGGCGGCTCAGAGGCAGGAAATGACTTGCCCGATGTCATCACCTACCAACAGGCTGAATTGGGACTTGAACCGGGATTCTGGCTGTTCTCTCCCCCTGCTCCCCACCCACAATGTGGGAAAGCCACTGCACTGCTGTTTGACCAGCTCCTCAGGATCGCAGCAGGGCCTTCAGAACTCTGTGTTAGCGGCACTCTCTTGGGCTCTCTTCTCCCTCTCCCTCCTTTCCTCATTCCCACCTCTAGAGCTCAATCTATCTAATCTAAGCAAATCTCTGAGCTTGATTTAGAAAGGGTGCTTGAGGCCTTTGGTGCCAGGCGGCCTCGTGGGCAGAGGCAGGGTGAGCTGTGGTCACATTTCCTGGAGGCTTTCCTGCCAGCTCTCTGCAAGGCTGGCCTGGATCCGTTGGCTATGGGCAGGGCCTGGGAAAGAGCTTCAGTCCTGGAGGGGACAGAGCAAGGAGTTCCTATTTCTCTGCTGCCTTCTACCCACTCCAGCAGCACTGAGGCAGGCATGAGGCTGCGTGGAAAGCAGGGGGAGTGCAAGATGGCTACAGAAGGTAACCCAGGCTATCCAAGGGAGAAGGAGAGGATTCTTCTGGCTGGAGGGTGGCCTGGAGGGTTCTCGTGCTATCCTACCCCTCCTCTGAGCTGACTACTCAATCAGCCACATTGGTGGCTGGCTCTCCTACCCTCCCTCCCCACTCCACTGCCAGAGCACAACTATCAGGACTCAAGCCCTTTCCAGGCACTTAGACTACTTCATGGGCTCCTGGCTTCTCACTCACACTAGGTGAGTTGCCTTCTTAGAGAGATGAGTCTTGGGGGACCCTGGATGGGTCTGTTCAGGGCCTCAGGCAGGTCTAGGCCACTGGCTTTGAGGCTTATACTCTACAGCCACGGTTCAGGGGGATTAGCAGTTCTTTGAACTCACACTTAGAAATCCTTGACCTGTTCCTCTTGGCCCATCAGCTATATGGTAAAATTAAGGACTGTAGCCTGGAGAAAAAAGTTCCTTCCCGCTGTTGCTTGACTGAGCTGCCATGGACAATGCCAGGAGGTACGTGGGTGTCAGTGAATAGGACAGAGAGACCTGCAGGTGCAATTCCAACCCTGCCGCTATTCGCTGTGTAACCTTGGGTAAGGCCCTCCCCTCCCTAGCTTCCTATTACAACCCCTAGGTCACAGAATTGCTGGAGGCTCAAATGAGTCAATGGTTATAAACAAACTTTGTAACACAAATAATTTATTGAGTGCTCACTAACTGCCAGGCACTATTCTAAGCACTTTCTAGTATTAACTCATTTAAGTCTCACAGCAACCCTGTGACCTAGGAACTTATGGTTATCATAATTATACAAGGGGACTGGGGGAGACCTAAAGCACAAAGAGACTGTCTAATTCACCCGAAGTCACAGAGCTACTAAGTAGTAAACCAGGAGTTAAGCCCAGGAGACAGGAGTTAAGCCCAGGAGACTTGGCTCCAAACATTTCCCTTTAAACACTACGCTACACAGACAGTCCCTAACTTATAATGGTTCGACTTAGATTTTTTTGACTTTCCAAAGCTGCAAAAGCAATAGGCATTCAGTAGAAACTGTAATTCAAGTACCCATACAACCATTGTTTTACTTTCGATACAGTATTCAATAAAATACATGAGATATTCAACACTTCATTATAAAATACACTTTGTGTTAGATGACTTTGCCTAACTGTAGGCTAATGTAAGTGTTCTGAGCACGTCTGAGGTAGGCTAGGCTAAGCTAGGATGCTCAGTAGGTGAAGTGTATTAAATGAATGTTCGACTTAGGATATTTTCAACTTATGATGGATTTATCTGGACATACCCAACCTTAAGGTGCATCTGCACTATTAAAGGCTGCACATGCCTCCGTATGATTTTTAAATAACTGCCTCTAACTAAGGCTGACTGTGGTGTTCTTCAGAGAGGAGGCTCTAAGGGAAAGCAAATGAGGATTTGGGGAGGAAAAAACAAGTGAGTGCCCGCTTTTTGAAGCTGGTGGAGGTATGCAGAGGTCAGCTTGTGCCTGTCCTGGCTAGGAGCCTGGGGTCCCTTGGATTTGGGGGAGCCTCTGGGCGGCTCCCGTTCGCTCAGGTCGGTGGGACGGGAGCAGCGGGTGAGCAGCTAATCAGAAGCAGCGGGCCTGCCCAGGCTGCGCCCCGACCGCTTGGCTCGCTCCTATGCAGCAGCGAGCGCCTGCTGAAAGGCCTCCGCTCCACCCCGGAGCTACTGGCCGTGGCGGGGGCGGCGGTAGTGGCGGCGGCGACGGTGGTGCGACGGCGGCGGGGTGAAGATGAAGAGCCCGCGAAGCCCCTCCCCAGGGGCAGGCTGCCCGCCACTTTGCTTTGATAGCCTGATCCAGGAGGCAAGTCCGCAGTCCCGCAGCTCCTCAGGCGCAGCACGCATTCTTCCCGGCCGAGAAGGAACGCGGCGAGCTAACGGGATCCAGATGTAGGAGTCCTCTGGGCTTGAACCCCAAATACCCCAAATACCAGCCAGGCCACTGGGAGACCTGGGGACGTGCAGGAGGCGTGCTGGGGACTCCCGGCCTCATGGCCTCATCGAGGGCCTGGAACCCACCCTCAAGCCCCCTCCAGTTGTGCTCCAGTGGCCTGAGGGCAAGATCTGGAGCCTGGGCCCAGGCCTCTCCTCCCTCTTGATTCTGTGCTTGGTCCTGGTGGTTAGCCTGCCAGGCTCCCCAGCTCTTTCCCCATAGGAGATGAGGAGCCTGGTGGGTAGCTCTGAGGCCCCAGAAGAGGTTACATGCTCCTGTTGGACTCAGAAGCCCTATCCTCTGACACTGCCACCACACTCGGTTCTGTCCCCAACCTGAGCTGTCCCTCTTTGTCCAGAGGGGACTTTGGGCAGCCATGACACCCAAGGATCACAAGACTTGAGTGCCAAGTCTTGGGTGCATGTCACTTCAGTTTTCCAGGGCTCAGTTACCTCATCCCTAGAATGGGAGTATGTGTGGGCAGTTCTGCCATATGAGGAAAAACGGATCCCAGCCCTGAAAGCTGAACCTGGCACCTGCTGGCTCAGAGGGAAAGGAGGCAACTCTCCAGAGACCTCTGGAGTGGTGCCCCGACCCCTACTCTTACATGCTTGCTTCTTCTCCCACAGGGCCTGGCCACGCTAAGCAGAAGGAAAGGGACTGGCAATGTGTGTTTGGGTCCCTGCTGCAGGAACTAGAGGCTGGAAGCAAAGTTTGGGCAGGCAAATCTGGGTGCCTCCTTGGACATACTCCTTTAAGAGCGGTGCGACTCAACCTATGGCGGTAAGCTGTGATCCCAGACCAACAGGCATTACCGAGTATGTGGCAACACAGAGTATTGGATAAATGGTGTGTAATATAATATGATGGACTCTTAAAACTTCCCTCATCCTCAAGCTCTTTTTCAGTCTCCAACAAGCCCAGAGAGCCTGAAATTGCACCATTAGCACTTTACAGCAAGTTATCATTTGCCATTGACACCACAGTGTGAATTAGTTGATTAGCTTGCTGGAGGACCAGGAGTGATGGGCGTGGGGGAGATCATTTCAGAGCCTGGAAGGATAGATCTGGGCCTGACTCAGGTGCAGAGACAAGAGTGCCAGGCCCCCAAGGAGCTGGCACAGGGGGACTGCACCTTCCAGAGCGCTGGACTGAGAAACAGAAAACCCACGTTCAAGTTCTGCCATTGTTACTAAGTTGTATGCCCACAGTCAGGTCATGCCCCCTTTCTGAGCCTCAGTGTCCTCATCTGTGCAGTAGGTAGAGCCTGCTCTGGATGGGGACAAGGAAGGTAGAGTAGTCTCTAAGTGCTATCTTAAGGAGAACATTCAAAGATTTTAATGTCCCAGCAAAGCTCTGAGCTGGGCCCAGCCCAGAGTCTCCCTATGGTCTTGAGAAAGCGGAGGAAACAAGGTCTTAGGGGGAGAAATTCTGGGCCATAGGAGTGGGGAGTAGGGGGTTCCTGCTTTGTGGGAGACCCAATCCCTGGTCTATACAGACTCAGAAAGGTAGATAAAGAGGGGAGGAAAGAAGAGGGAGTGAGAGGGCTAACTCCAGCCTATTCCCCTCACTGCATTCGCTTTTAAAATAAAACCCATTTATATATAAATGTTGGCCTGATGCCCAGTCTCTGTAGAAAAGCTTTTCTGTATTAAACGCTACAATGAATTAAATTAACCATAATGATTTCTTTGTGAATGGAAACCTCTCTCTCTCCTCTCTCTCTCTCTCTCTCCCTCCCTCTCTCTCTCCCCCCACCCTTTCCCCCCTCCTTTGTGACATGGTTTTGATCAGGTTTTCTCCTCCCTCTTCAACTCCAACACCCCCCACCCCATCTCCCACCCTCCACCCTTCTACCCCACCACCACCCCTGCCAGCAGCACTGCCCTCCCACCAGTGACTAGTTCTGTGGGCCCTTCCCAGGTTAAACTGATGCCTTCTGGCTTTCAATGGGGAGCAGAAATCAGCCAACTTAGGGGACTCGTGTGCACAAATGTAGCTGAGGGCACGCCCTGGGAAAGCATGTGCCCACCGTGGCTTCCATGTGAGGTTTTCCAGCTGTACAACACTTCTCTCAGTCTCACTTCACCTGCAAACTGGAGTGAGTGGTATTGAGGTCAACAAATGAATGCGGGGAAAGTGTAAGGGGGCTATTCCTGTGGGCATGTGTGTACACTGGCTGTGCACAGGAAAAGAGTAGATGGGGGTCCTTTGTGGGACATGCCTGAGAACATACCTACCCACAGAGCAATCTCCAAATGTGGGTACCTGGACTCTTGTCCTTGCTCATACATTTAGCCATGTGTGTGTGCATGGCAGGAACATGAGTGCATATGCAGCTTGATCTTCTAGGAACCTCCCCCAGGGCTCTGTGGAGAGAAATCAGACATGGGCTTTGCCTTCGAGGCACTCACAGATGCTGTGCAAGGAGAAATGACCTGAAGAGAGGCTCGGGCTTCCAGCTGGGAATAACCGAGGAAGGCTTCCTGAGGGTGGTAGCTCTTAACCTGGGGGCCAGAAAGGGCGGGCCGAATAACAATAACCTTTCCCATAGACAGAGAGCTTTACATGTCCAAGGCCCTTTTATAGGCATTATGTCATTTCTCCCACACACCAAGCCTATAAAGTATGTGTTATTATCCCCATTTTAGAGATGAGAAGACAGGACTTCAAGTCTCCAATACCAGTTTACTCTACAGCCATAGCCTGGCCCCAGCCCATCACACATTTGATCTCCACCAGGCCAAGCCAACCAACACAATGACTCCAGTCCTCAAGCTGTGACCCACACAGCTTTCCCCTCCTTTTGCACCATCACCTCACAGGTACATCCTTTCCATACCTCAGTATCTCCATCTGTACTATAAGAAGTGCCCCCAGAGCCTAACCCACAGCCCTCAAAATTACCAGGCCATTGTATGCCTCTGAGTCTCTTCCCAAACTGCATCCTCTGCCTCCTTGTCCACCTTCCAAACACCTGTTTACCTTTCAAGTCTCCCAGCACCCCTCAGTACAATGCAGTGGCTGCCTCTTTTGCCCTCCCTCCCTGCACTCTGAACAATATCCCAGCAGGACACCTAAATAAGACATTTGAATGCTTTGTGGACATGTCTGTGCCTCCCACCAGATGGTGAGCTCAGAGATGGTGGGAGTGATCTCTGATGCATTTCTGTTTCTCTGGGGCCCAACGCAGTACAAATCACTGGGATGTTTGTGGAAGGGGTGAGGTGTAGGGGGCTGGGGAGAGGGGCAGATGGTCTTTTCAATGCAGAGTCTACTGAGGTACTTGTGGCCTTCATTCAATCAAAAACTGTTAGGATAAATGAGCCTTTATGATAGTTCTAGGATATATCAATTTTGAGATGGTGAGGGCAAAGCCAGGGTGCTGCCATCCATTGATTGCAAGCTGGAAACAGGAAAGACAAGTGTACTAAGGTTGGGGGTAGTGATGTGAGATGGATGACTCCCAGGGCTATGAAGCCTTCCTACTGAGGCTAAAAAGCCTCTGGAAAAATAGGTCCCAACAGCCACAGGGCACAACAGGCAGATGCTGCCGGCCCAAAAGAACAAATCCATCACACAAAGGCAGATTTCTTTCTAGAAGGCTGGAATCCTCTAGAGACTTTGTGGAGAGGGGAGACACAGGAGCCTGATAAAGGGGCAACATCTTAGAGTCTCACAGGCATGAAGGGCAGGGACGTGGAAGGGAAGTCTGCCCCTGCCCTTTCTGTTTCACTCAAGTGCCCTAAAACTGGTGGGCACTGGCCCAGCCCCAGGGCTTGTAGGGTTGTGCCTGGATTCTAAATGTATAGATAGCCGTATCTGACAGAGGCCAGAGATGTTAATGAGGCCATTCCCCAGCCTCTATGCCTTTGGAGGTCCCTCAGTAGATGGTGGCCATGGGGGTCACATAGGAGGGAGACCAGGCTATGGGGCTGGCTCAGAAGAGTTTGGCAGGGTGCCAGCGGGCCTGCCCTGGCACAGAGATGTGAACGCATGGCCGTTGCAACTGGTCTAATTGCTGTCTCATCAGCTCTCCCAGGGGCTCATTCCAGAGCTAAGCAAAGGGAGGTTTCTGCTGTGAGACTTGAGGAAGCCTGAAGAGAGGTGGAGGGGCCGGCACTTTGAAAGGCACTGACAAACCCCAGCACGCCCAGGGCAGAGACCCAAGTCTGGGGGCTATGGCGGGGAGAGGCAGGGAGCAAAATGGCCAGGAGGGAAGGGACTAACTTTCCCATCAGCTGCTCTTGGCTCCCCCATTGATCCTGTGTCTCCCTAGTTAATGTTCCATATCTCCTTTTCCAGGGTCTTCACTGGGCTGTCCCCACTTCCCCATCTGTCCTCCACACCTAAGACCACTGCTGACAGCTTCCCACCCCTACTTCAGCTCTCACCCAGGACCTCAAAAACCTAATTACAAGAAGTCAGTGGACACTTTTTCATCCTTAGCTCGTGGAACCTCTCAGCCACATTTGATATTTGTGACTACTCCTAATCCTCTACTCTCTACTTAGACATGGCTTTCCTAGTTCTCCTCTGGCTTGACAATTCTTTCTCAGTCTCTTTCCCAGGCCCCTCTTCTCCAGTATGCCCCTTAAGTGTTGGGTCACCTCCCCTACAGATGCTCTCCCTGGCTCTCTCAGCCCCTCCTGCGGCTTCCACCACCTCCTCTCAGCAAGTGAATTCCATGTAACCTCAGCCTGGGCTACTCCCCCAAGCATCAGCCAGTACAGACATTTACCCAGTGGTCATCTTCAAAGACACTTCAAACTACCTTGCCCCAAACAGATTTATACTCCCAGACCACACATCATTTCTCCAGACCCACACCACACTTCATTTCAGCTTTATTCTCCAGGGGTAACCCCACCATCCACCCAAGTTCCTGGCTAGAAACCTTTTCTCCTCCCTCTCCCTTGCTCCTCACATCTAATTAGTTTCTGTGACCTGCCAATTTTACCTCCTTAATAGCTCTGGAATCCATCCCAAGCATTCCATCCCTACAAACACGGCCAGAATCCGGGCCTTTATCATTTCTCTGCCACCAGAGTGCGTCCTCCTCAGACCAGCCTCCACACAATAGCCACTCAGACCTTTTCTGCAGACAAATCTGAGCATGTAATTCTCCAATTCAAATCTGCCAGTGACTCCCCACTGCCCCCAGAGGAGAGTCTAAGTTCCTGAGCCTGGCGCACAGGCCCTTCAGATCCGGCCCCTGCTCACCTATCCCACCTCCCAGCCCTGGAAGGGATTGTGCTTTCATGCTATGCTCTATAATCTCACCTTACTCTTCTGCTGGCAAGTTTCTACTCACACAAGCAGCTTGGTGGAGTGGTTGAGAGTGTGGGCTCAGGGCCCTGACTGCCTAACCAGGAAAGTCACTTATCCTCTCTGGGCCTCAGTTTCCCTATCTGTAAAATGGGGGTGAAGACTGTTTTTACCTCTTAAGGTTGTATTTGTCTTACAAGGGAATTAGATCATGCATGTAAAGCACTTATAACAGTGCTTGACACACGTTAAGCACTGTATAGTGTTAGCCACTATTTATTATTCCCCTTCAAGAACCAGTGCAGACTATACTGTATCTGTGAAGCCACACCCTACTCTGAGACTACGTGCTCCTCTTCTGGTTCCTTCTGGGACTCTAGAGCCCTGGCTAACTTCTATCACAACACTTGAGACCATCTGCCTGCTGTTTGACCTTTCTCCCTTGCTATTTGATATCAAGGACTGAAGTCTACCCATCTTTGCATCTCTAGCACCTAGCCCATGTCTTCTCATATGGGCCTCAGACTAGCCTGAGATCAGACCAGTACTGTAATATTATCATGTCCATTTTGTAGATGAAGAAACTGAGGCTCAGAGAGGTAAAGGCAATTTTCCAAGATCGCACAGCTAGAAATTAGCAAAACGTGGGTTTAAACCCAGGTCTGCAGGATTCTGAACTCCATGATCTTTCTACTTTATCTAACTCCTTGGGGGAGGGGAGTCTTGAAATCTTGTCCTAGAAGGAAGGATTAAAGAACTAGTGGATGCTCTGCCTAGAGGACAGACAACTCAGGAGCAAGGAAAATCCCTTCCCTTCCCACCCATCTGTCTGAAGCCTACTGGTGCTTATATGTGTGTTTCAATGTTGATGCCAACGCATGTGTTGGACACGTGTGCAATGAGGTCATGCCAGAATGCTAGAGATGGAAACCTTAATCTCAGAGCCCCTGCTCACCTTTATATGGTTCTCCAGAGTTTACAAAATGCTTTTGCGTCTCATCTTGTCATTTGATCAGCCTCACGCACCTGGGATGTGGCAGTCATGCCCTAGACAGGGCAGTGAACTGCCGCAAGTCACCCAAAAGTGGCAGAGCTGGGACTCCAACATTTAGTCAATGCATAAAGTCTGCAGCAAGCCCCTTCCTTCCAGCAGGAAGCCTGAGGATTCTGAGACTGTGGCTGGGGAAGTCATTCCCCCAAAGAAAAGGGGATGTGAATGCTGGGTGTGGCCCAACCTAGAGAGAGGAGAGGTGAGAGAGAAGGTCTCTCAGACTCAGGGTTCCCATCTACAAATGGAATAACACCCCCACCCTCACGTGGTAGGTGTTAAGTCTCAAAAGAGATGATATACGTAAAATGAAACAAATGCCTGGTGTGTCCTAAGCACCCAACAGATACAACACTGCACCTTTTTTTTTTTTTTTTTTTTTTTTTTTTTTGAGACGGAGTCTCGCTCTGTCGCCCAGGCTGGAGTGCAGTGGCCGGATCTCAGCTCACTGCAAGCTCCGCCTCCCGGGTTCCCGCCATTCTCCTGCCTCAGCCTCCCGAGCAGCTGGGACTACAGGCGCCCGCCACCTTGCCCGGCTAGTTTGTTTTTTTTTGTTTTTTTTTTGTTTTTTTTTTTTTTGTATTTTTTAGTAGAGACGGGGTTTCACCAGGTTAGCCAGGATGGTCTCGATCTCCTGACCTCGTGATCCGCCTGTCTCGGCCTCCCAAAGTGCTGGAATTACAGGCTTAAGCCACCGCGCCCGGCCAACACTGCACCTTACCTCGTGGAAAGTTTGTTTGAAACAGTGGCAAAGGTGTTCAAGGAAAGTCTGCCTGTCAAGAATTAGGCAGAGGTGGGTTTTGAAATGCCATCTCTGCCCCTTACCAACTGTGGGGGCTTGAGAAAGTCACATAAACCCTCCAAGTTTTTGCTGCCTCATTTGTAGGATGGAGACAATGAAGTCTACCTGACAGAACCGTTGTGAACGGCCACATGCCGAGTTTGTGTGTAAAATGGCTGACACAGGAGCTGGCACTAATAGTCATGATTATTGTTCTCACAGATTAGATGGCAGAGCCAGTGAAGATGACTCTGGAACCATACCACCTGGGTTCTAAGCCCAGCTTTATCTACTAGCTATGTGACCCTCAGCAAGTCACTTCACTTCTCTGTGCCTTGGTTTCTTCAGCACACAGATGGTTAGGATTAAATAAGTGACTACATGTCAAATGCTTCCAGCACAGGGTACATGCTCTGAGTGTTGGTGAGCATTGTTGTTATCAAAGGCCCGAGAGGCATGAAATAGCGTCCCTCTTCGCCCAAGGCATCACATCCCCTTCATGAACAAAGACATTAGCTGAGGCCAGTTGGAACAGATTAATGGGGTTCCTTTCATTCAGCTTCCTAAAGGCATAAAATGACCCCTCCCTAGCTGGGGCCCTGCTTGTAAGGATAGCTGTGTGCAAGCCAGACTTCAGCCAAAATGCCCTAGGCTCTCCCCCAGATTCAGCCAGAACTGTCCAGATTCGTTGCAAAGGGCTTTGTTGGGCTCGGAGAGCTCAGAAACCATTACCTGCTATCCCTCTCCCTTCTTGGGAGGCCGGAGGTGGCCGTTAGGGAATAGATGCACCGCTCACACACCTAACTCTGGCCCCCATGGCTGTGGGCGGTAGGGGTTTGGCTACATGGGCTCAGCAGCAGCAGCAGGAGGGCCGGGTGGGGCAGAGTTGGGGGCCAACACCTGGGGTCCAGGCCCAGACGGTGGAGGCCCTGAAGTTCCTGTTCTGGCTCCATTTACAACAGCCTTCCTGGAGTCACGGTGCATTTTCCCAGGCGCCTGCTCTCGGCTTTCATAGCTGCCTCCCACCACCCAGACCCAGCTAGGCCGGCCTTCGGGCACCCAGAAGGAAGCAGGAGCCCAAGTCCTGGCTCACTTCGGTCAGTGCTTGGGCTGGCTCGCCGCGGCTTTCACACACAACTCTGCAGCCGCGAGGAGATGACCCCTCCCCTCCCCTCCCCAGGCCAGCCCGGCCCCGCCCCGCCCCCAGTGCCGCGTGGAGGGAAATCAGGAGAAGCTGAGGAATTGTTTGTAATTAGTGTGTTTTTAAAGGCTTTTCCGTGAGCCTTCAGCCGATTTCGGGGGAGGGCAGCTTGCCAGGGAGCATTGAAATGGAAATCCTGTGTTCTAGCCGGGACCCTCTTGGAAGGAGATTCTTCCCAGAGAAAAGACCAGAAGCCCCGCCCCGTCCCCCGGGTCTCCCGTGCGCGGCTGTGGTCATGGCGGGCTCAGCGATGTGTGGCGGCTTTGTGGAACGGCATTCCTGGCCAACGGGCCTCAGCTCTGCCTCGGGACCCCGCCATTCAGCCCCCGCATGAAAGGCCGCTGCCCGGGCCCGCAGCTCCCACTCTCCCCCACCCCAAGGACGCACCCATTCACCTCCTCTCCCCACCGCATCTCCCTTTCCCCCATTTTCCCCAAACGGGAGGCGCTGGCCCTGGAACATGGCACATCCAGGGCTACCTCCTCCCAAGTTACCCAGAGGTCATGTGTACAAGCAGCAATTCTAAGAACAGTCCCTCAGGCGTGAGCGGCATTTTACAGTTTGCAATGCCTTTGCACATCCACCAGGCCAGTTATTCCTCGTAGCAACCTCGCGAGGAGCTTCTATTATTATCAGTTCTCAAATGGGACTGGGGGAGGGGAATGCCTTGCCCAAAGCCCCTGGGCTAGCAACTCACAGAGCTGGGCCTAACCCAGGGGTCTGCAGGATGTCTCCTAACATTCCCACCCCAGGCTGCCTCTCCCACATGCTGGCTGACACGCAGTCAGGACTGTTCTTCTGGTGCAATCCCTGGGCCTTGTGGTCTGGGATCATTTCCTGTGGCCTAAAGTACTTATTTGCAAGTTGTAAGGACTGCTGGGTTTCTGGAAGCCTCGCTGAATGCTTCCAGCTGGGAATTTAACCTTCTCAGACCCAGCTGTGGATCATGAGAGCTCTCTTAGTTCCCACCCATTTTCCTGGAGCCCCCTGAGATAAATTAGTTGTGTCTGGGTGGGGACAATGGAGGAGTACTGGACTGGGATCCAGAAGACCTGCCTGGGCCTGGCTCTGACACCCACTTGCTCTGTGACCTTGGGCAAGTCCCTTCACCTCTCTGATCGCAAATCAAGGCTTAGAAACTGTGCTTCCCTGCCTGAGTTTGCAAGCCCAGCCTCTTGTTCTCACTGAAGTATGAACGGAATTGACCTTCCCTTCCGCAGCTCCTCCACAGCTCAAGGTCTTGTGAGAACCTTGGAATTGTTGCACCTGAGAGCCGATTATGTAGGCCCCTGAAGATAGTGGAAACCACTCCCCCCATCCTCCAGCATCGGACAGATGGGCAAACTGAGGCACAGGAAAGGGGAGCCAGTTGCTCAAGGTCATCCAGGCAAGCTAATAGTAAGGTTAGGATTAAAATCCAGATCAACAGAGGTGATACCAAAGGTAGTGTGAGAGATTTTAGCTTCCTATACTTTTCCACCACTTTCCCAAGCCTTCCTTTTATTCACATTTTACACATTATTATTAATTATAATAACATTAAAAATAAATGCATAGTTAAAATCCTGTGTAAAATGTTTATAAAGGTATCTTCAGAAAACTTCCCTCTTTTTATGTATCTGTAACACACATCCTCTGAGCATATACAGTGTTTGCTCGGCACATGCAGCCTCAAGGGGTGGCTAACCTCCCACCAGATCTCTGCTGCCCTCAAGGCCCTCTTATAGAGAGACTCAGTAGGCATGGGCCCCTTGCACTCTTCCCAGAAGCCTCCTCTTTGTGTTTGGGAACACACAACACCCGTGGGTACCTTCTTTTAGCCCAAGATCCCACCCCTCCTTAACTGGGGGAGGCTTCTCAGACAGAGCCCCACCCTCCTCCACTTCTGCCCTTACATTGGTTCTAGGAAGACAAAAGCACAAGGAGGAGAATCCGAGATTTACAAAGGAATAGTTTCATGGATGTTTCAGAGGTGACTCTGCCTGCCTTTCCCTCATGTCCTCCTCCTTCATAAAGGAAGCATTTTTTTTTTTTTGGCAGAATCTCACTCTGTCACCCAGGCTGGAGTGCAATGGCATGATCTCAGCTCACTGCTGACCTTCACCTCCCAGGTTCAAGTCATTCTCCTGCCTCATCCTCCCGAGTAGCTAGGGTTACAGGTGCCTGCCACCACACCCGGCTAATTTTTGCACTTTTAGTAGAGACGGGGTTTCACCGTGTTGGCCAGGCTGGTCTCAAATTCCTGACCTCAGGTGATCTGCCCGCCTCGGGCTCCTGAAGTGCTGTGATTACAGGCATAAGCCAACGCGCCCAGCCCTAAAGGAAGCGTTTCTGAGCTTTCCCTAGTCCACAGAACATCAAGGAACTAGAGCATGCTACAGCTCCAATAAGCCCTTACACATCTCCATTTCAACTTTCTCAGGTTACAGATGAAGAAACTGAGGCCCAGAGAGGGGGCAGAAACTGAGAAACCTGGCAGAAGAGTGAAGACCAGAAACCTCTTCTGCCTCCACAGCCAATATTTTCCCACCGTCCCCTGTACCCTGCTGCCTCCTGCATACACGTACAGGCTCACCCATGTGTGTACTAATGCAGGTTGACGGCTGCTGGGAGGGTCACACATGGAGCCACACACTGGCCCATTCACTCTGACACATACCCCAGCTGGCCGTCCCCAGATACACACTCCACCATCCCCACTCGCCCACTTGCCTGCAACTACCCATCCCATCCCCTCCCCGCCATCCCCTCACACAGGCACACCCACACTGATTCACAGGCCTCTCCCTGCTGGCTGCCCTGGGTCTCCCTTTGTTGATATGACTGCCCAGAGCTGCGCAGAGAAGGTGCTGAGGCAGGGGAGACAGGGAGGGGTGTGTTGGGGGGTTGGGAGGGGTGTGTTGGGGGGTATGAATGTAGACTGGATCCAGAAGGCTCCGACTGGTAGACGTGAGGCTCACCCACAGTTTGGATAGAGCAAAGCAAGGGGAAGACTCTCTAGTGTTTGGAGAGGGAACAGGAGAAGGAGACAAGGGCTAAATAGCCCAAGCAAGGTAAGCTCAGGAGTGGAGGGGCTGGAGCCCCATTCTGACAAAGCTGGGATGAGGTCCTGGAAGAGTAGCCTGGCAGCCATCCAGAAAGTGTCCGTTCGGGGACCACTGGACATTAGTCTAGACTGGAGGTAGGTGAGGGATGAAAGTGGGGGGCAGCCTCTCTAGAGCTTGGGGAAGAAATTGCTGAGCTGGAGAGAGGCCAGGCAGAGGTCCCCAAGCAAAGAGCTATGAGTTTGATAAGTCTCTTGGGCTTTATGAGATTGGACATTGCCTGACACCCTGTGGGTGGCAATCTGTGATTATTAGATAAATGAATCAATGAGCTCTGTCACCCTTTGCCATTGTCATCACAACGGCCTGGGCCTGAGCCCACCACACAGTCCTGGCTGACTTGGTGTGGCTGGCTGCATGGGGAAGGTTTCAAAGGACAGTGCCTTGAGAAAAGGAACTGAGCCCTTGGGCACCACTAGGTGGGATGGCACAATGGGGCACAGCAGGTGGGGCCCTGGGTCATCATCAGCCAGAGCTAGCAGGGCCCCTCCTAGTCTTTTTTTTTTTTTTTTTTTTTTTGAGATGGAATCTCACTCTGTTGCCCAGGCTGGAGTGCAGTGGTGCGATCTCGGCTCACTGCAACCTCCGCCTCACAGGTTCAAGCCATTCTCCTGTCTCAGCCTCCCGAGTAGCTGGGACTAGAGACACATGCCACCACACCTGGCTAATTTTTGTATTTTTAGTAGAGATGGGGTTTCACCATATTGGTCAGGCTGGTCTCGAACTCCTGACCTCAAGTGATCCCACCTCGGCCTCCCAAAGTGCTGGGGTTGCAGGCATGAGTCACTGTGCCCAGCCCCCTCCTAGTCATCTAATTTAACCTCTTCCCCACTCTCTTAGGTGAGGAACCTGAGACTCAGACTGGGAATGAATTTTCCAAGATCCTGCAGCCCACTGGTGACAGGGCTCAGCGTGGGGCTTGCCTTGCTCACCCAGTTCAGGCAGCTTACTGCTTCCCCTAGCTCCCGCCTCCGAGCTGCCTCAATCGCAGCACTCTCAGCTGCTGAAGTCTGCTTGGGAGCCTTGACCCAGTGGCTTCTGGGCCTGGGAGAGATGTGAAGAAACCAGGAAGGATAGCGAACATATAAAGTAAGAAGAGAGATGAACTTCTCTGGGGGAGCAGAGGAGGAACTACCGGGTCATAAGTAGAGTTGTGCATCTAGGAGACAGATGTCCATTCCAGCTCTTTTCTGCCACTCTGATGCCACTGAGGTGGAGCCAGTTGTTCCTCACTCTCAAAAAGTCCACAGGGCAAGGTTTGTGTTCCCCATACACCACACTGTGTGCACCCGCATGCACACACACACTGATGCACATGCACAGAGCCCTAGGGGGGAATCTGTCCCATTATGTGACAGAGGCAATGGTTATAAAGACAGTCTCTGTCCCTCCATCTCACAGTAGGGCCTAGCATTGCAGTTAGAAGGGAAGTACCGGGTGGCTTGGGGGACAAAGGCCCTTGGATTCCATACACCCCCGATGGATATTTTTCTTGTTAACATACAATGCTGCTTGCATAACTGGAACTGGCTAGACACTGTGAGAAATGTTTAGTGCTTGGGAAAAAAGCAGGAGGAGGAATAAACAGCCACAAAGCCACAGGGTCCCAGGGGCTGCTTTCCCAAAGATGGCCTGCTACCCCCACCCTCCCACATTCCATGAATGGGGTTCTGGAAAGGAGGCTGCGAGGAGCGAGCAAGCGCTCCTCTCAGCCACACCAAATGGCCCACTGGGTATGCAGGGCTTGTCTCTTTGCACAGAACCCAAGGTTCTCCGTGGCCTCTCATCTTTTTGTCCAGCTGACCCAGCAGGACCCTCTGGTCCTGGATTCTGGTCAGATCCAATCTCTAGGTTGGGTCCAGGCTGGGTGAGCAGCAGTTGGACAACTGTCAGGGCCTAAGCCGAAGGGATGTCTCCACATGCCTAATCAGGTCTATGTAGAAAAACCAGTTGTTTCTATTCAACCCAAGCCCCAGTCTTGGCCCTAATTCCAGCGATAAAGTGATCCCTGAGATGGTAAGCAGTGGCTTAAGGATGTGGGAAAGATGAGGGGGAGATGATCAAAGAAAACTGATTTTATCAGATGATTTGGGAAAACTTCTTTGGCGAAAATGTGGCAAACTCCTTTGTCCCCTCAGCTGGCCCCCTTAGCATTGTCAAATGCATAGGCCTTATCTTTAAATACAGGGCTAGGATGAAAGGACAAGGGAAAATGGGCCCAGATGCCTCAACCCAAGTGTGCAAGGAGATGCATATGGGTACGTGTGCAAGGCCAATGAGCAAAGATGGCATGATGCCCGTCCTCAGCCACCAGGGCCAAGCCATATGAAAACCACCTTCTTGATGCTTCCCTGGAGCCAACAGGCCCAAGGGTAAATAGTCCTCAGAAACTGACATTCTCTTACTGTAGGCTTTGGGGTGGGGAGGGTGAGAAACATTGTATCCCCTGGCCCCTGCTCCTCAGTTCTTTTGCAGACAACTTCCTGTTGCCATACCCTTAAGCCTTTTCTGGAGGCAAGACTCCCCAGAACTTCATTTTCTTCATTCCCACCTCTGCCTTTCCCATTACCTTTTGGGAGGTGGACTCCTTGAAAAGAGGCCGTGCTAGGCCCCAAGCATCCCATTCCAGTTCTCGTTCTGCCTGCCCCCTGGAAAATGGGTAAGGGGGATCTGGTGACTGGCACCCCTGGGTCCTTAAATGAGAAGCATGTTTGTTTATAGCCAGAAGAAATTCATCCCTACTCCTACCTACCCCCTCCCACGTCTGTGTATACGTCTCAGAAGTTCCTGCCACGGCCTCTGCACCAAGCTGGCTGGGGAGGTGGGGTCCCCTCCTCCCACTTCTCCCAACCTTCCCACCCCTGGATCCCCGAGAGGCGGGGCTGAGGCAGCTGCCACATTCAGCGTGGCAGAGCCGCTAGCTCAGTACAAATCAGAAACACATTGGAGGCATGCAGGCCGGGCGGGGAGCAGACAGGCCGGGGCTGGGGCCCATTAAGGCCGGAGCCCGGCCGCGCTGTTTACCGTCTCAGCACAAGGTTTCAGGTTTGCCTCTTGATTGTTTGTTTGTTTCAGAGATGAGAAAGGCCAAGAAGGCAGCTGACAAGGACCATGGGGGGCATGGCGGGGAGGGGGCACGGAGGCCCTGGCTCTCACAGGTTCTCCCCACCCTGTGTAGGAGAACTCACCAAGTGTAGGAGAAGCAAGCTGCCTCTTTTCCCTACCCCCACCCCCAAATTTCAACCAGATGTGCAGTCAAGATTCTTCCTCTCTTGGTTGGGGGAAACAAAAGAAATTAAAAATGGGACCCTAGAGACACCACTTTAAAAAGAACCCTAATATAAAGAAGGGATGAAAGGGAGACACAGGAAGGACTTCCGGAGGTGCAGGTGAAATGGGAGAAGTGAGGGGGGTAGCTCACCCCTTTCCCGAAAGACAAGTTCCTAAAGATTCCTATCTGGGGTTGGGTGGTTGCAGGGAGAGTGGTGCTGCCTGGAAGGATGATTGCTCTGGGAGGTCCCACTGAGTCTCAGATGTAAAGGATTCAAAGATGTCCGCAGACATGAATAGAGTCTATGTATCTTGATTCAGTGAGTCCTGACTTAATCAGGGCTGGCAGTAGAGACCCTGGAGCCCAGCCCTTCACTGAGAGACAGAGACTCTGAGACCCAGGGAGGGGAAGGCATTGCTCAGGATAGCACGGCAGATCAGGTTCTGGACAAAGCCTGCATCAGAGGTCTGCTGGCTCCCAGTCCAGTGCTCTTTTCATTTTGTGCTGCTCCCCTTGCTCAAATGTTGTGATTTTGTAGGAAAGCAGATTCCGGGCTTCTCTCACCCAGTCTCACCCCAGCTCAAACCTAGTGTCTCGGCGTTCTCTTTCAGGGGATCTCTGCAAAGTCTGAAAGTTCTCTCTGGATTTGCCCTGCAACCACAGCTGCCTGTGAGGGGGTTTCTACTAGTGCCTGCCTCTTCACCCAGGCCAGTCTCAAATTGGTTGTGAACCGTGTTGCCAAATGGTGAGCACCTGAGTTTAGGTGACTGGGCCAGTGACCTTGTTCCTGGAAGCAGAGCTTCCAGCCTGCCACTGGCTAGGCCAACCCAGGCTACCAAGAGTTTCATGCCCAGCACTGTTCAGTCCCTACTCAGCTCCTCCCTCATCTCAGATCTGTCTGCCTCCTTGCTAAGTCTGTTGTAAACCTGGTCTCCTTCCATGCCCACCAGAGGCCAGGCTGAGGGAGTAGAGACCCTCTGGTCTAGCCTGTAGCAGACTCCAAGGCTGTCTCTGGATGCTCTCTGGACTCCTGGAGGGACCTGGACAGAGATGGTCCCCACAACATATACATACTTGCACACATACACTGTTTCCAGAAGCATCTGGTGACGGCTATTCTTCCACTTGTGCCTAGGGAACTGGCCAAGCCTCACCCTACTGTTAAGACTACTAGCCTTGCAGTAACCCATGGCCCATTGTCTACACAAAGCCCTTACCCCAAGGGGCTTTGAAAACGCCTGTGTTGGTGTCCATGCTAACAGCGCTAAGGATCAATGCTAAAGAACAGGTTTGGGGAGATGGTGACCAAGGAGATTACATTCTCTTTCAGTGACCCCCTCCTCTCTCTCTCTCTCTCACACACACACACACACACACACACACACACACGCACACACGCACATGCACAAACATCCTCCTCGTTCCTCTCTCTCTCTTTCCCCCCTCACTCCCCAGTTCTCTTTTTTCTTGCAATAAATTCTAAACAGATGGGCAAGTCTTCTACCCCCACTTCTGAAGTTGAGAGGGAATATCAGCCATGGGGGAACAAGAAATCACTCCCTTCCTCAGACTGGATCATCCCAGCCTCTCTGGGCCTCCCTTTCCAGTGTCTCATGCCTCACTGGATTAGGCCAGATATTACAAAGTATTTCCTTAGTCCTTTTTGTTCTGCGTCTACTATTGACACTTGTGCTTTCCTCACTGCAGGGCCTTAAACACAGTGGGGGGTGAGGAGGAGGGAGGGGGGAGGACACACTTTCTAGGATTCAGCTATCTGAAGGGCCAGACCCAGGCTGCAACCCTATTATCACAGGGGAAGAAAAGCTAAACTCTTGGGCATGACTGAGAATATCAATGGAGTGTCGTGTCTGCCTATACAATCTCTCTAAGCCTAGAGACAAGCACAAACAGAAACAGCAGCATTTGGAGCAGTCAAGTGCTGCTTCTTGCTTTGCAGCAAGAGCTGGGTCTTGTTATTTGAGCTATAGACAGAGGGATTTCTATGTCTCTATGTGATTTTCCCTCTCAGTGCCAAGGCCCAGAATCCCTATGCATAGGCAGGGCTGGGACAAAGCCTCTCACATCTCAAAGACGTTCCCAGAATCAGCAGCGGGGACAAAGTTGGGCTGAGCTACCTGGTTTCTTCGGCTTGCAGCCCCTTATGGCTACGGCTGTGGCCACAGAGCCAGCACCCTGGCCCCTGGGGTTGACCTTTAAACTCAGCTGAAGCTTCACCTGGACTCTTAGACCCCTGGCTTGGGTGTCATCATCACCTGCAACTGGTTTCACAACAACTTGTGCCTCTGCCTTGCACCCCAGATCCAGCAGCTAACCCCCAAGCTTATCTGTTTGGGCCCATCATAGGACTATGGAAGGATGCCATAAGAGGGACACAATCGCTACTTACTTCTCTGACAAGTAATAATAGCAATGATAACTAACACCTTTTGAATGCTTACTATGAGCCAGGCACTGTTCCAAGAGCTTTATATGTATGCTATGACATAGAAACTCAGCATTGCTCTCATTTGAGGCGAGGGACCTGAGGCACAGAGAGGTTGAGTAACATGTCCAAGGTCACACAGCTAGCATATATAAGAAGTGGGATTCAGCCAAGTATAAAGATCATGCCCTCAAGCACATAATCACTGCCTTCCAGGGCTGCTGCCCTGTTTTCTCAGTCTTCCCAGGATTGCAGTCAGGCCTCCAAACCCCATGCCCTGTGGCTATTCTTCGATTGGCTGCCTATCAGAGTCTTACCAGATGCCACCCACCTGCCTAATACCTCTCCAACTTTCCGACCCTAGGCTCACTGGCCCTCCTGCCTGCCAGGCGGGGCCTTGGCTTCTTGCCATCTGATAGGACCTTCCCCCATTACCTGCCCTGCTCTATCTAGGGCATCTCTTCAGAACCGACAGCATTGTTACCTCTACTGGAGATTTAGCATGGTGCTGTCCAATAGAAATATAATGCGAACCACATATGGAATTTTCTAGTAGCTCAGTTCAAAAAGTTTTTTTTAAAAACAGGTGAAATTAATTTTAGTAATATATTTTATTTCACTCAATATGTCCAAACTATTATTTCAACATGTAATCAATATAAAAATTATTAATGAGATGTTTTACTTGTGACCTTCCACAGTAAATCTTCAAAGTCCAGTGTTTATTTCTGCTTCCAACACATGTCAATTCCAAGTAGGCACAGGTCAAGTGCTGACTAGCCACAGGCAGCGAGTGGCTACTGTATTGAATTGCACTGATCTAGAGACACAGTGTGGACCTGGAGGGGCCCAGAGTACAGAAGATAACGAAAATAATGCAGAGGCAGGGTCAGTACACTGTGCAAGGGAAGCAGGAAGCAAGAGGGATATTGACTTGGGAGCTAAGAGTCCTGGGTTCTACTCTCAGTGCTGATGCTACATGACCAGGGAGTTTGAATAAATACTTCACCTTCTCTAGATATTACAACTGTATTACAATGAGAGGATTGGCCTGAAGACTCTTCCAGCTTAAACATTCAACCACCACCGCCTCCTATCTCCCCACACACCGAGGGTATCCAGTTATTAGTAAAAATAGAAAGTCCAGTAAGTGATGCAGTTCTCAGGAAGCAAGATGAGCACTGGTAGAGCCCCATTTCTCCAGACCATAAAACTGTGGCCTCTTCTGGAAATATCCCTGGTTTTGTGGAACTTGGCCCTTCATTCCTCAGAACCAAAGGACACTGAAACTCGGCCTTGGACTGTCACAGATAGACACTTAAATCGATGCAGAGTCAGGTCACCTTTCCAACAACAGGAGCAGCTTAAGCACAAGTCAGCCCAGGAGTATATCAGTCAGTCGGTTCTCAACTTTTTGAGAACCCTCCTGGCTCAGTGTTTCTCAATCCTCATTCATGCGCATCCACCTCCACATTCTGTGTATCCCATATCAACCAAAAAGGTTTGATACAAGCTTGACTTTCTGGAGGTCAGATCACGGGGAAGAAAATAGGTATCTTGAATCTGCTTCTACAAATTACACATGCCCTTGGGAATTCTGTAATCCACCACCAGCACATCCCTACCTCCTGACCAAGCTCACAGTCATTGGCCTAAATGAAAACACTTTTTCCATTAGAGAAGTGTTTTTAGTAGAGTTCTAATCCTGAGATTTCAGAAGACAAGGGAATTTTCCAGTGATTTGGGCTAGTTATAATCCACTTGGAGCCATGTTGGCCTATTAGAATTATTCTTCTAAAGAAAATATAGCCTGCTCAAAGTTATTACTGGAGTAGCCTTATCACCAAGGTCAAATGTTGTAGAATTAAAATAAGTATTCTACTTCCAGTTCATAAAAAGAAATAATTTTTCTTTTTGTTTCATTATCATTATTTTGAGACAGAGTCTCACTCTGCCACCCAGGCTGGAGTGCAGTGGTGCGACCACAGTACACTGCAACCTGGATCTCCCGGGCTCAAGGGGTCCTCCTGCCTCAGCCTTCTGAGTAGCCGGGACTACAAGTGTGTGCCACCACACCTAGCTAGTTTAATTTTATTTTTTTTGTAAATACAGGGTCTCGCCATGTTTCCCAGGTTGGGCTCAAACTCCTGGTCTCAAGCAATCCTCCTTCCTCGACCTCCCAAAGTGCTGGGATTACAGGTGTGAGTCACCACACCCTGCTAGAAGTCATTTTTCTTTGGTAACTTAAGACTTTGTTTATGACGGTGGGATGGGCCAGTGTATGTATTGATAGGGGAAAACCTTTGCAAATGTGGTCCAGGACACAGAAAAAAAAAATGGACATTTTGCTTGGACATTGCCCCTGAGACAAATATTTCAAGACTTGGTTACAGCTTTTGGCTATGGGACCTTGGGTAGGTTTCTTCCCTTCTCTGAGACTTGGCGCCCCCATCTGTAAGGTGGGATCAACAGAGCCAGCCTGCCTGAGTCCCAGAGTTGTTATGAGGGAAGGGCCTATGAGATAACTAACTTGCAAACAGAATTTGTAGACTTCAAAGTGTTGAGCACATGTGAAGGGTTATCTCCCCACCCAGAGGAAAACAGGGGTACAAACGCAGAGACTATCCTGTCTTTTGGCTATCTTCTGCACGTTCAGTGTCAGTGGGGAGGCTCAGAAAATGTTTTGTCTACTATGGTTGAAGGGTAGATTGGGCACTGGGAAGCAACCAGTGCCCAGGAGGAGTGGAAGGAATTCCTGAGTCAGAGGTGAGAATGGAAGAGGCAAAGGATGTAAAGATCTTGGGTAGGATCTTGAGCAAAGTTAATAATTTTTAAAGCTTATAGTTTATAGCATTCTACTTTTCGAGAAAACACTTGTGCAAATATTAATCATCATAACAACTCTGAGAAGTGAGAGCTATTATTATCTCCACTTGACTGCTGAGGCCCAGAGAGGGTAAGTCATTTATCCAAAGACACACAAGGCTAGTAAATGACAGAGCTAGGATTTGAATCCTAGGCTGTCTGATGACAAAGTTATCCTCTGTTCACACCATGCTGCCCCTGACCCCAAGAGAACCGTGGACAAGCACACAATAATACTGACAGACTCATGGCACTGTCCAGGCACTGTTCTATGTCCCTTGTGCATATTATCTCATTTAATGCTCATTACACCCCTGTCAGGCAGGTATCATGATTATCCTCCTCACTACATAGGGAATACTGAGGCACAGAGACACTAAGTCACTTATCTAAGGCTACCCAGCTGCCAAGTGGCAGAGCTGAGATATGAAGCTGGCCATCTGGCTCCGGCATCCTTAACCACTTCCCCATGCAGTGTTTTAGGCCAAGCTGTCTTGCCCAGGCAGTGGCCTAAAGGAGGCACCACCTATGAGCCTCTTAGTTAGTGGCAGCTGGGAAACAACCCAGGCCCTCCTCTGCAGGCTGGATCCAGCATGCCCTCCCCAGGAGTAGTGAGCCACCATGCCCATCTTTTTTTTTTTTTTTTTTTTCTCGAGGCGGAGTCTCACTCTGTTGCCCAAGCTGGAGTGCAGTGGCAAGATCTCGTCTCACTGCAACCTCTGCCTCCTGGGTTCAAGCGATTCTCCTGCCTCAGCCTCCCAAGTAGCTGGGACTGCAGGCGCGTGCCATCACGCCTGGCTAATTTTTTGTATTTTTTTTAGTAGAGATGGGCTTCGACATGTTGCCCAGGCTGCTCTCAAACTCCTGACCTCAGGTGATCTACCCACCTCGGCCTCCCAAAGAGCTGGGATTACAGGCATGAGCCACCTGCCCGACCATACCCACCTTTTAAGAGAGCTCAGCCAAGCAGAAGCAAGCTCAGCCTGACAGAGAGGCAAGATGGTGTAGTGGAAAGAATGTGGCCTCTAGCATCAGACAAACCTGAGTTGAAATTTTGGCTTTGGAAATTACTTTGTGACCTTGGGCAACTCACTGAACTTCTGTGGATTTCAGTGTTCCACATCACTAAGGGCTGTTGTGAGAAGTAAATGAAATGGCTATATAGAAAAGTGAATTATATACTCTAAAGTGCTCTTGAAGGTTAGTTATAATTGTTAGTTGTTCTATAGGGCTAAGTTCCTTGGCCGAGGCTGGGCCACAGCGGCGACACGGAGAAGTGGGCTTTAGAAATGCTAATACCATGGGTGAGTGACAGTGCGAGGACAATGGAGGAGGGCGCTGTGAATGGGGCCGCCGAGGCCTGGGAGCCGGGCTCCCCACGTGGGAGCTAGGTGGGGGAGGGGCGGGAGGGGAGAAGCGGGTCCCAGCCTAGGGGCTCCGAGCCTGGGCTAATTGGAAGGGGCTGCAGCTCCGGGGGCAGGAAGGGGGAGGGGATTACCTGCTGGTCGGCCGCGGAGGGGCAGGGCTCTGAGGAGGTGGCGGGCCCTGCCGGCATTGGGAGGGGGCGCCGGAAGAGCCTTGGACCCGCTGACCTGGAGACCTGGAGAAAAACGATGGGGAAGCCAGCGAAAAAAGGCCCTGGGCCTAGGCCTGCTGGGGTGAAAACTGAGCAGGGGTTTTTGGGATGGGCAACTCTAGGTCCAAGCCTCTCCTGAAGGTAGGAAAGACATGACAGCTAGTTTCCAAAGTCAGCTCGGATCCTGACCACCTTGGGTTGACTTGGGAATCAGCCTCCCCAGAGAGCGAGGGAGCGAGCGAGAGGTGTGCGGGTGCGTGTGATGGGTTGGAGGGTAGGGGGAGGCAGGAGCTGGGTTCTTCTCTTCTTCCCCCACTCCTCACCCCGTCTCTTCCCTCTCTTCCTCTTCTCTCACCCCTCTCCTTTTGCCCTCCCCTCCCCCTCCACCATGAAGGCTGTTTTTGTTCCTCCTCCTGGCCTAGCCCCTGAGGTGTGCAAACAGGAAGGACCTCTCCCTGGGCAGTGAGTAAGGAGGGAAAAATGAGGTGTTGAAAAGATGACAAGTCGCCCTGTCAGAGCTCACCTTGGCAGGGAGCAGGCGGCAGGGGCCTGTGGGTGGTTGGGGGAGGTCGGCCCTGGAAGCCAGCCTACATGTGCCCAGAGCCAGGCAAGCTGATACGCAACAAGCAGGCACTGTGTATGCGTTTGTTTGGTTTAGAAAAGTCTAGCCCCCTCCCATTCCCACCATCAAAGATTCCTTCCTTTCCTTCCCAGTAGGAAGAGTAAAAGCCGCTGGGCCAGCGGTTTAGTGTATGACTGAAGGAGGAGGGGCACTGGGAGAGGGCTGGGCAGGAGGCCCAAATCTGTCTTCTAAACTCCGAGACTTGGATCCCAAAGCCTCCTGGACATCCCTTGCATGTTTCAAAGGCTCCTCGCCCTTGACACATCCTAACCTGAATTCATCAATGCCACTTTCCACACCCGTGCATTCGGTCTCTCCTATATGGCTCCTATCTCAGTAAATGACCTCATCCTTCAGCCACCCAAGCCAAAATCTTGGGAGTCATCCAAGACTTCCTCATATCCCCGTTTGGATTGGTCTCCCAATCTGTTCAGTTCTCTCTTATCTCTCAAATCTGTCTCATCTCTCTTCCCTGTGGCCACGACCCTATTTCAGCTTCCTTCATTCATTTACTCATTCGGCAACTTTTCATTAAGCCCTTACCGTGTGCCAGGCACCGTGCTAGCCACTGAAGATTTGGCTGTGAATAAATCTGATCTGGTTCACACTCCCATGGAGTTTTGTGTCAGGCACAGCTGGGCTCACTGCAGTGGGATGGGGCCGACAAGACGAGCCAGAACACGATGGTTAAAAGCAGGGATTCAGGTCAGGCATGGTGACTCACGCCTGTGATCCCAGCACTTTGGGAGGCCAAGGCAGGCAGATCACCTGAGGTCAGGAGTTCGAGACCAGCCTGGCCAACATGGTGAAACTCCATCACTACTAAAAACACAGCTGGCTCTACCACTCATAACTGTGTGGCCTTGAGCAAGTCACTTAATCTCCTTGTGCTTCAGTTTTCTTGTGTAGAAGATGCAGATGATGATAGCACCTACCTCACAGGGCTAATCTCAGGGTTGACTACATTGATATTTTAAAGTGCCAGGTAGCACAGTGTTCTATTCGCATTGTTAATTTTATTATTTAAAATATGCAGTGAGGCAAGGCCTGACCATAAACCAAGTTCCAGGAGTCCAGGGAGAGGCCAGGCTGGGCTGGGAAGCAGTGGGTCGGATTGCAAGAATATGACAGCAGGAGCTTGCCATGGTCCCGTCAAGAATTCAGCACAAGGAAATCCAACCGAGTCCTCATTAGCTGGCAGAGGCCTGTCATAGGACCTCCAGGTGCAGCATCCAGAAATCCAAAGGATATGAAGCAAAGGGTAGCATAACAGTTACTGCCAAGAAGGCTGGACTAGCAGCTCCAGCTCTGCTGCTTCCTAGCTATGTGACCCTGAACAGGTCATTTCCCCCTCTGAGCCTCAGTTTCCTAAGGATGGCAGTTGGCAAGTGCTGAGAGCTTAATATGTGCCAGGCACTGTCCTATGCACCTGCTCCCTGCAAAGGGAGCTACTATTATTTAACTCCCATTTTACAGATGAGAAAACTGAGGCACAGAGCGCTTCAGCCTCTTGCCCAAGGTCACAGAGCAAGTGAAGTGCAAAACTCAGACCTGAAGGCAGGTATCTTTGAGACTAGTGATCAGAGCACCTTCCTTATAGAGCTGCTGGGAAAATTCCCTGAGATGATACTTAGGGAAGTGTTTAACAGGCTGGCAGGCTGCCCAGGAAGGACTGTCATCAGACTGTGGGCTCTTGCCACTGGGCTGAGGCTACAAAGGCTAGACCAGCAAAAGGAAGCCTGAGCCTCAGGCATCAAACAGGCCCTGAGGCAGCATCAGCAACTCCAGAAACAGGCCAGAATTCCGCTGGTCAGAAGCAGGGCTCAAGGTCAATCCTGGGCTAGTGGCTAATAACCCATGAGACTGAGGGCAGAGACCATTTTCCTCACTTTTGGATTTCCCAGTGCTCCACAAAAGGAAGTACTTAATAAATATAGGAAGGAAATGGCACTTTTAGAGTGCCTCCTGTGTACCACCACGGCACTAGTCCCTCATGTCCTCTTTGAAGCAGTTCTGTGAGGTTATCATCCCCCTTCAACTGATAAGGAAACTGAGGCTCAGAGAGGTGAAGTGTCTCACTAAAGATCTAGAGCTGATAAATAGTCAAGTGACTCTTTCAACCTAGAGAAGAGAGGGAAAAAAAAAAAAAAAAAACAGTACAAAGAACCCCTCCCATTCATGGCAGGGGAGGAAGGTGCATTTTAAAACCCCAATTGACAATTTTCTGGTGATCATGGGCCTTACCACCTCTGCCTCACACTACCCATCTATAGCCAATGGACGAGCTCTACCTCTGCAGAGCCAACACAGGACGAGATTTGCACTTACATGTCCTAAGCCTTCACTGACAACCCTTGGGGACTGGGCCATAGAAGCCCCCATCCTCTCTGGCCTAAAAACTTGGTGCTGTGGGACTTTTCCACGTGAGAACAAAGAGACCAGCAGGAATTTCCGACTCTCACAACCCTAGATAAGATCCCAGGTCAGCTACCCTCTTAGCTGAAGGGACTCTGGGCAAGCTTTGGGCTTTTCTTTTCCCAGTGCCCAGCCTGGGAGGGAGGAGTCGATGTGGCAGCCATGTCTAATCAGGCGGGGCCCCATGACACAGAAGCTCCTTCATCTAGGCCTGCGGAGGGGTCAGACTGGGGCTCTGGGAGGGGCCACAGGAGACACAGAGCCCATCCAGCCTGGACCAGCCCACATTCCTCAGCAGGCCTGGATGGGGTGGGCACGCGCAACAGGAAGCCAAGCCCTTCACCAAGAGGCTAAGCCACCATCTGTGCATGTAGACAGCAGTGAGCAAAGTGCCTGGGCCAGCAGAGTCAATTGCACAGAAAAAAAATAGCAAACATTTTGCTTCCTCCCCCTACTCCCGCCCCCACCCCACCATCATGCAACACTCCGCTTCCAAAGGGAATGTTGGAGTCCTGCTAACTATTTTTCTCCAGACTGGGGCCAGGCATCCGGAGCCAGCCTTGCTAAGTTGCTGAAGACAGAACGATGAAGTGGAGGGATTCTTTCTACCCAGGGAGTAGTTTGTTTGTTTGTTTGTTTGTTTGTTTGTTTGTTTTCCTTCTGAACCTTAAGCTCCTACTGCCCCAGCCCAGAGAAAAAAGAGCTAGGAAAAACAACAACAAACAACAACAATCCCATTAAGATGGTATAGTATATTTTGTCTATCATTTGCTCATTCCCATCACTCTATGGGATAGGGATTTTTTGGGGGTCCCATTTTATAAATAAGCAAACCAAAGCTGAGAGAGGGCATATGCTTGATCAAGACTCGCAGTTAATTAGCACTAAAACTGCTTCAGACCCAGGTCTGACTCCAAATGCTGTGGTCGTTCCACTAGGCGACACTGCCTGGGTGCAAAGCCTCTTTGCAACTCCAACACAGGACCAGGGTGGCCAACAAGGGCCTGCTTGGCTTCCCTCAGGAAGATCCCGGCCTGAGAGGTTTCAGTCAGTGTTCGAGCAACATTTTAATTGTCTCTTAATTCTTTCTCCCCAATCATCTGCTTGTTGAAGAGAATTTAAGAAATGCCCTCAAAAAGGAAAGACAATTAAAATTAACTACATCCCACCACTAAGAGAGAATCACTGTTAGCTAACTTCATGGTAGGTTTCCTGATAATCTTTTTATTATGCACATATACAATGTGGAGATCTCTTTTACATACCTGAGATCATGGTGGACCTGCTTTCAGTGCTGGGCCACCTTCCAGCCCCCACATCATGTCTTCATGAGGCTAGCTCAACTGCAGTTCTTCTTCTCCGTTGGAGACCTGCTGGAGCCACAATTTCTGGTTCCCCGGCGGGGGCCTGACCTTGTAGCTGAAAGTCCCGACTGGCGTTTTTCCATTTATATCCTGACAATAGACTCCCCACTTCATTACTACATTGCTAGATGTCACTTGGGAGGGTCTTTCTTTCACAACTCAGGGTCTCACGTGCACAACACAAACACGCGCACACACACACACCCCACACCACACACGGTACTGTTTCATACCTCCATGCCTTTGTTCATTCCGGCCCTTTGCCTGAGATTTCTGCCCTTTTTTCTCCCTCCCTCCCTCTTTCTCTGTTTCTGTCATGTATACACATGGTAAAAAAAACAACAACAAAAAAAAGAACAAAAATAAAAACAAAATCAAATTAACATAACAAAAACTCCAAAAGGGAAAAAGCATACAGTGAGAATTGAGGCTCCTCTTGTCCCTCACTTTGGCCCGTTTCTTATATATCGTCTTTCCTGAGATATTCTGTATATTCGTTAGTACAAATGAATATGTATCTTTTGTGAAACGTGAATGATAATAACTGCCCACTGTTTCACACCTTGCTTTTGTAACTTCTTGATTTTTTGATACTGCTGCACGGCAATAATTGTGGATGTGCCTCATGCTGGGTATAGGCTGTCTAGCGAAGTATCTGATGGCTGTGCCATAATTTATTAAACCAGGCCCCTAGTAATGGACATTTAAATGCCTTTCTGTCTCTTGCTACTACAAACAATGCAACAATAAAGATACTTGTACAAACAACTTTGTGCTTTTGCACATGTAGCATAAATTCCTACTACTGGAATTGCTGGGTCAAAAAGTATGTGGATTTTAAATGTTAATACATTTTACTAAAGGGCCCTTCAAACAAATGGTAACAATTGACACCCCCACCGTCAAAGACAACCCGACAATGTAGAAAGGGCCCATCCTACACTCCCTTTCCTTACCTGTTTGGTGCCTCTGAGGCCCAGCCCTTCCCAGCTGGGCCAGCCAGGCTCTTTGCTCTCAGGTCACCCTGTGCCTGCCTCCACATTGCCTTTCACAAAGAATATGGCAAACCTATGTTTGTCTGTCTCCCACACTGGACTATGAGCTTTTTGAGGGAAGGACTAAGCCCTACTCATCTCTTGCAGGCCCCAGTTGAACACACCACAGGCAGGAGCTCAATCAATATTTGTTGAGCTAAACTAGCCAACTCTGAACCTCCGTTTTTGAGTGCAAGAGTGGGCAGAAATGTGTTTGCTGAATGCAATTCGAGCATGGTCCTGACTGAGCAGAGCCTTGGGCTTGGTTCCCTGGGTCCCTGCAGATCTGTCTCCATGGGTTCGGTGGCCCAGTCACACACCTCTGACTATGAGCAGACACTATCTGCTAGTCCCCAGTTCTATGTATGAATTCTTCTACGTATGTGTCTTGTTTCTCCTCTTCCTCCTACCAAAGTGCCTGACTTCTATTGTCTGCGTGCCCCTGGGCTGCTCTTGCCCTGGTCCCACAGTGCTGTGCTTGGACGCAGGTAGCACACAGTGCTTATGACCAGAGTGCCTGAATGGGGTCTAGCTGCAGCCAGTTGGGGGTTCTACATTGACGTCCAGATCCCCAGGTGCTCCCCACCACGCTGGGACTAGGATGGATGGGGAGAAAACATCTCTGCTGCCCTCCCCCACCAAGCAAACATGCTCTTGCTCTGTCTTCAGAATGTCATCACCTTTCTGAACATTGGTCTCCTTACCACTCACCTGGGGTTGATGGCAGGGTCTAGTGAAATCAGTGAATGCAAAGGGGTCTGGGGAAATCTTATCCAAATGTGAGAGATTGTGAAGTCTCACTAATGTTTTACCACCCTTCTTGAGATAGTGAAGTACCCAGGGAGGAAACAGGAGGAAGGGGGGCCTCCAGGGGTCAGCAAAACCCACAGCAAAGGGCCTAGCCACTAAGTTCCAGGCTGCAGAGGCATATGCCAAGGCAGGCTGAAAGGGTTGCCCAGGGGTCCCAGAATCTGGCTTGCTCCACACCAGACCTTGTGCAAGGCTGGGACCGTGTCGGCAAACACCCTATCAGCTTCATTTTATTCAGAGGTTCAATCCAGGCCAAAGAGGGGTGTGCTGAAGCTTGTTGCCATGTATTTCTCCATCTTCAGATAAATGCCACCTTCTCTCCACAGGCCTTGGGTATGAGAACAGCCTCTGACACACTGGGGATTCCACAGGACAAACAGAAAATGGGATAGAGTTTGAGGGTTGAGAGGGTGGCAGGAGGGGAGGGGGGCGCCAGGGCCTCAGAGGCTGGGGGTGGGAGTGGGGCTAAGCTTGGTCCAAGTCCCCATGACCCCTACTGCGTTCTCTGAACACAGCCCCTGCTTGAGCCTACCTTGGGAGAGGAATCTATTCACGCTGTCACCCAGTGTTGCAGAACACTTTTGTGCCAAGCAGTGCATGCTGGGACTGTAGAAATGGCTCACACATAGCTTTTGACATCAAGAACTTAGAGATGGGAGACACAGAGAGGCAAGGAGCTAGGGGATATTGAATTTTTCTTTCCAGGAGCTGGCAAATTAGTTTTTTTTTTTTTTTCTTTTTTTGAGATGGAGTCTCGCTCTGTTGCCCAGGCTGGAGTGCAGTGGTGCGATCTCGGCTCACTGCAACCTCCACCTCCCTTGTTCAAGCCATTCTCCTGCCTCAGCCTCCTGAGTAGCTGGGACTACAGGCGCGTGCCACCATGCCTGGCTAATTTTTGTATTTTTAGTAGAGACGGGGTTTCACCACATTGGTCAGGCTGGTCTCAAACTCCTGACCTCGTGATCAGTCCACCTCAGCCTCCCAAAGTGCTGGGATTACAGGCATGAGCCACTGCGCCCGGCCACAGATGAACTTTTTAAAGGATGAATAAAATTTAAACAGAGCTGGAAAGGACACTTCAGGTCAGAGATCCCTAGGCACTTCCATGGAAGGGTTTCACTGAAACAAAGGGCTAAGAGAAGGGTAGGGCCTTAGGGCACAGTAAGAGCCTTCTAATGGTTCAGCTGTAGTGCCAGCTGGGGAGACCACCTCAGGAAGTTACAGTGCTCTCTTGCAAGATGTAGTGCTTTATGCCTCAAATGATTGACCAAATCCGGGGTTTTTTATTTCACAGCCAGAAAACAAGACCAGAAACCCAGAAGTAAAGTGTAGTGGGTGATACCTTCAATGAATACCCAAACAACTTATTTTCATAAATGACTGCTTCATGTCTGGAGGCCCCTGAGGCCTGCTGTTCTAAAACCATGGCCCTGGGTGCCAATGACAGGTCCACTGCATCATAAACAGAAATTGCCTGACCCTTGGCCATGTGAAATATCTCATATGATGAGGAAAACAGCCACAAAAGTGGGATATGGTATTGGCAAGTACTTGGGGTTCCTAGTTACAAACAACAGAAACCAATGCTAGTTTAGTTGAATCCGAAAAGTTTTATTGGAAAGCTATAGAGGAGATTGGGGAATTGTCAGAGAGGCTGGAGAATCAGAAACTGGCAAGAGCAAAGGAACTGGGCAGCCAAGCACACAGCCACATCCTGCCATAGGAGCTATTGGCTGCCAGCACTGTCAGCACGGGACCCACATCACTGCCACCCTGTACCACTGCTGCTGCCGCCCCTGCTGCCACCACCATCATCACCACAGCAGCATGGGGACAAATGCTTCAGGATCCCTGCTTCTCTGACTTTCTCCCTCCAGCCTTAAAGTACTGGGCACGAGTGTATGATGGGCTTAGTTCATGTCCCAGGTCCAAGTCACAGCTACTCAGGGCCCCAGGAGTACAGGTCCTGGGGCCTGTGGGCTTTCCTGGTAGAGCACGCCTCAAGTCCACCAAGACACTGCAGTAGCAGGTTGCTCCAACACACCAGCAGGGGGCTTTGAGCACTGGGTAAGTGTCCCTTTCTGTTTCTGTGCAGAGACTAATTCTGACTAAAAGGCAAATTAGGGTCACTGCTATGCAATAGCAACAGAAAGGAAGATGATTAGGACCCAAGCGTGCTCCTAAAACACCTCCTTAGGTGGTGCCAGTCAGAGCACAGCAAAGGTTAATGGTAAACCTCCAAAACCCCACCCTAAAAGGGCTCTCCAAGGACTCAGACTCCTGAGCCTCCATAACCAGCTGAGGTGCTGGCTGAAGGCCAAGGGGAAACCTAGAATGACTTGTGAGGGATGAAGTCATAAATATCAGCTTGACCAGTTGCAGAAAAAAGAGCTGCAGTTTCAACCCACATTTCTGTACTTGCAGTGAGAGAAGAATAACATCCTGCTTTTCCTAATTGGAAAATTTTTTGATTTTGCTTATTTTGTTGTAATAATATTCATGAAAATGCACTGACACTGTAAAAAATATGAAGCAAATTCATTATTTCAGGTGAAAGACAAAAGCCTCCTTCCTGACTGCTTTCCCCCAATCCTCCGTCCCTCCCTAGAGGTAACCCCTGCCATCAGTTAGGCATGTCGCCTTCCAGACATTCTTAGGCATTTTCATATAAAGTTTGGTTTTGTAAGGTTTTATTTTACACAAACACTGTACATATTACTCTACACTATGCTTTCATAACACTGTCTTGGAGATCTTTTCGTATCAGTACATCCAACTTTTAACTGCTGCATAGTTTTAATTCCATACTAGCAAGGAACCCAGGTTGGGCTGAAGTGCACGCACCAATTGAATATGCTGATAGATAGCTACTACCCAAACTGTTCTCCAAGAAGACCGCTATAGTTTATATGCACACCAACCCCATGAGTCTTTTCATTTCATCTCTTCCTAGCCCAAACTAGATATTATCATGAAGAAAAGCTATTGGCTTCTGATAGATGTAATATGTTTCATCGGTGTGTTAATTTACATGTCACCGATTATGAGTCAGGTTGAACTTGAACAACATCCAGCCTGTTGGAGATGTGCGGAAATAGCACTCAGAAACTGTCAGTAGGAGCATGAACAAGTACAATGACTTTGGAAAGCAATTTGGCAATATCTAGTTGGGGTGAAGATGCTCAAACCCTAGAACCCAGAAATTTCACTTCCATATACTTACCTCTAGAGAACTTCACACATGTGCACAAAAGGACATCTGTTTAGTATGTTCATTGCCGCAAAATGCTGGGAAGAACCTAAGTGTTCACCAGTAGGGAAATGGATAAATAAGGTGTGGTAATTCATACAATTAATATTTTGTATACAGCAGTTAAAACTGCATGAACTAGATCCACATATATCGGAATGGCTAAGTCTCCAAAACACTGTTGAGCGTAAAATTCAAGTTGCAAAATGATATATATAGTCTATCAATTATATCCATTTAAAAAACATTAATACTGTATTTGATTATGAATATATACACACATATACATACATACACACACTCATATATATGTCTAAAGACACACACAAGAAGTAAACACACCATTTTCTGGTGTGTTTCTTACCTCTGTGTAAGAAAGAAGGTAAATATTATGGGCTGAGGAACTTCACCTGTGCTTAAAAAATATATATTTATTGGAGAGAGAAAGAGAGAAGAGAGGGGTGGCGGGAGAGAGAGAGAGAAAGAGAGAGAGAGAGAGACACATCTCTGAAGCAAATATAGCCAAATGTTAAAACCTGTTCACTCTGTGTAGGTGAGTACCTGTATTTTCCTGTAGCACTTGTGTGGCATATTTTTTCTATTCCTATCTGTGTCACTGTGTTAAGCTATAAAATTCGCATATAGCTTTATTTTTTTGGACCCATTCCCTCTGAGAGTTTCTATTTTCTCAAAGGTGATTTCAACTCATTCATCCCTACATTCAGTTTGGACTTAATCCTGCCATTGTTTTGTTTCTTTACCATGCTTTCTTATTGTTTCTCTCTTTCCTTCTTTGTTTTCTTCCTTCTTCATCTATTTGACTTTTTCCCTGTAGTAGCTGGACAACCATACACTTTATTCCTACTTTTAAAGTCACTGCCCTCATTTTTTTTTTTTTTTTTTTTTGCGATTGTTGAAGTCAGCATTTCCAGTGAAACTAAAGTTTTTGATGCAAATGCAAGGGATCAATTATAAAGTCATTCAGTACCACTGTTTCAGACAAAACCAAAGAATTCCATTACACCATGTAAAACCAAAAGAAAAACTTTAATAAGCTTTTACAGCACTGCAATTACAGGAACATCGACCCATAACATGCAACAAAAATGATTTTGCCTTTTGGACATATTTAACAGATACACTTGACATTACAAGTAACAGCAACACATTCTACTGAAGAAAACAAATGCGATTTAACTTTCAGGTTAGAAAACGTATGTTCTTACTGCAATCTCAAGTAGCATTTATAAAGTTTAGTTTTCCCTTTTCTAACCTCTAAAAGATGATATGATTTTTAATGCAATCATACACAACTGTTTTCACATTGGAAATAATCACGAGGAATCAATAGGTTTAGGCTAACTGACTGACTGGTTTTGTTTCCATTGTTAATTTCAAGAGGGCTCCTGCAGTATTGTGGATTTCAGATGGGGAAAATAATCAGACCAGGAGTAAACAACCTTGGTCTTTAGAGTGGGGGAGGGAACATGCAGCGGCACACAGGGCAGGTGCCTGACTTCTGAAGCCAGATGGACACACACGGCTTGTGGAAATAGTGGTGGCATGGCAGCTCAGTTGCCACCTCCCCCTTCACATATTCGCTACAGCAGATGGGGCAGCACATCTCCTGACCAACTGCGCCATGATCTTCAGTGACCAGGATCTCGGGAAGAGCGTCAATGCTCTCCTTGCTTGCTGGTGGATTGGCCACCTCCACATCCACTGCAAGAGACTCCAAGTGTGCAAGGGCAGTTTCCATTGCCTGGGCCAGGCGTTCTTCAAGTGCCATGTAGGTGAGGAACTGAGGATCCACATAGGAAATGGCTTCAGCCACTCCTAACCCATCTGCAAATCCATCAAAGAGGCTCCAATCCACTTCTAGGTCTTCGCTCACACTGGAGTCATCTTCAAGGTTGTTGTTCCCATCCAGCATGAATACCCCAGGCTGCATCAACTCATGACCAGAATCATTATCCCCCTCACTGCTACTCTCATTCTCATTGTACTGGAGCCAAGGAATTTCTCCTTCTTCCAGGGATGCCTGCTCTTCCTGAAGAGATGGTTCTCGAACTTCTTCAAGGTAATTGTTGCCATTGCTGCCAGCACTGGCCCCAGCGCCAGCCCCGGCACTGGCACTAGCACCGGGGCCGGGGCTGGCGCCAGTGCTGGCACTCACCTTAGCCTGTGGAGGTTCCCGCTCTTCTTTCCCCGGCAGAGTCTCCCAGCTTTCGCCACTGGAGGACAGGGCTTGCTCTCGGCTTCGATATTTCCGACGCAGAGCAGCAATCCACTCTTTGTCACTGTCAGAGTCTTCCTCGCAGTATTTGTAGTAATCATCACTGTGCGTCCAGAAGTCAGGGTCGGCCATGGTGTGTCGTCGTCTCGGCACCTTTTCTGGTTTCACTTGGTCACTCCTCACTTCCCGTTTGTCTTCAGGGTACTTTGGCTCAGAATAGCCACTTGAACTCTCGCCTCTGCCTCTTCTTGCTGGGCCATCTGAGTGGCCTTCATTGTCATTGGCAGTATCCCTCCACCTGGAAGTACTGTGTGGCATATCATCATCATCATCAGTATCAAAAAAAATTTTGGGTTTCACGCAGTTTGGACTTGCCAGGTTTCTGATTTTGGGCCTGACCACAGGTTCCTCTGCACTCTTTGAGGTGTTTTCCCCACCACCACAAATACTCACAGGAGCCCTGCTGGGACGTGCAGGTAAATTTTGCTCCCTTTTCTCCCTCTCCAAGCTGTCACCTTTTGTAGCCACCTTGCCTTCAGCAGAAGACGACTGTGAGGCCACACTACTTTGTGGCAGGAAGTCAGCTCTGCTAGCTGAGCATCTTGCTGCAGGGACTGGGTCTAACTTGTCTCGCTCCTCTCTCACATCACGGCTAAAACTAGAGAACTGTGGAGGTGGCCCAGCCAAAGACCTTGCCCCTTTCTCTGGGTCATACAGCTTATCATCTTTAAACTTGCCAGTTTTTCCTCTCGCTGGCGGTCGCTCAACAGGCCCAGCCCCCTCCTCCTCACTATCATCTGCCCCATAAGAGTCAATATGTCCATAGGTCATTCCTCTTCTGCTACCCGAAGCTCTGTACTCTCTTGGCGGATACCTGGAATAGTCCTCATTATCAATATTTAGGTTGGTTCCCGAACTCTCGCTGTCGTCCCAACTACGACGAGTAGTGGAAAATGGCGATCGGCTCCTCTTGGTGGTTTGACTGGAGGCTGATCTGTGCATTGGGACTTTGGAGTTCGTCTTTCTCTGGCTGGCAATCCTTTCCCGCTGGCTCGTGGGTGGCCTGAAACTGACATAAGCATGCCTTCTTCCATACCTCCTACCTGTATTGGACTGATACCCTCCTGTTGGATTGGGCCATACAGGCTTGCTAGATTCCTGACCCATCACTCTGACTTAGGAGGGTTTTCAATACAGCTGGGGCTGGGGCAGGAAGATTCCTGCTCCCTGCACACGTTTTTCAGATGGGAAAGTAAAATCAGTTTAGAATAAAGGAGCAGGGAGATTTATTTTCACTTCAGCAGGCAGGTAACTGAAAGAATAAGGGGCCTTTAAATTTAGTTTCACTTTCTTCTAAGGCCTGGAGTAGCATTCCAGTGACAGGTGTAGACCTGGAACACATTTTTAATGTTGGCAAAATGATTACAAGACTGGGTTTGCAGGAAAGCCAGACTTAGGGGAGAATCTGACGGAAGATGGGGGGTGACCGGACACTTGGAAGGTGGGTGAAGTACTGTAGAATTGTGCCAATGTGGGGAAAGGAAAGACTGCTGTAGTTTTCTTTTTATGGGGTGTCTGCCTTTTTCTGAGTGCTGCAAACATACAGGAGAAATGCAAATTGGAATAGAGTGGAAAATACAGATCGCTGTGTGCGCACAAGTGCCTATGTGTCTATCAAGAGGAGAGGGACAGGTGGAAGGGGACCAGCAATCCTGCAACAGAGGGATGTTTATGTTTGTAGGGGGAAAGGGTATGAGTGTTAGAATGATTCTGGATGTGGGTATGAAAATGACAGGCATGGGTGGGGTGGCTTTGGAGGAGAGGGGTGTGTGTATGTATGAGGAAAGGGAAGGTGTTTATGTGTGTCGCTGTATGTGTGGCAGCTGAAACTACAGAAGGATGCCCATGTTTATGTGTATGTCACAGGCAGGGGAGTGTATGGTTGGCAATGGAGAGGAGTGTCTGAGAGTTTGTGTGTGCGTATGTTAGTCAAAATGGGAGGCAACAATGGAGAAATGTCAGTGTGAGCAAATGCAGCAGGCACAAACGGAAGCGGGGGTCGGGAGTGGCGCAGCACTGGAGACGGATGCGCTTGAGGTGGATGGAACAGAGGCCGGCAATCAAAGAACGATGCCTGCCTGTGTGGATATGGCAAGCAGGGAAGCAGGTGGTGTCCCCATAGAAGGATTTATGTGAGTGTGTGTGTGCACCTCAGGGACCAGCGAAAGAGCTGTGTCTGACACACGTGGCAGAGAGATCAATAGAGGAGAGCATTTGAGGAGGGGGTATGAATGAGCACATGTGGCTGTATATGCATGTCACTGGCCAGCAATAGAAGGATGTCCTTATGTGTGTATATGACAGGAAGGAAGAAGGAGAGCAGCCTGAGGGGGTGTGTGAATAGGCATGTGTTCGCGAGAGCACGCAGAGACCGAGCAGGGAGGGGGCCGGTGCTAGAGGTGTGTATGTGGTAGGCGGATAGAGGAGGGGGAAGGCATGGGAGGATGTGAGGGTGTGAGGGTGTGTGAGAGGGTGTGTGAGAGGGTGTGTGAGAGGGTGTGTGCTGCGTGTGCCTGCGCATGCGCGGGAGAGAAGACGCACTGGAACCTTGAGGATGGAGGGGCAAGGAGGGGGCTGCAATGGAAAGCTTCTCTGCGGGGGCGCGTGCTCGCGAGACACGGAGGGGTGTGGGGTAGGGGGTACGCAATGTCATAATAAGAGGTGGGAAAAGGCCATCAGCTCAAACGGGAGACCCAAACCGATGTAGCAGGGAAGAGGCAAAATGAAAGAAAAGGGCGTGCGTGGGTCTAGTTTTCCCTGAGAATAATTATTTTTTCCTCCTTACAATTTTTTCCCTGGGAACAGTATTTTTACCTAAAAATCTTAACCATTTACCATTTGGCAAAACAACAGCAAAATATGGGAAGAAAGGCCACGGAGTGCTCCGCAAAGGGGCCGAGGAAGGAAGAAGGAAGGAGAGGGGAGGAGAGGCAGGGAGAAGTGGGAGAGGGCCGCGACCACCACTACCCTCCCAATAGCGATGAAAGCCACTCGAGTGGGGACCGCGCCACACGAAAGGGGTTCCCGGCAGCGGAGGATGCGGCCCCAGAACAGGCCGATGTAGAACATGGGCCTCACTCTGCAGTCAGGTCCCGCGTCCGCCCCACCCCTTCCCGAGGGGCGAACCTGAAAAGCAGTTCCCAGGAACCCCGCAAAATCCTCGTCCCCGTGCCCGGCCACTCGCACTGCGCCCGACCACTCGCGCCACCGCCAGCGCCCGGATGAATCGAGGAAACAATCAGCCTTTCACTCACCAAGTCCAGAAAGCCACACGCTTTTCAGAGAAGCAGAGCTCTCGGACCTCCGACCGCCACGACCGCCAGAGCCGCTGCTCCCGGTCTCGAGCTCCTCCCCCGCCAGACAGCAGCGGGGCGGGTGGCGACTGCGGCGGCGGAAGTGATTGTGAAGTCAGCTGGAGCCCGCCCCCTTGATGTGGCGGGGGCGGCAGCTGCTTTCCACAAATCAGGGTGGGCCCGAAAGCATTATTTCATCTTAAATGATGAAATCGTCAAGGATACAGCAAAGGACAGCGAAAAATGTCACGAACACCCAGCTTTAACTAATGTTAAATATTTAGCTATATTCCCTTCTGTGTTTTTTTTTAATAAAATAAAATCTGCAAATTCTTTCTGATTAAGTCCAATGTGAGAGTAATTACGTTACTACATCACATCCTATGTTACGTGTTATGGTTGTACCGAAAGTATTAAACCTGTGAAACTATATTTAGGGTTGCAGTAAGCTTAAATTTTTTTAACCTTATTGTTAAAGCAAACTGAAGCTGTTTAGTGTTGAATTTGTTGCTGCTAATCACAAAACCAAGCTTCTCTATTCAAGAGATCATAAGACACAACACAGGTTCATATTCTGGTATTGCATTGCAGTTAAAACATATTACAGTTATGCCTTTTGGATTTATACCATTTTACTGAATTCTGAAGTCTTTAAATTGCGCTTTATAATGGAACTCTAATATTTACAGCCAATGTAAACATTTCCTATGTTCACAACAGTAGCAAAGTTTTGTTCTTACTGGAAACAAAATGCACAAGAGAACAAAAATCTTAGGGGTAGCAACATAATAGAAATAGAATGTATAACTTTCAAACCATTAAAGTAATAATATGTGGAACAAAGAGAAAAACTCATTCTGAACAAAGGTCAAGAAATGTTGCTGGGGGTGTGCAAAAAAAAGGATGCAAAAAGTAAACAAAAACGCAGGAATCTAAATATATCAGCATGCATTATGGGTTAACATCTCCTAATAAAAACCAAACTCTTATTTTGAGGATTTTGTTTTTAAAAGTCAAGTTATATACTATTTCTGTGAGTTTCACCTAAAGCAGAAATAGAAAAAATATATATATGACAGTAAAATACTAGCAGAAAAAAAGGAAGGGAGGGAGGGAATGAGGGAAAGAAAGAAGCAAAAAAAAAAAAAAAGAAAGAAAAGGAAGGAGGAAAGAAACTCGTAACAACATCAATATCCTAAACATCGAGAACTCAGAGTAAAAAGCACTAAAGAGAACAAAACAGGTTGTTTTATTCACTCAGAAAGATACGACAAGCTGATGGTGTGTGCCTGTAGTCCCAACTACTTAGGAGGCTGAGGCAGGAGGATTGTGTGAGCCCAGGAGGTTGAGACTGAAGTGAGTGGAGATCACGCCACTGCACTCCAGCCTGGACAACCAAGCAAGATGCTGTCTCAAAATAATGATGATAATAATAATGATAATAATAATTGAACTTCATTGGCGAGAAATCTGAAGCTATCAATTTTTTAAATGGAGATACATTTTCTTTCTTTTTTTTTTTTTTGAGATACATTTTCATCTAGCAATTCTACTTCTAGTCAACTTCTCTGTTGTGTGTTCTATTGAGACACACAAGTGGAGAAAGATATGTGAATAGGAGTGTAGCAAGATAATGCAAACCACTTTAATTCTCCTCAACAAATAAATTGCTTAAATTTACTTAAACATGTTGCTTGGTGGCTCATGTACAGACATGGTGGCTGACACCTGTAATCACAGCACTTTGGGAGACCAAGGCAGGAGGATTGCTTGAGCCCAGGAGTTTCAGACCAGCCTGGACAATATGGTGAAACCCCATCTCTGCAAAAAAATGTAAAAATTTCCTTGGCACAATGGCACATGCCTATAGTCCCAGCCACTTGGGAGGCTGAGGTGGGAGAATCACTTGAGCCCAGGAGGTTGAGGCTGCAGTGAGCTAAGATTGCGCCACTGCAATCCAGCCTAGAAAATAGACTCAGACCCCGTCTCAAAAAAAGAAAGAAAGAAAGAAAGAAAGAAAGAAAGAAAGAAAGAAAGAAAGAAAGAAAGAAAGAAAGAAAGAAAGAGAAAAAGAAGAAGAAAGGAAATAAGGCAAGTATATACATACTGATCTAATATAAATATATTAAGTGAAAAAAGCATGTTGCAGAACAACGCATTTTTTTAAAAAAAATATGATAGTCACAAAAATTTATGTGCCAAACAACATAGTTTCAAAATATATAAAACAAATACTGTTAGAAATATAAAGAGAGATCAGGAAGTCTGCAATTATAGTGGGAAACTTCACCTCATTTCTTATGGTATAGATAAATCAAATAGACTGCAAAATAAATAATGATATGAGGAAATGGGACAATACAATATACTGAATGTATATGTATTTTTGTTTTCTGTTTTTTTGAGACAGAGTCTTGCTCTGTCACCCAGGCTGGAGTACAGTGGTGCAATCTTGGCTCACTGCAACCTCCACCTCCCAAGTTCAAGCAATTCTCCTGCCTCAGCCTCCTGAGTTGCTAGGACTGCAGGTGCTCACCACCACACCCAGCTAGTTTTTGTATTTTTTGGCAGAGATGGGATTTCACCATGTTGACCAGGCTGGTCTCAAACTCCTGACCTCAAGCGATCCACCTGCATCGGTCTCCCAACATGCTGGAGTTACAGGCTTGAGTCACTGTGCCCAGCTTGTATATGTATTTTTGGACTCAAGAGAGGATACATTTTCTTTATAAAATATTTTTAAATATGTCAACTATACAGAAAAGTAGAATACAAAATACACATTTGAATGCACCTGTCACATGGATTGCGCAAATTTTATTTTCTCCAGATCCTCAGATCCTTCTGTTTTTGAAACAAAATAGTACAGTTGAAGCTCTCACTTCATCCTATTCACTTGACCTCTCTCTTGAAAATAAGCCTTATTTGGAAGTTGATGTGCTCTCGTCTTGTTCATGTTTGTGTGTGTATATATATATATATCTATGTATAGATAGATGTGTATATATGTATATGTGTATATGTATGTGTATGTGTATATATATACATATATGCATATATGTAGTATATATTTACAGATGTGTATATATATATCTGTGCATATATGTAGTATATATTTATAGATATATATATATCTGTGACCAATACACAATTTTTTTCATGTATTTAAATTATGCAAATGGTATCATTATAAATATATACTTTTGCAACTTAGATTTTCACTCTATTGATTTTTGAAACTCAGCAATTTTGATACCTGTAGATCTAAGTCATGCATTTTAACTGCTGAATATTACTGTATCAATTATCCAATATATTACTATAACGTATTATTGTATGGCCTTCTTTTGCATAAGTTATCTAATTTATCTCTTTTCCTACTGTTTCTGTTTTGTGCAATTATAAGTGAGGATTTCAATGAACATCCTAGTGCATGGCTCCTTGTGCCTACATAGAAGAGTTTCTTCAGGGCAGAGCTTCCCAACTGAGTTATAAGTGTTCTGATATATTGATCCCCTTAGATCTACAGGAAGGTAGCTCTGGCTTCAGCAGCTGCCCCTAGGGACTGTTGCCTCTGGCCAAGAGCACACTGTCTGTTTATTCCAATGAGCTGACACAATATTAGCATTTTAAATATATGTTCTGATGTGAAAAGGATTGAAATAAATTGCTCCAGTATAGAAACACTGAAATAGAATTTCTTGGTCAAAGAGTATGTTGTAGTTATCTATTGCTGTATAACAAATTTCCCTAAAACATAGCAGCTAAAAACAACAAACATTTATCATATCACGGTTTCCATGGGTCTGGAATCCAGGCATGGCTTAGTTAGGTGCCTCTGGCTCAAAGCTTCTTATGAGGTTGCACCCAACCTCTCATCTAGGGTTGCAGTCTCATTTGAAGGCTCAAGTAGGGTAAGAGGTCCACTTCCAGGCTCTTTTACATGGTTGTCGACAGGCCAAAGAAGACCCATTTCTAAGCTAATTCATGTGACTGTTGTCAGACTTTGTTTCCTCGTCATGTGGACCTATCCGTAGGCTTCCTAAGTCTCCTCACAGCATGGTAGCTGGAGAGAGGGAGAGAGAGATCCCAAGAGGAAAGATGCAGTGAGAGCCCATCACTTTTGCCATATCTTATTCATTAAAAACAAGCCATGGAATTTGTTCATTTTATCTAAGTTACCAAATTTGTGGCCATAGAGTTGTTCATAATACTTTGTATTATCCTTTTAATGTCCATGAGGTCAGTCGCAATGGCTCCTCTGTAATTTCTGATATGAGTAACTCTGTTTACTCTCTTTTTTTCTTGGTTAGTCTGGCTATAGGTTTCTCAATCTTGTTGACCTTTTCAAAGAACCAGCTTTTGATTGTATTATTTTTTCTCTACTATTGTTCTGTTTTCAATTTCATTGATTCCTGTTTTAATTTTATTGCCTGTTTCTTTCTACTTACTTTGGACTGAATTTACTCTTTTATTTTCTAGTTTCCTAAGATGGAAGCTTGGGTGATTTATTTAAGGTCTTTCTTATTTTCTAATGTATGCATTCAATGCTACAAATTTCCCTGTAAGCACTGCTTTTGCTGCATCCCACATATTTTGGTAAATTATCTCAAAATACTTTAACATTTATCTTGACACTTCTTCTCTAACCCATGTTTTATTTGAAAGTGTATTGTTTAATCTCCAAATACTATATGATTTTCCAGCTATCATTCTTTTATTGATTCCTAATTCAATTTCATTGCGGTCTGAGAGGATACTTTGTATAGTGTCTATTCTTTTAAATTTGTTGAGGCATGTTTAATGGCCCAGGATGTAGTCAATCTTGGTGAATGTCCAATGTGAGCTTGAAAAGAATGTGTATTCTGCTTTTGTTGGATGAAGTTATCTATAAATGTCCATTAGATCCAGTTGATTGATGGTGCTATTCAGTTCAACTATATCTTTACTGATTTTCTGCCTGCTGGATCTGTCAATTAGTGATAGAGTGGTGTTGAAGTCTCCAACTATAATTATGAATTCATCTATTTTTTCTTGAAGTCCTATCAGTTTTTGACTCATATATTTTGATGCTCTGTTGTTAGGCACATACACATTGAAGATTGTTACGTCTTCTTGGAGAACTGACTCCTTTTTCATTACATAACACCCCTATTTGTCCCTAATAATTTTCCTTGTTCTAAAATCTGCTGTGTCTGAAATTAACATAGCTAATCTGGCTTTCTTTTGATTACTGTTAGTATGGTATATATTTCTGAATCCCTTTACTTTTAGTTTATCTCTGTCTTTATACAGTTGGTTTCATGAAGATAACATATAGTTAAGTCTTGTTTTTAAAATCCATTCTGATAGTCTCTTTTAATTGGTGCATTTAGATCATTCACATTTAAAGTGATTACTGATATAGTTGGATTAATATCTACCACACTTGTAGTACTTGTAACTATTCCCTATTTGATGCCCTTGCTCTTTTTTTTTTTTTTTCTTGTTGATGGAGTCTTGCTCTGTCACCCAGGCTGGAGTGCAGTGGCTCAATCTCGGCTCACTGCAACCTCCACCTCCTAGGTTCAAGCGGTTCTCCTGCCTTCACCTCCTGAGTAGCGGGGATTACAGGTGCCCACCACCACACCCAGGTAATTTTTGTATTTTTTTAGTAGAGAGGAGGGTTTCACCATGTTGCCCAGGCTAGTGTTGAACTCCTGACCTCAGGTGATCCACCCACCTTGGCCTCCCAAAGCGCTGGATTACAGGTGTGAGCCACCATGTTCAGCTTTTTTTGTTTTGTTTTGTTTTGTTTGTCTTTTTGTTTTTTTGAGATAGAGTCTCACTGTGTCACTCAGACTGGGGTACAGTGGTGTGATGTCAGCTCACTGCAGCCTTGCCTCCCAGACTCAAGTAATCCTCCCACCTCAGCCTCCTGAGTAGCTGGGACTGCAGGCACACACCACCATGCTCAGCTAACTTTTTAACTTTTTTTGTAGAGATGAGGCCTCCCTATATTGCCCAGGCTGGTCTGGAACTCCTGGGCTCAAGCGATCCTCCCACCTCACCTCCCAAAGTGCTGGGATTACAGGCATGAACCACTGCACCCAGCTTCTCTGATTTTAATTAAGCATTTTATTCTCTCCTCTCTTAGCATATTAAGTTTACTTTTTATTTTTACTTTTTTAGTGATTAGAGCTTACAATATACATTTACAACTAGTCCAAGTTCACTTTTAAATAACACTATAACTTCTCATGAATAGTGCAGGCACCTTGTAACATACTATTTCCAATTCCTTCCTTCAGTCTCTTATAACAGATTTAATAATCATTTCTGTCATTCGTTTCATTAGTATATATACTATAATCATTCAACATATTGATACTATTATTTTGAACAAGCTGTTATTAGATCAATTAGTAACAAGAAAAACAAAATATTTTATTTTATTTATACCTTAATTTATTTCCATTTCAATGTTCTTCCTTTCTTTACGTAGATTCATATTTCTAACCAATATTATTTTTCTTCTCTCTGAAGAACCTCTTTTAACATTTCTTGCAAGGCAATTCCTAGAAGTGACATCATAATACTTTTGCCACATTCTATTTATTAAAGGTGAGTTACTAGGCCTAACCCACATTCAATGGGAGGAGATTACCCAAGAGCATGCATGGGGGCAGGAGGAGGCCATCATGAGGCATCATGGGGGCAGGAGGATGTTGGAGCATTTCAACCTTAATAAATATTCCCAATCTGTTTTCCAAAATGGTTATAACAATCACATTTTCACCTGAAGTTTATTCACATCTCTGCTTTTGGTGAGTATTCGCCAGATCCTCACCACTCTTGATATAAGCTTTAAAACTGTTGCCAATTTGATGAGTATGGAACACTGGCTTTGCTTTTCCCTGAATTACTAGAGAAGTTAAGCATCCTTTCACAGTTGTTGACCATTTAGATCTCTTCTCTGAATTGCTTGGTCATATCTTTTGTCCGTGTTTCTACTGGGGTTGTTTTTATGGTTATTGATTTCTAGGAGTTCTTTATATATTCTGAATACCAGATGTCAGCTGTATTTGTACCATTGCAACTATCTTCTCATAGTCGGAGTTTTCTTTAAATGGAAATATGAAATTTTAAAAGCAGTTAAAATAAACCATGGGAGAATGTTTTTTTTATAATCCTGGAATGGAGAAGACCTTTGTAAGTTCGATGAAATATACAAGAGAAAAAAAGAGAGAGAAAGAGAAAAGTTTCAACTACATCAAAAAAATCTTCTGGCCAGCAAAAAATAAACAATTCTAAGTAAAATAAAAGAAAAATGAAGTGCCAGGCACAGTGGCTCACCTTGACAACTTGAAGCCAGGAGTTCAAGACCAGCTTAGACAACATAGCAAGACCCCATTTCAATTAAATATTTGCTGCTAATTGCATAAAGGACTAATTTCCCAAATACATGAAGAGTTCCTATAAATCAATAAAAGGCCAACAAACCAATTTTAACATGAGCAAAGGATACCAATAAACATTTTATTAGAAAGGAAATACAAATGGTATTTCAACATGTGAGAAGACGTTCAAGCTCAATGATACAAATAAAATGGAATATGATTTCACCCATCAGACTGAGCAATGAGAGAAAGTTTGATAAACACTGTTGTTGAAGGTGTGGAGCCACAGGCAGGCACCCTTCAACATTGCTGGTGGTAGGGTGAGGGTACTTGGTAGTTAGAGCCTCTGTAGTCAGCAAGTTGGCAATAGCTATCAAATTACTAATGCACATACTTTTTGGCCCAAAAATTCTACTTCTAGGAATTTGCTTACAGATATACTTGCACATGATTGAAATGAAATATGTGCCATTATATTCCTTACATCACAGTGTTGTTTTGAATAGCAAAAAACTAGAATGAACCTAAACATTTATCAAAAGGGAAATGAATAGTTGTGACGGTGGAAGACCTACTGTAACACAGCTAAGATGCAGACTCTAATGCTAGTTGTATCAGAAGGGATAAATCTAGAAATCAATATTGAATGCAAAAAGTGAGTTGTAAGAGGGTATGTATATTACAATAGCATCTATATATGTTTTAAAAGCACATAGGGGGCATTGTAGGTTTGAGATTGTTCTATCTTCTCAGAGAATTATTTATTTGATCACCAATAAATGACATAATGATATACCTCTAATAAGACTTTTGGTATAAAGGTCAATCCTGCCAGCAATTCTACTTTCCAGTTTTTGTTGTTGTTGTTGTTGTTGTTTGAGATGGAGTCTCGCTCTGTCGCCCAGGCTGGAGTGCAGCAGCATGATCTCAACTCACTGCAACCTCCACCTCCTGGGTTCAAGTGATTCTCCTGCTTCAGCCTCCCGAGTAGCTGGGACTACAGGCTCATGCCACCATGCCATGCCAAGTTAATTTTTGTATTTTTAGTAGAGACGAGGTTTTGCCATGTTGGCCAGGCTAGTCTTGAACTCCTGACCTCAAGTGATCTGCCTGCCTGGGCCTCCCAAAGTGCTGAGATTATAGGAGTGAGCCACCACACCCAGCCTCCAGTTTTCTTTTGTTAAGATTTTTTTCTGGCATATTTTTACTCATCTTCTAAAAATATTTTTAAGGTAATATCTTTATAATTACACACAAATATTTATGTAATTTTAGACCCAGTCATAAAAGAAACCCTATGTGCATGCTTTATTAAAACTATAGTCCTTTCTCGGCTTGGGCGGCGGGAGGGCTGGCAGCAGCCAGCCAGCCCAGCTTCGTGAAGGCTCTCCAGGCGCCGCAGCCCACAGGCACCCGGCACGGGAGGCACGCGCCCTCCCCGCCGCGAGGATTCCCAAGAGGAAGGTCTGCTCCGCCTAAGGGGCCGCCAAGGAAGAGCCCAAGAGGAGATCGGCGCGGTTGTCAGCTAAACCTCCTGCAAAAGTGGAAGCAAAACCGAAAAAGGCAGCAGCAAAGGACAAATCTTTAGACAAAAAAGTGCAAACAAAAGGGAAAAGGGGAGCAAAGGGAAAACAGGCCAAAGTGGCTAACCAAGAAACTAAAGATTTACCTGCAGAAAACGGTGAAAGGAAAACTGAAGAGAGTCCAGCCTCTGATGAAGCAGGAGCCAAATCTGGTTAGTGCCATATAACATGTCTTATCGGTGGTCCCTGTCTCACTTCTTGTACAATCCAGAGGAATATTTTTATCAACTAAATAGTTGGTAAATTTACAAAATTGCAAATGTAAATGCAAGTTTTTTAGTAGCTCTAGAAACATTTTTAAGAAAGAGGGAATCACACCTCATCCCATTTTTTAAGTGTAAATGCTTTTTTTTTTTTTTTTAAGGTGAAATCATTTGCCGGTTGTTTATTTTTTGGTACAACCAGAAAATAGTGTGGGATATTGAATTATGGGATGTTTTGACTGTCTCGGGTGTCAGCTTAACATTCCGTAGATGGGGGTTAGTTTTTATATCCTGTAATACAAAGCATATTAAATGGCAATATGGAGTCAGTCCTGCATTTAATGTCTTGAACATTTTAAATTACTTCTATTCCCATGGTTTTTTTTTGTTTTTGTTTGTTTTTTTTTTTTTTAGTAGAATTGTTTCCTAGAGAAAACCACTCTTTGATCATGGCCCTCCCTGTCAGAATTGTATGCACTCTATAACATCTTTGGTTGTGGTAGTCCTGTTTTCCTGATAACTTTGTTACTGTGCTGTGAAAGATTTAAAATTTGAATATGTAGTGTACATGCTATTCAGTTGTGAATTGGTGGGATATATAATAGCTTATCAACATGTGAAGGTACTGGTACTTGATAGCCTCTTTTTTTTTTTTTTTTTTTTTTTTTTTGAGGCGGAGTCTTGCTCTGTCGCCCAGGCTGGAGTGCAGTGGCCAGATCTCGGCTCACTGCAAGCTCCGCCTCCTGGGTTTATGCCATTCTCCTGCCTCAGCCTCCCGAGTAGCTGGGACTACAGGCGCCCACCACCTCGCCCGGCTAGTTTTTTGTATTTGTTTTAGTAGAGACGGGGTTTCACTGTGTTAGCCAGGATGGTCTCGATCTCCTGACCTCGTGATCCGCCCGTCTCGGCCTCCCAAAGTGCTGGGATTACAGGCTTGAGCCACCGCACCTGGCCTTGATAGCCTCTTAAGGAAAATTTGCTTCCAAATTTTAAGCAGGAAAGTCACTGGAATAACTTTAAAAAAGAATTACAATACATAGCTTTTTAGATTTTTGTTACATGTGTTAAGAATTGTGTACAAATCGAAATGTCTGTACTGATCCTTAACCAATAAAATCTCAATTATGAAAGAAAAAAAATCATAGTCCTTTCTATTTTTACTTGCCTCCCACCTCGGCCTGTATCAGTACTCCCTCCACAACCTATGTCAATAAACTAGTATTCATTATTCCATATTTTTCTTCATACTTGTGTAATCACATACAAACATATGCATACACATATATGTATACTTTTGTGTGTATATACATATACACATATGCAATACATGCACAAGTTTTTATTTGTCCTTTTTTATTAAAATGAGATTATATACATACTCTTCCAGTTCATATTCTTCTCACTCAACAACACTCCCTGGAAATCAATCATATGGATCTAATTACTAATCTTCAATGGTTGCCTAGTATTTCATAGTGTGGATGTGTCATAATCTACTCAGCTATTAACCTATTGATAGGTTACTATGATTTTTAGGGTTTAAAAAAGCTATAAGTAATTATGCAATACACATCTGTTATGGTTTGAATGTCTCCTCCAAAACTCATGTTGAACTTTAATTGCCAATGTAATGGAATTGGGAGATGGGGCCTTTAAGAGGTGATTAAGTCATGAGGGCTCCACCCTCTTGAATGAATTAATGCCATTATTGTGGTAGTGAGTTAGTTACAGAGGGAATGGGTTCCTGATAAAATGATAAGCTTGGCTTCTTCTTACTCTGTGCTTTGCATGCTCACTTCCACCTTTTGCCGTCCACCATGGGATTACCCTCACCAGATGCCAGTGCCATGTCCTTGGACTTCCCAACCTCCAGAACCATGAGCCAAATAAACTTCTGTTCTTTACAAATTACCCAGTCTGTGGTATTCTGATACATCAGCAGAAAATGAACTAAGACATCTTTGTCCATATAGGACCTTAAGTACTGGGGTTTCCATTCTTACAGGATGATGTCCCAGAAGTAGGATTGCTAGGTCAAATGATGTGCATCTTTTTATTTTAATAAATGGTGTCAGACTGCTTTCCCCAAAGCTTAGAGCCTTCTCACTTCCTCAACAATGTGTGGCCCAGCAGCCTGGCTAACTTGACTTATTCTTGGCAGAGATTCCTCTCCAAAGAATTTGAAATTCAAAAGGAGACACACAGAGATTGAGAAGATTGGAGCTGTGTCATATTCATATCAATCAATTCTGAAAACAAGCCCAATATCTTGAAAATACAGTCTTAGTTTTTGCCCAAGTTAGCCAGAGTTGAATTCTGTTGCTTGCAACCAAAAGACACTAATAAACCGTAGTCATGGACTGAGACCTCAACCTGGTCACAAATCCAGCCCTGATCCCAACTACGAATTCAACTCTAATCCATGCCATAGACTTAATCCTCACCCAGGTTGGAAACTGAGGGTCATTCCTGGCCCCAGACTTCACTGTACACTGCCTGCCAAGAACTCCTCTCCAAGGGATGTTCCTGGCTGCCAGTGGATACATTTCAGTGGAAACATTTCGGCCAAACGTATCCATAGCCTGAGACCCAAAGTTAAGGCTTCTTTGTGGCAACCAGTGCTGATTACTTCTGGAGACGGGGGAATTTCTTGTGAAGAAAAATTTGTAAAATCTAAGAGATATTTTGGGGACATCTGGGTTGCAGGAAATAAAAGATCAAAAGGGAACACGGTTCTGGGGTGAAGGTTTAGTTTGTGGAGGCAGATAATAGGGATATGAGGGAGCCAAGTGTCTGGAGCTGAATGGGGCTGGGCTGAATCCCCTGCTGGAGCCTACATGGGTCTCTATGAGAGAGAGATCCCGTGCTCCCAGGATAAGCTCAGAGGAATTGTCACCAAGAGGTCCGGGCAGCCTGTGACCCACAGTCTTCCTTCTTTGTCTCTCTCAACATTCTGGCACTGCCTCAACTGGCCCAATGGGCCCCCATGAGGCTCAGGCCCCTTTCCCCACTGTTCTGACACAGGCCCCAAAGCCACCTGCCACTTTCTCCTTCCTTCCAATTTCCCTCCCATCATCTTTTCCCCTGGTGTATCTTCTCACTGCATGCCTCCTGCTGAATTTCAGGGATTAGGACTGTCTACCATGGGACACAGCTCCCTTCTCTTCTCCCTGGAGCCAGGAGGTTCTTGCCAAATCTGGCCCCAGCCTCACCCCAAGGATCTCTGGAAGGAATTAGGCAGAACTTGCTGGGTGTGTGACTGGAGAGACAAGTCAAGAGTGTGGGGAGGGAACTACCATTTGTCAAACACCTATTATTATATACCAGGTAGGGAGTTAGTACTTAGCTCCCCTATTTAATCTCCACAGCAAGTCAATGAGATAGCAATTTTTATGGTCAGATAGGGAAGCTGAGGCCCAGGTATGTTCAAAGATTTGTCCAAGGCTACTCAGCTAGAGGTGGCAGAGCTGGGATTTGGACTCAGGACTGTTGAATCCAAAGCCAGCTCCTTCCAGGACTTAAACAAGAGGAATGTAGTGGCCTCAATTTCTGCCTAAAAGGGAGGCCCTACCAGGTAGAGAGTTCCCTGGTGGAGGCCTAGAGCACCTTCCTGGACCCTGGGCCCACTCTGTAGGGAGGGCTAGCTGGGTAAGAGCTGTACTAGAGGGGCAGAGAAGCAGGTTTCTCTCACCCCAACCCCTGCAGGTTCCACTCAGGCAGTGCTGGTCTCCCTCCTCCCATAGTGTCTCCCCACTCCCCTTATTCCTCTGTGCTTCCATCAACAGGGAGAGAAGAGAGCCAGCAGACAGTGCTGAGAGTAGGGTAAGCAGAGTCAGAAGACCAGACACAGTTCATTCACAGGCAAGAACTCTGGGCTGCTCCCGCTTCACTGTTCCCATCAGGGCAATGGGGCATGGGGGGGGTGTATAAGACGATGGCTGAGACCATGTCAACTCCACCAGTGCATGTGTGGTGAGGCCTGCCTGGGCAGGCAAGCACTGTGACCATGTCAGTGGAGATGACTTTGCCCACAGAACATGATTCAGGGGATAGCAAGGGCAGGAGCTAGGGTAAGCCAGGAAGACACATCAATAGCTGGTACAAGAGCTCTGTTAGGCCCTGCCTGGGGTCCAAGCCCTGCCTCTGGCTGCCCCATCATGACAGAAAGGTGGAGGATAAGCAAATGAGAATCTGTGGTTAATAGAAATGGGGACTTTTTGAAAAGAGGAACACTACAGGAAGTACAAGAAAGTAAGAAAGGGCTGGAAACACTCTCCTGGTTGTCCTGAGAGGGAGAGGAAATTACACCTGTAAGAAAAAGCTTGCCTTTAGATCTCCACAGAGGCAAGGGGCACTGTGTGGCTGATTAAGCGGCGTTCTAGTTACAGATCTGATACCCCTGCTTGCTGTACAACCCTGAGCAGGTCTTTTATTCCTTTCCGGGTCGCAGTGTTTCCATCTGCACAGTGAGAATTTGGACCCAAATGTTCTCCAAGAGCTCTGTCAGCTCTCAAATTCCAGCATCTTCTCCAAACCTGCTCTGAGTCAAGCCCCTTGAGCATGGCTGTGCCTCAGGCACTGATGGTTGTTTTAATGTGCTGATCAGTAGTGGAAGTCACAGTAACATTGTGACATAGGGGTGGTGTGCGTTGGGGTCATCCTAGGATCCAACATGAACTCCTCACCACAGCCTAGAGGCTTGAGTGGATTAATGCCCTGCCCATCTTTCCAGCCTCCCCTCTCCCTCTCCAGTTTCCCCTGACCTCCTTTCCTTGCCTGGGACATATCAGACTCGTTCTTGCTTTGGCACCTTCACATACACTGTTCACTGTACTTGGAATGCAGGATCCCCACCTCTTTGGTAATTCTCTTCCTTTTGATCTTAGCTGAAATGGCCTCTCTTCCAGGAAGTCTTCCTGGGTCCCTAGCCTAGGCCAGCTCCCACTCTGAAACACACTCATAGCATCATGATAAGATCACAGTAGTAATTGCTTGTACCATACAAGTATGTTTGTATCTGTCTCCCCTCCTCAATTATTATCAGCTCCCTGATAGCAAGACCCTTGTTTATCTCATTCACAGCTCTACCCTTGGTGTCCAATAACCCAGGAAACTTTTAACCAACAACTATTTCTTGAAAACAAAACCCCTAGAAGCTGCCATGTGCTATAGACTTACTGGGCGCCAGGCACAGACATACAACATCTCATTGGATCCTTGGATCATGCCCTCCCTACTTATTTCTTAGGTGCAGAGATAGTGTGGCAGAGAGCTGAGGGGTTTTGTCCTTTCAGAAGTCTTTGTCCTGGACCAGTTGGCTGGGATGCGCAGAGCTGGGCCTGGCAAGCAGGTCTGCCTGTTTTGCGCCTCCTTTATTTGCTTGCCACCACTCTTCGGAGAGGAGCAGCAGCTGTGGCCGCTCCTCGTGTTCCCATAGCAACCAATGCTTACCTCCCGCTCACACTGGTTCCTAATTGCCTGATTACGCATCTTCTCCCCCACCAGCTCGCCAGCTCGGGAGCTTCTTGAGAGCAGGGTCCATGGCAGGCTTTGCTCACCATTGCGTGGCTCCAGACTCAGTGAGTATTAGTTAAATGAACAAAAATGAATGCATGACCATCCATGCACATGGGTTTTTACAAGCTTTCATCAAAAACAAGGCACCTGGCAACCTGTAGTGGCTGAGGGGAGGGCGAATTTGAGATCTCAGTGCTCCTGGCTCACCTCTGCTTAGTGGCGTGGGTGGCCAGCCCCCCTTCTCCTTTCTCCCCTGCTGCCTGGGGAAGCTCTTTAGAAAACAGGCAAGACAGCCTGCACGGTCATGGCTGCTGGCAGGAGGGGGATGCTGGAGATGGTGTGACACCCTCCCCTACCAATCCCCCCACCCCTGCTCCGCCATGCACAGGCACACTCGAACTCCCTCACCACCTCCTTCTGATGGAAACCATCTCAAATGGCCAGTTTTTGTTTTAAGAATTACCAGAAACAATTGAGCAGCCTATCCAATTCTAATGCTCTGTTCACAATCTCACCAGTCAGCCCCTTTACTCTGTTCCCATTGCCATCATGTTAATCCCACTCACCACCATCTTCCACCTGAGCTGCTCCAACAGCTGCCTCTCTGTCCCACTTCTGTCCTCTTCTCTTCCCCCTCCTGCCCTCCCTCACCCCATCTTCCATGGCACAGACAGAAGGAGTGTCCCAAACAGAAATCATACCATGTTATTCCCAGCCAGACTCACGAGGGAGGCAGGTGCATTTTTTACTATTTTTGTGGCATGACAGAGTCTGTGTAAGTCACCGAAGTGCCTAGAGGGGGAGCAGGCAGAGCTACTAGTCCATTAACTTAGTCTTTAAATGTTTGTTTCCTTAAATGTTTGGCTTTGGACCACACATAAGCTGGTGAGTCCAGAGCTCACAAGGATGGGACCAATATGAGTTTTTACCCTAATGGAAGAAACAGAAAAAAAAAAAACAAACTGAGACGTGATCTGCACTTTGTAGAGGGTGCTATGGGAATGTACAGGGAAGTATGTTTGTGCGGAACCAGAGGAAGAAACATTTGAGCTGGACTTCCTATCAGAAATTGTTGGTTGCAAGCAACAGAAAGCATCTCTCATTAACTTAGGAGAGAAGGGAATTTGTGGGGTTGGAGGGGTAAGCTATAGGGAGCTTACAGAATCAAGAGAAAAGCTAGAGAACCAGATATGGAAATTGACATAAGCAAAGGCACTTCTTGGGGAGGGGTTGGGAAGGAATAGGAAGCAGGAATGGTTTGATCAGGATGCTGCCAATAAAATGAATGAAATATGTTTCCTCTATTCTTATATTCCTTGTTCCAGATTCAAAGTCCAACGAGAGTGTCCAGTCACCAAGCTTAGTCACATGCTCTCCTCCTGGCTATACTGGGCTGGGGAGGGGAAGGCAACTTCCCTTTGGCTTCTATGAAAGGAGGCATGCATAGATTTATTGTTTCACCAACATCACCCACAATCAGGCAGAGACAATTCACTAAACAGGAGCCTAAGGAAAGGGGAGGAATGAAGGCTGGGAAGCCACAAACCAACAAATGTCCACTCTCTGCTTGATGGCAGCAAAAAAAGAGGAAGAGGGCATTCTAGCCAGAGAGAACTGAATGGACAAAGAAAAAGCTGAAGCCTCCTGTGCTCATGGCAGGCAGGCAGCAATGTGTGACTGGGGTGTAAGAAGAGGAAGGCAAAGAGCTACAGATGAGATGAGAACAGGGAGAAGACAGATCACAGTGTGTCCTGTGGAGTGGGCCCTAGGGAGCTAGTCTCTAGGGGTGGGGGGGTGGTTACCACATTGGCATTTTAGAAGCTTCACGCTGGGGGTGTCAAGAATGGATCAGAGATGGCAAAGTTGGAGATGGGGAGACCTGCAAGGAACTCTTGTAGGCAAGAGATGATGAGGCCTGAATTCCAACATCGGCCATGAAACGGAGAGAAGACAATGGATTCAAGAGCAATTCAGGACCTAGAATCCTGAAGTTTGAGAGGGTGGAGGAGGGAGAGGAGTAAGAGATGACTGTGTGTCAAGAGGGAGGAGTCAGTTTGGGAGAGTTTGTGCTTTCTTCACGGACTTCAAGAAGCCCACAAAAAATGGGTGTTCTCTCAGCACTCATTCAATCAGTAGTTAATGTCAGACTGGCCCCACTAGTATGTACTGTATTGAAAAAGGTGGGGAGAGAGAGTGAGAACTTTTTTTTTTTTTTTTTTTGAGATAGAGTCTCATTCTGTCGCCCAGGCTAGAGTGCAGTGCAACTTCACTCGACTCACTGCAACCTCCACCTCTCGGGTTCAAGTGACTCTCGTGCCTCAGCCTCCCGAGTAGCTAGGATTATGGGCGCATGCTGCCACACCCAGCTAATTTTTTTTTTTTTTAGTAGAGACGGGGTTTCACCATGTTGGCCAAGCTGGCCAACTTGTGACCTCAAATTACCCACCCGCCTCAGCCTCCCAAAGTGCTGGGATTACAGGCATGAGCCACCCGCGCCCAGCCAAGAGTGAGAACTCTTAATGGACCCTCTCATACTCTGCTGGTGGGAACATATACTGATGCAGTTACTCTGGAGAACAATCTGCAAGTATGTTTTACTGTTTTAAATATGCATACCTCTGCACATTGATTTCTAGAAATTTGTCCTTACAAAATAACAAGTGTGTACAGATAAACATAGGTACAAGGATGGCTCAACAGTGTTTATAAGAGTAAAAAACTGGAAACTACCTCAATATGCATCAGCAGGGAAACTGGCTAAATAATAAGCCAGTAGGGACAGAAAAGAGAGAAGACACTGACCACATCCCTGGCCTCTGCAGCCTGACAGGCCTCAGTGGAGGAGAGGGGTAAAGCTTTCACTTTTAGTGAAGTTTGGGTTTTGTCTGTTCCATTAGACTGGACATGTTAATTCCTGGAAGTAATCGGAGGATTTTTTTAATTATCTGAAAGCACCTCAAAAAGTTCTGGCTCTTCAGGAGATTTCACCCAAGAAGCAGGGGAGAAATAGGTCACAGAGAGTGTTTAGGAAGAAATAGGAGAGAGAAAATAAGTTTTCTGCTTGTGATTTCAACCCGTTTACTAAAGTTACAATAACAACCATTACCTCTGGGGAATTCTGATTGAAAGAGGCAAGACTTTTACTTAATATTTTAACAACTTTCGCATTGTTTGAATGTTTTACAATGTGCCCAAATCACAGAAATAAAAAGATAGTAAAAACAATAAAGATACTTGCATTTGTGGAGAGGGTGGAGATGCTGACAAGCTCCCTGAACCCCTGGAGCTTCCAGAGCAGGGTTTCTCAACCTGGGCACTATTGACTTGTTGCAAGGGCTATCCTGTGCATTGCTGGGGTGGGTGAGGCAGACTGTTAGCAGTATCCCTGGCCTCTGCCCACCAGGTGCCAATAGCATACCCCCACCCTGAGTTCTGACAACCAAACTGTCTCCAGACATTGCCAAATGTCTCCTGGGGAGCAAAATCACCCCCAGTTGAGACGACTGCTCTAGAGGGATTATTCAGAATATGTGGGCGTCTTCTGAGCCTCTAAGCCTGGTGACCTCATTAATCCTATCTCCTAATGGCTCCCTGCCAGCACCTTTCCATGACTCCATTGGTCTGGTAGTCAGAAGATGTAGCTTCCAGTTTCGGTTCTGCCACTTACTAGCGATGTGATCTTGGGCCTTCCAGAGCCTCATTTCCTCATCCCTAAAATGGAATAATTAACAATGACGTGGCTCAAGGACAACCAGGTTCTCCCTTTCAACTGGATCTTTCCCTACTGCTTTTCAGGTGCCCAGGTGTCTCCCACTGAAACCAACAAACCAACCCACCTTCCTGGACCTTACTTCCTTCTGCAGCTACTGCCTTGCCTCTCTCTTCTTCACATACAAACTTCTTCAAAGAGTCATCTCACTCTTTGAAGGCATTTCACACTCAATGTGTCCTAAACTGATCTCATGATCTTCCTCCCCAAACCTACTGTCTTTTCCTGTCCCTTACATCTAGTTACACAAGCCACAAGCCTAGGAGTCATTTTCAACATCTCCCACATTACCAACCTCATAGCCAACCCTGCTCATTTTACTTCCTATGTTGCTTTGACTTTCAAGGTTATTTATCTCTAAATAGGAAATACATTGAAAAATCAAAATAAATATAAAACAAGATTTAGTAAGGAGTCTCACCCAACTCCATCAACTTCAGTACTCCCCCTAAAACACACACAGATAAACCACCTTTATTTGAGGGGGTAGGTATCCTTCTAGTGCATCTTTATGGAAGGACAAACAATAGATATTGCTCCCTTTCTTCCACAAAATACAATACTGTACATGCTGTTTTGTACCTTGCATTTTTCACCTAAAAATATATTTTGTCAATCTTTCTGTTCAGTATTAGAAATCTTTAGCTCTGTTTTTACAAATAGTATTCTACTGGGTGGACCTAATAACATTTATTTTACCATTCCCTTATTTACAAAAGCCAGTTATAGGTAATCTGCTATTCTAAGCAATTTCTAAACATCTTTTCAACCCATCCACTTGTTTCAGTCTCCTTTGTCTCCCCTCTAATGCAAGCTACCACCATCCTTTCCTGGACTCAGCAGTATCACTTTCTAAATACTCTGCCCAAATCATCTCTTGCTCTATCTTCATGTAGTGGCTGGACTGGTATTTTCAAAACAGGACTTTGATCATATCCTTGCCTTGATTAACGACCTGCTGCAGCTTTCTTGTGGTTTCAGGGTAAAGACAAAACTCCTCCTTATGGCCTGTGAAGCCTCATTGAGTCTGGCTCTGCCTCACCCACCTCTCCCTGCTCCCCTGACCCTCTCTGCCCTTCTCCGCCCCTCTCCTTCTCCACTCCACTCCCAGTGGCCACCTCTTAGTTCTTTGCATATGATGTTCCTTCTGCGTAAAACACTCCACTCTGCTCCACTTACCGAGTTCCTTTCTATGTGTCCTTCAGATCTCAGCTTCTTTGTCCACTCCTCAGGAAGCCTTCGCTGAGCTCCCTGCTAGGTCAAAGCCCCAAATTAAAGGATCTCATTAGTACCACATGCTTCTCCTGCATAACCCTAGTCCCAGTTGTAAGTTCACATTCATTTGGGGGACACTTTGATAAATGTCTGGCTCCTATTCCCATGTGGACTATGAGGTCCATGAGGGCAGAGGCCGTACCTATCTTTGCTTTCCATAAGGCCCTGCATCTAGAAAATTGTTGACCAAATGAATGAAAGGATGAGGCATATAAGGGCCCCAGCAGAGAACCTGACACATAGTAGGTGCTCAAGAAATGTTGCTTTCCTCTTTCTTGCATTCACTGTCTGTCTTTGCTCTGGAGCCTGTAACGGGTTGCCTTCCATGTGCGCTACTCAAAAACGCTGCTCTCTAAACACTCAGCCTGTGGCCTTTGCTTGGACTTCTCCTTTCTTGATATGACTCATTTAATGGCTGATCATTTATTCCTCCTGAAAATCCTCTCTTGGCTTGGCTTGATGCCCTGGGATCCCCTTACCCATGGTGGCTTCCTCTCTACTTTCTCTTCCTCTGCCTACCCCTGAGATGTTGGGATTCCTCAGGTTTTATCTCAAACCCCTTCTCCTCTCATTCTATACACTCTCTTTTGAGCCATCTCATTTATGCTCATAGCATCCATCACCACATATGTGCAAACTTTGAGTCTCCCGCTCAGGCTTTTGTAATATGCCTCAAGCCCCCATATTAAATGCCAGCCTCTGCCTCTAGAATGTAAGTGGAGCAAGAGAGCAGAGATTGTGTCTGTGTTTGCTTATTACAGTGTCCCCAGCCCCTGAAGTAGTGCTTGGCACATAGTAGTCGCCCAATAAATACATATTGTCAAATACATAAATGGCAGGGCCCATGTTAGCATAGAGACAGCTGCCTTCCCCAGAGGCAGCCTTTTTGTTGGCAAGGCAGTGGGGCAGAGAAAAAGGCTAGGGGCTAAATGTCATGTCCTGGCTTTTCTCATGCTGGGTCTTAGCAGATATCTCACACCCACAATCAGGGTGAAAGATGAAATTCCAAGCAGGATTTGCACCCCGGAGCCAGCAGTCTCTGAATCAGCAAACTGTCCTATGGGATTGTTTCACTCCATTTGCAAACCATAAGGCAGCCTTTGAGAGAGAAGGCAGCTCAACAGAACATGTGCTAGCATCATGTCCAGCCAAGTAGCCTTTAAGGGGAGCAAATAGCTGGCCACCGTGTGTGGCAATGTTGTCAGAGGGGAGGAGGGCACTAGGCTGAGGCTGCACCTGCCAGGATATGGAGATGAGGTGGAATCCTCCTGCCCCACTGGAGAGGGGAGCCAGACCACCCTGCTTGCAAACCCAGGGCCTTTCCAACAAAGGTCAAGGGTGGAGGAAAGCCAGGTTGAGTGGGCAGAGGAATTCTGCTTATAGCCCTGACACACTGCCTGTGGCACAGCCTCCTACAACAGGCTGTTCTGAACTCAGGCCAGGTCCTGCCTGGTCTGCCATGAGAACTGACACAAAAGTACAGACTGTTCTAAGTCAGAGCTGAGGAGGCTCTTTGAACCCCAGTTCTACCCACCTCATGATTCTGATGGAAAAGCTGAGATTTAGGTTCAGGCAGAGACTGTCCTGTAGTTGGTAACTAGCAAGCCAGGGCATCTGGCTTATCTCTTAGCCTTTAGCCTGCTTGGCCCTACAGACTTGATAGTTTCTTCCTGCTTACATTTTAGAGGGAAGAGACAGACCACAATTTTAAAAAGAATATGCAAGTAAAATATGTAGCATGAAAGATGGTGGCAAGGGTTATGGAAAAGAAGAAAGTAGTGGAGGGGAAATGAGGGTGCTAGGGTTTGTGATTTTAGATGGCGTTGTCAGGGGAGGCCTCCTTAACAAGGGAGCACTGGAGCAAAGCCTGAGGGAGGTGAGTGGGTGCACTTACTCTCTCTACAGTGTACTGTGAGGACACCTGAGACGGAGCTCGAACCTCCAGACTGCCCCCAACAGGGCCATGGTCAGAGGGCCTCCTGGGAGGTTTGCCTATGGATTTTGGCCTGGCCACAGGGACAGGAATAAGCATATCTTCTGAAACTGAGACTGGACACAGAACCAAAGGCCTATGACACCCTGGGTCAGGTAATATTAATAACGACAGTAGTAATAATAATAATAGCACCATTTTATCTGCATTGAGCACATACCATATGCCAGGCACTGTTTCTAGCATGCTACTTGTGTTATCTATCTTATTGCATTCACACAATGACCCTATGAAAATTGTGCTGTTCTAATGCCCATTTCATAGATGAGAAAACAAAGTCTCAGTGTGGTTACAGAACTTGCCCAAGGTCACAAAGCTAATGAGCAGTAGAGTCGTGCTTTGATCCTAGGTCTTTGGACTCCAGAGCCCGTTTTATAGACAGAAGCAGGTTTTAGGCATCTGGGCTGGAACGGTTGTCTAGAGGCAGAGGGTAGATGAGATGATCTCTTGGGTTCTCTCCTATGGTCATAAGGGCCAGGCAGCTCAAAGGCAGTTGAAAGGGATGTCTAACATGGCAGCCAACCTCGGGGTAGGATTGTGTCTGAGGCCTCTATGGAAGCGGTAGACTTCATCTTCTCTGGAATGTGAGCTCCATGAACAATAAGCCTTGTCTGTCTGGTCTGGTGCTCTATCACCAGTGCCTGACATTTTGTCAGTGATCAATAAATATTGGAGTAAATGAACGAATACAAGAATGAATCAATAATTCACTCTCACTTATCGAAGGTGGGCCCAGCCATAGACACTGCCATCTTTCCAAACAACCAGGGCATCTGGACTTGTGTCTCCCTGAGAATGTGAGGCAAAGAAAGAAGGCATAGCAGAACTAGGAGCAAGGGAGATGCTGCTGGGGTCAGGAGCCAGGACAGAGCCCAGAGCTGAGGACTGGGACAGTGATGGGTGCAGAGAGGCCACCCTTTGTGAACACAGTTCTGCGTGCTTTACGTGTGCTTCCTCATATCATCCTTCCCACAGCCTTGGGAGATAGAGATTGCTACCTCATAGAAAGATGAGGAGACTGAGGCATAGAGAGGCTAAATGACTTGCCATGGGTCACACAAGCATTATGGGGTGGAACTGGGTTTAAACTGGGATTGGCAAGGCAGGCCAATTGCTTCATGTGGTCCCTGACTGGGGTGCAGTCAGAAACTCTCTCCCCTCTGCTATCTACCATCCCGCATTCCAACCTCCCAAGCTCCTTTGCTCTGCAGCTGTCTCCAAACCTCAGTCTGGGAGCTGGACCCTGCCTCTTCAGTCTCCCTAAAGAGGGGAGACTCCAATGCAGCAGCTTTTCCCTCCCTCCCTCCTTTCCTCCCTCCATGTACCCTAGAGGTCTGAGGTCAGGGCAAAGCCAGGACCAGCAGTAAAGAACAGACCTGGAGTGAGACAGATCCGAGTTTAAGTCCTGGTTCTTCCACTTAATACCTCAGAGAGGAAGAACTACCTTGCTGATCCTCAGTGTCCTCCTCTGTACGTATGGGATAATATCACCCATGTCATGGGGTTGTGGGGACTAACTGAAATCACTCAGGGGAAGGAACTGGATTCCAGGTGAGCTGAAGACAGGAGGAGGCAGTCACAATAGTCCACCACATTACAGCTTACACAGCACGTTTCCATTAATTTCTAGGCTCCCCTTTTTTTCTGTATCACCATTCCATTGGGTAAAGTTATGGTCCCTCTTTTGTAAATGAGAACACTGGAGCTTGGAAGTGACTTGCTAACCAAAGGCATGCAGTTTGGAAGTCGCAAGGCAGACATTCTAAGCTAGATGCATGTGACACCCGAGTGTGTGGGGAGCCCCCTTCACCTTCCAAGGCGAGCACTCCTTTACACTCCTATATCAAGTCTGGTGGTGAGAGTACTGGTCTTGTAAAGGGCTGGTTCTCCTGATCCTCTCCTCCAAAGCAAGACTCAGTGGTGCACTGAGAGGATCTCCTCCAGGCCATGGCCCGCCTCACTCTGCAGTAGCAGCAATGAGGAAAGGAAAATGGTTGTCCCAGCACAGGATGGGAGAGTCAAGCATGGTCACAATGAGGGCCAGAGAGGGAGCAGGAGGTAAGCAGAAACACTGAAGTAGTGCACCTCAAACCTAGGAAAAACCATGTCTTTGGCCATCTTGAGAGGCGGCTTACCAGAGAAGCTGCAACAAGACCCTTCCCCGTCATCAGGTCATAGCAGTCATCCTGTGTGCATGGCTCTGTCTCATATTGTGAACTTGTTCTTTGTATAGAATGGGTCTCTTTTCTGCTGTAGCCTGTGAGGTTTTTTTCCTTATCTTTGATGGTCTGTGAATTTCCCACAAAGTGTCTAGGTATAGACTTATTTTTATTTATTTTGCTTAGTCCTTGGCCTGCCCTTTCTCCCTGAAACTCATACCTCTTTTCCTTTCTGAAAAATTCTCAGCTATTATCTCTCAATGATTGCCTCCTCACCATTATCTGTTTGGAGTTTCTGTTAGACTTAGGCCGAAGCCCCTCCATGCAAACCCTTCATGCCTACTAACTGCTCTTTCAAAGTTTGTTTCTATGCTGGTGTGAATCCCTCAGCACTAGCTTACAATTCTCTAATTCTTTCCATGATTGTGCCCAGGCTAGAGTTTTCCCATTCATTGAAGTTTGCTTTCTTTTTATTTCAATGACTATATTTTTGACTTCCAAAGTTTCTACTTGATTTTCTTTTTTTTATCTCTCTTCCTGTTTTTGTGCAATCCTATTTTGTCCTTTTAAGGAATGTCATTCCTTCATTTCTCTCTGTGAGCATCCTAGGCATGCTTATTTTCAAAATCTGTCAGCCTATTCTCTAAAACTCATCTGGAGTAAATTTATGTGCTGATTGTAGATTTTGCTGGCTCTCCCTGAGCATTTGATTTCTTTATGTGTTTTGGAATTTTGGTTTGGAGAGGCAGTGTTGGTGTTGTTTTGTTTGTGTTTGTGTCTTATTGTCTTTCTCTCTCAGTGCTTACCCCTCCCTGTCTGGTGGTTTCATGGTGGCCTCCATTGGCCCCTCCAAACCCCTCAGCCCAGAATCTGATTTTATGACACTCAGGGCTCTTGCCCTATAGGAGATGTTGGGAGCATTCTCCTGCTTCAGTGTAGAACCTTGGGGCTCGGTTCACTTCCTTGTCATGAGGCCGAGTCTCCCTCCGCCCAGCTCCTCATGGCCCAGGCTGCCTTGTAGTCAGAACTCTCAGAAGCAGCTGGAAGCTGTCTTTTCCAGCTCATAAGGGGAGAACCTTGCCCCTCCTCCCCCTGGTTTCTGCCTCCCATCCCACAATGGAGCACTTGTAGTACTCACAGGAGCTGAGTCTTGGCCACTCCTGCCCACCCCCCGCCACGGTGCCCGTGTTCTGACCCAGAGACTGGCAAGTTACAGCTGTGCTGGTTGCTTTGCATTTCTGTATGTGCTCTATATCTCATTTTTTCAGCCTGACTCTGTCTTTGGGGTTTTCTCTTTTTATAGTGTATCGATCTTCCATCACTCCGTGCTTGGTACAGAGGGGCTCTGTTGCCATCTTAACTGGAAATGTACTCTAATTGTGTACTGTATGTACCATAACCAGAAATGATTTAACCAATCCCCCATTGTTACACTTTTATGTTGTTTGCCATTTGGGGCTACTACAAATAAGAAGGCAATAAACATCCTTAATGTACTTGTCTAATCCCTGATGCGAAGTTGTGAGATCAAAGGGTAGCCATGTTTCCATTTGATACACATTTCATTTTGTATGTACTACCCCAACCATCACCACCACCACCAATACACCATCACTGGCATCTGGTTGGTTGAACAGAACAAGGGAAACCCTGGAAATAAATGAGACCGTGCTGTTGTAAAGTCTAACTTGGTGTACACAGGTGAGGCATTCTTAGACAACTTGTTCCCTGTTCCCATCTCTTTTGGAGCCCCAGATCCTTCTCATGGGTTATTTCATTTAATCTTCGTGACATCCCTACAGGATAGGGAAATCTCATTTTGCAGAGGAGGAAGCCAAGGCTCAGAGAGCTAAGACGACCTCCTAAGCTTTTACTGATAGGAAGAGGAGTCCACATGAAGTTGAGGAGAAAGGTAGGGTGCTCCCCAGTCCACTGAGCTGCAGAAGGGAGTCTTTCTGGCCTTCACTGATCCATACGTTTAGGAATCTGGCTGCCTCCATGAGACCGTGGTACAGCGATTGTGGGCCACTCCTAATCGTCTGGGTTTGGGCACACTGGGGCAGCCTCCACTGTGTGTGGGACAAGTGCTGGCTTTGCAACTCAGGCTCAGCCCCTCTGTAGTTAAGTAATGATGAGCTCCTCCTTATCCTCTCATTTTTCAGTTGGAGATAGCCAGGTATAGTGAAAGCACACAGGCTCTGGATTCAGTTAAAAACCAGCTCTACCACTTTCCTGCTGCTTGACCTTGGGCAAGCCACTTCACCTCTGTGGGTCTCAGTTTCCACATCTGTAAAGTGGGGTAATAAGGCTTCTCTTGGAGAGGCATTGTTAAGATGAAAGAAAGACCGGTGTGCCTGGCACATAGTAGAGATTCAAATAAAGCCTGTTTCTGACAAGGGTGAAAGGTCACATAGCTAAGCCTGCTCAGCCAATCAGCTGGGGCCACACCCTGTCCTGACTCCACACTCAGTGTTGAAGCTCTGGTCTCTGTGCATGCTCCCACAGCTTCTGCTGGGCTGCCTGACATGAGCATGGGCCCTGAAAGCTCCACATGTGTCCCTGGACCTCATCACAGGTGTGAGCCTGGATGCGTGACTCTGCAAGATGCTACACACTGAGAGGACTGGAAGTTTGAGATTACTGTGGAATGGTAGCTGCTGACGGGGCTTCCGGCCTGCCCATTGCCTAGACCTGTAACCCTCAAGCAAGTCTCCCCTGCTGTCTTGGAGGCACTGCCAGCAGCCTGTTGGAAGATCACAAAAAGCAAGAATTGGCCCTTCCTCTTCTGGCAGAGCCTGCACAGCCTCTGGGAGGCAATTAGGGCTTGGGCCTTCCTTGGGAATTCCCAAGAGTACCCCAAAACACTTCAAAGTCACAAGCCCATCTGCCTGCTTCACCCTGGGGGAGAGGGGCAAGGGGGTCATATTGCAATCACTCCCCAGATGGGAAGCTAAGGAGACCAGTCTCAGGCCCACGGTGGCCTGGGATGGAAGCTCTGGCCATGTGAGGTTCTTCCTTTGCACAGTGCTGTGGCACATAAAGGTGTCTGGTTGTGGGCTCAGTGTGAGGGAATGGGGTGGTGGTGAGCAGAGGTGAGGCAGGGATACTTGGAGTCCCAAATGCCTGCAGCTCTCACAGCTAATGACCTGGGTCTCAAGATAGGCAGAAAGACTCTGTCACAGGGAGATGGCACTGGAACGTCATGAGATTAGAACTGAAGACCCAGACCCTTCCAGTCTGGTCACTGGCACACTCCTGAGGTGCTCTCTGCCCATCACTGGCAGGTTAGTGCTCCTTGAGCTCTGTACCAGGCTCACCTCTCTTCCATCCTTCACATGCCTCTGGTGTGACCTCATCCACCCCTCAGATTGCAGCTACCACCTCTGCCCTAATAAGAGTTCAGATGAAGTGAGTGCTAACTCTGTGCCAGGCACTGATCCAAACATTGTGCTTGTGTCAATTCATTTAATCTTCACAGAAACCTAATGAGGCTGACCTTACGCCATCACACAGATGAAGAAGACAATGAGGTCTGGGAGGCTATAGAACTTGCTAGGAAGAGGCTGATGACTCCCAAACTGCTCTCTTTCCAACTGGTTTCTCTTCTCATCTCCTTTCTTCCTATTGCTCGTGGCACATCTAGGCTGGAATGTCCCACAAGCTCCTCAAACCCACCACAGCCAAAACTGCACTGGCATTTCTCCTGTACCCACACCCCATCTCAAAATCCTCCTTCTCCCAGAAGCCTCATCCCCCACAGTGACTTTCCCATCTACTACATCCCTGGGTGGTATATCTTGCATTCCTTTCTCCTCCCCCTGCAACACCTCAAGGGTCTTCAGTCCTACGCATTCACATCTCTTCAATCTCCCTCCTGTTTTTCTCCTTCCTCAGTGATCCTTCCCCCTGGGGTCTTCTTCTCCTTCTTCTTTGGTTTTATTTTAATTAATACATAATAATTTTGCATATTTATGGGGTATAGTGATGTTTCCATACATGTATACATTGTGCAGTGTTCAAATCAGGGTAATTGACATAACCATCATTGAAGCATTTATCATTTCTCTGTGGTGGAGACATTCAAAATCCTCTCTTCTGGATATTTTGCAAGTACACTACATGATTGTTAACTGCATGGCCTTGCTGTACAGTAGCACACCAGAACTTACTCCTCCTGTCTAATTGTAACATAGTTACAGTTGGAACAACCTTTCCCCATCCTCCCTCCCCAGCCTGTGGGAGCCATTGTTCTACTCTCTACTTCTATAAAATCAACTTTTTTAGATTTGTCATCTCATATTTCTACTTTTGTCTTCTCCCCTCACATTTATCTTCCATAGTGCCATGGGGAGAGCCCATGGCCCATCCCCTGCTCAAAATCCTTCTATGGTTTCCCATAGCCTACAGGATCAAGGCCAAATTCCTGATCCTAACATGCAGGGGCCCCCACAGTGGGAACAACTATCTGCTGAGCTTCACCCTTTACTTTCCCGGCCACTCTCTCTAGCCAATCTGGCCTCCTTGCTGTCCTTCCAAGGTACATTTCAATGCCTTGAGCGTACTCCATCCCATCCCCACACTCCTCCACACCCTTGGAAAGCTCTCCTTCTTCCCATCCACCTGTCCCAAATGTCCATCCCAAATGCCACCTCCTTGGTGAAGCCTTCCTGTCCTTTCCTGTTGAAAGTACTCTTGGCTGTTTTGAGACTGCAGCACTGCAATATGGAGATCGGACAGACCACGGGATTTGGAGACAAAACTGAGCCATGGGACATCTGAGAAGGCCCTTTAATCACTCTACCTCAGTGTCCTTCCTTATAAAATGCAGCCATGAAGACCTCTCCTCTGGGTTGTTGTGAAGGTGGAATAAGAGGCAGCAGACAAAGCTTAGCACACAGTGAACAGGCCATGGGAGAGCCCATCACCTCTTCCCAGGGGCACTCCATGTCCACAGCCCTCTGTGCCACAGCACACTGCCAAGGACTGTTCTACCACCCCCGACCCCTGAGATTGTTTCTCTCTCTTTGCTTTCTTCCTAGCCCAGCATGCAGTGGTCCTCAGAAATCCCTGAGGGAGGAAAGTCCTGGCAGGAAATCACCTTGCTGGGCAGCCTCAGTTTGGGGCCTGATGGTAGAGATTTTCCCCAGTCTCAACAAGTGAGACATGCATCATTGTATTGTACAGGTCAAGATGGGTTGTTTCTGATTCCACTGAGCACTGAGGACTCCAGGAGTAACACTGACTGGCTCGGGAGGCCAAGCTCAAGCCCCCATCCTTCGTTGGCTGGAGAGGCTGTCATGACATGGTCATCTCCCCTAAGAAAGGGAACTTGGCCTGAGCAGTACTGGGCTCTGGGAACAAGGTATGTAAGTTATGGTCACAGAAAACCTGTTCTTAGAGGAGACCTGGACACCTTGTTCCTGGATTTATCAACTATCAGGTTTCTTAGCTTTTCTCCCCTGGGCCATGGGTCCAAGAACCAATGGAGCATTTCTGGGTTTGAACAATCTGTACTTCCCTCTGTTCTTCCCCCCAGCCTGATCAAAGCTCACTCTTGGACCTTACTCCCTTGTTCCTTTAACAGCAAGTTCAGGAGCATGGTCATGGTGCCTGGAGTGCCCAGACAATCCAGCTGAGCCCGACAGGACAGAGAATAAGCATTCCCTTATATGTGATTGAGTCATCAGTCACAAATCACATTCTCTGATTCAGAGACTCTCAGAGTAGCAGTGCTAGGGCAGTTCCATAGACCTTTCTCCTTGCATTGCAGCTGGGCAGACTGAGGTCCAGTGAGGGTGAGGGACTGATTCAGATCACACAGCAAGACAGCGGTGGAACCCAGACCTCCAGACTCCCAGTCCAAGGCCATTTTTCCCACACCCAGGACTCTATCTGAGAAAGTGATGGTAACTGGTAGGAGAAGCCAGGGGTGAGGGCTGCAGGAGGCAGGAACTTGAGGGGAGGAATGTGGGACTGGAAGGTGGAGGGGAAGCAAAGCCCCCAGCGTTGAGTGGCAGCCCACCCTGGAGACATCAGCCTAGCTATCACACTGCTTCCTTTGCTGAAGATTAGCACAAACATCCCCCAGCTGTGGCCCTCCCTGCTGGCCAGCTGTGCAGGCTTTGGGTGGCGTGCCCCAGATGCAGGAGGCCCCAGGCTGGAGGCTGGACTTTCTCTCTTGTGACGTTGTGTGCTCTCCCGGCATCCAGAGGGCATGGGCCAGCCTCTGGCTCATCTCTGCTGTCAGGCCTGGTGAAGGACAGTCAACACTCCTGACTGATCAAAGGCACTCCCACCCTCTGGCCCCAGGAGTGCCGGGGCCGAAGGGGAGTGGGAGAGCTCAGATGCCATCCTGTCATGCTTTGAAGTCCCAATGCATTCTGGGATAGAACTTGCTGTGGAGTGAGACCTCTGGAACACAAACTTAACAAAAATTCCTGACATGTGTTATGATGGAGGCAGGAGAGCCGAGTCCTGACACCTTTGGCCAGACCTTTCACCTCTCTGAGCCTTGCCCTTTCCAACTGGGCCAGGAGGGCACTGGATTCCGCAGAGTAAAGGCCAGGCCAGCTTGCCGTCCCATGACTCTGTGACTTTCTCTTTCTTCTCTCAGAGGCCAGGTGGGTAGGGTGGCCCAGAAAAGGCTTATGGGCAGGAATAGAGGTAGTCTGGCACCAAGGACAGGGTACGTGGGATAGCTAGGGGTAGGGGCTATTTATTCATTCATTTATTCATTCATCCATCCATGGAGCACCTACTGCATTCCTTAGCCCAAGGACTTGGAAATCGGGCACCCTACCATGCTGATCCACTACTCAAGGGACCTATTAATAGATTCTGAACTGGCTCCTCCCCTCACCGTGCATCGCCTCTGTTCTAGAGTTAGGATGGGCACCCTGGTTTGTGACTTTTAGTCATCAGGGGCCATATCCAGCAAGAATTTTGGTTGAATCTGAGTCCAGCTAAGTTAAACCAAAAATAGATTTACTGGAAAGCTTTGGGATGGCTCATAGTCTTGTTGGGGAAGGGGGAGAACCAACCTCAGAGAAAGGGCAGGCACCCAACGAGGCAGGGAAGTATGTTACAGAACCAAGGGACAGTCAGGCTCATACACTACTTCCAGTACTGCTTCTCCTCACCTGACCTCTGCCAATGGACCCTGACATTGGGAATCATTTCTGAAATGCTTCTTTTCATAAGGAGTATCTGTCTGTCAGGGACTTGAGGAGGAGCTCTTTGAGCTTCTGGCCTTCTCCCCTTCCTCTCTGAACTCTCTCCAGCTACTGCAGCCGATGCCCAAGCTGATACTGTTTTCTGACTGACCAAGCTCTTTGGCTTCTCCAAATGCCCCAGCAAGCCCTGAGCTTTCTGAACTCACTATATCTCCAAATAACTTCTTTTCCCCCTCCACGTATGTCCTTTAAGGCCACAACTAAAGGGGCCAACACAGACATCTCCCTCACTGGTCTTGATCATTTTGTGCCTGGTCCCAGCCTAATTTAAAGCTCTGTAAACTAGTACATGTCATGACCTCAGGGTACAGGTGAAACCCCCTGCTGTCTGCTGAGGAGTGGGGGCGGGGCTCTTGCTGGAGGAATGGTACAGTCCAGACCCATGATTACCCCAGGAGAATCAGCCAGAGGCGAGCCGGTCTGCTCAAAGCCCTGGGGGCTGAGAGGTCTGGTGGCAGCCTGTCAAGGAGCCAACCATGCAGAGGGCTGGCCAGACTGGATGTGGGAACCACACTGGAGACTTATTGGTGTGGATCCCTCTCATAGCTATGCTACAAGCCCTCTTACATGATACAAAGGGGATCTTCTGTTCTCCACAAGGGCAACGTCCTACCAAGGTGGGGGTAAAACTGGCCTTGGGACATTAGAGACATTATGTGACTTGCTGAAGGTTATGTAGATGATAATGAGGAGAGCTGGAACTCCCCGGTCCTTAGTCAGCAACAAAGCACTCCAGCGAAGACCACATTGTACCAACTCCCCCAGATAGCTTTCAGGAGCCCCCAGCTCCCCAGCCAGCCTCCTGCCTCAGGCCTTAACTACTTCATTAGAACCACAGTGTTGAAGCTTGAAGAGACCTCAGAGGTCAGTAGCCTAGCCCTCCCCTCACACACACATATGCACACACACACAAGTACACAAAGTACAGCTGGAAAATTCAGGCTTGGGAAAGGAGAATGCCAAAGATCGGCAAGCGAGTTGATGGGTCTAGAAGCCAGATCCCTGGGCTCCTCTGGCAGCCATGGTTCTGTGTACAGGCCCGGCTACATTCCTGTCCTTATCTTACAACCTAGCTGCAGCAGCTATTCCTACCTGTCCTCTTTTCACCCTGTCCTCGAGCTGTGCATTCCGGGCCGAACCTACTGCTGGAGAAGTCCCCGCCCTCCACCTGAGCACCCATGGATCAGCTGGTACCCCCACGGCTACCCCTGGTGGAAGAGCCACCCCACTTCTGGCCTACTTCCTTCTCTTTTAGTAGTATGTGTGAAGAAGAAGCTGTTGGTGCCAAAAAGATTCCAAGAAAATAGGTAGGTCCAGGCCAGGCAGCCCAGGCTGCTAATGCAAAGAGGCAGCTCCTACCCTTCCATCAAAGCCCTGGAATCCAGAACTGCAAAGGCCCCAGGGAGGAAGTAAAAGGAAGCTGAGTTGCTAAGTGGCCTGCCCCCAGCCTCCACGCCCCTGGGGATGCCTGGCTGACTGGAGAGGAGGGGACTAGCAGAGGAATGATGATAACCATCCCTCCCATCTGGACGGCCCTTTCACACACCACTAATAGGCTTCCCTCCCCTTCCCTTGTCCTAGCCACACAAAACGCTTGGTAATTATCCCCAGCAGCCAGATGGAGGCTCAGAGAAGATAAGAAACCTGCCTGAGGTTGCACAGCCAGTTGGTGGTGGTATTAAGCACAATTTGCAATCCAGGAATCCACGTCCCATGCATATTCCCCTTAGCTTTCACCTGGCTTACAAACCCAGGCCTTGGGCTCCTGGATCTCTGCCCCAGCCAGAGGGCAAAGGGGATAGGGCACCTGGGCCGGAAGGGACTGTAATAGAAGAGGCTTTAAGATGGGGGAGGGCACTGAGAACCGGTATGACAGAAAAAAGCAAGTCTACCCCTGTCCCAAGTTTCCCTCATTGCCCTCTTGACTGAAGAACTTTCTTTAGCTTTTCTTTTAGAGCAGATCTGCTGGAAACACATTCTCTTAGTTTTTCTTCATCTGAGAATGTCTTTACTTCTGCTTCCTTCCTGAATGATATTTTCACTGGATATTGAACTCTCTGGGTTGACAGTTCTTTTCTTCTGGAATTCAAAAAATACTGTGGCACTTCCTCTGGTCTCCATGGTTTCAGGCAAGAAATCCACCATCATTCATACTCAGGTCTCTTCTGACTCCAAGGGTCTGCTCCAAAGGAGGCCAGGCAGGGTAGCAGAAAGAACTCTGGAGGACTGGGAGTTGAGCCACAGCTCCACCACTTCCTATCAACGTGACATTGCATGAGTCCCTTCACCATTCCCAACCTCGGCTTTTACATTGCTGCTATAAGAGGGTAGGACTGGATTGTCACACTAAAGACCCTGACATTCCCAGGGTCTCTGAGAATTATCCAATTCCCAGGGGTGCCAAGCTCCTGGTGATGAGGAAAGAGACCCCACAGAGACACCTTCTGTCCCTGCTTTCCTCGGGGGATGTGGCTTGAGTCCTGTACTTTTTGCTCCCTCGACTCATGCCTACCCTGGCCTCACCTGGTCCATTGAGGCAGGGAGGGTTCTTAGGATGTTTCAGGCTTCCCAACCCAGCTCTCAAATCCTGAGCAACCGGGAGAACCCCCTCATTCCCTCTCATCAGGGCCATTGCAGAGCGCTCCTTCAGTGGGCAGGGGGGCAATCTCCAGGACCACCCAATGTCTCTTGCCATCCTACCCACCCTACAGTACAGTCTGACTGCTGGGCTCTCCCAGACACTGCCATGCTGTTTTCATGCTTCCATTTTGTTCCCTCTGCCTTGGAAATCCTTTCTCCCTTGTCTACTTGGCAAGGTCTTGCAGAAGCAATACTAGCTCTTTACTTCTCTCTGCCTTGGTTTTCTCATCTGTAAATTAGAGATTACAATAATAGTGGTAATACCTACCCCATAAAGTCATTGGGAAGATCAAACAAGCTACTCCCTATGAAATCTTTTGAACAGTGGTTGGCCCATAGTAAATATTCAACAGACACTAGCTTATTATTACAGTTATCATTAACACTATTATAGTGTGATGGTTAAGTGCACTTAGAATCAGACTTCCTCTGTACAAATCCCCTGTGCCACCTCAACCAACTACTTGACCTCTATGTGCTTCAGTTTTCTCATCTTTAAAAGGTGATTAATAATAGCCCCGCCTCATAAGGTAGTTATGAGGATCAAATGAGATAACACTTTGCACAGAGCCTGACACATAGTAAGCCCTCAAAAAATGTTAGCTGTGATGATAAGGAAGCTCGTCAACATTTCAGCTTCCTTTCCTCTTGAGAAAGAGAGGCAGCAGGTACTCTTAGGGAACGTGTTCACTGGAACATGAGCTAGGGAGAGACACCCATGCACCCATGCAACTCTTAGACCACATCAGGTTCCTGGTTCTGGCTTGTGAGATTCCCCACCTCTGTGACTTCATGTGGCCTGTTCTCTATGCCTAAGTTGCCCTGTCCCCAGGCCCAGTTCCAAGGCCTCACCTTTGGGATGCCTCCCGCAGCTCCTGCATGTTGACCGACTTCCAGGTTCTTGTAGGACACACCCAACAGGTCATCTGAAGCTCCATCCAATGCTCCCCCAGGTCTGCTTGGGGTGGAGTTAGTTCTGCACTGCAGCCCTCAATTCTAGTCCTGGCTCTGCCCCTGACTTTCTGTGTGACTTGGGGTCAGTGTCTTTTCCTTTCTGGGCCTCACTTTTTCATCTATAACATGAGAATTTTGACCCAAATGGTCTTTAAGGTTTCTTGCAGATGGGTAAATCCTAGTATTACTCGCCACTGTCATCCCAGGTCTAAGCTAGTCCAGTGCCTGATGTTAAACGTTTGATGGGGACTCAGGCTGAACTAAAGTGGACTGATTATAGAACCACAGACAAATGCCTCCACCCATTCCCTCCCATACCTCCTGTATGTCCTGTCACCCAGGCTTTAGCCATCCTTGGCTGCCCAGCTCCCCAACCTCTGCAACTCAGGGCTTGAGGACAGAGCCTAGCTGCTGCCTGAAGGCTGGGCTCCTGGGGCCCCAGCAGGAATGTTCCTGGGCTTATTTTGGTCCTTTAAATTAGAAGGCTGGAGGTTCTAATTTACCACTCCCTGCCCGGAGTGGGAGCCTGGACTGGAGTGGCATGCCTCAGCTGCCAAGCATGAACCCCACTCTCGACCACAACCCGACCTCAGAGCTGTCTGTGGCTGTCCCTGCATAGCAACACCACAGACAACAAAGGCCCCTTAACCCTCCTCTTCTAGCGGTGACTGTAGTAGTGGCTGCTGCTGCCTGGGACTCAGCAGGATGAGGCACAGAACGGGGAATGGGCTGGCTAAGTCAAAACACTAGGAAGGTACAGACAGTTCCTGTGCCCACACTGGAGACTCACCCTTTGGGCATCTTGGCAGGGCCACGTGGGCTGCCCCCACAGAGCTAGGCCAGATGGAGAAATCTGGCCAATGGAAACTAAGGCCTAGGACCTAGAGGGCCACTGGGCTTTGAGGGAAGAGCCAGCTGTTTTCCATCTTCACTGAGGACTGAGGGAATAGAAACAGGCAGGAAAAACAGTGAGAAGAACTGCTGGTTTCAAAAGGCAAGCCTTCTATCCTAGGCATACTGTGGAGAGGTGACTGGACCTCCAGTCATCCCCCTTCAATCCACCCTCCAGGCTGCCATCAGAGGTACCTTGCCAGCAAAGACTTGATCGGATTATTTCTTTAATTAAAACATTTCAATGGTTCCCTATCGCCTACAGGGGAAAATCCAGCCTTCCATTCAAGGAGCTAAGGCCCTTCACAATGTGGCCCCAGCCTACCTTTCTGCACCACTCTCAAGGCCTTTCCTACCCCACAAACCCTACAATACAGCCACTCTGGTGGCTGGCTTTCCCCCAGACCTCCCATGCTCTTTCACGCCTCCATTTTATTCCTTCTGCCTGGGAAGTCCTTTCTCCCTTGGCTCCTTAGCAAACTCTTTTTTATGGTTGAAGCCTCAGCTCAAATATTCCCTATTCTTGTACAAAGGTAACAGTTTCCTCTCTTGTGCTTCCAGTGTTTCTGTCAGACTTTTATTCATTCAAGCAGCATGTATTGAATACCTACTATACAACAAGCATTGTTCTAGGAACCAGGGATACAGTGGCAAAAATGACAAGCCATAGACCCTGCCCTCATGAAACTTCATGTGGAGGAGACATACAGCAGATCAGTATGCTGACAAATACATAAGATGATTTCAAATAGTGTTGTGTACAGGGTGTACTGGAAAATGCTGAGTGATCTGCTTGGAGGAGGGCATCTGCAGCACCTGCTGACTTCCGTGGTGCCGACATTCCCATCACGGCTGATCTCAAGCTGGCAGTGTGAAGTCATTGAATACTGAGTTGGGAAGAGCCAGTGAAAGCCAGCTCTAGCACACTGGTACATACTAAAAGGAAAAGAAAACCAGTTAATAGAATAGAGAGCAACTGAGGCACAGAGGTGGGGAGTGTTGCTCAATTCGATTAGGTGCAGGGGGGACCAGGGAAGGCCTCTTTGAAGAGGTGATATTTAGGGGATGGCCTGAATGACAAGAAGCCAGTTATGCAAAGATCTGGGGAAAGCTCTTGGCACTTTTGGTTTTTAAAAATACTTTTTCTATTGAGGCATAATTTCCATACATTAAAGTGCACTAATCTTAAGCATACAGCTCCATGAATCCTTACATATGTATCAGCCTCTGTAACCACCACCTAGGTCAAGATATAGACCATTTTCAGCACTCCAGAAGGCTCTTGTGTGCCTCTTCCCAATCAGTAATCCCTGCCCCAAGGGAAACTACTATTTTGACTTCTCTCCCTGTAGGTTGGTTCCACATGTTTTTGAAGTTCATATTCATGGAATATAAATATAGCATGCCATAGTATGTTCTTTCTTTGTGCTGTATTTCCCTCACTCAACATCACATCTGGGAGAGTCACCCATGTTGTTACACGTTACATGTGGCCATGTTCTTTTTCACTGCTGTATGGTATTCCATTATATGACTCTTTCCTGGTGCCTTCCATGTTAGTGATGTTTTCCTGTCTGTCTCCTCCTCAGGGCTTTGTAACACAGCATGAGCAGCTATGAGCTCTGATGTGGGCCCGGCCACCACTGAGATCAGGGATGTGGAGTCCTCTTCTCTGAACAGGATGTTCCCTTCTGTCTTTGTATCTGTGAAACAGATAGTGGCAAGCCCTCCTACATATGTAGCAAAGAGTTAGCAAGATGATCCACAGCAAGCACTTAGTGGAGGCCCTGGTCTGGAGGGTCTGCTCAAGGGCACCCCAGGTGCCTTCTCCGCCCTTGGCCTGTGCATTTGGCGAGCAGCAGGTATAGTTCGTGCATGTGTGTGGGGGAAACACAGCACACGTTTGATTGTGTGTTGTGCTATGAAATGACTGCCGAGATTGCTTTGGGGATGATTGGAGTGAGGGACAGTTTTGAGGGACCAGAGGCACTTCCATTGCTGAGAGGGCCTGGAATGTGAGCTGCCACAGAAAGGTCTTCAGTACCCTCCCCACCAGGCTGGACCAGGATGTATTGAGGGAAAGAAAGAGGCGAGGAACTCAAGACCCCTGCCACAGTGCTTGCACAGGAAGGAGTGCAGAGCACTCCGTTTGGAGAGGGAGGCAGGGCAGGGACCATTTTCTTCAATTTACAGTTGCATGAACCTAGGTTTGGAGAAGTAAGGTCAAGTTCACATAGCCTAGAAAGTGTTGGAGGAGAGATTCAAACCTAGGTGTGTTTAACTTAAAGCCAGTGGGTTGAGGGCATCTTGTGAGACCTTGAGGGTTCCGACCCAGCCTCAAGGAGACAGAGTAGCTGGGCGAGCAGGCTGGGCTCTGGCCTGGAGGAAGGCCTTGGGCCTGGTGCTGCCAACTGCAGAAGGGGCTGTCTGGGGAGTCCCTACCAACACGTCCCACATAATGGGGCTCACCTAGGCATCACATCCTCTTTTTTCTCCCTTTACTACTGAGAGGAGACAGTGAGCAGTGGAAGAGGAGTGCCTAAAAAGAAACACGTGTCCTCAGCATTCCAACTACAACTTCCTGCCTGCCCACTCCCCTGCGCCTCTCCCTCACTTCCCCACCAGCCCCTGCCCGTGAGCAGCCTTGTCCTTGGTGCTGCCACCTCTGGCTCTCCCCACACCTCCAATTTGTTTCCAGAGGCCTTGAAGGCCAATCTTTCTTCATGACAGAGCCTCGTCCTTCATTCACTCATTATCTCTGTCTTTCCCTGACTCCTGGGAGCCCTAGGCCAGGAAGGGAGAGTGATGGGGTGGGGACACAAGAACATGTGGCTCCCAGTCCTGACTCTACCACAGATTCCCTGCATGCCATTGAGTCAGTCCCTTCTCTTTTCTGGCCTCTTTCCCTATCTGTGCAATGGACCAATCTCCAAGGGTCTTGTCAGCCTTGGGTTTCTCACCAGGCAGCAGAGACTCATTGCCCTAATGGAGAGAAGCAGAATAAACTACAGCTCGAGGTCAAGAGCAGACCTGGAGGCAGAGAGGAGGCCAACTGGACTGTGTTCAAAATGGAGGGCTGATTCAGGCATAAGGGCATAAAAAGGCTGGGATCTGCTCACCCTGGGCCCCTTTTCCTGTGACCGCTCCCTCAACATGCATTCAACAAGTCACTATGGAGCAGCAGCTCTGGACCAGGCAATGAGTTAGGTGCCTAGGGTACAGCAGTGAGCAAAGTGGACATGGTGCAACTGCTAAAAATTGCAACAAACCCTTGGTTCCTTACTTTGGCCTTACAATCCCAGCCACAGCTTCTACTTCTCTTCCCTACAGACTAGGAGAAATGTGGGGCCTGATCATCCAAGGCCACACAAAGAATTAAAACCGAAAACTGGGCTCAAATTCTCATCTCCTAACCACCCCCACCTCCCCACACCTTGTCAAAATTTTTCTCCCTAGAATCCTAGACTCACTGTGTGATCCGGAAGGCACTTTAATCATGCCTAAGAGCCTGGAGATTTATAAAGGAAGCTGTAACTGGGAACAATCCGGCCTGCGGGGAAGCTGCTTCTACCAGGTACCCACAAGCAAGACACGTGGCTTCACTCCTCCGCACCCCCACAGTATTTTGTTTCCCCATGTAGGCACAGCAGTGGTGCAGGTTGCCCCCTTTCATCATTTACTCACATGCTTGTCTCTGGCACTGAGCAGAGCCTGTGTCTCCTCCATCTCCGTATCTCCCAGGCCTGGGCCAGGCAGACATGAGGAAGCAATTCAGTGGGTGCCTGTGGCATGGAATTGACCATGTTGCTCCTGAAACACAGTTTCTTTTCCTTCCTTCCTTCCTTCCTTCCTTCCTTCCTTCCTTCCTTCCTTCCTTCCTTCCTTCCTTTTTTGAGACAGGGTCTTTCTCTATTACCCAGAGTGGAGTATAATGGTGCTATCTTGGCTCACTGCATCCTTGACCTCCCGAGTTCAAGTGATCCTCCCACCTCAGCCTCCCAATTATTGGGACAACAGGCACACACCAACACAGCCAGGTAACTTTTTGTATTTTTAGTAGATGGGGTTTTACCATGTTGCCCAGGCTGGTCTTGAACTCCTGGCCTCAAGTGATCTACCTGCCTCAGCCTCCCAAAGTGCTGGGATTACAGGCATGAGCCACTGCACCCAGTGCCTGAAATGTAGTTTCTTCTGTGCCTGCCCTCAGTGAGTGAGCTCTGGAGGAAGGTGCCCTGGATTTGTGCTGTGGTTCTGTCACTAACCCCAACTTTGACAGTAGCTTAACCTTTCTGTGCTGTGCCTTGCTTTCCTACTGGTAAAATAACAGCAATTACGGTACTGATTCATGGGGTTGCTGTGATGCACCCCAAATAGTGTCTGGTACATAGTAAATGTTCAGTATTTATTACCACTATTACTGCTGCTCCCAATCCTACTACTGCACTCACTACTACTACCATTTTAACTTAAGGATGTATGAAGCTATTTCCTGGATAGGCTTCCAGAAGTGGATATTCCTCATATATGATTGCCAGCCTAAAGGCTGTGAACTAGCCTCCTCTTCTCCAATTTTCTCGTGCCCAGGACTCACCTGGGGATCTCATTAAAATGCAGTTTCTGATTCAGCAGATCTAGGGTGGGGCTAGAGACCCTGCACTTCTAACAAGCTCCCAGGTAGTGCTGACACTGCTGGTCCAGGGACCACACTTTCTATAGTAGCCCTTGCCAATATTAACTACCAAAGAGAACTACTGTCTATTGAAAACCCAGTAAGTGACAGACCCTGTGGAAGTGCTCCATATACATTATCTCCTTGAATCCTTGCATCAGCCCTGAAGAGTATGTATTTTCATCCCTATTTTACAGATGAGAAAACAGAGGCTCAGATAAATCAAGTGACTTTCCCAAAGTTACACAGCTTGAAAGTGGCAGAGACAGGGTTTGAACTCAGACCAGGCTGACTCCCAACTCCTATTTTTTTCCATTCTTGCAAAGAGCCTCCCTGTGGCATGGCATACCCCAGAAGATGTCTGTCCCCCCACAGAGAGAGGACTGCAACGCAGCACCTGAAGTGATAGCAAAAATCACTCTCTGGGCACAGCTCTTTAACATATCCAAAGCGCTTGCCTGCCCACCACAGGCCTGGTAAACAGGCAGGGCAAGGACCTGGATCCCTGTTGAAGCTGGTGAGGACTGAGAGCTGTTGGGGTGGGTGTGAGGGCAGGCAGAGGGTAGAGGAAGACGCTGGCCTGGATTCACCAAGGGATGGCCCATGACCCAGGAGCTATTCTTCATCTCTGTGTGCTCAGGAATCCTCCAAGGTTGCAGACTCAGGGCCACTGAATGCCACTGGCCCAAAGCCCAAGATGCTGAGGTCTCAACCAAAGGACCCATTTCATGCACTGGGGGCGGGACAGCAAGCCAGCAAGAAGCCCCTGTATTCTCACTGGCTTCTTACCATGAGGTAAGCCCACAGCCTCAGCAGAGAGAGCCTGTTGCTTCTGGCAGCTCTGTGGTTCAGGGCTGCTATGTCCCAGCCAAGCCTAGAGACATCCTCACACCTCTGACTACATGATTATGCCCATTCCTATTCCTGACTAGGCCCATAACAACCTGTTTTCACACAGTGCATAAGACGATAAACATGTGCTACTCTCTTGGGTCTTTCTGGGTCTCCTAACGGGACCATGGATCTGTTGGGTATCTGAGAGACAGGTTTCTGGGGTCTGAGATTCCCCTAGAATTGTAGGCAAAACCGTAGGGGGATGTGACATTTTCTGAAGGGGCTATTCGTAGCTTTTACCATTCATCTACTGATTTAGCAAATATTGATTGAATGCTTACTCTGTGTGGGGCACTGAGTTGGGCACTAAGAGTGCAGTGATGAGCGAAACAGAGATCCATGCCTCCAGGAAGCTTCCAGTCCAGGGGGCAGTCAGTGAACAAGTAAACAAACCAATAATACACATAAGGACAGATAGTGATGCTGGGTTCTGTCCAGTCCAGTGTCATTCGCTACATAAACAGGCACTGCTAACATTTTTGAAGTGATGCCTGAGTGAGGGCCAGGGTGAGGGAGGGGCAGGGCCTGCCAAAGGTCATACCCCCAAAACAGACCCTCGGGCTTCCGGGCATGCATGTGGACCATGACATACATGAAGTGTTTAAGTGGGCATGGAGCTAATCAACAGAGCTGCAGAAGAGAATGACCACCTTGGGCCTGGCATGTTTTTCGGTAACCAAAAAAGCCACCCCCACCTCCATTCCTATACTGAGCTTCTCTGTTTCCAACACAGATTGCTTATGGGGGAACCTCACCCCCTAGCCCTCTTACCCCAAAGGCAGCTGTTCTCCCTCTAGCCTGCTGGGTGGGCTCTGCACCTTCCTCGGGCCTCACTCCTGAGAAGGTCCAGCTGGTGGGCCCAGCTGGGGATTTCAAGGACGATGGAGCCCATCTGGAGGGAGCTTGGAGTGAGTCAGAGGGGCCAGTAGAGAGGAAAAGCCCCTTGGGAACAGAAGCCTGGGCTAGGGGAACTCTCTCAGAATGATGCGAAGAAGAAAAGGAAAGGCCGGAAACCTGGGTTGGCATTCATGAGAGCGTTCTGAGGCCTGAAAGAACTCTGAGAGGTCACCTTCACTCACCCCACCTTCATCTAGGACGCACTTCCACTGTATCTGAATCTGTGTCAACGTGCAGTTTCTAAAGACTCCTGGCTGGCGAGTGAGCCCTCTCCCCGCCCACTGTGCCTTAGCACTCTTCTCTTTCTTCTCTTCTGGCTCCTGTGGCCCAGACACCGGGCAATGTGTGGGGAAAGGTAAAGAGTGGATCCACAGCTGAAGAAGTCCTCTCTCTGTTCTAGAGGACTTCAGTCTCATGCAGGAGACAAAGCCTAAAGAATTTGCTTGGATACAATGTGGTCAGTGCTTTCGGTCTTCTGAGGAGGGAAAATTATGTCTGTGGAGGGTGGGGTGAGGGGACCAGCAGGGAGAGTAAGGAAAGGCCTCCCAGATGAGGCCTCAAGAAGTGAGAGGCTCTATGGACAGAAGGCCATCCCAAGCTTCCAGAGAGCTGCCTGCTCTGATCAAATCCTCATTCAGATGTTCAATTCCCGTCTACCATGTTTCAGTCAAATGCTTGCCCAGCCTCTCCTTTCCCACTTCCCGAAGCAGGGAGCTTATTCCCTCTCAGGACAGAGATCATTTCAGGACAGACTTAACTCTAAGAAAGTTGCTTCCTTTTTTTTTTTTTTTTTTTTTTTTTTTTTTGTCTTTCTTTCTCTTTGAGATGGAGTCTTGCTCTGTTGCCCAGGCTGGAGTGCATGGCGCAATCTCGGCTTACTGCAACCTCTGCCTCCTGGGTTCAGGCCATTCTCCTGTCTCAGCCTCCTGAGTAGCTGGGACTACAGATGCCCGCCACCACGCCCAGCTAATTTTTGTATTTTTAGTACAGACGGGGTTTCACCATGTTGGTCAGGCTGGTCTCAAACTCCTGACCTCAGGTGATCCACCTGCCTCGACCTCTCAAAGTGCTGGGATTACAGGCGTGAGCCACAGTGCCCGGCCCAAAAGTTGCTTTATTCAACTTAGCTGAACTCTGTCTCTTTGTGGTTTCCATCCATTGGTCACAGTGCTGCCTCTGGGGGCCACCTAAGCTCTGCCTTCTCCCTCTGCCCTCCAGCAGCCTCTTAGAGGTCTGAAGCATCACCATAGCCATAACCCCCAAGTCTTCTCCAAGCAAAACAACTCCACTTCCTTCAACTGTTCCTCCTGAGACCAGGGCCCCCGCTTTCTCCACGGCATGCTTTTGCCTCCCTGGTCATGCTCCAGTGTGACTCTGGTACCCTTAATACGTGGCACACAGAGCTGACACCATATTCCAGGGCAGTCTGTCACCTCCTTGTTCTTGAAACTTCACTTCTATACTGCCTACAGATGCAGCTGAAGGTTCCATGGATGTATTTGGTCAGACCATGCATATGACAGTCACCTCCTCAGCTCTGCTCCTTGCCCTCTCACCTGGTTCCCCCTTGCCAGCCTACATTTGAGGACTGGATTCAAGAGCAAGACCTAACATTTCTCCCTGTCATATTTCCTTTGTAAGCTTCAGCCCCTCCTTCTAGTCTGTCAGGAATGGGAATGCTTTTGAAAACAGACTCTGAAAGCCAATGAGATGTGCTCCTCCTGCCCACAGTTGGACCCAGGCTCCAAATTTGATCAGTGAATAGCCATGTCCGCACATGTACCATGAGGCACTTGTCTGCAAATTCATCCGGAGACCTTGACAGATGCCTGGAGGCCAGAAATCAGCCTCTTCTATGCTACCATGTGGCCCCAGGAGCCTGAAGAAAACACCAAGTACATCTAGAAGTTGATGGTTGACCGATGGGAGAAGGGGCAAGATGCCAATCACTCAGTCAGTCAACCTTTCCTGAAGATTGTTGGAGGCTCCAAGTGACATAGGGGATCATGCGAAGAACATTCAGAGACATCATCTACTGCCTCTGCCTTCTGGAAGTTTCTAGTCTCACAAAAAGGAAGACCAGGGAGACCCTTAAGACAATGTAGTAGGCTAAATAATATCCCCCAAAGATATCAGGTCCTAATCCCTGGAACCTGTAAAAGTTACCTGATTAGGAAAAATGATCTTGGCAGATGTGATCAAGTTAAGGGTTTCTAAATGCAATCACATAAGAGGGAGGCAGAGGAGACTTGACATAGACAGAAAAACAAAAGACCACGTGACCCTAAAGGCAGAGATTGGAGTGAAGTGGCTACAAGCCAAGGAATGCCGGCAGCCACAGAAGCTGGAAAAGACAAGGACCAGGTTCTCCCCTACAGCCTCTGGAAGGAGCATGGCCCCATCAACACCTTGATTTTGGCCCAGTGATACTGGCTTTAGATGTCTAGCCTCCAGATCCGTGAGAGAATACATTTTTGTCGTCTTCAGCCACTAAGTTTGTGGTCATTGTTACAGAAGCCACAGGAAACTGAGATAGGTAATGAGGGAGCTACACAGGCAGGTGAGGGGCCTAAACCACAACCAAGGTGGGCCAGGCAACTGATGGCCATAAATCTCAGGCAAGGCTTCCTGGAAGAGGCAGGCCTGGAGCTGGGACCTCAAGAGTGGTAGAGGAGGGGGCTTGGCAGAGGGAAGAGACAGGGCTCCCTGGGTTGTGACAACTGAGCAGATCAGGCCTGGTGTGGCCAGAGATCACTGAGACTGCAGAAGTGAAGGGTGGTGGTGTGTATGTGAAAAGGCCACATCCTGCCAAGTTGCCACTTTACGTTCCTCCCAGGGGAAAGTTAGCAAAACCCTGCATCGCCAGCAGGGTGGCCCTTGGTCATGCTGCAAAAAGCCAAGATGTGAGGTCAGACAGACCTGGTTCTAGCACCACCACATACTGGTGCCTGCTGCCTCCCTGAGCCTCAGTCTCCCCATCAGCAAAATGGGGATGATAATATTGGTGTAATTTCCAAGGTTATTTTCTCATTTTCCAGCTTTCCCTTGTCACATTTCTTCTTTAAGCTAGATGTTCATAGGCAAGAGGAGGGCTGCTGCTTTTAAATGAAGGGATGCCAGGGGGGCATGGAAATGCCAAGACCCCCCTCCTTGGGATGAGGCGGGGATTGGGCAAAATAGTAGCCGGCTCTGATTCTGTGCACACTGAAGGTCAGTACCCTCCCTGCTTGCCTCCAAGAGCCACCTGCCAGGGCAGGTGCCCCTTCCTCCCCAGAGGATCTGGCTCCTCCCTCCTGACGTCTGCCAGCCCAGCCCCCAGGCAGCCTCAGGAAGGCATGGAGGAGAGTCGAGCTTGGCTATTTATAACATGGGATGCGATAAACACTTCCAAGAGATATTTCCCTATAGACCAAATTCAACGGAGATTACATAAGCAATTAGATCTTTTGAGCTCTCTGCTATCTCTTTGCATGGAGGCTGCCAAAAGCATGTGCGAGCAAGTCTTTCTTTATAGTCATACATTTATACTTTATGAGAATGTAATTGAAACGTTTCAGGTGAGCAAGCCCACCCTCCCTCCCTGCTCCACGACTCACCGTCTCCCTCCAGCTGCCACAGGCTGGATAGGGAACCTCGGGGCCTCTTCTTCTCAGCCAGCTGTATGTTCCTGGCCAAACTTCTGCCCCTCTCTGTACAAATACAGGGCTAGACAAGCTGGCGTCTTGAAGGATGTTGGGAGATTTGAGGACTCCCCATGCCAGGGGCTACGGGAAGAAGAGCACTAGGCAGGGAGCCCCAAGCCTGAACTGAAGCCTTACTGCCACACTGACTTGCTGAGTGGCCTCAGGCAGGACCCTTGCTCATTCTGTACCTTGGTTTTCCTTCTGTACAATGGGGAGAACAACATCTAGACCATAGTGCTGTCATGAGAATTCTGTGAGAATGTACATGTAAAGCTCCCAGCCTGGCCTATGGTAGGTTCTCAAGATATTCTGAATCCTAGGGTCCCTTTCCTCTCTCTGGTCCACCATGGGCAGAGAGGACGGTTAGTAAGGAGTCTGGCTCCTAGTTCATCTGGCCTACCCTCCCTGGACCCACCTTTCTCCTATGCCACTCACTTCTCCCCAAGTGCAGACGCTGCTTTCTCATTTATCAGGCTGCGGTGAGCCTGAACAGTGGGAGTTGTCTTGCTAAGGGTGAGAGCTGTCTACTTTCAACAAGGGTCGTGCCTCCACTTCTTCCTGGCCCAAGTGCCCAGACTCAAGCTGATCCTCAGGTGCTGACGCTTCCCACCACAGCAGGATCTTTTGTTTGTCAAAATGTGCAGGTCCAAATCCCCCAAAGCCTTACAGCCAGCAGCCCCTGGGTCCTGGCTCTCATGAGTTTAGCTGTCATGACTCGGCACACAGTGGCCCAGTAGGCCTGCCTGCCCACTTTGTCCATGGGGAACTGGGCAGAATGGCTGGCTGGCAGCAGCCCAAGGTGGCTGGGGTGCTGAGAGGAGGCCTGACCCTAATTGTCCTCTCCTTCCTCAGCTCTGGTTGTTCTCTTCACGCATCCTGAGCTCCTGCCACACTCAGTTGCTTACTCTGTTCTTCCCACCTCCAGGCCTTTGCCTATGCTTGTCCCTCAGCCTCTGCTCCATCTCCATGTAATAGGTCCCCACTCATCATACAGGTCCCAGTCCAAATACTGACCTACTCTGTGAAGGCAACAATCTCCAAGATCTGCACTCCCAGGGGCTTAGTGTGTCACCCTCTCCTGGTATCAGGGTATACTGTGGGTCTATGCTCTCTGTGGTCCTCTATGGCTAGCCTGGAGCACCTAGCTCAGAGGAGATGCCCTGGGGCATTTTGGGCAGTAGCATCAGGGTGATCAGTACGGGAGACAGTGAGGCAGGTGGAATCTCTTCCCCCAAGGCCACACAGAAACGGGCCAGCACAGCTGGGGGCTCCTTTCAGTGGAAGAAATGAAAGTGAGGGGCTGAGGGAGGGTGGAGCCTCTTAGAGCTAAGATGTGACTTTAAAGGTATTCAGTAAGCACTCAAAGAAGGTTACTGTGGGACCCCTGGAAATACTTCTGCTGTGTAAGTGGCAAGGGGTCTGTTTCAATGTGGTGGACAGAAAACCGGCCCTAGGATCACAAGACCACCATGCAACCAGCTATGTGATCTTGGTCAAGTCAACTGTTCTGACTCTCAGTTTCTTCATTGTATGATGGGGTAGGAATCCCTACCTTACATGGCTGTCTCAAGAAGTAAATGATAGCATGTGAACACTAGTCGGGACCCCAATAAACCACCATTTCCCTTCCCTACCAGGCCCCCCAGGGAGCTCACAGTGTATCTGGGGGCCTTATCCAGTAGAGCCCAAGTAGATTCCTAAGTTTTGAGGGCCTCAAAATTTGAGTAATGAGTTCTGTTTTTGTTGTTGTTTGTTTTTTGTGACAGGGTCTTGCTCTGTCGCCCAGGCTGGAGTGCAGTGGCGTGATCTCAGCTCACTGCAACCTCTGCCTCCCAGGTTCAAGTAATTCTCCTGCCTCAGCCTCCCGAATAGCTGAGATTACAGACACCTGCCACCACACCTGGCTGATTTTTTGTAGAGACAGGGTTTCACCATATTGGCCAGGCTGGTCTCGAACTCCTGACCTCAGGTGATCCACCCACCTCAGCCTCCCAAAGTGCAGGAATTACAGGCATGAGCCAGCACACTTGGCCGAGTAATGAGTTCTTAAAGGGACATTTTATGAGGACAGGGGTCATGGGAGTGAGGTTAAATGACTATAGCACAGATGCAGGTAAGACAACAGGAAGAATTCTCAGATGACGAGGACTTGGAACCAAGAAACTTTTGGAAAGGAAAGATCCTGTAAGGAATTGACATCTGAGCTCAAATCTGTATGACATGAAGGACCTGGCCATGAGAAGTGGAGCAAGTATGTTCCAGACAGAGAGAACAGCAATGCAAAGGCCCTGAGGCAGGAACCAGCTTGTAGGTTCAGGGCACAGAAGAGATGAGTGTAATTGGAACAGAGTGAGTAAGGGGAAAGTGATCCCAGATGAGGCCAGCGGTGTCAGCAGGGACCACTGTGGAGAGCCTTGCAGACCATAGGTAAGGCCTTCACATTTTCCTCTGAGTGACATCAGAAGCCTTGGGAGGGTTGTGAGGAGGGGAGTAACATGACTGACTTAGGACTGCCACAAATCATTCAGCTTTTGCGTGACTAACAGTTGGGAAGGGACAAGCCTAGAAGCAGGGAAGCTGAGAAAAGGCTGCTGATCCAGGCTAGAGGTGAGAGTGACCTGGACAAGGATGGCTGCAGTGGAGGTGTGGGGAAGAGATTGGGTCTGTGATTTATTTAGAGGTAAAGAAAGAATACTTACACTGGGCACGGTGGCTCACACCTGTAGTCCCAGCACTTTGGGAGACTGAAGTGGGTGGATCACTTAAGGTCAGGAGTTCAGACCAACCCAGACAACATGGTGAAATCCTGTCTCTACCAAAAATACAAACATTAGTGGGCATGGTGGTGTGTGCCTGTAGTCCCAGCTACTCGGGAGGCTTAGGTGGGAGGATCACCTGAGCAGCAGAGGTCACAGTGAGCCGAGATGGCGCCACTGCACTCCAGTCTGGGTGACAGACTGAGGCCCTGTCTCAAAAAAAAAAAAAAAAAAGAACAAAGAACAAAGAACGCTTACTTGGCATCTATTATATGTGCATCCGTCATCTCACTGAATCCTCCCGACTGCCCTGTGAAGTCAAGCTCATTTACCTCCACTGAACTGAGGAGGAAATTTAGGCTCAGACAGGCAAGTGGCTTGCCCAAAGTCACACAGCAAAGTGGCAGACTAGGACTAGGACCCAGGTCTGTGTGATTCCAAAGCTTATATGCTTTCCATGACACCGTGACTGGAGGCCCTGCTTTCCCAGACATCAGCTCTCTGAAGAGAAGTTTCTTGCCACTGCTATGTTCTAAACCTGACCTGGAGCCCTGTTCAGCCCACCTGATTCTCCTCCCTCACTCCTGAGACCAGCCTTCATGTCTTCATCTGTAAAATGCAGGGACAGCCCATTCTCACTCTGGCAATGTGAGGGCTAAATGAGATGGGATGAGATAGCAAAAGCTCCCTGTCTAGAGTCTGGCACACTCCCTTCCCTCTTCCCTCTTAGCTGCAGGATTCACCTGGGGCCCAGATGTCCAGCAAGCTGCCCCCACTGCTTTGGTGCTCCCTTCCCCACCCAGTTCCCCACTCAGAAGCCAGCATCCCTAGGCAGGGCCCAGTCAGGCACACGCTTTCCCTTGTTCTCACCGTCCATTCCTCAGGGCTTAGGCAGATGGGATGAGTCCTGTCTTGCAAGAAGGATGCAGAAGCAGGAAGAAAAGCTCTTTCCTCTGGCATGATGTTTTTTATCCCCACCAAAAACAAACATAACTGACACTGACTCTGTGGGGCCCAAGCCCCTCTGGGGAAACAGAGAGGGAGCAAAATGTCCATCCCATGCCTTTCCTCTCCACATTCCAACTCTCCTGCCACAAAGCTTCAAGAATACTTCAAACCAAAAGGAAGCAATGGCTTGCTCTCGGCGCAGCACTCTTACGGTGCATCCGGAGAATCTCAGGCTCAGGAAAAAGGGACTTGGACACAGCTACTTAACAGTGGCACCAGAAATGAAATCCTCGTCTTCATTCCCAGAAGTATGCCTTTGCCTCTCGTCGTGACCACACGGCAGCCCGCAGGTACCTGGCATGTGAGACCATGTGCCCCCCACTGGCTTCCACTATTCTATGCAAGGGCCATGCAAGGGGGATTGGTGGGGGGGGTGTCTATGTTCAGAATCTCTTACAAGCCCCTGACCCTTTCTCCCTGTCCCCAGGACAGAGGTTCCATCCTGGGTCACCCCAGAGTAAGGACTCATTCCCCAAGCTGCGTGGATCAAAGGCCCAAGAATGGATGCCACCACTGTTCCCTTGCCTCAGCCACCCACCTCCATCCCTGGAGACTGGCTTCTCCCCAGATTACCTGGCACCCACTATGTCCCCTCTTGGCAGCCCCATCATTGACCCCAACCCAGACTCTCTCCCACTCAAGCCAGGAAGAGCGGGAGGGCATGCAAAGGCCATGAGGAAACTCGTGCTGAGCCGGCCCTTGGGGACCTCACATTGGTGAGCAAGAAAGGGGCCATGGCCTCTGGGGGTGAGAGAGCCAGCACGGGATTATGGGCTCCTCGCTTGGAAATGATTGGTCGTGACAAGCTCACTGCAGGAACAAAGCCATGTGAAATTGACCTCATCACCAGCGATCAGATCAGATTGTTTAGTGTGAGGGGAATGTGAGGGGGTGTTCAGCTGGGCGATGACCTAGTTAGGGCCTTAAAGAGGCAGAGCAGCTGCCCCACTCTGGGGAGACAGAGGCAAGAGGCCTCCCAGGGGAGGCCCCCACTGAGCTGCAGGTAGAGGAAGACCCATTCCCATGCAGGCCTTTCAGCATCTCCAGAGGGTAGCTGAGCATCTGGGCTAGGGTCTAGCCTCAGAGGACTAAGGGACAATGATAGAGGGGGCCAGGGTAGGAAGCAAGGGCAGAGTTCATATATTTGTCCAGGGAGATTAATGAGATAGAGCAAAACCTGGGGCAACTCGGAGGGTAGGAGTTGGGGAGATCCTAGGGGACAGGGGCTGAATTTATTTAACAATTATTTGTTTATTTACTACACCTCAGATGCTATTCTGAATATTTTACATATATTAACTCAACCCTCAAAACAACCCAGTGAAGTAGATACAATTATGATGCCCATTTTATAGATGGGATAAACAGACTTGCAAATCTATTATGTGGCCCAGCCTGGGCCATCTGGCCTGGTGTCTGTGCTATTAACTGCTACATTCTACTGCATCTCCTCTCTTTGACAGGGTTGACCAAATGCGGCAGACCAAATAGAAACTAGGAGGAGGTTCCCAGTGCCTTTAAGGCCTTTCTTTCCCATCAGTCCCTAGGGGCACCAGGAGGCCCAGAGGCTGGGGCAGGGAAGAGGGGTCCTGTCAGGAACAGGTGCCTGTTTTCTCCTTGGATCCTGTTTCCCGACACTTGCTTGAGGAACCGAGAGGGGAGGGAAAGTAAAGGGACATGTGGCCAGCTGGGCAGAGCAGGCCCCTTTTTGCCAAGTGCTGCCTTGGGGAATATGATTCCTGCTGCCTGAGAGGTATAGAGGGATGCCAGAGAGGGGGCAGGACTTCTGGTGGGGCACATGGTGTTAACTCTTTCATCTGTGATATGTATGCAAAAAGCTTAGCACAGGGCCTGGCACGGAGAAGTAAGACACTCACTAAATGTGCAGTAAACAGCAAAATCCACTGACGGTAGGGCCAGAGCAACAGCTGCAGCATGAAGGATCCTGGTTGGCTTCTGGGAATCATTCCAGGGAGACCAGAAATCTCCCTTTAAGGGCTTGAAGCATAGAGAGACCCCTGCCACCCCAAGGAGTTTGGGAACACCTGAGGCCAGTGCCTGGGTGGAGCTGGCACCCTTGCAACTCCTTGGGGTGCCGTCCTAGTTTGGTGCAAGCTGAAGAGCCCAGGCTGGCAGGATCTCAAGACTTCGTGCCTGCTCTCTAGGGAGTGTGTGGCTGAAAAGCGCTCTTGCTACTCCTGGGCGCTGGGCTGAAAGGGCTGACTCAATGCTCTGTGCCTCTCTTCTTAGAGGGCATCCAGTCCTGAATGTGCCCCCAGAGCAGGCCTCTCTGCTCTCTGGCTCTTGGCTGCCCAGTTTCCTGGGCACCTGAGGTCTCCTATCATGGGTTTGGGTCTCAGGCAGGGACGGGCCAGCCTGCCTCCTGCCCTGGCCTTCTTTCCAGCTGCCTGCCTACTTTCCCTATGTCCTCAGGCTGGGCCAGTTTCCATTCCCTCACCTTATCTCAGACTGAGGTCCACGAACATGACCTGGTGGGACATCATTTCTGACCAGTAGCCCCTCCCTGGAATATTTCTGATGCTCCTGCCAACTCCCTCCCCAATTTGGTTTAGCATGGGGATGCCCTCTTCAGGATGCAGTGCAACTACGATGTGTTGGAGGGCCTCTCATTCTCTCCTGAGAGCCCACATTGAGAGAATGCAGGCAGAAAAGGACCTTAATTCTTTGGGGAGACCTCTGAAGGACTGCCAAAGGGCAAAGGGAGCTAGGGTGACCTGGATGATCCCAAGGACCACAGTTAAGACTTGTGGGTGGAAGTCTCAGAAATAGCAATTTTAGTCCACTTCCAGAAAGGACCTCCTGTCAGTTTGAGCTGTTCTGCAAGGGGGCGGCTGAGTCAGGGCATATCAATACCCCCGTTCCCAGAGGTTTGGAAGTGGAGGCTGGATGGACAACCATGAGGGATGCTGTAACAGGGCCAGTGAAAGGAGGGTGGGACAATTCTATCCCCATGTCCTTCTCTGTGTTTCTTTGTTGCAATTGCTACAGCCCCATGCGATGTTGACCTCTGGTCAGCTCTCTTCAACAGAATACCTATGCAAGTTCTTGAAGTCAAAGACAAACAAAAAGGCCAAGAGCAAATTCAAGACATGGCTTTGGGGTGGAGGGAAAGAGAGGAGGAAAGATACAAGGAGAAAAGAAAAGTGGGGGTGGGGGAGACAGCACAAGAGCAATGACGGAGAAAGAGAGATAGATACATAGAAAAAGGGCCAGAGACATCAAACCAGAGGCAGGGACAAAGTTGGAGACAGAGAACTGTTCCCTGGACTTTATTCTCCTTTGTCTCCAGCCAGCAGTGTTGAGGTTTCTGAGGAGCGTATCTGACCCCTAACCCTATGTGTTGCTTCAAAAGCGAAGGAGTGGCCCCCAAGGGCAGCTGTGTCAGTTGCATTGGTCAAGGCCTTGGAACATGCCTGGCTCAGGCCACCACACTTCTCCTCGGTTGTGCCTTTGGTCAGAGAGAGCTTTCAATGGGGCCCCAGAGGCACCCAGGTGGGAAAAGCCAAGAGAGGGCTCTGGGGGAGATGGTCTCTGGCCTCATACGTCTAAAGAGTTGCCACCGGGTAGAGAGGGCAGACTAGGGTCTGGTGGCCCCAGGGTACAGAGGTGTGATCCACAGGTGGCAGCCACGCAGAGGTAGCACTCAGCTCAATCCAGGGAAGGACTCGATAGTCATCAGGGCTCTTCACAGAGGGATGGAGTAAGAGAGGCAAGAGAGGCTGGCTGACAGCCTGGTGGTGGAGCGGGAGGGCCCAGGATTGCATGGAAACGAGACTAGACAGCTTCAGAGCCTCAGAGCCTCAGAGAGGAGCTGATTCTGTGATTCCCTGTGTACTGGGTGACACACCTTTCCAGCCCAAAGGAGGGAATCCTGCATTACTTTACATAGCCAAGCTTTCTAACAAGGCTTTTACATAAGAATGTTTCTAATCTGAAGAATTTGCATGTGTCTATGTTGTAATCTCTATGACTATGTAACTATCTATCTATGCATTTATAAATTTCCATAGCTCTGTATCTCTATATCTATCTATATATCTAAACGCCTCTATATCTAAGTAACTATAGGTCTATTTATGCATCTCTTTGCTCCATATCTATTCTTTATGCATCTCTCTCTCCACTTCTGAATGCGGCTGATGGACATCCTGGAGGTTTAGAGCCCCCTGCTTCCTCAGCTGCCTCTGTCCATGGTCATTGCCCGCTTTCATGCCAGTTGTTCAAGGCCTGCCCTCCCGGCCTCCTTTCCCACAGGACAGTGGCCATCCTGGGCTTGGGCCAAGGGGTTACTGGGAGGATCCTGGCCAAAGTCCGGAAAGCCACCCTTGTAAGCCAGAATGCACCCTCTGCCTGCATTTGGGGGTCAGGAAGACAGGAGAAGCAGGAAGATAATTCTGGGGAAGTGTCGGGGAGGGGAAGTGTGGGGAGGGGAGGGGAGGAGACAGGGAATGTGGGAGCAACCCAGCACTTGTTAATTTTCATTATGGGAGGCAGAACATCCAGATTAGTGGCCCGGTGTTGTCATGTACTTGCTGTGTGATCTAGGACAAAGTCCTGTCCTTCGCCATGCTTTAGTGTTTCTGTCCACGCCATGAGCATCTTTAAGGATCCTTCTGGAGCTGCTGCCCTCGAGTTTGGTGACAGGGCAACAGTCACCAAACTTTTAAAATCATTAACTCTTATCACTAGAGCATTTTGAGCACACCAACTCAACACATTCACAGAAATTTGTTTATACATAATAGTGGTTAAGAACACAGACTTTGGGCCTGGCCTGTGTGAGTTTGCATGCTGGCTTTTTGCTTGGGCAGGTGACTCCATCTCTTTCCACATGCTATGGAAAGTGGAGCTGGTAATACTACTTACGGCCATAAGGTGTTGTGAGGATCTTGTGAGTTAATGCATGTGGTATCTGGGACACAGTAAGTGTACATGGGTTGCTATTATTATACATGCATTACTTTACTAATTGATTAGGTATATCACAAATGGCATGCTGAAAGTCAAAACTGTTAAAAGATGAGGTAAAAATAAATAAAACATATATTGTGATATTTTTCTGTCATTCCCCAAATGGGTTGCCAGGTACAGTTGGAGTTGGAGGTGACTGTTGTAGAGTTTGGATGGGACCTCTTCTCTCGCCTTCTGACTGACTCTACTAGAGGAGCTTGAGTTTGACGGTGGGCCCCCAGGGGCTGACTGGGATGCCCCTCACAACCACTCCTGGGGCTGTTGCATCTTTCCAGGAGGCCCAAAGGGAGCCCTACTTCCCTAGACCCCAAGGGCCAGCACCATCCCAGGGACCCTCCCACACAGGTCCCCAGGCTCTGCGGCCCACACATCAGGCCTCTGGTTTTTCCACAGACCAGAGCCTGGTGTCCAGGTGGAGCCCCTTCTTCTTTCCCTCAGCGTAGCCAGCCTCACAGGGTAGGGCACCAACCTCTGAACCACAGATGAGCAAGCCAAGCCCAGGGCTCACAGTTGGCATGAATCACTATTTACCAAATTCATAGTAAGAGCTCACCACTGGCCAGGCACGGTGGTTCACACCTGTAATCCCAGCACTTTGGGAGGCCGACATGGGTGGATCACGAGGTCAGAGATCAAGACCATCCTGGCTAACACGGTGAAACCCCATCTCTACTAAAAATACAAAAAAATTAGCCAAGTGAGGTGGCAGGTGCCTGTAGTCCCAGCTACTCGGGAGGCTGAGGTGGGAGAATAGCATTAATTCAGGAGGCGGAGCTTGCAGTGAGCCGAGATCATGCCACTGCACTCCAGCCTGGGCAACAGAGCGAGACTCCATCAAAAAAAAAAAAAAGAAAGAAAGAGAGAAAGAGAGAAAGAAAAAGAAAAAAGAAAAAGAAAGAAAAGAGCTCACCACTGGCCGGGTGCAGTGGCTCACAATTGTAATCCCAGCACTTTGGGAGGCCAAGGCAGGTGGATCGCTTGAGGTCAGGGGTTCGAGACCGTTGGCCAACATGATGAAACCCTGTCTCTACTAAAAATACAAAAATTAACTGGGCATGGTGGCAGGCACCTGTAATCCCAGTTACTCGGGAGGCTGAGGCAGGAGAATCGCCTGAACCCAGGAGGCAGAGGTTGCAGTGGGCTGAGATCCCGCCACTGCACTTTCAGCCTGGTTGACAGAGCAAGACTCTGTCTCAAAAAAAAAAAAAAAAAAAAAAAAAAAAAAAAAAAAAAACGGCCGGGCACGGTGGCTCACGCCTGTAATCCCAGCACTTTGGGAGGCTGAGGTGGGCGGATCATGAGGTCAGGAGTTCAAGACCAGCCTGGCCAAATGTTGACACCCCGTCTCTACTAAAAATACAAAAAACTTAGCGGAGCGTGGTGGTGCATGCCTGTAATCCCAGCTACTCGGGAGGCTGACGCAGGAGAATTGCTTGAACCCAGGAGGCAGAGGTTGCAGTGAGCAGAGATAACACCACTGCACTTCAGCCTGGGCGACAAAGAGAGACTCCACCTCAAAAAAAAAGAAAACAAAACAAAAACAAACAACAACAAAAAAACCCCTCACCATTACTGACCGCTTGTTATGCACTTTCTTAAGTACTTTACCCGCGCTGTTTCTTTCCATCGTCCCAAGGATCCCGTGAGGCAGGTGCTCTTATTCCAATGTGACTGATGCTGGAGAGCACATGGTGAATAAGCGAGGGAGCCCGAAAAGACTTCCAGCAGTGTGACTGAAGAGCAGCCTCTTAACCACCTTTTGATGCGGCATGAACGAATGAGGGAACGGGCTCTCGGGCCCCCTTCACACTATTCCAAGTCACCTGCTGTTGCCTTCCTTAATTCTGGCCTTATCCAGACCCCTCAGCTTCCCCGCCTTTTTTTCTAGGGGTCTTCAGGTCAGCAGGTCCAAGGTTCTTCCGGCGCCCACTCCCAATGCCGGCAGGGCCCCCTTACCTCCTCGGAGCCCCGCCCCTCCGCGGCCGACCCGCAGGTAATCCCCTCCCCCTTCCTGCCTCCAGAGCTGCAGCCCCTTCCAATTAGCCCAGACTCGGAGCTCCTTGGCTGGGACCGGTTTCTCCCCTCCCGCCCCTCCCCCACCCGGCTCTCACGTGGGGAGCCCGGCTCCCAGGCCTCGGCGGCCTCATTCACAGCGCCCTTCTCCATTGTCCTCGCACTGTCACTCACGCATGGTATTAGCATTTCTAAAGCCCCCTTCTCCGTGTCGCCGCTGTGGCCCAGGCAAAAAGGGACTCACTTTGAAACGTAAGTTTTGGGAAAGGGTGCTTCCTAGGCTGCTCAAAAGCTTATCTTTGGGTCCTTTGACTCCGGGCCTCAGTGTGTTCGCCGATGAAATGGGGAGAATTGTTTTCCCTCATCTCTAGGCTCAAACACCTGGAGCTTCTCAGCTCCAAGAGTGGTTGAGAAACGGGGCGGCCCCCAGGGGCCCCAATCAACTGCCTGTCCCTTCCTCTGGGTTTCTTAAGCCCTGCCAGTCTGGACCCTCCATTTCCCACCCACGTGCCAGAGGAGACATGGAGTTTTGTCAAAACTGGTTTTCCCTACCCTAACCCAGGCGCCTTTGTTAAGGGCCTGGCAGGATGGGGCATGAATGGGGGTGACTTCTTTGCCCAGGCATCTGAAACCCGCCTAAACACTTGGATGGAGAGACAGCGCCACCCAGTGGCTGCCTGGGCTCTATGCCAATGTTCCCTGGGGTGGGTCCTCGCATACCTGGCTTCTGGGCTGGCAACGGAGGAGTCTCACCAGAGAAACCCTTTTCACTTGGCGGAATTTCATTTGCATTCGTTTAGCTGCTTCAGACCCAAAGCTAAATAAAGAGCTGGTGGTTAGAATCCCAGCCGGCTCAGCTCAACCTCACACCCCACCCCACCCCTCCCACCCCCTGACCGCCCTCACCACCCCTGCCCTGGGGCTCAGTCCGTGAGGCTGGCAATGGCTCTTGCTGCAGACTTTGTTGCCAACGGCCAGACTTTTCCCCTCCCTGGGCCTCACTTTTCTCCATCTGGAAAATGGTAGAATATTCCCCAGCCACCCCCTCCTCCTGATGGGCTGGGGAAATGGGCACTAGCTCGGGAGTTCCCTTTTTGTGGGGTGAAGGGAGGGTGTGGATATGAGGGCCAGGCAGTCCTCCAAGTCAGTTGGCCACCTGGACCCTGAGAATAGGCTCTGGCCCCATCCGTACACCACTGCCTGGAGACCCATCAGCTGCTGACTAGCCCCTCTGAATACCGGGAAAATGGGATCCACCCCTCCCCCATGCCTGCTTTCTTTCTTTAGTTCTTACCCCCTGCTTCTAGCCTCTTCCTGCTTCCTACCCCCAACCCCGCCTGTTCAGCCGTATGCTGCAGGCTGTGGGCATTTCTCTTCAAGCCTCGTAGGGAGCAATATGAGGCAGGTGACCTCTGTCTCCAATTAAAGTCCCCTCCATACCCGGTTCCCTTCTGGAGCCCCTTTTGAACCTGCTCTGGCTGAAGCAAGTGTAGGGACCAAGGGAAAATTTCCCCTTCACCCTCGGAAGTTTCGCTGAAAAATCAACTCACAAAAGGCAGATTAATCAGAGAAAAGGCATACAAATGTATTAACATGTGCACAGGGAGAATCGTGGAGTGATTACCCACGCCCCCAGTCGGGGGCAGAAGCTTAGATACCATCTTGAGGTTACACAAAGAATGGGGACTTGGATCGTGGCAAACAGGTTATGGGAAGGGGGAGAAGAGGAATTCTGCTGAGGAGCAATAAATGATTACCAATGAGAATGACTGAATCAGGGAACAGAGATTAACGTGTAAACAGTTCTCTTTGGAATTTGAACGATCCTGAGAGACACATTATTCTGTGAAAGGGTCTGTTCAGGTGTGGTTACATTTTTTGTTTTCTTTTCTGCAATAGATAATGAGATAACAGGGAAGGGAAAAAGATTGTTCTCCTTGGAGGGTCTGTCCGGTTTTTATGTAGATGGGGGAAACGTCTCATCCAGTGCCTGTTGATGTCTAAAGACCTTTAATTCAAAATACTCCTTATACCAGGGAGCCATATTTTGGGGTGAAATTCCTTGTGCTCCTTCACAGGCAATGAGGAGAGAGGGAACCAACAGTAGGCCCCAGAAATCTGGAGTACTCAGCCTACATCCTCCCGAAGCTCCTGGCCTTCTCTGGTGGAGTCTCCCTCTGTGTAGGAGAGGGCAAAAGGGCTCCAAGCTCCCTCTGGCTTGGGGAGACGGAGGAGGTAGACTGGGCCTAGAGCTTCTTTTGTCTGAAATCTGCTTAGGCCTCCAGAAATACTGGACTGATGGAGAGAGGAGGAGAGAGGAGGAGGCTCAGTGGGGGAGGAGGCTCAGTATGGGAGGAGGAAGCAGAAGATGCTCAGCTCTGTGATGTAGTGTCACCTCTAAGCAGGCTCCAACCCAGACTTTCCCCCAATCCAGCAGGAGGTAGCAGTGAAAAAGAGCTGAGAACAGGCCCAGCAACATGGATGCTGCTTTCTGCAGCATCAAGGGTAGGGCCCTGCTGGCCTTCAGTCCCTCTCTATCTCTGCTCTGAAAAAAAAAATCAGAGAGGTCCTGGGACAGCTAGGTATGGGTGTGGCGTATTTAAGGGGAGGCCCCCCCATCCCAAAACAGCTCTACTCAGTCTGTCATTTTTATTAGAGTTCCAGATGAGATTTTGCCTAGAGAAAATATGCCACCAAAAAATAAAGTTTAACAAACCCTGATTTCACCCATCCCTGCATTTTACAAAGGGAGAAACTAAGGCTTAAAAAGGTAAATTAAGGTGGTCCTGGCATCTAGCATAAGGCACTGCACCCACGAACTCCTCAATCAACACTTGTAGAAGGAGCAATTGAATGCCATGAAATTTTCAAGTAAATTTAAAGCATAACTGAATTCACTTTCAATTTATATATGAACACACCACAAGACCTGCCACCTTCTTAAGCTATCTAAGTAAGTTATCATACAAGCAACAACAAAGAAACTTGATAATTTGTTCAAATGTTGGGAATTACCTAAAATTGGAGTGAACTCTCATAATTGAGGTGTAAGCAAAGAGATAATTTCTAAAATTGCCTAATTGTCCTTGCCTGCTGTCCAAGCCAGGATGTATATATATTCGTGTGTAAATTTTGGCTAATTTTCATCATGGGTTTAACATTAGCTTGGCTGATGTTTGACATGAAGAAGCCAAAAAGGAAAAGACTTCTCTCGCTTTGAGGTTGAAATGTGAAAGATGTAGTCCTGAACACAAAGACTTATTCACACCGCAAAAGGGTGGTTTGATACATGGGGCTCCTCATTGTCCCTGAACCCAGGCAAGGGTTCCAGTACTCTAGTTCCTTTCTCAGCCCTCCATGGACCATTGTGCACCACAGAACAACTTGTGAATGCACACTGGCATGATTTTTTCATCATCCTCATGTAGATTATGCCCAGGAAGGGTTTAATCCTGGGCTACTTTCTCTAACCAACTGTTGATGGACTATCAGGAAAGGAATGTAATGTTAGGAGTGGCTTGAGTAGGACATAATGATCAAGAGAAGCCATCTACCAAAATGGGATCGTGCATACCAAAAGCAAAGAGAAATAGTTGGTAGACTAGGCCCTGGTTTGACTTATCCATGCTGCTGATTTGCTCCACCCTCCCAGCCCACTTCCCTATACCCCCAGTATGGCTAAGTAGAAAGAGCTTTCTGCCACTGACTCTCACTGAATGTGACTTCAGGCAAGCCACATTTTTCTCTAAGCCTCAGTTTCTTCATCTGCAAAAAGGGGGTTAAGAGTGAACTATAGATCAAGAAAAGTTAACAGATAATCCACAGAATGGGTGAAAATATTTGCCAATCATATATCTAATAAGGATTTAGTGTTCAGAATGTATAAAGGACTCTTACAACCCAAGAATAAAAAGACAACCCAAATGTTTTTTAAATGCGCAAGAGAAATTTGGACAAATAATTTCTCCAAAGAAGATATGCAAATTTCCATTAGCACACGAGAAGATGTTCAACATCATAGTCGTTAAGGAAATGTGAATCAAAACCACAAGGAGGTACCACATCACACCCACTACCATGGCTAGAATAAATTTTTTTTGACTCAGAAAGTAACAAGTGTTGGTAAGGATGTAGAGAAATGGGAACCCTCCTGCATTGCTGGTGGAAATATAAAAATGATGCAGCCACTGTAGAAAATGATCTGTCATTTCCTCAAAATATTAAACATAGGAATGGCAATACGACCAAGCAATTTCACTTCTAGGTATATACCCAAGAGAAACGAAAGCACAAGTTCATGCTAAAACTTGTACATGAAGGTTCACAGCAGCATTGTTCATAATAGTCAAAAGGTGGAAATGACCCAAAAGGCCAGCAACTGGTTAATGAATAGACAAAATGCTGTATATCCATACAATGGAATACCACTCAACAATAAAAAGGAATGAAGTACTGATCCAGGCTATAACATGGATGAACCTTGAAAACTTTATGCTAACTGAAAGAAGCCAGATACAAAAGGGCACATATTTTATGATTCCATTTATATGAAGTGTCCAGAATAGGCAAATCCATTGAGACAGAAAACAGATCAGTGGTTGGTATAGGTTGGGGGAAAAGGGGGCTGGAGAGTGACTGCTAATGGATATGGGGTTTCTTTTTAGGGTGATGAAATGCTCTGGAATCAGATAGTGATAATGCTTGCACATACTAAAACTCTGGAATTGTACACTTTAAAAGTATGAATTTTATAGTATGTGAATTATATCTCAATCTTTTTTAGAAAGAGTGAACTGTAGCAGTAATTTACAAATTTGGCAGAATCGCAACTACTCCAGAACTACCCCTCCTCCTGGGGATTCTGGGCCTGTAAGTCTGTATCTTTAACATGCCCCTGGGGTGGTTCAGATGCAGCCAGGGTTGGGAACCACTGGACCAGCTCTAACATTCTGGGTCCCTGCCTGTGTCTGTAATGAGAGGTACCTGTAAACAGTTGCACACAGCCCCTTTCTCTGTGGGAGCTGCCCCCTCTCAGGTTCTGCATGCCCTGAAACAGCCAGACCTCACACCCCAAGAAGGATCTGTTGCATTAGCCACAGAAACAGACCCCTCTTGTGCTCCTCAGGCTGCAGGGGGTTTTCCGACCTCTGAGGCAGGTCTGCTGGCATTGCCCCCGCTCCCCGGGTGTGGGGGGGCCTTTCACTCCTCCCCCTCCTCCTTCCTCCAGGGTCTCCCTCAGTGGAGCCTGAGATCCATTGCCCTTTGCTCCATACCAATACCAGGCCTGCCCAGCAGGCCATGTGGTGGAGGAACTCAAACCCTGCTGGAGGATCTGGCGGGGGAGGGGGCCACAGGGATGACCCTCAGGTGCCTGGGAAACCGCAGGCCTGGGCCAGCTTGGCTCTGGTGCTTGGATCAGACTCTGAGGAGGGAGCTCTTGGAGAGGAAATCCAGGCCCCACCTTCAGCAGGAGGTGCAAGCAGATGAGTGCTTCTGGTCCCCTTCAGTGTGAATGAGGACAGGAGTGTGTGTACAGGCCTAGCAAGGCTGTAGTCTCCGCTGCAAGCCAAGGTGTTAGGGCCTCACCAAGAGCTCCTTATGAGCCTTGAGCCTTGCCTTGTCTGAGGCTCAGCTCATACTCTTTCCTCACAATCGCTGCAACAATAATAACACCGCCCACTGATTGAGGACTGACTATCTGCTTGGCCCAATGAAGCAAGCTTTGAGGTATTTCACTTCAATTAATCCTCACAACTTTTTCAGTAGGAATTACTCTTCTCACTGTACCTGAGGAATGAGGAAGTCAAAACTCGTATATTCACTTCATGAATATTTGTTGAGCACTTACTATGTGCCAGGCCCTCTGCTAGGTGCTGGGAATACAGAAGTGAGTAAAGTCTAGCCCCTCTTAGAGAATACATTCGGTCTTCAAGCAGGAAAGGAGCTTTCTAGAAAGAGGTTGGGCTGAGATAGCTAGCAAGTTCCACTTGAGTCCACAAGTCCTCCTCCCCCAGGCTGCCCCACCTCTACTACATGTGTAGATCCCCTCCACACAAAGCTCCCAGAAGCCCTCCCAGGGCTGCCCTGTGGCTGCGTTGGTCCAGGAACATGAGAGGAGCACAGTGCTACCAAATGTTAGTTGTTCACATCCCATCAGCATGATTTTTGCCAGAGTCGCACCACTGTTCCATCATTCAGCTGTTGTTTCTCTTTAAATGGACTCATTTCTGAAAAAAAGACTTTTCATACATACTTACCTTAGTGTCATACTAAGCAATGATATCTATGAAATCATTTGTTGGTGTGCTGGTTGTATTCCTTTCCTAATAAACCTTTAAATGAATTTATCACTATCAACATACAAATCTTTATTTATGTGCCACTTAAAATTCCCTCAACACCAGCAATATGAGCACTATACTTTGGGGAAACACTGGGATAGAAAGAAAATATGACTCCCTTAGCTGCTTGGAGGCGAACTTGTGTGGAGACCACCTTCGTTGGGAAGTGGCTTTGGTAACCCTGCTTTGGGCTAGACCCCGAGCCTCCAGAGCCCAGAGGTGCCCTGATTGAAGGCTTATTTGTTATTCTAGAAAGGCCAGGAGGGAAGCAAGAGGAAATGCAGTTGACAAAATGGTGGAAGAGCCTTCATACTGCCAAGTGACCCCCGCCTTATAACCCCCACTCCCCCAATCACCAGTTAGTCATTCTCCTCAAGGAAGGCTTGAGGCAAGTAGTGAAGGTTGTGGGCCTCTGGGCAGACTGAAGAAGGCAAAATCCCAGGCAGCAAACTGTCTGTGTGGTACGGAAATCCTGGGGAAGCCTTTGGATTCTCTCAAGGTTCAGGCCAAGCTCACCCATATTTGATAAGGGCAGGGATCCTCAGCCACAGTGGCTGTGTGACCCTAGACAACTAACTTCATCACATCTCAGTGTCCCCATTTTTTAAATGGGGAAATAAAAGGGCTTTCATTTCAGAGTGGTTATGAGGATTAACAGACAAAATGTGTGAGTGGACTTCTGTAAAGGCCCATCTAAATATTATCATTTTATTATAATCACTATTCAACAAATTCAATAAACATGCTTTGGCTCCTTTGGTGCACAAGGCAGCATTCCAGGCACTTAGGCATGAGGGAGGAAAAGAGACGGGTGTGGAGGGGTACACAGAGATGAGTACAATGCAGTCCCTGCTGTCTACAAACGGAAGCAGATAGACAAACAATTTGGGTTGAACCATATGAAATTGCCAACATTCAGCCATTTTTGGCTCACAAACCAGTACTACTTCTGACATCAGGCAAAGTGAAATAAACACAAAATAGAAACGAAGGAGGGAATGATTTTCTCTAGCTGGAAAAAGGAGGGAAGGTTTCCCTTGAGGAAGTGAGCTTTGACTGAGTCTTGAAGGATGGGTTGGACTCCAATAGGCTGAAAACCAGTGAGAAAGCCCTTGCAGTCTAGGAGGAAGGGAGAGCATGACAAAGACATGGAGCGGGGGTCATGCAGAGCTTGTCTGGGAAATAAGAATGGACCGTGTTGCTCAAGGCATAAGGTACCTGGGGGAATGCACTGCAGAGGAGCCCAGAGAGCTGAGCGGGACCCATTGTTGGGGGTTTTAGCTGCTGACCTCGTCTTCCCGTAGGAGTTGGTGGCTGTCCATCAGCAAACAGGGGATGCCATCATTCCTCCATGCTTATTTGGGCAACTGACCCAAAGTGGGTCAGCAGCCTTCCTATGTTACCACAAAAAGCTGAAATGGTAGCAGGAGAAATGGTAGTCAGCCAAAAGAAAGAACTTTCTGGAAGCGAACTATGAGAACCTATTCTAGAATGACCAAGGAAGGCTGAATATTCTCTTCACCTGGAGACCTTGAAAAGCAGGAGAAATTCTCATCTGTCTGGTTCCAGAACAATTCTGCCCAGAGGCAGGGGGTGGACCAGATGACCTATTTGGGTTCTTTCCAGTCTGCAGCCTTGATGATCTCATCTTTCCATTTTCCTCTGGACGAGGCTTCTTCGCCCCAGCTCAGACTCATGGGGATTACTCCTGTTGCTAGAGATCTCCCAGGCCCCCAAAGCCACAGTTCTTCCAGTTGGTGACTCACAGCTTTGTCAGCAAGATCATCCTAAATGTCTAGCCTCCATCCTCCTTGCTGTCAACTTGAGTAAGCTGAGCCTTTCTCTTCCTAGCTTCCCTTGGAGGTAAGAAAAGGCAGGCTATTCACCTTGTATAGCCAAGACCCTTCCTGTTCAGTCTTATCACTAGCCTTCCTCTCACCTTTGAAGAGATAGGGAGGACCTCCCACATACAATAGATTTTAGAGTCAAAAGGCCTGGGTTTGAATTGAGACTGGCTGTGTGACCTTGGGCAAGTTGTTTAAGGACACTTACCGTGTGCTTAGTGACAACTTGTTGAATAAATCCAGTTGTATGCATTATCCCCATTTTATGGGCAAGGACACTGAGTGAGCCTCCAAGAGGTTAAGTCTCTTGCTCACTGTCACCCAATTAGTAAGTGGTAGAGCTAGGACTGGAACTCAGATCTGACAGATTCCAAAGGCTGTGCCGTCTCCACTCTGTTATGTTACCTCTTGCTTCACTAACTCAACCTCTGTTTCTGCCATCTGTAAAATGGGGCTAATACGCTCTGCCCCACAGCTATTGGGACGATTAAAAAACAAATATACTCTGTGTGAAGTGATGTATAAGTTCAAAAAGTGCTGAGCAGACACTAGATAATTATACCTTCTGAAGCCCTGGTCAATTCTCTGGGCTTCTGCCCACACCTTTGAGAAGCAGTTTCTGAGGGCGGCAGGCAAAGTGAATCTCTCCCTTCCTTCCTACGGACCTCTCTTCCATCACAGCTCTTATCTCACTGGGCTGTCAATTTTTCGTTAGCATGCATGTTGGCCTCCCTAATTCAACTGTGAGCATCTCCAGGGCCCAGTGCTTGCCACATAGGAGCACCCAGGGAGTGTGGCATGAATGAATAAATAATGTAGCGACTTTCCTCCACAAACCTGCTCCTTCTCTGTCAGAGTTCCTGCCATAATCTGTTCTCTGTCGATGGTCCAGACTCCTATCCTCCCTCCCTAGACTAGAGCCCAGCTTTCTGACTGAACTGCCTACTGCTAGCCTGCTGCGGACCAATCCTGTGGTCACACGCTAACCTCAGCCAGCTGGCATTCAGTCCTCAGCATCTGGCCCCAGCCGCATTCTCTTTGAGACCTTTCCACCCACTCTACTGCCCTCACACTGCCAGGCTACTGACCAAATGGCCAGACTCAGTTTCTCAAACATGCTGGACATTTCCCTACTTCTCTGCCTCACCACTCCCTCTACAGGAATGTCCTTCTCACCCAATGCCCTCTTGTCAACGTGCATGTTCCGGCTTCTTTGTGAAGCTTTCCCTAACCATCCACCCTCTCCAAAGCTAAAGGTGATCTCATTTTCCCATGAATCTCCATTGTGCAGGGCAGATGCCCTTTAGAGGGCTCCTTCATATCTTCTGTTTTCTCAGGTATCATTTGCATCCTGCTCTGTGACCTTGGGCATGCTCCTACTCCTGTTCTGGGCTTCAGTCTCCAGTCTGTACAGATGTGTCCAGTGACTCTTGCAACCCTGCCACCCTGTGATCCGGCTCCTTTGGGAGTCAGGGAGGACAAGACACCCAAGAGGAAGAGCTCCAAGTAGGCTGGCCGCGACTGGGGCTTTCGACTCTTGACAGCACATACTCAGCTCCCAGTCCTGAAAATCAGCTTCTTAGATATTACATGCTAGTTGGCTTGCTTAATAAAGGGATAAATAAATATCTACTTAACATGATTACTGTCAGAGGCCTGAGCTCCAGAGCCTTTCCATCATTGGGGTTTTATTGCCAGAGAAGCTAATTAGCTCTAATTAGGTGACTCCCAGATGCTTAAGACAGCGGGATTGGGGGAGTTTGGGGGAGTGGAAGACAGGTGGAGAAGGGGAGGGAAAGGTGCTTGTTTCCTTATTCACCTCTCTCAGCTGATAACCTCCCATAACTGGGCTTGGGACACCTCAGGAACCTCAAGCTTAGTGACACCTCAGGTACCTGGTTCTTAACTCCTCACCCATCTTGGATGAAGGGAGGAAGACTCTTGAGAACCTACTATGTGCTGGGTGGTGCATTAAGCATGTTCTCTGCGTGATTTCATTCGATCTTCACAATAACCTTCAGAGGTAGGAAGTATTCATTGCCCATTTCATAGACGAGGAAAAGGAGATGCACAGAAGTTAAGCTCCTTGTCTGAGTTCATACCACCGGGAAGCAGAGGAGCTGGACCTGGATCTGATTCCAAGGCCAGGGCTGCTGTCTTTGGCTACTGCTGCCCCTAACAGGAAGTTTGTGCTGCGCAGAGAGGGGCTTTTGGATAGGCAGTGGCTTGCCTTTGCTGTGGTGCAGCTTTTCCAGGATGGGCCCAACTGGGCACAGCCAGAGCTTGCACAGTACCTGATTTGGTCATGTTTTGATTCAGGGACTCCTCCCCCATGAGTCAAGGCTCTGGACTGGAAATCCTGGATGACTCAGACTCCTGCCCTCAGGGAGCTCATGTTCCAGTGGAGGTCTATGGTCATTGGAATAGCAAGTCATTGAAGTACAAAGCTTATATAAAGAAATACATCTGTCTTCTATCACGGTATTACTCTGCTCAGACATTTTTCCTAGATTTTGAGGCCCTAAATCAGCAAATTTAGATTTCCATGAGACTGCTTGGGGTATGGGAAGGAGCATAAACTGTGGAGCCTCAATCTGAATCTAGGTTCTGCCATTTATTAGGTATATGATCTTGGTCATGTCCCTCTTTATCTCTGTCTGTCAATACTCCCACCATTCTGGACCTAGCATCCCAACTCTCACCTGGAAACCCAATCTCTTAACTGGTTTTCCTGTCTGCTTCCTGCTTCTCTGTAATCCATTCTTTATGCTGTAGCCAGAATCAGCTGGATAAACATGAGACAGCTCATGCGATAGCCCTCTCTAAGTCCTTCAAAGTCCTCGCCATGGCCTGAAAAGCTGCATAATTGGACCCTTGTCTATCCTGTCTACCTCCCTGGCCTCCTTTCAGTCCACTCTCTCACCAAACTCCACCATGTTGGTCTCAATGTTGCTTGAAACAAACTAAACCTCCCTTCTACCTCAGGGCCTTTTTTCTTGCTGTTTCTGCCACTTCAATGTTCTCACCCCAGCCACATGTGCATTGTTGGCTTCTTTTCATTCTGAAATGTCACCTCCTCAGAGACATAACAGCAGTATCACTTTTGTTCTGTATTCAGTACTTCTTTTGTCTCCTTCCAAACATGACAATTGGTCATTATTTTTATTCCTTAAAAAATGTGTTTATTGTCTGTTTCCTTCTACTCAAGGGAGGATAATGACTCTCTTTTCATCACCACTGTGCCACAGATAGTGTTCAGCACATAGTAGGTGCTGTGCTCCATATGGATGTGTTAGATAGACAGATGGATAGGTTGACGGTTGGAGTAGTGAATGAATCAACACTTCTTAAAGCTGTCATGAGGATTAAATGAGATAATGCATGTTAAATGTCTGGCACAGAGCCCAGCAAAGAACATAGCTCAATAGCTAATAGTTGAACCTGCATGTGACCTGCTGCCGGACGCCCAACTGCTTCCTGAGCCGGTCTTACCCTAGCCAGCTAGTCCATCCCAACGCTCTGCTTCGTTCAAAGCCCAGCTCCTACTGCCCTGGAAACAACCAATTCTTATCCATAGGCAGTGGTGTGCTGGAGTTGAGAGCTGGCTATTAAATATTCAAGAACTTTACATGCAGTTTGTTAAGCTATTGGTAGCTTAAGAGTGACCATGGTGGTAGTATTTATATCACAGAAATTGGCAAATAGTACGAGTTTGTACTATTTGCCACCTGCAAAGAGCCAGTTTCCCAGTACGCCACCACTAGGCTTCACCTCTGCTGTCCACCCTAGCAAAATACCCTACCCCATATTCTCTGCCTGCATCCAGCCTGCCAGCCTTCAAGGTCCACATCTAGCACTGAGTCCCCCAGAAAGCTGTGTAACCCTCTCTGATCTCACTCCTGCTGATATCCTCAGTGTGACCAGGCTAGAGTACCTAAGCCAGCATTTCTATGTATTGATTTTTGTCATCTTTTTCTCCAAGTAAACGTGAGAATCTAGTCCCCAAAGTTCTTTTAAAACTGTGAAATTAGCAGCATGGTCTATATATTTTTTCTTCTTTTCTTCCATGGTGCCTAGCACAAGACTGGGAACTGTAGAAGTATTCTGTAAAGACTCACAGCAGCAACTTGGTAGAGTGGCAGGAATCTAGGACAGGGAAACAGGAGCTTTGCATTATGGCTCAACTCAACCACTGACTTGCGGAGGGACCTGAGGTCAGTCCCTTTCCCTTTCTGGGCCTCAGTTGACCCATCTAAACTGATATTGATGATTTCAAAACTTCCTTCAAATTTCAGGCTACAAAGGGTTTATTCATTGACTGATATGCTGACAAGTGTTTATTATTTTTATGGGAAAAGTCAGGTATTTTCTTTTCTTTTCTTTTTCTTTTTCTTTTTTTCCGAGATGGAATCTCGCTCTGTCTCCCAGGCTGGAATGCAGTGGCACAATCTCGGCTCACTGCAAACTCTGCCTCCCGGGTTCAAGTGATTCTCCTGCCTCAGCCTCCTGAGTAGCTGGGAACTATAGGCATGTGCCACCACACCCGGCTAATTTTTGTATTTTTAGTGGAGATGGAGTTTCACCACGTTGGCCAGGCTGGTCTCGAACTCCTGACCTCAGGTGATCCAGGGGCCTCAGCCTCCCAAAGTACTGGGATTACAGGTGTGAGCAACTGTGCCCAGCCAAGGTATTTTCAAAGAAAGTGGCATCTCTCCCACCCCATCCACTACAATAGAAGACTTGGAAGGACCGTTAGGGAAGCTTAAACCCACCCATGACCTCCGTTCTGCAGATAATTTACTACGATTTACTAAGCATTTATTATGTGCCAGGTACAACTCTAAATACCTTATTTACATGGACTAACTAATTTAGCCTCCACAACAACAATGCTAAAATGTAGATGCTATTAACAGTATCATTTTACAGATGAGGAAACACTAAGGATCAAAGAAGTGAAACAACTTGTTCGAGTCACACAGCGGGGAAGTAGGCTTGAACTAGGCAGCCTGATCCTAAGCCCCACACACCTAACCACTATGGTGTACTAGCACCTTTTACAGTTTCTCAGAGGAAGTGGCTGCCTCTCAGAGGCCCTGAGGCCCCCAGGCAGACAGGTAGCTTTCCCACTATGTTTCAATAGGTCCCAATATAGCCCAAGCTTTACCAATAGGCCTTAGAGGAAACAGTATATATTGGTTTCTCCATGTCCTAGCTATGTGACCTTGGGCAAGCCCCTCTGCCTCTCTGAGCCTCAGTTGTCTCATCTATTTCATGCTGGGGTCTGTGAGGATTGAGAGAAGAAGGAGATTAGCATTTACTGGATGCCTACATGTGTCCGGGCACATTGCTTTAAATTACCTCGTCTGGTTCTCCTGGAAGCCTAGAGGGAAAAATGATTTTTCTCATTTTATAGAAGTGGAAACACTCTCAGACAGGCTTATAACTTTCTTAAAGCCACATGGTCAGGAGGGGCAGAAATGGGATTCAAACCCAAGACTTCATGCTCTTCTTGTTCAAACAAACATTTTATTTTAGAACAGCTTAAGATTTATTACAAAAAAAAAAAAAAAAAAAAAAAAAGCAGAGAATAGAGAGTTCCCATATACCCTGTACCCAGTTTCCTCTGTTCTTAGCATCTTCCATTAGGATGATATATTTGTCACAATTAATGAGCCAATATTGATACATTGTTATTATTAAAGTCAGATTTTCTTCATTTGTACTTATTTTTTTTTTCTGTCCCAAGATACCAAATTACATTTAGTCATCATGTCTCCTTATTCTCCTCTTGGCTGTGACAGTTTCTCAGACTTCCCTTGTTTTTGATGATCTGGACAATTTTGGGGGAGTACCAGTCAGGTATTTTAGAACATCCCTCAACTGGGATTTGTCTGATGTTTTTCTCATGATCAGACTGGGGTTATGGGTTTTAGAGAGGAAGACCACAGAGGTGAAGTGCCGTTCTCATCACATCATATCAAGGGTAATTATGATCAATATGACTTATCACTGTTGTTGACCTTGATCACCTGGAAGAGGTAGTGTTTGACAGGTTTCTCCACTGTAAAATTACTCTTTGTTTTTCCTCTTTCCATATTGTACTCTTTGGAGGGAAGTCACTATGTGCAGCCCACTCATAAAGAATGTGGAATGGGAAGATATGCTCCTTCTCCTTGTGGGAGCAGGATCTACATAAATTATTTGTAATTCTTCTACACGGGAGATTCGCCACTTCTCCATGTATTTATTTATTTGATCATTTATTTATATCACTATAGACTCATGGATATTTGTTTTATACTTCGGGTTATAATCCAATTCTACATTATTTATTTTGTTGCTCAAATTGTTCCAGTTTTGGCCATTGGAAGCTCTTTTAGCTGGCTCCTATATCCCTTTGACATAATCCCAACATTGTGGGTTTTATGTTTTTAGTATAATAATTCCTTTCTAGTACTACAAGATGCTCCAGGCTTATCTTGTATATTTTCTGTTATCTGGAATCAACCACTTTTGTGAGGAGCTCTGGTTCCTTTCATTGGAGAATGGTTTTAGAAACCAAGATCTGGGCACTGGGTGTGTTCGTTGCTACTGGGCCCGCTTGGCTAAGAGAATAAGGAGATATATGTGTATATACTAACTAGCGTATATACACATATCTACAAATATTTCTCTGCATAACCATCTGTACCTACATTAAGCTAAACATGAGTTCGTGCTGATGTCTCCCCCTCTAATGCATTGCCACATGGATCATTCCAGCCTTCTCTCTTGCTTATCTATACACTCTCCCTCCAACAGTGAGCAGCCTGGCTCCCATCATCCACTATCTGACTTTGTGCCCTTTTCTTAGCCCTTCCTCCCTCACTGCTGCCAAGTTCCCAAGGCTTACATGGCAACTGCCATGGGAAGTAGCTATGTTCAGCTTTCCTGGGCTATGGGTGGCCCTCAGTGGCTGGCTGTGATTTAGCAGCCTGGGAAAGCCTTGTCCTCAGGCCCCCTTTGGTTTGGTTTCCACAGGCAGTCCTTGGAGGAACCTCCTCCAGTCCTTTGGAGGACACAGGATGGTTGGCACCAGTGCCTGCCTGTGGATGACTAAACCATTAGACCTGCAGGAACTCATTGCTGGTGTGGCAGCAGCCCCTTCTCCACTGCCTGGTGTGCTAGTCTTACCACCCCTTCCCCTGCCATCCTTCCTCCTAGCCAGCCAAGGGGGTCTCTTGCTTAGCCTTGCTCAGACAAGCAGTCCCAGGCCAGTGGTCTCGGCTGAGGTGTGGTAGAAGATCCAGAGAAAATTAGAATCCCAGGCATAGGCAACCCACAGCATGAAGAGCTAAGGCTCCTTTGGCCAGAGTTCAAATCAGTTTGGCTCAGTGACTGTCACCTTAGAGCAGTACATTCTATAGCCCCATGCAAACAAGGCCCCTGCCCCAGTCCCACCACTCAGGGGCCCTTGTGCTTTGGAGGGCCTTCCTCCTTGTGTTCTCATTTATTTTCTGGTGCCTAGTACAGGCCAGGGCCGGCAGCACCTCTCAAATGGGGTGCTTCAAGCCCAAACGTGAACCCATGCACACCCCAGTCTCTGTGCCTCCTCTTTGGGGCAATCTCTGGCTGGTATGCATGGAGTCAACCAGATGCCCTGAGGAGCTCCAGGACTCGCATCTATGGTGTCTTCCTGGGGTTCTGCAGCTGGGCCCAGTTCCAGGAGAACGATCTGGCAGGCAGATAGCTCCTGCTCACTGGCACAGTACTTTTTTGTGCCAGATCATGAGAAAGATTAGGCTGCCAGAATGATGCTAACAGGCTGGTTTGGGGTGACTTGAACTGTTTATATAGAAATGGGCCCAAGGCCCACAACACTCTAAGGGCAGTCCTTCTTTGGAACTTAAGGAGTTAAAAGTACAAAATGTCCAAGCTGCAAGGGAGTTTGGAAGCCATTTAGCCCAAGGCATTATTGGTGTGTATTTGTCATTACCCCCTTGCCCCAGAATCTGCCCTGGGCTGGCCCAATCCTGGAGCTGCTGAGTTGGAGAGAGTAATAAACCTGATCCCTGCCCTCTAAGGGCCTCCCAGTCTAATGAAAGACACAGACACAGAAATTGTCACTTAGAATAATGTATTTAAAAGAATAGCAGTAATACTGGTAGCAGATAGCATGCATTGAGCTCTTACTCTGTCCCAGGCACTGTGCTGTGTATTTGGCATGCATTCTCTTATTATTTGCCCTCAATGAGTTATGAAGTGGGTGCTACTATTATTCTTCTCTCATGGAGGAGGCAACTGAGGCTCACAAATGTAAAATGGCCTAAGCACGAGAGCCAAGAGTCTGCCTCAGATCTGTCCAGCTCCACAGCCTGAGTTCTTTCACACTCTCACACCTAAAGCCTGAAGAAACGGAAGCCAAATGGGGTAAGGCGACTTGCCCAGAAAGAAAGAACTTGAATCCAGTGCCCTCTGCCCTCAGCCCTGCAGGGAAGCTGCCAAGCCTTGCCAGAAAGATAGTGGCATGTGTCCACGATGTTGGCTCTCTTCTCCTGCCATGGTCTCATCACCTGGCACGGTCCCAACCCCAGGCTGAGCCGGGCAGGCCATGTGGCTAGCACATCTCCCTTTCAGCTCTGCCAGGCCTGCAGCTGGCCCACCCCTCGCATGCCCCCTCCAGTGCCCAGCTCCCTCTCCTCGGCCAACGACGCAGCCCTCCTTCCGTTCAGCATTCCTGCCAGCTGGTGTGTGTGCCCTGTACGAGGAGGCTGGGTTGCCATGGCAGCCGTGGAGGGCTAGTGTGGAGGGGAGCCACCCTGGTGCAGGGCTCCTGACCCCCCTGGGAAGGGGGGCTGTGGCCCGGGGCCTAGGGAGTGCTTTAGCAGGTCACCTCAGAAAGCCTGCCCCCACCCCGCCCTGGCCCTCTGCCCACACCGGGTGTGCTTTAAGAGCTCTCACTTCACAAGAAAGGGATGAGCTAGGGAGGAAAAATGCCCAGACCCTTCAGAGCTCAAGCCCAATATAGCAGAACTAATTTGAAATGTCACTTAGGGCAGTCTCGCTCCCAGCCAGCGAAAAGCTGGTTTATTTACATAGTCGGCCATGGCGGGAGGCCAAGAACCCCACCATGCCAAGGCGTAGGGGATGGGTGGCTGGGAACCCCAGTTGTGACCCCTTGGCCTGGAAACTTGCTGAAAACCACCATCTGGAAACCCCTGTGGGCAGAAGGGCCCCATGCATGCCTTCCCCCACTCCAGCCAGCACTCCCCCATTTCAGGGCCGCAGGATGGGGCAGGAACTACTAGTGACTGTCTTGGTGCCAATTCTGTGCCAGGCACTATGCTGCATGCCTGACACAGTTTTCTCATTAAGCCCTTGCCAAGCTGAGCAGAGGGGTTATTATTACCTCCATTTCACAAGTGAGCAAACTGAGGCCAAGAAGGATGTATGACTTTTGGGGGCTATAAAGCAAGTAAGTAAAGATTACTTAACTTGCAGTTGGTATTCAAATCCAGGTCAGTCTGACTCCTGAGCCCATGTTTTGCCCCCTGCATCCATATTCTGTATCTTGAGTCCTTGGATCTCACTGGCCCGGCCACCACCAAGGAAGCGGCCTGTGGGAGCCACTGAGCCTGTGAATTGATTACTGATGGCATTTTTTTTTTTTTTTTTTTGTAGACATCCAGGCTATGGTACAATCATAGCTCACTGCAGTCTTGAACTCCTGTGCACAAGCTATCCTCCTGCCTCAGCCTCCTAAATAACCAAGTAGCTGGGACTGTAGGTGCACACCACTTTGCCCAGCTTCTAATGGTCTTTTTAAGCAGAGTTCCTATAGGCCCTACTGGATTTCCCAGTGAACCACTGGTCTAGGGACTGACAGGACTGGGGTAGGTCAGAGTGGACTCAGGCCCCCAGTAGAAAAATGGAAGCTCTTCCTTGTATCTACCTATCTTCTTTAGTCATGAGAACATCCAGGTCCCTGGCTGAGATAGGGCATGTAGAATTGACACTCTTATCTGTCTATACTTGACTCTGTCATGTACCAAACATGTAGCAAACATCTTCTGTATGCCTGGAACTGTGCTGGGCATTGGGAGGATGATGGTGAAAAAGACACAGTCCCTGCCCGCACAAATCTCCGACTCACTGTCCACAATAATAAAACATCAAAGGCTAACATTAACTGGTCAATGCTAGGTGCTGTTTAAGCAGCTCGTGTAGATTAATTTGTTATGTGTTTTAAACATATAGTAGGTGTGTATATTTATGGGGTACATGAGATATTTTGATACAGACATATCTAATGTGTAATAATCACATCAGAGTAAATGGGGTATCTATCACCTCAAGCGTTTGTGTTTTGTGTTACAAGTAATCCAGTTATATACTCTTTTAGTTATTTTAAAATGCACAATTAAGTTATTATTGACTATATCATGTGGTTGTGCTATCAAATAGTAGATCTTATTCATTCATACATTCTATTTTGTCGTACCCATTAACCATCCCACCTCCTGCCTAAGCTCCCCACTACCCTTCTCAGCCTCTGATAACCATCCTTCTATTCTCTATGTCCATGAGTTCAATTGTTTTGATATTCAAATCTCACAAATAAGTGAGAACATGCGATGTGTGTCTTTCTGTGCCTGTCATGTGGATTAATTTGTATAATCCTTTTAGCAAGGCTATGTGATAGGTACTATTATTATTCACAGATGAGGAAGCAGCGGCATTGAGAAAAAAAGCATCTTGTCCAGGATCAAACAGCTAGCAAGTGACAAATTTGGGGTTTGAACCCAGGCATACTGCTTTCAGAACCAGACTTCTGATCCAACATTATCAAGAATACAAGGAAGAGAGCTGAATGTGGCAGCAAGAAGGCTCAGGACTAGACATAGAGCAGGATTTCCAAGGCCACCGTGGCAGGCAGGCACGAGAAGGTGTTCACCAGCCAAAGACCCTTCCTTGGGTACTTTTCCAGAGTGTTGACCCCAGGGAAGGGGGTCAGGGGCGGCTCAAGCTGCCCTCAGAGAAATCTGACCACTCTGTCAGATCTTGACTCCATTTTTCTTGGATTTCCTATTTTGGCTGCTTCTTGGAGGGGCCCAGTGAAGAAGGGCCTACACTCAGTGCCAGGGCCCTGGGAAGAAGATGGGGCTGGGATCCACTGGGAATCATTAAGGGACATTAGCAGGGCAGACTGAGGTGGGGAAGGATATGGAGAAGGCCCAGAACCCAAGGCAGTGGTGTGGCAAGTGGCCAGCCAGCAGGATCAGGGCTGATGGGACAAACATAGAGTCAGGTGGGGAGGAGGAACTGCTTGGCCCCAAGTGGAAAGCCTGCTCACTAAGTGGTCCTCCTCGAGGCTCAAGACCCAGGGAGCAAACGTCTGGAGAGAAGGCTGAGAGAGGAAATGGAGACTTGGCCTGGTAGATGGGAAAGGGGGGCTGAAGGTCTTTTAGAACCCAGGCCACTTGGCGGGTTAGGATACCCCGTCCACACTCCGCTTTGCTGTATGTCTCCTGAGGACTCATTTAGCCTCTCTGGGATTTCCCAAAGCAACCCAGAAGGAATTAGAGAGAACTCAGTGGTGCTAAGGGCTAAGATGTCCCCTCCCCCTGCCCCAGCCCTACTGCCAGTGCCCACCATCCATACAATTCCTCTGCAGAAAGGCAAGCACAAGACTTGCCTTTGATACTGCCACGAGCTCTGGAGAATTGTATCCGGTAAATGTTTCTTGACCTAGAAACCCAGGGAAGAGTGGGCAAGAGAGAGGCTGCTGCGTGGGCTGGAGGTCCAGCTAAGCTCCTCAGGCAGTTGGCTCAGAACTGGTGCTGAGGGCACCTTGAGGAAAGGGGGCAGCACTAGCTGGCAAGTTAGTGGCAAACTGCTGACCTCAGGGAATCGATCTGGGGAGAAGGGCAGAAGCTCAGTTTCTGCCTGAACCCATCTAGAACTGCAAAGAGTTCTACTGAGTAGGGAGACTGTGGGACATCTCACCAGAGGCCACTGAGAACTAAGAGAGGTGCCAAGTAAAAGTGGGCTTTGTCCTAGGATTCCTCTAACCTCCTCAGCTGGTTCAGGATCCCAGGGACCTGCAAGCAGTCATGGGACCAGCACCCTGTGGCCCCTGATGCAGGCCTGACAGCACCTCTGATGGCCTTTAATAAGCAGGTGGCCAGCAGAAGGAGATCCAGGGCCTTACTGAGCTGGGAGAATGGGCTGGAGTGACATTCAAGGTGTCAGAAATGTCATCTAGTTGCTGCTAAGCCTTTGGGATGAATTTTCTGGGTCCCTGTCTCCTTTAATTTCACTCCTCTAACTCCACCAATGACCCACTCTCCTTATACTCCTTCGGTGACTCTTCATTCTCCCCAACACTCCCCACTCTACCATTTTCTCATGCTACCTCCTTGCATACTGTCTTCACATCCCAGCATTGGGATCAGCCACATCGACGTGTGTATTTCCAATCCTTGCCCCACGCTCTGTCATCCCGAGTAGGCAGCCAAGAGCCAACTGGGTCCCTCTGAGCCCTGTGTGAACAGGGCAGGTATATTCTATGTCTCTCCATTTTAGCAGAGAGATGCCAACTTGGGCTACTGAAGGGGAGAAAAAGGGCAGAGAAGGAAGGAGACCAATGAAACAGGATAGAGCTGCTCAGCTGTACCCCAACTCTCAGCAGCCTTAGCAACAAGGGCTCTCAGGCTTACGGGAGCACATGCTGGAAAGCATGTGAGCATAGAACAGGGTGCTGCCAAGCACGGGCTGGCAGGCAGAAGGCAGATGGGCTCAGGATTCACCTTCCCTACAGCTCCCCCTACCCCCATCTTCCCATGAAAGAACTCTTGCTGGCCCAGGTCCCAAGGTCCAGGGAAGCTCTGGGCACTGGGGGGTAACTGCCAGAACACTCTGCTTTCCCCCATCTTTGTGTCTGTTGATCCTAATCCCCCCAGCTGCCCATCTAAGGGCCCTGCTGTACTCCTCACTCTCCCTTTCCCACCCTCACAACCGTTCAATCATAAAATCACCAAACCTTGCCCATTTCAACTCCTAAACCTCACATCTTTCTTTCCCATTCTGTACCTTTCACTATCACTAACCTAATCTTCAAAACAACAACACTATCTGTCCTTTGCTAAGTGCTTTAGATATGCCAGGTTCAATGATAACTATCTACATATATTTGCCTCATTTAACACCCTTACAACAACCCTCTGAGAGCTGTACTACTTTATTGGCTCTATTTTACAGATTAGGGCAACTGAGGCCCAGATAAATGAAGTCCCTTGTGCAAGGGCATTCAAACTCAGGCAGTCTGATCCCAGAGCCACACATCAAGTCACGGTGCTCTGGTGGCCCCTTCCTGAACACTGGTCTTACTGCCTTTCCTCCTCCCTCCTTACTGCTGCCAGGGTGGTTTCTCCAAAGCCCAGCTCTGATCGTGTCTGTTGGACTCCTGGCCCAGTGCCCTGTTCTAGATTTCCTTAGAGTGTCAGTGCATCCCTCCTCACTGCCATTGCCCCTTGTCCAGGCTGCCAGCATTTCTTGCCTTCCAACTTTTGCATTCCACTATCAGCTGCTTGAGAACTAGGGCTGCCTCTGTCCTGTTCACCAACAAAATATCCATCACACAGATGAGCTGGATAAAAATTCACTGAGTCAACAGATGGAAGAACAGACTCCCTGTTTCCTGTCTTCTCCCATCCAATACCTTTACCACACTATTGCCAAAGGGATCTTTCCAACTGTAGCCCTGAGCACGTCGTTCCTCTGCTGGAGATCCATCACTGACAAATGTGACCCACAGATTCTACTTCTAGGAATTTATCCTATTGCTATAAATGCAAATAGACAGATGCCATATGCACAGATTATTTATTGCCCACATTGTAATCCCAAAAGATTGGAAATTACCTAAATGTCCATCAGTTGGAGATGGATTACCTCTTGGACATGAAAAGAGAATGAAGTTCTAGATCCTTGAGGAATCACCACACTGTCATCCACAATGTTTGAACTAATTTATACTCCCGCCAACAGAGTGAAAGTGTTCCTATTTCTCCACATCCTCTCCAGCATCTGTTGTTTCCTGACTTTTTAATGATCACTGGCACAAGATAGTATCTCACTGTGGTTTCTATTTGCATTTCTCTAATGACCAGTGATGATGAGCTTTTTTTCATATGTTTGTGGGCCACATACATGTCTTATTTTGAGAAGTGTCTGTTCATATCCTTTGCCCACTTTTTGATGGGGTTGTTCGTTTTTTTTTTTTTTCTTGTAAATTTGTTTAAGTTCCTTGTAGATGCTGAATATTAGCCCTTTGTCAGATGGGTAGATTGCAAAAATTTTCTCCCATTCTGTAGGTTGCCTGTTCACTCTGATGATAGTTTCTTTTGCTGTGCAGAAGCTCTTTAGTTTAATTAGATCACATTTGTCCGTTCTGGCTTTTGTTGCCATTGCCTTTGGTGTTTTAGTCGTGAAGTATTTGCCCATGCCTATGTCCTGAATGGTATTGCCTAGGTTTTCTTCCAAGGTTTTTATGGTTTTAGGTCTTAGTTTAAGTCTTTAATCCATCTTGAGTTAATTTTTGTATAAGGTGTAAGGAAGGAGTCCAGTTTCAGTTTTCTGCCTATGGCTAGCCAGTTTCCCCAGCACCATTTATTAAATAGGGAATCCTTTCCTCATTGCTTGTTTTTGTCAGGTTTGTCAAAGATCAGATGGTTGTAGATGTGTGGCGTTATTTCTGAGGCCTCTGTTCTGTTCCATTGGTCTATATCTCTGTTTTGGTACCAGTACCATGCTCTTTTGGTTACTGTAGCCTTGTAGTATAGTTTAAAGTCAGGTAGTGTGATGCCTCAAGCTTTGTTCTTTTTACTTAGGATTGTCTTGGCTATAAAGGCTCTTTTTTGGTTCCATATGAAACTAAAAGTAGTTTTAGTTTCTGTGAAGAAAGTCAATGGTAGCTTGATGGGAATAGCATTGAATCTATGAATTACTTTGGACATTATGGCCATTTTCATGATATTAATTCTTCCTATCCATGAGCATGGAATGTTTTTTCATTTGTTTGTGTCTTCTCTTATTTCCTTGAGCAGTGGTTTGCAGTTCTCCCTGAAGAGGTCCTTCACATCCCTAGAACCAGAAATACCATTTGACCCAGCAATCCCATTACTGGGTATATACCCAAAGGATTATAAATCATTCTACTATAAAGACACGTGCACATGTATGTTTATTGCAGCGCTATTTGCAATGGCAAAGACTTGGAACCAACCCAAATGCCCATCAATGATAGACTGGGTAGAGAAAATGTGGCACATATACACCATGGAATACTATGAAGCCATAAAAAGGATGAGTTCATGTCCTTTGCAGGGACACAGATGAAGCTGGAAACCATCATTCTCAGAAAACTAACACAGGAACAGAAAACCAAACACCACACGTTCTCACTCACAAGTGGGAGTTGAACAATGAGAGCACATGGACATAGGCAAACATCACACACTGGGGCCTGTCAGGGGGTGGGGGGGAGGGGAGAAATAGCATTAGGAGAAATACCAAATGTAGATGACCGGTTGATGGGTGAAGCAAACCACCACGGCACGTGCATACCTATGTAACAAACCTGCACATTCTGCACATATATCCCAGAAGTTAAAGTATAATAATGATATAAAAAAGAATGAGGAGGCACTTTATATACTGACATGGAACAATCCCTAAATGTAATATTTGGTGAAAAAGCAAAGTGCAGAACAGTGGCTATAGCATTTATATAAAATAAAGTAGGAAAAGTATATGTAAATGCATTTGCGAGATTCCCAGGCAAGATGGCCAAATAGCGACAGCTTCGATCTGTAGCTCCCAGTGAGACCAATGCAGAAGGCAGGTGATTTCTGCATTTCCAACTGAGGTACCCAGTTCATCTCACTGGGACTGGTTAGACAGTGGGTGCAGCCCACGGAGGGTGAGCAGAAGCAGGGTAGGGCATTGCCTCACTCAGGAAGTGCAAGGGATCAGGGAACTCCCTCCCAAGCCAAGGGAAGTCATGAGGGACCATGCTGTGAGGGACAGTGCTATCCAGCCCAGATACTACGCTTTCCCCATGGTCTTCACAGCCCATAGACCAGTAGATTCCCTCAGGTACCTATGCCACCAGGGCCCTGGGTTTCAAGCACAAAACTGGGCAGCCATTTGGGCAGACACCAAGCTAGCTGCAGTTTTGTTTCATACCCCAGTGGCACCCAGAATGCCAGCGAGACAGAACCGTTCATCCCCCTGGAAAGGGGGCTAAAGCCAGGGAGCCAGGTGGTCTTGCTCAGTGGATCCCACCTGCATGGAGCCTAGCAAGCTAAGATCCACTGGCTTGAAATTCTTCCTACCAGCACAGCAGTCTGAAGTCAACCTGGGACGCTTGAGCTTGGTGGGGTAAGGGGTGTCCAGCATTACTAAGGCTTCAGTAGACAGTTTTCCTCACATAGTGCAAACAAAGTCACCAGGAAGTTCAGACTGGGCAGAGCCCACCACAGCACTGCAAAGCCGCTGTAGACAGACTGCCTCTCTCTATTCCTCCTCTCTGGGCAGGGAATCTCTGAAAGAAAGGCAGCAGCCGCAGTCAGGGGCTTATAGGTAAAACTCCTATCTCACTGGGACAGAGCACCTAGGGGAAGGGGGAGCTGTGGGTGCAGCTTCGGCAGACTTAAATATTCCTGCCTGCTGGCTCTGAAGAGAGCAGCAGATCTCCCAGCACAATGCTGGAGCTCTGCTAAGGCACAGACTGCCTCCTCAAGTGAGTCCTTGACACCTATGCCTCCTGACTGAAAGGCACCTCCTAGCAGGGGTCAACAAACACCCCATACAAGAGAGCTCCGGCTGGCATCTGGCAGGTGCCCCTCTGGGATGAAGCTTCCAGAGCAAGCAGCAGGCAGCAACCTTTGCTGTTCTGCAGCCTCCGCTGGTGATACCCAGGCAAACAGGGTCTGGAGTGGACCCCAGCAAACTCCAGCAGATCTGCAGAAGAGAGGCCTGACTGTTAGAAAGAAAACTAACAAACAAAAAGCAATAGCATCAACATCAACAAAAAGGATGACTATGCAAAAACTCCATTTGAAGGTCACTAACAACAAAGACCAAAGGTAGATAAATCCATGAAGATGAGTAAAAGCCAGCACAAAATTCTGAAAATTCCAAAAACCAGAATTCCTCTTCTCTTCCAAAGGATTACAACTCATCACCAGCATGGGAACAAAACTGGCTGGAGAATGAGTTTGACAAATTGACAGAAGTAGGCTTCAGAAAGTGGGTAATAGCAAACTCCTCTGAGCTAAAGGAGCACGATCTAACCCAATGCAAGGAAACTAAGAACCTTGATAAAAGGTTGGAGGAATTGCTAACTAGAATAACCAGTGTAGAGAAGAACATAAATGACCTGATGGAGCTGAAAAACACAGCACAAGAACTTCATGAAGCATACACAAGTATCAATAGCCAAATCAATCAAGCAGAAGAAAGGTTATCAGATATTGAAGATCAACTTAATGAAATAAAGCATGAAGACAGGATTAGAGAAAAAAGAATGAAAAGGAACAAATAAAGCTTCCAAGAAATATGGGACTATGTGAAAAGACCAAACCTGCATTTGATTGGTTTACCTGAAAGTGACGGGGAGAATGGAAATAAGCTGGAAAACACACTTCAGGATATTATCCAGGAGAACTTCTCTAACCTAACAAGACAGGCCAACATTCAAATTCAGGAAACACAGAGAACACCACAAAGATGCTCCTCAAGAAGAGGAAGCCCAAGACACAGAAACATCAGATTCATCAAGATTGAAATGAAGGAAAAAATATTAAGGGCAGCCAGAGAGAAAGGTCGGGTTACCCACAAAGGGAAGCTCGTCAGACTAACAGTGGATCTCTCCACAGAAACACTACAAGCCAGAAGAGAGTGAGGGCCAATATTCAACATTCTTAAAGAAAATAATTTTCAACCCAGAATTTCATGTCCAGCTAAACTAAGCTTCATAAGTGAAGGAGAAATAAAAGCTTTTACAGACAAGCAAATGCTGAGGGATTTTGTCATGACCAGGCCTGCATTACAAGAGCTCCTGAAGGAAGCACTAAATATGGAAAGGAAAAACTGGTATGAGCCACTGCAAAAACAAACCAAAACATAAAGATCATTGACATGATGAAGAAACTGTATCAACTAAAGGGCAAAATAACCAGCTAGCATCATAATGACAGGATCAAATTCACACATAACAATATTAACCTTAAATGTAAATGGGCTAAAAGGCCAAATTAAAAGACACAGACTGGGAAATTGGATAAACAGTCAAGATCCATCAGTGTGCTGTATTCAGGAGACCCATCTCACATGCAAAGACACACATAGATTCAAAATAAAGGGATGGAGGAAGATTTACCAAGCAAATGAAAAGCACAAAAAAGCAGGGGTAGCAATCCTAGTTTTTAGACTTTAAACCAACAAAGATCAAAAAAGGCAAAGAAGGGCATTCCATAATGGTAAAGGAATCAATGCAACAAGAAGAGCTAACTGTCCTAAATGTATATGCACCCAATACAGGAGCACCCAGATTCATAAAGCAAGTTCTTAGAGACCTACAAAGAGACTTAGACTCCCACACAGTAATAGTGGGAGACTTTAACACCCCACTATCAATATTAGACAGATGAATGAGATGGAAAATTAACAAGGATATTCAGGACTTGAACTCAGCTCTGGACCAAGCAAACCTAATAGATATCTACAGAGCTCTCCACCCCAAATCAACAGAATATACATTCTTCTCAGCACCACATCACACTTATTCTAAAATCTACCACATAATTGGAAGTAAAACTCTCCTCAGCAAATACAAAAGAACAGAAACCATAACAAACAGTCTCTCAGACCACAGTGCAATCAAATTAGAACTCAGGATTAAAACCCTCACTCAAATCCACACAACTACATGGAAACTGAACAACCTGCTCCTGAATGACTACTGGGTAAATAATGAAATTAAGATAGAAATAAATAAGTTCTTTGAAACCAATGAGAACAAAGACACAATGTACCAGAATCTCTGGAAACAGCTAAAGCAGTGTTTAGAGGAAAACTTATAGCATTAAATGCCCACAAGAGAAAGCAGGAAAGATCTAAAATCAACACCCTAACATCACAATTAAAAGAACTAGAGAAGCAAGGGCAAACAAATTCAAAAGTTAGCAGAAGACAAGAAATAACTAAGATCAGAGCAGAACTGAAGGAGATGGAGACACAAAAAACCCTTCAAAAAAATCAATGAATCCCAGAGCTGGTTTTTTGAAAAGATTAACAAAATAGAGAGACTGCTAACCAGACTAATAAAGAAGAAAATAAAGGGCTGGGCACAGTGGTTTACGCCTATAATCTCAGCACTTTGGGAGGCTGAGGCGGCTTGATCACCTGAGGTCAGGAATTCGAAACCAGCAGGGCCAACATGGTGAAACCCTGTCTCTACTAAAAATACAAAAAATTAGCCAGGTGTGGTGGCGCATGCCTGTAATTCCAGGTACTCAGGAAGCTGAGGCAGGAGAATTGCTTGAACCTTGGAGGCAGAGGTTGCAGTGAGCTGAGTTTGTGCCATTGCACTCCAGCCTGGGCAACAAGAGTGAAACTCCACCAAAAAAAAGAAAAGAGAAGTATCAAATAGACACAATAAAAAATAATAAAGGGGAGATCACCCCCAATCCCACAGAAATACAAACTCCCACTACCATCAGAGAATACTATAAACACCTCTACACAAATAAACTAGAAAATCTAGAAGAAATGAAAAATTCCTGGACACATACACCCTCCCAAGACTAAACCAGGAAGAAGTTGAATCCCTGAATAGCCCAAGAACAAGTTCTGAAATTGAGGGAATAATTAATAGCCTACCAACCCAAAAAAGCCCAGGAATAGACAGATTCACAGCCAAATTGTACCAGAGGTACAAAGAGGAGCTGGTACCATTCCTTCTGAAACTATTCCAAACAATAGAAAAAGAGGGACTCCTCCCTGACTCATTTTATGAGGCCAGTATCATCCTGATAACAAAACCTGGCAGAGACACAACAAAAAAAGAAAATTTCAGGCCAATATCCCTGATGAACATCGGTGCGAAAATCCTCGATAAAATACTGGCAAACCGAATCCAGCAACACATCAAAAAGCTTATCCACCATGATCAAGTTGGCTTCATCCCTGGGATGCAAGGCTGGTTCAACATACGCAAATCAATAAACGTAATCCATCACTTAAACAGAACCAATGACAAAAGCCACATGATTATCTCAATAGATGCAGAAAAGGCCTTCAATAATATTTAACAACTCTTCATGCTAAAAACACTCAATAAACTAGGTATTGAAGGAACATACCCCAAAATAATAAGAGCTATTTATGACAAACCCACAGCCAATATCATACTGAATGCGCAAAAGCTGGAAGCATTGCCTTTGAAAACCGGCACAAGACAAGGATGCCCTCTGTCACCATTCCTATTCAACATAGTATTGGAAGTTCTGGCCAGGGCAATCAGGCAAGAGAAAGAAATAAATTGTATTCAAATAGGAAGAGAGGAAGTCAGATTATCTCTGTTTGCAGATGACATGATTTTATATTTAGAAAACCCCATTGTCTCAGCCCAAAAACTCCTTAAGCTGATAAGCAACTTCAGCAAAGTCTCAGGATAAAAAATCAATGTGCAAAAATCACAAGCATTCTTATACACCAATAATAGACAAACAGAGAGCCAAATCATGAGGAAACTCCCATTTACAACTGCTACAAAGAGAATAAAATACTTAGGAATACAACTTACAAGGGATGTGAAGGACCTCTTCAAGGAGAACTGCAAACCACTGCTCAAGGAAATAAGAGAGGACACAAACAAATGGAAAAACATTCCATGCTCATGAATAGGAAGAATCAATATCTTGAAAATGGCCATATTGCCAGAAATAATTTATAGATTCAATGCTATTTCCATCAACCTACCATTGAATTTCTTCACAGAATTAGAAAAAATTACTTTTAGTTTCATGTAGAACCAAAAAAGAGCCTTTATAGCCAAGACAATACTAAGCAAAAAGAACAAAGCTTGAGGCATCACACTACCTGACTTTAAACTATACTACAAGGCTACAGTAACCAAAAGAGCATGGTACTGGTACCAAAACAGAGATATAGACCAATGGAACAGAACAGAGGCCTCAGAAATAACGCCACACATCTACAACCATCTGATCTTTGACAAACCTGACAAAAACAAGCAATGAGGAAAGGATTCCCTATTTAATAAATGGTGCTGGGGAAACTGGCTAGCCATAGGCAGAAAACTGAAACTGGACTCCTTCCTTACACCTTATACAAAAATTAACTCAAGATGGATTAAAGACTTAAACTAAGACCTAAAACCATAAAAACCCTGGAAGAAAACCTAGGCAATACCATTCAGGACATAGGCATGGGCAAATACTTCATGACTAAAACACCAAAAGCAATGGCAAACAAAAGCCAGAACTGACAAATGTGATCTAATTAAACTAAAGAGCTTCTGCACAGCAAAAGAAACTATCATCAGAGTGAACAGGCAACCTACAGAATGGGAGAAAATTTTTGCAATCTACCCATCTGACAAAGGGCTAATATTCAGCATCTACAAGGAACTTAAACAAATTTACAAGAAAGAAACAAACAACCGCATCAAAAAGTGGGCAAAGGATATGAACAGACACTTTCAAAAGAAGACATGTATGTGGCCCACAAACATATGAAAAAAAGCTCATCATCACTGGTCATTAGAGAAATACAAATGAAAACCACAATGAGATACCATCTCATGCCAGATAGAATGGTGATCATTAAAAAGTCAGGAAACAACAGATGCTGGAGAGGATGTGGAGAAATAGAAATGCTTTTACACTGTTGGTGGGAGTGTAAATCAGTTCAGCCATTGTGGAAGACAGTGTGGTGATTCCTCAAAGATCTAGAACTAGAAATACCATTTGACCCAGCAATTCCATTACTGGGTATATACCCAAAGGATTATAAATCATTCTACTATAAAGACACGTGCACATGTATGTTTATTGCAGTACTCTTCACAACGGCAAAGACTTGGAACCAACCCAAATGCTCATCAATGTTAGACTGGATAAAGAAAATGTGGCACATACACACCACGGAATATTATGCAACCGTAAAAAAGAATGAGTTCATATTTCTTTCAAGGACATGGATGAAGCTGGAAACCATGATTCTCAGCCGAATTGCACAGGAACAGAAAACCAAACACTACATGTTGTCACTCATAAGTGGGAGTTGAGCAATGAGAACACATGGACACAGGGAGGGAAATATCACACACCAGGACCTGTCAAGGGATGGGAGGTTGGGGGAGGGATAGCATTAGGAGAAATACCTAAAGTAGATGACAGGTTGATGGGTGCAGCAAACCACCATGGCACATGTATACCTATGTAACAAACCTGTATGTTTTGCACATGTATCCCAGAACTTAAAGCATAATTTAAAAATGCATTTGCTGTGTATGTTAACCTTCTTGTCTCTTCTATTTTTAAATTTTTGAACTGTGTGAATTTATTACGTAGTGAAAAATATAAACTTCATTATTTAAAATCTAATAATGTGAATGACAATTTTTATTTACACAAACAAAACAAGGTCTCCTCATCTGTCACACACCTAACCTTGGCCATGCTGTTTCCTCAACCTAAACTGCCCTTCCCCTTCCTTCTAGCTTCTCTGAATGGCTACATTTGCACTGCCCATTCTGGTGGGTACGAGCTGCACATGGATATTAAGCACTTGAAATGTGACTAGTCCAAATTGAGATGCACTGTAAGTGTAAAATCCACACCAGAATTTGAAGACTCAGTATGAAAAAAGAATGTCAAATATCTGCATAATTTTATGATCTTCATTACATGTTAAAATGAGAATATTTTAGGCATGTTGGGTTTTAAAAGATATAATTAAAATTAACTTCAGCTTCCTCCTACTTTTTAAATATGGCTGCTACGCCAGATGCAGTGGCTCACAGTTGTAATCCCAGCACTTTGTTGGGAAGCTGAGGTGGGTGGATCACTTGAGCCCAGGAGTTCAAGATCAGCCTGGGCAACACAACAAAACCTCATCTCTACAAGATAGAAAGTGAAGATTAGTTGGGCATGGTGGCACACACCTATAGTCCCAGCTACTTGGGAGGTTGAGGCAGGAGTATTGCTTGAGCCTGGGAGATCGAAGCTGCAGTGAGCTGTGATCATGTCACTGCATTCCAGCCCAAGCAACAAAGCGAAGCCCTGTCTCTACAAAAAAAAAAAAAAAAAAAAAAAAAAAAAAAAAAACCAAAAAACATCACACACATATATATATACACATACACACACACACTAAAAAGAAACATATGGCTGGGTGCGGTGGCTCATGCCTATAATCCCAGCACTTTGGGAGGCCGACTTGGGTGGATCAACAGAGGTCAGGAGTTTGATACCAGCCTGGCCAACATGGTGAAACCCCATCTCTACTAAAATATAAAAATTAGCTGGGCACGGTGGCAGGCACCTGTAATCCCAGCTACTTGGGCAGCTGAAACAGGAGAATCACTTGAACCCAGGAGGCAGAGGTTGCAGTGAGCCAAGATCGTGCTATTGCATTCCAGCCTGGGCAACAGAGCGAGACTCCGTCTCAAAACAAAACAAAACAAAACAAAAAAACAAACAAACAACATATCTCACAGGGTTTCTGTGAGAATTAAATGAACAAGTGCACATGAATCATTTCATGGTATGCTTACAGTAAGTACTCATTAAATACTGGCAGCTATATTATTACTGTGTGCCAAGCACTATGCTAGTCATGTTACACACGTATTCCAATCGTCACAATTATGTCATGGCAAGCATGTATTACCACCCTCACATGAAGGATGCAGAAATTTAGTCTAGAAAGACCCCACATTGATATAGGTCTCTACTGGCAGAGCTGACATTGGCTCATTCAGTTCCTGCCCCTTCCCGCTTTGACATGCCTTGATCCATTCAAAGGACTTCTGGTCATCTTCAGGGCAGAAGTCTCAACCACTGCTTCCCCTGAGTGCCAGTGAGGTTCAAGGAGTTGTTATAGGCCTTCCTCTAGGAAATGTGCCTTGACACTGGCCTGGCATGGAGTCTCCAGCCAGCTCTTTAGAGTGGAGGCTGGATCTCAGGTTCAGAGTCAACCCCAGAGCAAGGACCATAGAGTCAATGGCCATTGGGTCATGCTAGCTGAGAAAGCACACGTTCTTGAAGCCAACTCTGAGTTCAGATAGCTAAAGATTCATCCAAAGCATTTACTGGATACCAGGGACTACTCTAGGTGACTTTACATGCCTCATCTCAATGAATTATCACAATGAGGTAGGCTTTACTTCCCCAATTTATAGGTAGGGGACCTGAGGCTCAAAGAGGTGACTTACCCATCTGGAGCAAGAAATCAAACCCAGGCCCCACTTGCTCACCAACTCTATTAATTCATATTTCTTAGTCTTTCATTAATCACCAATTAGGTACTGAGGACACAATGTAAATTAATTTCTGTTATAGAAACCAGACTGGGGGAGAACTGAGAAGGAAGAAACCCAATGACAGCTGGGAGGGGTGTGTGTGTGTGTGAAGTGTGTGTGTGTTATGGGGAGCATTGGCAGACAGTGAATGTCTCTGAGACAAAGCGTTTATTGAAGAATAAACACAATTTCACTGGGGGTGGGGAAGGGAGAAGGGGAAGATGTTTTAGGGGAGGGAATAGCTTGGGCGGGGCTGTCAGAATGCAGTATGTTTTGTGGCTGATGAGAGACAAGATGGTATGTGGTGGGGCCTGTAGAGGACATGGGGGACAGTGCAGGAGGTGGACCTGCAACCTGTATCTTACAGGTCTTGTATGCCAGTGCAAGGTGTCTGAACTGAACTTGATGGGCCTGGGGAGCCACAGAGGATTTTATGCATGGTCAGTTTGCTTTGTAGAAAGACCACTCTGACAGCAGGGTGGAGTGCAGATCTAGGAGGCTGAACTGGAGGCAGAAACCCAGACAGAAGACCTTGGGAATAGGTCAGGGAAGGTGATAGATAAACTACAGTTGTGGCCCTGGGGACAGCAAAGAGGGGAAAAATCTCCCAAGAATTGTAGTGGGTAGATGGGACAGGAAGGATTAAAGGCAGAGGATGGGTGGAGGTCAAGGCTGATTCCTAGGCTCTGGGTTGGGCATCTTGTTAGATGAGGTTGCCAGGCCCTGAGTCAGGAAGCAACACAGAGGAGGAGCAAATGTAGGGCATATTGAGTTTCAGGACATCCAGGTATAGAATGGCTACATTTGGAGCCCAGCAGTGAGGTCTGGGCTGGAGAGAGATTTGAGAACCCTTGGCTGCTTTCTTGATTCTTGGTCTCATGCTCCTCCTATTCTGTGCAACCGACGTCAGATATCTTCTGAAAATGGACGGGCCTGGTGACACAGCAGAGAAACCCCCATTGGATTTGGGATCTAAAAGCAGTCCAGCCGGGAGGCAGTGGGGTTTCTGCAGGGTTCATGCAAATGCAGCAAGACTCAGAGAGCTGGACTGAACGGAAAGCCAAGAGGTCACCTCATCCAGCTTGGTTCTAGGCAGAATTCCACCTAAATCCTAATTTCCATGAGAGCCCTCCCCCTCCCCCATCATACCCAGTCAGGGAGAGAGCTGGAAGAACTCTGAGTAGTGCTAGGAGAGGACCAACCGGAGCGTGATTTGCATATAATTTGCATAAGACAATCTGTTCTCTGGTAATTTTCAAGTGAAAATGTTATCATCGCTCCCGGAGGGTTACCGCTGCTTGATTTTTCTTTCCTTTGTTCTTCCGCACACACAGACTGCCCCGGGTCTGCCCTCGAGGAAGGCTTAATGGAGAGGAGGGGCCAGAGAGGGGCTGGGAAAGTAGGGTCTGTAGCGTCCGGGTCTGTGCTCAGTCTGGGGCTCCCTTCCCAGGGCACAGTGTAGACCCATGTTTCTATTGAACCCCCTTAGGGCTCTTCAGAGCCTCCCACCCCCCACCAGGCCTGGGCTGCTGCCTGCCTCCCCCTGACCCCTGGCTGCTGCCGTGCTCTGGGGCCTCCCTTGGGGCCCAGCTGCTCCGTGGGTCCCAGGCAGCTCACAGCACAGGCCTGGCTCAGGGGACGTTTTCTAATAGGCGGATAATTGCCTCTGTTAATTGCAATTTGATTTTAGCAATTTTTCTCTAAGAGCCTAGAGGCCTCAGGCCCAGATATGGAAAGGAGGTGCATGGGTGGAGCCTCCAAGCTAGGGTCTGACTGCTCAGAACTTACCACCTGCTGGGTCTCCCCTAGGCTCTGCCCCTGCCAGGCAGGGGACTGAAGCCTGCACTGCATCTCACCCCACAGCCTCAGCTCCGCAAGAAGGACATGCTGCAGATGGCTCTGAGCAACACCAGCCCTGAGGGAGTAGTTTGGCGGAAGCCTCTGGAAGGGGTCAGTTGGCAGACACCCCAGGGGCAGAGCAGGAGCCCCACTGCAAAGCCTGGAGAGCTTTCAGCTGGAGCCAAGAGACTGCAGGAGTTCTCTCCCATGGCCATCCTTGTTCCTCAGACCCTTTCCTGGGACTGCCAGTCTCCCCTCCCAGTTACCAGCCAGCCTTGTCTTCCAAGGTCCCTCAGAGCATGGTTTTGGAGCCCAGACACCTAATAGACCTAGAGCAGGTTCCTCTATTTCTCTGTGCTTCAACTCCTTGGTCTTAAAGTGGGGAAATAATAGTATCTCCATGGTAGTGATCAAAGCAGTTAATGTAAGCCAAGTTCTTCACCCAGTGCCTGGCACATATTAACTTCTCTATAAATGGTAGCTGTATTCTGGCTTTTACCATAATCCACATCTTGGGATGCCCTGGACTGGCCTCTAGTCCTGCAGCCTATGACCATATGGGTCTTCAGGGGCAAAGATGGAATCATGTAGGAGAAAAGTGCCTTAAGGTGAGCGTCCCTAGATGAAGCAGGGTCTGCCCGGGACGGGGCTGGGAGCTAGGAGGGAGAAGCTGCAGCCTGAAGTCTCCAGAGTGGAAGTTCATCGATTTGAAGCTGAGTGCTTCAGGATGAAGAGTAAATTATGCCTCTTGCCCATCCACTCTCCTTCACCTCTTCCTACCCATCCAAACTGGCCATTCCTCCACTAAAAAGGACTTCTTGGAGGAAGAGGCCTCCAGGGAAGGGAGAGGTTTGTGGAGCTGCATTGCTTCCTTGGAAAGGCATGTAGGCCAGATTCCTTTTCCTCTTGTTAGCCGTGAGCCTTGGGCCTCTGACTCTACCTCTCCCAGCCTTAGTTTGCCCCTCTGTACCAAAGAAGCTACTCTATGTCCCACATGGGGTGGCTATGGGGAGCAGCTAGAATAACGCGTGGCCGCCTGTAAGTAGGTGCTTCGTAAATAGCCATTTCCTCCCCTGCTCCCTCCCCTTCCTTCATGTGTAAGGGGAGCAATTCTCTCCCTGTGTTTATGCTTGTGCTGCCTGCCTCTCCCCACCCAATTCCTCAGCATGGAGGTGTCGGCCACTGCCTTCCTTCCCACTGCACACAGGCCTTCTCTGTTGCTGGCAAGGAGGGGGGAGGTGGAGGCAGGCAGTGGTTTGGGGCCCAGGGAGAGTGTCTCGGCGCCTGCCCACCACCTCTGGCCTGCCACTCCAGGCAGCATGCTAATTAAGCCTGGAGGACCCACAGAACAAAATTGCAGGCCCCCTGCCTCAGCCCAGCCCCCAGTGGCCTAGTGGGGAAATCTGGCAGCACAGACAGGCCCTTTGCTTTGGGCTTGGCGGAGGTTGGGTAGAGCTGGGCTGGGCAGTGGCCCAGAGAGGAAACAGAGGAGGGATTGGCCTGGGTCTCAGGGAGCCTGGCCTCTTAGGCAGGGCAGGAACCAAGAGATGTGAGGAGAAGGCCACAATTTCTGCTTGGTCCTGGGCCATGCTGGGCCTGGTCTGGCCCGACCCTGCCTGTAAAGGAGGTGTTGACAGAATGATGGGGTGGGAGCTCCCCAGATGGGGGCACTGCAGGGCCAGCATGCTGGGAGGTGACTGCCTGGTACCTTTTCCTGGGGCTTCTGGACTCTACTACCCACTATAAATTTGTGTAACTCAGGGGAAAGTCCCTTTACTTCCCTGAGCCTCAGTTTCCTCTTCTCTCAAATGGGGCTGATGATCAATATGTAATGAAAACATGCATGGAAACGAGGTACGCTAGATTCAGGAGAGTGGTTATGTCTGGGGAGGGTGAGAGGAAGGGAAATGGGCCAGGGCAGGAGTATATAAGGACCCTTATCTCTGCTGGATTGCTTTATTCCTAAAACAAGGCGTGAAGCAAATGTGGAATACTGTCAAGATTTCACAAAACTGGGAGATAGGTACACAGGTGTCTGTTAAGGTATTTTTTTCTTGTGTCTTGTCTGTGTGTCTGAAACATTTCATAATCAAACAAATGTCCAGTGACAGCATTACATGCAGGATTTGAAATGTGCTGAACCTCAGGAATCCCTTACAAGAGTGAAGCAGATGTGCCCTGGGAAACAAACTCCAGTGTTGACCGGGACCTCGAGGCCAGAGGCATATGGAAATCCGTGCATTTTAGATTAAGTGAGTAGGAGAAAACAATCTCAAAATTCACGTCCTTTATCTGGGACGAGTGGTTTCCAATAGACATGTACACCTAACTAAGGAGTCAATTAAGTATTACAAGTAGAATCGACAAGCTGCCATGGCAACTGTGGCACATATGAGGCAGCCACCTCTGTCTCCTCTGCCATGAAGTGCTGGAGTATTGGGTCAAACCTGATTCCAGTGACCACCTAGATCACTGGTTCTCAGCTCTGGCTTCACATGAGAATCACCTGGGGAGCTGTTAAAACATACGAATGTCCAGGCCCCATACCCAGGGACTCTGACTTAATTGGTATGGGGTGGTGCCTGAACATTTGTATTTTTAAAAGCTCCCCAGATGATTCTCCTGTGTAGCCAAGGCTGCGAACCACTGGGCTACAGCCAGCAAGGCTGTTCCCAGCACCCCTCGGCCTCTCCCTCTTACCTGCTTTGAGAGAAGGCCCTGAAACCAAACACAAGCAGTCATCCTTCTTGGGCCAAAGCTATGTGATCTTTCGCCATCAGAACACATTGCCTGGAATCCCTGACTCCTCCCTCAACACACAGAGGACTGCTGGCTTTTAAGGAGGGTGAGGAGGTGAAGAGGAATCATCTCCCACCGTGAGGCTGAGTGAGGTCGTAATTAGAAATCATCCACCCCATTGGCTACTTCTCCACCTGCATCTCCTGGGCCTCTGGCCCTGGTGGATGCAGCAGACTCCTTCCTGAAACTCCTCTGTTGATTTTCATGAAGACTTATTCTCCTGATTCTCCTCTGATCTCTCTGCCAATGCTCTCTACCAACACACAAACACACACACACACAAACACACACACACACACACACACACACACACACTTCTCTGCTTCCTCCTCTTCTGTTCACCCACGCCTCATACATTCCCACCTTGAGGTTCTGACTTTGGCACAAAATTTCTGTCTTAAGACACTCTCTGCTCCCTCAGTCACACTGCTGCCCTCTTAAAAGAGGCTTTTCTCTTTTTTTTTTTTTTTTTTTTTTTTTTTTGAGACGGAGTCTCGCTCTGTTGCCCAGGCTGGAGTGCAGTGGCATGATCTCGGCTCACTGCAACCTCCAAAAGGAGGCTTTGCAAATTTCTTCCCAGCCCCATCCTCTTTGCCAAACTCCAGTCTCACATCCCCAACTGGGAGACACCTGGAATTCTCTCTAGCACCTCAAATTTAACATGGCTAAGCTAGATTCATCTTGTCTTCCATGTGCCCTCCACCAGCCATCTGGTCCAATTACTGCTCATGGTACCACTGTTCACTCAGCTCAGCAAGCTTCAGTCACCACAAATGCTCCCTGTCCCTGCTTTCCCCTTACACATCCTCCAGCCAGTGAGTCACTCTCCAGACTGTTGAGTCTCCTCTGGTCATGTCCTCTGCACCCCAGGATTTTCCTCCACCTCTCTACTCCCCACCCCTGCTTCAGTTGAGACCATCTCATCCCTGCTGAAACCATCACAACTGCTGCCTCCACAGTGGCGCTCCTCCCTCTTGACATGCCTCCCCATTGCCTGTCGGTAAAGTCACAATTCTTCAGCATAGGAGACAAGATCCTGTGCAGTCAGTCTGCAACTGCCCTTTCTAACCCTCTCCCCATAGCTTCCGCAGGAAACCTTTCTCTCCTGGCAGGCTGCTACCATTTGACATGCCTTGAGCATCCAGGGCTCCACACTGTCCTCCAACAGTCTCGGTCTGCATGGAGGTCACAAAAATCATTGGCGTGCAGAGGCTGGGTAGGGAAGGGAAGTGAGGGATGTGAGCTGAGTTGGAGATGCAATCAGGAGTAGGGCAGAGTGTGGAGAATGGGAGTGGCATGCCTCATTTACAAGTGGTGACATTCTTCAATTCCCACCAATCATGCCCATGCAAGAATGAGGGCCTGTCTTAGTTTCTTCGGACTGCTGTGACAGAATACCATAGACTGGGTGGCTTATAAACAATGGAAATTTATTTCTCACAATTCTGGAGGTTGGGAAGTCCAAGATCAAGGTGCTGGCAGATTTGGTTTCTGGTGAGGGCCTGCTTCGTAGATGGCCATCTTCTCACTGTAACCTCAATAGCAAAAAGGACAAGGGTGTCTCCAGAGTCTCTTTTAGAAGGACACTAATCTCATTCATGAGGACTGCACTCCCATGACCCGATCAGCTCCCAAAGATCCTACTTCGTAATACCATCACCTAGGGGGCTACGAGTTCAATGCATGAATTTTGGGGGGAATACAAACATTCAGATTACAACAGGGCCCAATGTTGCCAGATCGATCCTCTAATTTATCCAGAAAAGCCAGAAATCCAAAACCTGAAGGTAAAATCTCTAGATTTTTTAAAATGTCAAATCATTCAGATTTTTGTAAAATTTTGAGCTGGGTCACACAAAACACATCTGCCACCAGGTGCTGCTCATTGACTCCAGTCTTGCGATATCCAGGCTCATTCCACACCCAGCCCTGCTTGGAGTAGCGCCCTCCTACCCCTCCTGTCTCAAGCCTCCCCAGTCTTCAAGGCCCAGGTAAGGTACAACCGAGCTGGTGAAGCCCTCCCTGGCCACCCCAGTCCTCTCCAACTTCCTGTGACCTTTAGCCTTCAACATCATGTACCTGGCACCCCAGCTAGGGTGCTTAGGGAGGCAGCAGAGCACCAAGATTAGAGGTCGGAAGTGTGGAATTGTAATTAGGCTCCTTGGATTTGAATGTTGGCTTAGCAATTTATTAGCTGTGTGACCCTAGGCAAGTTTTTAACCTTCCCTGTGACCCATTTTCTTTCTCATGGAGTTGTTATAAGGATTAAATGGGATAATCTATGAAAAGCACTTGGGGCCGGGTGTGGTGGCTCACGCCTGTAATCCCAGCACCTTGGGAGGCCGAGATGGGTGGATCACCTGAGGTCAGGAATTCGAGGCCAGCCTGGCCAACATGGTGAAACCCTGTCTCTACTAAAAATACAAAAATTAACCAGGCATAGTGGCATACGCCTGTAATCCCAGCTACTCAGGAGACTGAGGCAGGAGAATCACTGGAACCCGGGAGACAGAAGTTGCAGTGAGCCAAGATCGCACCACTGCACTCCAGCTTGGGCGACAGAATGAGACGCCATGTAAAAAAAAAAAAAAAAGAAAAGAAAAGCGTTTGCAACAGCGTGTGGTTTATAATAAACACTCGATAAATGGTACCTGTGATTATCATTGCTGCTGGGGGTTGTTTGCTCACCATTTACATGTTCAGATTTTGCCTATTTGCCTATATGCCCAGAGAGAGCAGGAATCATGTCTTATAGCATCTGCACCCTCTATCCCTGAACCCCTCAATACCTTGTCCAGACACTCAGGAGCACAATTGACACATCAGAAAATGTTGGTTGCAACAGATTGAATTCAATTGACAAACATGTATTGCATACTGACGCTGTACCAGGCACAGTGCTAGACACCAACAGCAAAGCACTGCAGTAGCAACACTGGCATTGGAATCAGGCACCCCAGCCTGCTGCTTCCTAACTATGTGAGTGCCAGCCGACTGCTTCCTACCAGTGGACTTCATGTCAGCATCTGTAGGATGGCAAGACCTCCCTATACCTAGGGTTGCTGGGGGCACTCTGGAGAGGTATGGGTATCCTTGTCTCAACTTAGGTAGCTTTTCTAAGATTAGAAGGAAAGCACTCAAGTATCTGTTCATGGGAGGGAAGCTGGCAGATAGGCCACTTCTCCCAGTATCTTCTGGCTCTGAGCCTGCGGCCCTGAGAGATTTTGCTATAGATTGCCTCACTGCCCCGCAGGTACTGTCTCCAGGCTCCCTCTCAGGGAACACACTCCCGCCAGGGGGTGTGTGTGTGTGTGTGTGTGTGTGTGTGTCGTGTGTGTGTGTGTGTGTGTGTGTGTGTGTGTGTGTGTGTGTATGTGTGTGTGTGGCCAACTTGACCACAGGCTGGATAAGACAGAGTAGCTTACAACATAGAATCACCATCAACTTTAAAGCAAGTTTTAGACACCGTTCTTTAAAAAGTTTCCTGAGTGTTTCTCACCATCTAGGTAACCTCTAGCCTGCTTGGCCAGCTCTCTGCTCCCCACTGTTTGCTACCCTATGGCAACTCAAATATACATATGTCTACATCTTCCCTCCCACTTCATTATAGTGAATAATTCGACCTTCTCCAGCCCCTGCCCCCACGCAGCTCCCAGACTGCCTTTCTACCTTTCCAAATTCACTATCATGCTCTACTTAACACTGGACCACTTCCTTTCTCTCTCACACTTTCTCTTTGCCCTAGAGGGGAAGGCAGCGGTACAGAGATGTATCCCCTATCCCCACCCCATGTGAATTTTGTCTCAACCCCTTGGATGCTAGAAGTAACTTTAGTTGTTTGGGTTTAAACTGTTTTTTTTTTCTCTTCCATCATATATTCACATGTGTATGCAGCCATGAAGCATCTAGTGCATCCAGTGCAGCACCTGGCCTGTGAGAGGCGACCCTTGTGATTAACCCTCCCCGCATCTTACGCTTCAGGTTCTGAGGCCACAGACTGGAAAAAGACTGATCTCTGTCCCACACCTCACCCCACCCAAGAGCTCACAGTCCAAAGAGGGAGAGGAAGAGCCAGACACCCAAACCTGTGCTGCCAACAGGAGTAGAGAAAGGAGGTGGGAAAGCCATCTAACCTGGGGCTAGTAGGAAATCGCCCAATAGAAAGTGACATTTCAGCTGTGTCTTTAAGGATGAATGAGGGCAACGGGAGTGGCATGCAAAGGACAGAGGTGAGAAGCATCAGATAGTCTACCTTGGCAGAGGAGAGAGTGGATACAGGTGTGGAGTCAGGAGAGGAGCTAGATTGTGGCCCACTGTGACTGGCCTTGAAAGCCAGGCTAAAGAATTGGGACTTAATCCTGTCGGCAATACTGAGCCATCAGCGGTTTTGTAAGTAGGGGAGTAACATGATCAGAGCTGTGTTTAAGGAAGATTAATTAAAAATAATGTATGGTGTGTTTAATTCATAGCTAGCCCTGGGCTTTGGAGAAGACAGGAGATGAAGAAAACAAGGCCCCAATGAGCAGACAATTCACAAAATAATGGCCAATAAACATATGAAAAGATGTTCAACCCCACTAGAACGCAAAGAAATGCAAATTAAAGCAACAATGAGATACCATATTTGGCCTATCAAATTAGCAGGGATTAAAAATGATAACACTTGATGCTACGGAGGGTTTTGTGAGGCGGTCCCTTGCTCACTGCAGGGAGGGGTGCAGGGGAGGGAGTCGGGCAGCAAATCACTTCGGCCGTTGGAACGGCCGTTTGACAAGAAATAAGAAAAGCTTTTTAAAAGTGCACATCGTGTGACCGAGAAATCCCACTTGTAGGTATTTGTCCTAAAGAAATTGTGAATGTGAGTAAAAATTTATGCCCCAAATGTCCCCCCGCCCTGGGTGTTATTTATAAAAGCAAATAACTGGATCGAATGGGGGAAGTGTTAAAACTGTGTGACCGCGACCTCGGAGACTGGACCTTAACATTTCTCAATCCTCAAAGGCTGGAGGCAGGAGACAAAACCGCTATTTCTTTTTTAAGCTGCCGGTGATGTGTTGCCCGGGTCTCTAAGGGGAGCAGCTAAAATTTGTCCTGGAGGCAGACGGTGCCTTTGTTCCGCTAGGGACCCGCAGGCGAGGCCTCTTGGTCATGCAGATGTACCTCAAGTACCTATTCATTGTCTTGGGGAGGCCCTGACTCCATATGCAGATGCGGTAAGCAGCGATGTTAAGCATTCTGTTTAATAATGTAAAAGGCCTTCTTCATTGTGGGCTGGGCGGCATCTCTGCAGAATCTCTTGTGATGTTAAATGATTTTCAGCTTCCTTTGGCCAGGCTTTGCGACAGCATGGGGGCAGGTGGGGCGGGGGGTGGGGGGTTGATGACAGCCCTGGCATGGGAATAGAAAGGACGGAAGAAAAGAGGCTTGGGTTTGAGGAGGACAGGGTCCCAGCAACGAGGCGGCAGCCTGGATTAAAGACCATGACCGCCAGCAGTGAGCCCTGGGAAAGGGCAGAGACTCAGAGCAAATGAGCCCACTATCAATTGTAATTCCCCATGCCAGTATTACCCCAAGAGAAGTTCTGTACAGGAGAGGATTTTAGGTGGGCCGTGGAGGAAAAAGAAATTGAATACTTGCGGCTGGGTGCGGTGGCTCACGCCTGAAATTCCAGCACTTTTGGAGACTGAGGTGGGTGGATCACGAAGTCAAGAGATCGAGACCATCCTGGCCAACATGGTGAAACCCCGTCTCTACTGAAAATACAAAAATTAGCTGGCTGTGGTGGTGCGTGCCTGGATTCCCAGCTACTCAGGAGGCTGAGGAAGGAGAATTGCTTAGAAAAGAAAAGAATACTCGCTTAGGCTGAAACTCAAGCAAAAAGGTGAGGGGAGAGTATTGCTAGAAAGACCAATATTAGTGTGCATGCTAGGACAGGTGAAACATGAATATGGCAAGTGGCAAAGGTGGTTCTCTATGAACGGCTATGGGAAACACCACTCTGTGTTACCAACAAGCCATCAGAAAGTCAGTAAGTTATGACTTACCAACTCAGCTATATGATGGGAAATTAAGACAGAGGCTGTAGTCTACACAGAGACTGCGGGTCTCAGAAATAGCTGCAGCAACACAGAGAGAAAGGAGCGATGAGGGCACCAGAAGGGAAGAGGGAAAATCCCAGAGCACTGGGGGCTGCAGGTGACAAAGGACAAGCAAAACAACAGAATCACCGGAGTTGGAGCATTGTAAACTCTGGGAGGGCTCTAGCCTTCCTCCGGACACCCAGGTGGGCTCTCGGACTTGGGCCATTTGGATGTTGAGTGCTCATGGGAGGCTGGAGAACTTGGAGATGTTCAGGTCCTAAGTGCATAGCACATCCAGCCAGATGGCTAGGCAGCCATTTACAATTTTGATTTCAAGCATTCCTAATTATGTAGAGGGATGCCAGCGAGATATTGTGAAGTGAAAAAGAACACAAGGTCAAGCACAATGGCTTACACCTGTAATCCCAGAACTTTGGGAAACTGAAGCAAGAGGCTCACTTAGGGCCAGGAGTTTGAGAGCAGCTTGGCCAACATACTGAGGCCCTATCTCTAAAAAAAAATTTTTTTTTTAACTAGCCCAGCATGGTGTCTTGAGCCTGTAGTACTAGCTACTCAAGGGGCTGAGGCAGGAGGATTGTTCGAGCCCAGGAATTTGAGGCTTCAGTGAGCCTTATTGTGCCACTGTACTCCCCAGCCTGGGTGATAGAGCAAGACCCTGTCTCAAATAAATAATTTTTTTTTAAAAAGAAAAGAACACAAAACAATAGTAAGTTATGATTTCAATTATGATTATTATTTTTTAAGACTAGAAGGGAGGCTGGGCACGGTGGCTCACACCTGTAATCCCAACACTTTGGGAGGCCGAGGTGGGCAGATCACGAGGTCAGGAGTTCGAGACCAGCCTGGCCAACATAGTGAAACCGCGTCTCTACTAAAAATACAAAAATTAGCCGGGCGTGGTGGTGGGTGCCTGTAATCCCAGCTACTTGGGAGGCTGAGGCAGGAGAATGGCGTGAACCCGGGAGGTGGAGCTTGCAGTGAGCCGAGATCAAGTCACTGCACTCCAGCCTGGGAGACTGAGCGAGACTCCGTCTCAAAAAAAAAAAAAAATTAGAGCAAAGGTTAACTCTAAATGTGGGCTTTAACCAATGCAACTTCACTGGTATGTGTTCACAGAGAAAGAAGGTCATCCCATCCGAAAATGAAGTTAAAATATCATGAAGTCCTTTCTCCTGCATCCAAACTGCCAGTCTATCACCTCTTCCACAACTCAGGAAATGATTAAGAGTGTGGGCTTTTTGAATTTGAATCTTAGTTCTGCCACTTACTAGCTTTGTGACCTGAATGAGTCATTTTACCTTTGGACTTCAGTTTCCCTAGAAAACTTCATAGGCTTGTTGTTTAGATTGAATGAGTTAATATTTGGAAGGTGCTTAGAACAGGGTCTAACATATAGTAAGTGCTATGCAAATGCTGTCAAAGGTATGATTATGTCATTCCTCACTTAAAACCCCATGCTACTTCCTCTTCGTCCCAAGCTAACCTCCTCCATGAAGTCTTCCCTGCCTGTCCCTCCCTCAACTCCCAAGAGGCTGTGCTGTACTGTAGCTTACCTTCCTCTACACAGAAGTCTCCCAGCAGGAGGTCAGGGACTCTGTCAGAGCTCTTGCTTGGCTCCCAGCATTACAGCACAGCGCCTGCACAAAAGCAGGGCCTTGGGAAATGGTGAATGCATAGATGTTTTACGTTTGAAGAGCTCCTTGCACTTTACAAAGCGCTTTTCACTTCTGTTGTCTCACTTAAACCACACTCTAGACTTGTAGAATGGGTAATATTGCCTTCATTTTACAGATGAGGAAGCTAAGGTTTTGAAAAGTCAGGGGGCGCAGCTAGCATATGGCAGGGCTGGGGTGCAAGCTCGGGGCTTCTGCTGTCAAAGCAAGTGGGAAGATAGCCCTGGGTGAAGGGCTAGTGGAACCCAATTCCTATTCTGGTTTTTGCAGCTGGACTCGCTGTATGATTTCAGATACATTCCTTTCCCTCTCCGGGCCTCTGTTCCCTTACTTGTCCCATGAAGAGGTTGGACTGGAAGGTCCCCAAGGGCCCTTTCAACTGTGGCCTGCTGTCAGTAGTCATCTGGTGCTCCCTTGCCCTCCCTTGCTGCCCCCCATCCCTCACTGCCTCACACCTGGGATCAGCCCCCTTGGAGAACAAATTACATGGGGGAGCAGGGGCATGGAGAGGTGGCAGTGCTGGCTGGGCCCCAGTGGAGGCTAAACTGTTAGAGGACTCATTAGATGGTAATGAACTGCAATTGAGCATATTGATTACCTCTCAAATCATTTCCTCCTAATTCAGTTCTCCAGGGTCAACAGGCCCCTGGCTTCTCTGGGCTTTCCACCTACCCTCTAACTAAACAGTCAAGGGCTTCATCTGAGGGCTGCCAAGCCCAAGGGGAGCAGGGTGGGAGGAGGGAAAATGCTAAGGTATAAGCCCCCATATCTGTCTTACTGCCCCTTCAGCTTGCACTTGTATAGTCAGGGCCAGCCTCACAGATATGCCACCAGTGCAATCCACAGAATCCCACACTTGCTTTAAAGCTCTGCTGTTCTCACTTTGAAATTCCTTTTTTTTTTTTTTTTTTTTTGAGACAGGGTCTCATTCTGTTGCCCAAGCTTGAGCAGCGTGATTTCGTCTCACTGCAGCCTCGATCTCCCGGGCTCAGGTGATCCCTCACACCTCAGCTACCTGAGCAGCCGGGACTACAGGCATGTGCCACCATGCCCAGGTAACTTTTATATTTTTTGTAGAGATGGGGTTTTGCTATGTTGCTCAGGCTGGGCTCAAATTCCTGGGCTCAAGCAATCCAACTGCTTCAGCTCCCAAAGTACTGGGATTACAGGCGTAAGCCACTGCACCTGGCTGAAATTCTTAGCAATTTTTTTTTTTTTTTTTTTGAGATGGAGTCTCACTCTGTCGCCCAGACTGGAGTGCAGTGGCGTGATCTTGGCTCACTGCAACCTCCACCTCCCGGGTTCAAGCAATTCTCCTGCCTCAGCCTCCTGAGCAGCTGGGACTACAGGCACACCACCACGCCCGGCTAATTTTTTGTATTTTTAGTAGAGATGGGGTTTCACCGTGTTGGCCAGGATGGTCTCGATTTCCTGACCTCGTGATCCACCTGCCTTGGCCTCCAAAGTGCTGGGATTACAGGCGTGAGCCACTGTGCCCAACTGTAATTTTTTTTTTTTTAAATCAAGAGGCCTTGCATTTTCATTTTGCACTGGGCCCTGCAAAGTATGTAGCAGATAGGTAGTCACAGGCTAGACTGTGGTCTATGTGAGTGGCACCCACTAGAGTGTTCAAAATGGTAGCTCTGGCTGAGAGGGCCTCTCGAGCCCATAGAGTTTAGTCCCCTAGATTGATACTCAAGATGGGAATACACTTGCCCAAGGCCACACAGTCCAGCCAGTCAGTGGCAGTGTGAAGAGTAGAACCTAGACTGCCTTTCCTTTTCCTCCAGATATTAGAACCCTCCAAGCTTCTCTAGAAAAAGCCCTTGGTCTAGATCACTCCTGTCACCCTTTTTAAAATTTTTTTATTTCCATAGGTTTTTTGGGAACAGGTAGTATTTGGTTACATGAGTAAATTCTTTAGTGGTGATTTGTGAGATTTTGGTGCATCTATCTCCTAAGCAGTATACACTGAACCCAATTTGTAGTCCTTCATCCCTCACCTCCTCCCCACCCTTTTCCATGAGTCCCCGAAGTTCATTGTTGCCATTCTTATGCCTTTGCATCTGCATAACTTAGCTCCCACTTATGAGTGAGAACATACGATATTTGGTTTTCTATTCCTGAGTTACTTCACTTAGGATAATAGTCTCCAATCCCATCTAGGTTCCTATGAATGCGATTAATTCATTCCTTTTTATGGCTGAGTAGTATTCCATCATATATATATATATATATATATATATATATATATATATATATATATATCACAGTTTCTTTATCCATGCGTCGCTTGCTTGATGGGCATTTGGGTTGGTTCCACATTTTTGCAATGGCAAATGTGTCACTTTTTTTTTTTTTTTTGAGACAGAGTCTCACTCTGTCACCCAGGCTGGAGTGCAGTGATGTGTAATCTTGGCTCACTGCAACCGCCACCTCCCGGGTTCAAGCAATTCCCTGCCTCAGCCTCCCAAGTAGCTGGGATTACAGGCGCCTGCCATCACGCCTGGCTAATTTTTCTGTTTTTAGTAGAGACGGGGGTTTCACCATCTTAGCCAGGCTGGTCTTGAACTCCTGACCTAGTGATCCACCCACCTTGGCCTCCCGAAGTGCTGGGATTACAGGTGTGAGCCACCGCGCCCAGCCATGTCACCCTTTTTTGACAATTGATCTTCTAAGTGCTCAGAGCTGGAGATCATCAAGGAGCTTCAGCCCCCACCACAACTCTCATTGGATGCAACAGGCTCTGGTTTTCCTCCCAGGTCATTGCTCCCCTCTAGTGTCAGAGCTCATTGCCTCACATGGCAGACCATTCCATTGTGAGACACCTGTGACACTTTTAGGGAAGCTCTTTAAGAAAATTGTGTGAGTTTCCCTCCTTATAATAGTCACCCTTTGGCCCTAGTTATTTTCTTGAGGAACACCTAGAATTAAGTTGGCACCTTCTCCTCTCAAGACTCTCAGGTTGTAGGCCAGCAGAACAGCTTTTTTGTAGGTGGGAAAATGGTGGAGTTGATCTGTTCACCTTTAGTCCTATTAGCCCAAGGAATCAGGGTCTCCAATAAGGAGGCAGAGGAAGGGCATGACAAATGAGCACACTTGGCTTGCTGTGCTCCCAGGTGGGAGAGCATCCAAGGGTGTGGGCAGCCTCTGGCTGGGAGGTCAGTACCCTTAGAACATGAGAGCAAGGTAAGCTCTGGGGGGTGCAAGGCTTCCCTGTTCTTTTGATTCTCTGCTAAATCTGCCAGGGCTTGTTACAGAATTGAGTCCACAGGAGGAATGCTGATCGTGTACGTGAATGCCCTGTAGACCTCAGAATTGTTCTTAAAGAGAGGATGTATTTCAGTTCCCTCTCTCTCCTGACTGAGGAAGAGCCTATGGGTTAGAGTCACAAAAGGAGGTCTGTGGGTTAGACACCTGGAAGGACTGCCTGACTCCGAAGCCTGGGATGCATCTGAATGAGTACCCATAGAATGCTCTCTGGCCCTGGTATGTTCAACCTCGGCTGCACATTTGAATCAGAGGGGAGCTGTTTCAAAGTACCTGTACTCAGGCCCCATTCTCAGAGACTTGCATTTTTTCAGGCAGGGATATGGCCCAGGTATCAGCATTTTCAAATGGATCCCCAAGGGATTCTAATGTGCAGCTGAGGCTAAAACCTAGTCATCTAGAGCAGGGCTTCTCCAACTTTAACGTAAAGGGAAATCATCTGGGGATTTTGTTTGAATGAGGATTTCGATTCAGTAGGTATAGGCCTGAGATTCTGCACTCCTAACAAGCCACCAGGAAATGTCCATGTTGCCAGCCCTGGACAGCACTCTGAGACATCTTTAAGCCAAGGATGCCTTGAGCCCTCTTAAGTCTGGGACTGGACAGATGGAGTAGGCCCTGAAAGCTCAAAGATGGACTTGATGCCCTTCAAGGACACAGTATGGACAGCCCAGGCCCGGCTCCTCTAGAAAAGCCTCAGGTTTGGTCCTGAGGCAGCAGTACTGGCCGAGTAAGAGGGTTCCCATGGTCAGCGCAGGAAACTCTATGAGCCAGTTTTTGGAGCTCAGAATTTGCAGTTACAAGGTGAATCTCACAGCTCCCAGCATCCTCATTCACTAAGCTCAAGAGCCTGGGCACGTGTTGGTCCGCACTTCCTGCCAAGGTCAACAGCACTGGAATCCCCAAACTCTCCACTGCCCTTAAGGGTGATGCACCCTCAGCCTCCCTCAAACCTCCAAACCAGCCGCTAAGTTGAGCCTCAAATGGTGATGGGTGGCAGAGGGCCCAGATGTCCCCTGCTTTGCTCCCTTGGGCTGTCACTGTTCCCAGGGGCCCAATTAAGCCAGCGCTTTGTCCCTGGGCAGTGAAGGCAGGCATCCCTGGCACTCTTCCGCTCCACACTCCATCTCTTCATCAGCTGTCACCAGACAGCCCACATAATGTTGGGATTTCATGCTCAATATTCTTGATGAAAGTGGAACATCAAAACCTCAGCGGGGTGGACACATGGAGACTAAGTGAGCCTCTTGCCAAAGGAGCTATCTTCTCAGCACAAGAAATCAACAAAGCTCCTTTTCCAAAGCTGTCTTGTATTATTATTGTCATTATTATTGTTGTTGTTATTTGCTTCCCTTGCATCTAAGTAGGAATAATAAGTTACGCCTTGCTTTTACACACACACACACACACACACACACACACACACACACACACAATCTATATATCTATTCTCTCTCGTATGCTTGCTGATAGCAATCTCTGCCTCCTGTTATAATAAATATTGATTGGCACTGTTAGGAAATGCCAGGGCTTTAATCTCCTGGCTGCCTGCTCCCTGGCTCAGCGACATGGGTGTTAGGGAGGACGACTGTATTATCAGCTCACACACCTGTTTTGCCACTCGCCTCTCTCCTGCAGCAAAACTTGGGCTATTAATGCCATGGGGAATTGGCTTTCCTGTGATGTCGCTTTGTCTCTTCCCTGTTCTCTTGTTCTTGTGGCTCCAGGGAAAAGCACTTTTCTGGTCTGCCAGCCTTGGGCTGTCACTACCCACACAGCCCCCTAGGGCCCAGGCGTAGAGAAGGAGGGCACATAGTCAGTCATTTATTTGTTCTTCACTCATTTAGTTGTTCTGTCATTGAGCATTTGTCAAGCACTGACTTTGGGATGGGCTCAAGGCTGAATCCCATGGAAGCAGTGCTCCATGAAACATAGTCCCTGCCCTCCCAGAGCTCCCAGATGGTAGGAAAATGATCCTATTACATACGATGTGGTCAGCATGAGAGCAGAAGGCAGACTAGCCATGTGAGTGGCACCATAGAAGAAAGGGAGATGCTGGCTTCCTGGAGGAGGTGACCATGAGCCTAAATCAAATACCAGTAGGATGGGAAATGTCAGCATATCCCAGCTGAGAGTTCCTTCAAGACCAAGCAATTTGAGGTTCTCAGGAAACGGGTGGCCCTGAGAGGGGAAGAGATGTGCTGAGAGCACTGTTCATTTCTAGTTTGAAACCCCACCCTGCCACTGACACAGCCCCTCTCTGGCCTCAATCTGTCCTAAAATGAAACATGAGCTTCACCTCTTCTCAGAATGGGAGGTGCCCACATCCCTCCACCAGGGGCAGCTCCTCTTAGAGGCAGGAACCACCACAGTGTGAGGTTGTTCCCTGGGTGGAGTGTGCCTGTGACAATAACTCTGTCTTGACGCAGAGGTGAGCAGATCCTCATGCTCAGAGAACCATGACACTGACAGGAAGAAAGGAGTGGGAAGACAAGCAACGCTGGCTTCCAAAGAGCCTGCCACGGGGAGCCAGCACAGGGCCCTTGTCAGAAGTGGAAGAAGAGAAGAATGAACATTTATTGCATGAGGCAAAATGGGAGGCACTTTAACATATATGATGACATTAAATCCCTAACACAAGCCTGTGAAGTAGGGATGATCACACCCACCTCACCGATAAGGAACTTGAGGGGGTGGCAAGGTTTACAGAGATACTCTGCTGTGCAGTGGCTAAGAGCTTGGGCTCTGGCTCAGACCACCAGATTTGGAACCTGACTCTGCCTCTTTGTAGCTAGGGGACCTTGAACAAGTCACTTAACTCCCAGTTTTCTCAGCTCTAAATTGGAGATGATAATCACACCAATTAAATAGATTAAATGAGAATTATCTATATATAGAAACAACTTGGCTGGCGTATAGCAAGTGCTCAAAGATCATTGCTACTAGTGGCTGAGGTTATGGAATCACTGTATTGCAGGGCTACAATTTGAACTTGAGGCTGGCTCTGAAGCCAACACTCTTTGCAATGCTCTGTACCCTCTAGCTTGCCACCTGCTCACCAGCACTGCCGCTCAAGCCTTTCTTTTGAGCTAGGCTGAACAGAGTAGTACTTGGGGCACTCCCTCCTGCTTGGTGGACTTACTGAAGCTAGGTGCTAGATTTCAGAGCAGAGCACTAAATGTAACGGAGGAGAGAGCACAGCGCTATAGGAGTCCAGCTGATGATCAGCACTTCTGAGAGGAGAAGAGGAGCTGTCACAGAGACTGCTCTAATAGTTATTCAATACCTACTCTTCCCTTCTCCCTGAGTAACAAAACTCCAGTTTTACCCACGACGGCAATGCCTAGCTGAAACAGTATATTTCCTAGCCTCTCTTACAACTAGATGTGACCATGTGACTACATTCTGAGCAATAAAATGTAAAAGCAAATGTCACATGGGACTTCTGGAGCTGTTGCCTCAGAGGAAATTGACAGTTAGGATATGTGTCCTTTCCCTTTTCTATTGCCTGGAATGGTGACGTGATGACTGGAGCTCCAGCAGCCATCTTGAATCCTGACAAGACCTTGAAAATGAAGCTGGTACTAGGATGTCAGAGCAGAGAGATGGAGGATGTGAGATCTTGATGACTCCATAGTGCCACTGTGCCATCTCTGAGCTGCCTATCTCCAGGCGTCTGGTATCTGAGACTATAAACCCTTGCGTGTCTAAGCTAGACTTTTTTGGGTTCAGTTTCTTGCACTGAGTGCAATTCCTGAGTGATTCGGAAAAGAACTCCACAGGAAAGAAATAATTTGCATGGGCTCCAGGAATAAGTAATTCCGGACAGAGGAAACAGCCAATTCAAGGCACAAATGGAGGTTTGAAATGTGTGACACATGATAGATTTGGCAGGGGTAACCAAGAAGTCAGACATACAGTAGACACCTTGCATCCCAGTCAAACAGGACTCCTGGCTCATACACCATGCACTCACTCGCTCCACAGTGTGGTCCCCTGAACTCTTCTTTAATAACTCTAGGGACCAGCAGCTTCAGTTGTAATTGTTCATGACCTGTTTATTTTGTCCTTACATCAAATCAAAAGTAATGCAATTTTCAGGTAGTCAGGTGTTATGATCTCCATTTTGCAGATAAGAAAACCAAGGCTTGTGGAGGTTTACCAGCCTATCCTAGGTTACACAGCTAGTAATGGCAGAGCTGGAATTTAAATCCTGGTTGGCCTGAGTCCATTGCCCTCTTTCTACCACTGGTTCTCAAACTCTAGATGCATCAGAATCATTAAGAAGGCTCATTAAAGCACAGATTGCTAGGTCCTACCCCAGAGTTTCTGATTCAGTGGGTCTGTGATGGAGGAGCCAAGAGCTTCCATTTCCAATAAGGTGCACAGCAGGGGAGGTTGGGGAGGGAGTGATGCTGCTGATGTGTAGACCTACTTGGAAAACCACTGAATTGGAGCATTCGCCAGGGACTGGGTCTCCTCATAGCAGGTGTGACAGTGTGGAGGCACTGTGACTTAGCAAAGTGGTGCTTCATCTGGAGTTCTTGAATTTATGACCCTTTTCATCTACTGTCAGCCAGGCCAGGATGGGTGACACCTGAGCCAAGCCTGGGCTTGGCAGGAATGCTGAGAATTCCAAACTAGCAAGCTGCCGGCAGGTTCCAGCTAAAATGCAGACAGGCACCACCCTTAGTCCCTGGGTTAGATTTCTTTGACTCCTTGGCCCTCAGCCTCCAGAAGGGTTAATGCTGACCCACTGGAACAGAGAGACAGAATGAAGAACTTTTTGTAGGCCAAGAACCAATCTGAATCTCACTGAAAACCTCCAACCAGACCTGAGAGATTCCATAAGCCCCCAAGAGGTTGCTCGAACAGGAGACTACCGTGTAAGTACTTTCCTACACATTCATGCAGAGGTTTTAAAAAGATTGTGTCTTAATAGTTGTGCCCTGTTGGCACATCAGTTTCAGGCTATGAATTCCTAGAGAGCAGGAAATTGATTTGCAGGGATGAGAAATTAAAATTCACAATGACGGAGATAACGGTGATGACGATTATAGTGTTAGGATTGATGTTGGTGGCCACAGTGTAAAGAGGAGAGGGAAGTAGTGGTGGTGGTGGGGAGGTGGAAATGAAGGTGAGGGAGGTAGATGGATGTGAGGTTGATGAAGATGTAAGTGGTGAGTGAGGGTAATGAAGGTAGTGAACTGAGTTGTCCATACCCCTCTGAAGACACTTTCCCTCTTATCTCTGTATGTGTCTGTTTCCCCTTCTAGAACCTCCTCTGGGGCAGGGCCTGTGCCTTGTTCACCTTTGTGTCCTAGCACCTAGCCTGGTGCACTGCACATCGTCAATATCAACAAGTGCTTGCTGATGAATGGAGTGCGAAATGGCGTAGGGCAGGAGAGATGGCAAGGCTGGCCAGCCATGATGACCTAGAAGAAGCGGCCACGTTGGAACACTCCCTTGAGGGAGCAGAGGCTCCACAGAATGATGTCCGTGCCCCTGGAGCTCAGAGACAGAACTGTCCCCATGAGGCACAACAATGGTGCTCCCTGCAAGTGGTGGCTGTGAAATGAGTACAGGGGGCCCTAGAGGCTGGTCTGTCTAGTCCAGCTGGGCTCAGTGGGCCCCAACCAGGCAGCAGCAGCAGCAAGTTTGGGGATTTGTTGATTTGCTCAGCCTGCCTGCTGGGTGCAGACTGTTTTTCCATAATCATCTTTTATCTGGCTGAACAATAGAGGTGAAGGGGCAGCCAGGCAGGTGGGACATAGGTTGACAGGACCCAGGAAGAGGAGGGGAGGCTCCCACACTGCTTCTAGCCAGCTGCCCCACTGCAGGCCTCCCTTCCCAACTCGGGTCCACTGCCGTGGACCCCCAAAGGCTGCTGATGATTCTCATCAGGCCTGGGACCCCGCCCCCCGCCCCCCGACCGGGGCTGACTTTCATACCTCCCCACATACCTCTTTCGCTCAGAAGCTTCGAGGCTTTTGATAAATGTTGGTGTGGTTCAGCGCCTGAGGAAGGCAGGCTGCTCCTGGGAGGAGCCTGTCGACATTCGACACTGGGAGAAGGATGGCCCCACATGGGAGCAGGGTGGGGGTGGGGGCTGCAGCCCAATTCCCCACAGAACAAAAAGAGATTTCTCTCTCCCTTGCACCAGCTGCTGAGTCCCAGCCCTGGCTTGATCATTTTTCAAACTGCAGTAAATTAACATTTTCTGGAGCAGGAAAACCACACGGAGAGGCCTAAATACCAAATTTGGGGATGGCCTCAAGCCCCTTTCGGCCTTCTTCCCCTCCCCCCATTCTTACTGGGGACTGGGGAGGACAGAGCCCCAAAGGAACAGCTTCTTCCATTTCACTCACACCTTTCCCAGGACTGGCTGAGGGACCCTCCCCCGCTCCCTGCACACAACCCTGCCTGTCACCTCCTCTTTGCTGACATTCCCTCCTCCATCTCTCCCACCCCATAGAATGTAGTGCAAGCATGTTTATTCCCACTTTGCAGAGGCGAGCTGGAGGACCTGGGAAAGAGTCGGGGAGAAAGGGTCCAGTGAGAGTGCAGGGAGGGGGCCTGACGTTGGGCCCCTGAGGCACAAGTTGGAAGTCCTAACACCCCTGGTTTCCCGAACTTGAAATTGACTTATTTCCACTGAGTTGTGAAACATACAGTTTAGATAGGACAAGGAAGCCCCCATGCTCTCTGGATCATCTTCCTGTCTCTGCAGGGTGGGAGCTCCCCTATTCCAAGCCTCCAAGGGAAGACATTCCGGAAATAAAGTCTGCTGTGGGTATCTCTGCTTTTGTATCTCCTTGTGGAGATACAGAAGTGTTCATTTATTCCGAGCAAGGCAGTTGCCCTTTGCTGTGTGCTTAGTATGTGTCAAGTAGCACGCTGAGTACTTTCCAGGCATCATGTCACTGAAATCTCAGAGAACACCTCCAGGGAAGGGAAACAGAGGCAGACACTGAAGCTCAGAGAAGTGAAATGACTTTCCCAAGGTCCCACGTCAGAGGCAGCATTGCTGTCCAGGTCTATTGGACGTCAGAGCAGTGCTCTCTTCTCCCACCACTGCCCCGTCACCCTTCCCACTCCTCTGTTCAGTGGGCCCAGCTGCCCATGGCGACCTTCCCCTGTTCCCTCTGTCTCTTCTGACTCAGGACTGCCCACACAGGCTTGAACCAGCTGCACTGTCCTGTCACCAGCTGGTGCCTCAGCTCTAGCAGTGGGGAGCCAGGATCTTGGCCTTAGAATGGAATGGGGGGGGGGCTGGCCACAGCTGGAAGCAGCTGGAAGGCAGGCTTGTGGAAGGAAGTGCAATGGCACACACACAGAGATACACGCACAGAGAGATACACACACAGAGACACACACACACACAGACACACACACACTGGGGTTGGGTGGGTGCTCAGGGGAACCATTCCATTTGCCTTTCCAGAGAGCAGAAGGAATAAAAGGAGTCAGGCTGTGGCCTGAACCCTTGTGTAGCTCAAGCCCCAGGACGCTTGGCTCTCTCAACATCAGAGGGCTATGAAGTACCTCAAAATCTGGCACCCATCTACCTTTTGGAACTTATTTCCTGCCCCTTCTCTTTATACTCTCTGGTTCAACCAAACTCAACATTCCTCCTCCGTGCCTTCCCTCATGCTGTTCCTGCTGCCTGGATACCTGCCCTCCTCACTTCCCTGTACGCAAATTCTATCCATCAGCTAGGGCCCTAGGGCCCCGGTCAACTGCCACTTCCTGCAGGAGGCTTTCTTGTCCTCCTCACCTTGATACCTCCCTCTTCTCTGCCCCAACCTGAAAGAAATTCTTCCCTCCTCAGCACTTCCTCTCTTAAGGCACTAGCTACTTTCTCCCTAGAATTTGAATCGTCTGAATTTGCATCTTAGACTTCTTCTAGACCAGGAGTTCTCTGAGGGAGGAGCTTGGTCAGATTCATCTCTGTATTTTCTAGTACTTTGCTTGAAATTCCTCTGAAATGTATTGAGTGTCTACTTCATACCTCACACAGGAGGGTGGCATAGTGTAGTGGGAAAAACAAGGCTTTGGAGTCAGAGGCACCTAGGGTTAAATCCCTGCCCTGCTTCTTTCCAGCTAGTGCCCTTGAACCAGTTACCTTCCCACTGAGGCTTGATTTTCCTAACCTCTTGTAGGATAAAAATAATAATTGCTGGCTGGGCAAGGTGGATCACGCCTGTAATCCAAGCACTTTGGGAGGCTGAGGCGGGCAGATCACGAAGTCAAGAGATCAAGACCATCCTGGCCAACATGCTGAAACCCCATCTCTACTAAAAATACAAAAATTAGCTGGCCATGGTGGTGCGCGCCTGTAGCCCCAGCTACTCAGAAGGCTGAGGCAGGAGAAATGTTTGAACCCAGGAGGCGGAGGTTGCAGTGAGCTGAGATTGCGCCACTGCACTCCAGCCTGGTGACAGAGTGAGACTCCGTCTCAAAAAAAAAAAAAAAAAAAAAAAATTGCTACCACCCAGGGTTATGGTCAATATTAAATGTAGAACTAAAAAATAAAGCATCTCCTAAAATATATGGCACATTTTTGTGTTCAATAGCTTATTTGCTCGATACTTCTCCCTTTAACAGGGTGTGAGAAATGAATGAATGAATGAATGAATGAATGAGGAGATTAATTAATGTTGTGCCATTCAGCCGGCTGTAACCTGAGGTGCTGGGCCACCTCTGGCCTGGCTGTCCTCTCCTCCAGGCAGACCCACTCAACAGCCCACATCCCTCCATTCTGTTCCCAGCCGCCCCAGGCCCACAGTTTACACGCTAAAATTCCCAGAAGCCGAGACTTCCAAACAAACCCCCGAAGTTTGGATTTATCAGCCATGCTATTAAAACAGTAATTTTCAGCTGCCTAATGTTTCCAACTTCTGCTCTAATCCAGCGGGTAAATATTTACGGAGCCTGACACCACTCCTAGGCCACTTGCTCTGCTGCCAAACATTCATTTCCCTTGTAGCTCCACTGGTTTGATATTTTTAGGAGCGGGGGAGGATGGAGGGACGTGTGTGTGTGTGTATGTGTGTCTGTGTGTGTGTGTGCGTGCATGCATGCCTGCATGTGTGTGTAAGGGGTGGGAGACAGGCTGTCTTTCTCATGGTGAATTCCTGGATGGGGAGAGACACAGGGTAACATAGGCCTTTATACTTCCTTCTCCTTGATCTCCCCTACTAGGGGCAGAGGGGCATGGGCTTGGTACAGTGTGTACAGATCCTCAGGCATCCCCTTCCTCAGCCTCCCTCAACCCTTCCACCTTCCCACTACACACACAGTCACACATGCACACACACAGCTAGCCAGCACAAGTCTCCATACAGGCTAACCATAGAGACAGCAAAGAAGCCTCGGGGAGCGCATGCAGGCACTGGAGGCCTACAGACTTAGGCGCCTGCCTCAATTCTGCCATTTGCTAGGTGGGTGGCCCTGACCATGTCCCTCCCCAGCTATGAGTCTGTTTCCTCATCTGTGAAATGCAGGTAAGAATGCCCAGCCCCATGGTGAGATAAGTTGGCGAGCACCAAGCACAGTTGTGCTAGGTGCCCTGTAAAAAGTGCTCCCCTCTTGCCTCCTCCCCATTTCGAAAGAAGATAGGAAGCATGCCCTCCAACCCACTGATGCCCCAGTCCTGCTGGAGTGCTGATCACCTATCAGAACTTCCATGCCCTTGCCTGTGCTCTTTCTTCCGTCGGAAATATTCCCTGAGCCCCAGGAAAGTTCTCAGCATCTTTTCTTGAGACTCAGAACTCATGGCCCTAAGAGAATCTCACTCTGTCTCTCTCTCTCTCTCTCTGTCTGTCTTTCTCTCTCATTAAGCATTCTTAGTGAATGAAGCCTGAGTCATATTCATCTCCACGGCCTCAGCATCTAGCACAGAACTAGACAAGGTGCTCGAAGAATATTTGTTGTGCATGTGCATATATGTTTAATATTTATGGATTGGTTGGAAGAGGGGAAGGAGCAAAGGATGGCTTTTAGCTTGAGCTATCTGAGACACTTTGTCCCCCTCACAGGGAGAACAAAAGGAAGAGAGAATGAGACCAACATTTATGGAATGCTCCATGCAGACAGGGATCTTGTCTGTCTTGTTCCTGTTGCAACCCCAGCATTTAGAATGGTCTCATGACATTTAATGAGCTCCACTCTGTGCCAAGCAGTAAATACTTTACATGGACTAACTTACTTAATCCTTATAACAGCCCTGTGAGGTAGGTGCCCTATTGTGGAGATAAGGTCACTGGAGCACAGAGAGGTTAAGTCATTCAACCAGGTTCACACAGATAAGAAAAGGCAGAACTGGATTTTGAACTCGGGGAGTCTGGCTTCAGAGCCTGCACTGTTACTACACTATCCTACCTCCCTTCGTAGATACTCAAGGAACATTTGTTGAATGAATACATGAATGAATGTTTACCATGTGAATGGCTGTGCATGGCACAGTTATATATATTATTTTATTGACTCCTCACAGCAGCCTTTCCTTGCAGGGTAGGTGCAATCATCTCCATTGTTCAGATGAAGAAACTGAGGCTCAGAGATGTAAGGTAGCTTGTCCCAGGTCACACAGCTAGGAAGCAGCCAGGCCAACTTGCCTCTGGTGTCCTGTCTGGCTGGAAGCTGCAGGGAGAAATCCGAAGGGTGCTTTATTCTCATCCCTTGGTGCACAGAAGGGAGCAGGACTTCTGAATACAGAGGTTTCAGCAGCCCAAGAGGCCAAGCTGGAAATGATCATAGATATCATCCATCCCACCCCTTCAGATTGAAAATGAGGAGCTGGGCCCAGAGAGATTAGTGGTTTGCCCAAGGCCATACAGCAACTAAGCCAGTATACCTGAGCCTGCACAGTGCCCCTGCTCTCCTCATCTCTCTCAGATCTCCCCAGGCCACCCAGCTGGCCCAGCCATGAATGTATTTCCCCACGGGATTGGCTTCTGCTAGCTGGAAACTGAGAGGGGTGTAATGAGGAGGAAAGAGTCCAGCAGGGAGAAAATGGGTTGCTTCGGGGAAGAATTCCAAACAGATTGAGCTACAATGGAGCCCCTGTTATTAGTAATTGTAGTATCATGAAGATGCCTGAAATGATGGTGGCGATGACGGTGATGATGATAACATTCACGGGAGGGGGATAAGGAGAAGGAGGATTTGGCCTCATGGCTTGGCAGGTTCCTCTCTTCCCCTCCTAGACCAGGATTTGCTCAACCCACAGTAAAGAAAGGACAGCCCAAGTAGGGCCACGCGGATGGCTGTGTAGGCTGAGCCCTGCTCAAGAGTGCCTGCTGCAGGTGACCAGTGGGAGCTAAACTTCAGCCCCAGCTCTTTGCACCAACCCATGTACCTTGCCCAGAGGAAGGGATACCTTTTTCTAATTGCACAGGTTCCATGTATGTTAGGAGTGGCCTTGAGATGAATCACACAGGAGCGTGTGTTGGGTCATCTTTCCTGGCCAGGCCAACATCCTGGAGCCAAACAGCTGTAACCCTGAATCTGGCCCATTACCTGTTCCCTTGTGATTTGACCTTGAACCAATCACTTTACCTCTCTGAGCCTCAGTTTCCTCGTCTGGAGAATGGGGCAGTGTTCGGAGAGTTAAATCAGATAGATAACGTGTTGAACAGAGTCTGGCCCAGAACAGGTGATGAAAACAAAATGAATTCCATCTTGCATCCCCTTCCCTCTTTCTCCAGGCATTAAATATTTGTTCTGCTTTTGTTTGGGGCCCAAGCCCCTCCCAGGCCCCACCCTTACCTGCCTAGGCATCAGGGATTAGAAAACAAAAATTGGTCCTAGGACCTCCAGAGATCCAGAGCACCAATGAAGGACCTCTTAGGTGGTTTCTCCTGAGCGTTTGTAGGAGACCTAAATGTCTGGGCCAGTAATACCCTGCCTGGCTGTCTGGGAGGCTCCCTTTGGGAATTAAGGAGGCTGCAAGATCACTGGGCCTTTCCCCTGCCCATCTGCTCCCCCTCCCCAAGGCTGCTGAGAGGCTGGGGTGATGGATGGGGCTCTGACTTCCCCTCACCACTTCTTTGATGAGAAGAAAGAAAAGTCCACCTGAGTCTCAAATCAAAAACAGGTGAATTGCCTCTAAGTCAGGCTGGGCCCTCTCTGGGGTCTGCAGGAAGGTTGGGGGCTGAGGGGAGAAAGGGAGAATGTGATAAATCACACTGTCAGGTGGGGGTGCTACCCTCCAGCTGCAACAAGGACCACTGGCGGCTCCAGAGCTGTCTCCTCCGAGGATGGGTGTGTGCCCAGAACAAGAGGTGGGGAGCAGGCAATCATCCCCAACGACTCCCACCTCCCATCCTGCCCCCAGTTCTGCCATGCACACACACACACCTTCCTCCACTTCACCAGTCCCCCAAAGCACGTGCCAGATGGCAACACCACCTCACCTGCGTTCTCACAGCCCCAGCATGCTCACAGCTGAGAGGCGCGAGCCTCAGGGCCTGGTCTCAGCTCACCACCACCTTGCTGCATGTACCCAGGCAAGTCTTTGCCCCTCTCTAAGTTCTTTTGGAAGCTAAGAGGTGAAAGGCAGGCAATAGGCCTTGGGTGTGTACCCTGGTATAGAGCTGGAGGGTGGAGTGAGGACCACAGGGGTCTCATATATTGGTGTTTGACTTATCTCTGCCCCAAACCTCTTCCAGCACTGACATTCTACAATTCCAGGCACCAAGAGCTGCCCAGATCTCCAGAGTCAGGAAGCAACTACGCCAGACAGATTCCCCAACATGCTGACATCAGGGCCCACACCCAACCCCAGTCCCTCTTCCAGTGCAACTCACAGACACAGACCCCTCTCTGTCATACCAGTGGCCCCTAGCATTTTAAAGGGGGCCATGGGGACAGAGGGTGAATGTGGGAGAAGCCACGCTCAGGCCTCCTGGGATTGACAGTCGCCACTGAAAAATAAAAAAAATAGAGGAAGGGCTGGGAGAGTCCTCAGAGATCTACCTCTCCATTGTGTTCAGGGGCAAACTGAAGCTCAGAGAGAGGATGGGAAAGGTCACACTGCCAGGACCAAGGCCAGAGGTCAGAGCTGGAGCTGAGAGCAGGCCCCAGGTCTCTGGATTCTCAATCTCCCTCCCCTGCAGAAGAGGCTGCACTTGCTAAGAGGACTGGAGAGTTTCTGACCCGCGGCTGCCTCCACTCCCAGATTCCAGCAGCGCTGGATGTTCCCTCCCTCACTCCCTGTCTCAACCCACAAAGCCTGGGAGCAAGCCCACAGCCCTGGGAAGAGGCAGGGCCGAGGCCCACTCCACCCTGACATCTCCACTCCTCCAGGGAGAGGCCGTCTGAGCCAGGGCAGAGGGAAAGGAGAGGGAAGGCAGAAGAGAATGGAGAAGAGGGAAGGAGGAGGGGAGAGAAGGGAAGGGAGAAGAGAGGAGGACAAGGGGAGAGAAACAGGACGGGGGAGAGAGAAGCAGGGAGTGAAAGTCGAAAGCTGATAAGGAAGAAAGGAGGGGAAAGGTCCGAGGAGAGGAGATGGAACGTGGGCTCTGAGAAGGGAGAAGGCTGACCAGGCGGGGAATGAAGGGAGAGATACACCCGAAAAGGGGACAAGCTGAAGACAAGAGCAAGGAAAAGGGGTGGGCAGAGGGGCAGGGAAGAGGGCTCCAGCCCAGGGGACTCCCCTCCCTACGTTTCACGGACCTCCCCCAGGGGCAGTAGGGGCGAATCGAAAATGAAACACCTCGTCCCCGGGCCCAGGGATGTGACCCTCGGCATAAGAGGATTAGGGAGGCTTCCAAGAGGAAATAGGGAGGGTGCCAGGAGTGGGGGAGCCGAATGCAAACTCCTGCTGCCCCCGCGCCCCCACCCCTCCACACCGGCAGAAAGCGCGCCTCCGCGCCCGCCGGAGCCATGGAGCGCCAGTGCCCCCTTGTGGCCATGGCCCTTGGCTCACCCGGCAGCAGCGGCGATCTGGAAAACTAGGGGAAAGGGTGCACCGGGTGGGCCTCTGAACGCCTGAAGGAGACGAGTGCGAGGGAAAATCCAGGGGGTGGGCCAGTGACTTTGCTGGAGGCCTCCAAATCCTTTAAGCATCAGTGAAGACCTCAATAGTGAGGCTGGGCGTTTCTCGGTGGCCTCTTCCACCCTTGCAAGGGTGGCTCACAAGGCACAAAAAATCCCAGCGCACATCCACGCCTCCGAATGTCACGCCCACCCCAGAGGCACAGTTTCAGTCCTTGCCTTCCTGGCCTCTGCCTCTCATCAGCCTCTGGGTGCCTCCCACTTCACTCCCAACGGCCTGCTTCCCTAGGCCATCGTGCATAGCCTGTGTTTGTGTGTGCGTGTGTGCGTGTGTGTGTGTGTGTGTGTGGCGGAGTATAGAGGTTCTTGTCCACAGTGAGGGGTGGAACTAAGCTGGATAAGACACTTACTGGGAAGAGTCCAGAACCCTGGGTTCCAACTTGCTTCCGTGGCTGTCTTGCTGTGCAACTTTGAGCATGTCTTTGCCCTCTCTGGGCCTCATGCGCCCCATCTGGAAACAAAAAGACTTGGCCTCAATGATTTCTAAGGGTCTATCCAGCCCTCTCCACTCTATCTCTATCTCTAACACTCTGTCATTCCAAAAGAGAAAGCTTGAGGAAGAAACTAGTCCAATGCAAGGGAGAATTAGTAAGTACTCCATTGTCATGTGGAGAAGGGGTTTGTAACTACAATCAGGTGGACATCCCACCCAGCCCTTGGCCCCGGCTCCTCCTCCAGTGCCCTCAGCAATACTTCTGCCCCAGATCTGCACAGAGACGCCTGTGGGTTTCAAACTCAGGCCTGCTCAGTGGGACTGGGGTAACTTCTCCCACACCAGAGGTCCGGGGCAAGAGGCCAGCCCCCCTCCTCAGTCCCTCACCGTGACAGCGGGTGCAGGACTCCTCATGTGTCCATTCAGAGCCCAGAGCCCCAGAGTGGATGGAAAGTGCAAGGTCAGCAAGATATCTTCTCTTCAGTGCGCCCAGCTCAAGGCAGGAGACTCAGCCTGGAAATGGAGAAACCTGAGCCTGGCTCAGCTCCCCCAGAGAGGAGGGGAAGGAGGGGAGGAAGCACAGGGAGGTGAAGGGCACCTCAGGGAGACAGCCCGGCTCAGGCAGGAGAGACCTTGCCCAGTGCTGAAAGCCATGAAGGAGAACGAAGCCCTGGAAGGTGCAGGGTGGATGAGGCAGGGTCACCCAGCTAGAGAAATGAACCAGAAAGAAGGCAGAGGGTGTCTTTGGTTTCAGAGTCAGTTTGGTGCTTGAGTCTGTCAGTTATTTTTTCTCTGCCTCAATTTCCTCATCTGCAAAATGGGGGTAATAGTATTCAATTAACTGAGCTGTTGTGAGGATTACGGGAGTTAATATTTGTAAAAAGCACTTAGAACGTTCCCTGGTACCTAGCCAGTAATTTTGTTTTATTTCTATTTTTGACCCCCAGGAAATCCCACCCCAGAGCATACCAGTCTGAGGAATCCTGGAATGCTCTAAGACCTTTATATTCAAACACGTAAAAGAATTGATCAGGGCCAGGCACGGTGGCTCACGCCTGTAATGCCAGTACTTCGGGAGGCCGAGGCAGTTGGATTGCTTGGGGCCAGAGTTGGAGACCAGCCTGGGCAACATGGTGAAACCCTATCTCTACAAAAGATACAAAAAATTAACCGAGTGTGGTGGTGCCTACCTGTGGTCCCAGCTGCTCAGGAGGCTGAGGTGGGAGGATCACCTGGGCCCAGGAGGTGGAGGCTGCAGTAAGCTGTGCTCACCCACTGCATTCCAGTCTGGGACAGGAGTGAGACCCTGTCCAAAAAAAAAAGAGGGAGAGAGAGAGAGAAAGAAAGAAAGAAAAAGAATTCATCAGGTTCAAATTTCACTCCTCAGCTCCCTGCTACCCATTATGAATACAAATAGGTCAATCTAAGCTCAGAGACTGAAAAAGACTTACCTAAGATCACACAGTAAATTGTGGCTCAGTTGAGGTTTCTTCACTGCCAGGCCTGAACTTCTGTTTGTCCTTCCTCAGATTGGTGTCCTTTGGTATCTCTGCTTGCCAGCTCTGACCCTAAATCTTAGATGGGATCTCAGCAAGTGTCCCAATGGCTGGACCACAGCTCTGAGACTGGGAGGCTCTCCTTCGGTTTGTTGAAGGTCCTGTCTGGCAGTTAGTTCATCTCTTCACTCCTGTGTCCCTTGGAACCAGTTTTTCCAGCTGAAAAGAACTTTGGAGGTCACCTGGTCCCCAGCTTCCCCTTTCATCTGCCATCTGCCATCACTAGAGACCTCCATCGCCATCCTTTCCCGTCTCTGGCCCTCTGACCCCCTCCTCCAAACTCCCTGCCCCCGACTCTGCCCCCTCCTGCAGGTCTTTAACTCCAAATAACCTAGACCCTCCCTGGCCTCTTGTCCTATTTCCCTGGGGGCCAGCTGTGTCTGGTTGAAGAGCTTGCTGAGCCCGGTGATTGACATCAAACAGGACAACCAGGGAAACAGAGTCATCAGTCCTATTCAGCTCAGCAGCCAGCTAGCCCTCCTGCCTTGCCACCACCCCACCAGGCTGGCCGCTATGCCAGCTTTTGCCTTTTCTCAGTTTCTGCTTGGAGCGGCCAAGTGTAACAAGCCCAACTGCCCTGCCCAGGAGAGGACAGTGTCCAGAGACTCAGGCAGGACTCCAGGCCACCGGAGAAAGTGACCATGAGCCACCACCAGCAGGGCTGAGGAGCTGGAGGAGCCCTCTCATCCTTCCAGCACTGCCCGCTCCCTCCCTGCAGCCCAGCTTGGGCTGGGCTATTCCCTAGCGCCTGGGCTAGACCTGTTTCCAATGATTCACGTCTATGCATTCCCACCTCGCCCCTGGGAGCCAGCTCTGCACTCTTAATAGATCTTACGGTTAAGAAGTTTTTTCCTGCTACTCAGCGTTAGTGCTTAAAGTGCAGTTACACTCTGAAAATTGACCATAAAATGACACCATGGGGTCCACATTTATCCTCCAGTCACAATTCCAGACCAGCTTGGTTCAGTTTTCAGGTTGAAAAATGGCTTTTGGGGGCTTCAAACTCCACCCAAGTCCTAAATCTGCCTCAGTGCTTCCCCCTCAGTGGCGCCTCCCTCCCCCAGGCTGGGGGAGAGGCAGGCCCTTGGACTGCTGAGGTGGCGAGCCAGGCCCAGCTCAGCTTGGACCATTTCCTGCCACAGTCGGGTGGAGGTGGGGGCAGCTGTGGGAGTGTGAGGGACTTGGCCTGGACATAGGCAGAGATGGGCCCAGCCTACCCAAGCTCTGGGGCCTTGAATGAGCCCCCATGCTATGAGGGACACTGGAATGAGTCCCCCTTCCATCCCTGCTTTCCTGGCAGGGCTAGGGCCAAGGCTGAGAGAGGGAGCTTCCTCAGTCCAGAATCTCTGCAGAGCCTCTGGGAGGCAGGGTGGGAAAGGGAGTGATATTGGAGGTCTTCAGATGCCCCCCTGCCCGTTATTATGCCTTGAGGCAGGGGCAACCCTCTGTTCAATCGCTCTTGTTTGCTCAGCAAATGTGGCAGTTCTCTTATCTTGGGTGTGCTACTCCTCAACTGTTTGGCCAGTTTAGGACTAAGGGCTGGATTCACACTTGCTCTGGCCTTGAGATCACCTCTGGTGCAAGTCAGAATAAGGAGGCACCTGGCGGTGTAAATGTGGGGGCCACGGGCTTTAGTTCTGAGCGCTGTGAGCTGCTGGCTGCTCAGGTTCTCGGCTGCCACCAAGTGCCTACACTAAAGCACAGGCAGGTTACCTGTAGGAGGACCCTCCTTAGTGTTTTTCCCTCCTGTTTACTCGAACAAGGCCTGGTTATCTGGTTCCCCAGTCCGCAGCAAATTAGAAGCAGTAAATCAGAAGGAGGGCAGAGGGGCTGCTGGAAGCAGGCACACTAAAAGTGTCAAGAAGTGAGAGCTGATGGCCTGACAGCAGGGGAGTAGGCAGCAAACTAGTAAAACACAAAACAACCCCAACCAGGTACAAGAGCTCAAAGAAGACAAACAAGCTGGGGCCATTTAGCCTAGAGGGGACACCCTGGGGGAGAGCGCCACAGCACAGTGCTGATAATGGCGGGCTATTAATGAGGACGACCCCAAATCTTTATAAAGCAGAGGCCAGGAAGATGAGAAAGATGTTTCCTAAACATGTATGTCAAAAATGAGTGATCTTGGGCCGGGTGTGGTGGCTCATGCCTGTAATCCCAGCTACTCAAGAGGCCGAGGCAGGAGAATCACTTGAACCCGGGAGGTAGAGGTTGTGTTGAGCTGAAATTGCACCATTGAACTCCAGGCTGGGCAACAAGGGTAAAACTCCGTCTCAAAACATAAAAAGGAGTGCTCTTTTTGGTTTTTTGTTTTGTTTTGTTTTGTTTTTTGGGGGGTTTTATGAGGTGGGCACTCACTGGAATAAAATCTCAGCTTTCAGGCAAATTCTAAAGTCCAGAGTGCCTCATTCCTCAAACCCTCCCCATCCTACAGAGCCGAAGTCAGCTGGGTCACCCATTCCAAGAGCCAGTGCACAGAGAGGCATGCCTGCCTGCCTACTTTGGAGCCAGTCCTGAGTTCAGCCCCAGCTCCAACGCTTGCTGTCCATGGGACTCTCGACAAGTCACTTTACTTCAGCTGTTTCCTCTGTAAAATGTTGGCAAGAATACCTGCTTTGCATGGCTGGGCGGATTCAGTCAGGAAAATTAAAGCCCACATGTCCAACCCCCAGTGCATAGTAGGGGCTCATTAGGTGTTTCGTTTTTCTCCTTTGAGGAGCTCTCCTTCCAGAGGTCTGAAAATTGTGGCCCAGCCTGTTTTTCCCAGACCTCCCTTGTGATAGGTTCTCAGTGGGCAGCAGCACAGGGGCCTCTGCTGTTAGCCTGTTTGGCAGGAACAATGGAGCTCAGAGGTGATACTGGCTTTGGGTGGGGCCATCTGCTCGTGTGTGCCAGAAGATAGGGGAGAAGAGGGAGGAATCAGGGCTGTGGGAGCCAGGAGTTAGGGGCCAAGATGGGGAAGAGGTCAAGAAGCCCCTTTTGCTTCTTCCTCTTCCCCTGGTCTCCACAGCCTTCCCTTTCAAGAGCAGCTCCTCTAGCCTTCGTGATGCCAGTCAAGAGCACCTGGAACTCGGGCTGGGCATGGTGGCCCAAGCCTGTAATCCTAGCATTTTGGGAGGCCAAGATGGGCAGATCAACTTGAGGCCAGGAGTTCAAGACCAACCAGGAGTTCGAGGCCAAACCCCATTTCTACTAAAAATACAAAAATTAGCTGTGTGTGGTGGTGTGCACCTGTAGTCCCAGCTACTGGGGTGGCTGAGGCAAGAGAATCACTTGAACCGGGGAGGCGGAGTTGCAGTGAGCCACTGCACTCCAGCCTGGGTGACAGAGCGAGATGCCATCTCAAAAAAAACAAAAAAACAAAAACAAAACCAAAAAAAAACACCTGGAACTCAAGCCAGGAATAGTGAAGAGGGGCCCACCTCCTGGGGGACAGGTGCCAACAAATGTCATGGAAAAAGTACCTGTGGCACAAGCTAAGCTGGCCAGTGGCAGCATGGACCAGGCATAACCAGTGTCTGCAGACAGGCGGGCACACCTGGCACCTGCTGGCCTGGACACCAGTATTCCAGGGACATGTGGAACACAGTGGAAACTTCAAACTTTCCTTCATCTCACTGATTCCATTCGCAGAGCTCCCTTTTCATCTCATCTCAAACACCTTAACTCTAGTCTCCATTGGAATTCCAAGCATGAAAATAACAGATGGCATTTGTCCAAAAGCCCCTCCCTGTCCCGAGTCGCCCACTCTGTGCTCTTCAGCCTGCTTGGGGAGAATGAGGGAGTAGGAGACACCTGGATCTATCGCATTCAAGAGAGAAAAGTGACATTTGAGGGACCGTGAAAAGAGCACTAGATTAAGTCAGTCTCATCCCAAACCCAGACTGGTGCCGTCTTTTGAGTTTCAGTTTCCCCAAAGAGCTTGGGCTTTGGGGACAGACAGACCTACTTCCTCGATGACTCTGGGCAGGTCATTTCTCCTTCATAAGCCTCAGTTTCCTCTTCTACTTCATGAGATTGCTGAAGAGAACCTGTGATTAAAAGGACTGGCCTGGCACAGTGGCTCACGCACTTTGGGAGGCCGAGGCGGGTGGATCATAAGGTCAAGAGATTGAGACCACCCTGGCCAACACGGTGAAACCCTATCTCTACTAAAAATACAAAAATAATTACCTGGGTGTGGTGGTGCGTGCCTGTAGTCCCAGCTACTCGGGAGGCTGAGGCAGGAGGATTGCTTCAACCTGGGAGGCCGAGGTTGCAGTGAGCCGAGATCACACTACTGCACTCCAGCCTGGTGACAGAGTGAGACTCCGTCTCAAATAAAACAAACAAAAACAACAGCAAAAGGACTAAGCCTGGTGTCTGGGGAGTACATACTAAATAGTGTATGTCTACACACTCCACTATGCTGAGTACTTTCCATGGATCAACTCCTTTACTCCTCGCAGCAATGCTGTGAACTAGGAATTGCTATAATGCTCATTTTAAGGATGGGGACACTGAGGTTCTGAGGGTATAAGTGACTTTCCCTATGTTGCATAGCTAAGAAGCCACAGAAGCAGGATTCAAACCCAGGCATCATGAATCTAAGGCTTTTACCAATTATGCCATAATGAGGATTTATTAGGCAAATGGATGCAAAAGTGCTTTGTCAACTGTAGGCTGCTAAACTCATGTGAGGGGTAGGTTGTGTTATTTAAAAATCATGTTGGCTGGGTGCAGTGGTTCACGCCTGTAATCCCAGCACTTTGGGAGGTCGAGGCTGGTGGATCACTTGAGGTCAGGAGTCCGAGAGCAGCCTGGGCAACATGGTGAAATCCGGTCTCTACTAAAAATACAAAAAAAGAAAAAAATTAGCCCGGCATGGTGGCAGGAGCCTGTAGTCCCAGCTACTTGGGAGACTTAGGTGAGAGGATCACTTGAACCTGGGAGGCGGAGCTTGCAGTGAGCCAAGATCATGCCACTGCATTGCAGCCTGGGCAACAGAGTGAGACTCCGTCTCAGTGAAAAAATTAATTAATTAATTAATTCAAATAAAATAAAAATCTATTAGCAGCTAGTCCCTGGAGACACGGTGGACACAAGGCTGCAGAATGAAAGCCCCCCGGCCCTGCAGGTCTGGGCGGTCCCTCCCAGGCCTCTTGCTTCCCTGGTTTCCAACAACCCATGTTCCTCTTGGCCTGGGCCTTCGTGTGTGGAGCTTCTCTGCTGGCACCTGTCCCCTGGGACCCAAGTCTGTGCAGGGTGGCTCAGCACCCTGCTGCTCCTAAGAAGGGGACATCAAAGTGGCAGCACGAGGGTGAGATGGCTGCCTGCTTTGTTTTTAGAGGCGGTGGGTTTCATGGCTCACATGCAAGCACACAAGGAAGAGGAGACAGACTGGCAGGCAGGCAGGTCAAGGAGCTGGTGGGCTGGGGAGTGGCTGGGAGGAGCAGTGTGGAAGGAGGAGGGTGAGAGCAAAATGTGACAAAGGCCCAGAGGGAGGTAGGGAGGGAGGGAGGTAAGCGGTGGTATTGGTGTGGGCGGCCGGGAGGGTGTGTTCATTATGTCACTGCTGCTGGGCTTCTGGAAGGAAGCCCTGGGGAGTGCTGTATGCCAAGCATCAGGCTGCTAGAGGGTTGTGGGCTGCCATCGGTTGGTATTTCCTTCCTTCCTTCCTTCCTTCCTTCCTTCCTTCCTTCCTTCCTTCCTTCCTTCCTTCCTTCCTGCATGTATGCATTCATTTCTACATTCACCCAACAACTATTCATTGAACCATCAAGTATGGAATCGTGGGTTTAGCGAAAGAACTCTGGAGTCAGACTGCCTGTGTTGAATTCTGGCTGTACTTTTTATTGGTTGTGTGACCTGGAGTGAACTACTCACCCACTGTGCCTCAGTGTCTGAATCTGTAAAGTGGGTATAATAATAGTACTTACCTCAGAGGATGGTTGTGAGGATTCAATGGGTTATTCCATGTAAAATTCTTAGGACAATGCCTGGCACATAATAAGTGCTCAATAAACATTTGTTAAGTATGTTCCTGCTTGCATGCATGCATACACACACACACACACATGCACGCGCACACACACACACAAACACATATGCACAGCCTGCCAGACCTTGTGTCAGGCACTAGGAGCACAGGGATAACAAGACAGACACAGTCCCTGCTCTCATGGAGCTGACCTTTAGTCTTGAACTGATGCTATAGTGGAGGCCTTCCTGTCATTTATAGAATCCTCCTAAGCAGAGAGAAGTGAAACAAATGTTTAAACTGGCACTGCTGGGCCCAGAATGCAGCCTCTGTCCCTCTCTGCTACGCATTGCTCAGTGGGTACAGGCCAGGCCTCACAGTTCTGCACTTTGGAGACCTTTCTCCACAGTCCTGAAAGGAACTAGCCCATGAGCTCAGGCAAATGGCGTGACCAGAATGGACTTCATCATTAGCTGACTTCTAGGATATTTCCTAGTGGAATGATGGAAGGAATTAGTTACCCAAGAAAGTGGACCAGGAAAGAAAATCAAAATCAGTTCTCTCTCTCTCTCTCTCTCTCTCTCTCTCTCTCTCTCTCTCTCTCGATGTTCTTGGGCTTTCTGGATTAGCCCACACTGGTAGGCATGTCACTAGTGTGCCTACACGCACCTCTGCATAGATATATGTAGGAACATGTGCCCACGTACATGGGCACAGATGGACCCAGAGAGCCTTAGGAAAAATGTCCAGGTAAAATGAAAGAACGGGGCAGGTAGAGGGTTGAGCTGAAGCCTGGACTCCAGGCCAGTGTGATGGGATTCAGCAGGTATGTCCTCTAGGGCCCAGAGGAACCTTGCTACCCTACCCATAGTGGCCACTCTGCCCCAGCTGAGGCATGGCTGTAGAACATCAAAGTGTGTCCCAGAGAGCAACAGTGCCCAGGAAGGGAAGAGTAAAAAAGAGGCATCAGGACAGAAAAGATTCTGTGTCAAACAAATATGGAAAAGCCCAGTTAAACCGAAGTAAATAGTTTTTTGGTTTCTGGTTTTCTACTGCAGGACTTCTCAGAGCAGTAAGCTAATGTACAGGCAAATTGCTGAGGATGTGTGTGTTTCTGTGTCTCACAGTCTATTGTGTCTCCCAAACAAATTTAACCACAAAAGTATTTCTTTGCAGAATGGCTCAGGGGAAGTGTTCACTCTGGAGAATATGGCTTTGAGTTTTCTCCAGGCCCTGACCTCAGCCTTCTTCCATTGCCCTCACATACTGGAATCTTCTTGCCCAATTTCTGAAGTCCCAATGTAGAGGGTTGTTGGGGGTCACAGACCTTGCTGCCCGGCCTGTCACCTGTTTCTGCAGTCTGTTCTCTGTCCCCTCAGCCTCCATGCCCTCCCCACGCTTGTGGAATTCATCAGTGAAGTGTCAGAGGCTGGCCACCCAATTCCCCTTCAGACCTTCCTACTGAGGCCAGTCCTGGAGGCAGGGGCTCTCTTCAGATCCCCTCAATGCCATTCACCTGATCCTGAGGCGGGTCAGTTAAGGTGGTGGCAGAGGGGCCCACCCCAGTGCCTGTGGACCTGTGCTATTCCACATGAAGGAGTTCCTGTTCATTACCACCCTAACTCATTAGAGCAGCACCAGGCCCAGGAGGATGAAGAAAGAGAGCTGTGCAAATTAATGAGCGACCAAATTAAACATGTTCCCTCAGCCAGCAAGAGGTTCCAGTTGATCAGCTGAGGACTAGGGATTTGAAAGTGGGAAGTCCCTGCCCCATGGGCCAGAGACCCTGAGGCAGCCATCTCTTACTGTTCCTTAAGGCAGCCCGTCAGGAGCAGGGTTGCCAAATTTAGCAAACCAAAATACAGGGCACCCAATTGCAATCTGAATTTCAATACTTGTACTGTTAGTACAAGTATATCCCATGCAATATTTGGGACATACTTATACGAAAAAATTATTCATTGCTTATCTCACATTCAAATTTAACTGAGGCTGGGAGTGGTAGCTTATGCCTGTAATCCCAGCACTTTGGGAGGCCGCGGCGGGCAGATCGCCTGACGTTGGGAGTTCGAGACCAGCCTGACCAACACGGAGAAACCCTATCTCTACTAAAAATACAAAATTAGCCGGGTGTGGTGGCGCATGCCTGTAATCCCAGCTACTTGGGAGGCTGAGGCAGGAAAATCACTTGAACCTGGCAGGCAAAGGTTGCGTTGAGCCAAGATCACACCATTGTACTCCAGCCTGGGCAACAAGAGCAAAACTCCGTCTCAAAAAAATGAAAAATAAAAAAAATTTTAATTAACTGAATGTCCTGTACTTTATCTGGTCAACCTAGTCTGGAGGGTCCCAAAGCTCCAGGAGCTGTGGCACAGATCCAGTCTGGGACAGGGACAAGCATCGTAAGGGCGAAGACGAAGAGAACTAGCCCGCAGCCCCAGTCCCACCAGGTAAGGGGTTAATTCTCCTTTATCTCTGAGGACCTGATTCCCTTGTACCCTTGAGGGCCTTGAGGAAGCAATGAGGTGCCAGTGAAAGGGCTCTGCCTGGATTGGGAGGCAGGAGCCCCGAGGGCAAGTCCCACTACTGCTCTGGTCTCACTGGGTGATCCTGGGACACCCAGCTCTCTTCTGCTGCAGAGCAAGATATAAAGGCCCTGCCAGTGCTGATTCTACCAGTCTCTGTCAGAAATGCCTCTGACTGACTGGAGAGACTATGGCCACCAAGGCCCCCCTTCCCCCATAGGCTCCGTCGCACTAATGCTGGGAATATGGAGGTGCATGGCATCCACTCCAGGGGATGGTATGTGTGTCTGCTGCTCACCTTTCTCTACAGAGAAGGCTTAATCATATTATCCTGCATGCAAGAGAGCAGGGTGGGCCCATTTTATAGATGGGGAGAACAAAGCCCTAAGAGATTTCTAGCTGAGTCAAAACAGGAACTTCGGCTTCCGTCAGGAGCCCCATCTTTTCTCCTTCCTCACTCTGGGTGGATCCAGATGGGGGCAGTCAGCCCTGCCCCACATGGGCGCCTGTGTTGTTAGTGATGTCACTAGAAAGGCAGTTTGGATCGTTCCAGCTGCTCCCCTGCCCACCCCGCTCCCCACGCTTCAGTGGGCGGAGAGCTTAGGGTTAGCCATATTGTAAGGCCAGATGTGGATTTGGGTTCTAATTCTCTTCTCTTTTTTCCCCCTGAGGTCTAAATCCTTTAAGTCTTTCTTTTTGCTTCCTGAGGAAGGGAAACACATGGGCTTGAGTGGATGGGGCTTCTCTGCTTCCAGCTGCCATAGTCAAGCTCCCCAGACCCAGACCCAGACCCAGACCCAGATATGTCTCCAGCCTGATCTGGCCAATGAGGCTCTACAGCAGTGCCACCCAGGCCCCCAGTGCCAGGCATATTTGGGGGCTATTCCTGGACTGTAATAAGGCACCACTAGGCTGGGTGCGGTGGCTCACGCCTGTAATCCCAGCACTTTGGGAGGCCAGCGGGCAGATCACGAGGTCACGAGTTTGAGACCAGCCTATCCAATATGGTGAAACCCCGTCTCTACTAAAAAGTACAAAAATTTGCCGTGCATGGTGGTGGGCGCCTGTAGTCCCAGCTACTCAGGAGGCTGAGATAGGAGAATCGCTTGAACCCGGGAGGCGGAGGTTGCAGTGAGCCGGGATCATGCCACTGCACTCTAGCCTGGGCGACAGAGTGAGACTCCATCTCAAAATAATAATCATAACAACAACAACAACAACAATAATAAGGTGCTCCTGCCAGAGAAAGCAGACTTCCAACCTTCTCTCTGAGGGACAGGACACTCTCTGTTGCTCCTGGAACACCCTCTTTCCCCATCCTCCAGCACCAAATAGCACCCACACCATCACATTTTTGCTGGTGACTGACTCATTCACTGAATGTAATTCAGAAACACAAATAATAATCATGGCTTGTATCTGCATGTTAGGGCTGAATGGGACCTGATAGAATATTTAGTCCAATCCCCTTTCTATGACAAATGGGGAGACTAAGGCCCAGGGGGAGGAAGGGACTTGAAAACATGTGTTCAACATCTGCCAAGCACCATGTAAACTTGATGAGTAAGGCCCAGTGAGCTCCATTTTATAGATGAGGAAAACTGAGAGCTACAGACTATAACTGACTTATTCAAGGCCACACAGCCGGAAAGGGACTGAACCAAGATTTGAGCCCTAGTCTCTGCCTCAAAAGCACATGCTCCTACCACCACCAGGATGCTGCCTCTGCATGCTTGGCAGGGCCCCAAATGAATGATGCCCTGCTCTGGCCTGCAGGACTGGGTGCCCCTGACAGCCAGTTGGTGGCCACAGAGGAAGCTTTCCTTACTTCTGTGCTCACACTCACCTTTTCACACTGCACTCTCTTCTCTCAGCCCTCACCCTCACAAAATTATCCACCCCAGCTCTACCACTGCCAGGCCAGGAAGCCCCTCCTGTAGCCTGGCCCCATTCCTTAGCACTGTGGCCTGCTGTCCTTGCCCTCTGGAGGGGATCAGACCATCCCTATAATCTGTAAAGCACTATCCCTTAGGTGGGATCATTTAGGTCTCACTCTGGGTGATTGGCACTATCTCTATTTTATGCCTGAAGAAACTGAGGCTCAGCGAGGTTACTCACGTGCAGTCTTGAACTCGCCATCTCATTGATTCCATTCGCAGAGCTCTCTTTTCATCTCAACTCAAACACCTCAACTCTAGTCTCCACTGGAATTCCAAGCATGAAAATAACAGATGGCATTTGTCCAAAAGTCCCTCCCTGTCTCGAGTCGCCGACTCTGTGCTCTTCAGCCTTCCCTGGGGATCTGTCCTCACTGCCATAGCCCTGTCCTGTCTCTTGGTTGGGAGGCGAAGGGGATGACTCAGTTCTAGCTCTAGCGTTGGGCCAGTGCCCCATTGATTGAGACCTGTGTCATAGGTGCCCCTGCCTAGCACCCCCCCCTCCCATGACCCTGGGGTGATGGCTGTCAGCCCAGGCCTTGGCCAATCCTGCTCTCTAATCTAGTCCCCTCTCAGCTTCCAAATGTCCTCATCCAGGCTAGCAGGAGAGCTCAAGTGGGAGTTTCCACCCCTCAGATCCCCACCCCTTACTCCCGTTATTAGTGAGACGCAGAGAAGTGAAGGGAAGACAGAGATACAGTTAGGAAAGGGGGAAAGGCAGGGGAAAAGGGGAGAGACAAAGCCCAAAAGACAGGAGAAGGAGGAGGAACAGGAAGAGGAGAGAAAGCCAGAGACAAAAGGACAGCGACAGAGAAGGAAAGGAAAGACATCCCTCCATTGTTCTCCAAGGACAATCAATTCTGTTGCTGGCAGGCAGCTAAGTTTCCTTCAGGAGAGAGGCTCTTTATTGCATCATCAGCACCTAGCAGAGTGCCGGGCATATAGTAGGCGCTCAACACATGCTCGCTCATTTGAAGGAATGAATGAAAGCCCATCTGTCCTCACTGGCTGTCCAACTCATCCCAACCTCACTTCCTCTGAGCTCCAATTCCGTTTTGAGGAGTTGTAGTGCTCTTCATCTGGTGCCTGGCATGGCCTGCCAGACTGTCAGTTCTCTTTCCATGTGCTTATGTCATAGATTCCTAGACTGTCAGAGCTGGCAGAGCCCTCAGACAACTTCAGCCCACTCCTCATAGTACAATGGGGGGCACTGAGGCCCAGAGCCGGGAAGGAACTTGTGCTGTGTCACTCAGCAGAGCTGGAAGTAGAAGGCTGTATGCATTCTGGCTGCCCTGGGGTTCAGTGCATTGCATCCTGTGGCTCTGGACCTCCCCAGCGAGCCCATCTGCAGCTGTGCTGTGGGTGAGGTCAGAAATCTTTGTTCTGCAGAAGAGATGACAACTCCCTGTCTTCACAGTCTGGTGGACAGCCCTGGCCAGGTGGGGGCCCTGCTCCCAGGGGAGGACTACAGGCAGGATGCTACCGAGGCTCTCCTCTCCAGTGAGTTGAAGGTGGGGGTCCAGGAATGAAGGGAGCACTCACCAGGACCAGGACCCTGACACAGTCTCCCCGCCCATCCATCCTACCTTTCTCTCCTGACTGCCATGGGGTTCTCATTCACTCTGGAGTCGAAGCCCTGAACTTGGGCTCCGACAGACTTGGATCTTCTACTTCCTAGCTGCAAATCCCTTCACCTCTCCAAGCCTTGATTTTCTTGTCAGCAAAATGGGCTAACTACCATTCCAATTTCATATAATTTGTGTGAGACTTAAAGGAGATAGTGTACATCCTGAGAATGGCATAGCACCTGTCTGGCACACAATGAATGCTCAATAAATGTGAGTAATTATGGGGCCCTCTTTCACCATCCTGCTGACCCCACCTCCTTTCATCCTACTGGCTTCTTGCATGGTCTTGAAGTACCCCACTACCTGCAGCCACTGAAAAGGCAGTTTCTGGCCCCAGGGCCCCCAGGTCTCCTTGAGCTTTCAGTGCGACCTTGGGCAGCCCACTTCACCTCACTTCCCTTACCCTTCAAAGGCCTTCGTGGTGCTTCCATATACATCAAGGGACCCTCAGCTTTTTCCAGGTTTAATATTGCATTTCTAGAAACCATCTTTCTGTATTGAGCTGGGTCGGTCTAGAGTCTGGCCTAAATCCTCATGTTTGGATATGTATGTGTGTGTGTGTGCATGTGTTCATGTGCACTCCTAGCGGGAGGGCTGGGAAGTCCCAAACTTCCCCCTTTTCTCAGGCCAGTTTCTCTTCCACAGGGCAAGAAGCTTGTGGCTAGCTAGGATCCAATCTCCCTGGTGCAGACTGGCTGCCACCTGCCTGCCAAAGGGACAGTAGATCTTGTTCTCTGCACCCAACCAGTCCCACCTGTGGTCCTCCACCAAGCCCACCTGTGGTCCTCTGCGAGCAGCACCATCTACTTGGCTACATCCTCCCAGCCTCAGGACTTGCCTTTCCACCAGCCCCTGCCAGGGCTTTCTCCTGACTCCTCTCCTTCTGCTTCTCAGTGCGGGACCCTCTGTGGTCCCCCAGTACCTCACCCCACCACACACATACACACACACACACTCCCTACAGCCAGCTCTCCGTCTCCTGTCCCTGTCCTTTCCTCCTTTTCCAAGACAAATCCAAAAGTCTTGGTTCCTGTGCCTGACTTGCTGTGTGATCCTGAACAGTACACTTCCTCTCCCTCTCTGCCTCCCTTGAACCATTTGTGAAATGAGGGGAATCACACCTCCTACCTGTCAGCATTGCTGCAGCCTCTACCACAGTCCACAACAGGGAGGAGAAATGGGATAGACAGGTGGTTGCTGGGGCAGGTCGTGCCACTGTGGCTGGTCCTATTGGCACAGTACCATGAGGTTGCAGAGTCCTGGCAGGGACTTAGAAGCAACAGAGGTAACCTACCCTTGGACATCAGCATGCCCTCCACAGGGTCCCCACTAAGGGGGCTTCCCAGGAGGACTATGGGCTCCCTCCGCCCTTTTGAACTGTCCACACAGATAATACAAGGACATCCTGATGTGGGTCCTCTGTCCCTGGTCTGCTCCCCAACTGTAAATTTGCATATAAAGTTGTCTCTGAGGAAGCCCCTTGGGCCCAGGGCTGTGGCGAGGCCAGGGCCTGCGGCCAGCCAGGTGGCTTCCATTAGGTGCCGGCCAGCCCAGGACAGCAGAGCCGCTAATCCCAAGGTTTATGGGGCAGCCCTGCTCGCCAAGGCTCAAGGGCCCAAAAAGCAAAAATGCAATTTCCAAACCCCTCACAGTTTTTCCTCGATTTTTGTACTGCTTCCCACTGGACTTTCTTTTTCATTCCTTGTTTTTGTCTCCCTCATCCTCTCAATCTCACAGTGCCTCCCTCTGCTCTCTGCTGGGCCTCCAGGCTCTCTGACTGCCTCTCCCCTCTCTGCTGACCAACTTTCTCCATCTTCACAAAGAACTTGTAGGTATGACGCTGTGGTTGCTATAACTCTGAACCCCCTTCTTCTTCTTGTGCTCTTGCTCTGGGCCTTCTCTGTCCCCCTAAGACTAAGTCATTCATTCTCCCCCTCTCCCTTCTTGTCTTTCCTGGCTCAGCTGCCTCTCCTTCCTGGGCAGCAGCAGGGGCCTCGGTGGGCAAAGTGGGGAGCAGATGTGGGATGCCCTGCACCCCCACTGCTACCTTAGCAGACAAGGCTCATGGCAGCCCAGTGGATGGGTGAGCAGACAGATGAGTGGGTGGTGCAAGCCCTCCCAAGCCAGGCCTGCCAAGCACACAAGCACTTAGCCTGCCTGGCTGCACAGACTTCAGCAGGGGTTTTGACTGACAACAGGAAATAAAGTAAAACACATAAAAGAGAAAAAAGTGCAGCCACCCAGCAACTGAATGCAAGCAGAACAGTAAGCAAGCTGGTTGGGCTTGGAGGGTGCTGGATAGACAAGACAGGCACAGAAAGGGAAGACCTTAAGTACTGGGTACCTGCCTCATGCCAGGGCTCTGGACCAGGCTGGATCTGCACAGCAGTCCTGGCACAAAGATAAGGAAATGAGGTCCCAGAGAGGCTAACTGGCTTTCCCAAGGCATCTCTTCTAAAATATCCTTCACTCCTTCTGAAGGACTCTTCTGTCACTGTCCTGCCCCAGGGTTCCAGGCTCTTCTTTCTCAGGCCTGTCCTCTGCATGGGGCCCCACTGACAGGGCAAACTGCTTAGATAAGGCCAGTTGCCAGGACAGCCTGTCTTGACCATTGCTGAAGTATTGGTCATCTTCGGGGTTTCCCCTGTTGTGCTCCTATCAGCTGCTTCCACTCCAGGCCACACCCCTTGGGGTCACAGTGGCCTCTACTCTAGTCCCAGGGCAAAGTTGCTCACCCTCTTGGTGCTCTTTGCTCCTGGATCCACAAGCTTCTCCATGGCCTGGGGTTTAGGCCCATAACTCAGCATCTGAACCTACCTCAGTGGTCTCAGTGGACTTCCTGAGCTCCATCCAAGACACTTGCGCCAATCAGCCTCTTCTCAGCTACTCCACCCTGTCTCTTTCCCCCCCAGTTCCTCCCAGCTCTCCCCCATATTCCACACCCACCATGCTCCAAGTCTGGCATTCTCTTTTTCCTTTTGATCCATTTTCCTCATCTGCCTTTGCTATCAGTCACCTCTCCCCATTTTCCAGACACCTGATGAAGGGAAGACAGTGACCCCAGCTCCCAGTACCTGCAGAGCAAGGTAGCAGCCATCATAGGAGGTTGAAGCCATATCCCAAAGCTCCTAGCAATATCCCTGGGGAAGGGAGAGCAGGAAAGGGAGCCTACAGATAAGCAACTTCCCTCAAATCAGCTGGTTGCAAGGAAGGCAAAACTTGAGGTTAAGGTGGAGGTTTCAGGTCTTGGTTACATGCTGAGAGAGGATTGCTGCCCCCTTCTCCCAATGCCCATGGGAGAGTCTATGTGAGTGACACTTCTAGAGCACAGAGAATACACTGAGAATGGTGCCTCTGGAGTTGGGGGCTCCACTTCCCTCCTACCCAGAATCTCCTATCCAAGTATTGCAAGGCAAGGACTTATCTCTCCTCTTCCATGGCTACCATCTTGGGCCACGCTGCCATCACCTCTCCCCTGACTCCGACAACAGCCTCCTCTCTCTATGCTCCTACAATTAATTCTCCACACAGCAACCAGAAAAATCTTTCAGACATGTAAATCAGATCACAGCAAACCACAGCTCAAAATCGTCCAATGGCTTCTTCTGTCCTTAGAATAAACTTAGGCTGGAGTTCGTGGCCAACATGGTGAAACTCCGTCTCTACTCAAAATACAAAAAAAATGTCCGTGTGTGGTGGCACACGCCTGTAATCCCAGCTACTCAGGAGGCTGAGGCAGGAGAATCACTTGAACCCAGAAGCCGAGATCCCGCCCCTGTACTCCAGCCTGGGCGAAGAGCCTGACTCCGTCTCAAAAAAAAAAAGAAAAAACAAAAGGAATAAACCTAGGCTGCTTACACACCCCTTGAGGTGCTTCATGATCTGGTCTTCCAGCTCCTGCTTCTCTACTCCCCCAACCCACCCATCTACCGCCACCCCCAAGCACCTCCTTCCTTCCCCCATTCCTGTCCGCAGGCGGGGCTGAGAAAAATGGACATTCTGCCATCAATGATAGACTGGATTAAGAAAATGTGGCACATATACACCATGGAATACTCTGCATTCATAGAAAAGGATGAGTTCATGGACACTCTAGTTCTGGAAGGGAGGACCGCACAAAAACCCTGCCAATCAACTGACCTTTCTCTAATGGTCGAGGGAAGCCGACTAAGGAGTCTTTGAGGGGGCGGTGATGGTAGGGAATTTAGGGGGTGGAGAGATTTGAAGAAAAGTTAGGAAAGTTTGTGCTGAACCTGGATCAAGCAGGAAGGAGAACAATATGCGCACCTGAAGGAAAGAAGGCCACCGACTTGCCTCGGCACCCACCCTGTGCCCCGCCATTCAGACCCATTTTCTCTTTCCGGCTTCACCACCGCGGAGTGTGTTCTGCTAGTTCCATTTCACAGACGAAGAAACTGAGGCTCTGAGAAAAATGAAGTGAACTGCCCGAACTGCCCCGGGTCACACAGCTGAGCCCAGCTGCCAGCACAGGCCTGTGGGACTCTTTTCACGCCTGGGGCTCTGAAGAGCTGCTTGGGAACCATCAATTACTGAATCGAAGCAATTGAGGGAGCCCAGCGCGGCTTCGCCGCCTGCCCTGGCGGTTGCTCGAGCCCCTCCTCTTCTGCGGGCTGAGGCCTTTAGTCATTTACACTTTGAAGGCAGCCTATTCTCACCAGCAGCTTTCTTGCCCGCACATTTGCATTTGGAGCCTTTCATCTGATCTCTCGGAATTAAAGGCTTTGTCTCCAATTAAAAGAATTCCAGGCCCGAGGAGCCCGGAGAGGGAGGGGAGGGGGCTCCGGGCCCCAGGACTTCCTTCCCAGCGCGCCTGGCCTCGAACCGGCTCCGCCGGCTCCAGCTCAGAAGGCGGGGTGGCCCAGAAGGCCTGATTTGGCCGGATAAAACGAGGACCGTCTCAGGGATCCTACTCTACGCTTTAACCCTGCCGAATTCTCTGGTCATCCCGGGCGGAGCCTCCCAGCAGCCTAGAACGCAGTTGGTCCGGTACCGGGAGCACGGGTGGAGCTGGCTCAGGCAGCCTCCCAATCCCGACTCTAATGTTTATTGGCTGTGTGCTATTGGGCAGCCGGGCTCTCCCCTTGGAGCCTCAGTTTCCTCCTCTACAAAATGGGAGCAAGGGAATCTGTAAAGGGTGGGCCCCACCTGCCCAGGGCAGAGGAAAGGGTTTGATGTTAAGAGGCAGGGAAAGAAATGCAAACTCCAGATGTGTCCTTCTGTCCCTTTGGACAAAAGCTTTCTTCTATGTGTGCCTCAGGCTCCCCCTTGTAAAACGGGCAGTTGGGTTTGGAGGGCTTTCCTCCAACTCAGAAATATTATGGGATGCTGAGTCTCCTGGACACATTCAGTCAGCTCCCTCCCTCTTGCCCTGACCCCAGCCTGGACTTGGTCCCCTCCCCCATCATTATAATACTTTTGTCCCAGTTCTCTAGGCCACCCTGGCTGCACATTAGATTAACTTAGGGAGATTTATGAAAATACCAATGTCAAGCCCCAGAGATCCCGATTTAATTGTTTTGGGGTGGGGCCAGGGCCGTTTTTCAACGCTCCCCAGGTGATTCTAGTGTGCAGCCAAGTCTGAGAACCACTGCCCTAGGCCGCCCAGTACCTCTGCCTCAGGCAACTCAAGGGTTGAGAGCGGGAACCTGGACCCTGGTTCCGACCTTTCCCCATGGTAACCCTGGGTAAGTCACTTGCCTTCTCTGTGCTGCAGTTATTTCAGGTATAGAAGATGAGATTGAGGGGATTAAATGAGATCATGCATGTAAAGCGCTGGCTGGGCACAGACGCAGTCCTCACTCACCAAATCCTGTCTCTAGCGTCTCATTTCCAATGTGGAGTTGACTCTGGGCTCCTCTCCGCAACCCTGAGAGGGCAGTAGGTTAAAGAAGCAGACATTACACATGGGTAGACTGAGGCCCAGAGGAGAAGTGACTCACCCAAGGTCATGTAGTTAGAAGGATCCTAGAAGATCCAGAGTTCTTGCAGAGTGGGAGATGGCACCATCTTTAAGTGTGCAGCCTCTGGAGCCACACTGCCTTGGATTCAAATTCTGCGTCCATCACTTATTAGCTGTGTGAACCTGAGTTGCTTATTTTCTGTGCCACAGTTTTCTCATCTTTAAAATGGGGACAATAACAGCACTCACCTCCTGGGCACTCATCAAGCTAGTTCCCCCTTTCCCAGCCCCAGCCACCTCCTACACTGTAAGTCAGAAAGCCCAGGCCCAGAGAGGGGAAGAGACTGGCCCAGTCATACAACGCGTTAGAGGCAGAGCTTGGTCAAAACTCAGTTCCCCTCACCTTTCCAGGTGGCCTCCTGGTGTAGGAACCAGCACTAGTTTCTATAGCTCATACAGTCCTCTCCACTCGCTAAGAACAGTAAAACCTTGTATGGACAGGTCATTGGCAATTTTCTGTCTCCCAGCGTTCATGGAGAAAAGCAGCAAAGGAATAATTTTCATTCTCTCCCAGGCTTTCTTATTTTCTTTTCTTTCTTTTTTTTTTTTTTGCTTTCTCTGTGCTCTCTCTCAAGCTGGCTCTTCACTTGCTCTGATGCTTCTCTTCCCTTCCATTTTCTCCCTGTTTAATTCCCTCTGGTAACTCAAAACCATCTGAATGGATTTAAATAAACCTCTCCTCAAATAGTCTCCTTCAAGGGGGAGAGGATGGAAAGTTCAGCCTGAAGGGAGAGTTTCTCTGATGAGTCTAGTGAACGCTGACAGTAGGCGGGGGAGGGGCGGGGGGAGGCACAGTGACTGATGGTGGTGATTGACCTGGGCGGGAGCTGATGGTGTGGCAGGGGTGCAGGGGGTGCTGGCTTGGATGACAATGTGGAGGCATGAGCTGAAGAAAGGGGATGCAGCTGGCCAGGGCTGAAGTAGGGGGCGGGGTGTGTCCATGAATAGGGTCTCAGAGGAGTCAGCACCTGGGGAGTCATAGAACAGCCTCACTTGAGAGGCCCAGAAGGCTGGTGTAATCCACTTCAACTCCTGCTCCTCCCCCAACACACACACACACACACACACACACACACACACACACACCCCAGATGGAAACGGGCCTTTCCCAAGGGGTTCAGGAAGCATTGAGCAGTGAAAGATCCTGTTAAATGGCAAAAGCACCACCTGGAGAGGGAATATCTTACCTCATTGGCACCAGTGAGTAACATCACATATGAGTTTATCATTTACCCCAACAGTGTGTATTACATATCTACAGTCCCTAAGCACAGTGACAGGCTGAATAAGTGAAAATAATAATCATAATAATAGCAGCCAACCATGTCTGAGTGTTTACCATGTGCCAGGCACTGTTCCAGGTATTTCACATGCACAGATTCACTAAATCTCACAACGCAGTGAGGTTGGTACAGTTAAAACCCCCATTTTGCAGATGTGGAAAACTGGGCCCAGAGAAGTTAAGAAACTTGTCCAAGATCATTCAGCTAGTAAGTGACAGAGATGGGTTTAAACTTGGCTGTTTGGCTTCAGAGCTCACGAACTTAACTACTCTCATATGCAGAGATGAACAAAATGGGTCACTCCCTCAGAGAGCTGGCAGTCTGGAGGACATGCCCTCCTAACAGCAAAAAACAACCCTTCAGGGTAGCAAATGATGTCATATAAATAACCCTAGGAGTCAGGAAACTGCATTCAAATTCTGAGCTGTGTGGTCTTGGGCAAGTTACTCGACCTCAGATGCAAGGAGCCATAACCCTTCCTCACAGGGTTGTTGGAATAATCCATCGAATGTGAAAGTGTTTAGTAACCCAAACAGAGCTGGAGGGAAGGGATCGTTACTGGTAGTGTTTTCTATCCACCTGCTCATGACCTATCATGTTCTGTTCCCCATCCGCCAATATATATACCTGTGTACTTACCCAGCTTTGAACCTCTGTCCTCCAAGGCAACAGTACTCAGCTCCCAGCAACACCCCACAAAAACACTCCTACTTGTAGACATGCACACACCTCTCCCTGCACACACGCTCCTTGTGCAAATGCACAGCCCTATTCTTGCACACATGTGACTATCCCTATGTACACAAACCCTCCCTTGAAATTCTGTCAGCAAGAGCCCTGTCTACAGGGTTCGGAAATGCAATTCTTGTGCAACTCAGCTAATCTTTCTCTCACATGGGGGCTGTAGGCTGGTGGGCATCAGCAGAGAATGGGGTGGTGTAGGGTACAAAGTACAGTGTGGAAGAGACCGGTCAGGAAGGCAGCAGAGACCTGCTCAGGCCCTGCCTTTCAAGCAATCTGTTTAGCCCTGCAGCTAAGGAGCCCATTAGCGGTGGCTTCTCATTTCAGATTTCCCAGCATGCCATGGCTCGCAGACTGCACACTGTTTATTTGGAGAAGCCGAGAAAACTTGTTTGTATAATTAGAGTGGGGACAAGGGCTGCCCTTGAAGGGGTTCTCTGCAGGAGATCTGGGCTTGCAGCAGACGCCAGCTCCAAGGTCCCGCCACCCGCCTGAGGAGCACCCGGCTGGAGCCCAAGAACAACAGAGGCCAGCAAGCTTGAGCTGGCTGGGCTGCAGGGCCTCCACTGTGGCCTCTCTGGCCCCCTCTCTTGGTGGTAGCTGATTGGACAGACCACCGTTGTTCCACCAGGGCCCCCCTAGGACCAAGTAGAGAAGAGAGAGGGTCAAAGTGCCAATGAAGCCTCCATGGGGTGCAAAGGGCCCAGGCTTTGGATTTAGATATTTGCTTCACTGGGCCTCGGTTTCCTCATCTGGAAAACGGGGATGGTAATACGCCTATTGGAGCATGGTGACTGGAAAGAGAAGTGACATCTGTGTCAAGGTCTGGCAGGATGCCACAGTGTCTCATAGATGCCTTCCTTCCCACCCTTTTCTGGGATGGACCTTCATTTCTTGTTTCTTTTACATCTAGATAATTGCCGTTTGAAGAGTTAGTTTTAAATCTATTCACCTTGGACTTTTCAATGACTTCTAACATAGTATTTCTGAGTCCAGACAATTTGTTTCCTTCTCTCTCTAAGGAGCTCTCTCTCTCTAAGTCTTTTCTCCTATTGCCTTTGATTGTCAGAAATTCTGATTGGATCTAAATCTGTCCTCATGAAACAACTATTCCCCCTTTCCCATCCCCATACCGAGGTCTGAGTTCTACTTCTCATCTGTAGGCTGGCCACTCTTGACACAAGTCCTAGAGCTCTGAGCCAGGGGTCCATGATCGGGGAAGATCCCCACCTAACTAACAGAGGTTCAGACTGGAGCCTGTTCCTTCAGGCCGGGCTGAACCTTGTATTCTATGGCCTAGCCTCGGCACCACACTGCCTTGCCCTCCCTCTCCAGAGCTGCAGCCTTAAAGTTCAGATGGCCATCCGGGCAACCTTCTTCCCTGGTCCTGTCAGGTTGTTGTGGGGTAAGGAGCAACTATCTGTTTAGCTCCTGGGGAAGGAGCTGAAGTTTCCATTTGTACCTCACTTTTGCCATCTGTGAAATGGGGAACTGGGCTAGATAAACTTCAAGACACGCCATGATCTCAGTGAATGCTCACAATCGTCTGTGACGTGGGTAGAGAAGTACCAGGGTCACCAGGCCACAAAGCATCAAGGGGCAGAGCAAGGGTTCCAGTTCAGGTTAGGTTGACTCCAAAGTGCTCTTAAGTCTCAGAGAGATACATACACAGAAAACAAAGAAAAGGCAGGAGAATCAGCTTTCTGGCTGAGAGGAAGCAGCATTCATTCATTCATTCATTCGTTCATCCATTTCTTCTTTTCATTTATTTTCATTATGAAATATTTCAGACACACATGAAGGTTTCAAGATTGATGCAACAGCTCCTTTTCACCATCATTCAGCTGAAGAAATAAAACATGGATGTTTCAGATGTGTCCAAGTTAACACATGTAACTGGAGTTTATTCATTTTTCACTGCTGTATTGGTATTCCATTGTATAAATATATTATGACTTATTCATCTGGTCTCCTGATTATGAACCTGTAGGTAGCTTTGCATAATTGAAGACAAGGAAGAGTGCTGCTGTGAACACCCTTATATGTGTCTCCCAATGGACACATGTGTTAGCATTTCTCTGGGATCTTGCTGGATCTGCATGTGCGTGCTCATCTTCACCTTTACAAGCACTACCAAGTTGCCCTGTTCATTCATCTCTTCATAGGGCAAATGTTTACTGAGCACTTCCTATATGTCAGGCCCTGGTGTGACAGCAGAGCTGGAGGAGCCATCTCCTTTAAAGTGAGAAGCAGAGGAAAAGGGTTAGACTTAGTTGGAAGGAACTCGGAGAGATGTAAGTAGGCAATTGCCAAGAATTTGTGGAGAACTCTATGGAAAGAGCTTTCAGGTGGTTTATGCCATCTTACTTTGGGACACATAGGGGAAGGGGAAAGACCTTTCCCTCCCAGTCAGCTCCCTATGGGATGCAATCATGAGAGCTTGGGGCTGGCAGTCAGCAGGTCTGGGTATTGGTCCTGGATCTGCCTCAAATTCATCATGTTCTGCTGGCTAGGTACCTTTCCCACTGTGGCCTGAATTTCTCCTCAGTACAAGGCAAGGAGGCAAAACAATGCTTCAATCTGTATTGTCTACAGTCAACAGATTTGGGTTGTAAGAATTAATATATCACGTTACCCTCCAGAGCCTTGATTTTCTTTTATTTAACCTGGGCTTGCTAATCTTTGCTAGTATTCCTGGAGTATTCCTGGCAGCCTTGGGAGATGGGAGGTGCCCACTCCCGAGGCTGCCAGGAATAATCCAGAAGGGTTCATTGTTATACTTTGAAGCATTGTTCTCCCTTAGGTACATTCTGGTCAGGAGGCAGTGGGATGGCAAAGATGACCCTTGACTTCCCTGCCGGTTTCTAACTTGCTCCTCCCATTTCTGCAGGGTCTCTTTCCCAGACCCTGCTCCCACTTCAAGTCAACCATCTTCACACACAAAGTATAAATGTAAAAAAAATAAATAAACCTAGAGAGAGCCCGAGAACTGAAGCAAATTGCTGGCAAGCGCTGGCCACTGATTAGCATGCATAGTGGACATGCAACTGGGCATATCGGATAGAACTGCACTTTTCCGCAGGCTAGAGCTATCAGCATGGGCTGAGCTGGGGAGGGGTGCATGGTGGTGGGGGCAATGATGGTGCTCTAGTTGGACCCAGGGAGCTCATCTGCCAGGAGGGCCCCAGGCTTGCTCTCTCAGGCTGCTCGCTCCTCATCCATGCTCCCCAGACCTCATCAGGGGTTTCCCTGCAGCAAGCAAGAACCTAGCACCCACTCAAGGGAGATACAGAAGGTGCGGAAGTGGAGCCAGGTGGTCAGGGGCAGATAGGCCCAGGGTCTAGGGTCCACTGAGTGACCTTGGGCAAGCGCATTCATCATCCTAAGCCTCCACTTCCTCATCTGTAAAAGGGGAACAAGAATAGTAAATACCTTGTAGGGTTCTGGGGGCTCAAGGAGTTTAGAAGAATGCCTAGCAGTGACAAACACATAGCATGAACTTAAATAATGTGAGCCCTTTTCTGCTCCCGTCATCACTAGGTAAAGATCGCCCCACCCCATGTATGGGCACAGACCAGGAAAAGCATAAAGCAAAAGGAATGTCTGGAGGAATCCGTGGATAAAGAAGAAGAAAAAGTGAAAACAGCTCACATATATTGAATGCACTGCGTGAAGTGCTTTGCAGTCTTTATCACTTCATTTTAATGCCTCAGCAGTCCTTTGCAGATGAGGAAACTGAGGCACTGACAGGTTGTAACTTCCCCAAGGTCATGCAGCTACGTAGTAGCAGACCTGGCTGGTATTTAAATCCAGGTCATTTGATTTTAGTTGGGCCAAATACAAGACTCCCAAGTTCAATTTGAATTTCAGATAAAAAATGAATACTTCTGTAGTACATACTTATACGAAAAAGGACATACTTATGCTACAAAATATTCATTGTTTGTCTGGAATTGAAACTTAACTAGGCCTGCTGTCTTTTCATTTGCTCAATCTGGCACTTCTAACTCCAGTGGCTGCACTCCTTAATAGTACCTTAAAACAACTCCCACACTCTAAGGCCTCTGATGAACAGGTTAAGAATACGCCCCTGCCTGGGGCCCCAGGCTCTCTCCCACCCACCTGCAGTTCCACACCTGGTAACTACATTTGAAGAAGCACATAACCAGCCCCTCAGAACTTGGTTTTAATAGAGGAGAGACTGGATCTCAAACCTCAGTGGGGCCCTTAGCAGTCAGGGGGATCACTAAAAAGGGAGTGCCAGAGGAGCAGCTTGTTCCTCAGGGGCCTTGGGGACCCAAATCCCAGAGGCCTGAGTTGCAAGTCCATGGGGTAGAACAGTGGAAAGGGTACGCTTGCTCTGGAATGAGCGAACGTGGGTTTGAAGCTTGGAACTGCCACTGTGTGATGCTAGGCGAGTGACTTCACCCCTCCAAGCCTCATTTTCTCATCTATAGAACAACTATGAACAATAATAGCGCCTTTAACTCATGGGGTTATTGTGGGGAGTAAGGGAGATAAGGCATGGCACATTGTAAGCACTCAGTGAGTGTGACTTATTCTTACCAATCCCCTGGAGCAGTTCCCTCCCCTCACCTACCCTTACCCAGGGTTCTCTCCCGCTGCACTGCAAGCTTGAGATTTCTTTCAGGGTGGAGAGAGGGAGACCATGCAGCTGATGAGGGTCGGGCCTCTGGTGTTACTTCCCCTGCAGCTGCCGTGCTTGACATGTGAGGACACCTGCTCCCACCCTTCTCCCAGCCCCCATCCTGCCAGCCCCAGCTCCTGAATAATTCACGAAAATACCAATACCCCAGTTATCCTCTTTCATTGAATGGGAGCTCTGGACAAGTGGTTTCTCATCTAAACTCTGCTGTAGCTATGGCGAAGATCAGCTGGGATGGCGGGGGTGGGGGGCAGGGGAAGTGGGGGATGGCAGAGGCTATGGGATAGGGTAGGCAGGGCCAAGGGTTGAGGGGAGGAGCAAGAGGTGTAGCTTTATGGCTCCACCTCCCCCAAGCCCCCCATCCCTCCCATTGCTGATCTCCAACTTGGGAGACTTGGGAAAACTTGGGAAACACTGGAGAATTGTCTCTAGCCACTTTTCTTCTTTGAGTCTGTTTCCCCATCTGTGAAGTGCTGATACAATCCCCACATCATAGGGTGAGTGTGAGCAGAAAGTGAGAGGGTGGATGAGAAACCACTTTTTCAAGCTCTCGAACACTGTCCACAGGCAAAGCATTATCATTGCATCTGCGCCTTTGTTTTACCATCTGTAAAATGGAAGCCAGAATGCCTGCCTTCTAGGGGTGTTTTGAGGATTAAATAAGATGTCTTCTGGGCTTCTCAGGCTGTTTGCCCCAGCACAGAGCACCGCTGCCCACCCTCACTCCCCTTTGCCTGATTAATTCCTTCTCATTCTTCAGAGCTGCTCAAAGTGTTTCCTCTTCTGAGAGATTTTCCTGCCTTCCCCCAACCCCCATCACCCTCCCAGCTGGCTTGGGCACCCCGTACCCTGGCTTGTTTTACCCCCTGTCCAGACTCCCACTCCCACATTCTGTCCTGGCCCATTTCCTCGTCCGTTTCCATACTACTCAGCCAGGTCACATCTTGTTCCTCATTTTCCCCCTGCCAGCATGGGGCCTGGCATAGAGTCTGCACTCAGTAAACATTTGCAGAATGAGGAAAAGTGCCTCATAAACACCGACGTGTTGTCCAGATATGAGGGGTTGTTAGCAGGGCATCCCTTTGAAACCCAACATTCTTCCTAGCATCATTGGCATCATGACGGAGCTGCATTTTTCACCACTGGACCTCTCCTCCTCATCTGAAGCCTTTGTCCCTGGGAGTAGGCCTAGGGTGACACTGGGGCTGGTGGGGTGGGTGGGGGGCACCTGGTGGAATCTGGGGCCAGCTGGGGCAGTCTGTGAGCTTGCTCCAGCCTGTCTCCCGGGCCTCTGGTCTGCTGTTCTGCCCTGCCTAGCCCACTGCGTTCAGTTGCAGACACCTCATTATCGCAGCGATGCAGCCAAGCTGGAGGCAGTTCAGAGAAGAGCAGTGAGAGCAATGTGGGGAGGTGGGGGCCTGGCGCTGGTGCTGGCGGCGGGGGAAGGGAGCAGTCCCAGGGCCCAGGCTGGAGTTTGGCTCAGCAGGGCTCAGCGGGGAACCTGAGAAGTGCGGCATCTGTGCACCAGCGTCTGGAGAACGGGCCTCTTCAGCAACGGAAGAAATGAGCTAGCCACAAAGACGAGAAGCCAGGGGGACCCCGGCATAAGCCAGCGTAGGACCCAGCCATCTACCCTTTCCAACCTTCAAATGCCACTCCACCTGTTGCCACCTTTGCCACTACTGCTGTGACTGAGGAGAGGCCACATTCTTCGAGTGAGAAGCAAAGGGGAGAGGCCTGCTTCCCAGGAAGTGGGGAGGCTGGCAGTGCCCTCGGAAACCCACAGTCTGTGGAAAGTGCTTCTTGGTGATCTGGGCTGCTCCTGCTGTCTACTGCCCAAGATGGAAGGGAACTTTGAACACTGCTGAGCACCACCCTCCCCCACCCCACCCCCATCTTATTATTAAAAGACACAGGCCTAAGGAGGGCACTCTCTAAGTGAGGGACTTGGCCAACATTCCTTGAGTCTATGGTGCAACCTGGACTGGAACCTGGGTCTCTGGACTCCAAGTTTTGTTCTTTTTCCACCATGCTTCCAAGCTGTTTTTTTTTTTTGTTTTTTTTGTTTTGTTTTTTTTTTTTTGAGACAAGGTCTCACTCTGTCACCCACCCTCAAACTCTTGGGCTCAAATGCTCCTCCTGCCTCAGCCTCCTGAGTACCTGGTACTACAGGCATGTGCTACAACACCTGGCTAATTTTTTAAAGTTTTTGTAGAGATGGGTCTTACTATGTTGTCTGGGCTAATCTCAAATTCCTGGCCTCGAGCAATCCTCCTGCCTCAGCTCCCCAAAGCACTGGGATTACAGGCGTGAGCCACCGCGTCTGGCTTCACCATCTTTTCTCTCCCCAGGAACTGAGAGAGCTGCTGTCCAGACTGTGTGTATCCTGCCATCTGTCCAGGGACACACACTGTAGTAACATCACCCCACAGTCACACTCACACACCACATATACATAATACACTTGTTCCAGGTGTGATACTACTTTGGCTTTCCAAGACACCTTCCAGAATGGAATGGCATGAGATGTGGATCAAGCCCAAGACCTCTTGCCTCATGGTCTGTGCTCTTGCCTCTAAGCCTTTGCCCTTTTGGCCTCTCTGCCTGAAATATTTTACTCTGGAATTTGACCTGGCTGATTTCATCTCATCACCAACGTCACTCTTCTCAGAAGCCTTCCCTGACCACAGGTCACTCCCTAGCTCATCACGCTGTTTCTTGTTCTTTGCAGCACTGAGCACTCTTAAATCAGCTTGTTTGTAGTCTTTCCTACTCCCCCAAATGGAAACTCATTAAGGGCAGGAACCACATCTGGCTGGTGAAGGAAATCAAAGTGCTTTACCCCCAAATAGATTTCTTCGACATATTTTGAGATGGCTGTCCGAGGGCCAGGAAACAGAAGTGTCCCTGCAAAGCTGTCTTTCCTGGGGGCGATTTGCATCTGTGCAGAATCTGCATTGACGCAGCCAGGCCTTCCCTTATCAGGATCTGGGAAAGATAAGCTGAGAGTCTCACACCTTAAAGATCTGAAAGAAACATTCACCGTCTATTCTCTCTGAGGGCTGCTTCCTGTGAGGGTTCATCTACCTAAGGAGACCACCTTTGCTCCTCAGGCCTCCTCTTCTCCCCCTCCTATAACCTGTCCTGCCACCATAATCTGATTTACCACCATGACCTGTTTTTGGCCATGCCTCAAGGGAGCTCCCATTCTTTCTGTAACCTCAAGATAGTATAAAAGCTTTTGCACTCCATTGTGGGCTTGGGTAATCACTCTGAGATGCTCCCTGTCTACACATGTACACACGAATAAATTGTATGCCTTTCCCCTGCCAGTTAGCCTGCCTTTTGTGAGATGATATTTCAGCAAACCTTCAGAGGGTGAAGGGGAAGTTTTCCTGTGGCCCCTACACTGGTTTTCTGCTATAACCACAGCATCTAGAATAGTACCCTAGCACACTTGTGCACATACATACACACACACTCACACACACACATTAAGTGAATAAATAACCAAACTCAGAGCAAATATTTTTTTCTTCCAGAAAAAAAAACTCTAGCACATACATAGAGAACTCAAGCCCAGGCCTGAACTGGAGGAGTACTGGGCTAGTTGATTCATTCAATAAATATTTATTTATAACCAGGCACCGTTCTAGGCACTGGAGACACTGTGAGCAAAACACAGATCCCTGCCTCCATAGAGCCCATATTCCAGTGGGAGCTGATGATGATGAGGAAGGCAAGTAAGAAAATGATAGTGCATGTGAGAAGCTGATAAGTGCCCTGAAGAAAAATAAAGTAGGAAGGGGGGTAGGAGTGCTGGGGTTGGGGGGGTCACATTTTCTTTACTGCTTGTAGTAGGAGGACACCTAGGTGTGGAAATTTAAATATGGCAGCCTTTTCAGCAGAAATCTAATGACCCTGAGACAGCCAGCCTGAGGATATCAGAAGAAGAGTGCTTCAGGCAAAGGAAAGCACAAACACAAAAACCGTGAGGTTGGAGTGTGCCTGAGTGACTGAGGAGGTCTGGACAGCTGGAGCAGAATATTTGAAGGGGAGAGTAGTGGCAAGGGGGTCTATTGTCACAAGGCAGGCAACCCTCCTATCAGTGGCCTGTGCTTGAGGAGCCAGGAAGAATCAGGGACTGCAGAGCACTCAGAAATGCCTTCCAAGGAGTGTCTCAGACTCCTGCCTCTGCCACCTTTCCTGAATCTAGGGTCCTAGCCTGGCCCAGCTCCCTTGGGTGTCCTAGTTTGCTCTGCCCGTGGGCAAAGGATGCTTCCATCAGCTTGGCTGAGGACAAAGAGGGCTGCTGGCAATAACCCTTACATTTGCTTGCACTATGTCCCTTAATCCTGCCATAGCTTCCCCCAGCCTACCTTAAAGCAGTCAGGGTTGGTGACTTTAACCCCACTTGACAGAGAGAAAAAATGAGATATAGAGAGCAGGCCAGTGGTCAATGTTTACAAAGATTCTCATTGAATCTTCACAAGGACCTTGGAGTTCCAGCCTCTTTTGACAGATGGGAAAAGGGAGACACAGGCATGTTAAGTGAGATTTTTCTGAGGTCGCACAGCCAGATCATGTCAGAGCTGGAACTGCAATTCAGATCTTTCTATCTCTGCTCTTTCATGTTTTCCATGATACTGCTCAGCCTCTGCAGAAGGAGTGGGAGGTTGGGAGGTGAAGCCCAGGACACAGGTAGGTCATTTACACTGAGGAGGTGCTAATTAAACTTCATGGCATAATGGAAAGAATGTGGACTTTAGAATCCTTACAGACTGGAATTAAAATCCCAGAGTTGCTGTGTGACCTTGGGCAAGTTGCTTCTCTTTTCTGAGCCTCATTTTCTCGTGTCTAAAGCAGATTGAAAATCTCTACTTTGTGCAGTTGTTTCATGGATTCAGTGAAATCTTAGGTGGGCAAGTGCCCCATTTGGTGTCCAGCACATAGTCAATGCCTATCAGTGTGGGGCCTTCTTTATATGTTCATCGAGTTATGTCTGACTGAAGTGAAAAGGCAGAGGCTGCTGGCACTGTGGCCAGTCTTGCTACCCCCGTGCCTGGGTGAAATTAGGGTTGGGGCTGGGCCTGGATAAGAGTCCCAGAGAGTGTGCTAGACTTGTCAGCACCAGATCTCAGACCTGGCCCTGAGAAGCCTTCTGGGACTAAGTCAGCCGCAATGCCATTCCTCTGCCAGTCCAACTCTTTACTGGGAACGCAGAAAAAAAAGGGTGGTGGGAGTGGATGAGCAGGGTCGGGATCTAAGCCCAGCTCTTCTCCCAGGATTCTCATCCTGCCTTCTCTCTCTCCAGGCCTGCAGAGAAAGCAGTACTCTGCCTCCAGCAGTTCTGCCCCTCCCCCACCTGAGGGTTTCCCTCCCCACAACCCCAGGGCTCTGGGCTGTTTAATGGGGTGGAGCTGTCTTTAATCTGCTCCATAAATGTTTTCTGGATCCTCATTAGAAACCATAATGTCCTATTAATATGCTGATGAGATTTCATTTGGGGCTAGGGAAGGAAGAGTAGCTGAGAGGATGTGGGGTGGGGGCGGGGGGAATGGAATTCACCGTGGGGATCCCAAGGGAACGAAGCGTATCTGAGCTCCTGGTGTCTCCCCCTAGTCCTTGGGAAACTCAGGAAGACTCAGTCGCAGGCCCCATTGTTCCCTCCACACAGGCCCCCAGGGGTCTGAGTCAGCTGCTGTGGGGACTGGCAGATAGATGCGCACACACCCCTCCACACCCCACCACTGAATACCACCTTGGGGCCTCACCCCAGTGACCAATGTTAGTCACCAAAGCCTACACTCATTCTTCATTTTTCCTACCACTGGCATCTACACTGAACGCGCTGGGGCCTAGCACCCAGTTAGGCCCCGGGCATACGGACTTCAGTAAGATACAACATGGCGCTTTTGGACAATGGAAAGAAGCAAGTTATGTAATGTGGCCAGCCTGTAGCCGGCTCCCAGTAAATTGTGGCTATGAAGACAGGTTTCTGCCCTTGTGTTTCTCCTAATCTGATGGGTAAGGGAGGCAAATGTGTAAACAATTAAAATCCAGCTGAGATGATGGAGGAGTTTGAACATAACAAAGAGGGAGGGGCTATGTGTGTTCACGCGGCTGGGTGTGTGGGTGCAATTCCTTAGATATTTACAGATGTGGCTTCTGTGCCAGGCCTTTCTGCACGCTGTGCCCTCAGCCAGGAATGCCTGGTTCTGCTGGCTAACTCCACATCATGTCTGCCCCTGCGATCTCCACCATAGGCAGAGAAGGGCTGGCGTATGCAGAAGAATTGGCATCTCTGTCTTGTTTCCCTGAATGAGGCTGTGAGTTCGGGCTGGTGCCTCGAATGGCTTTCACTAATGGTCAACTGCATGCTCCTCTCCAAAGCCTATGGGCCCATGTGAATCCTTTACTCCCTGCTCAGCAAGAACCCTATTCCCTCACTTCCTTCAGACTGCCTTGGCCACTGCTGGCTCCTGACTCCTGACTCCTGGCTCAGACCCTCTATTCTTGGCTTCTAAAGGTCATTCAGATTGGGAGCCCTGATTCAGCTAGCTCTTACTGCCTAGGCAGGCAGCTGATCCCCTTCTGCAGGGCTCCCTGCCTAACTCTCCTCCCATGGCTACCCCTGGGAGCACCTTGACCTGAGTCTCTCCTATTCCCCTCCCCTCTTCCCAGCAAAACTCCCCTTCCTGGCTATTTGGCCTCTGTCCCCAGCTGGAGCACATTTGCTGTGGTACCTCACAGTTTGCAGGCTGTTCTTTCAACCCAGTATTCAGGTATTTGGTCAGTCATCTGGGCTCTGAACTCAGAACCAGTCAGTCACCTATCCCTGTCTGTGACAGGTGGAAAGAACAAGTGGAACAGGCAGTGTTCAGGTTCTAACACCACTACTTATTTGCTGGGTTAGGCAAGTTACTTAAGCTCTCTATGCCTTGGTTTCTATAAAAGGAGAATAATAATATCTATGTCACAGAGACCTTGTGTGGATTCAAGGAGATGATGTGAATAAAGCACTCAGCACGGTGCCTGATGCACAGGAAGTGCTCACTAAATGCCAGTTATCATTCCCCAGCCTTCTCAGAGGTTCATACAGGTTATTGCCAAGCCCACACTGCTGCTGCCCAGCCTCCAGGTCTTTCCCCTGCCCCTAGTTCAGCTTATTCCTGTTAACCAAGTTCTGTCTTTGAAATCAGGCAGACCTGAATTCACTTCTAGTTCTACCACTTAACTCCGTGAGTATTCCTCTGATCCTCAGTTTGTTTCTCTGTAAACTGGTGCTATGAATTGCCCCCCTCCACCACCAGGTTGATGTGAGGGTCAAATGAAATGGCTGCCATCACAGTGCCCATCACGATGTCTATCACATAGTAGGAATTTATCTTACCGCATCCATGGAGCTCAGGTATGAAACCAGCTTGGCTTGGGCCCAGGGGTGGGGTAGGCACAGAGGGAGGAGAATGACTGGGAAAACTGACATGGATGCCAAGAACGCCCTAGTAAGGGTAGTCAGGCTCACCGAGGCAGTGCCTGAAGGGCAGAGTAAGCTTAGACATGAGGTAGGCAGTGGGCACTGACAAGAGTACTGAGCTGACTTTTGGGTCCAGTAGAAGCAGTAATACTAAATCTTGCAGAATGCAGTCCCAGGCAGTAACACCCTCATCCCTGCGGGTGGGAGTGGGAGTAGTACAAGGAGGGACCTGGGGAATATGCTGGTGGTGGTGGTCAGGCAAAGGGTGAGAGATGGAAGGAAAAAGGCCCATACTAGAAAGAACCCAGCGAGTGGGGATCAGGTAGAAACAGAGCATGGGAGGAGAGCCAGGGCCCCCACACCAGCACCCCACATACCTGGTCTGCTGTCAGCAGCATTGAACTGCAGGCTGGTGGGGCATAGGTTTGGGGGACTAGGCTGCCTGGGATTGGTTTCCCATTTACTAGCCATGTGACCTTGGGCATGCCACTGGCCTCTCTGTGCCTCAGTCTCCTCATCTGTAAAGTAGCAATCATATTCTCTACCCCATAGGATTGTGCTTTACTATGTGTAAAGCACTTAGAACCAGGGTTGGCATGTAAGTTTTGCTATTAATAGTATTACTTTAGCTATTACTTTATGATCCTGCCTGCCCCTCCCAGGTCTGTCTTAGGACCTGGGCCAGGAAGGGAGGACCCTCAGGAAGGCAGTCTGACTGGGGATAAAGTCTGGTGAGGCTGACAGTGGGGAAAAGCTGAGATAGGTGCATCCACTCTCTGCCTTCCCATCAGTACCTGCTCCTCTGAGGTAGTCTCATCTCCAACGGCCCTCTGAACTCTGATCGCCTGTGATATATGATCAAGAGTCCTTCATTAAGTGTCTGTCATCCTGTACTGGGATCTAACCAGGCCTGCCTTTAAGGACAAATCCAGACCCCCAGATAGGGGCAGAAAAGCAAAGCATCACAGATTCTTAGAGCTAACATCTTAAAAGGTCTAGAACTGTCCAGATTTCCAACATTCTGCCTCATTGTTTTCATGAGCAGTCAGAATTACTTAGAAATTCCAGACAATTGGCCAGGCACGTGGCTCATGCCTGTAATCCCAGCACTTTGGGGGGCCAAGGTGGGTGGATCACCTGAGGTCAGGAGTTCAAGACTAGCCTGGCCAACATGGTGAAACCCCATCTCTACTAAAAATACAAAAATTAGCCAGGCATGGTGGCACATGCCTGTAATCCCAGCTACTCGGGAGGCTGAGGCAGGAGAATCGCTTGAACCCAGGAGGCAGAGGTTGCAGTGAGCCAAGATCACACCATTGCACTCTAGCTTGGGCGACAAGAGCAAAACTCCATCTCAAAGAAAAAAAAAAAGAAAAAGAAAAAGAAATTCCAGACAATCTGGTTCAAATCCTAACTCACACACTTATTAGCTGTTTAACATTGGGCAAGCAATCTGACCTCTTTGAGCCTCAGTTTCCCCACCTGTAAGATGCAGGTAACAGCAATCTCTCCCTGTAGTGTCACTGTCAGGATAGAGAGTGGTGTGAGAATAGGCAGGAAGGTCTGACGGGGGCAGACAGAATGATTATGAAAGTAGAATCTCTAAGTAAAGTGGGGTTAGGTGGGTGAGTGAGTGAGTCCCAAGTGCAAACCCAGATATTTCAAAGGCCAGTCCCTGTCTCTGACTGCCTGAAGAGTTTTCCAGTGCCTGATTCCTTCCTGCAAGGACTTGGGTGGGCCCTGGTTGGATGGGGATCAAGACATGGCAGGGTCTGAGGCTGAAGTTGCGGGGAGATGGAAACCAGAGGCTGATTAACATAAAATCTCCCTGAGCTGCAACCTCCTTGACACCAGAGCAAGGAAAGGTAGGAGGGGGATAGGAGCTGAGTAAGGCAGTAGAGGAAATGGAGACTTGGGCAGTGGATGACTTTAGGAGGACTCTAGAAACATACAGGCAGCCTTGAAGTCAAGGCCAGGGGCTTAAAGCCAAGAGCCGGCCCACCTCAAAGCAGCCATTGTGGTTCTCCAAAGCTCAGCTTATCTCTAAGGAGCTGCTCAGATCAGGAAATCATCCATCTAAAAACATTTATTAAACGCTTACTAGGCAGCCACTGGAGCTGGGAAAACAGAGGTGCAGCCCACAGGCCTTGTCTTCTTATGATTTGATATCTCTAAGTTGAAGTCCTCAGGCAGAGGCAAGATGAGGGATGGGGAGTGTGTAGAACTTTATCTCAGCTCTATCACTGATTTGCATAATACGGCCTTCTTTCTCTCTGAACCTCAGCTTCCCCATAAGCACAATAGGAGGGGGTGGGGGAACAGATGCTTTATAAGGGCTGATGAGTCTGAGCTGGTGAAGTGGGTTCAGCGGCCATAATAGGGGCTGAGCAGAGCCCAAAGTCTCAGAGCAACAGGGCTGGGAAGCTCTTTCTGAGCCTAGAAGGTGCCCACTTCCCACCCCACCCCCTCCCCAAGCTTCCTGGCCTTCCTATACCTCCCAGGGAGGTCCTTTGGGCTGTGAAACTCCCTTCTCACCTTTCCTGCTATGTGGTGTGGTCTGTCCAGACGTCTGCTTGCCCACCAGGCCTGGAGCACTTAGGTTTTGGACCATGGAAGAGCAGCCATGGAGAACTGATGTGGCTGTTTCCCTTATAGGCCCCAGACCCTCTCTGGTGACCATAGGAGGCCAATTAGCAGAGAACAAAATGCTTCCTGCCCTGAGCCCTTACCTACCACTGCCTGCATCTGCTCGGAGCTTAATGGTCATTTGAGCTGTCTCTGGGGACAGAGGATGGGGCTTCCATGGACTGCCTGGCTCCAGGCAACAGCCTGCATCCTGAGGGAGGCCAGAGGAGGAGGAGCAAGGTGCCTGCTGCTGCTGGAGAAGCCCAAGACAGCAGGAATACAGTATACTTGGAGCCAGCGCCAGCATCTGGAGGCTGCTCCTGCCACCTACCTGGGAACTGATGCTCCCTAGCATCTCCTGCACCTCTACAAGGCCCTAACTGTTGGTGGGCATAGTGGGTGGGTGCGGTGGGGGGCAGTGCAGGAAGCACTGAGCCTTTAGAGAATCCTCTTAGTGGAGGAAGCTGCTGGGGTCTAGCTCCTCACTGGACCCTATGCTCTTGTGGGTAGGATATGGCTAAAGGCCTTCATCTCAAACTTTCCAGTCTGGTCTGGAAAACTGGTTTCTTTGCCTGCCTGCTACAGAGAAAATGCTCGGTTGGAAGGGAGAGGAAATGGTTTATGGCTGGCGCCTGCTGCTGATGTGCTGTTCCATGGTTTTTCCAGCCCTGGGCCTCAGTTTTCTCATCTATTAGGTCAGAATGACTGTGCACCTTGCCACGTCAGCTGACCAGCTTGGAAGAGTAACTAACCTCCAAGAGTTCAGGCAGGTGGGATGGCTGATGTGGGGAAGCTGGAGTGGAGGGCACAGGGGTTGGGGTGGAGAGAGACTGAGTCTAGAGAGGTGATGTCACTTCCGCAGAGGGGTCTCCACTGATGCCCCTCTCCCACCTTGATCTGAAATCCCGCCCTACCACATGTATTAGTTGTGTGACCTTGGGCAGGTCACTGAATCCTTCTGTGCCTCAGTAGAGTGGTGATTAGGACAATCTTACAAGTCACTCATAAATGAGGTTACCTTTGTGAAGCACCTAGCAGTGCCTGGACAGAACTCAGGTGAGAGAGAGGGAGGGTGGGAGCACTGTCACATGGAGAAAATGCCTGCAGGAGCCCTCAGGCACAGCTGCTGTCAGCCACCAGCCCCAGCCCCCCACCCCTGCCCTGCTATGAATAATGAACTGGTATCGATCCCCTACTCAGCAAATTCCCTGTGACCTGTGATAAAAATACACCCAGCCTGCAAGCCTGGAGCTCCAGACAGGTTTTCAACAGCCAGGGCTGAGCTTATCTGCACGGCCGCCACCCCACTCCCAGCCCTAAGATGTGGGGAAGCTGGAGTGGAGGGCACAGGGGTCAGTGGTGGAGAGACTGAGTCTAGAGAGATGAGTCTAGAGAGAGCTCAGTAGAACAGGGCATTAGAGACTGAGACCAGGTGGTGCCCACCATCTCCGCCATCCCATCTCCAGGGAGATGAGATTAAAAAGCGGGATAATCTGTGGTGGGAGCCTTCAGAGCCAGGCCCCAGGAGGGAGGACCTGGGTTTGAATCCTGCCTCTATCACTTCCTGCCAAGTGCCTCAGTTTCATCAGCTGTAAAATGAAGATAGTCATTCCTTCTTCATAGAGATAGTCCTAGATTCAAATGATTTAAGGTATGTATAAATGCCCAGCACAGTGTCTGGCCAATGGGAAGCACTCAATAAATGGCAGTTTAGGCCTTCCCAATTTTTCCTCCTGCTCCCTGTCCTTGCTGTAAAACTCAGAACTGTTTTGCAGGGGAATGAAACATTGAGTAACTTATTAAAAATAAGAGGCTTATTGATATATAACTCACAAACCATAAAATTCACTTCCTTAAAGTGCACAATTCAGTGGTTTTTTAAGTATATTCACAGAGTTGTGCAACCATCATGATTATCGAATTTTAGGACATTTTCATCTACCCTAAAAGAAACCTCTTGCCCATTAGCAGTCACTACCAATTCCCACCTCCCTCATCCCATGACCTTGACAACCATGGATCTACTTTTTATCTCTATGGATTTATCTTTTCTGAATATTTTATACTGGTGGAATCACATCACATGTGGCATTTTGTGTCTGACTTCTTTCAATTAGCTTAATGTTTTCAAGTTTCATCCGTGTTGTGCCAGGTAATAGTACTCCATTCTTTTGTATGGCTAAGAAATACTCATCAGCTCTTCCCGCCATTTTGGCTCCTGTGGAGGCCTGCTGGGAACGGGACTTCTAAAAGGAATTATGTCTGGAAGGCTGTGGTCCAAGGCCATTTTTGCCGGCTATAAGCGGGGTCTCCGGAACCAAAGGGAGCACACATCTCTTCTTAAAATTGAAGGTGTTTATGCCCGAGATGAAACAGAATTCTATTTGGGCAAGAGATGAGCTTATGTATACAAAGCAAAGAACAACACAGTGACTCCAGGCGGCAAACCAAATAAAACCAGAGTCATCTGGGGAAAGGTAACTCGGGCCCATGGAAACAGTGGCATGGTTCGTGCCAAATTCCGAAGCAATCTTCCTGCTAAGGCCATTGGACACAGAATCCGAGTGATGCTGTACCCCTCAAGGATTTAAACTAACGAAAAATCAATAAATAAACGTGGATTTGTGCTCTTGTAAAAAAAAAAAAAAAAGAAATATTCCATCATATGGATAAACTATGTTTTGTGTATCCATTCATGGGTCGACAGATATTTAGGTTGTTTCCACTTTTTGGTTGTTGTGAATAATACTGCTATGAACCTTCATGTACAAGTTCTTCTGTAGACACATGTTTTCATTTATCTTGGAGATATATACATATATAACATTTTGAGGAACTGCCAAACCATTTTCTAAAGCAGCTGCATAATTTTACATCTCCACCATCAGTGTATGATGGTTCCAGTTTCTCCACATCCTTGCTAACACTTGTTATTATCTTTTTGATTATAGCCAACCAAGTGGGTATGAACTGATATGTCATTGTGGTTTTGATGTTGAGCATCTTCTCAGGTGTTGTTAGCCAGTTGTATATCTTCCTTGAGAAATATATTTTCAGATACTTTGCCAGTTTTTAAATTGGATTGTCTTGTGTGTGTGTGTGTGTGTGTGTGTGCTTGTTTTATTTGTTTGTCTATTTAATCAGACAAAAATTCAAAAGGAGCAATAAGGATATTCAGTGACAAGTAATTCTCATTCCTCCTTTCCTCCAAATATCCATTCTCCCTCCTGGGAGACAGACACTTTTAGTAGTTTCTATTTATTTTTCCAGAGATATTTCACGCATTTACAAACATATAAATCTATTAAGATGTATATTAATAAATTATTTAAATTACTTCAGTAATGAAATTTGTTTTATAATTTCATATGCTAGATCATCATAGGCACAAAGGTTCTTAACAACAAGGCAACATTCCTTATTTCAGTTCTGTGTTATTACTTTAGATTTTACCTTTATGTAATGATATATCATTTATCATCTACCATATTTTTATCTTCATTGGATACTTCAAAAACATTAAGAGAAAATTTTTTCAGGCTGGATGTGGTGGCTCATGACTAATCCAAGCACTTTGGGAAGCCAAGGGGGTAGATCACTTGAGGTCAAGAGTTTGAGACCAGCCTGGCCAACACGGTAAAAACCCATCTCTACTAAAAATACAAAATTAGCTAGGCGTTGTGGCGCATGCCTGTAGTCCCAGCTACTCAGGAGACAGAGGCAGGAGAATTGCCTGACCCCAGGAGGCGGAGGTTGCTGTGAGCCGGAGATCGCACCACTGCATTCCAGCCTGGGGGACAGAGTGAGACTCTGTCTTTAAAAAAAAAAAAAAAAAAAGAAGAAAGAAAGAAAGAAAATTTTTTCTTTAGAGACAGGGCCTCATTTTGTCACCCAGGCTGGAGGGCAGTGGTGCAATCATGGCTCATTGCAGCCTCAAACTCCTGGACTCAAGCGATCCTCTCACCTTAGCCTCCCAAGTAGCTGGGATTACAGGTGGGTGACACCACACCCGGCTAATTATTTTATTTTTTGTAGAGATGGGGGTCTCACTTTATTGCCCAGCCTGGTATCAAGCTCCTTGTCTCAAGTGATCCTCCTGCCTCGACGTCTCAAAGTGCTGGAATTACAGGTGTGAACCACCACACCCAGCCTAAAAACATTTTAATATAGGAGGCTTAAAACATACCCAAAAGGAGAGAGACTAATACAACAGATCCCCAAGTACCCAACTAGTATGCACATTTTAAGCTATTAATAAACAATGCCAAGTTTTTACCTTACACAAGGTTTTTAGTTATTTATATTTCTATCTGCTACATATGAAATTTACACTATCTTTTGTTTATACAGAGTAATTGTACATATTTATGGGGGTACATGTGATATTTTGATACATGCATACAAAGCGTAATTTTCAAATCTGGGTAACTGGAATGTCCATCACCCCAAACATTTATCCTTTCCTTTTCTTGGGAACATTCCAAATCTTCTCTTCTAGCTATCTTGAAATATACAGTACATTGTTGTTAACTATAGTCACTCTACTGTGCAATTGAATGCTAGAACTTATTCCTTCTATCTAACAGTATTTTTGTACCTAGTGATATGGTTTGGCTCTGTGTCCCCACCCAAATCTCATGTCAAATTGTAATCCCCAGGTGATTGGATTATGGGGTTGGTTTCCCCCATGCTGTTCTTGCGATAGTGAGGGAATTCTCACACGATTTGATGATTTAAAGTGTGTGGCAATTTCCCCCTTACTCTCTCTCTCTTTCTTCTGCCTCCATGTAAGACGTGCCTTGCTTCCACTTCACCTTCTGCCATGACTGTAAGTTTCCTGAGGCCTCCCTAGCCAAGGGGAACTGTGAGTCAGTTAAGCCTCTTTCCTTTATAAATTACCCAGTCTCAGGCAGCTCTTTATAGCAGTGTGAAAACAGACTAATACACCCAGTAACCAATCCTTCTTCATTCTCCCTTCCCTCTACCCTTCCCAGCCTCTTCTAACCACTATTTTATTCATTGCCTCCATGAGATCAACTTTTAAAGCTCCCACATGAATGAGAACATGCAATATTTGTCTTCCCATGCCTGACTTATTTTACTTTACATAATGACCTCCAGTTCCATAAATGTTGCTACAAATGACAGCATTTCATTATTTCATTTTTTTTTTTATGGCTGAAGAGTATTTTATTGTGTATATGTGCCACATTTTCTTTATCCATTCATCTATTGAGTTCACTTACATGGATTCTGTATTTTGGCTATTGTGAATAGTGCTGCAATAAACATGGGTAGGGGTCTCCTTGATATACTGATTTTCTTTCTTTTGTGGTATACACCTAGCAATGGGATTGCTGGATCATATGGTAGATCTATTTTTAGTTTTGAAAGGCACCTCCATACTTGTTTCCATGGTGGCTGTACTAATTTGCAGTCCCACCAGCAGTGTACTAGCATTCCATTTTCTCCACATCCTTGCCAGCATATATTATTTTTTGTCTTTTTGATAATAGCCATTTGAACTGCAGTGAGAGGACATTTAATTGTGGTTTTGATTAGCACTTCCCTGATGATTAGTGATATTGAACATCTTTCCTATACCTATTGGTCATTTGTATGTCCTCTTTTGAGAAATGTCTATTCAAATCATTTGCCTATTTTTTTTTTTTCTTTTGAGAGGGAGTCTTGCTCTGTTGCCCAGCTGGAGTACAGTGGCATCATCTCAGCTCACTGCAACCTCCGCCTCCCGGGTTCAAGTGATTATCCTACCTCAGCCTCCCGAGTAGCTGGGACTACAGGTGCTTGCCACCACGGTCGACTAATTTTTGTGTGTTTAGTAGGGAGATGGGGTTTCGCCATGTTGGTCAGGCTGGTCTCGAACTCCTGACCTCAGGTGATCTCCCCGCTTCAGCCTCCCAAAGTACTGGGATTACAGGCATGAGCCACTGCACCCAGCCATTTGCCTATTTTTAAATTTGATTATTTGTTTATTTGCTGTTGAGTTGTTTGAGTTTCTTATATATTCTGGTTATTAATCTCTTGTCAAACAGATAATTTGCAAATATTTTCTCCCACTCTGTAGGTTGTCTCTTCACTCTGTTGATTGTTTCCTTTGCTGCGCAGAAGCTTTTTACCTTGAGGTAATCCCATTAGTCTATTTTTGCTTTTGTCACCTGTGCTTTTAAGGTCTTACCCCAAACATCTTTCCCCAGACCAATTTTGGGAAACATTTGCCCAATGTTTTCTTCTAGTACATTCGGAGTTTCTGTTCTTACATTTAAGTTTTTTATTTTTATTTTTATTTTTATTTTTTTTTGAGACGGAGTCTCGCTGTGTCTCCCAGGCTGGAGTGCAGTGGCGTGATCTCGGCTCACTGCAAGCTCTGCCTCCCAGGTTCACGCCATTCTCCCGCCTCAGCCTCCCAAGTGGCTGAGACTACAGGCGCCCGCCACCACGCTCGGCTAGTTTTTTTTTTTTTTTTTTTTTGTATTTTTAGTAGAGACGGGGTTTCACCATGTTAGCCAGGATAGTCTCGATCTCCTGACCTCGTGATCCACCCGCCTCGGCCTCCCAAAGTGCTGGGATTACAGGCTTGAGCCACCGCGCCCGGCCACATTTAAGTTTTTTAAACCATTTTGATTTTATTTGTTTTTATATGGTGAGAGATGGGTGTTTAGTTTCATCCTTCTGCATATGGATATCCAATTTTCTCAGCACTATTTATTAAAGAGACTGTCCTTTCCCCAATGAATGTTCTTGGCACTTTCGTGAAAAATGAGTTGGCTGTAAATGCGTGGGTTTATTTCTGGCTTTTATATGTAATATTTTGTTCCATTTGACTATGTATCTGTTTTTATGCCAGTACCATGCTGTATTGGTTATTATACCTTTGTAGTGTATTTTTATTTACATATATATAAATATAAATATATAAATATACATTTTGAGACAGGGTCTCACTCTGTCACCCAGGCTGGAGTGGAGTAGTGTGATCACAACTCACTGTAGCTTGGATCTTTGGGGCCCAACCAATCCTCCCACCTCAGCCTCCTAGGTAGCTGGAGCTACATACAGGCACACACCACCACACCTGGCTAATTTTTGTATTTTTTGTAGAGATGTGGTTTCACCATATAGCCTAGGCTGCTGTAGTCTATTTTAAAGTCAGGTAGTGTGATGCCTTCAGCTTTGTTCTTTTTGCTCAGGATTATTTTCACTGTTCAAGGTATTTGTGGTTCCATATGAATTTTAGGATTTTTTTTTCTATTTCTTTGAAGAATTTCATTGGTATTTTGATAAGGATTGCATTGAATATGTAGATTTCTTTGGGTGGTATGGACATTTCAATAATATTAATTATTTCAATTTGTGAACATTGCATGCCTTTCCATTTTTCATGCCCTTCTTCAATTTTTTTCATCAGTGTTTTATAGTTTTTATTGTAGAGCTCTTTCACTTATTTGGTTAAATGTATTCTTATTTTTTTGTAACTATTATAAATGGGATGGCTTTCTTGATTTCTTTTTCAGATTGTTCACTGTTGGCATATAAAAATGCTACTGACTTTTGTATGTTGATTTTTTTTTTTGTCCTGCAACTTAACTGAATTTATCAGTACTAACAGTCTTTTGGAAGAGTCTCTAGATTTTTCTAAATGTAAGATCATATCGTCTGCAATTTGGCTTATTTGTTTCCAATTTGAATGCCCTTTATTTCTTTTTCTTGCCTGGCTAAGATTTTCAGTACTACATTAAATAAAATTGGTGAAAGTGGGCACCCTGGTGTTGTTCCAGATACTAGAGGAAAGGCTTTCACATTTTCTCCATTTAATATGATGTTAACTGCGGGTTTATCACATATGGACTTTATTTCTTTTCTTTTCTTTCTTTCTTTCTTTTTTCTTTTTTTTTTTTTTTTTTTTTTTTTTTTTTTTTTTTGAGACAGAATGTCACTTTCTCGTCCAGGCTGGAGTCCAGTGTTGCAATCTTGGCTCACTGCAACCTCTGCCTCCCAGGCTGAAGCGATTCTCCCGCCTCAGCCTCCTGAGTAGCTGGGATTACAGGCACCTGCCACCACACCTGGCTAATTTTTGTATTTTTAGTAGAGACAGGGTTTCACCATATTGGTCAGGCTAGTCTCGAACTCCCGACCTCAGGTGATCCACCCACCTTGGCCTCCCAAAGTGCTGGGATTACAGTTGTGAGCCACCGCGCCCAGCCTATGGACTTTATTTCTTTAAGGTGTGTTTCTTCTATATCAGTTTGTTGAGAGTTTTTATCATGAAAGGGTGTTGAATTTTATCAAATGCTTTTTCTGCATTTTTTGAGATAATCATATGGTATTTGTTCTTTATTTTGTTGATGTGGCCTATCACACTTATTAGTTTGCATGTGTTGAATCATTCTTGCATCCCTGGGATAAATCCCACTTGATCATGGTGTATTATCTTTTTGATGTGTTGTTGAATTTGATGTGCTGGTATTTTGTTGAGAAATTTTACATTTATATTCATTAAGGATATTGGCCTGTAGTTTTTGTTGTTGTTGTTTTTCCTCGTCTGGTTTTGGTATCAGAGTAATGCTGGCCTCATAGAATAAGTTAAAAAGAATTATTTCCTCTTCAACTTTTTTTTATACTTTGAGAATTAGGGCTAGTGTTTGGTAGAATTTAGCAATAAAGTCATCCAGTCCTGGGCTTTTCTTTGTTGAGAGATATTTTATTACTGATTTAGTCTTGCTACTTGTTTCTGGTTTGTTCAGGTTTTCTCTTTCATCCTCATTCAATCTTGGTGGGTTATTATATGTGTCCAGGAATCTATCCATTTCCTCTAGGCTTTACAATTTGTTGGAATATAGTTGTTCATAATAGTCTCTAGTGATCCTTTATATTTCTGTTTTATCAGTTGTAATGTCTCCTCCTTCATTTCTGATTTTATTTGTTTGGGTTTTCTCTCTTTTTTCCTTAGTCTAGCTAAGAGTTTGTCAAATCCTTTAAGAAAACCAACTTTTCATTTCATTGATATCTTGTATTTTTTAGTCTCTGTTTCATTTAGTTCTGCTCTGAATTATTTCTTTTCTTTCTTTCTTTTCTCTCTTTCCTTTATCAAATGCTTTTTCTGCATTTTTTTTTTTTTTTTTTTTGAGATGAAGTCTCTCTCTGTCACCTAGGCTAGAGTGGAATGGCGCAATCTTAGCTGACTGCAACCTCTGCCTCCAGGGTTTAAGCGATTCTCCTCAGTAGCTGGGATTATAGGCGCATGCCATCACGCCTGCCTAATTTTTTGTATCTTTAGTAGAGATGAGGTTTCTCCATGTTGGTCAGGCTGGTCTTGAACTCCTGACCTCGTGATCCGCCCGCCTCAGCCTCTCAAAGTGCTGGGATTACAGGCGTGAGCCACCACTCCTGGTGGTATTTGTTCTTTATTCTGTTGATGTGGCCTATCACATTTATTGATTTGCATATGCTGAATCATTCTTGCATCCCTGGGAGCACCAGGTTGGCCATTCCACAGGCCCCTGGGTAACATGTGGGCACCAGCAGTGTCTACAGTGGGGTAGGTGGGCAAATCCCCAGGCCCGCAGGTGAGGTGGATGGGCGCCAGCAGTGTCTGTAGTAGGGTGAGTGGGCCAGTCACTGGGCCCCTGGGCTGGGCAAATGGATGCAAGGTGGCCCAGCTTTTGGAAGTGGGATGTGGTTGCTGTCAGTGGCAGCAGCCCCGAGCAGACTGCTGTCAGGCTCTTGGATTGTTTTTTGTTTTTGAATTGTAAGAGTTCTTCATATATTTTGAATACAAGTCCTTTATCAGGTGTATGATTAGCAAATATCTTCTTCCGTCTTGTGATGTGTATTTGTCTCTTCATTTCTTGATGGTGTCTGTGTTAGGCCATTCTTGCATTGCTCTAAATGAATACCTGAGCCTGGGTAATTTATAAAGAAAAGCGATTTAATTGGCTCATAGTTCTGCAGGCTGTACAAGCATAGCATCAGCATCCTGTTTGGCTTCTGACAAGGGCTCAGGGAGCTTTTACTGTTGGCAGAAGGTGAAGCAGGAGCAGGCACATGACATGGCAAGAGCAGGAGGGGTGGGGGAGGTGACGCACAGTTTTAGACAACCAGATATCACAAGAACTCACTCACTATTATGAGGACAGCACCCAGTCATGAAGGATTTGCCCCCATGACTCAAACACCTCCCACCGGCTCCATCTCCAACACTGGGGATTTCATTTCAATATGAGATTGGTGGGGACAAATATCCAAAGTACATCAGTGTCCTTTGAAACACAAAAGTTTTTAATCCTGATGAGATCAAATTTATCTTTTTTTGGTCACTTGCATTTTTTTTTTTTTTTCCCGAGATGGAGTCTCACTCTGTCGCCCAGGGTAGAGTGCAGTGGCACAATCTCAGCTCACTGCAACCTCCGTCTCCCGGGTTCAAGCGATTCTCCTGTCTCAGCCATCCAAGTAGCTGGGACTACAGGCACCTGTCACCATGCCTGTCTAATTTTTGTATTTTTAGTAGAGACAGTGTTTCACCATATTGGTCAGGCTGGTCTCAAATTCCTGACCTTGTGATCCGCCTGCCTTGGTCTCCCAAAGTGCTGGGATTACAGGCGTGAGCCACTGTGCCCGGCCATCACTTGCATTTTTTATATTGTGCCTAAGAAACCATAGGAACCTAATCCAAAGTCATTATTTTCTTCTAAGACCTTTATGGTTTTAGCTCTTACATTTAGGTCTCCAGTACATTTTGAGTTAATTTATGAATTGGTATGAGATAGCAGTCAAACTTCATTCTTTTGAATGTGGACATACAATTTTCCCAGCACCACTTGTTGAAAAGGCTATTCTTATCCCACTGAATTGTCTTGACACTCTTGTTGAAAATCAATTGACCATATATGCAATGGTTTATTCCTGTATTCTAAATTATGTTCCATTGTTTTCAACGTCTACCCTTATGCCAGTACTATAGTGTCTTGATTACTGTAGCTTTGTAGTAAATTTGAAATTGGGAAGAGTGAGTACAGTGAGTGTTCCAGCTTTGTTCTTCTCATTTAAGAGTGTGTCGACTCTTCTAGATTCCTTTCAATTCAGTATGAATTTTCGAATAAGTGTATCCATTTCTGCAAAAACAACAACAACAACAAAAAACTAGCCAGGTTGTAAAATAGGGATTGGATTTAATCTATGGATCATTTGGGGGCCTCTTGCCCTCTTATCAATATTAAGCTTTCTGATACATTAACAGGGGTTTTTTAAAAATTTCTTTAGGTCTTCTTTAATTTCTTTCAGTGATAGTTTATAGTTTTCAATGTACAAGTTTTGCACTTCTTTCATTAAATCAATTCCTATTTATTTATTTATTTGAGACGGAGATTCATTCTTGTTGCCCAGGCTGGAGTGCAATGATGCGGTCTTGGCTCACTGCAACCTCCACCTCCCAGGTTCAATTGATTCTCCTGCCTCAGCCTCCTGAGTACCTCGGATTACAGGCTTGCTGAATTTTTTTATTAGTTCTGTGTTGTGTGTGTATGCATTTCTTGGAATTTTCTATATACAAGGTAATGCTATCTGTGAGTACAGAACATTTTTACCTCTTTCATTCCAACCTGGATGTTTTAAAATATATTTTTCTTGCCTAATTTCCCTGGCTAGAATCTGCAGCACAATGTTTAATAGAAATAGTGAAAGGAGAAATCTTTGTTTTATGCTTGATCTTGGTGGGAATGCTGTGGGTGTTTTGCAGATTCCCTTCATCCAGTATAAGAAAATTCCCTTCTATTCCTAGTTTGTGTAGTGTTTTATTATGAAAGCTTATTGCATTATGCCAAGTGCTGTTTCTTTTTCCATTGAGATGAATACATTTTGTCTTTTATGATATTAATATAGTGTACATTGATTGACCTTTGAATGTTAAGACAACCTTGAGTTCCTGGGAAAAATCCTACTTGGTCATTATGCGTAATCCTTTTTATAAGCTGCTAGGTTTGCATTACTAGTATTTTGTTGAGCATTTTATAGTCTATATTTATTCGTCTGTGTTTTTTTTTTTAACTTGTGACAATTTTGGTTTTAATATCAAGGTAATACTGGCCTTATGGTATGAGTTGGCAAATGTTCCCTACTCTCATATTTTGGAAGATACTGTGATCAAGATAATACTGGCCTTATGGTATGAGTTGGCAAATATTCCCTACTCTCATATTTTGGAAGATATTGTGAAGATTTCTTATTAATTTTTCTTTAAACGTTTGGTAGAATTCACCAGTGAAGTCATCTGAGCCTGGGCTTGTCTTTGTGGAATTTAAAAAATTATTAGTTCAATCTCTTTATTTTTTACAGTCTATTCAAAATTTCTATTTCTTCTCACATCAGTTTCAGTCATTTTGTCTTTTTATAAATTTGTCCACTTCATCTGGATTGTCTAATTTATCAGCATGCAGTTGTTCATAGCATTCCCCTATAGTCCTTTTTATTTCTGAAAGGATGGTATTCAAATCCCTGCTTTCGTTTCCCATTTTAGTAATTTGAGTTCTCTCTTTTTCTCTTGGCCAGCCTAGCTAATGGTTTGTCAATTCTATTGATATGTTTGAAGAACTGTTTGTTTTAATTCTTTGTATTGCTTTTCTATACTTTATTTGATTAATTTCTGCTTTAACCTCTGTTATTTACCTCTTTCTCCTTGCTTTGGATTTAGTTTGCTCTTCCTTTTCTAGTTTCTTTAGGTAGAAGGATGGGGTATTGTTTGAAATATTTGTTCTTTTCTAATACAGGCATTTAGCTATAAACATTCCTCTGACTATTGCTTTAGCTGCATCACATAATTTATTATGTGTTATATTTCTATTTTCATTCATCTCAAAGTGTTTAATTATTTAGGAATGTGTTCTTTAATTTCCATAGATTTGTGAATTTCCCAAATTTTCTTGTTTTATTGACTTTCAATTTATTTCCATTTTGAGTGAATATGTCTTATATTATTTCAATCATTTTAAATTTACCAAGGCTGGCCGGGCGTGGTGGCTCACGCCTGTAATCCTAGCACTTTGGGAGGCTAAGGCTGGCAGATCACCTGAGGTCAGGATTTCCAGACCAGCCTGGCCAACATGGCGAAACCCTGTCTCTATTAAAAATACAAAAATTAACCAAGCATGGTGGTGCACACCTGTAGTCCTAGCTACTCAGGAGGCTGAGGCAGGAGAATCACTTGAACCCAGGAGATGGAGGTTGCAGTGAGCCGAGATCGCGCTACTCCACTCCAGCCTAGGTGACAGAGTGAGACTTCATCTCAAAAAAATAAAAATAAAAATAAATTTACTGAGTCTCATTTTATGACCTAACATATGATCTATTCTACAGAATGCTCCATGTGCACTTGAGAGGAGTGTGTTGAGAAGAAGCTGTTGTTGGGTGGAGTGTTCTAAATTATGTCTGTTAGTTCAGTTGATAGTGTTGTCCAAATCTTCTATATCTTTGTTGATATATCTGTCTAGTTGTTCTATCAAGTATCCAAAGTGGCATATTAAAGTCTCCAACAATTATTGTTGAATTGTTTATTTCTTCCCTCAGGTCTGTCCAGTGTTTCCTTCATGTAATTTGGGTTCTTTTGTTAGGTACATAAAGATTTATACTTTTTATATCTTCCTGGTTTGTTGATTCTTTGTATCATAAAACATCATTCTTTTAATCTAGAAATAATTTTTGTCATTTTTAAAAACTTTTCTTTTAGATTCAAGGGTACATGTGCAGGTTTTTCATATAGGTAAACTTGTGTCATGCAGGTGTGTTGTAGAGATTATTGTGTCACCCAGGTATTAAGCCTAGTACCCAAGAGTTACTTTTTCTGATCCTCTCCCTTCTCCCACCCCCAACCCTCAAGTAGGCCCCAGTGCCTGTTGTTCCCCTCTTTGCATTATCTAATGATAAATGTTCTTATCATTTAGCTCCCACTTATAAGTGGGAACATTTGGTATTTGGTTTTCTGTTCCTGCATTACTTTGCTAAGGATAATGGCCTCCAGCTCCATCCATGTTCCCACAAAAGACATGATCTCATTCTTTTCATGGCTATGTAGTATTCCATGGTGTATATGTACAACATTTTCTTTATTCAATCTGTCATTGATGGGCATTTAGGTTGGTTCCATGTCTTTGCTAAGAAATAATTTTGTCTTAAAATCTATTTTGTCAATAATAGTATAGCCAGTCCAGCCCTCTCTTGGTTATTGTTTGCATGATATTTTTTCCTTCCTTTTATGCTCAACTGATTTGTTCTTTTAAATCTAATGATGTCTCTTGTAGACAAAGAATAGTTGCTCATGGATTTTTGTTTTTGTTTTTGTTTTTTTTTTTTGCTTGTTTTTGTTTTTTGTTTTGTTTTGTTTTGTTGTTATTGAGATGGAGTCTTGCTCTGTCACCCAAGCTGGAGTGTAGTGGCACAATCTCGGCCCACTGCAGAGTGGGTTCAAAGGATTCTCCTGCCTCAGCCTCCCGAGTAGCCGGGATTACAGGCTCCCACCACCGTACCCAACTCATTTTTGTATTTTTAGTAGAGATAGGGTTTCGTCATGTTGGCCAGAGTGGTATAGAACTCCTGACCTCAGATGATCGGCCTGCCTCGGCCTCCCAAAGTGCTGGGATTATAGGTGTGAGCCACCACATCCTGCCATCATGTTGTTTTTATCCATTCTGCTAATCCCTGCCTTTTGATTGGGGTGTTTAATTCATTGATATTTAAAGCAATTACTAGTAAGGTTGAAATTATACCTGCCATTTTGTTATTTGTTCTCTATGTGTCTCATCTCTTTTTTGTTCCTCTATTCCTCCATTACTGCCTACTTCTATGTTAATTAGATGTTTTGTAGTGTACCATTTTAATTCTCTTATTTCTTTTACTACGTATCTTTTGAGCTATTTTCTTAGTAGTCACCCTGGGGATTACAATTAAGATCTTAGTGTAAAACAATCTACTTTGGATTTGTACTAAATATCAATAGTCTACAATAAACTTGCTCCCATATATCTCCATTCCCTCCCCTTCCTTTGTACTGTTATTGTCATACAAATTTCATCTTTTTACATTATAAGCTTGTCAACAGTTTTGTTATTATTGCTTTACGCCAATGTCTTTTAAGTCAGATAGAAGAAGAAAAGCGTCACAAACAAAAACGCATTTATACTTTTATATACCTGTGTAGTACCTTTACCATGCTCTATTTCTGTGGATTTAAGTTATCATCTAGAGTCCTTTCATTTCAGCCCAAAGAACCTCCTTAGTGTTTCTTGTCTTGCAGGCCTGCTAACAATAAAATCTCTATTTATCTTAAAAAAATCTTGAAGTGCCTTAATTTCTTCTCCATTTTTGAAGAATAATTTTACTGGACATAGAAATCTTAATTGACAATATTTTTCTTTCAGCACTTTGAATATGCCATCCCTCTACCTTGTGGCCTCCGTAATTTCTAATAAAAAGTTAGCTATGAATCTTATTGCTGACGCTTGTATGTGATGAATCATTTTTCTCTTACTGCTTTCAAGCTTTTCTCTTTGTCTGTGACTTTTATCAATTGACCATGATGTGTCTATGTGTGGATCATATGGCATTAATCCTAGTTGGAGTTCGTTCAGCTTCTCAATATGTAAATTCATGTTTTTCATCAAATTAGGGACTTTGGGCCAGTTGTTTTCTCCAGATATTCTTTCTGCCCCTTTATCTTTCTTTTCTCCCTCTGAAACTCTCATTATGCAAGTGTTGGTACATTTGATGTTGTCCCACATGTCTCTGAAGCTCTGTTCGTTTTTCTTCATTTTTTTCTTTTTATTCTTCAGACTTGAAAATATCAGTTCAAGTTCAGATTTGCTGAATTTTTCTTCTGCCAGCTCAAATCTGCTGTTGAGCCCCTCTAGTGAATTTTTAAATTACATTTACTGTACTTTTTTGTTTATTTGTTTGAGTTGGAGTCTTGCTCTGTTGTCCAGACTGGTGTGCAATGGTATGATCTTGGCTCACTGCAACCTCCACCTCCCAGGTTCAAGCGATTCTTCTGCCTCAGCCTCTCACGTACTGGGATTACAGACACCCACCACCACCCCCGGCTAATTTTTGCATTTTTGTAGAGACAGTGTTTCACCATGTTGGCTGGGTTGGTCTTAAACTCCTGACCTTAAGTGTTCCGCCCACCTTGACCTCTCAAAGTGTTGGGATTACAGGCATGAGCCATCACGCCCGGCCTACTGTACTTCTTAACTCCAAAATTTCTATTTGCTTTGTGTGTCCGTGCGTGTGTATATGAAAATATATATAACATTAAATTTACCATTTTAACCATTTATATATATTTTTTATATTTTGTTTGTTTATTTTTGAGACAGGGTCTCACTATGCTGCCCAGGCTGGAGTGCAGTGGCACATTGTGATCATGGCTCACTGCAGCCTTGAACTTCTAGGCTCAAGGGATCCTCCTCCCTCAGCCCCCCAAGTCGCTGGGACTACAGGTGCATGCCACTATGCCCAGCTAATATTTTTGTACTTTTTGGTAGAGAAGAGAGCTTCCTATGTTGCCCAGGCTGGTCTCGAACTCCTGACCTCAAGCAGTCCTCCCTCCTCGGCCTCCCAAAGTGCTGGAATTACAGGTGTTAGCCACCATGTCCAGCCCATTTTAACTATTTTTCATTGTACAGTTGTACCTTAGTACCTGCAAAGTATTGGTTCCAGGACCCTCCCCCATGGATACTGAAATCCATGGATACTCAAGTCCCTTATATGAAACGGCATAGTAGTTGTATACAACCTACACACATCTTCCTGTAGACTTTAAATCATCTGTATATTGCTTATAACATCTAATACAATATAAATATTATATTAAAAAGTTATACTGTATTATTTTCATTCATATCATTTTTATCATTGTATTATTATTTTTATTGCTTCTTTCCAAATATTTTTGGATTGAGTTCTAAATCAAAATATTCCAAATCAATGTTTTTTCCAAATATTTTAGATTTGGTTGAATCAACAGATGCAGAACCTGTGGATACAAGGGGCCAACCGTACATATCATGGAATCAAGTGCATTCACATTGTTGTGCAATCGTTACCATAATTCATCTCCGGTACCCTTTCATTTTCTAAAACTAAAACTCTATACCTTTTAAACAATAACTTCCAAGTCTCTCCTCCCTTCAGCCTCTAGCAATCATCATTCTAATATTTTGTCTCTATAAATTTGAGACTACTCTAAGTACTCTAGCTAGGTATAAGGGGAATCATACAATATTTATTATTTTATATATGGCTTATTTTTCACTTGGCATAATGTTTTCAAATTTCATCCATACTATAGAGTATGTCAGAACTTTCTTCCTTCTTAAGGCTGTGTAATATTCCACTGTATGTCTATACAACATTTTGTTTATTGATTCAGCCCATACATTTGGGTTGTTTCCACCTTTTGGCTATCATGAATGATGCTACTATGAGTATGAGTGTACAACTATTTGTTCAACTTCCTGCTTTCAATTCTTTGGGGTATATACTCAAAAGTGGAATTGCTTGATCATTTGGTAATTCTATGTTTATTTATTTTTTGTCATACTGTGCTTCACAGCAGCTGTACCATTTTATATTCCCACTAGTGGTGCACAAGGATTCCAATTTCTCCTTATCCTGGTCAACTTCTGTTGTTTTCTGTTTTTGTTTTTATAAAGCCATCGTAATGGGTATGAAGTAGCAGTATCTCATTGAGTATCCTTTTATGTGCCTATTAGCCATTTGTATGTCTTCTTTGGAGAAATGTCTATTCGAGTCCTTTGCTCATTTATATTTTTTTGTTTTGTTTTGTATTGTTTTGTTTTGTTTGAGATGGAGTTATACTCTGTTGCCCAGGCTGGAGTGCAGTGATGTGATCTCTGCTCACTGCATCCTCTGCCTCCCGGATTCAAGCAATTCTCCTGCCTCAGCCTTCCAAGTAGCTGGGACTACAGGTACATGCCACCACACCCAGTTAATTTTTCTATTTTTAGTGGAGATTAGGTTTCACCATATTGGCCAGGCTGGTCTCAAACTCCTGACCTGAAGTGATCTGCCTGCCTTGGCCTCCCGAAGAGGTGGGATTGTAGGCGTGAGCCACCACACCTGGTCCTTTGCTCATCTTTGTTTTTTTTGTTGTTGTTGTTGAGACAGTGTCTTGCTCTGTCGCCCAGGCTGGAGTGCAGTGGTGCAATTTTGGCTCACTGCAACCTCTGCCTCGCAGGTTCAAGCAATTCTCCTGTCTCAGTCTCCCAAGAAGGTGGGACTACAGGCACGCACCACCACACCCAGCTAATTTTTGTATTTTTAGTAAAGATGGGGTTTCGCTATGTTGGCCAGGCTGGTCTCAAACTCCTGACCTCAAGTGATCCGCCCGCCTCAGCCTCCCAAAGTGCTGGGATTACAGGCGTCAGCCACCGTGCCCGGCCCTTTGCTCATTTTTCAATTGGGTTGGTTGTTGTTGTTGTTGTTGTTGAGTTTTAGGAGTTACTTATATATTCTGGATAGTAATTCAGAAAAAATATGTGACTTATAAATATTTTCTCACATTCCATAGAGTGACAAAATATTTTTTCCCATTCCTTTTTACTGAGTCAATAGTGTCTTTTAATGCAGAAAATTTCTAATTTTGGTGAAGTCCAGTTTGTCTTTTTTTGTTTTGTTTTGCTGGTGCGCTTTTGGTGTCATATCCAATAAATTATTTTTAAATCCAATGCATTGAAGAGTCTCCCCTCTCCACACATTCTCTTACATGAATTTTATAGTTTTAGCTCTTATGTTTAGGCCTTTGATTCATTTTGAGTTAATTTTTGTATATGGTGTTAGATAATGATCTAACTTTATTCTTTTGCATGTGGATATTTAGTTTTCTCAGAACCATTTCTTGAAAATACTATACTTTCCCCATTGAATGGTTTCAGCACTCTTGTAAAAAATCATTTGACCATATGTGTGAAGATTTACTTCTGAGCTCTATTCCATTGGTCTGTATGTCTGTCTTTATGCCAGTCTGTACTTCATGGTTTCGATTACTGTAGATTTGTAGTAAGTTTTGATACCAAAAAATGTGAATTCTCCATCTTTTTTCTTCTTTTTCAATAATGTTTTGGCTATTCAGGTCTCCTGAGATTCCATATGAATTTGAGGATGAGTTTTTCCGTTACTGGGAAAAAAAAAAAAAAACTAATGGAATTTCTATAGGGATTGCATTAAATCTGTGGATCTCTTTGGGTAGTACTATCATCTCAGTCTTCCAATCCATGACCACAGATACCCTTCAGTTTTCTATGTCTTCTTTAAATTCCTTCAGCAACTTTTTTTTTTTTCTTTTTGTGAGACTCCATCCAGACTGGAGTGCAGTGGCATGATCACAACTCACTGCAGCCTTGATATCCCAGGCTCCAGCAAACCTCCCACCTCAGCCTCCTGAGTAGTTGGGACAAGAGGTATGCACCACCACGTCCGACTTTTTAAAAAAAATTTTAGTAGAGATGCAGTCTTACTATATTGCCCAGGCTGATAAACTCCTGAGCTCAAGCAACCCTACCCACCTTGGCCTCCCAAAGTTCTGAGATTGCGGGCATGAACCACTGTGCCTAGCCCTTCAGCAACATTTTTTTTTTTTTTTTTTGAGATAAGGGCTTGCTCTGACACCCAGGCTGGAGTGCAGTGGTGTGATCACAGCTCACTTCAGCCTCGACCTCCTCAGCTTGAGGCTTAAGCATTCCCCCAACCTCAGTTCCTTGAGTAGCCGGGACCACAGGCGCACGCCACCATGCCCAGCTAATTTTAAATTTTCTTTTTTCAGAGACAGGGTCTCACTATGTTGCTCAGAGTGGTCTTGATCTGCTAGCCTCAAGCAATTCTCCCACTTTGGCCTCCCAAAGTGCTGGGATTACAGGCATGAGCCACTGTACCTGGCCGACATTTTATAGTTTTCAGTGTACCATCATTTTGCTTCCTTGGTTAAGTTTATTCCTAAGTATTTTACTCTTCTTCATGCTATTGTCAGTGTAATTGTTCTCTTAATTTTATTTTCAGATTGTTCAATGTTAATGTATAGACCCACAACTTATTTTTGCATGTTGATTTTGTATTGTGGAACTTCACTGAATTTGTTTATTAGTTCTAACAGTGTTTTATGGAATCTTTAGGGTTTTTCTATATATAAGACCATGTCATCTGTAAATAAAGATAGTTTTATTTCTTCTTTTCCAAGTTGAATGGTATTTAATCATTTAGAGGTGGTTTCCTTCAGTTTTAAAAAATATATTTATATATTAATCTTGTATCCTGCAATGTTGCTATAATAGCTTGTTGATTCCAGCAGATTATTTTTTGTTGATTCTTTAGGATTTTTGTCATAGGCTATCATATAATCTGTGAACAAAGACATTCTTATTTCTTCCTTCCCAATCTGTATACCTTTTATTTCTTTTTTTTATCTCACTGTATTAGCCAGGCCTGCCAGTATGATGTTAAATAGAAGTGGTGAGATCAGACACCCTTTCCTTGTGTCTGATCTGAGCTGGAAACCACCTAGCTTCTCACCATAAGTTTTGATGTTTTCTGTAAGCCTTTTTTAGATGTTCTTTATCAAGAGAGGTTTTTTTAAAAAATCATGAACAGGTGTTGAATTTTTTCAAATAATTTTTCTGCATCTATTGATATGATCATGTCATAGTTTTCTTTCACTTGTTGATGTGATGAATTATATAAATTAATTTTCAATGTACATATTTATATAGATGAGTTGAAGTCTTTGTCTAGTAAGTCCAAACTTTTGTGCCTCTTCAAGGACAGTTTCTATTGGTCACGTTTTTTCATGTATGTGGGACATAACTTTGCTTCTCTGCCTGGCTCATAATGGTTTGTTGAAAACTGGACACTTTAAATAATATAGTGCCACAACTCTGGAAATCAGTTTCTCCCCACTTCCAGGGTTTATTTCTGTTACTGCTTGTTTCAGTTGTTGTTGTTTGTTTAGTGATTTTCCAACCAGTTCTAAAAAGCATATTCTCTGTCATAATTTGGCTACTGAAGGATATACTTGGTTAGCTTACTGGTCAGCTAATGATTGGAGAGAGACTTCCTTAAGTGCCTTGAACCAATAATCATCTGCCCTGTGACGAGGGGTGTGTGCGTGTTGGGACATCTCTTCAATGACCCAGCAGCTTACAACTTTGCCTTAGCCTTCATTTTCTACTTTTACCAGCCTCAATGCCAGCCAGAGGTAAAACCTTAGTGCATTCTCAGGTATATCTGGAGCATGCACACAACTATGAACATGTGAGTGGCCTTCTAGAACCCTAGGAGTTTGTCAGAGCATTGCAAATCTGCTTCTGAACATCTCATTCCTTAGATCTTCTTTTTAAGTTTTTGGCCAGATAGCCTCTTGTTTACCCCAATTTTTACTGCTGTTGTAATGTCAAATAATTGCCACTGATTATTATTATTTTTTAATTCGCTTTGGATAGAATGTTTCCCACTGATTGAACTCTGAGCCAGCTCAAATAAAAGCAAATACTGTGAGTGGTCCTTTTCCAGGGAGCTGCTAGACAGGTCAAGTAGTAACAATTATCTGGGAATCGAGCTCTTTGAGGATCTCCAAACCTTGTCTGCCCCATCTGATTGCTTTGAGGCTGCTGGCTTTCCATGGATCTGGAAAGAAAGAGATGGGGAATGGGGCAAGTTCAAACCCCACAAAACTTACTGTTCTTACCAAGAGTCAGCAGGGTTTTTTTTGAATAAAACTCCTTGGATTGTTGCAAGATTTTGGTTAATTTCTGTTGCAAGCTTTTGGTTAATTTCCAGAGTTCTAGAAAAGTTAATTGTGATCATTTGTGCCAGAGTTCTCATTGTTTTCAAGGAGGAGCAGATTTTTAGAGGTTCTCACTCTACTGTTCAGACATCTTGCTCTGAGTGACTCTTATAGGATAGGCAGACATCTATGTAAAAAGCAGGGGAAAAATTCCAGACAGAAGAAACAGCATGTGCAAAGGATGGAGCTGTGAAAGATCATGGCTTATTTGGGATTGGCAAGTGACCTTGAATGACTAGACCATAGGAAAGGTGGTGAGGAAATATATTATTTGGGATTTATTTCTATTGCAAGTAATTAAAACTCAATCAAGCAGGCTTGAGGGTTTTTTGTAAAAAAGATATTAGTCAACTCATGAAATTGATAAGGTTATGAGTAGATCTAGCTTTAGGCACAGCTGGATCTAGTGCCTCAAATGATTTTTAGGATTCAACTTTGGTCTCTCCTCCCTGAGCTCTGTTCTTTTGTATGTTGGTGTCATTGTTAGATAAATTATTCTCTTATGGTTGCAAGATGGTGGCCAACAGGTCCAAGCTTACATCCTCAAGACTCTAAATTCAATGGTAAAAGAAATACCTTCTTCCCAACAATTCTGTCAAAAGTCCCAGGACTAGGTCTCACTGTATTACTTTCTAAATTAATCACTGTGGCCAGGGGAAGCAGAACAAATTGATTGGCCAATCCTGAATCATGTGCTCTTTCCTTGAACCAGGGGTAAAGTCAGCTCCTAACTGAACCACAGAGACTAAGCAGGGGAAAAGGGTAGTTTTTCAAGGAATATATAGATTAACTTACCAGGAAATGGATAATAAATGTGAATCAGGCAAAAACAATAAACACACCCTCCAGAAAGAGTGGTAGAAGCTAGACTAAGAAGTGCCAGCTCTACAGAGATTCTGCATCCCAGGATCACACTCCTGACCACTCAACAAACTGGTTAGAACACACTCTGTGCTGGACACTGAAATACTAGCCCTCAATAAGGCTCCAGTCTAGTTTTAGACATTCTCTCTGTCTTTTTTTTTTTTTTTTTTTTTTTTTTTGAGAGAGAGTCTCACTCTGTCACCCAGGCTGGAGTGTAGTAGCACTCCTCTGCAACCTCTGCCTCCCGGGCAAGCGATTCTCATGCCTCAGCCTCCCAAGTAGCTGGGATTACAGGCACATGCCACCATGCTAGGCTAATTTTTGTTTTTTTAGTAGAGATGGGGCTTCACCATATTGGCCAGGCTGGTCTTGAACTCCTGACCTCAGGTGATCCACCCAAGTCGGCCTCCCAAAGTGCTGGGATTATAAGCATGAGCCACGGCGACTGGAGTTGGACATTCTCAACCTACAATTTCTTTGATGAGACTTTTTTAGGTGATCACCTTGTCCAAACCTTTCATTATCCAGACTAGAAAATTGATGCCCAGAGAGGGATGGGAACTTTACCACTGTCACACAGCAAATCAGTGGCAGAACTGGGACAAGAACCAGGTTGGTTTCTTTGTGCTACATACATATCCCACATCCATTCTTCAAGTTATCTTTCCAATCCACCTCTGGAGAGCCTTCTCAGAGTACCTCTGTCCCTGCTGGTATCCCCCACAGAATGGCTGACTTCCACTGGGTTGACTCTAATGGAGTTAGTAAGTCAGTCTTTAGGCTCACTGTTCGATTTTTCCCCTGTTGCTTCACCCTCTGTCCAGCCCCAACATGTAGGCTTCCTGTCCCTATACTATTGGGTCTCTTGTTCCACCTTCTCTGGATAACCACTAAGAAGCTTTTGAAAGTAGCCACTTTTCCATGGGATATTCTGTGGGCAGTTCACAGAGGTAGCACTCAGATACAGGTAGTGTGAGCCAAGGGGTGTAGATAACACCCCACTCTAGGAGCATGGAAATCAGGGGGACTGTCACCCTTTCCACTCCTCTAATCAAGGAAGAGGAGAGAGGTGCAGAAGAGGTCACAAAAACACCTTGGGAGTCACCTAAGTAACTTGAGTCTGTCTGCTTAAGAAACTGGATCTCTCGGTCCCATCCATCAGTGAGGTCATCTGCACCCTTTCGTGGCCGTCTCCCCTGACCCACAAAACCATGACAACATCCCCCCTTTCTGGAAGCTTCCCTGCTGGTTCCTCTCAACTGGGACTCACTGCAGCCTCGCTGCCCCACCATCATCTCGTGCTTTGATCACTGCAGCACCTCTCTGCTTCTACTTACGCCCTTCCTCCCACCGTCAGTCTATTCTCTAGACAGAAACCAGGGGGATTTTGTTCAAATAGAAGCCGGACCATGCCCTTCCTCTTATAAAACCCCTCCCACAAGCTCCCTATTTCACTCAAAATAAAGTGTGAAGTCTTTATAATGGCCTACAAGACGCTTCACCAACTGGTCTGTTAAATCTCTGATTACTCTTGCTCTCCCTCCTTCCCCGTTCTCCTGCACCCTGACCTTCTGGACAGCCTGCCATGCTCTCTCCTCAGGACTTTTGAGAGCTGGACAGGCTATTCATTGTGCTTGGAATATGTGTTTCCCACATATCTGTGTGGTGTGCTCCCATACCAACTTCAGTTCATTAATCAAATGTTACCTCCTTGGTGAGGTCTCCCCTGACTACTCTTTTAAAATGTTTAACCTCCATCTTTCCCCAACATTCCTTTATTTTTCTCCATGGACCCTCTAATAGACTACAACTTTTTTTTTTCTTTTTTTTTAACTGATTCTCACTCTGTCACCCAGGCTGGAGTGCAGTGGCGTGATCTTGGCTCACTGCAACCTCTGTCTCCCAGGTTCAAGCGATTGTCCTGCCTCAGCTTCCTGAGTAGCTGGCACTACAGGTGCGTGCCATCACACCCAGCTACTTTTTTGTATTTTGGTAGAGACGGGGTTTCATCATATTGCCCAGGCTGGTCTCGAACTCCTGAGCTCAGGCAGTCTGCCAGCCTCGGCCTCCCAAAGTGATAGGATTACAGGCATGAGCCACTGCATGCAGCCATATGCTACATCTTTTGTTGATTGATTTTATTTATTGATATTATTAAACCTTATGAAGTAGCAGTTTTTGTCCGTTTTTCGAAATACTTCATTGCTAGAACCAATGCCTGGTGCATAGTAGGTGTTTCATACATATTTGTTGAATGAATAGATGAATGAATAGTTCTGAATAATCAGAATTTTGGGCAGTTTTTGAATCATGAAAAGTCAGAGCTAGGAAGTTACTTAGACCACTTTGCCTAACTGCCCAGTTTCATTTGACAGGTGAGGAGACTGAGACTCAGAGAAGGAAACAGACTTGCCCACAGTGACAGAGGGAGTTAGTTTAGTCAGAAATCAGCAATTTAACTCAGAGAACCAGGGAGCTTTCCATAGCTCTTTTCTTGGGATCTATCCTGTCCTACAAGGAAGCCCCTTCTATGCATGAGGAGAGGGGAGGGGTCATTGCAGTAGGGAGAAGAGGGTGGTGATGAGTAGCATGCGTCAAATACCTATTTTGTCCCAGGTGTTACACTAGGCATTTCATCTAAGGTGTCTCAATGGTCTCATTCCACTTGACACTTTGAATAAATATTCTTTTCCCCATTTTACAGGTATGGAAGCTGAATCTCAGAGAAGTGAGTTGCCTAAGATCACGTAGCCAGTAAACAGTGGTGTAAGGATTCACTTCCAGGTATGTTGATGAATAGAGTCAGTAGTCTTTCTCTGACATTCAGGACCCTAGCCAGCTCCCCAGGGACTCCAGTTGAAGGCTGACTCTCAGTCAGGAGCTCAGGGTCCCGAATGTCCTTCAGAAGCAGCAAGTCTGGAACAGGCCATGGTAGGCCCAGTGGCTGCAGGAGTGTCATGCACTGCTGTACTGCCTGGCCCAGAGCCTCCTTTTTCTGTGTCCCAGGCCTGAAAAGCTGGGCCTGTTTTCAGGATTGGACTAACTTTTTCCCCACAGAGTATGGATAGTCCACAGTGGAGCCAGATGGAGGCTCCTCCCACCCCTTGAAGGAGAGGAGAAAGGGGGAAGGGGTGCAGAACAGCCTTCCAGAAGGGATAGCTTTGCCGAGTTTCAGCCTAATATCCTGGAGCTATTCCTAGGTAGATTGTGGTCAGTGGAATTATGCTTTTATCAGGCTGCTGGGAGTTTCAATAAAATCTTTATGGCCGGGAAAGTTCTCTTTATGGAAATCAGATTATTGAAGTGCCTGCCGGAGGGAGGGCCTCACCAGCCTGCCTTTCTCCCCACTGCCTCCCTCCTCCTCTTCAGGATGGCTTCCCCACTCAGTTTCCTCCCTCCCCTACCCATGGGCCCCCAGCTCCCAGGACAATTTCAGCTCCATAGGCTGAAACAAGGAAAATGCCTTGGCAAGTAGAGGAGCACTAAGGGAACTTATCGAGGGTGTTGGTGGGACTGCAAAATTAATGTTGCAAAATAGCTCTTGCCCCGTTCCCCCTTCATCATTCCCATTGAGAAGCCCTGGTTTTGCCATTTCTGGGTCAACTTATCTCTACTCCTGGCTCACTATATTGGCAATTCCTAGATTTTAATCCTTGGGACGCAACTGAGCCCTCCCCTACTCCCACCATCTTCTGTCCTGTCCATTTGTCTACAGAACCTTCTAGAGCCTTCCTGCCTGGTATCTCATGGGGCTGGGGTTGAGGCCTGGTCCTGAGGCAAGGTTGCTACAGCTCTATGGGGACTAGCTTGGGAGTGCCCTTCCTTGTGACTCTTTCTTGGGGTTGGAGGAGTAACTATGGCTGAGGCCCCCCACACTCTGCCCCATAAACTGTCTGCCGGGGGAAGGCTTGCCCTAGGAGGTTTTCCTTGTGGCTTTCTGGGAGGTTTTAATTTAGCACAAGGAAAGTGGTTTGGACCAAATGGTCTCTTTCAGGACTAGAGTCTTTAAAAAGCCCCCTGAAATTTGGTGCTTTTGCCTACCCAAGTTGTCCCACTGCCTATCTTCCAACATCCTGTCCCCAATGTCTTCTACTAGGTGACTAGTTTGAAAAACATCATGTCCTCTGAGGAACAGTTGAAAGAACTGGAGGAGAGAAGACTGAGGGGGCCTGAGCTATGTCTTCAGCCCTTTGAAAGACTGTCGTGAGGCAGAGGAAGTGGACCCTGCATGGTCCCAGGAATAGAGTTAAGCGAGGCCCCAGCTGGTACGTTCACTCTGTTATCACACAAAGCATTGTCCCCATTTTATAGATGAGGAAACTGAGGCCCAAGGCCACATAACTAGGAAATGTGTTGTGGGGCTGCCTTTCAAAGCCAGGTCACTTAACATCAAATCTAACACTCTCCATATCCCGCTGCTCTGAGCACTGGACAAAGGCAACCAGTAGGCAGTGTTGGGTTCAGCATAGGCGACCCTTTTTAGCTATCCCTCAAAGCAGCCCATACCCCACCCATGCAAGGTAGAGGCTGAGCTGTGCATACCCCCAGGTTGTTCCCAACCACTGCCTACAACCCACTCTGTTCAACCCCATCTCTCCACCCCCGACCGTGCCTTAGACCTTTGGCCTGTATCCCAGTTCTGCATCTATCTCTGGCATTCGTGTTTGCCTGGAAGTAACACTCATTCTCCCAAATGCACATGTCCCAGACTTTCCTCACTCCCGGGCTGGCTTTGGACCTTTCAGAACTCAACCCAGACCAGCTAGTTTGCCTTGTGCTCCCATCCTGTCCACCCCTACCCTCCTGACTTAGACAATAAGGAAGAACTTCCTGACAGTCAGAGCTGTCCAAGGATGGCTGGGCAGAGCTGGCTGCTCAGGACCAGGCATTAGGTAGGGGACTGTCCAAGCTGGGAATCCTTCCAGTGGTTTCCATTGATTTACATATTCATTTTCCTGCGTGAGCCCTTCTATTATAATTCACTGGTTTTGCAATTACCCTCGTTTCCTATTCTTTCTTGCTCTCTCCTTCTGCATCCTTGTCTTCATCTGACTTTCTCCTCTTTCTGTTTATTTTTCACTTTGATTCTCTATCTTTCTCTGTGTACTTTTACCTCCTCACATTTGTCTCCCTTTTGCCCCTCTGTTTCTGTCTTTTTCTTCCTTCCCTTGATCCTGAGTCTCTTTCTCTGTGTCCTCCCTCCCCCTTCTTTGTCTCTCTAGCTCAGTCCTCCATCTGTTTCACTTTTACTCTGGGTCCCACTGTATTCTTCTCTCTCTCTCTCTCTCTCTCTCTCTCTCCTATTTTCCCACCTTTCTCCCTTTCCGTCTCTGCCTCGCCTGCCCCAGCCCCTCCCTCAGAGCCTGCCCTGACCGAGGGTCTGCTCTACTTGGCGAAGCCTGCTTTCCTCAGCTCTCTACAAAGGAGTCACCTGTGTCTTTTGTGTTTCTCCAATCTCAGGCTGTAACTTCTGTGGCAGCTCATACTGGGAAGCTGGATTTGAATAAGATCATCTTGGCCCCTGGGAAGCTGGAGGAAATCCTGGGTCCTGCAACTTCTTTCCCCAAAAGAGGAAGTTACATCCTCAGCCTCCTTCAGGCCTCAACTGGAGCTCCTGGTCTGCTCAGAACCTTGGGACTCAGGAATAAGCGGGGCCTCAATGACGCTTAAGAAGTCTGATCTTTTGAGTTCAGTTCCACCACGGCCACCCTTTGTCCATATCTGGAGGTCACTCCCCTCCTCTGGCACCCACTTCAGGTCTGGCCCCACCCTTGTTGCAGAATTGCTGATGCTTACTCTCAAAAGAACAGGAAGAAGTTCAGTATTGCTGCAGTCTAGAGTGTGGGATGACAATTTGGCCTGAGGTGGCCTAGAGCAAGAGCATAGCATGGGAAGAGTCGAGGACTCAGGTTGGGAGTGGCTGGGAGAAGTCAAGGGATGAAACTGGAGTGGTAGGCTGGGGCTAGACCAAAGATGGGGGTTGGATTTTATCTTCAGACTACTGGGGAGATATTGAAGGTTACTAAGCAGGGAAGAGAGAGGACCCTATCTGGTTGCTGGATGGGTCCTGGATTGCAGAGGGGCAAAAGGAGAAGCAGGGAGAATGGGAAGAAGGCTGTAGATGAAGTCTAGTTGAGAAATAATGGAGACTTGGACCTGGGTGGTGGCAGTGGAGATGGAAAGGAGTGGACTTTTCATGGCATATTTAGGATGTGGGAAATAGAGCTTGGTGGTTAATTAGCTGTATGTGTGGTAGAAAGGGAGGTGTCAAGGCAGATTCTGGCTTGTACAATTGGGTGGCTGTTGGTATCTGCTATTGGCATAGAAAATATAAGAGGAAGAACAGTTTGGAGACAAGATGAGTTCCGGGTTGGCCATGTGGAATCCAAAGTGCTCGTGGGTCATCCGGATTGAGATAGCAGTCAGGCAGTGGCAGGCCCTAGAGCTCGGAAGGCAGGTCTGGAGTGGAACTAGAGATGTGGGAGATGGCCAGGGAAGCTGTGGAAAGGGGTGAGCTGGCCCAGAGCAAGAGCATGGCATGGGAAGAGGAGAGGGCTTAGGTTAGGGTCTGGGGAGATTTTCAGGAATCTGCAGAGCAAAAGAAAGTCTGTTAAGGAGACTGAGCAGGATGGCTCAGAGAGATTGGATGCCTGGAAAGCACAGGGGCAGAAAAACCAAGGAAAAGAATTAGTGCCAAAAGGAAGGGGTCATCAACTGTGTGAAATGTTATGAAGTCAAATATCATGAGGGAGGAAAAGTGTCCAGCAGATTTCATGATGAGAAGTGGTGACTTTCATAAGAACATTTTGCAGCAGTGATGGGCATGGTAGCTGGACAGCAGTAGTTGAAAAAATGGGGACAGCCAAGAGTGTTTGCCCTAATCCTGCCACATTCCACTCTCTTTAATCATGTTCCTCTGCTCAGGAGTGAAGAGGAGGAGCCAGCAAGCTTCCATTGCTTTCCACTACCCTGAGGTCTGAGGTCTGATTTTCCCTCTCCTCCCGTGTGACTCTCCTATGCACACGCACACACACACACACACACACACACGTGACAGACACATGCTTCTTCACTTCTTTTTGCTTTAGCAGGCTGAATTCTAGGGTTCCCCTACCCTTTCCCACTGCAGACTCAGAAATAAATTGTTCACTGCCCCAGTGGTGAAACCTTATCTGGTCTGGTAAAAAACATGTGTCTGAAGCAGCTGAGCTCCACGTTTCAGCCAAGTGGGTGAGCTGGCCGCTGGCTGGCTGGCTTGTGTGCAGCCTGGGGTGGGGGCAGGGTTGGGAGATGGGAGGAGGAAGGGAAGCAGAGACTGGGATGGGTGTGAGGAGCGGGGGAAGGGGAGGGGAAAGAAGAAAGAAGATTGGGAAGTGGGAAGTGGGGCAAGAAGAGCTGTGAATGCTGAGAGGCTAGAAATGCTGAAAATGGAACTGCTTTCTGGAGTCAAAACTTGCGTCTAAATCTTGCCTTCACTACTTGCTACCTCTGTGGCAAGTAACTTTCCTCTCTGAGGCTCAGTTTGCTCATCTATAAGATAGACTTCATAATAGCTATCTTATTATACTCTTCATCAGGCAGAATATTTTCTTCTTACTCTTACGGTCATTGTCATTGTCATTATTATTGTCAGGACAGTGCTGGTGTTGGGAGAAAGCCAGGCAGCTTCCCGGGGACCTTGCCTGAGCTACAGAAGCAACCACCCTGGGTCCCTGGGCCCCAGAGTCCTGTACTCTCCACCTGACTTTCTTTTGAGGGAGTACTCGGGTTGTCTGAAGCTGGTAGTGGCAGCCAGCAAAGATATCCGGAGCAAGCTTCAAAGAATGGCCATCTGGCCCCAGGCTTAGCAGTTCCTGCAGCCCTTTTAGCTTTTGCTCAGAGACAGTCTATGGAAGGGAAGGCAGCCCAGCCTCAGGGGCTCGAACTCCACCTGCTTAGACACACCTATCTTAGCTGTACACCAAAGCCAATCCATTTTCAGGCCTGACTCTCGTGAGCCACGACCGCAGCTTTCCACAGACACCTCTGGCCAGCTGCTCACCACATGCTGCCTGGGTTTGGGGATAGGGGGAGCTTCTGATGCCACAGGAGGGCAAGCAGGCCAGAGGACCACACCAGGCTGCCATCCACCCACCCCCCAGGATCCTGATGTAGAGGCTGGTGTTGCTCTCAGGCCTAGTGCTGGTGATCTCTACCTTCTCCTGTCCCTAGATCTGCGGAGTCCTGAGGAAACGCCAAGCCATGTCTGCCCCTTTGTGCCTACTGCCACTTCTGCTCTAACCCCTGCTCTCCTACCCTGTCAGGACGTTTCAGCAAAAGGAGATCTACTGCTGAGGGGATTACGACTGATGGAAAAGAATCCATCACAGCACTGGGGCAGCAGGAAGTGGAGAAATGAGACACACTTTTCAGGTTGGGAGGGGGATGCCACCTCTTCCTGATTGGCAAGGCAGGAAGTTGGGGCCCAGACCATGTAGAAAGCCAAGCCAAAAGGGTGCTGGTGCTCCTCCGGGGCTGTAGGCCAGGAGCAGCAGTGGCAGACCGTCTGGATGCAATCAAGCCTGCAATGACCTCATGGGGAGAAGGGGGGAGCCCCCAGAACTGAGAGCTTTGGGCCTCACTCTCACTGATGAGGGAGGGAGAGGAGCTGTGTGGGGATGAGATATGGAGCATTTAGTGAAGTGAGAAGTATGAGGATGGATGAGTCAGGACAGAGGGGAGAAGCAAGCTGCCGTCCTCGACTCACTTGGACTCAGAACTTTGAGAGAACCAGCCTGAGAAGAGCCAAAGCAGAAGCTGAAGAAGAGCTCCCATTCCCCAAATCCATGGGTTCCAAGTGCAGCTCTTGCTTGGAAAGGCAGGGACAGCAGCATGTGGCAAGGCAGGTTTCAGATGGGTTCCGGTCCCTGCATAGACTTAGAAGTTGGTAAGCAAGGTAGCTGGCAAGGACTTTCCAGTGTGAGAGGACTGGGTCCTTATGGACGATCCCTTGGAGAGGTCTGTAGGGCAGAGCAGGAGAAGTGGAGTCCACAATGCAGCACAGGGGAACTGGCAATGGCCTGAAGCCCAGGTCCCAGGCAGAGCTGGTGGAGGAGCTGGAGCTTCCCAGCTTGGAGGAGAGAAGGGAGGGGAACAGGATCGTTGTCCTCAAAGCTCAGAAAGGCTGTCATGAGCAGGGGGAGCAGACAGTTTCTGTGGGGCCCCAGGGGGCAGAGATGCCTGGGCAAAAGCCACAGGGAAACAGAGTTCTTCAGCTTAATCCAAAAAGGAATTGTCTTAAGAACTCTCCAAGCACAAAATTGGAGAGGAAAGAGCTAGTGAGTGCCCCATTACTGGAGATGTGTGAACAAGGGCTGGACAGCCACATTGTGGATATTCAAAGAGTAGAGGTGGGTGGTCTCTTGGCATCCTCTGGCCACCCTGTTATGAGTCTGCCTGGCCCCATGAACGAGGTTACTCACCTCTGTGAGATGCAGTCCAAAGAAACAGCACTCGCTCCTTGGAGCTCTCCAAGGGACGGTGACTTGAGTCTGCACCTCCCAAGATACCTAGCTCGATGTGATAACATCATGTGAGCATTCGCTTATGTGGCTATGCTGTTCTTTCATCATTGGATCCACAGGCTTTGGGCCTCTTACAATGTCAGCAACATCAGCATCTCAACACACTGAGTAGAGTGGACGTGTTTGATGATACATTTTTTTTTCATACTGCATGGCTCCTAATAGCTTCCTATGGGGTTCAATTCAGAAAGCAGCAATTGGTTTCAACTTCATGGGCAACTGAAGGGATTCTCCAGGGTGATTTTGACTACCTGCAATTGAGTCTTATAGACTGACTTAAGACACTAAGCTCGTGTAAGGCGTGGCTTCACCAGATGCTTTATAACACTGCTAGGCACAAAGCAGTGTGCTGGGGAAGGTATGGTGTGAGGGCCCAGACACAAAGGATCTCTCTCTTCCTGGAGGCCTGATGCCTCCATCCCTCCCTGAACACAAGCCAATTACCTCCCCTCTTCCCCTGCTCCTCCACTGGAGATCCTGTTGCCGCTACCTTCTGAAGAGATCCAGACTCAAACCATTTTTTTCCATCTCACCAGTTTCATTTGGGTCCAAACCACCATCATATCTCATTGGAGCAATCCCAAAAGCTTCCTTACTGCCTTATCTGCATTCATTCCTGCCTTCCATGCTGTTTGTTCACCCCAAAGTGGCCAGATCATTTCTGTCAAGACGTGAGTCAGATCCTGTCACTCATCTGCTCAAAACCCTCCAATGGCTCCATTCTTCTCAGAGCAAAAGCCAAATGACTTACAAGGCCCTACAAGACCTGGCCCTCATGCCGCTTCTCAGACTCATTTCCATCCACTCCCCCCATCACTAGCCGTTCCTCAAACCCACCTTGATACCTTTGTACCACTCTTCCTGCTACTGGAGACACTCATTCTATAAAACTTGATATAACTCATACTCTTACTTCCTTTGGTCTCTAATCCAACGCCACTTCATTGGAAAGGCCTTCTCCCTGATCACATTATATAAAATAGTGACTCCACCTGCCCATCCTACCCAGCACTGTCTACTCTCCTCGCCTGGATTTCCTTTCTCCACCACTTCTCACCATTTGACATATTATATATTTATGTGTGTATTTTACCTTTATTTGCCTATTAGAATATAAAACAGGGTCTTCTGTTCTCTGCTGTATCCCCAGCATCTAGTGCCTGGCGTGTAGTAGGTGCTCAATAAATATTGAATGAATAGACAATTTAGAACATACCCCTATGGGCTATCGCAACCAGGGCAGAGAGCCAATTGCCTCTGTCCTAATACTCCACGTTTCCTGTTTTTTAATGTCACTCATTCTGACCTTCTGGACATTGGACTCAGCCTGACTCCACTCATGAAGCCTTTCCGCCTGCCTTAGTTGACACTTTAGCCTTGCCCTCCTGTTTTTCTAATGCCTGTTTCCCGCCTGCCTGATCGTTTCTGCTAACCACAGCTAATCCTCTGGCCTAGCATCCTTACGTGTGAGATGCAGGACTGTGGCCAGGCACTTCCTGGCTCATCAGACTTCTGGCTCATCAGGCCTGGAACACGTCAGGCAGGCCTATGCTGCACACTGCCACTACCTGTGCCACACCAACCAAAAGTACATGCTAACTTGCTCACAAGCACCCCAAGATGTTGAGAGAGGAGGGTTGGGGGAGAATTTGGAATTTATGCTATCTGAGCCTCTTCAGAGAGAGGCAAGCCTAGGACACTGAACTCTGGAAGGAAGTAGTTCCTGCCTCAATGGACAGGTTCCATGTTGTGCTGAGTTGGAGGTGACACTGTAGTGGAAGATCAGGGCAAATACCTGGGTCTAGAGTTGCAGAGAAAGCCTTGAAGGAAGCAAACAACATAGCTTGTCAGTGAGAAGCCCAGGTGGCCAAACACTGGGGCTCCGGAGCTCTGTTCCTGGAGTAGTGACTGGGCCAGATGCACCTGAGAGTAACTTGGTACTAAATTCAGGAGCCCAGACAGAAGTCACAGACTCTCTTGAGTAACCAGGATCACTAGCTCACACTGCGGGCAGAGAGGAGAACTGAGCAGATGTATAACAAAAAGCAGAGAGAGCACCAACCACTGTACTAAACACTTTGGATGCATTTTTTCACAACAGCCTTATGCATGATTATTCCCATTTTACAAATGAGCAAAGTGAAACTCAGATTTGAAATGACATGTCTAATTTCACAGCTACAAAATGGCAGAGCCAGAAAAGAACTTCTGTCTCTGATAAGGTCTTTCTACCAAATTTGTACTGAGTATATACTGTGCAGTCTGCACTTTGCACCTATTGTCCAATTCGCTCATTTGGATAGCCCTCCAGGGTAGATGGTGGTGTTCCTATTTCATAACTTAGGAATCAGGCTCAGGACTGGTTGAGGGACTGCCCCAGCTAGTGAGAAGTGAGGCTTAGTTTTAAACCAACTTCTTTTTTTTTTTTTTTTTTGTTTTTTGTTTTTTTTAGACGGAGTCTCACTCTATCGCCCAGTGGCATGATCTCAACTCACTACAACCTCTGCCTCCCAGGCTCAAGCAATTATCTTGACTCAGCCTCCTGAGTAGCTGTGATTACAAGTGCGTGCCACCACGCCTGGCTAATTTTTTGTATTTTTAGTAGAGACAGCGTTTCACCGTGTTAGCCAGTATGGTCTCGATCTCCTGACCTCGTGATCTGCCTGCCTTGGCCTCCCAAAGTGCTGGGATTGCTGGCGTGAGCCACCAGGCCTGACTTAAACCAACTTCTATTACATTCCAAGGTCCATAACCTTTTTACTATATTCCCCAATAAACATTTGGTTGAAAGAAAAAAAAAAAAACAATGAATGAATGAACAAAGACAGCCAGTTCTTGGGGAGGTTGGAATGAACGCTTGCCTGAGAACAGGTTGGTCTCAAGTGGGGGCTAGAAGTGGAGGGGGTCTCAAGTGGGATCTCAAGAACCATCTAGCTTGGAAGGAAGGGAGGATTTTAGATGTGTCCAGGGGGGTTGAATGAGACTGGACAGTTTTCCCCAGGCCCTGTGGCACAGTCCTGGGTAGTGAGCCCAAGGTAAAGGTTGGGAGCAGGTCGGCTTCAGAGATGTGGAATCTGGGCACTCACACAGGGCCTAGTGCTCAGAAAGGTCCCACACTTGGCTTAATGCTCTGTAGTTGCTGTCTTGAAATTCTTAATAATTTTTGAACAGGAGTCTTGCATTTTTTTTGGGTGGGGGGACAGAGTTTCACTCTTGTTGCCCAAGCTCCAGTGCAATGATGCAATCTTGGCTCACTGCAACCTCCGCCTCCCAGGTTCAAGCTATTCTGTGGCCTCAGCCTCCCGAGTAGCTGGGATTACAGGTGTGCCACCATGCCCAGCTAATTTTTTGTATTTTTAGTAGAAATGGGATTTCACCATGTTAGGCAGGCTGGTCTCGAACTCCTGACCTCAGGTGACCTACCTGCCTCGGCCTCCCAAAATGCCGGGATTACAGGCATGAGACACCGCCCCAGGCTGTGAGCCTTGCATTTTAACTTTGCACTAGGCCCTGCAAATTACATAGCCAGTTTTACTGGGAATTCCAAGTCTTGGAGGAATAATGTCCTTCCTCCATGCCTCCTTGTGTCTGCTCTTTCCTCCCAAATTTCACCCTGTACATGTTTCCTCAGTATATTCCCTAAAGCACAGCCTTGCATTGTCATTGCTCTGCTTAAGAACCTCCAGTGTCTCCCAATTGCTCATTGTTTCACTCCAAACAGCTCAGTTTGTACAGCCCTCAAAGCCCCCCTTCTATCTGTTTTCTCAGGACCCTTTCACACAGACCTTCTCCTACTGCCCCCAACATGCCCACAGGCCTGGGCCTTCCCCGTGGGCCTTGGTGTACTGTAAAACTTCAATGCCTGATGGCTGGAGGAAGGTGCCCAGGCACTTACATGAGGAATTCTTCCTTTCTACCAGCACATCAGGTCAAAAAGGGCAGGGTATTTTTTGTTGTTGTTGTTTTGTGTGTGTGTATGTGTGTGTTCTTTTCACTGATGGGTCCACAGCACCCAGGACAGGACCCAGCACACAGTAGGTAGTAAATAAGTAACCACTGAATGAATGAATAAATGAGTGAATTCAAGCTTCTCCATGATCTGGCTTCAACACACTCCAGGCCTGACCCCTATGTGCTTCAGCCCAATGGAACAAGTCCCTGTTCCTCATGTACATCCTTTAATGTTCTCACAACCTAGATGCCCCTACTTCCAATAATCACGTCTTCATATCTGAGTCATTTTCAAGACTCCACCCAAATGCCATTTCTTCCATGAACACTTCCCTAAACACTATAGCTAGCCATGATCTCTTCTTCTGGGTTATCTGTAGTGATTGATACCTCTCTTAAAACCTCTCTCAATTTTTGGATGTAGCAGAAGGAGTCAAATAGACGGGCTCAAATCTTTTATCTGCTACTTACTAGCTGCATTATCTTTGACCTGTCACTCGCCTCCCAAGCCTCAGTTTCTTCAACTGTAAATTAGACTTACAATAGCACTTACCTCATTGAGTATAGGTGAATTAAATGAAACAACTTACAACAATGAAATGAAAACAGCTTAGTGCTGAGTGTATATAATGATAATATTATCATCATCAACAACAACAATAATAATAGCAAAATGCTTTCTATGTATCTGCACAATAATAGTACCTTCCTATGGGGAAGGTGCTATTATTATTAATTCTCTCCATTTTACACGTGGAGAAATAGACCCAGAGGTTTTGTAACCTGTTCAAGGTCACACTACTAGCAAACGGTGAAGCCAGGATTGACAAGCCAGGCCGTCTGCTCTGCCCAGTTTCAGAGTTGCAGACCTCTGTCTGCTTCCAGAGCCCAGGAGAGCAGGTCCTGCTTCCTCACGGAAGCACCCCATGCAGCAGCTTCAGAGCTCAGCTCAGCCCAGCCCAACCAAGAGGGATTGCATTTGTTCCAAATTATGGATGGTTTGTTTTGAAACGCAAATCATTTGTAATCAGAGGGGCAAGGTAGAAATACATGCTTCTCTTTCTCTAAACGAAGCCCTCAGCCAGACTTGCCCAAAGGGTATTCTTTTTCTTGGCCCTGAGGAAGGCATGGTTACAGTGTGCTCTCAATGAGGTCTAAATAAAAGCAAACAAGGGCTAATTCAAAACTGGCTGTCTTGCCACCCACACCCCCCTGTTCCTGCCTCTCTGCCCTCTGTTCTGCCATTCTGGCCTTGGATTGGTGATGGCACAGTGTTCCCCAGGGGGAATCTTAAGGGGTGTCATGGAAATCTCCTCTAATTCTCTAAACAAAATGAATTTGAACCTGATTTTAACTGAAAAACTAATGGAAACCATATATCATCCTTGACTGAGAAGGTCTTGGGGAGGGGTGCTCAGAAAGTCCTCAGAGAACCAGGAATCCTGGGACTGTGCACACAGGTAACATGGAGAATCAAGGCAATTTTCTGGATTACGAACTCCCAAACTACCTTGGCCTCAGCTGGGCTGGAGACTATAGTCACCAAGTTCCCCTCTACAGGGATTACTTCCCCAACTTCTGTCTCTCCCTTGCCCCCAACACCAGATCTTGACAAGGTCACTTTCACGGATGTCATCATGGGGAGAGCCTTCTTTCTGTGAGTGAGAAGAAGGGTAAGGGAGACCCAGAATCCAGTTGCATTTAGCTCAGCAGTGTCTCCCCTCCCCCTGCCACCTCAGAGTTCCCATCTCTGTATTGTTCCAGGTTGGGGTTGGCTACAGGAGAAATTCACACGAGATCTGGAAGGCAGAAACACAGCAGCAGCCATTGCTCTGCTGGTTGACTTAGAGCAAGCTTGTTCAACCCGTGGCCTGTGGGCCGCATGAGGCCCAGGACAGCTTTGAATGTGGCCCCATACAAATTCGTAAACTTTCTTAAAACATTATGAGATTCTTTTGAGATTTTTTTTTTTAGCTCATTACCTATCATTAGTGTTAGTGTATTTTATGTGTGGCCCAAGACAATTCTTCTTCCAGTGTGGTCCAGGGAAGCCAAAAGATTGGGCACCCCTGAAGAGGTACAGTGGAAGCTCGCCGGCTGGCTTCCCTCTCTGTCATGGGGCAGTGATCAGTCCTATGTCTTTCTAGCTCTCCCACATCTTCTTAGGCTTCTGCAAGTCCCTGACCCCAAGTATGTGCCGCTTGGTGGTAAAAGATGCCAGCTTCTTCTGCAGGACCCCCCACACAATCCAGGAGCTGTGTGACAGGTGTGGGTTCCTGTTTGTCCTCATTCTCTCCCACTTCCTGTCCAGCTTTTCCTTCTGACTGCTAACCTCGCTCTCCTCTAGCCACTTCAGCCTCACCACTAGATGTAGAGGCCACAGTCTTCCATAGGTTTCTTTATCAGCTCCCAAAATGGTGAAAATCATAATTCCCATAATAAATTTCTTATTCTATATCACTCACAGTGGCTCTGCTTCCCTGATCACACCCTAACAGATACAGTGCTCAGTAAATGCCATTTAATCAGTATGACTACAGTAGGGGTTTTACACACTGAGAGGAGTCTTTGTCATCTGTGTATGTACCAAGGGGCTGGCAGAGAATCCGTGAGTTGCTTCAGTGGTGGTTGCTGAATGGAAGGCAACTGAATCAAGGCTCTGGACGATCTGTCAGTAATTGCTGTGACCCATTGTGAGCTAAGTCCTGGATATGCAAATGTAATTGGATGCAATTAATACTCTGCAGTCTATGTGGATATAGAACACTCAGAAATAAACAACAACAGATAGCCAATGATAATAAGAATATTTAGTACTTATTGAGTACATTGTATGTGTTACTCCATTTAATCCTCACACTAGCTTCTGAGGTAGGCGGGAAATGTGATCCTTGGAGAAATTAAGTAGCTTGCCCACGTTCACAAAGAATGGAATTGCAATGAAAAGGATTACCCTCCAGGGCCTGCGTAGGGCTGTAACTGCTGTGCCTGGCAGGGGCTTTCCTAGTAAGGGGGCCCTTGAAGGCACTGAGAACACTGAAGAGTCACGAGCAAAGTCTACCCCAGTGTTGCCAAGTGTTGTCAGAGCTCAGAGGCTGGGAGGAGAGAGCAGTGAGCAGCGGCCAAAGGCCAAGGGAAGCTTCCTGGTGGGATTATGGGGCTTGAGCTTAGCCTTGAAAAGTAAAGAAGACTGAGCCTGAGCTTAGCTTTGAAAGCTAAAGAAGACTGAGCCAATTCTCCAGGCTAGAAACCTGAGCCTTATCCTTACCCTCTTTTACCCTCTCTGCCCCATCTGTCATCTAGTTCTGTAGATGCTTCATTGGAAATGTCTTCAACCATACCCCTCTCTAGCTTCCACTACTCCTGGAACCTGTGGGACCTCAGACCTTCCTCATCTCTGGCCTGGTCCTTTGTTCCAGCCTCTTCCTCCCTGGCCTCCTAGCCTCCAGTCATACCTGTTCAAATTCACACTGGCTTCCAAAGCTATCTTTTTCAAACTCAGCTCTGATCTTGCCATACCCCCACTTCTATCAGGGTCCCACAGGATAAAATAATGATGTTAAGATTGAACGATAATAAAGTTACTGATATTCAATCATTTTTGACCTACAAAAGTGGCAATTTCCTATGGTTTTTCTAATATTAGTAGTGGTAATAATAATCAGTTTATCAAGCCCTTATACTGTGTTAAGGCTGGACATATTGCCTCCAAACACAATTCCCACAATTTTCCCACTCTTTTACCCCTGTTGTCTGTCTGCCTCTTTTGAGCTTTTTTCTGCCTTACTTGGTCTGGTTCAGTGTGCTTTCCTCTGTACCTTGGTCTCACTCCCTCTATTGCCTACCCTGTCTCTCTGTCTTCTGTTTATTTCTCTTTGCCACTTTGTCTCTCTCTCTCTCTGATTCTTTTTCTATCTCTGACTCTATCTCTAGCTGTCTGGCTTATAATAACTGTCTCATTATTTTTCTCCTCCCCTTCACTGTCATTCTCACCTTCTCTGTGTGTATATTTTCCCTTTCCTCTGTCTCTGTGTTCATTTACCCCACTCTTTCTCATCATGAGTGAGAGAGAGAGAGAGAGAGAGAGAGAGTGTGTGTGTGTGTGTGTGTGTGTGTAGACATGTTTCTTGACCTCCCAGGACTCTGGTATCTATGAGGCCCAGCTGAGATTGAGATCCAGAGCTCCCCTTCTAGGGAGCTGGAAAGACAGAACAGCCAGAAGCAAACAGCTGGCTTGGGGGCTGTGTTTGTCCTTGAGTTCACGGCACCCCCACAAAGGCAGCTTCAGGAGCTTGTGGCCTGCCCTAGGGCTGCAGCCTCATCCTGCCTGCAGCCAACAAGGCAATAGGTACACATGGCAATGGCCCAGATGTAAAACCCAGCTGTGCAAATTAGCCTAAGGCCTGTAAGAAATTAGACTGGATCTAAAAGAGATCAGGCTGTGGAAAAAGAAAAATGTTAGTTAAAAGAGAAAATTCCTGCTCCCACCTCTAGGTCATAGATCACAGAAGAGAATCCTGGAATCAGGAGGGACTTCAAGGGGCCATCTGGCTTGGCTGCATCTTAGAACCGGTCAGGCCCCAACCAGTCAAGAGAATGGCTGTCTTTCCATCTTTCAACAACACAGACCAGAGATTTTTCAGTGTCTCCCCCCAGTACTTTGTTCTTGGAATGAACCCCTGCATTGTGAAAACGTTTGACAGAGAGCCCAGACCACTGGAGTCACTCATACTGGGACCCAAATATGTACTCTAACCTCAAATCTGTCTCCCACCCACATTCTTTCACATCTCAGCACCCACCACCACCATTCACCAAAATGATCAAACCAAAGCCTGGGAATCGACCTTGCTTTCTTTTACCAGCCTGTCCAATCTATCAACAATCTTGACAGCTCCAACTCCCAACTGCATTCTCAGTCTGACTCCTCACATCACAATCACACTTACCGCCATGGTTCAAGCCACCATCATGTCCACCTATAAGCCTATGCACCTCCTCCCAGGTCTCCTTAATTCCATTCTTGCCTTCTCCACTCCATTCTCCCCAGCATACGGGAAGATTTATTTTTAAAGGTAAATCATCGGATCATGTCATTCCTCTGCTCAAAACTCTCCTCTGGGTTCTCATCACACCAAACCCCAAGTCTTCACTGTGACACATGAAGCCCTGCATCATTTAACTGCATCTCCCCCTCCTCCTCTCCCACTCCACTCTGGCTACAATGCCCCCTTGCTGCTCCTTGAACATACCAAACTCATTCCCTCCTTAGGGACTATGCCTTAACTCTCTGTTCTTTTTAGTATGTTCTTCCCCGAGATCTTCATGTGTGTGCTCCTTCACTTCATTTCAAGCCCCACTCAAAAGTCACCTCCTCCAAGAGGCCCATTCTGATGGTCCTAGCTAAAATAGCCCTTGCCTCACATCCCCTCACAAAACCTCCACCCCACAGCTCTCTATCTATTTCATAACCTTCTTTTATTTTTCTTCAAGGCATTTTGCACTGAGTGACATTATATTCTATATCAATTTGATGATTGGCTGCCTCCGTCACTGTTTCCCCAGTGCCTAGAACTGTGTCTAGCACTTGGTAGATACCGAGTGGTGGTTGAAGGGATGAATGAAACCCTGTTGCTTATAGGCTATGTGACTTTGGTCAAGTTAGTTAACTCTTCTGACTTTTAGTTTATTCATCTTTAAGACAGAAATAATTACACCTACCTTGTGAGCTGTTGTGAGGAGTAAATGAGATGATGGATGTAATGATCAGAGAGTCTGGCACTAGAAATTACTAATCATTAAAATAGCCAGTGTAGTTGCCACTGAATTATTCAGGTTCTGTCCTCAGCGGAAGCAGAGAGTAGCTACCCACCCCTTTCCAGGTTGAATAACCCCAATCCTATTCATTTTTGTGATATTAGACATGGTAGTACAGGATGCAAGAGCACCAAGCTGACAGCTTCTCAGAATCCACCTAGGGCAGGAATGAGCCACAGAGACTTTAATTTAACTCCCTTAAATATGCTAATAGAGCTAAAGAAAACCATGGATAAGGAGCTAAAGGAAATTGGGTAAACAATGTATGAATAAAATAAAAATATCAATAAAATGGCAGAAATTATAAAAAGCAACAAACTAGAAATTCTGGAACTGAAAATTATAAAAACTAAAGTTTTTCTGAGCCACAGATGTCCTCTTTCCTCTACTGAGGGACTACAGGCCGGGGGCCAGGGTCTGTGATTTTGAGGTGCAAATCCCATGAGGTTCCAAGAAAAGGAACTTTATTACCATTGAGAGCACAGGATTTAGAGTTAGACAGACCTGGGGTCCAATCCCAGCTCTACTGTATAGCTTTGGGCAGTGGCTTACTCTCCCTGGCCTTAGTAATGGCGATCTTAGTAGTCTGTCAGGAGGAAGAAATGAGATAGCTCATGCAAAGCACTTAGGCCTGTATCTGGCATGTGGTCAGCACTCCCTAAATGGCAGCTATTATTACAAGTATTATCGTGATCTCATTCATCCCTGTCTCTAGGCAGCTCTGCACTCCAACCATTTCTCAGAGGTCTGGCTCAAACTCTTTAAACCATCCCACCCTCCTGCCAGGAAAACCACCCCAGCTTCAAATTGGCTATGGCACATGGAGATTTTGCCCTGCATGGAGCAAAATGGCACCAGCTCCCCCTATGGCCATGGAGATCCAAGCTGGAGACATGGCCTCTGCTGTTTGGTGCCTATGGGGAAGAAGAAAAAACCCAAGTGACGTCAGCAAAATGGCAGACCAGGCAGCTCCAAATGCCCATCCTTCTACAGAAACATATAAAAACTTGCAGAAAATGTCAGTATCAACTTTGTCAGAACTCTGAAAAACAGACAAATGCTTATAGCAACCATAGAAACATTGAATTTTTAAAAGTCCACTTCAAAATGCTCCTGGCATTCAAGAAAATCTCTGTCAAAACACTAGTTGAACACAAGATAAAGGAACAAAGATTTCAGTGACCACACATGGCAAAAAAAAACCCCACAGTCTTTGCAAAAATAGTTTGGAAAAGTCACTAAACAAATGGATGACTACAACCTTCAACAACCAAGAACAGCAAACCCCAGGGAAGGGGAGGAAAATGATTTCCAGAGTTACAACATTATAATATTCAAATGTCTAGCTTTCAACAAAAATCACAAAGTATACAAAGCTTATTCAAAGGGAAAAAATAAGAACGCTCAGATGTTGGAGTTACTATTGAAGGCTTTAATCAACTCTCTTAAATATGCTCAAAGACCTAAAGGAAACCATGGACAAAGAACAAAAGGAAATCAGGAAAATGATGTATGAACAAAATAAGGCTATCAATAAGGAGATAGAAATTATAAAAAGGAGCCAAATAGAAATTCAACACCTGAAAAGTACAAGGATTAGTGAACTTTAAGACAGAACGATTGAAGTTATTCAATGTGAGGACCAGAAAGAAAAAAATAAATAAAGAAGGGAGAAAAGCAAATAGAGTCTAAGAGACCTGTAAAGCACCATCAAGCTGACCAACACACACATTATGCAAGTTTTAGAAGAAGACAGAAAAGGAGAAAGAAAGAATATTGGAAGAAATAATTGCTGGAAAGGTCCTCAAACTTGATGAAGAATCCAAGTCTATAATCCAAGAAGCTCAACTAACTCCAAACTGTTCAAAGGCAAAGAGAGAATCTTGAAAGCAACAAGAGAGAAGCAGTTCATAAAGTAGAAGTTTTCCTCAATAAGATTATCAATTGATTTCTCACCAGAAGCCATGCAGATTAGAAGGCAACAAGGTGGCATATTTAAAGAGAATACTATGAACAACTGTACGCCAACAAATTAGATAAGCTCAATGAAATGAACATATTTCTAGAAACACACAAATTATCGGCCGGGCGCGGTGGCTCAAGCCTGTAATCCCAGCACTTTGGGAGGCCGAGGCGGGTGGATCACGAGGTCAGGAGATCGAGACCATCCTGGCTAACATGGTGAAACCCCGTCTCTACTAAAAATACAAAAAACTAGCCGGGCGAGGTGGCAGGCGCCTGTAGTCCCAGCTACTCGGAGGCTGAGGCAGGAGAATGGTGTGAACCCGGGAGGCGGAGCTTGCAGTGAGCTGAGATCCGGCCACTGCACTCCAGCCTGGGCCACACAGCGAGACTCCGTCTCAAAAAAAAAAAAAAAAAAAAAACGAAACACACAAATTATCAAAACTCACTGAAGAAGAAAGAAAATCTCAACAGAACTATAACCAAAAAAAAAAAAAAAAAAAAAAAAAGAATCAGAAATTAAAAGAAAAAACAACAACAACAACTCCCAATAAAGAAAAGTACAGGAACAGATTGTTTCTTTACTGGTAAATCCTACCAAACATTTAAAGAAAATTTAACATCAACACTTCTAAGACTCTTCCAGAAAACTGAAGAGGAAGGAACGCTACCCAACTCATTTTGTGAGTATCATTACCTGATACTAAAGCCATATAAAGACATTACATGAAAAGAAAATTGAAGGTTACTATTTTTACGAATATACATATATATATACACACATATACAAAAATGCAAAATACTAGCAAATCAAATCCAAGAATATATCACAAGAATTATAGACATAGTCAAGAGGGATTTATCAGAGGAATGCAAGGTTGGTTCAACATAAGAAAATCAATCAATGTAATACACCACATTAATAAAACGGAAGTATAAAAATAGTCTCAATTGATGAAGAAAAGGCATTTGACAAAACTGAATATTCTTTCCTGATAAAAACAGTTAGAAAACTAGGAAGAGGAGGGAACTGTCTCGACATGATAAAAGTCATATATGAAAAAGCCACAACTAACATTAGAGTCAACGGTGAAATACTGAAAGCTTTCCCCTAAGATCAGGAAAAAGACCAGGATACCTGCTTTCTCCACTGTTGTTCTACATTGTAATAGAAGTTTTAGTCAGAGTAATTAGGCAAGAAAAAAATAAAATGCATTGAAGTTGGAAAGAAAGAAGTAAAAATATCTTTATTCATAGGTGACATAAGCCTATATATTGAGAATGCCAAAGAATCCACAAAAGAAACTACTAAAGCCAGTAAACAAATTCAACAAAGTGTACAAGTTCAACACGCAAAAATCAGTTGTATTTCTATAAACTAGCTATGAACAACATGAAAAGGAAATAATACCTAGAAATAAATCTAACCAAGAAGGTGAAAGACTTGTACACTGAAAATTACAAAATATTATTGAAAGACATTAAAGAAGACCTAAATAAATGGGAAAACATCTTATGTTCATGAACTGGAAGACAATATTATTGAGATGTCAACACTATCTGTTTTAGTTTTTTCAGGCTGCTACAACAAAATACCACAGACTGGGTAATTTGTAAACAACAGTAATCTATTTCTCACAGTTATTCTGGAGTCTGGGAAGTCCAAGATCAAGACATCAGTTGGTTTGAGGGCTGCTCTTTGCTTCCAAGATGGCACCTTGTTGCTGCATCCTCCAGAGGGGAAGGACACTACGTCTTCACATGGTATTAGGAACAGAAGTGTGAACTCACCCCCTCAAGCCTTTTTAAAGGTTTGAGGCACTAATTCTTATAAGTGCCTAAAATGCTAATCTCATCCATGAGGGTGGATCCTTCATGGCCTAATCATCTCCTAAATGTCCTACCTCTTAATATTGTTGCATTGGAGATTAAGTTTCAGCATAGAATTTGAAGTGGACACAAACATTCAAACCATAGAACTACCCAAAGAGATATACAGATTCAATGTGATCTTTATCAAATTCCAGTGGCTTTTTTGCACAAAATGGAAAAGCTTATTTTCAAATTCATATGGAATTGCAATGGACCCTGAATAGCCAAAAAAAATTCTTGAAAAAGAATAAAGTTGGAGGATTAATGCTTTCCAATGTCAAACTTGCTATAAAGCTATAGTAATCTTTAGACTGGGGAGGCAGCAGCTCAGGCTGAACAAGGACTCTAAGCTCTCAATTCCCACCTCCCACCCAGGATGATTGTCTTCCTCACAGGGGCCTGCCAATGCCTCTTAATTTTCTTTATTCCCCTGAGCTGACCCAGCAGCAGCCTGGCCTCCAGCTGGGGATATCTACTGCTACACACTTTCATGAGGAAAGAATGCAACGGCTACAAAGAAACTCAGAGAAGCAGGCTAGAGTAAGGGCTTTGCCAGGTGTTGGAGAAGGGCAGGGGTCCTTACTCCGTAAGTCCTCCCACTCCTGTACCCCAAAGACTACAGTCATAAACTAAGAGAAAGCCACAGCCAGAAGAACCCCTAGAAACCAGAGTCCACCCAACCCCACTTTATAGATGAGAAACTGATGCCTGGAGATGGGAAAGGAGTGACCCAAAGTTACACAACTGTTGAACTAAGTGAATCGTAATACTATTGGGCTGGAAAACACCTTTAACTGTGCCCTAGCTTTCCCATTAAACCCCTAATCTAATGAAGACTTGCTCTTAACCGCATCTGCAATGACAAGTGATTGTCAGGCTGTGACTTAAACACCTTCAAAAACAGGGTGCTCACTCCCTTCCAAGGCAGATTTATATTTCTGGCTTTCTAAGGATAAGCAGGCTGGTTGAGAAGGAGTAGCCCCATCCCATCCAGCAAACCCTGAATGAACATAAGGTCCATCTCATGGTATCCCTACAAGGAGAAGTCTTGCCTCCCACCAGCCCTCACTCTTCTCTTCTCTCTCTGTCCTCCATGCACCTCTTAATTTTGCCTGAGGCTAGGATTTTGTTCCAGTAAAGAAGCAAAGGGTTTCCTTTTCTAGGAGCTGGCTCAGTATACTGTCTGAGAATCACTAACCTCTAAACACAGCCGAATGATTTTCCTCCCAAATCCCTCTTTGGGCAGAAACCAGAAATGGAAAACTTTCAGGGTCCTTTGGGGTATCTGAACGGCCTGCATCCAGGGTGGCCTGAAGTCCGTGTGAACTCACAGCCCCACATCCTGACTGGTGGAAATGGGTGTTCCAGAGCCCCTGGAGCTCTGGAAATTGTCAGCACCTCCAGAGCTCACCTTTGCTTGGGGAAGGGCCCCTCTCTACTCTCTTCTTGCCCCATCTCTGGCAGCCTAATGTCCCACTTTCCCTGCTCCCCTACTTCTCCCCTATCAGTACTTCAATAACAAGGCCCATTGGCTATTGTAGTCTAAACCCTGCCACCATTTTACAGGTGGGAAAATTGAGTGTCCAAGAGAGTTTGGGCTGTGCAGATGCATGCATTTCAAGCTTCCCAGGAACCTGCAGGAATGCCACATCCTCACTCCCAACCTCCCCCAAGTTCTTGACCCAATCTACTTGCACACTCTGGGCATACCTGACTCTGACATGCTGGGGTTAGAAAAGGCCTGGGGAAACCTGAAAGCTTTTGACCTAAGGGAGGCCTTGTTGATGATGGACCTAGTGATTATCATGATCATTATCATGCCCATGCATATTTGTTACCTATGCATGATTTCCCCATAGCTGCATGTGCCCACTTCCACCCATCTGCCTGCCTACCATGAGGATGACACTGGTGCCAAGTGGCACACTGGGATTCACTCCAGCTCAGCCCAGCCTGCCCAGACCACCATTGCTCCTGGACCACCCTAAAGATGCCAAGTCTGCTTCTGTGGCTGCTGGGGATTTGGAGAGGGACAGCTGGCCTTTGCCCTCAGCCTGCTCTTCTTGCCCTGTTCTGCTCTCTCTCCTCTATATTCCTTCTTTGCTCATGGAACTTGGTTATAAATCCTAAAAACCCAAACACCCATAAATTCTCAATTCATTCTGCAGATATTTCCTGTGTTGGGGTTTTCAGCAGCATCTGCTGGTTTGAAGTTCCCTCTTTATTTGTCCTGGGGGCACCATTACTCTCAACTTTAGCAGTTTTCCTGCTCTGTAGTTCTTGCCAGACTCCATCGGAGGAAGAGAAAATTGGTGAAAGAATAATTATTATTATTGTTATAAATATATATTTCATTTTGGTTTCTTTTTTTATCCCTCTAGGCTCTGATGAGTATCCCAGGCAGGGGCTGGCAAGAGGATGGCTTCTTTATGGACCTCAGGGCAGTGGGCTTGCCCTGTTGGCTCCTGGCAGTTTGCCCTCTGGGTAAAGGCATCTGCCAAAAGGCCATTCCTTGCTATTCTGCCCAATGGTACCTGGTTCTCCAGCAACTTTCTTCCCACCAAATCTCCTGGCTGAAGTTCCCAAGTCTCCAGGAAACTTCCTTAAGCAAGTAGTAAAGCACCTACTGCATATGAGGCACTATCCAATACTTGGGCTTGATTATTTCTCACCATATCTTTATAAGGCAGGGCTACTTAGTTACATTGTGCAGAGGAGGAGACTGAGGTTCAGAGAGGAGAAGTTATTGGTCCATGGTGATCCAACTAGCAATTGAAGAGCTGGGATTTAAATTCAGATCTGTCTGGCCCCAAAGTTGATACTCATTCCACTTGACTATACACTCTCCTCCGAATTCCTGAAGAACTTCTTTTATGAGCTGCAGTATCTTACACCTGGAACGAAGTTGCTTTGGCTTGCTCTACTTGTTTCTGGAGTCCACCTGACTACAGTTTGTAGATTCTCAGAATTTTAGAACCTTATGGATCCATTCGTTTAAGGACTTAATACTATAGAAGGGAAAACTGAGGCCCAGTGTAGGTGGCACATAATACATTCGTTGTTTTCTTCATGAGATGTAAGCCCCTTGAAGACAGGAACCATGCCTCCCCCTATATTTCTTTGTTTTTTGTTTTTTGTTTTTTTTTTTTTTGAGACGGAGTCTCGCTCTGTCTCCCGGGCTGGAGTGCAGTGGCCGGATCTCAGCTCACTGCAAGCTCCGCCTCCCGGGTTCACGCCATTCTCCTGCCTCAGCCTCCCGAGTAGCTGGGACTACAGGCGCCGCCACCTCGCCCGGCTAGTTTTTTTGTATTTTTTTAGTAGAGACGGGGTTTCACCATGTTCGCCAGGATGGTCTCGATCTCCTGACCTCGTGATCCACCCGTCTCGGCCTCCCAAAGTGCTGGGATTACAGGCTTGAGCCACCGCGCCCGGCCCTCCCCCTATATTTCTTATACATATCCCCAACACACACAGACACACACATGAACACCCCACTTGATGCAGTATTTAGCACAGATAAATAAAAACTATGACTTGTTAAGTGACAGGGACTGCTGGATCAGAGAGGGAAAGCAATGTGTCCAAGGTCACACAGTAAGGTATTGGCCGAGGCAGGATTTGAATTTCCGATCTGACAGACCCTTTCTGTCATTCTGCATGGTGACTTTAACAACAGCATAACAACAGCTAACATTTATTGAATGAGTACTATGCATGAAGGACTAGCTAAGTGAGTAATCTAATACAAGTAATTAATTCAATCTTTACAATAACCCTATGAAATTTCCTCACTGTACAGATGAGAAAACGGTTGCTTAGGAAAGCTGAGAAACTTGCCCAAAGCCAAAAAAACTAGTGAGTGACTGAGCCAGGTTGATTTGATCCAAGGTTGATCTTACCCACACTATAAAATGTCCTCTTTATCTACAGATAATTGATATTGCGGGGGGGAAATTCCACTGAAAGAGAATCTGTTTAAATTGTCATAGTAAATAAAGAATAGGTTTATTTAGATTTCTTATTAAAAAATGAAACCAAAAAGTATGATAAGCAATTTATCTTATATTTTAAAAAATAGGACTGAAATTATAGTTCTGTTCTAGTTCTTAGGGTAGGCAAAAACGACGACTCCAACATTAGTTGCTTTGTGGTGTGATTTTTCTGACAAAACTGTAGGACATCATGGCATAACATCTTTTTCTTTGCTTTTCATAGCATGATCATAAAGAAGGTCAGTTTATTAAAAGCATTCAAGGGCTTTGGTTTTCCTAAGGATATCTTTCAATAATTTGGGAGTCAACTCATTTTTGAAGCTTTTATTTTGTTCTCATCTTTGTTGACTTGCTCTTCAACTTTTAACTGATCTAATTCTGCCAGCCTATCATGTGTCAATGGTTTTGCTGAGATGCTGGCAGTTTTCCAATATCACTTTTGTTGATTTCATGAACTCCTGGATCTTTTCTAATATTTGCAGTTTTACTTTGCAAACTCATTGGCATTGTATTTGCTCTTTACAGTCTGATGCTTATAATACTCAACAATCAGAAAAGACTGGTCGAGATTCTAATGTTAATCTGGGAGGGATGCCAGAGTAATTTTATAATTAACCAGTTTGCTAGTGAATACCTTAATGGTCTCTTGCTTTCCTACCCAACCTTATGACTGCAGTAACTTAGAAAATGAATACTTGGATAATAAGAACATATTTGTACTACTTCAGTAAGTACCTGGCAATTAACATATATTTAGTAGTCAATAAGTATAGTAAAATAGGGAAGCACTGGATTTACTTCTCAGTTGTGTCATTTACTAGGTGTTACTTTGGGCAAGTTACTTCGTTACTTCATCTCAGTGAGCTTTGGTTTCCTTTTCTGTAGGAACATGGTAGTATTTAAGCATCCTTCCTTCCACTTCAAATGATTCAGCTAATCCAATCACATCATTTCTATTTTCCTTGCTAGCGATTGGTTCAGGAATGAATATACAACCCAATCCTAGCCAATGAGATATAAGGGGAAATCTACCTGGGGACCTCTGGGAAAGATTTCCTTCCTCCTAGGGAGACAAAGAGAGAGTTTCTGCCTTCCTCCAGGTTATGTTAACACCTAGAAGTGACATTTGGCACAGGTGTATTCATCTTCAACCACCAGGGGAACCAACCTTAAAAAGAAGTTTTGCTGAGGATGGTGGAAAAAAGAGATGGAAAGATTCTAGCTTCCCGATGATATTGTTGAGTTTTTGATTTTGTCATGCTTGAACCCACTCTACCCCTGGAATTCTGTTATTTGAGATAGTAATTTTCTAATTGGTTAGGCTGGTTTGAGTCATGGTTTCTCTCACTCACAGCTAAAACCATACCAATGGACACAAGTACCTATTTCACACAGATTTTAAAATAAAAAACATAATCCATGTAAAGGGCATAGCACTCAATACCTATTATCTTTAAGTACCTAGAAATTAAAAACTGTGTTCAGGTTTATTTACTATCCAGATGGTTTCTCTTGTGACTCTTTTTCAGAGAAGGGACAAAGGAGCAAATGTACATCTCTCTACACATCCTCATAGTTTACATCTTGCTGGGGTTGAGGTAGAGAGAGAGAAAAAGCATGAGTCTTTGTTTTGTCCTAGAACGATCAAGAGTTGATGTCCCTCTGAGGAACTGGATAGGTTGAGTGCCACTCTTCTATTTTGACACACCAGTTACATCAGTAAAGAGTGACTAAAGAAAGAAAGGAATTAGCAAGTACTTTGCAATCTAGAAACGTCCCAATCAGGATGCCATGAATCTGTAAGAATGTCTAGAGTTTTCAACACAGGCCTCCCAAAGAGGGGTTCACAAAAACTGGAATGTTTCCTCTTAGAGAAGAGAGAGCTGAGGCCAGAAAAGAGCTCCTTCTCCAGTATTCCACATCTCTGAAAATGGCACCACCATCCATTCAGAAGCGAAGCATCATCTTTGACACCTTCCTGTCTCCTCCTCTGCACTCATAGGCAGTACAACCCCAAGTCTTATTAGGAGGACTCAATGAAGTAATAATGCCTGAAAGTAAGCATTCAGTAGGTGCCTGATATATATTAAGTGGTCAATAAGTGGTAGCTGCTATCATTATCATGCAACATACCAGCCTCAGGATGGGCACTAAGCTATTCCCTTGGTTCCCTCAAACATATTAGTACCGGCTGACTTTTTCACAAGGAAAATGAACAAAGAGAAGAAGGAAATACTATAATTTACAAAACCACAGGCAGCACAAAAACAATCCATCAGGATCAATTCCAGTTTAATCCTAGTGAAAAAACTAATAAACTTCAAGGACCCTCAAACCGTTGTCTCTTGAAGGGATGGCACACTCATTCCTGATGACCTGACACAATCCTAGAGGCAATTTTGTCTGGTGTCTCCCCCACAGCTTCCTGCCTGTCTTACCATGTGGTCTCCCTAATCCAGGAGCTTGGACTCTTGTCTCATTCTAGCACAAGTGTCAACTTCCCTACCCTTCGATTTACAACATCCCAGTAGCTCTAGTCAGTGATACACAGCTAGTTCATAGCTGATAGGCAGAGTCACAGTGAGTGAAGTATTTGCACCTCCTCGCAGGAGGAGGCCTTTAGAAGTCCAAGATGGCAGCCCTGCTGTTGCAGATGATGTTGGGCCAGCTCCCCTTTTCCAGCTATCCTGTTTCCACCCATCTCCCAGCTGTGAGTGCTGTGGTTAACAGCAAGGCTTCCTTGGATACTTGCCCTGGACTGATGGGAGCCACCTAATTCAGAGTTGCATGGGAAGTTATACTTCCCCCTCACCAGCAGGAAGGACAATCAGTGACTGATATGGGAATACATAAGTACAACCTCTCACTCAAGATGGGATAACCCTGTGATGTGATTTATGCTCCAGAGCCCCCACATCCACTCTGAAACAGGTCAAAACTAGACATTGCCTTTCTTGCCCCCTGCCTCTTCCCTATCCTGCTTTCCTGCCTCACAAGCCTTTCCAGAAGGGCATGCCCCCAATAAGTCACATGCCCTGAATCCCTGCTTCAGGCTCCACTTCTCATGTACCTGACCTAAGACACTCACCCACAGCTGGAACTTGTCTGATTGTTCTAATGTTCTTCCCAAACAGGAGTATATCTTACAGAAATCCACAGATTCCAGACCTAAAATAGAATCTGGTCTTAGTCGCATAGTAACCCAGACACACACAAGTTGCAGGCAGAAGAGCAGCCTTTCTTCATACTATTCTGCAGGCTCCTGGATTCTCACAGTTAGATCAACTGCTCCAGACAAAGGTGCCAAAGCCGGGGTTCTCTCCTGAGGATAGCTGATCACTGGGATGGAGAAAGCAGATTTCTGAGACCACAAAGGAGAGAAATGTTAGAGACAGTCAGAGCCTCCAGGGCAGGGATAATCACTCCTCAGGCTAGCATCATCTGGGGGCCGCATACATGTCTGGTAAATTGATGTTGACCTAAGTAGTGAAGAGTTGGCAGAATGAAGAGAAATAAGATTTGATTCAGCAGAAATGGGCCATTCATCCACTTCAGTTCAAACTTTCTTAGTTCCCAACATCCCTATGGTCTTGTCAGGACAAACCATGACCATCATCAGTCTCTGGCACCTTCCAGTCATCTGACAATCTGCACCTCTCACTCAATGGAACATTATGCAAATTTCACATTCAACAATGGTCTGTCGGTGCTGTAATTGACATCCAGATTAGCTCTAAGAAAGGATTTCCTGACATTAGCAGAAAAATGTTCAGCATTACCTAGAATGGTTGGTTAATGTCATATTCCAACTAATGAAAATGTGAGCAATTCACCACCCCCACTACTTTTCAAGTGTTAGCGATTTGACACACAAAATCAATCGGGAAAGAAAATGTCATTAAAGAAAAAGTGCCTTCATACCCCCAAATAAATGTTTTCTGAATGCTTTTTTCCCCCTGGTCGTCATTGGCCATCTGTCTACGTAATGTTTGCTATTTAAGAATGTTTCTCCTCTAGGTCTCTGATGGCTCTGCTTTGCTGCTTTCTCCATCCCTCCTTTTTCAGCAGCCAGTCCTGCATGGCACTAAGAATGATTCCAGTAAAAGGAATTTAGGTGAAACCTAAGGAATGAGTTTCTGGCTTTGAAAGATGTGAGATATTGGAAAAAAAAAAATAGTGGAGAGAAGTAGTGGAATCTCCATGGGAGTACCTTGGAGAACACTGACCCTCACAGAATCATAGATTCATGGAGTCTCCGGGCTGCAATGAATTTAGGGGCTTGCAGTCTCACTTTTGATTCAGAGCCTCAAGCCTTCTCTGCAGTATTTCTACCAAGTGCTTAGCTTGATCCGGTTTGCACACCACCAGCTTACCCTCTCTCAATGCAGGCAGTCGGTTTTATGACAGGATAGCTTGAACTCTGAGAAAGTTCCAAATCTGTCTCCCTATAGCTACCACCTCTTATCTCAGTCCCCAGGGGCCACATACACCATACCTGTCCCCATGTCCCTTAGAGATCTGAAGTCACATCCTGAGGCCAAATAGCCTCACTTCTTCCAACTATTTCTCATGGGACTTGGGCTCCACGTCCCTTCTTAACCTCCTCATTCCCCTGTAGAGATGCACCAGTGTGCCCTCAATGTATGGGGACTCTAGGCCGGATATGTGTTCCAGACAGCAGAGAAGAGCAAAGCAGTTACATACTTGACTTGGTCTCTTGATCTCTATTGATACATCCCAAGTTCATGATGGCTTTTGGGATAGCATTTCTGCTCAGTGTTTCCTCTCTTTCCTTAGAAGGGATTTATATTGCTGGAGAGGTCAGCCCATTGCATTAGGATCTGTGCCTGGCGTGGTAGTTGTGTGACCCTGGGTAAGTGAGTCCAGCTGTCTGAACCTGTTTTCTCATCTGTGAAATAAGGATTATAAGAGTACCTACCTCATATGGTTGTCATGGGAAGTAAATGAGATAATGGATGGAAAATACCTGACACATGGCAAAAGCTCAGTATACATTAGCTCTCTTTCTCTTTCCTTTCCTTATTTCTTGGCCCTAGGACCTGGCTAACAGCTGGGGGCATCTCCAGGCCTGTGTGTGAAGGAAAAGCTGATGGGTGGAGTAATAGGACAGTAACCAGATGGCCCAGATTTCCGAGGACAAGCCTAATTTTAAATATTTTGTTCTGTGATCAGATCATGTATTAGACAATCTGGCCTGATTTTTTAGCTTGAAAAATATGGTCACTAGAATTGATGATGACATAGTGTGAGTGTGAATGCCCTAGCATAGACCAGCAGGCAAAAGGTGGCAGAGCTTGGGTCCTAGTCAGGCAGCAATGTGCTCATTCTGTGTGGTAAAATCAGGCAGTGAGCCTATAAAGAGAACAGGTGGCAGAAATAAAAATTCAAAGCCTTCTCTCTAGTTCTAGGATCCAGCTTGGGCCCCTTCTTCACATATCTGGTCCCTGTTCTAGGGTGGGCTAGGCATGGGCTGAGCGGGGCAGGACAATGCCATACAGAGGGAAAGCTGCCTACCCTTAGGTGGGACCCTGGGGTGAAAGTCAGTGGGGAGGGGAGCTTGTCCAAATCCTTCCTCCAACTGGCTCTGAGCACTCTGCACCTTCCTGCTCTCCTTTTCCCTTCCTCCTCTTGGATTACCTCCCTTGGCTCTCTATCTGTCTGTTTCTAGGTCTCACTAGTCTCTTGAACTCTGCGGAAAATGTTGGGTAGATCTCTGGGCAGTTTTCATGCATACTGCCCAAGGAGGGCCTTTCAACAAAAGAGGTGGAGTCTGGGAACCAGGGAAGGATCCAGGCTGGGACTAGTCCCTGCTTGGTCACAAATTTTCTGTGTGGCCTCAAGCAAATCACATCTTCTCTGAGTCTCTGTCCCCATCAGTAAGGTTTGGACTAAGTGACCTCTAAAGGTCTTTCCATCTAAAAAGTTCCACGATTTCGGTATGTGTGTGTTGATGCATCCCACGGAATCTCTGTACATCTTTGTTTTTCTTTGAACTGTCAGCCTGTTTCTCTTTTTGTCCCTCTCTCTTTCTCCCCACTTCCTTTCTTCCCTCCCTTTCTGCAGTTCCCTCTTCCTCTTAGACTCTTTCAAGCTCCCTGATCTTTTCCTCCCTCTGAGATGTTCTGTCCCGCCTTTCACCATTGCTCTGAAGCTGTTCTTCAGTAAGCACTTATTTATCCCAACTCTGGGCACCCCTCTGCCACAGGGGTCCCACATGCACTCAGGGTACCAATCTGGCCAACTTAGGGCCTGAGAAAGGGGGACTGGGCAGGCATAATAATTAACGCCTAGGTTGCCTACCATGGTCCTCTGCTGCCACCTGTCGTTAGTCCGGAGTGACACTGCTCTGGGGGCTGCTGGGCCCACAGGGGCCACTACCGCTGCTCTGGCCAACAGGAATCCATTACATGCAGTGTCCTGCCAGGCCTGATTTAAAGCTCATCCTGTAATCCGTCTTGCGCCCCCTCTGGGCCTGTCTCCGGTTTCCTTGCCTGTGAAATGGATGGAAGTTGTCTTCAGCTCTGGCAGAGAGAGGTGAGGAGTGGGGGCACTAGGGACACCTGGCTTTGCATCCTGCCCCTGTGGTTGTCCTGGTGGGTGACCTGGGGTGAATCCTTCCCCTTCCCCTTCTTTGGAGCCTGCAGTATTGAAATGGATGATGTGGGAAGACATGGTTGAGAGAAAAGGGGCAAGATGGATTCCTGTCTTTCCGACAAGCAGCACAATGCTGAGAAATGAAATGGACATACCCACTGCATCTACAAATCTTTGACCAGGTCACAACTCCATCTTAGCAGCCAAGCCTTTCTATTCACTCGCCCATTCACTTATTACTCACCCATTCATTCCACCAAGCAGCCTGGGGCTGTGGGAAACAGCACTCAGCGGGAAATCAGAAGCCCAGCCTTCTTGGCTCAGTTCTGCCACCGGCTCTCCAACCTGGTCCAAGCCCCTATCTTTCTCTGAGCCTCCATTCCCTCCTCTGTAACATGAAGGGGTTGGAACAGACCAGGAGAAGTCTAAATCCCCTCCCTCATTCTGCCATTCTAAGGTGATGATTCTCCAATTGCATGTGCCTTGCCAAGCACGCTGGGTGATGAGCAATTACAGATTCCCACTCAGAGGGCAGGGATAACCTGCTTCATAGCCCCCAGACTCCCTCCACTCACCTCCTAGGCCTCTGGCTGGCCTTTTCAAAGCCCATCAATGAGCAGGCCCTTGCTAAGTTCCTCATTTCTTCCCCTGGGGCACTGTTCTGGTGCCAAATATCAGGTCACATGATAAGCACAGATGTCTAGACGTCATCTAGCCCTGGCCACTTGGGTTCATGAAAATTCCTGGCACTGAAAAGTCCTTAAGACTTCCTCCTGGCAATGCCAGCCCCAGCGTCCCCAGAGACTTGAACTGGGGCCAGGATGAGCAGGCTGGAGCTGGTTGGCGTCAGATCCAGAGTCCCAAACTCCTCCCTCTCCAGGTTTTAAAGCCACTGAGAACCCTGCTGCACAGCAATTGACATCTGAAGGGTTGCAAAGAAGCCTAGCTTGGGGACTGGTGACTTCCTGGCCCAAGCTCTACTCCCAGAAATACTCAGCTGAAACCAGGGTCCCAGGCCAGCTGCATCATCTCAGCCTGGCTTCACCGCCATCGGCAAGGTGCCATGCACAGAATTGCAGCCAGGTAGTGGCCTCCCAAAAGGAGCTGACTGGTGGTGTCTGGGAGCTGTTCCTCATCTCCCCACCCCTGCAAACAGCCCCCAGACCTCAGCCGTTCATGAGGGAGGTCCTGCCCACATCTGCTGCTGGCCATCACATCTGCAATGGATTACAAGGCTGGCCCAGGCTCAGGCCCATCCCAGATGTGGATTCCCCTGGAATGTGCCTTCTCTCTAATTGTCCAGCCTCTGAAGGGTCCAGGCCCCCCTCCTCTTCGTCCGCCCCTGCTGCACCCCAGTGAGCATGCTGAGGCCTTCCTCCTTTCCCACAGCTTGTGCCGGAACAGCCACAGCCGGGACCAGGGCCAGCCCAGTGGGGGGCTGCACTCTCCTCCAGCCTGGTCCATGGGGCTGGGGAGCGGGAGGTCTCAGCCCATCCCCCTCCTTTTTTCCTGGGGCCAGGTACTGGGGGGCAGAGGGAGAATCTCTGGAAAACTCACTAGAGGTGAAAGAATTTGGCTCTGAAGTGCAGGCTCCCCTAATCCCTGGCCTTTCCTGGGAATGCCATTAACCTCCCTAGACCCACTGATGGAAAGAACAGGTCTTCATTGGGCCAAGCCTCCTCCTCAAAGGCTCCCAAATGACAGCCTGGCTGGGCAAAGTGGCTCTCCTGGGTCCCAACCAACATCCTCATGCCCCGGTGGGTTGCAACAGCCTCCCAAGTGGTGGTGTGGGCCCCAGTCTCTCTCCTTTAACACGATCTCTCACAGGGCCTCCGGAGAAATTTTTAAGACACAAATCTTAGCTGGAACTTTGGCTTTGAAACCTAGCTCTGCCACGAGCTGTCTATGTGGTTCTGGGCAAGTGGTTTCACCTCTCTGAGCCTCAAAATCCTCCTACACAAAATGAAGATACAACTGTCATTATTCCTGGCTGAGATTTATTGAGTGCTTACTGCCAGCCAGGTTCTGTTTTAAGCACTTTACGTGTCTTACCTCAGAAAAACCCTATGAGAAAGGTGCTATTATTGCCTCCATTTTACAGATGATAAAACTCAGCCGCTGAAAAGTTGCATATCATGCCCAAGGTCACCCAACTAGTAAATGGCAGAGCCAAGATTGAACCCAGGCTGACTGACACCTGAGCGTGTACACAAAAAGGATTTCATTAATGGAACCTAATATAATCTGTATTATTATTTAAAGTAATAATCTGATTATCCCCCTGCTTAAAAGCCAGTCACTCCCCAATACTTAAAAGATAAAGTTCAAATTTCCTAGCCTGGTCTTTAAGGTCCTTTAAAATCTAGTTCTGATCCGATTGTTTTGCCTTTGCTCATGGACTCCTTTACTCCAGCTATTTCGGAGCACATTTACCATTTCCTCTAATTTGCATGTAATACCCCTGTGGCTGTGTGCATTGTGATTCTCTCTGCCTGCAATCCCTTTGCCCTGTACACCTGCAGCTCTCCTACTCATTCTTCAGGACTCAAGACAACTGTCAGCAGCCCTGTGAAGCCTTTCCAGATAGTTGATTCCTCCTTGGTGCACTCGTAACATTTTGCCCATGTATCTATTATCATACTTTTTACACTGTATTCTAAGGGCCAAGTCTCGTCCTCTCTCTGGAGCCTCAGTTACCCTGGTGGGTGAATGAGTGGATGGTTTCTAAAGGCCCTTTCAGATTTGCCTTACCATGGCCTTGAGGTCAGTGTCTGAGTGAGCTCTGGGCTGGCTTTGGCCCCAGCCAACAGCTTGGGAAGATGTACAGAGAAGCAGAAAAGAGATGGCTTGGGAAGGCGGGGTGAGACCCTGAGTCCTGCCACCACTTCTCCCTTTCTCCCTGCCAAACCTCTTTCCTCCCCTTCCAAACCCCCCTGAAAAATCCACTTCCTCCAAACGGCTTATCCTGCCCCTCTAGCAGTACCAGAAGTGGCTCATTCATTCCACAGCATTCCAGCCCAGGCACAACCACCTCCACTATACCTCCCCCAGGACAGATCAGGTTCTGTAGTTTGTTCTTTAGCTGAGGGGTGTCCCAGCCAGGGATCTTGGCTCATACATCTGTTTGTCTGTAAGTCTGTCCATACTTTCTTTAGAATTGGTGTCCTTCATTTGGAGGGCCTGTGTTCAGAGAACTGACCCAGGCCAGAAGACCCAGGCGAGAGCCCAAACCAGGTCTCAGGGTTGCAGAGTTCTTTCTCCCAGGCATGAGCCAGAGAGAGAGAGCCAGGGTACATCAGAGCTGGAGGCCCTGTAGGGCTCATCTGGTCCACTGCTGTGCCCCACTTGCCCCCCAGTGGCACAGCTGGGGAATCAGGGCTCAGAGCTAATTAGAGGTTCTCCAGCTAATCAGAGGCAAAGTGGAGAGTAGAGCTCTGTCCACCGCACCACCAAATCCTCAGTTCCCTTAACCCCTTACCTCAGGGTGACACCCTGAGCTGCTTTGGTTGGAGTCAGGGAGAGGGCTAAGAAGTCTCAGTTCAGTCACCTCTTTCTGGGCCCCTTTCAAATGTCTTTCCTCCAGGAAGCCTTCCCAAATTATCCCCCTCCCATTTCATTCTGTCCACCTTGCTGCTGCCCATCTCCTCAGCACACTGATGTCCCTGCTCTCCCCTCTTCCAAATGGTATGGGATGTGTCCTTCCTGTGGTCTCTGTACCATGTCTCCTCCTAAAATAACTGAAGGACTGAGAGACAGATTTACTGACTCAGTGATTGCCTAGCTGGTATGGCTGGTTGACAGCAGTGGACTGTCTGGCTGTCTGACTGAATGACACTGTCCTGCTGGCCACTAGAGACTGATGGTTGATGGACAGGCTGACTGACAGACAGATGAACTAACAGACTAACCAACTCTAGGAAGACCCCAGAGGGTCCAAGAACACAGCACACCAAGCCGAGGGGCAACACATAATGAGAGTCCCTCAGCAAGGCTTTTGTCAAGACACCTCAAGCAGCCTGTCACCAATGAGGACGGGAGGGAGGTAGTGGAGGGGTAGGGTGGCAGAGGGGCTAATGAAAACCAGATGTGCTGCTGGTCTGCCTCAGTGAGGGGACCCAGGTGGGGACCTGAGCTGGCTCCTGGCACTAGGACCTTTCTGGTACCTTGCAGAAAAGCAGGAAAAAGTCCAGGGGGTTGGGCATAGGGGGCACTTTCCCTGTAGCACACAGAACTGCATCTGGGCTTTCAGGAAGAGGAGCCTCATCCTTTTCCCTGTCATATCCTCCATCCAGTTGACATTTTAAAATAATAGACTCAGTCTGACTTTTTACAAAGGAACAGGGCCCCCAGTAGGCTCACAGGATTTTGAGCTGGTTCCTATGAAGTTCTCTGCAATTGGAAGGCACTCCTTTTCGTAGGCAAACCCTCATCCTTTTGCTGACAAGTGGAATTGTGTTTGGGGGCTGCTTTCTCATGCTTTTCAGGGTTGGTCATTTCACCTCTTCTGTGTCTGTCACTATGCTCCTGGGAGGGGAAGTGCCTTCCCTAAAGAGATCCGTTTGCCCACAGGGAAGAAGGCTCACGCTCCTGTGGGTGAAGGTATTGGATGAGTCTCTAGGAAGCCCATTCCCCTCCACAGTCTTACAAAGAGGAACAGGCTGGGGCTGAGAGAGAGGCCCCTGGAATCTGAGAGTGCAAAAAAGGGAGGAAATCCTGCTTCCAGACTGCTGGGTCCACGGTCAGTCACACATAATTGCAGTCATAACAAACACATTTGAAGCTCACAGGCCTGTGCAAAACAATGTGATTAATAAGGGAAGACATAAAGCAAATGAGCACCCCAGACAAGAAAATTGTTTTCGGGGCCATGAAGCCAACCAGAGGATAGGCTGCCCTGTTGGTCACCTCACTCCCCATCTCATGCCTGACCCACCAACTTCTGGTCTTTCCCATTTATCTCTCCCTGGCAAGCACAAGCTGTTACCCACAGTCTAGGCAGAAGGAGGAGCAACAAGGGAGGGGACAAGGCCATAAGCAGTTTTCAGTGATGGACAAAGGAAAGTGCCTGACCTGGGAATTAAGGGAGTCCTAGCCTTTCTGTGAATCAATTCTATGGTGGCGGTGGGTTAACAGGGAACACATTTCAGTTCAACATGAGGAAGAAGTTTCTGAAAGTTTGAACTGCCTAAAGCGAAAATGGTGAAGTCCTGCACTAGTGGTGAGCTAACAAAGCTTGGTGGTTAGCTCACCCATTGGGATGTTGTTCGAAGAGTTCAGGCATAAAAGAGGAAAGTATGAGAAGCTTCCTTCCCACATTGTGACTCTATGGCTCTGTGACCTTAGGCAAAGCACCTGAATGGTCTGAATCTTGAATTCCTCATCTGGAAGGAGAGATGGAGAGCATTTTCGAGAATAATGGAAGGCTCAGTTCCACCTTCATCACAATGGCGTTGAAGGTCTGAAGTGGATAGTGTGAGTACAAGCACTATGAGAAGGACAAGAAAGCCATGAGGGATGGTTCAGGGAGGCATTGACTCCCAACCTCAATGGCGTGGCTGGTGCTGCACTGCTGGGGGAGCAGGCAGCCTCCCAGTGCATCTCTTCTGCATTCCCCGTACTTTCACAGTCCCTAAAGCGCAGCTGAGATCCAACCCCATCATCTCATCTTGAGTGATTGGCTGTCCCTGACCTTAAGAGCCTTCTGACTGTTCTGTTCTCTGAGCTGCCACAGATAGTGGCATTTGGAGAATTTGCTATTCAGTTACCTGTGCTGTTTCTCTAATGTCATCTTGAACTGTTCCTAAATCTTTTCATAGTTGCTTGCCTGCCTTCTCATCCAGACTGTATTGAATTCTTCATCACACATTTTATTCCAAAAGTATTCAAAGCAGAAGCTACACTCCAAGCTCCATGGGGGCCAGGAGTGGATCTTAAGCATCTTGGTCAGGGTAGTGTATCACACACTGAAAAACAGTACTAGCCTACTCACATATTGGAAGGACATAGCTCACAAAATCATCCAGAGGCTTGAGATCTAATTATTGAACAAGAGAGATGAGGTCTAGCCAAGATGCTACATCAGCAGCAAACTGCTACATGCTGTCACTAATATTGCCACCTCTGGACACTTGCCCTTATGCCAGCAGACTCTTGGCTCTGCTGTAACCATCACAGATAATCTCTTGCAATGCAGTAGGAGCATCCGATTGGCTGTATTTAGGTCATGTGAATGTGTCTGTAACTGTCAGGGAGCTGGAAGAACTACTTGTCTCCCTTTGGCTTCTGTACTGCTTCCCACCTATCTTGAGAGTGTCCCCGAACAGGCAGGGTGTTCAGGTACTAGTCAATCACCACTGCCCTCTACCACCCAATGTTACAGCAGTCACTCAAAGTTGTGAGCTGTATTTGATTTAAGTGTTTACAGAGGTTTTCAGAGTCCTCTTGGGATGCAGCCTACACCACTGTCACATACATACTGCTGTGGTCAACCCCTCAAACTTGCTTCACAGTGAGGCATGGTTCTTATCTCAGAGAAGCCCTCTATAAACCCCAAAAGTGGGATACTGAAACAAAAAATCCCAGCTCAGCCTTGGACCGTACCCACCACCTTCACTCAGACCTCACACCCCAACTTGTCCTTCAACTCTCCAAGCTAAAGACTTTGTTGTTTTCTTTCTTTCTTTCTTTCTTTCTTTCTTTCTTTCTTTCTTTCTTTCTTTCTTTCTTTCTTTCTTTCTTTCTTTCTTTCTTTCTCTCTTTCTCTCTTTCTCTTTCTCTCTTTCTCTTTCTTTCTTTCTTTCTCTTTCTTTCTCTTTCTTTCTTTCTTTCTTTCTTTCTTTCTTTCTTTCTTTCTTTCTTTCTTTCTTTCTTTCTTTCTTTCTTTCTTTCTTTATTATTTTGAGACAAGGTTTCTGTGTGTTGCCCCTGCAGTAGCCTCGATCTCCCAGGCTTAAGGGCTATCCCACCCCACCCCACCCCACCTTCAGCCTAACCACGCCTAGCTAATTTATTTAATTTGTTCAGACTGGTCTCGAACTCCTGAGTTTGTTATTCTCCCACCTCAGCCTCCCAGAGTGCTGGGATTATAGGCATGAGCCACCAAACCTGGCTAGGACTTCATTGCTCATCCTCCTGTCTCCAACTTCACCTCATCCTATGGCTCTGATGCACTTCCCTATTTTCCAACCTGTGACCTCTCAACAATGAATCCTGACTCCTTCCCAGTAATATCATTACTGACTGCCTTAAATAGCATCCCACTCCACTCCCACCAGACCTAGGGAGCCTCCAGCCAAATAACATAACTCCATCCCCATTCATGAATCAGCCTCTCCTGCAGACTACTGTCCATGCCCCACTTCCATTGCCAAAGCACTACCAGTGCAGCTGGGAGACCTGCTAGGAAAATGTGTGCTAGGAGAGAGGCTGTGGGGTAGATGGTCCAACAGTGGCCACTTGGCTTCGGTCAGATGTCTCTAGTAAAATGGTAGTCATGGCTCTGTCTCCATTTTTACCTTTATCTGCATCCTTCTTTGTCTTGGGGAATAGGACTTGAACTTGCTGGGAATCTATTCCAGAAGGAGAATCTTGGTGAAGCTGTACAGAAGTGAGTTCTGCACTGCCCAGCACTCAGCTGCCTCCTGCCTGAGGTTCCTTCAGATTGGCTGGGAGCTTTCTCTCCATCTAAGGTAAAGCTTAGGGTTCCTGATCCTCATTACTTTTAGAGTAGCTGCCATCCATTTCATATGCCTCCCTGCAGCTACTTCTGCCTCAACAACCAAGACTTGAGTTTGAACCTAAAAGGTAGGCTCAGCTGCCCCAGCTTACCTCTAATCACTTGTGATAGTCTCCACTTCAATCTCACAACACCAGGTAATTGTATCACAGAGGTAATTACAGTGGGTTGTGGCAGAGATAGCCTGCTGTCCACAAAAGATTGTGCTTCACTTCTATAAGTATAGAGCTTTTGCTGGGAACCAACCATCTAGCTAGGGACTACATTTTCCACTGTCCTTATATCAATGTTAGGCCATATGACTGGTTTTATGGCAATAGTAAGTGAGCAGAAATTATAGGTATCACTCAGAAGCTGAGACAGTTAAGTGTTAGGTGTGCCTTCCTCATGCTCTCCTCCCCTTTCCTTGCAACTTTGGGACTTGTGTTCAAGGTGGCAACATTACAAGATAGTTGAAGCTATGTCTCTGAATGGCGACAGAAAGCAGAGTGGCCCGACCCTTGCAGACCGCATTGGACTGCCATGAGCTAGCACTAAATTTTTATTATGTTACAGTTTTAAGATTTTGAAGTTGTGTTATAGCAATTACCCATCCTGACAATATCTTAGGCCAAATATGCAGCCTAGTGTGGTTTCCAATAACCTTGTCTGAAGAGGCTCCAGTCAGCACTGTTTTGATCCATGCTGCTTGATTCTTTACAGGAATGTCAGGCTCCCCTTTCCATTGCTGTATGCAAATAGGTGTTTAATCTCATCCCAAATGCAGAACTTCAGATCCTCTCTCTGCCCGATAGCCAAGAACTTGACATATGCTTTCCTAGCACTTTCTCCGCTTCAAATGACCTACACTAAAATCAACAACCAACTGTAGCTGAAAAATTTAGTGCCTTCAACCCATGTACCAACTCATGAATGGAACCCTGCAAGTTCTCTAACATGCCTCCTCAGTATAGTCTCCTCAGCTCTCCAGAAGCAAACTGATCACCTCTTAAAATTCTGTGTTCGTCTGATTTCTCGAGGGGAATTTTAAGCTTGAACAACCCTGGAAAATCTCCAATGCAAATAGAGTCCCAGCTCCTTGGTGAAGCACCCATTCCCACGCATGACCCTCCTCCAGGGACTTTAGTGCTGAGACCGCTGCTGTCTCCACCATATTCCTCTCCTACCGGGAGGGGATCCCAAACACCATTATTGCCTGGGATACATCCAGTTTGTCTCCAGCCCTAGGCTCATTCTATTAACAATTTAAGGGCCACAGGGCCTCATCTGCATTCAGTTCTTCGGTATGCTTTGTTTTGGGTGCTTCTAAACTCTGCATCACACACACTTCAACAATTCTGGATGGGCCCCATCCCCTGACAACTCCCCCTCCAACACCATGTGACTCCCTTATTATGCCCTTTAACATCAGAAGAGTGGGCTAGTATAGTCTTTTACTGGAGGAAAAAGTCTTACTATTACCTGATCAATCACACATACAAAGCCAGGAACAATGTGAAGAATAGGTCTTTACTCGCGGCTCCAGTTGCCTATTGCAAACAGGAGAGTTGTGTCTCTGCCCTCCCCCTCCCCCCTCTGGGATTAGCTCTTCTATCCAAACCAATGGCCTCAGTAGGCCTTTGTTCTCCCCTTTCAGGGCCACCCACAGAGTTGCCCTCTCTTGGTGTCTCAAGGAGCCTCTCCTCTGAGATTCCTTCTGTCCCTCTCTTCCCCCCTTAAAAGGCTCCTTGGCCTTTTAAGCTGTCTGTCCCCTCAAGATCTAATCTTTTTTCCTCCTTGACCTTAGGCATGGTGTGTCAGTTATACTATTCAATTGAGTTTGCCCCTGGATGGAGCTAGAAAGGGCTTGTACCCTTGCAGGTGGAAAGGGAGATGAAGGAAAGGATTCCCACTGGCCCAGCTTCAGGGTCAAGCACTTACAAGGGTCAAGCACTCACAGTGAGGCATGGTTCCTACCTCAGAGAAGCCCTCAGGTGCCTCTTACAATTGGGCCTTTCACATTGACAGGGGTGACTGCCTCTTAACATACCCTCTGTGTGTAATGCTGCTAAAAGAATCTCGTATCAGTTTGCTCCCCTTTGGGTTGCATCACAAAAGGTCCCCTTCGATTATCCCAGTCTGGTATGTTCCAGGCCCCAGGAAGGGTGCAGAGAGGAAAAACTCCATCTAGCTGCATTGGACAACTCCACTTATGTGACATTACTATGGATTCATTCTCAACTTCTCCAGATTTCAACTCTACCCCACCTCCATTATTTATTCCATTAAATCATTTATTCATTTATTCATCAAAACTCACTGTCCCAGGCCCTAAGCAAGGTGCTGGGGGTACAGAGACAAATAAGATGTAGTCCCCTCTCTCTGGTTGTTCCCACACAATGGAAACAGACAAGCACAGTATGCTGCAATTAGTACTATGAAAGCAGGAAGCAAAGTGGCATGGAAATAAGAAAAAGGTTCACCTCTTGCAGACTGGCATAGTTAGGGAGGGCTTTCAGGAGGAAAGGGGGTACATGAGCTGAGGCTTAAAGAATATGAGAGGCAATCTAGGCAGAGATAAAAGCTGGAAGAAAAGTCCTGGAAGGTGAAAGCATCATGCTACAGCCTGGCAACTCTGTAGTTTAGTGTTGCTGGAACAGAAAGTGCAAGGCAAGGTGTGGCAAGAGATGAACCTGGGAAGACAGGCAGGAAGAAGGCTCAGAAGAATCTTGAGACTAAGGGTCCCAAGGTTCTCCTGAGCCTGCTGGAATTTCAAGTGGCTCCTGTAACCCAAAGGTGGTGGTCAAATATTTAACAACTGGAAGAACATACTCTCCAGCCACCCAGAATTAGGCAATGACCAATCAGAATAGAAGACTGGCTGAAAACTACGCATATGGGCAAATGACTAGTGAAACGATAGGTCTTATCAAAGTTTGTGCCTTACATATAACCCCAAGACTTGCTTAATCCTGTGGTGGAGGAGAATATCTGATAATAACTGCTGAAGTTAAATTTCCCAAGAGTCTGAGGGTAGTTGGGGGACTGAGAATAAAGATCAGATTCAAATTGGCTTAATGAAAATAAGGAGATTGATGATTTCTTGCCAATATAACAGGGTAAGGCAGCTCCTAGAAAAAGTTATAATAGGCATGAAGTACTCAGGTGCTCACCTGTGAGTATGGAGAGGGGCCAGGATGAAAAGGCAGAGTTTCTGTAGATTTGCCTGGTGAAGCTAGCTTGAGGCAGGCTAACACCTCCAGGACAATCCACCCCTTCTCCTTGGTAATACGTCACTTAATTAAATAATCAGATTGCCTTTTGGTAGGTTGCGGGGGCCCCAAGGCTGAGGAAACCTAGAATCAGTGGGTTGGTGTGCCTGTTGCTAGGTGATGCTCTGGGTTAGAGGATGGGTATATGGTACCCCTGTGAATTCTGGCCACTGCAGCTGGCTTCACAATGGAGCTAGGTGGGATGAGCTAGTGGCATGGGCAGAAGCTCGTCATTATAGAAGATACATGCTGTGAAATGGGTTGCTCTGAGTCAATAGCTGTGGAGTGGTAGGTGGGTCCTTCTTACGAGTGATGGAATCCCTGAGGCTGCCTCCAGTGTCCTGTTATACCCACTGGTTGGCTACACACTTGGGTACAAAGGGGCATTTTCACCTCCAGAAGCTCCTTCCCAAATGGGACCACCACATAGGTACCTTGTTAGAAATCCAGAGGCTAGAGAAGTGGCTGAGAGCATGGGCTTGGAAGCCAGAAAGTCAGAATTCAAAGACTAGCTTGACCACATGCTTAGCTAAGCAAACTTGGGCAAGGCATTTAACCTCCCTGCATCTCCGATTCCTTGTCTGCAAAATGGGAATGCCTATCACTGGTGGTGTTGTGAGGATTAAATGACATCACAGGTCTTAAGAGCTTAGTAGAGCGGCTGTCACACAGTAAGCACCCAGCAAATAATGGCTGCTATTGTTACAAGGAGCCCAAAGCCAAGTGGGGATCCTGTGGTGGGAAGAGAAGGGCCGTTTTTGCAGAGATTGTCTGTGGCAAGTGTGGCATAATCACTCAAGGGAAAGGGGTCCAAGTTCTTTGTACGGCTTCTGTTCCCACGGGCACTTGAAGCTTGGAGATATCTATAGTGGTCCTTCTTGTTGCCTAGCTTTTTCTCTTTCCTTCGGCCTCAGGTCCGTTCTATTAGCATTTAGTCTGATGTCCTGACAAGCCAGGATGAGCAGGCCTCAGGAGCCCGCCAGGTTGGGGTACTGACACAGGTGGAAGTGCTGGCTTCAGTCTTGCCAGGGGCATGTGTTGGTGCTGGGATGCTGCCTAAGACCCTTCAGCCTTTGGTCACTTTGAGGACTGTGGTGAGCTGGTCTTGGAACTCTGCCAGCACCCAGCGAGCTTAGGAGCTGGCTTGCATCTGGTACTGAGAAAGGCTTGTAAACTGCAGGTGGAACCCAACCCACTGATGTTTCCCAGGTCCTGAGGCAGGAAGTCGCTGGAGAACTCTGAGTGCATAGGCTGACAGGTGTCAGCTTGGCGATTCTGGCTTCCTCTAGTGGTTAGATCTGATAGTAGGATCCCTGGGAATACAGGTCTGTTTCTGGGAAGTCTACTACTGCTCTGGGATGTGGTCATTGCTATTTGAGTCCATGAATTTCCAAAGCTCTTGCAAGGTGGCCTTCTCAATCATAAACTCTTCCCCTTGTGGAGTAATCATAACAGTAGCTCTAATGACAGCAGTGCATTTATCAAACACCTTCTGAGGTAGCAGAGCAGCTTTGTGCAGAGTGCAAGCTTTGGAGTCAGCCATATCTGGGCTTAAATCCAGATGCAGCCAATTTTTTCCACATCTTTATTGTGACATAATTCACATACCATACAATTCACCTGCTTAAAGTATACAATTCAATGGTTTTTAGTGGGTCCACAGAGTTGTGCAGCCATCACCACAATCAATTTTAGAACATTTTCATTGCTTCAAAAAGAAATCCCATATCCATTAGCAGTTACTCCTCATCCCTACTCCAAATGCTGTTAAAGAAATCCAGAGTCAGTAGTCATGGACATAAAGATGGCAACAATAGACACTGGGGACTACTGGGGAGATATGGGTTGAAAAACTACCTATTGGGTACTATGATCATTACCTAGGTGACAGGATTAATCATACTCCCAAATCTCAGCATCCTTCAATATACCCAGGTAACAAACCTGCACAGGTACCCCCTGAATCTAAAAGTTGAAATTATTTTTAAAGAAAGAGAGAGAGAGAGAAATTTTCAATCATATAAAATACATATTCACTCTAAACTTAAAAAACAAAGAAATCCAGAGTTGGACAGTAGTTAAAGGAGTAAAACCAAATTTTATTCAGGAACTATTGCAATAGTGGTAAAGAACCCTCAGCATAAAACCTGGCTCAATTCCGAATAACAGCAAAGACAAGTAGGTGTTTATAGTCAAGGAGCAGGTTTGGGTGAATGGAGTTGGTGGATGGAAAATTACTAAGGAGACACCAAGGGTAGGGGGAATGTTTGCTAAACTGACCTAACAGGATATTTGCTAAAGGAAGGCCAGTGTGATCAGATATCACCTGGGGGGATGGTAGGAGATGAGGAATGTGATCAGATATTGAGTGTGATCTATCTGGGGTGGGAGATTCTCAATGAACTGACTTAGCAGGATTCTTGCCAAAACTGAACTATGTGGGCCGAAGGACAAAGCCCAAAGATGAGGCCTAGTTGAGAAAAGGGCTTAGAGGACCCTGACTAAAGTTTGGTCAAGGAGACAGTCTTTGTCACCTCTGCAGCCTCTGGCAACCACCAATCTGTGTCCTGTCTATATGGATTTGCCTATTCTGGAAATTTCATATGAATGAAATCATATAATATATTGTGTTTTATGTCTGCCTTCTTTCGCTTAGCATAATGTTTTCAAGATTCAACTTTGTAGCATGTATCATTACTTCATTCCTGTTTAAGGCTGAATAATATTCCATTATACGTATTTACCACATTGTGTTTATCCACTCATCAGTTATTGGGCATTTTTATTGTTTCCACTTTTGGCTATTATAAATAATGCTGTATGAACATTCATGTACAAGTTTTTTTGTGGACATATGTTTTCCTTTCTCTTTTATATATACATAGGAATTGAATTGCTGGGGTATATGGTAACTCTATGCTAACATGTTTGAGAAACCACCAGACTGTTTCCCATAGTGGCTCCACATTTTACATTCTCACTATTAATGTGTAAGTATTTTAATTTCCCCACATCCTCGTCAACACTTGTAATTATCTGTCTTTTTTTATTGTAGTCATCCTAGTGGGTGTAAAGTGGTATTTCACTGTGGTTTTATTTGCATTTCCATGATGGCTAACAATGCTGAGCAACTTTTCATTCATCATTTGTGAATTTTTTTGGATAAATGTCTATTCAAATTCTTTGCCAATTTTTAAATTGGGTTATTTTTCTTTTTATTATTAAGTTGTAAGAGTTCTTTATATGTTCTAGATGTAAGTCCCTTATCAGATTAACAAATGTTTCCTCCCATTCTGTGTGTTGTCTTTTCACTTTCTTGACAGTGCACTTTGAAGCAAAGCCGTTTTTAATGTTGATGAAATCCAACTTATCTATGTCTTCTTTTGTCACTTGTGCTTTTGTGTCATGTCTAAGAAAGTTTTGCCTAACCCAAGATCACAGAGATTTACTCTTAGGTTTTCTTCTAAGAGTTTTATAGTTTTCACTCTTATACTTAGGTCTATGAGCCATTTGGAGTTCATTTGTGTGTATGTTGTGAGGTAGGGGTCCAACTTCATTCTTTTGCATGTGGATAACCAGGTGTTTCAGCATCATCTGTTGGAAACACTATTATTTCCCCCATTGAATAGTCTTGGCACTCTAGTAAAAACTCAATTGGTCACACAAGCAATGCAGATTTTTTCTTCACCCCAAGTTCCATACCATTGATTCTTATGCCAGTACCATACCGCTATGATTATTGTAACTGTGGTAAGTTTTGAAATCATAAAGTGTGAGTCATCCAGCTTTTTTATTCTAATTCAAGATCATCTTGCCTATTCTAAATCCCTTGTATTTCCATATAATTTTAAGGACAGCTTGTCTAATTCTGTGAGAAAGTCATTTGGGACTTTGATAGGAATCGATTGGAATCTGTAGATTAACGTAGGAGTATTGTCATCTTAATATTAAGATATCTAATTCCTGAACATTGGATGTCTTTCCATTTATTTAGATCTTCTTTAATTTCTTTCAGAAATGCTTTGTAGTTTTCAGTGTAAAAATCTTGCACCGCTTTTGTTAAATTTATATCTATTTTAATACTATTGCAAATGGAATTGTTTTCTTAAATTCATTTCAGATTGTTCATTTCAAGTATATAGAAATACAACTAATTCTTGTATAGTAACCTTATATCCTGAAGCCTTGCTGAACTTATCTATTAGTTCTAATAGGGGTGTGTGTGTGTGTGTGTGTGTGTGTGTGTGTGAATGTGTGTGTGAATTCCTGAAGATTTTCTATATACAAGGCCATGCCATCAGTAAATAGAGATAGTTTTACTTCCTCTTTCTAGTGTAGAGGCATTTGTTTCATTTTCTTTCCTAATTTCTTTGGCTTGAACCTCTAGCACATTGTTGAATAGGAGTGGTGAGAGTGGACATCTTTGTTAAATGCCTAATCTTAGGAGAAGAAATTTTGGTCCTTCACCATTCAATATGATATTAGCTGTGGGTTTTTATAGATACCCTTTATCAGGATGAGGAAGTTTCCTTCTATTTCTAGTTCATTTAGTATGTTTATCATGAAAAGGTATTAGATTTTTGTCAATTATCTATTAAAATAATCAGGTGGATTTTTTTCATTATCCTAATAATATGGTATATGGTATATTACATTGATTCATTTTCATATATTAAATCAACCTTGAACCCCTGGCGTAAGTCCCACTTGGTCATTGTGGATGATTCTTCTTAAATGCTGCTAGATTTGATTTGATTTGATAGTATTTTGTTGAGGATTTTTTCAATCATATTCACAAGAGATATTGATCTGTACTTTTCTTTTGTTGTGATGTATTTTTCTGGTTTTGTTATCAGGGCAATACTATCCTCATAAAAGAGTTAGGAAGTGTTCACTTTTCTATTTTTTGGAAGAGTTTGCAATTGATTGGTTATTTCTCCTTTAAACATTTGGTAGAATTCACCAATGAAGCCATCTGAGCCTAGGCTTTTCTTTGTGGGTAGTTTGTTTTTTGTTTTTTTTTTTAATTGCTCATTGAGTCTCTTTACTTGTTAAAGGTCTATTCAGATTATCAACTTCTTGGATCCATTTCAGCGGTTTGTTTTTGTCTTAGTTCATTTTGTGCTGCTACAACAGAATACATGAGACTGGGTAATTTATAAGAAACAGAAATTTATTTCTCACAGTTCTGGAGGCTGGGGAACTCACAGCCAAGGTACCAGCATCTGGTGAGGTCCTTCTTGCTGCATCCTCACACAGCAAAAGGTGGAAGAGCAAAAGGGGATGAGCACTGTGTCCTCATAGGCCTGAGGCCCAAGGATCTCTAAAGTATCTTTAGACAATTTAGAAATCTTGGTAGAGGAAGACATGCCTCCACAGCTCTTGCACTCTATGAGCCTGCAGAATTAGCATCACATGGATGTCACCAGGGATCACTGCTTGCAACCTTGTGACCTGAGCTGTGCCTGGGCCTGCTGAAGCCACAGCTAGGGTGGTCAAGGAGTGCTCCACCAGAATAGGGAGTAAAGACCTGAGGCAGCCCTGGGAAGCAAGCCCCCAAGGTCCCACAGGCATCCTGGCCTCCCCTCCACTTTTAAACTATTCTGCCCTCAAGGCCCTGGCACTCTGGGCCTGTGATGGGAGGGGCAGTCCCTAAAGAACTCTGAAATGCCTTTGAGGTCATTTTCCTACTATCTTAATAAATAGTATCTGGCTCCTGTTATCCATAATTATCTTCTTATCAAATAGTTGCTTGGCTATACCCTTGTTTTTTTTTCCCCTAAACAGGTTTTTAAATTCCTTATATGGCCAGCTGAGAATTTTCCAAATCTTTATATTCTGCTTCCATTTTAATTACAAATTCTGTGTTTAAATCATCCTTTCTTTACTGTAAGCTGGTGGGAGAAGCCAAACAGCATCCTGAACACTTTGCTGCTTAGAGATTTCTTCTGGCAAATATTCTAGTTCATCAGTCTTATGTTCTGCCTTCCACAGAGTCTTAGGACATGAACACAATTCAACCAAGTTCTTTGCCACTTTGTAACAAGGATGGCCTTTCCTCCAGTTTCCAACACTTTGCTCTTCATTTCTGTCTGAGACCTATCAGAATCATTATGACAGAATCTTTACTATCCATATTTTTACCTGCATTCTGGTCACAACCACTTAGGTAGTTTCTAAGAAGATTCAGGCTCTCCCTAGTTCTGGGGACTTCTGAGCCCTGACCAGAATGATCCTCAATGCTTCATTAACAGCAATACAGCTTTTTATAGCCTGATTCTCCACATTTTTCCAGCCTCTACCCATTACCCAGTTCCAAAGTTGCTTCTACATTTTCAGGTTTTTGTTATAGCAACATCCCACTCATCTGGTACCAATTTCTGTCTTTGTTTATGTTGCTACAACAGAATACTTGAGACTGGGTACTTTATAAAAAACAGAAATTTATTTCTAATAGTTCTGGTGACTGGAAAGTCCAAGTTCAAGACACTGACCTGCGGTGAGGGCTTTTTTTGTTGCAGCTTCACATGATAAAAGGCAGAAAGGCAAAAGAGGACAAACACTGTGTCCTCACATGGCAGAAGAATGGAATGGAAAAGAGTAAACTCACTTCAACAAGTCCCCCCACCGTTTTTTTTGTTTGTTTGTTTGTTTTTGAGATGGAGTCCCACTCTGTTGCCCAGGCTGGAGTGCAGTGGCATGATCTCATCTCACTGCAACCTCCGCCTCCCAGGTTCAAGTAATTCTCCTGCCTCAGCCTCCTGAATAGTTGGGATTACAGGCACTTGCCACCATGCCTGGCTAATTTTTGTTTTTTTTTAGTAGAGACAGGGTTTCACCACGTTGGCCAGGCTGGTCTCGAACTCCTGACCTCAAATGATCCACCCACCTCAGCCTCCCAAAGTGCTGGGATTACAGGCGTGAGCCACCGTGCCCAGCCAACAAACCCTTTTTATAGCAGCATTAATCCATTTATGAGGATAGACCCTTCATGACTTAAACATCTCCCCAAAGGCCCCACCTCCAAATACTATTGTACTGGGGATTAAGTTTCTAGCACATGAATTTTGGAGAATACATTCAGGTTACAGCAGTATCTTTCTAGGAATTTGTTCATTTCATCTATGAAATGTGTTGGCTACAGTTATTGATATTTCCTTATAATCATTTTTAAGGTTGGTAATGATGCCTCTCTTTCATTCCTGATTTTAGTAATTTGAACCCTCTCTATTTCTACTTCAGTCTAACTAAAGGTTTGTCAATTTTGTTGATGCTTTCAAAGAAAATTTTTTAAATCACTTTTCTCTATTGTTTGCTACTCCTTATTTCATTCATTTCCATTCCAATTCTTATTCTTCCCTTCCTTCTCCTTGTTTTAGGTTTAGTTTGCTCTTCTTTTTGCTAGACTAATACTGCCAGTTTTCTTGCCATGTCATTCTGGGTAAGTTACTCCATCTCTGAGAGCTTTAGTTCCCCATTTGCAAAATACTAGGACCTACCTCTTCATAGGTTGTTGAGAGGATAAAGTGAGATAATGCTGAAGTACTTGGTGCTGAGCCTGGCACAGAGTCAGTGCTTAACAAATGGTAGCTTTTATTGCTTGTTTGTGCCAGGTCCTGTACTTGGCGTTTCATCCATGTTATGCTGCAATTATGCCCCATGACGTCTTGCAAGAGTGGAATCAATTAGAAGACTTTAAAAATATCTTTTACTTATGGCCAACCCAAGCACATTTGAAATCTAGAAAATGGGGTAAACCATTTCTCCACTGTTACTAGCTGATAGTCTTTAGTCCATAGATCTGCCTCAAATAGGTGCTTGGAAGGCTCTCTCATTCCTGGGTACCCCTCCCTCCTTCTTTTGTTACTCCTTTGCCCCCACCCCCACTTCCACCCCCAGGGTCCTTGCACTATTCTGCTACCACCTCTTGTGGTCAAGGATGGTGAGATCAATTGGTCTCTTATGGCCAAAATCAGTGGGAAGAGCTCCTGGCTCTGGAAGGACAGGGGAACCCCTCATTCTTCAGATGAAGCACATTCCAGACCAGTAAACCACTCTATTGCTTCTATCCATTCCCCCTCTGAAAAAAAAAAAAAAAGTCAATACATTGTTACAATAAATGGCTTCCACATGTGAGGTAAACATAGGGAGGAATGATTGGATGACTTATGATATGAAAAGACTTCTCACCAGGAATAAGAACAGTGAAGTGCAAGCATCCTAGTGGAACCTTTTGCACCCTTGCTAAGAAGAGTACTGCAACATCCCCTCAGTGAGTTGGGAGCATCAGGTGGATGTCAGGGATCTTTGCACACCAGGTAGCAGCTAGTCACATGAGATAAATCTTCACTGAGCATACAAGCTAACTCTATGCCAGTCATCACATTGGACTTCCCAGCATCCTTTGAGGGGCACTGTCTCTGAATTCTCCAATCAGACACTAAGAAATCTTTTTCTCAAGAATACTACTAGCCACATTCTTGTCGCAGAAGCATCTCCCAGTTCCACAGGCTCCAACTCTGAGATGTCCAGATGATAGTTTCTGGGAGGAAGCTTATTAATTCCCGGAGTCTTGGAGAGAGCTGCCTACTCTTATCGAAGACTGAGGTAGTCATGGGGTCCATGTGATGCTCAAAAGTTGTTACACACACCCCACTATTTGTTCCCACAATCTCCTCTCTTCAGCAGCTTTGACAAGAAACAACTAATCTGATCACTATTATTATTGCCTGGAGCTGGGAGTATCCCCTATCCTGATTACTTCCCAGATGAGTAGATATTGTTATAAACCATTATGTCAGTGGTTCTCAAGGTGTGGCCTCCAAACCAGCAACATTAGCATTCACCTGAAAAACTGCTGGAAATGCAAATTATTGGCTACATACCACACCTATTCAATCAGAAATCCTGGAGTGGGCCTCAGCCATCCGTGTTTTAACAATTCCTCCAGATGATACTGATGCCTGCTTGAGTTTTGAAAACCATTGCATTATGGGTTCGACTCCTATTCCTTCTTCCAGTTGTATTTTGTAAAGTGGCAAGCATCCTGACCAGTTCATTACCAGATACAAAATTGCTGTCTGGCAGTACAGTAGTTTATGTCTAACCAGGACTTTCAAATGTAGCAAAATCTGATCTCTGAACAGGCATTCAGGTGTCCTACACAGGTATCACAGTGTTTTTCTTTTGTGTCAGTGGTGCTGTGTTGCCACCATCACTTGCCTATCAGCAGCTGGGAACTTACCCCTTAGCACATATGCAAACTTGGCTCTTATCTGCTCATCTGGGCCCTTGCCACTGATGTCAAACAGATCCAATGGCCAGATAGGACTCTCTTACAAATATCAAAAAGGAAAGCGGGAGACCAGGGGCATCCCCTTCATAGCATTATGTGCATGAACTCAAAAGCCCATATACCCATTCTACCTGTCTCTGTTATGCCCAGAGGATCCCCAATATATTTTTTAAAGTTCTTTAAATCTCAATTCGGGGATTCTTTGGATAATGATAAGAATATTTTTCACTTTTTGACTTCTGCCCATTGAAGCAGTTCCCATAACAACCAACTCTGAAACTCTCTCTTGGGCAGAATGTATCCAAGCAAAACATTCCTCCCAGCACTCTTGTGATGTCGTGGATGCTCTCTGATTCCAGATAAGGTTCACTGGGCAAGACAAGTAGCAAAACACAATTATGTTGTCCAGGTGATATTTATTTTATTCTAGAGGAAAATAATCTACTAATTCTAAGGGTTTGGAGGGCTGATTTATTTTCAAATGGGTTATTTGCATGGTCAGTGATTTTACTGAATGCTTGAGATGCAGGTATCACATTTTATTTGAACTCCCTTGGTTATCTTGGGCCACAGAAAATTAACTCTATATCTATTCCCTCCCCGAAGTGTCTATTGTCATGTGTTCTACAGAGTACCATAGGGTCATATTTCTGAGGTCATTCAAAATGCACTTCTACACCCCATTCAAGAGTACTGTAATACCTTATGCAATACTCTATTCATCGGGGGCACTTTGTGCCTTTCTTGGAACCTAACACTTATGCTTTGGGACAAGTGTTACGTTCCACCAGAAGGGCAGTTCCCCTACAGCCTGCAGCTCCAAATTATACCACTGAAATGTGTCCTTTCCCCATCAGGGGAAGTGAGACTAGCTGAAATTCACAGAATTTATAACTGCTCTGGGCACAGGCTACAGGAGTACCTTAGGTTTGAAGTCTTGCCCTTCCTATTCAGGGAAGTAGCCTTTTTTTTCCATCACAGATTGTTTGTATCCCTTTGCTAGATGTGGTGTTAATGTCTACCAGGTGTGCTTTGTAGAAAACAGCTCTTCCATCTCTGTTACACACCAAATTGATAATAAGTACTGCTCAGGCAACCACTGAGTGGCATTCAATTTAGTACCCTTAAAGACATATGTTAGAGAATTGATATCCACTCAAATTCTGAAGAGTAAAGATTTATCCACGATTTTTCACTTCAGGCTGAAAACTCAAGTTTTCCTTTTTGAAAAAACATTAATTTTATTTTAAGTTCCAGGATACATGTGGATGACGTGCAGGTTTGTTATATAGGTAAGCTTACGTGTGCAATGGTGGTTTGTTGCACCTATCAATCCATCACCTAGGTATTAAGCCCCACATGCATTAGCTGTTCTTCCTGATGCTCTCCCTCCCCCTACACCCCCGACAGGCCCCAGCGTGCGTTGTTTCCCCTCCCTGTGTCCATGTGTTCTTATCGTTCAGCTTCCACTTATAAGTGAGCACATGCGGTGTTTGGTTTTCTGTTCCTGCGTTAGAAACACAAGCTTTTCTAATTACTTGAGTTGTGTGCTTACTCTATCAATTTTTAAACTTTCTCATTTTCTAATAAATGTCTTTATGGTTATAACTTTATTTCTGAGTATGCTTTGGCCCAGTAAATTTCCTCCTTAACCCATTAATTGTTTAGAATATGTTCTTAAAGGCCGGGTGCGGTGACTCATGCCTGTAATCCCAGCACTTTGGGAGGCTGAGGCGGACGGATCACAAGGTCAGGGGATTGAGACCATCGTGGCTAACACGGTGAAACCCCGTTTCTACTAAAAATACAAAAAATTAGCCAGGCGTGGTGGCGGGCGCCTGTAGTCCCAGGTACTCCAGAGGCTGAGGCAGGAGAATGGTGTGAACCCGGGAGGCGGAGGTTGCAGTGAGCCGAGATCGCACCACTGCACTCCAGCCTGGGCGACAGAGCAAGACTCTGTCTCAAAAAAAAAAAAAAAAAAAAAAAAAAAAAAAGAATATGTTCTTAAATACCTAAATGTATGGCTATCGTCATGGTCTAAATGTTTGTGACACCCCAAAATTTGTGTGTTGAAACCTAATCACCAATGTGATAGTATTGGAAGGTGGGACCTTTGAGAAGAGATTTGATGAGTACCCTCATAAAAGAGGCCCCAAACAGCTAGCTACCCTCTACCACCAGGTAAGGAGACAGTGAGAAGGCACTGTTTATGAACAAGAAAGTGGACTTTCATCAGACCCAATCTGCTGGCACCTTGATCTTGGAATTTCCAGCCTCCAGAACTGTGGGAAATAAATTTTTGTTGTTTATAAGCTACTCAGTATATGGTACTTTGTTAAAACACCCAAACAGACTAAGACAGATATTTGTCTTTTTATTTCTTATTTTTAAATTTGTTGCATTGTGCTCAGTAAATATGGTCTGTATACAATAAATTTTAAAAATTTTTATCAAGATTGGCATTTTACATGAACACTTCATATGCACCTGAAAATAATATGTATTTTTAACTGTTGGGTACAAAGTTTTATATCTATATACATAAATGTATGCACATTGTTTATATCATCAAGCCTATTAATATTATTAGTCAATACCTCTCTATTCTTAATTATTCTTTATCTAGTGATCTTTCCATTTCTGAGGTATGCTAAAGTCTCCCACGTTGATTGTAGAATCATAAATTTCTCCTTATAATGATTGTTTTATATATTTTGAAACTACTTCCTTAGGTGCATATGATTTTCTGCCTCTATTATATCTTCCTGGTAAATTGTTCCTTTATTCAATTTGAAATTTCCCTCTTTGTCCCTTTAATGCCATTTCATCTACTAATAATAATGCTTTCTTTTTGTTAATATTTATCTAGCATATCATTTTCTATCCCTTTATATTTTTAACCTTCCTGTGTCATTTTATTTAGCTGTTATTTGTCTTCTATACTCAAGCTAGAACATCTGTAATTTAATAGATGAATTTAATTTCTTCACATATATTCTTATTACTGATATGTTTGGACTTAAATCTGTCTTGTTTTGTATTTTTCTATTTACCTTGATTTCTCTTTGTTTCTTCTGTACTGAAGAAATGATTTTCTTTTTTCATAGTTCCTCTTCTGATTTGAAACCTAAACATTTGGGAAGTAGGAAATGAATGCTCAGAGAGGTGAAATGTTTAGTTCAAGGATAAGTGTTTAGTTCAAGTAAGTGTGACCTTAGTGACTTGATACCTTTAGGTATCTGTGCCAAGATTAAAACCCGAATCTGACTGATTTCAAAGTTAAATGTCTCAGATCCTTTGTGGAATGAGGCAAGATATAAATAAGCAAACTCAAAATCCAGGCTCTTCCTAATTCAGATTCTTTATTAAGAACTGACTGTGTGCCAGGCATTGTTCAAAGAGCTTCTCATTTTCTACACCTCACTGTCATCAGTTTGAACAGAAAATAAGCACAATGTATCTGTAAGTTATGCTAGGCAAGACTGCCTGCTGCTCAGTATTGGAGGCCTCCATGTCCTCTACCTGGACATAACATACGAGGTGAGCACTCATCTTCCCCAAAATACAAGGTAATCTACCAATCTCCACTGGGTAGTCCTTTATTATTTCACTTAACCAATATTAATCAAACTCCTACCATATACCATGCATTAGTTTCTGCCCTCTTGGAGCTTATATTCTAGCGTAGAAGGCAGATAATAAACAAGAAGATAAAAGGTAAATTACACTATCAGATAGTAATAAGTTCTATAAGAAAATAGAGTTGAATACTTTAGAGTGACTGGTGGGAGTTAGGGTCTACTTTAGATAGGATGGTCAGGAAAGGCTCTCTACAAGAGGAAATCTATCTATATGTACAAGTGGTTGTAGACAGGAGATCTATGTGTCTGACTCTATAGTAAGAGGTAGTCAGAGATAGCCTCTCTGAGAAAGAGCCATTGGATCTGAGAAACTAAATAATGAAAAGAGCAAACTATGCGGCTACGGTGGCAGGCATTCCAGGCAAAGGAAACAGAGCAGAGGGAACAGACCTCGAGATGGATTTTGGTGTGTTTAAGGTAAAGCAAGAAGGCTGGCATGGCTGAGGGGAAAGTGGTGGAAGATCAAGTCAGAAAGTTGGTTAGCGGCAGGATTAGCGGACATTGGAGGCCATGGTTATGAGTTGCTCTTGTTCTAAATACGATAAGAAGCCATTGAAAGGTTTTATTGTGGCTGCTGCTGTTTGTTTCATTGTTTTGTTTTGTTTTGCATTTAACCATGGAAAATTTCAAACATATAACAAATTAGAATGATACAATGAATCTTCATGTACCATCACTCAGCTCCAACAACTAACATATGGTCAATCTTATTTCCTTTATACCCTCAACTCCACCCATAGGCTCTGAATTATTAAGCATAATCCAGATAGCATGTCCCTTAATCCGTAAATACTTTATTATATAGCTACAAAAATGAGGACTCTTTATTTTTAAACATTACCACAATATATTGGAGAGATTTATACATGGGAGTGGTATGGTATAATTTGTATTTAAAAGATCATTCTAGCTGCTTATGTAGAATGTACTATAGGTGCTCAAGGGTGGCAATGAAGAGATAGGTTAGGCTATTGCAGTGGTCCAGGAGACAGATGGTGATGGTTTGGCCCAGGAGTAGCATTGGAGATGGGGACAAGTCAGGTTTCTGTAAATGGGAAGGTAATAGTAGCCCATGAAACTAAGAAATCTTATAATTATAAGATTCTAAGGGAGCCCCTGTTCCAAGACCACAGTCACTTTTGTCAGCATTATCCAAATGTTTTAAGGAAAAAGAATGGTCCCTGGAAATGCTACTCTGGGGTAGCCAAGGATGATTGCTCTGTAAGTCACCCAAACCATCTGGCCTGAGGTATAGATACTTATGCTGCTCAAATATATCACCACTTCACAGTTTTGAAGTACATGCTGGATGCTGGTCATGATGTAGTATAACACTCCTAGTACTACTAAGAGGGCCACAATATAATAGTTGACGTGGCAGTCCAGGGTTCTGCCTACTTATAAAACTGCTGTAGATTTGCTGAGATCACTGCTCCTGAAGGCCTAAGCCAGGTGGAGATTCCAGGATCACTGCTTGCCAGACCAACCAACAGCACCGTAGCCACAGAGGTCTCTAGCTGTAGTCAAGGAGGAAAAGAAAAAGTACAAACTGGAAAAAAACTGGGGTTGAATTTAATATTTTCTCTGGGGACTGAACTAGGCCATAAGATGACATGAGAGGTAGGAGGAGGATGTGAAACAAATCACTAGGTTGATGTCAAGAAAATCAACCACAGGTTGGGAAGAAGTGTACATGCAGGGTCAGTGAGAGTGGCTCAGGGTGTAAGCTACAAATCATTCAGGAGTGTCAGAGGCTGGTTCCAGCCATGTGGTTTGAGGTTTGGGTAGAGGTGGAGGTGGCTGATAGTAGAAATCCTGTCAGGCAGAGTGAGATACTGGCAGATGCTCCTCTACTCATCTGTTCCTTTTGGGATTACACATGAAGGTGCCTGTCTGCTGAGGCCTCAACTTCCTGAATATCTAGGCCACTCTGCATTTAGCCAGAAGAAAGGGGATGAACAGTTGTGGCATGAGTCTTGTGTGATCTTGGTTGTCCTAGGGGAGTCTTAGCTTATTGTTTTGAAGGGTGCGTAAAGCTTCCCCTATTCTCCCCAGAGATTTATGTCAATAACATTTCAGAGCATGCACTCCTCTGGCCCTAGCACAGCACACAGTATTCATATTTCATACAGACCTGGGCCCTGGAAATAAGGTCCTGTTCTTTACAGTCCTGGAGGGAGGAAGCTTTCTGAGCTTATGCTCCAAGAATATCTCCCCAGAAGCCACATAGTTGGCCAGCATTTCAGCTACTGACAGGGGTGGACTGTCCAGCTGCCTGAGAGGCCCACATTAAGTGCTGACAGCAATAGATCAAGGTGAAAACCACCGCCCTAGCTGGGGAAGGCAGCGAATGAATGACCACAAAAACCTGCAACTTAATATGCCTACTCAAGGCCTCTGAGGAAGAATTTCACTTGTAACAGACATCTTAGCAGGGCTCCAGATGGTGATAATGGTGAATATGATGATGATGATGTGATGGTTGCTACTTATTGAGCACTTATTGCAGGCCAGTAAGTGCTTTATATACATTATCTCATTTAATCATCAAAGCAACCCTGAGGGGCTCTTATTATTATCTTCATTCTAAGGAAACTGGAACTCCAAAAGTTAAATAATTTGTTCAATGTTATCAGCTAGTAAGTGACTGAGCCCAAATTCAAACACATGCAGTCTGACCTCAGAGTCTGAGCTCTTAACTCTGCTGTGTTGCCCATAGAAGGTGTCCATTCAAATATAACAAGTTTGGTGCAAAGCATCGGTAAGGTCTGTTGGACTAGATCCCTGTGGATAAAACTGCATGACATTCTGGAATATACTGTGGCCTGGATTGTCATAGGATGGGGGAAAGGGCAGGCCCAGGGACTCAACTCTCCCATGGAACAGATTCAGTGATGCTTCTCCCAACATGCATGTTTGGCCGTGGGTAGTAGATAGTAGGGTCACCAAAATACATGCACTTTTTTCAGTTGTGGGAAAGCCCAAGTAATAGCCATGCTGAAAACTGTTATGGCCTCTAGTTCACATTCTAGCTATATCCACTGGACACCATTTAATAAGATTTTCCACTTCCAACAGCTCAGTGTTGGAACCCAGTCAAACCCTTCTAAAACTGCTCACCAAGTGAATTTCATCATTCTACAGAGGTCTTCAGCAAGACTGTGGTATTCCAAAGCACAGAGGGCTAATTGGTTTCACCTTGGCTCTTAGTGGCAGATCACCTTTGATAGGGATTAGCACATTGCAATTTCAGTCTTTCCAGGAACCCAGCATAACCACGATGAAGGGGAGGGTTTACTGACCATGCACATGGAAAAGCCATTGTCTTGTCCTCTCTTAGAGAAACCCCTCATCTTTGCCCCCAAACTGTAAAAGTTAAGACATTATGTAGCCACATAACAAATTGAGGAAGTTCTATCTCTCTCGTAACTATTCTCATGACAGTTAGCGTGGCTGTAGATGGGAGTAGCCATTCTACGTGATTGACAGTCTTTACCTCTCACTTCCATCCTGACATTTCCCATAGATTCTCAAACTAACGTGGTTAGAAGTCTTTAATCCACCTTCTGCTAGTTAACCCTGGAATATTGTCACATGCTCTTTCAATGAGGTTGGCTGGCACATGAACCAATTTATCTACCTCTAAAGGACCTAGGATAAAGACCAAGGACACAGCCTTCCAAGACAGTATAACTTCTCAAAAGAAGAAACCAGGAGACAGAAGAAATGTGTCTGCTGAGATTTTAACTATTCCACACATTGATGTACCAGGACCTACATTTCAATAAGAAAGCATGGTAGTCATAAATGTCATTTGCCAGTTATTTTTTATTTTACTCCTTCAGACATGGTAGAGTTGTACTTCCCTACTCCCACTGAAGTTGGGTATGGTCATGTAACTTGCTTTGGCCAATGAAAAAATAACAGAATTGACATAGGTCTCTTCTGGGTAGAAAGTTCATGAGTCAGTGAATGATTCAGCTTGTCTCCCTCTCCTAACGCAGCAACTGTGGAAATGGGTTGAGATGGAGGCTCTGTCATCCTGGGTCTCTGATAATTATGACAAGCAGAGCCCTCAGCTGACCTGCAATGGACATACAGCATGAGCAAGAAATAAACCTTTATTGTTTTAAGCACTAGTTTGTGGGGATGGTTTGTTATTGCAGCACACCCTAACCTATATTGACCAATACAAATAAATATTCTCCCTCTGAGAGAGGAGAGATTCAGGAACTCAAGGAAAGTACAGATAACACCTTCAGATTTCAGTTTCTCTGGCCCTACCCATTCCTGACTGACTTCAGATCTTTGGGTAAAGGAGAAGAATGGGAAATCTAACTTTGGCAGAACTGTTAACATCAGCACCATAACTATAAGCAACCACTTCCTGTTTTGATCAACCCCAGTTTCTTGGGGTTAACCCCAGCCAACTCAGAGGGTTATTCACAAAGGTGGGCCTATGAAATGTTTGGGAATGTGGGAAAGTGGCAAGTGGAAAACAGCCTTCTAGTTATCTTTGAGGACCTTGTCCCTTCAAACCAGCCTGAACCACCCCTGGAGCATGTTGCCAGCAGCCAATAATGGTGATCCTTAGCACTTTTGCTCTTTATTTTCTCCCTTTCAGTTTTCCCCAGTTTTCTATTCTGACTTTATCCATTTCTAGTCTTACCTTTATTCTTCAGGCTGGATGACTGATCTTGCCTTCCCTGGGTTTTTTAACCTTTGCCATTTACTTGTTTGCTTTTGCCATTCTTTGCCACCACAAGTTAACAGCAACCACACAATACCTTTCATTATTGAACACCTATTATGTGCCAGGCACTATGCCAAACACTGCCTTATTTCATTTAATTCTCACAACAGCTCTGAGAAGTAGGTATTATTAGAGTTTCCATTTTACAGAAAAGAAAAATATGAGGCTCAGAAAGATGAAGTCAGCCAGTGAATGACAGCTCTAGGATTCCAATCAATTGTATCCCAAGCCTACCTAACACTTGCATACCCACCCTGTCCTGGCTCTTGGGAAGTAAACTATAGCAGCTATCCAATCACTGCCTGGCTTTCCAAAGGAGTCCATCTCAGCCCTCACTAAAGGATCAAACCCTACAGACACTTTGGATGACTGAATAATCAATTATGCCCTTTGGTTTTTGTAACAACTCATAGATGGACTTTCCCATCCCTTTAAGAACATGGGTCAATAATGGAGCTGGATCATATCCCCATTTACTTTCTAAACTTTGTCCCACAAAGAACCCCAGTCTGGGAAAACCCCAAGTCATCTCTGGCACCATCACCTCTTAGCCAACCCAGTTATATACCTGAAAGGCCAAAAATATTTTTCCTGTGCTTGGGCCTGTCAACCAGCTCCCAAGCTATAATATTTAGAGGATATTTATGGGCATTTATGCTTGGTGAGATTATAGAGGCTCACAACCTATCTCTCTGATTTTTCAAGCTGTTTCTGCGATCTAACCACTGAGATGGACTTCCTTGCATTGGCAGGTGAGCCATCCTATCACAAGAGGCCCTTGAACACTGGTACAGGGTACTTTTACTCTTGAGCTTGGTTTTTAGGAAGCTGACAGCAACAAACATAGACTCCACAAGACTGAGAATAAGCTCTGCTTACCAGCAAAGTTGCTTCAGATGCCTAGAAGCCTTACCTCAAGGGGTCTCTGGGCAATCCCTAACTATAATATCAAAACGTGACATGTTGGAGCAACTTCCCCTCAGCCCACATGAGTGAAGATGGTTCTCTTCCTTGGAGATTTCAGTTGCAGATCACCACCTGGTTGTGAGTTCCTCCTTCCTGAGATACTGTGGCCTCAAAGACACAAGAGAAGCTATGTAACAAGATAAAGGATAATTACCAAGCAAATGCCTGCACCATCAGGATAAGGTCCACCGTCACCCAGAATGTCTCCCAAAGATTAGGAAAATGGGAGGAGAAAGGTACTGCTCCACTGCAAGATCACAGCTCATTCCATTAGCAGTTGCTTTCAGACATCTCAGCCATTGTACAGCTCTAGCAGGCTACTGAGGTCTATTCCAGGTGTTAATTATGCCTAACAGGACTTCTGGTGGCCACAGATCAGGCTTGTGTCTTATAGGACGTTGATATTCATGGGATTTTACAAATCCATGAGGCCATTGGGACTACTGAAGTTCCATTGAGATAATTTGAGCCTTTTCTAACAGAACATGCTTACCTTGTGATCTGTGTTGAACCTTGCTCCCCTCCCAGGGCGACAGGGCCATATGATGGTGGTAGATGCCTTCCCCATGGTGGCATAATTCATCCCTTTCTCCAGGTTTTTAACTACCCCAGCTACTGTTGCCTTGTTAAGCAGGGACTTCAATTTTGTTTCTTAAGTTTGTAGGTTTGATAGTTTTCAAAGTTCTCTCAGTCCACATTAGACTACTTACCACCCACTACTTACAAACCAGATGATAGACTGAGTCAAACAGCAAGATAATAGAAGGGTATCTTCTGGTCTAGGCATCACAGCCACCATGGGGACTCCCTCTAGCTCCCCACCACCAAGCTAATCTCTAAGAACTCCTTGTCCCTCTCTACCCTGGGCATGCCTTGGCCTTCTAATTATAGGCTTCATCCTCTACTTCCTAAAACCACAGAGTACCACCATAGTCACAGACCACCCAGGGAAACCTAACAAACTCTGTGTGATTCAGCAGGAAATGATACCAGGCTTATGGCAATAGGCATCAAACACCAGTCAAAGTTGGGCTTGTGAGAGTCAGCCATTTCATTCAAAAGACTAAAGGGATATTCCTTTATAGTGCTGGATCGGATATGACTTTTTGTGAAGCATCTATTTTGCAATTCCTTCATCTGAGCATAACCTCTGACAGTAGGCTATGCCTACTATACATTTGGAGATGATCATTTTAATGATGTATGAGGAGTCAGATTGTGGTAGTACAAGATGGGAGCCAAAGCAAATCTTCCCTAACCACCTGGCAGGATTACACTTTTGTGGAATCCCCCCAGAGACCCCAACAGAGAATGGCAGTTTGGCTGGAGAAAAGTATCCATAAATTTATGAATGTGCCCTATAACCATGGATATCCTCCGTGATTCACAGATCTGGCATTCTAGAAATTAGAACAATATGAATGGCATTTTCTTACTCCCCGTCCTGAAGGTCCTTCTCTCCAGATTGGTCTAGAAATTGTGGTCTGAGGACCACATGAACCTCTCAAAGTTGGACTTTATCAATCTACAGTCCCCCTACACGCAGAGTAATAGCTCAGAATACTCAAAGGAGGCACATCCAGGAGTGTGTTAAGATGTCATGGAGGTGGTCCATCAAACTTGGTCTAAGAGGATACAGGAGATACATTCTGCATTGTGATTGGAGTGTTTAATCCATTCACATTTAATGTTATAATTAACATGGTAGAATTCACATCTGTTGTTTTGCTATTTATTTTCTATATGTCACATCTTTTTTTTCTTCTGTTTTTCCATACTGCCTTCTTTTGTATGAAATACATATTTTCTAACCTATTATTTAAGTTCTTTTATTGTTGTTTTACTATATTTTTAGTTATTTTCTTAATAATTGCTCTGGGGATTACAATATGCATCTTAATTTAAAACAATCTAATTCAGATTAATACTAACTCAATTGCAATAGTATATAGAAACTGCAGCTCCCTTCTACCTCCCTCTTTTGTGTTATTATTGTCATACCTCTTTTTTTTTTTTTTTTTTCCGAGACAGAGTCTTGCTCTGTTGCCAGGCTGGAGTGCAGCAGCCCGATCTCTGCTCACTGCAATTTCCACCTTCCAGGTTCAAGTGATTCTGCGGCCTCAGCCTCTCAAGTAGCTGGGATTACAGGTGCCCGCCACCACACCCAGCTAATTTTTTTTTTTTTTTTTTTTGTATTTTTAGTAGAGACTGGGTTTCACCATGTTGACCAGGATGGTCTCGATCTCCTGACCTCGTGATCCACCTGCCTCTGCCTCCCAAAGTGCTGGGATTACAAGCGTGAACCACAACACCAGGCCTATTGTCGTATCTCTTTACATTAATTCCATTAACAGTTTTGTAATTATTGTTTTATGCATTCATCTTTTAATTTAGCTAAAAGAAGGAAAGAGTAAAACTACATATTTTTATACTGTATATTTATCTATGCAATGACCTTTGCCAATGCTCTTTATTTCTTTGTGTGGATTCAACTAGCCATCTAATTTGTTTTCCTTTCAGCCTAAAGGACTCCCTTTAGTATTTTATATTTTATTTTATTTTATTTTATTTTGAGATGAGGCCTCACTCTGTTGTCCAGGCTGGAGTGTAGTGGCACGATCACGGCTCACTGCAACCTTGACCTCCCTAGGCCCAGTTGATCTTCCCACCTCAGCATCCCGAGTAGCTGGGACTATAGGCGTGCGCCACCATACCCAGCTAATTTTTGTATTTTTTGTAGAGACCGGGTTTTGCCATGTTGCCCAGGCTGATCTCAAACTCCTGGGCTCAAGCAGTCCACCTGCCTCGGCCTCCCAAAGTGCTGGGATTACAGGCGTGAGCCGTGTATTCCCACCCCTTTCTCCAGCCTTTTTTGTTTGTTTGTTTGTTTCTTAACAACAGAAATTTATGTTCTCACAATTCTGGAGGCTAGAAGTCCAAGATCAAGATTTTGTCAGGGTTGATTTCTAACGAGGCTTTTTTTCCTGTCCTGTAGACAGCTGTCTTCTTGCTGTGTCCTCACATGGCCTCTTCTCTGTGCATGCAAGGAGAGCAAACTTCAATGCCTCTTCCTCTTCCTATAAGGACATCAGCCCCATTGAATTAGAGCCCCACCCTTATGACCTAATTTAACTTTAATTACCTCCCTAAAGATCATCTCTCCAAATACAGTCACATTGGGGGTTAGGGCTTCAACATACAAATTTTGGGGGAAGACATTCATTCCATAATATTTGGTATTATGTATAGAAGGTATTTGGCAGGTGACCGTTCTCACGTTCAATAGTCCCCTGAGACATTGTCACTTCCTATTAATTATTCCTATACTTGTAAATCCCCGACAGATTGCCTTTTTAAAAATATAATCTTGGGCTAGAAAAGATATTTTTAAGTGCACAAATTATAAATGTATAACTCAGTAAATTATCGCAAAGAAAACATCTATGTAACTATATAACCCAAGTCAAGAAATAGAACATTTCTATATCCCAAGTTTCACCTCATAACTTTTACCCTTTCCCTTCTCCACAAAGGTAAACCACTATATTGACTTTTAATATTATAATTTAGTTATGCCTGTTTTTGAAGATTATGAAGGGGAATCATATAGTGGATGCTACTTTGCAGTTGGCTTTTTAATTTGATGTTGTTTATGTGATTCATCCATGTTGCTGGGTGTAACTGCAGCTTGTTCATTTTCACTGCTGTATAGTATTCCATGGCAGGAATACACCACAATTTATTTATTCCTTCTACTACTGATAAACATTTGGGTAATTACAAATAATCCTACTATGAATATTTTTATGCATCTAATGGGTAGAATTTAGAAGTGGATTTGCTGGCTCACAAGGTATATGTGTTGTTAATTTTAAAATACATGGCAAATTATTTTCTTTTTTTAAACTTTTATTTTAGTTTCAGGGTTACATGTACAGTTTTGTTATATAGGTAAATTGCATATTATGGGGGTGCACAGATTATTTTATCACCCAGGTACTAAGCATAGCACCCAATAGGTAGTTTCTCAATTCTTACCCTCCTCCCACTCTGTACCCTCAAGTAGGCCCCAGTCTATGTTTCTTTCTTTCTGTCTATGTGTACTCAATGTTTAGCTCCCACTTAAAAGTGAGAACATGTGGCATTTGGTTTTCTTCTCCTGTATTAGATCATTTGGGATAATGGTCTCCAGCTCCATCCATCACTGAAGAGACTGTCCTTTCTTCATTGTGTGTTCTTGTCACCCTTGCTGAAAATCAACTGACCATATATGTGAAAACTTATTTCTGGGCTCTCTATTCTGTTCCATTGGTCTATGTGTCTGTTTTTATGCCAGAACCATGCTGTTTTGGTTACTATAGATGTGTAGTATATTTCAAAGTCAAGTAGTGTGATGCCTCCAGCTTTGCTGTTTTTGCTCAAGATTGCTTTGGCTATTTGGTGTCTTTTATGGTTCCATACTAACTTTAGGATTTTTTTTTTCTATTTCTGTGAAAAACGTCATGAGAGTTTTGATAGGAGTCGTGTTGAATTTGTAGATTGCTGTGGGCAGTATGAACATTTTAACAATATTAATTCTTCTAATCCATGAACACAATATATCTTTTATTTTGTGTGTGTGTTTTCTTCAATTTGTTTCATCAATGTTATATGTTTAGTGTACGGATATTTCACCTCCTTGGTTAAGCATATTTTTGGAGCTATTGCCTGGACCCTGGATTTACTGGAGTCTGGGGCTAGTCTGGTGCTGAGGTAGGTCTGGATACTGGGTTCATGGGAGCTGTCCCAGAGGCTGGGTGTGTGGTGTTGGTTTGGAGGCTAAGTCTGAAGGCTGGCCTGGTGCCTGGGTCCATGGGTGTCATCCCAGCCCTGGGGTCTGCTGAGACAGGCCTGGACCCTGAGTCAGCTAGAGCACAGGGTTGTAGGAGACAGTCAGGAGCCTGTGTCCACAAGAACCAGCCTGGAGGCTGGGTCCATCGGGGCAAGCTTGGGTTTTGGGGCTGCAAATTGCAGCCTGGTGCTTGGGGCTAGAGGTGCTGGCCTGGAACTGGGGCCTAGCCTAGAGGCTGGGTTCTTATGGGCTGGCCCAGTGCTGGGGTGGTCTGGAGCTGCTTATGGCAACTGGGGTCCAGCTTGGAGGCTGGTGTGATGCAGGCCTGCCTGGTGCTGGATTTTACTGGGGCAGCCCGGTGTTGGGATCCCAGGAAAAGTCCAATGCTCCTTCCCCTTTGTGGAGGATATCTCTCTCTGCACTGTGCTGCCTGGGGTTCAGAAAGGGGTGACAGAGGTAATGTGAAACTGTCCTTTCTACCCTCTTCAAATAATCTTTTATTATTTCTGTGCTACATTCAGCTTCTGTCGTCTCCTACCTGGTCTTCTTAGCTCTTTGAAGGTATCTGTGTGTGTTTATACCTGTTCAAATTGATGTTTTTTTAGGGGATGAGTGCTAGGAAGTCCTATTCTGCCATCTTTCTGATATCACTCTCCCTCAACTTCTGTTTGTCTGAAAAAGCCTTTACTTCTCCTTCACTGTTAAAGGCTAATTTCACAGGGTACAAAATTATCAGTTGTTTTTGTGTTGTTTTGTTTTTAAATCTCAACACTTAAAAGTATTACACTCTACTCTCTTCTTGCTCGCATGGTTTCTGAGAAGTCAAATGAAACTCTTATCTGTAGGTAAGGTGGTTCTTTTCCCCCTCTGGCTTCTTACAATATTTTTTCTTTATATTTGATTTTTGAAGTTTGAATAAGATATGCCTAGGTGTAGCTCTTTTGATATTTATCTTGTTTGGTGTTCTCTGAGATTCCTGGATCTGTGGCTTGGTGTCTAGCATTAATTTGAAAGAAATTCTCTATCATTATTACTTCAAATATTTCCTCTATTCTGTTCTATCTTTATTCTCCTTCTGGTATCCCCATTACATGTATTTTACTCCTTTTATATAGTTGTTCTGCAGTTCTTGGATATTCTGTTACTTTTTTTTTTTTCCGGAGCATTTTTTTAATCTTCATTCTTCAGTTTTGGAAGTTTCTATTGCCATGTCCTTAAGCTCACGGGTTCTTTCCTCAGCTATGTCCAGTCTACTAATGAACCCATCAAGGGCATGCTTCATTTTTGTTATAGTGTTTTTGATCTCTAGCATTTCTTTTTTTACAATCTCTTAGAATTTCCATCTCTGCTTACATTATCTATCTGTTCTTCCATATTGTCTACTTTTTCCATTGAAACCTAGTGTATTAATCATAGCTTTTAAAATTTCTAAACTAGTAATTCCAATATTTTTGCCATATCTGACTTGGTTCTGATGCTTGTTTACACTCTTTAAACTGTAAACAAGCAGTTTGCATTGTTTAAACTGTGGTGGATTTTTCTTTTTTTGCCTTTTTGCATGCCTTGTAGTCTTTCGTTGGAAAGTGGACATGATGCCTTGGCTACAGGAAACTGTGGCAAATAGGTCTTCAGCAATATAATAGTTAGGTTCATTGCTAAAGGAGGGAAGGGGAAGCATTTTATCGTCCTATAATTAGGTCTCAGTCTTTTGGTGAGCCTGTGTCCCTGGACTGTGAACTTCACAAGTGATTCTTGGTTTTCCCCCATCTTAGGTGTGTCAGGATGGCTAGCGGGGACTGGGATTGGGTATTTCCTTTCCCCCAGGTAGGTTAGACTCTGATAAAAGTTCAGCAGGTGGCCGGGCGCGGTGGCTCAAGCCTGTAATCCCAGCACTTTGGGAGGCCGAGACGGGCGGATCACAAGGTCAGGAGATCGAGACCATCCTGGCGAACCCGGTGAAACCCCGTCTCTACTAAAAAATACAAAAAACTAGCCGGGCGAGGTGGCAGGCGCCTGTAGTCCCAGCTACTCGGGAGGCTGAGGCAGGAGAATGGCGTGAACCCGGGAGGCGGAGCTTGCAGTGAGCTGAGATCCGGCCACTGCACTCCAGCCTGGGTGACAGAGCAAGACCCCGTCTCAATAAAAACAAACAAACAAACAAACAAAAAAAAAGTTCAGCAGGTTAGACTCTGGTAAAATAGTTTCTCCTGAGGGCAGACTTTGTTAAGAAGAACAGAATGTTCTGCATATTTCAAAATGGTTACTTTTCCCCTCCCCTTGCTGAAAGAATGAGAGGATTTTTCTGATATTTGCTGTGAGAACCTGGTAGAGCTCCTGGAGCTAAAATTCAAAAAAGTGTTGGGGTCCCCTAAGACTGGGTCCCCCTGGAGTTTTTAACCCTCATATTGTCCACCTTGAGTCTTGAGCAATTAGTCCATTACAGTTCAGGTTTTCTTCCCCTGACACTGGTTCTTGCAGAGGTTTCTGTTTATAGGTTTCTTCTCTGGTAAGTTGTGATTCTGTGTGTTTGCTCGTCTGTCTCTCCAATTTTGAGGACAGTAGTTTACCCTCTGACCTTACTTCTCTGACGGATCTAAGAAGAGTACTTGAATTTTTAGTTTTTTTCAGCTTTTTACTTGTTGTTAGAATGGAGTGGCAATTTCTAAGCCCTTTACATGCTAGACTGGAAACCAGAAATTCTTTGTGTTCACTTAAAATATGAAATTTCAAAAAGAAAAAATTCTTCTCTGCAACCATAGTCTAGGTGATGCCTCACTGACTTGCAAACGTTGGTGAGAGTCAGGATTAGGCTTGACACACGGGTTATAAACTTATAGTGATAGCCCGGACGTCCCAAGTTTTTCTATACGTCCTTGATCACTTAGGGGTTTGCCATTCAAGTACTGCAGGCATTTTGTCCTGTATCAACAAAGCCAGTGTTTCCCAAAAGTCAGAAGTATCAGAACTATTTTTAAAAAATTAATGAGGCTCTCCAGAATTTCTGATTTAGGAGGTCTCCGTGAAGCCTGAGGATTTGTTGTTTTGTTTTGTATTTTCTTTCATTTGGCTTTGTATTTCGTTTTTTAATTCTCAGCCATTCTGATGCCCGTCAAGGCGTTAGAAACTACTAGACTATATCTCTTAATTAGAATTCTAAGATTCAAATTCCAAGTTGTCAATATGCATTTCTTCAGTGTGACCTGCAGGTGGCGCTGCTGTAGTATTCCAATATAACTCAGAACAAGAGCTAATGGAAAGTCAGGTTTAGGAAGGAAATTAATATAAATTCAAGGCTCTAAATCCAACCAGAATAAAAGATCACATTCTTAGGTGACAGAAAACTAAAGATTAATTCATACCCCAAAAGAATCATTTGCTCCTCATATTACCTCGGAGTGGATGTGAAATGCCATTTTCCACCCTTCTAACTTGAATGAGCCTACATGAGCCAGCAGGTCCAGATTCATCAATACCTGGTCTCTCTCAAAACACCATTGCCTTTAACCACTGAAGACCTGCCATCGCCTGAAATCGTCTCACTTCTCTTTTACAAAAAGAGCCAAATTCAAGTAGAGGAACTTGAAAACTTGATGAACCTCTGCCATAGTTTATACATAGAGTCCTGGAGCCTGGGGATGCTGAATTAGAGTGAATACATTCCCTTTTCAAGGCTGAGCATCCTAACTATAAGACCTAAGAATAAATTGAAGGTCTGATACAGGAATAGAAGTTCCCTCTTCTGTTCTGAGAACACCTCTCAAGTAGATGATAATTTACTTGGCAAAGTGGATAATTTGGCTGTCAGCCTGGCCCAAAGATAATGTTGGCAGCACTTATCACAGGTGAAGCTCAGGGTCTCAATTGCTCCAGGAGATAAGTTGCTGGTTCTCAAGATAGATATTTCTAAGGCCAAGCAGACATATGGCCAGGGAGTGGTGGTGGTTTGGATTACTTAGCTCTGAGCTCCAAGGTGCCACCAGAAGCAGATGCCCTTCAATAAAGCAGAGCTTCCCAGTCTGTGTGCTGCAACACAGATATTAATCCCCTCAGCTTTAAGTGACTGGGCAGAACCTGAGGCAGCTGGAGACTGGACCAGTCACCTTTCTGATCATGAGTACTTTCCTGTTTATCCTACTGTGCTATACAAATGTTACCATTTTCTATGTGTGCTTTGAACGAGAAAGGTTAGGAAGTTCTGCAATAAATTCTGCAAGGACTGGGGCAGGCCTGAACCAGGTAATTGCTGGGCCCACTATACCCAATTCCCCAATAATGCCAAAGACCACCAGTACATACAATACATGGGTATCACCAGTCTTTTTTAATGTGCAGTTCAGATATCAGGGTTATGGCTGAGCCAGCACCATTTTCCTGTCACCAGCAGCTCCAATGTTATGCAGCTATGGATTCAGGCCACGCAGCACGGTCTCTTCTTGGGGCCTGCCCACTAAGCTACTATCAACTAGGACTACTTCCCTCTCCAATCTGTATCTTCATGCACTGGTTCCTTCTCATTTGCCTCACGAAATCATGTGACAGTGGTTCTTCAGTCCAGGGTGTCTAAGAATTTTTCTGGTTCGATGATCTAGGCTGGTTTGTCTCAGATAAGACTTTGTCTTGGAAGCATGACCTCAGGGTAACATTGTTTATTTGTGTTAATAGGTCAGTAGAATGTGATGAAATGGTGGCTAACTGATCTTGTCTATAATAGAGGCAGAAAAGAGTGGTCGTTTTTCTATTAGAACATGGATGTAATGTGACTAGAAATTTCACGGAATCTTTCCTGAGGGGGCTACTAGCCTATATGTAAGGAACAGTCTATCTTTCCACTACATAGCTGCCTCCAAATCATATCCCCACCTAGATGATGAGATAATTGAGAAATGCCAGTAACCCAGAATTTCCATGGAAGTCTATAGCAACACAGACACAGGACAGAAGCCCAAGGACAGTAGCCTGAGCCTATTCACATACATAATAGTTCACAGGGGTCACCAGGTCTGTGAACACAAGGTGAGCATCTCTGCCCTCGCTTCTATCAGTTGACTCTTGGGGCAACTGTAACTTCCCTCCATCACTCCAAATTTTCAGTAAAGGTTTATATGCCCATTCAGCCTTTTGTGGTGAACTGTGTTGAATAAAGGGACAGGGCTTCCAAAGGAGTGTGTCTTATCCCCTTTCCTCCCACTCACCGAGGCTATGTAGATGTAGCAGCAAAAAATCAGAGGGAACTATAGTTCAGGATTTATAGGTGGTGACAGGGTGAAGCCAAGGGAGATATGAGCAGGGATAAGCATATGGAACAGAAGAGCAGTGCTCATGCACAGCTCAATGGTGGATATGAGACAAATCTCCTTTTCTTCCCCCCAAATATACCAGAGGATAGGACTCTTGAGGAAAGAGCTTTGATACTTGAGAAACAAGCAAACATTATAATCATTTTTGGGGAAAATATTCAACTGCTCACACTATAATAAATGTAAAACAGATAACACTGTATATATACTATGTTTACCATTTTGAAATTATATATCTATATCTCCACTTATTTACCAATAGATAAATAAATAGATAGGGAAATACAAACTACATCAAAATGTGAACAAGGGTTACCTTGAGGCAGTGGGATATTGAGTGATATCTATCTAAATCTTTATATATTTTTATGTTTGAATAATAGCTTTATTGATGTATAATTTATATACCATAAAATTCACCCTTTTAAACTGTACAATTCAGTGGTTTTTAGTATATTCACAAAAGTGTGCAACCGTCGCCACAACCAATTTTAAAACATTTTCATCAACTCCAAGAGAAACTCCATACCCATTAGCAATCGCTCCACATTCCTCCCTCCCACTACTCCCTGGCTAACACTAATCAACTTTCTGTCTCATCTCTATGGATTTTCCTATTCTGCACACTTCATTTAAATAGAATCGTATGATATGTGGCCTTTTGTGTTTGACTTCCTTCCCTTAATGTAATGTTTTCAAGGTTCATCCACATTATAGCATGTATCAATACTTCATTCCTTTTTAAGGCTGAATAGCATTCCGTTGTACAAATAGACCACATTTTGTTTATCCATTCATCTGTTGATAGAAATTTGAGTTGTTTCCACTTTTCAGCTGTTATGAATAATGTTGTTACAAATGTTAGTGTACCAGTCCTTGTGTGGACAAATTTTTATTTCTATTGGGTCGATAACTACGAGTGGAATCATTGTGTTATTCGTTTGGTAACTCTATGTTTAACTGAAGAAACTGCCAAACAGTTACATTTCTTATTTTCCAAAATTTCTATTATGAGTATCTACTGCTTTTATGATCATAAAAAATAAGCAATTCACAACACACGAAAGAAACCACAAAAGCTTCTGTTGCCTATCATATACTAATCAACTCAGAGAATCACTCCAGGCTCAGCCTGCTGCCTTCCTCTTCTCATCTTTCCTCTTGTCTGATCCCCTAGTTTCTGTCCCACTGGTATTGTACCTAAATGAAAGCCATTATGTCTGGAACAAAAAAGGTGGTGGGAAAGGCCCCCAGGTGAGTATGCTGAGCTTAAGAAACAACAGCAAAAAGGTTGATGTGGCTGGAGTAGAGCAAGCAAAAGAAGGAAAGAGTGGCAGGAGAGATCAGAGAGGAAATGGTGTTGGGCTGGGAAGACCTCTCTGACAAGGTAGTAATTGGGCAGATATCCGCACAAAAGCATTTTAGACAAAGGGAACAGCCAGTACAAAGGGCCTGTGGTGGAAACATGCTTGACTTGTTTGAGGAATAGGCAAGGAAGCTGGTATAGTTGGAAGGAGTAAGCAAGGGCGTGAGCAATAGCAAAAAGGGCAGAGAGTGATGGAGAGGGGCAGATTTGGTAGTGTCCTGATGGCCATCAAGAAGGTATTCATTTTCAGAGAAATCGGGAGCCATAGGAAGGTTTTGAGGAAAGGAGGGACATGATTTGGTTTATTGGGCTGCACTGTGAGGTGACGCTGCAGAGGTGAACAGAGGCCCTCCAACTATCTCAAATTTCTGGACCAACTCCAAATAGCCTTGTGCTTCACAAAGCCTGATATCTAGATATGTACAGATATATCAGCCAGAGGGATTGTTTTTACTAACTTAAATTAGATTACAGCATCCTCTGTTTAACACCTTCCAGTGGCTTCCCATCATGTGTTGGTTTCTCCAACATCCTTGCCTGCAAGATAAGTGTCTGGCTTTGTCCTCATCACCTCCTACTCTCCCCTTTTCTCCCTCCCACATTGAGCTGCCTTCTTAGTTGCCCTCCCCCCACCCACTTGCCTGGCTCATTCCCACCTCAAGTCATGTGGACTTATTCCATCTGCTGGGGCACTCTTCTCTGAGCTCTTCTGATGGCCTGCTCTTTCTTATCATTCAGATCCCAGCCATGATGTCACTTCCACAAAGAGACCCTCCCTGATCACTCACTGTAAAGCAGCCCTGGAAGCCCTCCCTTTCACAACACCCTGATTTCCTCCTCCTCAGCGCTTATCTTTCTATGTAATTATCTTGACCATTTACTTATTGTCTAAGTTCATCCCTAGAATGTGAGCTCCAGAGGATAGAGACTTTATTTTTTTCATTGCTATATCCCCAAAAACCTAGGACAGTATTGGCACATAGTAGGCAGTTAATAAGTGCTTGCTGAATAGGTGACTGAAAGAAAATCAAACCTTTCCCTCTCGATTTCTCTAACACTGCAGAGACAGTCAAGAATTTTCAAAAGAAAATGTACAAAAAGGAGGCTAAAAGTAAAATAAAGAAAACGCAATAAGTATAGCAGAGCTTTACAATAAAGCATTGGTTATTTATGAAAGAATTAGTGAGACGGCATCTACATAAAACCCACAGCTAACATCACACAATGGTGAAAAACTGAAAGCTTCCTGCTAAGACCAAGAACAAGATGCAAATGTCCACTCTTGCCAATTCTATTCAACATTGTACTGGAATTTCTAGCCAGGGCAATTAAGCAAGAAAAGAGAATAAAAGACATCCAGATTGGAAAGGAAGATGTAAAATTACCTTTATTTGCAGATGGCATCATCTTGTATATAGAAAATCCTAAAGAATCCACTAAAAACTATCAGAACCAATAGATGAGTTCAATAAATTTGCAAGGAGCTTCCAGGGTAACAAGGGCTGGTAGGTAGGGTTTCCTGCCCCTCCCAGAGATGCTGGGAGTTCACACTTCTTCAGGTATCATTTCTATGGAATGAAACAGTCCAGACACACAAAGACTCTTTTTGTCTTTCTGCAAGCTCTTCCCCCCCCCCATGGCTATTGCCCCTTTGTGAAAAGGTTGAAGGATTATAGTCTCATATCCTGTGTGCCCTGTGAGCTGTGCCAGCCAAGACAATCTTCAACCAGAGTGTAGTTATCTCAGGATAAGGAATCGGGAGTGTGTAATGCATCCCCTCCTAAGCTTTTGTATTTTCTCTCTCCCTCTCTCCCTCCCTCCCTCTGGTTTTGTTTTTCACTTGGTTTCCTAGCAAATTTCCTTTTGATAAATTCCAATATTGTTTCATATGAACTGAGGGGAATAGGATTTGTCTACATCTCAGTCGCTGCAGGGCTAGCTTGGAGGTCAGAGGTCCCTTGAGGCTAGGTGTGGGGGTGGCTGTAGCCAGCACAGCTGGAGATGCAGGGAAGGGTTGAAGCTGTGCAAATTTGTGTTTTGGACAATGGCTTAAGATACTGGAGTGATAGGCTTTTGGCTAGGGATCGAGTGCATCTCACTAAGGAAGAATGTGGTTGCCTGGAGACTTGCCGACCTGATCAAGATGACTTTAACTGGAAAAGGTGGTGGGAGGGGGGAGCAAAACATGCCCATATCAGACTGTAAGACCAGATACTATAGACAGCAGCAGACATGTCAGCGACAGAAGAATAATAGTGAGAGAGACACCCAGTGATTTGCAGGAGAAAATGACTGAGAAGGAAATCGGGTATGGTGTTTCCAGCCTTGACTGTCAATATGCCAGTGTGAAGAGTAAGAGCTGAAAACAAAGCAAAATGAGATTTTTCAACACGAAATAAGTAAAAAAAAAAATCAAAGATATCATTAAGACTTGGAAGGGATTCACAACTGAAATATACTAATGGGCACTTCTAAAGGATAGAAGGATATGGAAGCACTAATTTTGTGGCATCCAGAGGGGCAGGTTAAGAACAGAGAATCAGGGGAGAGAGTACTAGGGAAAATAAACAGGACTCCAAGAATTGTGGAAAATAATCATTTGCTCATTCATTTCGTGTCCTGCAGTCCGGACAGAGCAGTGAACAAGTTGGTCAAGGTTCCTGCTCTCATGAAGCTGATATTAAGGGGAGCTAGACAATAGACACATGAACAAGTAAATTAACAAGATAACATCAGATAGTGAAAAGGCTCACAGAAAAATAAAACTGACAGACAATGAAAGGGAGGGAGGAATTACTATAATTTGGGTGGTCTTGGATGGCCTAAGTGCAGAGGTGGCTTTTGAGCTAACAACAAAGTGAGGGAGTGAACCATGTGAACATCTAAGGGAAGAGCATACAAGCAAAGGAAACAGCAAAGGCAAAGGACATGACCTGTTGGAAGAAATGAAAGAAGGCAATTATCTCAGTTTGGTTCTCTCGGATGCAGACACAGAGACAAGGATCTGAGTGCAGCTAGTTTATCGGAAGGGGTGGGAATACCAGTAGAGCAGTGGGAAAGTCAGAAAGGGAAGCAAATGTAGTCAGTAAAGGGTATGTTAATAAACCAGCTGCACAGTGGGTAACAGTCTTAATACTCCAGGGAAACTCTGGGAAATGGGGCAAAACACACATCTCAGAATTACTCTATCATCTTGGAGTAATTAATTGATGGCTGTTCTCCATGAAGAGAGTGACCTTTCAAGCTTCCAGCAAAAGCAGCCAGATACAAAGCTGTAGTGGGAGTGCACTGAAATGGCAAATCTGAGGAATCGGGGAAGTAGATGACACTGTCTGCTATAACTAGTAAGCCTGGAGCTGAGCAAGATCAGTTTCCAAACTAGTAGCCAGCAGAGGTGCTTGAGTCAGCTTGCACAGTTCTCTCTTGTTTCTGTTTTTTATTTTGTTTTTGCTTTTTGTTACCAATAATTAAAAATCAGACGATTTCACATTATTGATCTAGATTTCTAGTTCTCTTGGGAAAACAAAATAAAAAGATCTCACAATAGCGGATCTTCATTTAGCAAGGTGACGGTCTATTGGAACTGAGTAGCAGATGCCTCACTGAGAAGGGTTATGTGCTTTCCAGTTAACAAGTCTTTAAGTTTTGGATCAGTGGTCTAGGGTACTGTAGGTAGTGATAAGGAGTCTTAAAGCAAATTAAAGTGGAGACCAGGCTTGAAGAATCCCTGAGCAGACAAAACCAGTTAGGCCTTGTAAGTGACCTAAGCCTCGCTTGATTTGCAAACATAAGCAAAACTTAACTTGACCTACTTCTTGCAAATGTCTATATACTTTTTTTAAAAAACAGAACTTAAGCTCAATCAATTATAAACAGCCAACAAACTTGTAATTACATAACTAGGAACTTTTCAAAGGGATAAACCACATAAGACAACTGTATAATTGTAACCAATCAAATGTTTGCTTTGCTTTGTTTCTGTGTCTGTCCTATAAAAGCTTCCCACTTGTGTTGCCTTGGTGGAGTTCCTGAACCGCTTCTGATTTGGAGCTGCCCGGTTCATGAATCATTGTTTGCTCAAATAAACTTTTAAAAATTGTATTATGCCTCAGTTTACTTCTTAACAGGAGTTAGTATTTCATTCTAAGCACATGGGCAAGTTGAAAGTAGGGGACCGATGCAATCTGTTCACTCTGTATGCAGAAAGAGTCAAGAGAAGAAGCAGGTAGACAAGTAAGAAGGCTGTTGTAATCCTGGGCAAGAGAGATGATGGGGTCTTGGAAATGGGTTCAATGGTGAAGACAAGCAGTGAAGGAATTTGGAGTGAATGGGACAGAGTATACTGATATAGAGGGTAACGGGGAATGAGGTATTTTGTATTATAGCCAGATTTCTGGCTTAAGTAGATGTGTATATAGTACTACAAATTCACGGAAATGGGGAAGACTGGAGAAGAAACTGGTTTGAGGAGAAAATCAAAAATTCTATTTTGAACATGATACATTTAAAATGCCTATAAGATATCCAAGTGGACACATGAAACTGAATATATGAGCTGTCTCTTAGATGTGGGTCAGGAGCTCAGGGGTCAGGTGGGGGGTGGGGAGACAGGAATTTGGGAGTTATCAGAATTTAGAAATGGGACTACATCTTACGTTTCTGGTAATATTGTATCTTAGATATCCAGACAGTAACTTTCTCCTACAAAACACCTAGAAACACTGTATGAAAAATAACAAATATCCTTTTAAATCCATTGCTGAACTCAAAAGGAAGCAAGCAAAATCCCCAAGAGCCAAAACAAAGAGCCCAGCTTAACAGAAGAGCCCTAGGCTGATGCCACTTTATGAGTGCCCTGGAGGCAACTGTGGATTGCTAACCAAGTAGAGTTTGAAGGGCTTGGCTGTTTATTGGGGACCTCCTTTTTGTTTGATTTGGGGTCAGGGAAGGCAAACTACCAAACATCACACTTATCGTAAAAAAGGCCCTATGCACCAAAAGCAACGGCAACAAAAGCCAAAATTGACAAATGGGATCTCATTAAACTAAAGAGCTTCTGCACAGCAAAAGAAACTACCATCAGAGTGAACAGGCAACCTACAGAATGGGAGAAAATTGTTGCAATCTACTCATCTGACAAAGGGCTAATATCCAGAACCTATAAAGAACTTAATCAAATTTACAAGAAAAAAACAAACAACCCCATCAAAAAGTGGGCAAAGGATATGAACAGACACTTCTCAAAAGAAGACATTCATACAGCCACCAGACACATGAAAAAATGCTCATCACCACTGGCCATCAGAGAAATGCAAATCAAAACCACAATGAGATACCATCTCACACCAGTTAGAATGGCAATCATTAAAAAGTCAGGAAACAACAGGTGCTGGAGAGGATGTGGAGAAATAGGAACACTTTTACACTGTTGGTGGGATTGTAAACTAGTTCAACCATTATGGAAAACAGTATGGTGATTCCTCAAGGATCTAGAACTAGAAATACCATTTGACCCAGCCATCCCATTACTGGGGATATACCCAAAGGATTATAAGTCATGCTGCTATAAAGACACATGCACACGTATGTTTATTGCGGCACTATTCACAATAGCAAAGACTTGGAATCAACCCAAATGTCCATCCGTGACAGACTGGATTAAGAAAATGTGGCACATATACACCATGGAATACTATGCACCCATATAAAAGGATGAGTTCGTGTCCTTTGTAGGGACATGGATGCAGCTGGAAACCATCATTCTCAGCAAACTATCGCAAGAACAGAAAACCAAATACCACATGTTCTCACTCATAGGTGAGAATTGAACAATGAGATCACTTGGACACAGGAAGGGGAACATCACACACCGGGTCGTATTGTGGGGAGGGGGGTAGGGGGAGAGAGAGCATTAGGAGATATACCTAATGTAAATGACGAGTTAATGGGTGCAGCACACCAACATGGCACATGTATACCTATGTAACAAACCTGCACGTTGTACACATGTACCCTAGAACTTAAAGTATAATAATAAAAAAAAAGGCCCTATGCAGTTTTGTTTTTTGGATTGACTTTTATTATTACCTATATTTTAAGTTATTATACAATTGACCACTTTTATTTTTAACAGCATTATTGAGGTATAATTGCTATTCAAAAATTGCACATATTTAATGTATACAATTCAATGAGTTTGGACTATACATATACTTGTGAAACCACAACCATATCCCTCACCTACAAAAGTTTCCTTGTGTCTCAATTTTTGGTGGTAAGAACACTTAACATGAAATCCACCCTCTTAACAAATTCTTAAGTGTACAATACAGTATTGTTGATTATAGGCACTATGCTGTACAGCAGAACTTTAGAAAGAATTCATCTTGCATAACTGAAACTTTATACCAATTAAACTCCCTATTTCTCCCTCCCTCAAGTCCCTGGTAACCACAGTTCTATTCTCTGCTTCTCTAAGTGTGACTAATTTAGGTACCTCATATCAGTGGAATCATGAATATTTGTCCTTCTGTGACTGGCTTATTTCACCTAGCATAATGTCCTCCAGGTTCATCCACACAGTTTCAAATCACATGATTTCCTTCTTTTTAAAGGATGAATAATATCATATCATATGTATATAGCACATTTTCTTTATCCATTCATCTGTCGATGGACACTTGGGTCGTTTCCGTAACTTAGCTATTGTGAATAATGGTGCAGTTGAACATGGGCATGCAAATATCTCTTCAAGATCCTGATATCAGCTTTTTGGATATATACCCAGAAGTGGAACTACTGGATCATATGCTAGTTCTACATTTTTAAATTTCTTGAAAAACCTCTGTGCTTTTTTCAGTAGCATCTGCACCATTTTACATTCCCACCAACTGTGTAGAAAGGTTCCAATTTCTCCACATCCTTGCCAACACTTGTTTTCTTTTGCTTTTTGATAATAGCCATCCTAAATGATGTGAGACTACATTTCATTGTGATTTTGATGTGCATTTCCCTGATGATTAGTGATGTTGAATATCTTTTCATATACCTGGTGTCCATCTGTATATCTTCTTTGGAGAAATGTCTATTCAAGTCCTTTGCCCATTTTTAAATCAGGATTTTTTTTTTCATTGAGCTGCAGGATGTTCTTATGTATTTTGCATATTTTTGTTTGTTTTATATTTGTAATTCAATTTTTATTTATTTTATTATTTTTTGGCTTAACAATTTTTTATTTTAGGTTTAGGGGTACATGTGAAGGTTTGTTATACAGATAAACATGTGTCATGGGGGTTCATTGTATATATTATTACACCACCCTTCCTATCCATGAGCATGGAATGTTCTTCCATTTGTGTCCTCTTTTATTTTGTTGAGCAGTGGTTTATAGCTGTCCTTGAAGAGGTCCTTCACAACCCTTGTAAGTTGGATTCATAGGTATTTTATTCTCTTTGAAGCAATTGTGAATGGGAGTTCACTCATAATTTGGTTCTCTGTTTGTCTGTTATTGGTGTATAGTAATGCTTGTGATTTTTGCACATTGATTTTGTATCCTGAGACTTTGCTGAAGTTGCTTATCGGCCTAAGGGGATTTTGGGCTGCCACAATGCCGTTTTCTAAATATACAATCATGTCATCTGCAAGCAGGGACAATTTGACTTCCTCATTTCCTAACTGAATACCCTTTATTTCTTTCTCCTGCCTGATTGCCCTGGCCAGAATTTCCAACACTATGTTGAATAGGAATGGTGAGAGAGGGCATCCCTGTCTTGTGCCAGTTTTCAAAGGGAATGCTTCCAGTTTTTGCCCATTCAGTATGATATTGGCTGTGGGTTTATCATAAATAGCTCTTATTATTTTGAGATACATCCCATCAATACCTAACTTACTGAGAGCTTTTAGCATGAAGGGTTGTTGAATTTTGTCAAAGGCCTTTTCTGCATTTATTGAGATAATCATGTGGTTTTTGTCTTTGGTTCTGTTTATATGCTGGATTACGTTTATTGATTTGCATATGTTGAACCAGCCTTGCATCCCAGGAATGAAGTCCACTTGATCATGGTGGATAAGCTTTTTGATGTGCCACTGGATTCGGTTTGCCAGTATTGTATTGAGGATTTTTGCATCAATGTTCATCAGGGATATAGGTTTAAAATTCTCTTTTTTTGTTGTGTCTCTGCCAGGCTTTGGTATCAGGATGATGCTGGCCTCATAAAATGAGTTAGGGAGGATTCCCTCTTTTTCTATTGATTGGAATAGTTTCAGAAGGAATGGTTACTTCAATACCTAGTTTATTCAGAGTTTTTAACATGAAGCGTTGTTGAATTTTATCAAAAGTCTTTTCTGCATCTATTGAGATAATCATGTGGTTTTTGTCTTTAATTTTGTTTCTGTGATGAATCATATTGATTGATTTGTGTATGTTGAACTAACATACCACTCATTCTGGGGATGAAGCCTACTTGATCATGGTGGATTCACTTTTTGATGTGCTGCTGGATTTGGTTTGCAAGTATTTTCTTGATAATTTTTGCATTGATGTTCATCAAGGATGTTGGCGTGAAGTTTTCTTTTTTTGTTGTGTCTCCACCAGGTTTTGGTATCAAGATGATGCCGTTGTCATAGAATGAGTTAGGGAAAAGTCCCTCCTCCTCAATTTTTGGGAATAGTTTCAGTAGGAATGGTACCAACTCTTCTTTGTACATCTGGTAGAATTTGGCTGCAAAACCATCAAGTTCTGGGCTTTTTACGGTTTGTAGGCTATTTATTACTGATTTCAGAGTTTGTTATTGATCTGTTCAGGGAATCAATTTCTTCCTGGCTCTGTCTTGGGAGGGTGTATGTGTCCAGCAATTTATCCATCTCTTCTAAGATTTCTAATTTGTGTGTGTAGAGGTGTTTGTAGTAGTTTGTTGATGGTTGTTTTTATTTCTGTGGGGCCAGTAGTAACATTCCCTTCCTCATTTCTTTCTTCTTCTTCTTTTTTCTTTTTTTCTTTTTTTTTTTTTTTTTTTTTTTTTGAGTCAGAGTCTCACTCTGTCACTCAGGCTGGAGTGCAGTGGTGTGATCTTGGCTCATGGGCTCACTGCAACCTCTGCCTCCCAGGTTCAAGTGATTCTTCTGCCTCAGCATCCAGAGTAGGGGATTACAGGCATGCACCACCATGCCTGGCTAATTTTTTTTTTTTTTTTAGATGGAGTCTTGCTCTGTCGCCCAGGCTGGAGTGCAGTGGCGTGATCTCAGCTCACTGCAAGCTCCACCTCCTGGGTTCATGCCATTCTCCTGCCTCAGCCTCCCCAGTAGCTGGGCCTACAGGCACTTGCCACCACACCCAGCTAATTTTTTGTATTTTTAGTAGAGATGGGGCTTCACCGTGTTAGCCAGGATGGCCTCGATCTCCTGACCTCATGATCTACCCGCCTCGGCCTCCCAAAGTGCTGGGATTACAGGCATGAACCAGCACACCTGGTTGCTAATTTTTGAATTTTTGGTAGAGATGGGTTTCACCATGTTGGCCAGGCTGGTCTCAAACTCCCAACCCCAAGTGAACCGCCTACCTCAGCCTCCCAAAGTGCTGGGGTTACAGGCATGAGCCACCACACCCGGCCTCCCTTCATTATTTCTCATTTTATTTATTTGCATTTTGTCTCTTTTCTTCTTAGTTGAAGCTAGTGGTCTATTTTATTAATTTTTTCAAAAAACCAACTCCTGAATTTGGTGAGTTTTTGAATGGTTTTTTGTGTCTTGATTTTCTTCAGCTCAGCTCTGATTTTTGTTACTTTTTCATCTTCTGCTAGCTTTGGGGTTGATTTGTTCTTGCTTCTTGAATTCTTTCAGTTGTAAATTTAAGTTGCTAATTTGAGATCTTTCTAACTTTTTGTCGTAAATATTTAGTGCTACGAATTTCCTGTTTAACACTGCCTTAACTGTGTCCCAGAGATTCTGGTATATCTTCATTATTTTCAAAGAACTTCTTGATTTCTGCCTTAATTTCATTATTTACTCAAGTCATTCAGGAGCATGTTGTTTAATTTCCATGTAATTGCATGGTTTTGAGCAATTTTCATTGTGTTGACTTCTATTTTTATTGTGCTGTGGTCTGAGAGTGTGTTTGGTATGATTTCATTTCTTTTACATTTGCCAAGGATTGTTTTATGTCCAGTTATGTGGCTGATTTTAGAGTATGTGCCACGTGGTGATGGGAAGAATGTATATTCTGTTGTTTTGGGGTTGAGACTTCTTAAAGGTCTATCAGATCCATTTGATCCAATGCTGAGTTTAGGTCCTGAATATCTTTGTTAATTTTCTGCCTCAATGATCTGTGTAATACTGTCAGTGGAGTGCTGAAGTCTCCCACTATTATAATGTGGGGATCTATGTCTCTTGTCAGGTCTCTAAGAACTTGCTTTATGAATCTGGGTGATCCTGTGTTGGGTGCATATATATTTCAGATAGTTAGGTCTTCTTATTGAATTGAACCCTTTACCATTCTGAAATGCCCTTTTCTGTCTTTTTTGATTTTTGTTGGTTTGAAATCTGTTTTGTCTGAAATTAAAATTGCAACTCCTGCTTTTTTCTGTTTCTCATTTGCTTGTTAGATTTTTTTCCATCCCTTTATTTTGAGCCTATGAGTGTCATTACTGGTGAGATGGGTCTCTTGAAGACAGCTTACACTTGGGTCTTGCTTTTTTTATCCAGCTTGACACTTGCGCCTTTTAAGTGGGGTCACTTAGACCATTTACATTCAAGGTTAGTGTTGATATGTGGGATTTGATCCTGTCATTGTGCTGTTAGCTGGTTATTATGTTGGCTTGCTTGTGTGGTTGCTTTACAGTGACACTGATCTGTGTGTTTAAGTGTTTTTTGTATTAGCTGGTGGCAGCCCTTCCTTTCTATATTTAGTGTTCCTTTCAAGATCTCTTGTAAGGCAGGTCTGGTGGTAATGAAGTCCCTCAACATTTGCTTATCTGAAAAGGATCTTATTTCTTCTTCACTTATGAAGCTTAGTTTGGCCGAATATGGAATTCTTGGTTGAATAACTTTTTTTCTTTAACAATGTTGAATTTGGTCCCCCAATCTCTTCTGGTTTGTAGGGTTTCAGCTGAGAAGGCTGCTGTTAGCCTGATGGGGATCCCTTTGTAGGTGACCTGCCCTTTCTCTCTAGCTGCCTTTAACATTCTTTCTTTCATTTTGACCTTGGAAAATCTGACAATTATGTGTCTTGGGATGATCTTGTGTATCATCTTGCTGGAGTTCTCTCTATTTCCTGAATTTGACTGTTGGCTTCTCTATCAAGGCTGGGGAAGTTTTTATGGACAATATCCTGAAATATATTTTCCAAGTCATTTGCTTTCTCTCCCTCCCTTTGAGGGATGCCAGCGATTCATAGATTTGGCCTCTTTACATAATCCCATACTTCTTGGAGATTGTGTTTATTCTTTTTTCTCTATTTTTGTCTGACTGTATTATTTCATAAAACCAGTCTTCAAGTTCTGAGATTCTTTCCTCAGCTTGGTTTATTCTGCTGTCAATACTTGTGATTGCATTGTGAAATTATTCTGTTGTGTTATCCAGCTCTGTCAGACTTGTTAGGTTTTTATTATACCAGCTATTTCATTCTTCAGCTCCTATGTCACTTTATTGTGATTCTTATTTTCCTTGGATTGGGTTTTGCCATCCTCCTGAATCTCAACAATCTTTGTTCCAATCCATATTCTGAATTCTATTTCTGTCATTCCAGTCAGTTCAGCCTGGTTAAAAACTCTTGTTGGAGAACTGGTGTGGTTGTTTGGAGGACATATGACACTGGCCATTTGAATTATTGGAGTTCTTGTGTTGGTTCTTTCTCATCTCTGTTGTGGCTGTTCCTTTAACTGCAGTGTAGATTGAGTACAGTAATAGACTTCCTTTCTGGACATTTTCACCTGGCAGAGGTTTTGTGTAGGATCTTTATTTGAAGCTGGCTTCTTGTCTCTGGTTTCACAGGGATATATGTTAGCAAGGTCTTTTTTGTGTTGAAGCTTTGGGATGTGATCCAGCAGGTGGCACTTAGGCTTACTGGTCATTTGGTAGACTCTTGCTCAGTTGTGTGATTCCCCTATGTTTCCTCACAGTTGTAGCCATGTTCCCTCTCAGTTCTCTGAAAGTGATGATTCCTCTCCCCCTTGAGTGCTGGCTGTAGTTCATGGCAATTTCAGTGTTTGTGTTTCTTCCCCAGGTGAGAGACAGCAGATGAAGAGCTCTCAGTAGTGGTTGGGGCCAAGGGTCGTTTGCTTGACTCCCGGGGGCCCTACCCCAGAGAGATGTAGGTCAGCAATCTCTCAGTGCAGTCAGCCCAAGATGGAGGATTTGTGTGGTGGGCCCAAGCCAGGGGTTCCCTGTCTGGTGATGAGCTCTGAGGGGTGTGTGGGACCCATGGAAAACATACTGGACTCCTCTCCTTGGGCTGACTGTAGTTTGCTGATGCTATGTATGGATAAGGCACTTAGGGTCTTTGCTCCTTCATTAGTCCAAGGGTGGCAAGGGAAGTTCCACTGGAAAGGCAGTGGCAGAGAAGCTTTCGGTTGCCCCTGGAGGCTCTGTCCAGGGAGTTGCTGAGTTGGTACTGGCTCAATAGCTCTGGTGGGGAGTGGCTGGTGGCCCAGGCCAAGAGAACCTGCCTGGTGAGGCGCTATGGGAACAGACATCCACATTACAGTCTGGCCCCTTTTACATAGGGTTGCTGCAGTATGCTTGGGGTCTGCTTCAGTCCCTAGTCACCTCAGATTTTCCAGAACCTGGAGGTGTCACTAGTGAAGGCTGCAAAACAGCAAAGATGGCAGCCTGCCCTCTGTCTGAGAGCTTTTTCCCAGGGAGTTTCAGACCTGTAGCCAGCCCAAAGGCACCTATAGGAAGTGACTGGAGACCCCAGTTGGGAGGTCACACTAGTGAGGAGGAACAGGATCAGGACCTGCTTTAAAAAGCAGTCTACCCACATTTTGGTAGAGCAGTTGTGCTGTGCTGGGGATCCACTTCAGTCCCTGGTCACCTCAGACACTCTGAAGCTCAAAGGCTGGAATGGTTAAGTCGCCCAAACAGCAGAGATGGCGGCCCACCTCCCTCTCTGGGAACACTGTCCCAGGGGGATTTCAGACCTCTGTCAGCTGTAGAGCTTGGGCAGGGGTGGCTGGAGGATCTGGTTGTGAGGTTTCACCCAGCGAGGAGGAATGGGATCGGGCGTCCACTTAAAGCAGCAGTCTGGCCACATTTCGGTAGAGAAGCTGTGCTGTACCAGAGGATCAGTTCTGCCCTGGGTCAGCTCACACTCTCCAAAGCCTGAAGGCTAGAACAGCTAAGGTGCCCGAACAGCAAAGATGGGAGCCCACCCCTCCCACAAGGAGCTCCTTCTTAGAGAGTTGCAATGCCACTACTGGTAGCTTGCTGGAACTCCAAGTCAGTAGGTCTTATCTTGTGAGGTGCCACGGAAGTGGGGCCTGCAGGCTGTTGCTGCTAAGCCCTCTGGATTCAGCCTCTTTCCTACTTTTCTACTTTCCCACTTTGCCGAAACTGCAGCTACTTTTGCCAGAAAGCCCAAGTATCTAAGGCTCCAGGGTCTCTGTGCAAAACTGAGCAGCTGCTCTGCTGAAACTCCACGTAGCTCTGACTGTCAGACTGAAGACTGAAGGCCCTGCTGGAGTGGGTTCACAATATCTCCTGGCCTGAGGGTTGCAAAGATCTGTAGGAGAAGCATGGTTTCCAGGGGTCACTCATTCACTCATTACTTCCCTGGGCATGGGAGGATCCCTTGGCTCCGTGTTGCTCCCAGGTGGGCTGTTGTCCTGTCTCGCTTTTCTTCCTTCCCTGTGGGTCAAGTTGTTTCCTTGATTAATCCCAATGGGAGTACCTGGATGTTTCAGTTGAGCATATTGTATTTACTCGCCCCTTCTATTCCTTTCCATGAGAGCCGTGCACACTAGCTGCTTCTAGTCAGCCATTTGACCACTCCCTGTATTTTGGATATTAACCTTTTATCAGTACCATAATAAAAACAGATCTATAGACCAATGGAACAGAATAGAGAGCACAGAAATAAGCACCCACATCTATAGTTAACTGATCTTCAACAAAGGTACCAAGAATACAAAACAGGGAAAGGACAGTGTCTTCAACAAATAGTGTTGGGAAAACTCAATATCTGCATGCAAAAGAATGAAATTAGACCCTTATCTTACACCTCAATTATACACAAAAATAAACTCAAAATGGGTTAAAGATTTAAACATAAAATCTGATATTAAAACTCCTAAAAAAAAAACATAGAGGAAAAGCTTTATGACATTGGTCATAATTAACGAATTTAAAGTAAAACTTTAATTAAATTAACTCTAATTAAAGTAAACTAACTCTAATAAAGTAAAAGTTTGGCAAAATAAAAAAAAACAAAAACAAAAAACAATTTTTAACTTTAAAATACCAATGACCTCTCATTACTTATTTTTCCATATCCAAACCTGGACCACAGTTGTTTTTCTATTTTCCAAAAGTAAATTTGTATTGAAGTATAACATATAAATAGAAAAGTACATACATTTTAAGAGTCTAACTTGATAACTTTTCCTTTTTTTTTTGATGGAGTCTCACTCTGTCGCCCGGGCTGGAGCGCAGTGGCAAGATCTCGGCTCACTGCAACCTCCACCTCCCTGGTTCGAGCAATTCTCCTGCCTCAGCCTTCCAAGTAGCTAGGATTACAAGTGTATGGCACCACACCTGGCTAATTTTTTTGTACTTTTAGTAGAGGCGGTGTTTCACCATGTTAGCTAGACGGGTCTCAAACTCCTGACCTCAGACAATCCGCCCACCTCGGTCTCCCAAAGTGTTGGCATTACAGACGTGAGCCACCGTGCCTGGCCAATAAATTTTCTTTAAGTGAACAAATCAATGTAACCAACACCCAGATCAAGAAACAGAGCATTACGCCAGAAATCTCACTTTACGTCCTACTCTGTCACTGTCTCCCAAAGGTAACTCTATTCTAACTTCTAACATTGTAGGTGAATTTTATCTGTTTTGGAACTTTATAGAATGAACTTAAATAGTATGTACTCTTTTGCATCTGGCCTCTTTTGCTCAATACTTTGTAAAATTCACTTATGTTTTGGGTGGAGGTGTAATTTGTTCATTCTCATTGCCGTATAGTATTCCAGTGTATGAATACATCACAATTTATTCATCCATTCTACTGTTGATGAATGTTTGGATTGTTTCCAGTTTGGAGCTATTACAAATAATGCTGATAATAATGATGCATTGTCTTATACATGTCTTTTGATGGAGAAATATTTGTATTTCTGTTAGGCATATACTAGAAGTGGAATTGCTAAGGGATAAGTTATGTGTATATTAAGCTTCAGTAGATACTGCCAGTTTTCCAAATTGGTTGTACAAATTTACCCTCCCACCAGCAGTGTATAAGACTGCTTACATTTAATACACTTAATTTTTTATTATTTCACTTATTATTATTTCACTTATTATTTCGCTTATTATTATTTCATTATTTATTTTTCCATTCTGGTAGGTATAAATAAATTTCACACTGTGGTTTTAATTCGTATTTCCCTGATGACTAATGAAGTTAAATACTTTTTCATATGTTTACTAGTTATTCCAGTATCTTTGTTTTTCTTTTGGGTTATTCTTGTTTTTCTTTGTGATTTATAAGAGTTTCTTATACAGTCTAGATAAAATCTTTTGTTGGATATATACATTGCAAATACTTTTACCTGCTTTGTGACTTCTCTTTTCACTTGCTAATGGTACCTTTTGATAAACAGTTCTTAGTTTTAATATAATCCAACTTAACAATATTTTCTTAAATGGTTAGTACTTTTATGTCCTGATCATAAAATCTCTGCTTATCTTAAGATCATGAAGATATTCTCTATTTTTTTCCCTAAAAGCTCTATTGTTTTGCCTTTCACATTTAGATCTCAGATCCTGCAGCTTTTGATTTAACAGACATATGGGTGTAGCAGAAAAAGGCTCTGGGCCCTTATAAGAAGGAAAAGTAAGAATTAAAACCATCACACACACTAATGAAGGCCCCCAATGAACCAAACCTTCATAAAGTATAGACTAGAAAAAAATCCCACTTCATAATCATATGAGAAAACAAGCACTTAGCTGTTTTGACTTTAGCATTATTGTGTATGTATCAGTGAAGTCTCTTTTAAGAATTCGCACCACAAAGAGTTAAGGCTAAAATTTATATGACTTGTATGTCCAGGAAACCGCAACTAAATATTAACAAAAGTATTCCCAGATTGGTAATGGTCTGGGGTGCCTAGTAGAAGCAAAGGTAAATCAACTGCAAGGATGGAACTTCAATCCAGGCCATACAGAACTCTGACAAATAAAGCCACATAAAACTGAGCTCACAATTCAAAGAAACAAAAGGCATGAGGAAATATGACATCATTAGTGAGAACTGGCAGAAATAAGACAAGAGGATTATACCTCTATGAAATCCATATAATGGAATTAGCAGGTACAGAATATATAAGTATGTCTCATATGGTAAAAGAAATAAAACTTAGAAGGAGGAAAGGAAAAAGGAACAATACACTATTTGAAAAAGACCAGAAATTATTTTCAAAATTTTAAAATAAAAACTTTTGAGATAATTATAGATTCACATGCATTTGCAAGAAATAATACAGAGAGATCCCATTATCTTTTACCCAGTTCCCCCCAATGGTAACATCTTACATAACTATAGCACAATATCATAACCAGGATATTGACATGGAAACAACCCATTGATTTTATTCAAATTTCTCCAGTTTTACTTATAATCATTTATTTGTGTGTGTGCGTTCAGTTCTATGCAATTCTATTACTTATAAATTCATATCTCTGCCACCACAGTTAAGATATAAAAGTTCTATCACCATCAGGCTCCCTCATGTTGTCCTTTTATAACCCACCTCCTTCCTGCTCCCTCTCCCACACCTAATCCTTAGCACCTACTTATCTGTTTTTCATCTCTATAATTTTGTCAATTCAAAAATGCTGTATAAATGGGATCATACAGTATGTAATATTTCAAGGTTAGTGTTTTTTACTCACCATAATTCCCTGGATATTCATCCAAGTGGTTGTGTTTATCAAGTTTGTTCTTTTTTGTTGCTGAGTAGTGAGAGACAGGACTAGCTGGATTTCCTAGGCCGACTAAGAATTCCTAAACTTAGCTGGGGAAGGTGACCACACCTACCTTTAAACACGGGACTTGTAACTCAGCTCACACCCGACCAATCAGATAGTAAAAAGAGCTCACTCAAATACAAATTAAGCTAAAAGCAGGAGGTAAAGAAGTAGTCAAATCATATATCACCTGAGAGCAAAGTGGGAGGGACAACCATCAGGATACAAACTCAGGCATTGGAGCAGGGAGTGGGCAACCCCCTTTGGGTCCCCTCCCATGGTATGGGAGCTCTGTTTTCACTCTATTAAATCTTGCAACTGCACACTCTTCTGGTCCATGTTTGTTACAGTTCAAGTTGAGCTTTCGCTCACCATCCACCACTGCCATTTGCTGCCATTGCAGACCCACTGCTGACTTCCACTCTTCTAGATCTGACAGCATGTTCACTGTGTTTCTGATACAGCAAGGCAGCCATTGCCACTCCCAGTTGGGCTAAAGGCTCGTCATTGCTCCTGCAGGCTAAGTGCCTGTTCGTCCTAATCGAGCTGAACACTGGTCGCTGGGTTCCACGGTTCTCTTCTGTGACCCATGGCTTCTAATAGAACTGTAACACTCACCACATGGCCCAAGGTTCCATTCCTTAGAATCCATGAGGCCAAGAACCCCAGGTCAGAGAACGAAAGGCTTGCCACCATCTTGGGAGTGGCCCGCCGCATCTTGGGAGCAGCCCGCCACCATCTTGGGAGCTCTAAGAACAAAGACCCACCCATAACAGTAGTATTCCGTGGTATGGAAGTAACACAGTTTGTTTAATCATTTTCCCACTGAAAGATATCTGTATTGTTTCCAATTTTTGGCTACTATGAATAAAGCTGCCATAAATATTCATGTACAGGTTTTTGTGTAAACATGTTTTCATTTCTCTGGAATAAATCCCCAGGGGTCTAATTGATGGATCACATGATAGCTGCATGTTTAGCTTTATAAGAAATAGCCAAACTGTTTTCCAGATGACTATACCATTTTATATTCCTAGTAATTTATGTGGAATCTGGTTTCTCAGCGTCCACACCAGCATTTAGTGTTGCCACTGTTTTTTAAATTTTAGCCATTCTGATGTGTGTAGTGACACCTTATTATGGTTTTAATTTGTGTTTCCCTAATGGATAATGATGCTATAAATATTTTAATGTGCTTATTTGCCATCCTATATCTTCTTTGGTGAAATATGTCTTCATGTCTTTTGTCCATTTTCTAATTGGATTGTTTTGTTTTTCTACTTTTGAGTATTGATAATTCTTTATATATTCTAGATACCAGTCCTTTATTGGATATATAACTTGTGAATATCTCCCCCAGCCTGTAGCTTCTCTCTTTATTCTCTTAACAGGATCTTTTCCAAAGTGAAGGTTTTTAATTTTGATGGGATCCAATTTATCAATTTTCCTTCTATGCATCATGCTTTTGATGCAAGTCTAGGAAATCTTTGCCTAGCCCTAGATTCTGAAGACTTTCTTCTGTTTTGTTCTCTAAAAGTTTTACAGATTAATGTTTTACATTTAAGTCTGTGGCCCATTTTGAGTTAATCCTTACATAAGTTGAGAGGTTTAGTTTGAGGTTCTCCTCCTCCTCCACCTCCTCCTTCTTCTCTTCTTCTACTTTCTTCTTCCTTTTTTCTTTTTTTCTTTTTTGTATGTATGTCCAATTGTTCCTGCGCCATTAGTTTAAAACACTCTCCTTCCACTGCACACAGTGGCTCGCACCTGTATCCCAGCTACTTGGGAGGCTGAGGTGGGAGGATTGCTTGAGGCTATGAGTTTGAGACCAGCCTGAGCGACATAGCAACTCCATCTCTAACATAATAATAATAATAATAACAAATTAGAGGCATGGTGGCTCACACTTGTGGTCCCAACTACTTGGGAGACTGAGGTGGGAGGACTGTTTGAGCCCAGGAGTTCGAGGCTGCAGTGAGCTATGGTGGAGCCAATAGAGCGAGACCCTTGTCTCAAAAAAAGGACCCTCCTTCCTTTTGTCCGTCGTTAAATTGGATTGTTTGTTGATTATATCCTCTTCTTTAACCTATTGACATGGTGAATTATTTTGACTGATTTTCAAATGATGAAATAGGTTTGTATACCAGTAATAAACCCCACTTAGTCACTGTGTATAATTTTTTAAATAAATTGTTAGATTTGGATTACTAATATTTTATTGAGAATTTTTGTGTCTAAGTTCATGAGAGATGTTGGTCTTCAGTTGTCTTCTCTTGTACTTTCATTGTCTACTTTTTATATCAAGGTAGTACTCATAAAATGAGTTGGGAAATGTTCTTCCTCTTTCATTTTTTTGGAATGAATTGAATAAAATTGGTGCTAATTCATCCTTAAATGTTTGGTAAGACTATCCAGTGAAACCATCTGGGCCTGGAGATTTCTTTTCCAGGAGTTTTAAATTTCCTTAATAGCTATAGAGCTAATCAAATAATATAGTTCCTACTGGGTGAGTTTTGACGGTTTGTGTTTTTAAGGAACTGGTCCAATTCTTCTAAGTTGTTGAATTTATGAGTGTAAAGTTGTTATAGTATTCCCATGTTATCCTTTTAATAGTCTTAGGATCTGTGTTGCTAACTTGCCTCATTCTTGATATTGGTGGTTTGTGTCTTCTCTCTTTTTATTTTTATCAGTCTTGCTAAAGGTTAATCACTTTTATTTTTAAAGAACCAGCCTTTTGTTTTCTTTATTTTCTCTATTGTTTTCCTACTGCCAGTTCATTGATTTCTGTTCTTTATTGTTTTCTTTCTTCTGCTTCTTTCAAGTTTATTTTGCTCTTCTTTTTCTAGTTTCCTGAGGTAGGAGCTTATATTATTGATTTGAGACACTACCTTTTTCTAATGTAAGCATTTAATTCTAAAAATACCCCTTTCAGCTCTACCTTACCTGCATTATCTGTATTTTGATATGTGTATTTTCACTTTAGTTCAGTTCTATATATTTTAAATTTTCCTTTGAGACTTCCTTGGCCATGAATTATTTAGATGTCTGTTGTTTAATTTCCACAGCTTTAGAGATTTTACAGTCATCTTTCTGTTATTGAGTTTTAGTTTGATTCCATTATGGCCAGAGAACATACTCTGTATGATTTCAATTTTTAAAAATTTTTGAGATTCTTTTTTATGATCCAGGATATGGTCTATGTTGGCAGATGTTTCATGGGCATTTGAAAACAATTTGTATTCTGCAAAATATATGTCAGTCAGATCCGATTGGTTTATGGTATTGTTCAGTTCTATACACTTGCTGATTTTCTATCTAGACGTTCCGTCAGTTGCTAATAAGATAGTGTTGAACTTCCGAACTATAATTGTGGATTTTTCTATTTCTCCTTTCGGTTCTGTCAGTTTTTATCTCATGTGTTTTGAGGCTCTGTTTTGGTGTGTGTGCACATAGGAGATCACTATGTCATTTTGGTGCATTGATCCTTTTATGACTATGCAATATCCTTCTTTGTAATAATTTTATTGGCTATGACATCTACTTTATAGAATATTAACATAGCCATTCCTGCCTTTTTATGTTTGCATGTTAAGTCTTTTATTTTCAACCTATGCTGATAAATTTAAGTGAACTCCTTGTAAACAGCAAATATGTCATTTAAGAAAATCCACTCTACCAATCTCTGTCTTTTAATTAGTGTATTTACACCATTAACACTTAAGGTAATTATTGATATGTTAGGGCTTAAATGTGACATTTTGCTATTTGCTTTCTGGTTCCTGTTTCCCATTCCTCTGTTTCTCTTTTCTTGCTTCTTGTGTGTTACTTAAACATTGGTTTTTAGTGTTTTTAAGTGTATCAGTTTGTGTAGTTATTGTTTTCTATTGTTATTACAATATGCATATGTAACTTATCAGAGACTACTGATACCAACTTCTTACCACTTTAAGGTGTTTTAAATGTATCCGGATTTTGTTTTTATTCAGGTATTGTGAGGCCAACAGATCAGGAGATGATTACTGTTGAAAAGATGGTTTGTTACAAGATCCTAAGAGAAGGGTATAAGCCATGCCACACAGGGCAGCATGGAAAAGTACCAGGCCAGTAAATCAAGTGGCTGAAAGAGTGAGGGGAAAGCGTGGGCAAAAAGTTTTATTGTGGTTTTCCGAGGAAGGAATGGGCAAGGTACGGCAAGTAACTGAGTATGCTTTGGTTTGGATAGTTTGAATACTTTTGGCTGTCTCTAGGCTGTAGGGATGGTCCTAATTGTCTAGCACCTGACCTTGGGGTGATTAAGGCAGAGGGATATTGCCTCCTGGAGTATACAATCCAGGTAGAAGGAGTGGTCTGGAGTGGGGGTTCTGGATTGGCTTATGAAAGACATACTCCATGGTGAACGTATCTCTGAGAATTGTTTAGCCCTAGGAGGAGCAGTCTCTCCCCACTCAGCAATGTCCTAGGTGCCAAAACATCAATAATATAGGAAATAAGAAAATACAGTAATACGCAAATGAAATATAGAAACATCACTTCCATTTAGGCTCTTTTACATTCCCCATATTTAAATATCATTGCCTTGAGTATCAGGTGGTACTATATTTGTTTCAATCATCAAATATAATTTAGAAAACTCATGGGGATATTCTATTGTATGTAGCCATATTTCTGCTTTTTCTATTATTCTTTCTTCTTTCCTGCAGCTCTAAGATTCCTTCTTTTATCACTTCCTTTCTATTTGAAGAACTTTCTTTAGCAATTATTTAAGGGGAGGTCTACTAGTGACCCAGTCTTTCAGTCATCTTTCATGGGGCAATGTCTTTATTTCCAATAAATATACTTTATTCCTGAAGTATAGTTTCATCAGATATAGAAGTCACAGATGACAGTTCTTTTCTTGAAAAAAAGCACTTGAAAAATATGCCACTTCCTTCTGGTCTTCATGGTTTCAGATGAGAAATCTGCTGTAACTTGAATTGGTGTTCCCATATAGGTAATGTGTCATTTCCCTCTGTCTCCTTTCAGGTTTTTTTCTTTGTCATTACTTTTCAGAACTTTAATTATGGTATGTCTTGATGTAGACTTTTTTGGGGTTGCCGTTTTGGCGTTTGTTCAATTTCTTAGAAGTTTTTAGCCATTATTTCTTTAAATATTCTCTCATTGTCACTCTTTGTCTTCTCTTTCTGGGGCTCCAATGGTATCAATGTTCGATTTTTGTTATCCCACAGATATATAAGTCTCTGTTCATTTTTTTTCCAGTCTGTTTTATCTCTGTTGTTCAGACTGGATGAATTCCCTTGACAAGTCAATCAGTCCCGACTGATTCTATCCTCTGTTATCTCCACTCTACTACTGAACCCATCTAACAAGTATTTAATTTCTATTTTGTATTTTTTGATTATATAACATATATTTGGTCCTTTTTTATAATTTCTATTTATTTGCTGAGAAATTCTATTTTTTTCCTTTGTTGTAAGATAATTTTTGCAATGGCTGTTTTAAAATCCTCGTCAGATAATTTCAACATCTGATGCATCTTAGTGTTGCCACCTGTTGATTATCTTTTCTCATTGAAGTTGTGATTTTCTTCTTATGATAGGCAATTTTTATTGTATCCTAAACATTGTGTCTATTATTTTAGGAGGCTCTGGATCCTATTTAAATATTTTGTTATAGCAAGAAGTCACCCTATTAGGTATAGCATACAGGTCTTGGCCTGCTTTTATGGACTCTGATTCTAATGACAAATTTTAGAGCCTTTAAAGTGCTATGTTTGTGAGCTTGATTATCTAGTGCGGCTGGAGCTCTCACTAGTTTCTGGTGGTGATGCTGAGTACGGAGAAGGAGTTTCCCTAGGCCACCACACAATAGTATGGAACATCCCCTGGTCCATGTCACTTGTGATGGGATCCTCCTTGCTGCTGCCACCCAGTTACTAGGTTTCTCTTGGTGGAGGATGGAAGTATCCGGACTAATAAGGAAGGAGAACACTTCACTTGGTCCCTTATCATCAGCAGGTCCTCCAATTGATCTCCCCTGCTGCCAGTTTCACCTGGGATTATCATCAAGATTCCCATATCATCCAGGGGAAAAGTGAGTCTATCTTGGCTGACTTCTGTTGCTAGGTAGGAAGGAGATCAGGAAACACTAGGCCTAGGTAGCCTTCTTTTTGGTTGGGGTCATAGGATGTCCTGCTAAGTTTCCTCCAATCCTAGAGTCTCTAACCAGTCTAACCTCCTCTTTCCACTGTTTCCAGTTCTCTTTTGTCTGGCTCTTGCATTATTTCATGGATTTATCTTATCATTGAGTCTATACCACCTTGTCCAAGAGGAATTGGTCTATGCCATGTTATTTGGATCTGAAGCCCCATTTGTTTTCTTTTAAGAATTTGTATTTTTTATTCAGATTCTCTATCTTTTAATCTTTATGGCCATATTTTTCCTTTCTTATTTATATAAAAATGCTTTAAAGCCCTTGTCTACAAATTCCAATAAGTGGCTTATTTCAGGTTGGTTTATATTGACTGCTATTTCTCTTGACATTGAGTCATAATTTTCTGTTTCTTCACATATCTACTAACTTTTTATTTTACTTTTGACCTTGTGGATTGTACAGTATAGTGACTGTAGATTTTGTTTTGTCCTCAAAGAGTGTTGACTTTTTGTTCTAGTGGGCAGATAAATCACCAGTTGATAACATTGAACTGATGGGGGCTAGATTTCATACTTTTTTAGGATGAGTCTATTTCAATAATTTAGTCTTACTCTTAGGGTAAGTACTTTCATCTTTTGCATAGTCTTTATTCCAAAGTTAAGGGATTTATGGGTTTCAATGAAAAGCTTGAAATATTTGCCAAGAGAAATTTACCCCTTTTACTTGGCAGCACTCAAACTCTAAATTCTGCCTTCTCTGCAACGGGGAGCAGTTGAAATCTCTGCTCAGGATTTTCAACCTTCTAGCTGTTACTTTCCTCCAGGTCCTTAGAGTCCCTCCATGCATGTGATTTCAGGGTCAGTCAAGGACTTTAGGATCTCCCTCCAAGTTCCCCTTTTTTAAAAAAATCAGATTTCCCTCCTTAATCTCCAGCTGCTCTGGCAAGTCCAATCTCTGTCGTCTGACACTTCAAGCCAAAAATAATGTGACTGATTAAGTTCAAGCCATTCTGTGACATAAGAGCTGGGGATTGCTTTCAGGGAAAAGGCATATAATTGTGGATCTCAACCAGTGAAATTTCCTTCTTTTAAGGATCAAATCTCTTCCTTTTTCTCCTTGTTTTTGTTCAATTTCCAGTGCACTCAAATAGTTGGCATTTTTCAAATATTAGTTTTAAAAATATTTTGTCTAGAGTTTATAATTTTCTGTGAGAAAGTTAGTCTGATACAACCTACTTTGCCGTTACTGGAACCAGAACTCCTCTCCTTTAACTCAGAGTCTAGTCATCTCTGAACTAAGCTATTGTAATAGACTTCTTACTGGCTTCCATGCCTCCAGTTGCTCTTGTAATCCATGGTATGCACCACTGGCAGAGTGATTATTTGAAGATGCAAATCTGATCCTGGTATCTTCTGATTATAATTCTTCAGTGCCTTTCCCCCTGTAACATATATAGGATAAAGCCAAAATTCCTTAGCATGACAAGTCTCCTGTGTATTTCTTCATCTTTATATTGAGACAGCTGCTCATCCTCCTTGACATCTATCCTCTCACCATACTGAATTACTTGCAGTTTCTCTATTATGCCCTGCTATCTTGTTTTAGGGCCTTTGCACCCTGTCTTCTCTCTGACATTAAAATAAAACAAAATAGAAAAGAATGGAAAGAAATATACTATTATAATAATTCTAGACAACATTTACTGAGTGCATTTGATGTGCCAGGTGCTGTGGTAGGACCTTTTATTTTCTCATTTTGTCCACATAACATTATGAGGTAAGCAACTTTATAATCTTCACTTTACAGATGGCAAAACTGTGGCTCAGAGATGTTAAATGGTAGAGCAGCGCTATTCTAGAATCAGGCTATGCTCTACTGTCTCCCACTAAAGCAAACTGTACTTATAGGGCTTGGAAATGGAAGAACTAAGATTGCCTTTGAGAGTCAAACAGTTGAATTAACACAAGATGACTACTAACAGAAGTGTGCAATGACACCTTAATAAGACAGAATAGCTCCCTTACCAGTAATGCTTGACTATAAACTGATTTGGGACATCCAAAGAAATAATGTGTCAAACAGAAGGACAGCTGGTCAACTATGGTACTGTTATGGTTTGGATGTGGATTGTTTGTCCCCACAAAAACTCATGTTTTGATCCCAGTGTGGGGATGTTAGGAGGTAGGGCCTGGTGGGAGGTGATGGAAGTGGATCCCTCATGAATAGCTTGGTGCTGTTCTCACAGTGGTGAGTGAGATCTCACCCTTGCAAGACTGTATTAGTTTTTATAGTGATGAATTAGTTCCTGTGAGGGGGGTTGTTATAAACCCAGCATGCCCCTCAGGTTTTCCTCTCTTTGCATGTGCCCACTTTCTTTTTGGCTTTCTCAACCATGTCATAACATAGCAGAAAAGCCCTCACCAGAAGCCATGGTCATGCCCTTGAACTTTTCAACTGGCAGAACTATGAGCTAAATAAACATCTTTTCTGTATAAGTTATCCAATCTCAGGTATTTTTATAGCAACACAAAATAGACTAAGACAGATGCATACATAAAAAGAACCACAGAGACAAATATGAGCAGCTCCCTCCAGACACTTTCCAAATGATTTGGAATCCTGCTCTAAGGACCTACCCATGATAACCAGCATATTTATTGTAGAGAAGGGAGATTTCCAGTTTTCTTGGCCAAATATTTTTATATATTTAAATAATACAACTAGCTCCCTTCACTTTTATTTCATGCTCACTAAACAAGCTTCTCACTATGACTTTCATTTTTATACCTTGCCTACATGTAAGAGAATGCACAGGTATGGTTTACATGTGTGTTGCTACTATGAGGGGAATCAGTCTAAGAGAACAAGCTGAGGGTGGCATTATGGCTATGACAGCAGAGCAAAAAAAAAAAAAAAAAAAAAGGGCACATCCTACATGATATTATAAAGCCACTGAATTAAGCAGTCTGGAACCTTCCCTGTCACTAGAGCTTTTGTTATGGGTGAGAAAATACATGTTCTAATAAAGAAGTAAGCTCATTTGGGGTTTTCTGTTACATGTTGCCAAAAGCAACCCAACTTACAGAGTGAGGCAGATATCAGGTATTTAATGAATGTCGGGGAAGGGTATGATGAAAGAGAGTGTGAGCAGTGGGGTGAGGGGGAGTTACTCACATATTGGTAGATAACAACAGTGAGGAGGGGGTAGGGTTGTTTATATGGGTCGGCTCTCTGTCCCCATCCAAATGTCATCTCAGATTGTAATCCCCCAAGGAGGTGATTGGATGATGGGGTGGTTTTCCTCAGGCTGTTCTCATGATAGTGAGTAAGTTCTCATGAGATCTGATGGTTTTATAAAGGGCAGTTGCCCTGTGCTTGCTCTTCACTCCCTCCTGCTTCCTTGTGAAGAAGGTACCTGCTTCCCCTTCCCCTTCTCCCAATATTGTAAGTTTCCTGAGGCCTTCTAGCCATGTTTCCTGTTAAGCCTGCAGAACTGTGAGTCAAGGAAACCTCTTTCCTTTATAATTACCCAGTCTTGGGTAGTATTCTTTATAGCAGTGTGAAAACAGACTAATACAGTGGTATTGTTGATAGCATGAGTCCCATAAGCAGAATTTTAACACAAGGATTGGGAGTAATGGCTTATAAGGAAAAATTGAAAGCAAGAAGGATTCCTACCTCACAGTCCTGATATGTGTAGTACGAAGGAAAAACCGCCTATGGGAGAATTGATATGCTAAGGGTCCATCTAGATTGCAGTTATGGCAGGAAGTTGAGGGAATATTTCGAGAAGAGGCTGAAGGGATTTTGCTGATCACAGAGTGTGCGTTCCAGAGGGCACAGTGGAAAGATTTGTCTGGATGAAAAAAGAGGAGAAGTTCAAGATCTGGTCAGCTAAGAGAAAGTACAGAGTAATCTTGGCAATAATGAATGATATGCTGAGTATTCCATGCTCTTCTCCTGTTAATGATGTTACTCAGGTATTCTTGTCCACTGGCTTTGGCTAATGGGAAACACTGGTGGGAGATGGAGTATGGAAGAAAGTATAAGCCAGGATATACCTTGGGAGGCACTTTGTGGCGGTGGCTCCATCTTTCTCCATAATTTTAGCTCCCCACTAGACATACCTTTCATCAAGATCCTAGATCTCACCAGCTAACCTTGGCTTTCACTCCTCCCTTGTGTTTCTCCAGTGCTAGAGAAGGTAGAGGCTTCCTGCTGTGGCTAATATCTGTCCTGCTTTGCTCTTTGACTCTTCAACTTTTCTATTATGTGTCTTGCTAATTTCCTATATTAAATTTTTTGTTTTAAAAATTTAGAGGCCAGGCATGGTGGCTCATGCTTGTAATCCCAGCATTTTTGGAGGTGGAGGCGGGTGGATCACATGATGTCAGGAGTTCGAGACCAGCCTGACCAACATGGTAAAACCCCATCTCTACTAAATACAAAAAAAATTAGGTGGGCGTGGTGGCAAGCGCCTGTAATCCCAGCTACTTGGGAGGCTGAGGCAGGAGAATCACTTGAACCCAGGAGGTGGAGGTCGCAGTGAGCTGAGATCGAGCCATTGCACTCCAGCCTGGACAACAGAGTGAAACTCCGTGTTCAAAAAAAAAAAATTAGACTGCTTTTTTTTTTTTTCCTCTGGCTGATATCAGTGCCTACAGTGGCTTGACTGTGACTAGAGCTGCACCCTTTCCAAAAATCATGTTAGCCCTTGAATGCAGTGTTTGGGCCAGGAACTCCTCTCACATGGGTTAGTCCTGGTCTCTCTGGTTTCGCTTTCATAAGCAGTATGTCTTAAGGATCAGAATATTTTCCTGGGTCAAGCTAATACTGATGGTGTTGTTTAAAGTATCAGTTTAGAAACCTATTGACATACCAGGTTGGCGTCTTTATGGCAGACAATTATTGAAAGGGGTGGCTCCTTTTCTGGAGGTCCATTAAGGGGATCATAATAGGATTAAAAAGCTGGAAATGCTCATGATGTAACAGAAATCACTGGCTATTTTGAGATTCAGAAGTGGAGGATCTTTAATGTCACATGGTAACTACCCAACAAATTTAAATCGTTGCATGTGCCTTCATGTCCCACAACAGGCACCACAGAGAAGCAGGCCTCATCCCACTATTCAAGGCCTTAGTTTGAACCATCTTCCTTATCCCACATTTTTTAATCTGTTTCCTGTCCTCCTGATTGTAGACCTTACTACTAGTCTCCTTATAGCCTTTATTTGGCCTGATTTATCTAGAGTAAATGTTTTTGTTTCCTCATTGGCCACAATCTAGATTGTTCCTCTGGCTATGCTGTCTTTGGCTGCTTAAGGTCATTTGTTATCCTACACTGTTGATCAAAATGTGTCCTCCAAGGTACTTGGCCACCTTGCCTCAGAGTCCTGTGGATGGTGCTCCACTAGGTTTTTTTTCAAGCTCTAGGAGTGGGATCATAACTAGTAGGAAGGATTGTGAAGGATATTCTTGTCCACTGGCTTTGGCTAATGGGAAACACTGGTGGGAGATGGAGTATGGAAGAAAGTGCATCTAAGATACCTGTGGAAAGAGAGAATTCAACCCTCACTATAATGGTCACATGCTTTTGTCTGACCCAACATCTGTTTGGGAAATCATCCCTCCCAAATTGGTTCATATGATTCAGATGAGGAAAACCATCCCATTTTTCACATTCAGAGGGTTGGGTAAATGAACTAGGCCTGGCTAATTGGAGTCCTCCCTCTTCTTGGCCATAATCATTAGCCCAGGACTAGTTAATAAAAATCTGGTCAATGAAATTCCTCCTTGGTATTTTTGCTGTAACTATTGAGAAAGATGCAGACTTTCTCTGTGAGATCAAAGACACTAATGAACCATGTAAGTCTAGAGCTGAGAGAGGCCATCTTTAGCACCATGACCCCAAATGTGAAATCCAGCAAAGAAAGAAGCAGAACTAAGAGATGGAGAGACTGATTATATAATATGAGGCCTGGGTCTAGCTATGTCTGTAGCCAGTTGTACTCCTGTACTTCCCTTTTTGTCTTACATCACTTTTGGTTAAGCTTCTGTCACTTACAACCAAGTGAGTGAGCCGTCTTACACCTCTGGATCTCAAAACTTACTACAAATCTACAATAATGAAAACAGTATGGTACTGATAAGAACAGACATACAGACTAATGGAATAGAACAGAGAGCCCAGAAATAAACATTCACCTATATAGTCAACATTTTATTTTCGACAAAGGTTCCAAGACCATTCAATGGGGAAAAGAAATGCCTTTTCAACAAATGGTGGTAAGAAGACTGAATATCTACATTCAAAAGAATGAAGTTGGATCCTTACTTAGCACCATATACAAAAATTAATTCAAAATGGATCAAATACCTGTACATAAGATCTAAAACTATAAAATTCTCAGAATACATGGGACTTTGGATGTGGCATTTGATATGACAACAAAAAGGCAACAAAAGAAAAAAATAGATAAATCCATCAAATTAAAAACTTTTGTGCATCAAAGGATAGTAACAGAAGAAAAGATAACCCACAGAATGAGAGAAAAGCTTTACAAATCATATGTCTGATAAGGAATTAATATTCAGAATATATAAAGAACTTCTACAATTCAATAACAGAAGAAACAAACAACCCAATCTGAAAATGGGCAAATAACTTGAGTAAAACATTTCTCCAAAGAAGATATACAGATGGCCAATAATCATATGAAAAGATGTTCAACTTCACTAGTTAGAGAAATGCATATTAAAACCACCATGAGAGACCATTTTACACCCATTAGGGATGACATTATTTTTAAAAATGGGAAATAACAAGTGTTAGCAAGGATGTGGATAATTGGAACACTCTTGCATTACTAACGGGAATGTAAAATGGTGCAGCTACTGTGAAAAAACAATTTGATTGTTCTTTTTTCTTTTTTTTTTTTTTTTTTTTTTTTTTTGAGACGGAGTCTCGCTCTGTCTCCCAGGCTGGAGTGCAGTGGCCGGATCTCAGCTCACTGCAAGCTCCGCCTCCCGGGTCCACGCCATTCTCCTGCCTCAGCCTCCCGAGTAGCTGGGACTACAGGCACCCGCCACCTCACCTGGCTGGTTTTTTTTGTATTTTTTAGTAGAGACGGGGTTTCACCGTGTTAGCCAGGATGGTCTCGATCTCCTGACCTCATGATCCACCCGTCTTGGCCTCCCAAAGTGCTGGGATTACAGGCTTGAGCCACCGCGCCCGGTCTGATTGCTCTTAAATGTAGAGTTACCATGTGAACTGGCAATTTCACTCCTGAGTATACTGAAAGGCACAGAAAGCAGGGACTCAAACAGATACTAGTACACCAAGGTTCACAGCAGCTTTATTCACAATAGCCAAAATGTGCAAACAACTCAAGTGTCCATCAACACATGAATGACTGAACAAAATGTGGTAAATACATAAAATGGAATATTGTTCAGCCTTAAAAAGAAATTAAATTCTGATGCATGCTTAACATGGATGAACCTTGAAAACATTATGCTAAGTGAACTAAGCCAGACACAAAAGGACAAACATTGCATAATTTTATTTCTATGAGATACTCAGAATAGGCACATTCACAGAGATAGAAAATAGAATAGAGGTTACTAAGAGCCAGGCGAAAGGAAAAATGAGGACTTATTATTTAATAGGTGCAGTGTTTCTGTTTGGAGTGATGAAAACATTCTGGAAATTGATAGTGGTGATGGTTGCTTGACATTGTGAATGTATTTAATGCCACCGAATTGTACATTTTTAAATGGTAAGTTTTATGTTATGTATATTACTACATTTAAAATGCAAAAAAAGTAAAGCCAAGATAGCCAACTTGAAAAAATAAAGGGATGGAGAAATATATGCCATGATAACACTAACTAAAGAATGCTGGAATGTCTATATTAATTTCAGAAAAAGAACTTCAGAGCAAGAAAATATCCAGGATAAAGAGGAGCACTACATTGATGATAAAGGGGTCAGTTCTCCAAGAACACATAGCAATCTTTAATGCTATGTGTCCAGTAACAGAGTGTCAAAATACATGATACAAAAACTGATCAAACTGCATGAGAAATAGACAAATTCACAATTATAGTTGCAGATTTCGACAGATGTCTTTCAGTAATTGATAGATCAAGTAGAAAGAAAATTAGTAAGGATATAGTGGAATTGAATGCCCCATCAATCAACTGGATCTAATAGATGTTTATGGAATACTTTATTCAACAACAGCAGAATACACATTCTTCTCAAGCTCACATGGATCATTCTCCAATATAGACCACATCATGGGCCATAAAAAAAACACCTGAGCAAATTTTTAAAACTAAAAATTATACAAAGTATGTTCTCAGTACACAGCAGAATTAAACTAGAAATCTATAACAGAAAGATAACTGGAAAATCCCCAGATATTTGGGGATTAAATAACACATTTCCAAATAGCATACAGATCAAATAAATAGTCTCAAAAGAAAGTTTAAAAACATTTTGAGATAAAGAAAATAAAAATATAACTTACCGGTTTGTGGAATGCAGGGAAATTCAGAGGAGAATTTATAGCATTAAAAGTATATATTAGAAAAGAAAGAAACTAAAATTAATAACCTAAGCTTCCAGCTATGAAACTAGAGAAAGTAGAATGATTTAAGCTTAAAGCAACTAGAAAAAAGAAAAACTTAAATCAGAAATCAATGAAATTGAAAACAGGAAAACAATACAGAAAATCAACAAAACCAAAAACTGGTTCACTTGTTTGTTTGTTTAAAAAAAAAGTAAATAAGATCAATAAACCTCTAGCTAGGCTGACTGAGGGAAGAAAAAGAAGACAAAAAATTCCAATGTGAAAAATGAAAGTGAAGTCATCACTGCTGATCCTATGGACATTCAAAAGATAATAAAGGAGCAATATGAACCATCTCTATGCTCACAACTTGACAACTTATATGAAATGGAACAATTTCTTGAAAGACACAAACTACTAAACTCACACAAGGAGAAACAGATCATTTGAATAGGCCTATATCTAGCAGAGAAATTGAATTAATCATTAATAATCTTACAAAAAAAAAATAAGTAACAGGCCCAAATAGTTTCACTGGTGAACTCTACCAAACATTTAAAGAAGAAATGCTACAAATTATCTACAATCCACTTCCGGAAAAAAAGATAAAAAGAATATTCCTTAACTCATACTATGAGGCCAGCATTACCCTAATACGAAACCTAATACCAATACCCTAATACCAAAGATAAAGATATTACAAGAAAAGTCAAATACAGGACAAAATCTCTCATGAACACAAATGCAAAAATCCTCTATAAAATAGTATCAGACTGAATCCACAATGTATAAAAACTATACACATGACCAAGTGCAATTTATTTCAAGTATGCAAGACTGGTTCAGCATTCAAAAATCAATTAATGTAATCCACTGCATCAACAGGCCAACAGGCTAAGGAAGAAAAATCATGATCCAGAAAAAGCATTTCCCAAAATTCAAAACCCATTCATGATTTTAAAAACAAACAAAAACAAACAAACAAACAAAACAAAAAAAAAAACCTCTCAGCAATCTAATGGGGGGAACTTTTACAATTTGATAAAGAACACCTACAAAAAAACCTGCAGCTAACTTCATACTAATGGTGAGTAACCGGATGCTTTCTCCTTAAGATCAGCAACAGAGAAGGATATACCCTTTCATCACTCCTATTCAACATTATACTGGAAGTCCTAGTTAGTGCAATAAGAGAAGAAAAGGAAATATAGTATACAAATTGGGAAAGAAAAAAATAACACCCTGTTCACAGGTGACATTACAGTCTGTGTAGAAAGTCCCAGAAATTGACCAAAAAACCCCAAACCTCCTAGAACTAATATATACAAATTTCAATTGCTTTTAATTTCAAATTAGAATTTGAAATTAAAAACACAATAGCATCTACAATAGCACCCAAAATTTAGATATAAATTTAATGTGTATAGGATCTATATGCTGAAAACTAGAAAACTCAGATGAAAGAAATTAAAGATAACCTGAATAATTGAGAAAGGTTCTGTGTTCGTGGATTAGAAGGCTTGATATTGTTAAATGTCAATTCTTCCCAATTTAATCTAAAGATTCAATGCAATTCTGATCAAAATCTTAGCAAGTTATTTTCTAGATATCAACAAGCTAATTCTAAAGTTTATATGGAAAAGCAAAATTCCCAGAATAGCCAACAAAATACTGGAGAAGGAGAATAAAGTTAAAAGGTTGACACTATCCAACTTCAAGACTTATTATAAAGCTACAGTAACGGAAACAGTGTGCTACTGGTGAAAGATGGACAAGTAGATCAACGGAACAGAATAGAGACCCCAGAAAACAGACCTACACATATATAGGTAACTGATCTTTGACAAGGAGCAAAGGCAATTCAATATAGAAAGGATCGTTTTTTCAACAAAACATCCACATGCAAAAAATGACTCTAGACATAGACTTTAAACCTTTCACAAAAGTTAACTCAAAGTGAATCATAGACCTAAACATAAAGTGCACTACTATAAAAGTTCTAGAAGATAACACGAGAAAATCCATGTGACCTGGGATTTGGCAATTAGTTTTTAAATACAATACCAAAGTGCAACCCATGAAAGAAAAAAATGATAAACTGGATTTTATTAAAATTCAAAATTTCTCTGTGAAAGACACTCTTTAGAGAATCAAAAGACAAGCTACACTCTGGGAGAAAATATTTGCAAACCACATATGTGATGAAAAAAACTGGTATCCAAAATATACCATGAAGTCTTTAAACTCAACAATGAGAAAACAAATAACTCAATTAAGAAATAGGCAAAAAATATAAACAGATATCCCACCTAATCAGATACACAGATAGCACGTAAACATATGAAGATGCTCAACATTATACGTCACTAGGTATTGCAAATTCAAACAACAATGAGATCCCTCTACACACCTATTAGAATGACGAAAATTTTGGCCAGGCGCAGTGACTCACGCCTGTAATCCCAGCATTTTGGGAGGCCGAGGCGAGCGGATCACCTGAGGTCAGGAGTTCAAGACCAGCCTGACCAACATGGAGAAACACCGTCCCTACTAAAAATACAAAATTAGCCGTGCGTGATGGCTCATGCCTGTAATCCCAGCTACTTGGGAGGCTGAGGCAGGAGAATCACTTGAACCCGGGAGGCGGAGGTTGCGGTGAGCCAAGATGGCGCCATTGTACTGCAACCTGGGCAACAAGAGTGAAACTCCATCTCAAAAAAAAAAAAAAAAAAATGACTAAAATTTAAAAAATGGACAAACTCCAGTGCTGGCAAGGAGGTAGAGCTTTGAGAACTCTCATTCATATTTCGTGGGAATGCAAAATAGTGCAGCCACTTTAGAAGACAGTTTGTCAGTTTCTTACAAATCTAAACATAGTCTTATATGATACAGCAATTGTACTCCTAGATATTTACCCACTGACTTAAAAACCCATGCCCACACAAAAGCCTGCATAGATGTTTATGGCAGCATTATTTATAATCACCAAAAACTGGAAGTTACCAAGATGTCCTCTTATAGGTGCAAGAATAAACAAACTGTGGCGCATCCATACAATGGAATACTGTTGAATGCCAAAAAGAATTGAGCTATCAGGCCATGAAGACACATATTCTTTTGTGAAAAAAGTCAGCATGAAATGGCTACATACTGCATTATTTCAAGTATATGACATTCTAGAAAAGGCAAAACTGTAGATACAATGATCAGTGGTTCCCCATGACTCAGAGGATGGGCAGTGAGGGGGATGAAAAAGTGAAGCACGTGGGATTTTTAGGGCAGTTAACTACCTGCAATGATAATGTAATGGTAGATACATGACATTATGTATTTGTCAAAATCCATAGAACCTTACAGCACGAAGAGTGAACTTAATGTATATGGTTTTAAAACATCATGTAGGAGGCCAGGATTCTAAGAAGGCATGCAGACTGTGACAAGAGAATCTAACTGTCACAGTTACAAATACAGTTAGAAATGAAACAATTTCACCAGAAGGACTGGGGGTAATAGATTCTAAGTAATTTTAGAAATGTGTGGAGTAGGGCCAGGTGTGGTGGCTCATGCCTGTATTCCCAACACTTTGGGAGGCCGAGGCAGGAGGATCACTTGAGCCCAGGAGTTGTAGACCAGCCTGGCAACATGGTGAAACCCCGTCTCTATATAAAGTACAAATATTAGCTGGCCATGGTGGTGTGCAACTGTAGTCCCAGCTACTCGGGAGGCTGAAGTGGGAAGGTCACCTGAGCCCAGGAGGTCAAGGCCGCAGTGAGCCATGATCATGCCACTGCACTCCAGCCTGGGCAACAGAGACCCTGAAAAAGAGAGAGGAAAGAAAGAAAAAAGGAAAGGAAGGAAGGAAGGAAGGAAGGAAGGAAGGAAGGAAGGAAGGAAGGAAGGAAGGAAGGAAGGAAGGAAGGGAGGGAGAGAAAGAGAGAAAGAGAGAGAGAAAGAAAGAGAGAGAAAGAAAGACAAAGAGAGAGAGAGAGAGAAAGGAAAAAGAGTGGAGTTCCTAAGATTAACACAAGGAACTGCACATAAGCACTGTAATCTAGTGATAAAGTCTGATTCCCATGGGGATATGTTAGCAATTCTGATATTGTTATGCATGTATGCTGAAATTAATCAATTGACTACATAGTAGATAGTGGGAACCAGGGTTTCTTACTGTTCTGTTGGCATGGAAATTCATAGATAAACAAGAGGAGGAAACTAAAATGATCCATGTGGTAATGGATTAGAGTTGGAGGCATCAGTATGAGCTCAGATTTAACTTAATATAGATGTAGATGGTTATGTATAGAAGTGATTATAGATAGGTGCATATACATGCGTTAGTATACATACATATTTCTTTGCTCTGTCAGCTGAGAGAGCCTAGAAGCAATGACACCCTTGGGGCAAAAAGCACACCAAGTATCCAGATCTCAGTTTATAATATCGTTCTTCAATTAGAAAAATGAGGGCTTCTTGGAGAAATGGCTGATTCTAAGATGGGGGCAGGAAACATACAAGTTGAGTTTGGCATCTTGTAGTGCTAGAAACAAGGATGTGCTAACAGACACACACACACACACACATACACACACATACACACACCACACACACATTGAGGAGGGGTATGTCAAAAGAGCACAGGAGCCAACTGAAAGAGCTTCCAATGGCCAAAGCTAGAACAATTTGAGCACAAGCTATAGTATTGAATTATAACCCAAAGTATAAAATGAGTATCCATGAGTCCATACTGATATAAATGACTGAATAAATTCATAAACTGAGGAGAAGAAACAAATCTCCTGTGCAGAAGAGTTCCAAACAACTTATGTGGACATTCTGCCCCCACGGAGGGGGGCGCATAACACCTCACTCCTTAGATGAGGTTGCACATAGTGACTTTCCTCCAAAGAGCACAGCATAGGAAGGAAAAAAGAGAGGGAGAGAGAGAGCGCGTGTAACTTTACAGCAGAGAAACCTGACAAACACTACCTCAGCAAGGTCAATAACAACAGACATAAATCATGTCAATAGTATGTATCCTTGATATGATGTGATGAAAACAGCACTTTAACTCTGCGCTCTTTCTCCTAATAATCCATAACCCCAATCTTACATTATCTCTTGCCTGAGAAAAACATCAGACCAATTTCAGTCGTGGGGAATCCTACAAAATACCTAACCAGTACTCCAAAATTGTAAAGGAAAGTGTGAGAAACTACTACAGCCAAGAGGAACATAACGAGACATGACGACTACATGTAACATGGTATCCTGAATGGGATCCTGGGACAGAAAAAGGACATTAGGTAAAAACTAAGGAAATCTGAAAAAAAAAACATAGACTTTAATTAATAATGACATGTAAGTATTGGTTCATTAACTTTAACAGACGTACCATACTCGCGTAATATGTTAATAATAAGAGAAACTTGGCGTAGAATATATGGGAAATCTCTGTAACATCTCAAATGTTCTATAAATCTTAAACTGTTCTAAAAAAAAAGCCTATCTTAAAATATTTGGTAAGTCAAAAGGTGACAAAGTCCATCTCATTATGGTTCTTATTTGCATTTATTTGATTAAAGGTGATATTGAACAGCTTTTTATAGGCTTACTGGCCATGCATACTTTTCTTTCGTGATTTTTCTGTTTATGTCCTTTGCCCTCTTTCTGTTGAAGTATTTGTATTTTTGTTAATAGGCTGTAAGATGAAGGAAATTAACCTTTGTCTGTCACATGTGCTCTTTCTCAATTTGTCATTTGTCTTTCAGTATTATGACATTTTCTGCTGTACAGAATTTTTTCATTTTTATGTAGTCAAACCTGTCAATCTTCCCCTTATGATTTATGCATTTCATATAATGCTTGAAAAGGCCGCTGCTACCCTGGGATTATAAAAATATTCACTCATATTTCCGTCTATTGATTTACGGTTTTATTGTTTTCACATTTTGTATTATTATATGAAAACTTCATATGGCATAAGGAGTGAGGTATTAAACCAGCTTTATTTTGTAAATAATTAGCTAGTTGTCCCAATAGTGCTTATTTAATATTTCATTTTTCCAGTAAATTTCAATGACTCTTTTATAACACAAAAATTCCACATGAGGGTTTATTTCTAATTTTTCTATTATGATTCTACTGGTCCATGTCTCTATTTATGGGACAGTGCTACAGTATTTTATTATAGCTTTGTAATGAATTTTAACAACTGGTAGGGCAAATCTTATCTTAATCATTTTATTTTTCAAAATTTCTTTGCTATTAGTTAATATTTATTCTTCCAGATAAACTAGAAATTTTTTTTTTCATTTTTCATATTTGTTTTGTTTTTTTTATTATACTTTAAGTTCTAGGGTACATGTGCATAATGTGCAGGTTTGTTACATATGTATACTTGTGCCATGTTGGTGTGCTGCACCCATCAACTCGTCAGCACCCATCAACTCGTCATTTACATCAGGTATAACTCCCAATGCAATCCCTCCCCCCCCCCCCCTCCCCATGATAGGCCCCGGTGTGTGATGTTCCCCTTCCCGAGTCCAAGTGATCTCATTGTTCAGTTCCCACCTATGAGTGAGAACATGCGGTGTTTGGTTTTCTGTTCTTGTGATAGTTTGCTAAGAATGATGGTTTCCAGCTGCATCCATGTCCCTACAAAGGACACAAACTCATCCTTTTTGATGGCTGCATAGTATTCCATGGTGTATATGTGCCACATTTTCTTAATCCAGTCTGTCACTGATGGACATTTGGGTTGATTCCAAGTCTTTGCTATTGTGAATAGTGCCGCAATAAACATACGTGATATAGACCAATGGAACAGAACAGAGTCCTCAGAAATAATACCACACATCTACAGCCATCTGATCTTTGACAAACCTCAGAAAAACAAGAAATGGGGAAAGGATTCCCTATTTAATAAATGGTGCTGGGAAAATTGGCTAGCCATAAGTAGAAAGCTGAAACTGGATCCTTTCCTTACTCCTTATACGAAAATTAATTCAAGATGGATTAGAGACTTAAATGTTAGACCTAATACCATAAAAACCCTAGAGGAAAACCTAGGTAGTACCATTCAGGACATAGGCATGGGCAAAGACTTCATGTCTAAAACACCAAAAGCAACGGCAGCAAAAGCCAAAATTGACAAATGGGATCTCATTAAACTGAAGAGCTTCTGCACAGCAAAAGAAACTACCATCAGAGTGAACAGGCAACCTACAGAATGGGAGAAAATTTTTGCAATCTACTCATCTGACAAAGGGCTAATATCCAGAACCTACAAAGAACTCAAACAAATTTACAAGAAAAAAACAAACAACCCCATCAAAAAGTGGGCAAAGGATATGAACAGACATTTCTCAAAAGAAGACATTCATACAGCCAACAGACACATGAAAAAATGCTCATCTTCTCTCTTTTCTTCTTTATTAGTGTTGCTAGCCGTCTATCAATTTTGTTGATCTTTTCAAAACAAAACAGCTCCTGGATTCATTGATTTTTTTGAAGGGTTTTTTGTGTCTCTATCTCCTTCAGTTCTGCTCTGATCTTAGTTATTTCTTGCCTTCTTCTAGCTTTTGAATGTGTTTTCTTTTGCTTCTCTAGTTCTTTTAATTGTGATGTTAGGGTGTCAATTTTAGTTATTTCCTACTTTCTCTTGTGGGCATTTAGTGCTATAAATTTCCCTCTACACACTGCTTTAAATGTGCCCCAGAGATTCTGGTACGTTGTGTCTTTGTTCTCATTGGTTTCAAAGAACATCTTTATTTCTGCCTTCATTTCATTATTTACCCAGTAGTCATTCAGGAGCAGGTTGTTCAGTTTCCATGTAGTTGTGCGGTTTTGTGTGAGTTTCTTAATCCTGAGTTCTAATTTGATTGCACTGTGGTATGAGAGACAGTTTGTTGTGATTTCTATTCTTTTACATTTGCTGAGGAGTACTTTACTTCCAACTATGTGGTCAATTTTGGAATAAGTGCGATGTGGTTTTAAGAAGAATGTATATTCTGTTGATTTGGGGTGGAGAGTTCTGTAGATGTCTATTAGGTCTGCTTGTTGCAGAGCTGAGTTCAAGTACTGGATATCCTTGTTAACCTTCTATCTCGTTCATCTGTCTAATATTGACAGTGGGGTGTTAAAGTCTCCCATTATTATTGTGTGGGAGTCTAAGTCTCTTTGTAGGTCTCTCAGGACTTGTTTTCTGAATCTGGGTGCTCCTGTATTGGGTGCATATATATCTAGGATAGTTAGCTCTTCTTGTTGAATTGATCTCTTTACCATTATGTAATGGCCTTCTTTGTCTCTTTTGATCTTCGTTGGTTTAAAGTCTGTTTCATCAGAGACTAGGATTGCAACCCCTGCTTTTTTTTTTTTTTTTTTTTTTTTTTTTTTGGCTTTCCATTTGCTTGGTAGATCTTCCTCTATCCCTTTATTTTGAGCCTATGTGTATCTCTGCATGTGGGATGGGTCTCCTGAATACAGCACATGGATGGGTCTTGACTCTTTAACCAATTTTCCAGTCTGTGTCTTTTAATTGTGGCATTTGGCCCATTTACATTTAAGGTTAATACTGTTATATATGAACTTGATCCTGTCATTATGATGTCAGCTGGTTATTTTGCCCATTAGTTGATGCAGTTTCTTCCTAGCATCGATGGTCTTTACAATTTGGCATGGTTTTGCAGTGGCTGGTACTGCTTGTTCCTTTCCATGTTTAGTGCTTCTTTCAGGAGCTCTTGTAAGGCAGGCCTGGTGGTGACAAAATCTCTCAGCATTTACTTGTCTGTAAAGGATTTTATTTCTCCTTCACTTATGAAGCTTAGTTTGGCTGGATGTGAAATTCTGGGTTGAAAATTCTTTTCTTTAAGAATGCTGAATATTGGCCCCCACTCTCTTCTGGCTTGTAGGGTTTCTGCCGAGAGATCTGTTGTTAGTCTGATGGGCTTCCCTTTGTGGGTAACCCGACCTTTCTCTCTGGCTGCCCTTATCATTTTTTCCTTCATTTCAACCTTAGTGAATCTGATAATTATATGTCTTAGGGTTGCTCTTCTCGAGGAGTATCTTTGTGGTGTTCTCTGTATTTCCTGAATTTGAATGTTGGCTTGCCTTGCTAGGTTGGGGAACTTCTCCTGGATAATATCCTGAAGGCTGTTTTCCAGCTTGGTTCCATCCTCCCCTTCACTTTCAGGTACACCATCAAACATAGATTTGGTCTTTTCACATAGTCCCATATTTCTTGGAGGCTTTGTTTGTTTCTTTTTACTCTTTTTTCTCTAAACTTGTCTTCTCACTTCATTTCATTAATCTGATCTTCAATCACTGATACACTTTCTTCCACTTGGTCGAATCGGCTACTGAAGATTGTGCATGCATCATGTAGTTCTCGTGCCATGGTTTTCAGTTCCATCAGGTCATTTAAGATCTTCTCTACACTGTTTATTCTAGTTAGCCATTCGTCTAGTCTTTTCTCGAGGTTTTTAGCTTCCTTGTGATGGGTTTGAACATCCTCCTTTAACTCAGAGAAGTTTGTTATTACCAACCTTCTGAAGCCTACTGCTGTCAACTCGTCAAAGTCATTCTCCATCCAGCTTTGTTCCGTTGCTGGCGAGGAGCTGCGATCCTTTGGAGGAGAAGGAGTGCTCTGGTTTTTAGAATTTTCATATTTTCTGCTCTGGTTTCTCCCCATCTTTGTGGTTTTATCTGCCTTTGGTCTTTGATGTTGGTGACCTACAGATGGGGTTTTGGTGTGGATATCCTTTTTGTTGATAGTGATGCTATTCCTTTATGTTTGTTAGTTTTCCTTCTAACAGTCATGTCTCTCAGCTGCAGGTCTGTTGGAGTTTGCTGGAGGTCTACTCCAGACCCTGTTTGCCTGGGTATCACCAGCAGAGGCTGCAGAACAGCCAATATTGCAGAACAGAAAATATTGCTGCCTGACCCTTCTTCTGAAAGCTTCATCTCAGAGGGGCACCCAACTGTATGAGGTGTCAGTCGGCCCCTACTGGGAGGTGTCTCCAAGTTAGGCTACATGGGGGTCAGAGACCCACTTGAGGAGGCGGTCTGTCCTTTCTCAGAGCTCAAACACCATGCTGGGAGAACCACTGCTCTCTTCAGAGCTGTCAGACAGGGACGTTTAAGTCTGCAGAAGTTTCTGCTGCCTTTTGTTCAGCTATGCCCTACCACCAGAGGTGGAGTCTACAGAGGCAGGCAGGCCTCATTGAGCTGCAGTGGGTTCCATGCAGTTTGAGCTTCCCGGCTGCTTTGTTTACCTACTCAAGTCTCAGCAATGGCAGACGCCCCTCCCCCAGTCAGGCTTGCCACCTCGCAGTTAGATCTCGGACTAGCGGTGAGCAAGGCTCCATGGACATGGGACCCGCTGAGCCAGGTGCGGGATATAATCTCCTGGTGTGCCATTTGCTAAGACCATTGGAAAAGCACAGTGTTTAGGTGGCAATGTCCCAATTTTCCCTGTACAGTCTGTCATGGCTTCCCTTGGCTAGGAAAGGGAAATTCCCTGATCCCTTGCATTTCCCGGGTTAGGTGATGCTCCGCCCTGCTTTGGCTTGCCCTCCATGGGCTGCACCCACTTTCCAACCAGTCCCAATGAGATGAACCAGGTACCTCAGTTGTAAATGCAGAAATCACCCCTCTTCTGCATGGATCACACTGGGAGCTGCAGACCAGAACTGTTCCTATTCGGCCATCTTGGAACAGACCCTGCTATTTCTTTTTTTTTTTTTTGAGAGACAGAGTCTCGCTCTGTCACTCAGGTGGGAGTGCAGTGTCATGATCCTGGCTCACTGCAACCTCTGCCTCTTGGGTTCAAGCAATCCTCCCACCTCAGCCTCCCGAGTAGATAAGATTACTGGCATGTACCATCATGCCTGGCTAATTTCTTTTTTGTGTGTATAGTTTTAGTAGAGATGGTGTTTCACCATGTTGGCCAGGCTGGTCTCAAACTCCTCACCTCAAGTGATCTGCCCGCCTTAGTCTCCCAAAGTGCTGGGATTACAGGTGTGAGCCACTGCACCCAGCCTGGTATTGCTATCGACAATTGAATACTTTTTCACCATTATATTTTCTGATCTTTATTATTGGTATATATGAACCTATTGATGCAGGGATAAATAAATAAGATTGCATATATATACATATATACATATATATATATATGCATTTATACACACAGCCATACACAGACACATGCACACACACACATACACACAGTCCATTAAAACAGAAACTTTCAAAACTTGGGACTACTTTCTCCTCAGCAGATCCAGTCTCCTGTTACTTCCTTCCATGATCATATTTCTCCAGATGAGGGAATTATCTCAAGTAGGAAAGGGAACTATTAACAGTCAAGAGTACCAATGCAGTAGGTTAAGAGAAAGGGCTCTAAGGTCAGACTTCTGGGATCAAATTCAAGCTCCACCACTTTCTAACTGTGTGGCATTGGACAAGTAACTTGGTATCCCCATGCTATACTTACCCCGTATATAAATGGAGTGATAATAATAGCATTTACCTCATAGAATTGTTGCCAACATTACATAAACTAATACAGACAAAGCAACCAAAATAGTGCCTTGGAATAGTTAATATTACCTATGACTAAAATTATCTTGAACATTTCCTCAATCCGTCACCATTCATACCATATAACTTCATGAGTTTTTTTCTTTAATTTGTCATATACAAAGTTTTATATACAATCAGTGCATTGTAACAGTTTATATTGAAAATCAATCAATTTTATTTCAAATGTTACCTAGCTATATGTGGCACATATGACATTACTGCCCACATAAGAAGGGAAAACAAATGGATTTAGAATAACTTTTGGCTGTTTTGTATTCTGAAAGTGTTCATACACTTACCCTTTTAAACCAAGTGCATCTTTAAAAAATGTTTCCAGAGCATGTTGTTTAGGTTTTTACATATAATCTTACCATTAATATTATTACTACAAACACAATACTGACTTTAGAAAGGAGGGGGAGAAATAAAAAGTATCTACTAAAATATTCAATAGCAAAAGGAGACTAATGGAATTAAGTGGCCCCTTTCTTTATTTTACATTCTAAACAACCATGCTACCAAGACAAACCATTAAAAGGTGTTACTACACTGAGTCATTGTCTTAGTCCATTTGTGTTGCCGCAAAGGAATACCTGAGGCTAAGTAGTTTATATAGAAAGAGGTTTATTTGGCTCATGGTTCTGCAGGCTGTACGAGAAGCATGGTGCCAGCAACTGCTTCTAGCGAGGACCTCACTTTATTTCCACATGATAGAAGATGAAGGGGAACTGGCATATGCAAAGATCACGTGTGAGAAAGGAAGCAAATGGTGGGGGAAGGTGCCAGGCTCCTCTAAACAATCAGCTCTCACAGAACTAATAGAGCAAGAACTTTGTCATTACCATGAGGAAAGCACCAAGTCATTCATGAGGGATCTGCCCCTCATGACGCAAACACCTTCCATTAGGCCCGACTCCCAACATTGAGGATCATGTTTCCACATGAGATTTGGAGGGAGTCAAATATTCAAACCACAGCAGTCTTATAACATAGCTTGCAAATCATGACATTCTAAAGCCACTAAGGCAATAAAAGAAATTTAGCTCGTGCCAGAGTATGATTTCCTCCTCCTACTATCTGTTTTCTCTAGGCAGCCAGGAATCACTAAGAGGGATAGGGAAGATGGGCAGAAATGCCCTCTCTCAGAAGGGAGAGCTGTTAGGGCAGTGATACAGCTCTATACTGGGAAGTTCTATGACCACAAAGTTTCGAGTTTGTAGCTAACAGCAACAATCGTGCATGGGTGTTAGGCCAAAGTCTAAATACAACCTTGCTTAGCAGAGGCTAAGCAGTTAACTCAGAAGGCTTTGAATTCTTGTTCCAAGACCTACTTTCCTTCCTTCTTTCCTTCCTTCCTTCCTTCCTTCCTTCCTTCTTTCCTTTCTTCCATCTTCCCTTCCTCAAGAAATATTTATTGAGCACTTACTACATGTCAGGCACTATGTCAGGCACTGGGGATAAAGCAGTGACCCAGAGGTAATAATCTTGATCTTTGTGGAGATTACATTTGAGTAGAAGAGAGTAGACAGTAAACAAGCAAACTAATAAGCAAGATAACTTCAGATAGTGATAACTGCTAAGGAGAAAATTAAGAAAGGGGAGGAGGCAGAGGAAGACAGCTGAATAGAAGCCTCCACTAATCGTCTTCTCTGCAGAGACACCAAATTTAACATCTATACAAAAAAACACCTTCACAAGAACCAAAAATCGGGCAAGTGATCAGAGTACCTGGTTTTAACTTAATTATCACTGAAAGAGTTACTGAAGAGGGTAGGAAAGATAGTCTTGAATTGCTGACATATTGCCCTTCCCCCATGCCCCAGCAGCAGCCACATGGCATGGAGAGCATCTGTGCATTTGGGAGAGGAAGAGCACGGCAATTGTGAGACATTGCATTGAATTCAGTGATGCTCTGTCACAGCAGAAAGCAAAACCAGGCTGAACTTAGCTGATGCTCACCCACAGAGGGTGTATTTAAACCAGATCTAGCCAGAGGGGAATCACCCATCCCAGTGGTCAGAACCTGAGTTTTGGCAGGCCTCACCACTGTGGGCTAAAGTACTCTGGAGTTCTAAATAAACTTAAAAGGCAGTCTAGGCCACAAGGACTGCAACTCCAAGGTAAATTGTAGTGCTGTGCTGGCCTTGGAGCCAGTGGACTTTGGGGGCATGTGACCCAGTGAGACACCAGCTTGGGCAGCAAAGAGAATGCTTGCATCACCATTTCCCCAACCCCAGGCAGTGCAGTTCACAGCTCTGAAAGAGACTCCTTCCTTCCACTTGGGGAGAGGAGAGGAAAGAGGAAAGAGGACTTTGTTTTGCAAATTGGATATCATATAAACCAAAGTAGGATAGGGCATACCCTGGGCCAGAAGGGAAGCTGCTGCCTTGAAGGGAAGGACCTTGTCTTGGCAGTTTTCATCACTTGCTAACTGAAGAGCCTGTAGGTCCTGAATAATCAGCAGTAGTAGCCAGGCAGTACACACTGTGGGCCTTGGGTGAGACTCTGAGACATGCTGACTTCAGGTGTGACCCAGCACATTTCCAGCTGTGGTGCTTATGAGGAGAGACTCCTTCTGATTGAGAAAAGCAGAGGGAAGAATAAAGGGGAATTTGTCTTACAGCACAGGTCCCAGCTCTGCCACAGTGGGATAGAGCACCAAGTGGGCTCGTAGGGTCCCCATTTCCAAGCCTTGGTTCTTGGGTGGCATTTCTGGACCTACCCTGGGCCAGAGAGGAGTCCACTTCCCTGAAGGGTGGGTCTCAGACCTGGCAGCATTCACCACAAGCTGACTGAAGAGCTCTTGGGCCTTAAGTGAACATCAGTGATAGCCTCTCAGTACCCTCCATAGACCTGAGGCTGTAGTGGCCATGGGGAGAGACTCCTCTGCTTGTAGAAAGGGGAGAGAAGAGTAGGAAGGACTTTGACTTGTGGCTTGGGTGACAGCACAGCCATAGTAAGATAGAGCAGCAGGTAGATTCCTAAGGCTTTTGACTCTAGGCCTTTGCACCTGGATGGCATATCTGGGCCCACCTGGGGCCTTGGGGAACTCACCAGTCTGAAGGGAAGGACATAAGCCTAGCTAGCTTTGCCACCTGCTGATTGTAGAGCCCTAGGGCCTTGAGGGAACATAGGTGGTAGTCAGGTAGTGGTTATAGCAAGCCTCGGGTAAGACCCAGTGCAGTGCTGGCTTCAGGTCTGATTCAGTGCAGTCCTAGTGGTGGTGGCCCCAAGAGTGCTTGTGTCAACTCTTCCCCAGAAGGGAGACTGCTGCCTTGAAGGGAAGGACTCAGTCCTGGTAGTTTTCATCACCTGCTAACTGAAGAGCCTGTGATGCAGTAGTAGCCAGGCAGTACACACTGGGTGAGACTCTGAGATGCGCTGGCTTCAGTTGTTATTGGGCTTGGGGTGCCCCCTAATGCAGACACAACTGCGGTAACCAAAAACTTAGATCACAATACTCAAGTCTCTTAATAACAGACTGATCAAGCAGAAGAAAGAATCAGTGAGCTTGAAGACAGGCTATTTGAAAATACACAGTCTGAGGAGACAAAATAAAAAAGAATGAAGCATGCCCACAAAATCTAGAAAATAACCTCAAAATGGCAAATCTAAGAGTTATTGGCCTTAAAAAGGGAGGTAGAGAAAGAGATAGAGGTAGAAAGCTTATTCAAATGGATAATAACAGAGAGTTCTCCAAGCTTAGAGAAAGATATCAATATCCAGGTACAAGAAGGTTATAGAACACCAAGGAGATTTTGTTTTTTTTTTTAAGTTCTGGGATACATGAGCAGGACATGCAGGTTTGTTACGGAGGTAAACATGTGCCATAGTGGTTTGCTGCCCCTATCAACCCATCACCTCGGTATTAAACCCCACATGCATTATCTGTTTATCCTGATGGTCTCCCTCCCTCTGCCCCTCTAACAGGCCCCAGTGTATGTTGTTCCCCTCCCTGCGTCCATATGTTCTCATTGTTCAGCTCCCACTTATAAGAGAGAACATGTGGTGTTTGGTTTTCTGTTCCTGTGTTAGTTTGCTCAGGATAATGACCTCCAGCTCCATCCATGTCCCTGCAAAGGGCATGATCTCATTCCTTTTTATGGCTGCATAGTATTCCATGGTGTATATGTACCACATTTTCTTTATCCAGTCTATCATTGATGGGCATTTGGGTTGATTCCATCATGCAGATTTAACCCAAAGAAGACTACCTCATGGCATTTAATAATCAAACTACAAAAAGTGAAGGATTAAGAAAGGATCCTAAAATCAACAAGAGAAAAAAATAAATAACACAAAGCAGAGCTTCAATACATCTGGCAGCAGACTTTTCAGTGGAAACTGTACAGGCCGGAAGAGAATGGCACGACATCTTTAAAGTGCTGAAGAAAAAATATTTTACCGTCGAACAGTATATCTGTCAAATATATTCTTTAAACATGAAGGAGAAATAAAGACTTTCCCAGAGAAACAAAAGGTGAGGGATTTCATCAACACCAGATCTGTCCTGCAAGAGATGCTAAAGGGAGTACTTTAATCAGAAAGAAAAGGAAATCTATGTAACAAACCTGCACGTTGTGCACATGTACCCTAGAACTTAAAGTATAATAAAAAAAAAAGAAAGAAAAGGAAATCATTGAGCAATAAGACATCATGTGAAGGTACAAAACTCACTTGCAATAGTGAATACACAGAAAAACACAGAATGTTATAACAAAGTAACTGTGGTGTGTAAACTACTCTTAAGTAGAAAGACTAAAAGATGAACTAATAAAAATAATAACTACAACTACGTTTCAAGACATAGGCAGTAAAATAAGATATAAATAGAAACAATGAAAAGTTAAAAAGCAGGAGGGACAGTGCTAAAATGTAGAGTTTTATTAGTTTTCTTTTTGCTTGTTAGTTTGTTTATGCAATCAGTGTTAAGTTGTCATGGAAATTTAAAATATAGAAGTTGAAAAATATGTTCCGGAACAACCAGTGGGTCAATGAAAGAATTAAGAAGGAAACTGAAAAATTTATTGACACAAATGATAATGGAAACACAGCATACCAAAGCCAATGGGATACAGCAAAAGCAGTACTAACAGAGAAGTTTATAGCTATAAGTGCCTACATAAAAAAATAGAAAAACTTTAAATAAACAATCTAATGATGCATCCTAAAGAACTAGAAAAGCAAGAGCAAACCAAACCCAAAATTAGTAGAAGAAATAATAAAATGAGAGCAGAAATAAATGAAACTGAAATGAAGTAAACAATACAATAGATAAATGAAATAGTCAATGTTTTGAAAAGTTAAACAAAACTGAAAAACCTTTAGTCCGACTAAGAAAAAAATAGAGAAGCCCAAATAAAATCAGAGACGAAAAAGGAGACATTACAACTGATACCACAAAAATTCAGAGGATTATCAGTAGCTACTATGAGCAACTATCTGCCAATACATTGGAAAACTTAGAAGAAATTGGCAAACTCCTAGACACATACACTACCAAGATTAAACCATGAAGAAATCCAAAACATGAACAGACCAATAACTGTTAACAAGATCAAAGGTACAATAAAACATCTCCCAGTAAAGAAAAGCATGGGACCTGATAGCTTCACTGCTGAATTTTACCAAACACTTAAAGAACTAATACCAATCCTACTCAAACTATTCCAAAAAAATAGAGGAGGAGGGAATACTTACAAACTCATTCCATGTGACCAAAACCAGAAAAAGATACACAAAAAAAGAAAACTACAGGCCAACATCCCCGATGAACATTGGTGCAAAAATTCTCAATACAATACTAACAAACTGAATTCAACAATAAATTAAAAAGATCACTCATCCTGACCAAGTGCGATTTATCCCAGGAATGGAAGGATAGTTCAACATACACAAGTCATTCAGTGTGATACATTATATCAACAGAGTGAAGGACAAAAAACATATGATCATTTCAATTGATGCTGAAAAAGAATTTGATAAAATTCCACATGCCTTTATGATAAAACCCTAAAAAAACTAGATATAGAAGGAACATACCTCAACATAATAAAAGCCGCATATGACAGACTCACAGCTAGTATCATACTGAATGGGGAAAAACTGAAAGCCTTTTACCTAAGATCTGGAACATGACAAGTATGCCCACTATCACCACTGTTATTTGACATAGTACTGGAAATCCTAGCTAGAGCCACCAGACAAATTGCTCTAGCTAGGACTCCCAGTATTATGTTGAATAAAAGGGTAACTTGACTTCTTCCTTTCCCATTTGGTTGCCTCAAGCAAATAAGAGGCAACCAAATGGGAAAGGAGGATGTCAAGTTATCCTTTTTCGCAAATTATATGATCTTATATTAGGAAAAACCTAAAGACTCCACCAAAAAAAACTATTAGAACTGATAAACAAATTCAGTAAAGTTGCAGGATACAAATCAACATATAAAAATCAGTAGCATTTCTATATGTCAACAGTGAACAACCTGAAAAAGAAATCAAAAAAGGAATCCCATTTACAATACCTACAAATAAAATAAAATATCTAGGAACTAACCAAAAAAGTGAAAGATCTCTACAATGAAAAGTATAAAACATTGATGCGAGCAATTGAAGAGGACACGAAAAAATGGAAAGATATTCCATGTTCAAGGACTGGAAGAATCAATATTGTTAAAAAGTCCATACTACCCAAGGCAATCTACAGATTCAATGCAATCCCTGCCAAAATACTAATGACATTCTTCACAGAAATAGCAAAAAGAAAAGAAAAATCCTAAAATTTATATGGGACCACAGAAGACCCAGAATAGCCAAAGCTATTCTGAACAAAAAGAACAAAACTAGAGGAATCACATCACCTGACTTCAAATTATATTACAGAGTTATAGTAACCCAAACAGCATGGCACTGGCATAAAAGCAGACACATAGACCAATGGAACAGTATAGAGAACCTAAAAACAAATCCATACACCTGCAGTGAACTCATTTTCAGTAGAAGTGCCAAGAAGTTACAATGGGGAAAGGACAATCTCTTCAATAAATATTGCTGGGAAAACTGGATATCTGTTCACAGAAGAATGAACTAGACCTCTATCTCTCACCATATACAAAAATCAAAGGAAAATGGAGTAAAACTTAAATTTGACCTCAAACTATGAAACTGCTAAAAGAAAACATTGGAGAATGATATGGTTTGTCTCTGTGACCCCATCCAAATCTCATCTCATCTCAAATTGTAATCCTCACATGTCAAGGGAGGGACCTGGTGGGAGGTGACTTAATCTTGGGGGCAGTTTCCCCCATGCTGTTCTCATGACAGTGAGTAAGTTTTCATGAGATCTGATGGTTCAAAAGTGTTTGGCAATTCCCACCCCCACTCTCCTGTCCCTGTGTAAGACGTGCCTTGCTTCCCCTTCCTCTTCCACCATGATTGTATGTTTCCTGAGGCCTCCCCAGCCATGTGGAAATATGAGTCAATTAAACCTCTTTCTTTATAAAGTGCCCAGTTTCAGGTAGTTCTTTACAGCAGTGTGAAAATGGACTAATGCAGAGAAACTCTCTAGGTCATCAATCTGGGCAAACATCTTTTGAGGAATACACCACAAGCACAGGCAACCAAAGCAAAAATGGACAAACGGGATCACTTCAAGTTAAAAAGCTTCTTCACAGCAAAGGAAATAATCAGCAAAGTGACAAGACAATCCACAGAATGGGGGAAAATATTTGCAAACTACTCAGCTGACAAGGGATTAATAACCAGAATATATAAGGAGCTCAAACAGCTCTATAGAAAAAAAATCTAATAATCAAATTTAAAAATGGGCAAAAGATTTGAATAGAGATTTCTCAAAAGAAGACATACAAATGGCAAACAGGTATATGAAAAGGTGCTCAACATCACTGATCATCAGAGATATGCAAATAAAAAACTACAGTGAGATATCATCTCACCCCAGTTAAAATGGCTTTCATCCAAAAGACAGGCAATAACAAATGCTGGCAAGGATGTGGAGAAAAGAGAACCTTCATACACTGTTGGTGGGAATGTAAATTAGTAGAGTCACTATGGAGAATGGTTTGGAGGTTCCTCAAAAAACTAAAAATATAACTACCATAGGATCCAGCAATATCACTGCTAGGTATATGCCCAAAAGGAATGAAATTGGTATATCGAAGAGATATCTGCACTCCCATGTTTATTGCAGCACTACTCACCATAGCCAAGATTTGGAAGGAGCCTGTGTCCACTCACTGATGAATCGATAAAGAAAATGTTACATGTATACAATTGAGTATTAGTCAGCCATAAAAAGAATGAAATCTACCAAGCATGGTGGCTTATCCCTGTACTCCCAGCACTTTGGGAGTCCAAGGTAGGAGTATTGTTTGAGCCCAGGAGTCTGAGATCAGCCTGGGCAACATGGTGAGACTCCACCTCTACAAAAAATAAAATAAAATAAAATAAAATTAGCCTGGTGTGGTGGCATGCTCCTGTAGTTCCAGCTACTCAGGGGCTGAGGTGGGAGAATTGCTTGATCCTGGGAGGTTGAGGCTGCAGTGAGCTGTGATCACACCACTGCACTTCAGCCTGGGCCACAGAGAGAGATCCTCTCCCAAAAAAAAAAAAAAAAAAGAATAGGATCCTGTCATTTGCAACAACATAGATGGAACTGGAAGTCATTGTGTTAAGTGAAATAAGCCAGGCATAGAAAGACAAACTTCACGTGTTCTTATTTATGGGGGCTAAAAATTAAAACACTCAACCACATGGACATAGGGAGTAGGAGGGTGATTACCAGAGGCTGGGAAGGGTAGTGAAAGTGGGAGTGGAAAATAGGAATGGTTAATGGGTACAAAAAATAGAAAGAATGAATCAGATCTAGTATTTGATAGCACAGCAGGGCAACTATAGTCAATAATTTAATTGTATATTTAAAAATAATTAAAAGAGTATAGCTGGATTATTTGTAACATGAAGGACAAATGTCCGAGGGGATGGATACCCCATTTACCCTGATGTGATTATTACACATTGTATGCCTGTATCAAAACATATATATGTTTTATGTGTGTGTATATATATATCAAAACATATATATACACCTACTATGTACTCACAAAATTAAAAATTAATAAAGAGAATATTAAGCAAGGGGAAGTGATAGAGAGTGGCTGAGGGCTTACTTAGTGTGCTCAAAGAAGGCCTATCTTACAGAGCCGATACTTGAGTTGAAATATTGCAAAGGTACAGAAGATTATTCCAGAAAGTGCAAAGGCCCTGAGGTAGAAATGAGAAGAGCATGTTGAAGAAACAGAAAGGCCAGTATGGCTAAGATTCCTGCCACAATGTCATTCCAGAGGTTCATTTGTGTGGTCAGTAAAAAGTCTGAATGTAGTCCATAGGGACTTGTAGTGGTTTCATATATAACATGACATTCCTCCACCTGTACCACATGATACCCCAGTGCCTGAATTCAAAGCCTGGTCCAGATGTCTTGAATGACTGCTATGTTTAACCCAGAATCCTTTGATTTCAATAATAAGAGATGCCATTGCTGTCCCTTCCCTGTACTTTGCATCACCACTTGGTCACTGCCTTGAGAACTGCCAGGCTGCCCTGCAGGATGCACCTGTGATGGATGCAGGCTGTACCTCTGCTGACAAACAGAGCTCATTAAGGTATAGGGTGCAAAACATTTAGGGAATGTGGTCTCGCTCTCCTCCTGACCCACCTGCCCTAGCCAATCCTAATATAACTAAAGAAGTTATTACTGGCCCCATTCCAAGTCTCTGAAATTATTAACCACCCCTCCCAACTGCCTCAACATTACTATGTAAGTATATTTCACATGGTTGTCTGTGCTTCTATTGAGAACGCTGCTCCTTGCTGCACTTCACTACTACAAATTACTTATATTACAGCTTTTACTTTTTTATTTTCTGTCTTTCCTAACTAGAACGTAAATTCCATGAGACAAGGGATTTGTTTCTAATTTGCTGCTATATTTCCAGTGCCTACTACATAGCTGGTGCTTCATAAACATTTGTTGAACGAATTCTAATTATAGCTTCTCTCTCTCTCTCTCACTGTCTCTCTCTCTCTCTCTCTCTCTCTCTCTCTCTCTGACAGTGTTTTGCTCTTGTTGCCCAGGCTGGAGTGCAATGGCATGATCTCGGCTCACCGCAAAATCTGCCTCCCTAGTTCGAGCGATTCTCGTGCCTCAGCCTCCTGAGTAGCTGGGATTACAGGCATGCACCACCATGCCCAGCTAATTTTTGTATTATTAGTAGAGACGGGGCTTCTCCATGTTGGTCACGCTGGTGTCCAACTCCCAACCTCAGGTGATCTGCCCACCTCAGCCTCCCAGACTTTCTTGGTTTTATTTTATTGTTGCCTTTCGAACTTCTTAAGTTGGGCACTTAATATATAAATGCTCATTCTTTCTTATTTTCAAATAAAAGCATTTAAGGCTATAAGTATCTAAGTATAATCTTCCTTTGCTGCACCCTGTAGATTTTGATGTGAGATACTTTTATTAGCATTCAGTCATAAATATTTTCTAATTTACATTATAGTTAGTTATTTGACCCATGAGTTAATTGGATGTGTGTTTTCAAATCTGTCTCTCTATATATTTAAGTTGGGTTTTCTTTTTCTACTGACTTCTTAGTTACATAGTGACCAAAGAATACGGTCTTTATATTTCATGTGTGTCTTTTATAACAACATATAACTAGATTTGTGTCTTTTTTTTTTTTTTTTTTTTTTTTTTTGAGACGGAGTCTCGCTTTGCCAGCCTGCCGGCCTGAAGTGCAGTGACACGATCCTAGCTCACTTCAACTTCCGCCTCCCGGGTGCAAGTGATTCTCCCACCTCAGCTTCCCAAGTAGCTGGGATTACAGGCGCGGGCTACCATGCCCGGCTAATTTTTGTATTTTTAGAAAAAACGTGGTTTCCCTATGTTGGCCAGGCTGGTCTCAAACTCCTGACCTCAAGTGATCTGCCTGCCTTGACCTCCCAAAGTGCTGGGATTACAGGCACGAGCCACTGTGCCCGGCCCATATAACTAGATTTTTTTAAACTCAACTTACAATTCCAGTATTTTAACTGGTAGATTTCATCCAATTACATTTATTTTGATCATTGACATATTTTTTGTTAAATATTCTTTTTCTGATATTACACATAAACCATATTAAAATGCCTTTCAATAAGTAAAAGTCGCCATTTTTAGATACAAGGAATTCTAATTAGATTGGCATAGTTAAAATCACAAATATAAGTAAATGTTGCTACCTTATCTTCAGACCTTGCTTTAAGAGGCTAATGAACACAAAACACAGATGAGTCTCACTTGGCTCTGAAACAGTGAAGGGATTCCCCAGTATTTAAATATATTCATGTAACCATTTATATAAATTTGAATATAAAACCAATCTCCACTAGTGTTTAAGATTGAAAAGTTGAACATTACTATTCAAATCTAATCATACCTTCAGAAGGGGAAGTCAGTGATAGCATTTACTGAATTCGAATTACTATTAAAATTTAAAAAATCACCTTCATTTAACTCCAAGCCAGTGTTAGTTAAATCAGGACTTCCCAACGAAAATATTCTGTCAGTCATTCGTGATCTGAATTCTGGTGTCTGACATCTATTAAATTATGGTACACATAAAAAAATTCATGAGATCTGTCAGTAAAAATGAGGTAGTGGCCAATTATTTTTATTTTTTTAAATTATACTTTAAGTTCTAGGGTACATGTGCACAACGTGCAGGTTTGTTACATAGGTATACATGTGCCATGTTGGTTTGCTGCACCCATCAACTAGTCATTTACATTAGGTATTTCCTCTAAGGCTATCCCTCCCCCAGGCCCTCACCCAAAGACAGGCCCTGGTGTGTGATGTTCCCCACCCTGTGTCCATGTGTTCTCACTGTTCAACTCCCACTTATGAATGAGAACATGAGGTGTTTGGTTTTCTGTCCTTGTGATAGTTTGCTGAGAATGATGGTTTCCAGCTTCATCCATGTCCCTAAAAAGGACATGAACTCATCCTTTTTTTATGGCTGCATAGTATTCCATGGTGTATATGTGCCACATTTTCTTAATCCAGTCTGTCATTGGTTGACATTGGGATTGGGTCCAAGCCTTTGCTATTGCGAATAGTGCCACAATAAACATACGTGTGCATGTGTTTTTATACTAGCGTGATTTATAATCCTTTAGGTATACACCCAGTAATGGGATCTCTGGATCAAATGGTATTTCTAGTTCCAGATCCTTGAGGAATCGCCACACTGTCTTTCACAATGGTTGAACTAGTTTACACTCCCACCAACAGTGTAAAAGCATTCCTATTTCTCCACATCCTCTCCAGCACCTGTTGTTTCCTGACTTTTTAATGATCACCATTCCAACTGGTGTGAGATGGTATCTCATTGTGGTTTTGATTTGCATTTCTCTGATGACCCGTGATGATGAGCATTTTTTCACACGTCTGTTGGCTGCATAAATGTCATCTTTTGAGAAGTGTCTGTTCATATCCTTTGCCCACTTTTTGATGGGGTTGTTTGATTTTTTTTCGTGTAAATTTGTTTAAGTTCTTTGTACATATTAGCCTTTTGTCAGATGGGTAGACTGCAAAACTTTTCTCCCATTCTGTAGGTGGCCTGCTCACTCTGATGATAGTTTCTTTTGCTGTGCAGAAGCTCTGTAGTTTAATTAGATCCCATTTGTCTATTTCGGCTTTTGTTGCCATTGCTTTTGGTGTTTTAGTCATGAACTATTTGCCCATGCCTATGTACTGAATGGTATTGCCTAGGTTTTCTTCTAGGGTTTTAATGGTGTTAGGTCTTACATTTAAGTCTTTAATCCATCTTGAGTTAATTTTTGTATACAGTGTAAGGAAGGGATCCAGTTTCAGCTTTCTACATATGGCTAGCCAGTTTTCCCAGCACCATTTATTAAATAGGGAATCCTTTCCCCATTGCTTGTTTCTGTCAGGTTTGTCAAAGATCAGATGGTTATAGATGTGTGGTGTTATTTCTGAGGCTTCTGTTCTGTTCCATTGATCTGTATCTCTGCTTTGGTACCAGTACCATGCTGTTTTGGTTAATGTAGCCTTGTAGTATAGTTTGAAGTCAGGTAGCATGATGCCTCCAGCTTTGTTCTTTTGGCCTATTGTCTTGGCTATGTGGGCCCTTTCTTGGTTCCATATGAACTTTAAAGTCGTTTTTCCCAATTCTGTGAAGAAAGTCAGTGGAAGCTTGATGGGGATAGCATTGAATCTATAAATTACCTTGGACAGTATGGCCATTTTCCCAATATTGATTCTTCCTATCCATGAGCATGGAATGTTCTTCTATTTGTTTGTGTCCTCTTTTATTTTGTTGAGCAGTGGTTTGTATTCTGCCTGAAGAGGTCCTTCACATCCCTTGTCAGTTGGATTCCTAGGTATTTTATTCTCTTTGTAGTAATTGTGAATGGGAGTTCACTCATGATTTGGCTCTCTGTTTGTCTCTTAATGGTGTATAGGAATGCTTGTGATTTTTGCACATTGATTTTGTATCCTGAGTCTTTGTTGAAGTTGCTTATCAGCTTAAGGAGATTTTGGGCTGAGACAATGAGGCTTTTGAAACATACAATCATGTCATCTGCAAACAGGGACAATTTGACTTCCTCTTTTCCTAATTGAATATCCTTTATTTCTTTTTCTTGCCTGATTGCCCTAGCCAGAACTTCCAACATTATGTTGAATAGGAGTGGTGAGAGAGAGCATCCTTGTCTTGTTCCGGTTTTCACAGGGAATGCTTCCAGTTTTTGCCCATTCAGTATGATATTGGCTGTGGGTTTGTCATAAATAGCTCTTATTATTTTGAGACACATTCCATCAAGACCTAGTTTATTGAGAGTTTTTAGCATGAAGGTCTGTTTGTCATCATCCTGATACCAAAGCCTGGCAGAGACACAACAAAAAAAGAGAATTTTAGGCCAATATCCCTGAAGAACATCAATGTGAAAATCCTCAATAAAATACTGGCAAACCGAATCCAGCAGCACATCAAAAAGTTTATCCACCATGATCAAGTCGGCTTCATCCCTGGGATGCAAGGCTGGTTCAACATATGCAAATCAATAAACATAATCCATTACATAAACAGAACCAATGACAAAAACCACACAATTATCTCAATAGATGCAGAAAAGACCTTCGGTAGTGGCCAGTTATTACTCATTAGTAGCATTTTTGAGATAAGCTTAGAAGTCTGCCCTTTCTGCCTTCTTGATGCCAGTGAAGATCATTTTTGTTCCAGGAATGTACTTCTTGGGATTCTCCAAATACTCCATCAGTGTATCCTCTCCCCAGGTGATGCCTTTGTTCTTATTGGCATCTGTGTAAGAGAATTCAACAGCCTGACCTGTCTTCCATCCAAAGAGGTCATGGAGGTCTGGCCCAGGCTTGTGCTTGACTCCCTCTTCCACAGTGTGGCACTGGGCACACTTTTGAGCAAAAATCTTCTTGCCTTTCTCAACATCACCCACATTTAATTCTCTCTTTCATTGCTGGCACTATGAAGTTTCCCGCTGGGAAGCCAGATGTCCTGCCCTTTCTCTGACATACTATTCATTTAGTCATATCATGTACTTTAATGCTTTATATTTACCTTGATTTTTATCTTTTTTTCATTTTTTCTGTTTTCTTTGCAAGTACTTTAGTTTTTGTTTTTCTGTTTCTCCTTCTACTGTTTTATGTGTTTTATGCTTTATCTATTCTTTAAAAATTTTTAAATTTACAATAGACAAATAACGTAATAAAATTAAAAAATTTTAATTTACAGTTGACACATAATAGTTGCACATATTTATAGGTTGTAATGTGATGTTTCAATGCATATATACATAGTATAGTGATCAAATTGGTAATTACCATATCCATCACTTTAAACATATTTATAATTTCTGATAAGTATTAACAACATTCAAAATCTTCTCTTCTAGCTATCTTTTTAATTTTTAATTTTAATTTTTATAGATTTAGCAGGCACAAGTGCAGTTTTGTTACATGGATATATTACCTAACGGTGAAGTCTGTGTTTTCTGTGTAACCATCATCCAAATAGTGTACATTGTACCTATTAATTTTTAGCTATCTTAAAAATTACAATACATTGTTATTTGCTATAGTCGCCGTGCTGTGTAACAGAACAACAGAACTTTTCTTCCTGTCTAACTATAACTTTGTGCCCATCGACCAGCCTCTTCTAGTTTCCCCCACCCCCAACCCCTGTCTCCTCTCCCCAGCTCCAGGTAACCACTATTCTACTCTCTACGTCCATTAAATCATTCTTTTTTTTTTTAGATTCCACATATGAGTGAGATCATGCAGTTTTTGTCTTTCTGTCTCTGACTTTTTTTCATTTCATGTTATGTCTTCCAGGTTCATCCATGTTGTCACAAATGGCGAGATATCATTTTGTTTCATAGTTGAATAGTGTGTGTGTCGGGGGTGTGTGTGTGTGTAACATTTTTTTTTTATCCACTCATCATCAAGTGGGCAGTTAGGTTGATTCCATATTTTGGCTATTGTGAATAGTGCTGCAATAAACATGGGTGTACAGATATCTTTGTTTGACAGACTGATTCTATTTCCTTTGTATGTATACTCAGTAATGGGATTGCTGGATCATATTGTAGTTCTATTTTTAATTTTTTAAGAAACTTTCATACTGTTTTCCATGGTCGCTGTACTAATTTACATTTCTACCAGCAGTGTATGAGTTCCCTTTTCTTCGCATCCTCACCAGCATTTGTTAATTTTTGTCTTTTTAACTACAGCCATTATAGCTAGGGTGAGGTGATATCTCATTATGGTTTTGATTTTAATTTCTCTGTGATAATTAGTGATGTTGAGCATTTTTTCATGTATCTGTTGGCCATTTGTAGGTCTTCTTTTGAGAGATGTTTATTAAAGTCTTTTGCCATTTTTTAATCTCATTATTTGTTTTTTGCTATTGAGCTGAGTTCCTTATATATTCTGGGTAGTAACTCCCTGCCAGATGCATAGTTTGCAAATACTTTCTCTCATTCTGTAGACTGTTTTTTTTTTTTCACTTTATTGACTGTTTCCTTTGCTGTGCAGAAGCTTTTAAGTTTGATGTAATCCCATTTGTCTATGTTTGCTTTTGTTGCTTGTGCTTTTGAGGTCTTATTTAAAAAATCCATGCCCAGTCCAATGTCTGGCCTTAAGTGCTTCCCCTACATTTTCTTCTAGTAGTTTCATAACTTGGGGAGCCTACATTTAAATATTTAATCCATTTAGAGTTGATTTTTGTATATGGTGAGAGATAGAGGTTTAGTTTCACGCTTCTGTATGTGTATGTCCAGTTTTCCCAACACTATTTATTGAAGATACTGCCCTTTCCCCAATGTGTGTTCTTGAAGCCTTTGCCAAAAATCAGTGAGCTATAAATGCATGGGTTCATTTCTGGGTTCTCTATTCTGTTCCATTGGTTTATATGTCTGTTTTTATGCCAGTACTGGGCTATTTTGGTTACTATAGCTTTGTAGTATATTTTGAAGTCAGATATTGTAATACCTCCAGCTTTGTTCCTTTTTGCTTGAAATTGCTTTGGCTATTGGGGGTCTTCTGTCTTTCCATATAAATTTTAAGATTGTTTTTCTATTTTTGTGAATAATCTCATTGGTATTTTTATAGGTATTGCATTGAGTCTGTTACTTCTATTCTTTTAATAGTTACCTTTAAATTTTACCATTTATACTTAAACCAAGTTTAATTAATATCTCTAGCTTCCTCCTAAGTGATACAAAGACCTTCTAATGCTTTAATGTCCATCACTACCACCTCTTCCCCACTTACTTATTATTTTTAATAAGTAATTTAGTTCCACCCTTTTATAAATTCCCCCAACTTAGTCACTATTTTTAGTGTTTCATATAGGTAATGGTTGTTTATGCTTATCTAAATTTCACAAATTTCTTTGCCCACTATTTTTTCTTTCATCTAATTCTTCCTTCTGGAGATTATTCTAAAAAATCCTTTAGTGAGGATCTGATTTTACATTTCTGAAAATGTCTTTATTTGGCTCTTATTGTTAAATATTAGTTTGTCAAACACTAATCTTCTAGTTTGACATATTTTCCTTTGGCACTTTGAAAGTATGATTCGCAGGATCTAGAACTAGAAATACCATTTGACCCAGCCATCCCATTACTGAGTATATACCCAAAGGATTATAAATCATGCTGCTATAAAGACACATGCACACTTATGTTTATTGCGGCACTATTCACAATAGCAAAGACTTGGAATCAACCCAAATGTCCATCAGTGACAGAGTGGATTAAGAAAATGTGGCACATATACACCATGGAATACTATGCAGCCATAAAAAAGGATGAGTTTATGTCCTTTGTAGGGACATGGATGCAGCTGGAAACCACCATTCTGAGCAAACTATCGCAAGAACAGAAAACCAAACACTGCATGTTCTTGCTCGTAGGTGGGAATTGAACAATGAGAACACTTGGACACAGGAAGGGGAGCATCACATACTGGGGCCTGTTGTGGGGTGGTGGGAGGGGGAGAGGGGTAGCATTAGGAGATATACCTAACGTAAATGACGAGTTAATGGGTGCAGCACACCAACATGGCACATGTATACATATGTAACAAACCTGCACGTTGTGCACATGTACCCTAGAACATAAAGTATAATGAAAGAAAAACTTCAAATAAAGAAAGAAAGTATTATTCTCTTATCTTCTGACTTTGTGAAGACTTCTCAAGACTACAAGAGCAGTCTTGAGAAGTCTTCACAAAGGCAGAAGAGCAGTCTTGAGAAGTCTTCTCTTTGTTTATGAGTCATTCCTTTGGAGGTAATCCATCATCTTTGTCTGGCTTCTTTTCAGATATTCTCTATCTTTTTTATCACCATATGTCTATGTGAGGCTTTCTTTGTATTTGTGCTGCCTGGGATTGGCAGGGCAGTTGTAATTCTTGAATCTAAGGATTCATGTCATTCATCAACAACAACAAAAAATTATCAGCCATTATTCTTTGCATCTTGCTTCTCTCTCATTTTCTCCATTCTCTCCATCTAGAAATGCAATTATATCTTCTCATTCTGTCTTCCATATCTTTAAATTTCTCCTTTACAATTCCTATCTCTTTCTCTGCTGCTGCTGCATTCTGAGCAGTTTCTTCAGCTATGCATTTCAGATAATGAATTTTCTCTTTATTTCCATCTAATTTGCTACTTAACCCTTCCATTAAATTTTAACATCAATAATTACATTTTTTATTAATGGAAAACTTACTTGGTTCTTTAAAACATTTTATCTAGACTTCCAGTTGAGGAATGATAGTGTAGATTCATTCATTCATCCATTCTCTCCCTGCTGGATGCAACTATAAGCCTAGAAACAATGCAAGAGGCAACCAAAAGAGAGCTATGCAAGGTGAAAAGAGGATGATGAACTAGTTTGGGACCTAAGGACTTGAGGAAAGATGCAGCAGGGTATCTAACAATCCCCCACCCAACAGAAGAAGTAGACCCAGGCCTATCAGCAATTGACCTCAACCTAGCAACAGGTATCCCAGGTAGATTCATTTCTTTCCCAGATGGAACAGGATTCCCAACGACAACCCCAGGTGAACTTGGCAGCACTGGCAAGGGGGATCAGTGGGGATTCCCTCTGACAATATGTGGACAGTGGAAGCCTCTCCTGCTTCACCATGTCCAAGAACCCCCTCTTTCAGGGAGAGACAATGGGCAACTGGAAGCACCAGCAAGGGGGACCATATCATATCAAACAACCTGGAACTGGAAACCTCTTTGTCTCCATGATCTGAGACTCCCCTGCCCCACCAAGAGATATGGTCCAGGGGCATCAACAGGGAAAATTCCACTGCAACAACCTGTCTGGAGCTGGAGGAACTCTCAGTCTCTCGCAGACAGGGAAATCATGCTGCAAGAAGCACTGGGCCGGGAAACACTGTTCTTCTCCACAGGGCAAGAGATTCCCTTTCATACCAAGCAGCAGGTGGCACTGGTAGCCAGGAGGATCCCACCATAACGAGAGCCTTCTCCCAGATATTGTGCTAGGTTGTAAACATAAAAGAAATATTATATTATTTTAAGTTCTAAACATAAAAGAAAAATTACTAACTTGTACTTAATCTGAATCTAAACTTTCTGCTCCTCAAAAGACATCATTAAGAAAATTTAAAAGTTAGCCACAAACTAGGAGAAAATGTTCACAAAACAGATATCTAACAAAGGACTTGTATCCTGAATATATAAATCTTTATAAATCAGTGGTTCTCAACTGGGGGTGATTTTTGTTCCCTGGGGACAGTTGACAATGTTTAAAGACATTTTTGGTTGTCACAACTGGAGGGGGTATTTTCCTAGTAGAATCTAGTAGGCAGAGGCCAGGGATGCTGTTTAAAGCCCTACAATGCACAGGACAGACCCCCACAACGAAGAATTATCTGGCCCAAAATGTCAATAGTATTATATTGAGAAACCCTGTTATATAAATCAGTAACAAAAAGACAGACAACCCAATTTTTTAATGGGCAAAAAACTTGAACAGATACTTCACAGAAAAACATACATAAATGGCCAATAAGCAGATAAAGGGTGTTCAACATCTTTGGTCTGAAGAAATGCAAATTAAAACCACAAGAAACCACCAAGCAACAACCAGAATGGTAAATAAAAAGTTTAATAATACCACATGTTAGGGAAGATGTGAAACAACTGGATCTTTCATACATGGTAGCAGATACAACGATTTGAAAAGGAGTTTGGAATTTTCCTGTGAAGTTCAACATACACCTACTCTATGACCCAGCTATTCTACTCTTGTATATTTACCCCAAAAATATAAAAATTTATGTCCACAATAAGACTTCTACAAGAATGTTTATAGCATCTTTATTCATAATAGTCCTAAATTAAAAACATCCCAAATGTCCATAATCAACAGGAGAATAAATAAATTGTAGTATGTCCATACAATGAAATACTATTCAGCAATAAAAAAGGGAAAGAAATTCAAAACCATAATGAGGTATTACTTCACAACCATAGGGTGGCCATAATCAAAAAGTCAGATATTAACAAGTGTTGGTGAGGATGTGGAGAAATCAGAACTTCATATGCTTCTGTTGGGCCTCAAAATGGTGCAGCCACTTGGAAAAGAGTTTGGCAGTGCCTCAAGAAGTTAAACACAGACTCACCACATGATCCAGCAATTCCACTCCTAGGTATATATCCAAGAGAAATGAAAATATATGTCCATGCAAAGACTTGTACATGATTATTTATAGCAGCGTTATGCATATTAGTCAAAAGTGGAAACAAAATGTGGTATATCCCTACAATGGCATATTATTCAGCCATAAAAAGGAATCAAGTATTGGTACATGCTACAACATGGATGAACCTTCAAAACATTATGCTGGGTGAAAGAAATCTCAACCACAAAAGACCACATGTTATATGATTCCATTTATATGAAATGTCTATAATAGGCAAATCTATAGAGACAAAAAGTAGATTGATTGGTGGTTGCTTAGGCGTGGAGACAGGGGTTGTGGCTGGAGGTTGATGACTAAGGGGTATAGAGTTTCATTTTGGGATGATAAAAACTTTCTAAAATCAATTGTTGTGAAGGTTATAGAATTCTGTGAATATATTGTACTAGAAATCATTGAATTGTACACTTATATGGGTGAATTGTGTGGTATGTAAATCACATCTCAATGTAGCTGTTAGCAAAAAAAGAGAATGAAGTATATGATAAACAAACATGTAGAATATAAAACACGTCATAAAACCAAAAGAAGTAGACCCCAAAGAGTATATACTGTGTTGTTTCATTTATATGAGATTCTAGAACAGGAAAAGTAATACACAGCATCAGAAACCATATCCATCATTGCCTGTGTGGGCCAAAGACTAACTGAAAGTGAAAATGAGAGGACTTTCAAGTGTGATGGAAGTATTTTACATCTTGATTTTGAGTGGTAGAAATAGAGAGCACACATTATTAAAACTCACTGAGTTGTACACTTAGGATATGTGCACTTCACTGTATGTAAATTTTACCTCAGTTAAGAGAAGATACAGGAGACAAGTGACTCAAGAAAGGAAGAGAAGAGAAATAGAAGACAGGAAGAGGGGAGGGGAAGAGAGGGAGAAAGGAGGGAGCAGACTTAGGAGATATTTATAAAATAGAATCTATAGATTTGGCATCTGGTTGGATATAAAGAATCAGGGAGAGAAGGGACTGCAATAAAAAGGTGGCAGAGTAATAGTCTATAAGAATCCTAACTTTAAAGCCAGATAAATGTATAAGAGACTCCTCCAAGAACTAGCTGTGGGATCCTGGGCAATCATCTTACTTCTCAGAGCCTTCCTTGGTTTATTCATCTGTAAAAATGATAATTCATCTTTCATGAATTTTTATAAGGATTAATGAAATAATACATGTAAAGACCTACAGGAATTCAATTGTGACTCCCAGAGTTCTGACTCGGCCCCTAGACAGGTCCTGCTCTGCCTCTGGAATGAGATAGTGGTCTCAGATACAGGAAGGAGTTGTGGAAGGGATATTCAAAGAAAGGAGCCCAAAGTGAGGATGAGCAGCAGTTTCCCAGCATGCTAAGGGCTGGACTTGGGGCCCAGGACAAAAGTCACTAGATCTACTTTTTTTTTTTTTTTTTTTTTTTTTTTTTTTTTTGAGATGGAGTCTTGCTCTGTCGCCCAGGCTGGAGAGCAGTGGCACAATCTCGGCTCTCTGCAAGCTCCACCTCCCAGGGTTCACACCATTCTCCTGCCTCAGCCTCCCGAGTAGCTGGGACTACAGGCACCCGCCACCACGCCCAGCTAATTTTTTGTATTTTTAGTAGAGACGGGGTTTCACCATGTTAGCCAGGATGGTCTTGATCTGTGGACCCCGTGATCTGCCCGCCTTGGCCTCCCAAAGTGCTGGGATTACAGGCGCAAGCCACCGTGCCTGGCCTAGATCTACTTTTAGGTGACATCTTCCCACCAGATTCTCAAGCTGGTAGGTGGGATGCTGGTAACAACTTCACTCTTCTAGTTCATAGTCTGAGAGGCATATATCCTCTAAACCTCTTTTCTTACTTCTGCCTGGGCCATCAACCTTGGCCTTGGACCCCATTTTTCTGGCTTCGTGGGTAGAGTGGTACTCTCTCTGACAGCAATGGGACATTTCCCTGGGCTCTGTGGGGGAAGCCTACATCTTTTGTATCTGATCAAAATCCTGCTTCCTTTTCCATCCATGTTTTAATGTCCAAAGGTGTGCAAGGCACAGAGGGTGGAAAGTCTGGGCCACCTCTGACCTATCAGAGCTACCAGGCAAAGAGCAATAGAAGCTGAGTCATGGTTTCTGGATTAGCTTTGAGGAATAACTTGGGAAGGGTCATGCTCCTCATGACATGGTTGCTTGGGGATCTTAGGGGTTTTAGACTGATGATTTTTGAGAGTGTAAGAGAAGTCATCCTGTTTCCAGTGTTTTGAACCCCTTCCTTCTCCTATGACTTCCCACATCCCCAGATGAGCTGAAGTGAGCAGCACCACCTCCCAGTCATGACCCCGAACCTCATCAGTCCCAGGATTTGACTGAGTTTCGTCCTGCCTGTCTCAAGAGAGAGCAACATTCCCGAAGCACTGCAGAGGGGGTGGGGGTGGCTACAAGGAGCTGGAGAAAGTGGCCAGAAATTTGGGATTCTGACAACCTTTCATCAGAAGTCACCTCAGGTGAGGAAAAATAACCTCAGTTACCATGTGGGGGCAGCAGAGGCCGATTAAAAAACCTGGAGCCTGGACTAGGAGCTCCTGGGTTAAAAGGTTTGGATCGGTGGGCAGTCATGTCTGGAGTCTGCTCAGTCCCAGGCCAGCATTACCTCCCTGCAGGCCAGCGCAGACCTGGCCCAATGCGGGGAGGGGGTGCTCCAAAGTGCAGTCAGGGAAGTCCAAGAAAAGGAAAGGTTCCAGGACAGTAGGGCAGCCTTGAAGACCCAAAATGCCATAATAGACAAGTCCAAAGCATGGTAAGGGAAGAGAGTAGTTATTTACATATAATTTTGTTCAGTCCTTACTGTGAGTATGCGCAGAAATCTCTCCCTCCCTAACTGATTCTCACGCAGATACATTCTTCTCCACTTTTGATATTCTTGGCTGACCTCTCCTAGCCTAGAACTCCTGCTCAGAACAGCTACCTCAGCTTCTGTCCCAGATCACCCTAGCAATGACTTTTTCCATGTCCACCATGCTGGCCTTTATTGCCTGGAAGAGCCATCTTCTTACCTTTATGGTCTATGAATTTGGGGTATCTGGATATTGTAAGAATGCAACTCAGGGATTTAGGGAAGAGTGTCATCCTCCCCCTGTGCACACAAGAAGGGTGAGTCATCAGTGATTTCTTGGGGAAGAAGGTGAGGTTGGTAACCAGTGCTAGCTTGATTTGTTACAAAACTCAGAAAACAATGGCTATCTACATTCTACAAATGAGCCTGAAAGCCAGAAAAACTCCAGAAAGACAAAGCTTTACTGGGAAAGTCCAAAAGCAAGCTCAGACTTCAGAGAAGAAAGAGGGAGCCTGTTAACCGACATGTTGGAGTCTGAGATGCCATCCACTCTGGAGACCACATACCTGACAGAATAAACAAACCCAGATATGAGTTTAGACCAACCAGTGAAGGTGCTGAGCATCTCGGAGGAATGTCCTGGAGAAGCCTCACTGTTTTTCCTCCTACGCTTCCATACCCATGTGTCAGGGTCAGACCAACTACGAGTGGTCTCCTGGCTTCCTTCCTGCAGGCCTAGAGACTTTCATCCTTAAAGCTACCATTAACACTCTATCCCTTTGGGTGGGTCATGTCTCTCCTTTGGACTGGGTCAAGAGTGAGAAAAAGCTGCCCTGGCCCTCCCAAAAAGAGAATTCTAAAGACAACCCTCAGGTAAAGGGCTCTACTGGCCATCATGAAGGCAAAACAGGACAGAAGTAACAAAACCAACATGTTGCACATACTAGATTTGGTGAATTGTTACAGTGGAATAAATGTAAAGTGACACAGGATCCACCTTCCAAAGTCTCCAGATAGTTGGAAGTTGGGCTCTATCTCCTGATCCCTTCTACGATGGCCACTGAAAGCTGCTAGGCTTCTTTCCTCTGCACTCTTTGGAGGGAGATCATCTCCCTGTAACCCCCCCACCCACATTTCGCCCAACCCATACCTGAAGCAAGGGCATGCAGGCCTCTTTTCTCTGCATGAGGAATCTGTACTTCAGAGGATGTTCACCCTGGGGAATGAGGAGGAGCACCCAACCCACAAGCCTTTGCTATACATAGAAATCTTCCCCTCTGGGAGTTTCCTCCCAGCAGATAACCAGACTTAATAACCTGCTGGTGAATGTGTCTCAGGCAGCAGAACAGAATAGAAAGACACCATGAGAGAAGAAAAAGGGAGGGCTTATTCTCTCCAACAAAGAACAGTTCAGGGAGGACTAATATGTACTGAGGACCATATATAAGACACTTTAAGGTCATCATGACATTTTTTCTACACAACAACCTTATGAAGTAACTATTTTCCCCCTCCTTTTTTAATTGATACGAAAACTGACTCTGATTCTTTGTGCTCAGAAGTGCTAGGCTGGGTTGTAAACCCAGGCCTTCCTGATTCCAAAGTTTATGCTGTTTTCAAATACCAAAGTGCTGCTTTCTGAAGAGGGTGGGAGCTGATTGAGGCAACTGCGAGATCACTGGACCAGGACCCAAACCACAGGAAGAGAACCACAGACCCTCCAGGAGACAGGACAGCCACAAAGCCGAAGTGTTTTGGCTTTGTGGAGGGTGTATGCCAGAGTATTGCCCTCCCTCCAACACAGAGGCAGTAGAGGAGCAGGTTGTTGGAGAAGACCCCGAGTCCAGGAAACCCAGGTTTTCCTTGGGCCCAGAGTCCCAGGTCACACATGGGTCAGTGTCCAGGGTGACTTGGACTCTAGTGCTCAGTCCAGATTTACTGCCTCAAGACCTCTACTCAGCTCCCTTCTATACTTAGCTCTACTGATGACAGGAGATGAGTCTGACAGTGACTTCACACTGAGTTGTGGAGGATGGAGCTCTTTCCTTACCCCCGGCCCTACCTTTCACCACTTTCAGGAGGCAGTTGCCTCTAGTGTGATGAGACAGGAAGCTACAGAGAGGGGCTTTTTGGCCTTGACAAGCAACCTGCACCAGATCCAGGACCAGGAGCCTTTTGGCCAAGGCCTTGCCCTGCCTGGGAAGCAGACTCCAGAGAGGATCTGAAGAACAGTGCTAGAGGGGTCCCATCTACCCACTACCAGATGGAAAATCTACCTCTGTCTTGACAGGTAGGTCTCATGTTCACCCATTAAAAAGTACTCAGTGAAGAAAGAAGCTGCTTCTCCTGAAAGGAGAAACTCATAGCACTGAAGAAAGAATCTCCATGGAGGAAGCAGCTCTAGTTTTTCCCCAACTCTGGCCCTTTGAATTTCTCCTTTCCCCTTAGGGCCCTAGGTCTCCCTCTGATCTCACCATCGTCACTTTCTTGGTAAAACAGAACTTGGGGGCTCCAAGGTTCAAGCAATGAATATCTTAGGGAGGAGGCATGCAGGAGAGAAGCTCTCATTCCCAGTACTCCCACAGTGAACTCCATGGTAGGGCTTGGTCTCTTTCTTTTTGCCCCTGCTGTCACACACTACACACTACATGCCCCACGGATGTGTCACTCTCTTTTTAAGATTCTGGCCTGAGAGAGGCACAAAGCCCATCTTTGGCTTTCCCTGGGAACAGCAGAGTGAGCAGGAAGCAACTGCACAAAGAACTTTTTGAAGCAGTCTGGGAGAAGGAGAGGGCCATGCCAGAAACCCAAACAGTCCAGCTTTCACAGCACATGTCTCAGAGCCAGCCACAGCCAAGTTTTCTCTGAGACTCACACATTCTGTCTGTACTATATTCAGGCTCCAAAGCAGCAGAAGGCTGACTCCCTTCTCCATTCCTGACCTGTGCTTCCAGGGTAGGCACCTCTTACCTCCAACCTCAGGGAGCAAGTGTTTGAGGGCTGGGTTCCTTCCCTGGCCAGTACTACAGAAACCTGAGTTACAGTCTTCTTGGAGTCCTCCTCAGCTCTGGTTCCCTCTCTGAGGAATGCATTTCTTTTCCAGGTGATCCTTAGGACTCAGTTGTTGATTGATACCATTTATTATCTGACAGTTCAAGTGAGTGCCAACCCCTTACACTGAGGGGTTTGGCTATGACCTTTACAGGCCCCACAGTCTGACAACACTGTAGCCCTATGAGACCTTTAACATCCACATATCAAGAGTTACCCACACATGTACAACAAGGGTCTGATTTCATCAGAGTTGGTATCTCAATTCTCTGTACTGTGAAGTGTGGGGATTTGCATTCAGTCAAAAGTAATAACCTTTATTAAAAACTCTTTGGATATACCTGAACCACTGTACTTTCATCCTTGCCATGAGAGGCATAAGGAAATAGCTTTCAATTTAAGCAGGAAAAATGAAAATTGGAAACAAGATTTCCAGTGAATCTTGAAACAGAGAGCTTTGAAAATTAAAGACCCTCTACCTATGGCAATCTTTAACATAGGAAAAGATGGTCCTCCAAAGTATGAACTAGAAGAGAAGCTTCTGTGGGAAGGAAAGAAATGAATGAGGTAATCTCAACGGGACTAAAATCCTAAAGTGCCTTTCTCCATGGCTTTTCCATCCTAGAGGGTGTCTGAATTCCCTTTGCTCAAGCCACCCTCTCTATGCATCAAATCCTAGAATCACAAAACCTTGGATGGCAAAAGCTTTAGAGATATCTTATGGCTATATCACCATAAGCAGTCATTCAACTTCTCCTTAGATATCTGCTTGAAGATACCTTCATTGAGAGGAATTCATTGTCTCTGGAGGCACATGAGAGAATAACCTTCTGTTTCTACATGTTGTGGGTCATGTTTGGTATTAAAACACAGGCATGCTAGCAGATTAATTGAGATAAAGTCATACTCCTCTAATGGAATTGGGATGTTCTCACTTTCTCACTTGAAATGTCTATTAATTAATTAATTCTAAATACGGAGCATCTACACGCTAGGCATTTTGTTTGCAGCTAGAGAAACAAGGAGGAACAAAAACAGACATGGTTCCTGTTCGATGGATTTTGGAGTGTAGTGGGAGAGACAGTGATTAAACAAGGAATCACGCTAACAAGGGTGTAAATGCATCTAAGATAAGTGCTATGAAGAAAGGAAAAGAGTTCTACAAGGGATCTAACAAGGGAACCTGACCTAGCCTGCAAGAACTAGTCGAGGAAACCTTCCCTGGGGAAGTGATGCTGGAATTGGAATCTTAGTATTAAGTAGGATTAGCCAGGCAAAGTGGCTAGAGGTAGGGAGTAAAGAGAATGTTTCAGGCAAAGGAAACAGCATGTGCAAAGGCCCTGTGGCCAAAAAGGCATGGCATTTGGAACTCAAAGGTGGCCAGTGTGGGCCAGGCATGGTGGCTCACACCTGCAATTCCAAAATTTTGGGAGGCCTAGGCAGGAGGATCACTGGAGGCCACTCTCAGGTATTCTTTTAGAGCAACACAAAATGGACTAAGACATAAGATTATTGGCTAAGAGTGACAGGGTGGACACAGGGGTTGGAGGTTTAAGAAAAGAATGGAGAATATTTGAAATAGTCACCCTGGAGAATGAAAAGTACTAAAGAAATTTAGTACCTGCTTGGATTGTGAAGCAATGCTGAAGGCTTGACTGACATTGGTGATTTATAGTGGAGCAGGTCCCGTTTGTGACAATGCAGGTGGGTGGCTGAGGTACAGTGGAAGAGATGGGGCAGTTTAGGAACCAGGAAGCCCAGGTGATGGCTGAATCTTAATTTGTACACTGAAGTCCCCTAGGATGATGGCGGGCCTTGCAGTCAGGGGTGGGGAAGCCAGTGAGACAGAAACCAAATCTTTCATTTGGTTTCAGTAGCTGCAGGGTCTGTACACTCCAAGCTCTGGAGTAGTGGTGAGCCTAGAGGTAGCCATCTCGGTACCTTTGTGGTCTAGAGTGGGATGGATCCTAGGGTGAGGCCACTCTGTCAACTTAGGGATAAGGTCAGATTCCTCATATTAGAAAGTAAAAGTGAAAGGGCCCAAGGTGGGTTAAAATGTGAACATTTACTTCTCTTGGTTTTGACTGAGAAGATATTATAATATCTAGGAGGAATCTCCTGGGTTTAAGTCCATGTCTCAGCCCCATCTCTCCCAGCTCACCCACAGCTGCCAAACAATCAAGAAGTTGAAAATTTTATTTGGTGTTTGAATCTTGGCAATTACCCAGAATCACTAAGTTTATTCTGAGAAGAGATCAAGTAGTCATGAACTCCGGAACCAGACTGCATGTACTCAAATTCTGCCTTCGCCACTTGCCAACTGCATGACCTCAGACAAGTGACTTAACCTGTCTGTACCTCAGTTTCTAGAAAATAGAGACAATGGTAGCTCTACCCCACATAATTGTTGTCATAGAGGGTTAAGTGGCTTAAAATATGTAAATACTTAGAACAGTACCTGGTGCATGTTCATTTTTATTGTTATTGACTCTCTCCCAATTCACTCAATCTCTCTCTCATTCACTCAATCACTTGATACTACCCTGCTTGTTGGAATCTCCCTGGCTCTGAACCCTAACCCGAATAACTACTTTTGATCCTTCCCCTATGCAGGTTCTTTCCCAGATCTGTTTATCTCTAGACCAAATAAGCTTGGGGCCTTCAAATGTTCCTCGTATGATGTGACCGCTAGTGCACTAGCCCAGTGACTCACCTTTGGGCATCTTGCATCTTGTCATTGTATCCTAGCTTAAATGGGTTGTCCAGAATGGAGCACAGTGCTCCAGGTAGGACATGACAAGTGTAGGGAAGGGCAGAACCATCTCTTCTCTTGTTCTGGTTCTCTACTTCCATTAATGCAGCCTAAAATCTAATTACCTCTGTTGGCAGCACCATCACTCTGTTGGCTCACATTGACTTCACAGTCAAATCAAGGACTTTTTCACATGTGCTGTTGTTAAACCAGGCAGGGCTCTTCTATCCTGTGCTAGAGGAATAAACCCAGCTGTAGTTGCTAGGAGAAAGTCAAGTCTAGTAGCCAAAAGCCCAGTGTCTTAGGGATTTAGTTCAGGCAAGCAATTGGTGGTTAGGGTTCGTGGCAGATGCTACTCATTGCCTGCCTAATAATGATTTTTCTCTTCTTCCTTACTTATAGAATCCCAGTTTTGTTCAGGGCAGCAGTGTGCCCAGCTAAAAGTACTGGATTTCCCAGCTTCCTTTGCAGCTAGGAATGTCCATATGACATGGCTCTAGTCAGACATGTAGGTGGATGTCACTGGAGTGGATGTTGTATTTGGAATAAAAATGTAGAAGATCCTTTGTCCTTAGCCTTCTTGCCCTCTAGCTCTTTCCCTTCTTCTTGTCTAGAATGCAGACATGAGGCTTAGAGCTGCAGCAGCCATGTTGTGACCACGAGGCAAAAAGCAAGTGGATGAAAGCCTACCTTAAGATGGTGGAGATGAAAAACCAGGGTCTTGATGGCATCATTGAACTGCCACATCAGTCCTACCTGGGCCATCTGTCAAGGAAATTTTTTGTTGAATGAGACAAATAAACCTCTGTCTGTTTAAGCCACTATTGTAGAGTTGTCTGGTATTTGCAGCCAAAAAATATTCCTAATTAACATAGTAACCCTACATAACAGAAAAACTGGGGTTCCAAATGGAGGACAAACATGACTATAGGAATCCAGAAGGGGAAGATATGTAGAAATATAAGCGGGCAGTCAGGATTAGAGGAGTCTGTCAGTGGGCCACCAGACCTCTCAGCCACTGGGTTAGGGCTCAGGGTCAGGACTTCCTTCCTGGATGGTGGACTGAAAGAGCATGACTGGGTCTAGGCCTTGACAGGGCACTGGTAGAGGTAGGTAGGCAGGGTTTCTGACTGAGAGACTCAGATAAAGGACATGAGACAGGTTAGGGATCAGAAGTGGGGAATGAGGTAGAGACTCAATGGAAACTTGAGATCGGACTCAGATCAGTGGTGAAGGGACAACTTGACGCTGAGTTTCAGTGTGCATGCCCAGGTTACTTCAATCCTTCCTGTCTTAGGACAGGGATAGCCTGCAAATAGGAGAGAAATTACTCCAACTATGAAGGGAGGATCCAGGCAGAGCCTGACAAGCATCATCTCAAGCTGCGCTTTAGCCATCCTGACACTCTTCTTACAGATTCACCCTTAATTACATGCCCTTCTTTCCACCTTTTTTTCCCATGACCTTTTAAGATCTGAGCTTAACAGAAAGCTCCTGATGCAACCACATTGGTCGCTTTAAACAGCTCCCACTTTGTCTTCTTCCTAATTGTCAGCATTTCACTGCAAGAAACCTTCCCCTTCTCCCTCTCCTTCAAGTTGTCTTCCCCTCTGCCTGGTTTGAGGGCACTCTATTGCTCTTCTTGTGCAGTCTGGGCCCCCTCAGGAGTGACCCGCCTCCATCCCCTGGTTTTAGCCTCCACTAACCCGGAAGCAGGTGGAAAGAAAGAGCTGAGAAGAAGGACTGGCCAGGGCCCACCAGCTCTGGGGGAGCAGTAAGCCACTCCAGTCCCCCTCCCCACCTTGGCTATTCTGCTCCAGGGGACGATTAAGGCCAATGCCTTCCCTTCCCCCATCCCAATTTTTTGGGTCATCTGGAGTGAGAGAATGAGAGCCTCTTCTGACTGTTGGTGTGCTAGCACTTCTTCTTTGTGTGCAGCGGGTACTGTGTGGGTAAGTTATTGTTATATTGTGCTTCTGTGATAAATGGACCGTTGTGAGATACTTTTCGCCCTGTGTGTGCTTGGGGAGAGAGAGGGAGTCTTGCCTGAGTGATTTCTCACAGAAAGCTCCAGAGGTGCTCAGAGCTGATAGCCTAGACCTGGCAGGCTGCTCTTTCATTGGCATTCAAGGGTGTCAATCACTGCGGCCCTGCCAATCAGCTCCGAACTAGGTATCTGTAAGCGATTAGCTTTCTTTGTTAAACAGAACACTGAACCCTCCAAGGACTAAACAAAGAATGGCTTAGGAAAGACAGTTCCTAGGTGGGCAGGGGCAGTCGTGCCAGTGTCACTAACTGGAACTCTTCGATTTCATCCTCCTTTTGGCCCTGCCTCCTAGCTTCTTTCAATTCTACTTCTTTCATTTCCCTCCCATGTGTATTTCTTTTCTCTGTCTCCACTGCTGCTGTCTTTGTTCAGCCCTCAACACCTCTCACCTGACTACTAACCAGTCTCCCAACTAGTCTCCCCGCCTGCCGTCTCACTCCCTCCAATCCAGTCTCCATGCTGCAGTCAAATCCATCTTCTAAAAATACAAGTCTGATCGTGTCACCTCCTGCTGAAAACCTTTCAGCCTCTTCCATGGCTTCTAGTGCCCTTGGGATAAAGTCCAAACTACTTAGCATGGCACCCAGGGCCCTTCATGATTTGGCTCCTGCCAAATCCTCAGCCTCATTTTGGCAGTGCTCCCACTTCACACCTAGTCATGATAAACTACTTTGCAGGTTTCTGAACATACCATTCCTGGCGTTACTTCTGGTCCTTTACACATAACATTCCCACTGCCTGGGACATCCTTCATACACCACCTTCTTTGCTACCTGTCTAGCCAGTCCTTACTCATCCCTTAAGGTTTCACCTAACCTCCTTCAGCTCAAGACACATATTTTACTCATGTCTATACTGCTGATGCCTAATACAGCATCTAGGATGTAATAGAGCCTCAATAGATGTTTGACAGAGGAACGAATCAATGAATGAATGACTCAACTCCAGCGGCTGTGTGCAAAATCATCTCTGAGGGAATCTGGCAAAGTTGACTGGTCCCTCCCTCTATGGGAGGGACACCTACCATCCTTGTTGCACTAGGTTGCAATTTCTTCTTTTTTTTTTTTTTTTTTTTTTTTTGAGACAGAGTCTCGCTGTGTCTCCCAGGCTGGAGTGCAGTGGCGTGATCTCGGCTCACTGCAAGCTCCGCCTCCCGGGTTCACGCCATTCTCCCGCCTCAGCCTCCCAAGTAGCTGGGACTACAGGCGCCCGCCACCACGCCCGGCTAGTTTTTTGTATTTTTAGTAGAGATGGGGTTTCACCATGTTAGCTAGGATAGTCTCGATCTCCTGACCTCGTGATCCACCCGCCTCGGCCTCCCAAAGTGCTGGGATTACAGGCTTGAGCCACCGCGCCCGGCCGCAATTTCTTCTTTAACATGCCTGCCTCTCTAATTCAACTGTGAGCACCTCAAGGGCAGGGCCATCTGATTCCCCTCAGTATCCCACTTAGCCCCCAGCACAGTGCTTGAAACATAGTGAAGAAATAGGCCTCCCAAATGCCCGAGAGTTTTGTCCCTTGTCTCATTTCCTGCTACTCCCTTCCCCACAAATTCTCACCATCAATGTAGCCAAACTGCCACACTTGTGGTTTCACAAACATACAAAGCTGCTCCCTACCCCTGAAACTTTTCATCTGCATTCCTTTTATTTGGAATGCCCTTCTCAACCACCCATCCAAATCCTGCTACTTAAGAAACTAGCTTCAATTGTCCCTCTTTCAGAAACCTTTTATGTACCCACCCCAGCCCACCTCTGAGTAGTGCTAACGATGCCCACCCATTTCATTTAACCCTTGGCATCCCTTCGTGTTACTCAGGGGAAAACCAAGACACAGAAAAGGAAAAGACTCTCAAGGGCACACGGCATTTCAGCAGTTGAGTTATTATCCAAGGCTCTAGTTCATGAATCCTCCCACTAGCCAATATACATGTCTTGCTTCCTTATATAGACTATAATTTCCTTTAAGGAAGGAATGCCTTAGCTCTTTTATCTTTCCAGGGCCTTACTGGAGTGTTAAGAGAATTCTAGAGTCAGACTGAGTTTCTTTCTTAGCTGCTCCGGTTACTTTAGGCAACAACCACAGTAAACCTCAGCTTCTTTGTATGCAAATGAAGATAACAGTAGTACCTATCTCACAACACTGTTGTGAAGACTGGATGACGAATGCATGCAAAATGTATAGAGCAGTACATAGCACATAGTACACGCTCAATTAAGGCTATTTTCTTTATTGTTATTATTCTTAATATTAACAAACGCTTGCCGGCAACGGTTGACAAAAAATTACAATGTGAGAGTTACCGGGAGTGAAAGGGAGGGAGGAAAGCAAGCCGACCACAGAGCCAATGGAGTCCAAATAAGGTTAGTGGCGCGGCAGGACGTTTGTACGTCTGAGTTCCTAGTGCCATGTGACTCTGTGAGGGCCCCAAGCACATGGTTCCATCCGGGCGGCGCAGCTTCCCTAACTCTCCGTCAGCTATTCTCAGCAGCCTGTAGGGGGAGCCAAAAAGCTAGGACGGGGGCTGATGCCGGCGTGGGGGGAGCGGGTAGGGGGTGGAGGCTGCTGGAAATATTCCTAAGGGCAAACACCGACACCCCACCACTACTATCTCAGCCCACTGCCTTGCCCCCTCCAGGACGCTCTCCAAACTCAGTCCTCCTCAGCAGCTAAGCTGGGAGCTGTCCTTCAGCACCAAGGGCCTCCTTGTCCTCGGGCAGGACAGTGAGGGCGACGGTGGAGTTAGGGACACTGGACTGGTCCGATCCGCAGCCGGCTCGAGCGTCTTCCAGTCACGGGGACGGCGGAGGCGACCCAGGGAGGCAGCAAGCAGCTACGAGATGCCTCCTGCCCCCTGCCTCCAAGAATCACCCTCAGAAGTCCCCTAGCCCTCGGGGGAGTGAGGGACGGCCTTGGGGAGGAAGGCGGGCGCCCGGGTTAGTGGGGGAGGGGAAGCGCCGGGGCCTGGGACTCAGCGTGTGGCGTGTGCACGCGGGCAGCGGGCGGATGAACGGAGGCGCTGAAGTGAATGGAGTTGGGGGTGGACTGGAAACATCCCCAAACAGCACCGGCTGCGGCCGGCGGGGGCTGGGGCGGGGTGGGGTGGGGGGGAGTCCTGAGGCGCAGGCGCAGTCGGGGCACCAGTCCCGCTCCCTCCTCCTCTCCGTGCCTCTTTCTCCGCCCTGCTCCCCCCTAAACACACTTGCACACGGGCTCTCAAGGTGTTCTCCGCACAGCGGAAGATGGCGACAGACTGAGGGGGCATGGCCAGCGGGAGCCACGGGGCCGTGCCGCTCGGCTGCCGCCACAGCGGTGCGAACGAGAGGCGGAAACGAGAGGCGCACTAAGTAAAACCCGGTGTCCGCGTCCGGCGCCTGTGGCGCTGCCGGGAGCCAGGTGGCCCGCCCGAGCCGGAACTCCAGGAGCAGCCGGTGCGGAGCCAGAGCGGAGCCGGCCCGGGACTGGCCCCGGCGAACACCCGGAGCGCGAACGAAGCCCGAGGGGCCCGGCAGCGGACCGGTCGGCTGGCCTAGGAAGGCGCGAGCGAGGCAGGGAGCGGCGCGGAGCGGGCAGCGGGCGGACAGGCGGGAGCGGAGCGGCGCGGGGCGGGGCCCGCACGGCGGCGCTGAGGGGCGCAGAGCTGCGCCGAGCCGAGACGGCCGGTTTGGAGTGCGAGCCGGGCGGCCGCCGGCGCTGAGTGAAGTGGCGCGGAGCCGAGGGCAGCTGAGGGGCCCGACACTATGAGGAGTGCGGCGCCGCCGCCGCAGCCGCCACCGCCCCAGTGCCCCGCACCGCCCCCAACCGGGACGCCGGGCAGCGCCTAGCGGGCCGGGCGGCGGCGCCCGGGCTGAGAGCGACGGAGCGCGGGAGCGGCGCGGAGACGGCACCAGAGCGCCCCGCGACTCCGGCCTGAGCGGGGCACCGGGCCGGCCGGCCTGCCTCACCATGCAGCCCCCGAGGTAGAGCCTGGACGGCGCCGAGGAGCGCAGAGCGGCGCGCAGCCAGCCCGCCCGAGACGGCCGTCCGGCCTCGCGCCTGCCTACTCCCTCCAGCCCGGACCCCCCTGAAATATGTTCAGGGGCGCTTGGATGTGGCCCGGGAAAGACGCCGCCGCGCTGACTATCTGCTGCTGCTGCTGCTGCTGGGCTCCCAGGCCGAGCGACAAACCTTGCGCCGACTCCGAGCGGGCGCAGCGATGGCGACTGTCCCTGGCGTCCCTGCTCTTCTTCACCGTGCTGCTCGCTGACCATCTGTGGCTGTGCGCGGGGGCCCGGGCCCGGCCCCGGGCCAGGGAGCTGAGCAGCGCCATGCGGCCGCCCTGGGGGACCGGCCGAGAGCGGCCGCCGGTGCCTCCTCGCGCGGTGCTGCCGCTGCCGCTGCCGCTGCCGCTGCCGCCGCCGCCGCCGCAGCCCGGCGAGCCCAGCGCGCCCCCGGGCACCTGCGGCCCCAGATACAGCAACCTGACCAAAGCCGCCCCCGCCGCCGGCTCTCGGCCGGTCTGCGGCGGCGTCCCAGAGCCCACGGGGCTGGACGCAGCTTGCACCAAATTGCAATCTTTGCAGAGACTTTTCGAACCCACCACCCCGGCTCCCCCTCTGCGGCCCCCTGACTCCCCTTCCCGTGGCCCGGCCGAGTTCCCCTCCGCCAAAAAAAACTTGCTCAAAGGCCACTTTCGGAACTTCACTCTCTCCTTTTGCGATACCTACACGGTCTGGGACTTGCTGCTGGGCATGGACCGCCCCGACAGCCTGGACTGTAGCCTGGACACCCTGCTGGGGGACCTGCTAGCCGTGGTGGCCAGCCCGGGCTCCGGGGCCTGGGAGGCGTGTAGCAACTGTATCGAGGCATACCAGCGGCTGGACCGACACGCTCAGGAAAAATATGACGAGTTCGACCTCGTGCTGCATAAATACTTACAGGCGGAAGAGTACTCAATCCGGTCCTGCACGAAAGGCTGTAAGGTAAGGACTGGCTTCCGCAGCCACAACAGCCGCCCTGGGCAGCGGCAGCGGCAGCGTCAGTGGCAGCGGCAGCAGTGGGATGGGAAGAAAAAAGGAAGTCTCCCTTTCTACCCACCCCACCACTCCCACCGTGCCCAGTGCAGCACTAACCAGTGCCACCCTGGGACCCTCCCTAGTCAAGGGGCCTCAGGGATTCAGGTCAGGTAACCACCTGGCCAACTTCTATTAATTCCGGGTTTGGGCACCTTAGGCCTGGGGCTTCCTGGAGACCTGCCCCCTCATGAGTGGGGAGGGGCCACGGGGCCCTGGGCTGACAATGAGGTGGCAAGAGGGATTGTGCTCCCCCCAGCCTCCATCCTCAGCCAGCCATGCCCCCCTCCTTTCCGAAGCTGGAATTGAACGTCCTGGGACTGGCTGGTACAGGGGGAAGGCCAAAGACGGGAGGAAGAATATTTGGCAACCAAACCCTCACCCTTTGGCTTCTGCCAGTGGCTGAGAGGAGGAGCACTCCTGGTGGTGGGACACACCAAACTCTTGACCTTACGTGACCTGAGGTGGCTGGCCAGAGCCGAGGCAGGTCAACCCCAGGGGGTGCCTGTCTTCTCCCAAGGAAGTCACCTGCAGGCTCTACTCCCCTGACAAAGGAAGGAGCTGGGAACAGGGAACAGCGACTGGTGGGAAGGCCACTGAAGGTTGGTGCATTCTCATACAAAACTCCTAGTGCCTTCCCAGCACCCCAGGGTGACAGTGGAGGGAAAACTGGCTTTCTAGCTGCTGGGGATAGGTATCCAGAGGAGAGGCGAGGCAGCTGCAGAACAGGCCCGCCTAGGGAAGAGCCGAGTGTTAAACTTCTTGATCCTCGGCGGGGTTGCTCTGGACAGTTAGGTGGGTGAGGGCTGCAAACATTTGGGACTTGATGCTACTGCCCTGCTCACCCGGCCTGGCCAGGTGACCTGCCTTTGGGAGGAAAGAACAGCAAGGTCAAAGGGTCAAATGACAAGGAGACTGGGAGGGGTGGTGACCTCACACATCCTCGAGCTGGGGCCAAGAGCTGGAGAGTGAGACAGTTGCTTTCTAGCCTAGATCGTCTCCCTCCAAGACTTTGGGGAGGGGCAGAAAGTGCCCTTTTCCATCCAGCATGGCCCTTGTGGACTTCTGCAGGGCTTCCATGCTTTTGGCGGGTTCCCTAGGGATTGGGGGCAGAGGGTTGGGCAGGAAAGGGGTAGTTCCTCGCTCCTGACTTCACTTTCTCCTTCTCCTTTTTCCTGCTCTCGTAACCTAGCAGTCTCCCTCCCGCCTCCCTCAGCCTCAGCTGACTCACTGCCTCACTCACACTACCAAATGAGATATTCCACTTCTTAAAGGTGTACAAGCAGATAGACACACACACTGCCATACACCATCACCACCACCCTGGGCAAAGTCACATAGACATGCAGAGAGGTCATCACACCCACAAACAGTGTCACAGAAGCAGATGCCGTGTCACACACACGCACATCTCCCCATGGTGTCAGAGACACGCAGGCAGAAGTACTGTCACATGAAGAAGGACACATTTTGTCTTAATAGAGACACATACCCTTGATGTCAGCCACGGACACATACACTCAGTGGGAGCAGAGAGACAGGGTCCACAAGCAGATGGAATCGAGGATGTCTGTTTTTTGTGGCCCTCCCTTCAACCCCATGGCCCTGTTTTTTGTTTGTTTGTTTGTTTGTTTGTTTTGTTTTTTTCCTCAATCACCAGTATGGATGAGAGGCACACCACAACTTCCCCACGGGGTTTTCTCCATGTTGTAGTCGATTCCGATTTCTGTCTGGACCTGAACTAAATACAAATCTCTCATGTTGACTGTTTTACCAAGCAGTGTGACGTAGAAGAAATATATCTGATCTCTCTGATTCAGGAGGCCTTATCACCTCTACCTCTTGTAAGTGGTATGACCTTGGGCAAGTCACTTCACTTTTGTAAGCTTTCATTTCCTCATTTGTAAAACAGGGATCGTCATCCTTGCTCTGCCCACATCCTGGGTCTTTTGTGGGGAGAAGGTGCAGATGTATTTTGTAATAAGAATATAACATCTGACATTAATGTAATGCTTAGGGTTTTTCCGCCCCTCTCGTGTATGTTATGAGATCAAGGAGGCTGGTGATACTAACACCATTACTCCCGTTTTACAGATGAGGAAATTTAGGTGCAAGGGGATCAAACGGTTTGCCCTAAGGTCACTCAGATAATGAGCAGGAGTGCCAGGACTCCAGCCCACCTGTTTTGGTGCTAAGCTGGTGCTTTTGCCATGGCCTCACATCAAGTTCCTGATGGCCCTCCCTCCTCTCCTTTGTCTTCTTGTCTGTCTCTCTCCAGCAAACCAGCGAACTCCTCCTGCTCTCTTGCTGCCTGCTGTGCCGGCAGAAGGGCAGTGCCAGCTCCACAGCTCTCTTCCTGCCTTTCCCACCCCTTGTCCAATGCTCTCTCCCTCAACTGAGGCCAGACCCACCTAGCTCTCGAATCCAGCTGTATGATGGGTACTAAGGGAAAAGACAACCTTGCTACCCTTCTTGGACTGTAGGCTCCTCTCTCCTCAGCCCCTCACCCCACCTCCCTGGCAGGCCTTAGTTGCCATTCCCCAACCCTGTTCCTGGGCTCCAAGCCCTCCTGTCCAGTCCCCACTCCAAATGGGATCCCTGGGAGATGATGCCCCACCCTCAGAGCTTCTCCAGAGTGGAGAGCCCACAGCCCCAGGCCAGGATGAAGACGCTTTCTCTACTTCTGGAAACCAAGCTGGGAACCTCTGTTCCAGAGCCAGGTGACCCCCTGTCCCCAGGGCCCTGTCCTGAGTGCATCAGTTAGCTCTTCCCTGGGTGGCCCCCAAAACCCTGTTCTCTGCCTTTGCAATATCTGCCCCTGTTTCAGGCCACACAGGGCCCCACGAATCATACCTGTCCTCGCTGCTGCCAGTGACACCTCCCAATTTAGTACCAGCTGCAACATTTCCTTAATGTGTGACTGACTTCCTCTCACACAGCAGGGCAATGTTAACTTAGGCAGGCCGATGCCCTTCCCCGCCCTGGCCTCTCCCAGCTCCTAGGGTCATGCCTCATCTCTCTCTTATCTCCCTGTGCATCCCCCCAAGCCCTGTTTCCTCCAACCCCCACCCCACTCTCTTGGACCTAGCTAGGGTTACTGGACAACCGCCTCACTCCCCCATGCCTCTGCAGCCTCCCAGTTCTGCCACGCTTCTGCCTTTCTGATTGCCTCTTCCCCCACCTCTCTCTTTCCTCCTCTCTCTTCAGAACATTCAGACTAGGGGGAGTGATGGAGATGGGGGCAAAATCCTGACTTCTCTCAAAGCTATTGATCTGAGAGGGAATAGAGGCCCAAGGGAGGGACAGTTCTTAGCTCTTTCACCAGCCATAGGGTTGCATTAGTAAAGATGAGTACCGGGGAAAGATGTGATCGTTCTGCTCTACTCCAGACAGACCCAAGCACACCTGGCAGACAGTATGTTTGATTTTGGGTCTCACACTGACTGGGCTGAGGAGGAGGCAGGAACCCATGTTCTTCTGGAGAGAGTAGAAGGAGGTGTCTCACTTGGAGAAGAGGCGACTCAGGCAGACATGCTGTCTGACGTCACACCTCAGAAGAGTTGACATGGTATACATGAAGAAGCATGACCTCCGTAGCCCCAAAGGGCTTTTGTAGTTAGAAAGTCCTAGGTTAAAACGTAGTTCTTTTATTTATTACCTGTGTAACCTTGAGCTAAGGACGTCAACTCTCTGAGCCTCACTTTTTCTCACCTGTAAAATGGGGCTAATTCATTGTAACAGTCCTGCGAGGTCATTATTAATGAGAAGAGTCTTTACAGTACCTAGACCTGCCATAGCAGAGTTGCTCAGTTTCTTCCTTTCAAAAAAGGAACAGACTGCCTTAGGAGGAAGTGAGTTCCTCCTCCCAGGAAGTATCTGGCCCGGTACAGGTGGACCCCTGGGGAAAATGCCATGGAGGCAACTCTAACACCAGATTTTGAGCAGAGTTGGACCGGGTGACCTTTGAGGTCTATTTCTGCCTGGATTTTAGGCCTGTGAGCAAAGCTTGCTCCTTGAACAGCAGCACTGGATGGGGAGGGCTGGGGAAGGAGGTTGGTCCTAACACCCACACAAAGAGAGGGGGTGGGGGGCTGCCAGAGCCAGCGCCTTGCCTTCTGCCCGTACCCGCTGGGGCCCTGCTCTTCCTCCACTCCGGCTGGCAGCTGTTTCTGCCTCACTGCCTTCCTCTCTCCTCCCACCTGCCACAGCTTTCCTGCCAAGCAGGACTCCTTGCTAACACTGGGTATGAGGGGTGCTGAGAGCAGGGAGCTCAGGGCACTGGGTAAAGGGCAGGAGCCCCAAGTTGGCCAGTGGTCTCTGTTACCATCACACAGGCTTGCAGTCAGGGAGCAGTGCCCCACAGGCAGCCTCCCTGACCCAGGGCTCTTAGAGCCAGAGAGGTGCCCTGGTCCCTGTTTGGGGGTAGAGGAAGGGGCAGGCTGTCAATAAACAGCCTCTTGGGAGCCATGGAAAACCCTGCCCTGGGAGAGGGGCCTCCAGATCCACAGAAGCTCATCTCGTCACCAAGGAATGTGAGCATGGGGTTCTGGGAAGGAGCAGGAACCAGGAATCCTGGAGCAGGGACAGAGAGGAGGCAATGTTTATAGCTAGGACAAGGACACAGTGAATTAAGACTGGGAGTGGGAAAGTGGCCTTATGCTGCTCACACCTTTCCAGACCCTTCACGCCCACTCTGACCTGCCCCAACTCCAACCCCCATATTCTTCCCACATGTTAGCTCACACCCAACATGCCTATCCACTTTCCAATGACCCTACAACCTTCCCAATCTTCTACTTATCACCCTAGGCTTTTCCCAAGTCACACCCACGCCTTACTTCCTCTACCTATAGTCCTCCAACCCCTGCCCCTCCTGACAGTGACCTCTACCCCCTTTTACCCCAACTCTGGACCTCACTCCCCACCTCCTTCCTGTCAACAGTCAGCCCCTCACATTCCACCTTACTCCCCCTATTCCCATCTCCCACCTGACACCCCGCCCAAACCTTTACTCCAAGATCCCATACCCTCTTCTGGCCCGCATGCCCCTTGGGTGTTGCATCACTCACACTCCACTCACACTTTACCTCCCTTTTCCCCATCCCTTGTCTTGCTCCCTTTCATCTTCTGGTCCTGTCTTCTGCCCTCTTTCCTCCTGCCTCCCCCTCTCCCTGTCTACTCTCTTTCTCCCACTTCCCTTCTCTCCTTACCATTCAGGGTAGACATGTACATGTGTGCATGCACACACAGACACACATCCCCCAGTCTTCTTCATGGCTACTTCCCATCCTTCCCGCAGGCTGGTGCCTGACTACTACAGTCACCATAGCAACGGGAACCTCCAGGAAGGATACACTGGTATCTCCTGAAGGTGGGGGTTGGGGGAGTTAGGTGGAGAAAGGGAGCTAACAGCCTCCCACCCATTACCATGGTCTGGCAGGAAAAGTCTTCTGAACATGGTGAAGGTGGAAGTGAAGAGAGGGAAGACAGTGGGTGGGACCAAGATCAAAGGAGGGTCAAGAATCTCCCAACACATCGTAAGCATGAGAGGGTGCTTCGAAGCCATGCAGGTGCATGCTGGTCCCCTCTGGATATGTCAGTACCCTAAGGAAAGGGTATACCCACTTTTTTACATGTGGGGAGGGACATCGGCTAACACCTCAGACTCAGGGGTGGGAGTGTGTCCTAGAAAAACTTCTCCTTCGGGGCAGTTCTTCTGTGCCCCCACCCTCTGAGGCTGTTTACCTGCTGTGTGCCCGTGCAGACTGGGCATCAAACCTGCCCTTCCCAGCTCATTTCTCAACCACATGTGGATTCCAGCTGCTAGTGTTAGCTGAAAGCCAGGGGTGGCCCCTGCTTCTGGGGGTCTGGACAAATCTGGACCACTACAAGCACCATTCTCCAATGCTGCCCTGGTAGGTCTCTGGGGAATGGGTATGTTTGCATTTTGCGTGATTACAAGCACACAGACCAGAGTGTGTGCAAGAGGCCAGGGATGCTGGACCAGCCTTTTCTCCCTGGGCATAAAAGTGGGTTCAGTAAAGCCTGAATTTTTGATACTGTGAGCCAGATAGGTGCTTAGAGGGGAGAGCAAGGGCACCAGGCGAGCTGCAGCTGGCTCTGGAGAGGGAAGGAGTTACTACGGAGTGACAGGGACTGCCAGGGCCAAAGCTCCTGCTGGAATGCATTCTGGGGAAAGTAGCTGGAACCTGAGCCACAAGTCTATGGGCCAGAAGATGAGGCCAACTGGCTGCAAAGATGAAAGAGCTAAGAAAGGGGAAGGAAAGAAGAAAATTGTGAGCCTTTGAGTGCCTAGGAGATGCCAGGGGCTTTATATATGTTCATGAACTCATTCAATCCTGGCAGTCATCCTAGCAGGCAGGCACTATCATCATTCCCATTTTACACACGAGACAACTGAGGCTCTGAGGTGAAGTGACCTTCCCAGGCCACGTAGCAAAAGGACTGGCATACAAACCTAGGTCTGTCTGTTCTTTCTCCAGTGCACAGATGCATGAAGAAAATGCTAATAATCTCCTCCAGCTGTCAGAGGTAGTGCCCAGCTGGCTACTGAGAGGCTGGGCTGAGAAGCTGGACGGACTGAAAGGGAGGCCCAACAGAGCCTACTGGCAGCTTAGAGGTCCTCTGGAGTGGCCCAGATCCAAACTGAGGACCCACCAACATCCTCTTTGTTCAATATCCCAGTCTCTTGTCCTTGAATCCAGTGACAATCACTGTTACCTTCCTGGAATAGCAACAAGAGAATGGGCACAAGGAAGGAACTGTAAAGGAGACAGGAGGACCTGGGCTCCTCTCGCCTGGAGGGAAGGTATCTCTGTTATATTCTCAGCCGCAATCTGCTGGAGGGATCAAGCAGAGCAAGAGGGGAGAAGGTGCAGAATATTAACCTAAGTTAGTCCCTAAGCAGGCCTAATGCAGGCCTGAGACCCTGGCCTCCACATCCACTGCACCTCAACATGTGCAATTTCTCCATATCCTTGCCCATGCTGGTAGAGCTGGAAGGGAAAACGACTGCAGTAAGACTGTCGCCCCAGAGTCCGCTGAGGCCTGGCATGGGCTTTGGATGCCCAGTTCTCATGCAAGGGTTTTGGTGAGCCCCTAACCTTGAATACCTAGGCTTTTTTTGGGGATTGAAGGAAGTGCCAACCCACCAAATTCTGCCAGAAGAGGGGCATTTGGTGGCGGTGGGTGTTACCAATGTTCCCTGTCTTACTTGGTTTTAAGAAGATAGCATGGCTACCTGGCTGATCTGTGAAAGGTGAGCTTGTCTGTTTAGTGTTGAACTCATTAAAACTTCCAACCGAGTTAATCTCTTAGAATTATTATAGTCTCAGAATCTTACAATAATATCTTTTTTTTTTTTTCCAGTTAACCAAAAAGGTCTTGGAGAAATTTTGGAAAGTAGAAGTATAAAAGGAAAAAAGTCCCAGAGCACTTAGTCTTTTTTTTTCCTGTGGTAAAATATACATAACATAAAATTGACCATTTCAACCATTTTTAAGTGTACAATTCAGTGGAATTAAGCACATTTGCAGTATTGTACAATCATCACCACTATCTGTTTCTGAAACGTTTCCATCCTCCCAAACGGAAACTCTGTGCCCATTAAACAGTAACTCCCAGCTGGGCGCAGTAGCTCATGCCTGTAATCCCAGCACTTTTGGAGGTCGAGCTGAGCAGATCACCTGAGGTCAGGAGTTCGAGACCAGCCTGGCCAACATGGCAAAACCCCAGCTCTACTAAAAATACAAAACAGCCAGGCATGGTGGTGCACACCTGTAATCCCAGCTACTCAGGAGGCTGAGACAGGAGAGTCACTTGAACTCTGGAGGTGGAGGTTGCCATGAGCTGAGATTGCGTCGCTGCACTCCAGCCTGGGTGACGAAGTGAGACACTGTCTCAAAAAATAAAAAAAAATTAAAAAAAAATAACTCCCCATTCTTCCCCCCTTCCAACCCCTGGTAAGCGTTATTCTACTTTCTGTCTCTAGGAATTTGAGTAGGTACTTCATATAAGTGGAGTCATACACTATTTGTCCTTTTGTGTCCAGCTTACTTCATTTAGCATAATGTGTTCAAGGTTCATCCGTGTTGCAGTATGCACCAGTACTTCATTCCTTTTTATGGCTAATAGTCCATTGTATATCTATGACATATTTTGTTTATCCATTCATTTGTTGGTGGGCGTTTGGGTTATTTCCACTTTTTGGCTATTGTAAATAATGCTGCTATAAACATTGAACATTGGTGTACAGGTATCCTTTGCATCCCTGCTTTCATTTCTTTTGGGTTTATATTAATGCCTAGGAGTAGAATTGCCAGATCATATGGCAATTCTATGTTTAACTTTTTGAGGAACTGCCATCCTGTTTTCCACAATGGCTGTACCATTTTACATTATATTACATTTTATGTTATACATTCTGCACCATTTTATATACATAACAGCAATACACAAGAGTTCCAGTTTCTGCACATCCTTGTCAACACTTGTTATTTTTGAAGTGTTTTCGATAATAGCCATCTTGATATGTGTTACTGTATTTTTACATAGTTGAAATCATAGTGTTTTTTACCCTGCTCTTTTAAGCTTGTTACACTATCTTTTTATATAATTAAATATTCATAAACATCATTCTTGATGAGTGTACAACATTCCATCATGTGAATGTAATGTATTTAACTAGTCCCCATTGACATCTATGTTACTTCCAACATTTTACTATTATAAATAATACTGTGATGATATTCTTTGTTCATAAATCTGTTTCAGAACTACGATTCTTTTTTACTAATAAATGCTATCTCAGTCATTTTTTCTTATTTCTCTACTTTGCTGAATTTTTAAAAATCACAAAATAGTGCATGCTCTTTGTACCAAATCTAACAGTACAGTGGTTTATAAAGAAAGCATTAATGATCCTCCTATTAGCTCCCCTCCCAATCCCACTGCCTGAGGTCCCTGATGTTAACAATATGGAGTGTGTTCTCCTACCCCTCTGTCCAGGCTTACATAAACGTCTACACACAAAATGACTTTTTCTTTCCTTTTGCATACAAATGGGAGCATAGACATTAATTCTGCAAGATGAAGTTTCAGAGCTAGACTTACAGAATCAAAGAGTATTAACCTTTTTGAGGCTCTTGACATACATTACCAACTTTCTTTCAAATTACTGGGTTATTCTAGTTTATACCCTCACCAAAAGTGTGAGACTAATGCAGCACACTTTTCCAGTATTGGCTATCACATCTTTAAAGCTTTACTAATTTGGTAGTTGAAAAATGGTACAGCATTGGCTTTTCATTTGCATTCCTTAGGTCAGATGTTTGTTTTTCTTGTTTATAGGCCATTTGTCTTGCCTGCTTTGTGAATTGTCTTTTTCATGTTTTCTGTTTCCCTTACTGATTTGTACGTGCTTTTTTGTATGTATTAATGATATTAACCTTTTTCTAATCACATTTGTGGCAGATTTTTTTCATTTGTTATTTGCACCATAGAGCTGAGAGGAGGGAATGGAAAGGAAGAGAACCATCCCACAAACTTTGTGTCCTTTATCTTACTTAATTCTTGCATCTGCCTTATGAAGTACATATATATTATTCCCATTTTACAGAGGAGAAGACAGGCTCAGAGAGGTTAAATGGCTAGCTTAAGGTCATCCAGCTAGTAAGAGTTGGAGCTGGGATTTGAACCCACGTCAAATCCAGGGATTTGAATGGCAGCAGACAATGGCACCACCCAGTCTTTGCTGGTGTAATTATACTATCGGTAAAGCTTTGTGTGGTAAAGCTTCGTGCTAGTTCCTTAACAGGCATCATTTACAGAAAAGTAAGGGTACGTAATTTTATTATCTCCATTTTACAGATGAGGAAAGTGTGGATCAGGGAAGTCCAGTAACTTGCCTGAGGTTTTATAAGCAGTATGAGCAGACCTAGGGTTTGGGTTTGGATGGCATGACTGTTTGAGTTTAAAGATGTTTGACCCTGTCTTCCCACTGTATTTGCTTACTCCCTAGGCATCAACTTCTTGGATCCAACTTGAGGCCCAGGAAGGAAAAATACCTTTCTCACAGTCACCAGAAAGTTAGTGGCTGAGTCCCTGTCTCCCTACAGGAGGTGACTTGTCCAAATTCACACAGTTGGTGGCAGAGCCAGAATCTGAAGCCAGCTCTAACTGTCTGTCTAACTAGAGCAGGGGCTTCTCAATGAAGAGAATTTGTGGAATATGCTGGGGAGAAGGAGTTGGGGAGAAAGTGGAGTGCATAGATACCCTGAGACTTTTCTGAAGGAATGGACTCTGGCATTGGAGTCTTCCAGGGTGAGGCTACTCTAGAAGCCCCCAGATGGTAGGACCTGGGACAGGAGAACTCACGTTCTGAGGCAAGAAAATCTTTCTTCTGAAGACAGCTGCCTTCCCTTCACCAATTGTTAAGATTAAAACAGGAAAAGTGAGCCTTCGGCTCTGGGTAGGAAGCTGATGGGTGCTGAAGAAGCAAAGCAGTGTTTGCCTCTTTTTAACACCTCCATCTCCCAGGGTGTGTGCGTGTGTACGTGTATGTGTGCATATGTGTGTGTGTGTGTGTGTGTTGAGGAAAGAGAGAAAGGAATGCTTTGATTGTGGAATGGAAATGATCATTCGTGGCACCTAATATCCAAATGCTATTCCACCCACATCTACTTACAAAGAAAACTTTACTCATATGGAGAATGGACTACACAGACTGATTTTTACAGAGTCGCCCCTCCCATCCAGACCTACAAATCTCTCCCTAATTTGATGTGAAATTATGTCAAAACAAGATTTGTTTGAGTCCACAGGCTTCAGCGGTTGTAATGAATTGAAGGGGACCATCCCAAGGGCAATATGAGTATAAAAGTTTGGACACCGAAGTCCAGATTAACCTGACTTCAACTTCCAGTTCAAAATCTGTCTTCTCTGTAGAATAGCTGTTGAGAACTTGAACATATTCTTTAATCTCTATTGGAATCTCACTTTCCTCACCTTTGGAACTAAAAAATAGGGTTATTATGAGGCTTAAATGCCATGAAGCATGCTAATCTCTTAAGAGCACAGTGCCTGTGAGATGGAAAGTGCTCAAGACAGGCTAGCCACATTGTTATTATTAGTATTGACTGTGGACCTTGGACAAATTATTTAAACTCTTTGGTCCTCCCTGTCCTCATCTGTAAAGATGTGTCTCTACCTCAAGGGATGGTTGTGAGGTTTCAGTGAGTTAAGAAATGTCAGGGTCAGGTGATTAGAACAGAGCCTGGCATATAGTAAGCACTTAATAAATGGTAGCTATTATTATTCTCTCCTTAATTAGGTGTGTTTAATCCAAATGACTGCTTAATATCTAATTGAGATTGGCAACACTGGGGCGGGCTACTTAGGAGTAGGGAAAGGTAATTTGTGAGCAGGAGGTGAAGTATCTGGGGTGGGAGATGACGAGCCAGAGGATTCTAGTGAGGGAAAGCACAAGGATATGCTTAGATGGGGGAGTAAAGAGGCAGAGAGGGAGATGGAAAGACTCCAAAGCCCTTGATTTACCTCATCACTAAAGACCAAGCACAGCTCACAGTCATCTTTGATCACATCTCTGTTCTCTCCAGCCTCTCATCTTTCTGGCAAGGCACAGCATTTGGAGGAGGAGGTAAAGATCTGTCTTTAGTGATCCCTGGAGAAGGCTGGAGATTGCTGCCTGGGCCTGGGCCCGGGCCCAGGTATAGCTGTATGTGGCAAACAGGTGTGCCTGGGAAGGGGAAGTGTGTGCAGCTCAAGGGAACCTATGGCTGTCACTGTCACACTGGCACCATTCCCATGGTAATCTGCACAACCATTGTGCACAGAAGCTCCCAAAGATCCCCTCCTCTCATCTTAGTCCTCTGTGTGGCTGTGGGACCCCTCATTAGCTCCGTTGTCCTGATAAATTTACCGTGGTCCAGACAGTGATGATGGAGTAGATGATCCAGGGCAGGGCAGTGCAGGGCCTGGGGCTCTGCAGCAGGTTCAGTGTGGGCTGAGTCTGGCAAGGTTGGTCAGATCAGGTCTTGGAGATTTTTTTTTTTGTTTTTGAGGTTTGTGGCTGCAAAGCAGTTTGTTTTTATTTAAAATTCAGTTTATCAAAGTACTGTATCTTCATAATTTTAAATGGCATGTATAAGCTATATACATATACACACATATATATGTGTACACACACACACACCTCAAGCCTCACTCTTCAGAGTCAAACACTTGAGACACTCTTGACTGTTTCTTCTGATATTTACCTCAATATTTCTAAATGGTATGCTAATATTGCTATTTCTTGTTTTTTCTGTTTTAAATATTTGTGTATACACACACATATAGATAGATATTCACACATACACATATCTACACCTGTGTGTATATATCTCATTTATATGTATCCTTGTAGCTTATAAAGCTTTTAAATTCTATATATAAAATGTCTGTTAAATGACATATATAGATCTCAATGTTTATCATTAAAACAGTAGCCCTCTACTCCACCCCGAGCCTAAATCTTAAGAATTAAATACTTCCAACTCTCTTAGCTGTTTTCTTCTGATATTTACCTCCACATTTCTAAATGCCATGTCAATATTCTATTTCCCAATTTTTCTCTTTTAAATATCTGTTGACTTTTAAAATGTGATTAGAGGAAGATTTAGTTCTTTTACTCCCAGCAGCACTTAACATACACACATGCTTCCCCTCCCCTCATACATTCAGTATTGGCAAATCAAAATTTCTGGTTTTAACAATATTCCAGTTTATATTACTAGAATTACAAATATTGTTCACAGCTGAGTTATGTAGAATACTGTGATTATGTTTCCTTCCTTGGTCATCTTGTTTGCATGGAGTTAATAATTGCCTCTTGTTTTTTGTTTGCTTAGTTTTCTCATTTTTTGCTGATACATTCCCAGTTTCTTTATCAGAACTATAAAATCTCACACAAACACTTTCATAACCCATTATTTTCACTTTTTTTCTTGGAGCTCTCCACCTTGCTCTAGTTGCTAGAGGTTTGGTTTTCAAGTACTTGTCAAGTACCTCCATGTGTATACCTCCTCCACTTATATACCCACCTCCATGTGAGGCCCTGAGGACAGGGGACAGATGAGTAAGATACAGTCTGTCCTTGGTGAATCTACAGTCTCATGAGTGTATAATTTATAGAAATGTCTTACCAGAAGGCTCTGTGTTAAGACTGATCTAGGCTGTCCCTTTGGTCCCACACTCAGGCAGCCCTCCTCTTCTTTGTTTCCCATGAGTTACCAGAATGTGATACAGTCCCCCAAAGAGCAAATGTGACCCTAGACGGCATTAACAAAAAGTTTCTAGGACAGGAGGGCTGATACCTCTACTTCACGTTGTGTTGATAAATCCTATCCGGGGATTGTGTGTAGTTGCAAAGGACATGGAAATACAGGGACTCATCTGAATGTGAACAACCAGGCTAAGAGAGGACTGGAAACCACATCTTTTGAAATAGTTGAAAAAAACATTGGGGATGTTTGGCTTCTTGAAAGAGTAGTCTACACATAGCTATCTTCGATTTTATTTCCTCACATTTCCTTTTCAATTTTCTACAGGCTGGTTTCTGCCCCCACTGCTCCACTGAAACTGCTCTCACCATAATGAGACTGCCTCTTAATTCCCCAAACCACTGTGTTCCCATCTAAATCCTTATCTGCTGGCCACTCCCTATTCTTTGAAATTCTCTCCTCCCTTAATTGGCAGAATGCCTCTCTGCTGTTTCTCCTCCGGTCTGTTGAGCCACTCCTCCATCTTCATCTGATTCTTTTCCTCCATCTGCCCCTTAAATGTTAGTTTTTCTAGGGATCTGTTGATCCCTTTCTCTATCTACTCTCCCTAGGCAATGCCATCCACTTTCTAGGCTTCCACAATTGCTTACGCAGCCAGGGTGATCTAGGTTATGCTCTGGTAACAAACAACCGCCAAATATCTGAGGTTTAGCACAACAAATGGTTACTTCTTTCTCATGATACATGTCTGAAACAGGTCATCAGGGAACATCGGCTCATGATAGTCACCAAAGACCCAGCATGGTAGAGAATCCAACATAACACTGCTTCCACAGTCAGCATCAGAGGGAGGAGAATGTGGCACATCATACATTTGCTCTTAAAACTTCTCCCCAGAAGTGACTCATGTCACCTCAACTCACACTTCATTGACCAAAGCAAGTCATATGGCCATGCCTAACTTCAGAGGATGTGGGAAAGTGTAGTCCTACTATGTTCCTGATGACTAAGTCCCTAGCCCCTGATAACTTCCAAGCCTTTATGCAGACCCTCCTTCTGAGCTGACTACTGTGTCCAGCTGCCTCCTCAGCATTTCCACCTGGCTGACTCACATATACCTCAAAGTCAACATGACCCCAAACTGAATTTATCGCCTTCACCCCCAACTCTGTGCCTCCTGTTTTCCCTGCCTTAATAAATGAAACTATTCATCCAGCTACCCAAGCCAGAAGCTTGGTCGTCATCCTGGATCTCTCCCTCTCTCTCATTCCCCACATCCTCAAGTAATCCTGGTGATTCTACCTCTTTAACATCTCTTCCCACATCCACCCCCTCCTCCCTATTTCTCAATTCTGCCGCTGTTGCCTTAGTCGGGGTCCTCATAACCTCTCACTCTCTCACTCAGACTGTTGGAATTGTCTCGTAACTGGTCTCCATGCCTCCAGTCTTGATGCCTATACTCCATCATCCACACTTTCAGACAGAAGTCTGAAAAGTTAGTCATGTGAGGGGCAAGCGATCTTTAAGTAGGCAATTATTTGAAACCTATTAAAGGCTCTCCATTGCCTGTAGGATGAAGCCCAGCTCCTTGTCAGCTTCCAGAGCATATCATAACCATGGCCATGGCCTTCTTCTGCAACCTCATCTCCCATTGTGTCCCACTTTGCACCCTCTAACTATGCTGAACTACCTACAGTCTCTAAACTCAACACTTCCAGGCCTTTATGCCTGCTCATTTCTTTGCTTGAAGTGTACTTACTCTTTCCATATTCCACCTAGTTACCTTCTACTCATTTTTTTTTTCAATTCCTAACTCAACCCTCTCCCACATGGAGATGTTTTCCTGTCCTTCAGCCCTCAAAACACAGTTGATCACTCCACCCTTAATGCTACTACTGTACCAAGGAGATACAATGCTTCTTGACTTACAGTGGGGTTACACCCTGGGAAACCCATTGTAAGTTGAGAATATCGTAAGTTGAAAATGCATTTAATACACTCAACCTACCAAACATCATAGCTTAGCCTAGCCTACCTCAGATGTGCTCAGAGCACTTACACTAGCCTACAATTAGGCAAAATAATCCAACACAAAGTGTATTTTATAATAAAGTGTTGAATGTATCATGTAATTTATTGAATACTGTACTGAAAGTGAAAAACAGAATGGTTGTATGGGTACTTGAAGTATCATTTCCACTGAATATATATTGCTTTCTCACTATGGTTAACATTGAAAAAGTGTAAGTTTCCCCATCATAAGTTGGGAACTGTCTGTGCTACCTATCACAGTGACTTCAAATGATTGATTCATATAATTGTCTCCCCTGCTCCTTGAAGACAGGAATCTTGTCTTACTCATCTCTATTATCTGTAGTTCCCAGTACAGTGCCAGGCACTCAGAAGATGTTCATGAAATGTTCGCATGGACAAATAATGAGAAAACCAGACTCGGAGAAGTCTAAAAATACCTGCAGGGTTGGCACGGGGGACAGGAAGGTAGCTGTTCCATATGGCACCAGAAGAGTTAGTAAGAGCCGCGAGTGAAGCCACAAGGAGGAATTAGTTCAAAAGAAGGAAGAACTTCTGTAACTGCTAGAGTTATCTGAAGATATGGGCTGCCCTAGGACAGCATGACCCCCTGTGACAAGGCTTACAATCAGAAACTGGATAAGCACTTGGCAGTGATGTTGGAGTGGAAATTCCAACAGCAGATAGGGCAGTGTTGTGATGGTTCTCATGGTCCCTTCTATTCTGGAACAGTCATGAACCTGACTCCTCTACTCACCTGATTGACATGGATTATCTAGGCCCCTTCAGAGCTGCTCCTACATTAGGGACACTGTTTCTCCACTGGACCAACCGTGTCCAGGCTGGGCCCATCCAGCCGCTGGCCTTTGAGCAGATGGCGGGAGAGCTTTCTGGAAATGTGCTGGCTCTAGGTTCTCACCCTCTTCTCCAGCCATCTCCCCTGCCTTTCCTTCAGGCCAGGCCACTTTGACTCATGATTGCTTAGTCTGAGAAGCAGGACAGCTGTTGCTTATTTTTTAGAGCCACTTAAGTAGAGCCCTATCATCCACCTGGATTTGCCCTTTAATGCCTCTAATCCCAGTTTGATTCTACCAATCCCAACGAACTACTTTCCCCAGAGTTACGTCTATGATCTCCTTCCTCTGGTTGAGGAGACTGACTCCGACCTAACCCTGTTCTGATCCAATACTTTGAAAGCCCCGAGTCAGGACTAGGAGCACTTGGCTCTTTTCAGACCCTGCCCGAGGGGGTCCCTCACACACTTCTCTGTGTGCTCATGGATGCGGTACAAAGAGGCATCAGGTTAGCAATCAGGTTGCCTCCCTTCGAATCATGGCTTATAGTTGATTGCTTCCATGCCTCTGACTTGGCTAAGTCGACCCTCTTCTTTGGGCCTCAGTTTCCCTATGGGTAAAATCTGGGAGCGGAGTTTACTGTGGTGTCTGTGCACAGTGGATATCATCCCCATATGTAGCTCACATTGCTGCTTTGCCTCCACAGGCTGTGCGGCTGCAGCTCCAGCTGCTGGTCAAGGGCCCCAGGGGTACATTAGGAAGACAAGCAGCCCTGGAGAGAAGGCCTATAGGGAGGATTTGGATGGGGAAACAGGCCCCAGGGAGGGAAGCAAGTTAGAATCCAAGAAGGAAACTGCTTAACTTCCTGGTTGGCAAGAACTAAAGCTCTCCTCCCCGGAGGGCTTTTCAGCCCCAGAACCAAGGAGCTTGGGATGGCCTCCACTTTCTAAACTTTCTGGTCCTGAGTCCTGGCTTTGGGACGTAAAAGTCTTCTTTCTAGAGGAGAGTAGGGATGAGGATGCCACGGCCAGGGCTGCAAGCCTCAGAGCCGGAGGGTAAGGCTCTCTGGATCCTCCTTAGACTGGCAACTGCAGAGCCCAGGACGGGTGGTGACCCCTCTCATCTTGGCCCTCCCATTTCAGGAGTGCTCTGCAGCCCAGCTGGGAGGAGGGATGGGACAGCCTTCGCAGCTTCCTTTTTGGGTTAATTGGTGTTCCCTCTAGTTATTCCCTGCTTCCTTCCCCTCCCAGTTCCCATAGCAACTGGGCTGTAGCAGCCAGAACTTGATTGAGCCCAGCAGTGGCCCAACTGAGGTGGGGAAAGGAGGGCACCGCCAGGTCAATGCTTCCCACCCCCCCCCACCCCCCACCACTGCCATCTCAAGGGTTCAGGATGGTTAAGCTCAGAGGACGGGACATAATTGGAAAGCCTTTTATGCCAGGGCTAGAGTTTGAAGAGCCTAACACGCCAGAGCAGGTCTGGTTCTCCTCAGCTCTCCTCCCCTCCCCACGCCCTGTGTCCTGCCTCTCAAATTTTGGATTCACTGTTGCTGGTAGGATTGTTCAGTAGGAAGAACCCTGGAGTGGAGGTGGGAAGCCAGGTTTCCAGTTCCTCCCAAACCGATGGTTCTCAACTGTGGCTGCATACTAAAATTGCCTGAGGTATTTTGAAAAACTACAGATGTGTAGGCTCCACCCACAAGGATTCTGACTTAGTTGGTCTGGGTGTGATGTGAGCCAGACAGGAGTATTTGTGTGTGTGTGTGTGTGGTTTTTTAGACAGGGTCTCACTCTGTTGCCCAGGTTGGAGTGCAATGGTGTCATCTCGGCTCACTGCAATCTCCGCCTCCCGGGCAAAGGTGACCCTCCCACCTCAGCATCCTAAGTAGGTGGGATCCAAGGTGTGCACCACCACACCCAGCTATGTTTTTTTGCAGAGATAGGGTTTCACCATGTTGTCCAGGCTGGTCTAGAACTTCTGGACTCAAGCGATCCGCCAGCTTCAGCCTCCCAAATTGCTGGTATTACCAGCATAAGCCACCACACCCAGCCCAAGACAGGAGTATTTTTTTGGCAGCTCTCTGAGTGATTGTGATATGCAGCCAGAGTTGAGATCCTGGAGAACAAAAGAGCTCCGTGGTTCACCCAAAACTGACTGTTGTCTTGTTCTGAAACATTTCTTTCCCTGCATCCCTTGCCTCCAGCAAGCCCCACAACTCTCCTAAGCCGTGCCCTCCTGGCTTTCCTCCATCCTTGTAGACAAGTGCCCAGGAAGCTGTGACTGCCCAAACAACCTCCCCCTGTCAACCCCTGGCTCAGTCCTAACACTAATGAGACAGGGCAAGCTACCTAGGTCCATCTAAGAAACAGAGCTGCAGAGTCTAAGGCAGGCTTGTTGCCCAAGCTGTAACAAACACTGAGAGCCAGATCTTTCACCTGAGAAGGACCCCAGCCTACCTCTGAGGCATGAGGGATAGCGATGGCCTCCGCTGGCCAGCTGTGGGGCTGAGGAATTGGATTACCTCTGAGCCCCGTGTCACTCTTCTTCCTCCATTCCCCTCATTAGCTCCTTGCCTGTTCCTGCTTCGCCACCCACAGGCCTGGTGTCCTCCCCAAGCAATCTGCTCACCCACTTGTTGTCATGGTGACTCTGGCTGGGGGTGTGGGGACTGAGTGGGGAGGTCGTCTAATTAAGGAGAAAGGCCACACTCCCAATGTCAGGCCACCCCTCCCCCTTCCCCAACCTACCCTTGGCTGGCTCCCTCCCTTCCTCCCTCCAGGAGCAGATGAGGGGAGCGCCCAGCCACCATAGCCTGTTACTGGGCTAATTGCAGTTGCCTGGGAGGAGGGCAGGAACTCCACTGGGGCCTTCTCACCTAGGAGCTGGAGCATTGAACTAGAAGAGCCCAGAAAGAATTCCACAGGGACCTCTGAGTTGCACTGATGGATGCAGGGTTGGGAGGGGGCCGATTGCACACATTTTGGGGTGAGGGTCAGGCAGGCTCTGGGTCCAGGCTACAGATATTGGGGCAGAGCCTGTGGACAGAGACTCATCTTGGCACTCAAGGGCGCAAAAGATGGAGGGAAGTCTCTAAGGTACTGGGACCCTTGGTTCTTGTAATTTCATGTTCTTTCCTGCCTTACTTCTGTTTCTTTCTCCTCCCCTTCTTGCACTCTCTTATCCCTCTTTCTTACCTTTGCTTTCTTACGCTCCCATCTTCCTTAGCCACTCTTATTCCATCTTATTCACCCCCTGCTTGTTCTTACCCGTCTTTCTTACTCCCTCTTTCTTACCGCTTCCTCTTAACAGCCCCGCTTACCCCTATCTCACCCTCTCTTTCAACTTATTTCACCCTCACCTCACTCTTAACTCTTCACCTCCCTTACACCCTCCACCTCTAATTCCCTGGCTGTTTCTCCCAACCCTGTTGTTTCCTACCCCCACTATTCCTACCATTCCTTACCCTCTCTTTCCCATACACCTCATGTCTTCCACCCCTTACCCCATCTGCCACTCTCTCAATCCCCTCAGGCCCCTCTCTTCCTGCCCTCTTTTAACCCTCCAGCTCTCTTACCCTGCCTCCTATTTCCACCTGTTTTTCTACCGCCCTTTCACTCCTTTCCCATTCCTTTTCATATACTCTTTTAGCCCAATAATTTCATATTTAGGAATTTATATAAATAAAATTTAACACAAGTGTGTGAGAGATGTGTGTATAAAGATAATCACTGGAGTGTTGTTCATAATAGTGAAAACGTGGAAATAAATGTCCATGAACAAGAGATCACCAGTGCCCTTTTCATTCCATTCATATAAAACCATTCTCTGTTCTCTTAACACACCATGAATTTGTTTGCCGACATATCTTTGCTTAAGCTATTGTCTCAGCCTGGAATGCTTGTTTATGTCATCTCTACCCACCCCATCTAAAATCCTGATTTGAGTCCAAGCTCAACTGTTTTCCCATCACTGAAATCTTCCCCTGCTTCTCTACTTGCTTCCCTCCATTGGTCCGTGGTTTGAACTCTCTTGTGGTATAGATCATATGCCATAGATTCAAGTTAGATGTGTCTACCCATGAAACTGGAATTTTCATGAGCATAGGGACATGTCCTCATTTAGTTGTCCTGTTCATTCATTCAACAGATTTTTGAAAGTGTATATTGTGCCGAGTACACAATGGTTAATAAAGCAAACCCATGTCTGCTTACGTGCAACTCACATTTTAGTGGAGCTGACAGGAACCAAACAAGAGTGCAGAGAAAGTAATACTTGTGGTGAAGAAGCAAGGAAAAGAGAATAATGAGGGTAGCATCCTTTGGTGAGAGGGGTAAGGGAGACCCTCTCTGAGGAGAGGACATTTAAACTGAAAAATGAAAATGACCCAGACATGTCAAGAGTAGGGGGAAGAGCATTCCAGGCCAAAAGAACAGCATGTGCCAAGGCCCTGAGGTGGGAACAAGTAGGGCATGTTCAAGGAAAAGAAAGAAAATGAAGTTGGAGAGAAAGACAGGAGCAAAGTTATACAAGGGCTAGAAATCTGTGGTCAGAAGTTTAATTCTAAATGCATTGAAGGGTTTGGAGCAAAGGAGTAACACGAGTCAATTGCGTTTTGAGACCCCTGTTCCTCCTGTGTAGACAGTGGATTGGAAAGAGCAAGGGTGCAGGTGGAGAGGCCAGTGGGAGACTGTCATCCAGGTGAGGGATGATGATGATCTGCCCAAAGGCGTGGATGTGGAGCTACAGTTGGCATGCCTTGCTGATGGACTAGATGTGGGGAAACAGAAAGAGAAATGAAGGCTGACATCTAGGTTTCATGGCACTCACTGAAACGGTCAAGACTTGAGGAGGACAGTGGATTTGGGATTAAAAAAATAAGATCTACATTTTAAAATTTATAACATGTTAAATTTGAGATGACTGTGAAATACCAAAGTCCCAAGCAATGCTTTGCTCTTTGGGGGATTGGTTAGCAACACAACCTACCCTATCACCCACTAGTACCCCCCTGCTTTGGAAAAGGCCAGTGTGGGATTGCATTGCCAAAGTCCATGTTCACAGCAGTTATTTGTAGTTTAGTGAAAATGTTTAAAGTAAGTATAAGAAACTGACAGTGCTTCTGAAACCATGTTGCTCAGAATATGATAGAAGAGCCTCCTGCAGCACAGTGACCCGGACCTGGCTCAGAAATGCAGATTCTGAGCCCACCTTCATCCTCTTGAAGCTGAAACAGAGGGAGACGTCTGCATATTTAACAAATGCTTCAGGGGGTTCTGAGGCACACTGAAGTCTGAGAACCATTGCTGTGAGGAACAACAATGAACCTAGAAAGCGCCCCTAAAGATACAGGACTGGATGTGGGTGGCGAGACAGAAACAGGCCAGGTGCATGAGAGCCATCTGGGCATCTGTTAAAATGCACATGCTGACTTGGCAGATCGGGGGTGGAATCTGAGATCCTGCATCTCTCACAAGCTCCTAGGTGATGGTGATGGTGATGCTGCTGGTCCAGGTCCACACTTTGAGGAGCAAGGACCTAGATCAGTGGTTCACAACTGGAGACAATGCCCCCACCCCAGGGGAACATTTGACAATGACTGGAGACATTTTTTTTTCTTTTTTGGTTTTCACAATAGGTGAGGGGAGAGAATGCTACTACTGTGTAATGGGTAGAGGACAGAGATGCTGTGCAATATCCTGCAGTGTACAGGACAGCCACCACAACAAATAATTATCTGACCCATAATGTCAGTAGTATCACTGTTAAGAAACCCTGGGCTTGATGATAACCAAAGAGTATGGAGCAGGGAACCTTTGTTAGCTAGGACCCAGTGCCTGGTAGGGGTGGACTAGATGAGGGACAGGAAGCATACCCGCGAAGTGAAACTGCAAAGCAGAGGTTCCAAATGAAACATAGCAGTGTGTGTGATGTCTGCTCCATGCCAGAGCAGAAGCCAATAGGGCAGAGCATGGATCAAGTAGAGCTCAAAGGCACATGTGGTGCCTGGTAAGGCAGGTTCCTGTTTTTTTGTTTGTTTGTTTTTTGTTTTTTGTTTTCATTAAAAATAACCCCTCACATTTGCGTTACACTTTACAGTTTACAAAACATTTTCATATGTGCCATATTATTTCATCCATACAACACTCTAATGAGGTAGAGCAAGGATTATTCTTTCTTGAATTTAGAAACTCAATACCATCAGCCAAAGAAATGTTTGCTGAATTGAACAGAACTGACATTTGCCTCATTATATATAGGTAGTCTCAGACAAGTCAGAGACTTCCTTGGATCAAGTGTAAAATGACAGGGTTGCACGGAATGATTGGTAAGGCTCTTTCCAGTGCTGACCTTCCAGTACTTTTGTGATCTTCGCCAACACACAAATGCTGAGTCTTGGATGACTGCAGACTGGGGTGCTTGGGAGCACTGGCTATGAGATGGGAGATCTTAGGTAAGATGTAGTGGCCTTGATCCAAGCCCTTCTTCCTCTCTACCCACTGGAATCTTGGGGTTAGGTTGGTGAGGCCCCCTTGAGAGACCACAAGTAAGTCTCCCCATCCCTCTCCTCTGAGGTGAGAAGGGGCTGGCACATGGGCTGATGCTCTTTCCTCTCCCCACAGGCTGTCTACAAGGCCTGGCTGTGCTCAGAATACTTCAGCGTGACCCAGCAGGAATGCCAGCGCTGGGTGCCCTGCAAGCAATACTGCCTGGAGGTGCAGACCCGGTGCCCCTTTATACTCCCCGACAATGAGGAAATGGTGTACGGAGGGCTCCCTGGCTTTATCTGTACAGGTAAAGGCAGGGCACTGGGGAAGAGGGAGGAGGCTGGGGGCCCAGGACAGGCATCAGGTCAGAGGAGCTGGGAGCAGGGAGAACAACCGGGGAGTCAGGTGAGAAGAAGGCCAGTGGCTGGACGAATGGGCAGTGAGGTCCCCAGGTGGGGATAGGGCCAACTGGAATAGGGAAAAAGACCAGAGTGTCTTTCTCTGCCCAGGACACTCCCAGGTAGTCATCCCGAAGAAACTGGCTGGGGTCCCCAGGAAAGAAGGACTCAGAAAGGGCAAGTGCCGAGGGCTGGGGGGAAGGAGCCTTAGATGAGGCTACTTGAGCAGCCCCAGCTCTGGAAACTTGCTCCCTAGGTAAGGCATAGCTATCAGCTCTCCGAGCACCCCACCACACTTTCCTTATCCATTGGCAGGGTTGCTGGATACTTCACCAAAGCGTCCGGAAACCAAGTGCTGTGACGTGCAGTGGGTCTCCTGTGAGGCGAAGAAGAAGAAGTTCAAGGAGTCTGAGGCCCCCAAAACCCACCACCAGCAATTCCACCACTCCTATTTCCACCACTACCACCAACAGTACCATCACTACCACCCCCATCATGAACACCCCCACCGCGTCAGCAACAAGCCCGCCCTGCTGCCGGTCTCTGGGGGCTCCCGCCTCAGCCCTAGCAGGATCCGGCTCTGCGTCCTTGTTCTCATGCTCCTCCATACCGTGGTGTCCTTCTCCAGCAACCAGGGTGGTGGGGGATTGGGGCTGGAGACACTGCCTGCCCTAGAGGAGGGCCTGACACGGGAAGAGTGACAGTAGGGAGGGAGGACAGACCTCCACCACATACTGACATCAGCTCCAGCTCCCCCAGGTGGGGGGGAGGGGTTCCTCCCATGGGAGGTATAGGATAAGGTGGGGGCGGGGGGAAATGGGGGAACGACACATCCCCCCCAACCTACCCCCACCCCAAAATCAGCTCCAACAGAATGGCCAGAGGGCCCCAGGGAGCTGCAAAATTCATCCGGGAGAAAAAGGCAGGAGCAGCAGGTGACCCCTCCCAAGCCCCCATCTATGGGGCTTAGCGAAAAAAGGGAGGAAGTGGGGACTGGATATGCCCACCCCTGCCAAAAGCCCTGACCCCAGGGAAGGATGCTGCTCACCCAGCCTTGGCCCTGCAGGGAATGTTGGGGGGCACAGAGGGGAGAAGCTCTTTCCCCCACTCCACATTCCTTTTGTTGCCAAGATCCTTAATTCCCTCCTGCCCACATCCCTACAGGCGACGGCAGACAGTGCAATGGCCCTCCTGCCACTTCAGCACACCTTGCCCCACCTGGGACCATCACACGTGAAGCACCAGGCTGGGAGATGAGGTGCACACAGTTGCAGCTAGGTCGGGGCCCCAGTTAAGCTATGCCCCACCACCCTAGGCAATGAGGGGCAGGAAAGGGGTACAGAATGAATGGTGAAAGAGAGTGAAGATAGAGAACGGGGAGAGGAGAGGAGAAATGTGGACAGAGGGCTTGAAGAGATGGCCGAATAGGCTACTGCCACCCGGCTTTGGGAAGACAGTTGATAAGTGTTGAGGTAGGCTCGAGAACTGCTCCCCAAATCAGTGAGTTGCATGAGGAGCCCTCTGGGGAAAGAGCACAGGAACTGAGTTGCTAGGCCTCAAAACAAAAGGCTGCAGGCACATGGTTAGACTGCCGCTGTCTGAAGGACCATATCTTACAGAAGGTGCACATACTCCCAAGGGCCACTCTTGCCCTGGAGATCTTGGCCTTGGGGTCAAAGATATTTCCATTTCCGATCTCCATGGGGAGGAGGGACTTAAGCCCAAGTGGGTCAGGCCTGGCCCGGGTCCTCATACTCCCCCATCTTGTCCCAGCCCAGGCCTCCATGAAGGAGAACCTGGTGGCATTGCCCCAGAGCTCTCCAGAGATGAGCCTCCCCTATCCCCACCCTGTCCCCGTCCCCAGCCTACCAAAGAGTATTCACACCTTTCCATCCCTGACTCCATGGGTTACTGTCCCAATTGTGAAACACCCAGACTCCTCTTCACCCTGTAGCAGGGTCTTCTGCTCCAGTCACCCCGGCCCCTTGCAAGAGAAAGTCCAGGGACTGCCAAGAAGACCCTTTGACTAAAGATAATGTGCTGTCATCTCTTGGCTGAGAAACTGTTGAGTCAGGCTAGAGGGCTGGACAACAGAAGAGGCATTGAGAGCCCCCTTGGGGGCCATTAGCCTTGCTCTGGTCTGCTGTGTGGGGGTGGGGAGTAGGGGGCATCCCACATTGCCTGGGACATCTGAATGCTGATAAGAATGGACAGGAAAGGGAGCCAGAGCTGTATTCCTGGGACAGGCCAGGGAGCCTTTAGTGCCAGCAGGGCCTGTGTCCTGGGATGCGATGCTAATGAGTGAATGGAAGGGTGGGCCTGGAGCTTCGTGAGAGTGAAACCAAGAAGCGGATGGGGAAGGGAGAGCTGACCTTGGTCAGCTTAGGGATGAGTGGAGAAGGAATCATTCATGGGCCTCAGCTGGGTCCCAGGCTGATTACATGAGACTGGGGAGTCCTTCCCTGCCAGTTTTCTCATTTCTTACAGCCTATCCCCCAGCCCTACCCCTGTGCCCTGCCCACACACTCCCCTGTTTGGCCCTCAGCACTTCGGGCCTGGTCACATACCCCATCCCTAGTGCTCTTTTCAGCTGGGGAGGGGAAGAGGTGCTGGCTCCTTTCCAGACATGCTTACGTATAAGTAAAGGGGCAGGTGCTTGGGCTCCAGAGAGACCCTAGGTACTGCCTTCTAACTCCTGCATCCTCAGCAGGGGAAAAGGAACTGGGAAGTAAAGGGGAACCATATGGCCCCAGGGAATGGACCCTTGGAGACTCCCATCCTCTCTTCCCCTTCACCAAGTGCCCAGGAGACCCCTGGCTCAGACCAGCCCAAGGCCTTGCCCAGTGGCAGGGGAAAGGGGCACCTCACTCCACCTCAAAGTCATTTGACTGCCCCCATCCACCCCACCACCCTAATCTTCCACCACCTCTCCGGCTGCCCCTGCCCTCCATCACAGGCAGTAGAGCCGGGCAGCTTTCTTATGCCATTTTCTACACTGTGCTTCATAAGTAGGACTTTCTTGCACTAGTTCTTATGACTGAGTCTCCAAACTGGTTTCCTAGTAGTCCCCCATCCCTTCCTCCCTTACCCAGCTATGATTCAGTTGTCTCTGCCCTCCCTCTTACCCTGCCTCTGTGTTTCGGTGAGAGTCTCTGTATGTGTACTGCTTTCTGTTTTGTTGCATTGTGGAGCAGAGGCCTCTCTGCTCTTGTTTAACCCCGTAAAGAAATAAATGGTAAGACTTGATGATAACCCTCCCTTCATGGATTTGTTCTGTGGAGTTGAGCTTGTTGCATTAGGAAAGGCTGTGGCTTGGGGAGGGGGTGGGACCGGAGATGTTGACCCTGTGCCCAGCTCTCTGTCAGCTCAAATCTCAGGAAGAAAGGGTAAACTGTAGTAGACCATTCTAGACAAGGACTCACAAAGCCAGCCACCTGCAGGGATCAGGCAGATCACTGTATAGAGTGAAGTAGGCCAGGTTGGGGAAAAGTGCCGACTCCAATTTGAGTGCTGAGAACTGCAGGACATGTGCAAAGGAGGCAGCTGAAGTCCAGGGTTGTCTTGGGGAATGTAGGTCCAGTGTTGCCAATCTTCTCATTCTTCAAGGGAAGTTAGGACTTGGGATTCTAACATGAAGCCCCCTAATTCATAAATGTTGGCTCAAGTATAAAAACCAACAAACCTATCTCCATGAGGGCTAAACAAGTCTGCAGGCTGTATGTGGCCTGGGGATTGCCAGTTCTTGCTTTTGTTGCAGCCTTTGGTTCTAGTCTGCCAGCCTCATCTCTCCTACACCTCTTCACCAGACCCATCTTCCCATCACAGGAGGAAGGTCACTTGGGGACAACTGCTTGAGGGGTGGCAGACAGGGCTCTCCATCACTAATACTGCTTTTCACATAAATGAGGAAAGGAGAGCATGGTCAGGAGAGAGGCTGGTGTCCTGACTGAGCTGCCAAATTACTTTGCCAAGAAAACATGAGCCCACTCCACTTCCCCAAAAGCAGCATAACATGGAGGTCACAGCATGGTCTCTGGAGCCAGACCATATGAGTTCCAAGTCTAGCCAGTGCCATTGTTATGGGATCTTTGGGGTGTCACTTTTCTGGCCAAAAACCTCTGTGGTCAGTGACGCCTTTGCCCAAGTTCTTGTCCTGCATCCAGGAAGAATGAAGTATGCAGACAAGTGGAGGGTGAGCAAGACAAAGAGGAGCTTTACTGAGTGTTAGAACAGCTCAGAGGGGACCCACAGTGGGTAGCTCCTCTGCAGGCAGGTCATCCTGTCATCTCTGCAGCTCTCAGCAGAGAGGAGGCCCTGGAGAGGGTAGCTCCTCTCTGCAGCTGGTAGTCCTGACATCTCTGCAGGTCTCTGAAGCTCTCAGCAGAGCGGGTAGCTCCTCACTGCATCTGATCATCCTGTCATGTGCTCAGCTCTGGCTGAGCCCAGGGCTTTTATGGGCCTCAGAGGGGAGGAAGTGTGCACCGATTGGCCCACGGGCAGCCATGGGCAGGCCCAGAAAAGGCACCATAAGTTCCCACTCCAGTCTGTGGGACTGGCAGCCTGGCCCCCAGCCTTCAGACCCTCCCTGGCCTGAAGGTGGGGCCTCACCAGGGACCCACCCCCTTTCACTGATGAACCTATCTGCCTTCTACTGCTGCTCATGGTGTCCGGGCTTGGCCCAACTTTGCTCCAAGATCAGAGGGGGCACCGGCAGCAGGGAGAAGTCAGGCAGTGGGAGCAGGCACTTCTGAGCCTGCGAGGGTAGGGGAGCCTTCCTGGGCCCCTAAAAGTGCCGAGATGCCCGAGTCTGCAGCCATGGTTGGGCAGCTACGCTGTGCCTGGGGGAGCAGGGCTCCTGCCTGTTCCATGGAGCAGGAGGCCCAGGTCTGCAGCCATGGTTTGGGCAGCTGTAGCTGTGCCCAGGAGGGCAGGGCTCCTGCCTGCTCTCAGCCCCTCAAGAGCACAGGGATGCTCAGATCTGCAGGCATGACTTGGGCAGCTGCAGCCCCACCTGGAAGGGTGGGTCTCCTGCCTGCTTTGTAAAGTGGGATGCCCAGGCCTAGGGGATAGGGCTCCTGCCTGCTCTGTGGAGTGGAAGGCCTGGACCACACCTTCCTGCTGCAGCCGACATCTTGGCAGTGGCCACTCTAGATGGGCCACTGCTGTCATCATCATCTCCTACTTGTATGAGTTCAGACAAGAGTTCCTTTACTTCCTTGAACCTTGGTGTCCTCATCTATCACGAGGGTTACTGTGAGAATTAGATGGTGTAGTACATGAAGCACTTGGCAAAACAGCTGGCACAAAGGAGCCACTCACATGCTGATTGTTATTATCATTAGTCACTCAGTCTTTCTTCTCTTTCTTTCACCCCCACCTAAGACAGTCACCAAGTTCCATCATTCTTCTTTTGTAAGATGTTCAAATCCTCCCCATACTTTTCGCCCTGACTCCTACTAAGCTGTTTCAGGCCTTCAGTAGCTTTTGCCTGGACTACTGCAATAGCCTATCAACCAATCTCTTGTCCAGTCACTCCATCTCTGATCCATCCTCTACCTAGCACAGTCCCACATGCTTCAGAGGCACTTGCTAGAGATTTTGTGAAACAATTGCTGCCATAGTTGAGTTACCTAGAGGACACAGCTAATCTTCCTAAAGCAAACATTACACCCCTGGAAAACATCAAAAACATCAGATGGCTCCACATTGTCTGTAGAATCAAGTGTAAACTTCTAAGTATCCCATTCAAGGATCTTTGTTTTTTGATCATATCCTACTAGTCTGATCTTCCCCCATAGGTGCTCATATACTCACATCCACTCCCCACTGCCCTACTGGTTAGCCTCTGAATGAGCTCTGCACAGTCTCATCTCCCACCCTTGGCTCGCATTGTCTCTTCTGCCTGGAATGCCCTCTTTCCATCTCTGCCTATCACTGACTTTCCTAGTTTTCAAAGTCCAGCTCAAATGCCACCTCTGCTATGAAGACTTACACATTTCCCCCCTCTCTCAAGCTGGAAAAAATCTCTCCCTCCTCTGTACTTCAATAACACTTTGTCCCTTAATCGTGGTACTGATTACATCCTGCCTGTGTTCAACTTATTCATTCAAAATGTACCTACTGAGCAATTACTATATATCAAACACTGCACTGGGTTCTGGCAAAACAGCAGGAAACAGACACATTATAAATCCACACAATAACATGACTTTATGCATTGGACAACCATAATACCACCCACCACAACATTAGAGTTTTTGTCTCACTGCATACCCAAGAGGAGGGAGCCAGGTTCTCTTGGCCTTGTGCATAGGAAAGAGAGATGAGGGATTGCAGGTCCCACACTAACCTACTACATACAAAAGCAGAGGAAGCAATACACCCACAGTACTCAGGGACTAAAGGGCGCAATAGCTGTGTCAAGGAAGTAGCTCTACAAGCCATATGTCACAACTTCACTCCTGGACTAAGCTACCATCACCCTGCAGCTGCCTCTCTAAGCGCTCCCTCCCTCGCCCAGGCCCAGGCCCTGGCACTCTCTTCAGGTCAGTCCAACTGCAGACAGTCTGTCTCTTGTAGCCTCAGCATGGGCGAGGAGGAAACATGGCAGTGGCTCACAGCCCTGGCAGCACATCAGAATCACCTGGAGAGTTTTAGTTCCGGCCTTACCAGCAGAGAGTCTGATTTAATTAGTCCGGGGTGGGAGTCCCAGCTTCAGCATTGTTTAGAAAACTTCACAAGTGATTCTAATGTGCAGCCAGGCTTTACAATCACTGGGTGAAGAGAAGGCTTTGGCTACATGAAGTCCTTGTTATTTGAGGATAAGTGGTGCTAGAAAAAGGCCACTTACAATGAATCCACTTGAAATGGGGACCAACATTTCACAGTAGAACAGAAGAAAAGGGAAAAAGGATTTGGATAGGACTTCATCTTGAGAAATAAAATTGGAAACATGGAAAATATTTTAGTTTCCATTTAAAATGTACAAAATGTATAAATGTATAAATAATTGCAAATACGCACTAATTCTTACAATGAACAAAGAATGAGTCAAGCACTGGGGGATAATGTAATTTTCCTGACCAAAGTACATGAGAGGGTAATATTGACTTTTGCAGCACAGTCATAAGCAGAGATTTTGTTTTGTTTTTCCAAAATTAGAGAGCTTCTTCAATTATCACAAGGACCTCTTGTAATCCTTTGAGAGTTGAATCATTCTCTTTGAAGCCTTGATCCTGTCATTAGCCAGGTCAATTTTCTCTTCTGCCAGGGGTAACTGGTCTATCTCTGCCAAATTCCCATTTATCAAAGACTTTACATGACATTAGAGAGGGTCTCCAACATCACTTTCATTGACTTCATGAAACCTTGAATCCTTTTCAAGACCTGCAGTTTCACCCAGAGATTTATTGGCATTATGTAATGCTAACAATTAACGAGAGACTGAAAAAGACCTTAGCAAAATGGGTGTAGACAAACAGTATTTGGGTGTTAAATGGGAAGAGGGGTCTATGAGGGACTCAAAATAGTGACTGCTTTATGCTATGACAACCTCACCTTTCTACCCAACTTCATAAAGTCCCTTTTCCTTTTGGGGTTCTTAATCTGCCTATCTCTAAAATGAAGGGATAGGATTAGATGTTTTTATAAATATGAAATAAGTTAACCCAAATGAAGTAATCTACATGAAGACATGGAGCCCAGTTGCTAGCACAGAGGAGCAACTCCATAACTCCTGTGTTTTCTTCCCTCCAAAACATACTTAAATTCTTTTAGGTGACACTAAAGGGTGAAGAAGGAAAAAAGGAGATGGAGAAGCCCATTAGAGCAACCAGAAGGAAGTCTCAGAACTTCTGCGCCATGCCCAAGTTTCTATCCAACTGCCATTACCTCCTGTCACATTCACTGTGGCAGATCGCAGAGAAACTAACTGCCTAGGGGTGTAGGATGGGAATCCAAAGCTCACTCAGACATGAAGAAGCTCAAGAAGCTCCTGGGTTGGTTGGGGAGAAAATACATGAACAGAAATTGGTCAAAATACCTCTAGAATCTGACCATTTCTCTCACCTCCATTGTCACCACCTAGTCACCAACTCTCTCATAGACCACTGCAATGGCCTCCTAACTGGTCTCCCTGCTTCCAGTCTTGCACCCCATGCACAGTTCACTCAGAGTATCTCTTAAAAATGCAAACCAGATCATGTCTTTCCCCGGCTAACACCCTCTCCTAGTTTCCCATCTAAATCAAAATAAATTCCAGACTCCTTACTATGGCCCACAGTGCCCTACACTACCTGCCAATTGTCTATCTCTCCAACCTCACCTAGAATATTCCCTTCACTCTCCTACAGCCACCCTGCCTTATTTATTTTCCACTGATATGCTAAGCTTGTTCCTGTCTCAGGTCCTTTGAACATGCCATTTCTCAGCCTGAAATGTTATTCTCCCAGATTTTTGCAACGCTCCTCATGATCAGGTCTGAGCTCAGATATCACTTTCTCAGAAAGGTTTTTCCCGGCTACTCTAGGTATAGTAGTGCCCTTCTCACCGCAGACACTCTATCATACCACCCTGCTTTGTATATGATCTAGCACTTGTAACTATTTGGAACGATCTTGTTTATACTTTGGCTTTCTTGTTTATTGCCTCTTTCTCCATTTGAATGTAAGCTCTGAGCAGACAAGGACCTTGTCTGTCTTATTTATTATCTTCCCAGTGCCTTAGTCAATGCTCACTGAGTGAATGGATGTAGATGCAGAAGTGGTGGGTGGTTCATCTGAGCAGGAATGAGTGGCACAGGATGTGTGGAGTGGGTGGTAAGAGATGAGCTTGAAAGATAGCCTGAGGTAAAAACACAGAAGGCCGTGAAGGTCAGGCCAGGGAATGTGTGGGCTTTATATGGTGACCCATTGGGAGCCATGGAAGATTGTTGAGCTTGAGAGGAATAGCATCAGCTGACCTGGAGTAAGATTTAACTGGTGCCATGTGCCGGATGGACTGGTAGGTGAAGTAAACGGAGGGCGTATCAACCACTCTGTGCCCGCGCTGGTACCCGCTGTCCTCTAGGCCCTCCACTGTCCTGTTCCACCCAGCTTCCCCCTTCCCCACTCTTCTGGGGCCACGGAAGAGCCCTGACTGCTGTTCCCCGACACCGGCCGCTGGGTGGCGCTGTGGCTCCTCCTACCCAGGCTGGAGGCGCCAGGGAGGCGGAGGCGCAGCCGCCGAACCCGGCCTGGCTCTAGGGTCTGTCCGCGATGCAGAGCGGGCTCTTCCTCCTCTGTTCCTTTCTCCCACTTCGCGGGCTTCTCCCGCGTTCAGGCCCGTTCTCACCCCCAACCTGGCCCCCGGTAGCCCGCTCTCCTTCGCTTCTGACCTTCCTTCGCTTTCCGACCAGCCGGGCCAGAGGCAGGGGCCTGGGCGGGACGCGGGAGTGTCGCCCTTCTTTTTCAGCCCGTTCAGGCCTCAAGTCTCCCTGGACCCCAACGATAAAACAGAGCTCGCGACCGCAGCCCCGAGCCGGCCCGTCCAGTCCAGCCAGGCCCGGGACTAAAGGAAGCTCAGGGCTGCAAGGGCAGCATTTTCCTGCGGAGGGACCAGAGCAGTTAAGGGGCCAATTCACCGTTTATGTTAATAGTCCTGCCTTTCCTCCCGACCCCTGGAGCAAGAAGCTGATCTGGGACTCCTCCAGTGGCCCTTTCCACCCTCCTGCCGTGTGTCCCAGATTACATCGCCACCACCCCATATATATATTCTATATCCTAAACTGATCCCTCCTTCGTCACTGCTGTTGTCTGCCCAGATCTTCATTACCTCCTAACTGGCATCCCTGCCTCTAGCCTCCTGCCCTTGCAGCCCAGACACCTTCGCACAGAGCCAGGAGCCTCCTGGAGCACTGGCCTGGCATCCTGCCCCTCTAATGGTTCCCATTGTTTGGGAAAATATCGAAAGCTGTTGTTCAGGGCCTTCCACATTCTGACCTCACCCTTTTGGCCAATTCACTTCAACTCACATCCAGACTCAAAGGCATACCCCTGGTGGGCTGCCCTGAGTAGAAGAGGAATTAGAACAGGAACTGAACAGAGTGGGAGGCTCTGTAAGACTCTGTACAGGGCTCCATAGCATCTATTTGAACAACCTCAATTCATGATCACATTGTCACAAGACTGGAGAGGTGCAGAGAACACAATTCTTGCCTACCCTGGAACACTAGAGCACATCCGTATTTATTCCTTTGGCCCCTCTCTTTTTCCCCTGTTCCCAGGATGTATCCTCTCCTGCCATCTCCTTGTTCCCTCTTCTCCTCTATCTTGTCCCCTCATGACCCGCCTGCTGGTACAGGAGGCAGGAGGCTTTATTCTCAACAAGCACACAGCATCCTGCCACAAAGTGCTTGATGACATGCATGACCAGCCTTCTCTGTAACATCGAGTTTCACTTTCAGCACTTGGGTTGGTTTTTTGTTTTTGTTTTTCTCGAGGAACCTGCTATTCACAGATACTAAGACTGTAGGTAGCTGTTCTTGAGGAAAGGTCAGAGACTCCTGTATTGATCTTAGCCTTGTTGAACCCAGGACACAAACCTGAAAATTCACATGGAAAAGCATACAGGTGAAGAGGAAAATTGCAAAGGTAGATTTATTGGCAAACACTGATGGTTCATTTCAAGATTCCCTGGGCCCTTGGACTCCTGGAATCAGTGCCCAGGGTCAGATATGGCTCATTTGTGGCCTAGTGGACAAAAGGGCTTGGAATGAAAGACATAGCCCCGAGAAGGCTGGGATGAGAGGAGGAGGCAGTTCCTCTTCCCTGGCTCCATCTTGGGGTAACTTTCTATGGGAAATGACAGCTTCCTGCCCCCCAAATTAGCTCTACTGCTAAGAATATCCTTTTCCACTTCTACTGCATGTATACACACAGTGTCTTGCCAATCCTCACAATAACCATGTGCAGTAGAAATTAGTTTAGGTTTACAGATGAAAAAACTGAGGCTTGAAGAGGCCAAAAGATCCACTCACCCAAAATAAACAAGAGAAATGCAAAGCAGAAGGCCAGGACCAGAAGCCAAGAACTCCAACTCTAAGACCAGTGCCAGCACTTTTCCATCCATGGTTTCATGACCTATTGAAGACCCAAAGCTACGTTAACTGGCCCCAGTCCTGTACCCTCACCCTGTTCTCAAGAGTGATTGAAAAAGCAGGCAGTGTGACTGAAGCCAAGTGAAGGGCTTTCACCTGGCTCCTGGGCCATGCTGACACCTGGCCTGGGTCTGAATGATGGCAGGGGAATTCAGTCAATGTTGAGGTTTGCAGGACCATCAGAGCAACAGCCAGCCTCATGCCAAACCCCTTCTAATGTAGAAGTCTCCACCTGGAGCTTCTACAGCTATTTTGTTTAACTTGGCAGTGTTGATCTATTCAGTATTTAAATTTGAGTTGGGTTTCCTCTATAAGAGGTTGTATAGTGTAGTCATTAACAACATAGCCTAGGTTTGCATCCTGACTCTGCCACTTGTTCTCTGTGACTCTGGGAAGGTTACTGAAACTCTCTGTGCTTCATCTTGCTCATCTGTAAAATGGAGATTTAAACAATAGTACTCTACCTCATAGGGTTACAATGAGTATTGAGTTATATCTAAAGCTCTTAGAATAGTATCTGACACATAGTAAATGCTATGTGTTTGTTATTACTATTATTATTATATACAAATTGGGGAGAGTTCACATAAAACCCAAATTTCTTACTTCCCCTTAAATATTCAGAAGATCTGACAGCCCTGGACCTCCATTGCCACCTAGAACGGAATCTGCCCTCTTCAGGTGGGATGTGCTCTTTCCTGGGTAGCCTCAGTCCTGCAAATTCCTGTTTGGTCCCTGACACTGAAGCCAGGTGTCACTTGCCATTTGTCATCTTACATGCAGCTAGCTTCATGAGTTTTCATTATCTTCCTGGCCTCTAAAGTCAGTCTGTCATCTTTCACCACTGCTTAAATGGTTCAAGGGGCAAGGAACATCATGAAGCAGAAATTGTCAGCCAATGGGGACATCTCAAGAGATCCCTACCAAGCCAGTCAGAAGCCTTTGCCTGCCTTTTCTTTAATGTACCAGAATGGCACTTAGTCACACCAACTTGAAGGTCAAGAGAAGCAGCAAAGATGGTAAAGGGAGTCAAAATGAGGCCATGGCATTCCAGAGAATCCTCTCCTGCAGCCCCAAAGTTGGGTTTAAAATTTGGCTCAAGGACTCAATAGTAATAACAATTCTAGTAAGATACACTCATGTCGCTGCCAAGTGATGTATGTACAGCATCATGAATAATAGAAACTATTAGAAAGAACTGAAATGTCATCAATTTGACACATACCTACAGTGGAATACTATGTGATCATTAAAAAGAACATGAAGAGTGGTGCATACGATATGCTTCCATTTCTGTGGGAAGGGGAAAAGGGAAATATAAACACCCACACTTATACTTACTTGTATTTGTATTTGTATAGAATATCTCCGGAAGGATGTCTGAATATAGTGTAGACGTAAAATATCTATGGAAGGATAAGTCAAGAAATTGGTAACCAGTGCCGCCTCTGGGGAAAAGAATTGTGTAGCTGGGAGAGAAAGAAGACAGGCTTTTTTTTTTTTTTTTTTTTTTCAATATATACCTTTGTATTTCTTTTAAATTTTGAACCATGAATCTAAGCCAAAAAAATCTTGTTTTTAATAAATCCTGCAGTAGATACAAAAGGAACAAAAAAACTAATTCCAGTATTCCTCCTAAGAGAACCTGAAGTCACCGACAAGGTGAATCACCATCAAGGCTACACAGGGAACAACCTGGAGTCTGCAGTACCCCAGCCTTTCATTTGCAGTCATTTACACAGTCATCATTCTATGTCCAAGTGTACATAAGTCACGTTTACTCTGCTGCTTCTTGCCTGGGCCATCTCCTCTAGTCTGCTCAGGTTGGCTACATTCAAGCTCTAAAAATTCCTCGTTTGGGCTGCCTCCTTGGCACCCAGAAGTTCAGCCTTCTGGGGATTGTGGCTAAAGTGAAAAGTAGTTTGGCAACAGCAGTGCACCCAAAGACCAGGCCTTAAACCCTCCTTCTCTGAAAGTGCTTCTCCCAGTTATCTGGGGAGGGATCTCTGAAGTGGGCAGAGCCCTTGCATCTGTGTATACACCCTGTCAACCAAGGCCTTCCTCCATTACCTGACCAAAGACCCCTGATTCAATTCAACAGCTTTAAAAAATAAACCCTACTGTGCGCAAAGGTCCAGGCCAGGTGTAAAGATCCTGAGGTGCTGGGGACACCAGGAAAAGGAGACAGAGTGCCTGTCCTCTAGAGAGACATAGTCTAGATTCGGAAAAAGTCTGAGTTGGGAGAAATGTGGGGGATAACTGAGGTGATGGTTTTCACCCAGAATTCTGTGGTGCCCCTGGGCTTTACAGAAGAGCTTCGGGAGTTCTGCAAAGGTCAGATGTGTTGGCAGATTCAGACAGCAACCGAGAGCTGCAACCTTTCATTTCAAACCATGGATTTCATCAAAATAGCCCCATAATTCTGATTGATTCACTTTATAATAAGGTAAATGGCATAAATTTGATCCCAATGAATGCATTTCTATCAATAAAGCACTGCTTTTATCTGTTTTACATGGTAGGATTCTGTGTAAGTTTTCATTAAAAGGGGAAGTGTTCAGCTAGTTTAAAAGGTCCCCCTTGGTTTGTCTGTTTTTTTAAAAAAATAACCATCCCATACTTCATTTTAAACTCCCATTGTTCAGTAGAGGAGAAAACAGACCCAGAGAAAAGAAAGGACTTGCCCGAGGTCACACGGCCTGGCAGGAGAACCTGGTCCAGAAGCAGGACTTCTCAACTAGTATACCTCTAGATTTAAGATAGAGTCTGAGTTAAGAATTGAATTGGGTTAGGGATTTCTGTTTTCTGTGGGATCTTTGCAGGGCTGGAACGGATATTTCAGGATATTTTGGAGCTCAACCAGCCCAGCAAACCACCATTTTCTTCATCTCATGGCCTTCTTATGGGGCCTGTGCTTTCCATGGGCCCCAGGTCTAGGCTTCTTTCTGTCAGAGACACTACCCTGCTGCTTGCTTTGCTCTCTGGGGCTTCCTGGGATTCCCTCAAGCCAGGGCCTGGGCCGGGAAAGCCAAAATTTACTACTTGCTCAACATGGCTTGACTCCCAGAGGCTGGGTCTGAGCTCTAAGCCTCTTGCCCGCCCTACCTGGGGGCTCATATCCCTTGCCTTGTTCCCGCTCGTTCTGCCCCCTCCCTCACAGGTGTCTGCCCCCTTTAACACTCCCTCGCTGGCAGACATCCATGCCGGCCCTCCCCCTTAGTCACCACTCCCCCTGAAACCACTACTGCTGCCTCAGACCTCCTGCCTTTTATCTTGCCCCAGAAGCCGAGCCCTCTGGTCCCTTAATTGTTCAGGTTGCTCCTTTCTGAACTCACTCCAATTGAGCTCCATAAATTGTAGATAATTGGACTGTCTCGTTCAGATTACGAGCCCCTGGGGCAGTGTCTTCTTGGTCTGGTACAGCCCTGCCCAGAAAGGGAGGGGGGCAAAGGGTGGGGCACAGAGGAGGCCAGCCCTGGGGTCTGGCTCAGACCCCTGGGGAGAAAGCACAGAGTCACAGCACAGACATTTCTCCACTGCTAAGCTTTGCAGCCTTGATCCCTGTTGCCTGCCCTAGTCCTCATAGGTCGGCAACTGTGTGAGGCACCAATGCTTCTCCGCCAACAATGCTGGCAGAAATTGTCTGGTATACAAAGTGGTTTTAAAAATTGTCAAAGAAGTTCTAGGATTCTGGGTAAAAGACTTTCCTTTGGGGGGCACCTGAGTGAGTCACCAGTAAAGAGCTAAGGGCTTATGGGTAAAAACTCAGGCTGAAGACAGTCCTGGGCAACTTGCCCCTCAGTGGGCATGCTCAATTCCACATAATAACATCTTCTCAGGGAAGTTTATGCTGCCAGCCATCTTGGGCACTGCCAGGAAGGTTGACTTGGCCACATCCTAGGTATCCAGGGAGTGGGATAATTATTGCTTCAAGGGGTAGTTAGAGCAAAAAGTGAGGGGCTAAGGCAATAACGTTTTGCTCCAGACCCAGAACTCCCTCTCTGCCCACTGTCCCATGACTTCCCATTGCCCTGGCACTGCAGGGACCCAGGACACACCCTGGAGCAGTTCTTTGGCTATTTTTTGGCTATTTTTTTTTAAACCATCCCAGACTTTGCTTAACACTCTCCTTGTTCAGTAGAGGAGAAAACAGACCCAGAGAAAAGAAAGGACATGCCCAAGGGCCCACAGCCTGGCAGAAGTAGATCCTGGTCCAGAGGATATGGGAGATGCTCTTCTCCCCTTGGCCGCCACACCACCAAGGTCATGCTGCACAGATTCATCCCCTTCTGTTTCCCAATGTATCAAAAGTTCCCATCACTGTCCATCAAATCTCCTGAAGGTAGTGGAGCCCACCATCATACTCAGGGCCTGCCATGGAGCTGGGCACAAAGTACATGTCTGTTGAGTAAACGAATGAATTAGTGAATGCAGTAATTATGGTCTGAATTTTTCCACGCTCTTGACCTCTATAGAATCTATCTCCTTCCTTCTCTGGTGGGTCTAACATCATAGAATTCAGTAGTGGGAAGTGAAGGGGGAAGTCATATTGTCTATCCTTTTGCCTCCAGTTGGGACTGTATGCAAATACTCCCAAGCAGAAGGTTTTTAAGACTTCCATAAAATGAGGCTGAAATGGAAGCAGCTGGGCTGTAGTCAAAAGAACACTCAAACTTGGAATCAGAAGGCCTGTTATGAGATCTGCTCTTGCACTCATTAGCCAGAATCCAAATTGCAATGGAGGAAATGAGGCCAGAACTAGGAACAGGATATATATGTTCCTCCATAGAACATTTGGACATCCATTCAGCCAACAAAACTCCACTGAATACCTGATACGTACCAGGTAGTATTCTAGGGGCTTTCTATCACTGTGGCTGCTGGGTGGAAGCATCATTGAGGAGGAAAACTGCAGACAGGGAGACAAGTTAGGAGGTGTTATCACTAAACATTATAACTAAACCCAGGTTTCTGTTGTGATACACTGAGTAGATAATGGCATCACAAATAAAGATAAGAAACACAGGTATCTGGTTTTATATTTGATGGAAGAAGATTCTAGAAGGTTATGAGCTTGGTCTGAGACATGTAAAAGTTGAGGAAATGGAGGAGGAGGAGGAGAGATCCAATAGACAGTGAATGTATAGGTCTAGAACTTAGACAAAAGGCTTGGACTTGACTGAGAGTATTGGAAGTCCTCAATATAAGGCTATCTAGGGAGACGGTATATAGAGAGAAAAGATGAGGGCAAGGGAAAGTACTTTTGAATATACCAACTTTTAAAATGCACATAAAAGATAATGCATAATGCAGCAATGAAGATTTAAAAGAAGCATTCAGTCAGAAAGGGAGAAGGTGATCCATAGTAGGGAAATATCAGGAGAGCCAAGGTAGGTTTCAAAAAGGCAGAAGTGGTTAGCACAGATGGTGTAGAGAATAATTTCAATAAAAGAAAAATCTGGAATGTCTGTGTGAATTCTGCCCTAACTATTTGCCATGCAGTTAGTGGAATGATGGGAGCCTAGTAGCTGTGGATTGAGGAGTAATTGCGAGGCAAGGAAAGGGAGACAATAAATTAGACCACTCTTTCAAGAAGCTTGGCTGAGGTCAAACAGATGATGGTAGTGGAAGGAAAATATAAGCTCAAGAGAGAATTTTTAGAAGATGGGAGAGACTTTGTGTGTGTGTGTGTGTGTGTGTGTGTGTGTGTGTGTGTGTGTGTGTGTTTGTGTGTGTGTGTATCCTCAGGGGAAGAAGCTGGCAGAGGTTGAAGATTCAATAAAGGAGACATGATGATAGGATTTAGAATACGGAAAGAATAACATGCCTTGTACAGGAAAAGGAACACTCTTCTCAGAGAAAAAGGAAAAGAGAAAAGGACAATAGGAGATGCAAACAAACTTATGGTTGTGGAAGAGGGGCCTCATAAACTATGGCCTCTTTCTAAGTGGGGGAAAAGTTTTAGAATTGTGGCTAAGGGAAATGGGAGGGAGAGCTGAATAGAAGTAAAAAAAAAAATAGTATTGGAAATTAACTAAAATTAGAAATCATATATTTGTAGTGGTGATGGCTGCCATACATTTCAGCAGTGGCCCATCTGGAGTGGTTGCTGCCATGACACCAGCTGCCGTGGAGGAGGCGCCGTCAGGGCTGCATGCTCTGTGAAGCTGGCAGGAGCTGGGAACAGGCAGAAGCCCCGCCCAATTCCAAGTTGGAGGGGTGGGAGCCCCACCCTCCCTGGAGCAGCTGCAGCCACTGTGGACCTGGGCATGTCTTCCCCATGACAGGCTAGGAAGTGCCTGCTCCCACTGGATGGCCTTTCTTCACTCCCAACACCTGCTCTGATTTCAGAGCAAAGTTGTGGCCAAGCCGCCCAGGCACTGTTGCAACCTGGCCAGGTGTCCATGCACTCAGGAAAGTGCTGACATGCCAACCCCCTGCCACCTCGGCCCCCTCTGAACTTTGGGCATCAATGATCACAGGAGGGAGGCTGAGGGGGGACTAAGGGTGGCTTGGTGCAGGCCTGCAGGCACCCCTCAGCAAAAACAGCCTGGGTACCATGGGTACTGTGGATGGCAGGTTAATGGTGGCAGGAGGCAGGCAGGCTCCTGGGTGAAAAGGGGTGGATCCCTGGTGAAACCCCACCTTCAGGCTAGGGACAGCCTGAAGCCCAGGAACTGGGATGCCAGTTGTATGGACCAGAGTGAGAACTTATGGTGCTTTATCCAGGCCCACCCATGGCCACCCATGGGCAAATCAGCATGTACTTCCTCCCATCTGGAGCCCATAAAAACCCCAAACTCAGCCAGACTCAAGCAGGCAACAGGATGACCTGCCTGCAGAGAGGAGCTACCCACTTCGTGTCTCCTGAGAGCTGTACTGTTACTCAATAAAGCACCTCTTCACCTTACTCACTCTCCAGTTGTCAGTATACCTCATTCTTCCTGGATGCAGGAGAAGAACTTGGGACCTGTCTAATGGTGGGACTGAAAGAGCTGAAAGAGCTGTAACACAAACAGGGCTGAAACATGTCCCTGACTGGCTACATTGCAGGCAACAAGAAGGAGAGAAGAGAAGAGGGAGCTGTGGCCCTTCAGAGATACCAGACGTAGCAGTTCCCCAGGCCAGAGCTATGACACCCTCTTTGGGGCTCTGAGGTTCCTGGCATCTCCAAGCCTCTGGACACCACCATGTTTCTCATTGCCAGAGTGGAAGCTGCCTGGTCCAGCCTCAGCCTCACAGGGAGCCGGCACCCATGCCAGCGCCTGGAGCTGCCCACCCCACCACAGCTGGCATGCTTGGTTGTGCACAATGGCCAGACCCCATGCTCACTCACTCACACACCCCTTGCCACTCTGCACCTGGCTCACCCTTGGCAGGTGTGGGATCCAGGCCAGTAGCATGAGCCAAGAGTAGCCTGACAGGCCAAGTGGGCAGAACAAGCCCAGCGGGCCCAAGCAAAACTTGGGCCAAAGCACCACTGGCCACAGAGGTTTCTGGCCAGAAAAGTGACAACCCGAAGATCCTGTGACAGTGGCACCCATCTGGATGGCATATCCAATTTTTCTCCAGAAGTTCTGACAGAAGACCAGGGGAGGTAGATTTCCCTGTCGGTTCAGGGTTTGGGATTTGTAAAGGTAAGTGCAACAGATAGGCAAGAGAGCTTGGCTGGTGAAGTTACTAGTGAGAATATCAATCATGGGAGCCAGGATGGGTGGGAAAACAAAATGATGGGCTACTGCTAATACGTCTTAACAGTGGTAGGGTTAAAAATCTGGAGTTGTAATGAAATGGAAGAGGCACTAGAGTAGGGAAGTATGAGAGCTGGAAGATTCTAGTTGTACTGTAGTGTTCAGGCCACATTCCCAGAGATTCAGATTCAATTCATCTGAGTTGGTCCCAAGCATCAGTACTTTAAAAAACTTTTTCAAGTGATTGCACATCAAAAACCACGGGGCCAGAGATGTAAGTGAAATCATCCATATGAATGTTGAAATCAGCCAATGTGGCAAGACAAATTGGAATGGAGAAGGAATATATAAACTAAGCAAGGGGTGGCAAAAATCCTCTGACAATGAAGAGAAAATGGATAGTGATAGTGGACAGAAGCGGATAGAAGGGGATGATACCAGATGGACTGAGTACTGAAGGAGGAAGGGATTTTACATAATGATGGAGAACAATGGCCTGGAAATAGCCACAGGGATTTAGGTGATGCCAATCCTACTTTGAGGCAATGTACTGGTGGGATATCAGAGAAGGAGCTAGTTTGTAGAGGAAGTGTGTCCACAGAGAGCCTGATTTTAGCAGCCAGTGCAGGAGGTGGAGGGTGCACTCTGAGAAGAGATTGAAAGTGTATGGGAGCTTGCTGACCTTAGAGTGCTATTTCCATAGTGCACATTAGAATCAGGGCTGCTGTACTGCTCAGCCCCAGGGATGATATTCACGTTGGAATTATAAAGAAGAAGAAAGTCCAGAGGAGCTGGGAGTTGAGATAATAAGAGAATGTTTGTGACCAGATAAGACTTTGTACTTCTCCTTACTCTTCTTGCTTTAGGTTTTTCTTTGGCTTTATGAAGGACTGATTAACAAGCAGGTTTGGGATCCCACTCATTTAAATAGGCATCTGCTAATAGCCTTCCCATTATATCTCTCAATTCACCTTTTCTCTTGAATGTTTCTCAACGTCCTCAGCCACTTACTGCTTACAATCTCCTGTTGGGCCCCAGCTTGAAAGGCCATCATTGTGACTTGATTTCACCATGCCACCTTTCATTCAAGAGTCATAGAATCAGCCAAGTGGCTGGTCTGCTGAGACTTTTGGGATATTTGTCTACAAGCATCTGGGTGGGCCTTCTTTTCTACAAGCCTGATTCTTTCAGGCAGAAGACGTGTTGTAGAAGTTTCAGAGATAAGTACAGAGGGACAGGAAGGATCCAATGGCTACAAGAAGTCACAGATAAAGGAAGTCTCACTCTTGGGCCCCCAACATTGCTTCTTGGCTGAATGTCAGTGAAAGAACAGTGATTTAGGTGAAGATTAGAAAATCTTTTGCAAGAGAATGGGCATTTCCTGCATTAATTGGGCCTATGACAATCTTCTGCTTTGAGTTCGCTAATCCAAGCTCTATTTTAAAAGAAAAGGCTCATGTGGTAGTGTCCTCCCATCCCACTTGTGTTTCACGTCACCATCAGAGCTATTCAGTCCGGAGTGAGAGTACCCAGCCCTAACCCTGGGAAGGAACAATCATGTTTTGCTTGGGTCATGGCATATATACATGTACCCATACCCACCCTCAGATCCCTGCAGGGCTTTCCAAATAAGCTAGTCCCCACTTGTTCAAGGCCCTACAGCTGAGCAGGCTTTCCCACCCCAGAGGAGGAAAAAGTGAGTGTGAATGGGCTGGGCACGGTGGTTCACGCTTGTAATCCCAGGACTTTGGGAGGCCGAGGTGGGTGGATCACCTGAGGTCAGGAGTTCGAGAGCAGCCTGGCCAACATGGTGAAACCCTGTCTCTACTAAAAATACAAAAAATTAGCTGGGTGTGGTGGTGGATGCCTGTCATCCCAGCTACTGAGGCGGCTGAGACAGGAGAATCGCTTGAACCTGGGAGGCAGAGGTTGCAGTGAGCCGAGATTGTGCCACTGCACTCCAGCCTGGGCAACAAGAGTGAAACTCCTTCCAAAAAAAAAAAGTGAGTGTGAATGAGTCATGAGTCATGGCCTGTGATCCACAGAATTCTAGAGATGACCCTGTCTCCCACAATGATCCACACTCTTGTATAATTGCTTCCACTTGAGTGTGGGTGGAACTGGTAAACATGAAGGGCTATCACTCCCATGATTATGCTACTATTTAACAAAGTGATGTTTCAGATATAATTAAGGTCCATAATCAGTTCTGTTTGAGTTAATCAAAATGAGGATTTTCCTGAGTGGGGCCTGACTGATTGAGGTGAGTCTTTAAAAGACACAAAAAGTCTTTTCAACAAATGATGCTGCTGCATGTGGACATCCATCAACAAAAAGAGAAAACAACCTGAATTTCATGCCTTATACAAAATGTAACTCCAAGTGGATTGTAGATTTAAATATAAAATACAAAACTTTAAAACTTTTAGGAGAAAACATAGGAGAAAACCTTTGTGACCTAGGAATTGGTGAAGAGTTCTTAGACTTGACATGAAAAGTCTGATCTATAAAAGAAAAATAATAATAAATTTGACTTCATTAAAAGTAGAAACTTTTACTCTAAAAGATCCATTAAGAGGAAGAAAAGACAAACTACAGACTTGGATAAAATATCTGCAAGCCACATGCCTGACAAAGGGCATGTATCTAGAATGTGTAAAGAGCTCTGAAAACTCAACAATAGAAAGCAAACAATCCAATTAGAAAATAAGCAAGAGACATGAAGAGACATTTCACTGAAGAGAATATGCAAATGGAAGGAAGCACATGAAAAGATGTTCATCATCATTAGCTATTAGGGAATTGCTAATTAAAACCACCTATCCAAAAGACTAAAAAAAATAATGACAACACCAAATGCTGGTGAGGATGTGAGAAACTGGATGGCTCCTGCCTCGCTGGTGGGAATGTAAAATAGTACAGCCACTCTGGAGAAGAGTATGGCAGTTTCTTTAAAACTATACATCATTTACCATATAACCCAGCTCTTGGACAAGTATCCCAGAAAAGTGAAAATCTATGTTGACACAAAAATCTGCACACAATTGTTCCTATCAGTTTTATTTGCACTGGCCAGGCCCAGAAACAACCAAAAGTTTGTCACGTGGTGAATGGTTAAACAAATTATGGTACATCCATACCATGGAATACTACTCAGCAATAAAAGGGGAATGCACTATTATTGATACATAAAAAAGGTTGGATGGATCTCAAGGGCATTATGCCGAGTGGAGACAAAAAGCCAATCTCAAAAGGTCACATGCTGAATGTTATGTAACATTCTCAAAATGACAAAATTATAGAGTCAGGAACAGATAAGTAGTTGCAAGTTAGGGATGGTGGGAGGGAAGGAGGTAGTGTGACTACAAAGGGGTAGCACAAAGGAAACCTTTAACGTATGAACCAGTTCTGAATCTTGACTGCAGTTGTGGTTTCAGGAATCTACATACATGATAAAATAGCAAAAAAGTATACACATACATTGCACCAATGTCAGTTTCCTGGATTTGACATAGTACTATACTGATATAAGACATAACTGTCAGGGAACACTACATTGGACCTCCTTGTGTTATCTTTTCAACTTCCTGTGACTCTATAATTATTTCAAAATAAATTAAAGAGAGAAAGAGAGAGGGAAAGAGCGAGGGAGAGTGAAAGGGAGTGAGCAAGAGAGCAGACGCACTCTTTCTGACCTTGCAGAAGCAAACAGTCCTGTTAGGAACTGCTTGTGGAAGGGGCCATGTGGCAATGACCTCAGAGTGCAGCCTCTAGGAGCTGAGACTACCCCCTGGCCAAGAGCCAGCAAGAAAATGGGGCCTTAAGGTCTATAATTGCAAGGAACTGAATTCTGCCAACAACCAGTGAGCTTAGAAGAGGACCCCAAGTTTCAGATGCCATTGCAGTCCTGTGAATACCTTGATTTCAACCTAGTAAGACCCTGAGCAGAGGGCCAGCTAAAATGTGCCCAGACTTCTGATGCATGGAAACCATGAGATAATAACTTTGTGTTGTTTTAAGTCATTAAATGTATGGTAATTTGTTATGCAGCAATAGATAACTAATGCACAGCCCCAGGGGTAAGATACCATTGAACAACTGGGAGCTTTGCTTCCAGGAGCCACAGTTGGGACCTACCCATTCTGACAAAAGAAACCAGCAACAACAGGAGGGAGGAGCCAGTCTCGGAGTTGAAACAGATGCTCGTGGTCTTTCCCCCCCAAAAAAAAAAAAAAATATACACACACACACACACACACACACACACACACACACACACACACACATATGATTTTTCAGTTCAGAGTCTTGAACTGCCTCCAAACCAACCCAGCTCTGCTGGCTTCTTGACCTTGCAGTCGGCTGTCACATCCCAAATATGCTGTTCACAGTCACAAATGAATTGCAGATTGATGGTACTGTACACTTGCCCTGCTTCTCGCTGCAGATTTTCAGCTGTAGCTAATTCCCCTTGCAACCTTTCTTAACCCCACCTGGGGAGGTGGCCTTGCACCCAGGGCCCCAGCTGCTCCAGCAGCCCTACTCAGTTCACAGGTAGCTGCATTAAGACAGCCTGAGCCTCAGAAACTGTCCGTTTCTCCTTTTCTTCTAGGCGCCAGAACTGGGGCCAGCAGGACACCCAGGCTGGCTCTCAGTAAATGCCAGAAAGGTCAAGGACATAGAGTAGGATTGCACAATTGGGCTGGGAGCTTTCTTTCTATCTTGGTTTCTGCTGCTGTGTATCATGGTCACTGTATTAGTCTGCTTGGACTGCCATAATAAAATACCAAAGACTGTGTGGCTTAAACAACAGAAATTTATTTTTTTTCATGGTTCTGGAGGTGGAGACATCCAAGATCAAGGTGCTAGACAATTTGGTTCCTAGTGAGGGCTCTCTTTCTGCCTTATAGACTGCCATCTTCTCATTACGTCCTCACATAGCAAAGGGAGAGACAGCTCTGGTTTCTCTTCTTCTTCCATAAGGGCACCAGTCCTATCACATCAGGGCCCCATCCTTATGACCTCATTTAACCTTTATTACCTCCTCACAGCCCCTATCTCCAAATACAGTCACACTGGGAGTTAGAGCCTTAACATATGAATTTGGCAGGGGCGGGGGGAATGAAACATTGAGTTCATAACAGTCACCCTATGCTGTGCCCAGCATTCATAAATTCTGTTCCGGTACAGGTGGGTAGAGTTAGTGAGAGGTGGGAGCAAAAGCCACCTAGTCATGCCCTCATAAGCTTGACCAGTCTCAAGTCCAGTCTTGAAAGGTGGCACTATATAGTGAAAAGAGCACGGACTGTGGAGTCAGGCACATGTTTCCTCTTACTGGTTGTGAGACTTTGAGTAAGTTACTCAAATTCTCTGAGCTTCAGTTTCCTCATATGTCAGATGGAAATGATAATCCATATTTCTCAGGAGTGTTCTCAGGATTTGACGAATTATGCATGTAAAAGCACCTATTAGCACCCTGTGTATAGTGCTCATGCAATAAAGATTAGTGCCTTTCTCCATTGACCCTCTTGGTCCACTCCCCGTACCAGTCACCCTCACCAGGCCCATGGCATGCTCTGGCTACTACCCACGCTGCTCTTTTTTGCTCTGGCTGGAGGATAGCAATAGTCTACATCCTTGAATTGGAGACTGCAGTAGGCAGAATTTCTAAGAATGGCCCCAGGATTTTATGTTCTAATTCCCAAAACCTGTAAATGTGATAAGCTATCTCTCTCAGGGTTATATTGAGTTCTATGGCCCAGTTGACCTTACAAAAGGGAGATTTAATGGGATATCACTTAACCTTTAAAAGGAAGGAAATTCTGACACATGCCACAACATGGCTAAAACTTCAAAATATGATGCTAAGTTAACCAAGCAAGTCATAAAACAATTGTATGATTCCACTTATATGAGATACCTAGAGTAGTCAAGTTCACAGAAATAGAAAATGGAATAGTGGTTGCTAGGGGCTGGGGGTATGAAGGAATGTGGAGGTATTGTTTAATGGGTACGGAGTTTCAGTTTGGGAGGATGAAAAACTTCTGGAGATGGACGTTGGGGATGGCTGCACAGCAATATGAGTGTACTTAATCTCAATGGATTGTACATTTAATGGTTCAGTGGCCCATTTTCTGTATTTTACCACAATAAAAAAGGGAGAATATCTGGATATACCTGGTCTAATCACGAGTCCTTAAAAGCAGTGAACTTTCTCCAGCTGGTGGCGGAAGAGGAAGGCAGAAAAGAAAGGCAAAGTGATTTGAAAAGTTGAGTCGCTGTTGCTGCTTTGAAAAATGGAGGAAGGGGCCTGTGAGAAGAAATGCAGGCAACCTCTCAGGACAGTGAGCAGCCCCCAGCTGATAGCCAGCGAGGAAACAGGACCTTAGACCTACAGTCAAAAGGAAGTGAATTCTGCCAGCAACCTAAATGAACTTGGAAATGGATATTTACTCAGCCTCCAGATAAGAGCCTAGGCCAGCAGAAATCTTGATCTTGCTTTTATGAGACCCTGAGTGGGGAACCCAATTGAGTCCACCCAGACTTCTGATCTACAGAACTGTGAGCTAATAAATAGGTGGTGTTTTAAAGCTGCTAAGTTTGTGCTAATATGTTACAACAGTCATGGAAAGCTAATACAGAAGCCTTCCAGTTTTAGTCATGTGAGGAAGCACCATCGCTCTAGAAGTTTGTTGCTGTCAGCTTTATTCATTTAGATACTTCCGCATGCACATATTCAACATATTTGCTGCATGCCTCCTGTGTGCCAGACACTGTGCTAGGCCTTGAGGATGCAGTAACAGAGCTTAAACAGACTTGTGGAACTTCCAGCCTGGCCCAGGGACAGTATTCTCTCCCTCTGGCCAAGGCTGGAGGCTGTGACCTGCATGGGCAACCTGACCTCCAGCAGAGCATTCTGGCCTGTTACCAGGTTCCCCTTGGGCCCTCTCAGCATCTGAATGCTTGGAACCATTCCCTAATGGTTATGATGGGAGTGATAGAAAGGGCAACCACAGGAAGGAACAAACTGGGAAAATCTTGCTGAGGCCCAGAGCCCGGGCACCACAGTTCTGCTCCATAACATACAGATACTTCTCAGGGGTGCCTGTGGTTGTGGGCAAGGCTCTCAGCATTTTGGGACAAGCTGAGACCCAGACAACTTAAATAGAAGGGTCTGCCTGGCCTTCTGAAAGAGTAAAAGTGAGGAGGGGGATGAAGTGAGTGTTATCTGTGGCCATTTTCAAGGCTCCTAATGAGCACTTGAGAGGGAGGCACACGGTGGCAAATGTGCTTGGGGATATAGAGAATGTGGCTGGGGATGGTGAAAAACTGGCAAGAGATGGCAGAGGTGCACAGAAGAGATGGGCAGGAGTGCAGCCTTCTGAAGCAAAAGAGTTGGAGTGGGATTCTGGGTGGAGAGGCCAGGGAGAAAGGGGCAACAGTGAACGAAGAGGCCCCAGCCTGGCCAAGCTCAGCAACTGAGAGGTTGGGTGGGGCCTAGGCTTTGGAGACTCAATCCCTCTTCCTTGGGGGAAGTGCCAGGGGTGGGGCCATGGACAGCTTAGCTCTCCAGTCCCTTAGCAGCCCTTCCTAACTCACTGGTAATCTGTTTATATGTTTATTTGCAAGATTGGTTTCTGTTTCAGTGAGAGGGGGGCTTGGATCTCTGCCCTAAGGCCCCCAGTTCTGAGTTAAACTTCCCTAAGGGGTGGACTGCAGGCTCTCTGCCCCATTTGGCTGACTTTCCTCTGTCCTCTCTGTTCCTTGGGCCCCTGACTGGTGGACAAGGAAGTTCAGGGTGGGAAGGGGGTCTGGTCTTCCAGGACTGGCCAAAGAAGCAAAGGGCTCTGGTTCCCTACAGGCCCAAACATCTGGGGCGGGGGTGGGGTGGGTCTGGGCAGGAACTCCGGCTCCATAGGAACCCTGAGAAAATCAAACTGAAATCCTGCCCAGGGAAATCTGCAGTTGTCCAACAAGAGCTTCGCTTTAATACATGTGGTAATTTTTTTGTTGTGCTTATTCAGACTGCAGCAGCTGCAGAGGGAGAGGCCCGTGAAGGGGGCAATGAGGCTGGAGTGGGGTGGCAGGGTGGGGAAAAGGTAAAGGCCCCGTTGCCACGGAAGACCAGAGCCTAATGAGGGGAAAGGGGTGAGGTGCAGGCACTTGGGCCTTAGGAGAGGAAATCCGGCGGAATGCAGGACTGAGTCTGAAGGCAGACAGGAAAGAGGGCCAGTGAGAGCCTGACTGGAGAGGCGCATGGTTTGGATGATAGTGGTGGAGGCAGAGGAAGGAGGGCGTGAGAAAGCAACCCTTTTACTGCTGATGGATATTGTCTCTTACCATAAGTCAGCATGTGAAGTATTTGTCTACTGCAAAACTGGAGAGATAAAATTCTGGAAGGTCATTCCCAAGGATAGGAGAGGGGCACCTGAATGAATCATCAGAGAAACCCAGGGGAAGTGGGTGGAGTTCGTAACCTGAACTAGGAAAGGCCTGATGATTCATTGGGCTCCAGGCCTGTCAATCCACTGTACTCTGCCAATGGTCTGAGAACTGAAGGTGTCCCTCAAACATGACACTGGAATTCAGTGAGTGCTGTAAAGGGGGAGGGGAGGGAGTTTTGAAACAGGAAGAGACAGGGAGTCTGCTACTGCCCTTTGAAGGGGGCTGACCTGAGTCATAGAGCTAGAAAGGACCCCGAGATCATCTGACCCAGCCTCTTTGTTTCATACTCAAGGAACCAGCACTCAGAGAAGGGAAGAAGTTTGTCCAAGGTCACAGAGTTAGTGAACTAGGTAGACAAACAGGCTTCAGAAAGAGGCCACATAGGTTACTAGAGAGAATAGTCTCAGATATTAGCCCAGATGGGGTCTGCAAATACTTGGCAAACATAATGCCACTTCTCACTCCTCTGCCCCTGGTGGACCTTGCACCCCGATTTCAGTGCTGACACTACTTTGAAGTCCTTCTTAACTGAGTACACTAGTCATTGACATGGAAAATGAAAGCAATTTGTAATTTCAGGCCTACAATAACAGCTGTGTGTGTCACAGAATGGTAGAACTAGTCCTAATGTCTAATTTGTTAGACGCCCTTATCTAAGGCTCTTTGGGTTGCAAGCAACTGAGGGAAGAGTTAACCTAAGGAAAGGCAGGAACCAGGACTGCTTTGTAGACCTAAACAGTGGGAATTGGTGTCCCCTCCTCATTAAATCGCTGCTACTCATGAGACCCAGCTTCAATGACTGGCTGCCACACTTTGTGTCTCCCGCTGCCAGTTTAAAATTCCCTGGAGAGTGAAGTTGTTTGGACTGAGTTGTAAGAGATTTTTAAACCCCGGAACAATAAGTGATGGAGCGGGGACAGGTCTACTGGATAGACAATCAGCAGTGACTGCCGTAGGGGTGCTGTTGTGAGCCATACCACCACCGCAGGAGGTGTCTACCAGATATGCTCCAGGAAAATCTAAGGAGACCAAGAGAAACAAGCTGGAGTGAAGATGGGCTTTTCAGAGACCAGAGCCTAGAGGCATCTAAGAGGAGTTACAGAGACATTTGCTAGGCTACCTGAAGTGCAAGAAAGGCCACTTTTGGGCTAGATAAGGAAGTATATTCCTTACTCTGGGACTAGGAACCAGGGTAGTTCTCTCAGGGGACAGAAAAGCTACTCAGGACAAGTATAGAGTTTCCCAGGGCAAGGAGGTAATCTGGCAATGTCCCCCATCTCCCTTCACCCCTCCCTACTGCAAAGCCAAATTAATAAAGCAGATTCTGGAAAAGACAGAGAATCCCACCAGCTCTAATGGTGGCACAAACCCAAACTTTCCAGGCAATGAGTCTGAATATCATGGTCAAGCATCCAATTCAGACAGGGCTGAGGCCAAGAATAGGAATGGGGATTGAATGCCCTATAATCTGCCGGCCAAATCCATCAGTGGAAAGATCTGAGATCCATTAGGAAAATAAATGTCTTCTGTAAACTCATTTATTTCTAGGGTTTTGTAATTTTAAAAAAATTGTTGTGTTCCCCTCAACTTCTGAGAAAAGTTCTTTTCAAAAACTCCCATTTTGTTGTAGATCAATTCAAGCAAAAGGCTTGGGCCATAGAAAGGTCAAGACAGCTGGGAGGGTTTCAAGCTCCCAACAGGGAGGAATGGAGATGGCTGCAATGGGCCCAGTTGAAGTCTTAGGTAGAGAAGATGGAGGCAAGTTACATAGAAAGGTGGCATTTCTGAGACATAAAGTTTCTTCCTTAGAAACTTTTCTTTCTTAGAGGGAGGATGTAGATGACTATGGTCTGTAGATAAGACACTGTTTGGAGGCTTTGGGTCTGAAGGCAAGATGGAGTTGGTGAAAATTCAGGTTGGGGCCCTTTTAAGGAAAGACTACTCCTAGAGGAGTTCAATTCTTTTTCTCTCTGTCACCTTTGCCTCTGTCTTTGACTATATACGTGACATTGTGTAAATTACCTAACCTCATAGAGCCCAAGTTTTCTCATTTTTAAGGTAGAAATATCAAGTAGAGGGTTAAATAAGGATTAAATGAGATAATATGCAAACTGTTTAACATTCTTGGCCCAGAGCAGCAGAAGATCAAAGAGTCTATAAAGCTTACTTTTTTTCCTTGCTTCTCTCTCTGTGTGTATCTTTATACCACATACTGTAGTAGAGGCTGGATGTTCAGAGATGAAATGATAAAATCTCTGCCCTCAAGTGTCTTGCAATCTGGAAAAGAAGATAGTTAAATAAACATAATTTATAATAATGTGTCTAGTGAAGTATATGTATAAACTCAGTGGAAATGTGGAGGAAGTAAGACAAGTCTACCCAAGGAAGTCAGGGAAGGCTGCACAGAGGAGGTAGCATTTGATCTAGGCTTTACAGGATGAATAGAAACTTTCTCAGTGAACAAACATGGGGAGAGTCCTTAGGCCGAGGAAACAGCATGTGCAAGGCACTGAAGTATAAGAAAGCATACCTAATTCGATATTGCTGAAGCATTATGTGTTACCATATCAGGTAAAGAAGATAAATTTCATCCCATTGTCTGGTGCACGTTACTGAAGAATTTTGAGTAGGAAAGTGACTTATCACAGTAGCAATAATATTTAGAAAGATTTGGAGGGATAGTAAGATTAGAGGTTAGATGGAACACTACTATTTTGAGCAAAACGGGACCTTAATTGGAGCAGTGGCAAATGGGCATGAAGAGGAGTAGATTGGAGAATTATTTTTTATTTTTATTTTTATATTTTTGAGATGGAGTTTCGCTCTGGTTGCCCAAGCTGCAGTGCAATGGCGTGATCTCGGCTCACCACAACCTCTGCCTCCTGGGTTCAAGCGATTCTCCTGCCTCAGCCTCCCAAGTAGCTAGGATTACAGGCTTGCGCCACCATGTCTGGCTAATTTTGTATTTTTAGTAGAGATGGGGTTTCTCCATGTTGATCAGGCTGGTCTCGAACTTCCGACCTCAGGTGATCTGCCCTCCTCAGTCTCCCAAAGTGCTGGGATTACAGGCGTGAGCCACCGTCCCCCACCCTGGAGAATTATTGAGAAGATGGAACTTTTAGAATTTAGTAATGAATTGGATGTGGAGAATGAGGAAGGGGCAAGAATCTAGTATCTGTCTGGCATTTGGGCAACTGGCTAGACTACTGTAACATATGCTGGGATAGACAACAAGGGAGAAGGAGGGAAGAGAGTATGGGGTAGGGAGGATATGATACATTCCATTTTGCACTGTTAGGTTGAAGAGTCTGTGGGACGCCCAGGTGGAGATGTTCATAGGCAGCTCAGAGGGGAATCTGAGCTGGAAGTGGAAATTTGGAAAATATCAATGGTAGTTAAAAAGAAAAGAGAAACAGCAACATTTAAAAAGGTGGACAGAGGCACTTTGGAAGACAGTCTGGCAGTTCTTCTGAAGGTTAAACGTAGAGTTACGATTTGACCCAGCAATTCTGCTCCCTAATATATATATACTCAAGAGAAATGAAAACACACATGCACACAAAAATTTGTACAAAAGTGCTCCTAGCAGCACTATTTACAATTGCCAAAAGGTGGAAACAACTCACATGTCCATCAATGGATGAATGCATAAACAAATGCTGGCATATCCATACAATGGAGTATTATTCAACCTTAAGAAGAAATGAAGTACTGGCACATGCTACAGTATGGATAAACTTTGAAACATTATGCTAAGCGAAAGAAGTCAGACGCAAAAGACATACACTGTATAACCTTATTTTTATGAAACATTCAGAATAGGCATATTCGGAGAGACAGAAAGTAGATTAGTGGGTTGTTTAGGACTGGTTTGGGGGTGATGGCTAAGGAGTATGGGGCTTCTTTTAAGGGTAATGAAAATGTTCTGGAATGAGTGGTAAAGGTTGCATAACTCTGAATATACACTAAAAACCACCTAATTGTGCACTTTACAGATGTGAGTTGTGTGGTATGTGAATTGTATCTCAATAAAGCTGTTACTAAAATTCAGGAAAAAAAGATGGATGAAAAAGACCTTTAGGGGAAATGTCCTCAAGATAGGATAGTCAACAGCAAGTACTGGGGCAGATACACAGGAATAAGAGCAGGTCAAGAGAGTGTTCCAAAACAAGGGTCAGATGCCAGGGACAAGCCATGTAAGATCAGGACTTCATTTCTTCTTTCCACCTCTTTTTTCTCCTGTCTGGATAAAAAGACATCTCAGCTGTGGTCCTGAGAAGACAGGAGAGGCTAGACCTTCTCATACTGAGGCCCGAGGACCTGTACTTACACAAAAGCTTGGGAACAGATGAACAAAACAGAAGCTAGAGGCAGAAGATAGAGGCAAAGACCAAATGAGAGGAAAGGACAAAATTCTTCCTACTGAGAAATCTTAGGATAATCATCTAGTCTTTTCCAAGTGACCAGTTTTATCCTGGAAGAAATATAAATTTTGTCAACTTCTGGTCCCACAAAACTAGACACCAGTGGAGCTTCACATGATGAAGTAGAATGGCCCTCGAATGAATAGCCATTATTTTGGCAAAGTTGGCACCAAAGAGCACTAAGTATATTGTTTTATATGCAGGACCCTAAATAAAGTGTTTTAACCATGCCCCCGCAAAAGGCAAAGGGGCTTACAATCTAAATTCATACAGCACATATGGATATTAGACCATGAGTTCCATCTGTGTAAAGACTTCATATCATTTACATCTGTATGTCCAGCATTCAGCACAATACAGCTGCACAGTGAGGGTTCCTTACCTTACCAGTCACTGAATTAATAAATGAATGAAGCAAATGGACATGTAATAAAAAACCAGCAGCACACATCAAGGTTGGAATATAGGATAAATTAAATTCCTATGTAGAGGGGTAAGGAATTGAGGGAAAATATTAAAAGTTCCCAGGTTACTTGAGTGGAGCCTAGTTTGAGTTGCCAGTTCAGACCAGCCAGGACAAATACCAGAGTAGAACTGACCTAGTCTGAGATGGTAGGTTGTGATGGACCTGGGGGAAAAAAGAAGCATGCCTAGTCCACAAGCTTCCAGTTTCAACGTTTGAAAACACTGTGCTCAACCAATGAACCCGTAGGCCCAATTTGGCCTAAAGGCCATACTTCGTAACCTGTGGGAAGGCTTATTAAGAGCAGGTAGCAGTCAGAGATATTTGGATTAAGGAAGAAAGAAAGCTTATGAGTTGTGGGGGGTGTGCATTCCAGGGTCAAGTTTGGACAGATTGCTCAGAAGAAGGGGACTTTGAGTGAGGGAGACTGAGAGGCCAGTCAAGGGAGAAAGAAGAGACTGGAGAAATGAAGTTAACCAGAGCTGTCAGGCAAGAGACAAAGTCCTGGCAAGAGAACAATAATAAGCTACCCTAGGGGAAAGAGACAGAACGTGTTACTCCCTCCACTGGACTCCCATAGCACTTAGAGCATAATATCATAATCATTCGCTGAGGTGCTTGTTTTACCACTAGACTGAACACAGGGCCCATGTCTCGTTCTTCTGTGCGTGTGCCCCAATGTCCTGACAATGTTTTTAGACTGAATGAATAGTTGGATGAATGGATGACTGAATGAGAAGAAAAAAGCTCTATGTGTAAGGATGCTTATTGCAGCATTATCTATAATAGTGAAAAATTGGAAATACTTAAGTCAATGATGGTGCTTCCACTCAATGGAATATTATGTGGCCATTAAAATGGTAATTATGAGGACACTGTAGCAATACAGCAAATGATTACTATGTAATGCTAAGCGACACAAGCAGAATATGAAATTACAGCTATGCAATGATTACAAGTATGTAAAAATGATCTATGCACATGGCCAAGCTTTGGAGAGGGGAGCATAAAAAATGAAAATGACTCATTGTGGTGGCAGGATTGTCAGTGAATTATTTTTTTCTTTTCTTTGTATTTATGTTGATGTTGTTTATGCCATTACAAAGGAAAAAATAATGTTGATAGTTGGGAGACAAACTGAACCATGACCTTGAAAATTGGACAGAGAGGGCTCATACTAGACATGGCAATCCCACATAAAAGGAGGCTGGGGCTGGGGCTGCTGGCACGGGAAAGAAAAGGTGAATTTGGGAGATATATGTAGCTATTTCCTGCCTGCTCCCTCTTCTGCCAAACTGTGACCTTGGAAGATTGTACTTGTGCTGTAATTGAGAGACTAAGGAATTTGAAATCCAAAGACCCAAAGTTCTGCAGCTTACCAACTCTGGGACACATTGAGCAAGTTTATTAACCTCTCTGAGCCTCAGTGTGATACTCTGTAAAGTGGAGATAGTGATTGTTTCCTCACAGGATGGTTGTGAGGATTAAGTGGCAGATAATGCATTTGAAAGCCATTTGTAAATGATGACGCCTATAAAGCTATAAAGAGTTATTAGTATCATTATCATCTTCATTATAGTTACTATTATGTCTCCCAACTTGACTTGAAATTCCACCCATAAGAGATTTATTTCAATAACATGCAAACACCTCTGGAAGAATTCAAAGGAGGAGCTATCAGTCATTCAAGAGTTGGTACAGCCTAGTCTAGGGCTTCTCAACTCTGGCTGCTGTAAGGATCACCTGTGAGATTAAAAAATAAATCATGACCAGTTCCCACCCCTAACAAATTAAGTCAGAATATCCAGAGGTGGAGACCAGGCAGGGTTATTTTTTAAAGCTCCCAATTTGCAACTGCAGTTGAAATTTACTGGCAAAATGGGCCCTGAAGCCAGCCAGACAGCCCTGGCATTGAATTTCAGATTGAATTTTGTCTCCTTCACTTACTAAGTGTGTGACCTTGGAGCAGTTACGCAATCTCTGCAAGCCTCACTTCCCTCATCTTTGAAATGGAAAGAACAGTGGTACCTACCTCATATGGTTGTGCTGAGGATTAAATGTGTTAATATGTGTAAACCACTCTAGCACAATGCCTGGCACACAGTAAGTGCATGAATTGTTAGCTATTTTTGTTATTTGTAGGCCCTGCACCAACCCCACCCTCAGAAACACCTCCTGACCTTAGTAGTGGGGGAGAGAAGGGGCAGCATGGAGTCCGCCTTATCACCGCTCTTGCTTGGACTCTAATGCCAGGCTCCCAGTGGTTGTCCTCTTTGCCCAGATGTTCTGACACCCTGGGCTTGGGTTGCTGACATGTGACTTTCACAGCAGGCTCTCCTTAATGAAAATTGGCTTCTCCTTGAGATCTCATATGTCTAAATCCACATCCAGGCCTACTGTGTGCTGTGTACTGGTCTTGATTGATACTTGAACTTTGGCTCTCAGGTCCTGGCAATTGGCCCAGATCCAGCCTGCCCACTTTCACTTCAGCCTTGCCCTCTTGAGTCCCACCCGACCCAAGTCTTGCTTTTGAAGCGTTTCTGACAAGAAAAACTGTCAGATTTGTACATTCTGTCTTTCTGAAAAAGGACAGAGATAAGACAAATGACCCCAGATTTTTACCTAATGGGGAAATAAGAAGATAAAAGGCTTCTGTGTTCACTGTGTATAATCTACATTGGCAACAGAGTCAGCCAAAACCCAAAATGCCTTAACAGGCTTTGTACTCTGTATTAGTTTCCTATGGCAACTATAACAAATTACCACAAACTTGGTGGCTTAAAGCAACACACATTTATTTTCTCACAGTTTTGAATGCCCGAAGTCCACAATCAGTTTCACTGGGCCAAAATCAAGGTGTTGTCAGAGCCCTGCTCCCTCTGGAGGCTCTCGGAGAGAACCTATTACTTGCCTCTTCCAGCTTTGGGTGGCTGCAGGCATTCCCCGGCTTGGGTCTGCAACACTCTAATCCACATCGTTACATTGTCTGCTCCTATTTTCTGTGTGTCAAAGTTCCCTGTGCCTTTCTTATATGGAAATATGTGATTGCATTTAGAATCCACCCAGAAAATTCAGGATAATTTCCCCCATCTCAAGACCTTTAACTTAAATCATATCTGCAAGGTGTTTTTGTTTTTTTTTCTGGCATATAACATTTGGTGGATATATTTTGAGGCACCATTTTTCAACCCACCACGTGCTCTAAGGTATTTTCTCCTTTAATTCCCCTCAGGCCTTCTGCCATATCCCCTCCTGCTTGAGAAATGAGGCCATTCAAGCTTCATGACATTTGTTTGTGGCTCTTCTGTCTATGTTTATGGTCTGTTTGCTTTTATTAGTTTGAATGACTGCTCCAGGGATCTGAGTGCCCAGTCGCCTGGGAATTCTAGCATTCTTACTGGAGATTCCTTCTCTTTGACTGTATTGATCTGGCCCTAGCTGGGGCAGACTTTGAATGGGCTGAGTGGTTTGTTTCTCTGGAGAGACTGAACAATTACTCGCCTGGAGCTTCCTGCCTCTGCCTGAGTCCAATGCCCTACCTTTGCATTCAGCTGCTTCCTGCTAGTACCCACTCCTTAGGCATAGGAGTGTTGTGGCTGGAGTAGGGGGCAGGGGCTATTGCAGGGGAGAGAGCAAAGTGAGCATGGTTCCCATGCAGCATGCTGAGTGTGATGCTAGGAATCCTAAGGTGTTAGGAGCATGCAGAGAGGGGGCCTGACCCAGATGGGAGGTGTGCGCAGGTGGTCAGGAATGCCTGGGCTGCCTCAGATAGAATGGCTATCTCACCTGCCCTAGTTATCCCTGCTCCAAGATGCTCTAGGGCATAGTACAGGTATAGCAGTTAGTGCACTTGGATTGGAGTCCTGGCTTTCTCATTAGATTGCTGTATGCCTTTGCCAGGTTACTTTAGCTTCTGAATCTCAGTTTCCTCTTGTGCTAACATCGAAAGGGGAGGGGTTAACAATAGCTGTATTAGTGGGTTGTTGTGAGGATTCGATGAACAGTGTAGGTGAAGGGCATTATGATATATAAAGTATCATAACCTGTTCTAGTTGTTATTCTTAGCTCACCACTCACTCAATCTTTTCCTTACTTGCCCACTTTTCAGCTTCCTGCAGGCTATTTCATGCTAATCTTTCATTTTAGCTAATTCAATTCTGATTCTTTCATTGTTTCCTGACTCATTCCTTGCTCTCCACACACCAGGGAACAATTTGTTTCTCACCTATTGTTCGGCTTCCAGTCAATCTCTTGCCAGTCATACATTAACATTTGCAAACAACTACGTTTATAGAGAAGTATTATTTCAAAGGGGGTTGTTTATCAACTTCCCGAATTTATGCCCAGTCTAGACAAAACTTCTCTGTGGAGTAGCAACCACTCATGTGGTCAACAGATATTTATTGAGCACCTACTATGTACCAGGTACTGTGCTAAGCACTAGGTATATGAATGAGAATAAGACAGTTCTGGTCTCTGCCTCAGGGAGCTCACAGGCTAGTGCAGAAGTCAGACAAGTAAACAAGTCATTTGGGTTTAATGTGAAGGTACCATTAGAAGAAAGCACAAAGTTTTGTGGGAGTAAGTGAAGGGGTAGCAAAACTCAGACTCGATGAGTGGGTGTAGTCGAGAGGCCTTCCAGAAGCAGCAATACCCCGGAGAGGGTGATATTTAAGCTCAGGCCTAAGGAATTAGTAGAAAGTGGGGAAGAGTTCCCCCAAGTGAAGAGAATGGTATCTCTTCTGGAGGAACTGACAGAAGTTTAATATGGCAGGAACATGGAGTGTGAGGAGGGGACTAGCGAGTGTTGAGGAATGCAAGATGAGGCTGTTGAGAGAGGTAGCAGCTTGATTGTACCAGTCCATATTTCAGGCCTGGTTTTGACTTTACTCCTTTGAGAAAAAATGTGAAGCCATTGAAGAGTTTTCAAGAGTTACATATCATATCTGTGTTTTAAAAAATCCTTCTCACTGTTTTATAGGGAACAGATTAAAAGGGAGCAAGAATTAGACACAAAGAGACCAGTTGGGATGCCCATGCAGGGATCCAAATGAGAGAAAATGGTGGCCCAGGTAGGGTGATGGCAGTGGGGATAGAGCAAGGTGGAACAATGCAAGAGATGTAGGTGGTAGAATCAATAGGAATTGGTTGGTGATTGATCAGATGTAGGGGCTAAGGAAGAGGAAGGAGTCAATTTCCAAAGTTCTGCTTAGCCACTTAGGTGGTTGTTAAATGCTGTGCACTGGGATAGGGAGTACTGGAGAAGGCGCAGGTGTAGGGTGGAAGAAAAATAGTTTATTGGCTGGGTGCGGTGGCTCACGCCTGTAATCCCAGCACTTTGGGAGGCTGAGGCAGGTGGATCATTTGAGGTTGGGAGTTCGAGACCAGCCTGGCCACAATGGTAAAACCCCATCTGTACTAAAAATACAAAAATTAGCTGGATGTGGTAGTGGGCGCCTGTAATCCCAGCTACCTGGGAGGCTGAAGCAGGAGAATTGCTTGAACCCAGGAGGCAGAGTTTGCAGTGAGCCGAGATCGCACCGTTGCACTCCAGCCTAGGTGACAGAGTGAGGCTCCATCTCAAAAAAAAAAAAAAAAAAAAAAAAAAAAAAAAGAGAGAGAAAGAAAATAGTGTATTAAGTTTTGAATATGTTGATTGTAAAGTGTCTGCAAAACATCCAAATAGATATATGAATATTCAGAACTGAAGATCAAGTAAGAGAGAGATGGCAACAACTGAACAGAGCTGGTCATTGAAGCCATGAGGGTGGATGGGATGGCCCAACGACAGTGTATAGAGAGAAAATGAGGAAAGGGGCTGAAGAAAGAGGCTTGTGGGACCCCAGACTTTAAGGGATGAGATGAGGAATAAGAGCATAGAATCTGTGTCATAGTAAATGCACAATAAACATTGCTGAATGAATGAAAGAAGACTGAGAAAAATAGTCTAGAGGTAATCAACTCTCTTTGGGATGGGGAGAAAGGAGAGACAAGGCTTCAAAGAGGAGGTCAGGCTTGACCTAAATCGTGAAGAATGACTAGGAGTCTACCAGGACAACAAGGGAGAAAAATTTCATGTCAAGAAGAAGAAAGAGCATGTTCAAAGGCTCGAAAACATAAAAAGTTATGACCTATGCATATGAATTCTTCCAGACTCCACCTGTGTGTTTCTTCCTTAGGATCTGGCTATGTATCCTTAATGCATCTTAATATCCTTAATAAATCACTGTAATAAATCTTAGCTATGAGTATCAAAAAACCCCACAAAAGTCATGGTGTACTCAAAGATTTTCTGATTTACTATACAGGCGTCTTACTCTTATTTTAGATCCACGTTCATGCTTTCTTCATAACCGAGGGAACCTGAGTTCAGAATGATAAACACATTTCATGCTGCACTCCAACTGAATAGTAGGGATTGTTTGGAGTGTGCTGTCAAGGAGTCTGTGGCTGCAAATGAACTTAGTGGTAGACATGAGTGCCGTTGGTTAGCAATATCTGCTGTAGGTGAAGGAGAAAGAAGTTGTAGCATATGTGCCATATGTTTGTCATACTGGCCTAGACTTTTCCCTTTTTATTTATCCTCTTCCTCATCATGTGAATCCTGGGTGTGAGGATGGGATCTCCTCCACTAATCACGAATTGGCAACTCTGCACTTCCAAACGATATGGTCTTCATGAGAGAACAAATATTTGCTGAGAACTTACCCACTGATCAAGCATTGACTGAGTATGTACTTTACGCCAGAAACTGAAATTAGTCCCTGGGGATTCCATATAGACTACATGATTGTCTGCTCAACCACAGATATCGTTGTATTGAACCAAATGGAATGAAGCCCAAATTTTGGGCTCCATGTTGAAATAAAGCATGGCTATCTTTATTTCCAGAACATGGGCAATGGCCAGTTTTAACTCCAAGGCACTAGCATGCAGTAAAGTTCTGTTTATTGTGATGTAGTTCTACTTTTTTTACCTTAGCTTCTGCTGTGTTTACTGGCCCAGTGAACACAGAAAAAAAGAGCTGTTTGCTTTTTTACAAAGACTTGTAAATCATACAAGCATAGTTAGCACAGTCTAGCACACTTTTTCTCACATTGTAGTGGCTTAAAGCTTGTTCTGTCTCTCCTCTTATTTATACTGTACCTCTCATCTTTCTGTTTCTGCAGAAACCTCTGTATAGGTTCTAATTCTCACTGCAGGATTGTTCTGGGTATTGTGTGGTGAAGATTTTGTCATATCGCAGAGCAGTGAGTGATAAAGAGGGCTCACTTAAATCCTTATAGAAGGCTCCAGGGCCAGTTCTGGAGACTCAAGAGTGGCAATGTTCCTCTCCAGCAAACTGGCTATGAGCTAGGTTATTGCTGTAGGCCAAACACTAGAATTGAAAGTGTGAACCCTTGCAAGGCCTCTGAAATTTGAAGCAGAGTGAGGTTTTTTAGTAGCTGCTAGTTGGAAATGGGGAGGCAAGGTAAGAGAACTTGGGGGCTGAGACATTCAGAGGGCCTCATGACCAAGCAACAGGAGGAGTGCAAGGCAGGGCAGAGGGAAAGGAAGACCACGTGAAGCTGCCAAGTCATATCAGCTCATCAGTGCATCTCAGTTACCTGGGTGCAAAGAGACCTGCTATTGATTGTAGTGTGTTCTGCATGTGAAAGGTGTGGAAGCAGGGGGAAATCCTTGAGGACCACTGGCCTAAATGTATCTATTTCAAGGGAGAAGGTTTGGGGACTCAGTAAAGAAAGGTTTTCATTGCTTTTACTGGGGTTGTGGAATTCAAAATCTATAGTGTAGAAACCTGACGCCATGCTGTTACTATTTTCTGTAATTATTTTCTGTTTTCCCTCGGGGTTTAGTAAAATTCCTTTAGAGAATGTAAACCACACTATGGAAAACCAGAAAATGGGACTTTTTTTCAGTGTGTGCCTGAGTTTTAAAGGAGAGTAGGAAAGCCTAGAGAGTGAGGCATCATTCATTCATTCATTCATTAATCAAAGAGTTACATATTTTCATATGTTGGGCACTGTGTTAGGTGCTGAAGATGGAAAGAAGAATAAGACACATCAAGGAACTTAGATTCTAATAGAAGGAGACATTCATGTAAACAAGTAGGTGCACTAAATAATCAAAATGGTTCTGAGATATAAATATAACCTGAATAGAGGCTGGTACAATAGGGTAAGTAATGCCAGTTGCTGTAATAGATGCGGTCCCAAATCTAAGTGACTTGACATAACAAAATGTATTTCTTGCTCACATCAAAGTTTATTGTGGGTCAGCTTGGGAAGGGAAGCTCCACTCCACAAAGTCATTTAGAGATACAGACCTGTTTTGTCTTCCACTAAAGATCACTAATAATCACCTATCCGGTGCGTGGAGAGAGAGCCAGAGTGGAGAAGATGGACTCTCCAATACCATTTTGGCCCAGAAGTGACTCAGCATGTGGTCGTGTGGTCCCATGTAGATACAAGGGGGTTGAGAGATATAGTGTAATGACATGCAGAGGAGGATATTTGAAACGGGGTTTGATGAACATGTAGCCAGACTCTGCCACAGATGGAATGGACAGTTCTGCTTGGAAGGGGCAGGAGAGGCTTCATAGAGGAGATAACAACTGAGTGGAGTATCTAAAGAGAAAAAAGAGTTGGGTATTAGTGTGGAATAATGCCATAAGGAAAATGAAGCCCCAGAGGATGATTTTGGGATTGCTACTACAGCCATTTCTTCCCGACTGAAGAGTCTCTTTCCAGAATTCATTTGACTTAAATCATTTAACTCTTCTCCACTCCATGCCCATCTTCTTCTTTCCTACTCATCCTGAAAGTCTCACCTTAAATGTCACTTAATCCAGGGGAGTCTTACCTGATGAGTAGACTAGGCGAGGTTCTCCTGCTGTGTGATTCCATGATGTCCATTGTCCTTGTTGAGATGATTTAAATGTCTGTCTTTCTTATGATACTGTAAGTCCCTTAAGGGCAGGGAACATGCCTGGTTTTATTCATCATTGTATCTCTTGTGATTAGCACTGTGTCTGCCACACAGTAGGTCTTTGATAAGTATTCATTGAATGACTAAGTTTGCCTTCCGAAAGCATCCTTTCTTACAGCACTTTTCTCAGTTATTCATGTGGTTGGTCAGTCAACAGATATTTCATCCTCATTAAATGCTAGGTATTCTTTTGTATACTGGAGTTAGTGATGAATAAACATTGTCTTTTTTTTGTTTGATCATAAGTGCCTTCAGAGAAGGATAGAGTGGCCAATTCATTCTGGTTTGCCCAGGGCTTTCCTGGCTTTAGTATAAAAGCATCATATCCCAGGAACCTCTCCTCACCACCCATTCCCAGTCCTGGGCAACCCAAGACAATTGGTCACCCTAGAGTAGGATCTGATTCTTTTCTCTACCCTAGATATCTAGCACCATAGCAGTATTCCTGATACATGATAAGTTTTCAACGAATAATTGTGGAGTGTGGGTGGGTGAGTCAGGAGATGATGTAGATGTGGGTTTGGATAAGTGGCTGGTTGGGTGAATGGATATGCTTGTTTTGGAACTTTTCAGAATCTGGAGAAAAGGAGAAGAGACACTGGATATTTAAAAACACTCAAGTAATGTCTACAGCAGAGGGCTGGGAGGGAGGGGGACAGCCTTTCAAGAGCTTAAGGTAGTAGCACTCTTCTTTGGGTGCTTGTCTGAATGTTACTGGTTTGGAGTTACCAATGGACCTAGAAGATGCATATCAGGGTGACATGACAAATAAAGTTCTCATCCCACTTTGCTAGTCACTAGTATTATTATGCCCTGGCTATGTCCTCAGGAGAGGTCAAGGTATAAATTAATATTTTCAAGACCTTACTTTGGGGAAAAAAAATGCAATAAGCTTTGAGGTTATTGCATGGAGGAGGGGTGTGGAGAGGTGAGAAAATGCCACAACTACATAATTGCAGCTAATTATATTTTTCAAATGATTTAATGGATATAATATAGCTAATAAAATTGCATTTACTTTTTTTCTGCTCAGATTCCTGGTGGAGAAGGGTCAACGTTTTCAAATCATGATTTTAAGTACATTATAGTAGCTTTGTATTTTTAGAAATTCATTCTCTTCTGTCTTCAGGGATGCCCTCCAGCCCTACCCCTACCCTGCTTCCTCAAAGATGAGTCAGTCTGGGGAAGTCTTTTCAGACACCTCCAAACACTCAGAGTACTCTGTTCCTACCTCTTTAAGGCAGCTACCCCTGAATACTACTGTGAGCTATAAGTGCCTTCTCTCCCTATGAGATGGATAGTGCCTTGAGTACAGATATAGATTCAAATATCTACCCTGCCACTTATTACCTGTGTGACTTTTAGCTGGTTAGTTAACATCTCTGAGCCTCAGCATCCCCTTCTATGAATGGATAGCATTGTTTATCTCATAGGATTTTTGTAAGGCTTAAATGAGATAACATAGGAGTCTCTTATCACAAGTGGGCCTTTGATAAATATTAGTTGCCCCCCTCTTCCCCTTCTTTGAGGAAGTAACTGTGTGTTTTTCAATGTACTTTTGAATCTCCAGCACAGGGCTTGGCACACAGTGGGCTGGAGACTTTTGAATCTCCAGCAAATTGAATTGTCAAAGAACTATGGTCATTTTGATTACAATGACATAGTGTAAAAGGTGGGAAACACTATTAGGCGACGCTGGTACAAAAACATTTGCAGAGTGAAACACAAGCCATGGCCAGCTGATTAATTTCTGTCTTTACTGTTTCAGTGTTAACTATGTTGTGTCCCTCTACCTCTTATTTACTCTTTTGTTCATACTGTACCACTGGCATACTTGTATCTTAACAATTAGCATATTATACACACTACGATAGAATCATATACTTATACTTTGTCTCCCTGACCAGATTATAAATTCATTGAGTACAGAGAATGTACTTTATACATCTTTGTGTCTCTTGTACCTAAAATAATGCTTGGCATATACAGTACATGCTTATTCAATGTTTTCTTAACATTGGGCTGTTTTCACCTACTTTGGCATATCTACCTTTGGTAAGAAACTGCTTCCCTGATATGAATCATTTCTCTTCACTGAACTGAAGGTTCTTTTGAGGGTGGAAGCCATGTTTCTCCTATAGGGCCCAGCATAATGTCAGGCCCACAGTGGGTGCTAACTGCATATTTAATTGACCCACACTGGTTCTTCCATAGTAGGGAGATGTCATTCCATATCATAAAGAACATTTCTGTTGAACTAAAGATTTACAAGACTCTCATATGGTCTCTTAATATTATACCATATCAGATAAAATTTGATTTCAGTACAACCAAAGAACAAATACAATTTTCTTTCTTTTGAAAAAAGAAAAAGAAAATAATGTTACTGTTTTTATAAAAATTAAAAAGCAACAAATCATTCCAAATCACACCATCCCGAAATAATCAGTGTTAATATTAGTGTACATCTTTTCAGACATCTCTCTATGCACATATTCAGAAAAGAGATAGATGAACGGCTAGATAAAAGTGATTTTATGAAAATGGGATCATAGTGTGCAGGCTAGTTTTATTAAAAAGTATTGTTTAATTTTACTTGAATTTAGCAGAATACTGAAATGAAACCACAGGAATTGACAACCTTTGGATAAATATTATGTCACTTCAAGAGATATTGACTCTGCACTACAGAAGATAAGATTTTCACTGTTATACCTCCTCTCACCTCTTTCCCAACTTTCAGATTTTTATTAGTTATGTCTTTACTCTATCAATGTTGTTAACTTTTATATGCTGCTCTGCCACCAACATTACCCCAGTAATTTAGGGGGTGTATATATAGCATATAGTATAAATATGTATTCACTTAAATGAATTCAATGCTCTACCTCTATTCCTTTATTATGGCCTCTCTACTCCTGGATTTTTAAGTTTTATTTTTCTTTTGGTTGGCTGGATTACTTAGAAGGTCTTATGAATGCTGTATTTCTGAGTTCTGTTGGTTGCTTTTTTATTTGAAAAAATTGTCGACTGGCTGGGTGCTCATGCCTGTAATACCAGCACTTTGGGAGGCTGAGGAGGGCGGGTCATGAGGTCAGGAGATCGAGACCATCCTAGCTAACACAGTGAAACCCCGTCTCTACTAAAAATACAAAAAATTAGCCAGGCGTGGTGGCGGGCGCCTGTAGTACAAGCTACTCAGGAGGCTGAGGCAGGAGAATGGCGTGAACCCCGGAGGTGGAGCTTGCAGTGAGCCAAGATCACACCACTGCTCTCCAGCCTGGGCGACAGAGCAAGACTCCGTCTCAAAAAAAAAAAGAAGTAGTCGACTTGGTATGATATATTTGAGTGTCACTTAAACTTTCTCTCAATATTTTATAGACTTGTACCATTGTCTTTTGATATAAAATATTGCTGTGAAGTCTAAGGCCTGGCTGATTTTTTCTTCATATAAAAATCTTGCTTTTTTTCTGCCTATACATCTAAATAATTATTTGTTTATCCTTGATGTTCAAAACCTTACTTACCATAGGTCTCAACTCAAGTTACTCTTAAATTTTTTTAGAGCATAGTATGCCCTTTCTGTCTACAGATTCACTTCTTTAATTTCAGAGAAATTTTCCTCTATTATATTCCTGTATTCCTTTTCTGTACAATTTGTTGGCTTCTCCATAGATTTTAGGGATCCTAACCAGCCTAGTTAGATTGTCTTCTTTTCCATAACTACTGTCCTGTCTATAATTGAATTAATCCCTTTGTCTTTTACCTTTGTTTCACTATGATTATCACAATACTTTCTTTCATGTCAGTGATTTTATTTTCAGTCATGGCTATTTTGTGCCATGCTGTTTCTATTTAATTTATGTATTAGTCTGTTTTCATGCTGCTGATAAAGACATACCTGAGACTGGGAAGAAAATGAGGTTTAATTAGACTTACAGTCCACGTAGCTGGGGAAGGTCTCACAATTATGGTGGAGGGCCAACGGCACTTCTTACTTGGCAGTGGCAGCAGAGAATGAGGAGGAAGCAAAAGCAGAAACTCCTGATAAACCCATCAGATCTCATGAGACTTATTCACTATCACGGGCATAGCACGGGGAAGACCAGCCCCCATGATTCAGTTACCTCCCACTGAGTCCTTCCCACAACACGTGGGAATTTTGGGAAATACAATTCAAGTTGAGATTTGGGTGGGGACACAGCCAAACCATATCATTCCACGCCTGCCCCTCCCAAATCTCATGTCCTCACACTTCAAAACCAATCATGCCTTCCCAACAGTCCCCCAAAGTCTCAACTCATTTCAGCATTAAACCAAAAGTCCACAGTCCAAAGTCTCATATGAGACAAAGCAAGTCCCTTATGCCTATGAGCCTGTAAAATCAAAAGCAAGCTAGTTACTTCATAGATACAATGGGGGTACCGGAATCAGATAAATATAGCCATTCCAAATGGGAGAAATTGATCAAAATAAAGGGGTTACAGGGCCCGTGCAAGTCTGAAATCCAGCAGGGCAGTCAAATTTTAAAGTTCCAAAATGATCTTTTTTGACTCCAGGTCTCACATCCAGGTCATGCTGATGCAAGAGGTGGGTTCCCATGGTCTTAGGCAGCTCTGCCCCCGTGGCTTTGCAGGATACAGCCTCCTTCCCAGCTGCTTTCACAGGCTGGCATTGAGTGTCTGTGACTTTTCCAGGCGAACGGTCAAAGCTATTGGTGGATCTGCCATTCTGGGGTCTGGAGGATGGTGGCCCTCTTCTCACAGCTCCACTAGGCAGTGCCCCAGTGGGGACTCTGTGTGGCGGCTCCAACCACACATTTCCCTTCAGCACTGACCTAGCAGAGGTTCTCCATGAGTGCCTTTGCCCTTGCAGCAAACTTCTGCTTGGGCATCCAGGCATTTCCACACATCTTCCGAAATCTAGGCGGAGGTTCCCAAACCTCAATTCTTGACTTCTGTGCACTTGCAGGCTCAACACCTTGTGGAAGCTGCCAAGTCTTGGGGCTTGCACCCTCTGAAGCCATGGCCTAAGTTCTATGTTGGCCCCTTTCAGCCACAGTTGGAGCGGCTTGGATGCAGGGCACCACATCTCTAGGCTGCACACAGCACGGGGATCCTGGGCCTGACCTAGGAAACCATTTTCTCCTGGGCCTCCGGCCTGTGATGGGAAGGGCTGCGTGAAGATCTCTGACATGCCCTGGAGGCATTTTCCACACTGTCTTGGGGACTAACATTTGGCTTCTCGTTACTCATGCAAATTTCTGCAGCTGGCTTGAATTTCTCCTCAAAAAATTGATTTTTCTTTTCTACTGCATCGTCAGGCTGCAAATTTTCTGAACTTTTATGCTCTGTTTCCCTTTTAAAATAGAATGCTTTTAACAGCACCCAAGTCACTTTTTGAATGTTTTGCTGCTTAGAAATTTCTTCAGCCAGATGCCCTAAATTATCTCTCTGAAGTTCAAAATTCCACAAATCTCTAGGACAGGGGCAAAATGTCACCAGTCTCTTTGGTAAAACATAACAAGAGTCACTTTTGCTCCAGTTCCCAACAAGTTCCTCATCTCCATCTGAGACCACCTCATCCTGGACCTTATTGTTCATATCACTATCAGCATTTTTGTCAAAGCCATTCAACAAGTCTCTAGGAGGTTCCATACTTTCCCACATTTTCCTTTCTTCTTCTGAGCCCTCTGAACTGTTCCAACCTCTGCCTGTTACCCAGTTCCAAAGTCACCTCCACATTTTTGGGTATCTTTTCAGCAATGCCCCACTCTTCTCGTACCAATTTACTGTATTAGTCTGTTTTCAGGCTGCTGATAAAGACATACCTGAGACTGGGAAGAAAAAGAGGTTTAATTGGACTTACAGTTCCACATGGCTGGGGAAGTTCTCACAATCATGGTGGAGGGTGAAAGGCATTTCTTACACGGTGGCAACAAGAGAGAATGAGGAGGCAGCAAAAGCGGAAACCCCTGATAAAGCCATCAGATCTCGTGAGACATATTCACTACCATGAGAATAGCATGGGAAAGACTGGCCCCCATGATTCAACTACCTCCCACTGGGTCCCTCCCACATTACATGGGAATTCTGGAAGATACAGTTCAAGTTGAGATTTGGGTGGGGACACAGCCAAACCATATCATTTTATTAATGCTGAAATGCTATTGGTTTGGTTCTTATTATGTTTCTTTAGTTCTGCCATCTCCTCGTTCAGTTATTATCTTGTCTTTGAATTCTTATTTATTGAATTCATATTTTATTGAGTTCTAACACTGAAAAACTCTGAGCATTCTTATGTTTCTTTGTTTATGTTTTCTTCCACATGTTTTTCTAAGTGAATTTCGAAATTAGGATCATTGTAACTTCACATACAGTTTTAAGAAATAATACAGGGAGATCCTATGTAACTTTTGTTCAATTTTCCCCAAAGATAATGCATCTTGCGAAACTATAGTATAAAATTGCAACCAAGATATTGACATTGACACAATTCACCCATCTTATTCAGATGTCCTCAGCTTTATTTCTAGTCATTTGTGTGTGCAAGTGCATGCAGATGCATGTGTGTGTGTATGTGTGTGTATTTAACCTCTATGCAATTTATCACCTGTGTAGGTTTATGTATCCACCACCACAGCCAAGATACAGAACAATTTCAACACCACAAAAATTCCTTGTATTGCCCTCTTATAACCACACCCTCATACCTCCCATTTGACCCTCACCATCCCTAACCCCTGGAAACCACTAATTTGTTCACCTTTAGAACTTTGTCATTTTGAGCATGCTATATAAATGGAGATATACAGTATGTGACCTCTATGGACTGGCTTTTTTCACTTACTATTTCCTTGAGATGTATCCAAGTTATTCCATGATCAACAGTTTGTTTTTTTTAGATTGCTGAGTAGTACATGCCATAATATGGATGTACCACAGTTTGTTTAACCATTCACCCATTGAAGTACATCTGGGTTGTTTCCAGTTTTGGACTATTATGGGGAAAGCTGCTATGAGCATTTGTGCACAGGTTTTTGTGTGACTATAAATTTTCATTTCTCTGGGATAAATGCCCAAGACTGCAATTGCTACTCCATATGGATTTAATCTCTTGTTTGCATGCTATGTTTTTTCCTTTTTCTCCTTTGGTTGTGGTGGTATGTTGGCATAGTAGCCATGCCATTTCTTTCCCCATTTGCCTGTGCTTAACATGGGCAGGTCTGGCCAGAACTTCTATTCGCTTTGATATAATTTGATTTAATTCTCCATGACACCCTTCCTAGGTTATCTAGGACCCTTTTCTATTCCTCTCCAAGGTCTTATTTGAAAGCAGAATGTTCTGTTCAATTCATTGTTCTGTAGCCTTCAGATAAACTCTGTGAAGGGAAAAGATCAGCTAAGGCTGGCCCCTCTTTGCTGAGGGGCCCGAACTCTTTTCTCTGTTTTCTGATGTTTTGTTAGATGTCCATAGATGTCCCACTTCCACTGGCCAGTGGCATAGTCCACTCCCAAAGCTTTGGCTCAATACTTCTAAGAAACAGGGAAATAGGGAACCTCAAGAAAATGGCAAGCCCTGGCAGCCTTGCCTGCTTTGGCTGAGATATTGCAGTAATCTGTTAGAGCTTCTCCTCTTGAGGACATTTTCTGGACTCTTCCCGAAATACTGTTTCTGAACTCCTCCCCCTCCATCCCACAGTCCTGTTGACCACTCTCCAAATTGGTGGATTTCAGTGATGGATAACTCACAGGAGTTTGTTGACTTGTTTTTTTCCCTAAGTGTTGCTTCTAGGGGTGAGAACAGAGTTAAGAACATTGTAGCAATGCCCCAGGCCCTTTAATTTTCTTCTCTGGCTCTGCTGCTTTTGGGAATTTATAGTTTGAAGTTTTACTCTTTTCCTTGTTTGCTGTTGTTGAAATCGCTAGCATCTTTCTAATTACGATTTCATGTGTGTGTGTGCATGTGTTCATTTTATTAGATATTTGGCAGTGGTGGTGAGAGGTGACAACGTGCTAGCAGCCCCCCTCTCGGCGCCTCTTCGGCCTCTGCATCCACTCTGGCAGCGCTTGAGGAGCCCTTCAGCCCACCACGGCACCGTGGAAGCCCCTCTCTGGGCTGGCTGAGGCCAGACCCGCCTCCCTCTGCTTGCGGGGAGGTATGGAGGGAGAGGCACAGGTGGGAACCGGGGCTGTGCGGGGCGCTCGCGGGCCAGCGCGAATTCCGGCCGGCGCAGGCAGGGGCTTGGCGGGCCCCGCACATGGAGTGGCCGGCCGGCACCGCCGGCCCAGGGCAGTGAGGGGCTTAGCACCCGGGCCAGCAGCTGCAGAGGTTGTGCCGGGTCCCCCAGCATTGCCGGCCCGCCAGCACCGCACTCAAATTTTCGCGGGGCCTTAGCTGCTTCCCCGCGGGGCAGGGCTCGGGACCTGCAGCCCACTATGTCTGAGTTCCTCCCCTGCAGTGGGCTCCCACGCAGCCTGAGCCTCCCCGACCGGCGCTGCCCCCTGCTCCGTGGTGCCCGGTCACGACAGCCCAAGGGCTGAGGAGTGCAGGCCAGGCTGGGAACTGGCAGGCAGCTCCACCTGCAGCCTGGTGCAGGATCCACTGGGTGAAGCCAGCTGGGCTCCTGAACTGGATGGGGACTTGGAGAAATTTTATATCTAGCGGGAGGATCGTATGTGCACCAATCAGCACTCTGTGTCTAGCTCAAGGTTTGTGAGTACACCAACTGGTACTCTGTATCTAGCTAACCTAGTGGAGACTTGGAGGCCTAGCACTCTGTGACTCTGTCTAGCTCAAGGATTGTAAATGCACCAATCAGCATTCTGTGTCTAGCTCAGGGTTTGTGAATACACCAATACTCTGCATCTACCTAACTCTGTATCTAGCTAACTAGCACTCTGCGACTCTGTGTCTAGCTCAAGGATTGTAAACGCACCAGTCAGCACTCTGTCAAAACGGACCAATCAGCTCTCTGTAAAGTGGACCAATCAGCTCTCTGTAAAAGGGACTGATCAGCAAGATGTGGGTGGGGCCAGATAAGGGAGCCCGAGCCAACCAGAGGCAACGTGCTGGAGTCCCCTTCCAGAATGGGGAAGCTTTGTTCTTTTGCTCTTTGGGTCCATGCTGCCATTATGAGGTGTAACACTCACCATGAAGGTGCGCAGCTTCACTCCTGACAGTGAGACCACGAACCCACCAGAAGGAAGAAGCTCCAGACACATCTGAACGTCTGAAGGAACAAGCTCTGGACACCCCATCTTTAAGAACTGTAACGCTCACCGTGAGGGTCTGCGGCTTCATTCTTGAAGTCAGTGAGACCAAGAACGCACCAATTCCGGACACAGTGGTAGGAGATTGGGGAAGATTCTTTAGGTCAGCTTTATTCTGTCAACTTCTTCAAGAAATATCAAATGTTTTCTTAACTTTTTCATGCCGAAGGGCCTGAAGCTGGAAAAGAATAGCCCTTTTGGGAAGGTACGGAAATATAACAGAGTTGGGCAGTCACTGCCTCCAGGACCTGGAGGGGAGAACATAAGTTAGGAAGAGTTGCCATGGCACACACAAACGTGGAATTAACCTGGGACCCCTAGCTTCATATGAACCTTTCTCTCCTTCACTCCCCTTATACAACTTTCCCCAAGTTCTGTCAATTTGCCTCCAAATTCCTCCTCACATGGAACTCTTCTTTTCTTACTGTCATTGCTTTTAGTCAAATCTTTGTCATATTAAATATTGTAGAAATCCTTTCTTCTGAATTTCTACAACATTCTCCAAACAGGGTTACATGCCTCTAGTTTCTTCCGCGTGCATGCCATCCTCCCTACACTGCCAATTTGTGTATAATAACACGTTGACACTTTTGACACAGTGTTAGTTTTCCTAAAACACCACTTTGTATATATCCACTCCTTTTGAAGGTCATCAGAAATCTTCCAATTGCCAAAAAAAAAATTTAAACTTCAAACTTCTTAACATGGTCTGAAATACTAAGAGCAGCTAATATTGATATGGTACTTACTAAATACAGGAACAATCTAGCTCATTTTTACATATTGAATGATTTTACCCTCAAAACAAATCTTTGGGGTGATGGTTGTAATTATCCTCATTTTACATGTGAAAAAAAACTAAAGCAAGAGAGGTCTCATATTTTTCCCAAGGCCACACAGCTAGTAAGTTGAGGAAATGGGATTTAAATGCTGGCAGTATGGCTCCAAAGTCCATTCTCTTAAGCCACTCCACGACATTGCCTCCCTACAATGTCCTTTATCATCTGCCATCTTAATTACCTGTATAGCTTTATCACTCTCTCCTCACCACCCATGTACCTACATTCTGGCCACATCATGCTACTTGATATTCTCTGAACATACCATATTCTTTCATGGCTCTGCTTCCTTTTACATGTTGTTCTCTCCATGGACCACTCTCACCACCCCTTACCAAACCTGCTTGGTCAACTCTCATTCATCATTGTTTTCTCCTGCTCCTTTTTGCTAAAATGCAAATCTAATTTTGCAGTTTATGGTTTGCCCTTCAGTGAGGCCCCATGACCTCTAGGATACACCCAGGTTTTTCAGCACAGTAGATAAGGCCCTGGAAGATCTAGCCCTTGCCTATCCCTCCAGCATTATACTTTCATCTTTCCCAGTCACACCTCATATGCCACTCATACCAAACTACTTGGAATTTCTCAAACACACCATTGTGTTCCATGCCTCTGTGCTTTTGTCCGTATTCTTTTTTCTGATTGGAACCCCTTGCCTATCTGGAAGACTCCTACTTTTGCTTCAAGACTTAGTGCAGTCATCCTCTCTGTGGTGAAGCCTTCCCTGCCCTGCCCTGACCTCCTTTATGTTCCTTGGGGAATAACTGGTTATTCACTTCTCAGTGTCTTCCATGTACCTTGTACATTACTTCTGTTACAGCATTTATCACACCATTGCACAATTATTTTTGTGGTTATTTTTCAGACTGGTTGTATCTGCTTCAAATGCACAATATTTTTTTACACAGCTATCCCCTTTATTAACTTTCTTGAGGGAAATGATAGTATTTTTATTTAAAGTTTACTCTCACTTGTATCTGGCACATAAATGGCACATCAACTTTCATTTTGGAGGAATGAATCTTAATAGCCCCAGTGTCTAACACAGTGCTAGGACACTGTAAGTTCTCAATAAATATCTGTTTAGTTAGCAAATAAATGTGTAAGCTTTTATCTTACTGTTATTTGCTCTCCTTCTAGGCACTTCTTACTTCTTCAAGCAGATTCTTTAGTGGGAGCTCCCAGTGCTGTGAGCTAGCTTGTGAGTCTATTTTCCAGTGTAAAAGTTTACCTGGAAGGGAATAGCATGACCTTAGACAACATGGCTAGAGGAAAATGGCCAGGTCAAGCTGGGAAGAGCAGAGCAAGGTAGAATATTTGCCAGCACCTAACAGGTTTTGGTGTGCTAGGGTAGCTCTGCAGATATGGCTGACTCTTCTTAAGGCAATGATTCCCAAACCTGAGTGGACAACACGATTGTTGGGAAATAATTCTCCATGGTGCCTGCATATCTTGTGAGTAGTGGCACTGACTTTCTTTGCTGCAGACTATATTTTCAAGGGTGTTTGTATAGAACACAGCCTTGGAAGACAGAGATGGTGTCTCCCTCAAAAACAAAGAGCAGGCTTATTTCTGTCCTGCGTAATAAAGATAACTTTTCCTTCTAGGGTAAAGGTTAGGCAGGCTTACTACCCATTATAAAAGAAGTGGGAATTGAACAATGAGAACACATGGACACAGGGAGGGGAACATCACCCACTGGGGCCTGTTGGGAGGTGGGGGGCTAGGGGAGGGATAGCATGAGGAGAAATACCTAATGCAGATGACGGATTGATGGGTGCAGCAGACCACCATGGCACGTGTTTACCTATGTAATAAACCTGCACGTTCTGTACATGTACCCCAGAACTTAAAGTATAATAAATAAATTTTAAAAAAAGATTTAGGTTTGTTAAGCTTGGGTTTTCTCTTGCTTTTTTATTATTTATTTATTTATAGAGATAAAGTCTCACTATGTTGCTCAAGCTGGTCTCAAACTCCTGGGCTCAAGTGATCCTCCCTGCCTCAGCCTCCCAAAGTGCTGGGATTACAGTCGTGAGCCACTGCCCCCAGTCAGTTTCCTCTTCTGTAACACAACCCAGATGCTTGCATCACCTGGCCCTCTTCAAGTCATCCTGTGAGAATTAGGGTACAGGAAACTGGCACACATGCTGATACTCTGGATATTGCTTCTGCTGTAAATAATAGTAACAACTGTAATGCCAGGCCCACTGGCTCACACCTGTATCTCAGTGCTTTGAGAGGCTGAGACCAGCCCAGGCAACATAGCAAGACCCTGTCTCTAAAAAAATTTTTTTTAAATTAGCTGGTCATGGTGGTGCACGGTTGCATTCCCAGCTACTCGAGAGGCTGAGGTGGGAGGATCTCTTGAGCCCAGGAGTTTGAGGCTACAGTGAGCTATGATTGCGCCACTGCACTGCAGTCTGGGTGACAGAGCAAGATCGTGTCTCAAAAAAAATAATAATAATAATATTACATTATTATTTAATAATGATAATAACTCCTGTCTCTGGCCCAGGAGTTTTATATCTTCTACAAGTATTCATGAAATCATGACAGGATAACTTGTTAGCTTGCAAGTAGAAAACAATATCAGATCCTTCACAGTTCTTGACAATAATTACCTGGAGAGCTTGTTTAAAATGTAGGTTTCTGGGTTGTCCCTCAGATTATGATTTGATAGTTCTAGAAGGAAGGCCTAGGAATATGAATTTTTGATAAGTGATTCTGATGCTGGAGGCCTTTTTACCTCCCCTGAGAAACACCATCTTCAGAACTGTTAACTTGGATTTGACTATAGACTAGTCGAACCTTTCTTTCTTTCCTTCCTTCCTTCCTTCTTTCCTTCCTTCCTTCCTTCCTTCCTTCCTTCTTTCTTTCTTTCTTTCTCTCTTTCTCTCTTTCTCTCTTTCTTTCTTTAGATGGAGTCTCGCTCTGTCACCCAGAGTGCAATGGTGCCATCTCAGCTCACTGCAACCTCCACCTCCCGGGTTTAAGTGATTCTGCTGGCTCAGCCTCCTGAGTAGCTGGGATTACAGGCACACACCACCATGCCAGGCTAATTTTTGTATTTTTAGTGGGGATGGGGTTTCACCACGTTGTCCAGGATGGTCTCGATCTCCTGACCTCATGATCCGTCCACCTTGGCCTCCCAAAGTGCTGGGATTACAGGCGTGACCCGGCGTGACCCACCGTGCCCGGCCCAAACATTTCTTCAGACATAGATAGAGGTAGTCATAGATTAACATATGAGTTCTTTTTGACAATTTTTCTAGTTTAATATAAAATGGTTAATATAGAAAATATCTGCTCAATAGATTAAAATGTAAATAAATAGAAACAAAAATAAATTGGTACCTTCGTCACTAAACTCAGTTGTTGAATCACGGTGTAAATTAAACTTGAGCTTTCATTTCTCCTCTGATAAAAAAGTGGGAAATAGTTCTTATGCTAGATGACTGGTTCCTCCAGCCTGGGTTTCAACAAACATTTACTGAGCACTGATTGTGTACCAAGCGCTTGTTCTAGGTGCCAGAAATGTAGGAATGAATGAGACAAAGTTCCAGCTTTTGTGAAGCTTAAATTCTAGTGGAAAGACACAGACACTGAACCCATTGACAAATACCTCAGGTGTTTTCAGATAGTGAATAAAACAGAGCAGTGGGACAGAGGATCACCTGGTGAGTATTGAGGGGCATCTTAGCTATAGTAGTCAGAAAAGGTCTTTCCGGGGAGGTAACATTTGCGATATGATTAGAAGAAATTTTGTGGCTGTTGGTCTCTACCTGCCAGAGACTTGCCCATTTGTAGGAACTGAAGGTCTTTTTTTTTTTTTTTTTTTTTTTTTTTGAGACGGAGTCTCGCTCTGTCACCCAGGCTGGAGTGCAGTGGCCGGATCTCAGCTCACTGCAAGCTCTGCCTCCCGGGTTCATGCCATTCTCCTGCCTCAGCCTCCCGAGTAGCTGGGACTACAGGCGCCTGCCACCTCGCCCGGCTAAGTTTTTTTTGTATTTTTAGTAGAGACGGGGTTTCACTGTGTTACCCAGGATGGTCTCGATCTCCTGACCTCGTGATCCGCCCGTCTCGGCCTCCCAAAGTGCTGGGATTACAGGCTTGAGCCACCGCGCCCGGCTGGAACTGAAGGTCTTTAGCCTTCATGGTCAGCCTCACCCAGCTCCTGCCAAGATGGAAAATATAACAAGAGCTTTTTCCCACTGGTGGCTGAAGTTCAGAATTAGCCTGATGCCCTAAGCACATGATCTGGTGTGTCTGAGGAAAGCCCTAATCTAAAGAACTGGGCTTCACTCATTTGACACATATTTACCATCTGTGTCAAAAATTATTCTAGGCATTGGGGATACGGCAGTGAATAAGAGCAGCCCCTACTCTCATGGAGCTTCTAGTAGCTTCTGTGGCTGTATTGAATGCCATCCTCACCCTGCCCCCACCAGCCTAGACCTTGCCCAGTCTGTCTTCTTAGGTTGAGAGGGGAACTAGACCATGTTCTCTTCAAACCAGCTCAATCCCCTGAATCCAGAAACTTCTACCCAAATTTCTATGATTATCACTGCTGTGCAAATACTACTGTTCCTGGGCCCCAGACTCCAAATTGGCTCTCAAACCAGTACAAATAAGGCTTGAATTAGCCTCATTACCTTGAACCCTGTAACTTGAACTTTTGGCAATCTCCCTTCTTCAGGTTGGGCCCTTCTTTCTCCCTATTGCTGCCTACCAATCTACGCTGTCCTCTTTCCCTGTCAGGTCCCAGCATGCCTGTTGCTGTGGTTATGCCACTGACTCCTAGAACTCCTTCTAGCTTACTTGCTCATTGCCTGATGATCAAAGCTAAATGAAAACAAAGAAAATGGAGGCAGCAGTACCTGCATCAACAGCCCTTCTCCAGCGAGAGATTCCTTCCAATCAGGAAGACGTTGCTCTGGCAACCACCAGACTTCTCACTTCTAACTTACTCTAATCCCTCTCTTATCAATTTTCTGTTACAATTGAATGAGTTTCTTTTCTGAAACAAGTTTCTCAACCATTTTTATAACCTGCTTTGTGGCATCAATTAGCCTTTTCTTAAAGGGGACGAATTCTTTATCTTTCTGACAGTTATTTCAGTGCTTCTTATATGTAAGGCAGCATGCTGGGCCTCAGTGGTAGTTTTGAAGATGGAAATATTGCACAGTTATGATGTATGAGGGAGAGCACTGGATTTGGAGTCAGAATACCTGGTATTTAAAAAATCACTTTTTACATGTATAGAAGTCATACAAAATCATGACCAATAGCTAAAACAGCACAGAGAAACATAAAATGAAAAATAAAAGTACTCTTATTCCCATTTTTCACATATAAGTAATGTATTTCTGTGTCTCAGTAATTTCCAGTACATGTACAAGCATATGTCTTTCTTGGTTTTCCCTACAAATGGGATCACTACCATACATACTATTCTGCTCTTTGATTTTATTTTTACTATTTATTGAGCATTTTTTCGATCAGCATTTATCTTCACATTCTCTTTGATGGTTGCATTGTATGGATGTACAATCCACTACTGCTGGCCATTTATGTGTCTGAATTGTTTTTATTACAATGACGTTACAATAAATATTTTGGTACACATATTTTGGTAGAAGTGGTAGTATTTGTGTTGGATAAATTTCTAGATGAGAAGCTACTGGGTTGTAAGTGTACGCATTTAACATTTTGAACATATATTGCTAAATTGCTCTTCTAAACAATTTTATCAATCTTATCGTCTTGACAACAGTATATGAGAGTGACTATTTGCCAAGAAAACCTGATTTCATTACTTTCTAGTAGCGCAACATTGGGCAAATTACTTAACCTAGTTGAACTGCCATGACTTCTCTGTAGAATGGAGATGACAGAGCCTTCCTCACACAACTGTAAGGATTAAAATTAAGTAGGACAGTCTCAAAAAATTAACATAAAGTGGGCGGAGCAAGATGGCCGAATAGGAACAGCTCCAGTCTCCAACTCCCAGCGCAGGCAACACAGAAGACCGGTGATCTCTGCATTTTCAACTGAGGTACTGGGTTCATCTCACTGGGGAGTGCCGGACAATCGGTGCTGGTCAGCTGCTGCAGCCCGACCAGCGAGAGCTGAAGCAGGGCGAGGCATCGCCTCACCTGGGAAGCGCAAGGGGGAAGGGAATCCCTTTTCCTAGCCAGGGGAACTGAGACACACAACACCTGGAAAATCGGGTAACTCCCACCCCAATACTGCGCTTTAAGCAAACAGGCACACCAGGAGATCATATCCCACACCTGGCCGGGAGGGTCCCACACCCAGGGAGCCTCCCTCATTGCTAGCACAGCAGTCTGTGATCTACCGGCAAGGCAGCAGCGAGGCTGGGGGAGGGGCGCCCGCCATTGCTGAGGCTTAAGTAGGTAAACAAAGCTGCTGGGAAGCTCGAACTGGGTGGAGCTCACAGCAGCTCAAGGAAACCTGCCTGTCTCCGTAGACTCCACCTCTGGGGACAGGGCAATAACAAACGCAGCCGAAACCTCTGCAGACGCAAACGACTCTGTCTGACAGCTTTGAAGAGAGCAGTGGATCTCCCAACACGGAGGTTGAGATCTGAGAAGGGACAGACTCCCTGCTCCAGTGGGTCCCTGACCCCTGAGTAGCCTAACTGGGAGACATCCCCCACTAGGGGCAGTCTGACACCCCACACCTCACAGGGTGGAGTACACCCCTGAGAGGAAGCTTCCAAAGCAAGAATCAGACAGGTACACTCGCTGTTCAGAAATATTCTATCTTCTGCAGCCTCTGCTGCTGATACCCAGGCAAACAGGGTCTGGAGTGGACCTCAAGCAATCTCCAACAGACCTACAGCTGAGGGTCCTGACTGTTAGAAGGAAAACTATCAAACAGGAAGGACACCTACACCAAAACCCCATCAGTACATCACCATCATCAAAGACCAGAGGCAGATAAAACCACAAAGATGGGGAAAAAGCAGGGCAGAAAAGCTGGAAATTCAAAAAATAAGAGCGCATCTCCCCCGGCAAAGGAGCGCAGCTCATCGCCAGCAACAGATCAAAGCTGGACGGAGAATGACTTTGACGAGATGAGAGAAGAAGGCTTCAGTCCATCAAATTTCTCAGAGCTAAAGGAGGAATTACGTACCCAGCGCAAAGAAACTAAAAATCTTGAAAAAAAAAGTGGAAGAATTGATGGCTAGAGTAATTAATGCAGAGAAGGTCCTAAACGAAATGAAAGAGATGAAAACCATGACACGAGAAATACGTGACAAATGCACAAGCTTCAGTAACCGACTCGATCAACTGGAAGAAAGAGTATCTGCGATTGAGGATCAAATGAATGAAATGAAGCGAGAAGAGAAACCAAAAGAAAAAAGAAGAAAAAGAAATGAACAAAGCCTGCAAGAAGTATGGGATTATGTAAAAAGACCAAATCTACGTCTGATTGGGGTGCCTGAAAGTGAGGGGGAAAATGGAAGCAAGTTGGAAAACACTCTTCAGGATATCATCCAGGAGAACTTCCCCAACCTAGTAGGGCAGGCCAACATTCAAATCCAGGAAATACAGAGATCGCCACAAAGATACTCCTCGAGAAAAGCAACTCCAAGACACATAATTGCCAGATTCACCAAAGTTGAAATGAAGGAAAAAATCTTAAGGGCAGCCAGAGCAAAAGGTCGGGTTACCCACAAAGGGAAGCCCATCAGACTAACAGCAGATCTCTCGGCAGAAACTCTCCAAGCCAGAAGAGAGTGGGGGCCAATATTCAACATTCTTAAAGAAAAGAATTTTAAACCCAGAATTTCATATCCAGCCAAACTAAGTTTCATAAGTGAAGGAGAAATAAAATCCTTTACAGATAAGCAAATGCTTAGAGATTTTGTCACCACTAGGCTTGCCTTACAAGAGACCCTGAAGGAAGCACTAAACATGGAAAGGAACAACCGGTACCAGCCATTGCAAAAACATGCCAAAATGTAAAGACCATCGAGGCTAGGAAGAAACTGCATCAACTAATGAGCAAAATAACCAGTTAATATCATAATGGCAGGATCAAGTTTACACATAACAATCTTAACCTTAAATGTAAATGGACTAAATGCTCCAATTAAAAGACACAGACTGGCAAACTGGATAAAGAGTCAAGACCCATCAGTCTGCTGTATTCAGGAGACCCATCTCACACGCAGAGACATACATAGGCTCAAAATAAAGGGATGGAGGAAGATTTACCAAGCAAATGGAGAACAAAAAAAAGCGGGGGTTGCAATCCTAGTCTCTGATAAAACAGACTTTAAACCATCAAAGATCAAAAGAGACAAAGAAGGCCATTACATAATGGTAAAGGGATCAATTCAACAGGAAGACCTAACTATCCTAAATATATATGCACCCAATACAGGAGCACCCAGATTCATCAAGCAAGTCCTTAGAGACTTACAAAGAGACTTAGACTCCCATACAATAATAATGGGAGACTTCAACACTCCACTGTCAACATTAGACAGATCAACGAGACAGAAAGTTAACAAGGATATCCAGGAATTGAACTCATCTCTGCAGCAAGCAGACCTAATAGACATCTATAGAACTCTCCACCCCAAATCAACAGAATATACATTCTTCTCAGCACCACATCGTACTTACTCCAAAATCGACCACATAATTGGAAGTAAAGCACTCCTCAGCAAATGTACAAGAACAGAAATTATAACAAACTGTCTCTCAGACCACAGTGCAATCAAACTAGAACTCAGGACTAAGAAACTCAATCAAAACCGCTCAACTACATGGAAACTGAACAACCTGCTCCTGAATGACTACTGGGTACATAACGAAATGAAGGCAGAAATAAAGATGTTCTTTGAAACCAATGAGAACAAAGATACAACATACCAGAATCTCTGGGACACATTTAAAGCAGTGTGTAGAGGGAAATTTATAGCACTAAATGCCCACAAGAGAAAGCAGGAAAGATCTAAAATTGACACTCTAACATCGCAATTAAAAGAACTAGAGAAGCAAGAGCAAACACATTCGAAAGCTAGCAGAAGGCTAGAAATAACTAAGATCAGAGTAGAACTGAAGGAGATAGAGACACAAAAAACTCTCCAAAAATCAATGAATCCAGGAGTTGGTTTTTTGAAAAGATCAACAAAATTGACAGACCACTAGCAAGACTAATACAGAAGAAAAGAGAGAAGAATCAAATCGACGCAATTAAAAATGATAAAGGGGATATCACCACCGACCCCACAGAAATACAAACTACCATCAGAGAATACTATAAACACCTCTATGCAAATAAACTGGAAAATCTAGAAGAAATGGATAATTTCCTGGACACTTACACTCTTCCAAGACTAAACCAGGAAGAAGTTGAATCCCTGAATAGACCAATAGCAGGCTCTGAAATTGAGGCAATAATTAATAGCCTACCAACCAAAAAAAGTCCAGGACCAGATGGATTCACAGCTGAATTCTACCAGAGGTACAAGGAGGAGTTGGTACCATTCCTTCTGAAACTATTCCAATCAATAGAGAAAGAGGGAATCCTCCCTAACTCATTTTATGAGGCCAACATCATCCTGATACCAAAGCCTGGCAGAGACACAACAAAAAAAGAGAATTTTAGACCAATATCCCTGATGAACATCGATGCAAAAATCCTCAATAAAATACTGGCAAACCGGATTCAGCAACACATGAAAAAGCTTATCCACCATGATCAAGTGGGCTTCATCCCTGGGATGCAAGGCTGGTTCAACATTCGCAAATCAATAAACATAATCCAGCATATAAACAGAACCAAAGACAAGAACCACATGATTATCTCAATAGATGCAGAAAAGGCTTTTGACAAAATTCAACAGCCCTTCATGCTAAAAACGCTCAATAAATTCGGTATTGATGGAACGTACCTCAAAATAATAAGAGCTATTTATGACAAACCCACAGCCAATATCATACTGAATGGGCAAAAACTGGAAAAATTCCCTTTGAAAACTGGCACAAGACAGGGATGCCCTCTCTCACCACTCCTATTCAACATAGTGTTGGAAGTTCTGGCTAGGGCAATTAGGCAAGAGAAAGAAATCAAGGGTATTCAGTTAGGAAAAGAAGAAGTCAAACTGTCCCTGTTTGCAGATGACATGATTGTATATTTAGAAAACCCCATTGTCTCAGCCCAAAATCTCCTTAAGCTGATAAGCAACTTCAGCAAAGTCTCAGGATACAAAATTAATGTGCAAAAATCACAAGCATTCTTATACACCAGCAACAGACAAACAGAGAGCCAAATCAGGAATGAACTTCCATTCACAATTGCTTCAAAGAGAATAAAATACCTAGGAATCCAACTTACAAGGGATGTAAAGGACCTCTTCAAGGAGAACGACAAACCACTGCTCAGTGAAATAAAAGAGGACACAAACAAATGGAAGAACATACCATGCTCATGGATAGGAAGAATCAATATCGTGAAAATGGCCATACTGCCCAAGGTAATTTATAGATTCAATGCCATCCCCATCAAGCTACCAATGAGTTTCTTCACAGAATTGGAAAAAACTGCTTTAAAGTTCATATGGAACCAAAAAAAGAGCCCGCATCTCCAAGACAATCCTAAGTCAAAAGAACAAAGCTGGAGGCATCACGCTACCTGACTTCAAACTATACTACAAGGCTACAGTAACCAAAACAGCATGGTACTGGTACCAAAACAGAGATATAGACCAATGGAACAGAACAGAGTCCTCAGAAATAATACCACACATCTACAGCCATCTGATCTTTGACAAACCTGAGAGAAACAAGAAATGGGGAAAGGATTCCCTATTTAATAAATGGTGCTGGGAAAATTGGCTAGCCATAAGTAGAAAGCTGAAACTGGATCCTTTCCTTACTCCTTATACGAAAATTAATTCAAGATGGATTAGAGACTTAAATGTTAGACCTAATACCATAAAAATCCTAGAGGAAAACCTAGGTAGTACCATTCAGGACATAGGCATGGGCAAAGACTTCATGTCTAAAACACCAAAAGCAACGGCAGCAAAAGCCAAAATTGACAAATGGGGTCTCATTAAACTAAAGAGCTTCTGCACAGCAAAAGAAACTACCATCAGAGTGAACAGGCAACCTACAGAATGGGAGAAAATTTTTGCAATCTACTCATCTGACAAAGGGCTAATATCCAGAACCTACAAAGAACTCAAACAAATTTACAAGAAAAAAACAAACAACCCCATCAAAAAGTGGGCAAAGGATATGAACAGACATTTCTCAAAAGAAGACATTCATACAGCCAACAGACACATGAAAAAATGCTCATCATCACTGGCCATCAGAGAAATGCAAATCAAAACCACAATGAGATACCATCTCACACCAGTTAGAATGGCGATCATTAAAAAGTCAGGAAACAACAGGTGCTGGAGAGGATGTGGAGAAATAGGAACACTTTTACACTGTTGGTGGGATTGTAAACTAGTTCAACCATTATGGAAAACAGTATGGCGATTCCTCAAGGATCTAGAACTAGATGTACCATATGACCCAGCCATCCCATTACTGGGTATATACCCAAAGGATTATAAATTATGCTGCTATAAAGACACATGCACACGTATGTTTATTGCAGCACTATTCACAATAGCAAAGACTTGGAATCAACCCAAATGTCCATCAGTGACAGATTGGATTAAGAAAATGTGGCACATATACACCATGGAATACTATGCAGCCATAAAAAAGGATGAGTTTGCGTCCTTTGTAGGGACATGGATGCAGCTGGAAACCATCATTCTTAGCAAACTACCACAAGAACAGAAAACCAAACACTGCATGTTCTCACTCATAGGTGGGAACTGAACAATAAGATCACTTGGACTCAGGAAGGGGAACATCACACACAGGGGCCTATCATGGGGAGGGGGGAGGGGGGAGGGGGGAGGGATTGCATTGGGAGTTATACCTGATGTAAATGATGAGTTGATGGGTGCTGACGAGTTGATGGGTGCAGCACACCAACATGGCACAAGTATACATATGTAACAAACCTGCACGTTATGCACATGTACCCTACAACTTAAAGTATAATAATAATAAATAAATTTAAAAAAAAAAATAAAAAATAATAATAAAAAAAAAAGAACAATGAGCTGGGAAATATTCCCTCTTCCTCAATTTTCTGGAAGAGTTAGTGTTGAATTGGTATTGTTTATTCCTTAAATTTTTGGTAGAATTCATCGATGAAGTCATCTGGGGCCTGATGTTTTCTTTGTGGAAAGGGTTTTAATTACCAATTCAATTGTATTAATAGATGTAGGGCTATTCAAGTTATCTAATTGTTCTTGTGTGAGGTTTTGTAGTTTGTTTCTTTCAGAGAATTTATCCATTTTATTTAAATTGTCAAATTTATAGGCATATAATTGTTACAGTGTCCCATAATCCACTTACTATTTTGTGGATTCTGTAGTGGTATCATTTTTCTTATTTTTGACATTAGTGATGCATGTCTTCTCTCTGTTTTGTTGGTCAGTCTGGTATAGGCTTATCAATTTTATTGATCTTTTCAAAGAACCAGATTTTGGCTTCACTGATTTTTCTCTATTGTTTTCCTGTTTTCTATACCATTGACTCCCATCCTGGTCTTTTTTTATTTACATATTTCCTTTTTTCAGTTTATTTTGGGTTGAATTTGCTCTTCATTTCCTAGTGTCTTAATATGAAATTGAGGTCATTGACTTTAGAACCTTTGTTCTTTGCTAATGTAAGTGTTTTCATGCTATAAATTTTCCCCTTTTACTACTTTAGCAGCATCTTGCAAATTCTGCTATGTTGTATTTTCACTTTCATTCAGATCAAAATATATTCTAATAACCCTTTAGACCTCTTTGATCCACGGATTAGTTAAAAGGGTGTCATTTTGTTTTCAAATATTTGGAGAATTTTCAGGTATGTTTTTGTTATTGATTTGTAATTTAATTTTGTTTTAATGAGAACACATACTTTGTACGGCTTGGATTCTTTTAATTTTCTTACGGTTTCTTTTATTACCTTCAATGTGGTTTATCTTGAATGTTTCATGTACACTCGAAAGCAATGAGTATTCTTCTGTAGTTGGGTGGACTGTTCCATAATATAGTAAATTACACTATATTATGTCAATTAGTTTAATTTGGTTGGTAGCTGTTAGACTGACAGAAATTTATTGTTTATAGTTCTGGAGATTGGGAAGGCCAAGATCAAAGCACCCAGCAGATTCAGTGTCTGATGAGGGCCCATTCTTCATAACGGTGCCTTCTACATGTCCTCATATGGTGAAAAGGCAAAGGGGCTTCCTCAAGCCTCTTTTATAAGGGCACTAATCCCATTAATAAGAGTGAAGCCCCCCCCAAAGGTCTCACCTCTTAATGTTATCACACTGGGGATTTTCAACATATAATTTTGTGGGGACACAATCATTCAGACCACAGCAATAGTGTTGTTGAAATCTTTTACATCCTTACTGATTTTCTACTTATCCCATCAAATTTTTTTTTTGGTTTGTTTTTAGATGGCATCTCGCTCTGTTGCACAGGCTGGAGTGCAATGGCGTGATCTCAGCTCACTGCAACCCCCACCTCCCAGGTTTAAATGATCCTCCTGCCTCAGCCTCCCGAGTAGCTGGGACTACAGGCGCCCACCACCATGCCCAGCTAATTTTAATATTTTTAATAGAGACGGGGTTTCACCATGTTGGTCAGGATGGTCTCGATCTCCTGACCTCAGGATCTGCCTGCCTCGGCCTCCTAAAGTGCTGGGATTACAGGCATGAACCACCACGCCTGACCTTATCCCATAAAATTTTAAGAGAGGGGTATTGAAGTCTCCAGTCAGAATCATGGATTTGTCTATTTTTTCTTGTAGTTCTGTCAGTTTTTGTTCCATATATTTTGAAGCTCTTTTATTAGCTGCATAAACATTTAGAAACTTTATTTCTTCCTGATGAATGGAACCCTTTGTCATTATGAAATGACCTTCTATATTCCTAACGATGTCATTTGTGCTGAAATCTACACTGTCTGAAGTTAACAGCCACTATATTTTCCATATTTGTTTCCTTTTAACCTATTTGTCTCTTTATATTTAAAGTATGGTTCTTGCAGGCAGCAGATATGGTTAGGTCTTGCATTTTTACCCTATTTGACAATCTCTGCCTTTTCACTGGAGTGTTGAGGTAATTTTCATTTAATGTAATTTTAGGTATGCTTAGATTTAAATCTATCATGTTTTCTATTTGTTCCATTTTATTTTTCTTCCATCTTTCCTCTTTGGCTTCTCTGGAATTGAATATATTTTATTATTCCATTTTGTCTTGTTTTCGATTATTGACTATAACTCCTTGTTTTGTTACTTTAATGGTTGCTGACCCTTCAGACATTATAAGTATAATAGAGAAATAATACAAACAAATTTATATCTACATGCCTTATATGTAATGGACCAATTTCTTGACAGATACACATCATCGAAGCTCACTCAAAAAGAAATAGGTAACCTGGGTAGTTTGAGATCCGTCAAGGAAATGTGATTTGTAGTTAAAAAGCTTCCAGGCCCAGGTGGTTTCACTCACAAATTCTACCAAACATTTAAGAAAGAAATAAAATCAGTTGTACATAATCTTAAGAAAAGAAGAAGGAGGAGGAGGAGGAGGAGGAGGAGAAGGAGGAGGAGGAGGAGGAGACCTTCCCAACTCATTGTATGAGGCCAGTGTTACCTTAATACTAAAGCTAGGTAAAGATACTACATGTGAAGAAAACTACAGACCAGTATTTCTTATGAATATAAGATGAGAAGAGTCAGCGTGGTGTGTGCTGTTTCCCAGCCAAATTTAATTATGCAGGTGCAAGATAGGTGGACTGTTGGATTTAACCAGACTTAGAATTTGACCATTTGAGTAAAAAGTAAGAGAGGAGCAAGGGAATTGAGAGCACATGGAAAGGAATTAAAATAATGGTTGGCCATGGAATTTATGTAGAGTATGGAGGGAAGTGTGGACATGAAGAAGAGTGGGAGTAGTAGGTTCATTGAGTGGGACTAACATATCATTAGAATTGGGAAATGATAAGAAATGAGTTAGAAGGAGGTGGTAGTTGCAGATTGGGATGATTGAAACTCAGAAAAGAGAGGAACAGTAGCTTTTTTTTTTTTTTTTTTTTTTTGAGATGGAGTCTCACTCTGTCGTCCAGGCTGGAGTGCAGTGGTATGATCTCAGCTCACTGCAACTCTCCGCCTCCCGGATTTAAGCAATTCTCCTGTCTCAGCCTCCCAAGTAGCTGGGACTACAGGCGCCCACCACCATGCCCGGCTAATTTTTGTATTTTTAGTAGAGACGGGGTTTCACCATATTGGTAAGGCTGGCCTCAAACTCCTGACCTCAGGTGATCCGCCTGCCTCAGCCTCCCAAAGTGCTGGGATTACAAGCGTGAGCCACCGTGCCCGGCCAAGAAATAATAGCTTCTCCTAATGTTAAAGTCAATGATACAACCATGTGGGTTAGCAGTTCAAGTAGGGTGGAGGACAAGATAATTAGAGGAGAGGAAGTCAGGGAGCTGAGAGAAAGATAATCTATGTGGTTACTAAAATGACCAAGAATTATGACAGGAATAGTGTTAGTGAGAGTGACAGTGAGCCAGGTGCTAAAATCTTTGAGTAAGGGTGAGTGTTCTGGGATCAGTAGTTGACTGCCCTGAGTACAGATAATAGATGGTATAGTCTTTGATGACATGAGATTTAAAGCTGGGGGTTACTATTGAGAAGGAAGGGAGAATGTTCTGGAAGCAACAATGAGAAGGAGATCTTTTCCATCTCCAGGCCCTGTGGTGCTTGAGGTTAGGAAGAGAAAGCTGCACCATTTAAAAGGGTTTCAGCGAGTGAAGACCTTAGAGGAGAATTTGATTTCAGTTAAGCACAAAAATGAAGGGAATGTATAAAGAAGCAGTTGTGGATACAGGGGAATGGTGATGACTGACCAGAAATTCCAAGAAGTAAAGTGGAAGAATTTCAGAAGTTGGGGAGAGTAGGGATATGGGGTCATAAAAGGGATATACAGAGGAGACTTGGAGTGACCGATATCAACAGGTAAAAGCCATGATGAAATGATTTATCATCAGAAGCAGAACCAGTAGGATGTGTGTGGCCAGAGGTGGAGGGGGGAGTGAAGAGAGAGAGAAAGAGAGAGAGAGAGAGAGAGAGAGAGAGAGAGAGAGAGACCTTTTATAAAGAATTGACATATACAATTGTTAGATTGTGTGAGAACTGGCTAAACAAATCCAAAATCTATACTGCAGCCAGTCAGGAAGGGAGGATCACAGGCAGTTTAGAACTCATGGACGCAGGCTGAAACTTTTATCTGCAAGAAGTCATGAAGGAAGGATAATGAGCAGAATGGAATCGTAAGGATATATGGGCCAAAGCTGTGGTCTACTGGTGGAATTTCTTCTCTCTCCCAGGGAAATCTCAGCTCTGCTTTTACAGCCTTTTAATAGATTCAGTCAGGTCCGTCCAGGACAAAATTCCTTACTTAAAGTTAACTGATTAGGGACTTAGTCACACCTGCAAAATATCTTCACTGAAACACCTAGATTAGTGTTTGACTAAATAACTGGAAACTGTAGCGTAGCCAAGTTGGCACATCAAAAAGGCATCACAGTTGACTTGGTCTTACTATTTTATCTAATCTGACATTTTCTGCCTTGTAATTGGGGTGTTTAGACTATTTACATATAATGTGATTACTGATAATAGCCAGGTTTAAGTCTATCATCTTGTTATTTTCTATTTGTCCCATCTGGTTTTTATTCCTCTTTTCCTGCCTTGTTCTGAATTGAGGATTTTTTTGTGTGTGAGTCCGCTTTACCTCCTTTTCCAGCTTATTAACTATAAGTTTTGTTTTGTTATTTTAGTGGTTGTTTTAGAGTTTGTAGTCTATATCTTTAACTTATCATAATCTACGTTTAAGTTATAGCTTACTGCCTTAAAAAATAGTATAAGCTCCTTAAAATAGTATATTTTCATTTCCCCCTCCCAACCTCTGTGTTTTGTCATATATTTTACTTTAAATTATGTTATAAACCCCACAATACATTGTTATTATTTTTGTTTAACTATCCAATTATCTTTTAAATAGATTTAAATAACAAGAAAACAATCTTGTATATTTATTTACGTAGTTATCATTTCCAGTGCCCTTCATTCCTTTTGGTTTATTCCATTTGGTTCATTCCGTATTTCCATTTGGTATCATCTTCTTCCTGGGGGACTTCCTAGGGGACTTCTTGTAGTGCAGGTCAGCTGGTGATAAATTCTTTTGGCTATTGTATGTCTGAAAAATCTTTATTTCATCTTTATTTTGAAAACTATTTCCATTGGGCAAAGATTTCTAGATTGACAGTTCATTTTTCCTGCAGTCCTTTAAAGATGTTGCTCTGCTGTTCTCTTGCTCGATTTTTACAATGAGAAGTCTGCTCTTATTCTTTGTTCCTTTGAATATAATGTGTCTTTTTTCCCCTGGCTGCTGTTAACATTTTACTTTGCATTTAAGAGTGTTCAAATTTTTCTCCTTTGGCTGCTTCGAATATTTTGTCTTTATCACTGGTTTTGAGCAATTTGATTATTATATGCCTTGGCTTGGTTTTCTTCATGTTTCTTGAGGTTCTTTGAACTTCTTGAATGCTTGGATTTATATATTTCATCAAACTTGAAAATTTTTGGCCGTATTTCTTCAAATATTTTTCTGCCTTCTTCCCTTTCGGAGACTCCAATTACATGTGTATTACATTGCTTAAAGTTGTCCCACAGCTTGCTGATGCTTCTTTTGATTTTTAAAGACTCTCTTTTCTCTATGTGTTTCATTTTGGATAGCTCTATTGCTATGCCTTCAGGTTTACTGATCTTCTCCGATGTCTAATTTGATCTTAATCTCATCCAGTATATTTTTCATCTCATACATTGTACTTTCCATCTCTATGAGTTCAATTAGGGTCTTTTTGATATCTTCTATGTCTCAAGTTAATTCTTTGTACATATGTAATATGGTTAATAACAAATATTTTCATGTGTCCTTGGCTAACTGTAACATTTATGTCCATTTTGGGATGGCTTCCATTGATTGATTGATTTTTCTCCTCATTATGGATTGTGTTCTCCTTGTTTGCACACCTGGTAACCTTTGATTGGATGCTGGATAATGTAAATTTCACACTGCTGTGTGCTGGATATTTTTGTGTTCCTATAAATCTTCTTGAGGCTTGCTCTGGGATACAGTAGGGTTACTTGGAAAAAGTTTGACCCTTAGAGGCCTCACTTGTATAATTTTTTATGTGAATCTGAAATAGTACTTGATCTAGAGCTAATTGTCTCCCATTACTGAGACAAGACCTTCCTGAGTACTCTACCCAATGCTTTGTGAGTTATGAAGTGTTCCATTCTGGCTGGTGGGTATGGACACTATTACCGGTCTCATGTGAGTGCTGCATTACCTTTAACCCTTTTGAATGGCTTTTTCCTTGGCTTTGGGTAGTTTCCTCACATGCATATGCTGATCTGGGGTAACATTTGCAGATCTCCAAAAGTTTCTTTTTGTGCAACTCCTTCCTCTTCAATACTCTGACCTACGAACTCTAGCCACTACTCTCACCCACATCTTCTCAACTCAAGGAGTGTGCTGGGATCCCCCTTATTGTGTTGTAACCTAAAAACTCTCTCATGGCAGCAAGTTGGGCAACCTTAGGGCTCATCTCATTTCTTTCTCATTTTTCAGGAATCACTATTTTTCATTGCCTGATAGCTAGTGTCTCAAAAACCCTTGTTTCATATATTTTGTCTGGAGTTTTCTGGGAGGTTGTGTCAAGTAGAAAGGTAAATTTGGTACCTATTACTCCATCTTGGCTGGAAGCAGAAGTATTATCTCATTTAATATTTTTATATAAGAACTTTATTTAGATATAATTCATATAGCATAAAATTTATCCATTTAAAGTATAAAAATCAATATTTTAGTATAGTCACAGAGTTGTGCAACCATTACCATAACCAATTTTAAAACATTCTCATCACCCCAAAAAAGAAGCCCCATACTTATTAGCAATCACTCTTCAGTTTCCCCCACTAGCCTTTCCCCAGCTCTAAACAACAATTAATCTACTTTCTGTCTGTATAGAGGTGCCTGTTCTGTCCACTTCTTATAACCGGGCTCATACAATATGTGGACTTTTGTGAGTAGCTTCTTTCGCATGGCATATTTTCAAGGTTCATCTGTGTTATGGCAGATATCAGTACTTCATTATTTTTTTCCCAAATAATATTTAATTAAATAGATATAGCACTTTATTTATATCTATATATAGGGGTGTGTGTGTTTGTGTGTGTGTGTGTTTGTATAGTTGATAAACATCCGATTGTTTCTATCTTTTGGCAATTATGAATAATGTGGCAATATAAATATTCATATGCAAATTTTTGTGGGATCAGACACCTTCATTTCTCTTGAGCACGTACTTAGGAGTGGAATTACTGGGTCACATGGTAACTTTATGTTAATTTTTTTTTAAATTTATTTATTATTATTATACTTTAAGTTGTAGGGTACATGTGCCTAATGTGCAGGTTTGTTACATATGTATACTTGTGCCATATTGGTGTGCCACACCCATCAACTCGTCATTTACATCAGGTATAACTCCCAATGCAATCCCTCGCCCCTCCCCCCTCCCCATGATAGGCCCCTGTGTGTGATGTTCCCCTCCCTGAGTCCAAGTAATCTCATTGTTCAGTTCCCACCTATGAGTGAGAACATGCAGTGTTTGGTTTTCTGTTCTTGTGATAGTTTGCTAAGAATGATGGTTTCCAGCTGCATCCATGTCCCTACAAAGGACACTAACTCATCCTTTTTGATGGCTGCATAGTATTCCATGGTGTATATGTGCCACATTTTCTTAATCCAATCTGTCACTGATGGACATTTGGGTTGATTCCAAGTCTTTGCTATTGTGAATAGTGCTGCAATAAACATACGTGTGCATGTGTCTTTATAGCAGCATAATTTATAATCCTTTGGGTATATACCCAGTAATGGGATGGCTGGGTCATATGGTACATCTAGTTCTAGATCCTTGAGGAATCGCCATACTGTTTTCCATAATGGTTGAACTAGTTTACAATCCCACCAACAGTGTAAAAGCGTTCCTATTTCTCCACATCCTCTCCAGCACCTGTTGTTTCCTGACTTTTTAATGATCGCCATTCTAACTGGTGTGAGATGGTATCTCATTGTGGTTTTGATTTGCATTTCTCTGATGGCCAGTGATGATGAGCATTTTTTCATGTGTCTGTTGGCTGTATGAATGTCTTCTTTTGAGAAATGTCTGTTCATATCCTTTGCCCACTTTTTGATGGGGTTGTTTGTTTTTTTCTTGTAAATTTGTTTGAGTTCTTTGTAGGTTCTGGATATTAGCCCTTTGTCAGATGAGTAGATTGCAAAAATTTTCTCCCATTCTGTAGGTTGCCTGTTCACTCTGATGGTAGTTTCTTTTGCTGTGCAGAAGCTCTTTAGTTTAATGAGATCCCATTTGTCAATTTTGGCTTTTGCTGCCGTTGCTTTTGGTGTTTTAGACATGAAGTCTTTGCCCATGCCTATGTCCTGAATGGTACTACCTAGGTTTTCCTCTAGGATTTTTATGGTATTAGGTCTAACATTTAAGTCTCTAATCCATCTTGAATTAATTTTCGTATAAGGAGTAAGGAAAGGATCCAGTTTCAGCTTTCTACTTATGGCTAGCCAATTTTCCCAGCACCATTTATTAAATAGGGAATCCTTTCCCCATTTCTTGTTTCTCTCAGGTTTGTCAAAGATCAGATGGCTGTAGATGTGTGGTATTATTTCTGAGGACTCTGTTCTGTTCCATTGGTCTATATCTCTGTTTTGGTACCAGTACCATGCTGTTTTGGTTACTGTAGCCTTGTAGTATAGTTTGAAGTCAGGTAGCGTGATGCCTCCAGCTTTGTTCTTTTGACTTAGGATTGTCTTGGAGATGCGGGCTCTTTTTTTGGTTCCATATGAACTTTAAAGCAGTTTTTTCCAATTCTGTGAAGAAACTCATTGGTAGCTTGATGGGGATGGCATTGAATCTATAAATTACCTTGGGCAGTATGGCCATTTTCACGATATTGATTCTTCCTATCCATGAGCATGGTATGTTCTTCCATTTGTTTGTGTCCTCTTTTATTTCACTGAGCAGTGGTTTGTCGTTCTCCTTGAAGAGGTCCTTTACATCCCTTGTAAGTTGGATTCCTAGGTATTTTATTCTCTTTGAAGCAATTGTGAATGGAAGTTCATTCCTGATTTGGCTCTCTGTTTGTCTGTTGCTGGTGTATAAGAATGCTTGTGATTTTTGCACATTAATTTTGTATCCTGAGACTTTGCTGAAGTTGCTTATCAGCTTAAGGAGATTTTGGGCTGAGACAATGGGGTTTTCTAAATATACAATCATGTCATCTGCAAACAGGGACAGTTTGACTTCTTCTTTTCCTAACTGAATACCCTTGATTTCTTTCTCTTGCCTAATTGCCCTAGCCAGAACTTCCAACACTATGTTGAATAGGAGTGGTGAGAGAGGGCATCCCTGTCTTGTGCCAGTTTTCAAAGGGAATTTTTCCAGTTTTTGCCCATTCAGTATGATATTGGCTGTGGGTTTGTCATAAATAGCTCTTATTATTTTGAGGTACGTTCCATCAATACCGAATTTATTGAGCGTTTTTAGCATGAAGGGCTGTTGAATTTTGTCAAAAGCCTTTTCTGCATCTATTGAGATAATCATGTGGTTCTTGTCTTTGGTTCTGTTTATATGCTGGATTATGTTTATTGATTTGCGAATGTTGAACCAGCCTTGCATCCCAGGGATGAAGCCCACTTGATCATGGTGGATAAGCTTTTTCATGTGTTGCTGAATCCGGTTTGCCAGTATTTTATTGAGGATTTTTGCATCGATGTTCATCAGGGATATTGGTCTAAAATTCTCTTTTTTTGTTGTGTCTCTGCCAGGCTTTGGTATCAGGATGATGTTGGCCTCATAAAATGAGTTAGGGAGGATTCCCTCTTTCTCTATTGATTGGAATAGTTTCAGAAGGAATGGTACCAACTCCTCCTTGTACCTCTGGTAGAATTCAGCTGTGAATCCATCTGGTCCTGGACTTTTTTTGGTTGGTAGGCTATTAATTATTGCCTCAATTTCAGAGCCTGCTATTGGTCTATTCAGGGATTCAACTTCTTCCTGGTTTAGTCTTGGAAGAGTGTAAGTGTCCAGGAAATTATCCATTTCTTCTAGATTTTCCAGTTTATTTGCATAGAGGTGTTTATAGTATTCTCTGATGGTAGTTTGTATTTCTGTGGGGTCGGTGGTGATATCCCCTTTATCATTTTTAATTGCGTCGATTTGATTCTTCTCTCTTTTCTTTATTAGTCTTGCTAGTGGTCTGTCAATTTTGTTGATCTTTTCAAAAAACCAACTCCTGGATTCATTGATTTTTTGGAGAGTTTTTTGTGTCTCTATCTCCTTCAGTTCTGCTCTGATCTTAGTTATTTCTTGCCTTCTGCTAGCTTTCGAATGTGTTTGCTCTTGCTTCTCTAGTTCTTTTAATTGTGATGTTAGAGTGTCAATTTTAGATCTTTCCTGCTTTCTCTTGTGGGCATTTAGTGCTATAAATTTCCCTCTACACACTGCTTTAAATGTGTCCCAGAGATTCTGGTATGTTGTATCTTTGTTCTCATTGGTTTCAAAGAACATCTTTATTTCTGCCTTCATTTTGTTATGTACCCAGTAGTCATTCAGGAGCAGGTTGTTCAGTTTCCATGTAGTTGAGCGGTTTTGATTGAGTTTCTTAGTCCTGAGTTCTAGTTTGATTGCACTGTGGTCTGAGAGACAGTTTGTTATAATTTCTGTTCTTGTACATTTGCTGAGGAGTGCTTTACTTCCAATTACGTGGTCGATTTTGGAGTAAGTACGATGTGGTGCTGAGAAGAATGTATATTCTGTTGATTTGGGGTGGAGAGTTCTATAGATGTCTATTAGGTCTGCTTGCTGCAGAGATGAGTTCAATTCCTGGATATCCTTGTTAACTTTCTGTCTCATTGATCTGTCTAATGTTGACAGTGGAGTGTTGAAGTCTCCCATTATTATTGTATGGGAGTCTAAGTCTCTTTGTAAGTCTCTAAGGACTTGCTTGATGAATCTGGGTGCTCCTGTATTGGGTGCATATATATTTAGGATAGTTAGGTCTTCCTGTTGAATTGATCCCTTTACCATTATGTAATGGCCTTCTTTGTCTCTTTTGATCTTTGATGGTTTAAAGTCTGTTTTATCAGAGACTAGGATTGCAACCCCCGCTTTTTTTTGTTCTCCATTTGCTTGGTAAATCTTCCTCCATCCCTTTATTTTGAGCCTATGTATGTCTCTGCGTGTGAGATGGGTCTCCTGAATACAGCAGACTGATGGGTCTTGACTCTTTATCCAGTTTGCCAGTCTGTGTCTTTTAATTGGAGCATTTAGTCCATTTACATTTAAGGTTAAGATTGTTATGTGTGAACTTGATCCTGCCATTATGATATTAACTGGTTATTTTGCTCGTTAGTTGATGCAGTTTCTTCCTAGCCTCGATGGTCTTTACATTTTGGCATGTTTTTGCAATGGCTGGTACCGGTTGTTCCTTTCCATGTTTAGTGCTTCCTTCAGGGTCTCTTGTAAGGCAGGCCTAGTGGTGACAAAATCTCTAAGCATTTGCTTATCTGTAAAGGATTTTATTTCTCCTTCACTTATGAAACTTAGTTTGGCTGGATATGAAATTCTGGGTTTAAAATTCTTTTCTTTAAGAATGTTGAATATTGGCCCCCACTCTCTTCTGGCTTGGAGAGTTTCTGCCGAGAGATCTGCTGTTAGTCTGATGGGCTTCCCTTTGTGGGTAACCCGACCTTTCTCTCTGGCTGCCCTTAAGTTTTTTTCCTTCATTTCAACTTTGGTGAATCTGGCAATTATGTGTCTTGGAGTTGCTTTTCTCGAGGAGTATCTTTGTGGCGTTCTCTGTATTTCCTGGATTTGAATGTTGGCCTGCCCTACTAGGTTGGGGAAGTTCTCCTGGATGATATCCTGAAGAGTGTTTTCCAACTTGCTTCCATTTTCCCCCTCACTTTCAGGCACCCCAATCAGACGTAGATTTGGTCTTTTTACATAATCCCATACTTCTTGCAGGCTTTGTTCATTTCTTTTTCTTCTTTTTTCTTTTGGTTTCTCTTCTCGCTTCATTTCATTCATTTGATCCTCAATCGCAGATACTCTTTCTTCCAGTTGATCGAGTCGGTTACTGAAGCTTGTGCATTTGTCACGTATTTCTCGTGTCATGGTTTTCATCTCTTTCATTTCGTTTAGGACCTTCTCTGCATTAATTACTCTAGCCATCAATTCTTCCACTTTTTTTTTCAAGATTTTTAGTTTCTTTGCGCTGGGTACGTAATTCCTCCTTTAGCTCTGAGAAATTTGATGGACTGAAGCCTTCTTCTCTCATCTCGTCAAAGTCATTCTCCGTCCAGCTTTGATCTGTTGCTGGCGATGAGCTGCGCTCCTTTGCCGGGGGAGATGCGCTCTTATTTTTTGAATTTCCAGCTTTTCTGCCCTGCTTTTTCCCCATCTTTGTGGTTTTATCTGCCTCTGGTCTTTGATGATGGTGATGTACTGATGGGGTTTTGGTGTAGGTGTCCTTCCTGTTTGATAGTTTTCCTTCTAACAGTCAGGACCCTCAGCTGTAGGTCTGTTGGAGATTGCTTGAGGTCCACTCCAGACCCTGTTTGCCTGGGTATCAGCAGCAGAGGCTGCAGAAGATAGAATATTTCTGAACAGCGAGTGTACCTGTCTGATTCTTGCTTTGGAAGCTTCCTCTCAGGGGTGTACTCCACCCTGTGAGGTGTGGGGTGTCAGACTGCCCCTAGTGGGGGATGTCTCCCAGTTAGGCTACTCAGGGGTCAGGGACCCACTGGAGCAGGGAGTCTGTCCCTTCTCAGATCTCAACCTCCATGTTGGGAGATCCACTGCTCTCTTCAAAGCTGTCAGACAGAGTCGTTTGCGTCTGCAGAGGTTTCGGCTGCGTTTGTTATTGCCCTGTCCCCAGAGGTGGAGTCTACAGAGACAGGCAGGTTTCCTTGAGCTGCTGTGAGCTCCACCCAGTTCGAGCTTCCCAGCAGCTTTGTTTACCTACTTAAGCCTCAGCAATGGCGGGCGCCCCTCCCCCAGCCTTGCTGCTGCCTTGCCGGTAGATCACAGACTGCTGTGCTAGCAATGAGGGAGGCTCCCTGGGTGTGGGACCCTCCCGGCCAGGTGTGGGATATGATCTCCTGGTGTGCCTGTTTGCTTAAAGTGCAGTATTGGGGTGGGAGTTACCCGATTTTCCAGGCGTTGTGTGTCTCAGTTCCCCTGGCTAGGAAAAGGGATTCCCTTCCCCCTTGCGCTTCCCAGGTGAGGCAATGCCTTGCCCTGCTTCAGCTCTCACTGGTCGGGCTGCAGCAGCTGACCAGCACAGATCGTCCGGCACTCCCCAGTGAGATGAACCCAGTACCTCAGTTGAAAATGCAGAAATCACCGCTCTTCTGTGTCACTCGCGCTGGGAGTTGGAGACTGGAGCTGTTCCTTTTCGGCCATCTTGCTCCGCCCCTCTCCCAGCTCATTGTTCTGATGCCAAAATATTTTCTATGACCAGCACTACCTTGATACAAAAATTTTCTGAACAAAATTTTAGCAAACAGAATTCAATATTATATAAAAAGGATAATAATGCATCATGATGACATAGGGTTTATCCCAAAAATGCAGGGTTGATTTTATATTTGAAAATTAGTCAATGTAACTCACTATATTAACAAACTGGAAAGAAAAAATCATATGATCATCTTAACCAGTGCAAAAAATGTACATGACAAAATTTAACATCTGTTTCTCATATAAATTCTCAGCAAAGTAGGAATCACTGGGAACTTCCTCAACCTGATGAAAAACAGCTACAAAAAAAACTATAGCTAGTATTATACTTATTAGTGAAGGATCAGTAATAGGGAAAGGAATGTCCATTTTTACTCTTCTATTCGACATTGTATTGGACATTCTAGCCAGTGCAATCAGGCAAGACAAATAAATAAAAGATATCCAGATTGGAAAGGAAGAAGTAAAACTGTATTTATTCATGAACATGATCATCTATCTAGAAAATCTGATGAAATTTTTAGAAGATCTCTTTAAACTATTAAGTGTGTTTGGCAAGATTGCAGGATACAAGATCAGTACACAAAAATTAATTGTGTTTCTGTGTACTAGCAATGAAAAATTAGTAATTGAAATAAACAAAACAATACCATTTACAATAGCAACAAAATACTTAGGGATCTTAATCCAATACCTAATCCAAAATACTTAGGGATACACCTGACAAAAGACGTGAAAGATCTGTACAGTGAAAACTATAGAAAATTGCTGGGAGAAACTGAAGGAAACCCAAAATGATTGGGGAGATATATTATATTTGTGGGTCAGAAGATTCCGCATTATTAAAGTGTCAATTCTCCCCAAATTGATCTATGGATTTAAATGCAATCCCAATCAAAATCCCTGAAGGCTTCTGTAGAATTGACAAGCTGATTCTGAAATTCATATGGAAATGCAAAGGACATAGAATAGCTAAAGCAACTTTGAAGAAGAACATAATTAGAGGGCTAGTAAAAATGCCCATACTACCCAAAGCGATCTGCAGATTAAATACAATCCCAATGAAAATTTCAATATCATTCATTACAGAAATTTTTAGAAATCATAAAATTCATATGGGACCACAAAAAATCTTGACTACTTAAGGCAATCATGAGCAAAAAGGGAAAGCTGGAGGCGTGACACTACTGGATTTCAAATATATTACAAAACTGTAGTAATTAAGACAGCACACTATTGGCATAAAAACAGATACATCAACCAATGGAATAGAATAGAGAACCCAGGCTGGGCATGGTGGCTCATGCCTGTCATCCCAGCACTTTAGGAGGCCGAGGTGGGCAAATCACGAGGTCAGGATTTCGAGACCAGCCTGGCCAATATGGTGAAACCCCATCTCTATTAAAAATACAAAAGGTAGCCGGGCGTGGTGGTGCCTGCCTGTAGTCCCAGCTACTCGGGAGGCTGAGGCAGAAGAATCACTTGAACCCGGGAGGTGGAAGTTGCTGTGAGCCGAGATCATGCCTCTGTACTCCAGCCTGGGCAACAGAGCGAGATTCCATCTCAAAAAAAAAGAAGGAGAAGAAGGAGAAGAAGGAGAAGAAGGAGAAGAAGAAGAAAGAAGAAGAAGAAAAAGAAGAAGAAGAAGAAAAAGAAGAAGAAGAAGAAGAAGAAGAAGAAGAAGAAGAAGAAGAAGAAGAAGAAGAAGAAGAAGAAGAAGAAGAAGAAGAAGAAAGAGAGAGAGAGAGAGCCTGGACAAATCCACCCATCCATGGTCAACTGATTTTTCACAAACATACCAACAACACATAATGGAGAAATAAAAATAGAATAAAAAGAGAATAGTCTCTTCAATAAATGGTATTGAATAAACTGGATATCATATGCAGAAAAATGAGAATGGACCCTTGTCTCACCTCTTACACACGAATCAACTCAAAATGGATTAAAGACTTAAACATAAAACCTGAAAATATAAAATCGCTGAAAGGAGACATGAGGTAAATATCCACAACATTGGTCTGGGCAGAGATTTCTTGGATATGACATCAAACCACAGGCTACAAAAGCAAAAATAGACAAACGGGATTGTATCAAAATAAAAAGCTGCTGCAAAGCAAAGGAAACAATTAATAAAATGAAGAGACAACACAGGGATTGGGAGAAAATATTTGCAAATCATACATCGAGTAAGGGGCTAATATGTACAAGGGACTCAAACTGCTCAAGAACAAAGAAAACAAATAACCCTATTTTAAAATGGGCAAACAACTTGAATGGAAATTTTTCAAAAGAAGACATAAAAGTGGCCAACATATATGTGAAAAAAATCAATATCTCTAATCATCAGAGAAATGCAAATTAAAACCACATTGAAATGTCACCTCACACCTGTTAGATTGACTATCATCAAAAAGATGAAAGATAACAAGTGTTGTTGAGGATATGGAGAAAGGGGAACTTTCATACACTTTTGGTAGTATTATAAATTAGTACAGTCATTTTCTCAAAAAACTAAAAATAGAATCACCATATGATCCAGAAATCCCACTACTGGGTATATACCCAAAGGAATTCAAATCAGTATGCTGAAGAGATGCCTGCATTTCCACGTTTATTGCTGCATTATTAACAATAGCTAAGATACAGAAACAACCTAAGTGTCCATCAATGGATGAGTGGATTTTAAATTGTGGTATTTATACATAATATTATTTGGCCTTAAAAAACACACAGGAAATTCCAGGCCAGGCACAGTGGCTCATGCCTGTTATCCCAATGCTTTGGGAAGCTGAGGCAGGAGAATCCCTTGAGGCCAGGAGTTCAAGACCAGCCTTAGCAGTATATCAAGACTCTGTCTCTCCAAAATAAAATAAAATAAAGTAAATAGCCAGGCATGGCATGCACCTATAGTCCTAGCTACTTGGAAGGCTGAGGCAGGAGAATTGCTTGAGCCCAGGAATTCAAGGTTATGGTTACATCACTGTACTCCAGCCTGGGTGACAGAGAGAGACCCTTTCTCTAAAAACAAAAACAAAAACTAAACAGGAAATTCTGTCATCTGTGACAACATGTGTGGACTTAGAGTATATTATGTTAAATGAAATAAGCCAGACATAGAGAGACAAATGCTGCAGGATCTCACTTATACATGGAATTTTTAAAAGTTGAACTCATAGAAGAAGAGAGTAGAATGGTGGTTACCAGAGGCTGGTGGTGGGAGCGGGATGGGGAAAGGGGAGACATTGGTCAACAAGTACAAAATTTCATTTAGACAAGAAGAATAAGTTCTGGTGTTGTATTGCACAACAAGGTGACTAAAGTTAATAATGTATGTTTCAAAATAGCTAAAAGAGAGGATTTTAAATGTTCTCACAACAAAGAAATGATAAGCATTCAAGGTGACAAATACGTTAATTACCTGATTTGATCATTCTGCAATGTGTGTATGTATTGAAACATCACATTGTACTCCATAAATATATGCAATTATTATTTGTCAATTAAAAATTTAAAAGAACAAAGAGGGCTAACACTACCTGATTTTAAGACTTCCTTTAAAGATACAGTAATATAGACGGCATGGTATTGGTGTGAAGATAGACAAATAGATCAATGGAATAGAATAGAAAAACCATAAATAGACTTTTACATGTAAGGACAACTGATTTTTGACAAAGGTGAAGAGGCAATTTAGTTGAGAAAGGATACCGTTTTCAATAAATGATGCTAGAGCAATTAGATAGATATGTATATGTCAAAAAAGAGAAAACACAAATCCATATCTTGCATCTAAAAAAAATAGTCAAAATGAATCATAGACTTAAATGTAGTACTTCTAGATAGAAGAGCATAGACCTAAATATAAATTTCTAGAGGAAAACATAGAAAAAAATCTTTGTGAACTTGGATTAGGCAAAAAATGTCTTAGATATGACACCAAAAACACAATACGTAAAAATGTGATAAATTGAACTTCATTAAAATTTAAAACATCTGTTCTTTAAAAGACATGGTGAAGAAAAGAGTAAGATGACCCACAAAATGAGAGAAAATATGTGCAAATCATATATCTTATAAAGGACATGCACTCAGAATATATAAAGAACTGTCAAAACTTATCACTAAGAGAACAAATAACTAAATTAAAAAATGGGCAAAAAATATGAAAAGATATTTCACTAAAGAAGATATCTGAATGGTAAATAAGCACGTGAAAAGATGCTCAACACTGATAGTCCTTAGGGAAACATAAATAAAATTACAATGAGATACCAACTATTAGAACAGTTAAAACTAAAATTTTGACCATACGGAGGCTTGGCAAGGATGCAGAGGAAATGGAACTCTCTCATACATTGCTGATGGGAATGTAAATGGTACAACCATTTTTGAAAACAGTTTGCAGGTTCTTAAAAAATTAAACATACATTTGCTATAAGATCCAGCTTAGTCCATTTGTACTGCTATAACAGATTACCTGAGACTGGGTTATTTATTTATTTGAGATGTAGTTTCACTCTTGTCTCCCAGACTGGAGTGCAATGGCGCAATCTCGGCTCACTGCAACCTCCGCCTCCCACGTTCAAGCAATTCTTCTGCCTTGGCCTCCGGAGTAGCTGGGATTACAGGCACTCGACACCACGCCTGGCTAATTTTTTGTATTTTTAGTAGAGACGAGGTTTCAACATGTTGGCCAGGCTGGTCTCGAACTGCTGACCTCAGATGATCCACCTGCCTCGGCCTCCCAAAGTGCTGGGATTACAGGCATGAGCCACTGGGTCATTTATAAGGAACAGAAATTTATTTTCTCATAGTTCTGGAGACTAGGAAGTCCAAGATCAAGGTCTGGCATGTTCACTGTCTAAGGGCCGCTCTCTGCTTCCCTGATGGTGTTTTATTTGCTTCACTCTCTGGAGGGGAGGAAGACTGTGCTATCACATGGCAGAAGGGTAAAAGGAACAAAATCCTGTCAGCCCCTTTTTAGAGGGTACTTAATCCCATTCACAAAAGTGGGGAACCCTCATAACCTAATCACCTCTTAAATGTCCCACCTCTTAATACTACCACATTGGCAATGCCTGAATTTTGGAGGAGACACATTCAAACCATAGCACCAACCACACTACTCTTAGATTTTTACCCAAGAGAAATGAAAGTGTGTGTCAGGACAAATACTTGTACGTGAATGTTCATAGCAGCTTTATTTGTGCTGGCCCAAAAACTGGAAACAACTCAAATGTTTGGAAATGGATAAACAAACTGTGATATATCGACACAATAGACTATTGCTCAGCATTAAAAAGGAATAAACTGAGTGAATGGCATAACGTGGATGAATCTCAAAAGAATTAAGCTGAGTGAAAGAAGCCAGACAAAGTGTTCATATTGTATGATTCCATTTATGTAAAACAAAAAGAAATGCAAACTAATACGTAATGACAGAAAGTAGATCAGTAGTTCCCTTGAGACAGGGCTGAAGGGGGAGAGATTAAAAAGGGTCATGCAGAAACTTTGGAGTAATGGGTATGTTCAATATCTTAATTGTGGTGGTATATACATACAACAATCTCATTAAATTGTATACTTTAAATGTGTGAAATTTTATTGTATACCAATTATATCTCAACAAAGCTGTTAAATTAAATGATCCCAGCAACATTTTTTTTGTGGCCATAGACAAGCTAATTCTAAAATTTATATTGAAAAGTACAGGACCTAGAATAGCTAAAGCATCTTTAAAAAGAAGAATAAAATGGGAGGAATGAGTCTACCCAATATGAAGTCCTGCTACATAGCCACAGTAATCAAAACAGTGTCATATTGGAAGAAGGATAGACACATAGATCAATAAAATGGGATAGAGAACCTAGAAATAGACACACACAAATATGTCCAATTGATTTTTGATAAAGGTGCAAAACCAATTCAATTAAGGAAGCATAGACTTTTCAATAAATGATCCTGGAGCCACTGAGCATCTATAGGCAGAAAAATGAACATCTATCTAAACCTCATACCTTATAAAAATTAACTCAAGATGAATTACAGACTTAACATAGAACTATTATTCAAAAGCTTAGAAAAATAGAGGGAAATCTTTCAGATATAGGGCCAGGCAGAATTTGTAGACTTTATACCAAAAGCATGATCCATAAAAGAAAAAAATTGATAAATTGGACTTTATCAAAGTTAAAAACTTTTGCTTTGTGAAAAAAAAGTGTTAAAGGAGGAAAAGATAAGCTACACACTGGGAGAAAACATTTGTACAACACATATTTGAAAAAGGATTTGTATCTCATATACTACAAAGAGCTCTTAAAACTCAACAATATAAAAACAATCCTATTAGAAAATGGGCAAAAGACATGAAGAAACCAAGGAGATGGTCAAATAAGCTTATGGAAGTATGTCAACACCATTAGCCTTTAGGGCGATAAAAATTGCCCTGTGTGAGGGCATAATGAGATAATCACTGTACACCTATCAGAATGGTTAAAATAGAAAAGTGACAACACCATATGCCAGTTAGTATGTAAAGACAATGAATTACCAATATGTTGCTAGTGGAAATATAAAATGGCACAGCCACTCTGGAAAACAGTTTGACAGTTTATTATAAAACTAAACATGCAATTACTATATGACCCAGTAATTACACATCTGGGTATTTATCCCCGAAAAATGAAAATTTGTATTGACATAAAAGCTTGTACATGAATGTTAATAGCAGCCTTATTGATAACAGTCAAGACTGGAAACAACTCAGGTAACCTAAAATGGGGGAATGTTTAAACAAACCACGGTACATCCATACCATGGATTACTACTTAGCAACAGAAAGGAACAAACTAGTGATACACACGTCTTACTCTGTTTTGTATTGCTATAATAATACCACAGACTATGTACTTGATAAACAATAGGAGTTTATTTGGATCACATTCTGGAGGCTGAGAAGTCGAAGAGCATGGCACCAGCATCTGGTGAGGGCATTCATGCTCCATCATCCATCCCATGGCAGAAGGCAGAAAAGCAAGAGAGGTACGAGAGAGAGAGCAAAAAGGAGGCCAAACTTGCTTTTATAACAAAACCATTCTCATGATAACTGACTCACTCCAGAGATAAGGTTATTAATCCATTCATGAGAGCAGAGCCCTCAATGACCTAATCACCTCTTATTAGGCTCCATCTCCCAGCAATGCTGTATTGGGGGTAAAGTTTTCAAAGCATGAACTTTGGGGGAGTCATATAAACCATAGCAATGGATTACATGTGCCTTAATCTTGGACTTTCCAGCCTCCAGAACTGTGAGAAATAGATTTCTGCTCTTTATACATTGCTTATGTGAGGGTATTTTGTTATAGCTGCCTAAACAGACTAAGACAGGTCCTCATGTAGAGAAGTACTGTCTCATGTAGGAAGGATGGAGGGATAGGGGAGACTGAAAGGCAGTCTAGGCAGAAGGAACAGCAGGTGCAATAGCCCTGAAGCAAGAGAGAAGTTGAGTGGGGTTGGAGGTTCAGGACAAAAAGAACGTAGTTGAAGCAGAGAATTTCACCAGGGAAAGGAGATGAGCTCAGAGATGTGGCTTAGATCAAGATTGTATATTGCCCTGTAGACAGTTGTAAGAAGTTTAGATTTTATTCTGGTTGAGATAGAAATCATCTTATGGTTTTGAGCAGGGGAGTACCATGATCTGCTTCGTAATTTAGTCAGATCATGCACACTGGTGTGTGAGCAGAACAAGGAAGAAAGTGGAAAGGCCAATTAGAAGGTTGTTGCAGTGATCCAGTTAAGGAAAGAAGGTTTCGCCTAGGGTAAAGGGACCTGTTAGTTCTGGGAAGTAAAGAAATGGTCCATGTTATGGGTATGTTGAGGTGTCACGTTAATGTCTCACACAGAAAGATGTGTTTAATGTGAGATAGTGGCAAGTACCTCCAAATGACACTTACCAGCAGGTAGTTGGAACTCCAGAAGAGCATCAAGAACTAAAGAGATAGATATAGGTCATTATCATTAAGGTATGATTGAGTGCTTGGAAATAGATGACATCACCAAAGAAGCAAAAGAAGCAAGAGAGAAGAACAGAGAAGACCGAAGGTAGAATTTGGGATAGCACCCATATTTATGTTATTTCTTCTGTTAAAATTACTTTAAATTATGAAAGTAATATAAATATATTACAGGAAAGTTGAAAGTAGAAAAAAGTAAAAATCTGAGGATCTAAATCGACCATTTTATTATTTTGAAAGATTTGAAAGGAAGCAGAAGAAAGGGAGAAATTGGAAATGTTGTTGACAGGGTATGGAGCATAGTCTCTACAGAAGTAGGAGGGGTCTGGATTAACCGCTGAGAGAGATAAATTTCTTTCTCTGACATAGGAGAGAAGAAGAAGAGATTGGGTAAGGGAATTTTTTAATGTATCTGTTCTCTGGAGATAGGTTTTTATACAATGAAAATGTCTATACAATTGTGTGTTCTATTTTTGTCTCTTAACATTATTGTGTTTAGATTTTTCAGCGTTTATTGCAGTCCTCAGAAGTATGATTTTATTGCTTACATAATATTCCATTCAATCTATTTGGCTTAATTCTCTTAACTATTCTGATTTTGTTGGACATTTGGCTGTTACCTTTTTTAAAAGATTACGCATAATGGCATTGTAAAATGTATTTGTATATATAGTTTTTTTTCCTTCTTTTGAATGATTACCTAATGAAAAATTTCCAGGAGTGGAATTACTGTGTGAAAGGGCATGAATTATTTTTATGGCTTCTGATATAAATTGCCAAATTGCCCTTCAAAAGAATTGTCCAAATTTATCCCGCTGCTCATACTATTGTATGAGGATATCTTTCCATTCTCTCTCTCAGAGCTGAATCAACACATGCTTGATGTTTTTTGCTACTTTAATAAGTATAAAATAATATCTCATTATTGTTCTTTAGTACCAGCATGATTGAATGAGTTAAATTATATCATCTAAGAACCCAATCTCAGATCTTGAATTAGAACTGGTGGCTCCCAACTCCTAGTCCAATGCTTTAAAAAAAAAAAACTGTGCGTGTGTGTGTGTGTGTGTGTGTGTGTGTGTGTGTGTGTGTGTGTATGAATTGTGTGTTTCACACCTTTCCCAGCTGCCTAATGGTGTGAACTCATTGCTGGAGAGAAGATGAAGAGAAAGGCGGCAACTACAAAAGGGTTGAAGTTACTCCCTGCCATATGTTGCTCTTCCACACTATATAAGAGATGCCAGGATGCCAGGTATCACCAAGTTAATCAATGAAAGGCAGAGCAAAACTGGAAGCTGATAAGAACTGCTGAAGAATGGAGAAAACTATCAATGAAAAAACTCAGGCTTGCTTTTGATTTCTGGACCTGTACTGGTTTTCAGTCATACATAAAACCCAAAGGTATACAGGCACTTAATAGAAAATCAGTTACACAATATGTGAAGTGCTAGAAAAATTGGCAGAATTCTTCACAATCCTCCCTAATGTGTTCCTGAAGTTTCCTAGTGAGCCTACTCGTGAGATTGTATTTACTTGTACTTTGTTGCCAGGCAAGAATCAAGGTGTTGTATTTCAACCAGATGTCTTGAGCTGGGTTTTGCAAGATAGCGTAGCAAACAGGGAGACATGTGTTTTCCTTTACACAGACCTTCTTAGGCCATCACCAGCTGCTTTCAGTCTCATGGGTGGATCTCTCCAATTTTCAGATTTCCTAGCTCCTGAGGTTTTGGGAAAGCCACTCTTGGTTTCTTTAATCCATTTTAGGCATTGCTAATTCTCTTTTAGGTGTCAAATTACACTTCCAGCAGTTTCTTAGGCCATCCCTTAGGCTGCCTCCCTAACCTGGGCCCCAAGGGTTATGGGGCCTGCTGACCTTAAGGCAGTCTGATTGCAATAGTTCTCTTTAGTGTCAAGGAAAATTATGAAAGACTGAATGGGCAAAAAAGATTACTAGATGTTCTGACTTGTGCATTCTTCTGGGATATCTGCGCCTTTTATTGGCTTTGAGCTATTTAACAACTTTATAAGTGGTAAAAAACTGAAAATACTGCAAAATACTCTTATCCATAGAAATGCAAAGGAATTTTGTCTGATGCCATGCAATTGTTTATTGTCCTGGATATTGGATATTGACCAGTTTTGTATCTATCTGAAAACTCGATCCAGTATTCTTAATTGCCTGTAAGAGTCTATGTTCTTCAAATCCGCCTTTGAACTGGTTGTAGCATCTTACTGTTTCCCTCATTAAATAATGAGTTCAATAAAAATTTTTGACATGTGTTTCTTTTATATTTGCATGAGAGTCATGATTTTTTCTTTAAAAATTATCCTTTAACACTAGCCTGCCTTTCTGCAGAGGCTTGCAGGTCCAAATGAGCCTCTCTTTTTGCCCTTTTGTCTGAACTGGAAGCATTTAGCTCTGTTCACCATGATATTTCAATTTAACTATTTTTAAAAAGTTAGAGAAGAATTCAAAATGACAACTATATTAGCTATAACTTCAACTAATGCTTCCTCCAACCAGCTCTTCTCAGAATTCTGTTCTCCAGCTTCCCCAAAAGACACTTTTGGAAGAAGCAATTTACTTTGATAGCAAGTTTTTGGCCCCATCAGAATCTGGAGAAAGAAGCTCCCTGACTTGTTCACAATAGATACAATCACTCCCTTTGGAGGTTGGGGCTTCTCACAAGTCAGGTGGTCGTTTCTTGGTAAGTTTTGACCTTTCTAAAAATGTAGTTTTATGTAAAAAATGATTGTTCTATGTAGAAACTTTTCATTTCCCCCTCAAATTTCAAAATTTTAAAAGTGCATTTAGGGGACAGCTTGGCAGCCGCTTCTTCAAAAATAAATGTTACCAATTAAAGGTCAGTTGCACAGAGCCTTTTGGTGGCAGGATTCTGAAACAGTCAAGGTATGGTGAGGATTTGCACTCAGCTGGTTGAATACAGGAATGAGGCTGTATAAAATGGAGGAATACCTCAAGGCAAAGTACAAACCAGGAAAATTATTAGAGATTGGTAGGGAATGAGGACTAGGAATCAGAAGCTAAGCCAGTGATTTCTGGTTGATTTCCTATTTCATGCTTTTAGCTCAGCAGAAGTAAAACAAAAGTAATTCATGTGTTTTGAAAATGCCTTAAGATTGTCAGGTATAGATATGTAAGGTAGTAGCTTGAGGGGAGAGGGAGGAGCAATTGGTTCTAGTTCAGCTCATTCATTAACTTAATGGGCACGATTCTTGGCCCTTCTGGGCTTCAGTTTCTTCTTTTGAAATTGGTTGGACTGGACTCGGTGGTTTCCTAAGGGTCTTCCAGTTCTGACCTCTTGAGTTAGTTATAAAAGCTGAGAAAAAAAATGCATGTGAGTTTTGGAACTCTGGAGGTTAAAGTAAAACTCTGCTAAACTTGGGTTGTTACACCTGGTACTGCAGGCCTAAGGCCTTTGGGTCCAGGAGCCCAAGATCTGGTGGGTAGTAGTGATGCTTAGGTCATATAATTTATGGGGCTGCCAGCTCCTTCCCTCTCAGCAGCCACTCTCCTTTCTCAAGCAATTTGGCACATTCCTAAGGGCAACTTCTTTCCCGCAGGCATGGGCTTGGTGTCTCAAGTCCTGCTTCTGTGGGTTCTGCTTTCTGTTGCTACAGAAAGCTTAGTTTCCAGTATTTTCACAAAAGAGTCAGTTTGTGGAAGCTTATTCTTCAGTAGCCATTGCTGTAAAGCACATTTCAGTCAAGCAAAGTCTGTGTTCCCAGTGTTAATCAAAGATAGGTCACAATAGGAAAATAAAATCCCTAAGTTGACTGAACTGAATTTGTATGAAAAGAAGGGTTAAGATAGTGGTCAAGACTGCTGTAGGTCTATGACATGCTGGATTTGGCCACCTGGGTATTCATTTATTAGTTCACACAGTTCACTGAAGTTCTGTGAGCTGTGAGTGCCTATAGCCAGTGCTCAAAAAAACTCTTTGAGAAGCACATGGATGAATAAATGAAGTAACAAATGGGCAAATGAAAGAATCAATATAAAACCCTCTGGGAATTTTTTACTGAAACGGTTATTTTGTAGTAGCACTTTGCAAACCCCCTCTCCTAGCAGGTACCCCACTATTTTCTCCTTGACTCTACCTCATGCAATTTCTTAAAGGGTCTCCATTTTCTACTGCTGCAATTTTCTGATTCAGTTTTGTGATTTTTCAAGATCTAATTTGGCGTGGCTGCAGTATCATACCTTCCCATTGGACTGTAAGATCATATTGGAATGAAGAAAAAGTACCACCATCTATTATCTATTAGATTCTAACTTTAAAATTAGAGAAAACTCCTTATTCCTTAGGTTTCGGAGTATGCAAAATAAATTGTTCATCATGGCATAATGAAAAGAATGTGGGCTTTTCAATCAGGACAGATTTGGATTTGAATCTTAGCACTACATCTACTAGCTGGGGGACATCAGACACAGTACTTCACTTTTCTCTGGACCTGTTTTTTTTTTTTTACATGTAGGAAAATGAGCAATTTGCCTTGTAAGGTTATTCCTGAAGATCAACTTTGCCAAACATAGTGCCTGGCACATAGTAGGTACTCAATACAAAGTAGCTATTATCTTAATATCTTACATTTGTATAACATTTTATATTTTACAAATTCTACCACATTTTCTTTTACTCATCCTAATTCTAGCATCATTATTTATTAATAGAGTATATATATATATATATATATTCTGTATCTATTATACATATATATACACACATTGATACCATAAGACTCAAGATCAACTTGGAGCTCATCTTCGCACACCAACTGTTCACCTTGGACCTAGGCTTCCACGATTCCCATCCTTCCAGGAGCCAGACTGTTACCCTGTAGAGTCCTTTCCTGAGTTTTTACTCATCAAGTGTTAAGCAGCTTAGAAGTGTGCTTAAATTCCAATAGGCTGTTAATTTAGCATTTTTTAGCCCAGGACTGCTAGTTTTCTGAGTTGTTTAAAGGCAAGCTTTTGAATTGGGGTGATTCACATCTTTTTTGTGCAATGTTTGAAGACTCTAAAGCTGTTAGGACATGGCATTTCCCAACTTATAGGAGTATGCCTGTGAATCTGGTCCAGCTCAGAGGTGTAGTGGGAGGAGGAACAAGGCCATTTAAAAGCTTTGCTGTTATACTGAATTTGTGAAATAGAGTCCTTATTTTTCAAATAAAGATGTTCTCATTGTACATTAATTGCATTAATTCTTTATTTTGTCCACTGATGTATTCCCAGCACTTAGACTGGTGCCTGGCACATAGCAGATACTCTATGAATGCTTATTGAATTGATATGCTATATAAAATATCCAAAGGTAAGTGTATTACCTCAATGTAATCTAGTTGCGGGCAGCTGGAGTCAGTTTGGGAAAGTTATTATAACTCTAGATTTTCCAAGCCTGTCACAGGTTGCTTATCACAGAACCAAGATTGGATCCTAGAGAGTGCCTGACTCTCCAGGGTTCAGATCCCTAAGATCTGTTCTCTAATTCTCATGACCAAGAAATGCAGATTGTGGGCACAATTAGCTCTTTGGCCAAATGGAGCAGGCAAACATAAGTGTAATGAGTAAATATGACAGTTTTAGTAAGAAAAAGAACCCTACGCTAAGTCAGGTACACTGACTGTGTAACCTTGGATAAGTCATTTAAGTAGTCACCTCTCTAAGCTTCAGTTTCCTCCCATTAAATGAGGTCAAACCACTCTACCTACCACACATAGTTGTTTGGAGGATGTGAGAACCTGTGAAAAACAATGCCAGTGATTCTCTTAAAGTCCTACTTTGCCAGAACTGAATCTGCAATCTCCACTGTGGTCCTGATGTGACATGTGGCATGGCTCTGTGGAATATGTAGTGCAGTATGTGTTTCTAGGCTACTTGGTGGCCCGAATGGTGGTGCTGACACACATTGCAGGGGACACAGATGCAAATGACATTCTGCCAGCAACAGGATTTTCTATTTTTGAATGAAAAATTCCTCTCATGGAGTGAGAGCCTCCCCATATGCTCAGCCACCCATGAGTAGCCAAAGACTTTATTGCAAAAATGAATATTCCATGTTAATGTTGTGCCATTTTGCTCCCTATAGCAAGAAGAATTTCTATCTCCTTATTATTGCTTCATGAATTTCTGCAAACATTTCCATGCCAGTCATGGCTATAGTCATTTCTCACAGCAAGCAAGAGGTCTGCTTTTCTTCCCCCTTCTTCAGTATATGTTTAATTTTTTTCCTAAATACTCCTGACAGCCTCGCTTATATAAATGTGCTCAGCATTTTATTTTACTTTGCTTTCCACCTAGAGCATCTGTCTTCTCTCCATCAAACCCAGACTCCTTCTGCCTTCAAACCACTGCTAAAATTCATCTCTTCAGAGTCTCCAATCCATTAACAAAGATTTGGTAAGGAATGGCTTGAGGTAGGTTCTGTAGGGGCTAAGACAGGGTCCTGTCCTTTGAGGAGTGCTGGCTATAAGCTGGAAAAATTAGACCCTCACACAGAATGGGGGAAGAATTAGCAATTGTGAGTGGCATACTCTGAGTGTCAGCTGTGTTGTATGGGCAGGGTGTCCTGATGGAGAGCACTGTGGGCAGGCAGGGTCAGGAGGGGGAGCTTGAGCTGGGCCTTGAAGAATGAGCCGATTTCAAATAGGCAAAGGGGAAGGGAAAGGAAATTGGAAAGGGGAAGTGGAATAATGTCAGCAAGAGGCGAAGAGGCAGGAATGTAGACATTTGTTCCTGGACAATGAGAGCCAAGGTTATGCAGAGGCAGAGGTTTGTGGAGCCCTAGCAGTGGCATAGCTGGAAAGATAGTGTGGGGCCAGACTGGAGGACCTTGGATGTTAAGCTACTGTTCTGAAGTCAGTGGGATTACTGTGCAGAAGAATGACCTGATAGGATCCAGATTTAAACACCTTCATCTAATTATAGTATACTCAGTGGCCTTGGAGTTAGGGCAAAATGGTGGTGGCAGTAGCAGCCAGGCAGGAGGGAGAAGAAACTCTGACTTCCAGCCAGTTTATCACTCTGCCACTCCAGAAATCTCACAATTGCTGTGTGTCTAGCTCTATAAAGCTGACACACTATCTGTTATCACCTGGGAGGTAAGGTTGAGAACATGGAGCATGGAATCTTTGAGCCAGTCAGACCTGGATTCAAATTCAGACTCTGCCACTTAGTTGCTTTTGAATATGGGCCAGTCATTTAACCTCCCTGAGCCTTGGTTTCCTCATCAGTGAAACATGGAAAATACTAAACTCACACAGAAGTTAATGAGAAAGACTGGCACATCAAAGATAAATCTTCAACCAATGTTCCTTTCCTTCCTTCTCCCCTCTTCTAGTTAGCTCTGTGACCCTGAGTATATTTATCTCTGGGAGAACTGCCTCGTGCAAAATGAGACAGTTGTCCTTTCCTGCTTTACTGTGCTAAAAGAAAAGGTCTTGCCTATCCAGTAACACATCTGACTAGTCCTTCTTTCTCCTTCTTCTTACTCTACTAGGGATGGAATTCATTCAGCCCATCAACAAACATTTACTGAGAGCCTACTATGTGTCAGGCACTATTCTTGGTCCTATAGACAAAGCAGTGAACAAAACCAGACAAAAATCTCTGCCCTTGTAGAACTGATATTCTAGTTGTGGCTGCAGAGGAGTCATACAATAAACAAATAAATATATAATATGTGCTAAGAAGAAAAATACAGCAAAGTAAGGGGACAGAGAATGATAGGTTGATAGAAAATTGGCCAAGGAAGGGTTCTCTGATAAGGTGACATCTAAGAAGAGTCCTGGAGGAAGTAAGGGAGAAGCCATGTGGCTGTCTGGGAGAATAGCATTCCAGGCAGGAGGAAATACAGGTAAGAAGACCATTAAGTGGGAGCATTCTTTGCAGGTTCAAGGAACAACCAAGAGCCCAAACATGACTGGAGCAGAGTGAACAAGGAAAATAGAGGTAGATTACAAGCCCAGGGAGGCAAACAGCAATCAGATAATGCATGGCCTTGTAGGCCAAGATAAGAACTTTGAGAGAGATCGAAAACCATTGGAGGATATGGAGCATAAGAGTGATAGACTCTGACTTAACATTTTCACAGAATGTCTCTGACTACAGGGTAGGGAATAAACTGTAGGATGGCCAGGACAACAGCATGGAGACCCTGTATACATTTATAGTAATCCAGGTGAGACAGCACTGGGGTTTGGACTAGGATGATGACAGGAAGGTGGTGAGAAGTGGTCAAGTTCTAGATATATTTTAAAGGCAGAACTGACAGAACTCACTAACAGATTTGATGTGGAGTGTTCAAGAAATCGTTCAAGGATGATCTCATGGTTTTGGGCCTGTCCAATGGAAGGTTGGCGTTGCCATTTGCTGAGATGCAGAAGACCAAGGGATAAGTACATTTTGGGGGAGAAGAGGTTTGGTTTTGGTCACATTGAGTTCGAGATGTCTATTAGACAGTTAAGTGAAAATGGAGAGGATGAAGTTGAATATACAAGCAACAAATCAGGGGAAGCTGGTGAGAACATATTAGGTCCTATCTCAAACTTTAAGTATGCAGAAGCAGGGCCAGGGACTTAGTGAAGGCAAATTATGCAAATGCTTTTCTACATTTCTGCCATGTCCTTGAGTACTGCTACATGTTTTTCCTCTCATCCTTTTTTGATGGAAATCTCCTACATAACAGGGACTAACATTTACTGTACATTTATTATATGCCACACAGCGATAGCATCTGAAGGAGTTGAGAAAGTGCCACCCCAAAATATGCCACTTTGGACTTCAAACTGAGGGCGTTTGGGGAACAGCAAATTCAGGGAGGGCTTTCTGAACTTTCCTTTTCTGTCTAAAGACAGATCCTCCAAAAGGAACTCAATCGTTTTGAATCCCCTCCCTGGAAATCTCATCAACCAGGGAAGATTAAACCCGTATTACAAGAGAGGAGACTGGAGGTTGACATCAGATGACCTTTATCACAGGGTGTCACTTATTTTTCTGAGGTCTCATTTATCTTTCCCCAAAATCATTTATTCCTCCTAGTGGCCTACTTCCCCCCTCCCCTCTTCCCTATGAAGAGGGTCTATAAGCTTCCAGATCTTGCTGGGTTGGGCATTCACTTTTTGTTCATGTGATGTCCCCATGCATGTAAAAAAAATGTGTATACCTGCTATCGTTTGGATGTGGTTTGTTTTCCCTACCAAATCTCATGCTGAAATTTGATTCCGAACGTTGGAGGCGGTGCCTAATGGGAAGTGTGTTGATTATGAGAACAGATTGCTTGTGAATAGATTAATGCCCTCCCTAGGGATGAATGCATTTTTGCTCTGTTAGTTCACCCCGTAACTGTTTTTTTTTTTAAAAAGAGCCTGCCCCCACCCCATCTCTCTTGCCTCCTGTCTCCCGATGTGATCTCTGCACATGCTAGCTCTCCTTCACCTTCTGCCATGAGTGAAAGCAGCCTGAGGTCCTCATCAAATGTCCAGTCCTAAACTTTTTCCAGACATCAGAATCATGAGCCAAATAACCTTCTCCTTTTTATAAATTACCCAGCCTCAGGTATTCCTTTATAGCAACATAAAATAGACTAAGATAATATATTTTCTCCTATGAATCTGCCTGCTGTCAATTTATTTCACAGACTCAGTTACCAAACCATCTGAGGATGGAGGAAAGCCTTCCCTCTCCTACACATCCTGTTTAAGACAGCTGTCTTGCAAAATATATACTGTCATCTCTATTTTGCAGATGAGAAAACTGAGGCTCTGTAAGAGAAGCAAAAATCACTTGTCCTAAGTCACATAGCTTATAAGTGAATAAGGTGGGATTCAAACCAGGATCTAAGTCCAAAGTTCGTGTTCCTTCCAACTATCTGCTGATCGCTAAGTAGGTCAGAGTCACCTGATCTCTATGTCGATTATTTATTCTGTGGATTAACCAGAGCTAAGAGGTATTTAAAACCTGTTCCTGCCTAACTCCTTAGCATATTCCACTCAATTGGTGGGTATTCAGTGGTTGTCAACATATTTTGAATCTTTATTATTTGGGGGTTGTCAACTAATATTGTTTTGTTTTATTTTATTTTATTTTTTAAGATGGAGTTTCGTTTTGTCACCCAGGCTGGAGTGCAATGGCATAATCTCGGCTCACTGCAACCTCTGCCTCTCTGGTTCAAGCGATTCTCCTGCCTCAGCCTCCTGAGTAGCTGGGATTACAGGTGCCCGCCACCACATCCAGCTAATTTTTGTATTTTTAGTGGAGATGGGGTTTCACCATGTTGGCCAGGCTGGTCTGGAACTCACGACCTCAGGCGATCTGCCCGCCTCAGCCTCCCAAAGTGTTGGGATTACAGGCATGAGCCACCATGCCCAGCTATATTATTTTAATATTAGGCCCAGACAAACAAAAGTAGGAAGGGAAACTTGATGGGACAGACAGGTCAGTGAAATATTACAAACCAACTCTATTTGAATTTCTTGATTATTTATTTTTCTGGATTATCCACAACTCCCATAGCAGTGCAAGTAAGAGGATAATTTCACAATTTTCATTTGGTTCCATTTCCTTTGTATCTTTTCCGTAATGTATTATGCAGCTATTCACCCAGGAAGTGTTTCATAAGTGGTACGGACAGGCATCCCTTGGATCAGTTCCCTTTTTGGAATTCTAGGTAGTCTAAGTTACCATGAGTGACTTCATGTCTTATTCATTTGACAAACAATATTGGTGCCTACCATGTGGTAGGTGCCATGCTAGGTATTAGAAATATCAAAATAAAACAGTATTGGTGTCTACTATGTGGTAGGTGCTATACTAGGGATTAGAAATATCAAAATAGAAAGGACACAATTCTTACCATCAAGGAGCTCATAGTTTAGTGGTAAGAAATCCATGTAAAACATTCAAAATGCAGTGTGGTAAGTGATATCATCGAGGTATGCTCAGGGTGTAATGAAAGCATAAAGGAAGTCTGGTTAGAGTGAGTTGTGGGGCCATACCAGAGAGAACATGTGAATTGATTCTTAAAGAATTTTTCAGGTTTCCAAGGTAGGGGCAATCTTGACAAAGAAACTAGCTTGTTCAAAGGCATGGTGGTGTGAGAAGTGTCAGCAAATTTAGTAGTGTGCAAGCATGACTTCCTTGTAAAATGGTGGAAGATAATGTTGGAGAGACAGATTAGAGGTCATGTTAAGGAGCTTGTATCTTGTCTCCCGTAGTACATGGGATCAGACAGGTAAGGTGAATGAGTGATGAGGACAGTATTGAAGGATAGAAGAAAGAGGTGGTGATGGCTGTAGAACTTGATTGTTCATGCTTGTTTCAAGGAGGCAGTTCTAGCTGAATGTAGCCACATGGGAATGTGAATCCAGAGTTGTCAGGTCTTCTGGTTTTTTAACAGAAAAGCGGGAAATCTGGATTTTTTAAAATGTGAAATCTCCAGAGTTCCAATAGCTGACAATTGCTTTTTTTTTTTTTTAAATTCAAAGGTTTAGTCAATACTGCACCAAACACTACACTGGATGTGGTCTGCAGACTGTCATTGAGACCTGTGCTTTAGGGGACAGGATATGTATGGAAGCATAGAAGCTAACTGAAGCAACACTTTAAAACACTTAAAAAATAACCACATACATTCCTCTCTGGATTGCCCCATTCCAACATTTCTACTGCATATGATGACACATGTTTTTTCTCTGGGGAAGCAAAGAGACGTCCCAGGTCAAATGCAACCCTCAGGGCTTCTGAGGGCAATGGTGTAATCCAGAGTCTCAGTCAAGCCTGGTAGAACATGGTAAGGTGAGACCAGTGTGGCCCCTGAACATCACCGTCACCACCAGGAGATGGCTGTCATTTGTTTCCTTTTCATTTTAGAGGAAGAAAGGGCAGCCTGTTTAAACTGTGTATGCAAGAAAGTCAACACAGCCAGTGACAACACAGATAAAATACAGTGTAAAGGCTATTAAAGTTCAAACTCCTCATTTTACTGCCAGAGAAACGAAGGCCCTGGAAAAGCACAGTGACTTGCTCAGAGTGACCCAGCAACCTAGTGGCAGGATGAAGTCTCCTGACTCCTGGTCTAGCATTCTTTCCAATAATCCCGGGCTGTGATAATTAAAGTAAATCAGCCTGGCAGTTTTCCTAGCATCTAGAATTCCTGGACTGGACAAGCAGGACTTGAGAGCAGCTGTTAGACACCTTTTTTCCCCTTAGCTCTAGCATGATGATATTCTTTGTGAACTTTATATTTCATGGGTAGGGGTTAAAGAGAGGACACGAAGATGTTTTTGAAGCACTGAGACCATTCACAAAGCGTATAGAGAAAAGTTGTCTGTGGCTAATATATTTAAGGCTTATGACCTCTGTGCTCTCTGGACTGACCTGCCAGCAGATGCTTTTGGTTTTGTGTTTTATTTCTCTTCTTTTGTCTTCTTTTCTATCTCTATCTATGTTTTTCTTCTCTTCCACCAGCCTAGGTCTTAGGCCTACACATAAGTGCTCCTGGCATTGCTGAGCCTCCATGATGACACTCAAGATGCCCGCTGCAAGTCAATGAAATTGTTAATTATTCATTACTCAATTAATAACATGGAATGAGAGTGCGTAGTGACTATGAAGTGTACATGCTTCCCCTGCTGTAGTCATTTCACTTTCTATAATCTCAGACTAGTAACTCTTGTCAATTGTGACTCTTGATTTAACTAATCCTTTCCATCCTTCATTTCAGGGTCTATTGTTCTGCCATTTGCCACTTTTTTTTTTTCTTTCTCTGAACCCGTTTCTGATTGGTGCAGCTGTTGAAGATGCTGCAGTTGCAGCAGTATACATCTGGAACATTTGGCTGACTTGTTGAACTTCCCCCAGGGAGTACTCCAGGAGAAGGATGGGAGGGGTGGAGAGGCCAGAACAGTTGCCTGTAAATAAAGATGCCAGTAGTGTCTGACCATTCTGTGGACCACCCTTGTAAAAATCCACTTCATTCTGGCCCTCGGTTTCCCTATCTACTCACTGAAGGCGTATGTTCTCCAATCAAAACTGCTGCAGTGGAAGAAATCTATTCTGGCTGTGGATGCTCTCATACAGCATTTTCTGCATTGTATCAATAGATATTTGTTGAATTAATTAAGAAATCCTAGGAGACTGTTTTACCCTTCATGGGACAACATCATTTCAGTTCCGCTTGGCATGGGTCGGCTTCTCTGTTACTTAGATTGAGCCTTCAGAGTCACTCCAGGAGTGAGGCTGCTTGAGTCCCACCCATTCCCATAGTTCCCAGGCTCCTGGGTCTCCTTTTCTTCGGGCGAGCCATTGAATTGCAAACACAGCAGGCATGGTTTCATTCCAAACCCGGAGCTGTTTTAATTAGTTTAACGTCTGTTAAACGCTTTGAAGATTGGAAGCAACAGATAAGTACTGGATGATGTTATTAACAACTGCAGTTAATTGCGAACATTTCTATTAATGCTAGTTTCTGCCTCCTTTTCTTTGCTCTACTTTCTTTCCAAGGTTCCCAAATTCGTAGCCTCCCCCTCTTTTCCTCCCCGTACTGGCGATATAGGGTTAAACTGGGGCGGAGCCCAGGGATGAACGACGGCGCCAGTCACCAACTGGGACGGGGCAAGCGGGAAGAGCTGGGTGGGGCGGCCAGACAGAGGCGAACCCTCACGCCCCCAGGCCCCGCCCCGCGGCTGGACGCCCGGTTGGAACGGCACGGGGCGGGGCGCCGAGGCTTGGCGGCCCCGTGGTTGGGCGTCCCGGCAGCCGCTTGAGGGATGGGGCGGGGTCGGCCGGGACCTCCTCCTTCATTCCCTCGGCGGGCCGAGCCGTCCCTCTCTCCCGCCCCTCCTCCTCCCTTTCCCACCCCTCGGAGTGGAGCTGCACATGCGGCTGCTCCCTGCTCCGTCCCGCCCAGCCACCGTCGCGCAGGAACGGGTCCCTGCAGCCCCCAGCCGATGGCAGGACAGTAGCCGCCTGTCAGAGGTCGTGAACGGCTGAGGCAGACGCAGCGGCTCCCGGGCCTCAAGAGAGTGGGTGTCTCCGGAGGCCATGGGCTACCCGGAGGTGGAGCGCAGGGAACTCCTGCCTGCGGCAGCGCCACGGGAGCGAGGGAGCCAGGGCTGCGGGTGTCGCGGGGCCCCTGCCCGGGCGGGAGAAGGGAACAGTTGCCTGCTCTTCCTGGGTTTCTTTGGCCTCTCGCTGGCCCTCCACCTGCTGACGTTGTGCTGCTACCTAGAGTTGCGCTCGGAGTTGCGGCGGGAACGGGGAGCCGAGTCCCGCCTTGGCGGCTCGGGCACCCCTGGCACCTCTGGCACCCTAAGCAGCCTCGGTGGCCTCGACCCTGACAGCCCCATCACCACTCACCTTGGGCAGCCGTCACCTCAGCAGCAGCCGTTGGAACCGGGAGAAGCTGCACTCCCCTCTGACTCCCAGGACGGGCACCAGGTGAGTCACCTAGTAGGGGCGGCGGCGGCCCCCTCCCCTCGCGGGTAGGGCGAGGGCCCTCCGCCACAGGGGCCTGGGGGCACTCTGCCACCTCGAGCCAATTTAGAGGGCAGGACCAGGGAGGGACCAGGCGAGCAGGGGAGAGGTTGTCCAGGGCAGGTTGTCTTCGGTCCCTGGCCCAATCTGGACTCCCTGGGGACCCCTTGACTTGGAAAGTCTAGCGCGCGCCCGCGGCCCCTGGCTGCGGGCTGCCTGGAGAAAAGTTGGCGAAGCTCCCGTCGAGGAGGTGCCTGCGCTGCCCCCCGGCCGACTAACGGCTTGGCCCTTCTGCTCGTGATGAGGTTCTCTGCCCGCGGTGCTTGTTTTTTCGTGTCTAGAGCTGATGCCAGAACCAGCAGGCTCCCCTTTGGAGTTGGAGCTGTAAACAGCTGTAATAACTGCTCCACGCCCGCCTGTTGAAACAACTTTTAACCGCATTTTCAGCGCGGGTCCTTGTGCGCTGACCAGAACGTGGGCTTGTTCACACTTACCTGCAATTTGAGACTGATTGTCCTCAGCGTTCTAGTGAGGATCAGCGCCCCTGAGGAATTCTGGTAGAAATATGCCGTCTTGCTAGACAACTTCTGAACAGCAATTTAAAAAATCTATGGAAATAAAACTCACCCTTTGCATGCCGGTTCTGATTCTTAAGCGGGGTAGGTGTGCGGTGGGAAGGGTGGGTGGGAAGCGCTTTTGCTACTGCTAGCTTGAGAACAGGAATCTGCCAATGGAATAATTACTCAGGACTAGTCCCCCAAGAGCAGTTTTGTTTTGTTTGTTTTTGCAGCCTTTATGGTGTTTGTGCCCTTATTAGCAAACTATTAGCTTTGGCGTTTGTTTTCCACTCTTTCTAGCTCTTTATTCAAGTAAATTTAGTTCACTTAATGTAAATATTGTCTTCGTTGCCATATGTGAAACTTAGGAGAAGCATCCAAGGATCCTTTTGAGGTGGCTAAAGAATAATAGTAAAATTGTACCTCTTAGGGAAGAGAGCAAGTTGTACAAATAAGTTCCTTGAGGTGAGGGACCCAAGCCTTCTATATTTACTTCCACATCCAGAGTCATTGTCACAACTCTGTAAACATTATTTGTGCCACTTTGACCTCCCATCTAAAGTGGTACACTTGATAGAGACATCACATTCATGATCATAGTGTAATGTTAGGACTGATACTTTAAAAAAAAAAAAACAAAAAACAACAACAACAAAAAAGATGTCCGTTGTAAAGTTGCCTTGAGCCTTAAAATGTCTTACTAGCACACTCCAATTTATATAACAGCTTATCAAAGAAGAGAATCAGCAGACATGCTTCTCATACTTGAAACTTTAAACATTGTAGCTAAACGATAATTAACTAGGATTCTGACTCCTTTTATTTATCTACTGCCACTCCCGCCACACCCCAATGCCCAGTAGAAATATTTAGCAGCTGAACATTGATATTCTGTGAAAAGATGAAAAAATTAAACTTCTTTAGTCAAATGTTGGCCAAGACTTTTTGGCATTCAGGATGGACAGAGCCGCTTTTATAGACTGGGGATTAGCAGAACAGCTGTACTCTAGGGCTTCTGTGATGGCATGAAACTCTTACAGGTGTGTAATGGCATTTAGTTACCTCCCTTTGTGTGACACTAAAATAGTTCTCTCTAGGTTTAAACACAGCTTCCTACCTTCTGTCCTTTATTCTTTCTGTTTTAATATTTTTGAGCAATAGAAGCAAGGATACTAGCTCTTTACATTTGTTGACATCAGTTGGAATCAGTTTCCTAGAGTTATGAAGGGCTTATATGAGTCCATTTTGTTTGATTCCCTTGGGAAACATAGGCCCTAATGGGAAAGTGACTTGCCCAAGGTCACATAACTAGAGTCAAAACTGGGATGATAGTTGCTCTCTTAACTCCTAGTTCAGTGCTCATTCCCTCAACTACCTCCTGGGACCTTTTGCGAGGGAGCAAGATGGAGCTCCATATTAGAACTTTTGCAAAGTAGAGCACTCAGATCTGCATCATTTTGTTCTACTCTACCTGTATTTTGACCACAGTAAGTTTAACCATGTATTCCTTATTCTTCCTGAACTTCACTTTCAGATTTGGAGTATACTTTGAAGGAATTTTAGCCCAAAATCAACTTAAGTTTAAGTTATTCAACTTGTGTATCTTATCTTGTATATTAGTTTTAGTATACAAAAATAAGTTTTTTAAAAAGTTGATTGGGTATTAAATTAATACTGCTACAAGCTTGGGTAAAATTTCTAGTGCCCTGGTGCACCCTCTGCTGGCTTTACAGGGACATTTAATTTTCAGTATCTGCTGACACTCAGAATTCTACATTGTGCTGACAGATTCTGATTCGGTAAATAAGGAAGTAAACAGCCTTGTGGGATTTGGCCACGTAGGTCATATTTTTATATTTTAGTTTTTCAACACAAACAACTGCTGTTACAGCAAATCTTGGATGGAGAGGAAGAAAGATAAAAATATACATCCTTCAATGGGCAGTACATTCAGGTTTCTTACTAGTTTATCTGCAAGGAGTGAAGGCAAGCTGATGACAGTAAACTGCAGGAAGCTTTCATGAGACCAAGTGGGCAGAACAGTCAGAGACACTTCATGCAGGTAGGCAAAAGTAAACCTATTCATTCTTATGAGATGATGGGCTCTGGGCTCTCAGTTATGACTCAAGAAAGGGACCTGGAAATCACTGTAGATGTGTGCATATCATCTCTCAATTTAAAAACTTTTTAAGCAGGGCACACAAGGAAGTTAGGGCAGGTAGGATACAGAGCAGAGAGATGAGCACATTTCTCCATGTGAAATGTTAGAAAAGTCTCCCCGGTAGGGGCACACTTGCTGATGATAAAGTGAGAGAGTCACATCAGACTTTCTGTAATCAATCATCTCCTTCAGCTGGAGCAGCCAAGTAGCTGAGATTTGTCTGGATAGTTGGTGGAGATTATCTCAAGAGCAAGGGATATCTCATTTGTGTCTGAATTAGGACAATATACAGTAATATGATTGTCAGCGTAACAAACTAAAAATCAGTGGTGATCATTCTGTGGAGATGTTGCTCCAGTTGTGATTGTGGTCCTCAAAGGCCAAGAATGTAGTGGGTATCATCAGGAAGGGTGTCAAAAACAACAAAACACTTACAAAACACTTATTTTTTCCATGTACAAGATCAAAAGCAGATTTGCTTCTACAATCAGACAGGAAATTCCGGTGACTGCTCCTCAAGAAAAGCCTAACAGCTGATAAAAGTCCTCAGAAACCCCATTAAATTGATCAAAAGGATGAAGGGATTTTCTAGTTTTTTTCTCAGTCTGGATAGAAAGAGGCTGAAGGAGGAATATGATCAAAGTCTACCAAACCATGAGCGAGATGAATATGGTTAATATATTCATGTAACTTAACAATCCAGTTCAATAAATAGAAAGCCTGCTTTGCCAGACACAATGTTAAGTATTAGATACTTTTTAATGTTTGAAAAATTATTTTCAAGAGGAGGCAAATAAAGGTAGTATCTTATTCAACTCATTGTCTCAAGTAATAGTCAAAATTATGGGTAGATCAATACGGATTTACTTAAAACTCTAGGGCTATTTGGAGTATGTTCCTAATTATTTGAGGTGATGTCATAGATGTCAACCTTAAAGTTCTACAAAACGTTGCTTGACATAACTAGATAGACCATTAGTGTATCCAGAGTTGACATTACCTGTGTTAAGGCTTTTTGATCAAGAACATAACTAGGAATCATTTGAGGTGATTCAAGGTGAGCACAATGAATAAATCCAAGGATTTTTTTTTTTTTAATGGAGGTGGGATCTAGATAAAATACATTTACTGTGGGTTTAAATACAGAACTTTTGATCAACTTGCTTCATTATTCCCATCCCATTTTCTCTCTCACTAACTCTGCTGCAACCCAGCCACCATATCCTGCTTAGAATCATTCTTTAGTTGTTATTGCTGTTGTTGTTTTTAAATACATTTTATGTCTTTACATTAGAGCTCCTTAGAAATCCGCCTTCATTTTTGTCTTTCTCCATAATGCCTGACACAGTGCTAGTTACAATTACTGTACTCAAATACTTGTTGAGTTGAATATTCTTTTTTTTTTTTTTTTTTTTTTGAGACGGAGTCTCGCTGTGTCACCCAGGCTGGAGTGCAGTGGCCGGATCTCAGCTCACTGCAAGCTCCGCCTCCCGGGTTTTTACGTCATTCTCCTGCCTCAGCCTCCCGAGTAGCCGGGACTACAGGCGCCCGCCACCTCACCCGGCTAGTTTTTCGTATTTTTTAGTAGAGACGGGGTTTCACCGTGTTAGCCAGGATGGTCTCGAACTCCTGACCTCGTGATCCGCCCGTCTCGGCCTCCCAAAGTGCTGGGATTACAGGCTTGAGCCACCGCGCCCGGCCCCGAGTTGAATATTCTTTTGGGACTATGGACGTGTTTATGTAAAACAAAGACATTTTCTCTTTCTGTAACAGGCCTGTTTTCCTCAGGTCTTGCTAAGCCTGTGACCTGTCAGCTATGCTTAGGTGAGTAAATAGTTCCACTGGCAATGTTTCACTGATTTCTAGAATAATTAGAAAGTGAAATGGAGAAGGGCCTTAACCATGTGGTCAGTCTCCCAGTTTCACATCTTCTCTCTAAGATGGTACAAAAAGCTTCCTGTAATATATTGTTTGATGTTTTGTTTTATTTGCTTTCAGGTCTCATATCTTTCTTTCTGTCTTAGATCTTGTGAAAAAATAATCTGTAATTTATCTGTAACTACCTTATAGAGAAGATCTCTTTGTAGTAGAGAACCTCTGAAGCCATTTAATTCCCAAGAACATTACCAAGAGAAACTACCTTGCCTGTAGAGGACCATTTTATCTGACTCCTCTGTAAATACTCAGGACTTAGCTTTTCATTTCATTTCTTTCTTTTATTAAAAATCTTTTCTATTGAAGTATAACTCATACACAGAAAAGTATATAAATAATATTTGTACAGTTTTATGAATCATTACAAAGTGAATATACTCATGTCACCAGCACCCAGGTCAAGAAATAGAACATTATTATATTCCACAACTCCTACTTATATCCTATTGTTATCAGTATATCCTCCTCACTCTCTCAAGTTCTAACACCATAGATTAGTTTTTTTATCTTTCTCCACAGTGCGTGACATAGTGCTAGTTGGATTAGTTCATTAGTTTTGTTCATTTTGAACTTTATATAAATGAAATAAAACAGTGTGTATTCTTTTGGATCTGGAGTTTTTTGTCAATACTGTTTTTGTGACATCCGTTCAGGTTGCTGCATGTGGCTGTAATTTTTTATTTGTATTTTTTGTGTGTGTGAGACAGGGTCTTGCTCTGTCACCCAGGTTGGAGTGCAGTGGCATGATCATGGCTCACTGCAGCCATGACCTCCCAGGCGCAAGCGGTCTTCCAACCTCAGCTTTCTGAGTAGCTGGGACCACAGGCACATGCCACCATGCCTGGCTCATTTTTAATTTTTTTATAGAGACAGGATCTCTATATGTTGCCCAGGCTGGTCTTAAACTCCTGGCCTCAAGCTATACTCCCACCTCAGTGTACCAAAGTGCTGGGATTACAGGTGTGAACCACCATGCCCAGCCATTTGTTTGTATTTTTGTATATTATTTCATTGCTTGAATATACCACAGTTTATTTACCCTATTTTTAATGAATTTATGGATTGTTTCCAGTCTGGGGCTATTACGGATGCTGATGTTGTGGATATTATTGTACATGTCTTTTGGTTACATATGCTTGAATTTCTATTGCTTGTATACCTAGGATTGGAGTTGCTGGGTCATAGGGGATGTATATTTTTGACATTATTGATAATGACAGTTTTTTAAAGTTATTGTATCAGTTTACATTCTTGCCAGCAATGCATGAGAATTTCAGTTGTTTCATATTCTTACTAACACTTGGTATTGCCAGTCTTTTTAAACGTAGCCATTCTGGTGGGTGGCTTTGTAGTAATATCCGGTGATTTTAATTGGCATTTCTCAGAAGACTGATGAGGTTGTGCTCCTTTTCATGTTTATTATGCATTTGCATATCTTCTCTGAAGTGCCTATACAAGTTTTTTGCCCATTTTTCTATTAATTTGTCTGTCCTTTTCTTATAGATTTGTAGGGATTCTTTATATACTCTGAATATGAACTATTTTTGTATTTTTTATGTTGTAAGCCATTCCCAAATCTGTGATTTACCTTTCTTTATGGTATCCTTTGATGAACAGAAGTTTTTAATTTTAATGTGTTTAATTTTTCAGTATTTTCCTTTATGGGTAGTGTTTTCTATGTCCCATTTAAGAAATATTTTCTTACCTTGAAATTGTAGATATTCTCCCATATTATCTTCTAGAGGCTTTATGTTTTTGACATTTACATTTAGGTCTATACTCCACTTGAAATCAATTTTTGTGTATGCTAAGATACAGAAACAGCTTCATTTTAAAAAATATAGATATCCAGCTGATCCAGTACCATTAATTATAAGGACCATCTTTCCCCCAGTCCTCTACAGCATCACCTTTGTCATAAATCAGGTGCCTGTATATGTGCAAGATTGTTTCTGAACTGTTTATTCTGTTGGTCTCTTTGTCATTGCGTCGCTACCACAATCTTAATCACTGGACTTTATTATTATCTGGTAAAGCAAGTCCTTTTACCTTGTTCCTCTTATTTAAAAGTATCTTGGATATTCTTGGCCCTTTGCATTTAGAATCAGCTTGTCATGTTGCACAAAAAAGAAAAAAAAAGAAACGTGCTGGGATTTTTATTGGGATTGCAGTGAATCCAAAAATCAATTTAGGGGGAACTCATCATTTTATGGTATTCAGTTTTCCAATCCATGAACATGCCCAGCAGATTTGGTGTTTGGTGAGTGCCTTCTTCCTGATCCATAGAATGACACACTCTTGCTGTATCCTCACGTGGTGGAAGGGATAAATGCACTTCCTTGGACCTATTTTAAAAGGAAACTAATCTCATTTACAAGGACTCTGCCCTCATTATTTAATTGCCCCCTAAAAGCCTCATCAAATACCATCACATTGGTGATGATATTTCAACATATGAATTTTGGGGGGAACACAAACATTCAGATCATAGCAAACCTGTTTTAGACATTTTCTCAGCATCCTTTATGTCTGTTACATACTTTTCTCTATATTCTATCCTTTTTTTTCTCTCTATACTTCATTCTGGGTATTTTCTTTTTTTTTCTTTTTGAGACGGTTGCCTCTACATACTTTATTTTAAAAAAATCTTCACAAGAACAATGCAAGGTAGATACTGCCGTCTCTATTTTTACATGTGGAGAAACAGACCCAGAGGGGTTAGATAACTGTTTGCAATCATATAGCTGATTCCAGAACTACATTTTAAATAGGAATTTTATGAACCATATATAGAACTTGTATCAACTGAACCATTTAAAATGTGCAATGGAGAAGTTTCTATTTAAAGGGCTCCCATGAAAGGTAGATTAATTCAATAAGTGGTATTGGGATTTACTGACTTGCCATTTTGGGGGTTTAAAAAAAAGACAAGTAAAACTGGATCCTTATCTCACCTCTTATACTAAAATGAATTCCAGATGGAACAAAGATTTACATGTAAAACATGAAATCACAGACATCCTGGAACACATGGATGCATATTTTTATAATCTTACATTCTGGGTATTTTCCTGTGACTTAACTTCCAATTCATTAATTCTGTCTTCAGCTTTGTCTAAACTCCCTCTAAACTCGCTCATTGAGTTCTTAATATAATTTGTCATTTTTTTTTTTAATTTTAGAGTTTTCATTTGGTTCTTTTTATAAAATAGTGTTTGGTTCTCTGCCAAAATTCACAATCAACTATCTTTTAACATACTGACCATAATTATGTGAAAATTTTCATTTGATTACTCATTATTTCAATCCTTGAGGGTGTGTTTCTATTATCTATTGTTTGTCTTAATTTTCTATCACTTTGCCTTTCTCCTGGTTAGTTTTGATTGAATGGTAGGCATTATATATGAAAAATTATAGTAGAGATGGTTTGAGGCCTCAGTTATTTTTATCTTTATCTAGAAAGGATTTATACTCACTTCTGGCACATGGTTAGAGACACTAGCAATCTCACATCTCCTTAATTCAATATGAGACTGAGATAATTTAAAGCTGCTCTTCAATCCAAGTGAAGGTTGACTTACCCTTCCTTTTAGTATTTATGCCTTCTAAGTTGAAATCCAAGGCTTGGGCTTTTTTTTTCCCTTGGGAGTTCTCCCTCTTTGAAGGGTCCTCAATTCCAACTTTTGTTCTTGTAGCTTCATGAGTCTGTCAGAAGCTCCTCTCTCTCTCTCTCTCTCTCTCTCAGCTGACTCTACTATATCAGCCAATGACCTTAGGAGAAAAACAGCCTCTCTCAGTTTTCTTTTTATCCTGCATTTTGGCTTTATAATATTGCATTACTTTATTAGATCTCAGATATCTTGAAACGTGTATCATTTATATCTTGCCCCAATATTCTTGTGTTTTTTTAAGCAGGAAATTTAGCCCAAATTACTTTTGCTTCCATTACTAGAAGCAGAATCAGCTTATCATTTCTTCAACAAATATTTATTGATCACCTCCTATGTATCATGCACTGTACAAAACAATGGAGAAGCAGCTATTGAACAGATTAGAGGGGATTCCTGCCATTGTGGAGCATACAGACAAGTAAGCAGGCACATATAATACAATTTCATAAAGCAATGGTAGGGTTAATCATAGGATAATCTAAAGCACTAAGGAGGAGTACCTGACCATGACTTTTGAAATCAAGGAACATGTTCTTGACAAAGCATCTTCTGAGCTTAAACCTAAAAAGTAAGTAAGAATTATCTAGGATAAGACTGTTTTAGGCAGTAGGAACAGCAAGTGCAAAGGCCTGGAGATGAAAGAGAACATGGTACATCCAGGAATAAGAAAACCTAGTTTGTATGAAGCTACTATTATCAAGACAGTGTGGTTCTGGCATAAGGACAGGCATATAGATCAATGGAATAGGATTGAGAGGTCAAAAATAAACTCTTACATTTATAATCAATTGATTTTTGACAAAAGTACCAAGATGATTAGTTGGGGGGAAAAGATACCCTGTTCAATAAATGGTGTTGGGAAAATTGGATATCCACGTGCAAAAAAGATGAACTTAGATACTCACTAGAGACCATACCCCAAAAATGAACTCAAAATGGATCATAGGCTTAAATGTAAGTACCAAAACAATAAAATGTTTAGAAGAAAACATAGAAAATCTTTAATATCTTCGAGAGCAAAGATTTATTAGATATGACACCAAACACATAGTCTAAAAAAGAAATGAACCGTTTTGGAAAGAAACTTTTTTTTTTTTTCAAAAGAAAACCTTGAAAAATGAAAAGAAATGCAACAGACTAGGAGAAAATCTTTGGAAAACACATATCTGGTAAATAACTTATATTCAAAGGAATTTACAAAGGACTCTTGGAATGTAATAATAAGAAAAACCAAACAAAAAAATGGGCAAAAGATATGAACAGATATTTTACCGCAAATGAAGATGCACAAATGGCTAAATAAATACATGAAAACATGTTCAACATCATTTTGCATTACAGAAATTTAAATTAAAACCACAGTGAGATACCATTTCACACCCACTAGACTGGCTATAATGAAAAAGACAATAAGAAGTGGAGATGTGGAGAAATGGGAACTCTCATACATTGCTAGTGGAAATGTAAAATGATTCAGCTGTTTTGTAAAACAGTTTGTCAGTTCCTCCATAGGTTAACATAGAGTTACAATATGACCCAGCAATTCCACTCCTAGGCATATACCTAAGATAATTGAAAACATATGTTCACACAAAAGCCTCTACATTGAATGTTCATAGCAGCATTATTAATAATAGTCAAAAAGTAAAACAGCTCAAATGTCTGATGTGGTATAATGTGATATAATATTCTATACAATGCAATATTTTTCAGCCATTAAAAGGAATGAATTATGAATAATGTTACAACATGGCTGAGCCTCAAATATATTATGCTAAGTGAAGGAATTTAGTCACAAGAAAACCACATTGTATGATTCCATTTATATGAAATGTCCAGAATAGGCAAATATATAGAGACAAAAATTAGATTAGTGGATGCCTGGGGCAGGGGGTAGGAATTAGGATTAACTAAATATGAGCATAAGGGCACTTCTTGGGGATGAAAATACTCTAAAACTGGTTCACCACAGCCAGGGTTATAGCAGTGGAACTAGAAGTAAAGAAAATGATGCAAGAGATATCATGAAGTTACACAATTTGTAAAGTTACTAGAAATTACTGAATTGTACACTTAAAATGGATGAATTCTACAGTATGTGAATTATATCTATATAAAGTAGTTATTTTTTTTAAGTGTCTGGCACATAGAAGATGGTGAATAAATGTGTAAGGGGCGTTGGTTGTTTCTGAATGATACCTATCTTTAGAGGAAGAGAATCTTCAAGGCTGTTCCATTTACTTCGGATATTTCTCCCTCTAACAGATGTGTCCAGGGTCCCAATGTAGAATCAATTGAATCAGAAGCCTCAAGGATGGAAGTCTAGTCATATATAATTTAATAAAGCTCTATGGGTGATTTTGCCAAGCACTGCAAAGTGAGACTCTGTGATTTATGGAATTGTGAATGGCTTAGTATGGTCAGAACCTAGGGTGCATGTGGGGCCCAGTAGGTACTTGCACTAGAGTGGGCAGTAATCAAGAAGCTTGGCCCAGAATCATCTCTCTCTTCCTCTCTTTCCCTTTTTTCCTCTCTACATCCCTCTCCCTTTCTGCCTCCCTGCCTCTCTCTCTGTCTCTTACTCTTATTCTCTCTGATAGAAATAGCTAACTAGCTATTCCCAGATCCTACTTAGAATTTTTTCAGAATTGTCGGGTTAAAATATATCATACAGATCATCCGTGGTAGTGGTTCTTAACCAGGGATGCGTAGTAGTCTTACCTGGAGAACTTTTTCAAGATATGCACGTCCCTGGGCACACCCAGACATACATCATTAGAGTCTGTAGAGTGAGACCATGGGCATATATAGTTTATAAAAAGGGTTTTCAGGTGATGCTGATGCTCATCTCCATTTGAGAACTTCCTGCTCTAAAGGAAGAAATAAAAGCATAAAGAAGATGAAATTTGGTTCCCCATGCCTAACTTCAGCTTCCCTGTTACAGATTGTTAGGTCTGTATCACCTATGTTACTGAAGCTACTTTGGAAGGCCACTAGACCATGAGCTTGGGTGGTAGTGAATGCTTAATGAACACCACTGTGAAATACCATTTGGAAAATCAATTCATAAACTCTGGGGGGAGAGGGATTAGATTTCAGTTGCCATTTCCTCAGCCAGGTGATAGTGCTATGTGCTTGGAATAGCCAAGAAAGAGGGTGGTTTCCTGTCTCTTGTGGCTTCCCGGGGACTTCGCTTGCTGCTAGCTGCTGAAACCACTTTAAAATAATAGGCTGTTGAGTAATTTTCTCCATGTATATCCACCTGTCAGTGGACCTGCACTTCAGAGATGAAGAGTAGTTTTTATTGGCGTGATGGCATATAGCAGGGATTGAAACCAAACAGCCACAATGAAATTGATTTTCAAAAAGAAATTACTTCTCAATTTTATTCTGTGGTTTGTGGATTGTTATTGTTACTTCATCCTGCCACACCAGTGGCCTACAAGGACAATGAAAGCTTGAACATGAGTAAGAGTTTTGGATCAATCCACAAGGCTCTGTGCCTAGAAAAATTGCATGCTGCAAAAGCACTTTTGCTATGTAGTCTAAATGCTTAAGTTGGGGAAACTCTGAGGGTTTCTTCTGTAAGGATGGACCTTAATACCTGCCACAACTAGTCAGACTGAGGGAAAGAAGGGCGAAGAGTAGATTTCAGGAGTTCTTTCGACTCAACCCCCACTCCATTGAGTCCCTGTTTGGTATAAGATAATGCTAGTGGGGGGATTGTATCCTCAAGACAGATTCAGCTAACAGAACCAATGAAGGAGTACAAACTTACTTCGTCCTTAATGACATTAGACAAATCCTTTGGTGCAGCTTGTTTCTGTTTGGATTCCCAGCTGACATCTCAAGTTTAGTAAGCTAAACTGAACTTATCTTCATTCCTCCCCTTCCCACCACACACACCAAATTTTACAAAAGTAAACCCTGGTTTCATGCTCTCAATCACTTACGCATAAAACTTGGAAGGCATTATATTTTTACTTCTCCCTTGTCCTTGCTACCTATATTTAGCAATCAATTGTTAAGTTGATTCCTACTTTGTGATGTTGATTTACAGTGTTCATGATGTCTCTTGCATCACTCCCTTTCTTTCTAGTCCCACTGCTATCACTCTGGCTGTATTTGGCTTAGATGATCTTCAAGGTGCCTCCCAACAAAGAAAATCTGTGACTCTTTCTCAGCTCCTTATTACCTCACTCCTACAGTGGTTGTGTAGCTGAGAGTTGCTTTGTTCTCTAGTCCATCTATACACCTCAGCTAGATTATTTTTCTTCCAGAGCTATTTTGTCATGTCACTTCCTCATCAGAAACCTTGTTATCTCCCTACTGCCTGTAGAATAAAGTTCAAACTTCTTAAACTGGCCTTCTAAGCCCCTTTGCAATTGGTTTTAAACTACTCTGCCACTCTTCTTTTTATTCTCTGTCTGAACCTTGTTTTATCCAGACTGACAGGCCTCTTGCATTCTGGCCTTCGTTTACCTGTTCCCCCAAAGAAGAATGTTCTTTCCTCCAACCTGTCTCTTGGACCCCTCCAGGTCCTTCAAAGCTCAACTTAAACCTTAACTCTTGGGTGCATTCTTCCTTGCCCATCTATCCATCCCAGCACCCTAAATTCCTCATTCCGCACTGTGCTATGTTGTAGGTGCTCTTGTTTCCTTAACTAGATGTGAAGGTTTTTGAAGATACTGAGTGTTACATTCCTTTATAGCTCTTATACCTACAATGCTAACTGTACTCTTTTAGTTAAATACCAAAGTGAATCTTAAGGTATTGAAACATTCCCCCTAATATTGGACTCTAAAATATAGTTGTACACATTGATTGTGAGGATTATCATGCTACCTTAAGGATCTGGTGATTATTAATGGAGTCTATCACTAGGGCTTCTTTCCTTTTAGAGCCCTGCTTAAGGTCAAGCACCCTCACAGAAGGTTTATTAGATTCTAGAGTTTCCTTCCTCAGTTCCTTTCCCTCCTTCAGATCTTTAAAAGCCTTCCACATAACAAGTATTAATATTCCACTTTGACCTGGTATATACCTCTTGATTTCCTCAACACAGCAAGTCCTTACCTTCAAAATGCTTTTGGAATTCATTTCTCCCTGAATACTGAAGGTACCTCAACTTCTTGGCTTTTAGATTCTAACTCACATGCCAGGTCACGAGAGGCTCCATACCCAAGTTTCTTTTCAAGTCACAAACCCCATACACCCCCATTGTATATCAAAGTTCCCTAACCTTCTTGTTTGTATTTTTAACAATAACTCATTTAAAGGTGTAAATGTGGGAAAGCCCTTAAGGTCAGGACTCTCTCTGTTTGTCTTGTATGGCACAAAATATGCTGGTGTTCCAAATAATAAAGGTTTAGGGAAAAGCCCAGGTTGTGGTTATGTACATGTCTGTGTTTGTCTGTCTGAGGGAGTGAAGGAAGGGGAGGGGGAGAAAATGGAGGGACTGACTTGTGTTTTTATGTGTTTGCATATGAATATTAAATGCTAGAATTCTAGCATTTAATTTCTAGGAGAAATGTGATTCACAGTTCAAAACATAAGACCAAGTACTACTACTGTTTCATAAACTACACTCTTCCATTTCCAGTTAACCCATTTTCTTCTCAGCCCCTGACTTTACCTATTCATTCACAAAGTCTGCCTCCCACCTGCTAAACCAGAGTGCTTCATGCTCATTTTGGTCTATTTTGGAGATCTTTGTTATCCTGGAGATTGTAGAAAGAGTACTGGAATAAGTTCTGGCTCTTAACCAACTAGCACAGTTCAATGTCCTTATTTGTAAAATGGGAAAGACAATACCTTCCCTGTCTCCTTCGCACTGTCTTTTTGAGGATCAAACAGAAATATATGTGAAAAATATAAAGTCTTGTGGTTATTTCTTTGAGGACTTATTGATAAATCTGTCTCTTTGTCTTGTTAATTATGTAAAACCTTTTTTCTAATTACTACCTTATATTTTCCATATAGTTGCCCTGTCTGTTGACATAAATTCACAGGCGTTGGTAATGGTACTGTATTTTTTCAAATCATGCTTTTATGTTATACTCCCTTTTTGTATTTACAAATGCTTTCTTTCAGCCTGGCCCTCTGATAATTTATTTCCACAAGTTGTAGAGGGGTAACTAGATTGGAAATTGGGATATAGTAGTAGTGGTCCCAGGTCTGTGTTTAGTTATTCTCCTCTAGTTAAGTTGGTTCACCTTAGGTAGGTCATTTCACCTTTCTGGCTCTCAGTTTACTCATCTGTAAAATGTTGGAGATTGAAGTTGGTGATCTATTAAGTTCTGTTCAAACACTAACAATTTATCGTTACAGCTAAATAGAATTCCTGATGCTGGCCCAGCACAATGGCTCACACCTGTAATCCCAGCATTTTGGAAGGCCGAGGTGGGTGGATCACCTGAGGTCAGGAGTTCGAGACCAGCCTGACCAACATGGTGAAACCCCGTCTCTGCTAAAAATACAAAAATTAGCTGGGCGTGGTGGTGGGTGCCTATAATCCCAGCTACTCAGGAGGCTGAGGCAGGAGAATTGGCTTGAACCCGAGAGGTGGAGGTTGCAGTGAGCCAAGATTGCACCACTGCACTCCACCCTGGGTGACAGAATGAGACTCTGTCTCAAAAAAAAAAAAAAAAAAAGAAGAAGAATTCCTGATGCTTTTTTTTTTTTCAGTTTTTCCTGCCACACACCCCGCTCCTTGAGAATCACTGGCCTAATGAATATAGTCCAGATGCCAAATTCAAGACCTATATCAGTGTTGGCTTTCCAGCATTATGTACTGTTTCCAACAAGAACCCCCAGTTATATATAGATTGGTTTTCTTACTGCACATTCCTACCTTCATTGCCACTGTGTCTTTCCCCCTGTTAAAATCTTTTGTGTGTGTGTGTGTGTGTGTGTGTGGTAGAATACTCCTTTGTCTCTAAGGACAAGCTTAAATGTTATACTTTCCTGTGAAGCCTTTCCTAATAGCTTAACCCTTAGTAATATTTTTTCTATTTCATCTGAACCACATCTGCATTTATGATATGCCAGATACTATACCTGGCATTGTAGGAGACAGAAAGATAAAATAAGTTCCTCCCATTAGAGAAGGCTGAAATTGGGAATTAGCATTCTGGGCAGTGGTTAGCAGCATCAGCAAAAGACTTGGAAATAGTAGAGTGGAGTAGAGTGGAGGGTGAGTTTAGGTAAAGGCTTAGAGTCCATGGACCTTACTTATTTGGCCTATAACTATATATCCTTTTATGACAGTTCTTGTGATAGTATGCTACCTTATAATATGAAATTGTGATTTATTTGTCATTTATTGGCACCTAGCTGTCATTTCCTTTTCCTAATACCATTGCAGTTTCTTTTTGGAGTAGTCCCTTTCCATTATTGGATGGTGTAATAGGAAATCCAGGCGCTTGTATCCCACAAGAGAAGCCAAAGGGGTCAAGTCCTTCTACTTCCCCAGTAAAATCAAAGAGCAGTAGCCATGTGATGTGTGGTCAACCAACCTACATTCTCTTGTGGGATTGGCTTGACTTCTTGTCTTACAGTCTATATTCTTTGGCCCATTGCTCCAATCACCCTCTTGCAATTTACCTCAAGTCTCCTGAGTCTCTGTCCCCAGTCCCCCTGCCTTAAAACCTCAGTCTAGGGTCAGCCCTACCATTTGACTTTACCAGTTCTACATGAAAGACTGTTGAATAGGACTGCAGAGAATAACCAATTACAGTCACTACAAATTCAGGCCCCAACCTCTGCTGGATACTTAGTTACCTAGCAATCTTTCTTTCTGTGAACTGAATTAGCTTGATCTTCTGAACTCAGCAGCAATTCTGTACTCTCACTTTGGTCCTCAGACCTCCTGCTCTAAGACATACTTCACTTTCAGCTGTTAAAGCCCGATCCCTACTCCCCTGAAAACAATCAAGACTATCTGTGACATCACCTGCAAATACATTCCCCTCACTCACTATAATACCACCTATGGATTTTACTCCACTTGCCCCCACTCTTGTGCTCCTGTCTCCATAGAGGAAATGTGTTCCTTTGGTTCAAGACCAGTCCTTTCATCTGAGCTTTGGATCTTCTCCCCTCTTACTATCTCATAGTCCTTTCTCTTAGTCATTTTCTTCCTATCCTGTATCTTGGATCTCTCTCAAACTTCTTTTTTCCTTCTTAGCATGTAGTCATGCTCTCCTCTCATCTTTGGGGGGGACCTTTTTTGACCCAAATCTTCCTAAAACTACCCTTTCCTACTTCTCTAAATAGTTAAACTTCCAAAAAGAGTGGAATAAACTTGCTATCTTTACATTTTAACCACTCATTGATACCTAATTGTCCTGTGGTTCAGTTTCTGTGTCCTCCTCCCAAGAGTTTGTGCTTGCTCACCAGTGACCTTCATATTGTAAAATTTAATGGGATACATTTATTCTAATCATATTTTACTTCTCTGTCAAGTCTTTTATTTTATTATTTAAAAATTTCTATAATAAGCAGAGAAAGCCACTTGACATTATGAATTTACTGGGGATAGTTATTACAATGATTAATGTTCCTCAGTGAATGTTTATTATGAAGTTTAAATTTTGTTTTAGAATTTTGTAATTGAGATATAATTTACATAACTTAAAATTCATCCTTTTAAAGTGTACAAACACTGGTTTTTAGTATATTCATAGAGTTGTGCAACTGTGACCATTGTCTAATCCAAGAACATTTTCATTGCCCCCCAAAGAAACCCTGCATCCATTAGCAGTCATTCCCCAATTCCTTCTTTCCCCCATCCTCTGTCAACCACTAATCTACTTTCTGCCTCTATGGATTTACCTATCCTGGACATGTCGTATAAATGGAATCATGTAATATGTGGCTTTATGTGTCTGGCCTCCTTCACTTAGCATAATATTTTCAAAATTCATCCATGCTGTAACATGTGTCAGTACTTTATTCCCTTTTACAGGTGAATAAAATTCCATTGTATGGATATACCACATTTTGTTTATATATTTTGTCTATTGATGAACATTTGAGTTGTTTCCACCTTGGAGTATTATGAATAATGCTGCTATGAACATGGAGGCGTACAGGTTTTTGTTTAAACATCTGTTTTCCATTCATTTGGGGTATATACTTAGTGGTGGAATTGCTGGGTCCTATGTTAATTCTATGTTTAATGTATTGAGGAACCACCAAGCTATTTTTCACAATTGTTGAACCATATTACATTGTCACCAGCAGTGTATAAGGGTTCCAGTTTCTCCACATCCCTGCCAACCCTTGTTATGATCTTTTTTATTGTAGCCATCTTACTGAGCATAAGGTGTTATCTAATTGTTTTGATTTGCATTTCCCTAAAGACTAATGATATTGAGCATTTTTTCATATACATATTGGCCATTTGTATATCCTCTTTGAAGAAATGTCTATCCAAATCCTTTGTCCATTTCTAAATTGCATCATATGCCTTTTAATTTTTGAATTGCAAGAGTTCTTAATGTATTCTGTATACTAAACCCTTAGTAGAGATAAAATTTGCAAATATTTTCTCCCATTCTATGTGTTGTAGTTCTTTATTTTTATTTTATTTTGAGACAGTGTCTCATTCTGTTGCCCAGGCAGGAGTGCAGTGGCATGATCTTGGCTCACTGCAACCTCCATCTCCTGGGCTTAAGCGGATCCTTCCCCATCAGCCCCCCAAGTAGCTGAGATTACAGGCTTGTGCCACCATGCCCGGATAATTTTTGTATTTTTCTTTTTTAGTAGAGATGGAGTTTCCCCATGTTGGCCAGGCTGGTCACGAACTCCTGACCTCAAGTGATCTGCCCACCTTGGCCTCCCAGAGTGCTGGGATTACAGACATGAGCTACCATGCCCGGCCTCCTTATTTTTTGAACCCTCTCCTCTTTTGGTTTCCATGGCAATAGGCTTTCTTATTTTTTTTTTCCTACTTCTCTGACTATTCCTTCTCAAGTTCTTTTAGAAGGTTCTTTCCTACGTATCTCTTAAATGTTGTTACAGTCATGTGCCACATAATGATGTTTCTGTCAATGATGAAGTACATGTACAATGAGGGTGGTCCCATAAGATTATAATGGAGGTGAACAATTTTTATTGTCTAATGATGTCTCATAGCTGTTGCAACATTGTAGTACAATGCATTACCTTTTCTATGTTTGCATATGTTTAGATATACAAATACTTACCATTATGTTACAATTATCTATGACTTTATGAGTATTATGTACAGTGTTCAGTATAGTAACATGTTATACAGGTTTGTAGCCTAGGAGCAATGGGCCATACCTGTGTAGTAGGCTATACCATCCAGGTTTGTGTAAATACACTCTATGATGTTCACGCAATGACAAAATAACCAAATGATATATTTCTCAGAATGTATCCCCGATCTTAAGTGACACATGACACTCTTTCCTAGATCTACACCCTTGGCTTCTTTACTCTTGTTAGTTTATATATTCTCCCAGCGTGACCTCTTTAAAATTCATGGCTTTTAGCTGTCATCTATGTAGGAATGATTTTGAAGCCAAGATCTACAGTATATACAGTTCAGACCTCTTTCCTATGCCTCATACCCACTGGGCTCCAGTAGTATTTCTATTGGAAATCTTTTGAGTATAGCGTAGGCAACTTGAAATCAATTTATCCTAAACTGCATTTATCACCTTCCTACCCCAAACCTGCCTCTCCTTTCCTGTTCATCTCAGTGAGTAGTACTACCATTCATTTACTTATCTAAGCCAGAAGTGGGAATTGTTCTAGATTACTCCTTCTCACTTCCTTCCCACTCACATTCTAACACCATATCTTTTTTTTTTTTTTTTTTTTTTTTTTTTTGATGCAGAGTTTCACTCTTTTGCCCAGGCTGGAGTACACTGGCGTGATCTCGGCTCACTGCAACCTCCGCCTTCTGATTTCAAGCGATTCTCCTGCCTCAGCCTCCTGAGTAGCTGGGATTACAGGCGCCTGCCACCTTGCCCAGCTAATTTTTGTATTTTTAGTAAAGACGGGGTTTCACCATGTTGGCTAGGCTGGAGTCGAACTCCTGATCTTGCTAACACCAAATCTTATAGATTCTACCTCTTTAGTGTTTCTTCGATTTCTCCTCTCATTTCAATACTTACTACCTCAGAGGCCACTACCATCCCAGTTTAGTTTAACTTCTACTTTTTTTTTCAACTTGAGTGTCACCTACTCCAAAAAACTTTCCTTGACTATTCTTTGCCAAGTCTGAAATGTATGCTCTTTGGAGTTCCTATAAAATTCTATGCTTACTCCTGTCACTGCACTTAACTGTAAGACACTGTACTCTACTGATATAGTTCTGATGTTTTTCCCCTCCAAATCTCATGTTAAAACATAATCCCCAATGTTGGAGATGGGGCCTGGTGGAAGGTGTTTGAGTCATGGGGGCAGATCCCTCATGAATGGCTTGATGTTGTCATTGAGATAGTGAGTTCTCATGAGGTCTGGTTATTTAAAAGTGTGTGACACCTCTTCCCCTCTTCCTTGCTCCCTTTCTCACCATGTGATGTGCCTACTCCCACTCCACCTTCCAGCATGATTTTAAGCTTCCTGAGGCCCTTCCCAGAAACCAAACAGATGTAGGTACCATGCTTGTGCAGCCAGTAGAACTGTGAGCCAATTAAGCCTCTTGTTCTTAATAAATCACCCAGTCTCACAGTCTCAGGTATTCCTTTATAGTAATAGCAGTGCAAAAATGGCCTAATACATCTGTGCATGTTATTTAACTTGTCTGCCTTCTCTAGTAAACCGAAGTCCTTCTCTACTAAACCCTTTCTTATATGACTATGTCCTCAATACCTAGAACAATGTCACGCACACCATAGGTGCTCAAACTGGTTCGTGGTTTTTTTTTTTTTTTTGGTGTTCAAGCTTTTGAAGGAAGGAATTAGAATGTGATACTTTATTATGAATCCCTAGGCCGAATATGTTCAAGGAAACTATTTCTTCTTGCTACTGTAACTTTTTGTTATCACAGCTTTCTATTTATTGAGAGGATTATGTTTTTCTTGGGACCTGAACTTATGTGAAGTGAACAAAACAAGATTAATTGTGTTCTGTCTGTCAGACATCCCACCTCACTTTCTCTATCATGCTCCAGTGGGGTGTTGCAAGGTTGTGGCATTGTCATAAGTGGGATGAGGATTGGAAGGGCAGGACAAGCAAAATTTTCAACCAGCAATTTTTTTAGCATTGCCCTGGGAAATCACACAATAGTAGAGCTGAAAAGAATTTCAAGAGACGTCTTATCCAGGCCCTCTGCCTTCAAGCAAGTGAATTTTAAAGCATTCATGATAAATCGTCACTCAGGAGCCCCTAATAATCTCACTAAGAAGAATATTCAATGGGGATGGGAAGAAATATAAAAGTGCAAAAGTTATGTATGCCAAGTAGTCCACAGGTATACTTCAATATAGAGAAGGATATATTAGGAAATGACTGTGCTGCAAACCTACATATAGATCTGTGTTTTCTCATTGCCTTTTATTAACAAATGGGAGGTTTCATTCCTCAGATAACTGAGCATGTTATCTGGTGTGGAGTCAAAGAAAAGAAGGAATTAGAGAGCAAAGGAGGACTCTGAAATTGTTCCTGGAATCTGGGCTAATGGAATGAACAAGCTGCCTTGGGAAAGACTTGTGTCAGATAGATGAGTTAATGCTGCCTCAGGCTGTTTAATTAATGAGACTGGGTTCTGTAACTGACTTGTGGATATAAAATCTGCAGACTGAGGACAGAACATACTATTGTAAAGCAATTTTGCATTCTAAGTGGAGGATTGTGGAGTGGTACTCTACATGGCAGTTAGATACATGGACTTCGTAGCCTGAAGTCAGGATTTGAATCCCAACCCTGCCATTTACTACAAGTCTCCCACTAGTCTTCTCCATTTCTTCATCTATAATAAAGATAATAAGATGTTGACTTGATAAAGTTGTTATGAGACTCGAAGAGGCAATGGATATGAAACTTAACTTATAGCATGGTGCTTGGCATATAGTAAGTCCTCACTAAATGTTTACTACTACTACTACTACTACTACTACTACTACTAGTAAACACTAAATGTTTACTACTACTACTACTACTAGTGTTCTAATCATTATTGTGCTTTACTAAAGAGACAATGAGCAAGCAAAGGGGGATATGCTTGGTTAGTCTTAGCAGGAAATTCATGGTTATTTGGTGGTGGTGGTGGAGGCAATGAAAAAAGGTTGCCAATAGTGTAAATGCCTAGAGAACCTTCTCATGGGTACTTGAATTCTATCACGTTTCCAATATTAGATGTTTGCCGATTATATGAGGGCTACAGCTATCATACAGTATTTCACTTAAAAAATGTTTCCATTGTCTTAATACTTTAGGCTCTCCTACTCCTTGCAAAGATCAATACAAATCCCCAAATTACCTGGAAAGCCTATTTTACATTCTCTTTCTTAAGAAATACTGTTGTTGCCCACCCCCATAATGTTGACACTTTGCCAATGAATTATACAAAAAACAAGAAAAGAAATAAACAATCATGTTGTACTAGAGGCAGCCAGTATTTCCAAATAATGGGTCCATGACATACAAGCAAGAGAAGTTCATGAATAGTTCAGTACTTGGAATTTGAATGTTGGCTAGGTTGGGAAAACTCATGTAACAGTTTTTAACCCCAGTTTGAGGGAGCTGTTTTAAAAAGAACTTCCTAATAATCATTTACAGTCCAGTTAGCCATTTTGCCATTTGTAGTAAGGGTTTTTATTTAGCCTTGCTCATTTAAAATTGGTCTTCAGTAATGCATTTAGGGCTTGATAACTGCAAATGATTTTCTCAAATAGCATTGTGATGATGCCAAGAGCTCTGAATGCTTTTTATGGCTTCACCCCAATTCTACAGAAGCATGAATGTGTTGAACAAAACTTTCTCTGGGTTAGTCTGAGCAGTAACTTCTAGTCTCTGTACTGTAAGCCTATTATGTAGGTAAGATCATAAGCTATATAGTCACAGACCTGCTTTATTGTTGTTTATTTCTTTATCATGGTAAAATATATGTAATGTAAAATTATCATTTTAATCATTTTTAGGTGTACAGTTCAATAGCATTAAGTACATTCACAATGTTGTGCAATGATTGCCACTATCTGTTTCCAGAATGTTTTTATCCTTCCAATTGGAAACTCTTTCTACCCATTAAACAACTCACTACTCTCCCCTCCCCCCAGTCTCTATCAACCATTAATCTAACTTTTTTCTGTGAATTTGGCTACTCTAAATACCTCATGTAAGTGGAGTCATACACTATTTGTCCTTTCATGACTGGCTTACTCAGATTAGCCAAGGTTCACTTATGTTGTCACATGTATCAGAATTTTATTCCTATGATGGCTGAATGATACTTCATTGTATGTATATACCACATTTTGTTTATCCCATTTATCTGTGGATGGACACTTGGGTTGCTTCCACCTTGGGGTATTGTGAGTAATGCTGCTATGAACATGGGTGTACACATTTTCATTTGAACACCTGTTTTCAATTCATTTAGGGTACATACTGAGGAGTAGGATTGCTGAGTTGTATGGTAATTCTACCTTTAACTTACTGAGGAATCACCAAACTGTCTACCATAATTTTTGAATAATTTTCGCATTTTTACCAGAGGTGTATGAGCGTTCCAAATTTTTCCACATCCTTATCAACACTTGTTACTATCTTTTTGATTATACCCATCTTATTGTATGTAAAGTGGTATTTAATTATTGTTTTGATTTCCATTTCCCTAAAAACTAATGATATTGAGCATCTTTCCATATGCTTATTGGTTATTTGCATATCTTTGGAGAAATGTCCATTAAAGTCCTTTATCCATTTTTTAATCAGGTTATTTTTGTTGTTGTTGAGTTGTAAGAGTTTTTTTTTAATATATTCTAGATATTAACCTCTTATCCATATATGTGATTTGCAAATATTTTCTCCCGTTTTGTGGGTTGCCTTTTTACTTTGTTGTTAATATCTTTTGATGCACAAAATTTTAAATATTAATGTAGTCCAATTTATCTATTTTTTGTGTGCGTGCTTTTGGTATCATATCAAGAAATCTTGAAATTTCCAATTTCATGAAACTTTTCTCCTATATTTTCTTCTAAGAATTTTATAGTTTTAGGTCTTTTGTTTAGGTCTTTGAACTGTTTTGAGTTAATTTTTGTATATGGTGTAAGGTAAGTCCAATTTCACTCTTTTATATGTAGATATCCAGTTTTCCTAATGCCATTTGTTGAGAAGACTGGCCTTTCCCCACTGAATGGTCTTGGCACCCTTGTTGAAGATCAATTGATTATATATGTGAGGATTTATTTCTGGTCTTTTTATTTTGTTCACAGACCTGCTTTTGATTCTTGGCTTTGTTACTTATTGGGTGACAATCTGTGGGTTACTTAACCTCTCTCGTGATAACTCCCATGATAGAAAGTAAGCTTCATGAGGGCTGACATTTTTGTGTCTTTTGTTTACTGTTATATTCCTAATTAATCAATATTTGATTATAAATAATAATATTTGTGTTGAATGAGCAATAATCTCAGAAGCCTGTTGTAAGAATTAAATGAAATAATATATGTAAAATGTTCAGCACACTTACTGGCACACAGTGTGTGAGAAACGTTAGTTATTTTACTTATTTTTCTATTAATTGTAGAACTCCGAAGAATAAATTAAATGGTAAATCTTAAAATGGTACTATTCAAAGTGGATCTCTCTTCAGATTCAAAGGACAGTTTGGTATGGGTGTGGAGTTACCTTGAATTGAGTGGCCCTCAATTGGAGGGGCACACAAGAACGCAGCACAACCATCTTCCCCTCTCATAAGTTGTTGAGACTGGCTCCCTTGTTTCTGGCACTCCAGAGACAAAGGCTGGATGAACACTGCTGCTGAGATGCCAAAGAAGAAAATGAGGGTTTAGAGTGAAGTGGGGTAAGGAGAGCAGATATTTAGGCATTTGATAGGCAGCTCTTGAAGTCTGAAAGGAAAAAATATGTGTCACCATGATGTACTAACACCAGGCCTGGCAGGAGAATTAGGGTGTTTGGATTTTTGAGGATCTACCATGGGCCAAAGTGTCAACCATTGGACTTAGAGATTTACACACATTCTAATTTGTCTTCACAATTTCCCTGCAAAGTAGATATTATCCCCATTTTACAGATGAGAAAACAGCCTCTGAGAGATTAAATAACAGATTGTAAGTAGCAGAACTGGGATTTAAACCCAAATTTATCTTGACTCCAAAGCCTGGGACCTGAAACAACATGGATTTTATTTAGTTTCCTTATAAATTCTAGCCCTTCTGGTAACCGTGAGAACAGTTAATAAAAATTTTGGGCTCATGTAATGTTTTTATTTGTTGTTTTTTTTTCCTGATACATAACTGCTAAGCATTTACATTATCACCATGTCCTGTTCTGTTGTTTTAACTGGCAGATTGGAGGTTCCAAAGCTGCTAGCAAACCGTTTTTCTGAGAAATGTAAAATTTTCTAAATTATATACCTATGCATTTTTATAATTTGCAGTGGCAATTATAAAATGCAATAGCAATTATACTATTTGTACTTTGTTACATTTGGCAAGATATGTGGTGGGGTGAGTGGTTGGGAGAGATGTGAGGGGGTGTGTGTGTGTGTGTATATATATATATACACACACATATATAATTTGTGTATATACATACACACATGAAAATAGTGGGAAACACCCAAGTCAGTAAAATGGACAAGCACATTGAGGAAAATGCCTTTAAAGGTTTCTAACAAAAATAATGTAATTCTTGTGCTAAGTATTAGACTAGTGTATTGCACTCTGCTTCTAAGCCATGCCAGTCATTTTTATAAACTCATACTGTTGTTTGCAATGTAATAAAAATGCAGTTGGTTCATCAAAGTCACTCCCTTTGTCATAACTTTATATGGAGGGGTATTACACTATTGGTGCCAAGTTTATGGAAGGTCAGGCTGTTGCTTGGATGTATGCATGTATATATATAATGGTGCAGCAAGAATTATGCTAGGACTCTCATGGGTACATTCCATTTGGACTAGGAGAAGATGAGCTCGGATTATAGAGCTAAACTGCATAGCTTTGAATTGTTGTTCTCACAGTAGCTTTGTGACCTTGAACAAACTACATAGGGAAACTGAGGCTCACACTTGATGTGAAAAGTGGAAAAATAACAAGCTGTCTAATTCATAGGGTGGTTATGAGAATAAAATACCTGTGAAGTATTTAGAAAAGTTCCTGGCTTACAGAAAGCGTTCAATAAGTGTTAGCTGCTATGTTTGTTATTGTTGATTACTGTTGTTATTTTTACTGCCAGAAATAATAGTAGTAGTAGTTGGAGAAGGAGGAGGAGAAGGAGGAGGAAGAGGAGGAGGAGGAGTATAGGTGTGTCACAGACTGAAAATGAGTGGGGAGGCAATGCCCTATAGTGCAAAATTTTAGCTTTAGAGGCTGAAAGGCCTGGGTTTGATTACTGCTTTTATTATTTATCAGCTGTGTGACTTAAAACTTAACCTAGTTGTTCTTTCATGAGTAAAGTGAATAAAATAATATGTAAATGATTACATTTCAGTATTATTGTGAAGACCACATTAATAAAGTCACATATATAAAAATACTTGATAAACTGAAATACTATATGTTATATGTGTATATTGCTATTTGCCAACTCTCTTAAAAAGAACCAAGAAAAGTTGGCAAATAGCAATATATACACATAACATACTGTATTTATATGTTTTATTCTTATAAAGAGCCAAAGAGAATTGAAAATGACTTATAAAAATGACAAAGCATTTATATTGTCAAAATTGGTATAATATAGAAGATAAACCCAGACTAGAAAGCTTTGAATTATTATTATATCATTTATTGAATATTTTCTTTGTGCTATGATATACACTGTATAAATCTTGCCTCATTTATTCCTTTCAACACTGCTTTAGTTCTAAGGCAGGAACTTGATTTAATTCAAGTTTTGAAATATAGCTAGCTTCAATGTAAAGACCTCACAGAAAACAAAACAAAACAAAGCAGAACTGAAGTTCAGAGAGGTTAACTTGCCTGTGGTCACAAAGCCAGTAAGCCAGTAAGCTACATAGCCAGGACTGGAATCTAACCCTGATTTCAAAGCCTCTTAACTGAACTTGAAAGATGGCAGTGGGCAGTGAAAAACCTGCACGTTATGCACATGCACCCTACAACTTAAAGTATAATAATAATAAATAAATTTTTAAAAAAAGTTCAAAAAAAAAAAAAAGAAAAGAAAACATAAACTAAAAAAAAAAAAGATTTTGAGGAAAATACTACAAGAGATGAGTGGAAGCTAGACATTATTGAAGATATGCTAAATAAATGTTGTTTCTTCTTCTCCTATTTTCGACCTTAGTAAAAATGTTCTTGAGGAAAATCTAAACCTAGTCAATAACCTAAGGGAGCCAAGGAATGTAATGTAAGCCCAATGAGAGCAAAGACTATTTCTTCTTTACCACTGTATTCCCTGTGACTAGAACAGTGCCTAGCATATAGCAGGCCCTCAATAAATAATAACTATTACTTTTATGTATAAAATGCATCAAAACGTATGTGGCAAAAAAAGACCTAGTCATATTTTTAGATTCTTTTTACTTAGATCTCTTTTTTTTTTCTTTTCTTCAACTTTTATTTTAAATTCAGGGGTACATGTGCAGGATGTGCAGATTTGTTACATGGGTAAATGTATGCCATGGTGGTTTGCTGCACAGATCATCCCATCACCTAGGTATTAAGCCCAGCATCCATTAGCTATTCTTCCTGATGCTCTGACAACTCTAACGAGAGTTGTTTGTTTATTTTTTTTCTTGTAAATTTGTTTAATTTCCTTGTAGACTCTGGATATTAGACCTTTGTCAGATGGATAGCTTGCAAAAATTTTATCCCATTCCATAGGTTGTCTGTTCACTCTGTTGATCCTTTCTTTTGCTGTGCTGAAGCTCTTTAGTTTAATTAGATACCATTTGTCAATTTTTGCTTTTGTTGCAATTGCTTTTGGCATTTTCATCATGAAATCTTTGCCCATGTCTATGTTCTGAATGGTATTGCCCAGATTTTCTTTTAGGGTTTTTATAGTTTTGGGTTTTACATTTAAGTCTTTAATCCATCCTGAGTTATTTTTTGTATGTGGTGTATGGAAGGTGTCCAATTTCAATTTTCTGCATATGGCTAGCCAGTTCTCCCAACACCGTTTATTAAATAGGGAATCCTTTTCCGAAACCACTGCTTGTTTTTGTCTGGTTTGTTGAAAATCAGATGGTTGTAGGTGTGCAGTCTTATTTCTGAGTTCTCTATTCTGTTCCATTGGTCTCTGTGTCTGTTCTTGTACTGGTACCATGCTGTTTCTTTAACCTTGTAGTATAGTTTGAAGTTGGATAGCATGAGGCCTCCAGCTTTGTTCTTTTTGCTTAGGATTGTCTTGGCTGTTTGGCTCTTTTTTGGTTCTATATAAATTTTAAAATGTTTTTTTTTCTAATTTTATGAAGAATGTCAATGGTAGTTTAATGAGAGTAGTGTTGAATCTATAAGTTACTTTGTGCAGTATGGCCATTTTCAAGATATTGATTCTTCCTATCCATGAGCTTGGAACGTTTCTGCATTTCTTTGTGTCCTCTCTGATTTCCTTGAGCAGTGGTCTATAGTTCTTCTTGAAGAGGTCCTTCACTTCCCTTGTTAGCGGTATTCCTAGGTGTCTTATTCATTTTGTAGCAATTGTGAATGGGAATTAATTCATGATTTGGCTCTATGCTTGCCTGTTGTTGGTGTATAGCAATGCTAGCGATTTTTACACATTGATTTTGTATCTTGAGACTTTGCTGAAGTTGTTTATCAGCTTAAGGAGCTTTTGGGCTGAGATGATGGGGTTTTCTAGGTATAGGATCATGTCATCTGCAAACAAAAATAATTTGACTTCCTCTCTTCCTATTTGAATACCCTTTATTTCCTTCTCTTGCCTGATTGTCCTGGCCAGAACTTCCAATACTATGTTGAATAGGAATGGTAAGAGAGGGTATCTTTGTCTTGTGCCAGTTTTCAAGGGGAATGCTTCAGCTTTTGCTCATTCAGTATGCTATTGGCTGTGGGTTTGTCATAAATGGCTGTTATTATTTTGAGGTATGTTTCTTCAATATCTGGTTTATTGAGAGATTTTAATGTGAAGGGATGTTGAATTTTATCGAAGGCCTTTTCTGCATCTATTGAGATAATCATGTGGTTTTTGTCTTTAGTTCTGTATATGTGATGAGTCACGTTTATTGATTTGTGTATGTTGAACCAACCTTGCAACCTGGGGATGAAGCTGACTTGATCATGGTGTATGAACTTTTTGATGTGCTGCTGTATTTTATTGAGGATTTTTGCACTGATGTTCACCAAGGATATTGGCCTAACGTTTTTGTTGTTGTTGTTGTTGTATCTCTGGTGGGATTTGGTATCAGGATGATGCTGACCTCATAAAATGAGTTCAGGAGGAGTCCTCCTTTTCAATTGTTTGGAATAGTTTCAGTAGAAATAGTACCAGCTCTTCTTTGTAACTCTGGTAGAATTCGTTTGGGAACCTGTGTGGTCCTGAGCTGTTTTTGGTTGGTAGGCTATTTGTTACAGTCTCAGTTTCAGAACGCATTATTGTTCTATTCAGGGATTCAGTTTCTTCCTGGTTCAGTCTTGGGAGGGTGTATGTGACCAGAAATTTATCCATTTTTTTCTAGATTTTCTACTTTATGTTCATAGAGGTGTTTATAGTATTCTTTGATGGTTGTTTGTATTTCTGTGGGGTCAGTGGTGATATCCCCCTTATTTCTGATTGTGTTTGATTCTTCTCACTTTTATTCTTTATTAGTCTAGTTAGCGGTCTATCATTTTATTATTTTTTTCAAAAAACCAGCTCCTGGATTTGTTGAGTGTTTCAAGGGTTTTTCATGTCTCTATCTCCTTCAGTGCAGCTCTGATCTTTGTTATTTCTTGTTTTCTGCTAGCTTTGAAATTTGGTTGCTCTTAGTTCTCTAGTTCTTTTAGTTGAGATGTTAGGTTGCTAACTTGAGATCTTTCTAGATTTCTGACGTGGGCATTTATTTAGTGGTATAAATTTCCCTTGTACCACTGCTTTAGCTGCATCACAGAGATTCTGGTACGTTGTCTCTTTGTTCTCATTAGTTTTAAAGAACTTCTTGATTTCTGCCTTAATTTCATTATTTACTCAAGAGTCATTCAGGAGCATGTCATTCAATTTACATGCAGTTGTGTGGTTTTGAGTGAATTTCTTAACCTTGAGTACTAATTTGATTGTGCTGTGGTCTGAGAGACTGTTATGATTTCCGTTCTTTTGTATTTGTTGAGGAGTGTGTTACTGCCAATTATATGATCAATTTTAGAGTAACTGCCATGTGATGATAAGAAGAATGTATTATGTTGTTTTGAGGTGGAGAGTTCTGTAGATATCAGGTCCACTTGATCTAGAGCTGAGTTCAGGTCCTAAATATCTTTGTTAATTTTCTGTCTTGATAATCTGTCTAATATTGCCAGGGAGTGTTAAAGTCTCCCACTATTCTTGTTTGAGAGTCTAAGTCTCTTTGTAGGTCTCCAAGAACTTGCTGTATGAATCTGGGTGCTCCTGTATTGGGTGTATATATATTTAGGATAGTTAGCTCTTCTTGTTGAATTGAACCCTTTACCATTGTACATGCCCTTTTTTGTCTTTTATGGTCTTTGTTGGTTTAAAGTCTGTTTTGTCAGAAAATAGGATTGCAACCTCTGCTTTTTTCTGTTTTCCATTTACTTGGTAAATTTTCCTTCATCCCTTTATTTTGAGCCTATGTGTGTCTTTGCACATGAGGTGGGTCTCTTGAAGGCAGCAGTGCTGATGGGTCTTGGCTCTTTATCCAGCTTGCCATTCTGTGTGTTTTTTAGTTGGGGACATTTAGCCCATTGACATTTAAGGTTAACATGTGTGAGTTTGTTAGTTATATGTGAGTTTGATCCTGTCATCTTGATGATAGCTGGTTATTTTGTAGACTTGTTTATGTGGTTGCTTCATAGTGTCACTGGTTTGTGTACTTCAGTGTGTTTTGTAGTGGCCAGTAGCAGTTTTTCTTTTCCATATTTAGTGCTTCCTTCAGGAGCTTTTGCAAGGCAGGCCTGTTGGTAATGAATTCCAGCTTTTTCTTGTCTGAAAAGGATCTTATTTCTCCTTCACTTATGAAGCTTAGCTTGGCCAGATATAATTTTCTGGGTTGGAATTTCTTTTCTTTAAGTATGTTAAATATTGTCCCCCAATCTCTTCTGGCTTGTAGGGTTTCTGCTGAGAGGTCTGCTATTAGTCTGATGGTTTTCACTTTGTCAGTGACCTGACCTTTCTCTATGGTTGCCCTTAACATTTTTTCTTCTATTTCAACCTTGGAGAATCTGATGATTATGTGTCTTGTGGTTGATCTTCTCATGGAGTATCTTACTGGGGTTTTCTCCTTTTCCTGAATTTGAATGTTGGCCTGTCTTGCTAGGTTGGAAACATTCTCCTGGATGATTTCCTAAACTATGTTTTCCAGGTTTGTTCTATTCTCCCTATCTCTTTTAGGTTCCCCAGTCAGTCGTAGGTTCAGTCTCTTACATAATCCCATATTTCATGGAGGTTTTGTTCATTCCTTTTCTTTTTTTGTCTATTCTTGTCTGCCTGTCTTATTTCAGAAAGATAGTCTTGATGTGCTGAGATTTTTTCCTCCTCTGGGTATATTCTGCTATTGCTACTTGTGATTGCATTGTGAAGTTCTCGTGTTGTGTTTTTCAGCTCCATCAGGTTGCCTGTGTTCCTCTCGAAACTGGCTCTTCTGGCTATCAGATCCTGTATTATTTTATCATGATTCTTTGCTTCTTTGCATTGGGTTACAACATGCTCCTTTAGCTCAGCAAAGTTTATTATTATCCATCTTTTTTTTTTTTTCTTTTGAGATGGAGTCTCACTTTGTCGCCCAAGCTGGAGTGCAGTGGCGCAATCTTGGCTCATTGCAAGCTCCACCTCCCAGGTTCACACCATTCTCTTGCCTCAGCCTCCTGAGTAGCTGGGACTACAGGCACCCGCCACCACGCCCGGGTAATTTTTTTGTATTTTTAGTAGAGATAGGGTCTCACCCTGTTAGCCAGGATGGGCTTGATCTCCTGACCTTGTGATCTGCCCGCCTTGGCCTCCCAAGGTGCTGGTATTACAGGCATGAGTCACCACGCCCGGCCTATTATCCACCTTTTGAAGCCCACTACCGTCTATTCAGCCATCTCACCCTCAGTCCAGTTCTGTGCCTTTGCTGGAGAGGTGTTGCAGTCATCTGGAGAAGAGGCACTCTGGCTTTTAGAGTTTTCAGCATTTTTGCATTGATTCTTTCTCATCTTTGTGGGCTTATCTACCTTTGATCTTTGAGGTTACTGACCTTTGAATTAGGTTTTTGTGGGTTTTTTTGTTGATGTTGTTGTTTTCTGTTTGTTTTCTTTTAACAGTCAGGCCACTGTACCGTAGGACTGCTGTGGTTTGCTGGTGGTCCACTCCAGACTCCAGTTGCCTTGGTTTCTCCAGTACCTGCAGTTATCACCAATGAAGGCCATGAAACAGCAAAGATGACAGCCAGCTCCTTCCTCTGGAAGCTCTGTCCCAGGGGGGTACTGACCTGTTGCCAGCCCACACGTACCTGTAGGAAGGAGCTAGAGACCCCCATTGTGAGGTCTTAGTCAGGAAGAATGGGATCAGAGACCCATCCAAAGAAGCAATCTGGCTGCTTTTTGGTAGAGCAGGTGTGCTGTATTTCAAGGGGACCCTTCCTTGTCCAGACCACCTGTATTCTTCACAGCCAGCAGGCTGGAGTGTCTGAGTCAACCAAACCTCAGAGATGGGGGCCACCCCTTCCCCTAGGAGCTCCATCCCAGGGAGAGATCAGAGCTCTATCCGTAGAACCCTGGCTGCAGTGGCTGAAGCCCCCACAGCCCCACAGGGAGATCCTGCCCAGTGAGGAGGAATGGATCAGGGTCCCACTTAAAGAAGCAGTCTGGCACTGATCTGGCAAGGCAGCTGTGCTGCGCTGTGGGAAACCCTTCCCCATCCAGGCCGTCTGTATTCTCCAAAGTTGGCAGGTTGGAATGGCTGAGTCTACGGATCAGCAGAGATGGTGGCCGCCCCTCCCCACAGGAGTTCAGTCCTGTCTCAGGCAGACTCCAGCCTGTCGCCTTTGGCAGCTTGAATTCCAAGCCAGTGCATCTTAACGTGTGAGATGCTGTGGAAGTGGGGCCCACAGAACTGCTTGGCTCCCTGGAATCACCCCGCTTCCTAGGGACATGTATGGATGGACTTGCCAGTGATCCTGAGGTTGGAGTATGCATTATAAAACTCCTGGGTTTCTGTGTGTGCCTGAGTGGCTGCTCTGCCGAGACTCCACACAGCTCTGTGTATTGGACCCAAGGTCCTGGTGGTGTGGAGTCACAAGGTGATCTCCTGATCCATGGATTGTATAGATCCGTGGGAGAAGCATGGTTTCCTGGGCAGGGTCATACAATCACTCACGGCTTCCCTTGGCTGGGGGTGGAGGGTTCCTTTGGCTGCATGTCACTCCAGGGTGGGCCGTCATCCCTCTCTACTTTTCTTCATTCTCTGTAGGTCGAGTTGTTTGCCTAGTCAGTCCCACTGGGAGAACCTGGATATTTCAGTTGAAGGTGCTGAATTCACTCACCCCTTTCATTCCTCTCCATGAGTGCTGCAGACTGAAGCTGCTTCTAATCGGCCATCTTGGCCCCTCCCATATTTTTAGATTCTTATGAAATAGAATGTTAGCTAATGCATGTTAGGTAGTTCCTGAAATGGTTTCAGTGAATTATGTGTGCATATAAATGTGAAGCATCTAAATGACAGGTTGATCTATTTAGTCCAGTTGTTGGTATCAATAGGAGAATGGTAACTCTATTAATTTGTGTAAACAGTGCAATTGTGGTGGCTATCTGGGGATTAGATACTGGGAACCTATTGACTGACAAATGTGTAAGGTAGGGCTATTATTTCTTTACTTTATTTGGCTTATAGCAAGCTTCCATGTAGAATAATATTAAATGCTATAAAATAAGCAAAGTGAATACTCAAACCTGTTTCCTTTGTGCCCTTGTAGTATGTGAAATACAGTCTTTTTTGTTTGTTTGTTTTTGAGACAGAGTCTCACTGTCACCCAGGCTGAAGTGCAGTGGCATGATCTCAGCTCACTGCAACCTCTGCCTCCCAGGTTCAAGCAATTCTCCTGTCTCAGTCTCTGGAGTAGCTGGGATTACAGACATGCCCCACCAAGGCTGGCCACTTTTTGTATTTTTAGTGGAGATGGGGTTTCACTATGTTGGCCAGGCTGGTCTTGAACTCCTGACCTCAGGTGATCTGCCTATCTTGGCCTCCCAAAGTGCTGGGATTACAGGCATGAGCCACCGTACCCGGCCAATACAGTCTTTTTTTTGAGGGTAGGGAAAGAGGTAGTACTTATCTCAAGGAAATTCTTTAAACCAAAGAGTTGGAACTGTGGCTGCCATATCTTTATGGGAAATGTGGCTTAATGATTTATTATACTATTTGTGTTCATACAACAAAGAACACTCCCTGTTCGCTGAGGTAGTATAATACAAGAACATTGGGTATGGAGTAAGAAGACTTTGGTTCTACTACTTACTATGTGACTTTGAGCAAACCATTGACTCCCTCTATGGAATAATAATATCTTCCGTATCTCATAGGATACTAGGAATGTCAAAAGGAAATGATGGGTGTTTGTTCACTCATTCCTTTCAAAGATACTTATTGAGTTGCTACTTTATGCCACGTATGGTGTATTAGATATTGGATATATTATAGCGGCAAACAAAATAGATAGTGCCTCTGACCCTGATGTAATTCATAGTCTAATGGCAGAGCCAGCAAATATATAAGTAAATATGTACTTACAAAGGGCTATAAATAGTGGTTACCAGAGGCTGGAAAGGGTCGCAGGGAGAGGGGTCACAAAGAGGGGTTGGTTAATGGACACAAAAATACAGTTAGATAGAAGGAATAAGTTCTAGTGTCTGATAGCACAATAGGATGACTATCATTAACAATAATTTATTATATATTTCAAAAAGGCTAGAGGACAAGATTTGCAATGTTCTCAACACAAAGAAATGATAAATGTTTGAGGTGATGAATATCTTAATTACCCTTATTCAACCATATTCAACCATTACACATTGTATGCTTGTATCAAAATATCACATGTACTCCAAAAAATATAATATGTACAACTATTATGTATCCATTAAGTTAAAAAAAGGGGTTATGAAGAGTGCTGTGAGAGAATAATAAAGGAGAGTCTGCTTTAATTAGAATGAACAGAGAAGGTTTTGCTGAGTAGGTAGCATTGATACTGAGACACAGGATGAGAAGGGCATTGGGGGAGGGGCCACATACCAGGTAATGGGAAAGCCTATATGAAAGTCTTGAAGCAAGGAAGATCATGGGATGTTGGAGGAACTAGAAAAAGAGCACTGTGACTGGAAAGCAGTGAGTAAGGGGGAAAGTTAGGCAAGATGAGAATGTAAAGATAGGGGGATCCATGGCTTCCTCACCAAAGTTAGCAGTAGAGTTCGGATTCTGTTCTAAGTGAAAAGTCCTAAAACAGGAAAGAGTTTGGCATATTCAAGGTACAAAAGGATTCCAGTGTGACTAGAGCCTAGTATGAGTGGAGGGCATGTTGGTGAGACAAGAAGTTTGGATTTTTACCTAAGTAAAATGGGAAGACATTGGAGGGTTTTAAGATTTTTATAGAAACAATTAGTGCAGATGTGGATTTTTAAAGAAGATTCCTCTAGCTCATGTGTGGAGAAGAGAGAATCAAGAAGTGAAACTAGAAGAATAGTTGGATGTTCTTTCTTTCCAGGTAAAGAAGGTGATGGCATTGGACTAATGTGGTAGTAGTGAAGGGGAAATGATGTAAAGGGGTTCAAGACATATCTTGAACATAGAGCTGAGAGAACAAGCTTTCTGGTATTGGTATCCAGGTATAGAATCTATCTACTGATGTGGGGAAAATTTGGGGGGGTCAGTTTTTGAGAGTGGGGGAGGTGTAGAAATCAAGACTTTAGTTCTGACGAAGTTTGCTTCTAAGAAGTTTAATAAAATGAGGAGCAAGGAGTATCCATTTGTTTATTTTTACAACTTGGAATGCATTGATCTTTTATAAGAGCAGTTTCAGTGGCATGGTGGGATGGAACAGTTTAAGATGGGAGTTACTGGAGTTTAAATGCCTGAGGATAATCTATAGAGATTGCTGATGCAGGAGAGAGATGCAATAAACAAAAATATAAAGTCTTTGAAAGGGGTTGGGGGAAAAAATGAGATATAGAGCACAAATGGAAAGTTTGGCCTTTGAGAGGGACAGAAGCAATTCATCCACTATAACAGGAGGAAAGAAGAGGAGAAAATGTTGATGGAGATCACCTGATGAATTTGTTAGTTGGAAGTGGGGTGAGCCCACTTCTGATGATACCCTTCTCAATTAAGTATGGGGGCAAGATCATCAGGGCAGAGAGCAGAGGAGAATGATGAAAGTCCTGAAGAGAGAAAATAGTTGTCCTGGAAAGCAAGCTTGATAGAGTTGTAGATTTCAAACAAGCAGCATTTAGTACCTGTTTGAGGTCTGTGATTATGAGTTTAAGTATAACCTGTCACCGAGATTGCGTGATTTCTTCTAGCAACATTTAGTTGCTCAGGTGCAAATTCAGAGCAGGCAAATGACTGAATTTATCCAGGGTCAAGGACTTGCCAGGCTAGGGCAAGCAAGTTGAGGAAGTGATTACAATGGCAAACCACTGAAAATCCTGCATAAGGAGGGAAGAGGTTGACAGATAATGACAAAGTGGCAGGCTTAATAGATTGGAGTCTTGATGAAGTTCATTTACTCATTTAACAAAGAATTTTAAAGACAGAAATTATAATACATGGTATTGACGGGGGATAAGGGAAAATTAGAAAAGGTAAAGGGATCATTAGGGACATGTTTTTGGCACAGCTTAAGAAAAGAGATTCTAAATTTCTCAATATATTTCATATCTGACTACACAATCCTTCATCTTACACTTTTAGTAGATTTCTAGCTTAAATACTCCCAACAGAAAGTAGCTTTACTGTTAAACAAATTCGCCATTCTTGTCTTTGACCTTTAACCTCTGGCCTCCATGGAAGTGGTCCAGGAAATAATCTTAGAATTAATCGCTTAAACTTTCCAACTATCTTGTTGAGTTACTGCCAGTCCATAAATATCTTAAGAAATAAATAAGATATAGTGCTTAAAATGTGTATGAAAGTGTTAGAGAATATTATATTGCTATAATCATAGAAGCAGCTTTCATTTCATATGATTTATTATTAAGAACAAAGTCCATACTTGATTTTGGATAGCACTCTCAGGTATAAACATATTTTCTCATTTCACTTAATAAATGTTCATAAACTTCTGCTATGTGCTAGGCTAAATGCTGGAGATACAATAGAAAATAAAACAATAGATTGGGCGCGGTGGCTCACTCCTGGAATCTCAGCACTTTGGGAGGCCGAGTTGGGCAGATCACCTGAGGTCAGGAGTTCGAGACCAGCCTGGCCAACATGGAGAAACCCCATCTCTACTAAAAATACAAAATTAGCTTGACGTGTGGTCCATGCCTGTAATCCCAACTACTCAGGAGGCTGAGGCAGGAGGCGGAGGTTGCGGTGAACTGAGATCGGTGAGCCGAGATCACACCATTGCACTCCAGCCTGGACAACAAGAGCAAAACTCCATCTCAAAAACAAACAAACAAAAAGACAATAAAGGTCCCTTCCCTCAGGAATCTTACATTCCTATGCGGAGACCTTATGATTGTGTAGAGAAGATATTTTTTTCTTTTACACATGACAAAAGTGAAGCTCAGATTACTCAAGTCAAACTACAAGCTAGGTCTTCAGATCCTCAGTTTTGTCTGTCTTCTGTAATGCACTATTTCCTTATTAGCATGATAATACCTACCTTTAATGATCACTTTTGGATAAATTTGAAGGATTTGGACCACATATTTTCCCCATGTGTCTGAATTCATTCCAGTTGTATGTATGGTGGAGGGGGACTATCTTGAGAAAGTTCTCCACTATTATTTACATCATTAGAATGTATATATATATTGCACTTTGTGATTTAAATTATGCTGCAATAGGTAAGGAGGATGAGAGGGAGACAAACCTCACAACAAAATACCTGTTCCCCTGTCCCATGATTCATGTCTCCATTGCTCATTCTGTCCTAGGAACTCATTCTGCCTCTCCACCTCACTACCACTTAGGTGATAATCTACTCCATTATACACTGATCTCCTTGCCCACCATCAAACCTACTGCCAATTTAGGCAAAATTACCCTTGTCTTTCCCTCCTAATTTCTCAAGCTCACCATTTGTCAGATATATGCCTTGTCTGTGCCTCTCAGGTAGCTCAGTATTTGAGGAAATCTAGGTCTACAGCTGACCTCACAAATTCCACCTGTGCAGGCAGTACTGTGTGCACATCAAGTGTTCAAATGCTATTACCTGACTAAAACCTATATTGAGGCATTTTTGAGCCTTTCACAATGCTCCTTAGTCCTATTAATCTAATCTTCAGAAATCTTTGTCATATACTTTTCTATTTCTACTGCCAGCGCTCTAAATCAGACCCCTTGCAATGCATATACCATCAATTCCCTTTCTCTCCCTCCCTTCTTTTTATTCACTTGGCAAAATCAAAATCACAATTCTAATAACATTCTGCCTCCTTGGTGTTTTTACCCATGCAATAAAAGTGGCTGGAAAAAAACACATGACCACACTGCCTGATCTCACTTTATGTATGTATGTATGTATGCATACATATATGTATTTTAGATTCAGGGGGTACATGTGCAGGTTTCTTATATAGGTATATTGCAGGATGCTAAGGCCTGGGATATGATTTATCCCATCACTCAAGGAGTGAGCATAGTACTCAATAATTTTTCAACCTCTGTACTCCTCCCTCTCCCTGCCATTCAGTAGTCCCCAGTGTCTATTGTGGCCATCTTTATTTCTATGTGTACCCAATGTTTCACTGTCACTACAAGTGACAACATGTGGTATTTGGTTTTCTGTTCCTGCATTAGTTTGCTTAGGATAATGGCCTCCAACTGCATCCATGTTGTTGCAAAAGGCATGATTTCATTCTTCTTTATGGCTACATAGTATTCCATGGTGTATAGGTACCACATTTTCTTTACCCACTCCACTGTTGATGGGCACCTGGGTTGATTCCATGTCTTTGCTATTGTGAATAGTGTTGCAGTGAATATATGTGTGCATTTGTCTTTTTGGTAGAATGATTTATTTTCCTTTGGGTATATGCCCAGTAATAAGATTGCTGGGTTGAATGGTAAATCTATTTTGATTTCTTTGAGAAGTCTCCTAACTGCATTTCACAGTGGCTGAATGAATTTGCATTCCCACCAACAGTGTATAAGTGTTTGCTTTTCTCTGCAATCTCACCAACATGTTCGTTTGCTTTCTTTATAATAAAAGCTATTCTGATTGGTGTGAGATGGTATCTTATTGTAGATTTCATTTGCATTTTTCTGGTGATTAGTGATGTTGAGCATTTTTTCATGTTTATTGACTACTTGTCTTCTTTTGAGAAGTGTCTGTTCATGTCCTTTGCCCACTTTTTAATGGAGTTACTTGGTTTTTTTTCTTAAGTTCCTTATAGATTCTAGATATTAGTCTTCTGTTGGATGCATATTTTGCAAATATTTTCTCCCATTCTGTAGGTTGTCTGTTTACTCTTTTGGTAGTTTCTTTCACTGTGCAGAAGCTCTTTTGTTTAATTAAGTCCTATGTGTCTATTTTTGATTTTGTTGCATTTGCTGTTGGGATCTTCATCATAAATTCCTTGCCTAGGCCAATGTCTAGAAGAGTATTTCCTAGGTTTTCTTCTAGGATTTTATAGTGGGACACCTTACATTTAAGTCTTTAAGCCATCTTGATTTACTTTTTGTATATGGTGAAAGGCAGAGAGTCCAATTTCATTCTTCTGCGTATGGTTAGCCAGTTGTCCCAGCACCATTTATTGAATAGGGTATCCTTTCTCTACTGTTTATTTTTGTCAACTCTGTCAAAGATCAGTTGATTGTAGGTATGCAGCTTCATTTCAGGAGTCTCTATTCTGTTCCGTTGGCCTGTGTGTCTGTTTTTGTACCATGCTGTTTTGGTTACTATAGCTTTGTAGTATAGTTTTAAGTCAGGTAATGTGATGCCTCTATCTTTATTCTTTTTGCTTAGGATTGCCTTGGCTATTCAAGCTGTTTTTTGGTTCCATATGAAGATTCGAATAGCTTTTTTCTAATTCTGTGAAAAATGACATTGCTAATTTGATAGGAATAGCATTGACTCTGTAGATTGCTTTGGGCAGTGTGGACATTTTAACAATATTGATTCTTCTAGCCCATGAGCATGGAATGCTTTTTTGTTTGCTTGTGTCATCTCTGAATTCCTTCAGTAGTATTTTGTAGCTCTCCTCATAGAGATATTTTTACCTTCTTGGTTAGCTGTACTCCTAGGTATTTGTGTGTGTGTGTGTGTGTGTGTGTGCGCGCGCGTGTGCGTGTGTATTGTAAATGGGATTGCATTCTTGATTTGGCTCTCAGCTTGAACATTATTAGTATTAGAACATTATTAGTATAAACTGATCTTTGTGCATTGATTTTGTATCCTGAGACTTTGCTGAGGTCTTATCAGATCTAGGAGTCTTTTGGCAGAATCTTTAGGGTTTTCTAGGTATTGAATCATATTGTCAGCAACAAGAGATAATTTGACTTACTCTTTTCCTATTGGGATGCCTTTTATTTATTTCTTTCTCTCACTTTAAATTCATGAATGTAGAACTCAAGTTAGACCCTTATGCAGCCTTTCTAGTTCATTCATTCCCTTCCTTTTTTTTTGTTTTTTTTTTTTGTTTTTTTTTTTTTTGAGACAGAGTCTCGCTCTGTAGCCCAGGCTGGAGTACAGTGGCCGGATCTCAGCTCACTGCAAGCTCCGCCTCCCGGGTTCACGCCATTCTCTGGCCTCAGCCTCCCGAGTAGCTGGGACTACAGGCGCTGCCACCTCGCCCGGCTATTTTTTGTATTTCTTAGTAGAGACGGGGTTTCACCGTGTTAGCCAGGATGGCATTCCCTTCCTTTTTAAGATTTTGTCATACTTTCTTCTCAAACTCTGGACATCACTGCCCACATGCTCACTTTCAACAGAGAACGCTGCTTCCTATGTTTGCATAGTACTAAAGAGTTTACAAAGCACTTTTGCATGCCTTTTCTGATTTTATCTCTCCCTCTTCTGCAATTGGAAATTGCTAGTTTAAGCAGTATTCTTCTTTAGAGCAAATAACTCTTGGTTCTTCAGTTGGTTCTAGTATCCAGTTTTCCTGTCCTAACCATTTAAGCTGCACAGATCAACCTGTGCTTGCATTTCACAGTCTGTAAAAGCAGGATCCTCACACCTACCATTTTCACTCACAGGAACATTGTGTAAGCATTTGTCTTTACTCTGATTCTTTTTAAGTCTTTGAGTACAAAGAAACTGATTTTCCATCCACACCCACAGCACTACAAAAAACAAACAAACAAACAAACAAACAAAAAACCTCCCTGGACTGGAGATTCAGTGATTTTTTTTTACTCCAAAGTGTCTGATCTGCGGTTTGATAATAAAAAAAAATTCCATTTGCATCGTGGCCTAGACTAGCTTCTAGTCTAAATATTAGTGTGCCCTGTTTTAATATTTCTCCATGTATTAAATTGAAGTTTTCAGAGCAAATAAAATAAGGATGAGCTTTAATTTTCTGAAAGTATTTCTTTACTAAAGGATTCCTTTTAGGTTGAACAGACTCTTGGTAGATTTTAAATGAGTTGACTGATACAAATTCAGTTTATACTACATTTCAGGAACATCCTCTTGTGAAAAATGAGCTACATTTGTACAGGCAGTCCTCAGTTTTCACCGCAGTGGTATTCCTGGGAACTGTCATAAAACATCATATTTTCCTACAGGAACAGTATTACAATTGGGGGTTGTGTTCCTGACCAAAGATGTAGCATCAAATAAATCATAAATATAACCAACAATGTGACATAAAAGCAAAGATATAGGAACTAGAAATCTATTATCATTTTAAGTAGTTAAAAATTATGCTCCAAATCCTACAAAATGGACACAAATGTGCTATATGCAATCATTATACAAATGACACCACTGCATTAGAAAGTGTGCATAATGCCCTTAAAATACAACCCAATTTTACAGTAAATTTTACCAAAAATAACCTGCTAGTCACAAGGGATCTATTTGTAGGAATAAATTCTTTCTTTTTGCTATCTTGTAAGGCAAAAAATCTTGTGGGGTTGGAGGCAGTGTATGGTCTAAATGATCTAACTTTGTTTCCCAAACCTGGCAGTGCATCAGTCACCTGAGGAACTTTATAGATGCAGGTTTCTGGGCCTGAACCCCAGAGATTGTCGTAGAATAGAACTGGGGAAGGCCAGGAATATGTATTTTTAAAAGTTCCCTAGGTGATTCTGATGCACAGCCAAGTTTAGAATCCTAGGCATGGATGTGTCAGTACCTATTTATCTTTCCCATCCCTTTTTTCAGCAAGCTCATACATTCAGCATCATTCCACTGACCATAACATTTGTGCCGGCAATAGGTTTAATAAGTGTTTCCAAGGTGTTCCTTTCATTGAAAAACATTTTAAAAAGCAAAGGCTGTCTTGAAGTTTGAAAAACATTTCAGTAAGTGAGGATGAAGTCCACATTTCTCTACTCACCCACTACTATATGTAGCTTTGAATAGGCTTAGGTATTAAATCATGTCTTAGGAAGTGACAGTTTTTTTGACAGCCATCAGAGTTCTTCACAGTTGATTGGGAAGCAAGAAGAATTACTAGGTCATTAATCACTAGTATTTTTTTTATTTTAAAAAATTCTTTTTTTATTATACTTTTAAGTTCTAGGGTACATGTACACAACGTGCAGGTTTGTTACATATGTATACATGTGCCATGTTACTGTGCTGCACCCATTAACTCGTCATTTACATTAGGTATATCTCCCAATGCTGTCCCTCCCCCATCGCCACACCCCACGACAGGCCCTGGTGTGTGATGTTCCCCACCCTGTGTCCAAGTGTTCTCATTGTTCAATTCCCACCTATGAGTGAGAACATGCGGTGTTTGGTTTTCTGCCCTTGTGATAGTTTGCTGAGAATGATGGTTTCCAGCTGCATCCACGTCCCTACAAAGGACACGAACTCATCCTTTTTTATGGCTGCATAGTATTCCATGGTGTATATGTGCCACATTTTCTTAATCCAGTCTCTCATTGATGGACATTTGGGTTGGTTCCAAGTCTTTGCTATTGTGAATAGTGCCACAATAAACATACGTGTGCATGTGTCTTTATAGCAGCATGATTTATAATCCTTTGGGTATATCCCCAGTAATGGGATGGCTGGGTCAAAAGGTGTTTCTAGTTCTAGATCCTTGAGGAACCGCCACACTGTCTTCCACAATGGTTGAACTAGTTTACAGTCCCACCAAGAATGTAAAAGTGTTCCTATTTCTCCACATCCTCTCCAGCACCTGTTGTTTCTTGACTTTTTAATGATTGCCATTCTAACTGGTGTGAGATGGTATCTCATTGTGGTTTTGATTTGCATTTCTCTGATGGCCAGTGATGATGAGCATTTTTTCATGTGTCTGTTGGCTGCATAAATGTCTTCTTTTGAGAAGTGCCTGTTCATATCCTTTGCCCACTTTCTGATGGGATTGTTTGATTTTTTCTTGTAAATTTGTTTAAGTTCTTTGTAGATTCTGGATATTAGCCCTTTGTCAGATTGGTAGATTGTAAAAATTTTCTCCCATTCTGTAGGTTGCCTGTTCACTGTGATGGTAGTTTCTTTTGCTGTGCAGAAGCTCTTTAGTTTAATTAGATCCCATCTGTCAATTTTGGCTTTTGTTCCCATTGCTTTTGGTGTTTTAGTCATGAAGTCCTTGCCCATGCCTATGTCCTGAATGGTATTGCCTAGGTTTTCTTCTAGGGTTTTTATGGTTTTAGGTCTAACATTTAAGTTTTTAATCCATCTTGAATTAATTTTTGTATAAGGTGTAAAGAAGGGATCCCGTTTCAGCTTTCTACATATGGCTAGACAGTTTTCCCAGCACCATTTATTAAATAGGGAATCCTTTCCCCATTTCTTGTTTTTGTCAGGTTTTTCAAAGATCAGATGGTGGTGTGGTATTATTTCTGAGGGCTCTGTTCTGTTCCATTGGTCTATATCTCTGTTTTGGTACCAGTACCATGCTGTTTTGGTTACTGTAGCCTTGTAGTATAGTTTGAAGTCAGGTAGCATGATGCCTCCAGCTTTATTCCTTTGGCTTAGGATTAATCACTAGTATTTTTTTAAAAATACATTTCATTGTGTATATTTACGGTATGCAACATAATGTTATGGGATACATATACATAGTAAAAAGATAATTACAGTGAAACACATTAATATATCCATCTTCTCACATAGTTACCTATTTTTTGTTTCTGTAGCAAGAGCAGCTAAAATTTATTTATTTAGCATGAATTCCAAATGCAGGACAATTTTATTACATATACTTCTCATGTTGGACATTAGATCTCTAGACTTGTTTATCCTATATATCTGCTATTTTTTTTCCTCCGACCTACATCTCTCCATTTTCTCCCCCAAGCCCCCGCCCATAGTAATCGCTGTTGTGCTGTTGTGTTCTCTATCTTCGTATATTTGAACTTTTAAGATTCCATATATAAGTGATGTCATGTGATATGGTTTGGCTGTGTCCCCACCCAAATCTCATCTTGAATTGTGGCTCCCATAATTCCCACATATCATGGGAAGAACCCAGTGGAAGGCAATTGAATCATGGTGGAGGTCTTTCCTATGCTGTTCTCGCGATAGCGAGTGAGTTTTCATGAGATCTGATGGTTTGATAAAGGGGATCTCCCCTGCATATGTCCTCTCTTGCCTGCTGCAATGTAAAAAGATATGTCTTGCTTCCCCTTCACCATCTGCCATGATTGTGAGGCCTCCCCAGCCATATGAAACGGTGAGTTCATTAAATGTCTTTCCTTTATAAATTACCCAGTCGTGGATATGTCTTTATTAGCAGTGTGAAAACAGACTCATACAGTAAATTGGTACCGAGGTAGTGGTACACTGCTGTAAAGATATCCAAAAATGTGGAAGCATCTTTGGAACTGGGTATCAGGCAGAGGTTGGAACAGTTTAGAGGGCTCAGAAGAAGTCAGGAAAATACGGGAAAGTCTGGAACTTCCAAGAGACTTGTTGAATGGCTTTGACCAAAATGCTGATAGTGATATGGACAAAAAAGTTCAGGCCGAAGTGGTCTCTGATGGAGATGAGGAACTTGTTGGGAACTGGATGACTTTTGCTATGTTTTAACACAGAGACTGATGGCATATTGCCCGTGCCCTAGAGATGTGTGGAACTTTGATCTTGAAAAAATTCTGGGAAGAAATTTCTAAGCAGTAAAGCATTCAAGAGGTGACTTGGATACTGTTAAAAGCATTCAGTTTTATGTATTCAATGTGGTTTGGAATTGGAAGTTATGTTTAAAAGGGAAGCAGAGCATAAAAGTTTGGAAAATTTGTAGCTGGATGATGCAACAGAAAAGAAAAACCCATTTTCTGAGGAGAAATTCAAGCTGGCTGCAGAAATTTACATAAGTAATAAGGAGCCAAATGTTAATTGCCAAGACAATGGGGGAAATGTCTCCAGGGCATGTCAGAGGTTTCCACGGCAGCCCCTGCCATCACAGGCCCAAGGCATAGGAGGAAAAAATGTTTTCGTGGGCCTGGACCCAGGGACCCCCCTGCTGTATGTGCAGCCCAGAGACTTGGTGTCCTGTGTCCCAGCTGCTTCAGCTGTGACTACAAGGGGCCAAGGTACAACTCGGCCTGTGACTTCAGAGGGTGCATGCCCCAATTTTTGGCAGCTTCCATGTGGTATTGAGCCTGCGGATGCACAGAAGTCAAGAATTGAAGTTTGAAAGCCTCTGCCTAGATTTCAGAGGATGTATGGAAACGCCTGTATGTCCAGGTGAAGATTGCTGCAGGGGTGGGGTCTTCATGGAGAACTTCTGCTAGGGCAGTGCAGAAGGGAAATGTGGGGTGCAAGCCTCCACCCAAAATCCTTACTGGATTCTAGTGGAGCTATGAGAAGAAGGCCACCGTCCTCCAGACCCCAGAATTGTAGATCCACTGACAGCTTGTACCGTGTACCTAGAAAAGCCACAGACACTCAACGCCAGCCTGTTAAAGCAGCTGGGAGGGGGGCTGTACCCTGCAAAGCCACAGGGGTGGAGCTGCCCGAGGCCATGGAAGCCCACACCTTGCATCAGTGTTACTTGGATGTGAGACATGGAAGCAAAGGAGATAATTTTGGAGCTTTAAGATTTAACTGCCCTGCTGGATTTTGGACTTGCATGAGGCCTGAAGCCCCTTTGTTTTGGCCATTTCTTCCATTTGGAATGGGTATGTTTACCCAATTCCTGTACCCCCACTGTATCTGGGAAGTAACTAACTTGCTTTTGATTTTACAGGCTCATAGGCAGAAGGGACTTGCCTTGTGTCAGATGTGACTTTGATCTGTGGACTTTTGAGTTAATGCTGAAATGAGTTAAGACTTTAGGGGACTGTTGGGAAAGCATGATTGGTTTTGAAATGTGAGGAAATGACATTTGGGAAGGGCCAAGGGTGGAATGATATGGTTTGGCTGTGTCCCCACCCAAATGTCATCTTGAATTGTAGCTCTTATAATTCCCATGTGTCACGGGAGGCACCTTGTAGGAGGTATTTGAATCAAGGGGCATGTCTTTTCCATGCTGTTCTCTTGATAGTAAGTGAGTTTTCATGAGATCTGATGGTTTTATAAAGGAGAGTTCCCCTGCACATGCCCTCTCTTGCCTGCTGCCATGTAAGACATGTCAAGCCCCTTTGCCTTCCACGATGACTGTGAGGCTTCCCCTGCCATGTGGAACTGTAAGTCAATTAAACCTTTATAATTACCCAGTCTTATGTCTTTATTAGCAGCATGAGAACAGCTAATACATCATGCAATATTTTTCTTTCTGTGTCTGGCTTATTTCACTTAGCATAATGTCCTCCAGGCTTATTCATGTTGTGGCAAATGGCAAAATCTCATTTCTTTTTAGACCAAATAATATTTAATTGTGTGTGTGTATGTGCGTGTGTGTGTGTGTGTGTGTGTGTTACACACTACAGTTTCTTTATCCATTTGTCCATTGATGAACATTTAAGTTGTTTCCATATCTTGGCTATTGTGAACAATGCTGCAATGAACATGAGAGTGCAGATATCTTTAAGAGGTGGTGATTTCATTCCTTTTAGGTATATGCCCAGAGAGGGTCTTATGGTAGTTCTATTTTTAATTTATTTAGAAACTTCTGTATTGTTTTCCATAATGGTCATACCAGTCTACATCCCTACCAGTAGTGTACAACAGTTTCCTTTTCTCCATGCCTGTGACAACGTTTGTTATCTTTTGACTTTTTGATAATAGCCATTCTAGTGGGTGTGAAGTGGTATCTCATAGTGGCTTTGATTTGCCTTTCCCTGGTGACTAATGATGTAGAGCATTTTTTCATATGCTTATTGGATATTTTTATGTCTTCTTTAAAGAAATGTCTATTCAGGTCTTTTGACCATTTTGTAGTTAGGTGTTTGTTTTTCTGCTATTGAGTTGCATGAGTTCTTTATACATTTTGGATATTAATCTCTTATCAGATATATGATTTCCAATATTCTCCCAATATGTAGACTGCCATTTCATTTTGTTGATTGTTTCCTTTTCTGTGCAGAAGCTTTTTAGTTTGTTGTAGTCTCATTTATTTAATTTTGCTTTTGTGGCTTGAACTTTTAGTGTAATATGTAAAAAATCATTTTCAAGGCCAATATCCAGGAGTTTTTCTCTTATATTCCCTTCAAAAAGTTTTATAATTTCTGGTCTTACATTTAGGTCTTTTATCCATTTGAATTTATTATGGTATAAGCTAAAGGTCCAATTTTATTCTTTTGCACATGGAAATCCAGTTTTTCTAGCACCATTTGTTGAAGAGACTATCCTTTCCCCATTGTGTTCTCTTGGTGCCCTTGTCACAAAGTAATTGACTGTATATGTTTGGATTTTTTCCTGGGCTCTGTATTCTGTTTTGCTGGTCCATGTGTCTGTTTTTATGCCAGACCAATACCATTTTGATTACTATAGGTTTGTAATATAATAAATTATATAATCAGGAAGTATGATGCCTCCAACTTTGTTTTCCTTTCTCAGAATTGTTTTGTTTATTCAAGGTCTTTTATGTTTCCATACAAATTTTAGGATTGTTTTTGCTATTTCTGTGAATAATGCCATTGGAATTTTGATTGGGATTGCATTGAATCAGTATATTGTTTTGGGTAGTATGGACATTTCATCAGTATTAATTTTTCCAATCCATGAACATGGAATATCTTTCCATTTATTGGTATCTTTTTCAGTTTATTTCATCAGTGTTTTGCAGTTTTTGGTATACATATCTTTCACTTCATTGGTTGAATTTATTAAGTATATTTTTGATGCTATCATAAATGGGATTGTTTATTTCTTTTTCAGTTAGGTAATTATTTTTGTATAAAAATGCTACTAATTTTTGTATGTTGATTTTGTATCCTGCAACTTTACTGAATTCATTTATTAGTTCTAACAGCTTTTTATGGATTTGGGGTTTTTTACATATAAGATCATCTCATCTGCAAATAGAGATAATTTTACTTCTTCCTTTCTTATTTGGGTATCTATTGTTTCTTTTTCTTGTCTGATTGTTCTGTCTAGTACTTTCAGTACTATGTTGAATAGAGTTGGTGGGAGTAGGCATTCCTGCCTTGTATCACATTGTAGTGGGCAAGCTGTAAGTTTCCTTCATATTGATTATAAGGTTAGCTGTGGGTTTTTCATAAAATAGCCTTATATTATGTTGAGGAACATTAATACCTAAACTTTTGAGAGTTTTTTTCAAGAAAGGATGTTGGACTTTTTTGAATGCTTTTTCTGCAACAATTGAGATGATCATGTGGTTTTTATCTTTCATTTTGTTAATGTCATATATATCACATGGATTGATTTGCTTATGTTAAACCAGTCTTGCATAACAGGGATAATTCCCACTTGGTCAGTTTATATAATCTTTTTGATGTATTGTTGGATTTTGTTTCCTAATATTTTATTGAGGATTTTTTGCATTAATGTTCACCAGTAGCCTTTAGTTTTCTTTTCTTGTGATGTCTTTATCAGGTTTAAGAATCCAGGTGATACTGGTCTCATAACATGTGTTGGAAAATATTCCTGCTAGCTCTGTTTTTAGAAGAGTTTAAGAAGTATTGATATTAATTCTTCTTTGAGTGTTTGGTAGAATTTAGTCATGAACCTACCTGGTTTTGGGCTTTTCTTTGTTGTGAAGTTTTTTGTTTTTTGTTTTCCAAATTATACTTTAAGTTCTAGGGTACATGTGCACAACGTGCAAGTTTGTTACATATGTATACATGTGCCATGTTGGTGTGCTGCACCCATTAACTCGTCATTTACATTAGGTTTATCTCCTAATGCTATCCCTTCCCCCTCCCCCCTCCCTGGTGTGTGATGTTCCCCTTCCTGTGTCCAAGTGATCTCATTGTTCATTTCCCACCTATGAATGAGAACATGTGGTATTTGGTTTTCTGTTCTTGCGACAGTTTGCTGAGAATGATGGTTTCCAGCTACATCCACGTCCCTGCGAAGGACATGAACTCATCCTTTTTTATGGCTGCATAGTATTCCATGGTGTATATGTGCCACATTTTCTTAATCCAGTCTGTCACTGATGGACATTTGGGTTGATTCCAAGTCTTTGCTATTGTGAATAGTGCTGCAATAAACATACGTGTGCATGTGTCTTTATAGCAGCATGACTTATAATCCTTTGGGTATATCCCCAGTAATGGGATGGCTGGGTCAAATGGTATTTCTAGTTCTAGATCCTTGAGGAATCGCCACACTGTTTTCCACAGGGTTGAACTAGTTTACAGTCCCACTAACAGTGTAAAAGTGTTCCTATTTCTCCACATCCTCTCCAGCACCTGTTGTTTCCTGATTTTTTAATGATTGCCATTCTAACTGGTGTGAGATGGTATCTCATTATGGTTTTGATTTGCATTTCTCTGATGGTGAGTGATGAGCATTTTTTCATGTACCTATTGGCTGTATGCATGTCTTCTTTTGAGAAGTGTCTATTCATATCCTTTGCCCACTTTTTGATGGGGTTGTTTTTTTCTTGTAAATTTGATTGAGTTCTTTATAGGTTCTGGATATTAGCCCTTTGTCAGATGAGTAGATTGCAAAAATTTTCTCCCATTCTGTGGGTTGCCTGATCACTCCTATGGTAGTTTCTTTTGCTGTGCAGAAGCTCTTTAGTTTAATTAGATCCCATCTGTCAATTATGGCTTTTGTTGCCATTGCTTTTGGTGTTTTAGACATGAAGTCCTTGCCCATGCCTATGTCCTGAATGGTATTACCTAGGTTTTCTTCTAGGGTTTTTATGGTATTAGGTCTAACATTTAAGTCTCTAATCCATCTTGAATTAATTTTCGTATAAGGAGTAAGGAAAGGATCCAGTTTCAGCTTTCTACTTATGGCTAGCCAATTTTCCCAGCACCATTTATTAAATAGGGAATCCTTTCCCCATTTCTTGTTTTTCTGAGGTTTGTCAAAGATCAGATGGCTGTAGATGTGTGGTATTATTTCTGAGGGCTCTGTTCTGTTCCATTGCTCTATATCTCTGTTTTGGTACCAGTACCCTGCTGTTTTGGTTACTGTAGCCTTGTAGTATAATTTGAAGTCAGGTAGCGTGATGCCTCCAGCTTTGTTCTTTTGGCTTAGGATTGTCTTGACAATGTGTTCCATATGAACTTTAAAGCAGTTTTTTTCCAATTCTGTGAAGAAAGTCATTGGTAGCTTAATGGGGATGGCATTAAATCTATAAATGACCTTGGGCAGTATGGCCATTTTCATAATATTGATTCTTCCTATCCATGAGCATGGTATCTTCTTCCATTTGTTTGTGTCCTCTTTTATTTCACTGAGCAGTGGTTTGTAGTTCTCCTTGAAGAGGTCCTTTACATCCCTTGTAAGTTGGATTCCTAGGCATTTTATTCTCTTTGAAGCTATTGTGAATGGGAGTTCATTCATGATTTGGCTCTCTGTTTGTCTTAATTACTTCTTTAATCTGTTTATTTGTTACTGGTCTGTTCAGGCTTTCTATTTCTTCCTGACTCAATCTTGGTAGGTTGTATTTTTCTAGGAATTTATCTATTTCCTCTAGGTTATCCAATTTGTTGGCATATAATTATTTATAATTGTCTCTTTTAATTTCTTTCTTTCTTTCTTTCTTTTTTTTTTTTTTTTTTTTGAGATGGAGTCTCACTCTGTCACCCAGGCTGGAGTGCAGTGGTGCGATCTTGGCTCAAGCTCTGCCTCCCAGGTTCACGCCATTCTCCTGCCTCAGCCTTCTGAATAGTTGGGACTACAGACATCCACCACCATGCCCAGCTAATTTTTTTGTACTTTTAGTAGAGACTGGGTTTCACCATGTTAGCCAGGATGGTCTCAATCTCCTGACCTCATGATCCGCCTGCCTCGGCCTCCCAAAGTGTTGGGATTACAGGCATGAGCCACTGCACCTGGCCATCTCTTTTAATTTCTTAAGTGTCTTATAATTTTTTCACTTTCACTTTTATTCTATTTGAACCTTTTATATTTTTGTCTTAGACTGGCTAAAGATTTGTTAATATTGTTTATTTTTCAAACAACCAATCCTTAGTTTTATTGATTTTTTTTTCTATGGTTTTTCTGTTCTCTATTTGATTTATTTCTGTTCTGATTTTTATGATTTCTTACCTTCTAATTTTGTTCTTAGTTTGTGTTTCTTTTATTAGTTACTTAAGGCATAATATTAGACTATTTATTCGGGACCTGTCTTAATTCATTTTTTGTTGCTATAACTGAATACCACAGACTGGGCAATTTATAAAGAAAAGATAAATGTTTTTTGTAGTTCTGGAGGCTGGGAAGTCCAAGATTGAGGGGACTGCATCTGGCGAGGGCCTTCTGGCTCTGTCGCTCCATGGCAGAAGGTGGGAGGACAAAAAAGTATGAGAAAGCAAGATGGAGCCAAACTGTCTTTTATTACAAGCCCACTCTCACAATAACTAATTCACTCTCACAGTAATAACAATCTATTCATGAGGGCAGAGCCCTCATTACCTAATCATCTCTTGTAAGGCTCACCTCCCATCACTGTTGCATTGGGGACTAAGTTTCTAACGCCATGAACTTTGGAGGACATATTCAAATAATGTCAGGATCCTTCTTTTTTAATGTAGGCATTTATTGCTATAAACTCCCCTTTTAGAACTGCTTTTGCCATTATCCCATAGGTTTTGGTGTGTTGTGTTTTCATTATCGCTTGTCTCAGGATATTTTCAAGTTTCCCTTTTGATTTCTTCTTTGATCCATTGGTTGTTCAGGGGATGTTTAATTATTTGTGAATTTTCCCAGATTTCTTACTGTTACTGATTTCTAGTTTTTTTATAATTATGGTCTGAAGTGACACTAGATATGATTTCAATCTTTTGAAATCATTTATTTCAATTTATTAAGACTTGTTTTGTGGCCGAACATGGACTATCCTGGAGAATGTTTCATGTGCATTAGAGAAAAATGTATATTCAGCTGCTCTTGGATGGAAAGTTTTTTTAATACATTTGTTAGGCTCATTTGTTCAGAAGTACAATTTAAATCCAGTATTTCCTTATAAATTTTCTGTCTGGTTGATCTACCCATTGAAGAAAGTGAGATACTGAAGGTCCCTACTATTTATTTATTTATTTATTGGAGATGATTTATTTATTTATTTATTTATTTATTTATTTATTTATTTATTGGAGATGAAGTCTCACCCTGTCACCCAGGCTGGAGTGCAATGGTGCGATCTTGGCTCACAGCAACCTCCACCTCCTGGGTTCAAATGATTCTCCTGCCTCAGCCTCCTGAGTAGCTGGGATTACAGGCACCCACCACCATGCCCAGCTAATTTCAGCTAATTTTTATATTTTGAGTAGAGACTGGGTTTCACCATGTTAGCCAGGATAGTCTCGAATTCCTGATCTCGTGATCCACCCACGTTGGCCTCCCAAAGTGCTGGGATTACAGGCTTGAGCCACCATGCCCTGCCTGAAATTCGCTACTATTATTGTATTGCTATCTATTTCTCCTTTTATGTCCATTCATATTTACTTTATGTATTTAGGTGCTCCAATGTTAGATGCATAGATGCATAACAATTGTTATGTTTTCTTGATGAATTGACTTCTTTATCATTAAACAATGACCTTCTGTGTTTCTTGTAAAAGTTTTTGACTGGAAGTCTATTTTGTCTGATATAAAGATATAAGCATAGCCACTCAGCTCTCTTTTGGTTACCATTTGTGTAGAATAGCTTTTCCCATCCCTTTGCTTTCAGCCTATGTCCTTAAAGCTTAAGTGGGTACCCTGTAGACAGCGTGTAGTTGGACCTTTTTTTTTTTAATCCATTCAACTACTCTATGTCTTTTGATTGGAGAATTTAATTTACTTACATTCAAGGTTATTATTAATAGGTAAAGACTTACTACTGCCATTTTGTTGTTTGTTATTTGTTGGTTGTTTTTTTAGCATCTTTGTTCCTTTCTTTCCCTGTCTATCTTTGTGATTTGTGATTTGATACTTTTCTGTAGTGCTGAACTTTGAGTCTTTTGATACTTTTGATACTTTTCTGTAGTGCTGAACTTTGAGTCTCCTCTCTTTATCGTTTGTATATCTGCTGTAGGTTTTTGTTTTATGTTTACTGTGATGCTTACATAAAACATCTTATAGTTATAATAAACTATTTTAAGCTAATATCAACTTCTATCACATACAGAAACTAGACTTTTACCCTCCTTTTCCACATTTATATTTTTGATATAACAATTTACATCTTTTTATATTGGGTATTTTTAACAACTTATTATAATTTTAGTTATTGTTAACCATGTTTTTTCTTCTTCTTTTTTTTCAACTTTTATTTTAGATTCACATGGTACATGTGTAGGTTTGTTAACTGAGGATATTGCATGATGCTGAGGTTTGGGGTATGAAAGATTCCATCACCCAATTACTGAGTATAGTACCTAATAGTTAATTTTTCAAACCTTGCCTCCCACCCCATTCCATTCTCTAATTGTTCTCAGTTTCTATTGTTGGTATCTTTATGTCTATGAGTTGTTCACCGTTCTGATTTATAACCATACTAGAGATATGTATGATTTACACACCATTATAACAGTACTGGAACATTCTGGATTTGAGTATGTATTTACCTCTACCAGTAAGTTTTAGATTTTCATATGTATTCATAATAGTAATTATCTTCTTTTTGTTTCAACTTGAAGAACTTCCTTAAGCATTTCTTGTAGGACAGGTCTAGTGGTGATGAATTCCTTAAATTTTTTCTTGTCTGGGAAAAACTGTCTCCTTCATTTCTGAATGACAGACTTGCTGAGTATAGTATTCTTGGTAGACTGTTGTTTTTTTTTTTTTTCCTTCAGAACTTTGACTGTATTATTTCATTCTCTTATGGCCTACAAGGTTTCTGCTGAGAAATCCATTGATATTCTAATGGATATTCCTTTGTATGTGACTTGCCATTTTTTGCTTGCTGGTTTTAAAGTTTTCTCTTTGACTTTTGACAGTTTGATGATAGTGTACCTTAGAGAGGGCCCCTTTGGGTAGTAGCTGTTTGTGAACTTTTGAGCTTTGTGAATCTGGATGTTCATATCTCTCCCAAGACTTGGGAAGTTGTCAGCAATTATTTCATTAAATAATATTTCTGTCCCTTTCTCTGTCTCTTCTCCTTTGAAACTCTCATAATGTGAAAGTTTGTTTAATGTTTGCTTAATGATGCTCCTTAAGTCCCATAGGCTGTTATCACTCTTTTTCATTGTTTTTATTTTTACTGAATCATTTATAAAAACAAAAAACCCCCGCTTTGCCAAGACAATCCTATGTCAAAAGAACAAAGCTGGAGGCATCACGCTACCTGACTTCAAACTGTACTAAGGCTACAGTAACCAAAACAGCATGGTACTGGTACCAAAACAGAGATATAGACCAATGGAATAGAACAGAGCCCTCAGAAATAATACCACACATCTACAGCCATCTGATCTTTGACAAACCTCAGAAAAACAAGAAATGGGGAAAGGATTCCCTATTTAATAAATGGTGCTGGGAAAATTGGCTAGCCATAAGTAGAAAGCTGAAACTGGATCCTTTCCTTACTCCTTATACGAAAATTAATTCAAGATGGATTAGAGACTTAAATGTTAAACCTAAAACCATAAAAACCCTAGAAGAAAACCTAGGTAATACCATTCAGGACATAGGCATGGGCAAGGACTTCATGTCTAAAACACCAAAAGCAATGGCAACAAAAGCCATAATTGACAGATGGGATCTAATTAAACTAAAGAGCTTCTGCACAGCAAAAGAAACTACCATCAGAGTGAACAGGCAACCTACAGAATGGGAGAAAATTTTTGCAATCTACTCATCTGACAAAGGGCTAATATCCAGAACCTATAAAGAACTCAAACCAATTTATGAGAAAAAAGCAAACAACCCCATCAAAAAGTGGGCAAAGGATATGAATAGACATTTCTCAAAAGAAGACATGCATACAGCCAACAGGCACATGAAAAATGCTCGTCATCACTGGCCATCAGAGAAATGCAAATCAAAACCACAATGAGATACCATCTCACACCAGTTAGAATGGCAATCATTAAAAAGTCAGGAAACAACAGGTGCTGGAGAGGATGTGGAGAAATAGGAACACTTTTACACTGTTGGTGGGATTGTAAACTAGTTCAACCATTGTGGAAAACAGTGTGGCGATTCCTCAAGGATCTAGAACTAGAAATACCACATGACCCAGCCATCCCATTACTGGGGATATACCCAAAGGATTATAAATCATGCTGCTATAAAGACACATGCATACGTATGTTTATTGCAGCACTATTCACAATACCAAAGACTTGGAATCAACCCAAATGTCCATCAGTGACAGACTGGATTTCAAGAAAATGTGGCACATATACACCATGGAATACTATGCAGCCATAAAAAAGGATGAGTTCATGTCCTTTGTAGGGACATGGATGCAGCTGGAAACCATCATTCTCAGCAAACTATCACAAGAACAGAAAACCAAATACCGCATGTTCTCACTCATAGGTGGGAATTGAACAATGAGATCACTCAGACTCTGGAAGGGGAACATCACACACTGGGGCCTATTATGGGTAGGGAGGAGGGGGGAGGGATGGCATTGGGAGTTATACCTGATGTAAATGATGAGTTGATGGGTGCTGACGACTTAATGGGTGCAGCACACCAACATGGCACAAGTATACATATGTAACAAACCTGCATGTTGTGCACATGTACCCTAGATCTTTAAGTATAATTAAAAAATAAAAATAAAAAAATAAAAAACACAGTGATGAAAAGCAAAAAACAAAAAAAAAGAAACAAAAAAAACGCACCATGTTCAGGTTAACAGATTCTTTCTTCTGTTTGATCTAGTGTGCTATTGAAGTTCTCTATTGTATTTTTTTTATTTCACTGATTGAATTTTTCAGCTCCAGGATTTATTTTTGGTTCTTTTTAATGATAACTGTCTCTTTTTTGAATTTATCCTCAGATCATAAATTATTCTCCAATTTCATTGAATTGTTTCTGTATCTTCTCTTGTATCTTGCTGAATTTCCTTAAGATTAATATTTTGAACTCATTTTTAGGTAATTTGTTTCATTTATTTGGGGTTAATTATTGGAGAATTATTCCATTCCTCTGGTAGTGTCATGCTTCCTTGCTGCTTCATGTTTTTTGTGTCCTTGCATTGATGTCTGTGCATCAGGTGGTGTAGTCACCTCTTCCAAACTTTACAGAGTGGCTTTTGTGTGGGAAGACATTCACCTGAAGATGGGCCTGAGGGTGACAATTGAGCAGACTATGGTGACTCTCATTCCATGTGGGCACAATGGTGTAGCCTTTGTGCAGCTTATTTAGTTGTAATCAATGTCTGTGATGACTGCAGGTGCGTCAGTAGTCTAGGCTATTGGAGTTTGTGGCAGCGATGGTGGCTTCATAGGTTATTAGGGCAAGGACTGTAGGGATCCTCCTGGTCTTACTTTTCCCACAGTGGGGTGTCTGAGCCGTAGGTATCTGTGTTGGTGTCAGATCTGACGTGGCCAATAGGCAGCCACAGTAGTACTTGGATCCAGGGTACAGTTGCTCAGAGTAGCTGTGAAGATGATTTCCTGGGCTCAGGGTCTTGTGAAACTATGGTAGCACCCAAAACTTGAGGCATACGTTCACTCTCAAGGCATGAATGACTGTGGTTTCCCATTAACCAGGAACTGTTGCTCTCTGGCACACTCCAGAAGCTTGGGTCCAGGGGGCTGTGATATAGCTGTGGTTCTGACCAGCTGATTCCAAGCTGCTTCCAAGCTGATTCTGAATGGGGGAATAGGGTGGCAGAGGCAAGGTGTTTCTTTCCCTTCCCTAAGCAGCCATCCTGGGTTTGTGTGCTTTATAGGTTTTCTGCTGCTTCTTTGATGTTCTCTGGTGCTCTCCTTTAGTCATTTCTGTCAAAAATGTAGTCGTTTATTCATTGTTTTGTTTTTTGTGTTTGTGTGTGGTAGATAAAACAGTATTGGGAACTTCTCTTTGGCCATCTTGCTAATGTCATTCTTTTCTTCCTCTCAATCACTAGTCTTTTCAAAAGAAACTCCATGTGTCACCTATTAGAGACACTTATAAAAAGTTTTTCTTCCCCTAGTAGATTGAAAGCTCCATGAAGCCAAAGACTAGGTCTTAAATATCCTCTATTCTTGCCCATAAATCCTAATACATAGAAGGAACTCAGTAATTATTTATTTATTGAACAGTGAATAATAGCACTTCTGCCAATTGGTAAAACAGGCATAAGATGGTATTTCCTGACTACTGCTTGTTCACTTTTGAGAAAATTCTTCCCTGCATAGTTTGCATTCATAGGTCTGGATATGTGAATGTAAGTTTTAGAGTTGTGGAGGGGAACTTAGATCATGTTATATACCTACCACGTTTTTACATGGGAAAACTGAGGTTTTGTTTAAGGTTACCATGCCAGGTTTTTCTCCATTTCATATTTTTCTTTTTATCCATTTATCACATGTTTGAGTACCTGCTATGTATGAGCCCCAAAAAGCAAATGGTCCATTTCCTTTATGAAGTAAGAGACAAGGTCATTTTCTGAAAAGGGTGGAGCTGGGGAATAGTGCTCTGGAAGACTGAGAAGATTGGAGAATTTTTAAAAGTTGTGGCAGAAAGTGAAAAAGAAAAACACAGCAAGATTGGTGAGCAGATTTCAGGAGTCTGCTGCAAGTGATTTTTATTTTATGTATTGAAACAAATCTGCCTGTTTAACAAAACATGCCCCATAACGTGGCTACTGGATACAGGCACAGAGAAAGTGAATAGTAGGAATGATCAATGGTTAGAATTTGGCCTAGATGAGTACAAAAACATCATTATCAATAACAATAACATCATCATAGTGAGTTAAGAGGTTTTGTGGTTTTGGCAAGAGTGTAACAGCATTGATACACTATGGAACCTAAGCTGGATAGGGAAGGAAGTAAAGAAAATTTTGATTAATAGGGAAAAAGTAGAGGAAGAAGGGTCAGTGAACTAGAGGTCTTGATGACCTGAAAGAAGAGTGATAGTAGGAATAGTTGAACCAGCAAAGCTGGAAGTTTGTGATCAGAGAATTTCATGTTTGAATTAGTGATTTTGGAGATGGAGTAGGAAAGGGTGATGGAAACTTCCGAGGTGTACAGAATGAGTGGCTCATGTGGAGTGGAAGGATGAGGTCATTGGAAATGAAGAAGTTAAGGAACGGAAAGGTCAGCATATTCGGTATGCTATACCACATTTTCATGAATTTATCTTCCTTTTAGATGGTAACAAAAATACATCCTACACCCAGGCAATTTTACTGTATTCAAAAAAAATCATTTAGAAGCAAAGTTATTGGTGTGAGGTAAATATATTCTATAGTCTGAATCAGTTCATGAGATCTAATAATGTTGAGTAACTATTTCCTCCATGATCAGTTTTACTATGAAATTTATTGTCCAAATCAAACTTTGCCTTAGGTGGAGGACGGGGTCTTTATTAGTGTTCACAAGAGACATGTTTAAATGTCAGCTCTAGGACAGCTATTCTAGGCTATTCAAAGTCTATTCTCCAAGGAATTTGAAGAGCTCTCAGAATGGATATATTAAATTAGCTGTTGCAGTAAGAAAGATGTGGAATTTTCAATCTCTGCCTCTTTGCTATCCCCTTTGTCTTTGGGCATGGTCAGATTCCCTCTTCTAAAAAACATTTCCTGGAACCCTGCTGCCCCATCAAGCTACCTCTCAATTCTTTTCTTCCTTTCCTTGCTATAAATATTTACTTTTCTCTTTATTTATTGAAAACAGCTAATTTTTATTGAACAATATTGTAGGAAAAGCCTATCTATCTATCTATCTATCTATCTATCTATCTATCTATCAATCATCATAATACATAGCTTTTGTTATTTGGGGTATACTTTTCTCTGTTACATATGTACCTTTTTTCCCCATAGTTTGAATCACAAACTGTTAAGTCTTATGAGGGTAGAAGGTCTGTCTATTTTGTCTGTCACTATATATCTAGTATATATGCCTATCACATAAGAGGGACTCCATAATCAAATGTGAAATGAATGAACGGTGTATATTTTAAATTTGTATTTTGATTTTTTTCTATTTAACATGATAAGTATTTCCCTTTTTCTTCAGTCTTTATTATATTCAAAAAGTATTTTATTGTTTTAATAGATCATAAATCACTACTTTTTGTAGTTGGACATTTCAAGTATTTTACAATCGTTTACTATTACCAACAACCATGTAATGTACAACCTTTTGCATTAATGTATTTGCTTGCTATTATTCTTTCATGGAACAATTTTTTAAAAGTTAAATTCCAGGGAGTGGGATTACTGGGCAAAAGTGAGCATTTTTGTTCTGGTGAGCTTGTTGAAAGAATTGAATACCTTTTGCCTTCGTGTCCTGACTCTTTCCTAAGTGGCTTGGAATTTGGCTTCTGCCTCTACCACTTCAAAGAAATACTTCTTCCAATGGCTTCCTGTTTGCCAAATCAGCCTGTTTGTTTTGAGCTTTAAGAACCTTCTTGACTTTTTTTTTTAATTTATTTATTATTATTATACTTTAAGTTGTAGGGTACATGTGCATAACGTGCAGGTTTGTTACATATGTATACTTGTGCCATGTTGGTGTGCTGCACCCATCAACTCGTCATTTACATCAGGTGTAACTCCCAATGCAATCCCTCCCCCCTCCCCCCTCCCCATGATAGGCCCCGGTGTGTGATGTTCCCCTTCCTGAGTCCAAGTGATCTCATTGTTCAGTTCCCACCTATGAGTGAGAACATGCGGTGTTTGGTTTTCTGTTCTTGTGATAGTTTGCTAAGAATGATGCTTTCCAGCTGCATCCATGTCCCTACAAAGGACACAAACTCATCCTTTTTTATGGCTGCATAGTATTCCATGGTGTATATGTGCCACATTTTCTTAATCCAATCTGTCACTGATGGACATTTGGGTTGATTCCAAGTCTTTGCTATTGTGAATAGTGCTGCAATAAACATACGTGTGCATGTGTCTTTATAGCAGCATAATTTATAATCCTTTGGGTATATACCCAGTAATGGGATGGCTGGGTCATATGGTACATCAAGTTCTAGATCCTTGAGGAATTGCCATACTGTTTTCCATAATGGTTGAACTAGTTTACAATCCCACCAACAGTGTAAAAGTGTTCCTATTTCTCCACATCCTCTCCAGCACCTACTACCACCTTCTACTCTCTTGGTTTCATGACATGTCATTATTTTTGTTCTCTTGCTGCCTCCCTGACTGATGTTCTTCCTTGAACCCCTGAAGTGTGACCTTTCCCAAGGTTCTGTCCTGTCCCCTCCAACACTATTATCTCTGTTTTATTTTTTTCTTTTTGTGAAACAGGGTCTTGCTTTGTTGGCCAAGTTGCAGTGTAGTGGTGCGACCTTGGCTCACTGAAGCATTGACCTCGAGGCTCAAGAGATCCTCCCACCTCAGCCTCCTGAGTAGCTGGGACCAAAGGCACATGCCACCATGACCAGCTAATTAAAAAAAAAATTATAGAGATGAGGTATTGCTGTGTTGCCCAGGCTGGTCTCAATCTCCCAGGCTCAAGCAATCTGCCCTCCTTGGCCTCCCAAGGTGTTGGGATTACAGGCGTGAGCCTCCATGCCTGGCTTCTCTCTATATTTGAGTAACTCCTAAATTATTATATCTAGCCCTGACTTCATTCTTAAGCTTCAGATTTGTGTTTCATTTCTTGATCTCCCATTAGTGTTCCATATTGTATACTCATCATATCTAAAAATGAATTTCCACTTTCCAAATCAGTTCCCTGTAACTATTCCATTTCTGATAATGCTGTTGCCATTCCTAAAATCTGGACACCATGGAGACATTTTGATCCTTCCTCCTTTTTTGCTCCACCTATTCCATTAGTTGCCCTGCTATATGAATTCTAATTCTTCACTGTCCCTAACATTTTTTTTCAAAAAAATTTTTTCTGAATTGATTCATTTATTTAACAAATATTTATTGAGAACTACCGTGTACCAGGTACTATTTATGGCACCAAGGATATAGTAGTGAACATAACACAAAAATTCTGGCCCTCATGGAGCCGATAGTCTAGAGGAGGAAGACACACAAGCAGATAAGTAAAACATATAGAATGTCAGATAATAAAATGTTATATGGAGAAAAATTAGGGAAGTTGGAGAGAGAAGACAGGACAGGATGTGTATGTATATGTGCACATTTTTAAATTGGGTAGTCCAGGGAAGCTAACTGAGAAGGTGATATTTGAGCAAAGATCTGGAGACAGTCAGGAAAGAGCCAGGCAGATATGGGAGAGGATAAGGGAGCATTCTAGGCAGAAGTAGTAGCAAATGTAAAAGCCCTGAGATGGGGGAGAACATGAGTGTTCCAGAAATAGCAACATGGCCATTGTGACTGAAGCAGAGTGAGTAAAAGGAAGAGTAATAGAGGTGAGATTAGAGAGGTAAAAGGACAGAAACAGATGATGTAGGGCCTTGTAGGTCATTGTAAAGACTATGGCTTTGTGTTATGAGTGAAATAGGAAGCCAATGGAGGGACTTGAGCAAAGGAATGACCTGATTTGACCTATTTTATTGGTAGGAAAACTTTAGCTGCTGGGTTGAGACCAGACTATAGCAGGGCAAGGGTAGAAGCAAGGCATAAGTAAGGGGGCTATTGCAGTAAGCTAGGTGAGAGTTGATGGCTTGGACCAGAGTAGTGGTAGTGAAAGTGGTGAAAGATTGTTGGATTCTGAATTTACTGTTGATTGAACGTGGCATGTGAGAGGAAACAGTGAAGTCAAGGATGTCTTTGAGATTTTAGCCTCGAATGGAAGAATGAGTTTTTCTGTGTGTGTGTGTGTGTGTGTGTGTTTGTGGGTGTGTATTTAATCTCTAATTTCTTAGACTCTCATAATATGTATTTTATTCTGTCTATACTATAATTACTTTTCACCTGGGCTGTATCAATAATCTTGATAAAGGTTCAGTGGTGAATCAGATCTCCTCTTCCAGCCTCTCTTCTCACTCCAGTTCACCCTTTATAAAGTGACAAACTAATCATATCTTCAGTGGTTTCCCATTGCACTTAATTCAGCAGGTGGACTCGCCTGTCTTGGATTCAAGGCCCTCCATAATATGAGCCCAACCTATTTCTTTGGCTTTATCCTTTGCTATTCCCTTATATCTTCCAAATAAAGTGGCTTGCTGCTCCTCGAGTTTAGTGTTTATCCACATGTAACACGTTATAGATGATGCTTATTTGGAATCACATAATGATTAAGAATATAGACCTCTGTAGCTGGATACCCCAGGTTTGAATCATAATTTCATTTCTCATTGTGCCTTTGGACAGTTTAACCTCTATATCTTAGTTTTCTATCTCTAAAATAGGGATAATATTAATAGTAATCTACTTCATAGAGGTGTTTTGAGGATTAAATGGGTTTATATTGAAAACACAAAAATCAGTGCCTGACCAACATGTTAAGTGCTCTAATATTTCGGCTGTCATTGTTGTTATTATTGTTACTATTTTTATTGTCTCTTTCTCTCCCCACTATAATATCAGGTCCCTGAGGGCAGAGATTTTTATCTGCTTTGTTTACTGTTCTATCCCTATTGCCTACAACAGTGCCTGGCATATAATAATAATAATAATAATAATAATAATAATAAATGCTCAGTAAATATTTATGAAATGAATAATTGAAGTTTCCTTAGCCCAAGATGTCTACTACTGCTGTCTCTTCCCCCTACTCTCTTCTCTTAAGAACCTGTCCAAACTACAAGGCTTATCATGAATGCCATGTATTCCATGGAATACTTCGTGATTTTCTGATCCTTCTCCCCAAGCTAAGTTTAATTTCTCAATTCTTTGAATTCCCATGATAACTTACTTATGGTTTTCTTACATCTATTACATTTCTTTGCCTTTCATCTTAGTCATTTTTATCTAATCTCGCTTACTAGATATTAAGTTCTTAAACCACGGACTGTGTCTTATTTTATATCCCTTGTGATGCTAGTATAATGCCTTGAACATGGTAGATGCTCAATAGACATTTGCTGATTGAACTAAATCTGTTTTACTATTTATATACTTAGTTGTGTACAAATTTTCAGATTTCTAAGTCATACTTCCAAGGTATTAAATCTCTGTGCAATTTATTTCTTAGGTATCCTAAATGTTCAAGCTTAGAAAGACTATGCTTTTTTTATCTGCAGTTGCAGAAGAAATAGATTTGTCTTAAATCTTGTTTTAACTGCCTAAAGACCTTATACCAGATTATGAAATTGTCCTGCATATATGATCCTAAAGGGGAAGGTTTATCAAATATGGCAGTATACAGCTGGAATTCAATGATCTAGTAACATCACCTAAGAACTCAGATTTAAAAAGGCTTTGTGCAGATAAAGTATGTGTCATGAGATCCATGCACTTAAACTCATGCATGTTATATAGTGTAAGCTTCTGAAATACTCACTTATGATTTATTTACTCATCATTATGCTTAAATCATGATTATCAGATTTCCTAGCCAACAGCTGTGGAGAAGTCATTTAGAAATGTTAACAAGGCTCATCGAATAGTAGGAGGGAGAGACAGCTGACTCTAAGGAAGGAGACAGAAAAAACAAAAAACAGCCAAGAACTCATAGCAGTGTGGGGCTAATAGCCCTATATGGCTTAAATAAGTCTTGAGGGCATCAATGTGTTATAACATAGCTCAGTAATTGATGTTCATAATAAATGACCCAGATTCATCAAAAAACAATTAAATTGTGATCATCTACTATGTTCTACTTGTGAAGATAAGCAATGAGTATTGAGTGTTTAGATTTCCATCCAAAAGATTAAATTTAAAATGGTTTTGTGTATAAAGTAATAAACCCTGAACTAGCTGGATGACTTGACTAACTCCTTCCTGAGTTACAATCAAGGTTTTCCTTCATTCAATATATACCTTTCTGTTCAAGCCCCTCTAACTAGAATTGAAATGCAATGGTAAGGCAACATGAGGTAGTAAATCTATAAAAATGAATTGTTCATTCACACTACATTTATAAAATAGGCAATACGATTATAGAACAGATGCTGACTGATTGAAATGCTGTATGCTCAATCATGTTATTGTTTATTTGATAAGGAATGCCATTTGTTTAGCTTTGCTCATTTATTCAGTGACTGTGGCCTGGAATTTTATTAGATGCCATATAGCTTTATATCTTGGCCCACCAGAATGCTGAGAGAATCTTAGCTTGAATGAACTGGATAAGAAGTTGGAGCTGTTTAGCTTTGGGAGTGAAGATGAGAAGACTTTAGTTTTGAAGGTTTTCCACTTGAAATGTCTTTGTTTTGTTTTATTTCATTTATATATGGGTGCCAGAACAAAAAAGTGACTAATAGTCTGGAAGTATTCATTACTTGTTTAACTTTATTCTGAAAACCTTCATCTTCCTAAAAGTCTTTCAGTGACTACCCAGGGAGAGATCGAGATCCAAGAAAATTTCCTGAAATGGAACCATTTATAACTGATGTGTTTCTGAATAATGGAGAAAACTTAAATTTAATTTTAAAAGTACCACAATACTAAACAGCTCTTATATTTGAAATAAATTATTCAACTAATTTTTTGTTCTCCTTTGGAGCCAGTTAGCAAATATCTTTTGTGTTGCAGTGAGATTACAGCAGATGATTTCATGGGAACATTTATTTAGATTTTGTATTTTATTTTATTAGTTGATAATATCTGGGCCTTTATGATATAGAAACTAGTACAATAAATATTTGAATGAATAGATTTAGGAACCAGATAATTTGGAAGGATAATTTCAAAACTTGAATGAACTATGACATTTAAAACCAGCATCTTGGATCATCTTGTAACATATTGTATAATACACTTTATAGTGAAATAGATTTTAAAATTTAATATCTTGAGCAAAATATTTTAGGAAGAATTTTTCTTTCTTTTAAAGAATAAGATAAATAGGTTTCTAGTTCCCCACATCCACATATTTTTGTGTCCATTTTACCGTATTGATAAAGGCAGAAAAGGGTTTTTAATTGTTGCTAATGCAGAATAAGAGTTGTTAACCTCTACGAACTACATAACCAAACTAAAGTCAGTTCAGAAGGATGTGGTATCTTATATAAATATAGTATGTTATGCAGCATTACAAGTTCCTTATAATCTCTACAAATAGCTTTTATAATTTACTAATTGATTTAAAAATAAAAAAACCCAATGCATGTTAACAGAAATAACGTAAATAGCATTTTACAAACAATAATTTCTACTTCTTTTTTTTTTTTTTTTTTTTTTGAGACAGAGTCTTGCTCTTGTTGCCCAGGCTGGAGTGCAGAGGCACGATCTCGGCTCACTGCAACCTCTACCTCTCAGGTTCAAGCGATTCTCCTACCTCAGCCTCCCCAGAAGCTGGGATTACAGGCGCCTGCCACCATGCTTGGCTAATTTTTGTATTTTTAATAGAGACAGGGTTTCACCATATTGGCCAGGCTAGTCTTGAACTCCTGAACTCAGGTGATCCGCCCACCTTGGCCTCCCAAAGTGTTGGGATTACAGGCGTGAGGCACCGTGCCCGGCCTGAAATGGCATCTCTTTCTCTGAAAATGCATGATGGTAAAGAATACGATGGCCACTAGTATAGTTTGGTGTCCCTGCCTTAATCCATGCAAGGCACTAACAGTTTTTCCACCACTATTTTTTTTAAATAACAACTTTATTAAGATATAATTTACATACCATATACTTCACCCATTTAAAGTGCTAATGCATTGGTTTTTAGTACATTCACAGAGTTGTGCAACTATTATCATAATCAATTTTAGAGACACAAAAGGAAACCCTGTACCTATAAGTAGTCACTACCCATTTTTCCTGAACCCTCCCCTCTTCCAGCCCCTAGGAATCATTTATCTACTTTCTGTCTCTATAGATTTGACCATTCTGGACATTTCATTTAAATGGAATCATACAATATATAATCTTTTATGATTGGATTTTTCACTTAGCATAATATTTTCAAGGTTCATCCATATGGTAGCATGAATCAATATTTCATTCTTTTTATGGTTGAATGATATTCTATTATATGGTTATATTACTTTTATCCATTCATCAATGGATGGACATTAGGTTATTTCCATTTTTTGCCTGTTATGAACAACGCTGCTCTCAATATTTGTGTACATGATTTTGTGTAAACATTTGTTTTCAATTCTCTCGAGTATATACCTACAAGTGGAATTACTGGGTCATATGGTAACTCTCTGTTGAACTTTTTGAGGAACTTCTAGAATGTTTTCCAAAGTGGCTGCACCATATTACATTTCCACAAGCAACATATGAGGGTTCCAATTACTCTTCATCCTTGTCAACACTTGTTATTGTCTATTTTTTATTACATTCTTCCTACTGAATTTGAAGTGATATTTCAATTGTGGTTTTGACTTGTATTTTCCTGAAGACTAATGATTTTTTCATGTGCTCATTGGCTACTTATATATCTCCTTTGGAGAAATGTATTTTCAGATCCTTTGCCCATTTTTCCATTGAGTAGTTGTTTTTTTTTTTTTTTTAAGTTGTAAGAGTTCTTTATATATTCTGGATATGAGTCCCTTATCAGATATTTAACTTGCAAATATTGTCTTTCATTCTATGAGTTGTTTCTTCACTCTTATTTGTGTGAAGAAAAAGAAAGGGAGTATTGCCATCTTAACAATATTAAGCCCTCCAGTCTATGAACGTGAGATGTCTTTTCATTTACTTAGATCTTCTTTACTTTTTTTCAACAGTGGTTTGTAGTTTTCAGTATAAGTTCTACCCATCTTTTGTTAAGTTTATTCCTAAACTTTTATGCTACAAAGTTTAATGTCCAATTTATCTAATTTTCCTTTTGTGGCTTCTCCTTTAGGTATCATTTTGAAGAAATTATTGCCTAACCCAAGGCCATAAGGATTTACATTAATGTTTTCTTCTAAGAGTTTTATAGTTTTAGCCTTTATATTTAGGTCTGTGATCCATTTTTAATTTAATTTAATTTTATTTTTATTTTGGCAAGCCTGTATTGGCAACCTGCACTGAGGGATGCATTGATGCAGTCAATATCTGAAAATGAACTATTAAAAAATAAGTGTAAAACAGTGTCTTAGGTTAGGGTCCCTGAGAAATACACTCTAAGATGGAGTTTAGAATATAAGCAATTTGTTGGGGAATGCAATCCAATCAACCCCTGCGGGGACGTGAAGGAAAGCATTGAGCAGTGGAAGGAGTCGAGCTGTTAGTACAAAGTCTTCACAGGAGCTCTGGGGCTGGGATGGCAAAATGAGAATACTCTCACATTGAAGGGGGCCTTTGTATCCTACCCTTTCACAGACTAATCAAGGGATTTGTACTGCCCTGGGAAAAAGAGGTTCTTTCTGGACAAGGGTAATTTCCTTGAGGGATTTGGCTGAGACTCAGTACCTCACTCCTGAAGCAATGAACAGGACATGCACCTCACAATGGTAGTGTTAATTCTCAGTGGAGGAACTGTGTTGGGATACTATGGGGGAAAGAAAAGACAATTAGTATGTGGATATGCCTCTATGTCAGTGAAAACTTTCATAGAAGAGGTGATACTTGGACTGCCTTGCAATATGGAGGTGTATTTATCAGGTAGTATAGAGAAATAGTATTCCACAGATATACATAAGCAAATCCTGGTGCTTTTTATTTATTTTTTTTGAGACAGAGTTTCCCTTGATTGCCCAGGCTGCAGTGTAATGGCGTGTTCTCGACTCACTACAACCTCCACCTCCTGGGCTCAAGCAATTCTTGTGCCTCAGCCTCCCAAGTAGCTGAGATTACAGGCATGCACCACCATGGCCGGCTAATTTTTGTATTTTTAGTAGAGATGGGGTTTTGCTGTGTTGGCCAGGCTGGCCTCAAACTCCTGGCCTCAAGTGATCTGCCTATCTTGGCCTCCTGAAGTGCTGGGATTACAGGCTTGAGCTACTGCACCTGACACAGTGGCTTAGAGTGTACGAGCCAGGAGGAGGATTGAAGAGGAGGATAGTGAGGTGGTGACAAAAGATGAAACTGCAGAAGTAGCAAGGTCTAGATTATGGAGAGGTAAATGGCATGCCCAGAAGTTAGTATTTTATTCTAGCAGCAAGGCAGGCCTTTAAGCAAAGGAAGATCTTGTATGATCCATGTTTTATTTAATTTTTATATGTGGTGTGAGGAGTGGATCCAACTTCATTCTTTTACTTGTGGATATTCAGTTGTCCCAGCACCATTTGTTGAAGAATGTTTTTCCCCTATTGAATTCTCTTGGCACTCTTGTCAAAAATCAATTGATTGTAAATATAAGAGTTTATTTCTAGACTCTCAATTCTACTCCATTAATCTATATGTCTGTCCTTATGCCAGCAGTACTACATTGTCTTGATTACTTTGTAGCTTTGTTGTAAGTTTTGAAATCAGGAAGTATGAGTCATATAACTTTGTTCTTCCTCTTCTTTTCTTTTTTTTTTTTTTTTTTTTTTTTTTTGAGACAGAGTCTTGCTCTGTCACCCAGGCTAGAGTGCAGTGGCGCGATCTCGGCTCACTGCAAACTCTGCCTCCCGGGTTCAAGCAATTCTCCTGCCTCAGCCTCCCAAGTAGACGGGATTACAGGCACCCGCCACCGTGCCTGGCTAATTTTTGTATTTTTTAGTAGAGACAGGGTTTCACCATCTTGCCCAGGCTGGTCTCGAACTCCTGACCTCATGATCCACCTGCCTCGGCCTCCCAAAGTGCTGGGATTACAGGTGTGAGCCACCGCACCCAGCCCAACTTTGTTCTCCTTTTTCAAGATTGGTTTTGGCTATTCTGTGCCATATGAATTTTAAGATCAGCCTGTATTTTGATAAGGTTTTGTTTAATCTGTAGATCAATTTAGGGAGTATTGCCATCTTAACAATATTAAGTCCTCCAGTCTATATTGTGGGATGTCTTTTTCGTTTACTTAGATCTTCGTTACTTTCTTTCAACAGTATTTTGTAGTTTTCAGTATAAGTTCTACACGTCTTTTGTCAAATTTATTCCTAATGTTTTATTTTATTTTGCTGCTATTGTAAATGGGATTGTTTCTTAAATTTTATTTTTCAATAGTTCATTGCAAAACTAGAATTAGAGCTAATTTTTAATATTGACCTTGTATACTGCAAGCTTGCTAAACTTGTTTATTAGCTTTAGTACGGTCTTTTTGTGTGTGTGTGTGGATTCCTTAGACTTTGCTCTATGTAATATTATGTTATCTGCAAATATTATGTAATATCCAGTTTTCTGGATGCCTTTCATTTCTTTTTATTGCATAAGTTCATAACTATAACCTCTAGTAACAATGTGTTGAATAGAAGTGGTAAGAGCAGACATCATTGTCCTGTTAGGGGGAAAATATTCAGTCTTTTATCACTTAGTATAATGTTAGCTCTGGGTCTTTCCTATGTACCCTTTAATCTGGTTGAGGAAGTTTCTTTCTATTCCTAATTTGTTGAGTATTTTTATCATGAGAGAGGGTATTGAATTTTGTCAATATTTTTCCATGTGTATTGAGATATTCATGAATTTTTTTCCTTTATTCATATGATATATTAATTGATTTTCTGATATTAATCCAACCTTGCATTCCTAGGATAAATTTCATTTGGTCATGTTATGCAATCCTTTTTATGTATTACTGGATTCAGTTTGCTAGTATTTTGTTGAATATTTTTATGACTATATTCTTAAGAGACATTGGTCTATAGTTTTCTTGTAATGTCTTTTTCTGGTTTTGGTAACAAGGTAATACTGATGTCGTAGAATGAGTTGGAAAGTATTCCCTCCTCTTGTATTTCTTGGAAGAGTTTGAGATGCATGGATATTAATTGTTCTTTAAATATTTACTAGAATTCATCAGGGAAGCCATCTAAGCCTGGGCTTTTCTTTGTGAGTAATTTTTTTATTACGAATTCAATCACTTGTTTTAGGTCTATACATCTTTTCTACTTCTTCCTGAATCAGTGTTGGAAGTTTTTGTTTTTCTAGGTACTTTCCCATTTCGTCTAAGTTATATAATGTGTATACATACAGTTATTCATTGTATTCCCTTATAATCCTTGATGTATGTTTATGGTTAATAGTAATGTCCTCTCTTTCCTTCTGAATTTTAGTAAATCAAGTCTTTATTTTTGGCTTCATCAGTCTAACTAAAGGTTTGTCAATTTTGTGGATATTTTCAAAGAAAAAAATAGCCTTTTGAACAGGGAAGTAGTAAATTAATCATTTGAAGGCAGCTAGTAGCCCCTATATAATGGCCTCACTGACAGTGTGTTCTTGGCCATATGTTTCTTAACCTCCTGGAACCTCAGTTGCCTCATCTATAAAATGGGGTGATATGGCTTGCCTCATAGATTTGTCTTTAAAATTAGATGAATTAACGTGTAAAATCTCTAGCACAATACCTATTTATGACAGATATTATACCTTTCAGTGAATGCTCATATCTTTTTCTTCCATATTATTGTGCTGACTCTGGTTTTTACTGCATTATTCTTCAGTAGCCAGCTTTAATTTAATAAAGTAAACATTAAAAATGACTTCTCTTTTAAAGTCTGAAAAAATATTTTTGTGCTTTTTCTTCTACCATATAATCAAAATGATACTTATTTTCACTAAAATTTAGGCATACAACCAATTTCAGAATGTAAGCAGGTGAAACAGCGGATTAATATTAATCATAGATGAATGTAAAAGCACAGCTGAGATTGTACATAATAAATTATCATGCTCTGTATTATTTTCGTCTTCTTCTCATCTCAGTAGTAATTTTATTTCCTATTAAATAGCCATAGAGATAATTTCTTTCTTCTTAAAGTAGAGCACCATCTCTCAGATAACTTTAACATTTCTGAGACAATTCTGACCTTTTAATGAACTTTATGATAGTTCAGCAGTGTTATAAATAATGAACCTGAAACTCTAAAAAGTTATCAAAACTTCTTTCAAATTGTGGTATATAATTTATTCAAGTAGAGAAAGGTAACTCTAATCAATTTTTATATGTTATTAAAAGTTTCTACGTGCTATTAGTAGGATTTATATTCTCTCTTTCCTAAGTATCTTTTGTCCTAACTTCCTCCATAGGTATGCACCTTTATTGCTTGCCTGTAACTTGAGGAAATAAGAACATTTCTTCTAGACTGTGAGTCAATGAAAAGTGACTCCCCTATGGAAATAGGAATTGAATGCTACAGTCTCATGTATGAACTCGGTATTTGGCCTAGATATTTTCCCTTTCTCTGAAATGAGGAAGATGTTATGGCACCTCACTTCACATTTGCCTGACCAGCTGTTGTAAAATGTATCTTCATGAACCCTATTTACTGGCTTCACTCTATGGATTACCTGTAGAGCAAGAATAATTGAATTGACAAATAGGGTTATGATTAGGCTATGATAGAACCTCTCTAGCCCAGCCTAACACAAGTAGATCACAAAACACCTTTATTCTAACACTGATGGTAGGAATGTCAGGGATGTCAGTAGAGTTCCCAGGGGTAACTTTCATCTCAATAGGTCTCCAACTCCAACCAGAAGACAGGTTTTGCCATGGAAAACAGAGAGTGAAAACTCATGAATGAATGAGAAAAATTCATTCTCACGAGACCTGCCTTAGCTAGCTAACACACATCATTAGCAATGCGATCTTAACGGAATTGTTAAACATCTCCAAGCTTCAATTTCCATGAATGTGGGTGGTGATAACAGGATTGCTGAGAAATTTTAATAAGATAATTAATGTAAAGTACTTAACACAGTGCCCAGTTCATTGTAAGGGATTTTCATCAAGTTTTGTCAAAATAATTTCTCTCCTATGACCCACTTGGGTGTTGTAACAGGTCCGTTAAAGCTTTCTTTTACTATATCTGAAATTTTTGTCCTATATTCTTTAGATCAGTGCTTTTATTGTTGATGGTTTGGGTTTGTGTCCCTACCCAAATCATGCTGAATTGTAAGCCCCAATGTTGGAGGAGGGACCTGGTGGCAGGTGATTGGATTATGGGGGCAGATTTCCCCTTGTTTTTCTCAAGAGGGTGAGTTCTCAGGAGATTTGGTTGTTTAAAGGTGTGTAGCATCTCCGTCCTTGTCTCTCTTCCTCCTGTTCTGGCCATGTAAGATGTGTCTGTTCCCCCTTGCCTTCGCCATGATTGAAAGTTTCCTGAGGCCTCTCCAGCCATGCTTCCTGTGCAGCCTGTGGAACTGTGAGCCAATTAAACCTTTTTTTCTTTATAAATTACCCAGTCTCAGGTATTTGTAGCAGTGCGATAACAGACTAATACAACTATTTAAGATAGCTTTTATGGGTCCTCTTACTTTTACCTCTATGCCCCAGTTTTTTTCATTCCTTTCTTTTATGAGTGATTTTCAGGCTTTTTATCATTTTGGAAACCCTACTTGGATCCTATTCTCAGTTATTTATTTCTTTTAACATGTAGCACACAGAACTGGACCCCATACTTTAGAGATTATTTGTCCAGCCTAGCCTTCCTTTAATTCAGCTATTAGACTTTAATCAGTGTAGACTAAGATTACTGTAGAATTTTCTTTTCAGTGGCTATTTTATGACCTTGTGGCCAGATCAAAAGAACCATTTTTGAGATAAGAGACATATCTGAAATCATAGTTCTGAACACTGATTCAAGAATTGTTTTCTTCAGCTCTGAATATTTACATGCTGGTTTCATCAGTAATCTATTTGCTTAGAGACTGATTTACTGGAAAAATGAAAACAGCATTTGTAATTATATATTAGACATTTTATTCTTATACCTATGTATCTAGATTTGATTGGTTAATTTATAAGCACCAACATTTTCCACACTTGTTCAAATTTTATTTAGGTGGACTAGCTTATAGACCATTGACTTCAAATGGAATCGCGAAGCTAATCTTTATCTGAAGTTTAGGTGATGAAAGGCTTTCTTTGCCAAGCAAAACTAATGACACTCCCGAGTTAAATGGAAATGGCCTAACATGGAAACCAAGAGTGTGTTGCCTCCTCAGCACTGCTTTCTTTCTCTGCCCTCTGGGAGGAGGGGAGAGGGTTTATGGGGAAAGGCTGCAGGAGTCAGAGCAGCCAACCTATGGCTGACCTGAATGATATTGTTAAAGGTAAAATAAATTGCAGAAGAAAGAGAGAATCAGTTTTTATTGGAATTTAGACACCATTACTTTTGCTTGGATGATTCAGAACACACTTTTAAAGGAGAAATGTAGAAGAATAAGAGGGAAGCACTAAGGATTGAGCCTCTTTTTTACCACACTTTAGATAATGTCAGAATTATTTTGTTACATTGCTTTAAGATGTGAATGCTTACTCACTCTAGTATATAGGACCATTATTTGCAAATATTTAAGGTTTTTTTTGTTTTGTTTTGTTTTGTTTTGTTTTGCTTCTGGAAAACCTCAGCTCCCTAGACTGCATTCTCTGTATCTCAATTTCCTTATTTGTAAAATGAGGACAATAAGACTACATAGAGTACTCCCTAACTTCCCAGTTACCCCATAAGGTAAGTCTTTTGTCTCTAAACTACTCTTAGGACCTCATATACTGATTTGTGTAAATTGTGGTTACTTGTGTATGTATGTTTTGTTCCCTACTAGATTATAATCTCTTTGAGGTCAGAGGCTAGCTGAGTTTTCATCTTTTTTGACCTTCATAGTTCCTTGGGTTAAAAACTTCAGTGAAATCACAAGAAAGTAATCAGAAATATAATTGGGCAGGTGGAACAAATTTGTTAAATCTGTGGGAAAACAATAACTGGTTCTTAAATAATAAATCAGCCTCAGGTTCGCTGTTCCGTAATCAGGGTGGGAACAAGGGAGAGGGGAAAGTATATGTTTCTGAAGATATCTGAGAACAGAAGCCCTGCCTTTAATATGGTTGATTTCATTGGATAATGGAGGAATCTCTTCCTAGTTATGTCCAGAAAAATTGGGAAGCTTGTCATTAGCTGTACTGTGATGCAGATGTGACTTCAAAGAATCAGTTCACTTCATCTTGTTATGTTGTGGCAGAAAGCAGTATTTCAGACTATCACAAAGCAAGGAATTTGGGTATAAGATTAAAGTCTACTATGTTCTGCATGGACAGGCATAATTTCTATTAAGTATTGATCCTTAAGGCAAAGCTAAACAGTTATAATTAGCATAGGATTTTTATTCGAAAATATTGATTTTCTACCCTCTTTCTCTAAAGCAGAGACTAAAAGTGTCATAGAATCTCTGGGTTAAAATGGAGATAGAAGTCATCCAACTCAAGATCCCATCTCCTTTGTCAATCACTTCTGCAATATCTCCATCAAGTTCTCACCATCCTAGGCTTGAAATGTGTCAGCAATGGAGAACTTGTCCTCATGGGAGATAGCTAATGTCATTTGTAGGCTGATCTAGTTGTTACAAAAGTCTTCCTTATTTAATACCACAATAATAAACTCTGCCATACCATAGTTATTCAGATGGGAGAAAGATCCCCACATCCCCCTGACTAGTCTCCAACGCCCCAACTCCAAACTAAACATACTTTCAACTGTTCCTTTGTTATTTTGTTGCACTTTCCACACTGTATATTGTAGTCATAGTTTGTAGCTGTATTTTTACACATCCTCTGAATTGTGAGCTCCTTGAGGACACAAACCACATCTTATATTTGAATGCATCTGGTATATAATGCCTTTGAGTGAGAAAAACATAGCATTAAATCTCTGCATTATCTAGGCTACTCTTGTTTGGATGTTCTCTGAGTTATCCTTTATTAAACATATATTTACTGAATACCTTTCTGTCAGTCAGATACTGTGCCAATATTTAGGAATACAATAGTGAAAGAGAAAGATATAGTTTCTGACTTTGTGAAACTTAAAATGTGTGAGATACAAGGAAATGGGCAGTACAAAACATGGTGATAGGCTGCACTAAAGGAAGGATATAGTGCATGGTTTCCAACCAAGGCTTTTGGGATCAAAGAAGGCTTCCCCCCGCCCCCATTTTCTTGTTAAAATGGGGAAAATATTTTAGATGTGGTCTGACCAGCCCTGATGATCACAGTTTTGATCTGAGTATTTCTGGATATATATGTTATTGTAGGTTAAGGTAATATTTGCCTTTATAATGCTACTACATTATTGTTCATTCATTCAATAAATATTTATTGAGTACCTATCATCTCTTTAAATCTTTAGGCAAATTAAAGTTAAAGATTATACTTTCAGGGATCATTTCTACAGTTTATTACTGGAGAAGTTTCTTTGAATGTATAGAGCACTAAAAAACATATTATCTCCCGAGTGTAAAGCTGCCTCTTGGTGTTGGTTTACTTCAATTGCCATTTGCCATTAATGATTGTTCTTCTTTTCTTTTGGGAGAGTAAGAGACAGAGGACACAGTCTGGGTGGGGAAAAATATTAAGTTTAGCAGTCTAATTGAGCAAAGAACTATTCATGAATTGAGCAACCCTCAAAACGAGAACAAAGGGAGGGGAGAGAAGGAGAAGATGACAGGGTTGGCAATCACTACTCTGCTTTCTCTGTTTAACCACCATGACTATGATAGCTCTTCCTCACACAGGCCAAAATCAATCTGATCTCCAGAGAATAGTTTAGGTGAGTTAAGTATGGACATAATGACATACTATACTGGAAAATACTTTATAAATTAAGTGCTATGTATATACTATAATTATAATAATAATATTTCCACCTAATTCCTCCCAGTAAAACTTCATTCTCTTCCATGTCACCCAGCTCTCTGACAGAGTACCTCTGATCATACCCTTCTACCATATCACATCTTCTCACTTCCCCATTGTAAATAAGCTTCATGAAGATACAATCCAATTGATTCAGTTAACTTTGCCAGTTTCAGTTTTTAGATGCCATTTGTCCTTTCAGTCTTTCCGGAAGACTGAGGGTGATAAAGACAATGATAATGCCATTGTGTTCATGACACCTTATTCAATTGCTTTATAATTTGTCCAGTAAAATAGTACTTCTATTGCTGGAGATTTCTCCAGGAGTGCTCCATAAAGGAAATACATGTTTTAATAACCTTTTAGCTACTGTTATAGTATTGGCCTTCCTACATGGAAAGCTCCTATCCAATCAGAGAATATAGACTATTATGAGAACATACTCATATCCCATTTAAGATGGCAAATGAATGAAATTCCTCTGTAAATGTTCAAATGGCCCATCAGAAAATAGAAGTGTACCACCTGAAGTTTTTATTGTCTTCCAAGGATTACGGGTTTGACAAAGCAAACATTGGTTATAAACCATTTTGGCAATTTTAAAATAATCCCCACACTAATATTTTTTCATAATTGGCATAATTTTTTTATACTCCATGATGAGTTAGGGAGTACAGAACTTTTAATAATGAAGGCTTTAAAGACTTGAGAAAGACCAGGTGGCCATCTGTGCCCTCCATGAGTCCATGCTTAATACTGAATTTATATTCTTTTAAATATCAGATTTGTTTCTCTAATTCAGGTGTAGCACTGTTTATTAAATAGGGTAAAATAGGTATTCTGACCTCAATCAGTCTTACAGAGTTCTTTTAAATTGCGTATCTTAACAATTTCAGTACTGGCTAACTTGGTGTGAAAATCTGCGAAACCTTTTCCTTAGTATTTAATAATTCTTGTTCTGCGTTTGGGTTAGCAGTTTTATAAAACTAGTTTCTTCATTAGAGATCTGGAAATTCTCACCTACTCTAATGGTATGATATTAAAGTTATCAGAAATCTGTACTTGTCAGAGTCCTTTCCATGAATCTCCTTGAAGACAAAACACTTTAGGTTTATAGTTGCTCAGGAAAGTACCAGAGTAAACAACCATCTGTGAATAACAAGGCTTAAAATGGCCATGGATAAAGGCCTGTTGAGAGTTCACTACAATGTTGATGCAATTGACAAGGAAATTCAGTTATTTTTGCTGCATACAACATTTTAAGATAACTAGATTTATGACATCATTATACCAGGACTACTAGTTTTCTATGAATTTTATATAATTTCTGAAACACATATTAATAACACATCCATAAAAATATAACTCAAAGGGTTAGCTTTACTTATTATTTGACAACACTTTGCATATAATTTAATATATCAAGTAAGCCCAGTTAGTTTATATTTATCTTTTCATAAAGAGAGGTGTCCTTTTGAGATGTTCCAAGGGCCTATCTGGAAAATCCCAAAGTTAGTTCAAAGTCAAGAAAGAGACTTAAATTAGAATTTGATTTTGTGAAGTTTGTAAAAAATATCAAAGGTTTCAGCCTGGCATGGTGGCTCATGCCTCTAATCAAAGCACTTTGGGAGGCCAAGGCAGGTGGACTGCTTGAACTCATGAGTTTGAGACCAGCCTGGGCAACATGGCAAAACCCTATCTCTACTAAAAATATAAAAATTAGCCAAGTATGGCGGTGTGCCCCTGTAGTCCCAGCTACTTGGCAGGTTGAGGCAGGAGAATCGCTTGAACTTGGGAGGCAGAGGTAGCAGTGAGTTGAGATCGCACCACTGTAGAGAAAGAAAAAGAAAAAGGAAAGGAAGAAGGAAGGAAGATAAAGAAAGAAAAAAATATATATGGTTTGAAACACTTGATCAAAATACGATGATAAGTGACTGTGAAATAACAGTAATCATTTAAATAGAGTGATAGTTAAAAGACTTTAAAAGGCAAATATAGAAACATGGTTGTAGAAAAATCCTTAGCTCTTTTAGAGGACTCAGTTTTCCTTCTTTCTTTTTTTTTTTTATGGAGTCTAGCACTATAGCCTGGGCTGGAGTGCAGTGGCACGATCTTGGCTCACTGCAACCTCCACCTCCCAGGTTCAAGCGATTCTCTTGACTCAGCCTCCTGAGTAGCTGGGATTACAAGTGCCCGCCACCACGCCCAGCTAATTTTTAGTAGAGACAGGGTTTCACTATGTTGGCCAGGCTGGTCTCAAACACCTGACCTTGTGATCCACCTGCCTCCTGCCTCGGCCTCCCAAAGTGCTGGGATTACAGGCATAAGCAATTGCGCCCAGCCTCAGTTTTCTTAAATAATCAAAAACCCAATATAGAGCATGAAGCACAAGGAATCATCTTGATAAAGCATAGAAACTTTGTTCCTAGGCCAGTTACCTACTAAAAAGGTAAAGAAAAAACTTTCAAAATTTCCTATTAAGAGCAGATCAAAGGCCAGGTGCAGTGGCTCATACCTGTAATCTCAGCACTTTGGGAGGCCAGCACTTTGGGAGGCCGAGGTGGGTGGATCACCTGAGGTCAGGAGTTTGAGACCAGCCTGACCAACATAGTGAAACCCCATCTCTACTAAAAATAGTAAATTAGCTGGACGTGGTGGCACATGCCTGTAATCCCAGCTATGTGGGAGGCTGAGGCAGGAGAAATGCTTGAACCCGGGAGGCAGAGGTTGCAGTGAGCTAAGATCGCACCATTGCACTCCAGCCCGGGCAATAAGAGTGAAACCCCGTCTCAAAAAAAAAAAAAAAAAAAGAAACAGATCAATATTCCAAGAAAGCCTTATTGTTTCAACACAAGGTACCAAATTCTAGTTTTGCATCAGTGTACATTCAGTAGTAAGGCTCAATTTTTAGAAAAACTTGTGAATAATTCCCTTCTAATCTTAGCTTGATCACACATAAAATTACTTTCATAAGATTCATCTTCCACAAGCCTTCTATACTCTTTTTATGTTTCTTATTTTTCCTATACCTTTTGGTTTCTCATTTTGGAACAATCAATCATTCTACTTTAGAATAAAAATTACCCTCTTTTTTTTTTCTTCCATACCTCATAGCTTCACTTACTAAAAACATGTCTTACATTACTCACATACAATAGTTGTTTTCCTTTTATTTCTATTTTAAATTACCATAAATTGATTAGGATTTTCACCTCTTAGTAATCTTAATTTCTAGTGAAAACCCAGGAAGTAAAACCATTTAAAACCCTCTGTTATATACAAACATTTTATGAATATGCATTTCATAATTTCTAGAATATGTGCTTCCTCGTAGAATAATTTTTTCATGTTTACTAACAGACCCAAATAGCATACCTATACTGTTTGAAAGCAAGATGCCAAAATATGTATACTTTAAACTTATGTTTTGTAATTAATAGTTTGGTATTTTTAACTTACTTAGAAATGACCTAGACATTTCATGAATATGGATTACAGTAATTCCTCCTTTACTTCAGTTTCAGTTATCTGTGGTCAATTGCAGTTCAGAAATAGGTGAGTACAATACAATGAGATATTTTGAGAGAGGGAGAGTGAAAGGTTCTTACATTGGTTCGAACCCCAAGAGCACACACAACACGAGTCAGTGTGGACCAACACGCTGTTTAAATGAGCGCCTGGGTGCAGGCGGGCTGAGGCCTAACATGGCGTCAGCACCAAATGGGGACGGGGCAGGGATTTTATAGTCTCCTGTAAACAGGAAGTGTCTCAGTCTGATGTAACTGCTACACGGTACCCTGACGGCCTCTCAGTCTTCAGGGGGTATGTGTCTTCTGGCCATCTGTCTTCCTGCTTCTGCTATCTTGCTGAGGCATGCTGTTGGTGCAAGTGATCTTGCGTCTTGGGACTGGGCCTGAGGAGGGAGGAGTTATTCATTCCCTTAAGATTTCAGGCCCTGGGGAGAATCTTTCAGAGAGAAAGACCACATCTATATTACTTTTATTGTAATATGTTATTGTAATTTTGGTATTTTATTATTAGTTGTTGTTAATCTCTTCCTGTGTCCAATTTATAAGCTAAATCTTATCATAGGTATGTATGTATAGATAACAATATAGTATATATAGAGTTTGGTACTATCTTTGGTTTCAGGCGTTGATGAAAAGAGTTGAACTCTGGAAAACATTTTAAGAGATTTATTCTGAGCCAAATATGAATGACCAATGGCCTGTGACACAGCCCCAGTAAATCCTGAGAACATGTGCTACAGCTTGGTTTTACACATGTTAGGGAGACATAAGACAACAATCAGTTCATGTAATGTGTCCATTGATTTGGTGTGGAAAGGCAGGGCAACTGTATGCTGGGGCTTCCAGGTCATAGGCAGATTCAAAGATTTTCTGATTGGTAATTGGTTGAAACAGTTATTATCTAGAGACCTGGAATCAATAGAAAGAATGTCTGGGTTAAGATAAGAGGTTGTGGAGACCCGATCATGCAGACAAAGCCTCCAGGTAGCAGAAGTAACAGGCTTCAGAGAGAATAAATTGTAAATATTTCTTATCAGACCTAAAGGGTCTGTTCTATTAGTTTTAAGGTCTCTGTTTTGATGTTAATGCCAGTCAGCTGTGCCTGAATTTCAAAAGAGAGAAGGGTATAATGAAGAATGTTCCATTATCACCTGAACTAGTTTTCAGGTTAACTTTGGAATGCCCTTGCCCGTAGGCGAGGAGTAGGGGGAGTGGGTGGGAGGGTCCATCAGTGCATCCACTGGATGTCTTGGAATTTATCTCCCAAGTATAAGGTGGGGACTAAAGTACTTAATATAACATAGAATGATTTTAAGATTTTAAGTTACTGAAAAAGATTTTTGAAATTTTGACAAGTTTACTTAAACTTGTATCCCATTTACATTCACTTAATTTACTTATTCTTGACAATTCTTGAATTGCTCATTAAACAAAACTGGCCATTGTAGGAGTTCAGGAAATAACACCCTAAAATATGTATATTGGTATACATATTTTTGTTATGTTGATGACTTTGAGCTGAAGCACTTGAAAAACAGCAAAATAGGCCAGGCGCGTTGACTCACGCCTGTAATCCCAGCACTTTGGGAGGCTGAGGTGGGCTGATCACCTGAGGCCAGGAGTTCAAGACCAGCCTGGCCAACATGGTGAAACCCCATCTCTACTAAAAAAAAAAATACAAAATTAGCCGGATGCCATGGTGGGCACCTGTAATCCAAGCTACTCAGGAGGCTGTGAGGCAGGAGGATAGCTTGAACCCGGGAGGCAGAGGTTGCAGTGATCTGAGATCACTGATTTATTTTATGCGACCACCGGAGCAGGCGCCAGAGATGAGGCAAGTAGGCAAGGTAAAAAAAACTTTATTAGCTAGCCAATGTGAAGGAGGAAAGGGCGAGGTTCACCAGTCTCCAGCGGTGGAGGCCGAGGAAGTCGCTCCGGCATTCTCGGGTGAGGTTCCTAGGTCCGCATATGAGGAGGGGCCGAGGAAGTTCCCAGCGGACGTCTGCCGGGAGTGGTTTTATTATGTCTAGGGCCTGGGAGTGGGAGAGCAGTAGGCAGGACACGGGCCTGTCGGGGGGCATTCCGTAGGCCCGGCTAGGTAGGTTTTGGTCTCCTCGTTCGGACGTCACATTGCACCTGTGCAGTTGGTCTGCATTTTTCCTGGGCACGGGCTGCATTTTCCCGCGCACGGGTAAGTTGGTGATGAAGAACCCGGAAATGCGCCATCTTAGTTGTCTTTGTCCTCTCCCCCCATCCAGACAGTTCAACCTTTTATTGATTATAGTGATTGGGGGCGTCATTATCTGTCTAACTGCTTCCTGCTGTCAGAGGGCGTCGTCATGAGGGTCTGTGGTTGGTATCTGGACGTAGGGATGTAGGAGCATCTGGTTGAAGGCGACACAGGTGATCTCTTGAACTTTGGCTCGGAGAAATTTGATTAAAATGGGGGCAAAGCATACGATAAGACAGAGGATTAATATAGGAATGAGGAATGGGAGCATTTGTTGTATTACTGGTAATAACCATATAGGTGGACCAGGGGTTAAGAGAGTGTTGTAGTTTTTGAGTTCTGTTTTAATCCTGTTTAGAGTTTGGATATTGGTGTCAACTAGACCTGACTCGTTTATGTAATAGCAGCGTTCTTCTCCTAAGAAAAGACATGTTCCTCCTTTTTCCGCTGTAAGAAGATCTAATGCTCTCCTGTTCTGTGCAGCCACCTGGGCTACTGAAGTGATTTGGCGCTGTAGAGAGGCTAGACTTTCAGCCGAAGCCTCTATGGCTTCTTGAATTTGTGCGGTTAGGGATCGAGTAGACTGTACGGAGTGGGTGAGTGCCCCAGTTCCGAGCCCTGACACCACTAAGGAGGAGGCTAGAGAAATTCTGATTACTAAGGGAAGGAAGACGGCCCGTTTTTGGAGATTATTAGGAGGAGAGTTAAATGGTAAAATGAGTTCAGCCACTTCTGCTTTGCTATATAGGGTTAAGGTAGGTACTAGGGACACTGGGACACAGAGAGATTGGCTGGTGGATGTGTGATTAAGGACCTTGAAGAAGGTTTTATTACACCAGAAATAACCTCCAACGGGGGCTGTCTGGGTCTTATTGGGCGATTGGGTGTAATCACACCAGGAGGAGTTTGGGGCAGAGTAGCAGAAAGGAAGGATTGGATTTTCTGGGTTTTGGTATAGTGGGACTTGGAGTAAGAACCATTTTTGGGAGGTGCTTGTAGAGTCAGTTGTAGCCTTGAAAGCAGTAGGTAAGGGGACTGCCACTAAGGGGGCTTCTTTAAGGGCTGCACAGAGGAAACAGTGGGAGAGATGTGTTATGTTAGCTGCCCGTGTTAAGTTTAACCCTTGACGGACAAGCTTTAACCATGAGAAGGGGTCTTTGTTGGAGGAGTGTAGTTGATCTTGTAGGGCCTGTTCTTGTGATTGTATGGCTAAGGTTAAATTTTGTAGGTTTTTTATGTTTTTAGGGAGGGAGTTTTCCTGTTGGACTAGTGTCCTTTTTATTAAGAGGGTGGCAGCTGGATATGAACCTGAAACAGAATCAGCGTAGAGTCCTCCTTTTACCCCGTCCGCCCATCGGGGGTCCCACGGGTCTTGGATATTTAGTTGATATTGTTAGGTTCCAAATTGTTCGTGCTCGATGAAGAAGTGGTTTTTCTCTTTGGATGCATAGTGGATTTTACAATATTGATACGGGCATCCTAGGTTTGTTTGTTGCCAGTAGTTTTTACAATTGTATTCTGTTTGGTCATATAGAAAGCAGAGAGACGGTATAGGCCATCTATGTTTGCGAGAAGTGAGGGTGAAATTTATGGTGAGGAGGGACTGACAGCCTTGGGGTGAGCAGTCTGCAGTACCTTGTAGCTGTGAATGTTGTTTGTTGTTGGTGGTCCATGTTTCAACTATAGAGAATCTCCATATGAAAGTAGGCTTAGTAATGGACGGTGAAGTGTATGAGAAGAGTAGTAATGTAAGAGTAATGGAAGTGTAACGTAGGACTTCATTTTCAGTGTAATTGTAGAACGCACCTTGCCACTGGAGGTGTTCTATAAAGGTGGTTAAGGGAGTTTGGTGAGTTTGAGGCGGGTAGGGGCGAGTCTAGTAGATTTCCACTGGTCGTCCTCTGTGGGGGCTTTTTTAAATTGTGATATGTGGACCCAGTGTGTGTGACCTAACAGCTTGGCTGCTGTGTGTGTGGACAGGAGGACAGTATACAGGCCTTTCCACCTGGGCTGGAGATCTTTGGCTTGGATGTCTTTTAAGTATACTTGGTCCCCTGGGCTGAGAGAGGTATGTGGGCTATAGGTATCTGTTGGAGGGGGGTGTGCTAGTTCTGCATGTTGCCTTAGGAGTTGTCTTAAGAGGGTGAGGTATGGAAGATAGTTTGCCAGCGGAGAGGAAAGGGTAGGGAGCTGCTGGAGGGTGAGAGGCCGGCCGTAGACTAGTTCAAACGGACTGAGGCCTGTCGGACTCTGTGGGGCAGCTCGCAGCTGGGTTAGGGCCAGGGGAAGGAGAGTTACCCATGATTGTCGAGTCTCGAGTGAGAGTTTGGTGAGTTGTTGCTTGATGAGCCCGTTGGCCTTCTCTACTTTACCGGAGGACTGAGGTCTATAAGGGATGTGGAGTTTCCAGGTAATGTGTAGGAGGGTCGCCACCTGTTGGACTACTTTGGAGATGAAAGCTGGGCCGTTGTCAGACTGAAGAGTGAGTGGGAGGCAAAACCTAGGAATAATGTGTTCAGTGAGTATGGAGGCAACTATATTGGCAGTTTCTCCTGTGGTAGGATAGGCTTCTATCCATCCTGAAAAGGAATCAACAAGGGTTAAGAGATATTTGAATTTTTTGTGTTTTGGCATGTGGGTAAAGTCAATCTGCCAATCTTCGCCTGGTTGGTGTCCTCTGAGTTGGTGACTTGGATGGGGGTTGCATAGTCCTCCTTGAGGGTTTGACCTGAGGCATGTGGAACACTGTTGATTGATTATAGTTAGGTATTTCATGAGTGTGGGGCAGTGAATGAGAGGGCTTAGGAGATTATGTAGGGCCTTAGGTCCTATGTGTAAGGAGTTATGTATGTCCTTTAAGATGGTGTAAAGTTGTAAGTGACTAGGTGGTTGGGCCTCTAAAAGTTCTGGACAGGAGTGTTCAGTATGGTGTTGTTTGAGAGGGTTGGGGAGTAAGGTTGCTGGATTTAGAGAGGAGCAGACTCCTAGGGCAATGGTAGAGTCTTCTGTGAACAAGAGGTGGAAAAGTTGGAGCCTAGACGGGGTTAGGTGGCTAATACTTTTGTGGGCAATAAGGTCTTGAAGGCGGTGAGTAGAGAAGACTGTTAGATTACAGCCTCTAATGAGTTTCTTTGCTTCCTGGGTTAGACAGGCTGCTGCTGCTAGGGCCTGAAGGCAGGGCTTCCACCCTTGTACAGTGGGATCTAATTGTTTGGATAGATATGCCACAGGACGGTATGTGGTACCTACAGGTTGGGCTAAAAGGCCAATAGCAACTTTTTGTCTTTCATCTGTGAAAAGTTGGAAGGGGCGTTGGAAGTCTGGGAGTGAGAGAGTAGGATGTGAGAGAAGGCAGTTTTTTAGGTGAGTGAAATGTTTATAGATTAACTTTGGATTAGACAAAGGTCCTTGGGGAGTCTCCTTGACAGCTGCATATAGAGGTTTAGCCAAGATTCCGAAATTAGGAATCCAGTGTCTGAAAAACCCCACTAGGCCTAGGAAGGATTGGATTTCTTTAGCGTCTTGGGGAGGAGAAAGATTTTGTATTAGAGTTAAACGGTCCGTGGTGAGGGAGCGTGTTGTGGGAGTGATTTCAATGCCTAAATATATGACACATTGTTGTGAGAGTTGAGCTCTGTGTTTGGATACTTGGTAACCTCTGGATCCTAGATGATTAAGGAGGATTGCAGTGTCTAAAAGAGAGTCCTGTCTCGTGGGACTACAGAGTAAAAGGTCATCTACATATTGGAGAATTTTACTATTTGTAAGAGGACAGGAGGCCAAGTCTTTTGCAAGGGCTTGCCCAAAGAAATGGGGGCTATCTCGGAACCCTTGGGGAAACACTGTCCATGTCAGTTGGGTGGAGGCATGGGTGTCTGGGTCTTCCCATGTAAAGGCAAAGAGAAACTGACAATCGGGGTGTAAGGGAGTAGAGAAAAATGCATCTTTTAGATCTAGCACAGTAAAGTGTGTTGTGTTAGATGGGATAAGAGAGAGAAGGGTATAGGGATTGGGAACTACTGGATGGGTGGGGTAAACAGCCTCATTGATAAGATGAAGATCTTGCACTAACCAAAAAGTCCCATCTGCCTTCTTTACAGGTAGAATTGGGGTGTTACAGGGAGAATGAGTGGGGATGAGTATGTGTTGGCTGAGTAACCTAGTAATGATTGGTTTCAGTCCTCGTAAGTGTTGTGGAGAGAGAGAGAACTGTGGGCGGGTTGGAAACTGAGATGGGTTTTTAAGTTTTATGAGTATTGGTGGATGATGGTCCGCCACGACAGGAGTGGAGGTGTCCCACACTTGGGGGTCTATAGGAATGGGGAAATTAGGGAAAGGGTTAGTAGGGTTGTTGGAGTCATTTGAGTTAGTTAATACTAGAAGTAGATGGCAGGTGGGGTGGGGGTAGCTAGTAGGAAGGGAGATACAGGCTTTCAGTTGACTTAGGATATCTCGGCCTAGTGGAGGAGTGGGGCATGAGGAGATGATGAGGAACGAGTGCGCAAAATAGTTGTTGGCCAGGCAGCAATTAAGAGGCGATGTTTTTCGAGGGCTGGACGGGGAGCCATCAACTCCTACAACAAAGATATTGGAGGGGAGGCTAGGCCCTTTGAAAGACGGCAAAACAGAGTAGGTAGCCCCGGTGTCAATTAAAAAATTAATTGTCTTACCTGCTACCAGGAGAGTTACCCGTGGCTCGGCGAGGGTGATAGGGGTCCCCGAGTCCCGGCACCTTCAGTCGTCGTCCAGGTGTAAGAGCTGGAAGGAGCTCCCAGGGTCCTGAGAAGGGACATCACGTTGAGGTGCCATGCCTGTTTTCAGGGTGGGGCAATCTGACTTCCAGTGCCCTTCTTCTTGGCACGCTGGACAGGGAGTTGTTGGTGGACGAGGTCTAGGGCACTTGTTAGCCCAGTGTCCAGCAACTCCACACTTGTAGCATGGCTGTGTTGGACTAGACGGTTGGGGATTCTGGGGACATTTATCAGCCCAGTGCCCAGGGGTTCCACATTTATAGCAGGCCCCTTTTGCTGACTTTGGACCTCTGGGTGCTTTGCTCTCCGGTTTTGGGTTAAGACTAGGCTGCAGAGCAGCAACTAAGGCTTGGGTTTGGAGCTGTACTTTCTGTTTTAGGCGGGCCTGTCGTTGGGCCTCAGCCGTCTCCTCCCTAGAGTTAAAGACCTTGAAGGCCGACTTGACTAGGTCTTGGATAGGGGTTTGAGGTCCATCCTCTGCCTTTTGGAGTTTTTTCCAAATATCTGAGGCCGATTGTGAAATAAAATATGGTGCTAGGATAGTGGCCCCAGCTGGGGAAACTGGGTCTAACCAGGTGTATTGAGTTAAAGCCTCAGTCAGCCTGTTTAAGAATGTGGCCGGATTTTCATCTGGACCTTGAATAATTTCTTTTAGTTTGTTAAAATTAACTACCTTATTTGAGACTGCCTGCATGCCAGCCAGAAGACATTGAGTCATTATGTCTCGTCTTCGGCGACCCGGCTGGCCTACTTGATAGTCCCATTCTGGGTCCACAGATGGGACTGCCTGTTCCCCTACTGGGATAGCAGCATCTGTTAAATGCAGCTGATGGGTGTGCTGCCTGGCGGCCACTAGGATGCACTCTCACTCCTCTGGGTTTAGAGTAGAGGTAAGAATAACATGAAGGTCATGCCAGGTTAGATCGTAGGCCTGGCAAAGGTACCTAAATTCTTTGGTATAGACTGTAGGATCGGCAGAAAAATCTCCTAAACGTTTTTCAATTTTTGAAAGGTCTGCTAGTGAGAAGGGAACATGAACTCTAACCACACCTTCTGCTTCTGCCACCTCACGCAAGGGCGCTAAAACTGCAGGGGGGTTGGATAGGGTGGGAGTAAGGGCGGGGGCGGTTAGGCAATCTTTAGAGCGGGTATGGGAGGATATAGGTGAACTAAGGTGGCTAGGCGGAAGTGCCGAGGGGATGGAGGGAGGGGCAGCCTCAACAATGGTAGGCGGGACTGAGGTGGAGGGCGGAACTACAGCGGAAGCGGGAGGGGAAGGTGGAGCAGAAGCGGGAGGGGGAGGTGGAGTATACAGCGGGAGTGGAAGGGAGGGAGGGGAAGCTGACGCCGGGGGCCTAGAGTAGGAATTTGTGAGGTCTTTGGGCGAGTCAGACAGGAAGGATGACTCTTCCTTTTCTGGCTTTGCTAGATCCGCACCTTTAGCCAACATGACTTGGGCCAAGGAACACTGGCTACACAAGTCTGGTCGAGAACGCAAATCCCAAAACCCTTGTATATAATTTATTTCAGACCACTTGCCTAAGCGCCGGCAGAAATTACCGAGGTTGATTAAAATGTTACTGTCTAGGGTGCCTTCGGGCGGCCATTGAGACTGGTTGTCTAATTTATATTGTGGCCACGCCACAGTGGAGAGGAAAATCAGTTGCTTTCGCTTAAGATCCTGCTCTAATTGTGAAGTTTTGAGATTAGTTAGAAGACACCCTAAAGGGGTGTCTCTAGGTATTTTGGATTGGGGATTTCCCATTGCCTTTCTCTCGTGGTAAGCAGAAACCAGGCTCTATCTGGCTACAAAGCATCCTTTGGAGCCACTAGAGACCGGATGGCTCCTGGAGCCGGAATGGAGATTACCTCCAGGTGGATGTCTCCGTCCTGGACGGTTCTCATGCGGACTGGAATGGAGTTCCTTTAGGCAGAACCTTTGGGAACTCTTCTGTGGGTCACCTGGTGACCAAAAAGCCTTGGGCCTGCGCAGGACTTCTGGCCAAGGAGTATGAGAGGGAGGCAAGAGGTACTCACCCCTAGGAGGTTTGGAGGTGTGGAAAGTAGCATCTGGGTCCTGGTCTGTCTGCAGCATGGAAGGAGGAGGAGGCTCCCCGGGCCTCGGGGGCCCTGAGGAGGGGTCTCCTCCCGGGTTTGGGCACCACCTGATTTGTTTTATGTGACCACCGGAGCAGGCGCCAGAGATGAGGCAAGTAGGCAAGGTAAAAAAAGCTTTATTAGTTAGCCAATGTGAAGGAGGAAAGGGTGAGGTTCACCTGTCTCCGGCAGTGGAGGGCGAGGTTCACTGGTCTCTGGCGGTGGAGGTCGAGGAAGTCACTCCAGCATTCTCGGGCGAGGTTCCTAGGTCCGCATATGAGGAGGGGCCGAGGAAGTTTGCCCCGGACGTCTACCAGGAGCGGTTTTTTATGTCTAGGGCCTGGGAGTGGGAGGGCAGTAGGCGGGACACGGGCCTGTCGGGGGGCATTCCCTAGGCGCAGCTAGGTAGGTTTCAGTCTCCTCGTTCGGAGGTCACGTTGTGCCTGCACAGTTGGTCTGCATTTTTCCTGGGCGTGGGCTGCATTTTCCCACTCGCGGGTAAGTTGGTGATGAAGAACCTGGAAATGCGCCATCTTAGTCGTCTTTGTCCTCTCCCCCCGTCCAATCACACCATTGCACTCCTCCAGCCTGGGCTACAAGAGTGAAACTCCATCTCAAAAACAAAAAACAAAAAAAAAGGAAAAAAGAAAAACAGCAAAATACAGAGGCTTTCTGAGTTCCCCTCCATCTGCCTAGAGACTACAAAAGGAACTCAATTGTCCTCCGTCCTCTGAAGATTAACTGTTATCACAAGAGAGAAGGCCAGAAGTCCATTGCAACCAGACAAACCTTGTCACAACATCATCTATTCTTCTAAGGGCCTATTCATCTTTCCCCAACACCATTTACTCTGAAGATACCTATTTTCTTCGACCTCTGACCATTTTACTCATTGTAGCAGTAGGGATTGAGTCAAGGGACCTTTGTCCTTTTTTAAAATGACCTGCCTGATTATTGCGCTAAGCAATTTTTAGTTAGGCTTCTCATTATATTTGTCTTTGGGCTTTTAAAATTTCTCCAAACTGAGGTAAATAGAATGGACTGGTTTGGGTCCCTGAAATGTTGGGAGACCAACAGGGAGTCCCTGTGGTCCATCCATCCTTTGTTAGATTCAACTTTTGTTTTAACCCCAATACTGTCCATTTTAGTCATCTCATTTTTAAGAAGCATCTAAAATTTTCTACGCCAAATTTGCATTTCTAAAGTGGTGATTCTTAGGTAAAAGAAGGTAGAAAATTTATGTCTCAAAGGTTTGGAACTTAGATTTCAGCACTAGTTGTCATTTGCTCAAACTGAGAAAGGAAGGTATAGATAAAGTCCCAGTTAAGACAAGATGGTCAAGAAAATCACCTTAAACAAAGGTAAGGCTTGTTATGTAAATTTAAGTCAATGCTTTCTCCATTGTAAGAACTTCTAGTAAGAGTCCTGCCTCTCTTCCAGGTGCAGAGACAGAGACAGCCTTATAAATGGAGATTTCCTGTATAGATGTAAATTTATTTTATAAAACGTCTCAAAATAACTAAAAATAGGCAGATTCCCAGCCCAAGTTTTTAAATTAGATTACTGAGTTCAGAGTGGTTCCCATTAATAAATAGGGCAGACAAAGCATCTTCTATGCCAGCCTAGGATACATTTCACTATTGTTCTGAGTTTAAGATTTTGACGAAGGCACAAAGTGGTTAAAGAAGCAGGCCATGTTTATCTGAGGGCTGAACTTCTCTAAACAACTTTTTTATCCTGAGATGGGAAAATAAGCAAAAAGGTTAATAAATTTAGGTACTATCGATGAAAAGAGTCAAACTCTGTAAAATATTTTTGAAGAGATTTATTCTGATCCAAATATGAGTGACCATGGCCCACAACACAGGCCTCAGGAGATCCTCAGAATATGTGCCCAAGGTGTTTGGGGTGCAGCTTGGTTTTATATATTTTAGGGAGATGTGAAACTTCAATCAAACACATTTAAGAAATACATTGGTTCAGTCCAAAAGGCAGGACAACTCGAAGAAGGGTGGGGGTGGGGATGCTTCAGGTTGTATGTAGATTTACAATTTTTCTAATTGGCAATTGGTTGAAAGAGTTATCAATAGAAAGGAATGTCTATGTTGAGATAAGAGGTTGTGGAGACCAAGGTTTTATCATGCAAATGAAGCCTCCAGGTAGCAGGCTTCAGAGAGAATAGATTATAAATGTTTCTTATCACACTATGTTGATATTAATGCTGAAGAGGCCTAATGAGGCATGTCTGACCCCCACTTCCTGTTATGGCCTGAACCAGTCTCTCAAGTTAAATTTTAAAGTACCCTGGCCTAGGAGGAAGTCCATTCAGGTGGTTGGGGGTATCTTAGAATTTTAGTTTTGGTTTACAGTAGGCAGAGGAGGATAAAGAGAAAGATGGAGAGAAAGATAAAGAATAGTCAGAATCATCAGTCAACATAAAATATTTTCTCTCTCTAAACATCATGTTGACAAGAAAGAGGTAGACAGAGTTGGCAGAACATACAGTCAGCAGGGTTTTGAGAAGAGAGGTTTCAGTCAACTGAGAGGTCCCTAAGGGAAAAGCAAGAGTAAGTACAGAAAACAGAAAGAACTAATTCTTACAATATTTTTCTGAAAATGGCCCAAGTGGTATTCGACAGGTTTGAACACAGGAATCTTTTAGACATAATTTGAAACCTCCACCACGGAAATATTCTTTATTTCTCTCTGAGAGATTGGTTAATTATCATCCAAGGAGTGAAGCCTTTGGGGACTACTTCTAGTGAGGAAATAGTGCAGGACAAAGTGAGTGAGTTCATCAGATGTCTTGTGTAAAAACTGACAATTTATTTTCCAATTCTCTGGCTGTTTATGATAAAGGTAGACATCTCAGAGCACAGGGTACTTTAGTTTGGGACCCCTTGTTTTTGGTTTAACATTTATACCACAAAGTCCTCTTGGTCCCTGCAGATGTTGTAATTGTAAAGACACCCAACTGTTTGCCTTTTGTAAGGAGTTTTCCCACCGTGTAACTCTAAGTTACTCTACGTTCACCCATTTCTCTAAAAAAGCACAACTTCTATATCCATAGTTCTTATACATGAAATTTGCTAGAGTTCCACATGGAGGAGTTCTAGACTTTTTGGATCTAGATATTATATGATTTCCTATCATATTCTAGTAACCTTACTTACCTATTGAACCTAGTCCAGTTTCTGTCTGACGCAGGCAGACACCTGTGGCACCCCCATACAGTACCCATTCCTGTTTCTATTGTGACTTCTGAACCCATTGTGGATAAAAAAAAAAAAAAATGCTAAAATAAATTCGAGAGCCCAAGCAACAAATTTGTGGAGCCCAGTATCTGAGAGAGAAATCACCCATGACCCCAGTTGCTCTAATAGATCAGTGGGCATAATGGGCTCTGTTGGGTACCTTTACTTAGTCACTCAGTGCTACTGGCGGTCACTGCAGTTCTACTTTGGATCCGACTTCTGATGCCAATCTGTTAAAAGAAAAACTTTAGACAAACTGAATTTAACGGAGTTTAATTGAGCAAAGAATGATTCACAAATTGGGCAGCCCTCAAAACCAGAACAGGTTAACAGAACTCTTGCCTGCAGCATTTATGGACAAAAAACTGAGCGCCCTAAGAGAGACAGCTTGATTGGTTACAGCTCTGCTTTTGCCTTATTTGAGCATGGTGTAATCAGTTAGCTACCTGCAATTGACTGAAGCTTGGCTGCTGTGATTGGTGGACACTCAGCTATTTGTTACAAAAGTATACTGCGACTGGGCTTTGAGTTAGTTTTTATGTATGTAGGTTTTAGTATGTAGGTTATCAGTTCATTAGGTAAGAACTCAAGTATGGCGGCTTCACACATGTATGAGGAGCTGTGCTAGGAACTGGGGCTATAACAGTGATTAGAGGTAGATTTACTATAAAGTGAATGAAGCTTAAATTCCAAGGCCCGGCCAGGTGCGGTGGCTCAAGCCTATAATCCCAGCACTTTGGGAGGCCGAGACAGGCGGATCACGAGGTCAGGAGATCGAGACCATCCTGGCTAATACAGTGAAACCCTGTCTCTACTAAAAAATACAAAAATCTAGCCGGGCGAGGTGGCGGGCGCCTGTAGTCCCAGCTACTTGGGAGGCTGAGGCAAGAGAATGGCATAAACCCGGGAGGCGGAGCTTGCAGTGAGCCGAGATCGCGCCACTGCACTCCAGCCTGGGCGACAGAGCCAGACTCCGTCTCAAAAAAAAAAAAAAAAAAAAAAAAAAAATTCCAAGGCCCTTTACTTGCAGGGACATCTTCTAAGGCCCTATAACTAATGTTGTATTTGTAATTTTGTATTATTGTTCTTGAAGAAAATTCTGCAACTCGTATATATTTTAAGTCCAACAAAATCTGTATCTGGCTAGGAAGAAAACAAAGTTCCTGTTACCTGCTCCCATTTTGATGGGAGCTGGGGTGGGGGCAGACAAAAAATATAAAAAATAGATCTATAATATATCAAGTGGAAGCAAATACAGGAGAAACTTAGAGTAACGAAAGGGATATATAAAAAGTGAGGGGTGGGAGTTGCTGTCTCACTTATGTGGTCAAGAAATGCCTCTGTGATAAAGCAAGACCCAGAAGAAATGAAGGATAACATCATGCAGATAATTGGGAGAAGAATCAACTGGACACAGAAAATAGCATGTGCAAAGGTCCTGAGTCTAGAATGTGTTCTTGGTGTGTTTGAGGAATGGCAAAGTTGTCAGTGTAGCAGAAACAGTAAGAAATGAAGTCTGAGATTATGATGGTTCACTGGGCTTTCCATCAACTTAAAACTCTTTCACAGATGCTGCTGTGTTTATTTAATTGTAAGTCTGGACCTTTGTGAAAGGCTTTTTGTTTATGTTAGATTTCATTGTGTATGTAACAGCCAGTATAGTCTGTTAATTCCTAATTCTGACCATTCAAATATCAGCTACCCTTGTGTGCTTCAGACCATCTGCAGATTCAGTCAACTATATGCTTTCTGTTTGGTTTTCAAACCATCAGTGGAAATCTTGAAGGATATGTGGCCTTTTAGCATTTGGCTAGGGACCATTGATTGACATTTAATCTTTCAATCAGTCTTGAGTATGGTCTTTGAAATGTTTATAAGTTCTCTCAGCTCTAATGTGGCACATCAATTTTGACTCTATAAAGCTATTGTGAGACACCGTCAAATACTTTCCTAAACTCAGGATATAAAAACAGTTATGGTACTCACCTGATAACATTTGTATCAAAAGTAAAGGAAGGAAGAAAGGGAGGGGACGGTGAATGAGTTTTTTTCTTAATGAACCCATACTAGCTCCTAGTGTTCACTGATTTCTCTTTTCTTTAAACTGTCTTCAGCATCATTTTTTTTTTTCTTTTTAAATAGGGGGTCTCACTATGATGCTCAGGCTGGCCTTGAAGTTTTGGACGCTAGAGATCCTCTCACCTCAACCTCCAGAGTAACTGGGACTACAGGCATGGGCCATCACTCCTGTCTGTGTCCCCAGCATTTTAAACTGATGTTGTTATTGAGAAAATTGTAGATTCACACGCAATTTTAAGAAATAATACAGGGAGCTCCTTTGTACACTCTAGTTTCCGCTAATGGTAACAGTTTACAAAACTATAGTATAATATCATGACCAGGAATTGACATTGATACAATCTACCCATCTTATTCATATTTCTCCAGATTTACTTGTACATATATATATGTATATATTTAGTTTTATACAATCTTATCTGTGTAGCCTTGTGTATCTACTGCCACAGTTGAGATACAGAACACTTCCAACATCAAAAGGATCCCTTGTTTGGTCCTTTTGTAAACATATCCACTGCCTCCCTGTATACCCTCCCTTTACCCTATCTCTGACCCCTGACAACCACTAATCTCCTGTTTCTACAGTTTTGTCGTTTCTAAAATATCATATAAATGGAATCATATGGCATGTACACTTTTGGGATTTACTTTTTTTCACTCAGCATAGTCCCCTTGGAATCCATCCAAATTGTTGTGCGTATTAATAGTTTGTTCCTTTTTATTGCTGAGTAATGTTTCATTGTGTGGATGAACTGTAGTTTGTTTAACCAGTCACCTGTTGAAGGACATCAAGGCTTATTCCAGTTTTTGGCAATTACAGAGAAAGCTGCCATGAACATTTGTGTATAGGTTTTTGTTTGAACATAAGTTTTTGTTTTTCTGGGATAAATGCCCAAGAATCCAGTTGCTGGGTCATATGATAGTTGCATGTTTAGTTTTTTTTTCCAAGAAACTGACAAACTATTTACCATAATTTATAATTTTACTTTATACAAAATATATAATTTTACTTTACCATAGTGACTGTACTATTTTACATTCCCACCATATGGTTCTGTTTCTCCATATTCTTGCTAGCATTTGGCACTGTCACTATTTTTAATATTAGCCATTTGGATAGGTATGTAGTAGTATTTCATAGTAATTTTAATTTTCATTTCTCTGATGGCTAATGGTATTGAACATCTTTTCATGTACTGATCTGCAATCTCTATGTCCCCTTAGTTAATTTACTGTTGAGTTTTGAGAGTTCTTTATATATTCTAGATATAAGTTCATTTTCAAATATGTGGTTTGGAAATATTTTCTCCTAGTCTATAAGCTTATCTTTTTATTATGCTCACATAGGCTTTCACAGAGCAAAAGTTTTAAATTTTGGTGAGGTTCAGTTTATCAATTTTTTCTTTTATGGATCATACTTTTTGTGTCAAGTCTAGTTCCCAAAGATTTTCTCCTATTTTTCAAAAAAGTTTTATAATTTTACTTTTATATTTAAGTCTATGATACATTTTGAATTAACTTTTATATAAACTGTGAAGATTATTTCAGGGTTACTTTTCTTGCCTAGGGATATCCAATTGCTCCAGCATCATTTGTTGAAAAGGCTATGTTTCCTACATTGAATTGGGTTTGACTTTAGTCATGCATATTTATGTGAGCGTATTTTTGAGTTCTCTATTTTGTCTCATGGAGCTATATGTCTACCCTCCACTAATACCATGCTGTTGTGATTATGGTAGCTATATAGTAAGTGTTAATACGTGCTAGAGTGATTCCTTCTCCTTTTTTTTTCTTTTCCAGGGTTGTTTTACCTATTCTGGGGCCTGTACCACCTATTCTGGGGCCTGTACCTTTGCATATAACTTAAAATACGCTTGCCTATGTCTACAAAAATCCTTGTTGGGATTTTTATAGGAATTACAATAAATCTGTGGATCAATATGGGGAAATTGACATCTTTACAATGTTATCTTCCAATCAATGAACACAATATATCTATTTAGGTCTTTTAAAAATTCCTTTCAACCCATTATTTTATTTTTTTACTTTTTGTAACTTTTATTTTAGGTTCAGGAGTATATGTGCAGGTTTGTTATATAGGTAAACTCATGTCACAGGAGTTTGTTGTACAGATTATTTTGTCACCCAGGTACTAAGCATAGTACCCAAGAGATATTTTTTTCTGATCCTCTCCCTCCTCTCACCATCCTCAAGTAGGCCCCAGTGTCTAATGTTCCCCTCTTTGTGTCCATGTGTTCTCATCATTTAGCTCCCACTTATAAGTGAGAACATGCAGTATTTGGCTTTCTGTTCCTGCATTAGTTTTCTAAGGATAATGGCCTCAAGCTCCATCCATGTTCCTGCAAAGGACATGATTTCATTCTTTTTTATGGTTGCATAATATTCCATGGTGTATACGTACCACATTTTCTTTATCCAGTTTGCTATTGATGGACATTTATGTTGATTCTGTGTCTTTGCTATTGTGAGTAGTGCTACAGTGAACATACACCACATGCATGTGTCTTTATGGTAGAATGATTTAGATTCCTTTGGGTATATGCCCAATAATGAGATTGCTAGGTCAAATGGTAGTTCTTTGAGGAATTGCCATACCATTTTCCACAATGGTTGAACTAATTTATTCTCCCACTAACAGTGTATAAGCATTCCCTTTTCTTTGCAATCTCTCTAGCATCTGTTATTTTGACTTTCTAATAGTAGTCATTTTGACTGGTGTGAAATGGTATCTCATTGTGGTTTTGATTTGCATTTTTCTAATGATCAGCAATATTGAGTTTTGTGTGTGTGTGTGTGTGTGTGTGTGCTTCTTGGCCGCATGTATGTATTCTTTTGAAAAGTGTCTGTTCATGTCCTTTGCCTACTTTTTAGTGGGTTTGTTTTCTTGTAAATTTAAGTTCCTCATAGATGCTGGATGTTAGACGTTTGTCAGATACATAGTTTGCACATATTTTCTCCTATTCTATGGGTTATTTGTTTACTCTGCTGATAGTTTATTTTGCTGCACAGAAACTCTTTAGTTTAATTAGATCCCATTTGTCCATTTTTTCTTTTGTTGCAATCGCTTTTGGTGTCTTCATCATGAAATCTTTGCCTGTGCCTATGTCCTGAGTGGTATTGCCTAGACTTTTCTTCTAGGGTTTTTATAGTTTGGGGTTTTACATTTCAGTCTTTACTCATTCTTGAGTTAATTTTTGTATATGTTGTAAGGAAGGGGTCCAGTTTCAATCTTTTGCATATGGCTAACCAGTTTTCCCAGCACCTTTATTGAATAGGGATTCCTTTTCCCATTGCTTGTTTTTGTTGACTTTGTCAAAGATCAGATGGTTGTAGGTGTGTAGCTATATTTCTGGGCTCTCTACTCTGTTCCATTGATTTATGCATCTGTTTTGTTCCATTACTATGCTGTTTTGGTTACTGTCACCCTGTAATATAGTTTAAAGTATATAAAGTCAGGTAATATGATGGCTCCACCTTTTTTTTTTTTTTTTTTTTTTTTTTTTTTTTTTTTTTTTTTCTTAGGATTGCCTTGGTTATTTGGGCTGTTACTTGGTTCCATATGAATTTTAAAATAGTTTTTTCTAGTTCTGTGAAGAATGTCATCGGTAGTTTGATAGGAATAGCATTGAATCTCTAAATTGCTTTGAGCAGTATGGCCATTTTAATGATATTGATTCTTCTTATCCATGAGCATGGAATGATTTTATATTTGTTTGTGTCTTCCATGATGTCTTTGAGCAGTGTTTTGTAATTCTCATTGATCTTTCACCTCCCTGGTTAGCTGTATTCCTAGGTATTTTATTCTTTTTTGTAGCAGTTGTGAATGGGATTGCATTCCTGATTTGACTCTCTGCTTGGCTATTGTTGGTGTATAGGAATGCTAGTGATTTTTGTACACTGATTTTGTATCCTGAAATTTTGCTGAAGTTGTCTATCAGCTGAAGGAGCTTTTGGGCCAAGACCATGGGGTTTTCTGGGTATAGAATCATGTCATCAACACATAGGGATAGTTTGACTTCCTCTCTTCCTATTTGGATGCCCTTTATTTCTGTCTCTTGCGTGATTGCTCTGGCCAGGACCTACAATACCATGTTGAATAGGAATGGTGAGAAAGGGCACCCTTGTCTTGTGCTGGTTTTCAAGGGGAATGCTTCCAGCTTTTGCCCATTCAATATGATGTTGGCTGTGGGTTTGTCATAGATGGCTTTTATTATTTTGAGGTATGTTCCTTCAATACCTAGGTTATTGAGAGTTTTTAACATGGAGGGATTCAACAGCATTTTATGATGTTCAGTATATATAGCCTATACGTGTTTTGTTAGGTATCTACCTAAGTACTCTGTTTTCTTCAGTGCTATTGTAAATGGTATTATATTTTAAATTTTAGTTTCTGTATGTTTATTGTCATTATATAGAAAAGCAATTGAATATTTGTGTGTTGGTCTTTTACCCTGTCTACTTGGTGATATGGTTTGGGTCTGTGTCCCCTCCCAAATCTCATGTCAAATTGTAATCCCCAATGTTGGAGGTAGGGCCTGGGAGGAAGTGATTGGATCCTGGGGGCAGATTTCTCTTTTGGTGCTGTTCTTGTGATAGTGAGTTATCATGAGATATGGTTGTTTAAAAGTGTGTAGCACCTCCCCACTTCTCTCTCTTCCTCGTGTTCTGGCCATGTAAAATGTGCCTGCTTCCCCTTTACCTTCTGCCATGATTGGCCTTCCCAAAAGCCGTCATGTTTCTTATACAACCTGTGGAACTATGAGCCAATTAAACGTCTTTTCTTTATAAATTACCCAGTCTCAGGTACTTCTTTATACCAGTGTGAGAATGGACTAATATTGGTAAACTCACTTGTAGATTCTAGGTGTTTTTCTGTAGTTTCCTTGGGATCTTCAATGTAGACATAGCATCTGCAAATAAAGACAGTTTTCTTTCTTTCTTTCTTTCTAAACTATATGCCTTTTTTTCTTGTCTTACTGCACTAGCTAGAATTTCTAGTACTGTGTTTAGTATTGAGAACAACTATTCTTGCCTTGTTCCTATCTTAAGGAAAAAATACTCAGTCTTTTACCATTAAGTATGATGTTACCTGTAGGACTTTGCAGATACTTTTTATCAAGTGAGGTAATTTTTCTCTATTTCAAAATACTGAGAGGTTTTTTTTCCTTGATTGAGTGTTGGACTTTGTCAGATACCTTTTCTGCATCGACTGATATGATCATATGATTTTTCTTCTTCAGCTTGTTGATTATTGTGAATTACATTGATTAATTTTTTAATGTTAAGCCAACCTTGCATACCTGGAATAAACCCCACTTGGTCATGATGTATAATTCTTTTCATATAGTTTGGATCCAGTTTGCTAATACTTTTATGAGGATTTTTGTATTTAAGTTCATGAACAACTATTGGCTCTTAGTTTCCTTTTTTAAATTATATTTTCTTTGTCTGGTTTTGGTATGAAGATAACACTATCCTTATAAAATGAGTTAGGAAGTATTACCTTCTTCCTATTTTTCTGGAAGAAATTTGTTAAAGTTTATGTTAATTCCTCTTTAATGATTGGTAGAATTCACCAATGAATTCAGTTGAGCCTGAAGATTTCTTTTTCAGGAGCTTTTAAATTACAAATTGAATTATTTTGACAGTTATAAGTCTATTCAGATTATCTATTTCATCTTGGTCAAGGCTTGGTAGGTTGTTGTTTCTGAGGAATTGGTCCATTTCTTCTCAAATTTATGAGCATAAAGTTATACATAGTATTCCCTTATATTTTTAATGGCTGTGAGATCTAGTGATATACTGTTTCATTCCTGACATTGATAATTTGCGTCTTTTTTTCTTTTTGTCAGTGTTGTTAGAGTTTTGTCAATTTTACTGTTTTTTTTTCACCCTAAGGAACCAGTTTTTTTATTTTTTTGATTTTCTTTCTTTTTTACTGCACAAGACTGAATTATTTTAAAATGTTTTCCTCATAGGTTCTTTATAATGCATGTAACTGTTTAACATATTTTAAAAAAAATTCAATAGCTTTAAGGGCACAAATGATTTTTGGTTATGTGGATGAATTGTATAGTGATGAAGTCTGAGCTTTTAGTGTACCTGTCACCCAAATAGTGTCTACATTGTACCCAACAGGTAATTTTTCATCCCTTACCACTCTCTCACCTTCCCCACTTCTGATTCTCCAACATTCATTATACCACTCTACATACCCCTGTGTATCAATGGCTTAGCTTCCACTTATAAGTGAGAACATGCGGTATTTGTTTTTCCATTCCTGAGTTACTTCATTTAGGATAATGGCCTCCAGTTCCATCCAAGTTGCTGCAAAATACATTATTTTGTTCTTCTTTATGGCTGAGGAGTATTCCATTACACACACATACACACACACACCACATTTTCTTCTTTTTTTTTTTTTTTTTTGAAATGGAGTTTCGCTCTGTTGCCAAGGCTGGAGTGCAGTCGCATGATCTCAGCTCACTGCAACCTCTGCCTCCCTGGTTCAAGCAAGTCTCCTGCCTCAGGTTTCTGAGTAGCTGGGACTACAGGTGTGCACTACCACGCCTGGCTAATTTTTGTAGTTTTAGTAGGGATGGGGTTTCACCAGGTTGGTCAGGCTCATCTTGAACTCCTGACCTCATAATCCCCCCGCCGTGGCTTCCCAAAGTGCTGGGATTATAGGCGTGAGCCAACGTACCCGGCCACCACATTTTCTTTATCTACTCACCCACTGATGGGCACTTAGGTTGGTTCTGTATTTTTGCAATTGTGAATTGTACTGCAATAAACATGCAGTTGATGTTTGTATGGTGTATTTTTTCATTTTATTATTTGTGGTTGTTTACTTTGAACACTTTGAAAAATATTGTGCCACTTTCTATTGGCCTTTACAATTTCAGAATAGAAATTCTTGGCCTTTTGAATTGGTGTTCCCTATTAGTAATATACATTTATTTCTTTTTATTTTTTAGGTTTAAAAATTTTAATTATGGCATGTCTTAGCATGGATTTATTTGAGTTTATCCCACTTGAAGTTCACTCAGTTTCCTGGGTGTGTGTCTTTTATCAAACTTTGGAAACTTTCAACCATTATTTTTTTTTTTCAATATTCATTTAGTCCCACATCCTTTCACCTCTCTTTCTGGGCCTCCAATGATATGAGCATTAGATCTTTATTCATTGACCCACAGGTCATTTTTTTTTACATCTGTACTTTCCCTGTTTTTCAGATTGGGTGAATTCCAGTGTTCTCTCCTCCAGTTCACTGATTCTATCCTTTGTCATCTCCATTGTACTATTGAGTCCTCCAGCAATCTTATTTTAAAAGTTTCTGCCATTATTTTCTCAGTTATGGAGTTTCCATTTGGTTCCTTTTTTAATAATTTCTATTTCTTTGCTGCATTTTTGTTTTTTCATTTGTTTCAAGATAATTTGTAATTGCGGAAACATTGTTATAATAGCTGCTTTCAAATGTTGTTAAATAATTCTAACATCTGATTCATCCCAGTGTTGATTTTGGTTGATTGTCTTTTCTTCTTCAAGTTGTTATTGTCTTGTTTCTTGGTATGATGGGTGATTTTTTTATTGTCTCATAGATATTTTGTCTATCATGTTAGGTGACTTTGGATCTCATTTAAATCTTTTATTTTAGCAGTCACCTTGTTTAGATTTAGCATGTGAGTTGTGGGCCTACTTTTGTGGGTTGTGGTTCCAATGGCAGTTTAATTTTCATAGCTTTTGTGTTGTTATTTTGGTTTGCTTGGTTTATCTGATGCTGCTGGGGCTTCCACTGCTCCTGCTGGTGGTGCTTGATGGGGCAGAAGGGGTTTCCCAAGGCCTGCCATTGAATGTCTCTGGAAGAAGGAAGGGCATGTTGGGATCCTCCATCAGTGTTCCCCACTCTACACTTCCTCCAGAGTGTCTGGGCAGAGGAGGAGAGTCTTGGGTTTGTGAGATAAAGAAGCTTCTAAGAACTGATGCTTCTTCTGACTCAAGTACCATCTCTGGTTCTGTTTTCTTTCCTAATGTGTTTGGGTGTAGATGGAATATTTTGAACCCATAGGGATAAAGAGGCTTCTCTGAACAGGCTGCCTGCTTCAGCTGGGTCTCTCCTATAGGCTCAACCTTGTCAGCCTGAGTATCTCTTGGGGGGCAAAGGGAAGCTCAGGCCTGGTTGGGAAAGAGAGTACTTCCCCTGTCTGCTCATTGCTGGTTGGGCTCCCAATTGATCCACTGTGCTGGTGACATTGGGCTCACCTGATGTCAGAAAACTCCCATTTGATTTAGGAGAGGAATGAGCCCACCTGGGCTGATCTCTGTTGCTAAGAGAGGGGATTCACAAACACCAGGTCTAGGTGGTCTTTCTCTGTGGAGTATGGGGATGCAAGATATCCCATAGCTTTTCTGTTCTTCCGTTCTAAACCAACTCAGCTTCTTGTTATCACTCTTCATAGTTTTCCTCTGGTTGTCTCTTGTGTCATTTCCAGGTTTTATAGTTGTTTAGCTGAGAGAAGCAGGGAAAACACCATCCTGCCCAAACTGGAAGTCTTTTTAATAATGTATTCTATAAAACCTATCTAGAATTGAGGTTACATTCACCAGCTTGTAGACATGACTTTCTCTTTTAAAAAAATCAAGACTACATTTGCCTCTCTCTAGACTTCTGCACCTCTCTCATTATTCACAATTCTGCCTAGATATTAGTTTGGAAATCTTAGTGTAAGATTTTTCCAGTATCCTGGAACTTATCCTAGGATGAGTGCTTCTTAATCTTTTCTTCTGTCTCTCTGTTTTCATCTTTCTTCAACTCATGTTTTCTGTACCCTTTCTTGTCCTTCTTTTCTTTTCTTTTTTATTTTTATTTATGTATTTTTTGAGACAGAGTCTAGCTCTGTTGCCCAGGCTGGAGTGCAGTGGTGCGATCTGGGCTCACTGCAAGCTCCACCTCCCAGGTTCATGCCATTCTCCGGCCTCAGCCTCCTGAGTAGGTTGGACTACAGGCGCCCACCACCACACCCAGCTAATTTTCTTGTATTTTTAGTAGAGACGGGGTTTCACCTTGTTAGCCAGGATGGTCTCAATCTCCTGACCTGGTGATCCGCCTGCCTTAGCCTCCCAAAGTATCTTTTCTTTAAATAGAGGAAAAGTGGAAATAAAGTAGGAATATTTTTCTTTCTCTTTTTTACCTAATGTTAGTTTTCTGGTTACTGATTGCAATTTGAAATCCCTTTTTGTTATCCTCAGAATATATCTTTTTTTAAGGCTCAGGTCATTCTGAATCTTGGCCTTTTGGGTGTTTTGCAGGCTCATGAAACTCTTTTGTAGTTATCATTGGTTATGTCTATTTCATTACACTAGTAGAGCTATGAATACCAACTTGAGAGTCAGACAGACTTGCATTTGAATCTCACCTCTACCTCTTTCTATATGTGTGATTTGGGACTGGTTGTTTAACCTTTAAGCTATTATTTCCTCATCTATAAAATGGAAACAATAGTACTACTAATAATAGGACCAACTTTGTAGGGTTTTTATAAGGATTAAATGAAATAATATACATTAATCATGTGGCACCATTCCTTACATAGAGTAAATTAAATGCCATTGTTGTTATATATTTTTAAAATCTGAGATTATAGAAAAATGTTATAGCTTTCTTTTGATACTTATCTTTTTCTCCATCTTTATAATTGTATAGTCATAATTTCATCTTTGAGTGCCTTCCAGTAGCTTATATAAATTAAAGTTCTCAATGAAGAAGGTTACATATCTTTTAAACTGTGAAATTTCACCTAATTTAATTGCAACTGGCATTCTTAATGCAGTTTCTGGTGATGGTCCTCTTACTGGTAGTAAATGCAAATATTTCACATGCAATTGATGTGTAGGTGTTAAATTAGCCTTTCTGGTTAACCATCCATAAATATTTCAAAATACTTACCTACTTGCTTCTACATGCTACAAAAGTTTTTGCTTGTTTGACATTATCATATGTCCTACCTGTATTTCTTGCTGTATTTTAAAATAAGTTCACAGTTACAGAACATCAGCATACATCCCTGGTGAAAAATGAAGTTTATGAGTCAGTAACTTGAATTTTCTGAACAGGAATCATATCTAATTTTATATTTTGTATAGTGCCCAACCCATTCAGGTCTTTATCACTAACAATTGTACCTAAAATGATGCAGCAATTGTATGAAGGTCAGCAAACTGACATCATTATGAGTGTATTCTAACTAACCTTCCAGTGTGTTTTTCCTCTGAGTTAAAGTTGGTAATCTTTTTAATCTTGGTAAATTCTTTAGGTTTCATGTTCGGTAGCTATAATTCTGGAACCTCCCAAAACTCTTAATTAGAGGCATGTTAGAATGTGTTTGAATGTTTTCTGCTGTAGTTTGGTTACTTCTGGGCAGTATTATGTAATCTTAAGATGTGTGTTTTCTTCAGGAATTCAACCTTTCCTGCTTTCTATCACCTATCACTTTTAGCTCCACCCCCTCCTCTGGGAAGAATAGGAATCCAAATTGTTGTTAGTCTTCTGGAGATGCATAGAACTAGGGTCTTGCTAACTCTAAGCTTTGAGTGTTGTAGATTGCTTTTGAGGGCCAGCCTTGGTGTTATGGTCAAATTGTAACTTGGATAATTTAGATTCTCATACCAGAAATATAATTGAAATGGCACAAGGTCTAGTGTTTTCCTTCTTGATGTCATGAAATGGTGCTGTGCATTGGTGAGGTACCTGGCTTTCTCCATGATGTTCCATTGGTGAATTGATTACTAGGCATGGTTTGTTTATGTGCTTGTAAAGTATTATTGAGTCCTTTGGGGGAATCAGTTAATTAGTGGTGGTTGGGTTGCTTTATGTTCCACTATAGAATTGTACCCTTGCCAGAAGAAATATAGATGAAAGTAAAGTGACTGAGTCCTCGGGCCTGATTTGGAGTTGACCCTTCTCTAGGCTTTCCTGGCCTACTGCTATTTCCAAGTCTCTGTCTTCTCTTTCTTTAGGCCATTCTATAACTTTGCTTTTTTTGTTTGTTTTTTTTAGGAAACATATTCTGGCTTACCTTTTTACAGGACCCCTTCCTTAGACTGCTTCCACAGTATACCAAGTGTCTGGAATGCCCTCTCCTTTGTCTGCCAAACCGTTTCTCTGCTGTAAGCTTGAGAGTGCTAGAAATCTCACCTCCTTCATTAAACTCTGTTGACCTGAGTGTCATAGAAGTGACAGTTCCCTGAGGCACAGATCATGTAAACACTTCTCCCTGTCAGTTTATGTAGATGTTCAGTGTTTTATACTCCTGTTTTAAGTATCTTTATGGGATGGTTGTCTGTGTTGTCTGGTATCTTAGATTTTTAAATCCACAAAGGGGAGAAATCCTATCAGACTTAGTGAGTATTCAGTCACACAAGTAACTAGGCATTTAATATACTGCTCTTTGATGGCAGTGTCATTGAGGAAAAAAGTGAACAAATTACTTCTGTGAAAAATTAAAACTCTTGCTGCTTGTTGAACTTCCTAATAAATAACTGAGCTTATAGTCTTAGGAAATGGGACTGGGATGTTCAACATTTCAATTCTTGGCCACATAGTATCTACTATAATGTTTTAGAAGTTTTATTTCTCTTTCCTCTATACTACTCAGGTAACTCAAATATTTGACTTCATCGCTTAGTAATCTTCGTATACATTATAATGCTGCCTTTCAGTTTACATGCCATTAACTAGAGAAGTCTTAAATTTCTATTGTTAAATTCTCCACAGATCTGACTGAACATGTGGTGGATTTCTACCTCTGAGAATGCGATTATTTATTAACTGCCTTGACAAAAACTTTTAGACAGAGACAGAACCCTTCACAATTAGAACTCTGCCTGTATTTCCTCCTTTATGTCCTGCCATACCCTGTCACTCATCTAGCTCCAACAGTACCAAAGTAATAGTAATTTCCCATGCCCACTGCAATACCTTTGTACCCATAATGTTATCTTCTCCTGAAGTGCATTTTTCTTTCTCTAAACCCTTATTCATCTGGCATATTCTTGACTTATCTCAAATTTCTTCTATTCTGTGAGCATTTTTTGACACTTGTACTAGACAAAGTTAGTTCTGTTTTCATTCTCCCATATAGCATCCTCTACACACCTCTAGTCACACCTTTAGTTTTACATACTTAAGCAATGTATTTTTCGCCGTTTGTTTGTGGTCCTACCCCTATCCATTTCACTGTAAGTTTCTTAAAGACAGGAACTGTTTGTTTTCCCAAAGTTTGAAGAGTTATTGACACATAACATGTGCTCAGCACTTGTTGAAGTGAATGAATGAATGAATGAATGAATGAACAAACCAAGGTCACACATATCAATGGCATTAGAAACCATGGCTATGGGGACTACTGCTTTTGGCTTTGACAGACTAACTGGTATCAGGCCAACCATCCCTCAAGAAAATATAGAAAAACTGGATAAAATTACAAAATATCTGTTTAAAAGCATCACAGTGTTGCCAAAGTAACAGGGTCAAAATCCCAGAGAGAAAGGAGATGTATTGAGGTGAACCTAATAGTCTGTGCTAGATTTCCTTTGAAGGCATTTTCCAGTGTAAGTGATATAGGTAAAGAGACTGAGAAGCCAAACTGAAAGTGGTAACTAAGAGACAGATAAGATGAGCAGGGGTTTCAGCAGTCTCACAGGGCTGTAGAGATAAAAAGTGAAGTTCAGCTATATCCTGATAGTCAGAACTTGAGGGTCTAAGATGCCAGAGAAACGGAAAGTACAGTGAGTTTAGTTGAATATTTTACACTATTTTTTCCTTTGAGGAATTGGCTAATTTAAGTGATACAAGGCAAAAAAGTTGAGAAGTTAAGCAGAGAGTGGCAGATACAACGCTTAGTAGTTAAGCAGAGCTTTCATCAATTTCACAATGCTGAAGAGACAGAAATTAGAGTTCAGAGCCTGCCAAAGAGGAGGGACCCTGGTAATTATTCCAGGTTTTCAGTTGGGATCCCCAAAGGGCTAAACTCTAGGAGTAAGGATGAACTAGAAAATACCATTTTTCACAAAGACTGAAGTGGAGCTTTGAATCAGCTCAACCTTAGCAGGATTAATGTGATCTGTCCTTCACCACCTGCCAAAAGCAAAAGTAAATCTTTGGAGGAAGATAATGTCATCCAGAGCTCCTCTAACTTTTAATATGTAATGTCTGGCATTCAATAAAAATATTACTTGGCTTACCAGGTATATTAGTTTGCTAAGGCTGTTGTAACAAAGTGCCATAGATTGGGTGGCTTAAACAATAGAACTTTATTGTTTTACAGTTCTAGAGGCTGGGAAGTCCAAGATCAAGGTTCTAAAAGATTTGGAGTCTGGTGAAGGTGAAACAGGAGAGTTCCCTGACCCCCTTGCAGGACTTGTGATGGGTGTGGCTCACTTGCCACACGTTCAAACCCCTTACAGGAGTGGGAGCACACAGACAGGCAGGTGCATGAGCTGGGGCAAGTGCTTTTGGGCTCTGGCCCCATGGTAGCATCCATGGGTGTGTTACAATTGATGCTCTTTTAGCAGTTGCCATCTGCAGATGGCTACGTGTTAAGCCAGCTCAGTGGAGACTCAGAGTGGCAGCGTTTTACACCCTGTCCTCTTGGTACCAGGGCTCTTTTCTGGCCTCCAGGAAGAATCAGGTCACACAGACTTGATGAATGGTGAATGCGAGTGGTGGAGTGGCTCTCAGCAGGATGGATGGGGAGCTGAAAAAGGGGTGGAGTTAGAAGATGATCTTCCCCTAGAGTTCGGCTGTCCCCAGTGAACTCCTCTCAATGACTTTTAGACACTCTTTCTCTTCTATCCTTCTCTGCTGCACTCTGCTGCTCTGCTGCTCATCTGCTCATCTGCTCCTCTGCTCGTGGAGCCTGAAGTTTGGGGTTTATATGGGTACAGGATAGATAGGGGGATGTGGAGGGCCAAAAGGCAACATTTGGGCATGAAAACAGGACTACCTGTTCCCATTTAGGGCTGCGGGTTTCCAGGCTTGCGGGTGGGGCCTTTGCCAGAAAACTGCCCTCTTCTACCCAGTATTTCCCTGCCTCCTGTTTGGATCAAAGGCATACTTTCTTGTTTATAGATGGCCGTTCTTCTGCTGTGTTCTCACATGGCAGAAGGGAGAATGGAAATCTCTGGGGTCTCTATAAGGGAACTAATTCCATTTATGAGGGCTCTGCCCTCATGACCTAATCACCTTCCAAAGGCCCTAACTTCCTAATACCATTGCGTTGGGGGTTAGGATTTCAACATATGAATTTTGAGGGGAGAGAGGATTGGTCAGCTGGAAGATATGTCAGTAGAAAATATTCAGACTGAAGGACCAAGAGAAAAAAGAAGAAGAAAAATGTCAACAATATATTGGCTTAACTTTAGTGTATTTTTTGGCAAGTCATGTAAACATTAACTCAGCCTATATAGTGGAGAGAACAAATAGAGTTATAAACAGACCTGATTTAGAATCCCAGCTCTACCCCTTACTCTTTTACTGAGTATGTGATCTTGGATTAGTGATTCTATAAGCCTCAATTTCCTCATCTACAAAGGAGGAAAATATTACCTACCTTACAGGGTTGTTATGAGAATCAAATGAAATATGTATGGGAGTGCTTTGTAAAATACAAAGTCACACATATGATAGTATTTGTTTTTTATTCTGTATAATATACAGTATTTTGGGACGTATCTATTTTAAGCAGAGATTTATAGATACAGTCAGGTATTGCATAGTAACATTTTGGTCAATGATGATGGTCCCATAAGATTATAATGCCATATTTTTATTACACCTTTTCTATGGTTACATACACAAACACCATTGTGTTACAATTGCCTACAGTATTCAGTATAGTAACATGCTGCACAGGTTTGCAACCTAGGAGCAATAGACCATGCCATATCGCCTAGGTGTATAGGAGGCTATACCATCTAGGTTGGTGTAAGTACACTCTATGTTTGCACAATGATGAAATTGCCTAATGGTGCATTTCTCAAAATCTTTTCCTGTCATTAAGCAACATATGATTATTCGTATTCTAGAGTCAACATCTTCCCTAATAACGGTTCGGAGTTTTTATTCCATTTGTTGTGTGTATACTTGGTGAAAAGGGAGGGACACTTGCTGTACAGTACCTTCTCCTTTCAGGCCTCATTTCACCATCCTTGTCTAAATTTAAATCTGCATCTTTAAGATTGCTGAGATTTTCTGTTTTGTGTTGCTTGTTTTTTCCTATTCCTAAAGCATTTAATAGAAATAGATCTTGTTTGGGTATGTTAAAGAATTTGTATTTTTTGCTTTTGTCAACTTACATTTTTGATTTGTTGCTGTTTCTAACCCCTTCTCTTCTCTTCTATTGTCAAGTCGTTTAATCAACATTTTTTGATGTACTATGTGCCAGGCCCTGTGCTAAATGATTGTGATAAAAAAATGAGTGATAGGCTGGGTACGGTGGCTCATGCCTATAATCTCAGCACTTTGGGAGGCCGAGGTGGGCAAATCTCTTGAGGTCAGGAGTTCAAGACCCGCCTGGCCAACATGGTGAAACCCCTTCTCTACTAAAAACACAAAAATTAGCTGGGCATGGTGGCGTGTGCCTGTAGTCCCAGCTACTCCGGAGGCTGAGGTGGGAGAATCACTTGAACCCAGGAGGCGGAGGTTTCAGTGAGCTGTCATCACACCACTGCACTCCAGCCTGGGTGGTAGAGTGACTCCATCTCAAAAAATGTATATATGAGTAATAGCTGGTGGGGAACTTAGACACTTAAACATTTTTGATATGGTAAGGTGAATGTTGTAGGGGAATCATATGAACACAGAAGAATGGTTACTTCTGCCTATGGTGCCACCCAGAAGGTGACATTTGAGCTAAGTCTCTAATGATTAGTAAAACATCCTGTGGAGTGAGAGTAGGTGTGCATTTTGGGTAGAGGAAACATATGTACAAGGGCACAGAGTATTGAAGCATTTGATGTATTCAGGGATCAAATATAATTCGGCATGGCTAGGATGAAGGATGTGGGGCAAGAGAAAGGGATGGAGTAACAGATTCAACTGGAAAAGTTGGCAGGAAGATGGGTAATAATGAAGCATTTTAAGCAGGAGAGTTGTAAAAACTATTTATTGGCAGATAATTGACAGTGATGGGAATGAACTGGCGAGAGGTAAGAGGAAAGGTAGACAGAAGAGTGGAGAGGCTCTTGTAATAGTTCAAGTGAAAAACAAGCTAGTGCAGTGGCAGTGGGGGTACGGAGAAGAACCCAGGTTCAAGAGGTATGATAGAGATACTAGATAGAACACATCTCTACCCCATGGTGTAGAGGTTTCCCCCATAAATAAAGAATGGTTTGTATCTATTATTCTTTTCTTAGTAAACTGCATATATAGAGTGTACCCCCAATGGAGGTAGGGGTGAGGGTTTAATGAGGGAATCAGGTCAAATACAGAGTGTCTCAGAACATATACAACAAATAAAATGAATCTGGCTGGGTGGAAATTGATGCAGAGATTCTTAGGATTTGGTAAAGTGAGTAACTGCATTTGAGTGAGTATCTTTGGATGACTATATCATGGCCTTTCTTCCTAAATTTCTATTATATCTCTCCTTTTCACTCTTAGCTCCATGTTTCTTTTTCACTGAGAAAAAAGAAAGCAGTAAGTAACAAAACTTTAAAAGTTCCTACTCCCATACCTATTCACCTACCAGCATCTGTGCCTCTTTTCTCTCTCTCTCCTGTGGCTGTAGATGAACTTTCCATGCTTTTCATGCTTTTAATCTAAAGCCAACCTCTCCACCTATGTACTAAATTTCATCTCCTCTTTCCCACCAAAGGACACTGCTCCAGCAATTATACCCTACTTTTTCTTCTCTTTCCTTCACACTCCATAGCCAACCCCTTAGTCATTCTATCAACTTAACATTCTAATATATCCATGCTATTTCACATCCTCTCCACTGCTACCACCCTGATATAAACCACCATCAATCTCTGAACTATATTGTATCAATAGCCTCCTAACTTATCTCTCTGCTTTTACTCTTGCCCCCTATTTTATTCTAATTACACAGGATCCAGAATGAACCTTTTAAAACATAAGTCAAATCATGTCCCTCTTTGCTCTCATTGTTTTCTCATCTTTTTTTTTTTTTTCCAACCATTTTTTTTATTGTTATACTTTAAGTTCTAGGGCACATGTGCACAATGTGCAGGTTTGTTATGTATGTATACATGTGCCATGTTGGTGTGCTGCATCCATTAACTCGTCATTTACATTAGGGGTATGTCCTAATGCTGTCCCTCCCCCCTACCGACTCCCCACTATAGGACCCAGTGTGTGAGGTTCCCCTTCCTGTATCCAAGTGATCTCATTGTTCAATTCCCACCTATGAGTGAGAACATGTGGTATTTGGTTTTCTGTCCTTGTGATAGTTTGCTGAGAATGATGGTTTCCAGCTGCATCCATGTCCCTACAAAGGACACGAACTCATCCTTTTTTATGGCTGCGTAGTATTCCATGGTGTATATGTGCCACATTTTCTTAATCCAGTCTGTCATGGATGGACATCTCGGTTGATTCCAAGTCTTTGCTATTGTGAATAGCGCCGCAATAAACATACATGTGCATGTGTCTTTATAGCAACATGACTTATAATCCTTTGGGTATATACCCAGTAATGGGATGAGTTGGTCAAATGGTATTTCTAGTTCTAGATCCTTGAGGAATCGCCACACTGTCTTCCACAATGGTTGAACTAGTTTACAGCCCCACCAACAGTGTAAAAGTGTTCCTATTTCTCCACATCCTCTCCAGCACCTGTTGTTTTCTGATTTTTTAATGATTGCCATTCTAACTGGTGTGAGATGGTATCTCATTGTGGTTTTGATTTGCATTTCTGTGTTGGCCAGTGATGATGAGCATTTTTTCATGTGTCTGTTGGCTGTATGAATGTCTTCTTTTGAGAAGTGTCTGTTCATATCCTTTGCCCACTTTTTGATGTTTTTTTTTTTTTTTTTTGTAAATTTGATTGAGTTCCTTGTAGGTTCTGGATATTAGCCCTTTGTCAGATGAGTAGATTGTAAAAATTCTCTCCCATTCTGTAGGTTGCCTGATCACTCTGATGGTAGTTTCTTTTGCTGTGCAGAAGCTCTTTAGTTTAATTAGATCCCATTTGTCAATTTTGGCTTTTGTTCCCATTGCTTTTGGTGTTTTAGACATGAAGTCCTTGCCCATGCCTATGTCCTGAATGGTATTACCTAGGTTTTCTTCTAGGGTTTTTATGGTATTAGGTCTAACATTTAAGTCTCTAATCTATCTTGAATTAATTTTCATATAAAGAGTAAGGAAAGGATCTAGTTTCAGCTTTCTATTTATGGTTAGCCAATTTTCCCAGCACCATTTATTAAATAGGAAATCTGTTCTCCATTTCTTGTTTTTCCCAGGTTTGTCAAAGATCAGATGGCTATAGATGTGTGGTATTATTTCTGAGGGCTCTGTTCTGTTCCATTGGTCTATATCTCTGTTTTGGTACCAGTACCATGCTGTTTTGGTTACTGTAGCCTTGTAGTATAGTTTGAAGTCAGGTAGCGTGATGCCTCCAGCTTTGTTCTTTTGACTTAGGATTGTCTTGGAGATGCGGGCTCTTTTTTGGTTCCATATGAACTTTAAAGCAGTTTTTTCCAGTCAGTGAAGAAACTCATTGGTAGCTTTATGGGGATGGCATTGAATCTATAAATTACCTTGGGCAGTATGGCCATTTTCACAATATTGATTCTTCCTATCCATGAGCATGATATGTTCTTCCATTTGTTTGTGTCCTCTTTTATTTCACTGAGCAGTGGTTTGTAGTTCTCCTTGAAAAAGTCCTTCACATCCCTTGTAAGTTGGATTCCTAGGTATTTTATTCTCTTTGAAGCTATTGTGAATGGGAGTTCATTCATGATTTGGCTCTCTGTCTGTTACTGGTGTATAAGAATGCTTGTGATTTTTGCACATTGATTTCGTATCCTGAGACTTTGCTGAAGTTTCTTATCAGCTTAAGGAGATTTTGGGTTGAGACAATGTGGTTTTCTAAATATACAATCATGTCATCTGTAAACAGGGACAATTTGGCTTCTTTTCCTAACTGAATAACATTTATTTCTTTCTCTTGCCTGATTGCCCTAGCTGGAACTTCCAACACTATGTTGAATAGGAGTGGTGAGAGAGGGCATCCCTGTCTTGTGCCAGTTTTCAAAGGGAATGCTTCCAATTTTTGCCCATTCAGTGTGATATTGGCTGTGGGTTTGTCATAAATAGCTATTATTATTTTGAGATACGTTCCATCAATACCGAATTTATTGAGAGTTTTTAGCATTAACGGCTATTGAAATTTGTCAAAGGCCTTTTCTGCATCTATTGAGATAATCTTGTGGTTTTTGTCTTTGGTTCTGTTTATATGCTGGATTACGTTTATTGATTTGTGTATGTTGAACCAGCCTTGCATCCCAGGGATGAAGCCCACTTGATCATGGTGGATAAGCTTTTTGATGTGCTGCTGGATCTGGTTTGCCAGTATTTTATTGACGATTTTTGCATCGATGTTTTAGGGATATTGGTCTAAAATTCTCTTTTTTTGTTGTATCTCTGTCAGGCTTTGGTATCAGGATGATGTTGGCCTCGTAAAATGAGTTAGGGAGGATTCCCTCTTTTTCTATTGATTGGAATAGTTTCAGAAGGAATGGTACCAACTCCTCCTTGTACCTCTGGTAGAATTCAGCTGTGAATCCATCTGGTCCTGGACTTTTTTTGGTTGGTAGGCTATTAAGTATTGCCTCAATTTCAGAGCCTGCTATTGGTCTATTCAGGGATTCAGCTTCTTCCTGGTTTAGTCTTGGAAGAGTGTAAGTGTCCAGGAAATGATCCATTTCTTCTAGGTTTTCTAGTTTATTTGCATATAGGTGTTTATAGTATTCTCTGATGGTAGTTTGTATTTCTATGGGTTTGGAGGTGATAGCTCCTTTATCATTTTTTATTGCATCTATTTGATTCTTCTCTCTTTTCTTCTTTATCAGTCTTGCTAGTGGTCTATCAATTTTGTTGATCTTTTCAAAAAACCAGCTCCTGGATTCATTGATGTTTTGGAGGGTTTTTTGTGTCTCTATCTCCTTCACTTCTGCTCTGATCTTAGTTATTTCTTGCCTTCTGCCAGCTTTTGAATGTGTTTTCTCTTGCTTCTCTAGTTCTTTTAATTGTGATGTTAGGGTGTCAATTTTAGATCTTTCCTGCTTTCTCTTGTGGGCATTTAATGCTATAAATTTGCCTCTACACACTGCTTTAAATGTGTCCCAGAGATTCTGGTATGTTGTATCTTTGTTCTCATTGGTTTCAAAGAGCATCTTTATTTCTGCCTTCATTTCATTATGTACCCAGTAGTCATTCAGGAGCAGGTTGTTCCGTTTCCATGTAGTCGAGCAGTTTTGATTGAGTTTCTTAGTCCTGAGTTCTAGTTTGATTGCACTGTAGTCTGAGAGACAGTTTGTTACAATTTCTGTTCTTTTACATTTGCTGAGGAGTGCTTTCCTTCTAACTATGTGGTCAATTTTGGAATAAGTGTGATGTGGTGCTGAGAAGAATGTATATTCTGTTGATTTGGGGTGGAGAGTTCTGTAGATGTCTATTAGGTTCACTTGATGCAGAGTTGAGTTCAATTCCTGGATATCCTTGTTAACTTCTCTCTCGTTGATCTGTCTAATGTTGACAGTGGGGTGTTAAAGTCTCCCATTATTATTGTATGGGAGTCTAAGTCTCTAAGGACATGCTTTATGAATCTGGCTGCTCCTGTATTGGGTGCATATATATTTAGGATAGTTAGCTCTTCCTGATGAATTGATCCCTTTACTATTATGTAATGGCTTTCTTTGTCTCTTTTGATCTTTGATGGTTTAAAGTCTGTTTTATCAGAGACTAGGATTGCAACCCCTGATTTTTTTCTTTCCATTTGCTTGGCAGATCGTCCTCCATCCCTTTATTTTCAGCCTATGTGTGTCTCTGCATGTGAGATGGGTCTCCTGAATACAGCAAACTGATGGGTCTTGACTCTATCCAATTTGCCAGTCTGTGTCTTTTAATTGGACCATTTAGTCCATTTACATTTAAGTTTAATATTGTTATGTGTGCATTTGATCCTGTCATTATGATATTAGCTGGTTACTTTGCTCGTTAGTTGATGCAGTTTCTTCCTAGCATTGATGGACTTTACATTTTGGCATGTTTTTGCAATGGCTGGTACCTGTTGTTCCTTTCCATGTTTAGTGCTTCCTTCAGTGTCTCTTGTAGGGCAGGCCTGGTGGTAACAAGATCTCTAAGCATTTGCTTGTCTGTAAAGGATTTTATTTCTCCTTCACTTATGAAACTTAGTTTGGCTGGATATGAAATTCTGGGTTGAAAATTGTTTTCTTTAAGAATGTTGAATATTGGCCCCCACTCTCTTCTGTCTTGGAGAGTTTCTGCCGAGAGATTTACTGTTAGTCTGATGGGCTTCCCTTTGTGTGTAACCCGACCTTTCTCTCTGGCTGCCCTTGACATTTTTTCCTTCATTTCAACTTTGGTGAATCTGACAATTATGTGTCTTGGAGTTGCTCTTCTCGAGGAGTATCTTTGTGGCATTCTCTGTATTTCCTGAATTTGAATGTTGGCTTGCCTTTCTAGGTTGGGGAAGTTCTCCTGGATGATATCCTGAAGAGTGTTTTCCAACTTGGTTCCATTTTCCCTGTCACTTTCAGGCACACCAATCAGACGTAGATTTGGTCTTTTCATATAATCCCGTATTTGTTGGAGGCTTTGTTCATTTTTTTTTACTCTTTTTTCTCTACACTTCTCTTCTCGCTTCATTTCATTCATTTGATCTTCAATTGCTGATACTCATTCTTCCAGTTGATTGAGTCAGTTACTGAAGCTTGTGCATTTGCCATGTAGTTCTCGTGTTATGATTTTCATCTCTATCAGTTCTTTTAAGGACTTCTCTACATTGGTTATTCTAGTTAGCCATTCGTCAAATCTTTTTTCAAGGTTTTTAGTTTCTTTGCGCTGGTTACATAGTTCCTCCTTTAGCTCTGCGAAGTTTGATCAACTGAAGCCTTCTTCTCTCAACTCATCAAAGTCATTCTCCATCCAGCTTTGTTCCATTGCTGGCGATGAGCTGCGTTCCTTTGGAGGGGGAGATGCGCTCTGATTTTTTGAAGTTCCAGCTTTTCTGCACTCCTTTTTCCCCATGTTTGTGGTTTTATCTGCCTTTGGTCTTTGATGATGGTGACGTACTGATGGGGTTTTGGTGTGGTTTCTGTTTGTTAGTTTTCCTTCTAACAGTCAGGACCCTCAGCTGCAGGTCTGTTGGAGTTTGCTGGAGGTCCACTCCAGACCCTGTTTGCCTAGGTATCAGCAGCGGAGGCTGCAGAAGATAGAATATTGCTGAACAACAAGTATTGCTGTCTGATTCTTGCTCTGGAAGTTTCGTCTCAGGGATGTACTGAGCCGTGTGAGGTGTGAGGTGTCGGTCTGCACCTAGTCAGGGATGTCTCCCAGTTAGGCTACTCAGGGGTCAGGGACCCACTTGTGCAGGCAGTCTGTCCGTTCTCAGATCTCAACCTCTGTGCTGGGAGAACCACTGCTCTCTTCAAAGCTGTCAGACAGGGACATTTACCTCTGCCAAAGTTTCTGCTGCTTTTTGTTTAGTTATGCCCTGTCCCCAGAGGTGGAGTCTACAGAGGCAGGCAGGCCTCCTTGAGCTGTGGTGGGCTCCACACAATTCGAACTTCCCAGTGGCTTTGTTTACCTACTTAAGCCTCAGCAATGGCGGGCACCCCTCCCTCAGCCTCGCTGCCACCTTGCAGTTAGATCTCAGACTGCTGTGCTTGCATTGAGTGAGGCTCCGTGGGCGTGCGACCCTCCGGGCCAGGTGTGGGATATAATCTCCTGGTGTGCTGTTTGCTAAGACCCTTGGTAAAGTGCAGTATTACGGTGGGAGTTACCTGATTTTCCAGGTGTTGTGTGTCTCAATTTCCTTTGGCTAGGAAAAGGAATTTTCTTCCCCCTTGCGCTTCCCAGGTGAGGTGATGCCTCGCACTGCTTCAGCTCTCACTGGTCAGGCTGCACCCGCGGACCAGCACCAACTGTCCGACATGCCCCAGTGAGATGAACCCTTTACGTCAGTTGAAAATGCATAAATCACCCGTCTTCTGTGTCGCCCACACTGGGAGCTGGAGGCTGGAGCTGTTCCTATTTGGCCATCTTGGGCGCCCCCCCCCCCCCCCCGTTTTCTCATCTTACTGAAAATAAAATAAACAATGCAATATATTCTACACAAAGCTACCTCTCTGACCACATTTTCTACCACTCCACCCATTACTCTTAGCAGTCAAACAAGTCAAGCATTTTCTAGACTTGGAGTCTTTGCACTTTCTGATACCTCTGTCTAGAATGTTTCCTCCCCCTTTCCACAGATATGTACCATACGATTTGTTTCCTTACTTCTTTTGGGTCTCTCTTCAAATCTCAATCATCTTTCCTAGACTGCCCTTTATAGTAAACAAAACTCTCCTGCCCACCATCCCTGTTTGACATTTTATGCTGCTTTATTTTTCTTTATATCATTTATCACTACTCTATATTCTTTCCATTTATTTATTCATTTGTTTTTTAATTAAAAGAAAAAAATTTTTTGAGACATTGTCTCACTATGTTGCTCAGGCCAGTCTCAAGCTCCTGGCCTCAAATGATCCTCTTGCCTCAGCCTGCCAAAGTGCTGGGATTACAGATGTGAGCTGCTGCACCAGCCTATTTATTTGTTTATTGCATGTTCTTCCCTTTGAATGAGAGGGTCTCTGAGGATGGAGATTTTGTTTTGTTCAGTGCTGTATCCACAGAATTGCTCAGTGTTTTAGGTGCTCAATATTTCTGAATGAACAAATGAATTAATCAATCAGGGAATCCATCCTGGAAGAGATGAACCTTGAGAGGCTTCTCAGAGCATGAAGGGCCATGACTTGGTGGAAAAGAAGTGTAAGGGCTAAGGGCATTATATACACAAGCAGTGTCATTTACCAAGACAGGGATGTAAGTGTGAGCTCCTGAAGTCTGGGGACAGTAAGCATGTTGTCTTACTACTTTGAACGACAGCTAAGATGTGAATGGAGGTAGAAGTATAATGTTCTTACATATTAAATCCTATCTAGTCTTCAGACCTTCAAACCCTACCTCTCTGAGGCCTCATTTGACACTACAAGTCTTATTTTCACAATGAAACTTGTTAGATCCTTGGGGGCAAGGACCTTGGTTCAGCCTTTTGTACCCAATAGATGCTCAAAATGCGTGTGTTTGATTTGGCAAAGGAAAATTGCTCAGTGCCGTGTTTTAGTAAATAAAAGAATCTGTCTTTTTTGACCATAATGAAAAATACGTATTACACTTAGCTTATTATCTTCATTGCTTTATGTAAGATAGTGCTACTGAACAAATATTAATTCCCAGACACCAATTTTCTGCTTTTATCCTGGGAAGATACTCACATATGTCCAGACATTATCAAATTTTTCACTTAAAATTGGTGAATGTTATTATTCATTAATTCTTTTAAAAATATTTAATAGAATTCTTCAGTGAAGCCATGTCGACCTGAAATTTTATTTGTTGGAAAGTTTATACATTCAACTTATTTAGTAGATATAGAGCTGTTCAGGTTATCTATTTCTTCTTGAATGAGTTTAGTTATTTTGTATCTTTCAAAGAATTGGACTGTTTTATTGCATATTTTTATATATAGAGTTTTTCATAGTATTCCATTGTTGTCTTTTTAATGTCTATATTAACCTCACTTTCATTCTTGATGTTCATAATTTGTGTCTTCTTCCTTTTTTTTCTTGGTCTGTGTGGTTAAAGGCTTATCAATTACATTGATCTTTTCAAACAACCAACTATTAGCTTCATTGACACTTCTCAATTTAAAACAAAAATTATTTTATCATGCTTACTTTGAGCTTAATTTGCTATTCTTTTCCAGTTTTATTAAGCTGAATGAGTAGGTTATGAATTGAAGCCTTTATTCTGTGTTTTTCTTTTTTTTCTTTTCTTTTCTTTTTTTTTTTTTTTGTTTGAGACAGAGTCTCATTCTGTAGCCCAGGCTGGAGTACAGTAGCGTGATCTTGGCTCACTGCAACCTCCGCCTCCCGGGTTCAAGCAGTTCTCATGCCTCAACTTCCTGAGTAGCTGGGATTACAGGTGCATGCCACTATGCATAGTTAAGTTTTGTATTTTTAGTAGAGACGGAGTTTCACCATGTTGGCCAGGCTGGTCTGAAACTCCTGACCTCAGGCTGTCCACCTGCCTTTGGCCTCCCAAAGTGCTGGGATTACAGGCGTGAACTGCCTTTATTCTCTTTTCTAACATAAGCATTTAATACTATAAATGTCCCTTAAGCATAGTGGTGGTGAGAGTCAACATCCTTGTTCTGTTCTTAACCTTAGGGGAAAAACATTAAATCTTTTACCATTAACTATCATGTTAGCTGTAGATTTTTCATAGATGCTCTTGATCAGATTAAGGCAGTTCCCTCCCATTCCTAATTTATTGAAATGTTTTTAAATGAAGATTAGATGTTGAATTTTGCCTAATATATGTTTTGTGCCTTTTGAGATGACCATCTGCCTTTCCTTCTTTATACTGTTGATGTGGTAATCTGTTACATTGATTAAATTTTTAATATTTTATTGAAGTTTTTATTTTTTTTTTATTATACTTTAAGTTCTAGGGTACATGCGCACAACATGCAGGTTTGCTACATATGTATACATGTGCCATGTTGGTGTGCGGCACCCATTAACTAGTCACTTACATTAGGTATATCTCCTAATGCTATCCCTCCTCCCTCCCCCAACCCCATGACAGGCTCCAGTGTGTGATGTTCCCCACCCTGTGTCCAGGTGTTCTCATTGTTCAATTCCCACCTATGAGTGAGAACACGCGGTGTTTGGTTTTCTGTCCTTGTGACAGTTTGCTGAGAATGATGGTTTCCAGCTTCATCCATGTCCCTACAAAGGACACGAACTCATCCTTTTTTATGGCTGCATAGTATTCCATGGTGTATATGTGCCACATTTTCTTAATCCAGTCGGTCACGGATGGACATTTGGGTTGGTTCCAAGTCTTTGCTAGTGCCGCAATAAATATTTGTGTGCATGTGTCTTTACAGCAGCGTAATTTATAATCTTTTAGGTATATACCCAGTAATGGGATGGCTGGGTCAAATGGTATTTCTAGTTCTAGATCCTTGAGGAATCGCCACACTGTCTTCCACAATGGTTGAACTAGTTTATAGTCCCACCAACAGTGTAAAAGTGTTCCTAGTTCTCCACATTCTCTCCAGCACCTGTTGTTTCCTGACTTTTTAATGATAGCCATTCTAACTGGTGTGAGATGGTATCTCATTGTGGTTTTGATTTGCATTTCTCTGATGGCCAGTGATGATGAACATTTTTTCATGTGTCTGTTGTCTGCATAAATGTCTTCTTTTGAGAAGTATCTGTTCATATCCTTTGCCCACTTTTTGATGGGGTTGTTTTTAAGTTCTTTGTAGATTCTGGATATTAGCCCTTTGTCAGATGGGTAGATTGTAAAAATTTTCTCCCATTCTGTAGGTTGCCTGTTCACTCTGATGGTAGTTTCTTTTGCTGTGCAGAAGCTCTTTAGTTTAATGAGATCCCATTTATCAATTTTGGCTTTTGTTGCCATTGCTTTTGGTGTTTTAGTCATGAAGTCCTTGCCCATGCCTATGTCCTGAATGGTATTACCTAGGTTTTCTTCTAGGGTTTTTATGGTTTTAGGTCTAACATTTAAGTCTTTAATCCATTTTGAATTAATTTTTGTATATGGTGTAAGGAAGGAATCCAGTTTCAGCTTTCTACATATGGCTAGCCAGTTTTCCCAGCACCATTTACTTAACAGGGAATCATTTCCCCATTTCTTGTTTTTCTCACGTTTGCCAAACATCAGATGGTTGTAGATGTATAGTATTATTTCTGAGGGCTCTGTTCTTTTCCATTGGTCTATATCTCTGTTTTGGTATCAGTACCATACTGTTTTGGTTATTGTAGCTTTATAGTATAGTTTGAATTCAGGGAGCATGATGCCTCTAGCTTTGTTCTTTTGGCTTAGGATTGTCTTGGCAATGTGGGCTCTTTTTTGGTTGCATATGAACTTTAAAGTAGTTTTTTACAATTCTGTGAAGAAAGTCATTGGTAGCGTGATGCAGACGGCATTGAATCTATAAATTACCTTGGGCAGTATGGCCATTTTCACGATATTGATTCTTCCTATCCATGAGCAGGGAATGTTCTTCCATTTGTTTGTGTCCTCTTTTATTTCGTTGAGCAGCGGTTTGTAGTTCTCCTTGAAGAAGTCCTTCACATCCCTTGTAAGTTGGATTCCTAGGCATTTTATTCTCTTTGAAGATTTTTACATATTAATGAGAGATATTGGTCTGAAATTTTTTTTTTTTTGTAATACTTTTCCTTTTTTAATCAAGGTAATAATTGCTTCATATTAAATGAGTTGGGAAGCTTTTTCTTCTCTTGTATTTCCTGAAAGTTTGTGGAAAATTGGTATTATTTCTTCCTTAAATGTTTGGTATAATTTGCCAGTGAAGTCATATGGGGTTGGAGGGCTTTTGTTGTTGTTGTTGTTGGAAGGTTTTTAACAAAAAAAAATCTGTTTTAAAATAGATATGAGATTATTCAGATTATCTATTTTTTTTTCTTCAGTGAGCTTTGATAATTTGTGTCTCTCAAGAAATTTGTCCATTTGTCTAAGTTGTCAAGTATATGGGTACGGCGTTATTTGTAGTATTGTCTTATTGTCTTTTAAATTTCTGTGGGGTCAAGAATGATGCCTCTCTTCTGTTCCTGGTATTGATAATTTATGTCTTCTCTTCTGTTTTCTTGGTCAGTCTGGCTATAGATTTATCGATTTTGTTGATCTTTTCATAGGACCAGGTAGTGATTTGATTAAAAACAGGTAAAAAAACAGAAACAAATTTTTTTATTGATTTCTGTTGTTATTTATTTCTTTTCTCCTCCTTGCTTTGTGTTTAATTTGCTCTTCTTTCTTTTTTTTGTTTTTTATTTTATTTATTTTTTTTTATTATACTTTAAGTTCTAGGGTACATGTGCATAACGTGCAGGTTTGTTACATATGTATACTTGTGCCATGTTGGTGTGCTGCACCCATCACCTCGTCAGCACCCATCAACTCGTCATTTACATCAGATGTAACTCCCAATGCAATCCCTCCCCCCTCCCCCCTCCCCGTGATAGGCCCTGGTGTGTGATGTTCCCCTTCCCGAGTCCAAGTGATCTCATTGTTCAGTTCCCACCTATGAGTGAGAACATGCAGTGTTTGGTTTTCTGTTCTTGTGATAGTTTGCTCAGAATGATGGTTTCCAGCTGCATCCATGTCCCTACAAAGGACACAAATTCATCCTTTTTTATGGCTACATAGTATTCCATAGTGTATATGTGCCACATTTTCTTAATCCAGTCTGTCACTGATGGACATTTGGGTTGATTCCAAGTCTTTGCTATTGTGAATAGTGCCGCAGTAAACATATGTGTGCATGTGTCTTTATAGCAGCATGATTTATAAACCTTTGGGTATATACTCAGTAATGGGATGGCTGGGTCATATGGTACTTCTAGTTCTAGATCCTTGAGGAATCGCCATACTGTTTTCCATAATGGTTGAACTAGTTTACAATCCCACCAACAGTGTAAAAGTGTTCCTATTTCTCCACATCCTCTCCAGCACCTGTTGTTTCCTGACTTTTTAATGATTGCCATTCTGACTGGTGTGAGATGGTATCTCATTGTGATTTTGATTTGCATTTCTCTGATGGCCAGTGATGATGAGCATTTTTTCATGTGTCTGTTGGCTGTATGAATGTCCTCTTTTGAGAAATGTCTGTTCATATCCTTTGCCCACTTTTTGATGGGGTTGTTTGTGGTTTTTTTTGTAAATTTGTTTGAGTTCTTTGTAGGTTCTGGATATTAGCCCTTTGTCAGATGAGTAGATTGCAACAATTTTCTCCCATTCTGTAGGTTGCCTGTTCACTCTGATGGTAGTTTCTTTTGCTGTGCAGAAGCTCTTTAGTTTAATGAGATCCCATTTGTCAATTTTGGCTTTTGTTACCATTGCTTTTGGTGTTTTAGACATGAAGTCCTTGCCCATGCCTATGTCCTGAATGGTATTACCTAGGTTTTCTTCTAGGGTTTTTATGGTATTAGGTCTAACACTTAAGTCTCTAATCCATCTTGAATTAATTTTCGTATAAGGAGTAAGGAAAGGATCCAGTTTCAGCTTTCTACTTATGGCTAGCCAATTTTCCCAGCACCATTTATTAAATAGGGAATCCTTTCCCCATTTCTTGTTTTTCTCAGGTTTATCAAAGATCAGATGGCTGTAGATGTGTGGTATTATTTCTGAGGACTCTGTTCTGTTCCATTGGTCTATATCTCTGTTTTGGCACCAGTACCATGCTGTTTTGGTTACTGTAGCCTTGTAGTATAGTTTGAAGTCAGGTAGCGTGATGCCTCCAGCTTTGTTCTTTTGACTTAGGATTGTCTTGGAGATGCGGGCTCTTTTTTGGTTCCATATGAACTTTAAAGCAGTTTTTTCCAATTCTGTGAAGAAACTCATTGGTAGCTTGATGGGGAAGGCATTGAATCTATAAATTACCTTGGGCAGTATGGCCATTTTCATGATATTGATTCTTCCTATCCATGAGCATGGTATGTTCTTCCATTTGTTTATGTCCTCTTTTATTTCACTGAGTAGTGGTTTGTAGTTCTCCTTGAAGAGGTCCTTTACATCCCTTGTAAGTTGGATTCCTAGGTATTTTATTCTCTTTGAAGCTATTGTGAATGGAAGTTCATTCATGATTTGGCTCTCTGTTTGTCTGTTACTGGTGTGTAAGAATGCTTGTGATTTTGCACATTAATTTTGTATCCTGAGACTTTGCTGAAGTTTCTTATCAGCTTATGGAGATTTTGGGCTGAGACAATGGGGTTTTCTAAATATACAATCATGTCATCTGCAAACAGGGACAATTTGACTTCTTCTTTTCCTAACTAAATACACTTTATTTCCTTCTCTTGCCTGATTGCCCTAGCCAGAACTTCCAACACTATTAGTGTTTTCAGTTGGGAGGTTAGATGACTACTGTTAGTCTTTCTATTCTAATATAAGCATTTGATGCTGTCATTTTTTTCTGTCAGCACTGCTTTAACTACATCCAAAAAATTTTGGTATCTTGAATTTTCATTTTCATTCAGATCAAAATATTTTAAAATTTCTCTTGAGAATTCTTCTTTGACTCATGAGTTATTGAGACAGATATTGTTTAATTTCTAAGCATTTGGAAATTAAATCCTATTTTATGTTACTGATTTCTAGTTTAATTTCATTGTGTTAGAGAACATACTTTATATAATTTAAACTCCTAAAAATCTTTGTCACACCCATTAGGATGATTACTGTTTTTTAAGAAACACAGAAAATAGCATGTGTTGGTGAGGATGTGGAAGAATTGGAACCCTTCTGCATTGTTGGTAGGATTCTAAAATGGTGCAACCACTATGGAAAACAGGAAGGAAGTTCCTCAAAAATTTTAAAATAGAGCTACCCTATGATCCAGCAATCCCACTTCTCAGAATACTTCCGAAAGAATTGAAGGCAAGGTCTTGAAGGGCTATTTGCACACTTATGTTCATACCGGCATTATTTCCAATAGTCAAGAGGTGAAAACAACCCAAGTGTTCACTGACAGATGAATGAATAAACAAAACGGTATGTTTGTATGTATACACACATACACATACAATGGAATATTTTTATGTGTATATACATACACATACAAAATATATATGTTGTATTTGTATATACACATACAAAATGGTATATTTATAATGGTATAACAATGGTGTATATATATATACACACACACGGTGGAATATTATTTAGCCTTAAAAGGGAAGGCTGTGACTCCTGTCATATGCTACAGCATGGATGGACTTTGAAGATACTAGGCTAAGTAAAAGAAACTAGTCACAAAAAGATAAATACTGTTTGTTCTATTGTTTGTTTTCTGATTGTCCCCTTTAGTCTTTGTTCCTCTCTTTCCCATTTTCTGCTTTCTTTTGCAATATTGGTAGTTTAAATCTTAGTTAACTTCTCCAAGCTTTTGGTGTAATTCTTTGGGTCTGTTCTGTGCATGTACAGTTTAGGGTTTGGCAGAAGACTTATGTGACTTCATACAGAGAATTAGAAGATCCCATTCTCTAGCTCTCTCTTCTCTAGAATTTTATTCATGAGTCCACTCTTGAGACCATGTTTGCCTCTTTCTCAGTTCTCCTAGTCAAAAGGACAGGGTATTCTTGGAATTTTAGCTGCTTACACAGCCATCACAGCCAATCAATTCCACAACTAGGGCTTTTGGGGCAAAGCTGCTGGAAAAAACAGAAAGAAACAAAAGAGGATTTCCCCCACACACTCTTTGCTCACAGGGACCACTTTTCTTGGTTATTCTTGCTAGTAATACAGGGTTTCTATTAGGATTGTCACCAGTCATGCCACTACTCTGCCATGCAGCTCTGCAACTGGAATCCACCCCCGGGAAAATCTGCAAGAGAAAAAAAAATAGACTGGGTGTGGTGGCTTATGTCTATTATCCCAGCACTTTGGGAGGCTGAGGCGGGCAGAACACCTGAGGTGGGGAGTTGAAGACCAGCCTGACCAACATGGAGAAACCCCATCTCTATTAAACATACAAAATTAGCTGGGTGTGGTGGTGCATGCTGTAATCCTAGCTACTTGGGAGGCTGAGGCAGGAGAATCACTTGAACCCGAGAGGCGGAGGTTGCAGTGAGCCGAGATTGTCTGGCCTGGACAACAAGAGCAAAACTCTGTCTCAAAAAAAAAAAAAAAAAAAAAAAAGGACACCCACTTAATGCAGGCTTCTTCTCTAAGTTTTTTTGTTTTGTTTTGTTTTCGTTTTTGTTTTTTGAGACAGAGTCTTATTCTGTTACCCAGGCTGGAGTATAGTGGTGCGATCTCGGCTCACTGCAACCTCCACCTCCCAGGTTCAAGCAATTCTCCTGTCTCAGCTTCCCAAGTAGCTGGGATTGTAGATGTGCACCACCATGCCTGGATAATTCTTCTATTTTTAGGAGAGATGAAGTTTCTCCATGTTGGCCGGGCTGCTCTCGAACTCCTGGCCTCATGTGATTCACCCACCTGCTGGGATCACAGGCGTGAGCCACTGCTGCCAGCCTTTTCTCTAAAGTTTTAACTCCCCTTCAGAATCTACTTGTTTTTGGTTACTTTTCAGTGTTTCCAGTAAATTGATTTTTGTATTTTTTTCAGCAGTTTTAATTGTATCAGGAGTAAAGATAGGTTATAGTGAGCTTACTGCATCTTTTTTCTTTTATTTTTGAGACAGTGTCTCATTCTGTCACCCAGGCTGGAGTATAATGGCACAATCTTGGCTCACTGCAACCTCAGTTTCCTGGATTCAAGCAATTATCCTGCCTCAGCCTCCTGAGTAGCTGGGATTACAGGTGCCTGCAACCATGCCTGGCTAATTTTTTGTCTTTTTAGTAGAGTTGGGTTTCACCATGCTGACCAGGGTGGTCTTGAACTCCTGACCTCAAGTGATCCACCCATCTCAGCCTCCCAAACTGCAGGGATTACAGGCGTGAGCCACTGCACCCAGCCGAGCTTACTCCAACTTGACCCAAACTGGAATTCATCTTTTTACTTGTAAACCCTCTGTATATTTATACTTAATGTGAGTCTCTTATGGACAACATATAGTTGACTTTTTATTCAGTCTCACAATTTCTGGCTTTAAATTTGTATGTTTAGAAAATTTTCATTTAATGTAATCATGGTAATGTTCAGATTTAAATCTGTCATTTTGCTACTTGTATTCTATTTGTTCTATTTGCTCTCTAGTTCTTTTTATCTTCTTTTCTTGCCTTCTTTTGGAGTAATTGAATTATGATTTAATTTTATCTCCACTGTTGGCTTATTAGCTATACTTCTTTGTTTTCAGTGGTTGCACCAGATTGTGCTTATCATATCCTACCTTAAAATAATATCATACTACTTCACATGTAGTGTAAGAACCACACAACAACACACTTTGATTTTGTCTCTCTCATCCTTCGTGCCATTGTTTTCACACATTTTACTTTTACATATACTATAAACCTCCTAATACATTGTTGTTATTTTTGCTTTACATAGTTATTTATCTTTAAAGAATTAAAAAATGATTACATATCTTTTATATTTACCATTTATAGTGTTCTTTATTTCTTTGTGTAAATCAAAGTTTGCCTCTGGTATCATTGTCTTTCTGCCTGAAGAGCTTAATTTACAATTTCTTGCAGTGTAAGTCTGCTGGTAATGAATTCTCTGTTTTTGTTTATCTGCAAAGTTCTTTTTATAGAGTTCAGCTTTGAAAAACAATTTCACTGGGTAAAGGATTCTAGGCTGACAGATTTTTTTTTTCTTTCATCACTTCAAAGATGTCACTCTACTGTCTTTTGAATAGTGTAGTTTCTGAAGATATATCTGTAATTATTCTTACCTTTGTTCTGCTATATAATATGCCTTTAATTTGACTGCTTTTAGCATTTTCTCTTTATCACTGGTTTAAAGGAATTAGGTTATGGTATGCCTTAGTGTGGTTTTCACTGTGTTTATCTTGCTTGAGGTTTGTTGACTTTTTTTAATTATCAACTTTATAATTTTCAATAGATTGGTAAATTTTTGGTCATGATTTCGTCGAATTATTTTTTGCCTTTATGTCCTTTGGGGGTTCCAATGCTCTGTTCACTTATTTTCAGTCTTTTTCTCTCTATGCTTCATTTTGAATGGTTTCTGTTGCCTAGTCTTTAAGTTTGCTAATCTTTTTCTGCAGTGTCTAATCTGTTCTTAATCCCATCTAGTATTCTTTTAAATTTAGATATTGTATTTTTAATCTTCAGAGCTTTCCTTTTTTATTTCTGTAATGTCAGTGGTGATGTTCCCTATTTCTTTCCTGGTTTTGGTAATTTGATTCTTCTTTCTGTTTTGCTTGTTGAGTCTAGCTAATTCTCAATTTTGTAGATCTTTTCAAAGACTCAACTTCCGGTTTTATTGAGTTTTCTCTATTGTTTTCATGATTTCATTAATCTCTGTCCTAATCTTTTTTAATTCCTTCTGCTTGCTTTAGGTTTAGTTTGCTCTTTTTAGAGTGTCTTAAGGTAGAAGGTTATTGACTTCAGATCTTTCTTCTTTTAAAATATATACATTTACAGCTGTAAACATCCCTTTAAGCACTATTTTAGCTGCATCTCATAAGTTTTGGTATGTTGTCTTCATTTTTATTTATCTCAAAATATTTTCTAATTTCCAGTTTGATTTTTTTTATTGACCTATTGGTTATTTAGGAGTATGCTACTTAATTTACACATATTTTTAATTTCCCAACTTTATTTCTGTTATTGATTGCTAATTTTATTCCATTCTAGTCAGAAAACATACTTTGTATGATTTATGTTCATTTAAATTTAGTGAGGGTTGTTTTATGGCCTAGCATATGGTCTAGCCTGGAGAATATTCCATGTGCATTTCAGAAGAATATACATTATACTGTTGTTGGGTAGAGTGTTATATCGATGTCTGTAAGGTATATTTGGTTTATAATTTTGTTGAAGTCTTCCATATCCTCTTGGTCTTCTGCCTAGTTTTTCTATTCATTACTGAAAGTGAGGTATTGAAGTTTCCAGCTATTGCTGTTGAGCTGTCTGTTTCATTCTTCAATTTTGTTAGATTTTGCTTCATGTATTTTGGGGTGTGTTGTATGTACATAATTTTTAATTGTTATGTCTTCCTAATGGATTGATCATTTAATCACTGCATAATATCCCTGTTTATCTTTGGTAAACATTTTGTCTTAAAGTATGTTTTGTTTGACATTAATATTGCCACTCCAACATTTTTATGGTTGCTGCTTATATGCTATATCTTTTCCATTATTTTACTTTCAACCAATTTGTATTTTTTAATCTAAAATATCTGTCTTACAGACAGCTTATAGTTTAACCTTATTTTTTAAAATCAGTCTGATAATCTCTCACTTTTGATTGGATTGTTTAGTCATATTAAATTTTATTGTTGATGTAGTTGGATTTATATCTGCCACTTTGCTTTTGACCCTCTATATCTTTTGTCTTCTTTGTTCCTGTATTTTTACTTCTGTTTTCTTTTGAATTAAATAAATATTTTTCTGGTATAACATTTTAATTCCTTTTATGATTTTTTTCACTATATATTTTTAATCACTTTCACAGTGGTTGCTGTACGGCTCACCATATATGTCTTAATTTATCATAATCTAATTCATTTTTTTACTAGCTTAATTTTAGTGAGATATAGACACTTTACTCCGAGATAGGTCTAGTCCCTCCCGACTTTTGGTGCTTTTATTGTGATACATATTACACACACACAAACACATGTACAACACACATGCACATATATATTACAAATCAAGCAATACATTGTTATATGTATTACCTTATATAATTTATATATTTTAAAGAAGCTGAGAGAACAAAGAAGAGCAATTACATTTATGTAGAATCTATTATATTAAACTTTAAATTGCCTTTTCTGGTTCTCTTTATTTTTTCTTGTAGATTCAAGTTACCACTTGCTATCATTGCCTTACTTCAGTACAGCTTGTTCTCACCCACCTCTGTGGTGCTGTTATTGTCAAATTAATATATTTCTATATGTAATAAGTCCAATAATTCAATTATATACCTATTGTTTTGTATAATTAAATTAGTTCAAAGAAGAAAGAAGAAACATACATTTTACTGTCTTTCTAAGTGTATGATTACCTTTACAAAACACTCTGTTTTTCTGTGTGGGATCAAATTACCACCAAGAATCAGGTTTTTTTAGCCTGAAGAGTTTCTTTAGTATTTCTTATAGGTCATGTATGCTAGCAACACATTATCTGTCTTTGTTTATATAGGACTATCTATATCATCATCATTTTTGAAAGTTTTTTTTCTGGATAAAATATTCTTGGTTGATGGTGTTTTGTTTGTTTCCTTTCATTACCTTGAAAATATCACTCTGTTGCCTTTTAACCTCCATTGTCTCTGATGGGAAGTCAGCTGTTAAACCTATTGGGTTCCCTTGTATGTAATGAGTTGTTTTTCTCTAGTTACTTTCAAGATTTTAACTTTGTCTTTCAGCATTTCTGCTATGATGTGTTTGGGTGTAGATCTCATTGATTTTATCTTGTTTGGAGTTTGTTGAGCTTTTCGTATTTGTAGGTTAATGTTTTTCACCAAATTTAGGATGCTTTTTAACATTATTTTTTTCTAATAATTTTTCTGCCTTTTTCTCTCTCATCTCCCTCTGGTACTCCATTACATTTATTCAGTGTATTTAATGGAGGCCTGCATTGCTCTGAGGCTCTGTTAATTATTCTTCATTCTTTCTTTTCTTTCTGATCTTGGATTGCATAATCTGTTGATCTGTCTTCAGATTTGCTGATTCATTCTTCTGCCTGTCAAATCTACTGTTGAACTCCTCTAATGAATTTTTCATTTTAGTTATTGCACTTTTCAACTCTACAAGTTCCATATATATATTTCTTCTATTTCTCATATATGTATATGTAGTATATTAGATGGAATTTCTGTGTATTATTGGGATTCTGTATTTGATGAGGCATTGTTATCATAGTTTCCTTTACTTCTTTAGCCATGGTTTTCTTTAGTTTTTTGAACATATTTATAATAGTTGCTTTGAAGACTTTGTCTACCAAGTCTAATACCTGAGCTTCCCTAAGACAGTTTCTCTTGCTTACTTTTTAAAAAGCTGTGCATGAGTCACACTTTACCCATTCTTTGCATGTTTTGTAATTTTTTGTTGAAAAGTGGGTATTTTTGATAATATAGCAATCTGGATACTATTTACCACCAACACCCCCTTCCCCAGTTCAAGGTTTGTTGTTATTGTTTGTTAGTTGTTTAGTGATTTGGATGTGCTAGTTCAGTGAAGTCTACCTTCCCTATAGTATGAAGCCTCTGATGTCACCTCAGAAGGCACAAGGTTTCTTATGTGCACAGTCACCTTGGGATGGCATTGGTTTTTATCAGGGCTCTATTTGATGGTTTATTTCTCTGATCTCTCTGTTGTCAGTCTATTGGTATCATACATAGTCAGCTATTAGCTAACATTAGTTGCCAGCTGGTTGTTAAATTGTTTTTGTCAATTTATGGGGCATAAATTGCTCAATCTGACCCAATTTAATTAAGCACCTTTTGTATAGGTAGTTTTGAAACTAGTATTTGAAGTTTACTCTAATTGCAAGAGACCTCTTGGAACACATCTAAGCATGTGTCGTTCCCTGATTCTCTTACATATGCATCTAGCCGATGTATGGTTTAGCTTGTTGCTGTCATAAAGTAACCAGCCCTTTCTTAATTACTCACCACCAAAATCTCCTTTGTTTCCACAGGGCTCTGAGGCCTGAACTTCCTCATGCTCTGTTCCATATAAAGTCAGTTCCTTAGGGGAGAGTTTTGGAGTCTTCTGTTCTTATGGTCTTCCTGCCCCCTGGGGAAAACATCTGCATTACTCCTCCAGAGCTGGCAGCTTAGACAGTAGCCTGCTTTTCTTGCAGTTACACCCCCTACTTTACTGATGGGGTTGGCAGCTTTTGGGTTTCCCAACTTTTCTCCTGGTGTAGAATCTTGCCTTATGAGTGAGCTGAGATAAGGGTATTTGAGGCCCGGTATTCTTGGCCGTCCATGCCTTGGGTAGAGCTTCTGTTCTACAAGTGGTAACTGTGTAGAGTAAGAGCCATGCCCACCTGGATTAGAGTTTATGAAACACAGGTTTGGGTGTAGGTAAGAAATGTTGGCATCCTACCCTATCCCGTGTGACACTGTAATCCTAGGCTGTGAGCTGGAGGGAGATGGAACTCTGTGTTTTTTGCTGTAACTGCCCAAAGTAGAGTTTCTGTGACACTGATCTGGGTAAGAGAGGCAGGAGATGAATCATGTCTTAAATGTCACAGACTGACATTGCTGCTACCAAAATGTAGTAGATTTTCTTGAAGAAATATTTCTTCATTTTCTGTATGCTTTTAGGACAGTTTCCAAAGACTTTTAGCAGTTGTTGCTTTTTTATAATTTTTCACAAACTGTGGTTGTTTAACTAGATTGAGAGTCTGTCCAGCACTTCATGCCACTATCATGGAAGTCATTCCCCATATTGTTTTTCTGATGGTTCTTTTCCTCAGCTTTTGGTAGCTCCCTCTCATGTAGATGCAGATTGGGTAATCAGCCAAATATTCACCATGCTCTGTTACAGTTTTCTTTTCTTGCCTGTGGCCTGGATAGTACTTCTATGCCATAAACTAGGGCAATAATTGGGCTTACCTAGTTTGTTTCTGTTTTCTTAGGGGTCACAGTCCAGTGCTACCTGTTGTGTAATATCTGAAATAAATGTTGTTTGATATTTTTTATGGCTTTCCAGTTGTTTAAGGAAGAAGGATAAATGTGGTCCTTTTACTACATCCTGGCTGTAAGTGAGATTCCCAGTCCAGTTCTCTTCATCTCCTTTTTTTTTCTTTACCTGAGTAGGAGCTGAGACTTGAGATTTGAATTCTGGCTCTCCACTGGTTAAGGCAAGACTGCATTTTTCTCTACAAAGTAGAACTAATACAAGTACTTCTCTTTTACAGTTTTTGTGAGAATTGAGTTAAATGTTTGTTAAGTGTTTATAACAGAATATGGCCAATAGGAAGCTCAAATAAGTTTTAGCCACTGCTACCACCACCATCACCACTTTCGCCATTGCTAGTACTACTACTACTACTTCCCATGTATCATTGAGGAAATTGTCTAAGGCTTGCTTATGGTACAGATATGGAAGAGTACCGGACCACAATATTTAGTAGATACTTGCTGAGACCAGCTCAGTCAGAGGGACCCTAATCCAGCGGCACTAGAGGAATTAAAGACACACACACACAGAAATATAGAGGTGTGCAGTGGGAAATCAGTGGTCTCACAGCTTTCAGAGCTGAGATCCCCGAACAGAGATTTACCCACATATTTCTTAACAGCATACGAGTCATTAGCATTGTTTCTATAGATATTAAATTAACTAAAAGTATCCCTTATGGGAAACAAAGGGATGGGCCAAATTAACTGCAGCAGGAACACGCCCTTAAGACACAGTTTGCTCATGCTAATTGTTTGTGGCTTAAGAATGCCTTTAAGTGGTTTTCTGCCCTGGGTGGACCAGGTGTTCCTTGCCCTCATTCCCGTAAACCCAAAACCTTCCAGCTTGGGCATTAGGGCCATTAAAAACATGTTATAGTGCTGCAGAGATTTTATTTATGGCCAGTTTTGGGGCCAGTTTATGGCCAGATTTGGGGGGCTTGCTCCCAACATTTCTCCCTTCTTTGATTTGCAAAAAGATAAAAGCAAGGGCAGCTTTGTCACGGTTAACTACTTCTCGCAGGAATCGGGATCCGCATCTGCAGACTATACAAAGACAAACAACATAGATTAAAAGCACAATCGTCATTGAAATCACAGAGCTTCCAAGTGTTTTTATCCATTTCAATGGGCTCCTAGCTGCTAATTTGTCTGCAGCTCCTTTAAGCACTTCAGTTTCTGGCATTAAGGTCAGGTGTGCCTGGGATGCTTTCAATATTTGTTCTTTTAATTTTGCTGTATTCTAAAACAAGTTTGTGGAGTGTCCTTCTAGCTGCTTTTTTATTTTTTCCCAAATTTTGATCTTATAAGAGCGTTTAATAGTTTCTACAAATCCTTATGTTTAGCTCCTAGAGCAGGCCATATCATTTGAGGTTGAGGTGCCACTATACCACCATGGTTCCAGATAATAGGAACTTTTGCCATGCTTTTTATCATTTCTACCATCTGACTGTTTTGTTCAGATCATCTGAACATAGTGTGGCCGTAGCACACAGACAGAGAGGTGCAATTCAAGCTAAACGTCCCCTTAGGGGACCAATTAATAATGATTCCTTAGGAATCATTGCGCAGCACTTCTGCCTGTTCTGCAATGCAGTCTTCCTAAACAAGTACATGCATTTTTTCTAACTGGGTCCAATTCTGTTTACAAATAGGTTTTTAAGGGCGATATGCCTGAATTATAGGAGCAGATTTATTATGGTAAATACCGAGATCAGAAAGCATGTGTAACTGTGTCACAGTGATTGCATCCAGGCATTATTACCAGCCCTTATTGAAGGAATGCTCACAGCAGTGGTGATAACCACTATCATAGCTACCATTAAATTATTCATTGTGACTGGTTGTCCCGCTTTCCTCAGATTTTCTTCCGCCATCTGTGACAGCTTCTTGATTTGTCCCCAGGTGGGTGGCTGTGTTCGACGGGTGTCAAAGGTCCTGGAAGAGGTGTATGAGCTCTAATGTGAGTGATGTAAAAAGGGTGCATTCTACTCCTAACTGCTGTTTGCAATTGGGTAAATAAAGTCATCAGTTGTTCCTCTGTATGAAGTTGTAACTGAGAATTTTCAATTAACTGTGTGGAATGAACCACATATGAAGAATCAGAAATCACATTAATAGGTATATCGAAAGCAGTCAATACCTCAATTACAGGTACAAGCTCCACTTTTTGAGCTGAAGTATAGGGCGTCTGAAAAACTTTACTTTTTGAGCCAGAATAAGAAGCTTTACCATTACTAGACCCGTCTGTAAAAACATTCTCAGCACCTTCAATTGATTTAAATTTAGTTATTTTAGGGAGAATCCAATTAGTTAATTTCAAAAACTGAAACAGCTTCATTTTAGGAAAATGATTATTGAGAATACCCACGAAGACAGCTAAATGGGTTTGCCAAGTAAGACTATTTATAAAAGCTTGCTGTATTTGTGCCTTCATGAGAGGGACAATAATTTTTCCAGGATCATATCCATGTAATTTAACAATCGAGTTCTCCTAATCCCTATCATAGTAGAGATTTGATCTAAATAAGGAGTTAGAGTCTGTGAATTAGTATGTGGAAGAAAAAGCCACTCTACTAAGTCCTGTTCTTGGACAATAACACCAGTAGGCGAATGCTGAGTTGAAAACATTAGCAAATCTAGAGTCTTCTCTGGATCTATTCTATTTATCTGAGCTTTATGGACTTGCTTCTCAATCAGTTGTTAAGTCTGCCTCCACCTCCTTTGTTAATTGCTGAGGGCTAGTGAGACTAGGATTTCCTCTAAGGATAGAAAACAGATTACTCGTGGCATAGGTAGGAATGCCTAGAGCAGGTCATATCCAATTAATATCCCCTAGTAATTTTTGAAAATCATTTAATGTTTTTAATTTATCCCTACGTATGATTACTTTCTGTGGCACAGTGGTAGTGTCATTTACTAAGGTCCCCAAGTAGGAGTAAGGAGGAGTAGTCTGAATTTTGTCAGGAGCTATAATTAAACCAGTGCGAGAAATCAAATTTTGCAAGTGATCATAACATTGGAGTAATATTTCTCGAGTGGGGGCAGCACAAAGTATATCATCCGTATAGTGAATAATGTAACACTGTGAAAATTTTTTATGAGTAGGTTCAATTGCTTGACCCACATACGTCTGGCAAGTAGTAGGACTGTTTAACATGCCCTGTGGCAACACTTTCCAATGATAACGTTTAGCAGGCTGCAGGTTGTTTACTGCAGGAATTGTAAATGCAAACCGTTCACAGTCTTGCTAAGGGGATAGTAAAGAAACTGTCTTTTAAATCTATGACTATTAAAGGCCAATTTTTTGGAATTACAGCAGGAGAAGGCAATCCTGGCTGTAATGCTCCCATATACAGGTTGTATAACTGAATTGATGGCTCTTAAGTCAGTTAACATTCTCCATTTTACTAACTTTTTCTTAATTATGAAAACTGGAGAATTCGAAGGAGAAAATGTTGGAGCTATGTGCCCATTTTCTAATTGTTCAGCAACTAATTTCTCTAAAGCCTCCAGTTTTTCTTTACTTAGCGGCCATTGTTCTATCCAAATTGGCTTATCTGTAAACCATGTCAAAGATATAGGTTCTGGAGGCTTAACAATGGGCACCATCAAAAATTTTTTCCTAATCTTTGGTGGGAACTGTGTTTTTCCGCTTGAAGTGGTTCTTTCAAACCTTGCAATTTTTTTTCTAGTCCCATACCAGGGACATACCCCATTTCATGCATTGTATGTTGACTTTGAGTGCTATATAATTGTTCTGGAATTAGAACTTGTGCTCCCCATTGTAATAAATCTCTTCCCCATAAATTTACAGGTATAGAAGTTATAATTGGTTGAATAGTCCCAGGTTGTCCATCGGGCCCCTCACAATGCAAAATATACCTACTTTGATATACTTCAGTGACTTTACCAACTCCAACCACGTTAAATTCAGCAGGTTGAATTGGCCACGTGGAAGGCCAGTGCTGTAGAGAAATGATTGAAATGTCTGCTCCTGTATCTATCAAACCTTTAAATTTCTTTCCTTGAATAGTTATTTCACAGGTAGGACGTCTATCAGTAATTTGATTTACCCAATAAGCTGCTTTGCCTTGTTTATTTGTGCTTCTAAATCCTCCTGTTTGCTTAATTTCACTTTTCCCCATTCCCACATATGGCACAATCAGGAGCTGTGCTATGCGCTCTCCCGGTTCTGCTTTCCAGGGAACAGAAGTAGATATAACAATTTGAATTTCCCCATTGTAATCTGAATCAATGACTCCTGTATGTATTTGTATGCTTTTTAAACTTACACTAGACCTTCCTAAAAGTAATCCTATTGTCCCTGCTGGCAAGGGTCCACAGACTCCTGTTGGGACGTTTTGTGGGGGTTCCCCGGGCAAAAGGCTCACAGCTTTTGTGCAGCATAAATCTACTGCGGCACTACCGCCTGTGGCGGGGGACAGATATTGTACAAGGGTGAGGGAATGGCCTCAGCTGGAAATGCCCCGGTTTAGAATGGGGCCCAGGACAGGCCCCTCATGGCATTTCCCAAAATTGGGTTCCCATCTTTATCAAACTTAGAGTGACACTGACTAGGCCAGTGTTTTCCTTTTTTACATTTTGGACGTATTTCAGGCTCAACAGTTTTCTTTTTTCCCATATCTGGCAGCCTGACTGACTGATTTTTTCTACATTCTTTTTCAGTATGACCATGCTTCCCACAAGCTCCAGGAAATGGAGTATTTCCTTTATCCACTCTCAGTCCTGCCATTGCCTGTGCCAACAAAGTAGCTTTATGCAGATTACCTCGATACCATCACAGGCCTTGATATAAGCAACGAAATGTGCTTTCCCTCTGACAGGTCACAGAGCAGCCTGGCAATCGGGATTAGCATTGTCGAAAGCTAATAACTGCAATACTATATCCTGAGCAGCCGAATCTGCAATCATCTTTTTAAGAGACTCCTGTAACCAAGCTATAAAATCAACCTATGGTTCTCTAGGTCCCTGTTTTATAGCACTAAAGGAAGGGTATTGTTCCCCACCTGAAGTGATTTTTTCCCAAGCTCTAATGCACACTCCTCTAAGCTGTTCTATGGCATCATCCTGCGTGACCAGTTGTGCATCTAAACCAGCCCAGCCACCAACCCCCAAAAGTTGGTCTGCAGTTATATTAATTTAAGGTTGGGCCTGAGCATTGTGAGGAGCCTGAATGGAAGCTTCATCTGCCCACCAAGTTTTAAATTGTAAGAACAGAGCAGGAGTTAGACAAGCTTGAGTTAAGAGCGTCCCAGTCAGTAGGAATCATTCGACTGGAAACAGTAACATTCTTTAACAGTCCCATTACAAAAGGAGAACCTGGTCCATACTGACTTATTACTTGTTTTAATTATTTGAATAATTTAAAAGGAAAAGGCGCAAATGTAGCTATAATATTTCCCTCTTGATCTGGGGGGGTATATTCTAACAGGGAACTGCCAAGCCTCTAAATCTCCCTCTCATCTAGCTTGCTGAATTCCTGCCTGAATAGAACTAAGAGCTCGAGGCGCTGCTCGAACAGTCAATGGGGCAACCACTTTTCACCCAGTGTCCTCCGGAAAAGAAAGATCTAGGGGGTCATTTTCTTCAAAATAATGAGGAGGGGGTGCAGAAGGGTAGGGATGAACCTCTCCTTCCTTTGCCACTTTAGCTTTAGCTGGCAAATAAACATGCTCTGTAACCTTTTTCTGTTACTCTCTTGTTCTTCCTCATTATCAGTGTGAAAAAGTTCCAAGGTAGAACGAACCAGACCCCAAACTTGCCCCATTGTTACCCTGACACTTCTGAGCTCCCCTTCTTATTCACCACAGGGATTGCTTTAAGAGTACTCCGGTGTCCTCCAGCTAGTTTTCCGTTCTAACCGTCACTGCGGCAACCCTTCAACCTGCATTCGAGCCTCCATTAATGGACGCCACTTGCTGAGACCAGCTCGGTTGGGAAGACCCTAACCCAGTGGCACTAGAGGAATTAAAGACACACACACAGAAATATAGAGGTGTGAAGTGGGGAATCAGTGGTCTCACAGCCTTCAGAGCTGAGAACCCCGAACAGAGATTTACCCACATATTTCTTAACAGCAAACCAGTCATTAGCATTGTTTCTATAGATATTAAATTAACTAAAAGTATCCCTTATGGGAAACAAAGGGATGGGCCAAATTAACTGCAGCAGGAACACGCCCTTAAGACACAGTTTGCTTATGCTAATTGTTTGTGGCTTAAGAATGCCTTTAAGTGGTTTTCCACCCTGGGTGGGCCAGGTGTTCCTTGCCCTCATTCCTGTAAACCCACAACCTTCCAGCTTGGGCTTTAGGGCTGTTAAGAACATGTTATAGTGCTGCAGAGATTTTTTTTTATGGTAAGTTTTGGGGCCAGTTTATTGCCAGATTTTGGGGGGCTTGCTCCCAACAGATACTGCTGGATATTAAACATTATGTAGTAGTTGGGTTTTTGTATGTATGAACTCTCATTTGTTTGTATTAATGTGCAAACTTAGGATGATAGAACTTCAGAGCTGGAAGAGATCACCTTTGTCAATCACGAGCAAAATTAGGTACATAGAGCTGATTCCCTGAGCTAAGATTATGTAACAAGTTCATCTCTGACTTCCATTAAGTGCTGTTAGTGTCACACCATGATACCACTTGTCTCGTCTGTATCTAATGTCCTCCTCCACCAGCATCCAAGGGAAAATTGTGCTAATAGTTCTCTACAATTGGGTAAATTTAAAAATTGAGGTAAAACCAAAGATAGTGTTAACTGCCCACATTGAACTCTTAGGGTAGTTCAAGCTAGGTAGGTAAATGAGTTCAATATCCAGGCATTAGTAGACGTCCACAGCCTGTTTCTATTTATAAAGATCTGGAAATAGTTAAGGTGGCTAATTTTGGAAATGTATTTCATTTCCATCTGGTCTGAATCAATGAACTTAAACTTCATGCTATGTGGGATGGAGACATTTTATGAGATACCAGATTTAAAGGCTATCATGTAATGTTCTCAGAGTCTTCTTTTGGTGTTACAAGATAAGTTTAATTACTTATCTGTGCTCAAGTGATATGATATCAGTAATATCTGATGAAGAAGCAAGTGGATGCCTCCTGCTGACTTGGATATCCTTCTTTGAGTCTTCAAACCTTCCCTGTATGATGTTCTCTGTCAGGAGAACAGTGCATTGGTGCTTTACTTTAATACTCCTCAGCATATCAAGGTGATATAATAGCACTGGCAACCTGTTTCTGAATATCTATGTGCCAAGGCATTGTTCTAAATTCTAAACCTTTTCCCCACATTATCTCATTTTAATTATCACAGAAACATTCCAAAATAGGTATTACATTCCAGTTTTATAGAGGAATGAAACTGAGGCTCAAAAAAGTGAAGTATCTTGTCTAAGATTATGTAGAAGGCCAGGAACAGATGTGGAATTCTCACCCAGAGTGCCTGACTCTGAAGCCCTGTGTTTCCCACAGGGTTTATCATTGGAATTAGCACTGAAATCATTGGTCATAGACTAAATGCAAGGCTCTACTACTAAAAGTTTTAAAGGCAATGTTGTAAAGATACTACAGTGTATCTTTGCACCCAGAAGATTAACGGGAGGAACAAGTAATTAAAGGTTTCATATTAGATAATACTTTGGTGAAAGAACGCAAAAAGCTAAAGTAGTACTATGGGCTTAAACCCCCAAATGGTATCCATCTATTGGTTTTACCAGCCAGCAGGTGGTCTTCAAGAGAGGAGGATGTTTTGGTTAAGCAAAAAGACATTGTGGTTTAGAGTAGCAAGGGTTGATTGGAGTTAGTGCTGCGAGGTGCTTTATGTACTTCTCATTTGATCTTTATAATGGTGCTTTAAATTAGGTGGTATCATCCTCATTTTCAGATAAAGAATTGAAACTTAATAACTTGCCTGCGGGCACAGGCTGTTATAGAATTTGGCAGTTGTTACCCAGGTCTGCCTACTCTGAGCCTATGTCCTTTCCTCTCTCTCACTCTGCCTGAAGTCGGGTCCAGGTAGCATCATATCTGCTACTATCTCCTTTTCCTCTTTGCTTTGGACTTCAAATTATTTTTCAATGGATAGAGAGAAGGTATATTTCTCTATTACTTAAATTTTTTTCATTGGACAGATAGATGTGTGGGATTCTTACATCACACTTAATTCATCTGGGGTCAGCGAAGGGCAGGGATGGGTATCTGGAGCAGTTTTCACATACTGATTAACATATCCAGTTTCTATGCTTTACCTTGAAATTCTGTCATTCATGATAACACTCATTATTTCAGGCTGATCACAAGTTCTGATGGGTAGCTATGTATGTTTTTGACTGATGAAACCTAAAGAATAGTTCATTAATAGATGCCATTTGTCTAGGAAATTAAATCTTCAAAAATTGGGTCTTTTTGGGAAAATAGAATAAAAGAATCTTCGGTAAAAAGGCAGTTCTTGTAGTTGATAGTACTTGGGATTGGTGATCTTGCAAGTTAGTGATCCCAAGTCCTACCTCCCATTAGCCTTCAATGTCAGCTGTCACAAAAAACAAAACCAAAAAATGGCTATGAGCTTCAAAAATCATTTTACTTTGGCTCTCCTGTGTTCTGGTTCATCGAAGCAGTCTTTTCTTTGCTCGTTAAGAAAAAAGAGACCCTGCAAATAAAATACTAAAAGCCTCACTAGTGGAGTTGACTTATCAGTGTTCCAAAATATTTAGTGCTCCAGAAAACTCAATCATAAAAACTAAATTATAAAAATGAAGATCTTCTGACTGGGCACAGTGGCTCACACCTGTAATCCCAGCACTTTCAGAGGCTGAGGTGGGTGGATCACCTGAGGTCAGGGGTTTGAGAGCAGCCTGGTCAACATGGTGAAATCTCATCTCTACTAAAAATGGAATTACTAGCCAGGCGTGGTGGTCGGTGCCTGTAATCCCAGCTACTGAAGAGGCTGAGGCAGAAGAATCACTTGAACCCGGAGGAAAAGGTTGCAGTGAGCCAAGATCACACCACTGCACTCTAACCTGGGTGACAGAGCGAGACTCCATCTCAAGAAAAAAAAGAAAAAGAAAATGAAGATCTTCCACTCCTTCCCTCCTTCTCCTACTGCCTTCCTCTTCTTACCCTCCTCTCCCTCTTCCTTCCCCCACTTACTTTCTCTCATTCTCTTGCTCTCATTCTCTCTCTTTTGTTCCCTCATTTTCTCTGCCTTTCTCATTCTCCTTCTCAGTCTCTCTTTTATTTTCTCGCTTGCATTGTTTGCACTGTAGCTGCCTCTCCTTTATGTGAACACTAAGCAATGTCATGTTTGCCCCAGGTTGCCATGGAAATGTTGCAAGTAGGCCTTTTGAGGAAGCTGACTTGCTCCATTAGTGAAATCATACTCAAATTTTCTAAGGATGGTAATTTAGGAATATTTCTACATAGAGATAAGGGCTCAGAACTCTGAAGTCTAGGCACCCCTCTCAACCCCAACTTCTATTCTCCTACATATAGAGTTTTCTTCCATTGTGTCTTCTTGGAGACCTGGGTATGATTTTATTGAGGGAATATGTGGATTTCTTTAGACTTCTGTTATTCTCTGATTTTTTTCTTTAGCCCACAGAACAGTGACTTCCAGTATGCCCTTTTTCAGAGCAGAAGGGAAGGGTATACATTGAAGTTTTGGGCATATGAAACGTGGCTTAAGGTGGAAACAAAAGTGTTTTACAGTGGGGGAGAGAAATCTTGACTCCTGCAAACGCATGCAGGTAGAAAAAGATGAAGATTTTATCTGGTAAAGGGGATTCCTACCCTCCTCTTTGCCCTCCACACCAAAATAAAAAAGAAAGAAGGTGAAAAGATTCACCATCCTCTAGATGGTGAGGAGAGAAATGGAGAAATGAGTCACATGTTCCTGGCCTCTAGGGATGGGATGAAGGAAATACTTGGTACTGCTGTAGCCCCAGTGGAAAGGGATTTAATGCCCAGTATAGCAATAGAGAAGGGCAACTTTAGGAAGGCCCAAGTTTCATTAAGAGGTTTAACACTGTAGCAGAGGCATCCTCTGTGCACTGCAGTGAATAACAGCTTCTCACTCACACAAATATGTTCTGAGGTTCTAGGCACTGGAGATAGAGTTATGAATAGATACAATTCCCTGCCTTCCTAGAGTACATAGTCCTACTGGGAGAGGCAGGCAACAGATTTCAAAAATTGCTGAGAAAATATCAGATGGTAATAACCAGAAAGAAAGAAATAAACAGGATAGTGAGAAAAAAGATAGTAATGACAGAAAGGATACTCATGGTAGGATGGTTAGAACTCCTCTTTGAGGAGATAACATTTAAACTGAGACTTATAGATGAGAAGGATCTATCCACACAAAGAGCCAGGAGAGAAACAGCATTCAGACAGAGAAAAAGGCAAATTCAAAAGCCCTAAAATAAGAAGTATTTGGCCTTTCTTAGGAACCAAGGGAAAGTATGGGCAGTGTGAAATATTGGCAGAGGCCAGATTATGCAGATTGGGATTTATAAGCCATGTAAGGAATGTGGATTTTTTTCTGAGTGCAGTGAAAAGCTATTGTGGGATTATTAAACTGGAGTGCAACCTATCAGATTGTGCTTTAACATGATTACCGTCTGCAGAGTGGACACTGGATTGAAAGAGATCAGCAGTGGAAGCAGAAATATTGGTGGGGAGGCTACTGCCTTTTTCCAAGGAAGAGATAATGTGATCTTGGATTAGAATGGTAACAATGGAAGTGAAGGGAAGTGGAAAGATTTTGGTTATAATTTGAAGATAGAGTCAACAGGGCTTGCCCATGGATTAGATGTGGGGATAGAGGAAAAGAAAGAAAAAGTCTGTTTTCCTTTCTAGTTTTAGTAACTGGGTAGCTTGAAATGGAGTGTTGGAAGGGTGGTGGTTAGGATTTGCAAGTGAGACAGTGATTTGGGAAAGGAGAAGTCTGCGTGAGACTGGCAGAGTCTTGGAATTGACAGATCAAGAGCAGTTAATTCAGCCACTGCTATGCTGGTAAGGAGGGCTGTCAGAGAAAATGAGAGAAATGTTGCAAATACGCCTTTTAAGGAAGCTGACTTGCTCCATTAGTGAAATCATACTCAAATCATAACTCCTACAGGAAAGAAGTAGGCCCCTGGAGGAGACTGAAGGTGAGAAGCTGCTCAGCCCACTCCTGTGGTAGGGGAAGCAGTTAACAGATGCAGAAGAGATCCTGCCTGGCTCAGGAGAGAATGGGAAAACCTGGAGTTCTAAGATTTGGTGGAGGAGGGTGGGTTGAGGTTCTTGTTGCCTTTGTTGTGATCAGATACCTCAATTTTAATCCTCAGGCTGATGGAATCCAGAGAAACACTTGTTGAATCTGTAATAGAAAAATCACTGGAAATGAAATCCACACTCTTCTATTTATAAAAGAGGGTTGATTTGATAAAGGGATGAGAAATAAGATGATTTGCAAAGTACTGTTTCTGACCACTCCTGACCACAGGGATATGCAAAGCTTTATTACCAACAACTGTGCTAAAAAGGCCCGTCATGTGATATGTTGTAAGTTTGCATCATGTAAACAAAGTTAGGATATGTGCTGCTGTTTGCCTTTAAGGAATTATAACTTCAATATTATTATTGTTTTTTAAAAAAAGAAAAAAGAAAAGAAAGGCATCTTTAGGATAATCAGTACACCAACAACTGTCACTTCTGTCTTTTAGGAAGACAGCATAGCATGGACTTTTAGGAAGTCCATAGCTTAAAAGCATGGACTCTTGAGCTGCCCGGGGTTCTAATCTCTGCTCTACCATTTACCCGCAGCATGGTCTTTGGGTCAGTTAGTTAACATTCTTTAAGCCTAAGCTTTTAAATCTGTAAAATAAGGATACAGAGCCTCCATCATAAGGTTGTTTTGATGATAAAATATGTTGATATTTATAAAGTGCTTAAAACAGTATCCATGTCAGTGTTTGTTAAATAAGATAAAATGAATAAGCATTTGAATAGGAGGCAAATCAAAGAAATGTAAGACTAGCCCAAAATACAGGGTCATTTTAAGTAGGCAGGACAAAGAAAGCAGCTGGCTGAGAGTTGAGACTCAGGTCTAGAGTAGCCAGCATTGGTTCTGAAGTAGGACCGTGGTGCTTGTTATGACTTGATTACTCTCTTCCTGGCTGCAGGAAAAGAGCTGATAAAAACCTTTTGAGGCCCAGAGACAGGTAAAGTATCCCTAAATCTCTAAGAACATTGAACTACATACAAATAACACAGATAACTCTCTGTTGACATAGGCCTAATAGGATATTAGTTCCTGAAAAACCACTGTTTTTCCAAAGCTCATTATGACTCCCAGTGTGTCCTTTTAGAAACTTCTTCTCACTAAGGTTTCTGTTTTCTTTTTCTTTTTTCTATTTTTTTTTTTTTTTTTTGTGGTTGAGGAGAGGGGGCCATCACTTCTGTCAGAAGAATAGACAAAATAAAACAAGTTAGTTTTCGTTTTCTTTTTTCTTATTATTATACTTTAAGTTCTATGGTACATGTGTACAATGTGCAGGTTTGTTACATATGTATACATCTGCCATATTGGTGTGCTGAACCTGTTAACTCGTCATTTACATTAGGTATATCTCCTAATGCTATCCCTCCCCACTTCCCCCACCCCACGACAGGCCCCAGTGTGTGATGTTTCCCACCCTGTGTCCAAGTGTTCTCGTTGTTCAATTCCTACCTATGAGTGAGAATATGCAGTGTTTGGTTTTCTATCCTTGCAATAGTTTGCTCAGAATGATGGTTTCTAGCTTCATCCATGTCCCTACAAAGGACATAAGCTCATCCTTTTTTATGGCTGTATAGTATTCCATGGTGTATATGAGCCACATTTTCTTAATCCAGTCTATCATTGGACATTGGGGTTGGTTCCAAGTCTTTGCTATTGTGAATAGTGCCGCAATAAACATACGTGTGCATGTGTCTTTATAGCAGCATGATTTATAATCATTTGGGTATATACCCAGTAATGGGATGAGTTGGTCAAATGGTATTTCTAGTTCTAGATCCCTGAGGAATTGCCACACTGTCTTCCACAATGGATGAACTAGTTTACAGCCCCACCAACAGTGTAAAAGCATTCCTATTTCTCCACATCCTCTCCAGCACCTGTTGTTTCCTGACTTTTTAATGATCAACCTTCTAACTGGAGTGAGATGGTATCTCATTGTGGTTTTGATTTGCATTTCTCTGATGGCCAGTGATGATGAGCATTTTTTCATGTGTCTGTTGGCTGCATAAATGTCTTCTTTTGAGGAGTGTCTGTTCATATCCTTTGCCCCCTTGTTGATGGGGTTGTTTGATTTTTTTCTTGTAAATTTGTTTAAGTTCTTTGTAGGTTCTGGATATTAGCCTTTTGTCAGATGGGTAGATTGCAACAATTTTCTCCCATTCTGTAGGTTGCCTGTTCACTCTGATGGTAGTTTCTTTTGCTGTGCAGAAGCTCTTTATTTAATTAGATCCCACTTGTCAATTTTGGCTTTTGTTGCCATTGCTTTTGGTGTTTTAGTCATGAAGTCCTTGCCCATGTCTATGTCCTGAATGGTATTGCCTAGGTTTTCTTCTAGGGTTTTTATGGCTTTAGGTCTACCATTTAAGTCTTTAATCCATTTTGAATTAATTTTTGTATAAGGTATAAGGAAGGGATCCAGTTTCAGCTTTTTACATATGGCTAGCCAGTTTTCCCAGCACCATTTATTAAACAGGGAATTCTTTCCCCATTACTTGTTTTTGTCAGGTTTGTCAAAGGTTGTAGATGTGTAGTATTATTTCTGAGGACTCTGTTCTGTTCCATTGGTCTATATCTCTGTTTTGGTACCAGTACCACGCTGTTTTGGTTACTGTAGCCTTGTAGTATAGTTTGAAGTCATGGCGTGTGATGCCTCCAGCTTTGTTCTTTTGGCTTAGGATTGTCTTGGCAATGCAGGGTCTTTTTTGGTTCCATATGAACTTTAAAGTAGTTTTTTCCAATTCTGTGAAGAAAGTCATTGGTAGCATGATGGGGATGGCATTGAATCCATAAATTACCTTGGGCAGAAAGGTCATTTTCACAGTATTGATTCCTCCTATCCATAAGCATGGAATGTTCTTCCATTTGTTTGTGTCCTCTTTTATTTCGTTGAGCAGTGGTTTGTAGTTCTCCTTGAGGAAGTCCTTCACATCCCTTGTAAGTTGGATTCCTAGGTATTTTATTCTCTTTGAAGCAATTGTGAATGGGAGTTCACTCATGATTTGGTTCTCTGTTTGTCTGTTATTGGTGTATAGGAATGCTTGTGATTTTTGCACATTGATTTTGTATCCTGAGACTTTGGTGAAGTTGCTTATCAACTTAATGAGATTTTGGGCTGAGATGTTGGGGTTTTCTAAATATACAATCATGTCATCTACAAACACGGACAATTTGACTTCCTCATTTCCTAGTTAAATACCCTTTATTTCTTTCTCCTGCTTGATTGCCCTGGCCAGAACTTCCAACACTATGTTGAATAGGAGGGGTGAGAGAAGGCATCCTTGTCTTGTTCCGGCTTTCAAAGGGAATGCTTCCAGTTTTTCCCCATTCAGGATGATATTGCCTGTGGGTTTATCATAAATAGCTCTTATTATTTTGAGATACATCCCATCAGTACCTAGTTTATTGAGAGTTTTTAGCATGAAGGGCTGTTGAATTTTGTTAAATTCCTTTTCTGCATCTATTAAGATAATCATGTGGTTTTTGTCTTTGGTTCTGTTTATATGATGGATTAGGTTTATTGATTTGTGTATGTTGAACCAGCCTTGCATTCCAGGGATGAAGCCAACTTGATCTTGGTGGATAAGCTTTTTGATGTGCTGCTGGATTCGGTTTGCCAGTATTTTATTTTGGATTTTTGCATCAATGTTCATCAGGGATATTGGTCTAAAATTCTCTTTTTTTTGTTGTGTTTCTTCCAGGCTTTGGTATCAGGATGATGCTGGCCTTGTAAAATGAGTTAGGGAGGATGCCCTCTTTTTCTATTGATTGGAATAGTTTCAGAAGGAATGGTACCAGCTCCTCTTTGTACCTCTGGTAGAATTTGGCTGTGAATCCGTCTGGTCCTGGACTTTTTTTGGTTGGTAGGCTATTAATTATTGCCTCAATTTCAGAGCCTGCTATTGGTCTATTCAGGGATTCAACTTCTTCCTGGTTTAGTCTTGGGAGGGTGTATGTGTCCAGGAATTTATCCATTTCTTCTAGATTTTCTAGTTTATTTGTGTAAAGGTGTTTATAGTATTCTCTGATGGTAGTTTGTATTTCTGTGGGGTCGGTGGTGATATCCCGTTTATCATTTTTTGTTGCATCTATTTGATTCTTCTCTCTTTTCTTCTTTATTAGTCTTGCTAGCAGTCTATCTATTTTGTTGATGTTTTCAAAAAACCAGCTCCTGGATTCATTGATTTTTTTGAAAGGATTTTTGTGTCTCTATCTCTTTCAGTTCTGCTCTGATCTTAGTTATTTCTTGCCTTCTGCTAGCTTTTGAATGTGTTTGCTTTTGCTTCTGTAGTTCTTTTAATTGTGATGTTAGGGTGTCAATTTTAGATCTTTCCTGCTTTCGCTTGTGGGCATTTAGTGCTATAAATTTCCTTCTACACACTGCTTTCAGTGTTTCCCAGAGATTGTGGTACGTTGTCTTTGTTCTCATTGGTTTCAAAGAACATCTTTATTTCTGCCTTCATTTCTTTATGTGCCCAGTAGTCATTCAGGAGCAGGTTTTTCAGTTTCCATGTAGTTGAGCAGTTTTGAGTGAGTTTCTTAATGCTGAGTTCTAATTTGATTGCACTGTGGTCTGAGAGACAGTTTGCTGTAATTTCTGTTGTTTTACATTTGCTGCGGAGTGCTTTCCTTCCAACTATGTGGTCAATTTTGGAATAATCGCGATGTGGTACTAAGAAGAATGTGTATTCTGTTGACTTGGGGTGGAGAGTTCTGTGGATGTCTATTAGGTCTGCTTGTTGCAGAGATGAGTTCAATTCCTGGATATCCTTGTTAACTTTCTGTCTTGTTGATCTGTGTAATGTTGACAGTGGGGTGTTAAAATCTCCCATTATTATTGTGTGGGAGTCTAAGTCTCTTTGTAGGTCTCTAAGGACTTGCTTTATGAATCTGAGTGCTCCTGTACTGGGTACATGTATATTTATGATAGTTAGCTGTTCTTGTTGAATTGGACCCTTTACCATTATGTAATGGTCTTCTTTGTCTCCTTTGATCTTTGATGGTTTAAAGTCTGTTTTATCAGAGACTAGGATTGCAACACCTCCTTTTTTTTGTTTTCCATTTGCTTGGTAGATCTTCCTCCGTCCCTTTATTTTGAGCCTATGTGTGTCTCTGCACATGAGATGGGCCTCTTGAATATAGCACACTGATGGGTCTTGACTCTTTATCCAATTTGCCAGTCTGTGTCTTTCAACTGGGACATTTGGCCCATTGACATTTAAGGTTAATATTGTTATGTGTGAATTTGATCCTGTCATTATGTTAGCTGGTTATTTTGCTGGTTAGTTGATGCAGTTTCTTCCTAGCATTGATGGTCTTTACAGTTTGGCATGTTTTTGCAGTAGCTGGTGTTGGTTGTTGCCTTCCATGTTTAGTGCTTCCTTTAGGAGCTCTTGTAAAGCAGGCCTGGTGGTGACAAAATCTCTCAGCATTTACTTGTCTGTAAAGGATTTTATTTCTCCTTCACCTATGAAACTTAGTTTGGCTGGATATGAAATTCTGGGTTGAAAATTGTTTTCTTTAAGAATGTTGAATATTGGCCCCTACTCTCTTCTGGCTTGGAGAGTTTCTGCGGAGAGATCTGCTGTTAGTCTGATGGGCTTCCCTTTGTGGGTAACTCGACCTTTCTCTCTGGCTGCCCTTAACACTTTTTCCTTCATTTCAACTTTGGTCAATCTGATCATTATGTGTCTTGGAGTTGCTCTTCTTAAGGAGTATCTTTGTGGTGTTCTCTGTATTTCCTGAGTTTGAATGTTGGCCTGCCTCACTAGGTTGGGGAAGTTCTTCTGGATAATATCCTGAAGAGTGTTTTCCAACTTGGTTCCCTTCTCCCTGTCACTTTCAGGTACACCAATCAGACGTAGATTTGGTCTTTCCATTTAGTCCTATATTTCTTGGAGGCTTTGTTCATTTGTGTTTACTCTTTAAACTTTCTCACTTCATTTCATTCATTTGATCTTCAATCACTGATACCCTTTCTTCTACTTGATCAAATCAGCTCTTGAAGCTTGTGCATGTGTTATGAAGTTCTCATGCCATGATTTTCAGCTCCATCAGGTCATTTAAGGACTTCTCTACACCGTTTATTGTAGTTAATCATTTGTCTCATCTTTTTTTCAAGGTTTTAACTTCTTTGCAATGGGTTTGAACGTCCTCCTTAGCCTCGAGAAGTTTGTTATTACCAATCATCTGAAGTCGTCTTCTCTCAACTTGTCAAAGTCATTCTCCATTCAGCTTTGTTACATTGCTGGCAAGGAGCTGCAATCCTTTAGAGGACAAGAGGCGCTCTGATTTTTAGAATTTTCAACTTTTCTGCTCTGGTTTCTCCCCATCTTTTTGGTTTTATCTACCTTTGGTCTTTGATGATGGTGATGTACAGATGGGCTTTTGGTGTGGATGTCCTTTCTGTTTGTTAGTTTTCCTTCTAACTCTCAGGACCCTCAGCTGCAGGTCTGTTGGAGTTTGATGGAGGTCCACTCCAGCCCCTTTTTTTGCCAAGGTATCACCAGCAGAGGCTGCAGAAGAGAAAATACTGCAGAACGGCATATGTTTCTGCCTGATCCTTCCTCTGGAAGCTTCGTCTCAGAGGGGCACCCAGCTGTATGAAGTGTCACTCGGCCCCTACTGGGAGGTGTCTCCGAGTTAGGCTACTCGGGTGTCAGGGACCCACTTTAGAAGGCAGTCTGTCCATTCTCAGATCTCAAACTCTGTGCTGGGAGAATCACTACTCTCGTCAAAGCTGTCAGACAGGGATGTTTAAATCTGCAGAAGTTCCTGCTGCCTTTTGTTCAGCTATGCCCTGCCCCCAGAGGTGGAGTCTACAGAGGCAGGCAGGCCTCCTTGAGCTACCATGTGCTCCACTCTGTTTGAGCTTCCCAGCTGCTCTTTTTGCCTACTCAAGCCTCAGCAATGGTGGACACCCATCGCCCAGCCACGCTGCCACCTTGTAGTTCGATCTCAAACTGCTGTGCTAGCAGTGAGCGAGACTCCGTGGGCATAGGACCCTCCAAGCCAGGTGCGGGATATAATCTCCTGGTGTGCCCTTTGCTACGGCTGTTGGAAAAGCTCAGTATTATGGTGGGAGTGTCCTGATTTTCCAGGTACCATCTGTCACAGCTTCCCTTTGCTAGGACCCCTTGCGCTTCTCAGGTGAGGTGATGCCCCGCCCTGCTTTGGCTCACCCTCTGTGGGCTGCACCCAGTGTCCAACCAGTCCCAATGAGATGAACCAGGAACCTCAGTTGGAAATGCAGAAATCACTCATCTTCTACATTGCTCATGCTGGGAGACTGGAGCTCTTCCTATTTGGCCATCTTGGAGCCTCCTCAGTTTTATTTTTCTTACAGTTTATTTTTCTCCTGAAGAAGTAACTCTAAATTTTTTATTGAACACACAATGTGTATTTTACTCCTATTAACGAGGATGTTTCCTCCTCCTTCCCGTTTTGTTGCAGGTATTGATATTCAAAAGATTTATAATTGCATTTTTTATATATTAGAGGAACTACCAAGTGGTGTTTTATGACCATCAAATGGCAAAAGTCAGCATCTGTGGTTGGATCAGGATAGTAATTATACATGGCACATTTATCTTATTCTTTCTGTGGAGTAGAGCAGAATTAAGGCCCTTTGTAGAGTTTTAGGGCTGCATAGGTTTGGAGAGGCCTCATCCATCTTCTTCCCTGTAGGTTCAACTCTACCTAAACCTTTCTAGAAAGATGAATATCTTATTTTTAAAGGGCCTTTGGGAATTAAATTTTGAAACCTCCTTCTAAGTCATTTCTGTGTTTAGGATTTTCACTGTCAGGACATTATTTTATTCAAGTAAAATCCCATTACAAAGACGCAGATATTTTCCTCTCCTCTTGAATGCTTTATAGAAATGATACTTTGTTGTGCTGACTGCAATGGACTACATTACTACAATAAACCTATACCAGCAAACTTTTTTCTGTCCCCAATTCCGTACCAGCTAGTTTATAATACAGATATCTGGTCTTATGTCTGCTTTGTAGGGGAAAGAAGAGGACAAAACTGGGGTAGAGGTATGAGAGGTTTCCTTTTATAACCTTTCCTCTTTACTGCTAGGTTGTGATCACTCGCAGATTTACCATTGACAGTGTGAGGTGAGCTCACTCGTTTTCTGGTCTTATGTATGGGTTGGGAATGCTATTTATAGCAATATACTAATTATTAAAAAATTCTACTCAAACCAAAGAAACTGGAAGGTTGGTTAAGGGGAGATCAATTAGTGATGAACCCTTAGCTGTATTTGAGTCCCTTTTCTCTTTCCTAGTGTTTGTTAGTCTTCTAGTCTTTTTGATTTTCTCATTCTTCTGAATGTATCCCGTGAGAAAGTCCTAGTACATGCTGTTGAACTAAGAAGAAACTTAATAGTTAAGCTATGTCTCTTTAGTAATTAAAGGGGGTGCTGCAAATAATTTAGTAAAAAAAAAGGGGGGGAGTGCTGACTCATCTTGGTTGGTCAGGTTTGATAGCTCACAGTTAACATTTGTTTAGCCAACTTAATTCCAAGGTTAAGCATTACTTTAAATCTCTCTTTTTTGGATAATATTGATTGCATGATCCTGAGTGTTCAACATTAAGTTATCTTAATGTATTTCTTTTAGGAAGTAAAAGCTATCATCTGGTATATAGTAAGGACCTAACATAGTTCATATCTCTTTCTTTATAATTAAAAATATATTCTCACTTCATCACAGCAGATACTATGTTAGCTGCTTAGCAGCAACATGTTCATAGGGAAGGAAAATCTTATAGATTTAATTCTGCCCAGAGGGGTATATAAAGTATTATGAACAGAAAGCTGAACTTTCATAATGAAGCCATTGTGGATATTGTGTCAAGATGTCATTTTAATAATCCAAATTTTAATCATCCTGACTTTACCTGTCACATCATATTTTATTTTCTATTAGCCACACATCTCTGAAATGTTCTCTAAGAGGCAGTGGTAATAGAATCTATGCTGTCCTAATATATTTGCATTGTCAGGCATTGATGAGAGAATAGGTTTAATATACTTTGTACAAAGCTCTCCACATGGGCTCAGTCTCTGTGTGGAATATATTCTCTATGTGACTAACAATATGAACTTAACAGCATCATTTCATTATGGAGTCATTATGCTCAAGCGATTTGTCTGCATTTTTATTGTGTATCACTCAGAAGTAGGGTTTATACTGAAATGTATCCTGGATGAAGGCCCTGCTAAAATATTTCATGTTTATATTCCTCCAGTTCTACTACTACATGTGCTTCTCTTTGGAACTGTCCGTTAAGACCACTTTCAGACATTGGGTACAGGCTTCAAAGGTGTTCATCTTCATCTTTATACATAAAGAGCAAGGGTTAAGCATTGTAATTCATCCAGATAATTAAGCATAAGCCAAAAGTTCCAGTTGGGTAGAGGGTAAGACTGTTGCCCATGGGATGAGAGAAATGGGTGTCTTGGATGAAATGCTCTAATAGTGTGGACTAGATGATCTGATAAAAAGAAGATTCAGTGTCAAAGTGTTAGCTCTTTGTGTCCTTATAGAATTTATAGATTATCTTAGTGTGCTTGCTTCTTCCTTTTCAATTGCCCTGATTTGGGCTTTCTCACTGTTGTTTAGCCCTGGGAACGTTTATATTCAGCAAACATTTTTTGAGCAATGCTTAAGTACAAACTTAAAGAAAGAAGTTTGAAGGGCAGGTGTGGTGGCTCACGCCTGTAATCCCAGCACTTTGGGAAGCTGAGGTGGGCCTATCACCTGAGGTCGGGAGTTCAAGACCAGTCTGGCCAACATGATGAAACCCCGTCTCTACTAAAAATACAAGAAATTAGCCGGGTGTGGTGGCATGCACCAGTAGTTCCAGCTACTCAGGAGGCTGAGACAGGAGAATCGCGTGAGTCCGGGAGGTGTAGGTTGCAGTGAGCTGAGATCTCACCAGTGCACTCCAGCCCGGGCAACAAGAGTGAAACTCAATCTCAAAAAATAAAAAGACAAAAGACAAAAAAAAAAAAAAAAACACAGATGGACACCACATCTTTTTTTTCCATTTGAATACTTATGAAACCAATTGTCAAGTTGGGGATTTTGGGTCATATCTGACTCCTGGTTCCACACAAGAATTTATGTGCTGTCTAATCTGTTTATCCTCTAATGCATTTTGATCTTTAAAGTTACTTCAAGCCATTAAACATTTGCATTACTTGAAAAATAGAATTTATTATTCAGTAATTCTGTAAATTTTAAGATTTCTTTCCTCTTTTTTCTAGGGAAATTAATGACTTTCTTTTTTAAACCAGCATCATTCTCCGATACAACATTGTAACTAATGATAGATGGGATATGCTCAATTCCAAATGGTCCCATGTCATTTTTCTATATGGTAGGAGTGAATAAGATCATTTGTAGATCAGCCAGAAGGCTTTGTGTTTTACCTTTGTAGCAGCCTCTTGAAGGATATCTAATTGGATACTGTTATCTGTAAGAAATAGAATAAAGCAAGATAAAGCACGTATGTTCAGATATGTGGCTGACAGCTCTCCTGAAAGCAGAATGCTAATTTTTTACTTTAAAAAAAATCTGGAAGAAGGCCCCAAATAATTCAGGGGAAGACAAATGATGCTGAAATGAAGTCACATGACTCGGTGGATAATTCCAGTGAAACCCAGGAAGAACCGCATTAGTGATAGTCTGTAAGTATACACAGTGTTTTACAATAGGTTGATTGCACTAAACAAAAGAGAAAATCCTTTCTCTGAGGAGCTTACAATCTAAAGATGCAAGTTGGTGCGGTGCAATATGGAATGAGAACAGTAAGTGAACCCCATGGTGGGTGGTCTTCATAGCTGAAATGCTTCGAAACAAGTGCCTTCTTGGAAAGGTAGAGGTTGGAGAGGGAGTGGCCCAGGTGTGCAAAGAAGTTGAAGGCTGTTCTTTCGGGACTGGGGAATAAGGATAAGGAAGGAGAGGGTTGGATAGTCTGTCTGAAAAGAGGCTCGACATAAAAATGGGTAAAGAGATCAGACTGACATTGGCATGGTATAGCGTGGTGATTTAGAGAACAAGGGGAAATTCCAGCAGAAGAGGACTGAGAGAGAGGGGCAAACAACATACCTTAGGACTGTATTACAGCAAATACCATGTCTTTAAAGATTTTCCAGATCTCTCCCTAGATCTGGAGAATGCTGCTTGTAACAGATTCTTGCCAGTGTGAATGGATTCTGTACCAGAGGAAAGAACAGTCTAGTATGGTTGGAACAATCCAATAAGATTCTGTATGCGAAAAGGGCTTTGTACAAACCGCCCATGGGGTTTTATAAAAGCTCTTTTGTACCAAAAAAAAAAAAAAAAAAAAAAAGCAAAGCAGTACAAATGTACGTCATCATCATTTTGCCTAGCTTTGATTTTATTAAATTTTTGGTTGGTAAAGTATTTTAATAAAAGGTTAGCAGTAGAACTTCCCATTTCAGAGATGTTATCAGAAACAGATTTGATAAATGCTTCACTTGTTTCCATGTTAGCTCATTATAACTTCTCATAGTAAATGTTCCCACAAAAGGCTCTCTATTTTCCTTACAATTGAATTAATACTTTGTATAAGTGAAGATCCTCATTCTCATCCTCATTCCTGCCCCCTCTTTTGTTATCCAGCCTCTTTTTCACTTGTGTTCATATGGTCATACGTTTTCTTTGGTCTCACAAAACCATTTTTATACTCTGCCTTATTCCATCTAGGATATCAGTTGGTTTACCAATAAATACATACAATAATGGGATTAACAAATTGACAGGGAAATGGGTATGTAGGGAAAATAATTATAAGAAACAAAATGAGGCCAGAGTAAGGTTAGTACACCAAGTATACAGCACTGGGGACTTATGATTGTGCCCTAAATTTGACTCAGCTTCTTAGCACACAGATCAAGGAAGGAAATGCTAGTTATAAGAGTTGCAGGTGTCCATAAGGTAAAAATGAACTCATTTCTCAGAAGCAGCATAGCTTTTCTTCAGACTTGTAAGAAATTCCTCCCATGGGGTTTTATAAATGCCAGTTTGTTGGATATGGATTGTATCCTGAGGGCGCTGGGAAGCCAGTGAAGTTTTTGATTTAGGGGATGACATACACAAAGCCATATTTAAAGCAGGTATAGGAAAGCTCAAATGAATTGGGGAGGGGGAAACTAGATGCAGGAACAAGTTAGAGATGAGGCTCTAAGAGTCTGGGCAATGAGGATATATCAGAGGGAATGGCAAATGAAGGAAAGCTATAAGAGAGGTTAGGAAGATGTACAGGTCATTGCTTAGATATCAATGGAAAAGGAAGAATCAAGGGTGCCTGTAGGGTTCAGGTACAAGCTAAAGTGATGGTATCATAATCCCTTGCAAATAAAAGAGGAGGAAAGATGTGTTAAAGTGGAAAGCCCAGAAGATGATGAAAAAGCTGAGATAACCACTATGGGTTCTTATAGTCACATTTTAGAGCAAGCAGAACAAAGAAAATGGAGAGTTATCATTTATTTAGCACTTTATAGTTTATGAAGTACTTTTACATACAGTATCTTATTTTGTCCTCATGACATTCCTGTGAAGGAAGTAGTACTATCCACAATTTACTGATAAAAAATCTTGGACAAAATGATTAACTGACATATAACTAGTAAGTGCCTTGTTTTCCCCCCACTGTATTACAATGCCTCAAGAAGACCACCTGCTTGGATCTGTTGACATAATATTATTAGATGAAAATATCAGGACAAGGTTAGAGTTTTGCCATCATTATAAACATCAATATTTTGCTTTGCTTCATACACTTGTTCTACTGGGGAAATTTGATAGGGATAAGACTGTTTGCCCCTACACTAAATGTCCCCAGACTACTATGCTTTTAAAATTTCATATCTGCTTTTTATACTTCTTTAATCTCTTCCACTGCTGTCAGCTGTTACTACTTGATGTGTCTGGCAGCTCCCCTCCTCCTAATCATTTGTACCCCTGAAAACCAAGCAAATATGCTTGTTACTTTTAGACACAATCTTAAGAGTGACTATGCATTGAAGTAGAACATAGGGAGTCCTCTTATGAGAACTCTAACCCTTATTTATGTTTTTATGGGTAAAGAACATAAGTCTCACTGTACGTTCATTCTTAGAATATATAATTTTGGCTCTCTTCTAGTGTCTTGGCCAATTTTGAGTAGTTGAAAGTGCTGGATAAGTTACCTAGACAGGTGAGGTGTCAGTGTATATATTTAATATGTAACCTTGGCCAATATTTTTTTAAAAATAGATGTTTTGGTGGCGACTGGAAAGTAATCATGCTTTACAAAGGGAAGGCTGTGAATTTTTAGTGAATATTAGTCTAGATGCCAAAGGTTTGAAGTGACTGCCCAACCTCCTTTATTCCAGAATGACTGGTGACCACTTCTCTCAGTCCCCATTCCCCTCTACTGGAAAAGTTGCAGACATTTTCTTTGTTCTCCAGTAAGTCTTTCTTCCCAAAACAGTCATAGAAGCTTCCAACCAGCCCTTTCTTGGTTCACTTGTCTTTCTCTTTTTCCCTCTGTGAGGAAGGCTTTTCATAAAGATTTATTGACTCTCCATGGGGCATTGTTCCTATAGGAAGCACTGAACTCCTCAGTGTGAAATCTGTGTCTCCAGCTGGCTAAATAAAGCACTTTGTGACACTTGGTACAGCATGTGCATAATTCAGATGTGTGGACTGTGGCCCTAGCATCATGAGCACTCAGCCCATGTCCAAATAGAAGCGGTATTTTTTGCAAATTTACTTTTCAAATTAATTTTTAAGTTGAAGAGCAATTAGTGGCTAATCAATACATTTATGAAGCCACCTGAACTGGGTAGAAATGAGAGAGAAGATGAAAGGTGATTTCCCTTCACACTCTATTGAAGTATGAAATTAATAAAAGTTGATGTCATTAGAACTCAGCAAGGTCAATAATTAAAACTCTTGGTCTTTCAAATGTTCCTAGGAAAGATTGTATCCTTCATAATGATGGAAATGGAAAATGCTTATTTCTTTGCACAGGTAGTTTGGGACAAAGGAACTACTTTTACTGTTAGTTAGAAATATCCTCATGTCACCTTGTGCCCAGAAAAATAGAAAAATAGGAATTATTTTGGATTAGTTGTGGTCTGTGAAAAATACAGTGGTGATACTACCATTTTATGGCTTTGAACTGGGCTTTGGGAAAAAGTTTCTAGTTTGATGCTTTTAGGAGCTCATGATTGGATATAAGATTTACAAAGGTAATTGGGAGAAAACAACTTCCTATGTCCTTGAATGAATTCATTTAAGGTGTAAAAGTATTTTCTAGAAATAGGCAGGATATCTAGGCCTTGATAGGAGTGAGGGACATTTCTTCATCTTTAGTAGTCATCCTGTTTTGCATGTGACCATGACAGTATATCCATTTTAGACTGACCTTTCAGAAGAAGAGAAATTTGCTTTTCCTTCTTTTTGCTTTTGTATCTAAGTGTCTGTTACAGGAATGTACATTTCATGGGTATTCAAATGCCTCTGATGAGATGTTTATTGGTAAATGAAAAATGTTTCCTGAAGGGAGCAAATGGTATGTTCTCTAAAGATAATCAGATTTATCAGTTCAAAAATATGGCAATGCAACTGAAGTATCCAGATTGAATAGTAAACTATGAATTATGCCTACACAATGCTGCAACTGCCACCTTATGTGACCTCAACTTTTGCAGTATAATGAGGGTATATTATTAAACATTTAAATAGCCTCACTTACTGAATAAACAATCAGCGGCTTGATACATTATGTTTGGACCTAGCACTAGAGATACTTCACTCATTATAGTGCTTGTGAGCACTAAGGCCAACCCCTGATATTTGAGGGACATTATGCAAATTTCCCCAGAGCAGCATGGTTTGGAGTTCTCTGTCTGATACATCAGTTAGCGTTAGTGCCCTGTGGCTAAAAAGGATATGATGATGGGTAAGTATCCAAGTGTGAGATTTAAAATAAACCAATGAGATTTGAGACTTTAGACTTCAATTTCCTTTCATCCATCAGCTACATCAAACTTTCCTTTAGAAAACCAGACTAGCATTGACCTGCTAGAGTCCATGGGGAAACTATGCTATAATAAATTTTGATTAGGTATTAGTAGATATAAGAGAGAGAAGAGATGAGCTAGCCAGGAAGGGTGAGGTGGGCAGAAGGGACATTACTGAGCTGAGGAGGGGATAATTAGATTAGAACAAAGGAAAGTGTATATACCTCCTCACCCTTCCTCTCAACTACTATTTTGGTCTAGCAATGAACCTTGCTCAGAGATCTGTTATCCTTCCTATCTTAGTTTTCTTCCACCACTACCACTCCCATTCATTTATTATTCTTTTTTTTTTTTTTTTTTTTTGAGACAGAGTCTCACTCTGTTGCCCAGGCTAAAGTGTAGTGGTCCAATCTCAGCTCACTGCAACCTCCGCCTCCTGGGTTCAGGAGATTCTCATGCCTCAGCCACCTGAGTAGCTGGGATTATAGGTGCCTGCCACCACGCCTGGCTAGTTTTTGTATTTATAGTAGAGACAGGGTTTCACCACATTGGCCAGGCCAATCTTGAACTCCTGGCCTCAAGTGATCCACCTGCCTCTGCCTCCCAAAGTGCTGGGATTACAAACGTGAGCCACCGCACCCTGCCCGTTTCTTATTCTTGATGCCTTCTGTCCTTCTGGATATTCCCTATTAAGTATTACATAATAAAAGAAAGACAACAAGGAAAACTGTTGTTTTTCTTTGTTTTTGTTGTATTTTTGAAAAAATTTTCCTACTTTTCCCCCTTTACCTTTCTTCATTGATGCTGCCCAAATAAAACCTTTATCAGATAATCTCCTCTACCATATTTGTACAAAAGGATTCTATTATAAGATACTGCAGCTGAGCTCATTTTGTTTATTTAACAATATTCTCTGGATGGCATCTCAATCACTCTGACACCTTATCATCTAGTGTGGCATCCCAGGGTATTTATAATCTTCTCAATGGTTAGCATGAAATTCTCAAACCAAAATTAATTTGAAGTCACTTTAACTTAAAATGATTTGAAAAGATCCCCAAATCAAATTGTCATAGGCATGGCACCGCCTAACAATTAGAGATTAGTGCTTTGGAACAATGATTCTTAAACTGTTTTGTTTCTGAAGGAAATATTTAGTCAACACCCCACCCTAAGAAGAGGAACAATCATTTATGACTGAACAGCCAGAATTTTCTGATCTCAAGCACTCTCTCAAAAAAAGTTCTTAAAGGCTATGAGAGAATATAGCAACAGTGGTGGACATAAGAAGGGAATTGGCTTACCTATTCATTCATTCATTTTCATGCATTCATTCAGCAAATATATACTGAGGGCCTACTATATGCCAGCATTATTTTATATAGGTTCTATCTACCTTGTTATACGAAAGATAATATTCCCTGGTTTGAAAATGCTCATTCTCTAGTGGTGAGTAACCTATGGATGAATTAGAGTAACCCTTAGTTCCATTTCTCTTTGGTAACCAATGATTCAGTACTATGTAGTTTGGATCACTTTGCAGTATAGTGGTTTTGTCTTCTCATTCTGTGATGTTTCTCTAGCCTGTAGCCTCTTACCCATCATTCATAACCATCACTGGTGCTCGTTGAATTGTACTTGTAGTTGTTTACAGTGTGTTGATTTTAATGTTCTTTCTTTTTGAACTTTTTATTTTAAAATATTTTAAACATAACTTTTTATTTTCAGAAATACATGAAGTTTCAAAAAATAGTACAGAGAGGTCTGTTGTACCCTTCATTCAGTTTTCCCCAGTGTTTATATATTATATAATTAGAGTGCAATATCAAAACCAGGAAACTGAAATTGGTACAATGTGTGTATAAATTCTATGCCATCTTATCACTTCTGAGGATTTCTATAACTAATAAAAACACAGAACCATTCCATCACCATAAAGATCTCTTTCTTGCTACCTACCCCTTTAGAATCAAACCTGCTCCCTACCATTCTTCACTGTCTGTAACCCCTGGCAACCACTATTTGCTTTCCATCTCTAAAATGTTGTCTTTTCTAGAATATTAAATAAAAAGAATCATACAGTATGTGACCTTTTGGGGTTGGCTTGTTTTTCACTGAGCACGATACCCTTGAGATTTATCTAAGTTTTTGTCTGTATCAATAGTTTGTTCATTGTTACTGCTGAGTAGTAGTCGATGTTATGGACGTACCACAGTTTGCTCAATTGTTTGCCCACTTTATTGTTCTATTTCCTTGTTCACTGATTCTTTTCTCCTGTTCTCTGTGTTCTGCTGTTGAGCCCACACATTGAGTTTTCAATTTGGCAAGTATATTTTTTCAGTTCTAAAATTTCCATTTGATTTTTTTGTAGGGGGGAAGTATCTGGCATTTTTTAACTTCTATTTTAGGTTCAGGGTTACATTTGCAGGTTTGTTATATAGGTAAACTCACGTCATGGGGTTTGAAATTATTTCATCACCCAGATACTAAGCTTAGTACCCAATCATTATTTTTTCTCACCCTCTCTCTCCTCTCACCCTTCACCCTCAAGTAGGTCCCAGTGTCTTATATGTCCATAGGTCCCCTCATTGTGTCCATGCGTTTTCATCGTGTAGCTCCCACTTTTAAGTGAGAACATGTAGTATTTGGTTTTCTGCTCTTGCATTAATTTGCTAAGGATAATGGTTTCCAGCTCTATTCATGTTCCTGCAGAAGGTGTGGTCTCATTCTCTTTTATGACTGTATAGTATTCCATGGTGTATATGTACCACATTTTCTTTATCCAGTCTGTCATTGTTGGGCATTTAGGTTGATTCCATGTCTTTGCTATTGTGAATAGTGCTGCAATGAACATTTGCATGCATGTGTCTTTGTGGTAGAATGATTTATATTCCTTTGGGTATATACCCAGTAATGGGACTACTGGATCAAATGGTAGTTCTGTTTTTAGCTCTTTGAGGAATCACCACACTGCATTCCACAGGGGTTGAACTAATATACACTCCCGCCAACAGTGTATAAGCATTCCCTTTTCTCTACAACCTTGCCAGCATCTATTATTTTTTGACTTCGAATTGGCCTTTGCTGAAGGTGCTGTGGATGGGAGTGGAGCCACAGTCTTATCTGTGGTGTTTAGGTGGAGTAGGAAGGTGATTAGAAGTATTCTGTCTTGCTAGGCTGCCATTTTCCTAGTCCTTTGGCTAGAAAGAGCCACCTTTCCTTGTGACTTGATGTTAAACACTTAGAAATCCTTAAAAGTAGTAACATAATTACTAGTAACATTGTGATTGTGTTAATTATGCCACATTTTACTTACTTTTTAGTACTTTTATTGAAGTATTGACATACAATTAAGTACATTTAAAGTTTACAATTTGAGGCACGTACCCATCACCACAATCTAAATGATAAATATAACTATCATGCCCAAAAGTTTCCTTGTGTCCCTTTGTATTCCCTCCATTCCTTCCCTACTCACCTCCTCCTATCCTAGGCAACTATTGATTTGCTTTTTTTCAATACAGATTAGTTTGCATATTCTAGAATTTTTGTAAATGGATTCATAGAGTATGAACTTTTTCTCTGGTTTCTTTTACTCAGCATAATTATTTTTATACTCATCTATGCTGTCATGTATATAAATAGTTCATTCCTCTTTTATTGTTTAGTAGTAGCAGTATATTGTATAGATATGTGACAATTCATTTTTCCTTTCAACTGTTGATAAACATGTGACTTGTTTCCACTTTTCGGCTATTACAGATAAATGCTATGAACATTTATATACAAGTGTTTTTGTGTACACATGCTTTTATTCTTAGATAAAAGGACAGTGGAATTGCTGGGACATATGGTAGGTGTATGTTTACCTGGTAAGAAGTTGCTAAACTTTCAGATTTGCACTAGCACTACCAGTGTATGAGCAATCTAGTTGTTTCACATCCTGCCAAGACTTGGTATACTAAGTCTTTTTAATTGTAGCCATTCTAGTGATGTACAGTATTATTTCATAGTAAGAAGTTTTAATTTGCATTGTCCTAATGGCAAATGATATTGAACATCTTTATGTGCTTATTTGCGATGTGAATATATTATTTGATAAAGCATTCATTCAAGTATTTTGCTGAATTTTAAGTTCTTTGTCATCTTATTATTGAGTTGTAAGAGTTCCTTATATATTCTAGGTGTAAGTCCTTTGTCACATATATGTTCTGTTAATAGTTTTCCCCATCTGTGACTTGGCTTTACATTTTCACAATGATGTCTTCTGAAGAGTGAACATCTTTAATGTCCATGAAATTCAATATAATGATTTCCCCTTTTGTAATTTCTGGAGTTTTGTAATAATTAAGAAATATTTGACAAACCTAAGTGCATTGAGATTTTCTTCTGTTTTCATCAAAAAGTTTTATAGTTGTAGCTCTCACATTTAGGTGCATGATCCATATTGACTTCATGTTTTATACAATGTGTAGTAAGGGCCAAGGTGTCTTTATTTATTTTTTTCCATATGGATATCCACTTGTTTCAGCATTATTTGTTGAACAGACAGTTCTTTTCCCAATGTATTGCATTGGCATCTTTATTGAAAATCAATTGATGATATAAGAGCAGATCTATTTCATGGTTCTATTATGTATTATTAATAAATTTGCCTGTTTTACACAATAAGATACTGTCTTGATCATTATAGTTTTATATTAAGTCCCAAACAAAGTAACGTATGTCCTCCATAATTGTTCTTTTTTGAAATTATTTTGACTCATTTAGGTGCTTTACATTTTCTTACAAATTTTAGAATCCAATTGTCAGTTTCTACAAACATTTCTCCTTATTTGGGTTTAATGTGTTTTTCTTCTACTACTTATTTAATGTAGTAAGATGGAGTCATTGATTTGAGAACTTTCTTGTTCTTTCCTAACGTAGGCATTTAGTGCTATAAATTCCCCTGAAATATTGATTATGATATACTGTTTATTCATCATCATTCAGTTCACAATCTTTTTCTAATTTCTGTTTTGATTTCCTCTTTGACCTATGGATTAGTTAGAAGTGCAATTTTTAATTTCCAGATACTTAATGATTTTCTAGATGTCTTTCTGTTCTTGACATCTAATTTATTTTCATTGTGGTAGTGGAGCATTCTTTGTGTCACTTGCATTTTTTAAAATTTGTTGAGACTTGTTTCATGGCCCAGAACGTGATCTAGCTTGGTAAATGTTCCACGGGCAGTTGTGTACTTTTCAATGCTGAGTTGTGTGTTTTATAAATATCAAGTAGTTTACTTGGTTGATAGTCTTTGCAAAGTCTTCTGTCTCCTAACTGATTTTCTGTCTGCTTATTCTATCAATATTAAGGGATGAGTAATGAAATCTCTGAATATAATTGTGTATTTGTCTATTTCTCCTTGCACTTCTATCAGTGATCCAGCTTTCTTTTGATTAGTATCAGTGTGGTATATCTTTTTTCATTCTTTAACTTTTAACTCATTTGTGCCTTTATATTTAAAGTGAGTTTCCTGTTAAGCAGTATGTTGTTGGATCTTGCTTTTTAAATTCCATCTGACAGTCTTTGCCTTTTAATTGAGGTGTTTAGAGCACTTCCATTTAATGTGACAATTGATGTGGTTAGGTTTAAGTCTGTCATCTTGTCATTTGCTTTTTATTTGTCCCATGTATTCTTTGTTCCCTTTTTCTTCTTTTCCTGACTTCTTTTTGATTAAGTATCATTATAATTATATTGCAAAGCCTTTGTTGGATGATTAGCTTTATCTCTTAGTATGTTAGGGGTTGCTTTAGGGTTTATAGCATACACAACAAGAAAAAAATTATGTAGTTATGATTTCTGGTGTTCTTCATTCCTTTATATACATCCATATTTTCATCTGATGTCATTTTATTTTTTCCTGAAGGATGTGCTGTAACATTTCTTATACCATAGGTAGTAGGCAATGAATTCTTCCTTGTATGGAAGGGGTGGCGTGTGTGGTGTAACAAGGCAACAAGATGGGATTGAAAGTATGGGATTGAACTCATAGCAATCACTAATCTGTTCTATCTTTATAATTTTCTCACTTCTAGATTATTTTACAAAAGGAATCATAGCATATATGTGTCCTTTTGATATTGGCTATTTTCACTCAGCACCATTCTCTGCACATTCACCCAAGTTGTTGTGTATATCAAGAATTTATTCCTTTTATTTGTTCAGTTTGTTTAACCATTCACATGTTAAAGGACATTGATCTATTTCCAGTTTTTGGCTATAATGATTTGAGCTTATATGAACATTTGTATATAGGTTTTTGCATAAACGTAAGTTTCCATTTCCCAGAATTATTGCTCAAGAGTGCAATTGATGGATTGTATGGTAGTTGTGTTTAGTTTTATAAGAAACTGCCAAGTTGTTATCCAGAGAAACTGTACATTCCCACCAACAATGTATGAGTGATTCCGTTTTTCCAGAGTCCTGCCAGCATTTGGTGTTGTCACTAATGTTTATTTTAATCATACAGACACGTGTGCAGTGATATCTCATTGTGGTTTGAAGCTGCATTTTCTAACGGCTAATGTGGCAGAACATCTTTTCATGTGCTTATTTTGCCATCTGTACACCCTCAGTGAAATAGCTCTTCAAATCTCTCTCCAATTTCCTAATGGGATTTTTTTTTAACTGTTGACTTTTGAGAGCTCTTTATGTATTCAACATACTAGTCCTCTTGGATATGAGTCTTGCAAGTATTTTTCTCCCAGTGTGTAGCTTGTCTTTTCATCCCCTTAAGAAGGTCTTATGAAGAGCAAAAGATTTAATTTGGATAAAGTCCAACTTAATCACTTTTTTGATAGATTATGCTTTTGGTGCCAAATCTAAAAACTCTTTGCCTAGTCTTTGAATCTGATTGCTCATATTTTTTTTCTAAAAGTTTAGTTGTTCTACATTTTATACTTAAATCCATAATTCATGTTGACTTAATTTTGTGTAAGGGTGAAAGTTAGTTCAACAGTAGTTTTTTCCTTTCTGACTATAGATGTTCAACTGCTCTAGCATCATTTGTTGAAAAGACTATACTTACTCCATTGAACTACTTTTGCTGCTTTGTTGAAAATGAGTTATGCCATGCAAAGAAAGGAAGTATTTATTTATTTATTTATTGAGATGAAGTCTCGCTCTGTGGCCAGGCTGGAGTGCAGTGGCACAATCTCGGCTCACTGCAACCTCCGCCTCCCAAATTCAAGTGATTCTTCTGCCTCAGCCTCCCAAGTAGCTGGGACTATAGGCATGCACCACCTCGCCCAGCTAATTTTTTTTTTATTTTTAGTAGAGACAGGTTTTCACCATGTTGGCCAGGATGGTCTTGATCTCTTGACCTCATGACCTGCCCACCTCAGCCTCCCAAAGTGCTGGGATTACAGGCGAGAGCCACCGCGCCTGGTGAAGAAAGGAAGTATTTTTATACATAATACTCCTTGGATGAACCTTGAAAACATACTTAATTAAACAAACTAGATGCAAAAGGCTATATATTATATGATTTAGTTTATATGTCCAGAATAGGAAAGTTCATAAAGACAAAATTTAGATTAGTAGTTGCAGTGGCTGGTATGAGGGGGAAATAAGGAATGACTGTTACTGGACATGAGGCTTCTTTCTGGGGTGATCAAAATATTCCAAAATTAGATATTGGTGAAACAACTATGTGAATATACAAAATACCATTAAGTTGTATAACTAAGAGAATGAATTTTATTGTATGTGAATTTAGCTCAATAAAGCCATTATGAAAAATAGATTGGGCATATTTTTATGTGTTCATTTATGGGTTATGTATTCTGTTCCACTGATATCTACATGAATCACTCTACCAGTGATGGTAAAGATGGAATCATATGATACACAGACCTTTATGATTGGCTGTTAGCTGTGATGTTAGCTGTAGGAACTTTGTAGATACATTTTATCAAATTGAAGGATTTCTGTATTGCCACTTACTGAGAAATTTTTCATAAATTAGTGTTGGACTTTATCAAATGCTTTTTAATTTTTTAATATTTTTTATGGAGTCTTGATCTGCTGCCCAGGCTGGAGTACAGTGGTGCAATCATGGCTCACTGCAGCTTACCTCTTGAGCTCAAGTGATCCTCCTGCCTCAGCCTGCTGAGTAGCTGGGACTATAGGCACACACCACCCTGCCTGGCTAACGTTTTATTTTTTTAAATATTTTTAGAGACAAGTTCTCCCTATATTGCCCAGCCTGATCTCAAACTCCTGGCCTCAATCCTCTCACCTTGGCCTCCCAGTGTGCTGGGATTACAGATGTGAGCTACTGCACCCAGCCTATCAAGTACATTTTATGTGTCATTTAATATTATCATGATGTTCTTATACATCCTGTTGATATGGTGGATTACGTTAAATGATTTTCTAATATTGAACCAGTCTTGCATGCCTGGAATAAGACCCATTTATAATGAATCATTTTATACAATGTTAGCTTCAATTTGTTAAAATTTTATTAAGTTAAAATGTATATAATGTAAAATTCAACATTTTATTTTATTTTTAATAATTTCAATTTTCATTTTAGATTCAGGGGTACATGTGCAGATTTGTATTATGGGTATATTGCATGTTGCTGAGGACTGGGGTATGATTGATCCCATCCTCATTAGTGAGCAGAGTATCCAATAGGTATTCGACTCCTGTGCTCCTCCCTCCCTCCTCCATTTAGTAGTCACCAGTGTCTATTATTGCTGTCTTTATATCCATATGTACCCAATGTTTAGCTCCCACTCATGAGTGAGAAAATGTGGTATTTGGTGTTCTGTTCCTCCATTGATTTGCTTAGGATAATGGTCTCCAGCTGTATCCATGCTGCTGCAGAGGGCATTATTTCATTCTTTTTTATGGCTGTGTATTATTCCATAGTGTATATGGACTACATTGTCTTTACAGTCCACCTTTGATAGGCACCTAGGTTGATTAAATTTGCCACTTTAGACTGTACCATTCAGTGGTTTCTCGTATATTCACAGTGCTGTGCAATCATTGCTACTAATTCCAGAATATTTTCATCACCCCCAAAAAAGCCTCTATCCATTAAGCAGTCATTCCACACTTCTTCCCTTACACATTAAGTAGTCATTTCACACCTGTTCCATCCCTAGCCCCCGGTAACTACTAATCTACTTTCTATTTCAATAAATTTGTCAGTGATAGACATTTCATATTAATGGAATCATGATACACACACCTTTACGATTAGCTTCTTTCAGTTAGCATGTTTTTAAGGTTTGTCTGTGTTATGATTTATATCAGAAAGTCATTGCTTTTTAAGGCTGAATAATATTCCATTGTATGAAAATACTACATTTTGTTTATACATTCATCTGTTATTGATAGACAGTTGGGTTGTTTCCACACTTCAGCTTTTTTTAATAATACTACTATGAACATTGGTGTACAAGTGTGTATTTGTGTCCCTGCTTTCAATTATTTTGGTGATATACCTAGAAGTGGAATTTCTGGATCACATGGGAATTCTATGTTTAACATTTTGAGGAACCACTATTCTGTTTTCCACAGCAGCTCCACTATTTTACATCCCGCCTGCAATGGACAAGGGTTCCAATTTCTCCATATCCTTGCCAACACTTGTTATTTTGTTGTTGTTGTTGTTTTTAATAATAGCTATCCTAATGGGTATGAAGTGGTATCTTATTGTGGTTTTTATTTGCATTCAGCTAATGATTAGAGATGTTGCACATCTTTTCATGTGTTTATTGGCCATTTATGCATCTTTTTTGGAGAAATAACCATTAAAGTTGTGTGTGTGTGTGTGTGTGTGTGTGTGTGTGTGTGTGTTGAGTTGTAAGAATTCTCTATATATTCTGGAATTAATCTCCTATTAGATATGATTTGCAAATATTTTATCCCATTCTGTGGGTTGTCTTTTCACTCTCTTGATAATGTCCTTTGGTGAACAAAAGTTTTTAGTTTTGTGGGTGCTGGATTTTTTTTTTATTCCATAAATAATCTTTAGTTCTATTCTGGGATGCAGTCAAGTTACTAGGAAACAGTTTAATTCCTTCAGGTATTGCTTTTAAAATTAGTTAGATGAGTACAGAGCAGAGATTAGCCTATTGCTAATTATTCCCTACTCCGAAGGCAACCCCCTGTTAGGCACTCTACTCAATGCCTAGTGAATTATGAGTGTTTCCATTATGGCTGAGACAAAAGCTATTAGTACTGGGTTCTGTGTGATCACTGGATAATGTTCTCTCTTATCTTTTTGGATTTTTTCCCCTCTGGCCTTGGGTAGTTTCCTCACATGCATCCACTGATTAGTGCTCTGCTGAATACTCAAGTGGGAACATTTACAGGTCTCCAGGATTTTCTTTCTGCACTGCTTTCTCCTCTCCAGTACTCTGTCCTGTGAACTTCAGATAATCTTGATCTTCTTAGCCTCTTAGCTCTGTCTTAACTCAGAAAGTCTGCTAATCTCTACTTGGGTTGTTCAGTCCTATACTGCAGCCTAGAAACCCACTCATGGCAATAAGCTAAGGCAGCCACTGGACTCATTTTACTTGCTTCGAGGCTCTGGAGAGTTATTCTCTTTTGTTACCTGATGTTCAGGTTCTTGAAAACTTTTTATTATATATTTTGTTTTGTTATTTAAGAAAAAACAAAACGTAGTTTTGTTTTGGGCGTTTCAGGCTGTTACTTCTTCATGATCAGAAGTGAACCTGTCTTGTTGTTTTAAATTGTAACTGTATACTAGTAGCTCAGAGAAATTTCTGACTCTAGAGACTTCCCTGAACTTGCACAGGCTCAAATTCTGAGCCATATGATATTTGAAAGGCTAAATATACAAATGTAATAGGGAGATTAACATAATTATCTTGGTTGTTCTCTTTGTTCATTTTCCAACCCTACCTATTCAACTGAGTAGAGATCTTTATTCCTCTGTGTGCAAGGCACCCTTCAAATTATTATTATATTTGTGTTGAACAGAAGCATTAAGGAATGTATTGTAGAATGGCATGATTGATTCTGCTGTCCCCAACCTCCCACATTTAGGATAAACTCCATACATCCTAGTTTAGAATAAGCTTCATACATCCTAGTTCTCCCAAGTAAAATATTACGGGTCAATTATTGATGAACCTTTAAAAAATCATTATATGTGTATTTTGAACTATATTTTGAGATTCTTTTAAGTTTATTGCCCACCATGAAAAGTATTCCTTCTCTTTTATTTGTCTTTCCTGGACTGAAATCCCTGAAATTTCAGACAGAACTTTTCTTCCAGTATCTTTGACAGACATGTTTGGGCTCACTGCCCCCATGTTGTTCATGTTCTTGTATGACTTTGATAGTATCCCATCTCCGTCATCATCTTTTGTAACTAAAGAGACCTCACTCATCCTTTTAATCTATTGTCTTTTTTTGTTTTCTTTGTTTTGTTTTTGTGTGTGTGTGTGTGTGTGTGTGTGTTATTATTGATCTTTTTTTTTTCTTTTTTTTTTTTCTTTTTTTATTTTATTGGGTGCTGATGAGTTGATGGGTGCAGCACAGCAACATGGCACAAGTATACATATGTAACAAACCTGCACGTTATGCACATGTACCCTAGAACTTAAAGTATAATAATAATAAAAAATAATAAAATAAAATAATCTATTGTCATACAGCCACCTTCCCTTCTGTACCTATGTCAATCCTTTTGATCATTTCTCTATTTCCATTCTGTCTTAAGGTATAGCTCCCAGAGCTACATATAATATTCCATATTGTAACTCAAATATTTATATATTGGTGTGACTGAGAAGAATAATATCCTTCTTTTGCCTTTATTGAAAAATCCCAGTATTTGTAAAAAACTTTTTTGATATCTTCTGGAAATGTTCCCATGTTCCTTTTAAGCTTATACAGTTACTCCAGAACACATCACATTGTAAGTTATTTGTACTGTTGTTCACCAAATTCACCCTATAATATCTGTAAATACTCACCTAATTGGTATAATTTATTTTATAAGTCCAATTTCTATCATTTGTTATAAAGTTATCACATTTAAATGAGATTAATTTAATGAACACCAAAATTTGAAATAAAAAGTTATAGATGATAGTTACATCCTATATCTGTCTCAACATCTATTATATTTCTGTATTTTGGTTTTGATGCATAGTATGGAGGAAATGTTCATTCACACAGATAAATAATTCTAAATGGCAGCAATTTTTAATAGCTCATCTTGTAATCATAGACCATTACTTAATTAACTGATCCTAAAACTTGAAAGAATAGTAGGAAACTTTTATTTTGAAATTGAGTCATTGACAATATCTGACAAGTGCTTATATTCTTTAACAAAATATAAGAGAAACATCCAAAACTCACAAGTGCATAAATTGTAATGTAATGTATTAATTTCTTATAATGTATTAATGTCACTTGTTATTTTATAACTGATTGTTATAACGTGACAAAAGAATAGTTGAACAAAATTCACAAGTGCATAAATTGTAATTTAATGTATTAATTTCTTATAAAGTATTAATGTCACTTGTTATTCTATAACTGATTCTTACAACATGACAAAAGAATAGTTGAACAGATGTGCAAGGGCTCAATTTGATGCCAGGCAAGCGTTAGGTACATATTCCATAGTGTTATACTTTTTACAAATTTTTATATGAATAGTGATATGGTTTGGCTGTGTCCCCACCCAAATCTCACGTAGAATTGTAATAATCCCCATGTGTCAAAGGCGGGACCAGGTGGAGATAATTGAATCATGAGGGTGATTTTCCCCATACTGTTCTCATAGTAGTGAATACGTCTCAAGAGATCTGATGGTTTTATAAATGAAAGTTCCCCTGAACAAGCTGTTTTGCCTGCCACAATGTAAGACATGCCTTTGCTCCTCCTCTGCCTTCCACCATGATTGTGAGGCCTCTCCAGCCATGTGGAACTGTAGTCCACTAAGCCTCTTTTTCTTTATAAATTACCCAGTCTCGGGTATGTCTTTATTAACAGCATGAGAACAGAGTAATACAAACAGAAATGCATAGCCCTGAAGAAGAGGGGAGCTGTGGCCTTCCTAATCACCTACCTATCTAGGAGAATTTTAATATATGCAAAGAAATGGCAGGAGATTTATTCTGAGCTTTAAGCAAACACTAGTTGACCCTCTGAAACAGGTTAGTGAGTAGGTGGTCTTCAACAATATATATTTAGTATCGAACATAGTCAGGTGTGTGTGTTGATGGTTCTTAACTTTCACTACAGTTTTTTAAAGTATTTTAAAAATGATTTTCAAACTAAGTATTTGCAGAATTCCTGAAGTACCTCTGTATCCTAGAGTCCTGGAGAATACAGTTTTAAAACTATTTAAGATCTAAATATTTATTATGATTCTCTAGCTAATTTATTTTCCTTAGTTATATTGATCTCAAAAAAAAAAAAAAATACTTTTAGTCAGGGATTATTTTCCCTTACAAAAACCTATGAGTCTTTTCTCCAATAGCTTATGACAATGGTTTGTTTCTGTTGATTCTGGGTTTTGTTGGGTTTTGTTGTTGTGGTTGTTGTTGTTGGACAGGTTTTAGAAACTTTCCCAATATGGAGGTTAAACATGCTGGTTTGTGGTTCTATAGAGATCTCTAGTGAATGTTGGGGGTGAGTGGGTGACTATTTTGTTGGCAGTTCCTCAGCCCTTTGGTAGAATGGCCATAAATCATGGCAAGTCGCACCTTTATAAAGGGTAATTTTGATTTCTCACCTGTGTCTCTCTAAATTCTTGAGTGACCAGGACCCCAATTTATATAACTATACATAGTTTGTCATTTGGGGGTTAGAAGTTACCACCGTGGATTTAGTACATCTAACCGATGTGTTTCATAAGCCAGTTTGGGAATAAAAGACTATCTAAGATCCTCTAGGTAAGTAGTGACTCACATAATTTACTTGTTTAATCTCTCTGATAGTGCTTTTTCATCTGACTGTATCCTTTTCACTGTGATCTTCAAGTAGCTCTGTCACTTTCTTATATGTCCTGTGGTATGACCAGAGCCATGAACTGGGTTAGACTACATTATTTTACTTGTGATGCTATATGAGTTGGGGAAAGAGAAGTTTTGTGAAATTGGCCCCCAAATTATTAAAGTTATAAATTCGAGTATAAATTATAAAATGATAAATTACAAGTTTAGGTATAAAACAATGTAGTTTTATAACATTGAAGATAAATTAACATTTCAGAAAAGGTTTTGCTAAAAATACATGTGGATGTTGAATATGTAGTATATGAAAACAAACTTATACCTTTTCTTGTTTAGAGAATGAATTCTACATGCACCTCCAGTAGACAGGGATTCTTGTAGATAGATTACTGTTTATGTGATTTATGACTCCTGTCATAAGAAGACATTGCTAGTTTTTTGTAATGAAGTCTAAATTCTCATTCATGTCAAATCGATATAGTGATCATATTTAGTTGAGTTTCTAAAGTTTACCTTTTAATTCAAACCTTTTGTATAATCTTTAATGTGTACACATTTCCCAGTTGTATTATCATTTAACTATAGCAGTGTAATACAAAAGTCAAAGTTAATATACTTAGATTTTAGAAATGGTGACAAATAGAGACTCCCTACAAATAGTTGAGACTTCATTAAACATTTGGATTCAAGCTGGTGAGCCAAAGCAAGAATCTTTATAGCTGCAGATAAAGGAAGTATGGTTTTGATATTGGTTCTTAATATTATTGATTGAGAAAAAATAACTGGAGGCAAAAGATGAGCCAGACTCCTGAACAGTAATAAATAGTGATCTAAAACTCATACCACTAAAGGTTTAAGAGTCTGAATGCCAGAACGTACTTGTTAAATGTCTCCTCCATAATCTATTTAGACAGTTCTGCCTTTTGAGTGCCCCTTCATTTTCCTTTCTTGAAACGTTTGCTAAATAAACTGTCTAAAACTTCTTGTGGTAAACCATGATGATATCCTTTGTTTTTGACAATTGAAGGGTTCATTGGATTTTTATGCTGGCTGTTAAGTACAGTCATCATGGTTTATACATAGTATAAGAGGTCTGGCTATCTATCTCCTTTATGTTTGAGATGCAGTTAGGGTAATCTCCTATTTGAGCTTGAATCTTGCTGTCCCAAGTTTTCTTAGTGATGAAAGTGAGCAAACCAGTAACTGACCCATGAACCTTTAGAATGATGGACTAAAAACACTTTCTGCAATTTTCTGGCACAACCTCTACCTTCAGCTGTTAGCAAACGTTTTCTTTAAAGGACCAGAGAGTAAATAGTTTGGGCTTTATGGGTCATAAGATTTCCGTCACAACTACTCAACTCTACTGTTACAGTGTGTAAGTAGCCATACACGGTGCATAAATGAATATGGCTGTGTTCTAGTAAAATTGTATTTACAAAAATAGGTGTTGGGGAGGATTCAGAGAAATTGGAACCACATATATTACCAGTTGGAATGTAAAATGGTACAGCCACTGCAGAAACAGTTTGGCAGTTCCTCAGAAAGTTAAATATAGGATTACCATATGACCCAGCAATTCCATTCCAAGGTATATACCCAAAAGAATTGCTAACAGATATTTGAACAAGTGCTTGTACACAAATGTTCAAAGCAGTATTATTCTCAATAGCCAAAAGCTGAAAACAACTCAGATGTCCATCAACAGATGAATGGATGATCAAATTGTGGTATACTCATACAAAAGAATATTATTCAGTGATAAAAAGGAATGGACTGCTGATACATGCTAGTACATGAATAAACTTCTTAAACATCCCAAGTGAAAAGAGCCAGACACAAAATGTCACCTTTTTATATGGTTCGATTTATCTGAAATATCCGGAATAGGTAAATCCATAGAGATAGAAAGCAGATCAGTGGTTTCTAAGGACTGGAGGTAGGTAGAAATAGGGAATGACTGCTTTGTGGGTATGGAATCACCTTTAGGGGTGATGAAAATGTTTTGGAACTAGATAGACATGGTGGTTGCATAAGATTTTGAATATTAAATGCTACTGATTTGCATAATTCATGCATTTAGTAGTACTAAACGCTACTGAATTGTATAATTTAAATGGTTAATTTCATCTTATATAAATTTCACCTCAAAAAAACCAAAAACAAACAAACAAAAACAGTCAACTACCCTAATTGGCCATAGCTTGCTGACCTCTGCTCTACCTAATTCAGGAATACTGTACATCTTCTATCTCTGAATTATTTTTGTCTCTAATGTCATTGTGGTTACTTGAGAATATGTTGTAAAATGGTAGAAAAGGCTTATATGGCCATGGGGCAACTTGACTACCAAGAACTGATAAAGCATGAAATACCAACATTTTCTCTGAGGGCTTTGTCAGTCACTTTAGTATTCATAGTTTAAAGACAGAAACAAAACTTGTGGCTACTTGTATCAATAAAAATATTTATTAAGCTATTGTATATGTATATATATACAGATATGGTTGTAAATGCATTGCTCTAAAAGAATTCTGTCTCTAACCTGTACCCCTTATAACATTTATAAAGAAAGATACAAATAATAATAAAACATATATAGATGAAATCTTGTATATGTATATAAATGCTGTATATATATAATATAAATAATATCTCCAAGAGTACTCACACCTTTATCCTACAAAGCAAATGCTCTCAGGCGAAATCCAGCCTACTGCCTGTTTTTGTAGATAAATGTTTTTTAATGGCCGCTTTATTGAGATATAATTCACATATCATACAATTCACCTATTTAAATTGTACAATTCAATAATCTTTAACGTATTCACAGAGTTGTGTAACCATTACCACAATCCATTTTAGGACATTTTAATCACCATAACAAGAAACCCTATACCCGTTAGCAGCCATTCCCTGTTTTCTCCTGAGGACTTGGTGATTTGGTTTGGCTCTGTGTCCCCACCCAAATCTCATGTCAAATTATAATTCCCAATATTGGGGGAGGTACCTTTTGAGAAGTGATTGGATCATGGGGACAGATTTTCGCCTTGCTATTCTCGTGATAGTGAATAAGTTCTCATGAGATCTGGTTGTATAAAAGTGTGTAGCAATTCCCCCTTTACTCTCTCTTTCCTGCCACAATATGAAGACATGCTTGCTTCTCTTTCATCCTTCCACCAAGATTGTAAGTTTCCTGAGGCCTCCCCAGCCATGTCTCCCATACAGCCTGCAGAGCTGTGAGTCAATTAAACCTCTGTTCTTCATAAATTACCCAGTCTCACCTAGTTATTTATAGCAATGTGAGAACAGACTAATACAACTGGCAACCACTATTCTACCTTCTATGTCTATAGATTTGTCTATGATGTACATTTTATATAAATAGAATCACACAATATGCAGTCCTTTGTGACTGACTTTTTTCACTTAGCATAGTGTTTACAAAGTTCATCCATGTTGTAGTATGTATCTACTTAATTTTTTTCTATGACTGAATAATAGTCTATCGTATGAAAATACATTTTATTTATCTACTCATCAGGTGATGGCCATTTGGGTTGTTTTCATCTATTGGCTATTATTAATAATCCTTCTGTGAACACTCATGTATAAGTTTTTGTGTAGATGTATGTATTCATTTCTTTTGTAAGAAATTCTACCTAGGAGTAGAATTATTCGATCATATGGCAGCTCTTTTAACCTTATGAGGAACTGCTAGATTGTCATTCAAGGTGTCTGTACCTTTTTCATTATCACTAGCAGTTTATGATAGTTCAATTTCACCACAATCTCACCAATACTTATTGTCTATCTGTAAATAAAGTTTTATTGGAACACTACCACATTCATTCATATATGTATTATCTATGGCTACTTTTGCAGTACAACTAAAGAGTTGGATAGCTATGATGACACAGACTGTATGACTCAAAAGGCCCAAAATATTTACTAATTGGCCCTTCACAGAAAAAGTTTGCTGCAGAGGTGTTGTTATAAAGTTGAAGTTAGTCATGTTATGTTTTGAATATCTTGGTGAAGTATACTAATTACAGGAATTAGTCTAGTATATTCCTTCATATGACTTTCCTAAGTGGCCTCAACAGAAACCTATAGTCACTTAAAACAAAGTATACGTGTATGGCCAGTATCCTAGATATGCAATTATATCTGTTAGACAGAAATTCTATGATTAAAAAAGAGAATACAAGTCATTGTCAAAATTTGTCATCAAAAGCATTATAAAAAATTATAAAAATACTAGAAAAGGTAGGTGGTATAGTATCAAAATAATAAATACAAAATGAAGAAAACATGATGCTCTAGAACATGTAAAATATATATCTTGGAGTATCATAGCATAGCATGGGGAGGGGAAAATTAAGTTTGCAAGTCAAGAATAGTGTGGGGGAGGGAGTTTGAAGGGAAAAGACAAGTTGGGTAAGACTGGAGGATATGGCAGCTGCTAAATCTTAGAAGAATCTGCAATGCTCATTTTGTTCCCAGAAGTAGCTACACCCAAGTCAACCCCTGGCTTGTTTTCCACTAAGGGAGTCAAATACAGACTGGGGTGGCTACAGATATGGAAAGCTGGTATCAAGATCTTGTTTTTGATAAGTAAAAAGGACTATACATGAGGAGTACCATAAATATGGGGATGGGGTGACTGAGAGGAGGAAGAGAAAGGTGAGTTAGTCGTGCACAAAACTTAATTATTTTGGATCCTCAACAGTTTTGTTTGTCACCAAGTGTGTGTAGACAAATAGCATTAAATGCTCTAAAAAACAAACCAAAAAAAAAAAACAAAAAAAAAACCATTAAGCAGCTACTAAGGAGACTTGGACTAAGAGGAGAGGAGGGGTTAAAGAGCCTTGCCCAGAAGTTATTTTGCTCTTGTGTAGCCACACAAATGTGTATCTTAGCAACTGCATTCAATTATGAAACACAATAGTGCTGCTTTGTGTGATTATATAGTGGTACTTGTTTTGAACAGGACCGATTGCATTATGGAGGAGCTTTCCTGGAGGATTTGTTCATCCAAGTGTCTCAGTGATAGAGTTCTGCTTTAAATGTACTGAAAGAAATTACAGGCCTAGGATAGGGAGCGGGCCAATAAAGCATATGGTACCTGGCTTCTCTGTTGTAAATTAACTGGTAAAAAGATTTTTGAAGCCAACCAAGGACTGGGAGACTGAATAACTTGACAAAGTATCTAAAATATAACTTGACTGAGCTCTGAAACTATTACTAGAGAAAAATAACCTGTATATACACCCTCAAAATGAAAAGAGGTTTGGGTAACTAACATAGGATGTTTTCTCCTTCCCTCACTTGTACTGCAGGATTACTACTTGTATAGAATATATTTGAAGCCATGTCAACAAATTTTTTTCTATGGATCATTCACCAGGTCACAGAAATAGTCATGTTCTTCAGAATATGAGTCTTGTTTTGATAAGCCTGAAGTGTAAGTATATCTGTAGATCAATAAAGAATTATAGAAAAGGAATTAACATCAGTATATAACTTCTATTAAAATTAAACATAGTGGGCCAAGGGTAGATATGCTATTGTCATTGGAGTTAAAAGTTTAACCAAGAATGTTGAATATTGGCCCCCACTCTCTTCTGGCTTGGAGAGTTTCTGCCGAGAGATCTGCTGTTAGTCTGATGGGCTTCCCTTTGTGGGTAACCCGACCTTTCTCTCTGGCTGCCCTTAAGATTTTTTCCTTCATTTCAACTTTGGTGAATCTGGCAATTATGTGTCTTGGAGTTGCTCTTCTCGAGGAGTATCTTTGTGGCGTTCTCTGTATTTCCTGGATTTGAATGTTGGCCTGCCCTACGAGGTTGGGGAAGTTCTCCTGGATGATATCCTGTAGAGTGTTTTCCAACTTGGTTCCATTTTCCCCCTCACTTTCAGGCACCCCAATCAGACGTAGATTTGGTCTTTTTACATAATCCCATACTTCTTGCAGGCTTTGTTCATTTCTTTTTCTTCTTTTTTCTTTTGGTTTCTCTTCTCGCTTCATTTCATTCATTTGATCCTCAATCGCAGATACTCTTTCTTCCAGTTGATTGAGTCGGTTACTGAAGCTTGTGCATTTGTCACGTATTTCTCGTGTCATGGTTTTCATCTCTTTCATTTCGTTTATGACCTTCTCTGCATTAATTACTCTAGCCATCAATTCTTCCACTTTTTTTTCAAGATTTTTAGTTTCTTTGCGCTGGGTACGTAATTCCTCCTTTAGCTCTGAGAAATTTGATGGACTGAAGCCTTTTTCTCTCATCTCGTCAAAGTCATTCTCCGTCCAGCTTTGATCCGTTGCTGGCGATGAGCTGCGCTCCTTTGCCGGGGGAGATGCGCTCTTATTTTTTGAATTTCCAGCTTTTCTGCCCTGCTTTTTCCCCATCTTTGTGGTTTTATCTGCCTCTGGTCTTTGATGATGGTGATGTACTGATGGGGTTTTGGTGTAGGTGTGCTTCCTGTTTGATAGTTTTCCTTCTAACAGTCAGGACCCTCAGCTGTAGGTCTGCTGGAGATTGCTTGAGGTCCACTCCAGACCCTGTTTGCCTGGGTATCAGCAGCAGAGGCAGCAGAAGATAGAATATTTCTGAACAGCGAGTGTACCTGTCTGATTCTTGCTTTGGAAGCTTCCTCTCAGGGGTGTACTCCACCCTGTGAGGTGTGGGGTGTCAGACTGCCCCTAGTGGGGGATGTCTCCCAGTTAGGCTACTCCGGGGTCAGGGACCCACTTGAGCAGGGAGTCTGTCCCTTCTCAGATCTCAACCTCTGTGTTGGGAGATCCACTGCTCTCTTCAAAGCTGTCAGACAGAGTCGTTTGCGTCTGCAGAGGTTTTGGCTGTGTTTGTTATTGCCCTGTCCCCAGAGGTGGAGTCTGCAGAGACAGGCAGGTTTCCTTGAGCTGCTGTGAGCTGAGAGAAACAAGAAATGGGGAAAGGATTCCCTATTTAATAAATGGTGCTGGGAAAATTGGCTAGCCATAAGTAGAAAGCTGAAACTGGATCCTTTCCTTACTCCTTATACGAAAATTAATTCAAGATGGATTAGAGACTTAAATGTTAGACCTAATACCATAAAAATCCTAGAGGAAAACCTAGGTAGTACCATTCAGGACATAGGCATGGGCAAAGACTTCATGTCTAAAACACCAAAAGCAACGGCAGCAAAAGCCAAAATTGACAAATGGGATCTCATTAAATTAAAGAGCTTCTGCACAGCAAAAGAAACTACCATCAGAGTGAACAGGCAACCTACAGAATGGGAGAAAATTTTTGCAATCTACTCATCTGACAAAGGGCTAATATCCAGAACCTACAAAGAACTCAAACAAATTTACAAGAAAAAAACAAACAACCCCATCAAAAAGTGGGCAAAGGATATGAACAGACATTTCTCAAAAGAAGACATTCATACAGCCAACAGACACATGAAAAAATGCTCATCATCACTGGCCATCAGAGAAATGCAAATCAAAACCACAATGAGATACCATCTCACACCAGTTAGAATGGCGATCATTAAAAAGTCAGGAAACAACAGGTGCTGGAGAGGATGTGGAGAAATAGGAATGCTTTTACACTGTTGGTGGGATTGTAAACTAGTTCAACCATTATGGAAAACAGTATGGTGATTCCTCAAGGATCTAGAACTAGATGTACCATATGACCCAGCCATCCCATTACTGGGTATATACCCAAAGGATTATAAATTATGCTGCTATAAAGACACATGTACACGTATGTTTATTGCAGCACTATTCACAATAGCAAAGACTTGGAATCAACCCAAATGTCCATCAGTGACAGATTGGATTAAGAAAATGTGGCACATATACACCATGGAATACTATGCAGCCATCAAAAAGGATGAGTTTGCGTCCTTTGTAGGGACATGGATGCAGCTGGAAACCATCATTCTTAGCAAACTATCACAAGAACAGAAAACCAAACACCGCATGTTCTCACTCATAGGTGGGAACTGAACAATGAGATCACTTGGACTCAGGAAGGGGAACATCACACATAGGGGCCTATCATGGGGAGGGGGGAGGGGGGAAGGATTGCATTGGGAGTTATACCTGATGTAAATGATGAGTTGATGGGTGCAGCACACCAACATGGCACAAGTATACATATGTAACAAACCTGCATGTTATGCACATGTACCCTACAACTTAAAGTACAATAATAATAAATAAATTAAAAAAAAAAAAGAAAAAAAAAAACCTTAAAAAAAAAAAAAAAAAAGTTTAACCAAGGCAGTGAAATCATTCTCACTGGATTAAGTAGAGATGGTTTCCTAAAGAAACTGGAAATCTTTTAACAGTTTAAATGACAGAAGAGATGTTTTGTGAGCCAGGGTAAGGGAATACAATCTGGTTTTGTTTCTTAGCAGAACCAGAAGTAGTAGCAGAATAACCTAACGAAAGGATTTATGAAATCAGCAGAGATAAATTGGGTGATGAAGTCATCTCATATTTCTTGGGGTGAATTTTTCAAATGAAGGCTCTGCACCAGCTGTGTCTATTTCATCCCTATTCACTATCACCATTCTATTAAAACATTTGCCAAAGTAATTTTGGCCTAAATTCCCAAACTCATTGGCCTTTACTTAGTCCTCATCCTTCATGAATTTGATGTACCCTCCCACAAGTATTCCTTGATCTCAGTAATACTATGCTATCCTAACTTTCCTTCTGCTTTTAAAAAATGTTGTATCTATATTCCTCCTTGTCTCTTTTTCCCTCATTTTCTATATTCATTCCCTTTTAACACTACTTTTTAGACTGCAGTTATACAGTCTCTTACCATGGCCTCAAAAAGTAGATAGGAGATCTACTAATTTAGTTTACCATTCCAAGTGGCTGATGGCAAATCTTTTCTAAATGAAAAGGGGAAAATTGAGGCAGAGAGGCACTTTGTAATTTGGTAAGTGTTAAAATAATGGATTAAAGTTGAATCTAGCATGAACTTAGATTTCTGATTCCCAGGTCTGTTTAAAAACACTTTAGAAAATGTTTTCCCAGGTTTATTATGTGAGCACATCTTGAGCATCTTGAATACTTTTGGCTTATCAGCATGGTGGCTGCTTAACTAAATTATTCAATTCGTAACAAATCCTAATAGCTCAGAATCTCCATACTGTTTGGTGAATGAAAATATATAAAGGAAACCTAGTAATTCAATAGGGCCAATGCCATGAGAAGATCCCTTAAAGTCCTCTTTTTTCAAGATCTATATATGTCGGGGGAGGGGGAAGAGGGATGAAAGGTAGAGAAAGGGAAGGGGAAGAGAGGGAAAGAGAAAGAATGTGTTCAGATACTACTTTTACCCATTAAATTGCTTAGCTGTATATTTTATTTAATCTTAGTTCAATTGATAGCAAATTAATCAGGAAAGAATATTCAGAGTGTGACCCACTCAATGACTGAAATACCCTGCTATTAAGAGTTCTAAGAGTTCCTAAATATATGTAGTATGCATACCTTGTATATTACTAAGACTATTTGGCCCCAGAAGTATAACAAAACAAAGGATGAATCACCTGGCAATCAACTTTTGTTGTTGTTATTGTTCTCAGCTTCATGTTCTTTTACAGAATAACACGTTTCACATGAAACAGTGTCTGACCGTCTTCTTCGAGCAAGTAGAGCAAAGCATCTAGATGGTCTGCTCTACACTATCATATTTAAACATACTGCTGGCGCCAGCAGTTCAGAGTCCCTCATAGAATTTCTTAGATGCATTGTAAATTTTGTCAACTAGTAATTTTCTCATGGCTTTTTTTTGGTCACTTAACAAATGCTCTAATTTGTGTAATCTTTTCACACATACCCCTCAAAACAGGCAACTGAAGTAGTTATAAGTGAAACACAGTGCTTTGGTTTTCATTTGAATACAGTATTGCCTTTCGAAGGGCATATATGCTTATACTTAACTTATGACAGGGAAGATATGCCTCCTTTAAGCTTTTTTATTTTTTCTTATGAAAAATTCAAACATATACACAGGTAGATTAGTATGAAGGAATGGACTCCTCATGTATGTACACATCACCCAGCTTCAACAAATATCAATTCATGGTCATTTTTTAAACAAAATTTGAGTTTATGAAGTTGGAAAATAAATTACACCTAAGTACTTGATAGAATGTAAAGGTAATTTGGAAAGGCCTGGAGACAGGAATAATAAAAATAATAAGAAATATTTATATGTTGATGACCAGCCCTTTGTCAATTGCTTTGCTTATGTTAATTACTTCTCACAAAATCCCACTTTATGGGAACCACATTATTATAATTTTCAAATACAAAAAAAAATTTGAGACACAGAGAGGTAAAGTGACATGTCTCAGGTACCCAACTAAAAGTGACAGACTTGAGATTTGATCCTAGGAAGCCTGGCTCCAAAATCTATCTTCTTAATCACCATAAGAGGGATAAGATGTAGAAAATAAGTGTGATGGATATCCAACTGAAGGTAAATTAGAAATTAAAGCTCTAATTCATGAAATTGTAATGTATGCTAATAGACAAATACTAATTTTATAGAAATTTTATTTTCTGCGCAACAATTGTTTGTTTGTTTTTTTTTGTTGTTGTTTTTTTTTTTTTGAGATGGAGTTTCACTCTATCGCCCAGGCTGGAGTGCAGTGGTGCTGTCTCGGCTCACTGCAACCTCCACCTCCTGGGTTCAAGCGATTTTCAAGCGATTTTCCTGTCTCAGGCTCCTGAGTAGCTGGGATTAGAGGCACGTGCCATCACGCCTGGCTAATTTTTGTATTTTTAGTACAGATGGGGTTTCCCCATGTTGGTCAGGCTGGTCTTGAATTCCTGACCTCGTGATCTGCCGGCCTCGGCCTCCCAAAGTGCTGGGATTACAGGCGTGAGCCACCGTACCTGGCAACAATTGTATTTTTAAAATTTTTCTTTTTATTTCAACAGTTTGGAGGGTACAGCTGCTTTTTGGTAACCTGTATAAGTTCTTTAGTGGTGATTTCTGGGATTTTGGTGTATCCATTACCTGAGCAGTGTATAGTATACCCAATATTTAGTCTTTTATTCCTCATCCCCCTTCCAACCATTCCCCCACCGAGTCTCCAAAGTGCATTATGTCATTCTTATGCCTTTGCCTCCTCATAGCTTAGCTCCCACTTATAAGTGAGAACATATGGTATTAATATTTGATTTTTCATTCCTGAATTACTTCACTTAGAATAATGGCCTCCAGCTCCATCCAAGTTGCTGCAAAAGACATTATTTTGTTCTTTTTTTATGGATGAGTGGTATTCCATGGTGCATATATACCACATTTCCTTTATCCACTGGTTGGTCACAGGGCACTTAGGTTGCTTCCGTATTTTTGCCATTGTGCATTGTGCCACTATAAGTATGGGTGTGCGTGTGTCTTTTTCATATAATGGCTTCTTTTCCTTTGGGTATATACCCAGTAGTGGGATTGCTGAATCAAATGGTAGTTCTACTTTTAAATCTTTAAAGAATCTCCATACTGTTTTCCATAGTGGTTGTATGAATTTACATTCCTACTAGCAGTCTAAAAAAATGTTCCCTTTCCATCACATCCATGCCAACATCTATTGTCTTTGACCTTTTAATTATGGCCATTCTTGCAGGAGTAAGGTAGTATTTCATTGTGGTTTTAATTTGCATTTCCCTGATAATTAGTGATGGTTGAGTATTTCTTTCATATGTTTGTTGGTTGTTTGTATATCTTCTTTTGAGAGTTGTCTATTCATGCCCTTTGCCCATATTTTGATGGGCTTATTTGTTCTTTTCTTGCTGATTTGCTTGAGTTCCTTGTAGACTCTGGATATTAGTCATTTGTCAGATGCATAGTTTGCAAATGTTTTCTCCCACTCTGTGGGTTGTCTGCTCTGCTGATTACTTATTTTGCTGTGCAGAAGCTTTTTAGTTTAATTAGGTGGCATCTATTTATTTTTGTTTTTGTTGCATTTGCTTTTGGAGTCTTAGTCATGAATTGTTTGCCTAAGCCAATGTCTAGAAGAGTTTTTCCGATGTTATCTTCTAGAGTTTTTATGGTTTCACATCTTAGATTTAAGTCTTTAATCCATCTTGAGTTAATTTTTGTGTAAGGTGAGAGATGGGGACCCAGTTTTGTTATAATTTTATAGAAATTTTGTTAGCACAACTTTTCAGGACTACATCTGTTTCACAAAGTAAAGGCATACTTGTAGATTGAAAAGAAACACAATTAAGATGTCAGAAACTCTCTGATATAAGTTTTATTTTGTAGTTCGCGTTCTATCACACCATATCATTAATATCAATTAAGATTTCTTTGGCTACAAGTAACAGAAAACTCAACTCAAAGTGGTTCTAATAGTAGGGTTTTTTTTTTAATTATCTCCCATAACACACTAGTAAAATGGTCCTAGAGTTGGGAAATTCCAAGGCAGAGTGATATTATCAAGGACCCAGGTACTTTCTGTCTTTCTCTTTCACCATCTCTTGCATGTTGGCTTTTGCCTTTAAGCTTGTCCCCTAATGGTTGAATGGGGATTTTTGTTTGTTTGTTTTTGTTTTTTGTTTTTTTTTTTTTTTGCTCCAGCTTTAGCTTATAAGACCAACCAAATAAGCAGATCTTTCTAAGGATAGCAGTTTTAGGCCTGTTATGCTTTTGTCTCTACAAGCAAGGAAGAGGAAGTTTCTCTTTATGTCAGAGCAAAACCTTTCTCAGAATCAAAACTACCTATAAGCTGAAGTTCCATTGTCAAGATTGGACTGCTTACCCATAATCTAGCTGAAAAAGAGGCTGGAAAAGCTAGTGTCTCCTATTTTTAGCTTCTAATGGAAGGTGGGTTTTAGCAGAAAAGAAAGAGAAAATGGGTTAACTTAGGGAGGGTAGATTCATTCCTGGATGTAGAAAACTCATTGTCTCTGGCAAAACATCTTTACATGTATCTTGGTAATGGGCTTACTATTGGAGCTTGTGCTTCCTGCATTTATTCACTCAACAAATATTTACTGAATGCTTTTCACTTAGAGATGCTTGAGTTGAAATCTGAAGGGTGAATGGTATTTAATTAGGCAAAGAAGGGAGGGAGGTGTCTAAAGAGATTCCAGACAGAAGAAACAGCAGCATTAGAAAAACAAGGTATATTCAAAGGACCATACACAAGCACAGATAACAAGAAGAGTGGTTGGGAAAAAAAAAAAAAAAAAGCCTTGCTTTGAGATATAGGCAGAGGTCAGACTCTGCAGGACATCGTAGGCCATAGTGGTAATAAAGGTTTTGGCCTTTAGCCACTGAAGGGCTTTAAGTAAGGGATATTGTGATCAGCTTCACATTAAAACAATTTTCAACATTTTATTTGGAAATAATTTAGACCCACGAGAAGTTTCAAAATTAGTACAGGAAGTTCCAGTGTACCCTTCACTCTTATTCCCCAAGTAATAGTATCTGAAATAATGTTAGCACAATTATTAAAACCAGGAAACAGACATTGATACAGTACTATTAACTGAACTATAGACACTTTTTGTATTTTATCAGTTAGCTATGAATTTCTAAAAGATTCCTCTAGCTACAATATAAACAATGTTTTGAAGGACCAGAGTGGATGTGTGGAGACCAGTGAAGAGGCTATTGCAGTAGATAAGGTGAGATGTTGGTGGCTCAGACTAGGATGTTGGCAGTGAAGATGCTGAATATTAGATTCAATAGATATTTAGGAGGTAAAATATAGTGGACTAAGTGATTCATTGGATGGGATGTTGAAAGAGAGAAAGGTCATTATTTCTAGGTTTCTGGCTTGGAGAACTGAGTAGAAGGTGATGCTATTCACTGAAATAAGGACTAGGTTTGTGTGTATGGAGGGGCAGAGTTGAGAAGCTCACCCTTGGATAGACAGGTAGATCTGTTGAGTATGCAATTGAATGTGAAACTCTGGAGCTCAAAAGAGGGGCTACATAGTATTCTATAGCATGGATGTACAATGACATATTTATTTATTTTTTATTTTTAAATTCTTTGTAGAGTTGGAGTCTTGCTCTGTCACCCTGGCTGCAGTGCAGTGGCCCAATCGTAGCTCACTGCAAAAGCTTGAACTCTTGGGCTCAAGCAATCTCCCTGCCTCAGCCTCCCAAGTAGCTAAATGGGAGGCTAATCCACCCCACCACACCCAGCTAATTTTATTTTTTGTAGAGACGGGATCTCGTTATGTTGCCCAGGCTAGCTTCAAACTCCTGGCCTCAACTGATCCTCCTGCCTCAGCCTCTCAAAGTGCTAGGATTACAGGTGTGAGCAACAGCTCAGCCTCAGACATACTTAATAACTATTTTCTGTTAGTTCTTAGAACTTTTTCCAAATTTTTCTTCTTACAAACCGTGATACAATAAACATAATTGTAGTTAAATCTTTGTGTACATCCTTAATCATTCCTCAGGATAAATTCCCAGGAGTAAAATTTATAGGCCAAATGACATGTTCATTTTAAATAAAAACTTGTCAAATATTGAAATTATTTTCCTTCTGTATGATTCTATAAATCATTAAAAACATAACCTGAGTAACGCAAGGACTGAGGTGCAAGTGAAGCATGGACTGCCACAGTCAGGGCCCAGGTACAAGTAAGGTGCAGACTACCACCATCAGGGCCAAGGAGCAAGACCACTGGGGCTTAGGTGCAAGCAGCACATGCATTACCCACTCACTGGCCTAGGCTGCCACCTCTGAAGGCAGCTGTGCCCTCCCCAGTGACAAAGCCACAGCATGACCAGTACCACTCCCAACCTGAACATTTCACCATGGGCCTGGAGATCACCTCACCCCATCTATACACTGTCAGGGGCTTGAGGACAAGCCCACCTGGCCTGGCTTCACCACCTCCCCCATCTAGAACATACAGTCCCGGGACCAGGGGATTGCCCAGCCCAGTCCACCACCATTAACACCTCAGAACTACTCCAGGGGTCCTGAGGTAGGGCCTACCCACCCTGCCACTACCACCGCCTGCATAGCACTTACCTGCATAGCAACTACCTACATAGCACCTACCTACTAGCACCTTCCACCTGTGGGTGGAAGACTGGCTCAGCCAGCTTATCACAGCCACCACCACCACCAGTGCACATTGCTCTAGACCCAGAGGGTCATTCTGCCACTGTCACTGACATCGCCTAAGCCACGTTGGCTATCCAGGGGCCTGGTAACCCACCCATCTGCCTGGCCCACTGCCACAACTACCAACTACCAACATCTGAGTAAGTCAGCTGGAGGCCCAAGAATTGGCCTACTAACACTGGAGCCAGTGTATGCCACCCTGGGCCCCAAGAATAGAAATGTTCTGCTTAATGCTGCCACCACTAGGAGCCAAAGACAGGCCCACCTAGAATCCCACTACTCAGCAAAACTTCACCACAGCTTCCACAAATAACTACACCCTAAGCCACTGAGGAAATTACAGATATCCCTGATGCTGTTTATAGCCAAAGAAATCATACAGAGACTACACTGCTGCACACACCCAGAATCACAGCCAAAGTGCCCTACTCAAAACCAATACCATAGATACGTCTTCAGGAAGATGTCCTCCCCTATGAATGCAAATTCAAAAAATTGAAAGACGTGGCTATTATACCAGATGTGCAGATATCAAATAAAGAAACAGGAAACATGAAAAAACAAGGGATGACGACATCTCCAAAGGAACCCAATGATTCTGCAGCAACAACTACAAATAAAAAATAGATTAATGAAATCTCAGAAAAAACATTCACAATTATGATTTTAAAGAAGCTGAGTGAGATACAAGAAAATACTGAAAAACAATACACAGAAATCAGAAAAACAATTCAGGATGTGAATGAAGTTTTACCAGAGATAGATACCATAAAAAAGAACCAAACAAATTCCAGAACTGAATAATCATTTAATGAGATACAAAACATATTTGAAAACCCTAACAATAGACTAGATCAAGCAGAAGAAAGAATCTCAGAACTTGAAAACAGGTCTTTTGAAATAACCCAATCAGACAAAAATGAAAAATAAAGAAAAAAGAATAAAAAAGAATAAACAGAGCTTTTCTGTATACATAGGACACCATAAAGTGAACAAATACTTGAGTTATCCAGAAGGCAAGTGGATAATAAAAGGGTTAGAAAATGCATTTAGCAAAATAGATTTTATAAATAAAACTTCCTAAGACTAGCAAGAGATTTAGATATCCAGGTACAGGAGGCTCAGAGGACCCAAACATACATAGCAAAAAGATCTTCTCCATGGCACAATGTAGGCAAACATTCTAAAGTCAAAGAGAATAAAATAAAATAAAATAAAATAAAATAAAATAAAATAAAACAGCAACAGAAAAGCATCTAGTCACCTATAAGGGAATCGCCATCAGACTAACAGCAGATTTCTCAGCAGAAATTTTACAAACCAGAGAGAATGGGATGATGTATTCAAAGTTCTGAAAGAAAAAAGCTGCCAATAAAAAATACTATACCCAGCAAAATTGCTTTTCGTAAAAGAAGAAGAGAGACAAACAAAATATGAGAGACTTTACCACCACTAGATCTGCCCTAAGAAAATTCTCAAGGGAGTCCTAAACCTGGCAGTGAAAGGATTACATTTACCATCATAAAAACACACATCATTATAAACCTCACTGGTAAAGCAAACACACAAATGAGGCAGAGAAATAGTTCAAACGGTACCACTGCAGAAAACCACCAAACCATAATGAAAAACAATAAGAGAAAAAGGAACAAAGTATATAAATAACAACCAGAAAAAATAACAATATGCCAGAAACAAATCTTCACATATTAATAATAACTTTGAATGTAAATGTATTATCCACATAAAAGATATAGACTGGCTGAATGTATTTTTAAAAAGCATGACCTATTTGCTGTATACAAGAAATGAACTTTACCTGTAAAGACACATATAGGCTGAAAGTAAAGACATGGAAGAACGTACCTATCCTACTCAAATGGGAACCAAATGTGAGCAGGAGTAGCTATACTTACAGTAAATAAATTAGAGTTTAAGTCAACAACAGTAAAAAAAGAAAAAGGCAAAGTCACTATAAAATGACAAAGGGCTCAATCCAGTAAGAAGATATAAAAATTCAAAATATGTACACACCTGACACTGGAGCTCCCAGATTCAAAAAGCAAATATTACTAGATCTAAACAGAGAGATAGGCTTAAATACAGTAATAGTGGGGGACCTCAACATCCCACTCTCAGTATTAGATGAATTATCTAAATAGAAAATCAACAAAGAAGCATTGGATTTAAACTGAACTCTAGACCAAATGGACCTAACAGACATTTACAGAACATTTTATCTAACACCTACAGAGTAGACATTCTTCTCATCAGCACGTGGAACATTCTCCAGGATAGACCATATGTTAGGCCACAAAACAAGTCTCAACAAATTTTTAAAAATTGGAATCATACGAAGTATCTTCTCAGACCACAATAGAGTAAAGCTGGAAATCAATACCAAGAGGAACTTTGGAAACTATACAAATACATGGAAATTAAACAACATGCTCCTGGATGACCACTGAGTCAATGAAGAAATTAAAATGGAAATAAAAAAAATTCTTGAAGAAAATGATAACGAAAACACAGTATACCAAAACCTGTGGGATACAGCAAAAGCAGTGCCAAGAGGGAATTATGGCAGCAAATGCCTACATCAAAAAAGTAGAACAGAACTAGAAAAACAAGAACAAACCAAGCCAGAATTAGCATAAGGAAAGAAATAAAGACCAGAGCATACCTACAGAAAATAAAGACTAAAAAAATACAAAGTATCAACAAATAAAAAGATGGAAAATAATCCTAAAATTTATATGGAACCATAAAAGACCCAGAATAGCCAAAGCTAGCCTGAGCAAAAAGAGCAAAACTGGAAGAATCACATTACCTGACTTAAAATTATACCACAGACCTATAGTAACCAAAACAACATGGTACTGGCATTAAAACAGACACGTAGACCAAAGGAACAGAATAGAGAACCCAGAAACAAATCTGTACAGTAAATTCATTTTCAACAAAGGTGCCAAGAACATACACTGGGGAAAGGATAGTCTTCAATAAATGATACTGGGAAAGCTGGATAAATATATATGCAGAAGGAAACTAGACTCCAATCTCTCATCATACACAAAAATCAAATGGATTAAAGACGTAAATCTAAGACCTCAAACTATGAAACTACTAAAAGAAAACATTGGGGAAACTCTCCAGAACATTGGACTGGGCAAACATTTTTGGAGTAATGTCCCAGAAGCACAGCCAACCAAAGCAAAAATGGACAAATAGGATTATATCAAGTTTAAAAAACATCTGCACAGCAAAGGAGACAATCAACAAAGTGCAGGAAACCCCACAGAATGGGAGAAGGTAATATGCTGGGACTGATGAATTAATCTGACAATGGATTAATAGCCAGAATACATAAGGAGCTTAAACAACTCTACAGGAAAAAAACTAATGATCTTATCAAAAATGGGCAAAAGATCTGAATAGGCATTTCTCAAAAGAAGACATGTAAATGTCTAACAGGTGTATGAAAAAATGCTCAACTTCTAACCACTGGGGAAATGCAAGTCAAAACCACAATGGGATATCATCTTACCTTCAGTTAGAATGGCTATTACTAAAAATACAAAAAGAAAAAAAAAAACACAGATGCTGGCAAGGATGTGGAGAAAGGGAAACTTTTGTCCACTGTTGATGGGAGTGTAAATTAGCACAGCCATCATCAGAAACAGTATGCAGATTTCTCCAAAAAAAAAAAAGAATAGAACTACCATATGATCTAGCAATCCCACTACTGGGAATTTATTCAAAGGAAAAGAAATCAATATGTCAAAGAGATATATGCACGCTCATGTTTATTGTAGCACTATTCACAGTAATCAAGATATGGAGTCAACCTACATGTCCATCAATGGATGAATGGAGAAAATGTGGCATGTATACACAACGTAATACTATTTGGCCATAGAAGATAATGGAGTCAAAAAGGATGAGTTTGTGTCCTTTGTAGGGACATGGATACAGCTGGAAACCATCATTCTCAGCAAACTATCGCAAGAACAGAAAACCAAACGCCGCATGTTCTCACTCATAGGTAGGAATTGAACAATGAGATCACTTGGACTCGGGAAGGGGAACATCACACACTGGGGCCTATTATGGGGAGGGGGGAGGGGGGAGGGATGGCATTGGGAGTTATACCTGATGTAAATGACAAGTTGATGGGTGCTGACGAGTTGATGGGTGCAGCACACCAACATGGCACAAGTATACATATGTAACAAACCTGCATGTTGTGCACATGTACCCTAGAACTTAAAGTATAATTAAAAAAAAAAAGAAAGAAAATAATGGAGTCATTCCCTTTGCAGCAACATGGTTGAAACTGGAGGTCATTATGTTAAATGAAACAAGCCAGACACAGAAAGACAAATACTGCACATTCTTACTCATATGTGGGAGCTTCAAAAGTTGATCGCATGAAGATATAGTGGAATAGATATCAGAGACTGGGAAGGTTATATGGGTGGAAGGGGGGAGCAGGGGATGAAGTTGGGGGGTGAGAGATTGGTTAATGAGAATAGACATACAGTTAGTTAGGAGAAATAAGTTCTAATGTTCAGTAGCAGAGTAGGGTTACTATAGTAAACAACAATGGGTTGTATTTTTCAAAATAGCTAGAAGAGAGGACTTGAAATGTACCCAACACATAGAAATGATTAATACATGGGTTATGGATACCCTAAATACTCTGACTTGATCTTTACACACTATGCATGTAATAAAATTTCATGTGTACCATATAAATGTGTGCAAATATAATGTATCTTTTTTTAAAATAACCTGATGCCTCATTAGCCTAGGCATGGAATAAACTTCAGTATTCTAAGAGGGGCTGGAGACTGATGAATAATGAGAAAGAGCTGAGAAAATTATACAAAACAAAAGTAGTATCTGAACTTCTATCAGCCACTGATATAGTATGTTATGATATTAACCATCATAATCCATTTGTTACCACATTTTAAAATTTAAACTATTAGAGAATTTCTCTACCTTTTGGGATAGTAAATTTTGTTTCTATCGAATTTATTCTATATTGAACTTTTGCTGCTCCTTAAAGCAAATCGTACCTGAGAAGTTAGTGTTAAAGAATCTCATAAAGTCTTTATCTGTGACCTCTGCACATTTACCAACACAAGAACCATGTTGTACCTGAGAGTATTGTGGAGACTCTTTTTAATACTTGGGAGGTCATGCACAGTTCAGATTAGATCTAGGGAGTGCCTTGTTCAACCACATTTATGATGTGTCCCTTGTTGGCCGGAGCAGATCCTGACACCTAAGTAGAATGAAGAACATTTCCTGGGTGCAGTACATACTTCAAAACATTTAATTTTAGTGTGTTGAAAAGAGCTTCAAGGCAACACTTTTAAATTTTTAAGTAAAAGTATGGGAAATTTTATTTATGACTTTGGAGTAGGGAAACCTTTTTTTTGAGAGACAGGGTCTTGCTCTATCGCCCAGGCTGGAGTACAGTACCATGATCAGGGCTCATTGCAGCGTCAAACTCCTAGGCTTTAGTGATCCTCCTGCCTCAGCCTCCCTAGTACCTAGGACTATAGGCACATGCCACCATGCCATCTTTTTTTTTTTTTTTGAGAAACAGATCTCACTGTGTTGCCTAAGCTGGTCTCAAACTCCTGGGCTCAAGTTACCCTGCCCCCCTCAGCCTCCCAAAGTGCTGGGACTTTAGGCATGAACCACTTACTGTACCCAGCAGGGAAATTCTTAAGATAAACTGAAGATCACTCATAATATAAGTTTATAAATTTGACACATTAAAAGTATAAATTTCTGTTCATCAAAAGACATAATTAAAATATGAAAAAAATCCAAAAACCAGGAAAAGGTATTTGTTACACATATAACTGATAAAGGATTGTTACCAAGAATATATAAAGAACTTCTCAAACCATTTTTTATAAAAGACACCCATTATAAAAATGATTTGAATAGGCATAGAAGAGGAAACATGAATGACCAATAAACATGAAAAGATTATCATTCTTACTAGTAATCTGGAAAATACAAGTTAATACCACCAAGTTAACATTTCATGCCTATAAAATTTGCAAAAATCACCAAGTCTGACAGTTCCACTTTTGGGCTAGAATGTAGAACGTGAGACATTTTCTACACTGCTGGTGGTAGTGTAAATAGTTATAACCACTTTGGAGAACAATATGGAAGTATCTATTAAAGTTGAAGATGTATATAACCAATGAATGACCCAGCACTTTTACTCCTAGGTGAATTTCTGGAGAGACTTTCTCATGATAAGTCAGGAGATACACACATGAATATATTTTTAAAGGCATATTGTTTATAATACCAAGAAATTGGAGACAACTTAAATCTCCACCAGCAAGGGAATAAATAAATTATGGTATATTAAATATACAGTGAATACTATGTAGTAGAGGAAAATGAATGGACTAGAACTACATGAATAAATATAGATGAATATCTTAAACAGTGCTGAACAAAAACACATGTAGAAGATATGTATATAATGGAACAGTTTATATAAAGTTTTAAAATATCCTCAACAATTCTATTGTTTTAATATATAATTACATATTTATGTATAATTACACATGTAATTATAATGTATAATTATAATTATAATACATTATATAATTATAATTATACATTATAATTACATGTGTAATTATACGTAATATATATTTGTATATATACATGTATATATATACATAATATGTATAATTATACATCTATAATTACATATGCACTTATACATAATATAGACAATATATACATATAATTATAATGTATAGCTACATATATAATTATATAATATATAATTACATATTATATATTGTTGTAATATAGAATTCTATATAGTATACTTATAAGTATGTATAGAAATATATAAAAGTTATATACAAATTCAAGATGGTATTTAATTGTTGGGCAAGAAAGGGCAAGGTGATCAGGGAAGAGGTACACAATAAGAATTCAACTATATTAGTAATGTTTTATTTCTTAAGTTGAGTAGTAGGAACATAAGTATTTATTGTATTATTCTTTGTGCCTTTTTATAACTTGTAAACATTTTAAGTGGTTTTTGAAGGTATTGGATCGGATTTAGAGTCAGGAGGAGACTCTAGCTTGCCACTAACCAACTGTATGTCCTTAGGCAAGTCACTTCTCCAGGGAAAATTGGAACGACTTTTATGATTCCGGAAGTTGGACTTATTTAAAATCATGGTCAAACTGTAATATACACTTGTCCATGGCTGTCTGGCAGTGTCTGCACAGTTTTTCAGTTTCACCAAAATTTATTAAAGTCAAAAGAAAAATATGCATAAAGGCCACAAAACACTAAAGTAAAACTTAAAATGTCAAAAACCTTGACCACATTGTGTGTAAATTGTTTTGAGTTCATTATTCTATCCCTGGCTACCAAGATATAGACAGACAGGTGCTAGGCCTACACATAGAAGATTCTACGTGATTTGGAACCAGCCACCTGTACTTAAAGAACTGAAACAAGCAAACTTAAGTGATCACAGGGAAGATTCTGTAGTTGCTGGGGTTTTATTTTTCCCCCTCTTGGTATGTTAAGATTTATATGGGTGGCTGAAATAATTATGTACAGCTGATACAGATACTCAGATTTTTGAGATGTATCCATACCAGCCCTTCTGTGAAAATTCTCTGTAATAGAATGCATCTTGTCTTTTTAGCATTTGAAAAAGATGATTCAGGGGATGGTATTTTTTCAAAGCTTGTTTTAGAAAAATGGTTGACATAGCATGCATGATACCTAACATCACTCAGTTTTTTTGTGTTTTTTTTTAAGACTTCAGTTTTGATTTTTTCATGAAATGTTGAAGATGTTTTAAGTGTGTGGTGAATAACTTTTAGTGTTTTTTAAAATTTAGACCCTCTGATTAATATTCAGTTTGTCCATAAATAGGCCTTATCAGTCCATTCTATTACCCTTTACAGAAACCCTTTGTTTCATTTAAGTGGGTCTATCTCTCTATCCCTTATTTTAATTCAAACATTCCATTGTGAAATTTTGCTTTCTTGGCAAATTCCAACAGTGCAAAAACTGCAGTTACTTTTGCAGTCACCGTAATTATGGTGATCAGATCAGGGTAACTAGCATATCTATCATCTCAAACATTTATTATTTCTTTGTTTTGGAAACGTTCAATATCCTCCCTCTAGCTATTTGAAACTATATATTATTGTCAACTATAGTCATCCTGCATTGGTATAGAATACTAGAATTTATTCTCCTATCTAGTTGTAATTTTGTATCCTTTTGCAAATCTCTCCATATCCCTTCCTTCCCTCTCCCCTTTCCAGCCTCTAGTATTCTTCTTTTCTATTTTCCACTTTTATGAGATCAGCATTTTTTAGTTTCCACATATGAGTGAGAATATGTGGTGTTTAATTTTCTGTTCCTTATTTCACTTAACATAATGTCCTCTAATTCCATCCATGTTGCCACAAATGACAGGATTTTCATTCTTTTCTGTGGATGAGTAGTATTCCATTGTGCATATTATACCGTATTTTCTTTATCCATTCATCTATTAATGGATACTGAGGTTCCTTCCAAATTTTGGCTATTGTAAATAGTGCTGCAGTAAAATGGGGGTGCAGATGTCTTTCTGATATAATGACTTCTTTTTCTTTGGATCAATTCCCAGTAGTGAGATTGCTAGATCATATGGTAGTTCTATTTGTAATTTTTTGAGAAATCTTCATATTGTTCTTCATAGTGTCTGTTGCTCTCAATTGCTACTATACTAATTTATATTTGAGAAAGAATGTGATTCACTTTCTAATATTTCTTCGATAGAAAGTAGATAAGATTTCTGATTATGTCTTAACAATCTTCTCAAAAGATTGCAGAAATCACAGTTGGAAACAGAGATATTCAGTCTGCTAAGATGGCTGAGGTTATAATTTAATCATTGTTTATACATCTGTGAAATATTATTATAGGAGGATGTCAACTACCAGTTTTCCTTCTCTTGTGAAGACAAAGCTAAAAGAAACAGTTTTAAACTATATTGCTAGTGTTAGGTTACATATAACAAAGAAATGCTCAATAATGAGGTTTGTTAAATACTAGGTTAGTCAACAAAAAAAAGATAGCTGAATTTCACTCCTGGGAAAATCCTTATGAAATAGGATAGATAATCATATAACATGATCGGCTAGTGGGAATGATCTTCATGTAACTAAATGGCCTCATAGGACTCCTTCCAAACTCTGAATTCTGTGAAAATAATGTAATTAAAACCTGTTTCCAAAATAAATATATAGTTATTAATACTACATAGAATTGTTTAATAAGTTTACAGTAAATGTCTACCAAATTGGCATACAAATCTAGAATACCCTGGGAGCCATGTTATAACATTGTCATAGAATCTTTGTTATTGGTATTGTTATTGTTGTTTAAGTTGGAAAATTAATAGATGAGGAAACTGAGGATCAGAGGTTAAGGGACTTGCCCAAGGTCATAAGGTAGCACTTTCAGGACTAAAACCTAGCTTTGTATTTCTACCTCTGGTTCAGAGCTTTCCATCTCATCACCCTCCTGACCTTGGGCTTCCCATTCTGGGAGTGCTTAGAGTTGAGGCTGAGATATGTCCTAGAGAAACTTATTGTCAATTATGTTCTGTATCAAATAGAACTACAAGAGATCTAGGAGAAGCTTCAGCAACCTTGAAATTAAGGAACACTGGTTCTCTCTGCCTCTGTAGGGGCCAGAGTAGTTATATATAATCAGTCTCATTCAAAGGAACCATATCTGCCTTTGCTCATTGCTGAAACTGTAGTGCCTGACACAAAGGTACGAAAATATCTGTTAAATGAGTGAATGGTTATAAATGAAATTAGCTTTCTTTATTTTATAATCAGACATAAATTTTGTACTAGGCCACTGGCTATTTGTAAAGCTGGGTATATCCTTTCTTTTATTTTTCAAAAGGCCTCTCCAAGATATGTCTTTTTTAGTTTTATTTTTATACCTCCTCTGCTTAGGAAAGTGAGACAAAACTACACTTAAAAAAAAAAAAATTTTCACTTTTTCCCAGGTAGGAGCTTCCATGTTGGTTTGCCTCTTGTGGTAGAGTCAAATTTACTGCAGCAATTAACAACATGTTGTGCTATTAAATCAGCACCAACACAAAATGCTTTAATTAAGCAACCATGTACCTAAGATGCCGATTGAAATTAAGCAGCTGTGGTTCCTGCATGCAGTCTAACTCAGACAATACGGATCAGGACATGCTGTATGTGTAAAAGGACCCAAAACTTGAACAAATGACAAATAGTAAATTATTTACATACATGAATTTGACTTGGTATATAAAACACTCTGATATAGGAAGATCCAGTATACAAGATTTTGAATTTTAAGATGAGCTAACTGAGATTTAGGTTATAGCATGTCTGCTGTTTATTTACTACCTACTCTGTGCAAGACATTATGCTGGGGCTCTCAATACTTACTTTTTGAATTTTCACAAAAACCCTATGTGATTGGCATTATCCTCTGTATACAGACAAACAGGCATGGAGAAGTTAAGTAATTACTCATTGCCACTTTGTAAATAAGGCAGAATTCAAGGCCAGGTTACCTGAATTGATAATCTATTATATTTCTGTTGTACCATCCTACCTTTTCCAATGTAATGAAAGGAATACTGGATAAGTAATCAAGATATCCGAATTTTAGACTTTGTTCTGTCTTGGGAAAGTCAACTAGTAACTCTGACTTTAGATTTTCTTTTATATATATATATATATATGTAATGGAGAAAGATCATTTATTGTCTACGTTAGGGCATGCCTGTGGTGACAGTACTTCCTATATGAATAGTCTTGACTCATTCTACAAATAGAAGAGAGTATTTAATATTGGGATTATCAACATATCTGCAACTCTTTTGTATTTAGTTGGCAGTACATATTTATCTAACAAATATTTGTTGAGTACTTAAAATATGCAAGGCACTGTGCTGTGTGCTAGAGATATAGTGATGTGGGGAAACAAAAAGACAATGTACCCCACCTTCATGGAGCATACAATAATTTAGTGGGAGACACAGGCATTAAAAACCCACCAATAAATGTAAAAATTACAAATGTGTTACGTGCTACAAAAGAGAGGAATGTGATTCCATGAAAACATATGATATGGTACCTTGACTCACATGACAATGAAGAGGGCTTAGACTGAGATCTGAAGGAGGAGTAGGAGTTATCTACGCAGAGGGTAGGGGGTAAGAGAGTTCCAAGCAGAGGAAATGGCATGTGCAAGGTCCTGTGGTATGAAAGAGCATGGAGAGTTTCAACGACTGAAGAGTCAAGTATAGCTGGAACATAGAAAGAAACAGGGGGACAATAGAGCAAGAGGAGGCTTGAAGGGTGAGACTAAACTATGCCAGGGCTTATAGGCCATGTTAATATCTTAGTTAAGCTCTGGTTAAGTTTAGCTTGCTTTGGACTTTATGAAAAAGAAATGACTGGATTTTTTATTGTATACTTATGTTTACCCAGTGATTTTACAAAGAAATTTTCTGGTTATGTACCATCCACATTTTAACCAATTAAAAAGAGTAAACATAGTTGGAAATGTGACTTAGAAATGAATGACATACATTTATGAATGGAAACTAGGAAGAACGTTCTATAGATGAGGAGAATTAAAATCTCTGACACATAGTATCTTAAGAGGATTCAGTTCACTAAGTAGACAAAATTTTAAATGTAACATGTATTTTTTGGACAGCTATTATACAAGATACTGCTAAATAAGAAAAATAATGCCATATCTGGGTAACAGCTATTGCTGGTAAAAGTGAGAGCAAGAAGAAAATGGTTGTGTGCTAGTGTAGTCTGGGAAAACATGATGAAGATGATTAGAGTTGAATTTATCACTGTATACTGGATATAGACTACAGGAGGAGGGTACACTAGATACCTCTATTGTGTCTCAAAAACACAAATAATAATTTTAGATTTTGGAGAGCAAGAAGGAGGACATTGATTTCTTAGCCTTTACCTCTTTTATCACAGTTTTTTCATCCAGAGTAATCCAAAGACAAGTTGGGGAGTTATTTCCTAGAGCAGATACTGTGTGTGTCTACCTACCAATCACTTCTAATGCCATAGACTTTCAATGTACAACAGCATCTTAGAGATCATCTGGTCTACTTCCTTTATTTAATAAATTAAGAAACAGGCTCCTGTCAGACATTGAGTCAGAGTTATCAGTGTCAACCCATCTGATCGCTAACAGAATATTCGAAGAGATATCATTTAAAGAGAGAAGCAGGGACAGAAAATGACCTTAGTGTATCAGTAAAAAGAATACAAACTTTGGACTCAAAATGCCTATCTTTGCAGTTCTGCTACTGCCAGGGACCTTGAATAAATTACTTAGTATCTCTGAGCTTAAATTTCCTCAAGTGTAAAATAGGGCTAAGAAAAATACTTCCTTTACAAGTGGGCATAAGGAATAAATGTGATTGTGAGTAAAAGTGTTTTGTAGTAAAAATGTAAATTATGAAACCTTATGTAAATATAAATTGCTGTGCTGACAGAATATACCAAACCAAATTGTACAGTCAATGATAGCAACTGTACTGAATAGTGTTGTATTTTGGCTTCCTCTTTTTTCTTCTCCCTATTTTGTTAATTTTATTATTTTTATTGTTTGTATATTATATATTTATTGTATGTATATTATAAATTTATTGTATTCATCTATTACAGGGAAAGGATACAAATTACAACCAGCCAAAAGAATAGTCCCATAGGGCAGAGTCCAGGAAGGTTCCAATCATGAAGCTTCCATTATCCTCAGGACATGTTACCCTCCTAGCATCAATATGTGTTAGTACACATGGAGTATTGCCAACTTAGGAAGCTCACCTAAGCTTTAGTGTTCAGACTTTTTGTTGAAGATTCACTACATAGGCATGATTGATTCGTTTATTAACCATGTGGTTGAACTCAGTGTTTAGGTCAACTGATACTGCATGACCCAAAGCCTCCAACCTAAGTCACATAGTTGATCCTTGTGATGTGGCCAGCTCCCACCTGAAGACTCAGGTTTGTAATGTCATAACTGTGCTCCTGGAAGAAGTTGGATGTGGTTAAGATCTTGCTAGTAAATGTTATCTTTGATGATAGGGCTGTTGAGGTACCCCACGAGTAGCCAGATAAGGTATATTTTATTCCTTTCGAGGTGAAGATAAACTGCAACTGACAGGCTATTCAAATAGACACTAAATATTAACAAAAATCTATCAAAGCAAAATAACTTTTCAATAGTTAATTGAGTGGAGTCAGTAATTTCAATATTATTGGCTATGGGCCTTAATCAGCAGTATCATGGCATTAAGGTTGCAGTAGCCCACTGTTAAGTGCCATTCATTTTCATTAGGTTTGGGCATTAGCCATATTGGGCTCATCAAGAAGAAGGCAGCAGGAATAATAGCTGCTTCTTTTAGTAGGTCTTGTATAATGGGTCTTATTTCTTGTATGCCTTGTTTCTATCTATATTGGGCCACATTTACTATTTTAACCTTGGTGGTGGTGGTGGGGAGGTCCATGGGGTACCATTTGTCAAGCTTATTGTAAGTGCCAAATACTTAATATTGTTTAAATTTGTTACTCTTTGGGTCAGAGCATCAATGCTCACTGTATTAGTCCGTTCTCATACTGCTATAAGCTACCCAAAACTGGGAAATTTATGAAAAAAAAAAAGAGGTTTAATTGACTCACAGTTCCACAGGATGCACAGGAAGAATGGCTGGGAAGCCTCAGAAAACTAACAATCGTGGCAGAAGGCGAAGGGGAAGAGAGAGAGCAAAGAGGGAAGTGCTACACACTTTTAAACAAGATCTCATGAGAACTCACTATCATGAGAACAGCAAGGGGGAAACCCACCCCTGTGATCCAGTCACTTCCCACTGGGTCCCTCCCCCAACATAGGAAATTACAATTCGACATGAGATTTGGGTGGGGACACAGAGCCAAACCATATCATTTACAATGGGATATTTTAGGTCAGTGAGTACTATGACCCTGAGGAATTTAGGAAGGTAAATTGTTAAGGTGAGGCATACCTGTTTGTCCTCTATTTTTTATTTGGCAACTCCCCTAACAGTATAAGAGGTACTTTGTTTAAAAATTTAGTGTGATCTGCAGATACAACTGTAACTGGAGTCCCAGAATTGATTAAAGCCATGAAGATTTGCCACTTGGTGCATCTTGGTAGATGTTAAAATTAATAAATTAATTTAGAACTGATGTTGTAGAGGCACAAAAGCTAATCAAAGTCCTTTTTACCTTTCTTTTGCATACATTGTTTTAATAAATGTTGGATTTCCAATTGGGTAAAAAAAATCATGAGCCTCTGCTTTAGTTATTGTTTCCTCCTCCATATCAAGATTTTTTGTTTTATTTTTGTGGTTATTGGACATTGATCAAGGAGAGAGAGTCCTCTCTCCCTGCTGATATATATAAGTTTCTTTCTCCAGAGAGTTACAATTCAGTATCATCAGGGTTAAGGGCCTCCCTACAGTGATTGTTGCTCTGCTGGGTTTAGGAAACCTGGGCTGGCTGAGCATGGTGGCTCACGCCTGTAATCCCAGCAGTTTGGAAGGCCAAGGCAGGTGGATCACCTGAGGTCAGGAGTTTGAGACCAGCCTGGCCAACATGGTGAAACTGCGTCTCTACTAAAAATACAAAAATTAGCTGGGCGTGGTGGCGGCCACTTGTAATCCTAGCTATTCAAGAGGCTGAGGCAGGAGAATCACTTGAACCTGGGAGGCGGAGGTTGCAGTGAGCCAAGATGGCACCATTGCACTCCAGCCTGGGCAACAAGAGCGAGACTCGGTCTCAAAACAAACAAACAAACAAACAAACCTGGGCTTCAGTCAGATTTAATTTAATCCTTTGGCATGTTGACAAGTCACAGCCCTCAGTTGAACCCAGAGTCTTTGTTGGTCATTTTTATAGTTGTCCAATAGGGTGATAGTTTCCTCTGGACATTTAAAAGGGGTAAGGGTAAAACATTTGGGGCTGTCTTCTGTAAGGGCTTGTGCCACTGGATAACATGGGCATCTGTTTATAGCCTTGAGGACCAGAATCTGTTTGGATGGCATAGGCAGTAGCAGCAGTAGCAAAAGTATCATACGGTCCTAGTTAGCCATCTGATTTTTGGAGTGTAGACTTCAACATGCCACATGATGACTACTCTGCTTCATATAATAAACTAGCCATTGGGCCCATATACTGTACAAGATGTAGACTTTCCCCTGAGCACTGTATAAAATGGGGACCAAGGCATCATTAAGGCGTACAACCAATGGTCATAGAGTAAAAGTCCTCTCCCTGAGCCTAGCATCAATCATGCCTTATTCTAGAATTGGGACACATGATTCAAACTAAAACACTCATAAAGGCCTGGGCCAATATGTGTGACCCAGGGCTACTCTAAGTAGGGCCCCAATACCATATTCCTATCCCTAAATGTAAATCACTGAAACTTGTTTATTAGGTAGATTAAATCTATAGCAGAGTCCTGGTAGGAGTTGGCATATGCAGTAGAGCACAGCACAGCACAACACATAGTGCAGGCTGACCAGCAGGCAGCAGCACATTTCAAAGTGTACCCTGGCCAGTTAGCAAGCCAAAAGCAAGAGAAGAAAGACCCCTAGGTAGTGATGGTTATTGCCTCAACATCCTCCTCACAGTGCCAATTTTCTTGTGGTTGCCCTGCAAGAGGGGATAATTCCCCTCACCCAAAATGTGGTTTGGATGTCAAGACCAATGATGCCACACATGCAGTAAAAAAAGCATGAGAAGGTTTATTACAGACATAATGAGGTTTTCTGGGGAGAGCAGGGATGGCTCCCTAGCTAATCTGAAATGGCTTGAGTGAAGAGAATGGCGCGTATCTTTGGTTTTTATTGTGGTTAGTTGGTGGGGCCAACGTGAGGTTTCCTGTGCTGGTTGTGCTTTGTGTGGTTTGAACTTTGAGGCTTGCACCATGGGAAAGAGTGCCCAGGCCCTCTTATCACCTTGTCCTGATGTGGACAAAAAAGGGAAGGGACAGGAGTGGGGCTTCAAAGCTGTCATCAATTACACAACAAAAATATACTCAGGCTCTTTATTATAATTTTCATCTCTAAAAATAAATTCCAGTGCCACCAGTAAAAGGAAAAGTAGAAGTTTACCAGCTAAACAAGATGGCTAAAATGAAAACATGTTCAATTTATTTTAAAAAGCTACTAGTGTTTTTTAAAATATCAGTGTTAATAATCTCAGATTTATTCTTCTTAAATTTATCAGCCTTCTTTTTGATGCTGTACTGAAAATTAAGATATAGTAGTGATATCCATTATCTTCCACTATGTAATTCTATTTTTAGAAGTCCTATGTAGCTTTAATGCTATGCTTTATTTTGAAAATACAGTTTTATTTATAAAGATTTCTTATCTGTCTTTGGATAAAACCAAATATTGCCTCACAGAAGCTGAGACCTCTGGTCTGCATCAGTGCACGTGTATTCTGTACCACAAACTAACTGTGCTGTCTTGGAAAAACCATTTGTTCTGTGCATTAGATTCTTCATCTGTAAATTTATTCATCCAGTATCTGTTTTCTATGAGATAGACTTTGAATGAGGTGTTGGGGGCACAGAACTGAATAAGGCATGCTCCTCGCTCTTAAAGAGCTCACAGTCTGGTGGGGGACATAAATGTCTGCAATTACAATATGATATGGTAATTGTCATAATAGAAGTGTGTGTGTGGTGCTGGGAATAATAGTGATATGGATAACACCTTTACTAGGCATTCTTCACTAGGAGGGGAATAAATGGAGAACAACCGTGTTAAAGTACTTTGAGATGTATGAAGTGAAACAAAATCACAAATAGATACCCAACTTCATTTCATCTAATTTATTCATTTTGAGCTTACGTACTTAGAGCTTTTGGTACTCTTGAAATGTATTTTTGGAATTTTGGAATTACTGTGGGACTGTATTTGATACATTTCTAATTAAGATTTATTTTTAGTTTCTGATGGTCATATTCTCCAGATTATGGAACTGTGTGTTCTTCTTACCACAATGGTTGAGTGCAGCTGGGGCAAATAACACAACTGGCAGACTGCTAACACTATAAAATTATGGTTTCTAAAGACTTCAACTGGGCCCCCAGAGCACCATTCAGTAATCCTTTTATGTGTTCTTAATTATTCCCCTCTCCTGTTGTCAGGGGCTACTACCGTTGCGAACCTTGACTACCTGTCTCATGAGCACTGCTCCACACATTCTCCTCAATATGAGCCATGCCAGCCAGTCTTACCAGTCTTACCTTCTATCATTCTCTAAGACACAGTTATACTACATTTCTATCTACCTGTTGAGTGAATCATGCTGCTTTAGGTCTCTGTACCTTTGTACATTCTATTCCTCTGACAGGAATCCATCACCCCACACCAAACTTAACCAACTTCTATTTTTTTCAAGACTCAGCTCACATATCTCCACTCTGTGAGGCCTTCTTTGGCAGCCCAAGTATAGTTAGTCACTCCTTCATTTGCACCACCACTAGACATAGTATTTTCTGCTGTTATAGAATGTAGCATACTCTATTATATTTCTTTACTGTCTTAATTTTCTCCTCTAATAAACTGTCAAGTCCTCAAGAACAGGGACTATCTATCTTCAGTCTCCAGCACCTAGTATAATGTTGGCACAAACATAAATATTTATTGAGAGAGGAAAGGTAAGGACACAACATAAATATTAGACATATACAGCTTCTTTCAGAAAGCAAAGCCACTTTTTTATTAATTTCAATCTTTTAAGCTAATTTGCAATGGCATACCCAGTTTCCTTTTTCTCTCAACCTTTAGGAAAATTTCTTTCAATTTAATAGAAAGATGTTGAATTTTTTTAAAAAATACTCCAACAAAGACAGCTGTCTGACAGCTGTAGACCATCTGTACTTTCAGTCCTGGGTAAAAACATCTGGCTACTTGAGAATAGAAGCTCTGTTTTAAAGGAGTTTCCTAGACTGATGGTGATTAATATTCTACAAATATGCCTTGCATTGTCCCACTTTGACATGATATAATGTACACAACTTGTCCCTCTAAATTAAGAAGTTTCTTTTTGCTTGTGTACCTCAATGAAGGTTAACAAAAAAACAAAAGAAAACGAAGTGTTATCATGCTGCTACATTTTGGCCATGAAAGCTGCTTTTGTCATAAAAGACAACATCACAAAAAGTAAATGATGAATCCAGAGGAGGTGTGTGCATATGTACCCATACATGTATGTTGTTAGGCAACAGTCTATACCACATATAAATTTCTCCTCAAACAAAATATTCAAACTAAATGCCAAACATCCTTTTCTATGTTTCCCAGATTTGGAACTACCTCAGGGACTATTTCCATTTAAAAAGCCATGGAAGAAATAAAGTATAAAAGACCTGGTTCCCTATATCAAAATACCTGCAGTTCTGTCTAGCTATGTTTAACCCTCCTTAATCAACTAGTAAGCTTCCTCTCATTTGTACAGAATTCTGAAAAATATCATATCAATTACATGAATAGCATCATACGCACACATTCTATTTCAAATATTCAGCCTTTAATAAAGCTGTGAGTAGCGGGATTGATCCAAGATGGTCGATTAGAAGCAGCTGCAGTTGTGGCACTCACAGAGAGGAATGAAAAGCGGTGAGTGAATTCAGCACCTTTGACAGAAATATCCAGCTTCTCACACTGGGACTGACTAGGTAAACAACTTGACCAACAGAGAATGAAGAAAAGCAGGATGGGGTGACAGCCCATATGGGAGCAGCACAGAGCCAAAGGAACCCCCATCCCCAGCCAAGGGAAGCTGTGAGTGATTGTGCAACCCCAAACAGGAAAACATGCTTCTCCCATAGATCTTTGCAACCTATGGATCAGGAGATCCCCTCATGAGCCCATGCCACCAGGGCCTTGGGTCTGATAGACAGAGCTGTATAGAGTCTTGGCAGAATAGCCACTCAGGCATATACAGAGACCCAGGAGTTTTACATACTTTGGCCCTGGGATCCCCAGCAAGGCAGGAAATTCGTCTGTACATATCCCTAGGAAAGGGGCTGAATCCAGGGAACCAAGCAGCGTCATTCTTTGGGCCCCACTTCCACATCATCTCACAAGTTACGACCTGCTGGTTTGGAATTCCAGCCAGCCAATGGCAATGGGCTGGAGTCCGACTGAAACAAGTCCAAGTTCCTGGGGGAAGGGGCAGCTGCCATCTCTGCAGTTCAGTCGACTCAGCTGCTCCAGCCTGCCAGCTTTGGAGAGTCCAGATGGTCCAGAGGAGGAGAGGTCCCCCACAACATAGCACAGCTGCCTTGCCAGATCATGGCCAGACTGCTTCTTTAAGCAGGACACCCATCCATTCCTCCTCGCTGGGTGGAATCTCCCTGCAGGAGCTTCAGCCACTTCAGCCAGGATTCTATGGACAGAGCTGTGATCTCTCCCTGGGACACAGCTTCCGGAGTTGGGGTGGTGGTGGGGGTGGGGGGTAGCCGCCATGTCAGCAGTTGGGTAGACTCAACTGTTCCGGCCTGCTGGCTGTGGAGAATACAGACAGTCTGGACGAGGAAGGACCCCTCACAATTGCAGCACAGCTGCCTTGCCAAATCTTGGCCAGAGTGCTGCTTCAATTGGGACCCCGATCCATTTCTCCTCACTAGGCGGGACCTCCCTGTGGGGGCTTCAGCCACACCAGCAAGGGTTCTATAGACAAAGCTCTGATCTCTCCCTGGGACAGAGCTTCTGGGCAGAGGGGCAGCTGCCATCTCCACAGTTCAATTGACTCAGCCACTCCAGCTTGCTGGCTGTGGAGAATACAGGTGGTCTTGATGGGGAAGGGTCCACCACAACACAGCACACTTGCATTACCCAAAAGCAGCCAGACTCTTTCTTAGGGCAGGTCCCTGATCCAGTTCCTCCTGAATGGGTGAGATCTTTCAACTATAGGAGGTGGTGGATCTCCAGCCACCTCCTTTAGGTGCGTGCAGGACAGCAACAGGTCAGTAGCCCACTGGGATGGAGCTACCAGAGGACGGAGGTGGCTGCTGTCTTTGCTGTTTCATGGCCTTTACTGGTGATAACTCCAGGTGTGGGACAAACCAAGGCCACTGGGGTCTGGAATGGACCTCCGGAAAACCATGGCAACCCTGAGGTAGAGTAGCCTGACTTAAAATAAAAACAAACAAACAGAAAACAATAACATCAACAAAAAGGTCCCCAGAGAAACCTCATTCAAAGGTCAGCAATGTCAAAGATCGAAGGTAGATACCAGTACCGTGCTGTTTTGGTTACTGTAGCCTTGTAGTATAGTTTGAAGTCAGGTAGCGTGATGCCTCCAGCTTTGTTCTTTTGGCTTAGGACTGACTTGACAATGTGGACTCTTTTTTGGTTTCATATCAACTTTAAAGTAGTTTTTTCCAATTCTGTGAAGAAAGACATAGACCAATGGAACAGAACAGAGTCCTCAGAAATAATACCACACATCTACAACTATCTGATCTTTGACAAACCTGACAAAAACAAGAAATGGGGAAAGGATTACCTATTTAATAAATGGTGCTGGGAAAATTGGCTAGCCATATGTAGAAAGCTGAAACTGGATCCCTTCCTTACACCTTATACAAAAATTAATTCAAGATGGATTAGAGACTTAAATGTTAGACCTAATACCATAAAAATCCTAGAAGAAAACATAGGCAATACCATTCAGGACATAGGCATGAGCAAGGACTTCATGTCTAAAACACCAAAAGCAACGGCAACAAAAGCCAAAATTGACAAATGGGATCTCATTAAACTAAATAGCTTGTGCACAGCAAAAGAAACTACCATCACAGTGAACAGGCAACCTACAGAATGGGAGAAAATTTTTACAATCTACCCATCTGACAAAGGGCTAATATCCAGAATCTACAAAGAACTCAAATAAATTTACAAGAAAAAAACAACCCCATCAACAAGTGGACAAAGGATATGAACAGACACTTCTCAAAAGAAGACATTTATGCAGCCAACAGACACATGAAAAAATGCTCATCATCACTGGCCATCAGAAAAATGCAAATCAAAATCAATGAGATACCATCTCACACCAGTTAGAATGGCGATCATTAAAAAGTCAGGAAACAACAGGTGCTGGAGAGGATGTGGAGAAATAGGAACACTTTTACACTGTTGGTGGAACTGTAAGCTAGTTCAACCATTGTGGAAGACAGTGTGGCAATTCCTCAAGGATCTAGAACTAGAAATACCATTTGACCCAACCATCCCATTACTGGGTATATACCCAAAGGATTATAAATCATGCTGCTATAAAAACACATGCACACGTATGTTTATTGCAGCACTATTCACAATAACAAAGACTTGGAACCAACCCAAATGTCCAACAATGATAGACTGGATTAAGAAAATGTGGCACATATACACCATGGAATACTAGGCAGTCATAAAAAAGGATGAGTTCGTGTCCTTTGTAGGGACATGGATGAAGCTGGAAACCATCATTCTCAGCAAACTATTGCAAGGATAAAAAACCAAACACTGCATGTTCTCACTCATAGGTGGTAATTCAACAATGAGAACACTTGGACACAGGAAGGGGAACATCACACACTGGGGCCTGTTGTGGGGTGGGGGGAAGGGGGAGGGACAGCATTAGGAGATATACCTAATGTAAATGAAGAGTTAATGGGTGCAGCACACCAACATGGCACATGTATGCATATGTAACAAACCTGCACGTTGTGCACATGAATTTAAAGTATAAAAATTTTTTTATAATAATAAAAAAAATTTTTTTAATAAATAAATAAAACAAAAGAAACTTCCTCAACCTGAAAAAAAAAAAAAAAAAAAAGATCGAAGGTAGATAAGCCCACAAAGACGAGAAAGAATCACCAAAAAAATGCTGAGAACTCAAAAACCTAGAGTGCCTCTTCTCCTCCAAATGACTCCAACACCTCTCCAGCAAGGACACAGAACTGGGCTGAGGCTGAGATGGCTGAATTGACAGAAGTAGGCCTCAAAAGCTAGTTAATAATGAACTTCACTGAGCTAAAGGAGCATGCTGTAACCCATTGCAAAGAAGCTAAGAATCATGAAAAAAACAATACAGGAGCAGATAGCCACAATAGGCAGTTTAGAGAGGAACATAACTGAGCTGATGGAGCTGAAAAACACAAAACATAAGAACTTCACAATGTAATCACAATAGCAGAATATACCAAACAGAGGAAAGAATCTCAGAGCTCAAAGACTATCTTTCTGAAATAAGGCAGGCAGACAAGAATAGAGGAAACAGAATGAAAAGGAATGAATCAAACCATCTGAGAAATATGGGATTATGTAAAGAGATGGAACCTATGACTGATTGGGGTACCTGAAAGAGATGAGAAGAATGGAACCAACTTTTAAAACATACTTTAGGATGTCATTCCAGGAGAATTTCCCCAACCTAGCAAGACAGGCCAACATTCAAATTCAGAAAATGCAGAGAACCCCATGAAAATACCCCACGAGAAGATTGACCCCAAGATATATAATCATCAGATTTTCCAAGGTTGAAATGAAAGAAAAAATGTTAAGTGCAGCTAGAGAGAAAGGCCAGGTTACCTACAAAGGGAAACCCATCATACTAACAGCAGACCTCTCAGTGGAAACCCTAAAAAGCCAGAAGATTGAGGCCAATGTTCAACATTCTTTAAAAAATAAAAAGAAATTCCAACCCATAATTTCATATCCAGCCAAAACAAGCTTCATAAGCAAAGGAGAAATAAGATCCTTTTCAGACAGGCAAATGCTGGGGGAATTTGTTACCATCAGGCTTACCTTGCAAGAGCTCCTGAGGGAATCACAAAATATGGAAAGGAAAAACCATTACCAGCCACTACAAAAACACACTGAAGCACACAGACCAGTGACACTATGAAGCAACCACATAAACAAGTCAGCAGAATAACCAGCTAGCATCATAATGACAGGATTAAACTCACACATAACAATAATAACCTTAAATGTAAATGGACCGAATTCCCCAATTAAAAGACACAGAAAGTCAAGCTGGATAAAAAGCCAAGACCCATTATTATGCTGTCTTCAACAGACCCATCTCACATGCAAAGACACATATAGGCTCAAAATAAACGGATGGAAGAAAATTTACCAAGCAAATGGAAAACAGAAAAAAGCAAAAGTTGCAATACTAGTTTCTAACAAGACAGATTTTAAACCAACCAAGATTTAAAAATAGACAGGGCATTACATAATGGTAAAGGGTTCAATTCAACAAGAAGAGCTATTTAGGTATCCTAAATGTATATATGTGCCTAATACAGGAGCAATCAGATTCATAAAACAAGTTCTTAGAGACCTACAAAGAGACTTAGACTCCTGCACAATTATAGTGGGAGACTTTAACCCCCACTGACAATATTAGACAGATCGTTGAGGCAGAAAATTTCAAAAAAATATTCAGGACCTGAAACTCAGCTCTAGATCAAGTGGACCTAATAGATATCTGCAGAACTCTCCACCCCAAAACAACAGAATATACATTCTTCTCATTGCCACGTTGTACTTAATCTGAAATTGATCACATAATCAGAAGTAAAACACTCCTCAGCAAATGCAAAAGAACTAAAATCATAACAGTCTCTTAGACCACAGCACTATCAAATTAGAACTCAAGATTAAGAAATTCACTCAAAATCACATAACTACCTAGAAATTGAACAACCTGCTGCTGAATGACTCTTGGGTAAATAATGAAATTAAAGCAGAAATCAAGAAGTTATTTGAAACTAATGAGAACAAAGAGACAGTGAACCAGATTCTCTGGGATGCAGCTAAAGCAGTGTTAAGAGGGAAGTTTATACCACTAAATGCCCACATCAGAAATTCAGAAAGATCTCAAGTTAGCAACCTAACATCTCAACTAAAAGAACTAGAGAACTGGGAGTAATCAAACCCCAAAGCTAGCAGAAGACAAGAAATAATGAAGATCAGAGCTGAACTAAAGGAGATAGAGACACGAAAAACCCTTTAAAAGCTCAACAAATCCAGGAGCTGATTTTTTAAAAAAATGAATGAAATAGACTGCTAGCTAGACCAATAAAGAATAAACATGAGGTGAATCAAATAAACACAATCAGAAATTATAAGGGGGATATCACCACTGACCCCACAGAAATATAAACTACCATCAGAGAATACTATAAACACCTCTATGCACATAAACTAGAAAATTTGGAAGAAATTGATAAATTTCTGGTCACATACACCCTCCCAAGACTGAACCAGGAAGAAACTGAATCCCTGAACTGACCAATAACAAGCTCTGAAATTGGGTCAGCAATAAATAGCCTACCAACCAAAAAAAGCCCAGGACCAGACTGATTCACAGCTGAATTCTACCAGACATACAAAGAAGAGCTGGTACCATTTCTACTGAAACTATTCTAAACAATCGGAAAGGAAAGACTCCTCCCAAACTCATTTTATGAAGCCAGCATCATCCTGATACCAAAACCTGGCAGAGCTACAACAACAGAAAGGAAAACTTCAGGCCAATATCCTTAGTGAACATCAATGCAAAAATCCTCAATAAAATACTGGCAAACTTAATCCAGCAACACATTAAAAGGCTAATCCACCACAGTCAAGTTAGCTTTATCCCTGGGATGCAAGGTTGGTTCAATATATGCAAATCAATAAGTGTCATTCATCACATAAACAGTACTAAGAATAAAACCACGTGATTATCTCAATAGAAGCAGAAAAGTCCTTTGATAAAATCCAATGTCCATTCATGTTAAAAACTCTTAATAAACTAGATGTTGAAGGAACATACCTCAAAATAATAAGAGCCATATATGAGAAACCCACAGCCAGTATCACACTGAATGGGCAAATGCTGGAAGTATTTCCCTTGAAAACCAGCACAAGACAAGGATGCCATCTCTCACCACTCCTATTCACCATAGTATTGGAAGTACTGGCCAAGGCAATCAGGCAAGAGAAAGAAATAATGGAAGAAATAAAGAAATTCAAATAGGAAGAGAGTAAGTCAAATTATCTTTGTTTGCAGATGACATGATCCTATATCTGGAAAACCCCATCATCCAAGCCCAAACACTGCTTAAGCTGATAAGCAACTTCAATAGTGTCTCTGGATATAAAATAAATGTGCAGAAATCACCAGCATTCCTATACACCAACAACAGGGAAGCAGAGAGCCAAATCATGAATTAACTCCCACTCACAATTGCTACAAAAGGAATAAAATGCCTAGGAATATGGCTAACAAGGGACATGAAGGACCTCTTCAAGGAGAACTTACAAACCACTGCTCAAGGAAATGAGAGAGGGCACAAACAAATGGAGAAACATTCCATGCTCATGGATAGGAAGAATCAGTATCTTGAAAATGGCCTTGCTGCCCCAAAGTAATTTATAGATTCAGTGCTATTCTCATTAAACTACCACTGACATTCTTAACAGAATTAGAAAACACTTTTTAAAAATTCATATGGAAGCAAAGAAAAAAGAGCCTAAATAGGCAAGATAATCCTAAACAAAAAGAACAAAGCTGGAGGCATCATGCTACCTGACTTCAAACCATACTACAAGGTTACAGTAACCAAAACAACATGGTAGTGGTACAAGACCAGCACATAGACCAATGGAACAGAATAGGAAACTCAGAAATAATACTGCACACCTACAACCATTTGATCTCTGACAAACTTGAGAAAAACAAACAATGGGAAAATGACTCCCTATTTAGTAATTGGTGCTGAGAGTTCTGTCTAGCCATATGCAGAAATTTGAAACTAGACCCCTTCGTTATACCATATACAAAAATTAACTCAAGATAAATTAAAGACTTAAATGTAAAACCTAAAACTATAGAAAACCCTAGAAGAAAATCTAGGCAATACCATTCAGGACATTGGCACAGGTAAAGATTTCATGACAAAAACACCAAAAGCAATTGCAGCAAAAGCAAAAATTGACAAATGGGACCTAATTAAACTAAAGAGCTTCTGCACAGCAAATGAAACTATCAACAGAGTAAAGAGATAACCTACAGAATGGGAGAAAAGTTTTGTAATGTATCGATCTGACAAAGCTCTGATATCCAGCATCTATAAGGAACTTAAACAAATGTATAAGAAAAAAACAACCCCATTAAAAAGTGGTCAAAGGACATGAACAGACACTTCTCTAAAGAAGACATACACGCGGCCAACAAACGTAAAAAGTGTCCAACATCACTGATCATTAGAGAAATGCAAATCAAAACCACAATGAGATATCATCTCATGCCACTCAGAATGGCTATTATTAAAAAGTCCAAAATAACAGATGCTGGCTAGGTTGTGGAGAAAAGGGAATGCTTTTACACTGATAGTAGGAGTGTAAATTAGATCAACCATTGTGGAAGCCAGTGTGGTGATTCTTCAAAGACCTAGAGACAGAAATACCGTTTGACCCAGTAATCCCATTACTGGGTATATACCCAAAGGAATGTAAATAATTCTATTATAAAGATACATGCACACATATGTTTCTTACAGCACTATTCAGAATAGCAAAGATATGGAATCAACCTAAATGCCCATCATTGATAGACTGGATAAAGAAAATGTGGTATATATACAGCATGGAATACTATGCAGCCATAAAAAGGAAAAAGATCATGTCCTTTGCAGGGGCATGGATGAGTTGGAAGCCATTATTGTCAGCAAATTAACACAGGAACAGGAAACTAAACACTGAGTGTTCTTACTTATAAGTGGGAGAGTTATGATAAGAACACATAGACACATGGGTGGGACAACACACACCGGGGCCTGTTGGGGGACATTGGGGTGGGGGCGGGAGAGCATCAGAAAGAATAGCTAATGGATTCTGGACTTAATACCTGGGTTATGGGATGATCTGTGCGGCAAACCACCGTGGCACACGTTTATCTATGTAACAAACCTGCACATCCTGCACAAGGGCCCCTGAACTTAAAATAAAAGTTGAAGAAAAAAAAAATAAAAAATAAAGCTGTGAGTAGCTATCAACAATAGCATTTGAATTTCCAAAATTTTCAAATACCGTATATTTCAGATTTCACAACTTTGATCTTAAATGGTTAGTCTCACTAATAATAATGTAAAAGTACTTGAATTTATGAATTTTGTAATTAACCTTCATTAGCTTAACTTTAATATTAGCACAAAATTAACAGCAGTTCAAATTTCAGTACCAAGATCTTGATGTATATGTGTGTGAGTGTGCATAAAGGTAAAGCATACAGATGTAAGTCAGATATGCCAGCAAGTGGTTAATAAAATGTCTAGCATTTTACTAATATGTTAATAAAACAGCTAGCATTTGTGCCTAGCTCATTTGCATCAGATTTACTCTTCTGGGTGCCTCTTGGATGTTTTTCTTTTTTTATTTATTTATTTATTTATTTATTTATTTATTTTTATTATTATTATACTTTAAGTTGTAGGGTACATGTGCATAACGTGCAGGTTTGTTACATATGTATACTTGTGCCATGTTGGTGTGCTGCACCCATCAACTCGTCATTTACATCAGGTATAACTCCCAATGCAATCCCTCCCCTCTCCTCCCTCCCCATGATAGGCCCCTGTGTCTGATGTTCCCCTTCCCGAGTCCAAGTGATCTCATTGTTCAGTTCCCACCTATGAGTGAGAACATGCGGTGTTTGGTTTTCTGTTCTTGTGATAGTTTGCTAAGAATGATGGTTTCCAGCTGCATCCATGTCCCTACAAAGGACACAAACTCATCCTTTTTGATGGCTGCATAGTATTCCATGGTGTATATGTGCCACATTTTCTTAATCCAATCTGTCACTGATGGACATTTGGGTTGATTCCAAGTCTTTGCTATTGTGAATAGTGCTGCAATAAACATACGTGTGCATGTGTCTTTATAGCAGCATAATTTATAATCCTTTGGGTATATACCCAGTAATGGGATGGCTGGGTCATATGGTACATCTACTTCTAGATCCTTGAGGAATCGCCATACTGTTTTCCATAATGGTTGAACTAGTTTACAATCCCACCAACAGTGTAAAAGCGTTCCTATTTCTCCACATCCTCTCCAGCACCTGTTGTTTCCTGACTTTTTAATGATCGCCATTCTAACTGGTGTGAGATGGTATCTCATTGTGGTTTTGATTTGCATTTCTCTGATGGTCAGTGATGATGAGCATTTTTTCATGTGTCTGTTGGCTGTATGAATGTCTTCTTTTGAGAAATGTCTGTTCATATCCTTTGCCCACTTTTTGATGGGGTTGTTTGTTTTTTTCTTGTAAATTTGTTTGAGTTCTTTGTAGGTTCTAGATATTAGCCCTTTGTCAGATGAGTAGATTGCAAAAATTTTCTCCCATTCTGTAGGTTGCCTGTTCACTGTGATGGTAGTTTCTTTTGCTGTGCAGAAGCTCTTCAGTTTAATTAGATCCCATTTGTCAATTTTGGCTTTTGCTGCCGTTGCTTTTGGTGTTTTAGACATGAAGTCTTTGCCCATGCCTATGTCCTGAATGGTACTACCTAGGTTTTCCTCTAGGATTTTTATGGTATTAGGTCTAACATTTAAGTCTCTAATCCATCTTGAATTAATTTTCGTATAAGGAGTAAGGAAAGGATCCAGTTTCAGCTTTCTACTTATGGCTAGCCAATTTTCCCAGCACCATTTATTAAATAGGGAATCCTTTCCCCATTTCTTGTTTCTCTCAGGTTTGTCAAAGATCAGATGGCTGTAGATGTGTGGTATTATTTCTGAGGACTCTGTTCTGTTCCATTGGTCTATATCTCTGTTTTGGTACCAGTACCATGCTGTTTTGGTTACTGTAGCCTTGTAGTATAGTTTGAAGTCAGGTAGCGTGATGCCTCCAGCTTTGTTCTTTTGACTTAGGATTGTCTTGGAGATGCGGGCTCTTTTTTGGTTCCATATGAACTTTAAAGCAGTTTTTTCCAATTCTGTGAAGAAACTCATTGGTAGCTTGATGGGGATCGCATTGAATCTATAAATTACCTTGGGCAGTATGGCCATTTTCACGATATTGATTCTTCCTATCCATGACCATGGTATGTTCTTCCATTTGTTTGTGTCCTCTTTTATTTCACTGAGCAGTGGTTTGTAGTTCTCCTTGAAGAGGTCCTTTACATCCCTTGTAAGTTGGATTCCTAGGTATTTTATTCTCTTTGAAGCAATTGTGAATGGAAGTTCATTCCTGATTTGGCTCTCTGTTTGTCTGTTACTGGTGTATAAGAATGCTTGTGATTTTTGCACATTAATTTTGTATCCTGAGACTTTGCTGAAGTTGCTTATCAGCTTAAGGAGATTTTGGGCTGAGACAATGGGGTTTTCTAAATATACAATCATGTCATCTGCAAACAGGGACAATTTGACTTCTTCTTTTCCTAACTGAATACCCTTGATTTCTTTCTCTTGCCTGATTGCCCTAGCCAGAACTTCCAACACTATGTTGAATAGGAGTGGTGAGAGAGGGCATCCCTGTCTTGTGCCAGTTTTCAAAGGGAATTTTTCCAGTTTTTGCCCATTCAGTATGATATTGGCTGTGGGTTTGTCATAAATAGCTCTTATTATTTTGAGGTACGTTCCATCAATACCGAATTTATTGAGCGTTTTTAGCATGAAGTGCTGTTGAATTTTGTCAAAAGCCTTTTCTGCATCTATTGAGATAATCATGTGGTTCTTGTCTTTGGTTCTGTTTATATGGTGGATTATGTTTATTGATTTGCGAATGTTGAACCAGCCTTGCATCCCAGGGATGAAGCCCACTTGATCATGGTGGATAAGCTTTTTGATGTGTTGCTGAATCCGGTTTGCCAGTATTTTATTGAGGATTTTTGCATCGATGTTCATCAGGGATATTGGTCTAAAATTCTCTTTTTTTGTTGTGTCTCTGCCAGGCTTTGGTATCAGGATGATGTTGGCCTCATAAAATGAGTTAGGGAGGATTCCCTCTTTTTCTATTGATTGGAATAGTTTCAGAAGGAATGGTACCAACTCCTCCTTGTACCTCTGGTAGAATTCAGCTGTGAATCCATCTGGTCCTGGACTTTTTTTGGTTGGTAGGCTATTAATTATTGCCTCAATTTCAGAGCCTGCTATTGGTCTATTCAGGGATTCAACTTCTTCCTGGTTTAGTCTTGGAAGAGTGTAAGCGTCCAGGAAATTATCCATTTCTTCTAGATTTTCCAGTTTATTTGCGTAGAGGTGTTTATAGTATTCTCTGATGGTAGTTTGTATTTCTGTGGGGTCGGTGGTGATATCCCCTTTATCATTTTTAATTGCGTTGATTTGATTCTTCTCTCTTTTCTTCTTTATTAGTCTTGCTAGTGGTCTGTCAATTTTGTTGATCTTTTCAAAAAACCAACTCCTGGATTCATTGATTTTTTGGAGGGTTTTTTGTGTCTCTATCTCCTTCAGTTCTGCTCTGATCTTAGTTATTTCTTGCCTTCTGCTAGCTTTCGAATGTGTTTGCTCTTGCTTCTCTAGTTCTTTTAATTGCGATGTTAGAGTGTCAATTTTAGATCTTTCCTGCTTTCTCTTGTGGGCATTTAGTGCTATACATTTCCCTCTACACACTGCTTTAAATGTGTCCCAGAGATTCTGGTATGTTGTATCTTTGTTCTCATTGGTTTCAAAGAACATCTTTATTTCTGCCTTCCTTTCGTTATGTACCCAGTAGTCATTCAGGAGCAGGTTGTTCAGTTTCCATGTAGTTGAGCGGTTTTGATTGAGTTTCTTAGTCCTGAGTTCTAGTTTGATTGCACTGTGGTCTGAGAGACAGTTTGTTATAATTTCTGTTCTTGTACATTTGCTGAGGAGTGCTTTACTTCCAATTACGTGGTCGATTTTGGAGTAAGTACACTGTGGTGCTGAGAAGAATGTATATTCTGTTGATTTGGGGTGGAGAGTTCTATAGATGTCTATTAGGTCTGCTTGCTGCAGAGATGAGTTCAATTCCTGGATATCCTTGTTAACTTTCTGTCTCGTTGATCTGTCTAATGTTGACAGTGGAGTGTTGAAGTCTCCCATTATTATTGTATGGGAGTCTAAGTCTCTTTGTAAGTCTCTAAGGACTTGCTTGATGAATCTGGGTGCTCCTGTATTGAGTGCATATATATTTAGGATAGTTAGCTCTTCCTGTTGAATTGATCCCTTTACCATTATGTAATGGCCTTCTTTGTCTCTTTTGATCTTTGATGGTTTAAAGTCTGTTTTATCAGAGACTAGTATTGCAACCCCCGCTTTTTTTTGTTCTCCATTTGCTTGGTAAATCTTCCTCCATCCCTTTATTTTGAGCCTATGTATGTCTCTGCGTGTGAGATGGGTCTCCTGAATACAGCAGACTGATGGGTCTTGACTCTTTATCCAGTTTGCCAGTCTGTGTCTTTTAATTGGAGCATTTAGTCCATTTACATTTAAGGTTAAGATTGTTATGTGTGAACTTGATCCTGCCATTATGATATTAACTGGTTATTTTGCTCGTTAGTTGATGCAGTTTCTTCCTAGCCTCGATGGTCTTTACATTTTGGCATGTTTTTGCAATGGCTGGTACCGGTTGTTCCTTTCCATGTTTAGTGCTTCCTTCAGGGTCTCTTGTAAGTCAGGCCTAGTGGTGACAAAATCTCTAAGCATTTGCTTACCTGTAAAGGATTTTATTTCTCCTTCACTTATGAAACTTAGTTTGGCTGGATATGAAATTCTGGGTTTAAAATTCTTTTCTTTAAGAATGTTGAATATTGGCCCCCACTCTCTTCTGGCTTGGAGAGTTTCTGCCGAGAGATCTGCTGTTAGTCTGATGGGCTTCCCTTTGTGGGTAACCCGACCTTTCTCTCTGGCTGCCCTTAAGATTTTTTCCTTCATTTCAACTTTGGTGAATCTGGCAATTATGTGTCTTGGAGTTGCTCTTCTCGAGGAGTATCTTTGTGGCGTTCTCTGTATTTCCTGGATTTGAATGTTGGCCTGCCCTACTAGGTTGGGGAAGTTCTCCTGGATGATATCCTGAAGGGTGTTTTCCAACTTGGTTCCATTTTCCCCCTCACTTTCAGGCACCCCAATCAGACGTAGATTTGGTCTTTTTACATAATCGCATACTTCTTGCAGGCTTTGTTCATTTCTTTTTCTTCTTTTTTCTTTTGGTTTCTCTTCTCGCTTCATTTCATTCATTTGATCCTCAATCGCAGATACTCTTTCTTCCAGTTGATCGAGTCGGTTACTGAAGCTTGTGCATTTGTCACGTATTTCTCGTGTCATGGTTTTCATCTCTTTCATTTCGTTTAGGACCTTCTCTGCATTAATTACTCTAGCCATCAATTCTTCCACTTTTTTTTCAAGATTTTTAGTTTCTTTGCGTTGGGTACGTAATTCCTCCTTTAGCTCTGAGAAATTTGATGGACTGAAGCCTTCTTCTCTCATCTCGTCAAAGTCATTCTCCGTCCAGCTTTGATCCGTTGCTGGCGATGAGCTGCGCTCCTTTGCCGGGGGAGATGCGCTCTTATTTTTTGAATTTCCAGCTTTTCTGCCCTGCTTTTTCCCCATCTTTGTGGTTTTATCTGCCTCTGGTCTTTGATGATGGTGATGTACTGATGGGGTTTTGGTGTAGGTGTCCTTCCTGTTTGATAGTTTTCCTTCTAACAGTCAGGACCCTCAGCTGTAGGTCTGTTGGAGATTGCTTGAGGTCCACTCCAGACCCTGTTTGCCTGGGTATCAGCAGCAGAGGCTGCAGAAGATAGAATATTTCTGAACAGCGAGTGTACCTGTCTGATTCTTGCTTTGGCAGCTTCCTCTCAGGGGTGTACTCCACCCTGTGAGGTGTGGGGTGTCAGACTGCCCCTAGTGGGGGATGTCTCCCAGTTAGGCTACTCAGGGGTCAGGCACCCACTTGAGCAGGGAGTCTGTCCCTTCTCAGATCTCAACCTCTGTGTTGGGAGATCCACTGCTCTCTTCAAAGCTGTCAGACAGAGTCGTTTGCGTCTGCAGAGGTTTCGGCTGCGTTTGTTATTGCCCTGTCCCCAGAGGTGGAGTCTACAGAGACAGGCAGGTTTCCTTGAGCTGCTGTGAGCTCCACCCAGTTTGAGCTTCCCAGCAGCTTTGTTTACCTACTTAAGCCTCAGCAATGGCGGGCGCCCCTCCCCCAGCCTCGCTGCTGCCTTGCCGGTAGATCACAGACTGCTGTGCTAGCAATGAGGGAGGCTCCGTGGGTGTGGGACCCTCCCGGCCAGGTGTGGGATATGATCTCCTGGTGTGTCTGTTTGCTTAAAGCACAGTATTGGGGTGGGAGTTACCCGATTTTCCAGGTGTTGTGTGTCTCAGTTCCCCTGGCTAGGAAAAGGGATTCCCTTCCCCCTTGCGCTTCCCAGGTGAGGCAATGCCTCGCCCTGCTTCAGCTCTCGCTGGTCGGGCTGCAGCAGCTGACCAGCACCAATCGTCTGGCACTCCCCAGTGAGATGAACCCAGTACCTCAGTTGAAAATGCAGAAATCACCGGTCTTCTGTGTCGCTCGCGCTGGGAGTTGGAGACTGGAGCTGTTCCTATTCGGCCATCTTGCTCCGCCCCCCTCTTGGATGTTTTTCAGTTTTTTTAATTGTTATACATGTAACATAAAATTTACCATCTTGGGCATTTGAAATGAACTGTACTTCGGTGTTACTAAATACATTCATAATGTTGTGTCACCATCACCACCATCCATCTCTAACTCTTTTTGTCTTGTAAAACTCATCAGTTGAACATACTTGGTGAGTATGCCATAACTTTGTTATTGAAAATTGGGAGGCCAGGCACAGTGGCTCACTGCTGTATTTTCAATGCTTTCAGAAGCTGAGGCAGGAGGATTGCTTGAGGCCAGGAGTTTGAGGCCAGCCTGGGCAACATAGTGAGACTCCATCTCTACAAAACACCTTTTAAAATTAGTTACGTATGGTGGTGTATACCTGCAGTCCTAGCTACTTGGGAGGCAGAGGCAGGAGGATGACTTGAGCCAAGGAGTTCAAGGTTACAGTGAGCTTTGATCATGCCACAGCACTCCACCTCCAGCCTGGGCAACAAAGCGAGACTCTGTCTCTAAAAAAATTAAAGAAATTGGGGCCTTAACTTTTTACCTTCGAAAGTTTGTAGGTATGTCCAGAGATAGTGTGCTTTTAAAGTAACTTACTGATAAACTTTAGTGTGTCTGGAGGAAGCATAACTTTTAGATGAACTGGAAGCCCCAAACAGTGGTCAAAGTACATCAGTCCTAGAGAAGAATATTGAGGGACAATATAGTGTTTGCCTTTGAAAGGGCAGAACTCAAGCCAATGAGGGTGAGTGCCAAAAAGCCACTTTCAGCTCAATGTAAGAAGAAACTTTCTAGTAGATGCCTTAAATACATAAGCAGTAGAATGATGATTGTCTGCATGGAATATATTGTGTGGAAGTTTAGACTAAAGAAATTCTAACATCCTTTTGTTATGTTATTCTATTAAAGATAGTAAACACATTGAGCAGTAGTCAGGTTTCCTGTCATATCGTGTTTTTCATTAGCGCATCAATGAAACCATCTTCCTTACCTTTCTAGATTGTTACACCATTTTGTCAAGTGACACCTACTGTACCCTTCAGTTCTTCCTGTTTTCTTTGCCTAAAATGTTCTTCTCCTAGATCTTTTAATAGCAGTGCCTTTTTTATCACTCATTTCTCATCTCAAATGCCATCATTTGAGAAAGGCATTCCCTAACCATCCTATTTAAAATAGTCCAACTATGCCCCTTCATCATCATCCCCCATTATTCTCTATCAAATCACCTTGTTTATTTCCTTCAGGGAAATGATTATATTCTGTAATTTTCTTGTTTGCTTTTTTCTGTCTTTCCTCACTTAGACGTAAGCCCCATGAGGTCATGAACCTTTTCTATCTTGTTCATAGGTAAATCCTGAGTTCCCAACACACTGCTGTCCACGCATAAAGATGGTAAATATTTGTTAAATGGATAAAGACCCTCACACCACATTTAGGTTTTTTTTGTTATGTTAAAGACATTCTTGGACTGGAAGAACCTTGCTCAGAGACATTTTGCACTTCCCCACCACCTCATGTCAAGTATTTGGATGTCCAAGGTTGATAATCTTTCCATTTTTATAATATGTCAAAAAGTAGTCCATTATCTGTTACTGCTTTCAATGATATGTTTTCCAAAATGTAAAGACAAGAAACTGGAGCATTCATGGAAAAAAATGTTGTTGTAATTAAACTTTTGTGGCTATATGTAAGGATAAATGATGACCATCACAGATGGTTGTTTGCACAGATATATGTGAGTGCTTGATTACTTGGGCTTCATCCAGTGGTTTGCTATAATTTAATTATTTATTTAACTGATAGAATCAGAAATGGAATCACCTGAGACATTAGGGTAGCACCTGCTTCTGAAACCATTATCAAAGTGATCTTTATGGCATTTTTCTTCCCAGGGTCTAGTGAAGATGCCCACCTGCTTGACTTGGCTTTTCTTTATGCTCACTAGTCATGTTTCTTTTTTTCCGCCACCTAACTTTAATGATTTTTTAAAAATAATTTCGGCCGGGCGCGGTGGCTCAAGCCTGTAATCCCAGCACTTTGGGAGGCCGAGACGGGCGGATCACGAGGTCAGGAGATCGAGACCATCCTGGCTAACAAGGTGAAACCCCATCTCAACTAAAAAATACAAAAAATAACTAGCCGGGTGAGGTGGCAGGCGCCTGTAGTCCCAGCTACTCGGGAGGCTGAGGCAGGAGAATGGCGTAAACCCAGGAGGCGGAGCTTGCAGTGAGCTGAGATCCGGCCACTGCATCCCAGCCTGGGCGACAGAGCGAGACTCCCTCTCAAAACAAAACAAAAATAATAATAATAATAATAATAATAATAATAATTTCATTCATTATATGTGGGTGCTATTAACATCAAAACACATTTCTCTTTTCATAAATTCCCTAAAAGCACATCTTTCTAAGCAAAACATTTTAGTTTGCAATGACCCTGTGTTATAGTTCGCCATTACTTTATTTTCTATATTTGACAGTATTGTCTAATATATTTTGAGCAGGCTTTTCGATCAGCTTTTTTACTGGTAATAACAGACAAGTATTTCCATTAGTCTTCCTGCTCTTTTATCCCTATATTCTTTCTTCTTTCTTCCTGGCTTTTCATCTTCTTCCCCATGCATTTTTTTCTATTTATCTTAAAAATATTTTTCTTGTGTGATGTGCCATAAATTGATGTTGACAAAATGGTTTCTATCAATAAATGACTTCTTACATTTACTGAAAATTTTATTTGAATTTTTTAAAGCCAGAATGACTCCTTGTTCTTCTCAAAGACAAAAAGCTGTTCATGTCCACACCTGCTAATCTAAGCCATGGTTTCTTAATCCTTCGAAAGCCACAAAACAGTGTTCAGGAAAATTTTTTATTTTTTCTAAATGTCAGAATTCTGGCTGCTGCTGAGGTAATTAGTTAGCCACAAGCATTCCTATGCACCATTAACAGACAAACAGAGAGCCAAATCATGAGTGAACTCCCATTCACAATTGCTAATAAGATAATAAAATACCTAGGAATCCAGCTTACAAGGGATGTGAAGGACCTCTTCATGGAGAACGACAAACCACTGCTCAACGAAATAAAAGAGGACACAAACAAATGGAAGAATATTCCATGCTCATGGATAGGAAGAATCAATACCATGAAAATATCCATATGCCCAAAGTAATTTATGGATTCAATGCTATCCCCATCAAACTACCAATGACTTTCTCCATAGAATTGGAAAAAAAAAAAACTACTTTAAATTTCATATGGAACCAAAAAGGAGCCCGCATTGCCAAGACAATTCTAAGCCAAAAGAACAAAGCTGGAGCCATCATGCTACCTGACTTCAAACTGTACTACAAGGCTACAGTAACCAAAACAGCATGGTACTGGTACCAAAACAGACATATAGACCAATGGAACAGAACAGAGGCCTCAGAAATAACACCACACATCTACAACCATCTGATCTTTGACAAACCTGACAAATACAAGAAATGGGGAAAGGATTCCCTATTTAATAAATGGTGCTGGGAAAACTGGCTAGCCACACGTAGAAAGCTGAAACTGGATCCCTTCCTTACACCTTATACAAAAATTAATTCAAGATAGATTAAAGACTTAAATGTTAGACCTAAAACCATAAAAACCCTAGAAGAAAACATAGGCAATACCATTCAGGATATAGGCATGGGCAAGAACTTCATGTCTAAAACACCAAAAGCAATGGCAGCAAAAGCCAAAAGTGACAAGTGGGATCTAATTAAACTAAATAGCTTGTGCACAGCAAAAGAAACTACCATCAGAGTGAACAGGCAACTACAGAATGGGAGAAAATTTTTGCAATCTACCCATCTGACAAAGGGCTAATATCCAAAATCTACAAAGAATTTATCCATTTCTTCTAGATTTTCTAGTTTATCTGTGTAGAGGTGTTTATAGTATTCTCTGATGGTAGTATGGGGCATTGGTGGTGATATCCCCTTTATCGTTTTTTATTGCGTCTATTTGATTCTTCTCTCTTTTCTTCTTTATTAGTGTTGCTAGTGGTCTATCAAATTTTGTTGATCTTTTAAAAAAAAACTACCTCCTGGATTCATTGATTTTTTGGAGGGTTTTTTTGTGTCTCTATCTCTTTCAGTTCTGCCCTGATCTTAGTTATTTCTTGCCTTCTGCTAGCTTTTGAATGTGTTTGCTCTTGCTTCTCTAGTTCTTTTAATTGTGATGTTAGGGTGTCAATTTTAGATCTTTCCTGCTTTCTCTTGTGGGCATTTAGTGCTATAAATTTCCCTCACACACTGCTTTCAGTGTTTCCCAGAGATTCTGGTACGTTGTGTCTTTGTTCTCATTGGTTTCAAAGAACATCTTTATTTCTGCCTTCATTTCGTTATTTACTCAGTAGTCATTCAGGAGCAGGTTATTCAGTTTCCATGTAGTTGTGCGGTTTTGAGTGAATTTCTTAATGCTGAGTTCTAATTTGATTGTACTGTGGTCTGAGAGACAGTTTGCTATAATTTCTGTTCTTGTACATTTGCTGAGGAGTGCTTTAGTTCCAATTATGTGGTCAATTTTAGAATAAGTGCGATGTGGTGCTGAGAAGAATGTATATTCTGTTGATTTGGTGTGGAGAGTTCTGTAGATGTCTAATAGGTCTGCTTGTTGCAGAGCTGAGTTCAATTCCTGGATATCCTTGTTAACTTTCTGTCTTGTTGATCTGTCTAATATTGACAGTGGGGTGTTAAAGTCTCCCATTATTTTTGTGTGGGAGTCTTAGTCTCTTCGTAGGTCTCTAAGGACTTGCTTTATTAATCTGGGTTCTCCTGTATTGGGTGCATATATATTTAGGATAGTTAGCTCTTCTTGTTGAATTGATCCCTTTACCATTATGTAACGGTCTTCTTTGTCTCTTTTGATCTTTAGTCATTTAAAGTCTGTTTTATCAGAGACTAAGATTGCAACTCCTGCTCCTTTTTTGCTTTCCATTTGGTTGGTAGATCTTCCTTCATCCCTTTATTTTCAGCCTATGTGTGTCTCTGCATGTGAGATGGGTCTCCTGAATACAGCACACAGATGGGTCTTGACTCTTTATCCAATTTGCCAGTCTGTGTCTTTTAACTGGGACATTTGGCCCATTTACATTTAAGGTTAATATTGTTATGTGTGAATTTGATCCTGTCATTATTATGTTAGCTGGTTATTTTGCTCATTAATTGATGCAGTTTCTTCATAGCATCGATGGTCTTTACAATTTGGCATGTTTTTGCAGTGTCTGGTACTGGTTGTTCCTTTCCATGTTTAGTACTTCCTTCAGGAGCTCTTGTAAGGTAGGCCTGGTGGTGACAAAATCTCTAAGCATTTGCTTGTCTGTAAAGGTTTTAATTTCTCCTTCACTTATGAAGCTTAGTTTGGCTGGATATGAAATTCTGGGTTTAAAATTCTTTAAGAATGTTAAATATCGGCCTCTACTCTCTTCTGGTTTGTAGGGTTTCTGCAGAGAGATCCGCTGTTAGTCTGATGGGCTTCCCTTTGTGGGTAACTCGACCTTTCTATCTGGCTGCCCTTAACACTTTTTCCTTAATTTCAACATTAGTGAATCTGACAATTATGTGTCTTGGAGTTGTTCTTCTTGAGGAGTATCTTTGTGGTGGTCTCTGTACTTCCTGAGTTTGAATGTTGGCCTGCCTTGCTAGGTTGGGGAAGTTCTCCTGGATAATATCCTGAAGAGTGTTTTCCAACTTGGTTCCCTTCTCCCCATCACTTTCAGATACACCAATCAAATGTAGATTTGGTCTTTTCACATAGTCCCATGTTTCTTGGAGGGTTTGTTCGTTTCTTTTTACTCCTTTTTCTCTAACCTTGTTTTCGCACTTTATTTCATTAATTTGATCTTCAATCACTGATACCTTTTCTTCCACTTGATCAAATTGGCTCCTGAAGCTTGTGCATGTGTCATGAAGTTCTCGTGCCATGGTTTTCAGTTCCATCAGGTCATTTAAGGTCTTCTCTATGTTGTTTATTCTAGTTAGCCATTCGTCTAATCTTTTTTCAAGGTTTTTAGCTTCGTTGCAATAGATTCGAACATCCTCCTTTAGCTCAGATAAGTTTGTTATTACCGACCTTCTGAAGCCTACTTATGTCAACTTGTCAAAGTCATTCTCCATCCAGCTAGCTTTGTTCCACTGCTGGTGAGGAGCTGCAATCCTTTAGAGGAAAAGAGGTGCTCTGATTTTTAGAATTTTCAGCTTTTCTGCTCTGGTTTCTCCTCATCTTTTTGCTTTTATCTACCTTTGGTCTTTGATGTTGGTGACCTGCAGATGGGGTTTTGGTGTAGATGATCTTTTTGTTGATGTTGATGCTATTCCTTTCTGTTTGTTAGTTTTCCTTCTACCAGTCAGGTCCCTCAGCTTCAGGTCTGTTGGAGTTTGCTGGAGGTCCACTCCATACCCTGTTTGCCTGGGTATCACCAGTGGAGGCTGCAGAACAGCAAATATTGCAGAACAGCAAATATTTCTGCCTGATCCTTCCTCTGGAAGCTTCATACCAGAGGGGCAGCCACCTATATGAGGTATCTGTCAGCCCTTACTAGGAGGTATCTCCCAGTTAGGCTACACAGGTGTCAGGGACCCACTTAAGGAGGCAATCTGCCCATTCTCAGCTCAAACGCTGTGCTGGGAGAACCACTGCTCTCTTCAGAGCTGTCAGACAGGGATGTTTAAGTCTGCAGAAGTTGTCTGCTGCCTTTTTTTCAGGTATGCCCCACTCCCAGAGGTGGAGTCTAGAGGCAGTAGGCCTTGTTGAGCTGTGGTGGGCTCTGCCTAATTCGAGCTTCCAGGCTGCTCTGTTTACCTACTCAAGCTTCAGCAATGGCGGACACCCCTCCCCAAGCCAGGCTGCCACCTTGCAGTTGGATCTCAGACTGCTGTGCTACCAGTGAGCAAGACTTTGTGGGCGTGGGATCCACCGAGTCAGGCACGGGAGAGAATCCCCTTGTCTGCCGGTTGCTAAGACCTTGGGAAAAGCACACTGTTTGGGCGGGAGTGTCCCATTTTTCCAGGTAGTCTGTCACGGCTTTCCTTGGCTAGGAAAGGGAAATCCCCCAACCCCTTGAACTTCCCAGGTGAGGCGATGCCATGCCCTGCTTCAGTTCACCCTCTGTGGGCTATACCCACTGTCCAACCAGTCCCAATGAGATGAACCAGGTACCTCAGTTGGAAATACAGAAATCACCCGTCTTCTGCTTCGATCACTCCGGGAGCAACAGACCAGAGGTGTTCCTATTCGTCCATCTTGGAACACCCCCAAGAAATCCTTTTATGGTAGGCCAACTCTTAGTGTATTATGAGACACTAGTGTTTTGGAGAGCACAGTTTGGAAAATTCTGTTTTAGAATACTCTCCAAAATCTAGCTGAATAAGCTACTCTCTTTTTTAAATTCTTTAATTTTAAAAAATTTTTTGGTGTCTTTTTCATTTTTGTGGGTATATTGTAGCCATATATATTTATTGGGTGCATGAGATATTTTGATACAGGCATACCATGCATAATAATCACATCACGGTAAAAACCTGGCATATCTTTAGGAAGTTTGATAGTGTGTCTGGTGTACTTCAACAGCAAACTATAAAAATAAAGTCTAGAAAAGTATAAAGGTGACTACACAGTTAAACCCACAATCAGAGTTGTGGCTTAGTGCAAATCTCCCTTCTTTATCTCTACAGTCAGTCCATGGTACTGCCACACAACCACTGTGCCACTGCCACAAAACCTATCTTCTGGCTTTTATTTTGGATTCTTTTCTTTTAATTGTTCCATGAGATGATGACTTTTCATTGTATTAAAGACCAGCTGAATTACCTGTCACTGCTTAAGAGACTCATAAATGAGTGTTAATGAAGGCTCATAAGAACAATTTAAAAATGGAGTTGTAACAGTTTTCTATAATTGTTGCATATGCTTTTTATGTTTAGATCATGTTTCTATTCTCTGAGGCATGTATGAATAAATCCGTTTCTACTCACTCTGTAACATGCTATAGAGAGTTGTCTATAGGATAAGTAGCTCAATTGAAAGTCAATGACTACAGTTCAAAGTGTCTTCCTTTGCAAATAGTCATGGAGATCCTCACCAGGAAATGCAAATCTTTTAAAGCAAAAGGATCATCCAAAGGAATTGGTGGCATATAAGGAACTGATTGTTCTCTTTACCATACCCTGTTGAAATGTGCTGTGGCAGGACCCAGAGCTGCATGAATTCCAGATTTTGTTCTTCAAATTAAGTTCTCAGGGAGACCTGGGGACTCAAGAATTGATCCCAATATGATTTTACCATTCCATCTTTAGGCTGACCTTTCCATTTTACAGCTTGACAATGGTGATACATTGAAGGGGTGGCCTGCCCCTCCACACCTGTGGGCGTTTCTCGTTAGGTGGAACAAGAGACTTGAGAAAAGAAATGAGACACAGAGACAAAGTATAGAGAAAGAAAAAGTGGGCCCAGGGGACCGGGGCTCAGCATACAGAGGACCCACGCCGGCACCGGTCTCTGAGTTCCCTTAGTATTTATTGATAATTATCTTTACCATCTTAGAAAAAGGGAAGTAGCAGGATAATAGGATCATCGTAGGGAGAAGGTCAGCAGTAAGACATATGAATAAAGATCTCTGTGCATAAGTTTAAGGAAAAGTGCTGTGTCTTGATATGCATATGCAAACATCTCCATAAACATTTTTAGTGCATAAAGAGCAGCATTACGCTAGCAAGTCCCACCTTTCGCCCTAAGGCGGTTTTCTCCTTTCTCAGTAAACAGAACATACAATCGGGTTTTAAGATGTTCCATTGCCCAGGGACGGGCAGGAGACAGATGCTTTTCTCTATCTCAACTGCCACCAACCGCCAAGAGGCCTTCTTCCCTCTTACACTAGTCCTCCTCAGCACAGACCCTTCACGGTGTCAGGCTGGGGGACGATTAGGTCTTTCTCTTCCCACGAGGCCATATTTCAGACTATCACATGGGGAGAAACCTTGGACAATACCTAGCTTTCCTAGGCAGAGGTCCCTGCGACCTTTGGCAGTGTACGTGTCCCTGGGTACTTGAGATTAAGAGAATGGTGATGACTTTTAACAAGCATTCTGCCTTCAAGCACTTGTTTAACAAAGCATACCCTGCACAGCCCCAAATCCTTTAAACCTTGAGTCACCACAGCACATGTCTCTTGCAAGGACAAGGTTGGGGGTAGAGTCACAGACTAACAGCATCTCAAATACAGAACAAAATGGAGTCTCTTATGTCTACTTCTTTCTAGATAGACACAGTAACAGTCTGGTCTTTCTTTTCCCCACAATACATTTCAGACATTATAAAGATGTTGGATTCCTTTGAAATCACTGTTTGTTTTCTCTGCCACGATGTCTCAGCATTGCAAAGAGGATCTCTCACTTTTGGCAGCCACAATCTCCCCATGCTGAACATGAGTCTACTTTATGGTAAAGAACAGGCTGTCCCTTTCAGTAAACACATAGCCTCTGAGTGGAACTCTGTTTCATCTACTGTAGTAGAGGATCCTGCCTTGCACTTTGAGTGGTGAGACACTCCTCAGATTAGGCATTAGGCTTAGTTGCCCTTGAAAGAGCATATTGCCTTTGCAATCAACTACCAAATGATCGTCACATTAGCTAATGCCATGTGATAAAATGTGCATGTAGGATTTCAAGAAATAAACATCTGAAATTCATGCAGCTCTGGGTCCTGCTACAGCACATTTCAACAGGGTGTGGCAAAGTGGCCATACAATTCCTTATAAACCACCACTTTCTTTGGATGATCCAAAGGAATATATCTCTTTCATTTGTCCTCAAAACTGCCTATCTCTCATGTTTGGTCCTTAGGTGATTATTCCTTTCAGACTGACTTTCAGATTATCAAAACTCTCATTTGCTTTTAGTTTTTCCCAATCCAAATTTGTTCATCTTCAAAATGCTGTTTTGTTAGTCTAATTTCATGATAATAGCCACACAAAGAAATAAATGCAAATACGTAAATGTTTGAAAAACCCTCCAATCCATATAGGCAGATATAGAAAACGTCTATTTAAGAACCGAACAAATCAGCATTTTAAATGAGATGTATCCCAGCCTGTATTTTAGGTCAGACCATCCCAATTTTGTTGAATTGTTGGAATTTCCATTTAGCTGTTTTCAATAGTAACAAACAGGAAGAAAGTTACTTTTGTTTGTAGAGATTTGGTCCAAATAGCTTCAATTCACCAGACCACTCTTCAGACATGCTCATTTCCCTTTGCTTCTATTCACCATCTATTCTCTCCTCTTAGAAAAATGAGTTTCTTTATTTCCTTCATCTTTTTAACCTATAGTAGCCATTGAACCTTTCCAAAATCTATAACTTGGGCTTGGAACTTCCTACCCTAAATCCCCAGCCTCTTCCCTTCATTTATCCAGGAATCTTTTGAAATCCTACATGACCATTTTGTCACATGGCTTAACTAACTAATTGAGAGACAGATGGTACAACCTTTGCTTTACTCAGTCTAAAAGTATTGAGTCTAAAAGTATTGTCACACCATAATATGCATTTATTCCTCTGCCTTGTCACAAGAGTAATATGTTATTTCCTTTTGAAAACATTCTGTTCAATAGTCAGTTGTCTATAGGCTCTTTATGACCATCCATGTATGATCCCCCTTACTTTTTAGAGACAAAGTAAAACTCCCTCTGTTCAGTATTCTGCAAATGTGTGCTACTAATGAAAACCTGTGTGTGATGGAGGGTAAGGTTGGGGAGAGGAAGCCAACTCTGGCATTGAAAAGATATGATCAGCCAGATGGTGAAGTAGTTGAAGAATGGCATTATCAGCTAGGGCTGGGGAGCAATATGTGATCAAATTGGTCAAGAGCTCAAAACGATTTCAGAGTTATAACAGGTCAGTTCTGCACACTGATGTTTCCCAAACTCTGCTGCAGTATATTAACAAGTGTTATGAAAAAAGAAGGGGGATGTGATTACGTTTAACCTGATGTGTTTACTTACTGCTCTCTTGCCTAAAACTTTTCAGTAGTTACTCTCTGCAGTTCAAATAATTTCCAACCTCTTTTCCATCAACTGATAAGGTTCTGCCTGCCTCTAGACTCTCATCTGGTGCTATGCTCCTGTGAATTCAACTGCACTCCAGCCACACTGGCCTTTTTTTTTTTTTTTTTCTTTTCCTCAAACTCACCAAGCTTTTTTCTAATTCAGGCTTTGCACATGCTCTTCCTTCTGCCTGAAAAGCTCAAGCTTATTCATGGCCAGCGAGAGACAGCACTCCTCTTTCAGGTTTTGGCTCACACACTACCTCCTAAAGAGGCCTCCAAACCCATTGTTTTCTCTATTCCTTTCCTTCATAGAAATACCATGTTTAATTATTTTTCTTACTTATTGTCTATTAGTCTTCCCCTACTGGAATGAAAGCAAGGTTCTGCTTATTTTGTTTACTTTTGTATCTCCAGAATATAGAACAGTGCCTGGCATATGGCATGAGCCCGATATATATTTGTTGAATGAATGAATGAAATGTTGTTGAAAAGAATACAGGAACTAACTCAGATGTCCAACAAGAAAATGATCATATATATTATTTTATTAAATTCAATATAATATTTTTAGTTATAAATAACAGGAATATTATGCAAAACTTAAATATTTTTGTTAAGATAAGTGGAAAATATAGAATAAAATTGTCTTAGTCCATTCAACCTGCTGTAACAAAATTCCATACACTGGACAATTTGTAAAGAACATAAATTTGGCCGGGCGCGGTGGCTCAAGCCTGTAATCCCAGCACTTTGGGAGGCCGAGACGGGTGGATCACGAGGTCAGGAGATCGAGACCATCCTGGCTAACATGGTGAAACCCCGTCTCTACTAAGAAATACAAAAAACTAGCCGGGCGAGGTGGTGGGCACCTGTAGTCCCAGCTACTCGGGAGGCTGAGGCAGGAGAATGGCGTGAACCCGGGAGGCGGAGCTTGCAGTGAGCTGAGATCCGGCCACTGCACTCCAGCCTGGGCTACAGAGCAAGACTCCGTCTCAAAAAAAAAAAAAAAAAAAAAGAACATAAATTTATTTTCTCATAGTTTTGGAGGCTGGGAAGTCCAAGATCAAGCTCCAGCAGGTTCGGTTGTCTGGCGAGGGTTTCTCTCTGCTTCCAAAATGGTGCCTTGTTGCTGCATTCTCTGGCAGGGTGAAACATATCCTCACATGTCAGAAGGCAGGTCAAGAGAGCCAAACACTGTGTGAAGCCTCTTTTCTGTGTGCCTTAATCCCATTCACAAAGGAAGAGCCTTCATGGCCTAATTACTTCTTAAAATCCCACCTCTTAATACCATCACATTGGCTGTCAAGTTTCAACATCTGAAATTCAGAGGGGACACATTCAAACCATAGCAACAATATTGTCTGTATGCTATGGTGAAATATGTATAAATATGGACAATAAAAGTAATTCAGTATGTGTATATGGGCTAAGCTGCTTGTTCCATGAATTTTAACATGTTTGTATTGTCTTCATAATAAAAATAAATAATGTACCTAAAATTCTAGGTGAGCAAAAGAAATATCAATGCATTAGCCTTGTTACTATGGACAATAGTAGAGGAGAACAGCAAGAGGAATTTCAAAATTCCTATTGCAGTGCCAAGATTGGTGCTCCAAATTTTTTCTTGAGGGACATGGAGAACGTGGAGAGATTTAGGAGAGTTTGGATACAGAATTATTAGAGAAATACTAAGGAAGTTCATTTTCTTTTCTTTTTTGTGACTGGATCTCACTTTATTGCCCAGGCTCAAGTAGTTCTCCCACTTCAGCCTCCCAAGTTCCTGGGACTACAGGCACATACCATCATGCCCAGCTATTTCTTTCTTTCTTTTTTCTTTTTTAAGCAGAGAGAAGATCTCACTATGTTGTCCAGGCTGGTCTTGAACTCCTGTGCTCAAGCGATCCTCTCACCTCAACCTCCCAAAGTGCTGGGATTACAGGAATGAGCCACCATGCCCAGGCAATATAGTTTCTTCTTCAGGCAGAATAATTCTACTTTATAATCTCCAGTGAGAGCTGAATAAATAGTAAGGGACCTAAGTTACAGTAAATTATAGAATTATAGAAATAAACTCTTCAAGATGAGTGTTTTAAAAGCAAGGAATTTGTGACAAAAGGAGTGTGTGGGATCTCCTACATAGGAGAACTCTTAGTAACAGGGAATTTAGATGATTGTCTTTTAGTCTTGACAAGGCTAAATGTAGAACTACCTAAAGCTAAAGAAAAGTATAAAATTTTCTACAGGGTTATTTCAGTCTTGTCATTCTGCTTTTTAACTTTGGGAAGACAGAAAAATATTTCTGCTATCTACTATATCAGGGGTCCCCCCCGTTGGGCCATGGACCAATCTGTGGCCTGTTAGGAACCAGGCTGCACAGCAGGAGGTGAGAGATGGGCAGACGAATGAAGGAAGCTTCATGTATATTTACAGCTGCTCCCAATCACTTGCATTACCACCTAAGTTTCGCCTCCTATCAGATCAGCAGTGGCATTAGATTCTCCTAGGAGCACAAACCCTATTGTAAATCGCACATACGAGGGATCTAAGCTGCGTGCTCCTTATGAGAATCTAATGTGTGATGATCTGTCACTGTCTCCCATCACCCCCATATGGGACTGTCTAGTTGCAGGAAAACAAGTTCCAGGCTCCCACTGATTCTACATTATGGTGAGTTGTATAATTAGTTCATTATGTATTACAAAGTAATCATAATAGAAATAAAGTGCACAATAAATGTAATGCATTTGAATCATCCCAAAACCAACTCCCCACCCCAGTCCATGGAAAAACTGTCTTCCACAAAACCGGTCCCTGGTGCCAAAAATATTGGGGACCACTGTACTATACAGACTAAATCCATTTCGTTGAATAACTTGTTTACTAAGCATCTTGAGCAAGGCTAGAGATTGTAAGATGAGAGATGCAAAAATACATATCATATGGTTTGGATCTGTGTCCCCACCCAAATCTCATGTTGAATTGTAATCCCCAGTGTTGCAGGTGGGGCCTGGTGGCAGGTGATTGGATCATGGGGATGGATCCTTCGTGAACGGTTCAGCACCATCCCCTTGGTGCTGTACTTGTGACAGAATCCTAACAAGATCTGGTTGTTTAAAAGTGTGTGGCACCTCCCCCACTCTCTCTCTCTTGCCACTGCTCTGGCCATGTAAAACATCCTTGCTCCACCTTTGCCTTCTGCTATGATTATAAATTTCCTGAGGCTTCCGCAGAAGCCAAGCAGATGCCAGCTTCATGCTTCCTGTACAGGCTGCAGAACCATGAGCCAACGAAACCTCTTTTCTTTATAAATTACCCAATCTCAGGTATTTCTTTATAGCAATGCAAGAACTGACTGATCATATAATAAAGAAAGTGCCTTAAAGGAGCTTATGGGTTAGTAAGTTATACTTGATAAAAATAAATGCGCAAAGGAATATAATTTCTAAAAAAAATAAGGTGCAGCAATCCTTCAACACTCCAAATTTGTAACTTTACTCTTTATAGAGACTTTAACAGTTGTCTTTTTTATTTTGTTTTTAAATTTAGTTTTAATAAATTTAATTGTATATTTGAGGTTTATAACATTACATTCTAGGATACATATAGATAATGAAATGGTTACTATAGGGAAGCAGATGAACATATCTATCATCTCACTGTTACTTGTTATGTGTGACAAGAGCAGCTAAAATATTTAACAAAAATTCCTAATACAATCACATCAGTATGGTGGTACTGGCATAAATAGTTGTCTTTATTCTCTTCTATCTGACCATTTCCCTCTTTAGTGATACTCACCATACCTTTAATTTCATTATACAAAGTATTTCTAAGTCAGTGCAGTACAGAGGAAAGAACACTAGATTTGGAATGAAGAGATCAGTTTTTTTTTTCCATTCTGCCTTTCCTCTGCATTAGCTGGGTAACTTAGTTGCTTTATCTGTTAAAATGCGGATGGTAAGACTTGCCCTACTTACTTCATATAAAGACAGGTACTTTGTAAACTATAAAATGCCATATATATGGGATGGAATTATAAAGACTCCATTAAATAAAGCACAGTATAAATGAGACAACTCCCTTGAAGAAGAAAAAAGGGGGTGGGAGAAGTAAAATATAATGAGAAAGAAATGTAGACTACAGTGAATTTTTAATCTAGCCTTTTATGGTTCTTAGGCATCAAGATCAGATCTCTGGCCCAAATTGACCCAAGCGAGATGAGAAATTTGGAGAGAGGATGAGAAAAACTCAAATCATCTCATAGCCTTTAAAAGATAGGCTCTGAAAAAACATATTGGTTGGTATCACTATTTTTTGACTTCTGAAAAATCCAAATAGACTTTTAATTAGCCCATTTAGAAGTGGTGGGAAATAAGGAAGCTTTCCTAAGGCTGCTGTAGTGTTGATCTTCTAGTGGAAATCAAGCTGTTTGAATTTTTGGTGAAGAGTTATGCCCCCAAGCATGATGGGTTTTCTCTGCCTTGGCAGAACTACCGAATACTCTTAGATGATGTGTGTCTATCCCTTAAACTTCAGCTTTGAGAAGCATTGGAAAAAAAGGTATCAGCCCACCAAATTGTCACAAGCCTCCTGGTCCTAGCAGAACAAATTCTGCAATGTAGGGCCTCATCCCTCAACAGTTTTAGGTTGGATCTCTGCAAACTTTGGCCATCACTTGCATATGTTTTCTCTCTGCAGACATTTGTTTAGAACACTCCATATCTGCTTTTGTCTCCAAAGTCCCACAAGCATAATTTATTCAATCCTATATAAAAATGGCGTGAAATGAATGTGATGAAACCTGCTGTAATGATGACCAATGAGTTCTTTCCCACCACCACCTGATATAATTGGCATCAGCTACAGCCCAGTTCTACACATTCTTTCCCAGGAGTGACCTCAGCATAAGTACATTTCTGCTCTTCAGGCTTAAATTTGATTCTCGTGGAATGTGTAATTAAAGTCTTGATGAGTTGAGAAGAAGGAAATGAGGGAAAGGAAAATAAGTAATTATCACCAGTTGGTAACCTCGTAAACTTGGCTTTTCATGGGACTCATAAAATAGCATGCAGAGTGTATTCAACTATAGTTATTCCCTTAGAAACTCCAGACATATTCAAGCATGTTCATATATTAGGGTAGCTCTAATTCAAACATAGTTGAAGGAGAAAAAACATTTTCACTTTACATCTTTAATTTGAAACAGATTTTGCTCATGTGGTCGTTTAATTGTGGATAACCTTTCACATCTAGTTTCGTTACAGTTGGTTTTAGTGATGGTCTTTATAACACAGAGATCTATCTGATTCTTAGATACATTTTTCATACATTTGGCTAATTGGGAAATCAGTGAAATTGGTCTCCATTCATTTGTGGATTTTGTGGATAGTTATTCTTCTCTTTGACATACTTTTGTCTCCCAGTGACTAATTATAGCTTCAGCCTTACCTGTTAAGGCTTTATCTGTCAGATACTTGGCATCCTAATGAGGAAAGACAATTAGCAACTTTACATAGCATTTCTGTGTTTCTTTCGCCAGGGTTAATAGGTCAGCCTTTGGCCTTGCTCAAATCTATTAGTTCAAGAAGTTATGAAACTCTTTTTTGGGTTTAGAGTGGTAGGGCCCCCAAGATGGCCCCTACTTATCTCTGATTTTTTATATTAACACCCTTGTTGTTTTCTCGCCCAGAATAAATAGGGCGTTGTGGACATGATGGAATGTGAATTCCAAGGCTAGGTCATAAAAATACATTGAGTCTTCCACTTTGCTCTTTCTTGGATATTTGTACTAAGGGAAGCCAGCTGTCATATCCTAAGGGCACTCAAGCAGCCTGTGGAGAGCTCTAGAATTGAGACCTCCTACCAATAGCCAGCAAATAGCTGAGGCTTTCTGCCACAACCATGTGAGTGAACCATCTTAGAAGAGAATCCTCCAGCCCCAGTTAAGTCTTCAGATGACTGCAGTGCCAGTTGACATTTGGATTACAACCTTATGAGAGACCCAAGGCCAAAACTACATAGCTAAACTGCTCCTGTATTTCTGACTCCAGCAACTGTGTGAGATAATAAATGCTTGTTGTTGTTTTAGGACACTAATTTTTGAGGTCATTGTTTAAGCAACAATAAATAACTAATATAGGAATCAATGTTTGCGAAATTCAAACATGGTCTGGTTTACTAGTGGCCAAACTCAAGGACAAAATTTTCAAATTAAGTTTTTAAATAAACAGTCATCCTTATAAATAGAAGGCTAAAGAGAAAAATAATTCGTGAAAGTTGCACTTTTTCTTCATGTCATTTATTTGTTTGTTTTTGGTTTGTTGTTATTGTTTTTTGAGACGGAGTCTTGCTCTGTCACCCAGGCTGGAATGCAGTGGCACCATTTCGGCTCACTGCAACCCCCACCTCCTGGGCTCAAGCGATTCTCCCACTTCAGCCTCCCAAGTAGCTGGAATTACAGGTGCCTGCCACCATGCCTGGCTAATTTTTGTATTTTTATTAGAGACAGGGTTTCACCATGTTGGCTAGGCTGATCTTGAACTCCTGACCTCAGGTGATCCGCCCACCTCAGCCTCCCAAAGTGCTGGGATTACAGGTGTGAGCCACTGTGCCCAGCCTGTTTGCTTTATTAACTTTGTCAGTCACCAAAAAGGGGGAAAAAGTTGAGAAGGTACTGCCTGTGTTAGAACACAACCAAAATGTCCTAAGCCTTGACTTGTTAGTATTGAGAAGAAGGAATAGAGGTTTGTTCCCGTGTTACCAAATAACTCCCAGGAATATTTGGAGGAACCTGGCACCTGGGCAATCAGCAGAAACATGTGTTTAATTGACTCCTTGGGTATACTAAAAGGAAATCTTGGTCTCTTCAGATTCCAGGTGAAGAGTGCTTTGGAGCCCCAACTGATACAGGCCCCCAGTTTTATTGCTGTGTCACTCATATCTAATAAACCTTACTGCAAAATTTAAGGAAGAGAGCAGAACATTTTGAGTATGTGAGAGTGGCAGAGACTAAGGTAGCTTATTCAGATGCTGATGTAAAGGATTGGGTACTTTTTGACCAGTTGATTGATAAAAGAATCACCTTGTGTAATATGGGTTATGTATGGAGTTTTGAAGAATGAAGGGGAACCCAGGGTTGTGTTAAGACTTTTTGGTGCTTATTGAGAAGTCCCAGTCAGAAATGCGAGTACCTTTCTAGCACCAACAAGAAGGTTCTTAAGGATATCTGCCCCTCATTGGCCTATACTAGACATATCAGACATTTGGACAAGTGCAATTTCCAAAATGTTGGGGATACTGATAAATGAATGCCTACTTTTAAATGTAGTAAATTAGCATACAGTAAAATGTACTTCTTGTGGGGGGAGTTTTACTGTTCAGTAAGTTTTCATACACATGGATATTTATTTACCACCATAATCAGGATACAGAGCAGTTCCATCATCAAAAAACTCCTTCATACTACCTATTTGTAGTCATACCCTCCTCTCTCCTTACTACTACCAACCATTGATTCGTTTTGTCTTTTCAAGAATATTATATAAATATATGTAAGTGCATATATACAGCATGTAACCGTTGAGTCTGGTTTCTGTCACTCAGCATAATGCCTTTGAGATTCATCTAACTTGTTGCATGTATCAATAGTTCACTTCGTTTTTGCTAAGTTGTATTCCCTCGTATGAATGTACCACAGTTTTTTTAATCCATTCACACATTGAAGGAAGTTTCAGGGTTTTTTTTTCCAGTTTTGATGATTATAAATAGAACTACTCCATACATTCATGTACAGGTTTTTATGTGAACATAAATTTTCATTTTTCTGGGATAAATACATAGGAGTAGGTCATATAATAATGTGATAATACCTAGTACTGGGTCATAAGATAAGTCTATTTTTATGTTTTACTTTAAATGAAACTGTCAAACTGTTTTCCAGAATGGTTGTGCCATTTTGCATTCCCACTAGTAATGTATGAGAATGCCACTTGTTCTACATCTTTACTAGTACTTGGTATTGTCACTACTTTTCTTTAAATTTTAGCCATTCTAATAGGTGTGTAGTGTTGTAGTGATTTTAATTTTACATTTCCCTAATGGCTAATTGTATGGAACATCGGTTCATATGTTCAACTGTCTACTTTTTATTTTGCAAAGTAAGGACATTCAAAACTTAAATATAAAAGGACATTTTAACATCAGAAAGTAAATAAATGTAGCTTCATGAAAAGTTTACCACATTGTCTTAATTATTTTACGTTAGGCCAAGTGAAATTTGGTTGTGAATAGGCATTGGTCTGTAGTACTGACAAGCCCCTAATATCTAGGACCAGTTCTTTTGGCATTGGCATTAATGTAAGAATTCAAGGATCAGCATAGTAGTTCCCCTTGCTGAAGGGTCTTACTAGATAAATCTTCATTGGCTGTATGCCATTTACAGGGTCACATGCAAACTTTCTGGCATGATAGTTGGGATACTTTATAGTTTTTCATCCCACTACCATTTTTTGCTTTATCTCCTACCATTCTCTCTACTACTTTGTTTCTAGCCACCTCACTTACTTTACTGTCCCCCATACAATCCCCAGTTTCATCCTTCATCTGGAATGCCCATCAAGCCTATTCAGATCCTACTTATTCTTCAAGCTGTTATTCAGTGTTTCACCAAGTATATTCTGAGGAAAACCTGCATTGAAATATTCTAGAATTATGAAATGTGCAGATTCCTAGGCTCTGCTCTGGACTTACTGAATTAGACTTTCTGGGGATGGGCCCCAGCAATTGAAATTCCAACAGGTGTCCAGTATATGATCCTTAGGCACAACTGAATGTGAGAACCCCTGAATCTAGCTGAAGTCCTATCTTTGTGAAGCCGTCATGTGTGACTCCTACTCCATAGTGATTTCACCTTTCTTTTAAGGATTGTCAAACTTTCTTCCTATTTAAATTTGTCAGTAGCACTCATTTTGACATTTCATCTATTATTTAAATGTTAAAGTGTGATTTAGTTTATAAGCCACTGAAGAATAGGAATTCTCTTCATATCCCATTTAATAAGTAGTATAATATAGTTTAATATAATGCACACAACGTCTATACACACACACACACACACACACACATATTATTTCCATCCTTTTTGGTAGTGGAGTTCTGAGATTCAAGGAGAACAACAATTGTTTCTAATCATTTTTTCAAAGGCATAGTTCTGTGAACAATGATGATGTAAAGCTTTGGGAATCTTGCCTTTGATTTGAGATATTTTCTACTCCCAGTGCTAAATTGAATTAAGCCTTTGAAAATCCTATTGACACTTTAAAAAATCTTAAATATTTGTTGTATGAAAGGGTGGTAGTGTCTCATTGCTTTTGTAGTATGTTGACTAGTCAAGCATGTTTGTCTTTGAAACATACCATGTTGATTCCACTTGCTCCTCAGTGCTTTACTCATGCCATCTAAGTTTCGTATACTAACCTCCCTTCCTGCTGAAATTTTTCCCATTATTCAAGTTCCACAGCAATTCTCAACTCCTCTATAAAACTTACTGTTACAACTTCAGCCTACAAGGATTTCTCCCTCCTGTGAACTCGTAGTACTTCCTGCCTGTAGTTCTCATTTGGCACTTAACATATACATTTTCTGGTAACATACTGTTGTTTTCTTGTTCCAGTGTTATTATTTAACTTTCCATGGGTGAATGTCATGCTTTGCAAGCTAGCCACAATTCCTTGATGTTCAGGACCTTTTTAAAAAATATGTTTTTCTAGTGTAGAAAAAAAATGAAGAATTTAAGTAGTTGTAGCAATACATTGACATTTATAGAAACAACTGTTGGTAGTGGAAGCTGACAGAGGATGTCACAATGCTAGGTTCTTAAAGAGGCAACCAGTGTGCAAATCAATATTATATAAAGGCAGATGTATAGAGATATGACTTATATACAAATTTAAGTAATTTTTTTTACTCCATGCTTGTAAATATATTCATACTTTGCAGTACATAATGATTAATGATGTGAGGGTGTGATTAAAGCCATATCTATACCTGACCTGCATACTGATCCATGGCAGGCATGGCCAAACTGCTCTCTTGCCATCTTTATAATCAATATTAATTGTTGTGGCTGAATCCATCATGTGATGAGTTCCATTGGTTGCTAAGAAATCCTTAAAAACAGATGGCCAGTACCTTGGTCTGTTGATTCCACGCATGTAGTTGTGGCTTTATATTCTGAAGGACAAATGACAGCATACAGCACCTCTGTGGCTTGTTAGTAGAGTTGGTCTGATTCAGAGGATACCTGGGAAACTGAACTTTTTTCCCTTTTACAGGGTCCAAAGAAGTAGGAATGGTTTGAGCCTCTGTCATTTTCTCAAATTCTCTTTGGTTCAGAGGCTATTTATCCAGTGCAGAAACATAGGAATCACCCTTAGCTTTTACCTTCCTCTGACTCATTTAATCCAATCAGGAACCTAGTTCTGTGCAGCCTACCCTTATAACATCTTTTGAGTCCATGCTGTATTTCCACCCTTACTACTACTGCCTTATTTCAAGGTTTCTTATATCATCAAGATTAACTGTTTCCCTACCTACAGTCTCATATGCTTCCAATATATATTCCATAGTCATTGGGAGGGATCATGTTATTCTTCCTTAAAATGCTTCCATGGCTTCTATTGCTTAAATGATAAAATGTAGTCTTTAGGATGGCATCCAAAGCCCTCCATTGTCTGGCCTCTGCCTAACTTTCCAGAATCATCTCTGGAGAATCCCATTTGTATTCTCTAGCCACACTGAATTAGTTCCTGGATGTATCATGCTGTTTTATGCCTTCATGCTTTTGCACATACTACATTCTATGCTTGGAATGCTCTTTTCCAGTTTATCATTCTACCCCATGAAGGCTCTGAACAAGTACTGTTTTACACTCTTCTATTATTTGTGCCTCCACTGCTTCCTATATACATTTTCATCTTAGCCCTGTGAAATCTTATTTGTTTATATGTCTGACTACCTCAAATAAACTATAAACTTCTTTTGGAGGGGGGTTATAAAAGAAAAATTTATTTAGAATGACAAAGAAATTATAACAAATTATAAATTTTTAAACATTTACACCAAAACATCACAAAATCTAGATCAAGGGTTTGTGTGTGTGTGTGCGCACACATGTATAACTTTTGTAAATTTTCCTGAAGCAAATAGGGTATCTTTTGAATGGTTGGTACTCTCAGATGAAAGTAAGTAGAGATCAGGTCTTCTTACCCTGCTCAATTTCTTCCTTCATAGCTTCTCACTGTAACTATTACTTTTATTCTCTTTTGTGCTTATGCATTTAAAATTTTCTGTATTTTATCAATATGTTCTAACTAAATTTAACCAGGTTCTATTGAAAGAGCAATGAAATAAAAGCAAATTTAATCACACATATTATAACTTACGCCAACGATGCTTTGGATGTATTCACCTATGTGTGCATCTGTTCTTTTTCAGCTCTCATTTATTTGTTGATTAGATTTAAAAGCACTGTGCCTTGTGCACATTGGCATCACATCTCACTTAAAAGAGAAAAATCCTCAGTAGATATACAATGATGTAAATCCTGTGACTATCAAATGAACAGGTTTCAGTAACATCTTTCCACCTGTTTGGCTACTTCCAAGAACTTTTATTTTTCCCTATTATACAACTGGAAATGAAGGCAGAGAATGATAAATGAACTGGGTTCCTATAGTCCAACACAATGATTCTCTCCTTGGTCCAGTGGCATCCCTATCATTTGGAAACTTAGAAATGCAGATTCCCAGCCACATCCCTTATCTACTGAATCAAAAACTCTAAAATGTGGAGGGAGAGGCAGCAATATGTATTTTAACATGAAGTCAAGATGATTCTGATGCATGCTAAAGTTTGAAAACCACTGGAACTTAAAGATCCTAGTATGCTATTGATTGCCCTGTTTTCTCCTTGTTCTGAAATTAATGTATAAGGCATGTTATATCCTACAGAAAAATGCCTTAGTGGTATTCTATCATTATGCAAAACTGAAAATCAAGAGAGATCTTTGTGTGTCCTCCTTCATGGAGGGTAGGAAGTTTGGCATTATAGCAGATTGTAGATCTACAGAGACAGAGTTTCCCTCTTGTTGCCCAGGATGGAGTGCAATGGTACAATCTCGGCTCACCGCAACCTCTGCTTCCTGGGTTCAAGTGATTCTCCTGCCTCAGCTTCCCAAGTAACTGGGATTACAGGCATGTGCTACCATGCCTGGCTAATTTTGTATTTTTAGTAGAGATGGGGTTTCTCCATGTTGGTCAGGCTGGTCTCGAACTCCCGACCTCAGGTAATCCACCCATCTCAGCCTCCCAAAGTAATTTTTAAAATACCCTTTTAAGTACATGGTTGAACTGGACCAAAATTAAATAACATCTCTAAAAGCTACAAATAATAAGACATCACAAATACAGAGCAGTAAACTAGGGGTAGTGAGCTACTATTTGGCATTTGTCTGGGTGTATCTGCTGATCTCCATTGGCCTTTAGTTCAGTTTTAATGGGCCACTCAAGTTTGGGAGCAGAAGATAAAACTAGAGACCTGAGAAAGGTGGGAGGTCAGATTGGAGAGCCCCGAATTAAGCCAAGATTTCCAAAGGGTCACAGGCATATTGGATGAACTAGGAAAAGAAATCCTTGCAGATGGAGCAATGGAAATACATGCTTGTCTCAGTCTTGGTGCTGATTGGAGTGAGAAAAAAAAATTCTCCACTGAGATTTCCTAATCACAAGCCCACACTCAATAAAAGGTTGCAACTAGAATTCCCACTGCTTGTGTGGCCTGAAAAACCCACAAAGATATCTAGAACTTTAAACATGTCCCACATTGGTACTCCTTTCCACTCACCTCATATATATAATGCAAATCATATTTTGAAGAATTCATTTAAACACAAGCTTCATTCCCACAGATAAAGTTCCCATGAACATGAATTCACAATTAAAAAAAAATCACATATTTGTGAAGAAATAAGCCATTATAAGTGACTAAGCAGAAATAAATAGCAAACTACAGGAGCAGATCTACAAATACAACAGAAATTATCAGATAACAGACTATAAATTAATTGGCATAATATAGTTAAATAAAAGAAAGCCCTGAGGTATGTTGAAGGTATAGGAGACTGTCAAATGTGACAGGCAAATTTGAAAAAGAACCAAATAGATTATCTATAAATGAAAAATATAATCATTAAAATTAGAAATTCCATAGATTAAATAGATTACACACAGATGAAGAGAGAATGAGGAATTAAAATAAATTATACAGAATGTAATACAGCAAACAAAGAGGTGGAAAACAGACTAGGTTAAGAAACATGGAGGATAGAATGGGAAGGTCTACCGTGTGTTTAATTGGAGTTCCAGAGAGATAAAATGGGGGAAAGGCAATATTTAAAGAGAGAATGACTGAAAATTTCCCAAAATTGATGAACAGTACCCAATTTAGGATTTTCAATAAGTTCTAAGCAAGTTAAATTTAAAAATCGTAATCCAGACTTAGACATACTGTAGTGAACGTATGAAACACCCAAATCGGAGGAAAGCTCAACATTAGCCAGGCAAAAAAGATTATGCTTAGAAGAAAGACAACTAAACTCAATAAAATGACAGCTAACTGACAGCAACAGTGGAAGCCAGAAGAAATTGTAATAGTATCTTCCATAGTCAATGACAGTGGTCAGCAAATGTTTTCTGTAAAAAGCGCAATAATAATCATTTTAGGCTTTGCAGGTCATGTACAGTCTTTGTTGCATACTACTCTGTTTTTGGTTTGTTTGTTTTTGTTTTTTTTTTCACAACACTTTCAAATATAAAAACAATTATTAGCTCAAGGGTCACACCAAAACACACTGCAGGCCAGATTTGGCCTGTAGGTCATAGTTTGCTTACCCTAATTTGTAATATAATAACTATTGTTTTGTTCATTTTATTTTATGGTCAGGGGTACATGTGCAGGTTTGTTAGGCATACTTGTGTCATGGGGGTTTATTATATAGATTATTTTGTCACTCAGGTATTAAGCCTAGTACTCAACAGTTATTTTTCCTAATCCCTTCCCTTCTCCCACCCTCCACCCTTCACCTTCCGACAGGCCCCAGCGTGGTTTGTTTTGTTTTGTTTTGTTTTTTGAGATGGAGTCTCGCTCTGTCACCCAGGCTGGAATGCAGTGGTATGATCTCAGCTCAATGCAGCCTCTGCCTCCTGGGTTCAAGCACTTCTCCAGCCTCAGCCTCCCATGTAGCTGCAATTATAGGCACCTGCCACCATGCCTGGCTAATTTTTGTAATTTTAGTAGAGACAGGGTTTCACCATGTTGGCCAGGATGGTCTTGAACTCCTGACCTCAGGTTATCTGCCCGCCTCAGCCTCCCAAAGTGCTGGGATTACAGGCATAAGCCTCAGTGTATATTGTTCCCTTCTATGTGTCCATGTGTTGTCATCATTTAGCTCCCAATTATAGATGAGAACGTGATATTTTGGTCTTCTGTTCCTGCATTAGTTTGCTTAGGCTAATGGCCTCAAGCTGCATCCGTTTTCCTGCAAAGGACATGATCTCATTCTTTTAATGGCTGCATAGTATTTCACGGTGTATACATACCACATTTTCTTTATCCAGTCTATCACTGCTGGACATTTAGGTTGGTTCCATGTCTTTGCTATTGTGAATTGTGCTGCAATGAACATATGCATGCATGTGTCTTTATAATAGAACAATTTATATTCCTTTGGGTATACACCCAGTAATTGGATTGCTGGGTTAAATGTATTTCTGTCTTTAGGTCTTTGAGGAATCACCACACTGTCTTCCACAATGGTTGAACTAATTTACACTCCCACCAACAGTGTATAAGCATTCCTTTTTTCTGCACAATCTTGCCAGCATGTTATTATTTTTTTTTTTTTTGCCTTTTTACTTTTTCATTATAGCTATTCTGATTGATGTGAGATAGCATCTCATTGTGGTTTTGATTTGCATTTCCCTAATGATCAGTGATGTTGAGCTTTTTTTTCACATGATTTTTGGCAGCATATATGTCTTTTGAAAAGTGTCTGTTCGTATCCTTTGTCCACTCTTTCATGAGGTTGGTTGTTTTCTTATAATTTTAAGTTCCTTATAGATGCAGATATTACACCTTTGTCAGTTGCATGGTTTGCAAAATTTTTCTCCCATTCCATAGGTTGCCTGTTCACTCTGTTGATAGTTTCCTTTGCTGTGCAGAAGCTCTTAAGTTTAATTAGATCACATTTGTCAGTTTTTGCTTTTGTTCCAATTACTTTTTGAAAGCAAAGATTTCTTCGTTGTGAAATCTTTGCCTGTTCCTATGTCTTGAATGGTATCACCTAAGTTTTCCTCCAGGATTTGTATAGTTTTGGGTTTTACATTTAAGTCTTTAATCCATCTTTAATTAATTTTTCTATATAGTATAAGGAAGGAGTCCAGTTTCAATCTTCTGCATATGGCTAGACAGTTTTCCCAGCACCGTTTATTGAATAGGGAGTCTTTTCTCCATTGCTTATTTTTGTCGGGTTTGTTGAAGACCAGATGGTTGTAGGTGTGTGGCCTTATTTCTGGGTTCTCTATTCTGTTCCATTGGTCTACATGTCTGTAGTTATATGAGTATCATGCTATTTTGCTTGCTGTAGCCCCATAGTATAGTTTGAAGTCAGATAGCATGTTACCTGCAGCTTTGTTCTTTTTGCTTAAGATTGCCTTGTCTAATTGGTCTCTTTTTTGGTTCTATCTGAATTTTAAAATAGTTTTTTTCTAGTTCTGTGAAGAATCTCAATAGTAGTTTATTTTTTTGCTCAGTATTTTATTTATTTTTTATTTATTTCAGTAGGTTTTTGGGGAACAGGTGATGCTTCGTTACGTGGATAAGTTCTTTAGTGATATCTGAGATTTTGATGCACCCATCACCCAGGCAGTATACACTGTACCTTATTTGTAGTCTTTTATCCCTCACCCCTCTCCCATACTTCCCCCCAAGTCCCCAAAGTCCATTGTATCATTCATATGTCTTTGCATCCTCATAGCTTAGCTGCCACTTATAAGTGATAATATACAATGTTTGATTTTCCATTCCTGAGTTACTTCACTTAGAATGACAGTCTCCAACTCCATCCAGGTTGCTGCAAATGCCATTATTTCATTCCTTTTTGTGGCTGAGTAGTATTCCATTGTGTGTGTGTGTGTTGCAAATTGTGCTGCTACAAACATGCATGTGTAAGGTGTGTTTTGTTTTGTTTTGTTTTGTTTTTTCACATAATGTCTTATTTTCCTCTGGGTAGATACCCAGTAGTGGGATTGCTGGATCAAATGGTAGATCTACTTTTAGTTCTTTAAGGAAACTCTATACTCTTTTCCATGAGGACAAAGAGAACAGGAGAAGAAACTTCAATTCATGAGACAGTTTAATACATGTTGAAGAGAATAGGTAGAAGATAGATGACAGCAAGTATTAGTTATCTACAGCTGTATAATAAATTACTCCAAAACTTAGTGGCTTAAAATAACAAGCACTTATCTCATACCGTTCCTGAGAGTTAGGAATCTGGAAGTAATTTACTTAGGATTCCTGGCTCAAAATTTCTCATGAGGTTGCTGTCAGGAAGACTACAGTCATCTGAAGATTCGACGGGGGCTAGAAAATATGCTTCCAAAGTGGCTCACTCACATGGCTATTCACAGGAGTCCTCAGTTCTCCACCACATGGGCCTCTCCACAGGTTGCTTGAGTACCATTAGGACATGTTACCTGGCTTCCTCCAGAGCAAGTGATCCAAAAGACAAATGATGACGCCACAGTACCTTTTATGATTTAGCCTCCAAAGTTGCATACCATCATTTCTGCTTTATTCTATTCATTAGAAGCAAGGCATTAAGTCCAGCTCACATTCAAGAGGGAAGTTAGGTTTTATTTATTGAAGGAAGGAATATTTTTTAAAAGTTGTGAACATATGTATTTTCTTGAGAGAGAATCTCACTTTGTCACCCATGCTGGAGTGCAGTGATGCATGATCATGGCTCACTGCAGTCTCAACCTCCTGGGCTCAAGTGATCCTACTGCTTCAGCCTCCCCAGTAGCTAGGACTACAGTCATGTGCCACCATACCCAGCTATTTTATTTTATTTTTTGTAGACTCAGGATCTCTCTATGTTGCCCAGTCTAATCTCAAACTCCTGGCCTGAGCAAACCCCTCTCCTCGGCCTCCCATAGTCCTGTGATTACAGGTATGAGCCACTGTACCTGGCCAAGAACATATTTTAAAACAAACACTGAGTGGCAACTGAGTAAAGTAGAGTAACTACAACACAAATGCCTGCATAATGTGGTACTTACTAGAAGGAGCCAATTGGCCCTGTATAACCCCTGAGAGATTTGTAACTTTTAAGCACTATATCCTACAAGAAGCCAGGGAGATATGCAGGGCTGAAAACAATAGCCTTGACTAAAAATCCATATAGGAAATAGTTGGACTCTCAGATCCCCTCACTGTAACACACACCACAACAGCACCACCACCAGGAAAGAAAATGGATCTTTATTTTCTGAAAAAAAGAAAAAAAAATAGATGAATATCTCTATGGTAATATTAATAGATGGTAAACCAGAGGATACTGTCATGCCCTCAAACTGGTATTCAGTGAATTGTGTGCCTCCATCCACTCTCTTGCCTCTCCTGCACAGTAAGGAAATACAGGATTCTTAAAAAATTAAATGGCCAGAGAAAGGACCTCCAGATACTGATATTTGAGACTCCCCTAAACAAATAATCACCTTGCCTTCAATGACCCTACCGTATGGTCTACCCATTGACAAGCTCCAATCATGTGCATACAACTTTCAGTCAGTTTTTTTACTGATTCATTTTTTAACATGAACATGTAGGCAAGGATTACTACATAGCTGAGGAAGCCTCAAACATTAAAGATAGGGTAAATATCAGCCATACAGAAAAAAGGAACTTGAAAAAAATAGACAATAAAGAAAACAGAAGAAAAGTATATATATATATATGTGTGTGTGTGTGTGTATTTACACATATATGTGCATCTACAGGTGTATGTATATGTGTGTGGGCATATATGTATATACATACACATGTGTATGTATATGTGTGTGTGTATATATACTGTGCAAAATGAGAGAGGGGATAATTGTGTACTAGCTTAAATATTGCACCATTTTGCATTTTGAGATGGTTAAAATGGAACCAGGCACTAAAATTTGAAACAATCTTATACACATGCAAAAACTGGCAGCTTTTCACATGTAGCATTATATTGACATTTTACTTGACTTCCTAAGCCACTAGTGAATTAACCTGGCTTCTTTGTACTTTATTATTTTAAAGAATGTATTCATTTGTTTTTACATACTAATGTTGGAAGTAGGTACTGGGGTACAGCTAACTTAATTGCTCTCTCTCTCTCTCTCTCTCTCTCTCTCTCTGTTGTTACTCTTTTTTTAAAAAGTTTGTTTTATAGAAGTATAATTTACATACAGTAAATATTGCCTTTTAAATTTTTAATTTTAAAATTGTACTATTCTGACACAACCAGGACCCTCACAGAGTCCACTTCGCTCCCCTGCTAACTCCACTGGAGCAGGTGCTGGTACTCACAGCTACAGGAGCAGGTGCTGGTACTCACAGCTGCAAGACCTGAAGATGGATCACACCTGAAAATGGATGCACTCTTTGCAGACACTCCCTAGTACCAACCCAGAGCCCAGTAGCTCCACTGGGTGACTGGACCGAGAAGAGAAAAAACAGCCACTACAGTTCAGCTCTCAGGAAGCCTGATTCCTAGGGGATGGGGAGAACACCACATCAAGGGAGCACCTCGTGGAACAAAAAATCTGAACCGTAGCCCTTGAATCCCAGATCTTCCCTCTGACATAGTCTACCCAAATGAGAAGGAACCAGAAAAACAATTCTGGTAATATGACAAAACAAGGTTCTTTAACACCCCCAGAAGATCATACCAGCTCACAAGCAATGGATCCAAACCAAGATGAAATCTCTGAATTGCCAGAAAAAGAATTCAGAAGGTCAATTATTAAGCTAATCAAGGAGGCACCAGAAAAAAGTGAAGTCCAACTTAAAGAAATCAAAAACATGGCCAGGCACAGTAGCTCATGCCGGTAATCCCAGCACTTTGGGAGGCTGAGGCAGGTGGATCACTTGAGGTCAGGAGTTTAAGACCAGCCTGGCCAACATGGTGAAATCCCATCTCTACTAAAATCACAAAAATTAGCCAGGCATGATAGTGCATGCCTGTAATCCCAGCTACTTGGGAGGCTGAGGTATGAGAATTGCTTGAATCTGGGAGGTGGAGGTTGCAGTGAGTTGAGATTGCCACTGCACTCCAGCCTGGGTGACAGAGCGAGACTCCATCTCAAAATAAAAAACATGATACAGGATATGAAAGAAAAATTCTTCAGTGAAATAGATAGCATAAATAAAAATCAGTCACAACTTCTGTAAATCAGGGACACAGAGAAATGCAAAATGCACTGGAAAGTCTCAGCAATAGAATCAAACAAGCAGAAGAAAGAACTTCAGAGCCTGAAGACAAGGCTTTCGAATTAACCCACTCCATCAGAGACAAAGAAAAAAGAATTTAAAAAATGAACAAAGCTTCTGTATTAGGTTTCTCTTAGAAAGACAGAACTAATAGGGTATATATTTAAAGTTAATACTTAATAAACTCCCTTATATATACATATATACATAGATATATATAGTGGGATCACAGGGTCCCACAATAGGCTATTTGCAAGCTGAGGAGCAAGAAGAGCCAGTCTGAGTCCCCAAACTGAAGAACTTGGAATCCATTGTTCGAGGACAGGAAGCATTCAGCACGAGAGAAAGATGTAGACTGGGAGGCTAGGCATGTCTCACCTTTTCATGTTTTTCTGCCTGCTTTATATTCACTGGAAGCTGATTAGATTGTGCCCACCAGATTAAGGATGGATTTGCCTTCCCCAGCCCACTGACTCAAATGTTAATCTCTTTTGGCAACACCCACACAGACACACCCAAGATTAATCCTTTGTATCTCTCAGTTCAATCAAGTTGACACTTAGTATTAACCATTACAAGTCTACCCCTTGTCAACTTGAACCCATACACATCTCCTGAGATCATTCATAATCTTCAAATAAAGACAATGGGGTCATAATTACACCTAACATAATACAACTATCCTTTTTACAACTGGAATTGCACCAATCCCCAACTCAAATACTATTACATAAAGTTAACACTTAAATGCTCATATGAAGTCAGTAAGTCTTATGTCACATGATAAAGGAAAAGGAAATAAAATGAAGCTATTTTCTTAGTACAAGTATATAAATGCACCAACATGTTTTTAACAAAAGAAGTAGGAAATATTCATGACAGTTACAGTCCCCGTTTCTGCAGCTGGTCACATGGTCGTAGCTGGTATTGATGACTACTACCTTCTTCTACTACCCATTCTGCATTCCCTTTGCCTTCAGCAAGCACCTCAGCAGGTCATGGCTTTTTTCCTTGTGGAGTGACCCAAACCTTCATTCCTGAAGGGTCTGGGTCATTCATAGTTCTGCCTGGATTGGGCTGTTACAGTTTCCCATTGACCTTAATCACAAGGTATGGTAATACTAAGAGACACCCTAATGGATCTCCTGTATTCCATGCGTACTCTTCCTTACCACCATTGTGGAGCAGTAGACTTATTTCATCTTGATAGCCCGGGTCAGTCACCCCAACAAACACTGTAACTCCCCGTTTAGCCTGTTGACTTAAGGGTAGAAGGAGCCCAAAGTGTCCAGGTGGCAATCTTAACTTCCAGTTTAATGGAATCATTGTTGTGTCTCCTGGTGGCAGCATTCCTCCCTCTGGAACTAAGACCTCTAGGCCAGCAGAATGTAATGCTGCGGGAACAGGAGGCAAAAATTTTGCTAGTGGATCACTAGGGGTGATGGTGAGTGGTGCCACTTCCACATCCATCCCTTGATTCCTGGACTCCTGAATTCTGGCTATGGGAGAAACAGTACCATGTATTGGATGCTGATTCAGAGCATACACAGCCTTCTGGAGAACTTTGCCCCAGCCCTGTATGGTGTTGTCACCTAGTTGGCATTGTAATTGTGACTTCAAAAGGCCATTCCACTGTTCTGTCAATCCAACTGCTTCAGGATTATGGGAAAAATGATAAGACCAGTGAACTCCATGAGCATGAGCCTACTGTCGCACTTCTTTAGCCGTAAAGTGAGTGCCTTGGTTAGAGGCAATGCTGTGTGGAATACCATGACGGTAGATAAGGCATTCCATGAGTCCATGGATGGTAGTCTTGGCAGAAGCATTGGGTGGAGGATAGGCAAACCCATATCTATAGTAAGTGCCTATTCCAGTGAGGACAAACCTCTGCCCTTTCCATAATGGAAGAGGTCCAATATAATCAACCTGCCACCAGGTGGCTAGCTGATCATCCCAAAGAATGATGCCATATCGAGGCCTCAGTGTTGGTCTCTGCTGCTGTCAAATTGAGCACTCAGCAGTGGCTGTAGCCAGGTCAGCCTTGGTAGATGGAAGTCCATGTTGCTGAACCCATGCGTAACCTCCATCTCTGCCACCATGGCCACTTTGTTCATGGGCCCATTGGGTGATGACAGGGGTGGCTGGGAAAAGAGGCTGAGCGGTGTACACAGAATGAGTCATCCTATTCACTTGATTATTAAACTCCTCCTCCACTGAGGTCACCTGTTGGTGAGCATTCACATGGGATACAAATATCTTCATAGTTTTTGACCACTCAGAGAGGTCCATTCGCATACCTCTTCCCCAAATTTCTTTGTCACCAGTTTTCTAATCATGCTTCTTCTAAGCCCCTGACCATCCAGCCAAACCATTAGCTACAGGCACGAATCATTGTATAATGGCATATCTGGCCATTTCTCCTTCCATGCAAAGTGCACAACCAGCATTGCTCGAAGTTCTACCCACTGGGATGATTTCCCTTCACCACTGTCCTTCAGGGATGTCCTAGAAAGGAGCTGTAGTGCTCTAGCTGTCCACTTTCAGGTGGTGCCTGCATATCGTACAGAACCATCTGTGAACAGGCTGTAATCTCTTCCTCTGTCAAGTGATCATAGGGCACTCCTCATGAGGCCATGGGTGCAGGCTGGGGAAGAAAAGGTGGGGTGACAGGAGTGGAGACCATGGGCATTTGAGCCACTTCTTGATGTAACTTACTTGTACCTTCAGGACCTGCTCGAGGCTAATCACGTATATACCACTTCCATTTAATGATGGAATGCTGCTGTGCATGACCCACTTTATGGCTAGATGGGTCAGAAAGCACCCATTCATGATAGGCAGTTCAGATCTCATGGTAACTTGATGACCCATAGTCAAATGTTTAGTTTCCACCGAAGCCCAGTAACAGGCCAAGAGCTGTCTCTCAAAAGGAGAGTAGTTATCTGCAGAAGATGGCAGAGCCTTGCTCCAAAATCCTAGAGGCCTCTGCTGTGATTCACCTATGAGAGCCTGCCAAAGGCTCCAAACAACATCCCTACTGGCCACTGACATCTCAAGCACCATTGGATCTGCTGGGTCATATGGTCCAAGTGGCAGAGCAGCTTGCACAGCAGCCTGGACCTGTGGCAGCATCTTCTCCTGTTCTGGGCTCCACTCAAAACTGGCAGCCTTTCGGGTCACTTGATAAATGGGCCAGTGTAATACACCCAAATGAGGAATGTGTTGCCTCCAAAATCCAAATAAGACCACTAGGCATTGTGCCTCTTTCATGGTTGTAGGAGGGGCCAAATGCAGCCACTTATCCTTTACCTTAGGATAGGCCCCACACCACTGGACCCCTAGAAATTTTACTGAGGTAGAAGTTCCCTGAGTTTTAGCTGAATTTATTTCCCATCCTGTGGCATGCAAATGTCTCACCATTAAATCCAGTGTGTTGGCTACTTCTTGCTCACTGGATCAAATCAGCATAATGTCATCAATGTAATGGACCAGTGCGATCAAGGTCTCTCCAAATAAGATGATGACACAAAGCCAGAGAGTTAATATACTCCTGAGGTAGGACAGTAAAGTTTGTTGCTGGCCTTGCCAGCTGAAGGCAAATTGCTTCTGGTGGGCCTTATGGACAATAATGGAGAAAAAGGCATTTGCCAAGTCAATGGCTACATACCAGGTACCAGGAGATGTGTTAATTTGCTCGAGCAATGAAACCACATCTGGTACAACAGCTGCAATTGGAGTCACCACTTGGTTAAGCTTATGATAATCCACTGTCATTCTGCAAGATCCATCTGTCTTCTGCACAGGCCAAATGGGAGAGTTGAATGGGGACGTGGTGGGAATCACCACCCCTGCATCTTTCAAGACCTTGATGGTGGCACTAATCTCTGCAGTCCCTCCAGGGATGCAATATTGTTTTTGATTTACTATTTTTCTAGGTAGAGGCAGCTCTAATGGCTTCCATTTGGCCTTTCTTACCATAGTAGCCCTCACCTTACTAGTCAGGGAGCCAATGTGAGGGTTCTGCCAGCTGCTAAGTATGTCTATGCATTCTGGCACTGGGGAAATGACCACAGGATGAGTCTGGGGACCCACTGGACCCACTGTAAGTCTGACGTGAGCTAAAACTCCATTGATTACCTGACCTCCATAAGCTCCTACTTGATGTTTTGGGTCCCCTGGAATCAAGGTCAGCTCAGAGCCAGTGTCCAGTAGTTCCCGAAATGTCTGATCATTTCCCTTTCCCCAGTGCACAGTTACCCTGGTAAAAATCCAGAGGTCTCCTTGGGGAAGGATGGGAGAAAGATTCACTGCATAAATTGTCAGTAATATAGTGGGGTCCTTCCTCAAGGGGACCTAGCCTCCCCTTCATTCAAGGGGTTCTGGGTCTGTAAACTGGCTCAAGTCTGGAAATTGATTGAGGGGCCGTGATTCAAATTAGTTTTTTGTCCATTTGACCTAGCAGTTTTCTGTTTGTATGATTTAAGTAGGAATGCAGTAGGCTTCCAATCAATTTCACTTCTAGGAACACCATGATTAATTAGCCAGTGTCAGAGCACTCCATGAGTCATACTATTCTGATTGTTGCTTTGCCTCTGCTGTCCATTTTGGTAACTACGCCCACCTTGCCTTTGACAGTTGAGTGCTGTCACTTGGCCCCTGCCACCTCGGGATCCAATTATTCCCATTGTATTTGAATTTTGTAGTTGAGTGACTATGGTTCCCACCGTTAGATCTGACATACAGAGAAGAGCAATTACAGGGCTATTCAAAGATGCAGGTGCTGCCCTCACAAATCTATTTTGCAAGGCATCAGTCAAGGGTATGTCTTCCAGACCCTCCCAGCTGGGATGAGTAAGTCTAAAGTAACTAATCCACTCCACCATCCCAATCTCCCTAAGCCTTTGGATCCCTTCCTCTACATTAAACCAAGAAAGATCAGGCATTTCCAGCTCACTCACGGTGGACCATCTTTTAATCCATATTTCAGCTAACCAAACAAATAAACTATTATAACATTTTTTAACTCCCCGAGCTGCAACATTAAAAGCAGAGTCCCTACTTAGTGGGCCCAAATCAATAAATTCAGCCTGACCCAACTCTATGTTTCTTCCACCATTATCTGATACCCTTAATATCTATTCCCATGCTTGCTCTCCAGGTTTCTGTTTATATTAATTACAGAACTCAGTTCTTTTCCAGTGTAGCACACCTCCCCATGGGTCACACTGTCAACCTTACCTCTAGGGGCCTGCTGGCACTTTAGTCTAGTTATAGGTCTAGAGACAAACAGATGTTGGCCATGGCTTCTGAGGAGAATCAACATTATCTTGCCTGGCAACTGCCTCAGGGGAGGCCATTACTGTTGCCTCAGGCAGTGCAGGGTTTATCTCCTCAAAGGTGGAAAAGCTGATGGCAGCATAGGTCGGGGAGGGGATGTTGCCACTACTAGGGATGGGGAAACTGTTCCTTCTTGCAAAAAAGGTTCATCAGAGTTTGCAAACTCAGTGTGCCCAGCTTCATCAGGGTCCTCCCACACATCACTATTCCAAGTTGCAGGGTCCCATTCTTTTCCAATCAATGCCCTCATTTTAACAGTAGGGACCTGGCAAGGCTGTGCATGCATCTTTCATTGTAGGTCAACCACTCGTATAATAAGAGCTTGTTTTTTCCAGTTTCAGCTCTTTCTCTACAGGAGATAAGACTCTCACTCAGGGCAATCTTAGCAGATTTGAGGTTCAGTATCTGCTTCTGAAGTCAAGCAACAGAATCCCTGAGTTCATTTTCTTTTGTCACTTTTTCCACTGAACTTAGGAGCAACCAACCAGCTTCGTTATGTTCCTTGGTTCTCCACATATGATCAAAGGTATTAGTATAGAGTCACTAAGCTCCTTGCCTCTCATGAGCGGTGAATCAGAAGTGTCAAATGCATTTATTTTGCATAACTCTCTAAACAGTTTCTGCCAAGGACTGTCAGTGTTCTCCATACTATTAGAAGTAGAGTCTTTAGCATTTTTGAGTCTAATCATACTAAGCAGCCAGCTCCAGAAACCCCAAAACCAACAAAAGAACTCCATGCTTAATATTCTGTTCCTCTAGAAACACTCCTGGTACCAAAATCTGTATTAGTTAGGGTTCTTTCAGAGGGACAGAACTAATAGTATAGATATATAAAGGGGGATTTATTAAGTATTAACTTATACAATCCCAAGGTCCCATAGTAGGCTGTCTGCAAACTGAGGAGTAAGGAGAGCCAGCCTGAGTCCCAAAACTGAAGAACTTGGAGTCCAATGTTCGAGGGCAGGAAGCATCCAGCATGAGAGGAAGATGTAGACTGGGAGGCTAGGACTATCTCTCCTTTTCACGATTTTCTGTGTGCTTTATATTCACTGGAAGCTGATTAGATTGCCCACCAGATTAAGGGTAGATCTGCCCTCCCCAGCATACTGATTCAAATATTAATCTCTTTTGGCAACACCCACACAGACACACTCAGGATTAATACTTTGTATCCCTCAGTCCAACCAAGTTGACACTCAGTATTAACCATCACATCTTCCAAGAACTTTGGGACTATGTTAAACATCCAAACCTAAGAATAAGAATAATTCTCTTAATTATTCTTATTTAACCTAAGAATAATTGTCTTCTTCCCGAGGAAGAAGAGAAACCTAAAATTTTGGCAAAGATATTTGAGGAAATAATCGAGGAAAACTTCCCTGGCCTTGCTAGAGAGCTAGACATCCAAATACAAGAAGCTTAGAGAACACCTGGGAAATTCATCACAAAAAGATCATCACCTAGGCATACAGTCATCAGGTTATTTAAAGTCAAGACATAGGAAGGAATCTTAAGAGCTGTGAGACAAAAGCATCAGGAAATCTATAAAGGAAAACCTATCAGATTAACAGCAGATGTCTCAACAGAAACCCTGCAAGCTAGAGGGGATTGGGGTCCTATTTTTAACCTCCTTAAACAAAACAATTTTCAACCAAGAATTTTGTATCCAGTGAAACTAAGCTTCATACATGAAGGAAAGATACAATCTTTTCCAGACAAACAAATGCTGAGAGAATTTGTCACAACCAAGCTGGCACTACAAGAACTGCTAAAAAGAGCTCTAAATATTGAAACAAATTCTCGAAATACACCAAAATAGAACCTCCTTAAAGCATAAATCTCACAGGACCTATATAACAGTAACAACAACAAAAGATATTCAAGCAACAAATAGCATGATGTATAGAATAGTACCTCACATCTCAATGCTATCTTTGAATGTGAGTGGCCTAAATCCTCCACTTAAAAGATACAGAATGGCAGAATGGATAAGAATTCACCAACCAAGTTTCTGCTGTCTTCAGGAGTCTTGCCTAACACATAAGGACTCACAAGAACTTAGGTAAAGGGGTGGGAAAAGATATTCTATGCAAATGAACACCAAAAGCAAGCTGGAGTAGCTATGCTTATATCAGACAAAACAAACTTTAGAGCAATAGCAGTTTAAAAAGACAAAGAGCAACGTTATATGATGATAGAAGGACTAGTCCAACAGGAAAATATCACAATTGTAAATATATATACACCTAACACTGTACTTCAAAATTTATAAAACAATTACTACTAGACCTGATAAATGAGATAGACAGCAACAAAATAATAGCAAGGGACTTTAATACCCTACTGACAGCAGTAGACAGGTCACCAAGACAGAAAGTCAACAAAGAAACAATGGACTTAAAATATACCCTTCAACAAATAGACTTAACAGATATATACAGATCATTTTACCCAACAACTGCAGAATATACATTCTATTCATCAGCACATGGAATATTCTCTAAATAGACCATATGATAGGCCATAAAAAACTCAACAAACTTAAGAAAATTGAAATTATAGCAAGTACTTTCTCAGACCACAGTGGAATAAAATTGGAAATCAACTCCAAAAGCAACCCTTAAAGCCATGCAAATACATGAAAATTAAGTAACCTGCTCCTGAATGATCGTTGGGTCAACAATGAAATTAAAATGGAAATTTAAAAATTCTTTGAACTGAACTATAATAGTGACACAACCTATCAAAACCCCTGGGATAGATCAAATGTAGTGCTGAGAGGAAAGTTCCTAACATTAAATGCCTACATCAAAAAGTCTGAAAGAATACAAATAGACAGTCTAAGGTCACACCTCACAGAACTGGAGAAACAAGAACAATCCAAACTCAAATCCAGCAAAAGGAAAGAAATAACAAAGATCAGAGCAGAACTAAATGAAATTGAAACAACAACAAAAAAATACAAAAGATAAATGAAACAAAAAGCTGGTTCTTTGAAAACATTAATAACATTGATAGACCATTAGTGAGATTAACCAAGAAAAGAAGAGAGACGATCCAGATAACCTCAATTATAAATGAAATGGAACATATTACAACTGATATCACAGAAATACAAAATATCATTCAAGGCTACTATGAACACCTTTATGTGCATAAACTAGAAAACCTAGAGGAGATGGATAAATTCTAAGAGATAATTGAAATGGTAATTTAAAAATTGCCAACAAGCAAAGAATCCAGGATCATACAGATTCACAGTTGAATTCTATCAGACATTCAAAGAAGAATTGGTACTAATCCTGTGGAAACTATTCCAAAAGATAGAGAAAGAGGGAATCCTCTCTGAATGATTCTATGAAGCCAGTATCACCCTAATGCCAAAGCCAGCAAAGGACATAACAAAACAAGAAAACTACAGACCAATATCCCTGATAGATGCAAAAATCCTCAACAAAATACTAGCAAACCGAATCCAAGAGAATATCAAAAAGATAATCCATCATGCTCAAGATGGTTTCATACGAGGGTTGTAAGGATGGTTTAATGTACGTAAGTTGCCGGGCATGGTGGTTCATGCCTGTAATCCCAGCACTTTGGGAGGCTGAGGCAGGCGGATCACCTGAGGTCAGGAGTTCAAGACCAGCCTGACCAACATGGAGAAACCCCGCCTCTAGTAAAAATACAAAAAGTTAGCTGGGCGTGGTGGCACATGCCTGTAATCCTAGCTACTCGGGAGGCTGAGGCAGGAGAATCACTTGAACCTGGGAGGCAGAGGTTGTGGTGAGCTGAGATCGCGCCATTGCACTCCAGCCTGGGCAAAAAGAGTGAAAATCTGTTTCAAAAAAAAAGAAAAGAAAAGAAAAAGAAAAACAGAAAAGAAAAAAAAAGTAAGTCAATAAATGTGATACATCACATAAACAGAATTAAAAAAACAAAAATCGCACGATCATCTCAATAGATGCAGAAAAAGCATTTGACAAAATCTATCATCCCTTTATGTTCAAAACCCTCAGCAAAATCAGCAAACAGGGGACATACCTTAAGGTAATAAAGGCTATCTGTGACAAACCCACAGCCAACATTATACTGAATGGGGAAAAGTTGAAAGCATTCTTCCTGAGAACTGAAACAAGACGAGGATGCCCACTTTCACTGTTTCTATTCAACATAGTACTGGAAGTCCTAGCCAGAGCAACCAGACAAGAGAAAGAAATAAAGGGCATCCAGATTCGTAGAGAGGAAGTCAGACTGTCACTGTTGACTGATTTTATCGTCATATACCTAGAAACCCATAAAGACTCATCCAAAAACCTCCTAGAACTGGTAAATTAATTCAGCAAAGTTTCAGAATACAAAATTAATATACACAAATCAGTAGGTCTGCTATACACCAACAGCAACCAAGCTGAGAATCAAATCAAGAACTCAACCCCTTTCACAATAGCTGCAAAAAATAAAATAAAATACTTAGGAATATAACTAACCAAGCACGTGAAAGACCTCTATGAGGAAAACTACAAAACACTGCTGAATGAAACAATAAATGACACAAACAAATGGCAACACATTCCATGCTCATGGATGGGTAGAATCAATATTGTGAAAATAACCATACTGCCAAAAGCAATCTACAAGTTCAATTTTCATCACAATGCCATCATCATTCTTCACAGAACTAGAAAAAAAATCCTAAAATTCATATGGAAGCAAAAAAGAGCCCACACAGCCAAAGCAAGACTAAGCAAAAAGAACAAATCTGGAGGCCTCACAATACCTGACTTTGAACTATACTATAAGGCTATAGTCACCAAAACAGCATGGTACTGATATAAAAACAGGCACAGAGATCAACAGAACAGAATAGAGAACCCAGAAATAAAGTCAAATACTTAGAGCCAACTGATCTTCAACAAAGCAAACAAAAACATAAAGTGGGGAAAGGACACCCTATTCAACAAATGCTGCTGGGATAATTGGCAGGCCACATGTAGGAGAATGAAACTGGATCCTCATCTCTCACTTTATACAAAAAACTCAAGATGGATCAACGACTTAAATCTAAGACCTGAAACTATAAAAATTCTAGAAGATAACATCAGAAAAACCCTTCTAGACATTGGCTTAGGCAACTACTTCATGACCAAAAACCTAAGAGCAAATGCAACAAAAACACAGATAAATAGATGGGACTTAATTAGACTAAAGAACTTTTCCATGGCAAAAGGAACAGTCAGCAGAGTAAACAGACAACCCACAGAGAGGGAGAAAATCTCTGCAAACTATGCATCTGACAAAGGACTAATATCCAGAATCTACAAGGAGCTCAAACATCAGCACCCCCAAAAACCAAAGAATCCCATCAAAAAGTAAGCTAAGGACATGAATAGACAGTTCTCAAAAGAAGATATACAAACAGCCAACAAACATATGAAAAATGCTAAACGTCACAAATTATCAGGGAAATGCAAAACAAAAACCATGTGATACCACCTTACTCCTACAAAAATGGCCATAATGAAAAAATCAAAAAATAAGAGATATTGGCATGGACATGGTGAAAAGGGAACACTTTTACACTGCTGGTGGGAATGTAAACTAGCACAACCGCTGTGAAATACAGTGTGGGGACTCCTTAAAGAACTGAAAGTATATCTACCATTTGATCCAGCAATCCCACTACTATGTAACTACCCAGAGGAAAATAAGCCATTATGCGAAAAAGATGCCTGCACACGCATGTTTATAGCGACACAATTTGCAGTTCCAAAAATATGGAACCAGCCCAAATGCCCATCATTTAACGAGTGGATAAAGAAACTGTGGCATATGTACATATGGGGTGAGGTATAAAGGACTACACATTGGGTACAATGTACACTGCTTAGGTTATGGGTGCACAAAAATCTTAGAAATCACCATTAAAGAATTTATTCATGTAACCAAATATCACCTGTTCCCCAAAAATCTATTGAAATAAAAAAATAAGAAATGTTTAAAAATTATACTATTCTGAGAGTTTGGGCAAATACGTACAGCCATGTAACCAATACTTCAATCATCGTATTAAACCATTGATCATCTTCCTAATTATCCCAGAGATCTTTTTATAGTCAACCCTTACCCCTGCCCTCAGCTCTTGGTAACTACTGATCTGTTTCCTTTCCCTATAGTTTAGCCTTTTCTAGAACATCCTAAAAATGCAACCATGGAATATGTAGCTTTTTGCATCTGGCCTTTTTTCATTTAGCACAATGCATTTGAGGTTTATCTGTGCTGTTGTACATTTGCTTTCTATGCCTTTTCATTGCTTAATAAGATTATATTTTATGGACATGATGTAGTTTGTTTATCCATTCACAGGTTGAAGGACAATTAGATCATTTCTAGTTTTTTATGAATAAAACTGTTATAAACATTTATTTATGGGGTTTTGTGTAAACATAACATCATTTCTCTTTTTTAAATATATAACCCAGTAGCACTACTGGGTTATATGAGGAATGTGTATTTAACTTTAGAAGAAAATGCCAAACTGTTTTCCAAAATGACTGTAACACTAGACCGAGCAGGGTGGCTCCTGCCTATAATCCCAGCACTTTGGGAGGCCAAGGTTGGAGGATGGCTTGAGGCCAGGAGTCTGAGGCCAGCCTGAGCCCATCTCTATGAATAGTTTTTTTTTAATTAGCCAGGCATGATGGTACACACCTGTAGTCCCAGCTACTTAGGAGGCTGAGGCAGGACAACTTGAGCCCAGGAGTCGGAGGCTGCAGTGAACTATGATCATACCACTGTACTCCAGCCTAGGTGACAGAGACCCTGACTAAAAAAAAGTGACCATACCATTTTGCATTATATTGAGCAATATATGAGAGTTCCTGTTACCATCTCTTCATATTGTTCGTTTTTAAAATTATTATCTCAGACATTCTAATAAGCATATAGCAAAATCCCATTGAAATTTGGATTTCTTTAATGATTAATAAAGTTGAGTATCTTTTATAATGTAGTAAAGTGTCAGTTTAAACCTGTTACCCATTTTTTGGTTTTGTGTTACGTTTTTATGACTTTTGAGAGTCCTTTATATTTTCTGTATAGAAGTTCTTTATAAGATACGTGATTTGTAAATATTTTTCTCAGTCTGTGACTTGTCTTATTGCCTTCTTACCAGTGTGTTTCACACAGCAGAAATTTTGAAGTCCAATTTATCAAGTTTGTTCTATTACAGATTGTGCTTTTGGTGTCATATCTAAGAAATCTCTACCCTACCGAAGGTTACAGAGATTTTCTCTTATTTTTCCTTCTGGATATTTTATAAGTATTACATTTATATCTTTGATCTATTTTGAGTTAATTTTTGTATATGGTGCAAGGCATGAGCTGAGGTTCATCTTTTCTGCATATAGATAACAGTTGTTCAAGCACCATTTGTTGAGACTATTCTTTCCCTATTGAATTACCTTGACATCTTTGTCAAAAAGCAATTGACCATATATGTGTAGGTCTATTTCTGGATGCTCTCTTTGTTCCCTCGATCTATGTGTTCATTCTGTCGCCAGTAACACAGACTTGATTCTCTCCTCTAACTTTGTGCTTTGGCCATTCTTGTTCTTTGATTCCACGCCCCCCGCCCCCGCAAAGCCTTCAAGGTACTATTCAGCTCTTTTCCACATCTGCATCACTTAGTAGCTAGTTTAGCACCTGCATTGTGGACTACTGCTTAGTTCAGTTCTCGAAGTCTTTCATATTGCTGTTTAGGATCTGATCCTTGCATTTGCAGCTTGGGGATGAGTCCAGGGATTTATAAGCAACTTTCTGGAATGGCTTTCCTGATCTTTTCGCTCTCTACAGTCTCTATAGTCTCTCAGTCCTTTCCTATTCCTTGTTGCTCTTCTTTTTGGTTTTTCAGCCATAGTGATAGGGCTTTAGTTATCCGTTTCTGTCACATACTTATCACTACTTTACCTGCATCCAGGGCCAAGTGGTGGCTGTAAGAAAGAAAGAAAAGATACAATGGTGGTCAACTCACCCTCTTCCTCCAACAGGAGAGAAAGTTCGCCTTCCCTCAGTTTTAGGCAACTACAGCATCCCCGCCAATGCTAATGCTGCCATTAATGCTACTGCCTCATAATGGAAATGCTTGTAACTAGGTCATGAGAGTATGGAAAAAAGAACCAAAAAACCACACAGAGTGTTTACTCCTCTGTCTCCTTCTCAAAACAGAACAGGAGATACTGCTGTTTCTTCAAGAGGAAAAGGAAGATGGCATACCTGGGCTGGAGAAAAATTTTCTCCACCTACCCTTTGTTTCTAGCAGTATGGCTTCCTCTTCCTCTGTGCCTGTGTAGCCTCCATCCCCACCTGACCATGGGTGCAGGTTCTTCCCTCCCTCCCTCCTGTGAAGTTGCACTATAGGACACAATCTGTGAAAAATCTAAAGTCAGCTCTCCCCATGTGTTGGTATTCTTAACTTTCTTGGCAAGCAAACTCTGTTCTCCAAAACAGTAGTAGTAGGACAACAAATTGTTCTTAGCAAAGGAAAAAAATCACTTTATTGTTATTTTAGTTTTTTAAAAAACCAAAAAAGTGGCATATTGTATCTGATTATATTGGGGGGGTTAGCATTTTTTTGTTCTGAGGGGGATGGGACCAACCAAGCCATTCACAACGAACATGGGTTCAGAGGACTTTCTAAATGGAAAGAGCTTAATCTGTAGCACTCAGAAGATAAGACAAACTATGTCACTTTGAGTGAACAGTCAGGTTGGCAAGGAAATGTACTTGAATTTTCATTCACCTTTTCAACTACCAAAGAATGTTTCTACCAGTCTCTTGACCTAATCATCCTGCAGTTTGGAAAATCAAACTCTCCAATACATGAGATGAGCCAGCAGAGCCAGACCATGACCAGGAGATAGCTCATTCCAGAGAAGGACGTGCTAAAAAAAAAAGAAAAAACTCAAAAATTCAAAATATCTATCTCCTCCACTTCCAGGGACTTTCAGCTAGTTAGGCATGTGACTTCCTGGTGACTTAGAGGACAAAACTAGTGATGAAACAGCCACCACCATATTGCCAGTAGTGGACAAAAAGAGAAGGAAAGTGAATCTGCCTTACAACTGCCAGAAGAACCTCAGGATGTGGAATCATCGGGTCAGAAAAGGAAAATTCATGTGTCCTTCTATGCCAGTAGCTGAACTATAGCATTTTAGTTGGCCTGCCTTATCAGAAACCAAGCCCATGAAGATCTTCTCCTCATGGGTCCATAGCAGAAGGCTTAGGACTCAGTACATTGGGCTTCATTGAACAGGAGGGTAAGATTGATTGGTGCTGGAAAAATTCCAATAAAAAGGAGACTGAAATGAAAAGTCTGAAATTATCTTCTCCATTGGACATAGACTCTTTCCAGATAAAATGGCCAAGCATCTAGAGCATGTTCTCCCTAGTATACCATCTACCTCCCATCCTGGTATATTCACGTGACATATTCCCCTGAAGGGTCTCAGTTCCTCATTCACTACTTGAAAAGTTAATCATGTATGGAGTTACTCTATTCATGCCCAACTTTCATTTGTATTCAGAGGCTTAATTAGATAGTGACTTCTCATTCTAGATGTGACAGAGGAGAAAGGATTATTTACATCAAGGAAAGATGTCTTATATTTGGGAGAAGAGTAGATCAACACTTTCCTTTTGTCCTTTCATTCCCACATTTCAGTGAAGCTAGAGGGAGGTAACCATGGAGGACAATGGCTGGTGACTTAGTCTGCTGGTTTATGGAGCACAGAAATCTTTGCTTCTGGCTCGAGGTGTAGGGCTGTCTTTTGGTGGAACGTGTGGGGATACTTTCTGGTAGTTAGCATGTACTGACAAGTCTCCTGGTATACCTCACATTGGGCAGAAATACCTATATTAGCAAGGATCATAGTTACTGGGCTTCACCTGTTCCCATTGGGCCTTGGTTAGGGAATATCACTTCGTTGGCTTCAAACATGCTTATCTTACATACAGATTGTAATCTTTCCTTTCTTTAAGGAAATTTTCCCGTATGCAAAACATAGAATGGCAGGGAGATGCAATGTCATGCCCCTTCTCCACAAGGACTTTGGATATTGCTTTCTTGCCATTACCTAGTGGTTAAAGCCCCATCATTGAAATTTATATAGTTTCTCAGTTGGTATTTGGGCAACTCGAACTTCCCATGTAGAAACTTTGACTTCCTTATCCCTGTATAGAAGAATCCTTGCCTTTGGCAAGGGGGAATGGTGGCAAAGGCTGACACATCCTGACACCTCATACCCCATGAAGTGCCCTACCTCCACAAGAAAAAGCAAAGCCAGTGACCAGCTTGGCTGCAGGGCCAGCCCCTTTGCAACTAGCTTTCCAACATTTTTGTTTTAAATTTTTTTTAAGGGTAGCTCTTTTTTTATTTATTTTTATTTTTTATTAGTATATATATATATATTTTGAGACAGAGTCTCGCTCTGTCACCCAGGCTGGAGTGCCATGGTGCGATCTCAGCTCACTGCAAGCTCCGCAGCCTCCCACGTTCACGCCATTCTCCTGCCTCAGCCTCCCGAGTAGCTGGGACTACAGGCGCCTGCCACCATTCCTGGCTAATTTTTTTTTTTTTTTTTTTTTTTTTTTTTTTTTGTATTTTTAGTAGAGACAGGGTTTCACCGTGTTAGCCAGGATGGTCTCGGTCTCCTGACCTTGTGATCTGCCCGCCTCGACCTCCCAAAGTGCTGGGATTACAGGCATGAGCCACCGCGCCCGGCCAAGGATAGCTCTTAAGGGGTTGATCCTGAGTGGTTGGGCAGGAAGCTTCCTTCCTAATGTACTGTTCTCACTCTTCACCACCCTCTGCCAAAAAAAAAACTCTTACTAGATATTTGGCCTTCATAACAAAGGTAAAGAGCCCCAGGTCCCTTTAGCATGCAAAGTAATGGGGATCCCTCCAGGGCCATTGGCACATCAAGGTGGTCCCAGACTCATAGGAGATTCTGTTGTCATCTTTCTTAAATAAATTTGAATACCTCAGAAGTGATTTGGTCACCAGTTCAATCCTCATCAAATCCCAGGACTCCCTCCTTAGCCCAGTTGCCACAGTTGCTTAGCTATATGCCTCAGCCAGATCCTTGGAATTGGTCCCTCTTACTGGCCCCTATCCACTCAAATCCATTTGCTCTGTAGTTTTTGAGCTGTCTCCATTTCACTGCTGCATTAGTCCATTTTGCGTTGCTATAAAGAGACACCTGAGACTGGGTAATTTGTAAAGAAAAGAAGTTTATTTGGTTCATGGTTCTGCCAGCTGTACAAACATGGCACCCACATCTGCTCAGCTTCTGGTGAGGCCTCAGGAAGCTTTTACTCATGGTGGAAGGTGAAAGGAGAGTAGGTGTGTCACATGGCAAGAAAGGGAGTGGGAGAGATTGGGTGGTGCCAGACTCTTTTTAACAATCAGATCTTGTGGTAACTAATAGAGCAAGAACACACTCATTACCACAAGGACAGCATCAAGCCACCCATAAGGGATCCACTTCCATGACCCAAACACCTCCCACTAGGCCCTACCTCCAACATTGGGGATCACATTTGAACATGAGGTTTGGAGGGGATGAACACCCAAACTATCTCAACTGCCAAGATGCCTGAGGATCTTTCTCTTTGGGATTGATGCAATTGTTTTTTCTTAATTTAGCATCTGTTTATTGAAAAAAAAAAAAACTAGCCTTAATATTATACCATTAGAAGTTCTCTTAAGCCATACAGTCCTTCCAGCATTGCATTCTGAGCAGATTGAGGCAAGCAGGCTAGGATTCCATGGAGCTATAAGTAGTCTTCGCTTGGTGACCAGAGCATAACTCATGTCTATGCAGTCTAAGCATATAAGGGTTTATCAGTTGCTATACGTACCTTGGTGCTTCCCAGAGGTCTCACTCCAGACTGCTCTGCAAATGTGTATAGAATACACCAGCACCCAGTGTGCATTCATGATTGCCTTAATGAACATTCTCTTGCTATTTTTGGTCTGTCTAGGAGTAAACAAGGTCTAAGAAGGTGCAAGTCAGGTGACTAGGTTAGCCTCCAATTGAAGTTCCATTTTATGAGGTCCCCAGTAGAAGTGTTGATTGCCTGTTTAGTCACAGTGAGCTTTAAGTACGTAGAAAGAGCCCCCTCTCTATTAGGCAGAAATATCATCCTCCAAAGTAACTTCCAACTTACTTCAGTGAAAATATATACTGATGGTGCATATTCAGTGTTAATTCTCAGTGTTTGTAACTACTTTTTTTTGAGATGGAGTTTCACTCTTGTTGCACAGGCTGGAGTGCAATGGCGCGATCTCAGCTCACCGCATCCTCCGCCTCCCAGGTTCAAGCGATTCTCCTGCCTCAGCCTCCCGAGTAGCTGGGATTACAGGCATGCGCCACCATACCCAGCTAATTTTGTATTTTTAGTAGAGACGGGGTTTCTCCATGTTGGTCAGGCTAGTCTCAAACTCCCAACCTCAGGTGATCCACCCCCGCCTTGGCCTCCCAAAGTGCTGGCATTACAGGCATGAGTCACTGCACCTGGCCCTGTAACTACTTTTAATGCCAGAAATATAAAATGTGATGCTTTTAAGTCAAAGTGATTACTGAAGATTGCAAGCTTAATTTTTAATGTAAACATATAATCTGTTCCCCCTCCTAGTGAGCAAGCATGGCCTACATTTCTCAAATATAATTACTTCCATGGCAGCCTATAATGTATCTCCTCAAAGGAACTTGATCTTTCTTCTGATGCATGTCTTTCAAGCCCAATGCCTACTGTGTCCCAAATACCTCTTCCATTTTCATATTTCAATCAGTTTTTCATTCCCAGTGAGTTGACCTGACAATATTGTCTTGAGTGTCAGAGCCATGTTAGGGCTAGAGTTTCTCAGATCAGGAACTTGTAGTACCATACAGCCAAATTGCCTTTGCCAGGTCACTGCCACCATTACCACCATTGACTCAAGGTGGGAGGATGAATTCTAGAAATCCTTAGGGAGCCAGGATAACTGGGTACCCAATTTGGATTGACCATGTGGGCAGCAGGAATTTGTCTCTAAGATTCTTGCCTTTGTTGACTCCCCAGTGCTGTGGGAAAGTCCTATCTATAGGTTGATGGCCAGTGACTCCCCAGTCTTCCCCATGATGGGTTGGTAGAAATCTAATTGGGATTCCTTTGGTTTTGTTTCCTTAGACTTTTTTGATGGGAGGTTTATTTTGTTTTTGAATAAGAAAAAGAAAAGAATACCATGGCCCTTCTGAGGGTTTATAGAGTTTTGAGCAGTATTTCAGCCATAAATAAGCAATCTTAGAAGTCTTTGATCAACTAAGTAGTCTTAAAAATATGCTTTTTAGGGGGCCAGGTGTGGTGGCTCATGCCTGTAATCCCAGCATTTGGGAGCCCAGGAGTTTGAGATCAGCCAGGGTAACATAGTAAGACACTGTCTCTACAAAAAATAAAGAAGAGAAAAATTAGTCAGGCATGGTGGGAGGATTGCTTGAGCCTGAGAGGTCGAGGCTGGAGTAAGCTATGGTTGCATCACTGCATTCCAGGCTGGGCAATAGAGCAAGACCCTATCTCAAAAAAAAAAAATTTTTTTCTAGCTACTACTGCAAGTGACTGAGTGCAAAAGAATAGGTTTCTCCATTGTATTCAAAATAATAAGTAGGTCCGAAAATATAAATAGTAGTAGTTGACATATTTCCTCAAAAAGCAGCCAGGAAACTCACTTCAGTATTTGTTTGTATGTCAGCTTACAAAAGAAGAAGTGAACCTGTACTCCATGTATTTCTAGTTTAATTACCAAGTGGATTAATGGTTGCCTAGGGGTAGAGAGAAGGTGGAAATATAGAATGACTGCTAATAGGCAAGGAGTCTCTTGTTGGTGATGAAAATGTCATAAAATTAGATTGTGGTGATGGTTGCGCAACTTAGTGAATATACTAAAAACCAGTGAATGATAGACTTTAAATGGATGAATTATGTAAGTGAATTATATCTCAATTTTTTAGAAATGAAGTAAAAGTGGAAATGTTTCTGTCTTTACAGATTTGCTTATTCTGAATATTTCATATAAAAGGAATCAGGATCATATAAACTGTGGTCTTTTGTGATTGACTTCTTTTACTTAACATAACATTTTTAAGGTTTATCCAGGTTGTACTGTTATTCTATTTTATTGTTGAATAATATTTCTTTTTTTTATTATTATACTTTAAGTTCTAGGGTACATGTGCATAACGTGCAGGTTTGTTACATATGTATACTTGTGCCATGTTGGCATGCTGCACCCATCAACTCGTCAGCACCCATCAACTTGTCATTTACATCAGGTATAACTCCCAATGCAATCCCTCCCTCCTCCCCCCTCCCCATGATAGGCCCCAGCGTATGATGTTCCCCTTCCCGAGTCCAAGTGATCTCATTGTTCAGTTCCCACCTATGAGTGAGAACATGCAGTGTTTGGTTTTCTGTTCTTGCGATAGTTTGCTGAGAATGATGGTTTCCAGCTGTATCCATGTCCCTACAAAGGACACAAACTCATCCTATTTTATGGCTGCATAGTATTCCATGGATATGTGCCACATTTTCTTAATCCAGTCTGTCACTGATGGACATTTGGGTTGATTCCAAGTCTTTGCTATTGTGAATAGTGCTGCAATAAACATACGTGTGCATGTGTCTTTATAGCAGCATGATTTATAATCCTTTGGGTATATACCCAGTAATGGGATGGCTGGGTCATGTGGTACTTCTAGTTCTAGATCCTTGAGGAATCGCCATACTGTTTTCCATAATGGTTGAACTAGTTTACAATCCCACCAACAGTGTAAAAGTGTTCCTATTTCTCCACATCCTCTCCAGCACCTGTTGTTTCCTGACTTTTTAATGATTGCCATTCTGACTGGTGTGAGATGGTATCTCATTGTGGTTTTGATTTGCATTTCTCTGATGGCCAGTGATGATGAGCATTTTTTCATGTGTCTGTTGGCTGTATGAATGTCTTCTTTTGAGAAATGTCTGTTCATATCCTTTGCCCACTTTTTGATGGGGTTGTTTTTTTCTTGTAAATTTGTTTGAGTTCTTTGTAGGTTCTGGATATTAGCCCTTTGTCAGATGAGTAGATTGCAAAAATTTTCTCCCATTCTGTAGGTTGCCTGTTCACTCTGATGGTAGTTTCTTTTGCTGTGCAGAAGCTCTTCAGTTTAATTAGATCCCATTTGTCAATTTTGGCTATTGTTGCTGTTGCTTTTGGTGTTTTAGACATGAAGTCCCTGCCCATGCCTATGTCCCGAATGGTATTACCTAGGTTTTCTTCTAGGGTTTTTATGGTATTAGGTCTAACATTTAAGTCTCTAATCCATCTTGAATTAATTTTCATATAAGGAGTAAGGAAAGGATCCAGTTTCAGCTTTCTACTTATGGCTAGCCAATTTTCCCAGCACCATTTATTAAATAGGGAATCCTTTCCCCATTTCTTATTTTTCTGAGGTTTGTCAAAGATCAGATGGCTGTAGATGTGTGGTATTATTTCTGAGGACTCTGTCCTGTTCCATTGGTCTATATCTCTGTTTTGGTACCAGTACCATGCTGTTTTGGTTACTGTAGCCTTGTAGTATAGTTTGAAGTCAGGTAGCGTGATGCCTCCAGCTTTGTTCTTTTGACTTAGGATTGTCTTGGCAATGCAGGCTCTTTTTTGGTTCCATATGAACTTTAAAGCAGTTTTTTCCAACTCTGTGAAGAAACTCATTGGTAGCTTGATGGGGATGGCATTGAATCTATAAATTACCTTGGGCAGTATGGCCATTTTCACGATATTGTTTCTTCCTATCCATGAGCATGGTGAATAATATTTCATTGTATGGATATACCACATTTTCTTTATCCATTCATCAGTTGATGGACATTTGTATTGTTTCCACCTTTTGGCTATTGTGAATAGTGCTGCTATGAACATTCATGTACAAATTTTTGTTTGAATACCTGTTTTCTGTTCTTTCGTATATATACCTATGAGTGGGATATCTGGGTTATATAGTTACTCTACGTTTAACTTTTCAAGGAACTGCCAAACTGTCTTCCAAAGTGGCTGCAACATTTTACATTCTTACTAGCAATGTTGGAGGATTCCAGTTTCTCCACATCATTGTCAACAGTTACTATTATCTCTCTTTTCTGTTATAACCACCCTAGTGGATATAAAGTGGTATCTCCTTGTGGTTTTTTACTTGCATTTTCCTAATGACCAATGATGTTAAGCATCTTTTCATTTGCTCATTGGTCATTTGTACATCTTTTCTAGGGAAACATCTATTCATATCCTTTGCCCAATTTTTAATTGGTTCAGTTGTCTCTTTTATTGTATGAAATATAAATAACATAAAATGTATCATTTTAACCATTTTTAAAGACATAGTTCTGTGGCATTAAGTACATTCCCATTGTTGTGAAACCATTACCACTATCCATCTCCAAAACGTTATCATCTTCCCAAACTGAAGCTCTTTAACTATTAAACACTAAGTCCCCATTCTTCTCCCCAGCCCCTGGCAACCACCATTCTACATTCTGTCTCTAAGAATTTGACTACTCTAAGTACCTCATATAATTAGAATCTTACAGTATTTTTTATGACTGGCTTATTTTACTTAGCATAATGTCTTCAAGGTTCATCCGTGTTGCAGCATGAATCAGAATTTTTTAAGGCTGAATGGGAGAGTGCTATCAGCAAGATCATGAAACAGGATGCTGTTCATATTCCTCCACAGCAACAATAATTTTGCAGCCATCCACAGACAAAATTGTCTTTGTAGGAGCCTTGGAATTCAGGTACAAGTTTGTGAAACCCCTGTAGAACCCAAGACTTAGGAAGGTCATTTTGAGAGGATGTACCCACATCCAGATAACATACTTGTTAACCTTTGTTTCAACTCCAGACCCAGAAACAGCCCCATCTAGCTTTGGTCCTGATACCAAAATCATCAGCCAAGAGGCCCAGGAGGAATTATGCATACATACTAGTAGGCTTCAGGAGAGAGGCCTACTAGCCTCAGTAACAGATGTGGACCTTGAAATAACACTGTAACTTATCTCCAGCCTTTCTTAGTAATTGTACAAGATCAATCCTGCTCACATAAGGATCCAGAGGGTGACACACTTAGGTCCCTGGGGCAGAATTGCCAACCTCACTCCCACAGCAGGTGCCTAAATGGCTCTGAATCTCATCTTCAGCCTCTCCCAGCTTTGGTCTGAGAACAATCCTTCCCACACAGGGACACAGAGGGAGGCATGCTTGGCTGCGCTCTGCAGGCAGGCCAGTTTACCTAGTTCCCATAGTAGATCCTGAAACAGACCTAAAAAGTGGCAACAGCCCCTCTCAGCTGTAGCTTGGGAGCAGTCCTGCCCATAAAGAGACCTGCAGGAAGAAATGACCATCAGTGACCTTGCAGATGGACCTGATGTTCTCAGTCCAACTGTGGATCTTGAAATGGCCCTGTAATTTGGCTCCAGTGCCTCTCAACTGTAGGCTGAGAGCAGGACTGCCCACCCAGGGACCCACCAGGAGACATGCCAATCTGTGACCCCAGAAAAAGGCTGAAGACTTAAGTTTCAGCTTGTAGGCCCTAAAACAGCCCTGCAACTTGGTTCTAGCCCTTCTCAGCTGCAGACTACAGTAGTACTGCATGCCAAGGTACCCACTCGGTGATCCAATAAGAGCTTTCCCAGGGACTCAAAGTAAGTCACACCCATACCTAGTAACAGGCCTGCTATCTGTGGGCCCTGAATTGGATGCTCATCCTGGCACCAGTCCCACAAACCAACATCCTAGAGACAGTCCAGTCACCCAGGGACCAGACAGGATCCACACCTGCTAAAACCCCTGATAATAGACCTGCCAACTGTGGACCCCAATTACAGACCCAGCAGCAGCCACGTTACCCAGTTCAAACTCTATTTGACTGCGATTCCAGAGGCATTCCATCAACCCAAGAACCTAACAGAAGAAGGCCTTAACTTGCCAAAATCAGTCTGCAAAGACTGAAAGAGGAATTTCCTTCAAATACATGGACATCAATGCAAAACTACACAAATAATGAAGAATCAAGCAAATGTGAGTCACCAGAGGAAACAAATAAAGTTCCAATTACTGACGGCAAGAAATGGAGATCTACAAATTACCTGACAGAATTTAAAATGATCATCTTAAAGAAACTCAATGAGATTCAAGAAAACATAGATAGACGACTAAATAAAATTAATAGCCTAGGCAGCATGGGGAGACCTCATCTCTACAAAAATAATCAACTGGACATGGTGGAGTGTGCCTTATAGTACCAGCTACTTGGGATGCTGAGGCAGGAGGATTACTTGAGCCCAGGAGGCAGGCTGCAGTAAGCCATGATTGCACCACTGCACTCTAGCCTGGGCAACAGAGTGAGACTCCATCTCAAAAAAATAATAAAAACAAATAAATAAAATTAAGAAAATAATGCATGATGAAAGTGAGAAGTCTAATAAAGAAATAGGAATCATTTAAAAAGAACTAAATGGCGCTAAAGAATACAATGACAGAACTGAAGACTTCAATAGAGAGCTTCAAAAGCAGACTCCATCATACAGAAGAATTAGCACATTTGAAGAGAGAAAAGGAAAAGAAAGTTTATTTAAAGAAATACTGTCTGAAAACTTTTCAAATGTTGAGAAGGGATATAGACCCCCTCAGATTTATGAAGCTCAAAAGACCCCAAGTAAAATAACTCAAAGAAGAATACTCCAAGGTACGTTATATTCAAATTGTCAAAAGTCAAAGACAAAGCATCAAGAGATAATTCATCACATATAAGAGAACCCTCATAAGGCTACTGTGAGACTTCTCAACAGAAAACCTTGCAAGCCAGGAGGGAATAGGATGGTATGCACAAAATGCTGAAAGAAAAAGAAACTACCAACTAGGAATATTATACCTGGAAAATCTGTCTTTTGGAAATGAAAGAGAAATAAAGACATTTACAAGCAAAAGCTGAGGGAGTTCATCACCACTGGGCCTGTCTTACAAGAAATACTAAAAGAAGTTCTTAGAATTGAAACAGAAGGATGCAAATTAACAACATGAAAACACGTGAAAGTAAAAAACTCAATGGTAAAGGTAAATACATAGTCAAATTCAGAATACTTTGATAATGTAATAATGGTATATAATCCCTAGTATAAAAGTTAAAAGACAAGACTGTTAAAAATAACTATAGCTATAACATTTTGTTAAAGGATACACAATATAAAGAGATGAATTATGATATCAAAAACATAAAATGTTGGGGGAGACAAAAGTGTAGTTTTTAAAATAACCTTCTGTAAATATAAGATATTCTGTCTAAGTCTTATGATGACCACAAAACAAAACCTATAGTAAATACACAAAAGATAAACAGACAGAAATCAAAGCATACCACCATAGAAAATCATCATATCACAAAGGAAGACAAAAAGAGGAAGAAAGAAACAAAGGACCTACAAAGCAACCAGAAAACAAGTAATAAAATGACAGTGATAAGTCCTTACCTATCAATCAAATGAGAGTGATAAGTCCTTACCTTGAATGTATAGGGATTAAATTCTCCAATCAAAAGACAAAGTGACCGAATGGATTTTTTTTAAAAAAGACCTAATGACATTCTGCCCATGAGAGACTCATTTAAACTTTAAGGGGACATACATTGAAATTGAATAGATGAAAAAATATGTTGCATACAAATGGAAGCCAAAAGAGAGCAGGAGTAGCTGTGCTTATATCAGACAAAATAGACTTTAAGTCAAAAACTGTAAAAAGAGACAAACAAGGCCATTATATAATGAAAAAAGGGGTCGATTCATCAAGAGGATATAAAAATTATGAATATATAAGGCTGAATAACATTCCACTGAATGTGTACATACCACATTTTGTTTAGCCACTAATCTGTTGATGCACACCTGGGTTGCTTTCACCTTTTGGCTATTGTAAATAATGTTGCTATAAACATGGTGGTACAAATATCTGTTCAAGTTCTTGCTTTCCATTTTTGGGGGCATATACCCAGAAGTGAAGTGGAATTGTTGTACTATGGGGTAGTTTTACATATATATGTAAATATATATAAAATATATATTTTATATATATAATTATATATATAGTTTTATATATAAATATATAAAAAATATATATTTAAAACCGCAATACATATATATGTAAATATATATATATGTTTTTCCACAGCAGTTGCACCATTTTTACATTCCCACCAGCAATAGACAAGGGTTTTAATTTCTCCACATTTTTGCCAAAACTTGTTATTTTCTGGTTTGTTTTTTACTTTTTATTTATTTATTTACATATTTATTTTTTGAGAAAGGGTCTCATTCTGTTTCCCAGATTGAAGCACAGTGGTGCAATCACAGCTGACTGCGGCTTTGACCTCCTGGGCTCAAGCAATCTTCCCACTTCATGCTCCATAGTAGCTGGGACTACAGGGACACACCACCACACCTGGTTAATTTTTAAAATTTTATTGTAGGTACAGGGTCTTACCATGTGGCCCAGGCTGGTCTTGAACTCCTTTGCTTAAGCCATCCTCCTGCCTTGGCCTCCCAAAGTGCTGGGATTACAGGTATGAGCCACCACGCCTGGCCTTCTGGTTTGTTTTTTTAATAATAGTCTTCCAGTTAGTGTGAAGTGGTGTCTCATTGTAGATTTGATTTGCATTTCCTTACTGATTAGTGAGGCTCAGTATCTTTTCATGTGCTTATTGGCTCTTTGTATGTCTTCTTTGGAGAAACATCTACTCAAATTCTTTGGCCAATTTTTAATTGTTTTTTGTCATTTGATTATTTATTTATATGGATTCTTTATATATTGTGGGTGTAAATCCCCTAACAAATATATGACTAAATATATTCTCTCATTCTGTAGGTTTTTATTTCACTTTCTTATGCTGTTCTTTGAAGCACACAGATTATGCCTTTGATGATGTCTACTTTATATTTTGTTGTTATTGCTTTTGCTTTTGGTGTCATATCTAAAAATTCATTTTCTAATCCAAGGTCATGAGACTTCATATCTATTTTCTTCTAGCAGTTTTATAGTATTAGCTTTTCCAGTTAGGTCTCTATGGTCTACCTTAAGTCAATTTTATGTATGGCATGAGGTAGAGGTCTAATTTTTTTCTTTTGTGTGTGGATATTTGGTCATCCAAGTACCATATGTTTAAAAGGCTATGCTTTCTTCATTGACTTACCTTGATATCTTCCTCCTTTTTATAAAATTCAAAGTGAGTGCATGATGAATGAACTCCCATTCACAATTGCCACAAAAAGAATAAAACACCTAGGAATACAGCTGACAAGGGAAGTGAAGGGCCTGTTCGAGGAACATTACAAACCACTGCTCAAAGCATTCAGAGATGACACAAACTAATGGAAAAACATTCCATGCTCATGGATAGGAAGAATCAATATTATGAAAATGGCCATACTGCCCAGAGCAATTTAGAGATTCAATGCCATTAACATTAAATTACCAGTGATATTCTTCACAGAATTAGAAAAAACTATTTTAAAATTTATATGGAACCAAAAAAGCCCAGATAACCAAGGCAATCCTAAGCAAAAAGAACAAAGCTAGAGACATCATGCTACCCAATTTTACTATACTACTGTACTGCCCAACTATACTATAGGGCTACAGTAACCAAAAGAGCGTGGTACTGGTACAAGAACAGACACATAGTCCAATGGAACAGAATAGAGAACTCAGAAATAAGACTGCACATCTACAACCATCTGATCTTTAACAGACCTGACAAAAACAAGCAATGGGGAAAGGATTCCCTGTTTAGTAAGTGGTGCTGGGAGAACTGGCTAGCCATATGAAGAAAATTGAAACTGGACCCCTTCCTTACACTATATATAAAAATCGACTGAGGATGGATTAAGACTTAAATGTAAAACCTTTAACTATAAAACCCCTAGAAGAAAAGTCAAAAATAACAGATGCTGGCAAGGTTGTGGAGAAAAAGGAACACTTTTACACTGTTGGTAGGAGTATAAATTAGTTCAACCATTGTGAAAGACAGTGTGGCAATTCCTCAAAGACCTAAGGACAGAAATACCATTCTGCCCAGCAATCCCATTACTGGGGATGTACCCAAACCACTGTATATATTCCTTATATATGTGAAGAAATATAAATTGTTCTGTTATAAAGACACATGCATGCATATGTTCATTGTAGCATTATTCACAATAGCAAAGACATGGAATCAACCTAAATGCTCATCAACCATAGACTGGATAAAGAAAATGTGGTACATATACACTATAGAATACTGTACAGCCATAAAAAGGAACGAGATCATATCCTTTGCAGGTACATGGATGGAGCTGGAGGCTGTTATGCTTAGCAAACTAATGCAAGAACAGAAAACCAAGTACCACATGTTCTCACTTATCAGTGGGAGCTAAATGATGAGAACACATGGACACATGGGGGGAAAAATACACACTGGGACCTGTCAGAGGATGGGGAGTGGGAGGAGGGAGAGGATCAGGAAGAATAGTTAGTGACGCTGGGCTTCATACCTGGATGATGGGATGATCTGTGCAGCAAACCACTGTGGCACATGTTTACCTATGTAACAAACCTGTACATCCTACACATGTACCCCTGAACTTATAAGTTGGAAATTTAAAAAAAGTGAGTGCATGAAGTTAGAAAAGGACACAGGAGAAAATTTTTCATGTGATGATCTTTAGAACCTAAGCTTTAAGTTTGTTAAACCTTCATGTTTCTCATGAGTCCAATATGGTAATGAGCTTAGTAAGATACTGTTGATTACAAAGTATTGAGGGGTACACATCACATTTTCAGAAAGTATTTACCTTCACAATCTACTGTTATAAGGTATTTGTATGCTTCTTTGACAAATACCTGCAAAGGTAAATATGCAGGTTAATTGAGTTTTTGAATGCCATTTCTACTGAACAGGAGAGTTTCAGATATAAATGTCTTTGCTATATGTAAACTAATATTACATGCTCTTTCAGCTTCTCTTTTGCATACCCAATAAAGCTTTTAGTAAATAAAAATGATGCAGATAGAGAAAATGCTTCTTGAGGTGTATTTTAATAGGAAAAGTTTCTGACCTGTCAGTCAGTTTTTAAAAATCCAGAAAAGTATCTGCCATGGCTTCTTTTTTAGACACAAACTAACAAAAATGTCACACTTATGCTGTGACCACAGCTACTATTGTCCCCACAGAGCTAGGGACCAAAAAATCTTCCAGTTCTAATAACATATTTCAATGCTAGGATAAACCAATTGAGAAAGAGATTAGAGCCACGAAGAACATTAGAGATCATGTATTATTTAGCTCACAAATTTAGTTTGTTTGACACACAGTGTTTTAACAATTAAAATTAGTTCCCCCTATTTTTTAAATGGAAATAATTTCAAATAAAAGGTTGAACTTTTCTTGAAAACCAGATGCTCTGGCAATCCTGGGCCTGCATTCTCACATGGTAACAATGGGCTGGAACTGAGGAATGTTCTTCAGGTCACCACTCACTCTTGTGCCTCTGACACTAAGATGCTTGTTTCATTTCCATGAATCATTACACTTACAGTTATATTTCACGTAGCAGCCCATTTCATTCATTAATGTTACCTGTCTGGAACCTCACATCTGATTCAATTCTCACCCCACTGCCCCTCCATATTAGCTTTCTAATGCTGCTGTAACAAATTACTACAAATTTAGTGGCTTAAAACAACAAAAATTTGTAATTTCACACTCCTAGAGGCTAGAAGTCCAAAATCAAGGTGTTAGAAGGTTTGGTTCCCTCTGTGGGTTCTGAATGAGAATCTGTTCATGTCTCTCTGGTGGCTGCTGGCAAATCTTGCTGTTCTTTGGCTTGTGGACCCATCACTCCAGTCTCTGCCTTAATCTTCTTATCACTTTCTCATCTGTATCTGTGTGTCTCAAATCCTCTTCTGCCTATTTCTTATAAGGACACCTGTCTTTGGATTTTGGGCCCACCTTAAATCCAGGATGATCTATTATTGAGATCATTAACTAATTTTATCTGTAAAGGCCCTTTTTCCAAACAAGGCCGCATTGACAGGTTCCAAGTTAGGACATGAACTTATCTTTTTGTGACTGCTGTTCAACTCACTACACCACCATTTTAAAGATAAGAAAACTGAATCCAAGATAGGTTTAGTTACTCCTCCAAAATCATACAACTAGTTTGTGATAGAATTGATTCAAGAACATTAGTCCCCTAACTCCCAAATGAGTTTCCTTTCCACTATTTTATGTTGCTCTTTTACTTCAGATCAGTTCATGTTCCAAATAAAATATAGAATAAACATAAAGAATAATAAGTTGCCTCTAGCTCTATCACATTGTAATTTTGTGCATTATTTCAGCTGATGGAAATCTTTAAAAGGTGTGATCTCTTTAACAGTTTCTGTTATTCTCTATTCAAATATCAGAAATTAGTAAATAAACCAGTTGCATGTTAATTTAAAGCTGTCTGAAGAAAAGATTTTGCTGTTGTTCAAATCCTGGCTCTGTTACTAACTTGCTGTGTTTTCTTGGGCAATTCCCATCCTCTCTCTGGATTTCAATTTGCCCACTTGTAAAACAAAGGAGTTGGACCAAGATGAATTCTAAGGTCTCCTCCAGCACCAGCTTTCTGGGATTCTGTTTTTGCAGAATTATTCTGAATGTGGTTAATCAGCCACTTTGAGGTACTATTGTCCAGCTAAGCTTTTAGGAATAGTAGTTTCCAGAAGAGAAAATCTATTTCACCACCACCTCTATTTTGAGTTGATTTTTGTATATGGTATAAGAAAGGGGTCCAGTTTCAATCTTCTGCGTATGGCTATCCAGTTATCCCAGCACCATTTATTGAATAGGGAGTCTTTCCCCCGTTGCTTTTGTCGATGTTGTTGAAGATCAGATGGTTGTAGGGGATGGCTTTATTTCTGGGCTATTTCTGTTCCATTGGACTGTGCATCTATTTTTGTACCAGTACCAGTACCAATATTTTTGGTTACTGGAGCCTTGCAGTATAGTTTGAAGTCAGGTAAGGTGATGCCTCTGGCTTTGTTCTTTTTGCTTAGGGTTGTGTTGGCTATTCAAGCTCCTTTTTGGTTCCAAATGAATATTTAAATTATTTTTTCTAATTCTGTGAAGAATATCATTGGTAGTTTGATAGGAATAGCATCAAATCTGTACATTAGTTTGAGCATTATGGCCATTTTAACAATATTGATTCTTCCTATCCATGAGCATGGAATGTTTTTCCATTTGTTTATGTCATCTCTGATTTCTTTGAGCAGTGTTTTGTAATTCTCATTGTAGAGATCTTTCACCTCCTTGGTTAGCTGTACTCCTAGGTAATTTATCTTTTTTGTGGCTATTGTGAGTGGGATTGCATTCTTGATTTTGTTCTCTGCTTGGATGCTGTTGATATATAGGAATGCTACTGATTTTTGTACATTGATGTTGTATCCTGAAACTTTGTTGAAGTTGTTTATCAGCTTAAGGAGCTTTTAGGCAGAGACTATGGGGTTTTCTAGGTATAAAACCATATTGTCTGCAAACAGGGATAGTTTGACTTGCTCTCTTCCTATTTGGATGTCTTTTATTTCTTTCTCTTGCCTGATTGTTTTGGCCAGGAGTTCCAGTACTATGTTGAATAGGAGTGGAGAGAGAGGGCATCCTTGTCTTGTTCTGGTTTTCAACGTGTTGGGTGGGGGGTGCTTCCAGCTTTTGCCCATTCAGTATGATGTGACTATGGGTTTATCATACATGGCTTTTTATTATTTTGAAGTATGTTCCTTCAATGCCGCATTTGCAGGGGGTGGGATTAATATGAAGGGATGTTGAATTTTATCAAAGGCCTTTTCTGCATCTATTGAGATGATCATGTGGTTTTTGTTTTTCTGTTTATGTGATGAATCACATTTATTGATTTGCATATGTTGAATCAAACTTGCATCGAAGGGATGAAGCCTACTTGATCACACCACCTCTATTACGATGAGGGGATGAGGGTACTTTAAGTGTAGTTTCCAGCGGTGAGAGTGGATTTGTACGAAACCATCCATCTTCCTCCTCACCCCATCCCTTCTTTGCAGCCTTTCTCAACCTGCACACATACACACACACACAGATGTACATACCCTTTTCATCTTTCTGTCCCAGTATATAGCTATTGAAAAAGAAGCCAACTGGCAGACCAAGATGTCAGACCCTGATTTTAAACACTTTAACACCATCCTGAAACCAAAAAATACCCGTTTTGACTATAAACAGGTAAAAAAAGTAAAAATAAAATATCCTACATTATATAAATCTTGTTCTGACAAACTGTTTTCACCCTGATTTCTCTTCATTGTGCTCTAATGTTTAAACCTCCTTGACATTTGACTTTATAGGCTACAACTTTCCACTTTCCACAGCAGTAATTATCTGTGGCTAGTTCTGAGAAAGGAGCCAGGAAATTTGAGCTTCCAACAAAATCTCCCTGAGTATAATTCACTAGATAAACTGTACAAGTCTATTCTCTTTTAAATAAATTACTTGAGTTCTTACTTAAATGATGTACTGTATTCGTTTGCCAGGGCTGCCATAAGAAAATACCACAAACTGTGTGGCTTAAACAACAGAGATTTATTTTCTTGCAACTCTAGAAGCTGGAAGTCTGAGACCAGACATCTAGTCAGGTATCAGCAGGATTGATTTCTTCTGAGGTCTCTCTCCTTGGCTTGCAGATGGCCCCTGTCTTGCTGCCTCTTCACATGGTCTTTCCACTGCCTCTTCACATGGTCTTTCCTCTGTGAGCACACATTCCTGATATCTCTCTGTATATTCTAATCTCCTCTTCTGATAAGGACACCAGTCAGATTGGATTCAGGCCCACTCAGCCTCATGTTAACTTAATTACCTCTTTAAATATCTTATCTCCAAATATAGCAACATTGTGAGGTACTGGGGGTACTGGTGTGATATCTTGGTCTGCCAGTTTGCTTCTTTTTCAATGGCCATATACTGGGACAGAAAGATGATAAGGGTATGTGCATCTGTGTGTGTGTGTATGTGTGTGTGTGTAGGTTTAGAAAGGCTGCAAAGAAGGGATGGGGTGAGGAGGAAGATGGATGGTTTCATACAACATACAAATCTGGGGAGAAGAGGACACAATTCAGCCCATAACATGTACCATATTATTTAACACATTATGAAATGTTAAACCTAGAAGTAATTTAGAGACCATTTAGTATAATCCTCTCATTTTGTAGGTTATAGAGACTGAGGTACAGGGAAGTTAAGACACTTACCTCAGGAAAGCCATATGGAATTAGTGGCAGAGGCAGGACTAGAAATCAGGTCTTCCAGCTCCAAGTTCCATGCCCTTTCCACCATACCATGCTGCTACTTTAGTCCATTTGATTTATTCATGCCTTTAACTTCTCTTCTTCTCATTCTTTCTCTTGATGATTTAGAATAAATTTGGCAAATATATTAAATTAGCTATTTTTAAAACTATAGTTACCTTAATTTTCCTGTACTCACGACCCTCCACAACTCAAATTTTGAAAAGAAAAAGATTTAAGGAGTTTTCTACTTAATTTCCTATCAGTTTTCTCTTTATACATATATTTTTCACTCTTGCTTTGAAATAATAGGATTTTTCTTTATTTATTTATTTATTTATTTATTTTTAATGTATTTATTATTATTATACTTTAAGTTGTAGGGTACATGTGCATAACGTGCAGGTTTGTTACATATGTATACTTGTGCCTTGTTGGTGTGCTGCACCCATCAACTCGTCATTTACATCAGGTATAACTCCCAATGCAATCCCTCCCCCCTCCCCCCTCCCCCCTCCCCATGATAGGCCCCGGTGTGTGATGTTCCCCTTCCTGAGTCCAAGTGATCTCATTGTTCAGTTCCCACCTATGAGTGAGAACATGCAGTGTTTGGTTTTCTGTTCTTGTGATAGTTTGCTAAGAATGATGGTTTCCAGCAGCATCCATGTCCCTACAAAGGACACAAACTCATCCTTTTTTATGGCTGCATAGTATTCCATGGTGTATATGTGCCACATATTCTTAATCCAATCTGTCACTGATGGACATTTGGGTTGATTCCAAGTCTTTGCTATTGTGAATAGTGCCGCAATAAATATACGTGTGCATGTGTCTTTATAGCAGCATAACAGGATTTTTCTAAGATAAATGAATTTGTGCTTGCCAGAATAGACAATGAATTGAAATCCAAGAAACCTCAGCTTTTTGTCACCTTCTTGGAATCTGAGGTAGAGAAGAAAATTAGCACAAACCTATGCCTCTCCCCTTTCTTATTACCTGTCCTTCTCTTTCCCTACAGTAGGATTTTAAAGCTTCTAGAAACGTTGATATATACACTCTTCCTCCCTCCCCCACCAAGACAATAAATACTATCATTGAACTGGTGCCATAAAAATGCCCAATTTTTCATTCTTTAGCCAGAGGTATTTAAGCTCAAACCCTGGAACCTGAAAGGAAAGAAAATTCTGAATATAAATGTACCTTTTCTTTACTTGTAAATCTTCTCCATTCGTCTTTTAGAGTGAAATATCAAGAGAGAAAATGGAGAAACTTTGAGTTATAAAGTGAATGAAGTGAATGTTTAAAAGATTTATTAAAATTAGGTGTTCGCTTCCATTTAATCCAGGGTTTTACTTTTACTTAAACTACTAACAGAAACTGTTTGTTTTCAGTAGTCAGCTAGTTACCTCAGTGGACCAGGGAACACTTTTTTCTCTCCTGTCTAAATCTCCAGTTGTTTGCTTCTTGAGAGACAGATGTTTAATGACAAAAAGCCTTTCTTCAAATGAGTCCCTTGGGTAACATAACCCCCATGCTGCCCCTCTCTTACCTTGCTGATTACTAAGGAATTCATCTGGATAAGTCACCCTCTATGGAGACAAGAAAGGGGCAGGGATTCATCCCATCCCGCCTCTAGTGCAACGTGTCAGAGCTTGATCCTATTGCCTGCTTATTCAGTACAGACAGAAACAATGGGAAGCACTAAAATATAGATGTCTGTGCCATTAAGGTACAAAAGGCAATTAAAATATGTCTGTCAAGCAGGTCTGTATTGTACCACAGTCTTAATGATTTTGACTGTGCAGAAGATAGAAATATAGATTAAATTTTACTACGACTTTCAGCAGACATTTGCACCCCTGTAACTTGGTGGGTGCTGCTTTTGCTATGATTTTTAAGTGTCATCTTCTATGAAGTATAGTACTGAAGAGGAGTTATTGTATAGTGGGAATAAAACTGTTGAGCTCTACTGGATGGTTCTTTTAATGTGAGATCATACCATCCAATAAGACTCACAGGGATATAGTGAAAGCAGATATTTGAGAATCACTTCCATTCTTCTCCAGCACTGTTGCTTATCATGAGGATTGAACTAGTTCTGTGAGAGACACAATGAGGTACATCTCGTGGGCTAGATTTTCTGTAATAGCCTCATCAAATGGTCCACGTTAATCACAGCAACTAGCAATTGCTTTACCATTGTTCAGGTTGTCATTTGAATCTGATTATTTGGTAATGCCTTTAGGCGACCTGCCAACCTCAGGTCTGTTTACCAAACTTGTGACATTATGAGAAATACAGTATTCCTAGTAGCATAATCCAAAAATCTAAAATACCATGTTGCAAATGGAAGGGAGGTCATAATTCCTGTCTGAGTATTGGAAGTTGCAGTTATTAACAATTGTGTATGTGTGTGTGTGTGTGTGTCACTAGATAATATGTATATACATATACTGTAATTATTACTATATATACAGTGAATACATATATATAATTTCTTAACTGTTCCTACCCACTCTATTCATTAATTCCATACAATTATATATCACTTTACATTCTCCAAAATACTTCCGCATACATTCTTGTTTAATCCTTATACTAGCTCTGTTAGTAAAAATTGTTCTCTATTTTATAAAGAAAGTGAAGCTATGAAAGGTAATATATCTTGCAAGATTTCAGAGCTAGGAAATGGTTCTGAATTGTTTTTCTAAACTCCTAGCCTACTGCTTTTTTCTGTTACACCCCAGCTGTCTTTGTTATAGAGGCAGTGTGTTATAATGGACCCAGACTGCCTGGATTTGAATCAGAGATCTTTTACTTCCTGGTAGTATGACCTTAGACAAATCATTAAACCTCTCTGTGCCAAAGTTTCCTCATCTGAAAAATGGGGATAATAATAGTATCTACCTCATAGGGTTGTGAGGATTAAATGAGTTGATATAGAGATGGTATTTGGAACAGTGACTTGAATAGTTAGCATTATGTTAATGTTTGATGCTATTATTACCTGTATTATTATCATTCTTGTCATAATCAGCATATTGTATAGCATGGTGGCTAAGATCTCTATTTTTTAAGATCATAGTCACTGCATGCAAACAGTCTAGATTCAAATCCAAACTCTACTACTGTGTGACCTTGGACAAATTGCTTTGACTTTCTGTGCCTCAGTTTTATCATAAATATATATATCATATATATGATATATATATATATCAAACATTGGGCTAAGTATGTTACATGAATTAACTAATTTAGTAGTCATAACAGCCATGTGTGACTAACACTTTATATATTTATGATATATATCATGGCTGTTATGACTACTAAATTAGTTAATTCAAGTAACATACTTAGCCCAATGGTTGATGTTAGAACCCCCACTTGCATTATTCCTAACATCTTGGCTGCAAACTCAGACCCATGAGGTGTCTGTATGGCAACTGTGTATTGTATATGACATATGTAATTCATCAGTCCTCTGTAGTCTAATCACACAAGCTAGTGGTTTGGTTGTCATGATAGTTCTTGGTAGGAATGTATTTGTCATATAAAAGTTATTTTGGTATGGTGTGGTGAAATGAGTATTCACTGGAGATCTGGTTCTATTGTGGAGTGGCCTTACAAGTGAAAATCTGGAGCCTGGAGAAAAAAAAAAAAAAACTTTAGCAAGAGTAAGAAATGAATTCTCAGTCACCCTCTTTTCTCTCTCCCTACTAATGCTGTAATGCTATATTTTCCATCCTGTGGTGGGGTGGGTCTATAGTGGTAAGACAGTATGCTATCATTATATTTAGGAGGAAAATTGTTTCAAGTTTGAAATTTTTTCCAATATTATACTGGAAGTCAACTGGAAAATGATATTTACTTAGTAGTTACTTTAGAAATAACTTTTCTAGGCCGAGTTTATTAAGAAATAAAGGAGATCATCCTACAGACAGATCACAGGCAAACCCTCATTTTTGGGGATGGCTTTATTCCAGAAGATCATTTCTAAGTTGATAGTTTGGCACTTGAGTATTTTTCTGTAGAAATTATGTTATTTTTCTGTAGCAATTAGGTTATTGTGTTATTATGGTGAAGTTTCCAGGTTAGCCCACAACCTGCGATGGGAATGAAATACTGTGATAGAACTGAAATAGTGTACTGTACTGAAATATTATTAACTAGCAATTAAAGCAAAATATAATTGAATAAGAAATAACACCTTGACACTAAAGCATGAGCATAGCAGAGTTAATTACAGGTTAAGAAGATAGATAAAGGCTTTGGGAGAGTCTTTCTGAAGAGCACTTCTAGGTACTTTCAATGGGCATTAGAAATTGATGGCACAGGTTTTATGTCTAACTTCACTTCAGAAAGGATGACTTTTCCTTGAAACAGGTATCTCACAGTGCTCTTATAACTATCAGCCATTATTATGGCTATTTGGGGTTCATAAATAGAACAAAGAGACCAAGAAAGGTTATTTTGAAGTAACTGGGCAAGAAATAGCAGAAGAAAGAACCATTTAAAGGGATAATATGGATCCATGTGAGGATATGTGATTGCTTAAGGTGGAATTGACTGCAGTAAATGATAAAAAGAAGAAAAGTGGGGAGCTCAATTTGTGCATAGGATCCCAGTGAAAAGAAAGACAGTGAGAAGCTTTCCATGAAACCCCAGCACCTTTTTAACTTCAATTCACACACTGTTTCTGTACTGTTCCTTTTATGTTCCCTTTCTCCCCTACTAGACTAGCTCTTGAAGGGCAGATATGGTTTCTTATTCATCCCTCTGCTTCCAACAATGACTAGCACATAGTAGGTGTTAAACACACTATGTTGAAATATCATGTATAATCTTTTAGGCAAATTCATGTGCTTCTTACTTAACCAGGGCATTAGAAAGCTGTAAAATTGTGCTCTCAACTAGCATTTGGTACATAGTTCTAGCATTTGGGTTGAATTCAGAATTGTAATATTACAAAAGCAGAACTGAGAACCTGCGCATGAATTGTCTGTTTGGTTATAGACGTAGTCTCTTCAACCCATTTCATGAGTGACATCATCCCTTCTTTCTCCATCTCTCTGCCTTGGAGCAGGGTCTGGCCAAACTAATTTTGTAAATACCCTAAAGATGGAGCTTTGGACACTCCCTGATTGACAAAGCTCTCTGCAGCTTTTATACCTTCTCTCAAAAACACATAGCAACATTCTGGTTCCAAAGAGATGGTGTAGAGTTTGACTATTGATTCTTTGTCCTCCTTGCTTGCTTTTATTCTGTTTGACCCCCTCCCTGATGCATTCCTGCTGGAGACAAAGCCACATGCTGAACCATGGGGAACAGTCTGTAATGAAACAACAAGCTGCTCCCAATTTTAAATATTGCATGTTGGGGCAAAGGCACAGTTCCTTTTCCTCTAAAGCTATAACATTAAAAAAATTCTGTTTGATATTCAGAGTTATTTGATCTGGCAGTTTAACAACTGTTGATGTTTTAATTGCTTCTTTAAAGGATTTCATCTACATTTCTAGGTTTATTTTTATTTTACTCTGAAGGAATGTCAATATTAGCCATCACTTTGCCCAGTAAGTTCCCATTGCAGGATCTTGGAGTAAAATCCAGTAATTACTGGAGCTGGTAACTTAAGACCCTGCTGAGAAATTTGGCAGCTTCGCTTTTCCTGAGGAGGCATCTCTTCCCATGGAGCTAGCAATCATTTTATTGTTCTGAATCAATTTTAAGTGAGTTGTGTACCTTAGAGACCAGCTTTCTATGTTCCTTTGAAAGCGATTTACATCATTCTCTTTGGGTGAAAGAGGAATGTTAAGTCATCTTAAGTCACTCTTTTTTTTGTATGCACCTAATGAGAGCAACAAAGTAACTCTTAGATAAACTTACAATCGTAAGATGTGCTAGCAAGAAAAATTTAGCAAGTTTATAATCCCTTAGGGTCTTACTTCATTTTTATTTGTCTATTCATAAGTCTGTTTCCAAAATCAAATAGAATGTTTTGTTGGCATGCTACTTATATGTATGCAACTAGCCATTTGAATTCTCTCAACAAAACTACACACATTCAAAGCAGTTTAGAGATGAAAGGGTCCTCTGAGATCATCTAGCCTCTTCTAAATGCTTTAACCTTGTATTTATTAATAAAAGGAGAGCTGGATGAGCTTGCATCTTTGCTCTTCTGTCATTTATACTTTGAATTATTCCAATGAAAAAATGTTTGTTAAATGCTTACATGCTGAACCCAGTCTGAAGCAATTTGTTTCAGAAGGCATGGTTCTTGGAGTTTTGGAGCCTTCACACTAAAACCAATAGCACTGATGTACTATATATTGTCTGTCACATTTTCTCTTCTGAAGTTTCTTTACACTCCATCACCACCCCTACCAGCCCCCCTCCACACACACACACACACACACACACACACACACACACACACACACACATCTTGGGGAGATGAAAACAAATCTCTTAAACTTTTATTTTTCTGCTTTGAAGCAGCACTCCCAGAAAAGACTTTTTTTTATATATATACTTTAAGTTCTAGGGTACATGTGCATAACGTGCAGGTTTGTTACATATGTATACTTGTGCCATGTTGCTGTGCAGCTGGAAACCATCATTCTTAGCAAACTATCACAGAAAAGACTTTTTAAAAAAAAGTGTTTAAAAAATTATTTAATTTTTAAAAATTTTTTTGAAAATTTAAAAAACTATATTATGGGTACATAATAGTTGTACATATGTATGGGGTACATGTGATATTTTGTTTTTTGTTTTGTTTTGAGATGGACTGTTGCCCAGGCTGGAGTACAGTGGTGCGATCTCAGCTCACTGCAACCTTTGCCTTCTGGGTTAAAGTGATTCTCCTGCCTCAGCCTCCCAAGTAGCTGGGATTACAGGCACCCACCACCATGCCTGGCTAATTGTTTTGTATTTTTATTAAAGATGGGGTTTCCCATGTTGGCCAGGCTGGTCTCGAACTCCTGACCTCAAGTGATCCGCCCCTCTAGGCCTCCCAAAGTGTGAGATTATAGGCGTGAGCCACCGCCCCCGGCCACATGTGGTGTTTGATACAGGCACACAATGTGTAATGATCAAATCAGGTTAATTGGAATATCAATCATCTCAAGCATTTATCTTTTTTGTGTTAGGAATATTCCAAATCCATTCTTTTAGTTATTTTGAAATATACAAGAATTATTGTTAACTATAATTGACCTATTGTGCTATCAAACACTAGATATTATCCCTTCTATTCAACTATATTTTTATACCCATTAACCATTCCCTCTTCTCCTCTTTTTTTTTTTCTTTGAGATACTATCTTGCTCTGTTGTCTAGACTAGAGTGCAGTGGCACGTTCATGGCTCACTGCAGCCTTGAACTCTTGGGCTCAAGCAATCCTCCCACCTCAGCATCCCAAGTAGCTGGGATTAGAGGCATGCACCATAATGCCTGGCCATTTCTTTACATCTTTGTAGAGATGGGGTCTCACTATTTGTCCAGGCTGGTCTCAAACTCCTGGACTTAAGTGATCTTCCCATTTCGGCCTTCCAAAGTGTTGGGATTACAGGCATGAGCCATCGTGCCTGGCCCCCTCTTCCACTCTTTATCCACCCTCCCCACTAGCCTTCCCAGCCTCTAGTAACCATATCATTTTACTCTATCACCATGAGTTAAATTTTTTTGCAGCTTCCACATGTGAGTGAGAACGTGCAATATTTGTCTTTCTGTGCCTGGCTTATTTCATTTAACACGGTGATCTCCAGTTCCATCCATGTTGTTCCAAATGACAAGATCTCATTCTTTTTTATAGCTGAATAGGACTCCTTTTTTTTATAAGTACCACATCTTCTTTATCCATTTGTCTGTTGATGGACACTTAGGTTGCTTCCAAATCTTGGCTATTGTGAATAGTGCTGCAATAAACATGGGAGAGCAGATATTTCTTCGATATACTGATTTCATTTCTTTTACGCATATACCCAGCAGTGAGATTGCTGGATCATATGGTAGTTCTATTTTTAGTTTTTTGAAGAACCTCTATACTGTTCTTCATAGTGGCTGTACTAACTTACATTCCCACAGCAGTGTACAAGAATTCCCCTTTCTCTTTTACCCTTGTCAGGGATAATCAAAGGTTAAATGAAAGGACCAGCCAACTGATTGATGGGAGGGACGTTGGTTAGGATGGTTGAGGAGAAGTGGACTTAGCCACAAGGTGTATTATTCAGCTTTCCCATATTTTTCCTTCCTTTATCTCCTCAACACTGGGAATATAAGACTTTTCACTCATAGACTTAATACTTATACAATATGTCCAACCACCTTTTTGGGAGATGGAATTTCTAGTTCAGCTATCTGGTCCTTCCTCTGATTTTTTTTTTTTTTTTTTTTTTTTTATGCTGAAAACCCAGAAACTTCAAAATGAATCTCCTGGCTTTTTCTACTGGTTATTTCTTGTGCAGCTTCACTAGGCTTAAAACGTCAGCCTCTTCATTGGGCTATGATGTTATGATTGTAACTCTAGACTGTTTTCTTCTTGGCATCCCTTCTCAATAGATAGCACTCAGTGATTGAAAATGTAAGAGACTGCTACTGTATGAGGAATTTCAGAATATAAACTATGGTAGTTAGAAAATGATATGTATATAGTATATGTTAGAACCCATCTTTGCCTGGATCACCTTTCCTGAGTCTTTTTCTGTTCATGTTGACCCATTCTAGCCCCTCCGAACCTAAGGTTTTTGTTTTTGTTTTCACTTGACTTAACTAGACCATCAGCTCCATGAGGGAGGAGACTATCCTGTTTGCCTTATTCACTGCTATAAATTTCTATATCTCATATGCCTAATACAATACTTGGCACGTAGAAGGTATTCAATAAATATTTATTGACTGAATTAAATAGTCAGTAGCCTTGTCCTAGTTCCTGTATTTGCTACAGTAAGAGCCCTCTTGCTGAACTCTGCCTGGTTATTGATGAAACAAGGTCATCTATGTCTTCTGTTTATCTTTGAGTATAGACTATACCCAGCAACTTCCAACAACCTTCTGACAGCAATATTTTTCTGATTGCCCGCTGTTAAAACTCTTCAAGTGCCCTCTTCTCACTCCAGATTTCTCTCCTAACTAACCATCCTACGTCATTTCTGACAAAATCTTTCCTTTATCTATTGTTCAAGATTATATGGGTTCAAAAATTTCTTACGATGTACTACACTTGCAGTCAGTCTCCTACTTGATGTCCTGTAGAACACAAAGTTACATTTACATAATAAGGGCCACCTCCTTTCTACCTCCCAGAAAGGCTACCCCAAATCACAAATGGTAAGAGGAATCTTTTGAGCACAAGGACAAAAAGAAGCAAGATAACTCCATTTTTTGAGAAGAAAATTTTAAAATATCACATTGAGGTGATGGTGTGAAAGTACTTTCCTGAAGTTAAATTTGCAAGTGTCTGCCTTCTTCTTCTCTCCTCTGGATATCACACTGACACATCTGCCATTCGAATTGGATTTTGTGAAGCTTTTGAATTGGGAGTGACACAGAATGCTGTGGCTTTCGGAATGTCTTTGTATTGTTCCCTCCTGAGAGGTAGGATGATGGGATATATTATGGTGGTGCTGTCTGTATTCTCAATCATCAGCGCAAATTGACAGCAGCACTATAAAGTCAGGTTTACTGGCACATGCGCATGCGCGCATACACACACACACACCACAGGTTGTTAGAGTACAAGTTCTACAATGTTTATGTATAAGAAAAAAAAATACTTTTAGCTAAACGTAATGTATTTTCTTCTCTGTATTTCCATGCATACCTGAGAACATAGAAGATGTTCAGTAAGTATGTGGCAAAGTTAAAATTGTTGCCTTGATAACAGTTTCATTTCTTGGGCTGTAGAATAATTCAAGCAAGGAATTGCTACTCTGGTCATAATTCTGAAAAGGAAGGAAGAACTGGTTGGTGAGATAGTGATGATAGGCACCTTGGGAGAAAGTGAGTGTGTCATATTAGAGTTCGTAATAACGAAGGAAGTGCTGTTGATGGTTCCACATCTATTATAGGCTTTACAAAAGCATATTTCAGAAATTAGGGCAATGAAAGATAGGTATGTCCCCCTTGTCTTGATATACTACATTTTTTACATGATAAGAGGCTTTCAAAATTGAATACTCCTAATTTCTTGGCAATAGAGAAGGAAAGGGAGTATCTAAAACAGTCATATTCAACACCGGAAAGGACATGACATATACCTAGTACTCACTACAAAAGGTACAATAACACACATCACAATTTATAGAGAATCATATGTATTTTGAATCCCCACCCAAAGGGCCATTCTCCTCTCCCTGGCCTCTACACGTGGTATCATTGATTTGTGTGACTGCACAGGAAGTTCTTTGATAAGTTCAGATGTGACATGATAAAAGGAAGAACATAGAACCAAGTACACATTCCAGACAAGGACATTATTCTATAAATAGTATCAGGAAAGTCAGAGCCTTGTAAAAAAAATGCTAAAGACCACTAAATGTGTACATATATTTAGTTCTGTTTAGAGTAAGAACAAGGAAGAACTAGGCCTATTTGGCATCCTGTTAAAAGTGACAGCTGGCAGAACTATTCACCGAGACTTCTGTATTAATGATATTGATGTTCAAACAGAAAAGGGTGAATGGAACATGGTTAAGAAGGAATTTTTGAAGCTCAAGGTAGATGAGAAATTAGAAAATAGATATTTATTCCCTTTGAGTCTCTAATCCCAGAAGAACTAGATCTAAGAGAAAAGAAAAAAAAACTAGAAAAGAAAAACTAGATCTACAAGAAAGAAGCTACAGAGATAATCACAAAACTACTACTCCCAGTTTTTGAGATGTCATAAAGGGTAAATTCCAAAAGACAAGAGATGGACAAATTCCCTGATTTTCTCAAACAGAGAGGAAGGCTGGGAGTGATTTGCTGAAGCTATGGATCTGTACACTTGACAGTTACTCCCAGCATAATTCTAAAATGTATTTTCAGTGAGATGCTTTATAGACATTCATTACAGAAAATAATGGTCACCAGGACCTCCAAGTTGGTACTCTAAGAAGTCATTAAGAAAATAATATTTATGTGTCATTTCTTGATAGGATTACTAAACTAGACTTTAAGGGAAAGACATCATAACATAGGGATCCAGTAAGATAATTAATCCTATATCTTGTGTTATCCTTGTGGAAACAAGGATGTAAGAGAAGTCTGATAGCAGTTAGAGGAATTTACCTTGGTTGAACTCTGTGTATTAATTTCAATGTAGAGGGAATTATTGAGTAGCTTACCATAGAGCTCTGTCCTGTTCAACACTTTTATCAATAACTTGGACAAAGATATAAAAAGTGTATATATATACATATATATATATATATAATTATTGGATTATACAAAATTAGAAACAACAGAGAGCATATGCATGACAAATGGCTTGTCTGGAATCAACCAAGGCAAGGTACCATACTTCAGGAATCACTGGAAAATATTGCATCTGGAGGAAGGTTTTACTTAGGGGCTGAAAACCATATCTGATGAAGAATGGGGATTTTTAGCTTTGCAAATAAAAGACTTTAGTGGGACATGGTAGTGGTCTTTAAATATTTGAAAAAATGGTATACGTAGGAGAAATAAGAAGGATGTGGGAATAGTTGGAACTGAGTGGAGGATATATAGGAAGGAAGATTTTGGCTTAGTTGAGGACAATTTTCTATCATTTTTTTCTGTTTAACATAGCAGTGGTCTGTTTGATAAGTTAGTGAGCTCCTTCCCTATCAATAGAGGAACTCAAGCAGAAGCTAGACAACCATCTTTTGGAGTGATTCTTAATGTGATTCTTTCATTAGAGGAGGATTTGGACAAGATGAGTCTAAAATCTCTTCCAACTCTGAGATTTTATGATTACTATCTCTACTGGCAGTTTTTCTTGTTAACAACTGTGTCCATCATAATTTTCAAGGGGAAAGTCAGTAATCCTGAAAATTACATCACAGATACCTTATCTATAACGCTTTTCCCCCCAAATGTTTATTTGCCATCTTCTCATATCTTCCTTCCTTTCTTTCCTTCCCATATACCCATTTAAAGGCATATTCAATTAGTAATACACCCATAGTGATAATCAGAGCCCTACTTATTTATACCTTCTACAGTTATTTGGGGTTTTTTGTTTGTTGTTTTGTTTTGTTTTGTTTTGAGACAGTATCTCACTCTGTTGCCCAGGCTAGAGTGCAGGAGCTTGATCTCATCTCAGCTCACAGGTTCAAGGGATTCTCATGTCTCAGCCTCCCAAGTAGCTGGGATTACAGGTGTGTACCACCATGCCCAGCATTTTTGTGTTTTTAGTAGAGACAGGATTTCACCATATTAGCCAGGCTGGTGTGGAACTCCTGAGCTCAAGTGATCTGTCCACCTTGACCTCTCAAAATGCTGGGATTACAGGCGTGAGCCACTACACCCGGCCCTTCTACAATTATTTGTACCATCAGAATGAACTATAAATTTGCTTGCTCTTTTCTTTTGTATGTATGTGTTTGGAGAAAAAAGCTTCACAACGTTTTTAACAGAATAAGTCAATATTTATTTTGAAAAAGTGATATACTGCTTAGTCTCCACCATCCACCCAGTAAAATAATTTGTCTTCTAGAAGTATCAAGTACTGTTTTATAATTTAGGATGTCACCTGAAAAGATTTAAGGATAGTCCAAGCATTCTAGTATCCCCTATTAAACAACTATGGATTTATCTCTTGTCTATAAATGTATAACTTCTCTTGAACCTTTTTTACCCATGTCTATTTTCAGCCTAAATCATTTATAAGTATAATGATGATAATGAACTCATAAATTTTTGATAAAGTAGTATGCATTTTCTTCCACACAAATGTTTGGTATTGTTGCATATCTCTTTTAAGTGGATAATTCAACAGTTATTAAGCCCCTACTATGTGTTAGGCAGTTTTGTATCTATTATTAAAGTGCTTGTGAAGTAGATGGAATTACTCATAGGTTTGGGTTTTTTTAATTAATTGATTTTTTTAGAAACAAGGTCTTGCTACATTGCCCAGACTGGCTTCAAACTCCTGGATTCAAGTAATCCTTCTGTCTCAGCCTCCTGAGTATCTGGGGCTATAGGCACACTCCATCGCACCCACCTACTAATAGATTTTAACTTTGGTTTGCAGTGGGTTATCTATAATATGCTAGGTAAAGGAGTGTGTGTGTGTGTGTGTTTCAGTCTTCCTAGAGGTTTACTGTACTTCTTGAATTTTAAATCTATAAATTTATATCTTTGACCAAATTTGGGGAAATTTTGACCATTTCTTCAAATATTTTTCTACCCATTTTCTCTCTCCTCTGCTTCTAAGATTCCAATTACATATGTGTTTGAATCTTTGCTTTCATCTTACAGGTCCCTGAGGCTCTGCTTATTTTTTCCAATCTTTTTCCTTCCTATTGTCTAAGTTGGACCTTTCTGTGAATCTGTCACGTTCACTGACTGTTTTGTCATTTCCATTCTTCTAAGTCTGAGGGTGAACTTTTATCTCAAATATTGGATTTTTCTGTTTCAAATGTTTTCTTTCTTTTTCAGTTACTATTTCTTTGTTGAGATTTCCTGTCTTTTAATTTATGACAGATATGTTTTCCTTTATACCCTGAATCATAATTAACAATGGCTGCCTTAAAATCTTGTCTGCTGATTTCAATGTATGTATCACTTCAGAGTTGGTCTCTGTTAGAATGAGTAACATTTTCTAGTTTTTTCATACGTTGAATGTGAAAAAACATATTGTATACTGGATACTATGAAAGATTGTATACTACATACTTTGTGTTATATACTGGGTACTCTAAAAGATTATGTTATAGACCCTCTGGGTTCTGTTACATTCCTCAAAAGAGTCTTTTTTTAAGCAAGCATTTAACTTGGCTGAACTGAAATGATAAACCCTTTCTCCCCTGCAGTGGGAAGTAGCTCAAATCTGTGTTCGGAACTTTTATGTTTAGCTGGGCTGCTCGTAGTCTGCCCTGCACATGTACAGTTCAAGGGTTAGCCAGCAATTCAGACAGAATTTATATGCAGAATTTAGGATCACCTCTGGCTTTCTCCTTTCTAGGATTTCTCCCTCACTTTCCAATAGCTGTAGATGCCCACTCTCTCCTCCAGTTTTTTAAGCCAGTGGGAATGCAGATTTCTTTCTGAGTTCTACACACTCCATGAGATGCTAAAAGCCATTTTTAGAAATAGAAAACTCACTCAATTTCCCTTCTTTTAAATGTCAACTCCCTTCTCATGTGTTCCATCTGTATGCTTGTTTTATTCTCCAGTGCTTTCAGGTAGTTTTTTTTCTTTTTCTTTTATCCAGAGTTACAGGCACACCTCAGAGATATATTGTGGATTTGTTTCCAAGCAACCAGAATAAAACTAATATCATAATAAAATGAGTCATATGAATTTGGGGGTTGCCCAGTAAGTATAAAAGTTATGTTTACATGATACTATAGTCTGTTAAGTGTGCAATAGCAATATGTCCAAAAAAACAACGTACATACCTTAACTCAAAAATGGTTTGTTGCTAAAAAGTGCTACCAATCAACTGAGCCTTCAGTTATAATCTTTTTGCTGGTGAAGAGTCTTGCATTGATGTTGATGGCATCTGACTGCTCAGGGCAGTGGTTGCTGAAGGTTGAGGTGGCTGTGTCAATTTCTTAAAATAAGACAACAATAAAGTTTGCTGCATCAATTGACTATTGTTTTCACAAAACATTTCACTGTAACGTGTGATGCTGTTTGATAGCATTTTAGCGATAATAGAACTTCTTTCAAATTTGTATTAAATCCTCTCATTGTCATTCCAACAGTGTTCACAGCATCTTCACCAGGATTAGATCCTATCTCAAGAAATCACTTTCTTTGCTAATCCATAAGTAGCAACTTCTTATGTGCTCAAGTTTTATCATGAGATTGCAGCAATTCAGTCACATCTTTGGGCTTCGGTTATAATTCTAGATCTCTTGCTGTTTCCACCACATTTGCAGTTACTTCCTCCACTGAAGTCTTGAACCCCTCAAAGTCATCAATGAGGGTTAGACTCAACTTCTTCTAATCTTGTATTAATGTTGATATTTTGACCTGCTTCCATGAGTCATGAATATGCTTAATGGCATCTAGAATGGTGAATCCTTTCTGGAAGGTTCTTTACTTACTTTGCCCCATCATCTATGGCAGCTATGGCCTTATGAAATGTATTTCTTAAATAATAAGACATGAAAGTTGAAATTACTCTTTGAGCATTTTTTCATGTGTCTGTTGGCTGTATGCATATCTTCTTTTGAGAAATGTCTGTTCATATCCTTTGTCCACTTTTTGATGGAGTTGTTTGTTTTTTTCTTGTAAATTTGTTTGAGTTCTTTGTAGGTTCTGGATATTAGCCCTTTGTCAGATGAGTAGATTGCAAAAATTTTCTCCCATTCTGTAGGTCGCCTGTTCACTCTGATGGTAGTTTCCTTTGCTGTGCAGAAGCTCTTTAGTTTAATTAGATCCCATTTGTCAATTTTGGCTTTTGTTGCTGTTGCTTTTGGTGTTTTAGACATGAAGTCCTTGCCCATGCCTATGTCCTGAATGGTATTACCTAGGTTTTCTTCTAGGGTTTTTGTGGTATTAGGTCTAACATTTAAGTCTCTAATCCATCTTGAATTAATTTTCGTATAAGGAGTAAGGAAAGGATCCAGTTTCAGCTTTCTACCTATGGCTAGCCAATTTTCCCAGCACCATTTATTAAATAGGGAATCCTTTCCCATTTCTTATTTTTCTGAGGTTTGTCAAAGATCAGATCGTTGTAGATGTGTGGTATTATTTCTGAGGACTCTGTTCTGTTCCATTGGTCTATATCTCTGTTTTGGTACCAGTACCATGCTGTTTTGGTTACTGTAGCCTTGTAGTATAGTTTGAAGTCAGGTAGCATAATGCCTCCAGCTTTGTTCTTTTGACTTAGGATTGTCTTGGCAATGCAGGCTCTTTTTTGGTTCCATATGAACTTTAAAGCAGTTTTTTCCAATTCTCTGAAGAAACTCATTGGTAGCTTGATAGGGATGGCATTGAATCTATAAATTACCTTGGGCAGTATGGCCATTTTCACGATATTGATTCTTCCTATCCATGAGCATGGTATGTTCTTCCATTTGTCTGTGTCCTCTTTTATTTCACTGAGCAGTGGTTTGTCGTTCTCCTTGAAGAGGTCCTTTACATCCCTTGTAAGTTGGATTCCTAGGTATTTTATTCTCTTTGAAGCAATTGTGAATGGGAGTTCATTCATGATTTGGCTCTCTGTTTGTCTGTTACTGGTGTATAAGAATGCTTGTGATTTTTGCACATTAATTTTGTATCCTGAGACTTTGCTGAAGTTTCTTATCAGCTTAAGGAGATTTTGGGCTGAGATGATGGGGTTTTCTAAATATACAATCATGTCATCTGCAAAGAGGGACAATTTGACTTCTTCTTTTCCTAACTGAATACCCTTGATTTCTTTCTCTTGCCTGATTGCCCTAGCCAGAACTTCCAACACTATGTTGAATAGGAGTGGTGAGAGAGGGCATTCCAGTCTTGTGCCAGTTTTCAAAGGGAATGCTTCCAGTTTTTGCCCATTCAGTATGATATTGGCTGTAGGTTTGTCATAAATAGCTCTTATTATTTTGAGATACGTTCCATCAATACCGAATTTATTGAGAGTTTTTAGCATGAAGGGCTGTTGAATTTTGTCAAAGGTCTTTTCTGCATCTATTGAGATAATCATGTGGTTTTTGTCTTTGGTTCTGTTTATATGCTGGATTACATTTATTGATTTGCAAATGTTGAACCAGCCTTGCATCCCAGGGATGAAGCCCACTTGATCATGGTGGATAAGCTTTTTGCAGCACACCAACATGGCACAAGTATACATATGTAACAAACCTGCACGTTATGCGCATGTACCCTAGAACTTAAAGTATAATTTAAAAAAAAGAAAGAAAGAAAGAAATTACTCCTTGATTCACAGGCTGCAGAATGGGTGTTGTGTTAGTAGACATGAAAACATTGATCTCCTAGTACATTTCCATCAGAGCTCTTGGGTGACCAGGCATATTGTCAATGAGCAGTAATATTTTGCATGGAATCTCTTTTTTCTGAGCAGTAGGTCTCAATACTGGGCTTAAAATTTCAATAAACCATGCTGCAAGAAGATATGCTGTCATTCAGGCTTTTTTGTTCCATTACTAGAGCTGAGGCAGAATGGATTTGACATAATTCTTTTTCTTTTTCTTTTCTTTTCTTTTTTTTTTTGTTTTGTTTTGTTTTGTTTGAGACAGGGTCTCACTCTGTTGCCCAGGCTGGAGTACAGTGGCATGATCTTGACTCACTGCAACCTCTGCCTCCCAGGTTCAACCAATTCTCCCACCTCAGCCTCCTGAGTAGCTGGGACTACAGGCACACACCCACACCCATCTAATTTTTGTATTTTTAGTAGAGACAGGGTTTCACCATGTTGGCCAGGCTGGTTTTGAACTCCTGATCTCAGGTGATCTAACTGCCTCAGCCTCCCAAAGTGCTGGGATTACAGGCATGAGCCACCATGCCCAGTGAAGATTTAGCATAATTCTTAAAGGCCTGTGATTTTTGGAAAGGTAAATTAGAATTGGCTCCAACTTAAAATCACCAGCTGCATTAACCCCTAATAACGAGAGTCAGCCAAGCCTTTGAAACTTTGAAATCAGGCATTGACTTCTCCTTTCTAGCTATGAAAATCCTAGATAGAATCTTCTTCTAATACAGGAGTATTTTGTCTGCTTTGAAAATCTGTTGTTTAATGTAGCAACCTTCATCAATTATCTTGGCTAGATTTTTCTTTTTTTTATGCAAATGGGTTTTTTTTAATTTATTTATTATTATTATACTTTAAGTTGTAGGGTACATGTGCATAACGTGCAGGTTTGTTACATATGTATACTTGTGCCATGTTGGTGTGCTGCACCCATCAACTCGTCATTTACATCAGGTATAACTCCCAATGCAATCCCTCCCCCCTCCCCCCTCCCCCCTCCCCATGATAGGCCCCGGTGGATAACCTGCTGCAGCATCTTTGTCGGCACCTGCTGCTTCATATTGCACTTTTATGTTATGGAGACAGTCTTTCCTTAAACCACAAGAACCAACCTCTGCTACCTTCCAACTTTTCTTCTGCAGCTTCCTCACTTCTTTCAGCCTTCACAGAGTTGAAAAGAGGGCCTTGCTCTGGATTAGGCTTTGGCTTAAAGAAATGTTGTAGCTGGTTTGATCTTCTATCCAGACCACTAAAACTTTCTCCATAGCAGCAATAAGGCTGTTTTTCTTTCTTATCATTTGTGTGTTCATTGGAGTGGTGCTTAAAATTTCCTTCAAACACTTTTCCTTTGCATTCATAACTTGGCTAACCCCTTGGTACAAGAGACCTAGCTTTCGGCCTATCTCGGCTTTCAACATGCCTTTCTCACTATACTTAACCATTTCTAGCTTTTGATTTAACATGAGAGATGTGCCACTCTCCCTTTCAGTGACACTTAGAAGTGATTGTAAGTTTATTAATTGGCTTATTTTCAATGTTGTTTTGTCTCTGGGAATAGGAAGGCCTGAGGAGAGGGAGAGAGATGGGGGAACAGCTGGTTGGTGGATAAGTCAGAACACACACAATATTTTTTAATTAAGTTTTCTGTCTTATATGGGTGCAGTTTGTAGTGCCCCAAAACAATTACCCTAGTAATATTAAAGATTACTGATCACAGGTCATTATAACAGATATCATAATTATGAAAACTTTTGAAATATTGTGAGAATTACCAAAATGTGACACAGAGACACAAAGTGAGCACATGCTGTTAGAAAGCCAACACCAAGGTAAGTTTACCACAAACATTTAATTTGTTTAAAACGCAGTATGTGTGAAGCATATTAAAGCTACTGTCAGATCAAGCCTCTTGCAGATAATAACTGTATTGATCTGACAGGAGCTTACATGGCCATGACCAGAAGTGGAGCCATCCTGTAATATATCTACTCACATGTTTTAGAAGAGAATACTGAGGCTCAGAAAGATTAAGTGACCTTCCCAGTGTCACATAACTAGAAAATAATAGAGCAAAAGTTTAAATATAGGCTTTCTGGCTCCCAATCCAGAGCATTTCTACATGTTACTTTTTATAATTTACCTTTTAATTTTGTTTTTAGTTGACATGTTATAATTGTACATATTCTGGGGGTCCATAATGATGTTTCAATACATATAATGTATAGTGATCAGATCAGGGTAATTAGCATATCTGTCCTCTCAAACATTTATCATTTCTCTGTGTTGGGAAATTCAGCATCCCCCTTCTAGCTATTTGGAACTATATAATAAATTATTATTAACTATAGACATCTTACAGTGGTATAGAAGACTAGAACTTACTCCTCCCAGCTATAATTTTGTATCCTTTAGATATCAGTAATATTCTTCCTCAGGCATTATTCTCCCAGACGGATAAGTCCTGACTCTTTTATCTCTCCTCATATGATACCTATTACTCCCATTACCTTAATAAGTTTTCCTTGTAGATGTCCACTAAACATTTTTGAACTTCCTTCTCATCTTTTTTAGGTTTCCACTGTTTTCTGGTATTGGCTTTCATTACATAAAAAGAGGAAAGTATCTCTTGCTTTCTTTCCAATGACCTTTTTTAATTATATCCCAGCAACATCTTCATGGAGTAGTTTTTGAGGCTTTAAATATGATTTCTGTGTTAAAAGTAGAAGCTTAGATACCTTAATCTTACATAATTCAGATTATTCTCCTCCTAAATATGTTACTTTATTCCCCCTTATAGGAAAGTTTACCTTTTCTACCCTCTCATAAGTCTCATTAGGCCTTTCTTTTTGTAATGTTTCCCACTTGTTGTAGCCTTTCATATAGAGAGAACTTTGTGTCCTCTGTAATCTTAAACCCATATTCTTCCAGATCGCTAGCAAAACTGTTAAGATTGACCGTGTGGTGTTGTGAATAAAAAGAGCATCATGGACCGGGCACGGTGGCTCATGCCTGTAATCTCAGCACTTTGGGAGGCCAAGGTGGGTGGATCACCTGAGGTTGGGAGTTAAAGACGAGCCTCACCAACATGGAGAAACCCCATCTATACTAAAAATACAAAATTAGCCAGGTGTGGTGGGACATCCCTGTAATCCCAGCTACTCGGGAGGCTGGGGCAGGAGAATCACTTGAACCCAGGAGGCAGAGGTTGCAGTGAGCTAAGATCATGCCATTGCACTCCAGCCTGGGCAACAAGAGCGAAACTCTGTCTCAAAAAAAAAAAAAAAAAAAAAAAAAAAAAAAAAAAAAAAAAGCATCATGACAGGTGTACATATGTGCAAAAACTATTTATTGAGTGCCTACTCTGCACTGGTCACTTTGCTGGGTGCTGAAGGTATAATAATGAGCAAGACAGACAGAGTCCTTGCCTTCCTAGGGCTTTTATGGTCCAGTAGAGAAGTCAGACAACTAAACAAGCAATAAAAGAATAAAAACTAAGTGTGGACATGGGAGGAAGTGCAGGGTGCTACGGAAGCACATAACAGTAGAATCTAACCTGTCTGCGATGGGAGAGGGCAGAGAAAACCCTCCAGATTAAGATAGATTCTGATCGCAGTTCTGCTGCAACCTTATGTGGCTTTCTTGTCAGTGCTCCTCTCTTGGCCTCAGTTTTCTCTCAAGTAAAATAAAGTTGTTGGACAAGATAGTCTTCAACATCTTTTCCAATTAGTTAATTCTACAGTTTCAGTAGATGATACCATAAGTGCTGACTTTGAAGGCAGATACACCTGAGTTTTATACTCTCTCTGGGCCCCAACTTCCACATCTACAAAATAGGAATAATAACTACTTCAGGGTACTGGTATGAGAATTAAACGAGATCAGATATGCAAGGCTGAGGTTACAGAGAGGACACAGATTAAACATGAGCCATTTTCCTTTTATGCCAATTTCAATCAATAAGTGACTTAAAGCATTATCTTTGAAGTAAAACATTTATTATAAAGTAGAATGCAAAGTTTATGTGAATTTTAAGATAAACCAAAGAAATTTTCTGTTTTGGTACATGCCACCAGACAGTAGTAGCATTAATCTCTTCTGTTCTTTTTTTTTTTTTTTGAGAAGGAGTCTCACCCTGTCGCCCAGGCTGGAGTGCAGTGGTGCGATTTCGGCTCACTGCAAGCTCTGCCTCCCGGGTTCACCCCATTCTCCTGCCTCAGCCTCCCGAGTAGCTGGGACGACAGGCGCCCACCACCACGCCCTGCTCATTTTTGTGTATGTTTTTAGTAGAGACGGAGTTTTACTATGTTAGCCAGGATGGTCTCCTGATCTTGTGATCCACCCACCTCAGCCTCCCAAAGTGCTGGGATTACAGGCTTGAGCCACCACACCCAGCCTAATCTCTTCTGTTCTTATGGGTACTTTATTGAAAAGTTTGAGAAGCACTGTGTGAAAGTACCTAGTATGGTGCCTGGTATAATAATACTCTTTATTGATTTCGTAATTGGAACTCAATAAATGATAGATCTGGGGAGTGCTCATCATTACATTTTTTAATATCTAGATCAGTCTCCTTTGTTTATTGTCCTTAAAATTGTTCTCCTGGTCCTACAACTTATGTGTTAACTATTTTTTTTTTTTTTTTTTTGATACAGAGTCTTGCTCTGTCACCCAGGCTGGAGTGCAATGGCACGTCTTGGCTCACTGCAACCTCCACCTCCCGGGTTCAAGCAATAATCCCTGCCTCAGCCTCCCTAGTAGCTGGAATTACAGGTGCCTGCCACCACACCTGGCTAATTTTTGTAGTTTTAGTAGAGACGGGATTTTGCCATGTTGGCCAGGCTGGTCTCAAACTCCTGACCTCAGGAGATCCACCCACCTTGGCCTTCCAAAGTGCTGGGATTACAGGCGTGAGCCACCATGCCCAGCTGCTCATTTTTGTTTGTAAGCAATCTTCGGTATATAACCTTAAAAAAAACTTGAAAACCCAAATAAATATCATCCATTGGTTTCCCATTGGCCATATTCTTATTTACTTCCTCAAAAACTCTTGCAAATGAATCAAGACATGATTTCTACTTACAGAAAATAGGTTGCCTTTCCCCACTGAGTTATGTTGCCATTTACATATTTGGTCTTATAGATTAAGGTGTTTGAACTCAAAACTAAGAGAGTATTTCAGAACCACAGTAAGCTTATAAAGCCCAACTTCAGTGTTTGTGTTAACAAGTAAAGGAATATCATGGATAAATATTGTCCACAGATGATCCTCAAACCTTCCTTTATCTATAGTTTGCACACATTTCTTCATCAGAAACTATATACCAGAGGAAGAAAATTGACTAAAATCACTTTTCATCTACATCAAGTAATCCCAGATTAACTCTATTTTATGCCAATCACCTCTTCATTCCAAATTTCTATGGCTCCTAGGTTATCGATTTTTAAATAATAGTATTGTTAATATAATATGTTTTAAGTCAGTCTCTGGCTTTCGTATACATTGTGTTTTACTACCCCCAGAAGATAACAAACTCCTATGTAAGCATGAAATATATTTTGAGGTTCTCTTTTCATATATATCTGATTCTATAATGTCTGGTAATTTACAAGTTCTGTACAGGGTAGATGCTTAGTAACCATTTGTTAACTAATTTTATACCTCCTCATGGTTATAACTACTTTGAAAAAGGCAAAGGAATATCAGCAGGAAGGAAATGGAAGGGAATTCATGATGGCAAGTACTGGTGATGAAATTATGCCTAAACTGAATTTATTTCCCAAATTCAAGAATAGACTAATCCATCCTTTCTGCTAAAGGAAGCTGAATATCCCCATCCCCTTCTTTTTTTTTTTTTTTTTTTTCCCCCAGACAGAGTCTTCCTCTGTCATCCAGGCTGGAGTGCAGAGGCACGATCTCAGCTCACTACAACCTCTGCCTCTCGGGTTCAAGAGATTCTCCTGCCTCAGCCTCCCAAGTAGCTGGGACCATAGGCGTGTGCCACCACGCCGGGCTAATTTTTGTATTTTCAGTAGAGACGGGGTTTCACCATGTTAACCAGGCTGGTCTCGAACTCCTGACCTCAAGAGATCCACCTGCCTCGGCCTCCCAAAGTGTTGGGATTACAGGTGTGAGCCACCGTGCCCGGCCGGGAAGCTGAATACCTATTAAAAGTGAAATGTAACTTGAACTCTATGCAAAGAAATTGTTATTTTGAAATCATCTGCCTTACTATGAAGTGACAGTTCTCTAAGAAATGTGTTACTTTTTTCCTAAAAAGAGAATCTTCACTCCTTTAGCAGTCAAGTGAGTTAATTTCCTTTCAGTTTTATTAAAACCATTTCCAAACTCTATCTTAGCTTTTCCTGTAAAGACAGTCAACTCTGGTGGTATCCATACGCACAGACTGGTTTGAAAAAAATCTCTGGAAGAGTTAAACCTAGGGTTCTTTCTAAAGTAACTGATTGGATTCACTCTAAATAGATTTATTTTTGACAGATAACTGAGAGTATTTGTGACTGGCTAACAGCAGGAACTAGAATAGACTTCGTAGTCTAGCAGGAGTTAAAACTTGAGAAATGGCAATTGATGATGAAGACCCATAGCTGATAAGTAACCATTTGGAGTACTACAAAATGGAGCAGAAAAGCCACTGATAATTTATTGTATTTTTTAATCCCCATTACAAAACAAAAAACAAAAAAAAACTTTTGGGTGCATTTATAAACACATAGACACCAAACATGACTGGGATCACACCTGGGCTATTCAGCTTCTCCAAACTCATTAACTGAAAAGATATAGATTAATTGGAGGGAGTTCAGAGAAGAGTAACAAAAATGATTAAGGGGCCAGAGGGATTGATTTATGAGCAAAGATTAAAAGAATTTTGTCTATACAATTTAACTAAGTAATGACTAAGGGGGAAGGGGGTGGGGATACAACTGTCTGAAGGGTGTAAACACCAAGGAGAGAGGAGAATAATTTACTATGCAACATGAGAATATAACTAGGGCTAATAAGCTATAATTACCCAAAGGAATAACAGAATAAATATTTCAGGGAAACTCAGAACCATGAGACTGCCAACTTGTTTCTCAAGGAGACACTGGCAGATACTTTTAATGTTAGTCTCATCCAGATTAACAAGTATGTGGTGTGAAACAATCATTTTATGCCACTGAGCTCTCTCTTCCCCCATCCTCTTCAACAGTCTTGCCTTTTACATTATTGTGGCATAGTTCAAGTCCATCTTAGTGCACAGGTCTATATAGTTTTATCTTTGTTAGTGCGGGTAAGTCAAAGTTTAATTCCAATAGTGGCCGTACAAGAGCCCTCCCTTTTGGATTTACTGTGAATTTAATTGAAAAGCATCAAAATAAGGGATCATATCTGAAGAGGAGAAAATCTTGGATTCTGCTTCAGAAGTCACAGTGTTTGTGTTTTGGATCTCCAATAATAAACTTTCAAATTATATTTAATGTCTAGAAAAGTTCAATTTTAGCATTATTGCAAGAAAAAAGACACTAAAAATAAATCTTTGTAGGCTTCATGATTTGTGTAAACTTTGGAATGTGGTTCTTCAGAAAACAAATTAGTCTGTGGGTAACTGCAGGCTAAGTTATTTGGCTAATTCCTATTGTGCTATCATGACATTCCAGAGCATTGCTATTTAACTTTGCCAGATAAGGTTTTGCATGTCACTGCAGTGAGAGCAACTTCTTTTGTATGCATACTTTTCTCCTTCTTTTCCTTTGTGTTGGGAATCTTCATAGGGTGATCCCATTCTGGAAATACCATTTTTTCCCTTCACCATTGCATTGAGGAGTTCTTCTGGTTTTATGTTAAATTTTATACTTCCTTGTCAACATTTTTCTTAGATAAATAATATGTTAATGCAATATTTTAAATAAAAATTTTAAACAAACTTTTAATGTTATAATAGTTTTACATTTACAGAAAAGTTGTGGAGATAATACAGAGTTCCCATATACTCTATTCCCAGTGTCCCCCTATTACATTAGTATGGTACATTTGTCATATCAAATGACCTAATACTGATACATTATTATTAATTAAAATTCATACTTTATTCACTTTTTTTAGTTTTTACCTAAAGTCCTCCTTCTGTTCCAAGATCCCATCCAAGATGCCACAGTACATTTAGTATCCCCTTGACTGTGGTAATTTCTCAGACTTTCCGATGACCTTAACAGTTTTGAGGAGTACTAGTTAGGTATTTTGCAGAATTTCCTTCAATTGGGATTTGTCTAATGTTTTCTCATGACTAGAATGGGGTTATGGGCTTTTGGAAGGAAGACTACAGAGGTAAAATGCCATTTGAAACACATCATATCAAAGGTACATAGTATCTTCAACTTGGGGAAGCTGATTGAAAAAATAAATTTTTAAGTACATAGTGTCAACATGACTTATCACTATTATTGTTAACCTTGGTCACCTGGTCAAGTAGTGTTTGTCAGATTTCTCCACTGTAAACTTATTTTCCCTGTTCATATTTCACTCTTTGTAAGGAAATCATTATGTACAGCCCATGGTAAAGGAGTGAGGAATTAGGCTCCACCTCCTTGATGGTGAAGTATGTACATAAATTATTTGGAATTCTTCTGCACAGTTGATTTGCCTATTCTCACACATTTATTTATTTATTTACTTATTTATTTATTTAAGTCTAGAAACAATGATATTTATTTTATACTTTGGGTTATAATCCAATACTGCTTTATTCTGTTGTTCAAATCATTCTGGCTTTGGCCACTGAGAGGTCTTTCAGTTGGCTCCTGTGTCCCTTTGATGTACCCTCATCCATGTGGGCTTTTATTGAACACTTCTTAACTTGATGGCACTACAAGATGCTACAGGTTCATATGTATATTTCCTGCCCCAGTTAGTCCTGTGATCAACCAATTCTCCAAGGATCTCTGGTTCCTTTTATTGAAGAATGGTATTACAAAACAAGATCTGAGTGCTAGACGTGCTCATTGCTACCGGATGTCATTACTTCTAGGCCTTCTCAGCTGACAGAGGAAGAAAATGTATGTGTATACTAGCCCATGTATGTATACACATATCTATGAATATTTCCATATGTAACCATCTGTATCATTACTAAGCTAAACATGAGTTCATACTGATGTCCCCAGTGCTAATACAATACCACATGGATCATTCTAACCTTCTCTCCTGCTTGCCTGTAACTTCCTGTTGCCATCCACTATCCATTTACTTGATCATCCAATTCCAATTTGTGGCTATAGTGGTTTCAGGCTTGTTAATTCACACCTCTGTGGGGACAACTTTATCAAATATAGTAGATGCTTATCTATGGTTCCTTTTGTCTTTAGTCTTACAAACTCTTTTCCAAAGTTACTTAGGTTGGGCCTTTTTCCCCCACATCCTTCAGTTAAGTTGTTTCATACATATAATTAGATTCTTTTGTCAAATTCTGTATCCCATCCTGAGATCAATCCCCTGATGACTTCTTAGATTATTTTTTAACTTTTGCATACATTAAGATTTACTCTTTGGGCTGTAAAGTTCTGTGAAGTTTTGAAAAATGCATAGTGTTATGTGTCCACCATTACAGTATCATACAGAATGTTTCATCACCCTAAAAATCTCCTGTGTCCCACCTACTCAACCTTCCCTCCTCCTCCACATACCTCTGACAACCACTGATCATCTGTGTACCATCTCTACAGTTTTGCCTTTTCCAAAATGTTGCATAAATAGGATAGTGAAGTGTACAGACTTTCCAATTGACTTCTTTCACTTGGCAATATATAGTTTAGATTTAGCCATGTCTTTGCATAGCTTGATAGATGATTCCTATTTTATCACTGAATAGAATTCTATTATATGGATGGACCACAGTTTGTTTATTCGTTCACCTATTAAGTGACATCTTGGTTGCTTCTAATTTTGGTGATTATGAGTAAGGCTGCTATAAACATTTGTGTGCAGATTTTTGTGTAATCATAAGTTTCAAATCAGTTGGGTAAATACAAAGGAGTGTGATTGCTGGATCATATGGTAAAACTATGTTTAACTTTGTAAGAACTGCCAAACTGTCTTCCAAAGTGGCTAACCATTTTTGCAATCTCACCAGCAGTGAATGAGGGTTCCTGTTCCTATGCTTTCTTGCCAGCAATTGGTATTGTCAGTTTTTGAATTTCAGCCTTTCTAATGAGTGCTTAGTGATATTTCATTTTTGTCTTAATGTTTGTTTCACTAATGACAACCTTGCCCACCTTTGAGTGGTTATGAACTATGAATTTTTAAACAATCGTTTTAGTTTTACTGATTCTCTTTGTTGGAATTGAGGGAACAATGCTTTTAAAGTGTTAGGCTTTATTTATATTGGAAACAGGTTTAAAATTCAGGCTGCTACCTTTTTATAAATGTGTTGATTTGTGCTTCTGTAGTAATTAGCTACAACATAGGCAAAGGAAGCATCTACTAAAGTGAACGCCAAGTCACCAGTGGCAGAGAGTGAATCACAAGAACCTTATGTGATTGTTGTGCACAAAGTAGAGGGAGTTTTGTTGGTAAGCAAGATGCCTATAAGACGATTGTTTTTCTGGATGTATCCAGGACTTCATTTTATCTTTTTTATTCTTCCCTCTCTCATTACCATCACCACACACACACACACCTTTCTGTCCTCCCCACCTAAAGATGGAAACAACAGTAAGGAGGACTAAAATGTAATCAGAATATATATGCAGCTTGACTTCTTCTTGCTTTAAGAACAGATAACCAGAGTGACTTTCTTTTTCCTTTTCCAATGTGACTAGCAGATAAATGATTTCTTTCACAGCTGTTAGTTGTATCTGATTTTGATGGCCTTTTTTAAAATTTTACTTTAAATTCCTGAATACATGTACAGAACATGCAGGTTTGTTACATAGGTATATGTGTGCCATGGTGGTTTGCTGCACCTATTGACTCGTCCTCTAAGTCCCCTCCCCTTGCTCCCCACCCCCGAATAAGCCCTGATATGTGTCGTTCCCCTCCCTGTGTCCATGTGTTCTCATTGTTCAACTCCCACTTATGAGTGAGAACATGAGGTGTTTGCTTTTCTGTTCCTGGGTTAGTTTGCTGAGGATGATGGCTTCCAGCTTCATCCAAGTCCCTTCAAAGGACATGATCTCATTCCTTTTTATGGCTGTGTAGTATTCCATGGTATATATGTGCCATGTTTTCTTTATCCAGTCTATCATTGATAGGCATTTGGGTTGGTTCCATGACTTTGCTATTGTAAATAGTGCTGCAATAAACATATATGTGCATATGTCTTTATAATAGAATGATTTATTTAGGTGATTTATTTATAGTAGAATGATTTATCCCTTTGGGTATATACCCAGTAATGAGATTGTTGGGTCAAATAGTATTTTTGGTTCTAGATCCTTGAGGAACTACCATACTGTCTTACACAATGGTTGAACTAATTTACATTCCCACCAACAGTGTAAAAGCATTCCTATTTCTCCACAGCCTCGCCAGCATCTGTTGTTTCTTGACTTTTTAATAATTGCCGTTCTGACTGGCATGAGATCATATCTCATTGTGGTTTTAATTTGCATTTTTCTAATTATCAGTGATGTTGAGCTTTTTTTCATATGTTTGTTGGCTACGTAAATGTCTTCTTTTGAGAAATGTCTCTTCATGTCGTTTGCCCACTTTTTGATGGGGTTGTTTGTTTTTTTCTTGCAAATTTCAGTTCCTTGTAAATTCTAGATATTAGACCTTTGTCAGATGGGTAGATTGCAAAAGTTTTCTCCCATTCTGTAGGTTGCCTGTTCACTCTGATGATAGTTTGTTTTGCTGTGCAGAAGCTCTTTAGTTTAATTAGATCCCATTTGTCAATTCTGGCTTTTGTTGCAATTGCTTTTGGTGTTTTTGTCATGAAGTATTTGCCCATGCCTGTGTCCTGAATGGTATTGTGTAGGTTTTCTTCTAGGGTTTTTATTGTGTTGGGTTTTACATGTAAGTCCTTAATCCATCTTGAGTTAATTTTTGTATATGGTGTAAGGAAGGGGTCTAGTTTCAAATTTCCACATGTGGTTAGACAGAACTCTCAACACCATTTATTAAATAGGAAGTCATTTTCCCATTGCTTGTTTTTGTCAGGTTTGTTGACAATCAGATGGTTGTAGGTGTGTGGTGCTACTTCGGAGGTCTCTGTTCTGTTCCATTGGTCTATATGTCTGTTTTGGTACCAGTACCATGCTGTTTTGGTTACTGTAGCCTTGTAGTATAGCTTGAAGTCAGGTAATGTGATGCCTCCAGCTTTGCTCTTTTTACGTAGGATTGTCTCGGCTATACGGGGTTGTCTTTGATTCCACATGAAATTTAAAGTAGTTTTTTCTAATTCTGTGAAGAATGTCAATGGTAGTTTGATGGGAATAACATTGAATCTATAAATTACTTTGGGCAATATGGCCATTTTCATGATATTGATTCTTCCTATCCTTGAGGATGAAATGTTTTTCCATTTATGTCCTCCCTTATTTCCTTGAGCAGTGGTTTGTAGTTCTTCTTGAAGAGGTCCTTTAAATCCCTTGTTAGCTCCGTTCCTAGGTATTTCATTCTCTTTGTAGTGATTGTGAATGGCAGTTCACTCATGATTTGGCTCTCTGCTTGTCTGTTTTTGGTGTAAAGGAATGCTTGTGATTTTTGCACATTGATTTTGTATTCTGAGACTTTGTTGAAGTTGCTTATCAGTTTAAGGAGTTTGGGGGCTGAGACAGTGGGGTTTTCTAAATATAAAATCATGTTGTCTGCAAACAGAGACAATCTGACTTCCTCTCTTCTTATTTGAATACCCTTATTTCTTTCTCTTGCCTGATTGCCCTGGCCAGAACTTCCAATACTGTGTTGAATAGGAGTGGTAAGAGATGGCATCCTTGTCTTGTGCTGGTTTTCAAAGGGAATGCATCCAGCTTTTGCCCATTCAACATGATATTGGCTGTGGGTTTGTCATAAATAGCTCTTATTATTTTGAGATACATTCCATCAATACTTAGTTTATTGAGAGTTTTTAACATGAAGGGATGTTGAATTTTATCAAAGGCCTTTTCTGCATCTATTTAGATAATCATGTGGTTTTTGTCTTTGGTTCTGTTTATGTGATGGATTACATTTATTGATTTGCGTATGTTGAACCAGCTTTGCATTCCAGGAATGAAGCAAACTTGATCTTGGTGGATAAGTTTTTTGATGTGCTGCTGGATTCAGTTTGCCAGTGTTTTATTGAGGATTTTTGCATCAATATTCAGCAGGAATATTGGCCTGAAGTTTTCTGTTTTTGTTGTGTCTCTTCCCAGTTTTGGTATCAGGATGATGCTGGCTTCATAAAATGAGTTAGGGAGGAGTTCCTCCTTTTCAATTTGGAATAGTTTCAGAAGGAATGGTACCAGCTCCTCTTCGTACCTCTGGTAGAATTCGGCTATGAATCCATCTGGTCCTGGGCTTTTTTTTTGCTTGGTAGGCTATTAATTACTGCCTCAATTTTAGAACTTATTATTGGTCTATTCAGGGATTCAATTTCTTCCTGGTTAAGTCTTGGGAGGGTGTATGTCTCCAGGAATTTATCCATTTCTTCTAGATTTTCTGGTTTATTTGCATAGAGATTTTTATATTATTCTCTGATGGTAGTTTGTATTTCTTTGGGGTCACTGGTGATATTCCCATTATTATTTTTTATTGTGTCTACTTAATTCTCTCTTTTCTTCTTTATTAGTCTAGCTCGTGGTCTATTTTGTTAATTTTTTCAAAAACCCAGCTCCTGAATTCATTGATTTTTTTTTTTTGGAGGGTTTTTTGTGTATCTATCCTCTTCAGTTCTGCTCTGATCTTAGTTATTTCTTGTCTTCTGCTAGCTTTTGGATTAGTTTGCTCTTGCCTCTCTAGCTCATTTAATTGTGATGTTAGGGTGTCTATTTGAGATCTCTCTAGCTTTCTGATGTTGGCATTTTAGTGCTATAAATTTACCTCTTAACACTGCTTTAGCTGTGCCCCAGAGATTCTGGTACATTGTCTCTTTGTTCTCATTGGTTTCAAAGAACTTGTTGATTTCTGCTTTAATTTCATTATTTACTGAGGAGTCATTCTGGAGCAGGTTGTTCAATTTCCATGTAATAGTGTGGTTTTGAGTGAGTTTCTTAATCTTGAGATCTAATTTGATTGCATTGTGGTCTGAGAGACTGTTTGTTATGATGTCAGTTCTTTTGCATTTGCTGAGGAGTGTTTTACTTCCAATCGTGTGGTCTATTTTAGAGTAAGTGCCATGTGGCACTGAGAAGAATGTATATTTTGTTGATTTGGGGTGAAGAATTCTGTAGATGTCTATTAGGTCCACTTGTTCCAGAGCTGAGTTCAAGTCCTGAATATTCTTGTTATTTTTTTTATCTCACTGATCTGTCCAATATTGACAGTGGGGTGTTAAAGTCTCCCACTATTATTATGTGGGAGTCTAAATCTCTTTGTAGGTCTCTAGGAACTTGTTTTATGAATCTGGGCACTCCTGTATCGGGTGCATATATATTTAGAATAGTTAGCTATTGTTGCATTGTTGCCCTTACCATTATGTAATGCCCTTCTTTGTCTTTTTTGATCTTTGTTTTTTTTTAAGTCTGTTTTGTCAGAGACTAGGATTGCAACTCCTGCTTTTTTTGCTTTCCATTTGCTTGGAAAATTTTCCTCCATCCCTTTGTTTTGAGCCTATGTCTGTCTTTGCACATAAGATGGGTCTCCTGAATATAGCACACCAATGGGTCTTGACTCTTTATCCAATTTGCCAGTCTGTGTCTTTTAATTGGGCCATTTAGCCCATTTACATTTAAGGTTAGTATTGTTATGTGTGGATTTGATCCTGTCATCATTATACTATCTGGTTATTTTGCACACTAGTTGATGCAGTTTCTTCAGAGTGTCATTGGTCTTTATATTTTGGTGTGTTTTTGCAGTGGCTGGTACTGGTTTTTCCTTTCCATATTTAGTGCTTCTTTCAGGAGCTCTTGCAAGGCAGGCAGGTGATAACAAAATCCCTCAGCATTTGCTTGTCTGGAAAGGATTTTATTTCTCCTTTGCTTATGAAGCTTAATTTGGCTGGATATGAAATTCTGGGTTGAAAATTCTTTTCTAAAAATGTTGAATATTGGCCCCAAATCTCTTCTGGCTTGTAGAGTTTCTGCTGAGAGGTCCACTGTTAGTCTGATGGGCTTCCCTTTGTAGGTAACCTAGCCTTTCTCTGTGGCTGCCCTTAACTCTTCTTCCTTCACTTCAACCTTGGAGAATCTGATGGTTATGTATCTTGGGGTTGATCTTCTCGTGGAGTATCTTAGTGGTGCCCCCTGTATTTCCTGAATTTGCATGTTGGCCTGTCTTGCTAGGTTGGGGAAGTTCTCCTGGATAATATCCTGAAGTGTGTTTTCCAGCTTTTGGATTGCCTTTTAACACTAATTTAGGTCCTTCCTCTCTGAGTATACCTGGTGCTACCATGTTGCCCCATCTCTCCCCAAGCTGCAAACTTGTCTTTCTCCCTTTGTTTCTGATTCCATCTTATCCATTCTATATGCCATTACTTCAGGGTCACACTAGGTAAAAAAATAATAGTAGTCATGTCTAAATCAATTTTATTTTAAATGTTGGTGGGGAAGAATACAACTAACATTAACTGAGCATCTACAATGCACCAAGCACTTTTATACATGTTCTCATTTAATTCTCACAACAATCCCATGGGTGATTGTTATTCCTGTTGTACAGATGCCATTAATTTAGAGGCAAGTGGCATGTTTTAACCCTTTTGTACATACTATTCCCTCTGTCTAGGATACCCCTTCAGTTCCATCTTTAGCAAACTACCAAACCTTCAAAAGCCACTTCAGATGTCATCTCCCTAGCTGGTGGTCTTAGCACTGCCCATGTCAATTCTGAAAAGACTCTCCAAGTAATTCTGATACTGGCCACTGGTTAGGAGTCATCATATGAAACAATACTGTGTAGAGAGCAAGAGCCACATCTTACTGATATCTGTATTCCTGTTGCATTGCACAGTCTATTTTGCATTCCACAGTAGTGTATCGGTCAGTGTTTATTGAAGGAATTATTTAGGTTTATGGAAATGCAGGTGTTATGTTGTATATTACTGTGGGTGGGTAGATTTAAATAAATTTATTCAGATAAATGCTACGTCTCTGGAGAGCAGAAGAAGCGAAAGGTGGTGATAACTATGAATGAAACCCATATAAACACAGAGCCAACAATTTTTAGAAAGACGATAATGCTTATCATATTTTTATTCTTTTTGGAAACAAACTACTTTTCTCATAAAGCAAACTAAAAAAAGTAAAATTTGATAAAGTCTGTTTGGCTGGTACAAATACATAGCACATAATTGTAAACCAGGGATATTTCCTTGGGAAGCAGATTGCCATCAGAAAAAAAAGACTGCATGAAATGTTTAACATTTATTAAAGCCGCATAGGTTAAAGTGTTAAATAGCTGAAAATCACTGAAGTAGGAACTCATAGAAAAGTTTGGGTAGCCTACTATCCTTTATGAAAAGCAGGATCTTTGTTGATTCAAAATACTTTGTTTGCCTTGGGCTCTATGGTATTGAACATTGCTAAAAATAAATGTGCCACCAACTTACACTTGGAAATTTCTTCATTCTATAAAAGTTTACATTGTGTTGTAACAGAATTTGACCTTTATTGGCAATAAATAATGTAAAACATTTCTAATCAATTCTCAAGCATGATATGGCAGCACTTTGCACACAACTAGGTACCAGCTGATAAGAGATGAGATCTCTGATTACTATTTCAGCAGTTACCATTAGTACAACTAAAAATGAAAATTGTGACTGGCAAGTGCTCAAGCATTTTAGTACTAACATAATTATTTGTTGCTTAGAACTTGGCTCTGCATGGTGCAAGTTCAATGTCAATTTAAGACCCCAGCAAGATACTGTACAGCTGACTTCATTTGCCAAAGAAATTTGAAAACTTTTTTAAAGCTATTAAAAGCATTCTTGCTGTTTTTTGGCAGTGCTAGGTAGAACTTGGCTCATCATGGAGCTGGGGTAATCAGAGAGTGAGCAAATGATTATTTAGGTCCTTAGGCAAACATGCAAGCTTTGAAGCCAGGGTATTTCTAATTGCCTGCCTAGTGCCTGATTGACATGATTCTGAGGTTAGACAACTATCCCGAGAAGCTACTCCTATTTGCCGATTGTTTACCAGTGACCCTCCACTCCTACACATAGAATTGTGTTTCACCTACTGACAGTGGTCTGCCAAAGTCCAGAATGAATCTTCCTGGAGTGTAGATTCTGCTCAGGGTTAACAGAAAACACTTCATTCTGTGTGTGTGTGTGTGTGTGTGTGTGTGTGTGTGTGTGTGTGTGACGTATAATGCAAAATTCTTCTAAAATGGGAGACTTCAAAGAAATGTTAGGACTTAAGCCTGTCCCTCCCACTCCTGCCATGGGGAGACGGCATTTGGAAGTATGGAGAGACTTAAGTTTCTCTAAGTTGCTCTAAGTTATGGCCACTTTTCTGGAATGCTCTTCTCTCTCACCTCTGCCCAGAAGTATCCTGCTTATTTTTCAAAAGTCATTGTCCCCATCTTCTCTACCCCAAGCAGAGTTAACACTTCTCTGTGGCTCCATAGACTTTCCTTTATGAACCTCATATGGCATTCATCCCATTGGTGTGATTACCTGTTTGTCTTCTCACTAGGTAGATGGTGAGCCTCAGAAGAACAAGGTCTACAGGTTCTTTATATCCTCAGTGCCTTGCACCATATTTGACTAGAGCAAGTAACTAGCAAACAGTGAATAGTGAATAGGTAGATGGATAAATGGATGATAGAACAGACAGGAAAATGTCCGTTGATATGTCCACCCACATGAATAAGATTCTGAGCTCCTCTCCTAATATTCTAGTTTAGGCCTCTGAATATAGAAATGAGTGTTCACTGGGCTGTTTTCAACTTGCATATCAGTTATACCCTTACTTTTAATGGGGAAATATCAATGTAATTCATTCTACTATAAGGCACAGGAAGAAAAATCATATGATCATATCAATTAATGCAAACAAAGTATTTAACAAAATCCAATACCAATTCACGATTTAAAAAAAGAAACCCCAACCAACTAGGAGTAGAGGGGAACATCCACAAATTGATAAAGGACATCTACAAAAGTTCTACAGGTAACATCATACTTTATGGTGAAAGACTAAGTGCTTTTCTTCTAAAATCAGGAACAAGATTAGGATGTCTGCTCTCATCATTTCTAGTCAACATTGTGCTAGAGGTTCTAGCCAGTGAAATAAGGAAGCAATAAATAAGAGGCAACCAATTTGGAAAGGAAATAAAACTGTCTTTATATACAGACGACATGATTATCTTTGTAAAAAGTTGTAAGAAATCCACAAAACAACTACCAGAACTGGTAAGTGAATACAGCAAGTTCACAGGATTCAGGGTCATTATTAAAAATAAATTCTATTCCTATATACTAGGAATAAACAATCAGAAATTGGAAATATTAAGAATGGTATTCTTAATAGCATCAAAAATATGAAATATTAAGATGTCAGTTTTCCCAAAATTGATCTATAGATTCTATGCAATTTAACATTTTTATAGGAACTGATAAGCTGATCTGAAAATTTATGTGGAAAGTCGGAGTACCTAGAATATCCTAAACAACTTTGAAAAAAAGAACAAAGTTGGAGGACCTATGCTACCTGATTTCAAGGGTTATTAGAAAGCTACAGTAATCAAGGCATAGTGTTTTTAATATAGACAGTAGATCTAGTTGCAGAATAGTGAGTCAAGAAATAAACCCACACATATATGGTCAAATGATCTGCAACAAAAGTGTGAAGCAATTCAATGGAAAAATTATATTAAAAGACAAAATACAGCGTGGAAGAAAATAATTGCAAATCACATATCCAATAAAGAACTGTTATCAAGAATATATAATCTTTTAAAAATTCAGTAATAAAAAACACACAACTCAATATTTTTAAATGGAGGAAAGAGAGTCAGGCACAATGGTAGGTATCTGTAATCCCAATTACTTGGGAGGCTGAGGTGACAGGATCACTTGAGCTCAGTTTGAAACCAGCCAGATCTGGGCAACATAGCCAGATCTTGTCTCTAAAAACAAACAAACAAACAAATTTAAATGGGTGAAGTATTTGAAAAGACACTTCACTAAAGAAGATATATGAAAAGATCATCAACATCATTAGCCATCAGAGAAATGCAAATTAAAGCCATAATGAGAGACTACTACATACCTATTAGAATGATTAAACTTAAAAAGACTGACCATACCAAGTTTTGATGAGGATATGAGAGCCTGAAACTCGCATACACTGCTGGTGGAAATGTAAAATGTAAAATTCACTTTAGGAAATAGTTTGGCAGTTTCTTATAACATGTACTTACCACACAGTATATGTTACCCAACAGTTCTACTCCAAGGTATTTCCTGAGAGAAATAAAAGCATATGTCCACACAAAGACTTGCACACCAATGTCCGTAACAATGTCCGTAAAATAGTTTTATTTGTAGTAACTAAAAACTGGAAACAAATCATCTTGTCCCTCAACAGATAATGGATAAACAAACTCTGTTACATCCATGCAACAGAATACTACTTATCAATGAAAAGGAATGAACTGATACATATTATAACATGATAGAATCTCAAAATAATTATGCTGAGAGAAAGAAGCCAGACAAAGTATACTGTGTGATGCTATTTATATAAAATTCTAGAAAATGAAAACTGATCTATAGTGATAAAAAGCAGATCAGTCATTACCTGGAAATGCAGAGCACATCGGAGACTGGGCTGAGTGGGAAGGGATTACAAAGGAGCATAAGGAAACTTTTGGGGGTGATGGATATCTTTGTTATTTTGATTGTGATGATGGTTTCACAGGTGTACAGATATGTACATACATATGTAAAAACTTAAAAATTATACACTTAAATATGTACAGTTTGTTATATGTCTATAAAACCATAAAAATGATCTCTGGCTGAAAATGAAGCTGGTTATAACTTAATCCAGAGTTTGTGTCAAGTACCAGTGGGTTATAAGAGAAAGGATATACAAGGCTTTGAGGCTGGGGTTAAGGGAAAGAGGCAGGTTAAATAATAGAGACAGGGGCTATTCTTTAGTTGGCTTCTTGCCAGAACTCTTTTTCAGGTAAAGGTTCTGAGAGACTGATTTAAATTTAGTAATGGCAAAAGAAGATTTCTGTTTCAAGGTTACTAATTGGTTTTTAAATTGCCATATGATTATGTTTATATCTTATGAGTATTACATGCACATAGTTTTTAAAAATATGAACTAAGTACCTAAAAGTTTATAATGCAGGCAACGTTTCACTGTTCCAACCCTCCTAATCCTAATCCTCTGAGATTACCTTTCACTCTATTAACTGTTTCTGTTTAGTTCTTCTATTGACTGCTTCCCTATATACTGCTATTTCTTAATTCATCTATTTTAGGCTTTATTAACTTTGTAATTTAATAAATGAGGCTATAACTCACTTATACTATCTCTTGTCCCAATTTAGTTATCATGCTTTTTAGTTCCTTTTTTTTTTTTTTTTTTTTTTTTGAGGAATATACTTAGACCTTTATTTCTTGTTTCATAAACTATGGACAGTATCTCTTAGTTCTCTGTAAAAATTAAGAGTTTGTAAAAAGAGGCCATAAGTTCCCTTTATCTCTCTCCCCTACCTACCAATTCTAGTCATTTGTACTTTTAGTTTTTACATTGCCAAGAGTGGTAATGTTTATGTTTTGTTCTACATTTATAATTAACTATCTCTATAATTAAATATCCCGTGCTTTTGTATATTGGTTATTTCCAGAAGTTGAAAATCAATATACAGTGTTTATACTATTGTTAATTATTTAAAATTTTTCTCTCTTCTGTCAAGTGTTGATAGTATTACATTTCTTAATTTGTAAAACTTGTTTTTTTCTGGATTTTCTAATTACCTTTATTTTTTCTTGCATTGTCTGCTACATTCATAAGTTTCTCTAATTTCTTAAAGATGGATAGGCGTGGTGGCTCACGCCTATAATCCCAGTACTTTGAGAGGCCGAGGTGGGCAGATCACGAGGTCAGGAGTTTGAGACCAGCCTGGCCAACATGGTGAAACACCGTCTCTACTAAAAATACAAAAAATTAGCTGGGCGTGATGGCGCCTGTAATCCCAGATACTCAGGAGGCTGAGGCAAGAGAATCGCTTGAACCTGGGAGGTGGAGGTTGCAGTGAGCCGAGATCGTACCACTGCACTCCAGCCCAGGTGACAGTACAAGACTCCGTCTAAAAAAAGAGAAAAAAAAAAAAAAGGATAAAATGGCGAATCCTTTTCCTGTCTTTTTCTTGATGCCTCTCTCTTGGAGCCCTCCTTCCTTCCATTCAGACTAAATGTTCCTTAGGCCTACTGTACAGCTGGGACTTACTTTTATTAGTCTTTGCGATCTTAAAATGTCTTTCTTTTGTTATCAGACTCAATTGATAGTTGATTAGGACAAAATTATAGGTTCGAAATAATTTTCTGTCAGAATTTTGAAGGCATTCCTCCATTGTTCTCTCTAAGAGCCAGCGTTGCTGATCAGGTGATCAAACCATTCCAATTCTTGTTCCCGTAACTATTAATGTTTTTCCTCTCTGGAAGCTTTTAGGATCTTTTCTATATCTTTGCTGTTCTGAAATGTCATAATGTGTGTAGGAGTTGAGCAAACTGGTTTAGTACCCCAGATATAAGGCCTGCAACTCAATAAGCCTCACCTATGTAAATAGAGCCATTATACTGGGGGACCTCTAAATTCCAGATAGTAGAGATCTTTGTTTTAGAACATGAATGCCCACATTAGTTACCTCAATTAGACAATTTATTCAATCTCTTTAGAGAATAACCTTCTGATTTTTTTCTTTGCCTTGGGAATCAATGCCTGAATACTAGCAGTTCTATATGCAGTGGAGGAAAATGATTAATATACAGATTTTCAATGAATTTATCATATTTCATTGTCACCCTCTGCCTTACTTGGCATTTCCAATTTTCAAACTTTTCTGTGATCCTACAAGGTGTAAGCCCCCTCTGTCATTTTATCTGCCAATCTTTATCAGCCAGCATCCTATTGAATTTCTGTCTATCAGAAATGTATTGGGATCTCTTTTCCGCTGACTCCCTCTACTATTGTCTTCATTATATCTTTTTTATTGTTTAATGTTATTTTTAAAATTTTTTTATTTTTAATTTTTGTGAGTACATAGTAGGTACATATTTATGGGGTACACGAGATACTTTGATACAGGCACACAATGCGTAATAATCACATCAAGGTAAATGCAGTAACCATCACTTCAAGCACTTATCCTTTCTTTGTATTGCAAACAATCCAGTTATACTCTTAGTTTTTTTAAATGTATAATATTTTTAAATGTACAATATTAAAATGTACAATAAATGATTGTTGACTATAGTCACCTTGTTTTGCTATCAAATACGAGATCTTATTCATTCTAACTATATTTTGTACCCTTTAATAATCCCCACTCCCCCACCCATTACTACCCTTCCCAGCCTCTGCTAACCATCATTCTACTCTACATCCCCATGAGTTCAATTGTCTTAATTGTTTAGCTCCCACAAATATGTGAGAATATATGAAGTTTGTCTTTCTCTGGCGTCTTTCACTTAACATAATGACCTCCATTTCCCTCCATGTTGTTGCAAATGACAGTATCTCATTCTTTTTATGGATAAATAGTACTGCATTGTGTATGTGTACCATATCTTCTTTATCCATTCATCTGTTGATAGAAACTTAGGTTGCTTCCAAATCTTGGCTATTGTGAATACTGCCACAATAATCATGGGAATGCAGATATCTCTTTTGATATACTGATGTCCTTTCTTTTGGGTATTTACCTAGCTGATATCCTTTCTTTTGGGTATATACCTAGCAGTAGGATTGCGGGGTCATATGGTAGTTCTATTTTTAGTTTTTTGAGGAACCTCCAAACTGTTCTCCAGTGATTATTATAATTTACATTCCCACCAACAGTGTACAAGGGTTCCCTGTTCTCCACATCCTCATAAGCATTTGTTATTGCCCGTCTTTTTTTTTTAATAAGAAAACATTTTTAAAGCCTTTATTTACAAAAGCTTTAAAAACAAATAATACCCTCTGTTTTGCAAATAATATTTGTTTAAAAAGGACCACCCAGTTACAGCACTGTAATATCATGAATAAAGAATGTACAAGGGAGACAAATCAATGTGACTAACATTTGGAGATTTGCCAATATTATTGATTGAAGTATAGGTAATACACATTCTAACTTGTAGTCCATCATTTCAGGGTAGAGTTAATGGTTACCGAAAAGTCTTCCTACATCCTACACATGCTCTGGTCTGGTCACGTGTTCTGCATGGTGAAATATTTCACAGTCTCTTTTGTCAATATATGTAAAATAGATTGCAAAGATATACACAAAAAAATAAACAAGCATTACACTCCTCAGGTAATTTTATTAGCTCTCTATATATATTCTCAAGCATCAAAATGTTGTACTTGATTGAAGATTTGTTTCAGAAAATATTTTATCCTTTATTTATGTACTCATATATATATGAGTACATAAAATATATGTTATATATATACATATATATGGATTTTGTTGTTTTGTACCACATCTCTTCATTACTTACCTTTGTAGCAACTATGAAAGCACAATTTTTAACTTCTAATTTAATTTGGTACAAAATATACCTACAGACTTGTTATCTTTGGATTTTAAAAAAATCAATTTGTATAACCAACAAATCAAGAGCATCGTAAGTATGGCTACAAAATGAAAAAAAAAAAAACAAGAGTAAACAGTGATGGAATAAAAATAAGCAGATCAAGGGAAGTGTGCTATCATAAAGTAACTGTAGCTTCAACATCTTGAGTACCAGTTTCCTGGCAGATACGAAATATCCAATCACAAGGGATTTTTCCTGAAGGATGTAAGACTGGTTTGAAAATTCTTCAGTCACAGAGCAGCCTACACATGCCAATTAGAAACTGACAGACACTAGATGTGCTTGGAAGATTAAACACTACGTACAGAAACAACAGTTACTAAGCTCCTCAGTAGTTTCTTGTCTTTTTTTTTTTTTTTTTTAGTATCACTGAATTGACAGTTTGCACAATGAATGTGCTATATTCTGTGGGTCAAAACCGAGTAAATGCTGTGTAAAGTTGGCAGATGGTCATTTTTCCAGCTAAGATCAAGTAAAAACAAAATTTCTGATAAAACAGAGGTTTTGAGTCAGAATCACTCTCCAAAGTACAAAATTGATGGTCCACATTCTCAAATAGCTAAAACTCCTGTAGAATGGAAGGGAGAGACACGAAACAGAGAAATAAATTACAGTCAGTGCTAGTTAATTTAGGAAAAGGGAAAAATAAACCAAACTCCCAAGTAGGTAAAGCTTATCAAAATATTCAGTGATGTAGCTTTCTCCACTCTCTGTCGCATACGCTTGCTAACAAGTATATTAAATTAAGGCCAAATTTAACCTGAATGTGTTTTTTGTTTGTTTGTTTTTTGATCTGAGATAGGAACAATCATACTTAGTACTGAAAGGCAGACAATAAAATGGGCCATGAAAGGGTGGGGGGAGGTACTGTCTATTTTTCAAGGGATTCAACCAGAGATAAAACCTATATACAAGCATGTGTGTAGCTTGAAATAAAATAAAAATAAAAGGACTATTTCACATCATGACTGCTTGTTGGCTTCCTCTTCATATGCATTCCCTGTGCCATTCTGTACATAGGGTGATGAATCAGAACCAAGGCCATACATACAAATGACCACAATATTTGTTATTATCAATATGACCTTCAAAGAACATTTCTCTCATTTTGAAAAAGGCCATTCCTGTGAGCAATGAATTAGATCCTGCCTGATGTTGTGGTCCTATCTATTCCAGTTTTAACTGTTCTGCCACCTCCTGTAATCCATCTTTGAGATTTTTGCAGCTCTTCATGAGGTACTTCACATCATAAATGGCAGGTAAAAACAATGGAAGGATCTCAAAGAAGTCAAGTTCTTCTTCAGGCAAGTTAGAGTTGGTCAGGATTTTGATTAAATAGCCAAAGTTGTAACTGCTATGAAATGACAACCATTTGACCCCTTCACAGAGGACCACTCCTGAAGTCATAAGAAGTTCTACAAAGTACTGGGTCTCAATTCCTTCCTCATCATGTTTTTTAAACCGGATACCACGTGTTGTTAGTAGCTCTATAGAGTCCTGGGCATACATGTCCTCCGTCAAATTAAATTTAAAATTAAACTGCCAAGTTGAAGTTCCTGGAGGGTATTCTCCTTGCTCATTCATAAATGTCAGTCCTAGCTGAATTATCTTTAGCAAGTCTACATTACACCGCAATAGTTGGTATTGATAGTCAGCATTGCTCCTGAATTCCCCAGTGGGTCTTGCAACCACACCTGGAAACTCAAGTGTCCATAGCAATGTAATTATATTTTTGGATAACTTGACGAATTTTCATCATCTCTTCATCCACGTTGCAAGCCCAAACTTCACAAATTCTTTGGCTATAATCCACAGTTGCTGCTGGCATAGTGAGGGCACAAGGGAGTATAGATGCCAAGCATCAAAATGTTATGCTTGATTGAAGATTCGTTTCAGAAAATATTTTATCCTTTATTTATGTACTTGTGTCACTGAGCTTGCGCTCCTCCTCTTCCCCTCGCCATAGAGACAGTACCCAGCGGCAGTGGCAGTGGTGGGTACCCCATAGACACCTCTCGCCCAGCAAGGGGGAAAGGTGAGCAGGAGCTGCACCACACCATGCTGCGCCATCGCTTTTCACACTGTCCATCTTTTGAATAAAAGTTAAAATGGATAAAGCCCATTTTCACTGGGGTGAGATGATATCTCATTGTAGTTTCAATTTGCATTTCTCTGATGATCGATGATGTTGAGTACCTTTTAATATGCTTCTTTGCCATTTGTATGTCTTCTTTTGAGAAATGTCTATTCAGATCTTTTGCTCATTTTAAAATCAAATTATTAGATTTTTTTCCTATAGAGTGGTTTGAGCTCCTTATATATTCTGGTTATTAATCTCTGTCAGATGAGAACTTTGCAAATACTTTTTCCCATTCTGTGGGTTATCTCTTAATTTTGTGGATTGTTTCCTTTGCTATGTAGAAACTTTTTAATTTGATATGCTCCCATTTGTCCATTTTTGCTTTGGTTGCCTGTGCTTGTGGGATATTAAATTTTTGCCCAGTCCAATTTCCTGGAGTTCCCTCAATTTTTTTCTATTAGTGTCATAGTTTGAGGTCCTAGATTTAAGTCTTTAATCCATTTTAATTTTATCTTTGTGTACAGTGAGAGATAGGGGTCTAGTTTCATTCTTTTGCAAATGGATATCTAGTTTTCCCAGCACCATTTACTGAAGAGATTGTCTTTTCCAAATGTATGTTCCTGGAACCTTTGTCAAACATGAGTTCACTGTAGATGTATGGATTTGTTCCAGGGTTCTGTATTCTGTTCCATTAGTCTATGTGTCTCTTTTAATGCCAGTACCATGCTGTTTGGGTTGCTATAGCTCTGTATTACAATTTGAAATCAGGTAATGTGATTCCTCCAGTTTTGTTCTTTTTGCTCAGGATAGCTCTGGCTATTCTGGGTCTTTTGTGGTTCCATATACATTTTAGAATTTTTTTTATTTCCATGAAGAATGTCATTGATATTTTGATAGGGATTGCATTGAATCAGTAGATAGCTTGAGGTACTATGAATATTTAACAATATTGGTTTTTCTAATCCATGAACATGGAATATCTTTTCCACTTTTTGTGTGTCCTCTTCAATTTCTTACATCAGCGTTTTATAGCTTTCATTATAGAGATCTTTCACTTCTTTAGTTAAGTTTATTCCTAGGTATTTTATTGTATTTGTGGCTGTTGTAAATGGAATTACTTTCTTAATTTCTTTTTCAGATTGTTTGCTGTTGAAATATAGAAATGCTATGTTGATTTTTTTTATCCTGCAACGTTACTGAACTTGTTTATCAGTTCTAATCGTTTTTTTGGTGGAGTCTTTAGTTTTTTCCATGTATAAGATCATTTCATCTACAAATAAAGATAATTCAACTTTATCCTTTCCAATTTGCATGCCCTTTATATCTTTCTGTCATCCAATTGCTCTAGCCAGGACTTCCAGTACTGTCTTGAATAACAGTGGTGAAAATGGGCATCTTTGTCTTATTCTAGATCTTGGAGGAAAGGCTTTCAGTTTTTCCCTATTGAGTATGATACTAACTGTGGGTCTGTTATATGTGACTTTTATTGTATTGAGGTATGTTCTTTCTAAACCCAGTTTGTTGAGGGTTTTTATGATGAACAGATGTTGAATTTTATCAAACTCTTTTTTCAGCATCAGTTGAAATGATCATATCATTTTTGTCCTTCATTCTGTTGATATGATGTATCACATTGATTGACTTGCATATGTTGAGCCATCCTTGCATTCCTGGGATAAATGCCACCTGGTCACAGTGAGTGATCTTTTCAATGTGTTGTTGAATTCAGTTTGCTAGTATTTTGTTGAGGGTTTTTGTATCAATGTTTATCAGGGATATTGGCTTGTAGTTTTCTTTTTTTTTTTTTTTGATGTTTTTGTCTGGTTTTGGTATCAGGGTAATACTGGCCTTATAGAATGAGTTTGGAAGTACTCCCTCATTCTCTGTTTTTTGGAATAGTTTGAGAAGGATTGATATTAGTTCTTTTTTAAATGTTTGATAAAATTGAGCACTGAAGCAATTGGGTCCCAGGCTTTTCTTTGCTGGGAGATGTTTTATTACAACTTAAATCTCATTATTTGTTATTAGTCTGTTCAGGTGATGGATTTCATCATGGTTCAATCTTGGTAAGTTGTATGTGTCTAGGAATTTACTCATTTCTTCTAGATTTTTCAATGTATTGGCATACAGTTGCTCATAATAGCCTATAATGATCTTTTGTATTTCTTCAGTGTCAGTTATAATGTCTCCTTTTTCATCTCTAATTTTATTACTTTAGGTTTTCTCTCTTTTTGTAGTTAGTTGGGCTAAAGGTTTGTTGATTTTGTTTTGTTTATCTTTTGATAAAAACTTTTCATTTTATTGATCTTTTGTATTTTTATTTCAAATTTCTACTCTGGCCATTATTATTTCTTTTCTTCTACTAATTTTGAGTTTGCTTTGCTCTTGCATTTCTGATTCTTTTTTAACTTTTGTGAGTACATAGTAGGTGTATATATTTGTGAGTTACATGAGGTTTTTTGATACAGGCATGCAGTACATGTTAATCACATCATGGTAAATGGGGTATCCATTTCCTCAAACATTTATCCTTTATGTTACAAACAATACCATTATGCTATTTTAGTTAGTTTTCAATGTGCAATTAAGTGCAATTCTAGTTCTTTAAGATACACCATTAGGTTGTTCATTTGAAATTTTTCTAGTTTTTTATTGTAGGTGCTTATTGTTATAAACTTTCCTCTTAGTACTGCTTTCACTGTATTCCATAGGTTTTTGTATGTTGTATTTCCATTTTCATTTGCTTCAAGAAATTTTTTAATTTCCTTCTTAATTTCTTCATCGGCCCACTGGTCATTCAGGAGTATATTGTTTAATTTCCATGTGTTTGTATAGTTTCCAAAATTCCTCGTTATTGGTTTCTAGTTTTATTCCATCGTGGTCAGGGAAGATACTTGATATTATTTCAAGTTTTTGAATATTTTAAGACTTCTCTTGTGGCCTAACATATGGTCTATCCTTGAGAATGATCCATGTGCTGAGAAGAAGAGTATATACTTTGCAACCATTGGATGAAATGTTCTGTGAATATCTATTAGGTCCATTTGGTCTATAGTGCAGATTAAGTCTGATGTTTCTTTGTTGATTTTCTGTCTGGATGATCTATCCAATGCTGAAAGAGAAGTGTTGAAGTCTCCAGCTATTACTGTCTTGGGGTCCATCTCTCTCTTTAGCTCTAATAATATTTTTTTTATATATCTGGGTCCTCCAGAGTTGGGTGCATATATATATTTAAAATTGTTATATCCTCTTGTTGAATTGACCCCTTTATCATTATATAATGACCTTCTTTGTCTCTTTTTATAGCTTTTGTCTTGAAATATATTTTGTCTGCTATAAGTATAGCTATTCCTGCTAATTTTTTTGTTTCCATTGGCATGGAATATCTTTTTCCATCCCTTTATTTTCAGTCTATGTGTGTCTTTATACATGAAGTGTGTTTCTTGTAGGCAACAGATTATTGGGTCTTGATTTTTTATCTACTCAGCCACTCTATTTTTTTTATGTTATTATTGATAAGTAAAGACTTACTCCTGCCATTTTATTACTTGTTTTATATTTTTGTGGTCTTCTCTTCCTTCTTTCCTTTCTTCCTGTCGTCCTTCTAGTGAAGGTGATTTTCTCTGATGGTATGATTTAATTTCTTGATTTTGATTTTTTGTGTATCTGTTGTATTTTTTTACTTAAGATTACCATTATGCTTGCAAATAATATCTTATAACCATTTATTTTAAACTGATGACAACAATGATTACATATACAAACAAACTAACAAGCAAAGAGAAAACTAATAGAAACTCTACACTTTAACTTCATCCCCCCACTTTAAAACCTTCTTTTCTATTTATATCTTATTTTATTGTCTATGTCTTGAAAGGTTGCTGTAGTTATTATTTTTTATTGGTTCTTCATTTAGTCTTTATACTTAGGATAAGAGTCATTCGCACACCAGAGTTACAATGTTATAATATTCTGTGTTTTCCTGTGTACTTACTATTACCAGTGAGTTTCATATGTGCAGGTGGTTATTTATTACTTATTAATGTTCTTTTCTTTCTGATCGAAGTACTCCCTTTAGCATTTTTTGTAGGACAGGCCTTGTGTTGAAATCCCTCACTTTTGTTTGTCTGGGAAAGTCTTTATTTCTCCTTCACATTTGAAGGAGATCTTCACTGAATATAGTATTCTAGGGTAAAAGGTGTTTTTTTTTTTTTCCTTCAGCACTTTAAATATGTCATGCCACTCTCTTCTAGTCTGTAGGGTTTCCACTGAGAAGTCTGTTGCCAGATGTATAGAGCTCCATTGTTATGTTATTCGTTTTTTTTCTCTTGCTGCTTTCAGGATCCTTTCTTTATCCTTCACCTTTGGGAGTTTGATAATTAAATGCTATGAGGTAGTCTTTTTTGGGTTAAATCTGCTTGGTATTCTATAACCTTCTTATACTTGAATATGGATATCTTTCTCCAGGTTTGGGACATTCTCTGTTATCCCTTTGAAGAAAGTTTCTACCCTGATCTCTCTCTATCTCTTCTTTAAGGCAAATAACTCTTGTATTTGCCCTTTTGAGGCTATTTTCTAGATCCTGTAGGCATGCTTCATTTTTTGTATTCTTTTTTCTTTTGTCTCCTCTGACTGTGTATTTTCAAGTAGCCTGTCTTCAGGCTTACTAATTTTTGCTTCTGCTTGATCAATTCTGCTAGTAAGAGACTCTGATGCATTCTTCAGTATGCCAATTGCATTTTTCAGCTCCAGAATTTCTTCTTTATTCTTTTTGTTTCAATCTCTTTGTTAAATTTATCTGATAGGATTCTGAATTTCTTTTCTGTGTTAGCTTGGATTTCATTGAGCTTCCTCAAAACAGCTATGTTGAATTCTCTGAGAAGTCATATATCTCTTTTTCTCCAGGATTGGTCACCAATGCCTTATTTAGTTCATTTGGTAAGGTCTTGATGCTTGTGGATATTCATCAATGTCTGGGCATCGAACAGTTAGGTATTGACTAGTCTCCACAGTCTAGGTTTATTTGTACCCATCCTTCTTGGGAGAGCTTTCCAGGTATTTGAAGGGACTGGAGTGTTGTGATCTAAGTCTTTGGTCACTGCAGCTTTAGGGCCACCCCAAGCCCAATAATGCTGTGGCTCTTGCAGACTCATAGAGGTACCACCTAGATGGTCATGGGTAAGATCTGGGAGAATTCCCTAAATCACCATACAGAGACTCTTGCTCTCTTCCCTTACTTTCCCCCAAACAGAGTCTCTGTCTCTATGCTGAGCTGTCTGAGGCTAGGAGAGGGGTGACATAAGCACCACTGTGGCCACCACCACCTGGACTGTGCTGGATCAGACCCAAAGCCAGGATAGCACTGAGTCTCACCCCAGGCTGTGGTGACCACTGCCTGGCTACTGCCTATGTTCACTCAAGGCCCAAGGGCTCTACAATCAGCAGGTGGCAAATCTAGCCAAGCTTATGATATTCTCTTCAGGGTGGCAAGTCTCCCTGGCCCCAGACAGGTCCAACGATGCCATCCAGGAGCCAGGACATGGAGTCAGGAAGCATAGGAACTACTTGGTGCTCTATTCTACTGTGGCTGAGCTGACACCCACAGTGCAAGACAAAGCCCTTCACACTCTTCCTTCCCCTTTCCTCAAGCAGAAGAGTCTCTCCCTGTGGCTACCACTGCCTCAGGCCCGTGGCGAGTACTACCTGGCTATTGCCAGTGTTCACTCAAGGCCCAAGAGTCTTTAGTCAGCTTGTGGTGAATGCTGCCAGGCCTGGGACTCTTCCTTCAGGGCAGTGGGCTCCCCTATGGCCCAGGACAGGTCCAGAAATGCCATCCAAGAGCCAAGGCCTAGAATTTGGGACCCCAAGAGCCCACTTGGTGCTCTACCCCACTGTGGCTGAGCTAGGACCTAAGCTGTAAAACAAAGTCCCTTTTACTCTTCCCTCTCCTTTTGTCAAGCAAGAGGATTCTCTCATAGCCACCACAGTTGGGAATGTACTGGGCCACACCTGAAGTCAGCACAGCTGAATCTCACACAAGGCCTGTGGTGAGTACTGCCTGGCTACCACTGCTGGTTTTTCAGGGGCCAAAGGCTCTTCAGTCAGCAGGTGATGGATTCTGTCAGGACTGGATCCTTCCCTTCATTGCAGCAGGTTCCCTTCTGACCCAGGGCGTGTCTAGAAATGTCATCCAGGAGCCAGGGCCTGGAACGGGAGCCTTAGGACTCTGCCTGGTACCCTATTCTACTGTGTCTGAGCTGGCATCCAACTTTCAAGACAAAGTCTTCTTTATTCTCCCCTCACCTCTCCTCAAGAAAAGGGAAGGAATCTCTCCTGGAGTTCTGAGCTGCACTGCTTTTGGTTGAGGGAGGGGTGATGCAAGCACTCCCTTGGCCACCCCAGCTGATATATCACTAGACTGCATGCATTCCAAGCCACTGTCTCCAAACCCAGCACAGCACTAGGACTTGCCAAGGAATTGTTGTCCTTGCAGCCTAGACTGCCTTTCAAGTTTATTTAGAACCCCAAAGCACTTTAGCCTGCAGTGTTAGGGCTTGCCAGAACTTGGGTTCCAACCACTGGGATGGACAGTTCTCCTCTGGCTAGCACTGGTCTAATGTTCCTTCGGTGGTTGCCAGCTGAGTTCTGCCCCAGGTTGCTTTCCGCTGTGACAGGGCAGCACTGAGTTTCAATGCAAAGTCACAGTCACTGTGCTCTCCCTCCCCAAAGTGCAGATTCTCTCTGTGCTTCATGGCCACTGTCTGGGGATGGGTGAGAGGTAGCATAGGTGGCTTAAGACTGTCTTTCCTACCCTTTTCAGTGCCTCTTTCCTTAATATGATATTAAAACTAGGTACCATGATCACTCATCTGATTTTTGGTTCTTATTTAGATGCTTTTTTGTATGAATTTTGTTCAGTTTGGTGTTCCTGCAAGGGGGATGATCACTGAAGGCTTTCATTTGGCCATCTTGCTCCACCTCCTCCACCTCTGTTTGTTTAATGTCATTTTAATGGGATCTTGGGAGATAGAGGGGCTAAAACTGTTTGGTTAGTCAGTTACCTTGATGCAGATGACTATATACTTGTTAAATTTTAAAGTTTATGGAGTTTCTGTGGATTTTTTGGAAAATATTTGTAATTAGGAGCAATCAGGTATGAACTGGACAAACCTACATTGTTTATCCATTTATAGAAATCAGAGGATTCGTTAGAGTTAAAGCTCTGTGAAAGAGATTAGTACAAAGCATTGAAATCTAATTCTCCATTGCTCCATGGAAAGATATCGTTAGTCCCTAATACTAACAATCAAACAATGAATATGCATAAAATTGACTCTAATGAATAGGGTATTTTGCTATACTTCATTTCATTTGTTTATATTTTATCCTAATTTCTTTTTGAGTGGGTTGCTCCATTGAGATACTATACAAAATATTCATGAGACAACACTTAACATACTTTCTTCACTCACTTTCATGGTCACAAGCAAGAGTCAGGAATTTTCCTCTAAGAAAATGACATTTCCATAGACACCCTAATGCTGGATTCCAGTCAGTAGCCATATTGAAAAAAATTGTCTCTCAAGACATTTGTCTTTCAGTTTTACAGCCACTGAAATACTATTGGCCTGCCATGATGTCACATAATGAATTATTTTGTATTTATCCGAAGGGAGGCCCTGGAACACACTTGGACACATGAGGCACTAAAATGCCAAGCTAACAGAGAACAGCATCGCAGCTTTGGATTTGTCTAATCTCACAGTGGTCTTGCTGGTCTCGTAGTTTTCTTACCAGTCCTTTTATGCCCTTGGTGATTCTAGTGTTATAGTCTTTAAAATCCTGAATTTGTGTCCCAGGCCCTTTACTGTTTTTCCCAATTCTCAGGTTTGTTTCAGGCATTTATTACAGACTAAATCCTTGCAGATTAACCTGCCTGCCCCTAAGATACCTGTATCTTAAACTGTTCTTTGAATTCAATCTGCTGTGCTTATAGCCTATCCTTCTTGACCTTTTCCTCTGAAGTTACTTACTGATCTCTGAGATTCACTTTCTATACTCACATTCCTGTGAGCCAGTCCTGGATTAATGATCCACTGGCCACATATCTGCGTTCATATCCTTGTTATCTACCCAAGCCCATGAGTCTATTTGGACCATTGTTTCTAGTCTTTCTTTCATTATCTGAGCCCTAGTTATAACAGTTGAACTCTAGTCTACAATGTATTTCAATATCAATGTAAACTGAATATCACTCATCATTCCTTAAAATTTTTCCCATTACTTAATTTTTTTATAATATTTGGAACATTTTTGCCTTCTCAGAATCAATAGTCATCTGTTTCTTAATTTGCTTCTTACTTGTATCCTATTCCCCTCCCCCAAGTTCTGACTGTTGCAACTCTCTTTTCACTAACTACCTCACTTTTATCCTTCCTTCATATTTATCTTGAATGTTGTAGTCAGATGTGGCTTAGGGGTAGTTTATGTGGTTTAAGTCTCCATTGGCAGCAGAATGGATTTCGTAGAATGCTATTAATAGTGAAATTTTGGACAAGGAGAAAAAAAAATCCTAGTTTAAATGTATTTCTCAGGCAATGTCATTTTAGTCATAAACGCTACTCTAACTTGTGCTAATCCAACTTCATAAAGGTAAATTGCAACATCATTATCAAATGTTTAAGAGCCATTTAACAATTCACAATTAAGAGGTTGTGTTTCAGCTAATGTTTTCTGAATCCAGAGCTCATTTAATTTATAAACTCACAACTGATTGCCTTTAGTGATTTCCAGGTACTGCAAGTGGAAGAGTATGTTTTTCTCTTTATGTGCCAAAGCACCTTTCACTTTAGAAGTACGAGAAATTACAAAATAAATAAGCACACACTTCCAAGGGAAGGCATGTCATCCAGTATATATAGTTGCCCTTCCTTTTATTCAAAGATGTCACTACTGATCTCATCCACTCTCATGTGGAGCAAAGACTAAATCTTCAACCAAAAGTCCTTTCTATATGACGTACATACAAACCATTTTTAAATTTGTGTCTGCAGCTGCTACTTGTAGAGCCTGTCACTGTATGTATTTCTGTGTTTTACTTGTGGTCAGCTGAAAGCCTTTGCTCAAAAAGTTCAAAGAATCCATATTGTTGCATTCTAAGCTGGTCTCTGCTGCTGTTTTCCCCAGCAGCCCACAGCTATGTTAATGTTATTTGGAGCTATTCTTGAATTCATCCTTTAGAGTATTTCTTATGCCACGCCTGCTTGTGGTTATGCCATAAAGCTCACCATACCAAAGATGCTTGGGTTTCCTTCTGCCATTGTATCTCTACACATGTCAGCAAGGAACAGTGATTTAATGCTGATAGACCAGCTGACTTCCAGAATCTCAGTAGTAGTCATCCCCTCTTACCATTTTACATTAAGCATGACTCTGACTCTGACAATAAAACAGTTCACCAAGTAGATGTGATATCTGTGGTGGGTGTACATTTCAAAGTCATACAAAAGCTGGACCCAACTTATATTTTCCATTGATGAGGATCAATTCAGTAAGCTTTTAGTTTTTCAACTCTGTTCTGGATGTTAGAAATCAAGCTAAACCTAGGAAACAAAAAGTCAGGGCAGGGGTACATTTTCCCTCTTTGCATTAATAGTTATATATGTCTAATAACTCATCTTTCTCCTTGATGTACATCTTAAATAGATTTCACCCTGTCCAGAGGACAAGTACACACTGGTTCTGGGCCCACAAATATACCTGCCATTGAGGAGCTTACTACCTATGGGGGAAGAAAAATTACAATTAAGATATATAAGGCATTATTTGATAAATGTGAGGCGATCTGTTCTGCCCCAAAATGGGATCTAAGAAAAGCCAGAGATTGAACTGGTCTGTAGTACAATTTCACACTGGTGCCATTCCATGGTAATCTTCCCAAGTAAAAATAGTTTTTTATTTTCCTTTCTACTTTGTAGTTACTTGCATTGTTGGGCAGTGATTTTTAAGTCAAACTGCCTAGGAAGCAAAATTCAGTGACTGCTTTTAGCTCTATGTGATGAAAAAATGTTGGTTGTGTTTTGATTCCACATTTAGCCTTACTCCATAATTTCAGTCATCCTCTGACATATCTACAAGACATGCCAATCCCTGGCACTCACATCAGAGATGTCCAAGATGCCAGTTTCATTTGGCATTTGGCCTGATTGCTGCCACCTCCACCCCCACCCCACTGGTGACAGCTCCCATGGGATGCTGTGATCAATGTTGAATGTCCTTGTTTGCTTACTCCCAGGAGTTGGCACACTCTGTTCAGCAACTAGCACATACTGTGCTTCTGTTGTTGTCACACTGTTTTTGAATCCTTACTACCTCCTATTGTGTAGTGCTATCACTGCTACAAAAAACCAAAAAATTATTTGTATGTTGTTTGTCTATATATATTAAAAATAGTTTCTAGTTCAGTGCCTTCCATATGGTAAGTACTCAATGTTTATTCAGACAACACCACCCTGAATGACCTTCTCTAGACCTTTTGTTGATAATCAAAGCATGTCGAGTTAAGGGTTCTTATGATTAAAAGTGCGTTCAATGCCATCTTTTGTAATCATTTTATATCTATGACATATCCATCATGGATATGTACCAATGAGGCAACCCTATTTCACTCATTGGTGCCAGGATGCTCATATCTTGCAATAGTGAAATCAGAGGTTTTGTTGAATGTTTCAGGGCATAAATGGTTTAATTTATTTGAAGGTCCCAGCTGATTGCTCATGGCTGATGATAGCGATAGCAGTGCTTGCAATAAGAAACATAGATTTTATATTCAACAACATTGAAAGAGAAATCTGATTCGCTGATTTTACAGAGCCTGGTATGTACCTGCCTTCTCTTGAGGCACATGAAGTACCAATTTCATAAATACATTAACTCTGGGAATGATAGAAGAAAAGGTGAAAAACACTAGCTGTGCAATACCCCTATTTTACCCAGAAGAAAACAAAGGACTTTGTTTTTTCAGCCTAAAGGTAATGAACTGATAAATGAACAAGACAGCTGTTTCTCCAAGTTTAGTTCAAAGACTGGGTGCATCAGAATCCCTTAGTGAGCAAGTTGAAAAGTCAGATTCTAGGGTTCCACCTCAGATTGACTCTAAATTTGGGAAGGGAAAGGCCTAGGATTCTGCATTTGACACTCATGCCTAGTGATTCTGATGTACACTGAAGTTTGAGAACCACTGACCTATAGGATTCTCAGTCTTAGGATCCCTTTGATTTGATTCCTGCCAGTAGTGTATTGAATCCTTAGTGTACCTCTCCATGATGGATCTCAAAAACTAGGCTCAATTAGAGTAAAATATATATATATATATTGGCTTTAGGGAATAAATTGGTGATAGTCTGCTCTCTGGTTTAAGTATGTCCCCTCCGAAATGCAGGTGTTGCCAATGTGGTGGTATTAAGAGGTGAGGCCTTTAAGAGCCAATTAGGTCATTATGGCTCCTACCTTGAGAATGGGATTAAGGTCGTTTTAAAAGAGGCTTTATGCAGTATTCAGCTCTCTCGCCCTTCTGCCTTCCATCATGTTCCTCCCCTCTGGAGGATGCAGCAACAGGATGCCATCTTGGAAGCAGAGAGTAGCCCCAACTTCATAATCAAACCTGTTGGCACCTTGATCTTGGAATTCCTAGCTCCTAGAACTGTGAGAAAATAAATTTCTCTTCTTTATAAGATACCGAATCTCAGGTATTTCGTTATAACAACATGAACAAAGACAATCTAATTATTCTTTCAACAGAGTGAGATTTATTAGGCCCTATTATGTGCCAGGCCCAGGGCTAGGCACTAGCTATACAAAAATGTCTGTGTGATCCCTTCCCTAAAGAGGCTTATGAATAATTTTCTGCGAATTATCTAGTAAAATCAAGGACATTAGCCATGAAATAGAAAATGAATTAAATTTATTCTATGTCATGGTACCAAAAAAGTACCACATAATTTTGTGGGTTTACATATATATAAAAAATATGTTTGTAGAAGTGTCTGGAGAGTCACTAGCAATAATGGATGTATCTCTCATGTCTCACTGTTAATGAATTGTTTCCAGCTGAGATCCCTGTAATCTGCAGGTGCTGTTTACAATGTAATTTTACCATAGGAAACAAGGGTGTAATCACTTAATAAAGTGTAAAGAATTAGATTTCTTTTTCGCCTTGAGCAAAATGCCTGGCTGTGGCCAACATTCCTGATGCTTCCTCCCTTGTGCAATAGGAAAGCAATATTCTAAAAGTGAAGACTGTTTTGTTCATATCCTGCAACTTGCCTCTGGAGGCTATGCTGATGAATGCAAAACTCAAACTAGAATTTCAGACATTTTGTGTGAGCAGCCACTGACTTTCGTCTTTACCATTATACAGAGGATAGTTTTCCCTTCTACCTCTAACTGAGATGCAAAAAAGGGCCCTGCGAATAGGGACTCTCTCATTTTAAGCAGTGTTTTTGTGTTGTTTTCTTCTGGTTTTTATTGAAAAAATAGAAACTACGTGTATTAGTCCATTTTCATTCTGCTGATAAAGACATACCTAAGACTGGGCAATTTAAAAAAGAAAGAAGTTTAATTGGACTTACAGTTCCACGTGGCTGGGGAAGCCTCACAATCATGGGGGAAGGCAAGGAAGAGCAAGTCATGTCCTACGTGGATGGCAGCAGGCAAAGAGAGAGAGCTTGTGCAGGGGAAGTCCTCTTTTTAAAGCCATCAGATCTCACGAAACTTATTCACTTATTACGAGAACGGCAGGGAAAGACTTGCTACCATGATTCAGTTCCCTCCCACCAGGTCCCTCCCATAACACATGGGAATTAATCATGAGATCTGAGTGGGGACACAGCCAAACCATGTAACTGTGTTCAAAGCATTTTCATATACAGGCAGGCAGTTCTCTTCTAATGAACACTTGATTTATGAATGTCCCATATTCATCAACAACCTCTCTTGAGGGACTTTGAACTACTCTTCCTACTCATGGAAGGTGGAGTTGTTTCTGCTGTCTGCAGAAGTTTGTTTCTCCCTCAGCCCTCCTCTTCTGGGGGCTTGAGTTCTCACAAGCTCCTATTAGAACCTTAGAACAGTTAATACAAGAGTATCTTTTCCTACTGCCACCACTAGGACATAGGAAGGTGCTAGGGCCCCTGCCAGAACTCCCATAGGAGCTGAGCCCATGAGGGAGCACAACAAGTATGAGGGAATCTCTGGACTTATAGTTGGTAATGGCGGGGAGGTTCTTCATTTGCATTTCAAAAATCTATTTTCCTAGAAATAGCATTATGCTTAATAACCTACTCTTATAGAACTTGTGTATGATAGATTCACCTATCTAGACCACAGCCAGAAATCAAGTAGTAAACAAATGGCTTCTAAGCCACTAGAAAATATGCATCTTACTTATTGGAAAAGCCATTGAAAACCACACTCATTGCCTGTTTATTCTGTTTGTACATGAGTCTAATTAGTTTTAACTAAATGTCAAGCCTATAGCAAGTTATAAGTAGCAAATCTGAAGGGACTGGACAAGATGTTACAGGTAGGTAAAGTGAAATCTGATAGTTGAAGGCAAGGTAAAGGATAAAATAACATTAAAAATAAGTTTAAGCACTCAAAAACCAAGCACAATGAAACAGTACTTCACATCCACCAGAATGGGGGATATACTGACAGTACCAATTGTTGGTGAAGATGCAGAGCACTGGGACCCTTATATGTTGTTGGTGAGCATTTAAAATGGTACAGTCACTCTGGAAAATAGTTTGGCAGTTTCTTACAACAAATACCATGTAACCCAGAGGTTCTACTCCTAGGTGTTTACCCAAGAAACATGAAAACATAGGTCTACACAAAGACTTGTACATCAATGTTCATATGAGCTTTATTTATAATAGCCCCAAACTAGAAACAACCCAAATGTCTATCAATGGGAGAATTCATAGAAAAAATGTGATAGAGCCATACAGTGAAATACTGCTACTCAGCACTAAAAAGGAATGAACTAATGATACACGCAGCAACATGAATGAATCTCACTAACAGTATGTTGAATGAAAATTCATATTCATACATATGAAAAGTTGTAATGGATGATTCTAATCTAGAACAGGAAAAATTAAGCTATTGTGATAGAAATCAGAACGGTAGTTGTCTCAGGGTCGGAGGCACTGGAGAATGACCGAAGGGCACAAGGAAAAATTTTACGGGGTGATGGAAATCTTGATTTATCTTGATTTGGGTGGTAGTTACAAAAGCGTGTCCATTTGTCAAATCTCTTCAACCTGTATGCTTAAAATTTGTGCATTTTATTGGATGTAAATTATATATCAAATTTTTATAAGGTACAAAAATTTCAGAAGGGAAAAAATCCTTCAGAAGATCCCCCTGCTGCAGGATCTAAGTCTAAATTCCTCAACATGATAATCTGGCTCTTACTTAATACTCCTTGGCTTATTTCTCACCATTCCCTCTCCTTATTCCACTTATTCTAAGCTACTTATAGTTCCAAAAATTGTTATTCTTTCTTTTTCCTCTGAACCTTTAAGCACAGTGCTCCTTTTTCCTGGAATTCCTTTTCCATTTTCCATTTATCACTAAATCCTTGACATCCTTTAGGACTCACAGAGGTAGCACACCTCCTCCAAGACGACTTTTTCACTTTCAGTTTGTGTTAGATACTTCCCCTCTTGCTCCCAGAGAAGTTAAAGCTCCTCTCCATCAAAGCATGTATTGCTCTATCATGTAATTGTAATATTAAAAAACCCTCAAAATCATAGTGGACTGAGGTCATTTAACATACAGGCAAATAGTCCTCCACATATTCAGTAAGCCCTGAATTAAATCACATATTATAAACTTATTTCTTTTTTATTGCATTATACTAGGCCCTATCATATACTTTAATATTCACAAACACTGAAGTAAATATTATTATTACTGGGGTCTTTGGGGGTTTTTTTAGTTTTTATTTTAAGTTCAGGGGTACATGTGCAAGATGTACAAGTTTGTTACATAGGTAAATGTGTATCCTGGGCGTTTATTATACAAATTATTTCATCACCCAGGTATTAAGCCTAGTATCCATTTGTTATTTTTCCTGATCCTCTCCATCCTCCCACTTTCCACCCTCCAATAGGCTCCAGTGCGTGTTGTCCCCACCATGTGTCCATGTGTTCCCATCATTTAGCTCCCACTTATAAGTGAAAACATGCCATATTTGGTTTTCTCTTCCTGCATTAGTTTGCTAAGGATAATGGCCTCCAGCTCCATCCATGTCCCTGCAAAGGACATGATCGTGTTCTTTTTTAATGGCTGCATAGCTGAAGTAAGTTTCAGCACTCAAAGTTATTAAGAAAACTCTTCTATCCAGGATGACTTGTAGAGTTGCAAATGATTGAGATTTTATTGTAAACAGCAATAAAATCTGTTGGTTTTATACTATTATTAGTACATTAGCTTATTTATATTGTGAGTTAAGTAACTTTCTGTGGGCTTATCGGGAAAACTAGCCAAACTTTATTATGTTGATTTTATGAGAAAATGCATTTTTACATTCCACTTAAGTGGCTCAAAAATACTACTCAGTTGAACCATGTGAAATTGTTGATTGATGTTCAACCATTTTTGAGAAAAATGGCAGTTTATTTTGAAATGCAATCCTGTTGACAAGATGGAAATTACCTACACATTGATTTATTAATTTTATATTTAATACATTCATGTATCCTTCAAGATGCTAATCCTACACCTTAAGGATATTGGGTAAATCACAGAATTTTGAAGAAAGTTTGTGTAGAATATTAGGACTTTCTTGGGTCCAACCCATTTTTTTCCACTTAATCAGAGATGGAGCAGACATGAGGACTCTGGAATTGTTTATTTTTTGAACTGATAATAGAATGCAAATGCAGATTCATTTGTTCTTTTTCAGGCCCCAAATTAACCATTCTATTTTGAAGATTAAGTTTAACAATAATAGTAGTAGCAAACATTTATTAAGTGCATACTACATGCTAAGTACTGTTCTAACTCTACAACTGTTTTATCTGCAAAGTACTATTATTATCCCTATTTACTGATGAGGAAACTAAAGCTTCAGTAATTTGTTCAAGGTTATACAGCTAGTAAGTGGCAGAGTTGGCATTAGAATCACTCAATCCTACTACCGTGTTTACTGTTTACCTGAAGCACATGGTTTTACCACAATAAAGCACCCATGCTAAAAGATGATTCAATTCAGCAAGTATATATTTAAGCTATGATCATTAGTGAAGCCAGACTCATTCACATATGAAACATATTATATTATTATAAGAGACCATTATAAGACAGTAAAGGACCAGGTACCAAAATTAGTTTTATAGACCACAAGTGCTGTAGGAATCTCAGAAGAGGAGAAAATAATTGTGTGCTTTATCATGACTTAACTCCCAGAGCATTGACATGGTACCTCAGTATTGGATGCACAGCATTTTGGGAACAAACCAAAATTACATCATAAATAGGAATGCAGCAAAATCATGAATGTGTAATAATGAAGTCCAATGGGGAGTAGCAAACTCAAGGTTTTCTTTCTTTCTTTCTCTTTCTTTCTCTTTCTCTTTCTTTCTCTCTTTCTCTCTTTCTCTCTTTCTCTTTCTCTCTCTTTCTCTCTCTTTCTCTCTCTTTCTCTCTCTCTCTCTCTCTCTCTCTCTTTCTTTTCTTTCTTTTTTTTGACAGAGTTTTGCTCTTGTTGCCCAGGCTGGAGTGCAGTGGTGCGACCTCAGCTCACTGCAACCTCCGCCTCCTGGGTTCAGGTGATTCTCCTGCCTCAGCCTCCCCAATAACTGGGATTACAGGCACCCCCCACCACACCCAGCTAATTTTGTATTTTTAGTAGAGATGGGGTTTCACCATGTTGGTCAGGCTGGTTTCGAACTCCTGACCTCAGGTGATCCGACCACCTTGGCCTTCAAAAGTGCTGGGATTACAGGCATGAGCCACTGCTCCCAGCCAAATTCAAGGTTTGCTGTTCAATTTTCTGTGCAACTCAAATTCTGAGTGGGCATCCTCAGTATGTGTGGGAAGTTAGAAGTTTGTGGCTGGGCTCTCTGAATCCCAGAAATATATGAAGAAATGGGACCTGATGGATTACTTATTAGATATTCAGGGTGGAAGAAACGGGATTCAGAAATTAACCAAAATTTCATGCCTACATGATTAGAATAATAATGGTATCAAAAATAAAATGGTTTGTACAGTGGAGGGGAAGATGGGCTCAGGCTTTAGACACATCAAACTTAAGGTACAGGTAGACTGTCTATGGAAAGCTGGTTTTTTATGTTGGCTATGACTGAGTGAGGTCAACCTTTGACTAATGTACTTGTAATTTTTACAGATGGCCCTATTGAATTTCTTCTTCCCTGACGAAAGGCCATACTCTGAAGAAGAAAGTAGGCGTGTTCGCCGCAATAAAAGAAGCAAAAGCAATGAAGGAGCAGATGGTAAGTCTATTCAGCTGATCCTTTATCATTTCTGAATTATCTGTTAGTAAAAGTATCCTTTTAAGAACTACCTTCTCCGTAGGGCACAGTGACTCTTGCCTGTAATCCTAGCACTTTGGGAGGCCCAGGGGGGCGAATCACTTGAGGTGAGGAATTCAAAACCAGCCTGACCAACATGGTGAAACCCTGTATCTACTAAAAATACAAGAAAAAAATTAGCTGGGCCTGGCTCCAGCTACTTGGGAGGCTGAGGAAGGAGAATCGCTTGACACTGGGAGGTAGAGGTTGCAGTGAGCTGAGATTGCGCCACTGCACTCCAACCTGGGTGGCAGAGTGAGACTCCATCTCAAAAAAAAAAAAAAAAAAAAAAAAAAAAAAAAAAAAACCTACCTTTTCAAGTGTGCTTTATGATATTATATACTCTCCGTAGACCCAAGGTCATAGACTATTTCTGCAGCCTAACCTAACAATCAGTTCTTTAACATAGAACTAACTATACAAGGATCCTCCCTCCTCCAACTCCAGATACCTTCAGTCCTTTCTCAGTATGTCTGAGAGCCAATGGTAGCATTTGTATCTCTCAAGATCACCCTCTGTAAGGACCTCATCTCTCCCGGAGATGTCCTACACCTATTAAGGTCACCAGGAGGATTTGGTCCTATTCCTGGAATTGACAGTGTTGTACCCTGCTAGCACTTACATGATGTGCTAATTCCAATGATAATTTTGTCAATGTTGGTATCCACTACCATGCCCAAATCTGAACTAGACCTTCTAGAACTAGTTTATAAGTTTCTTGTGGGCAGAGATTTCATTTCTCTTTGTATAATCCTAGAATCTAGCCTACTATCTGGAACATTGTTGGTGTTTGTTATGTAAGTTGATGATGTTGACTGCCCCTTCAGCTAGGCAGTGATGTATCAATGGAAACCATCCCTGTTCTGGGTGTAATAGCTTTGAATTAACTAGCAATGCATTCTGTGGGGCATAACAAAATGTTGAACTAGCTCCTGGGCAGGGTCTTTGAATTGCTCTGATATTTCAGCATCACTCTGTCAATTGACATAATGCTCCCCCCTTGGGCACAGGGGTTTGTAGAATACATAGCTCTGGGCTGCTGCAGAGGCATCTGGATTCAAAGACAGTATGTGTCTGGCTACATCTGCCAATAATATGTGTCTGGAGGGTTACAAAGCAATATGACTTTATACAGATAAAAATGAAATTTTTAAACTGACATTTGTTGATGTGAGTAAGGGCCAATGATGGAAGCAGTTTTAGAAGGCAGGAGCTATTAAAGAGATGGAGCCAGGACTTTGTCAGTAGGGGCAAGAAGAAGTATAAACGGCTGAAATCTGAGAAAGAGCTCAGAACAAGGACCCCATAATAATACAAAAAGAAAAAAAGAGTCAGAGCAGTAAGATAGGGTTTTCTAGTCAGTGGAGATGGCAACAGCATTGAGCCTTTGAATGGAGAACTGGACCACTGGGACCATTCTCTAGAGCAGTCATTTTACATACAATTGATGACCAATTCAAGCCTAAGAAATGCAGTCCATGAAGTAAAAGTTATCCATTATTCACCTACTACTTGTAGCCAGTTTCCTAGAAGTCTTCTGGCTATGTGGAAGCAGGGAGCTGAGAAGCATAGTCCCTTTCCTCTCCTAATCATCTCACCCTCTGATACATGTAAGTCTCTCCACCTTTGGCTTTTCCCTTGAGGCTGCTCCCACAGCCATCAAACTTTTCATAATCCCTGGTTGCGAAGGAAGAGAGGAGACAGGTGGTAAGAGCAATATCACCTTCTATAGTGAGCGTGGTCTTCCCTCCCTGTCTGAGTGGAAAGTCTTATGGCTTCTAAGGTTTACCTCTTCATCTAACCTCCCAAGTTTTCTCTTAAAGAAGGTAATTTCCTCCTTTCCCCAAAACTGCTTTATCCAAATCCGGCTACCAACATCTCCGATACTGGTCTTCTTAGAGTGTTTATTCTTTCCTGATACAAAACAGTTTTCTCTCTGGTCAAGGTCAAAGCCTCTCTTATTAATTTTTAGCACTTCTTATCTACTTCCCTCCTGATCTGATACTCTAGTCAGTCACTAGACTCTAGTCTATTGATGCCAATGCCAAGTTTCTCATGCAATCCAGGCATTTTTCTTTAATCAGTATAGCTTGGAGGAATCTAAGAGTCCCTTAAAGTTAGGAGTAGAAAATGCCTGGGGGTCCTTGAATTTTATTAGATTTCCAACTTTTCACCTAGTGGTCTGGAGAACCATTTCTTTAGATGTGGCAGGTGCGCCAATGAGTTAAAGAGTGATAAGTCAATCCAAATCTCCTTTTCCTTTGAACCATTCTTGTTACTCTGCTGAGTGTATACTATATTTATTCAATACACTCATCAAATATTTACTAAGTAAATACAGCAGCTTATATAATACTTGAATAAACATTCAATAAGGATATGTTTTTAATATCCCCACTGCCTAGAAACAAACTTGGCACCTAGTAGACCCTCAATAAATATTTCCTGTTGCCCTCAAAGTGATTTACTTCCAGCATAAAGAGACAATAAAGTTGGTTAAATTTGACAAGTGGTATGAAGAAAAATATAGCCGAGCAACAGGGAGAGACAGTGATGGGGTATGCTGTAAGGTGATCAAGGAAGGTGTCTCTGATAAGGGAACAGTTGGGAAGAAACCTGAATGAAATGAAGTAAGAGCTATGCAAATGTCTGGGGAAAAAAGAAACAAAATTCAAAGGCTCTGAAGCAGAAGAATGTTTGGTATGTTCCAGAAAGATCAGTGTGGCTGGGAGCAGAGTAAGAAGAGGAAGAGGGAAGGAGATGAGGTCAGAAAGCAAAATCCAATCTAGAGCCTTGTTGGCCAAGGTAAGGACTCTGGCTTTTATTCTGCATGAGATGGAGGACCATTGGAGGATTTTGAGCAGAGGAATGACAGGATCTGATGTATGTTTTAACAGCATTCCTCTGGCTGCTGTATTGAAAATAGGTGCAGGAAGAAAGGATACAAGCAGGAAGAATCTTTAGGAGAGTATTACCATAATCCAGGCAAGAGATGATGGTGGCTTAGACCAGGATAGAAGCAGTGTGGGTAGGGAGAAGTGGTCAGATTCTAGAGAGATTTTGAAGGAATGGCTGAAGGATTTTCAGATTGATTAGATAAGAGATATGACAGACAGAGAAGAGGCATCAGTGACCCCAAGGTTTTGGACTTAGGGAACTAAACAAGTAGAATTGTCATTTCTGAGATGGGGAAGAAAAGGGGAGATGTGTGTAAAGGAATATGGGGAGAGTTTAGTTAGGCTTGTTAAATTTGAGGTAGCTATTAGACAGCCAAGTGGATATATAAGTCTACACTATACATCACTGTGTATCATGACAATGAGATATCTCTCTTTTGTACAAATAAAGGACTTCTCATTGAAGAAGCAAGTCAGTCTGGAAACTGCTCTGAACAGATAAGAGGTAGGATGGGATAGGTAAGTCATATTGGGGTGAGTTAAGGCCAAAAAAAATCTATGCCAAGAGATTTTTTTTTAAATCTTATCAGGTGTTGATTCTAAATTCACAAATTACTTGATATATTATAATAAAAATTTAGCTATCTAAGCTCAGGTTTGCCTCACAAGTGTCAAAGAACAAGTCATTTACCTTGAAGAGTTAAGAACATGGCAGAAGTTCATGACCAGCCTGGGCAACATGGTGAAACCCCGTCTCTACCAAAAATACATAAAAATAAATAAGTAATGGGTCACCGTGGCACACAGCTGTAGTCCCAGCTACTCCAGAGGCTGAGGTGGGAGAATTGCTTGAGCCCAGAGGCAGAGGTTGCAGTGAGCCAAGATCGTGCCACTGCACTTCAGCCTAGGCAACAGAGTGAGACTCCGTCAAAAAGGAAGAAGAAAGTCTAGACCCAACTTCATTTGTTTGGTCATTCATCATTTAACAAATGCTTTTTACAGGTGCCCGCCACGACACCCAGCTAATTTTTGTATTTTTAGTAGAGACTGGGTTTCACTATGTTGGCCAGGCTGGTCTCGAATTTCTGACGTTGAGTGATCCGCCTACCTCAGCCTCCCAAAGTGCTGGGATTACAGGCGTAAGCCACTGCACCCAGCCTAGACTTTCTTTCTAGGAACTATAGATATTAAGCTTAATGATCTCCACAAATCGCTGTGGGAGAAAAATATTTTAATAAATAGTTCATTAACTCTTGGAAAAGGAAGGGATGTAGTGATCCTTAGGAGCCTGCATAGGTTTACCAAGAATAAATCAGGCTGCAGAAGCCTATTCTCCTCTTTTCATCAGACTATTAAACTAGTTGATTAGAGGCATAGCATATGCATAGTCTATCTTGCCTTTTAAAAAGAAAGTCAGTGGCAATATCCAGGGTATATACAATCTTTCTGACTCACCATTCAAGAATGACTAGGCTCATCTCAGTTTCTCCATTCAAATTACTTTATAAATGAAGGCATTGGCTAGCTAAGCAGGAGTCCCAAACACACGGTTAGTTTCAACTCTTAGAAAAGAAGTGAATTTCGTTTTCTTTACTACATTTCTTCCTTGAATTCACTGACTTGAGTTGGCCGGAAGTATTTCAGATCATTTAAGTTTATTTGTACTAATTATTTGAGGCCTTTGGTGGTGGTTGTTCTTCAAAGAAAGTATGATACTTTCATTGTGGGTATTGAGTCACAACAGTTCTAGAAATCTGTGCCAGGATTTCCTGCTGTGTCTTATCTTTGTGATGTGTTTCTGAAGTAATAATAGCTCCAGGTGGCTTGTTTGGTCATCTCTTGCACAGCACTCCAGAAATCCACAGAACTTTATTTTCTAGTTAGAATGAAATGTAGAATGTATTTGGGAGGTCAGAGGCCTTAGAATCAGGTAAAATGGATCCAGAATTCCCAAGGAGGTAGTTTCCATATTTCACAAATATTATTGTAAAAACACCTGTTCTCTTCCGAAAGGAGAGTTTTCAGGAGTTAATAAAAATCTTAATATCTCTCCACACCCGCCTGCCTTCCATGTTTCTGTCCTGGTAAGAGAATGAAAGTGCAGCATGGTGTAATAGAAAAGGTACGAGACTGAGCTGCAGTTTCTTGATCCCAATCTTGATGTCACTGCCACCTTACCAGCCATGTGATCTTGGAGAAGTCACATACCTCTAAGCTTCAATTTTCTTGTCCTTAAAATGGGGATAATTAGCCCTGCTTACCTCATAGAGTTGTTATATTTATCAAAAGTGTTAATATCTGCAAAAGTACCTCCTTTTTATTTTATTTTATTTTTGAGAGGGAATCTCGCTCTGTCACCCAGGCTGGAGTGTAGTGGCACGATCTCAGCTCACTGCAGTCTCCGCCTCCTGGGTTCAAGCAATTCTCCTGCCTCAGCCTCCCAAGTAGCTGGGATTACAGGCACCAGCCACCACACCTGGCTAACTTTTATATTTTAGTAGAGACAGGGTTTCACCTTGTTGGCCAGGCTGATCTCGAACTCCTGACTTCAAGTGATCCACACTCCTCAGCCTCCCAAAGTGCTGGGATTACAGGCATGAGCCACTGCACCTGGCCTGCAAAGATACTTCGAAAATTATTAAGTGCTATTACTATGCTGTCTCTGGAAAATGAACATACTAGTATGGTCTGCCAGGCATTTGGGGCATTCACCTTCCCTAATTTATGGACAACAATTATAATTTCTTCAAAAATGCTCTCTATCAGCCAAATTGCCCATTTTTGTTCTCACTCATGCTATCCAGGCCCATAGGAAGAAGACTCCAAGCCTCACACTATGGCCTACCTCATCACAGCAAATGATCACATCTGTACATTGCTCTGTGGCACTATCTCACTCTGGCTGGCTGGCTGTATATATGTAACCCTTTTTGTTAGTATCCCTTAGAAATTTCTCTTCCTTGTAGTTTACTTTTGGACATATCAAAAAACTTAATATTCTTTTCTACTATTATCAAAGAGCAGAGGGAAAAACAAGATTGGAATATATCCTCTGTACTTCAATTTTTAAAAATAATAATGGAATGGGGCATAGCTACTATTAAATTGATACAGATGAACATGAGAGTCTATGATGTCAAAGAAAACAGACTTTCTGCCTGTACAAATGTTAGCTAGAATTAAGAATTGCCCTCATTTTAGTATTGCTCTTGTATTTATTGCTTTCAGAGAGCCATTACTGTGGATTATCAAATGAGAGAGTAAAATCATTTTGAGAGCTGATGGAGTTTCAGGGGCTTGTTCACAAGACAAAAGGAAAGCTTTTGAAGGCTTACCATGTGTGTGGACTCAAAGAGGATCGTTGATTTCAGATGTAGAATCCCCAAGGTTGCCTGCTGGTAGTGGATGCCAACAGCTGAAGTGCCCACAGCAGAACACTCTGGAGAGTGGCTTTATATCAAATAAGACATTAAGTAAGCTAAAATATCTTAGCTTGCTCATACTCCAGAATATCCTTTAAAGCTGTATTTTCATTGATGGAACTAGCCCTGCAGTAAATGTTCTCAACAGGCCATCACCACTAACACTTGGTTAACAAGCATTTTTAGAAAACCAACTACTTGTAAGACATTGTACCAGGTTCTGTAATTGGTATAGCTGCCAAACTCCTGTACTTAGTATGTAAGGCCTAAATTGAACTGGGTATAGAGGTTAAAGATTAAGATGCTTAAAATGTTTGTGGGATTTTTTAAATTACAAAAATAATACATATATTATAACAAATATGAGCAATACAGAATGAGGAAAGGTATAATGTGAACATGCCCTCCCTACTCCCTGCCCTGCTACAATAGTACTTATAAAGTTAAGACATCTTTGAGGAATATCTCACTTGCCTAAAGGAGGTGACAGGCCCACCTGACCTGATGTTCTCTAAAGGTCCTTCCTGTCTACTCAGTCTCTCTAAAGTTCCTTCTAGTTATTTTTTTCTCAATATTAGGGAAATTGGTGAACTCTAAGCCAGGAGATCTAGATTCTAATTCCAGCTCTGCCATTAGTAGTTATAGTGGCAGGATGACCTTAGGAAAGTCTTACTTCACTTCTCTGATCTTAGTTTATTCTAAACGGTTAAACTAGAATCAGTGATTCTCAAGTGGAGTGTAAGAGATCCAAAAGCATATAAGGAGTTTTTTCGAAGCATGCATACTCCTGGGAATTTTGACCACTCTACACCCCATTAAGAAAACTATACTGAGGAAGGTACTATTACTGATGAGAGCATATAATGTCCTTCAGATATATTAGAATAAGAAAAGATGTTGAACTACTAGAATAGATGGTTGAATTGTTTCCCGCCAACTCTAATATAACTTGTTACTAACTATTCCTGACTTCTATAATATAATGATAACAGCTAGGCTAGTTTTAGCCAATCAGATGATGTCTAGATGATTAAATACTAAGGGTTTCAATTTGGATGGTCAATGAGCCTTTTCATTAGCATCGCTGAGAATGCTCAATAAGGATTAAGTGCAAGCAAATGGTTTCATGAAGTGAAGGCTAAGAAGGTTAATCTGTTGGCTGAGTGGTGAACTGCTAGCTCACTTCTGTATGGCTCCTCCAAATATCACAGGCAGATATAGATGTGTGGTCAGAAGGCACCTGTTGGCTCTGTAGTGTATTACTTACACAACCCTGCCTTACTCTAGATTCTACTCCTTGACCTGTAGGGCCTCTTCAGTCTCAAAGATAAGGAACTACTACAGCTTCCTTTTTTAAAAAAAAAACTCATTCATTCAGTAAATTTTTAAGTACCAAACTAGTTGTTAAATCAATGTTTCTTGATCATCCTTCCAGACACTAGGGGCACAGTAGTGAACAAGATAAGACCCTACCCTAATCAAACTCACAGTGGATGATTTCAGTACAGTGTAGTGAGTCATATAATGGGGTAAGCAGAGGGTGCTATGGGACACATTGGCACCTGATCTAGACTTGGGAGGACAGGGAATGTCTCCTAATAAGTGTAACATCTGAGCTGCAAACTGATGGATGCTATAGTTAGCCAAATGAAGATTTGAGGGAAGTGTGCACCAGGCAGAGAGAATATACATGTTGGAAGGCTTAGAGTAAAGAGGGAGCATGGCTCATTTAAGGAACTGAAAGAAGTTTATAAGGTTGTAGTGTAAAGATCTAAAGGGAAAATGATAATAAATGAGCTGGCCAAGAGGGGTCAAATCACGCAGAGCTTTGGAATCCATTTTATGGAATTTAGAAACTATCCTAAAGACAATGGGGAAGTGCAGGATCAATGTCAAGAATAGATTATATGGCAAATATCTTCAAATGCTAAACACACATACTGTAATCCAGCAATTCCACTTCTATTTATAGATATACTGACACACTGGAAGTCATTTATCAATGAAGATATTCTTTGCTGTACTATGTATAATAGCAGAGAATTGGAAATATCCATTATTTAGGAACTCATTAAATATGATAAATCTGTAACTGGTCATCATGGTTGCTCTGAGGAAGAAAACTGAGTGTTTGGGTCTGAGGTGGGGAGGGAGTTGACTAGTTGAACATGTGCATGTTCTACAAATTTAAAATAAACAGATAAAATTTAATTTTAAAAATAGTCTGGACACGGTGGCTTACACCTGTAATCCCAGCACTTTGGGAGGCCAAGGTGGGAGGATGGCTTGAGGCCAGGAATTTGAAACCAGTCTGGACAACATAGTGAGACTGCATCTCTACAAATTTTTTTTTTTAATTAGCGAATTGTGGTGGCATGAACCTGTAGTCCCAGCTACATGGGAGGCTACGGTGGGAGGATTGCTTGAGCCCAGGAGTTCAAGGCTGCAGTGAGCTGTGATTGAGCCTCTGCACTCTAGCCTGGGTGACAGTACAAGACTGTGTCTCAAAAAAAATAACAATTAAAAAATAAAAATAAATAAAAGGGGCATGATATGCCATTTTCTACTCATTACCTAAATACATTAGCAACAATTTTATAATACATTAACATCCTATTATAATTAGGAGGTGGAAAAACTCATATATTGCTGGAAAGAATGTAAATTGTTACAACCATTTTGGATCTTAATCTCTCTAGTAAAGTTAAACATTAGGATACCTGTGATCCAGCATTCGCTGTCTTGGGAATCTATCCTACAAAAATGAGAATTCACCTGGGTGCAGTGGCTCATGCCTGTAATCCCAACACTTTGGGAGGCCGAGGCAGGTGGATCACCTGAGGTCAGGAGTTCAAGACCAGCCTGGCTAACATGGTGAAACCCCGCCTCTACTAAAATGCAAAAATTAGCCGGGTGTGGTGGCATGGCCTGTAATCCCAGCTACTAGGGAGGCTGAGGCAGGAGAATTGCTTGTACCCGGGAGGTGGGGGTTGCAGTGAGCCGAGATTGCACCACTGCAGCCTGGGCGAAAGAGCGAGACTCAATCTCAAAAAAAAAAAAATAATTGAGAATTCTAGTATATAGGTCATACATAAAAGGGTATTTATTATATCAGTGTTTTGTTGCCGAAAGGAGGGATAACTCTAATATCTATGAATAAGAAAATGGTCAAATAAACTATGACATAGACATACTATTGAATATTATGTATATTATCATTCAATGTAATAATAATAGTAATATTACTATTAAAAGGAATGAGTTCTATGTAGTTCTATGTAGGGATCTGAAGTAGCCATGTTCTATTGCTAGGGTTAAAAATGTGAGTTTGAGTAATGTGTATAATATGACTGCATTTTCATAGAGAAAGTTTTTAACATATATTTTTTATTTTATATGTAAACATATAAAATATTTTATAAATATGTACAGGTGTATAAATGTGTGTGTGTGTGTATATATATATATATGTATACACACATAGGAACAGATGTAGGAAGGGGAAGCATCAAACAGTGAATATCGATTACCTTGGGTGGAAGAGGGTTGGATGGGAAGGGAATAATTATTAAGTGGTTCTTTATGTAGTTCTATATGTTTGATTTGTTACAATAACATGTGTAACTGTAATTTATAAGAATATAATTTAAAAAGTGGTTAAAGTGGATAGAAAATAATGGACTGGAGAGGGCATAATGAAGACAAAGAAGGGAGGAGATTGCTGTAATGATACACAAAAGGAATGACAGTGGCTGAATTAGAGTAACAGCAATAAAGACAGAAGTAGATAGATTGAGTTCATAGGTAGAAAAAATAGGACTTGGTGTTTTGATTGAAGGGAGAAATAAAAGAGTCAAGGAAGCCACCCAGGTTTCTGACAAGGTACTATACTAGTCACTGAGATAATGATCAAGGGAAGAAGATGTGTGGTTTTGGACAGGTTGAGTTTCAGGTACCAGTGGGAAATTCAAGGAGGAGAAACCTGCAAGCAGTCTGAGATATGCATCTGAAGCTCAAGAGAGATAGCTGGGCTGAAAATATAGGTATGGAGATAATTAGCTACATTAGGACTCTCTCAGTTACAAGTGACAGATAGCTGGCCTAAATTGGCTTAAAAAGGGGGAGGATTTATTGGCTCATTTAACTGCAAAGTCCTTGATGAAGCTGGCTTAAAACATGGCTTAACCTTGGGGCTTAAATGATATCATCAGGACTTTCTCAGCTCTGCTTTCCTTTGTATTGGCCTCATTCTTCATGTAGGTTCTCGCTATGAGGTGACAAAAATAGCTACTAGAAGCTCTAGACTTACATCTTACCAATTCAACATGCCCAGTGGAAAGAGGATGCCTTATTCAGTATGAAATATGTTGTTGGCAATGCTGGTGAGAGCAGTTTTAGTACAGTAGTTGGGGCAGAAGGGTTCATGATGAAACCAGATGAGGAATTAGAAAATAGCAAATATAAACAAAAGAGAGGAGGAGAATAGAGTAATAACTAGAGATTCATTAAGCATCTATTATGTGGAAGGCACTGTGTTATATTACACATAGGGACACAAAGATGCATAAAATATGGGGTTTTTTAAGCTCTGGAAGCCCACAGCCTTCAGAAAAGAGAAAATCTTATAAGTAATTCACAAAGGTGATAGGTAAGTACTTATATAGAGGTATGATAAGACTGCAATGGGAGCATAGACGAGGGAACCACAGAATGGTCAACCAAATACATTAAATACATCTCTGAGGAGAAGTGCATAATGGCTGGCACATACTAGGCATGCATATATGAGAATTGGGTGACAATTTTATGTTTTGGAAGGTGAATGGGACTTTGATGAAGAAAGGTAGACAACCCATTTCTAACAAAGGGAAAAGCAAGTACAAAGCTAACCAATCCCCTAGGTTTGCTGGCTTTCGTCTTGGCATGAGGCTTGGAATAAGGGCTGAGAGAAAGCCAAAACCGTTGGGCAGAGAAAATGTGAAAAGAGGTCAAAACAGCCTAAGGGGGCCTTCAAATGCCCATTCAGGTACTTAATAAGTGACCTTTCAATCCCAAATTATCTTAGCATCTTCCCTACCTCACTATTTCTCTCCGCTAGCCTCCATACACAGAAATAAATGTTAGCAAGGCAAGCACAATTCTTCCTTGTTAATAAGTATAAAATGTAAGCCATGTATAATGGTTCTTAACACTGGTAGCCGTTTTAATTTCTCTCATCTTCTACTCTACCAATATCTGGTGCAAGGTAGCAAAATACACTTAGTACCTTGATGTAATTTAGAAGCAATGATTGATCCTACCTTCTTCCTTGTGTAAGACTCTTAGCTGACTTAGAGAACATAGGTCCTATGTAATTAACATGTTTACAAATGCTAATTTGTAATGGTGAAGTACCAAGGATGCTTTGCTGTAGGCTTATGAATCTTGGCTGCATTTTACCACTGCTTCCAGTATGTAGCTCCTTTAATGAACCTAGTACTCTGGTGTATTAAGTCACTTGTTTAGGATCTAGTCATGCTGAATTCTATATACTGCAAACCAGAGGTCTAATCAACCTATGCTCTTTGTCACATGGTATACTGGAAAGAAGAAGTCTTTGTGCAGATCTATTCTCCCTATAGCAAAACAAGTCGTGGGCCTGGCTTGCTGCCAGAAAGTTAGTAGTGTCATCTGTGTAGATGAAATTCAGCACCTCATTATCTTACATTGTGCCAGAAGAGTGGGAAGAAGATTGACTTGGTAATTTGCTATGTTTCGATCCTAATCTGTTTAGAAATATGATTTCTTTAAAAGGAAATGGAAAAAGAATGTGTTTCTCATGATAGCTTCACAGTATCTCCTGAGAGGATGTTCAGTTATTGTAAATACAGCAATTTAATTCTCTTCTTGAATTTCAGATGTATTTCATCTCTTTAAAAAATAAACTGCGTTGAAATGATCAGATTATAAAGTATGAATTGTATACTTCCAAAAGTGGAATTTTATATTTCAGATTACACAAAAAAACATTTTTCATGAGTCACAAAGTTATTTGTTTGTATACTATGTTATTTTTATACATCATCTCCCAAACTCTTTAAAAACGTAAGTTTACGTTGTAACCTATTTAAAGGAGAAAGGCATATTTGTGGTGCACATATTTTGCCTCGGAGGTTACTTTCAAGTTTCATTTCAGCATTTTGAGTCTAATTCATTCTTCCCACCCTGTAGCATAGTATGCAAAATTCAGAAGCTATCAGAAGCAAGGCCCATATTTAGTGTAGTAAAGTTCCTAGTACATGGATGAAATACACACATAAGAAAGAAAAAAGCACAAGGCCAGGTGTGGTGGCTCACACCCATATTCCCAGTACTTTGGGAGACCAAGGCAGGAGGATCTCTTGAGACCAGGAACTTGAGACCAGCCTGGGAACATAGCAAGACCCCTATCTCAAAAATTTTTTTAAAAAAATTAGCCAGGCTGGGTGGTGCACACGTGTAGTCCCAGCTACTTGAGAGGTTGAGGCAGGAGGATCACGAGCCCAGGAGTTTGAGGCTGCAGCGAGCTATGACTGCACCACTGCACTCGAACTTGGGCAACAAAGTGAGGACCTGTCTCAAAATGGAAAAGAAAGAAAGAAAAAATTCAGTTAATACCAAGTTTCTGACTCTTAGTTTCTCTCTGAGACAGCTTGGGGTAAGGAAAGAGCATAGGAATTAAAATCACACAAATCCTAGCTCTCCTACTTTTAGCTTTGTGGCCTTGGCCAAGTCATGTAACCTCTCTCAGGCTAACTTTTCTCATTATATGATGATAGTAATGATACTTCCTTTGATAAGATTTTATAAGGACTAGAGATAAAGTAAAATGCCTAAACCATTGCAGGCATATGACATGTGCTCAATAATTGGTAATTATTAGTATTTACTATAAAATGAGAATAGTACCAATCCATTTATTTCTCAGGTTATAAGTCGAATGAATGTGAATGCTTTTTTTTTTTTTCAAGCACCTCAATCTCTTAGCTATTTCATAGTTGAAAAGAAGTTATCCTGCTTATCTCACAGGATTGTGATGATCAAAAACGATAATAAATGCTAAAACACCTAGAAAACATAAAGTGCTGCTCAACATTGGAACCATTAACGTAGGTGTTCAAACTTCCCTATATACTGAACATCTCAATATATGGTCCAGAATGGGATCTTCATGGTGATTCTTAGTCCTCAATAGACAGCTGTATCTAGCATGAGAAGACAGGGAAATCTCAAAACACTTTACAAAGATTTCTATCAAGTTTCAAAGTTTGCTGTTAATGAAGTAGACCTTAATTACCCAGAAAACTCATTTCTGTGGAACTCCTTATATGGAGCCAAGGAAACAAGGTGTTAAACTGTGCATAATTCTATTAGGTGAGGACTATATAGCATTGTAATTAGAAAGAAATCTGAGGTATAGTGTTCAAGCCAACTCTATAAATGCCATCTTAAAGATTATACAATGTATTCTAAAATATTTCATAGGGATTTTTAAAGAATTGAATAACAATCAAATATGCTAAACATAAAAATGACTCAGGACACAGTTTAATAATTCCTGATGCCAGATATATATATATCAGAATCTATAGGACCTTAACAATATTATTTATGAATATAAATTATTGATCAAAACTGTACAAGTAAATGTTGAAGATTGGACCAAACCTGATCTGGGTTGAAGTCCTGAGCTCCCTCACTCACTCGTCCTCTAATTTGGAGCTAGTCAGCCTCCATGTCATTTCACTGATTGCTGCAAAGATAAAATGAATTGATGTCTGTGCAAATGCTATGCAAACTGTAAAGTGATGTACAAATGTGAAGTATTATTTATCATAAAAGTTGAATACAGAAAAATGGTTTGTAACGGTTTATTGGTTTGGGAATGTCAAAGAAATAAGAGATTATAAGAAAACCAAAAGCCTGGTTATGTTTAGTATATCATGCAACATTGCCATGGGGTGGCAACCATAGCAACAAAGTAAGTAATCTTTTCCACCAGACATTTCTGGTTACAGCCTCTTGTTTGACTCAAGCCAGTCCCCCTCCTTGACTGCCTTTTTACCTCCTCACTTTTGATCCTTATTAATCCTTCCAAGATCCAGCTGTAGGCTTCATAGCCTTTAAGAGGCCTTGATAAACCTCTATCCAGATAGCTCATCTTCTTAGTTTACATTCTTCCACATGCATGCTTAAGATATTTATATTTTCTAGGCCTTTTTCATGTGCTTCTTGCATCTTCACAGCTATGTAACAAGCCAAAAGAGGTTAGAGATTCCTTCTATCTCAGTGTGGCAACTAGCATAATGCAAACAAACAGTTAAGTAGTTAATGAATATTTGTAGATTGAAAGAAAACATGCTGCAGGCCTAAAGCTAAAGCATACCCTTCTTCCAAAAAAGAAAACTATATTTGAAAGAGCTTAAGAGATGGTAGTAGACAATGCAGTTATCTTTGAAGCCACAAGGAGTTATATATAATGGCAAATAATTGGTAACTTATTGGGAGATCAAGGGAAGAAGTTGTTAAAAATATTTGTTCATGAGGGAGCAGCCTTCTGGCCCTTTCCAGTTCTATCCCTGTACCACAGTAATGATACTGTGCACAAATGACTTCTTCAAAGGGCTATACTGTGTAATATACATAATGTTCCATTTTCACATTTAAACATAAGAAACAAAATTACATTGTAATTTATCATCATATATTTCTTATCTCCCCTTCATCTCCCAATTTTTATGATTTTTCTGATTGCTAAGGTATAGAGTGGCACTCTTCACCATTTATTGGCATAATACAGAACTTGGATACATTCACATGTAGAACACCCTCCCTGGGGCCCCTAGGGTTCTGTAGATTTTTCTAGCACAATGGCTATAACTAGGCCCCCTTTTCTTCTTGCTCAAGAAAACTTATCAGAATGTAAATAAGAGTGACACTATTATAGAAATAACATTTGTTCCAGTTTTTATTTAAGTAAATTATTAGTGACCTTCAGGGCTTTGTTAGAAACGAAATGTTTGCAATACACTTCAATACCATAGTTGCAGTCACTGGGGCAGTAAAATTGACTTTGGTTTCGCATTTAAGGACCTAGGTTCAAGTTGTAAGTCTGCCATTTATTTTCTGTGAAACTTTGAACATGCTTCTTGATCTCTCAGCCTCAGTTCCTATAAAATGGCAATAACAGTAATACATCACTGGGATGATATGGGGATTAAATGCAATGTTATTTGAAAAAACAATTTTTAAAATGTAAAACCCTGGGCAAATCTGAGTTCCATATCCCCTTATGCACCCATGTAATTCTCCTTTCTCTCATTGCCATGCCCTTGGTTTAGGCCTTCCAACTACCTATTGCTTCGTCTCCTTCCTTACCTTATATGAATTCCTCATCCCCTTTTCCTTCAAAATCATCCTCTTGTAGTTGATCCAACTAACAGTCACAGATTCATGTTCTTTTCCATTAGAATTAGCTATGCTAAGCCCTAACTCCTAGAGGTTGTTCTTAATTATGAACTTGCATGCAGTCTGGGATAGAAAAACAGAAAACTCCTTACTTATTTTAGAGTTTTCAATCTTTTCCCCCACCCCCAGAGAATGTTTTTATATACACCAAAAGTCAAGTTCTTCTCTTGCCTTTCCAATACCTCCAGTATATACCCACACATAGCCCAGTGCTGAAAGACAGCTTAGGGAATACAGAGGAAAGGGATTGACCACCAAAAACAAGACAGGGGTCTTGTGGGAAGACAGGACCCAAGTTCTCTAGATGGCTGAACTACAATCTCAAATGTGTTGGCATTCTCAAAATTTGTATGGGAACCTTCAGCAGTAGGGCCCGGCTATACCTACTGCTACTGTTCCAAGCTCTAACACCACATGGTCCAGTCCAGTCGAGCAAACAAAGATTGTAAAACTAGGGGGCGGAGCAAGATGGCCGAATAGGAACAGCTCCAGTCTCCAACTCCCAGCGCGAGCGACACAGAAGACCGGTGATTTCTGCATTTTCAACTGAGGTACTGGGTTCATCTCACTGGGGAATGCCGGACGATCGGTGCTGGTCAGCTGCTGCAGCCCGACCAGCGAGAGCTGAAGCAGGGCGAGGCATTGCCTCACCTGGGAAGCGCAAGGGGGAAGGGAATCCCTTTTCCTAGCCAGGGGAACTGAGACACACAACACCTGGAAAATCGGGTAACTCCCACCCCAATACTGCGCTTTAAGCAAACAGGTATACCAGGAGATCATATCCCACACCTGGCCGGGAGGGTCCCACGCCCACGGAGCCTCCCTCATTGCTAGCACAGCAGTCTGTGATCTACCGGCAAGGCAGCAGCGAGGCTGGGGGAGGGGCGCCCGCCATTGCTGAGGCTTAAGTAGGTAAACAAAGCTGCTGGGAAGCTCAAACTGGGTGGAGCTCACAGCAGCTCAAGGAAACCTGCCTGACTCTGTAGACTCCACCTCTGGGGACAGGGTACAGTAAACAATAACAAACACAGCAGAAGCCTCTGCAGACGCAAACGACTCTGACTGACAGCTTTGAAGAGAGCAGTGGATCTCCCAACACAGAGGTTGAGATCTGAGAAGGGACAGACTCCCTGCTCAAGTGGGTCCCTGACCCCTGAGTAGCCTAACTGGGAGACATCCCCCACTAGGGGCAGTCTGACACCCCACACCTCACAGGGTGGAGTACACCCCTGAGAGGAAGCTGCCAAAGCAAGAATCAGACAGGTACACTCGCTGTTCAGAAATATTCTATCTTCTGCAGCCTCTGCTGCTGATACCCAGGCAAACAGGGTCTGGAGTGGACCTCAAGCAATCTCCAGCAGACCTACAGCTGAGGGTCCTGACTGTTAGAAGGAAAACTATCAAACAGGAAGGACACCTACACCAAAACCCCATCAGTACATCACCATCATCAAAGACCAGAGGCAGATAAAACCACAAAGATGGGGAAAAAGCAGGGCAGAAAAGCTGGAAATTCAAAAAATAAGAGCGCATCTCCCCCGGCAAAGGAGTGCAGCTCATCGCCAGCAACGGATCAAAGCTGGACGGAGAATGATTTTGACGAGATGAGAGAAGAAGGCTTCAGTCCATCAAATTTCTCAGAGCTAAAGGAGGAATTACGTACCCAGCGCAAAGAAACTAAAAATCTTGAAAAAAAAGTGGAAGAATTGATGGCTAGAGTAATTAATGCAGAGAAGGTCCTAAACGAAATGAAAGAGATGAAAACCATGACACGAGAAATACGTGACAAATGCACAAGCTTCAGTAACCGACTCGATCAACTGGAAGAAAGAGTATCAGCGATTGAGGATCAAATGAATGAAATGAAGTGAGAAGAGAAACCAAAAGAAAAAAGAAGAAAAAGAAATGAACAAAGCCTGCAAGAAGTATGGGATTATGTAAAAAGACCAAATCTACGTCTGATTGGGGTGCCTGAAAGTGAGGGGGAAAATGGAACCAAGTTGGAAAACACTCTTCAGGATATCATCCAGGAGAACTTCCCCAACCTCGTAGGGCAGGCCAACATTCAAATCCAGGAAATACAGAGAACGCCACAAAGATAGTCCTCGAGAAGAGCAACTCCAAGACACATAATTGCCAGATTCACCAAAGTTGAAATGAAGGAAAAAATCTTAAGGGCAGCCAGAGAGAAAGGTCGGGTGACCCACAAAGGGAAGCCCATCAGACTAACAGCAGATCTCTCGGCAGAAACTCTCCAAGCCAGAAGAGAGTGGGGCCAATATTCAACATTCTTAAAGAAAAGAATTTTAAACCCAGAATTTCATATCCAGCCAAACTAAGTTTCATAAGTGAAGGAGAAATAAAATCCTTTACAGATAAGCAAATGCTTAGAGATTTTGTCACCACTAGGCCTGCCTTACAAGAGACCCTGAAGGAAGCACTAAACATGGAAAGGAACAACCGGTACCAGCCATTGCAAAAACATGCCAAAATGTAAAGACCATCAAGGCTAGGAAGAAACTGCATCAACTAACGAGCAAAATAACCAGTTAATATCATAATGGCAGGATCAAGTTCACACATAACAATCTTAACCTTAAATGTAAATGGACTAAATGCTCCAATTAAAAGACACAGACTGGCAAACTGGATAAAGAGTCAAGACCCATCAGTCTGCTGTATTCAGGAGACCCATCTCACACGCAGAGACATACATAGGCTCAAAATAAAGGGATGGAGGAAGATTTACCAAGCAAATGGAGAACAAAAAAAAGCGGGGGTCGCAATCCTAGTCTCTGATAAAACAGACTTTAAACCATCAAAGATCAAAAGAGACAAAGAAGGCCATTACATAATGGTAAAGGGATCAATTCAACAGGAAGAGCTAACTATCCTAAATATATATGCACCCAATACAGGAGCACCCAGATTCATAAAGCAAGTCCTTAGAGACTTACAAAGAGACTTAGACTCCCATACAATAATAATGGGAGACTTCAACACTCCACTGTCAACATTAGACAGATCAACGAGACAGAAAGTTAACAAGGATATCCAGGAATTGAACTCATCTCTGCAGCAAGCAGACCTAATAGACATCTATAGAACTCTCCACCCCAAATCAACAGAATATACATTCTTCTCAGCACCACATCATACTTACTCCAAAATCGACCACGTAATTGGAAGTAAAGCACTCCTCAGCAAATGTACAAGAACAGAAATTATAACAAACTGTCTCTCAGACCACAGTGCAATCAAACTAGAACTCAGGACCAAGAAACTCAATCAAAACCGCTCAACTACATGGAAACTGAACAACCTGCTCCTGAATGACTACTGGGTACATAACGAAATGAAGGCAGAAATAAAGATGTTCTTTGAAACCAATGAGAACAAAGATACAACATACCAGAATCTCTGGGACACATTTAAAGCAGTGTGTAGAGGGAAATTTATAGCACTAAATGCCCACAAGAGAAAGCAGGAAAGATCTAAAATTGACACTCTAACATCGCAATTAAAAGAACTAGAGAAGCAAGAGCAAACACATTCGAAAGCTAGCAGAAGGCAAGAAATAACTAAGATCAGAGCAGAACTGAAGGAGATAGAGACACAAAAAACCCTCCAAAAAATCAATGAATCCAGGAGTTGGTTTTTTGAAAAGATCAACAAAATTGACAGACCACTAGCAAGACTAATAAAGAAGAAAAGAGAGAAGAATCAAATCGACGCAATTAAAAATGATAAAGGGGATATCACCACCAACCCCACAGAAATACAAACTACCATCAGAGAATACTATAAACACCTCTACGCAAATCAACTGGAAAATCTAGAAGAAATGGATAATTTCCTGGACACTTACACTCTTCCAAGACTAAACCAGGAAGAAGTTGAATCCCTGAATAGACCAATAGCAGGCTCTGAAATTGAGGCAATAATTAATAGCCTACCAACCAAAAAAAGTCCAGGACCAGATGGATTCACAGCTGAATTCTACCAGAGGTACAAGGAGGAGTTGGTACCATTCCTTCTGAAACTATTCCAATCAATAGAAAAAGGAGGGAATCCTCCCTAACTCATTTTATGAGGCCAACGTCATCCTGATACCAAAGCCTGGCAGAGACACAACAAAAAAAGAGAATTTTAGACCAATATCCCTGATGAACATCGATGCAAAAATCCTCAATAAAATACTGGCAAACCGGATTCAGCAACACATCAAAAAGCTTATCCACCATGATCAAGTGGGCTTCATCCCTGGGATGCAAGGCTGGTTCAACATTCGCAAATCAATAAACGTAATCCAGCATATAAACAGAACCAAAGACAAGAACCACATGATTATCTCAATAGATGCAGAAAAGGCCTTTGACAAAATTCAACAGCCCTTCATGCTAAAAACGCTCAATAAATTCGGTATTGATGGAACGTACCTCAAAATAATAAGAGCTATTTATGACAAATCCACAGCCAATATCATACTGAATGGGAAAAAACTGGAAAAATTCCCCTTGAAAACTGGCACAAGACAGGGATGCCCTCTCTCACCACTCCTATTCAACATAGTGTTGGAAGTTCTGGCTAGGGCAATTAGGCAAGAGAAAGAAATCAAGGGTATTCAGTTAGGAAAAGAAGAAGTCAAATTGTCCCTGTTTGCAGATGACATGATTGTATATTTAGAAAACCCCATTGTCTCAGCCCAAAATCTCCTTAAGCTGATAAGCAACTTCAGCAAAGTCTGAGGATACAAAATTAATGTGCAAAAATCACAAGCATTCTTATACACCAGTAACAGACAAACAGAGAGCCAAATCAGGAATGAACTTCCATTCACAATTGCTTCAAAGAGAATAAAATACCTAGGAATCCAACTTACAAGGGATGTAAAGGACCTCTTCAAGGAGAACGACAAACCACTGCTCAGTGAAATAAAAGAGGACACAAGCAAATGGAAGAACATACCATGCTCATGGATAGGAAGAATCAATATCGTGAAAATGGCCATACTGCCCAAGGTAATTTATAGATTCAATGCGATCCCCATCAAGCTACCAATGAGTTTCTTCACAGAATTGGAAAAAACTGCTTTAAAGTTCATATGGAACCAAAAAAGAGCCCGCATCTCCAAGACAATCCTAAGTCAAAAGAACAAAGCTGGAGGCATCACGCTACCTGACTTCAAACTATACTACAAGGCTACAGTAACCAAAACAGCATGGTACTGGTACCAAAACAGAGATATAGACCAATGGAACAGAACAGAGTCCTCAGAAATAATACCACACATCTACAGTCATCTGATCTTTGACAAACCTGAGAGAAACAAGAAATGGGGAAAGGATTCCCTATTTAATAAATGGTGCTGGGAAAATTGGCTAGCCATAAGTAGAAAGCTGAAACTGGATCCTTTCCTTACTCCTTATACGAAAATTAATTCAAGATGGATTAGAGACTTAAATGTTAGACCTAATACCATAAAAATCCTAGAGGAAAACCTAGGTAGTACCATTCAGGACATAGGCATGGGCAAAGACTTCATGTCTAAAACACCAAAAGCAACAGCAGCAAAAGCCAAAATTGACAAATGGGATCTCATTAAACTAAAGAGCTTCTGCACAGCAAAAGAAACTACCATCAGAGTGAACAGGCAACCTACAGAATGGGAGAAAATTTTTGCAATCTACTCATCTGACAAAGGGCTAATATCCAGAACCTACAAAGAACTCAAACAAATTTACAAGAAAAAAACAAACAACCCCATCAAAAAGTGGGCAAAGGATATGAACAGACATTTCTCAAAAGAAGACATTCATACAGCCAACAGACACATGAAAAAATGCTCATCATCACTGGCCATCAGAGAAATGCAAATCAAAACCACAATGAGATACCATCTCACACCAGTTAGAATGGCGATCATTAAAAAGTCAGGAAACAACAGGTGCTGGAGAGGATGTGGAGAAATAGGAACGCTTTTCCACTGTTGGTGGGATTGTAAACTAGTTCAACCATTATGGAAAACAGTATGGCGATTCCTCAAGGATCTAGAACTAGATGTACCATATGACCCAGCCATCCCATTACTGGGTATATACCCAAAGGATTATAAATTATGCTGCTATAAAGACACATGCACACGTATGTTTATTGCAGCACTATTCACAATAGCAAAGACTTGGAATCAACCCAAATGTCCATCAGTGACAGATTGGATTAAGAAAATGTGGCACATATACACCATGGAATAGTATGCAGCTATAAAAAAGGATGAGTTTGTGTCCTTTGTAGGGATATGGATGCAGCTGGAAACCATCATTCTTAGCAAACTATCACAAGAACAGAAAACCAAACACCACATGTTCTCACTCATAGGTGGGAACTGAACAATGAGACCAGTTGGACTCAGGAAGGGGAACATCACACACAGGGGCCTATCATGGGGAGGGGGGAGGGGGGAGGGATTGCACTGGGAGTTATACCTGATATAAATGACGAGTTGATGGGTGCAGCACACCAACATGGCACAAGTATACATATGTAACAAACCTGCACGTTATGCACATGTACCCTACAACTTAAAGTATAATAATAATAAATAAATTTAAAAAAAAAAAAAAAAAAAAGATTGTAAAACTAGGACCAACTGCCACTTACAGTGTTTCTTGGGCCTTCACAAGCAACTTCACTCCTTGCCCGTTGCTCCTCCTAGTGGTTCTGATCCATATTGGAACTCCCTCTGACTTGCATTGCCTTCTCCCTCATTCACTAATTGTCCCAGTTGGGTGAGAATTGTGAGTTCCTAGGTCTCTCTCAAAAGAAACTCTTCCATATATACAACAGGAAACTTATACAGTGGCAAAATCTAACAACCCAAATGCCCATCAACAGAAGAGTGTATGGGTAAACTATGATATATTCATACAATGAAATATTAAACAACAACCAAACCAATGAACTGTAACAACACTTATGAATATGAGTGAATCTTACCAATATAATGTTAAGCTTATAAAAAGTAAATCCCATATGTTGAATTTGCCAACAAAAGAAAAAACTATGTTTGTATTAAATGTATTTAAGAAGCAAGTCATCTTGGACCTGTAATAAAGACAAACCTAATTTAATACTGAAAAACCTAAGTCCTAAAATATTAAATGTAGCATAATAACCTTTGTAAGTTACAAACAACTAACTTTAAATATATATATATATATATATATATAAGGAATATGTATAAACATGATATAATTATATGAAAGGGAAATTGAGGAAATGAATGAACACAGGATTCAGGATAAAGATTACTTGAATGGGTAAATTGTAGGGAGATGAAAGTGAGAAGGAAACATACGGTTGAATGTAAGTTTTTAACAAAGTCCTAGCTTTTGTTTTGGGTGACTGTTTTATAAGTGCTTATTACATTATTTTATTAAAGCTAAATAAATACAAAAATAAGCAATGGGGAAAGGAGTCACTATTCAATAATAGTGCTGGGATAACTGACTGTCCAAAAGAATGAAATATGCAGAAGAATGAACCTGGACCCCCTACCCATTACCACATACAAAAATTAACTCAAGATTCATTAAAGACTTAAATATAAGACCTCAGACTATAAGAATCCCAAACAAAAAACAAGGAAACACCATTCTGGACATCAGCTTTGGAAAAGAATGTATGACTAAGTTCCAAAAACAATTGTAACAAAAACAAAAATGAGTAAGTGGGACCTAATTAAACTAAAAAGCTTCTGCACAGCAAAATAAATTATCAACAGAGCAAACAGACAACCTACAGAATGGAAGGAAATATTTGCAAACTATACATCTGACAAAGGTCTGATATCCAGAATCTATAAGGAACTTAAGTTTGTCTTTATTACAGGTCCGAGATGACTTGCTTCTTAAATACGTTTAATACAAACATAGAACAAGCAAATTGAACAAGCAAAAAACAAATAACCCCATTTAAAAATGGGCAAAAGATATGAACAGACACTTCTCAAAAGAAGATATACAAGTGGCCAAGAAACATGAAAAAATGTTCAGCATCACTAATCATTAGAGAAATGCAAATCAAAACCACAATGAGAAATCATCTCACACCAGTCAAAATGGCTTTTATTAAAAAGTCAAAAAATAACAAGTGCTAGTGAGGTTGTTGAGAAAATGGAACACTTATACACTGTTGGTGGGAATGTAAACTAGTTCAACCAGTGTGGAAAGCAGTTTGGATACTGCTCAAAGAACAAAAATAGAACTACCATTTGACCCAACAATCCCATTACTGGGTATATACCCAAAAGAAAATAAACCATTCTACCAAGAAGATGTATGCTCTCATATGTTCATGGCAGCACTCTTCACAATAGCAAAGACATGGAATCAACCTAGGTGCACATCAATGGCAGATTGAATAAAGAAAATATGGTTCATATACACCATGGAATATAACGCAGCTATAAAAAAGAATAAAATTATGGCCTTTACAGGTACATGGATATAGCTGGAGGCCATTATCCTAAGCGAATTAACACAGAAACAGAAAACCAAATACCACATGTTCTCACTTATAAGTGGGAGCTAAACATTGGGTACATATGGACATAAAGATGGCAACAGTAGACACTGGGAACTACACGTGGAGGGAGGGAGGGAGGAAAGGAGGGAGGGAGAGGACAAGGGTTGAAAAACTACCTTTTGGGTACTATGCTCACTACCAGGTGATGACATCAATTTTACTACAAACTTCAGCATCACACAACATACCTATATAACAAACCTGCACATGTACTCCCTGAATCTAAAATAAAAGTTGAAATTTTTTAAAAACTAAATAAACGAAAGTGGGCTCCACATAGACCAATGTGAATGTGCTATAAAAGTAAAATAGATTTCATAATAGATTTCAAAGACTTAGTACCAAAAAAGCAATGTAAAATATCTCATTAATACATATCTATATTGATTACATGCTGAAATTAAAATATTTTATATTTATTGGGTTACATTAAATATATTAAAAATTAATTTCACCTGATACTTTTTACTTTTTTAATATGGTTAATAGAAATTTTTTAATTACCTATGTCGCTCACATTTGTGACTCACATTATGTTTCTATCAGACATAGAAACATGTCATGGTGGTATACGAATTCTAGAGCACTGCTCTTTATGTGTATAGCCAGCTGTTTTCAGGCTTAAAGCTATCAGTTTAGTTTGTCTTTTTAGGTTTAATAATTCTAATTTATTTTATTTCAGGGCTTCTGAAACCTTAATTGAAAGTTTTAATAAATACAAAAGTAATACATGCTCCTTTTAAAACAAAATTAAGTATCAGAGAAATTTATGATATAACAGAAAGAATGTAACACCACAATCTCAGCTCCCAGATACAGGCACCGTTAAGAATTAATAAGATTTTCTAGGTATATGTGTTTTTAAAGTATTAGAATGTGAACATCAAAGTTATCCCTATTCTTTCTCATTTTTTCTGATACCAGAGAGGCAATGGAAGGTCATGGCTCAATGTTTGTGCCAAGCAGATAACTAAAGTAGTGGTTCCCACCTCTGGAGTTATAGCCCTCTATTGTTGGCTGGAGTTTGGATGTTTTTTCCTGGCCAAATCTCTTCCCCTCACCCCAAAAAAGTGCCATTTGGCATATGTTTATACTGAAAGTTGAAGTGAACTAAAATTAGTGTTTTGAGAATTCCCTAATACCCCTTGGGAAAATATCAGAGACCCAATGGGATATTGTAAGACCAGAACTAACAATCACTATTTCAGTGTATTGATTTCCAACAAAGTACCTGATCATTTCTCTCAGTGGGTATGAATCAGGCTTCTGATGGGAGTGTAATGATTTGGAGAAAACAAGATGGATCTATTTCTGTATAGGTTACTCTCTATAGGTTTCTCTCTGTTCTTAGGAAGAAATTCAATGGAGGTAGCTGTGACAGGGGGAGGAGTGGGGAGGAAAAGGAGTCCAAAGGTCAGATTTTGATTATGTGCTAGATCTTGAAACTTTTCTTTTCAAATTGCCTGAGGCCCTATAAAAATAATTAATATAGAAACAGTTATTTTTTCAAGCCTTGGACTAAGTGCCATGGAAATTACAGAAGTTATTTTCTCTGTTCACATTATTGATTGACAAGTTCAAAGATTTTGGATACATTTCTTGGAACAGACATCAAACAGTTTGACATTTTTCCTTCTTTTCCATTCAATGAAATGAATCCTTTGTTCAACATCATATTCTTAGGAAACACACCAGCGAATTTTTAAATCATATTCTATATTATCCCAGTTCCTGCACTGGTTGAGACCTGTGAGAGAAAAATAAATACAAACTGCTCTCTTACTGCTATTCTGATTAGAATCTCTTTCCTCTCCTTTTTCAGGGAAATGGCAGACTTGAATTAGGCATTCCAACGAAGGCTTTTCTGAAACTCTTTTTAAGTCATTGTTCTCAGCCATCCTATCTATTCTGAAGTCCATTATCATTTTTCTTATAACCTGAGCCCCTTGACTCCACAATTCTAATGTATTTGTCTGTTGCTTTCTTGGTCATATGTTCGTTTGTCTTGCTTCTGCCTTCTCTTAGATTGGCAGTTCCTTGAGGTGAGAGACCATGTCTAGGTCTAATTCCAAAGTAATATAAATCTACATGGTCAGAAAATACTTATTAACAGAATTATTACCTAGAACCCATTTACCCCAAACCCTGCCTAGGTTTATTTTATGAAATCCATGCTTTCATTTAAAAACCATTAAGTTCACATAACAGCAAACTTCTTCAAAGATCACAAAAAGATAAATTGGAGCTAGAAACACAAATGAACAGCATGGAAGAGTTTTGGATATTAATGGCCCATGTATATATTTTTCACATTTTTAGTTTTCTTTTGCTATATAAAAATGTGTCCTGTTTATGGAGTACTGTGTGATCTTATTTATTAAACAGAACAGTAGATTAGACAGAGCATTCAGTTGGAAATACATCTGGAATTCAGATCTAGTTCAAACACTAACTAGCTATGGGACTTACAAGCTCACTTTTTTGGGCAGAGGAAGGAAATGACCTAACACTGATCCTGATAACCTCACAAGGATATTGACAAGATCAGTGCATCAGAAATATATCAGAAAGTGTTTTGTAAACTAAACACCATATAAATATGTGGGATGTCATTACATTTGCAGTTTCAACATTCAAGAAGACCATTCATTTCCTGTTAGCATCCCTTGTACTTTGAGGATATGGCCACAAGGTCCTTTGGCCTTTGTCAATATCGTCAACAATGCCAGCTATGAGACACAAATGTGATTTATTTGAAAGAATTATATCAGCTCACTTTTATCGTTTAAAAAATTAAGACAATATTTTATTAAAATAACTAAACAGTCCTGGTCCAGTGAGGCACACCTGTAATTCCAACACTTTGGGAGACCAAGGTGGGAGGATTGCTTGAGTTCAGCAGTTCAAGACTAGCCTGGCCAATATGGTGAAACCCCATCTCTTAAAAAAAAAAAAAAGAAAGAAAGAAAGAAATTAGCTGGGTGTGGTGGTACACGTCTGTAATCCCAGCTATTTGGGTGGCTGAGGCACAAGAATTGCTTGAACCTGGGAGGTGGAGGTTGCAGTGAGCTGAGGTTGCACCACTGCACTCCATCCTGGGCGACAGAGCGAGACTCTGTCTCAAATAAATAAATAAATAAATTTTTAAAAAATTTAAAAAGCAGCTTTCTTGAGATATAATTCACATATGATACACCACCCATTTAGTATATACAATGCAGTGGTTTTTAGAATGTTCTCAGACTTGTGCAATCATTACCACAATTCATTCTAGAACAATTTCATCACCTCAAAAAGAAATCCTTTAGGTATTAGCCCTCAATTCCCCCATTCTCTCTCTCAGTCATAGGCAACCAGCAATCTACTTTCTATCTCAATAAGTTTGCCTATTCGGGACATTTCATATGAATGGACTCATACACTACATGGTATTTTGTGTCTGGCTTCTTTTCCTTAGCATAATTTTTTCAAGGTTTATCCAAGTTGTAACATGTATCAATACTTCATTCCTTTTTAATCATGGTAAAATATACATAACATAAAATTTACTATTTTAACCATTTTTAAGTATACAATTCAGTAGCACTGAGTACATTCATAATGTTGTACAACCATTGCCACTATACATTTCCAGAACTTTTTCATCCTTCCAAAAAGAAACTCTGTGTCCATTAAACAATAACTCCCCATACCCCGGCTCCCTGCAGCCCCTGGTCACCTCTGTTGTACTTTCTGATGACTGCCTATTCTAGTTCCCTCAGATAAGTGGAATCATACAATATTTGTCCTTTGTGTCTGGCTTACTTCCCTTAGCATATAAGTCAAGGTTCATCTGCGTTATAGCATATATCAGTACTTCATTCGTTTTTGTGGATGAATGATATTCCATTTATGAATATACTATATTTTATCCACTCATCAGTTGATGAACACAGGTTGTTCCTGCTTTGGAATATTATGAACAATGCTACTGTGAACATTCATGTACAAGATTTTTATGGAAATATGTTTTCATTTATCTTAGGTATGTACCTAGGAGTGGAATTGCTGGGCCAAATGTTAACTTTGTGTTCAGCTTTTTGAGGAAATACCAGACTGTTTTCCAAAGCAGCTATATCATTTTATAATCCCACCAGTAGTGGATAAGGGTTCTAATTTGTTTATATTCTCATCAACACTTGTTATTATTTATCTTTTTGATTATATCATAGTGGGTGTGAAGTGGTATCTCACTGTAGTTTTCATTTACATTTCCCTGATGACTGATGATGTCAAGCATCTTTTCATGTGCTTATTGGTCATTCGAATATTTTCTTTCGAGAAATGTCTATTTAGGTATTTTGCCTAGTCTTCAAGCAGATTATTTGTCTTTTTATTATTAAGTTCCCCATATATTCTGGATCCCATCTCTTTGTTTTTGTTTCTGTTTTTGTTTTTGTTTTTGTTTTTTGTTTTTTGTTTTTTTGAGACGGAGTCTCACTTTGTCGCCCAGGCTGGAGTGCAGTGGCACCATCTCGGCTCACTGCAAGCTCTGCCTCCTGGGTTCCCGCCATTCTCCTGCCTCAGCCTCCAAGTAGCTGGGACTACAGGCACGCACCACCATGCCCGGCTAATTTTTTGTATTTTTAGTAGAGACGGGGTTTCACCGTGTTAGCCAGGATGGTCTCGATCTCCTGACCTCGTGATCTGCCCACCTCGGCCTCCCAAAGTGCTGGGATTACAGGCGTGAGCCACCGCGCCCGGCCCATCTCTTATAAGATATGTACTTTGCCAATATTTTGTCTCATTCTGTGGATAGCCTTTTCACTTTATTGTTGGTTTCATTTGCAACACAGAGTTTTTAATTTTAATAAAATCCAATTCATCTATTCTTTTCTTTTGTCACTTATATTTCTCATTTTTTAGTGTTTCTACTTTCTATTTTTTAATGTTTCTATGATAACTTAGAAAAGTCCAGGGTCTGTTTTCTTACTGAGAAAACTTAGAAAAGGCCAGGGTATGTTTTTCACTGAGATTTTATATCACTCACAACTCAAGTGGCTCTGTGATTTCACTATGATTTCAGGGCTCCATAGCTTCTTTGACCAAGTAGTCTGCCTAGCTTTGCCATCTTAGTTTGTCTCGTATTTGACTCTCTGCAGAATGGGATGGTCTAATCTGGGTGACAAGAGTCAATATTTCTTCTCCCTCACCCTCCTGTAAAGACCTTCCTTCCCATCTTACAGTTGGCAGAAATGGAGTGGACTATATCATATAGGTATGTCTGTGCCTTAACATTGAACTAACCTGTATGTGGTCTTTCCAATAACTGACTGCATTTTGCCTACAGAGATCTACTATAGTAAGTATTCTGTAACACTTAGCTATGATGTTGGCTGTTAGGCCCTAGCAACCTGTGCTTTTTCTGAATAGCTTAGTTACAGAATACTGTAGCAAAAGAATTCGCCAGAGCTGATTACTATAACAATGTGCCAGAATAATACGTTTACATTTAAAAAATCTTAGATGACCTCTGAGATTCCTCTCAGCCATTAAATTATATTAATTTTGAGCAGACAGTTAAAATTATTTTATAAAAACTATTTAACATATCTGATTTACTTATTCTAGACTAAATAATCCAAGTGCTGTAATAAAGATCTCAAGCTATATTCTAAAAAAATTATCATTGATTACATTCCTACTATGTTCCAGGCACTATGGTAGGCACTCTAATCCTCACATCACCTCTGCACATGAAGTGGAAGTTATTCTCATTTTACATATAGACATGGACAACAACCTCAGATATATTAAATAACTTGAGTAGAGTTACAAGTGATGTGGAAAGATTAGAACAAAAATAAAGTCTTCCTTGTCTTATTTTGCCCCTCTGGGCAGGTGTTCATTTTGTCTTTTTGATGCTTCCAGTATCTGTGTTGACCTTTTCTTGCCTGAGCCTTGGGCAGGCTGGGCTTTCTGTAGAGCTACTTGGCTGGAAGCTTTTTGTAGCCACAAGCATTCCGCTGGGGTTGTGGGGCATCTGCTCACTTTACTGTCTCTTGGTGGAAAAGCTTAAAGTGAATTTTTAAAGTGAAAGTTTAGAATCTTAGTAAAGCTATAAGACGTAGACCCAACCCCAAACTGCTGTCTCAGTGGGGTTCATCTCTCTTTACCACTATATCCTTTTATGTCAGTAGGATAGGACCTTGGACATTATTGCCAGTGGTATACGGTATCACTATGGTATGACTGAAAGTTTGAGTACCATTTCTCCGCTCCTACACCACAAAAGCAATCTCGTACTATAGAAACAAACCTGTACTGTAGAATAGAAGAGAATTGAGCAGGAAATGTTTAGTTTGCATTGCAAACTTTTTTTATTTTTTGGTTTTTTCTCACTTTGAGCATCTTGGGCTTCTATTCTGGGGACTAGAGATAATAAGTAATTATAATATCAAGATGAGATGACAATATCATTCTTTTTTCTATTCCAAGTGAATGATGGCTCTTTGGCCCATAAGCTGTAACATACATAAGTAAAGGGGTTAAATTGAAGGCATGCAAGAAGCAGGAAACAGCCACTACATGGTCACGTGGGAGAAGCATTAGTTGAATACAGATGTAATTGTTAGAAGTCAGTCACATTCTCTAGAAGCTTTTTCAGACTTATTGAATACCAACTTTGTGCCCTCACTTTCTGTGGTTTATGTCACTGAATTCTCATAACAATCCTGTGAAGTTAGTGTTATTATTCTCATTTTATAGACAAGAAAACTATGGCTCAGAAAGATTAGGTAATTTGCCCAAAGCAAATGAGTGGCTTTTGCCACTCATTTGAGTGGCAAATGCAGAGACTGAACCAAAGTCTTTGTGACTCCAAAGTTCTTTCAACTACACTGCCTCCAATGACTTAGCATGGTCAGATACTTGCTTTTCTCCTTATAGTATCCACTGTTATGATCAGCCTGGTGCTAGTAATACAGCAGCATCTGAAGCATAGTGGTTTGAGGAGAGGGGAAGGGAGCGTTTAAGGACCAGAAAACCGCATCTAAGATAGGAGTTGTCAAGTGGAGACATGGGGCCTCTCTCCTGAAACCACGAATTTAAAATTGTATTCTTTACACTAAGAAGCCCAACGAGTAAAAGTCACTAATACTTACAGTTGAGAGTGTGCATGTGGGGAAAATTTTGCTGCCGTTACTTTTGAGACTTAGAGCAGCTGCTATTGCAACCTCCAGGGTACCCTACTCCCATCAGTCTTACTTTTACCAGTAACTGTGAATGTCAAATCTTGTTTTAGGCACAAGAAACAAAAGTTTTCCTGCCACTTACATCTTTCCCCCCAAGAAGCACAAAGGGCTTTACAAACCCACAAAAGAGCATTGAATAGAAACAGAACTTGGACCATACCAAGAGTGATTGGTTTAACATTCCACACATTTCCAGTGAAATTGGGAAAGGCATCTTGCATGCCTTTCCATAAACCTACTAAATCTCCATCTCTTCAAGTTTCCTTAGACTGTCTTTTACTATGGTTTATTCCCTAAATTATTGCTACTGTCAGAAATCCTGTTAGATATCCAGAAATTCACTTTCGAGGATATTGTTTGCTCTGCTGATTTTTGTTTCTTAAAAATAAAACAGAGTGACTTCCATTTCCACTAAGATGGAGAAACCCCATTCCTTGTATGTCCTCCCTCTTACAACTAAAATACCCTGGATATAACACAACAAACAAGACTGAGTGGTGGAAAGAAAAATGAAGACTGCCTTGGAACTTGAAGAACCAGTGGTGGGCTCCCTGGGTTTCCTTTTTGCCTCTCACATATCCCAGACAGGGCACTACAGAAGCTTCCAATTCATAACTGCAACTGAGCACAGACAAAAAAACACTCTAAGAAAAGCCTGTTTCCTGTATCCAAAAAAAAAAAAAAAGAGAGAGAGGGAAAGGGTCACTTTACAGCAGAAAACTTTTTGAGCATACTTTTCCTACTCCAGCGTAACAATAACGGAAAAAGTTTTACCCTCCCCACCAGCCTACAGTTTCAGTGGGACCTACCTAGAAGTTAAGATTCTATTCCATTTCTTCCCCCCACAAAAGCAGACAGCTTGCTCTTAATCCACTACTAGAGCATTGTTGGCAGGACTGATCAGACAGCTCATCGTCTCTCCCCCATCTGTCAGAAGCAGATGGTGCTCCTATTCTCCTGCCAGAGTAGTGTCAACCCAGTCCAGTGGCAACCTAAGCCACCACACTTACCAAGCAGTGAGGAGAATTAATGGCTCAGTATAAGGTGGGCTAATTGCCATTAGATTTAACCCCCCACCATTTCATGTCATTGCTGCCCAATGGGGGTAAGAGGTTGAGCTTCCACCCCTACCTAGCATCAAAAAGACTGAACAAGGAACTGCATGTCAAGACTAGTAAGCTCATTATGTTAAGTGAATTAAGCCAGGCACAGAAAGACAAACTTCACATGTTCTTGCTTATTTGTGGGAGCTAAAAATCAAAACAGTTGAATTAATGGAGATAGAGAGTAGAAGGATGGTTACCAGAGGCTGGGAAGGATAATGAAGGGTTAAGAGGGGAGTGGGGATGGTTAATGGGTACAAAAAATAGTTAGAAGAATAAGACCTAGTATTTAATCATACAACAGAGGGACTATAGTCAATAATAATTTAACTGTACATTTTTAAATAACCAAAGGAGTGTAAGTGGATTGTAACACAAAGGATAAATGCCTGAGGGGATGGATACGCCATGTTCCATGACACGATTGTTTCACACTGCATGCCTGTATCAAAGTACCTCATGTACCCCATAAATATATATACCTACTATGTACCCACAAAACTTAAAAATAAAAAATAAATTTTAAAGACTAGTAAGGGCCAGTCGTGGTGGCTCACACCTTTAATCCCAGCATTTTGGGAGGCCGAGGCGGGCGGATCACCTGAAGTCAGGAGTTCAAGACCAGCCTGGTCCACATGGTGAAACCCCATCTCTACTAAAAATACGAAAATTAGCCGAGCGTAGTGGCAGGCACCTGTAATCCCAGCTGCTCAGGAGGCTGAGGCAGGAGAATAGCTTAAACCCGGGAGGTGGAGGTTGCAATGAGCCAAGATCGCGCCACTGCACTGCAGCCTGGGCGAGAGAGCGAGACTGCATCTCAAAAAGAAAAGAAAAAATTTAAAATAAAATAAAAAAAATAAGGGCTCTGCTTTTCCCTCAGCCCCTGGTGCTAGGAGGCCCGGTGGAAAGCTGAACCCCCACACCCACCTGACAGTAATGAGACTGAAAGAGGCAGCGTGAAGCAAGGCTAGTCAGCACTCCTATTCCCACTGCCCTGATGTCAGCAAGGCCCAGTGAGGAACTGAACCACCACCTCCAATCAGCATCAGTGAGGCTTAACAAGATGGTGAAAGGTAAAGCTAATTGGCAATCTGCTTCTCCCCCTCCCATCCCCTGATGCCAGCAAGGCCTGTCAGGGAGCTGAGCTTACGCCTCCATTCAGAAGCAACAAAAGCCAGAAGCCTTGTCAGTCATTGCCCCACTTTCACTGGGATAGTGTCAGTGAGGCCAAGGGGGTAGCCAAACTTTCACTCCACCCATTTGCAACACGAAAGTGTGAGTCAATGCCCCACTTTGTTGCCAGGGTCATGTCAGCAGGACATAGCAGGAAGCTGAACATACTTGGCCCTCACATTATAACTCACATTGGGATTTCCTGCTTTAAAAAGAAGATTAAATAGAATCCAGAGTTTCATAATATATAATAATATCCAAAATTTCAAGATTAAAGTTGAAACTTACTAATCAGAAAAGACAATCCAATGGACACCAACACCAAGCAGATTTTATCTGACAATTGTAAAACATCGGTAGTAAAATCCATAATGAAAATTATCTAACAAGCAATTTCAAATCCTCCTGAAGCATAGAAATATATATATAATCTCAGCAAAGAAATAGAAGTTATAAAAATAAGCAAATAGAAATTATAGAACTGAAAATTATAGTAACTGCAATTTTAAAAGTTGGCAAATGAGCTCAATAGTAAAGTGGAGATAACAGAAAACAGAATCCATAAACTTGAGGACAAATGAGTACAATTACTTTATCTGAACAACAGGAAAAAAAAATGATCAGAACCTCAGAGAACCCGTGGGACAATAACAAAAGATCCAGTATTCGTATCATCAGTGTCTAAAAGGAGGGGAGAGAGAAAGAGATTAGGCTTTCTATTTTTTTTTTCATTTTTTATGTGTTCAAAGTTATTCATTGAAACATTCTTATGATGGCTACTTTAAAAATATTTGTCATATAATTCTATCATTTCTGTCATCTCACTGTTGGCTGTTGGCTTCTACTGGTTATCTTTTTCTCATTCAGTTTGACATATTCTTGGTTCTTAGTATGATGGGTAACTTTTTATTGAAACCTTAACATTTTTCTATTTTGTTTTAATGTTCTTGATCTTATTTAAACCCGCTTTAGTTAAAGCTTTTTGTGACACTGCCTGGTAGGCGTAGAAGGGTTGCCACCTCATTACTGCCTGGTAGAAGTAGAAGTGTAGGTCCCACACTTGGTCTCCTCTGACACCTGAAGGATAAAGAGCTTCTCGTTACTGCTAGGTTGGGGTAGGAGTTCCAGCTACCTGTAACTAGCTATCAGTAACTAGACCAGTTCCAGCTGCCAGAGTCTAGTTATCTGCCAGGGGGTATGAAAGTGTTAGCTCTCTTCTTGGCCTTCTCTGATACCACATCAGCAGGGTACCCTGTTTCAGCCTCACGAAGATGGAGTTCTAGGCTCCTCACTTGGCTTTTGTTGGTTGTTTGTGTGAATGGGGTGGGGCCACAGGTTTCTTTTTCTGTAATGTTTGACTAAAGAGGATATTATCTAAATGTTTTCTCTCATGCTGGGTTGCTCCTTTTTTGGTCCTTTGGCTCAAGAGAGCAGGATTTTGCTAGGGCTTTTTTTTTTTTTTTTTTTTTTTTTTCTGTCTGTTCTTGTTGGCGTTTCTAGGTTGCTGGCTTCTTCATTTCCAAGTCTGGGATTTATGAGGCAAAAAGAAAACCAGGAGAACTTATTACCCTGTTGCTCCTTGGGTCCCAATGGTCAGTCCATTTTCTCTGTTCTTCAGATTGAGTAAACTGTATTCATCTGTCTTCAAGTTTGTTGTTTCTATATTTTGTCATCTCTACTCTATATTTGAGCCCATTTAGCAAGTTGGTTTATTTTGGTCATTTTAAATTTTAGTTATGTAATTTCCATTTTTTTAACTTCTATTTTTTTGTTTTGTATTTGTTCATTAGTTTCAAGGGAATTCATAATTATTGAAGCAGTTTTTGATGTCTATTTTAAAACTTCTGTCAAATAGCTCAAAAATCTGATTTGTCCCTGTATTATATCAGTTGATTTTTTGATTCACATTATTATTCCTGCTTCTCATTATGATGCGTGATTTTTTTTATTATATTCTGGATATTTTTAATATTATGTTAGGAGATTTTTGACCCTACTTACATCTTCTATTTTAGCATTTTTTAAGTACAGTGTGTCAGTTCTGGCCTACTTCTGTGGGCTATAATTCCAATGACAATTTCGCTTTCTAAGCCCTTGCAATGCCACTATTCTGGCCTGCTTCATGATCTGGCTCTACTTGAGCTTCTGCTTGACTCCTACTGGTGCTACCTATGGGAACAGAAGGTGCTTCCATGGGCCATCCAGTTTCACTACTAGAAGGTCAGGAATACTAGACCTGCAGGACAGAGAAGGTTTTCTCTTGACTATTCTCCAGCCACCCAGAGCTTGTGGGCTTTCCACTCCATCTCTGCTAGTGCCTGCAGAGGAAGAAATTACCTAATTGGGCTCCCTTCTTCTGCTGGGTAGATGGATAGCAGCTACAGATTCTGTATGAGTCTTTGCCACTAGGTGGAGGTTCAGAAATCTAGCCAGAGATCATTTTCTGTCATTTTTTACCACTCATTGGAGGGCCAGGAGGCACTAAGGCCTGTGTTGCCTTCTGCCATTGGGTAAAGGTCTGGTGGCAGATGCCTGGCCTGGATTATCTTCTGTTGCTAGGTAAAGGGTTAGGAGCCACTGGATCTGGGGAGAGACGGTTGGGAAGCACCTGGCCAGCTGGCACTGCTGGTGCAAGAGAAGTGCCTGCCACCCACTGGTGTGGGGCAGAGGATGGGTTAGCCTGCTCAGGTTCCACTGTTGTATTAATAGTTACTTTAAGAAGATTGGGTCCTCTGTCACTGGATAAGAATTTCCCTGCTAAGTCCTTGTTGGGCTTTCCTTTTTCCAATCCTTTGGCCAGAGACAGCAGGCTTTTTTTTCATTTTTGTCTATGCATGTTGGTGATACCAGGTGGCAGACCTCTCTAGCACCTAATCTGGGATATATGAGAGATAGACGGAAAACCCAGGGAACTCACCCCCCATGTAGTTCCTCAAGTTGTGATGGCCCTAGCCAGTCCACTTTCTCTTTTCCACTTTTCAAAGCTTTTGTGATTGTCTGTTGAATTGTTTCCAGGGTATTTAGTTGTAGTTAGAAGGAAGAAGGCATCTTGTCCCAGAACCAGAACCCTGACTTACATATATTTTCAATTGTAATAACTGGCATCCTATTGTCTTTAGGTTTCTTCAATGTGCTTTTTTCACAGAATATCATGTTTTTGAGATCCACTCATTTTGGTAAACATACATGTATAGTTTATTCATTTTAAATGCTATAAAATTTGCTGTTATATGAATATGCCACAAGTTATTTATTCATTCTCCTGTTGGTGGACAATGAGGTTTCCATTTCTCTCTATTACAAGCAATGCTGCAGTAAATGTTCTCATACATGTCTCCTTGTGCACATGTGGGGGAATTTATTTGGGTCTATACCCAGAATGAAATTACTAGGTCCCAGGATATATACAGCATGAACTTTATCAAATATTGCCAAATTGCTCTTCAAAATCATACCAGTCTATACTCTTGCCAAAAATGCGTGAGATGTTTCATTTTGCCACATTTTCACCAAAACTTGTATTAATGTAGTCAACTTTATTCAGCTCTTTTCCTATGAGTCTGCTTTTGTGTCTTCTTTATGAAACCTTTCCCCACACTTTTATGACTTTATGAAAGTCATAAAAATATTCTTCAGTTTTTTTCTTCAATATTTTTTCAAATACTTCAAAAATGTTTTTTCTCCAATTTAGGCCTTTAGTCTGTGTCTGTAACTTATTTTTGTGTATGGTCTGATAAAAGAATCTTGTTCTACTTTTTCTACTATGGATAGACAATTGCCCCAACACCATTCATTGAAGAGTCCTTTCTTTCCCCATTTATAATGCCACTTCAATCATGTTTCACAATCCCATAAAGTCTAGGTTGACTCTGAAGTTTAAGACAACCCTTAAAAAACCCTTAAAAAACAAAAATAAAAGTAATATAAAATAAAAAAGTAAAAAATAAAATAAAAATAACTCCCAAAAATGAGGGTTAAGCACAATATTGAGTTTAAAATGAGAAACTTTTTATTACAGGTACCCCAAATAAAACCTTAACCTTAAACCAACTTTCTACTGTAAAGGAACTTAGAGGATCGGGGGTGGAGATTAATACTGATTAAGTACCTGTTAACATTGATAAAGCACCTATGATGCATCAGATACTGCTGCTCAATTTACTGCCATGGTCATTTTATTTATCATTTGCAATAACTTTGAGAAAGAAATGATGTTATTACCATTTTACAGGTAAGAATACTAAAACTTTGAAAGGTTAAGTTGCCTAGGCCACACAGCCGGATAGACAGAGCTTAAATTCAGGTCTGTCTGATTCAAAAGAGCTTGATTTTGTCAGTTTACTATACTACTTCCAAGGAAAGCTCGTAGCCCTGAACTGAGGAAGACACGACTTGCCCATTAGGAGTAGAATATGTGTTACAATGCACTGTTGTGCGTTGAATGACCAAGTATTCTCAGAATGACTGCTTTACTTGTTTGCACTCCTGACTAGTGCATAACATTAGTTATGAGCTCCTGCTTCCTCTCTCATCCTCTTCTAGTTTATTTATATCTCTGTCTCATATTTCCTCAACTTGAGGTACATAATTTGGTTGTCAGAGACTTTCCTGCTAAGCTCTAGGTAGCATGGGGGAGGAAAAAGTAAACAAGGGGTGGTTAAGGGAGGGCTAAATCACTTATTCTTGTTAACATTTTTGGATTGGATTTCATATATTAAAGGAACCAAATGTAACGCTGATGTGATATCAGCCCTTGCATTATTTTATCATATTACCACAATTGGATATTGACTTCTTATTAAACTATCATTTTTTCCTCCTTTGAACTCAGTGCTCATTGCTCCCCAAGAATGTTATGAAGAAGTTGTAATAAGTGGCAAAAGCAAGAGATTTGGTATCAGATAACATAAGTTTGAGTCGTAACTCTGCTTTTGGCTCTGGGATCCTCAGACAAGTGATCTCTCCTTCCTTGAGCTTCAGGTTTCTTCTCTGTAAAATGGACATTAACATTAGTTAATGTGAGGATTAAATAAAATAACAATTGCAAATTTACCTTGTAAATTAATGTGCAAAGGGAGGTGGCACTGTTCTTACTCATCTGCCATTCTCTATAATCATTTCTGTTCTTTTCACATCTATACCAACAACACCCTGCTAGATGACCCTGATGCAGCAACCCTAATGCCATTGTTTTCAAATTCATAAGAATCACCTAGGACTTGCTTTGTAAATACAGATTTCCTGACTCTACCCTCAGATTTTATTAATAGATCTGAGATGACGCCCAGAAATCTGTACTTTTAAAATTCTTTCCAGACAGTTCTTTAAACACAGCCAGATAGAAGACATACTTTGCCTAAAACACTTAGCACCATATATACAAAGAAGAATTTCTTGGCCCTGAGTGGGATTCAAGGTTAAAGCAGCTTTACAGTGAGAGGTTATAAGTCACTCTTCCCTAATGTTCCAAACTCCTGTCCCTCCTAGGTCAAAGAGGACCCAATCACATGATATCTTAACATTCCCTTCCACTTCTGTGATTGCAGCTGCATCGTGAGTCCTTAGAAGCAAAGCCTAGTAAATTAAACCACAATTATTGCTGTTTAAAATGGTAGTGATTTTAAGAGTTTTCTTTGAAAAGTCTGTCAATAGGAGCAGAAGACTATGAATAACACCAAAATATTTAACTGTCTATCGAAATTTCTTTACAGTATCGAATAAAATGGGAACAGATGCAACTAGACCAGAACTTGGTTAGTAGGTAACAGATTTATTGGACTTGCTCATTTTAAAAATTAAGGTTATAAACAACATATGTCAAAAATCCTATAAAACTGCTGTGGAAATCATCTTCCTGGAAAGCCAGAATCCCTGCTAATATTCCGAATTTGCTTTTCAGAACTGAAAATGACATTGTATACATCTGCAGCACTATTTGAAACAATGTTTCCTTGAGACAGAGCTTACTCTGCCCTGGGTGTGCATTCCGTAGCTACCCCAAAGTTTCAAATACCTGGTCTCTTCCTAGAATGTAATCCACCCAGTCCCTTGAGAGAAGACAAATTCTTTATTTACAAATACAGGTGGAGTTGCTATTAGTTACAGTTTTCTGGAAGTTTTCAAATATAGCTCATGATTTGAAAGTAAAAGGAAGTCATATGACAGTGAAGTCACCAGGTCTTCCATCTATCCTGAAGGATAGAGAGAGACCTGATGAGAGAATCTCAATTGGCTGTTTTTCTTTTTACTGTCACATATGCAGGTTTCCTGTTGAATCTCTCTGGTCCACTGTTCCCTCTAATGAAGTCATGTTCTGTGCCCAGGGCAGTAATATCCTCAGAAGCAGATGTCTCCCATAAAGCATGACCTCATTCCTTGGAATGGGAAGAGCCAGCAGTTGACTGTTGTGCTAATGGGTGGGGAGGGCTTTGTTTAAAAATAGTTTTCTAAAATAATGTGTTTAACTTTTTAATAAACTTCTATAAAAAGGCAAATTAGTTTGTTGCGGTTTTTTTGTTTTTGTTTTTGTTTTTGTTAACCTCACTCCTTACTTCCAGAAGGGGCAACCACTAGGCCAGAAGGAACGGAGTCCTCGCAGAGCCAGGCACTTCCATCTAGTTGTTTGTACAGATGGGTGAAACTTAGGATTTTCCAGATGCTGAATCTAGGCTCTGTATCAGACCCCACTGAATCACAACCTAGATTTCAACAAGCCTTTTTATAACAGCCCTGGAGCTTAGAGGAAATAAACTGAAGTACCCAAGGAAAGTTACTGACCCAGATGCTCCAGCAAATTAAGCAAGTGGGAATATTGCTAGAGAAGGGAAGAGTAGAGGAAAAGGGTGAACCATTTAGAAGGATGCAGTTTGAAGCCAATCCACACTTGCTAAAGAGAATGGGCTTTCCAGGCTATTCCTGTTCCTTTAGAAAAGTATATGTAGGGTAGTTCCTGAACACTGACTTCTCAAATTATTAGGAATAACCAAGATAAATGGCCTCCTGTACTGTCTGACATCCTATCATCAGGGCTTACAGGCACAGCCCATGTGTTCTACTGTGTTCCTCACTTCTGTTTCTGTCTATGCAGAAGGTGATCACTAAACAAGGTCCAAAGAGCTAATTTCCTAAACATGGATGACAAAGACCTTTTCCATAAACAAGATCCATAAACAAGGAAACGTGATAAGGTACTTACCATCTGAGCTTGGTACCTGCAATTTGTAAATTTAATCACTACATCCCCATAAGAGGTCATTTCAGTTACAGCTATGCATTAAAAATGAAGATATGCCAATAATTCTGTAAATATTAATTGATGGCAGTAAATACTGAAATTACATTTCCTTTCCCAACTCCCACATTAGTCACCTTGGCCAGCAACCAGTCCTCCTCCAGATAACTCTTTAAGCTTTATGCCCACCATAAAGCCTGATATGGTTTGGCTCTGTGTCCCCACCCAAATCTCATCTTGAATTATACTCCCATAATTCCCACATGTTGTGAGTGGGAGATAATTGAATCATGGGAGCAGTTTCCCCCATACTGTTCTCATGATAGTGAATAAGTCTCATGAGATCTAATGGTTTGATAAGGGGAAACATGTTTCGCTTGTCTGTCATTCTTTCTCTTGTCTACTGCCATGTGAGACATGCCTTTTTTTTTTTTTTTTTTTGAGACGGAGTCTTGCTCTGTCACCCAGGCTGGAGTGCAGTGGCCGGATCTCAGCTCACTGCAAGCTCCGCCTCCCGGGTTTATGCCATTCTCCTGCCTCAGCCTCCTGAGTAGCTGGGACTACAGGCGCCCGCCACCGCGCCCAGCTAGTTTTTTGTATTTTTAGTAGAGACGGGGTTTCACCGTGTTAGCCAGGATGGTCTCGATCTCCTGACCTCGTGATCCGCCCGCCTCGGCCTCCCAAAGTGCTGGGATTACAGGCTTGAGCCACCGCGCCCGGCCAAAACCTTTTACCTTCCACCATGATTGTGAGGCCTCCCAGGCCACATGAACCTGTAAGTCCATTAAACCTCTTTTTCTTCCTAGTCTTTGGTATGTCGTTATCAGCACCATGAAAAGGGACTAATACAGAAAACTGGTACCAGCAGAGTGGGGTGTTGCAGAAAAGATACCCAAAAAAGTGGAAGCAACTTTGGAACTAGGTAACAGGCAGAGGTTGGAACAGTTTGGAGGGCTCAGAAGAAGACAGGAAAATGTGGGAAAGTTTGGAACTTCCTAGAGACTTGTTGAATGGCTTTGACAAAAATGCTGATAGTGATAGAAACAATAAGATCCAGGCTGAGGTGGTCTCAGATAGAGATGAGGAACTTGTTGGGAACTGGAGCAAAGGTGATTCTTGTTATGTTTTAGCAAAGAGACTGGCAGCATTTTGCCCCTGCCCTAGAGATTTGTGGAACTTTGAACTTGTGAGAGATGATTTAGGGTATCTGGCAGAAGAAATTTCTAAGCAGCAAAGCATTCAAGAGGTGACTTGGGTGCTGTTAAAAGCATTCAGTTTTAAAAGGGAAACAGAGCATAAAAGTTTGGAAAATTTGTAGCCTGACAATGGGCTAGAAAAGAAAATTCCATTTTCTGAGGAGAAATTCAAGCCAGCTGCAGAAATTTGCATAAGTAACAAGAAGCCGAATGTTAATCCCCAAGACAATGGGGAAAATGTCTCCAAGGCATCTCAGAGGTCTTCACAGCAGCCCCTCCCATCACAGGCCTGGAGGCCCAGGAGGAAAAAGTGCTTTCGTGTGCTAGGCCCAGGGTCCCTGTGCTGTGTGCAGGCTAGGGACTTGGTGCCCTCCATCCCAGCCACTCTAGCAGTGGCTAAAAGGAGCCAACATAGAGCTTGGGCCATAGCTTCAGAGGGTGCAAGCCCCAAGCCATGGCAACTTCCACTTGGTTTTGAGCCTGCGAGTGCACAGAAGTCAAGAATTGGGGTTTAGGAACCTCTGCCTAGATTTCAGAAGATGTATGGAAATGCCTGGATGCCCAGGCAGAAGTTTGCTGCAGGGGCAGGGTCCTCATGGAGAACCTCTGCTAGGGCAGTGCAGAAGGGAAAAGAGGGGTCAGAGTCCCCACACAGAGTCCCTACTGGGGCACTGCCTAGTGGAGCTGTGAAAAGAGGGCCACCATCCTCCAGACCCCAGAATGGTAGATCCACTGACAGCTTGCATTGTGCACCTGGAAAAGTCACAGACACTCAACACCAGCCCATGAAGGCAGCTGGGAGGGAGGCTGTACCCTGCAAAGCCACAGGGGCAGAGCTACCCAAGACCATGGGAACCCACCTCTTGCATCAGCTGGATATGAGACATGGAATCAAAGGAGAACATTTAGGTGCTTTAAGATTTGACTGCCCTGCTGGATTTCAGACTTGCATGTGGCCTGTAGCCCCTTTGTTTCAGCCAATTCCTCCCATTTGGAATGACTGTATTTACCCTATGCCTGTACCATACCCTTACTGTATCTAGGAAGTAACTAACTTGCTTTTGGTTTTACAGGCTCATAGGCAGAAGGGACTTGCCTTGTCTCAGATGAGACTTTGGACTGTGGACTTTTGAGTTAATGCTGAAATGAGCTAAGACTTTGGGGGACTGTTGGGAAGGCATGATTGGTTTTGAAATGTGAGGACATGCAATATGGGAGGGATCGGGGCAGAACAATATGGTTTGGCTTTGTGTCCTCACCCAAATCTCATCTTGAATTGTACTCCCATAATTCCCACGTTGTGGGAGGGATGTGGTGGGAGATAACTGAATCATGGGGGCAGTTTCTCCCATACTGTTCTCGTGGTAGTAAATAAGAATAAGTCTCACAAGATCTGATGGTTTCATAAGGGGAAACATGTTTCACTTGGCTCTCATTCTCTCTCTTGTCTGCCACCATGTGAGACGTGCCTTTCACCTTCCACTATGATTGTGAGGCCTCCCCAGCCACGTGAAACTGTCAGTCCATTAAACCCCTTTTTCTTCCCAGTCTCGGGTATGTCTTTATCAACAGCATGAAAACAGACTAATACAAAGCCTTCCTAGGGCAAACCTCCCAGACTTTGTTTCTTATCTCCTTGAGCCCATCCTTCCTGTCTCCTCCTTCTGTACCTTTGTCCTTCATCCTTCCCACCTCTGATGCCTCTAGAGACAGTAACATTGGTACCTGAAATGAAAGCACATGGAAAACAGATAAGAAGAGATTATGAACTTTACAAAAATCAGCGTAGCTGGGTGGACTGAGAAAAATAAACTGAGGTCATGTATGAGTTGTTTTCTCTCAAGAAAGTGTTACACACTAGGAATAACCATATTATTTTTAATGAAGGTTACTGGACTTTTTTTCTACCAGGGAGGAAAAAATCACCCAATGATATCTTAGAAAAAGAGAGTTAGGACTGAGTATGGTGGCTCACGCCTATAATCCCAGCACTTTGGGAGGCCAAGGTGGGCAGATCGCTTGAGGTCAAGAGTTCAAAACCAGCCTGGCCAATATGGTGAAACCCCATCTGTACTAAAAATACAAAAAAAAAAAAAATAGCCGGGCACAGTGGCAGTTGCCTGTAATCCCACCTACTTGGTAGGCTGAGGCAGGAGAATTGCTTCAACCCGGGAGGTGGAGGTTGCAGTGAGCTGAGATGGCGCCATTGCACTCCAGCCTGGGCTACAAGAGTGAGACTCCATCTCAACAAAAGGAAAAAAAGAAAAAGAGAAAACCGGAGTTAGGCCCAAATTGAGATATTACAGAACAAAACAGTTCCCATGTTCCTTAAACTGGTGCAAAGCATAGAAAGAGAAATAATTCCTCTCAGTTCATTTTATAAAATTGGTATAACCTTGATAACAAACTCTTCCAAAACAGTACCAGAAAGGCAACTAAAGACATCTCACATTAAAAATCTTAGTTAACTACTAGCAAATCAAACCATGCAATATATTTAAAGTATAGTGTGTCATGACCAAGTAGGGTTTGTCCTAGGAATGCAAAGATTATTCAGTAATAGGAAACCTCTTAATATTATATTATGTCATCAACTCAAAGGATATAAATCATTTGATTACCTCAGATGCCACAAAGGCATTTAGTAAAAATTTATCACTTTTTCCTGATTGTTCTTAGTAAACAAGGAATAAAAGGACATTCTCTAATATGATAAAGAATATCTTGGCCTAATAAACAGCATAGTACTTAATGGTAAGTATATTAGAGGCATTTCTGCTAGAATTGGGAATAAGACAAAGATGCTCATTATAACTACTGATGTTCAACATTATTCTTGAAGTTCTTACCAATGTAATGCGGCAAGGAACTGAAATAAGAGATATAACTGTTGGAGAATTATGCAAAGTACCGTTATTTACAGATATTGTTCTATAACTAGAAAACCCAAAAGAATGGATTAAAAAGATATTATAAATAGCAATTACTGAGGTGGCCAGGTCTTATATTATCTGTTTGTAGTACAAATATGGTACTAGCTGATCTTGTGTTCAAACAGCATTTATAAGTTGAATATAATTGAAAGAATTAACTGAAAAAGAACTCTCTCCAGGCAGTTAAATCCTTCAAGGCCATTTCAGAATCTTGCTGTGTCTTGTGATAATTATTGTGAACACCAATTTATATTGGATAAAGAGGTTCAATTAATTGAGATTTCTGTTTGCTTGAGTTTGGGACAAAGGAAGTTTATATGGTTATAGAATTTTGCAGAAAGATGAATTTGTCTTTATTGAGTACCTAGAGAATATCTTATACTTGCTTTTCATGTTATCTTGTATAAACCTCATAACAACTCTGTAAGGTCGGTAATAGTATCCCCATTTCATAAATGAGAATGTACTCAGAGAGATGAAGCAATTTGCTCAGTGTCATGCAGCACTTACTAAGTAGTGGAGCTGGGCTTGAATGCAGTTCTGTGACTTCAAAGACCATGCCTTTTCCACTAGTGACTTTCAATTATATGTTCAATTTCCCTGGAAGGGAAAGGTATTTCCTGGGATAAAGTTCTGCTGAGTATAATGTATAGAGGATAGCCAACACACAGCTACCAAAACAGACACTGACTTTATCGAGAAGGGAGTGGCAATAATGAAAATATTGAAGGCAAGATAAATATTTACCATGTTGAAGGATAGTCCCAGAAGAATCCAGGTAGTATACCCTTCTTGGGGAAAAAGATTGGATTGTCTCTTTCTAAATCAAAGTATTAGCAGCACCTCCATCCTAGGGCAGGCACTAATGTAAATGACTGGAGTACACACAAACTGAACATCAGAAATCCTTAGTTTGTCCCATCAGAAGAAGAATCCAGTGTGACTCAGGATAAGCTCCATTCCTGATTAAAGGGACACAACATGCATAATAGCACAATAGCTAGCCATCGTGAACTGTTCTGGGACCCAGTCTAGAGCCATGTTGCATATGTGTGGTTCTCGATGTAATCGCTGTTTGTGGTTTGGCTGGCCAGCTGCTGTGGCAGCACTCCTCCTCAGTGAAGAGGAGCCAGCCAAATGGCTGTCATCGTGTGCTTCTGGGAATAGCACATCGATGCCAGCCATTTGGACTCCTTCAGCCCATTGATGGGGTTAACCTGCCCACAATGAGACAGGGTAGCTCTGATGATTTGTGTCACATCCCAAAAGTAGATTCCCTTCTGACTCCTATGTTCTGCTGAACAGAAAGGCTGGATGATAAATTGCCAGTGTAACCTTTACTATGTTTAGTGAGTTAACACATCTCAACTACTGAAGCAATCCATTTGATTCATGTGCATACTGCTTAAAATAATTCCTTGCATTTGCTTAGCACTTCATACTTTCCAAAGCTGTTTTTGCTTCTATTATCTCATTAATCCCAGGAGCTGGAGATGGAATACTCTGGAATATTCTTACCCTCAGACTTCTGTTGAGCCCAAGTGAAGGAGAAATGGTGCTCAGGGCTTGTCCTAGAGTAGTGGTTCTCAACCTTGGTCACACATTAGACTCACCTGGGAAGGTTTGAAAAATCTTTATGCCCAGGCCTGACCCCACACCAATTGCATCAGAATTCCTAGGGCTGGGGTCCAAGCATTGAGAGTTTTTGAAACTCCCCAGGTGATTATAATGTATAGACAGATTTGAGAACCACTAAGAAGATAAATTCAATCTGAGGCATGTGAGTTCCCGGTAACAGGGAATGCATTCAAGTGGCAATGTCACAGTGGTATTAGAGACATGGGCTGTGTCATTCTCCTTGAGGGTTAAAGTCCTGGAACAAAATGTGCTCATGAAAGAGTGTGTAGATAAAGAAAAGCAGGGGCCTGAAGACTAACTTTTGATATTCAATGTGTTAAGGTTTCTATCTATGTTAACCTAGTTTTTTTTTCAAAGGCAACATGATTTCATAATGAAAAAAAAAATAAAACATCACTAATCAGAGGCCTTTGTGGAAGGAACTGTGCATATATCTAAAGGGATCAATGGGTGTAATTTATTTAGACTTTCAAAAAATCTCTAACTGACGTTCCACAGCAAAGGTTATTATGCTTTAAGTTATGTCACCATGAACCATGGAATTATAGGGGCCATCCTATGAAGAGGGCTTGAATGCAGGGATAAAGGGGAGTGATAAATGCTGTTTCTGGTTTTATTAAACATTTTTATATATAGTCTGAGTGAAAGAGTTTGCAGTGAAATCTCTAAGTTTGCAGATGATGATTCATTTAGTCCAAACACCCATTCAAAGCTCTGCCACTTACTAGCTGTGTGACCCTTGAAAAGTTATTTAACCTCTCTTGTCCTGTTTCCTCGACTGTAAGATAATGGAATTGGACATGAACATCTCAGCTAGAAATTCTGTAGATTAGCTTAACTCAGCTCCCCTCTCTGTGTTGATAATGAAAACAACACATAATCAAGTTCTTTGGTTGATTAGGACAATGTTAGAGAGTGACAATTACAGGGTCAAGACCAGAGAAAGCAATTGTTAATACAGAATTATTCACTATATGGAGTTCATTGTAACCAGATTGGCAAAGCACTATTTCTGCCAGCCATCTGCTGGAACACAAAAATAGCTTTGTTATACAGGACTGTCCTTTATAATTGGATTTAACCTGTATGACAGATTTCTTCAACAATAAATTTATAAATCTCTTATATAGCATTTTAGACCTGAGGTTCATAAAATTTTGGAGTAAGAGGTTACCTAGTCCATACCTATATTTGGCAGGAGGACAGAGAAATGCAAACAGGTGAAGTGATTCGCCCAAGGTCAGACAGCAAATAAGTCATAGAGCTGTATCTCTGGACAACTACTCTGGTTTTCTTCTCCCTACAGTCAGTTCTCAAAGCAGTCAAATACAGCCATTTGAGTCCCAGGTCAGACCGATTTTGAAGCTGTTTTGTTAGCCCTGTCAGGTAGGTATGTGGCTTGATAATGATGGTGATAGAAAATGAATGTGATGATTATAGCTGCTATTTATTGAGTGTCTATATGTGCTAGGCCTTGTGTTAAGTACTGTAAATTATCTAATTCAATCCTCCTGACATCCCTTTTGAGGTAGATATTATTGTCCCAATTTTCGTAAATGAAAAACTGATTGAGAGGTGAAATAACTTGCCCAAGGTTACATAGCTATTGAATATTATTATAGAACTAGAATTCAAACCCAGTTCTGAAAAGTTAACAAAGCTCATCCTCTTTCCACAACCCCAGCATTTCCCAAACAGTACAATCCAGAGCATTAAGTCAGCAAGAGATAGGTATTTCTTTAAAAAGCTTCTATAACTGAATAAGTTTGGGAAATGCTGCACTTCCTATCCCCTTTTTGAAGAGTCACATTTCCAAATAGTATATTAAAGGATATGAGAAATCTTCAAAGAAGAAATCTGTTTTTCCTTAACCATGTGTTTCCCAAACTCTTTTTGACCAAGGAGCCCCATTTCCAATAACATCCATTGATGTCACACAGGACACTGGTGCTCTCTAGAACATAGTGTGAAAAACACTGCATGATCTCCCATTCATCTTTCTGATTATCTTCAGAGACTGTTACCCTTAGGCCTGGCTTTCTCCATCCTAACCACTAAAGTGACCAAAGACTAAGTGTTACAGAATACTTGTTTAGCAAAGACACATGCTTATGACTTTGGGAACATCTTAGGTAACATGAAGAAACCTACACCTCATGAAACTTTGAGGGACCATTATGCTTCTGAAATGTCAGTAGTTGGTAGGACTCTTTTAGTACTGTCTTAACCACAGTAATATTTGTTAGTCTTTCCCAAACTAAGCCAGAACTGAACCAGAGAAGTTTCACAGCTGATCATAACTTAAGTTTTTGGAGCCTGAAGCCCCAGAGATGGGCCCCTGCTGCAAGGGCTAGAGAGGAAATCCTTGAATGACGAATGTAAGCCATCTCACATAAGAAATACTTGGGATTGGGATGAGATGGGGCGGGACGAGAATCAACTTGCAAACCCCTACCTTTTCTTGCCTTTTTGTCATGCTTAGAGCAGATGTTGAAACTGTAATCTGGGTTCTGAACATGGGCATTCCATGTGGTTTGCATTCAAAATTCTCACTCTTCTTTGAAGCTAATGGCTTCTATCTTCTTCATATATATTGAGCTTGCCACACGTATTTGCACATTTCCTCTGTTTACAATTCTAATAGTGTGAGATAGAAAATAAACTGTTAAGATGCCAAGATTGGAAGATACAAACTGTATTGAAGAATGGTTTTCTTTTTCTTGAATAAAATGTCCATTCCTGTACCTCCCCGTTTGCTAGCCATTGCCTTCTCTTTATTCCTTTACTAACTGGTACTGAAGAAATGTTGACAATGTCCAGTTCTCTGGTATTGTTCTCAACATAAAGGGAGAAAAGCATGAAAGCTAGAAGCCTGGGCCAGGAGCAGTGACTCACACCTGTAATCCCAGAGAGGCCAACGAGGGAGGATAGATTGAGGCCAGGATTTCGAGACCAGCCTGGGCAACATAGTGAGACCCCATTGCTACAAAAAATAATTTTAAAAAACTAGCTGGGTGTGGTGGCACATGTCTGTAGTCCTAGCTACTTGGGAGGCTAAGGCAGGAGGATTACATGAGTCCAGGAGGTTGAGGCTGCAATGGGCCATGATTGTGCCACTGCACTCCAGCCTGAGCCACAGAGCAAGACCATGTCTCAGGAAAAAAAGGTGGGGGAAAGCTGCTACTACCTGTATAATCAGATAACAAATAAAATTAAAATTTATGAATACCTACTCTATGCACGACTTTCATTTATTTAGGCCATAAAATAACTATACATTGATAGAATTATGCCCATTTTACAAATGGACAGTTTTTTGAAACTATTATTGTTAATACTTTAAGCTTAGCATGACTGTGATTCAATGGAAGGTACCATGAGCTTGGAGTCAGAAGAATCTTGGTTTACTTCCCAGGCTTACCGCTTTCTTTGTCATTCATTTGTTCATTTAACAAACATTTTTATTGAACAGCTACTATAAAAGAAATGCTTTAGGAGCTGGAGATACAGAGATGAGTAATTCACAGCCCTTGCCCTCAAGGAGTTAACAGTATATTAAGTAGAACAATCACATATCAGAAAATTATAATTTGATAAATGCAACAGTGTGTTAACGGAACACAGAGGAATTAGTGTCTGAGTTTTAAAGTTTTAAAGGATGTGCAGGTATTGAGAGAAAGTAGGACTGGAGAAGGGCACTTCAAGCAGAGTGAATGGCATGAAGACAGGTATAGAGGCAAGAGGTATGTGAAAAGTGTGGTGGATGTAGAGCCAGGGCTTGGAGATTCATGTTGAACTACATGCCATGCAGTGTTGCTTTTAAACTAGCGGATGTTTTATAAATTTATTTTTATAATTACAGACTATTTTTAGAACAGTTTTTGTATACAGTAATATTGAACAGAAACGGAGAGTTCCTGTATACTCCCTCTCTTCCCACCCTTGGCAACCACTGATATTTTCACTATCTCTGTAGTTTTTCCTTTTCCAGACTGCCATATGGTTGGAATTATACAGTATGTAGCATTTTCAGACTGACTTCTTTCACTTAGCAATATGCATTTAAGGTTCCTCTCTTTTTCTGGCTTGATAGCTTATTTATTTTTATTGCTGAATAATAATCCATTATATGGATGTCCACAGTTTAACCATTTACCTATTAAATGACATCTTAGTTGCTTCCAATTTGGGGCAATGATGAATAAAGCTGCTATAAACATTGGTATGAAGGTTTTTGTGTGGACATAAATGTTCAGCACATTTGGGTAAATAAATACCTAGGAGCACAATTTATGGGTCATGTGGTAAGACTATGTTTAGCTTTATAAGAAACTGCCAACCTGACTTCCAAAGTGGCTGTATCATTTGAATTCCCACCAGCAATAAGTGAGAGTTCTTTTTGTTCCATATTCTCTCAAGCATTTAGTGTTGTCAGTATTTTGAATTTTAGCCCTTCTAAGAGATGTTTGGTGCTATCTCATTGTTTTAAATTGCAAGTCCCTAATGACAAATGGTGTTGAGCATATTTTTCTATGCTTATTTGCCATCTGTATATCTTCTTTGTTGAGGTGTCTATGCAGATCTTTTGCCCATTTCTTAATTGGATCTTTTTTTTCTGATTTTTGAGTTTGCTGTTCAGATCTTTGCCCATTTCTTAATTGGATTAACTGTTTTCTTATTGTTGTTATAAGAGTTCTTTATATATTTTGGATAAAAGCCCTTTATCAGATATATGTTTTACAAATATTTTCTCCCAGTCTATGGCTTGTCTCTTGGTTCACTTAACAGTATCTTTCTCAGAAATTTTTAATTTTAATGAAGTCCAATGTATCAATTTTTTTTTCTATTACAGATTGTGCTTTTGGTGTTCTATCTAAAAATTCATTACCAAGCCCAAGGTCATCTAGATTTCTCCTATGTTATCTTAAGAGTTTTATGGTTTTGTGTTTTGCATTTGGATCTGTGATCCATTTTGAGTTAATTTTTGTCAAAGTTGTCCAGATTTTTTTTGTATAAATGTCCAGTTATCCCAGCACCATTTGTTGAAAAAAAAAAAAAAAAAAAAACTATCCCTTCTCCATTAGATTGCCTTTGCTCCTTTGTCAAAAATTTATTGACTATATTTGTGTGGGTCTATTTCTGTTCCATTAATTTGTGGTATTTCACAAATACCACTGTCTTGATTACTGTAGCTTTATAGTAAGAATTGAATCAAGTAGTGTCATTCTTCAACTTTGTTATTCTTCAATATCGTGTTGGCTGTTCTGAGTCTTTTGCCTTTCCATATAAACTTTAGAATCAGTTTGTTGATACCCACAAAGCAACTTGCTGAGATCTCGATTTTGTTTGGCTGTGTCCCCACCTAAATCTCATCTTGAATTGTGGTTCCCATAATCCGCACATGTTGTGGAGGGACCTGGTGGGAGGTAATTGAATCATGGAGGCAGTTACTCCCATGCTGTTCTGGTGATGACGAGTGAGTTCTAGTGAGATCTGATGGTTTTATGAGGAGCCTTTCACCCTTTGCTCGGCACTCCTTTCGCCTGCCTCCATGTAAGACGTGCCTGTTTTGCCGTCTCCCATGATGGTAAGTTTCCTGAGGCCTCCCCAACCATGTGGAACTGTGAGTCAATTAAACATCTTTTCTTTATAAATTACCCAGTCTTGAGTATGTCTTCATAGCAGCATGAAAATGGACTAATACAGATCTTAATTGGGATTGCTATAGACAAAGTTGGAAAAAAGTGACATCTTAACAATATTGAGTCTTCCTATCCACGAACATTGATCATGGATAGGAAGACTCAATATTATTAAGATGTCCATTGATTTAGATCTTTATTTTCTTTCATCAAAGTTTTGTAGTCTTCCTCATATATTCGTGTTTTGTTAGATTTATACCTAAGTATTTCTGTATATATTGTGTTAATATAAATAGTGTTTGTTTTTAATTTCTAAATTCCAGTTGGTCACTGCTAGTATGTAGGAAAGCAATTGATTTTTATATATTAGGTGTGTATCCTGCAACCTTATTATAATGCTACTTAGTTCTGGAAGATTTTTGTTGATTCCTCGGAATTTTCACATCAACGATCATGTAATCTGTGAACAAAGACAGTTTTATCTCTTATTTCTCAATCTTTATGCCTCTTGTTTCTTGTTCTTGCGTACAGCATTAGGTAGCATTTCCAGTATTATGTTCAGTAGGAGTGATGAATGGGAACATCCTTGCCTTGTTCCCAATCTTAAAGGGAAAGCATCTAGTTCCTCACCATTAAATTAGCTGTATGGTATATGGATGTCCAGTTCTTCCAGGATCATAAATATTCTGAATGTTATAGATGTTCTCTATCAAATTGTGGAAGTGCTCTTTGATTCATAATTTGCTGAGAGTTTTTATCATGAAGTAATGTTGCATTTTGTCAAAAATCCTTTTTTGGATCTATTGACATGATCATATGATTCTTCTTTAACCTTTTGATGAGTAATGGGATTCAATTAATTGATTTTTGAATGGTTAACCCTAGCCTTGCATACCAGGAATAAATCCCATTTGGTTGTGGTACATAATTATTTTAATACATTGTTGGCTTTGATTGGCTAATATTTTACTGAGGATTTTTGCATCTATATTCAAGAGAGATAGCAGTGGTAGTTTTCCTTTCTTGTAGTGCCTCTGTCTGTTGGGGATATTAGGGTGATGCTGAACTCATAGAATGAGGTAGGAAGTGTTCCCCCTGCTTCTATTTCCTTTTTTATGTAATTTCAACTTTTATTTTAGATTTGGGGGTACATGTGCAGGTTTGCTATATAGGTATATTGCACAGTGCTGAGGTTTGGGGTACAGATGATCTCATCACCCAGGTAGTGCCTCTGATTTTATTTTTTGAAACAGACTGTAGAGAATTAGTATGATTTCATCTTTCAATATTTGATTAAATTCACCAGTGAAACCATTGGGGCCTGGTGCTTTCTCTTTTGGAAGGTTGCAAATTGTCAATTCAGTTTCTTTAATATATATAGGCCTACACGGATTACCTATTTCTCCTTCTGTGAGTTATGGTAGATTGTGTCTTTTAAGGAATTAGCCCATTTTACCTAAGTGATCAAATTAGTGGGCATAGAGTTATTCATAATATTCTTTTATTATTCTTTTAATGTCCATGGGATCCATAACGATGGCAGCCTCTCTTTCATTTCTGATGTTAGTAAAATGTGTGTCTTCTCACTCTTTCTTGGTAGGAGTTTATCAATTTTTTATATCCCTAAAGAACCAGCTTTCAATTTCATTGATTTTCTCTATTGCTTTCCTGTTTTTATAAACTTTCTTTTTTTTTTTTTTTTTTTTTTTTTTTCAGACGGAGTCTTGCTCTGTCGCCCAGGCTAGAGTGCAGTGGCAAGATCTCGGCTCACTGCAAGCTCTGCCTCACGGGTTCATGCCATTCTCCTGCCTCAGCCTCCCAAGTTGCTGGGACTACAGGTGCTCGCCACCATGCCAGGCTAATTTTTTGTATTTTTTTAGTAGAGATGGGGTTTTACCCTATTAGCCAGGATGGTCTCAATCTCCTGACCTCATGATCTGCCCGCCTCAGCCTCCCAAAGTGCTGGGATTATGGGCGTGAGCCACCATGCCTGACCCACTGTTTTTACTTTCATTTATTTTTGCTCTCATTTTTATTACTTCCTTTCTTCTGCTTACTTTAAATTCAATTTGTTCTTTACTTCTAGTTTCTTAAGGTAGAAGCTTAGATATTGATTTTTTATCTTTCTCCTATTCTAATATATATATTCAACACTATAAATATCCCTCTCAGCACTGCTTTTGCTCCATCCCACAAATTTTGATAGGTTTCCTTTTAATTGTCATCTTGTTCAAAATATTTTTTTTTAATTTTCCTTGAGACTTTTCCTTTGACCCATGTCTTATTTAGAAGGGTGGATTTGTTTGTTTGGTTTGGTTTTGATACAGAGTCTCACTCTATCTCCCAGGCTGGAATGTAGTGGCTCCATCTTGGTTCACTGCAACATCCACCTCCCAGGTTCAAGTGATTCTTCTGCCTTAGCCTCCAGAGTAGCTGGGATTACAGGCATGCACCACCATGCCCAGCTAATTTTTGTATTTTTAGTAGAGACAGAGTTTCACCACGTTGGCCAGGCTGGTCTCAAACTCCTGACCTCAGGTGATCTGCCCACCTCAGCTTCCCAAAGTGCTGTGATTACAGGTATGAGCCACCGCACCTGGCCTAGAAGGGTGTTTTTAAATCACCAAGTAGTTTGGGATTTTTCCAACTATCTTGTTATTAATTTTTAGTTTAATTCCATTGTGATATAAGAGCATACTTTGTATGATATCTCTTTTGAATTTTTAAGGTGTGTTTTATGGCACAGAATATGGTCTGTCTTGTTCAGTGTTCCATGTGAATCTGAGAAGAATGTGTTTCCTGCTATTGTTAGATGAAGTATTCTATAAATGTCAATTAGATCTAGTTGATTGATGGTACTATTCAGCTCAACTATATTGTCACTGATTTTCTGCCTGCTGGATCTGGCAATTGCTGAGGACATATTGAAGTCTCCAACTAATGGTAGATTCATCTATTTCTTCTTGTAGTTATATCAGTTTTTGACTTATGTATTTTGATGTTCTGTTATCAGGCACACATACATTAAGGATTGTTATGTTTTCCTGGAGTACTGACTCTTTTTTATCATAATGTAATACCCGTCTTTATCCCTGATCATTTTCCTTGCTCTGAAGTTGGCTTTGTCTGAAATTAATACAGCTATACCAGCCTTCTTTTTTGATTAGAGTTAGCATGATATATCTTTCTCCATCCCTATACTTTAATTTCCCTGTGTCTTTATATTTAAAGTGGATTTTTTATAGACAACATATAGTTGGGTCTTGTTTCTTCATTCACTCTGACAGTCTTTGTCTTTTAACTGGTGTGTTCAGAGCATTCACATTTAAATTGATTATTGATATAGGTGGATTAATACCTATCATTGTATTAGTCTGTTTTCACATGGCTGATAAAGACGTACCTGAGACTGGGTAATTTATAAAGAAAAAAAGGTTTAGAGAGGCACGCCCAAGATGGCCGAATAGGAACAGCTCCAGTCTCCAGCTCCCAGCGTGAGCAACACAGAAGACAGGTGATTTCTGCATTTTCAACTGAGGTACCGAGTTCATCTCACTGGGTCGTGTCGGACAGTTGGCACTGGTCCGCAGGTGCAGCCCAACTAGCAAGAGCTGAAGCACGGCGAGGCATCGCCTCATCTGGGAAGTGGAAGGGGGAAGGGGGAAGGGAATTCCTTTTCCTAGCCAAAGGAAATTGAGACACACAACACCTGGAAAATCGGGTACTCCCACCCTAATACTGCGATTTACCAAGGGTCTTAGCAAACGGCACACCAGGAGATTATATCCCACACCTGACCCAGAGGGTCCCACACCCACGGAGCCTCCCTCATTGCTAGCAGACCAGTCTGAGATCTAACTGCAAGGCGGCAGCGAGGCTGGGGGAGGGGCGCCCGCAATTGCTGAGGCTTAAGTAGGTAAACAAAGCCACCTGGAAGCTCGAATGGGGTGGAGCCCGCTGCAGCTCAAGGAGGCCGGCCTGCCTCTGTAGAGTCCTCCTCTGGGGACAGGTCATAGCTAAACAAAAAGCAGCAGAAACCTCGGCAGAGGTAAATGCCCCCGTCTGACAGCTTTGAAGAGAGCAGTGGATCTCCCAGCACAGAGGTTGAGATCTGAGAATGGACAGACTGCCTGCTCAAGTGGGTTCCTGACCCCCGAGTAGCCTGACGGGGAGACATCCCCCACTAGGTGCAAACCGACACCTCACACTTCACACCTCACACGGCGGGGTACACCTCTGAGACGAAGCTTCCAGAGCAAGAATCAGACAGCAACACTCGCTGTTCAGCAATATTCTATCTTCTGCAGCCTCTACTGCTGATACCCAGGTAAACAGCGTCTGGAATGCACCTCAAGCAAACTCCAACAGACCTACAGCTGAGGGTCCTGATTGTTAGAAGGAAAACTAACAAACAGAAAGGACACCCACACCAAAATCCCATCAGTACATCACCATCGTCAAAGACCAAAGGCAGATAAAACCACAAAGATGGGGAAAAAGCAGTGCAGAAAAGCTGGAAATTCAAAAAATCAGAGCGCAACTCCCCCTCCAAAGGAATGCAGCTCATCGCCAGCCATGGAACAAAGCTGGACGGAGAATGACTTTGACGAGTTGAGAGAAGAAGACTTCAGTCGATCAAACTTCTCGGAGCTAAAGGAGGAATTACGTAACCAGCGCAAAGAAACTAAAAACCTTGAAAAAAATATTTGACAAATGGCTAACTAGAATAACCAATGTAGAGGAGTCCTTAAAAGAACTCATAGAGATGAAAACCATGACACGAGAACTACGTGACAAATGCATAAGCTTCAGTAACCGACTCGATCATCTGGAAGAAAGAGTGTCAGCGATTGAAGATCAAATGAATGAAACGAAGCAAGAAGAGAGGTGTAGAGAAAAAAGAGTAAAAAGAAATGAACAAAGCCTCCAAGAAATATGGGATTATGTGAAAAGACCAAATCTACGTCTGATTGGTGTGCCTGAAAGTGACAGGGAAAATGCAACCAAGTTGGAAAACACTTTGCAGGATATCATACAGGAGAACTTCCCCAACCTAGTAAGGCAGGCCAACATTCAAATTCAGGAAATACAGAAAACACCACAAAGATACTCCTTGAGAAGAGCAACTCCAAGACACATAATTGTCAGATTCACCAAAGTTGAAATGAAGGAAAAAATGTTAAGGGCAGCCAGAGAGAAAGGTCGGGTTACATACAAAGGGAAGCCCATCAGACTAACAGCAGATCTCTCGGCAGAAACTCTCCAAGCCAGAAGAGAGTGGGGCCAATATTCAACATTCTTAAAGAAAAGAAATTTCAAGCCAGAATTTCATATCCAGTCAAACTAATTTTCATAAGTGAAGGAGAAATAAAATGCTTTACAGACAAGCAAATGCTTAGAGATTGTGTCACCACCAGGCCTGCCCTACAAGAGATTCTGAAGGAAGCACTAAATATGGAAAGGAACAACCGGTACCAGCCATTGCAAAAACATGTCAAAATGTAAAGTCCATCGATCCTAGGAAGAAACTGCATCAACTAGCGAGCAAAACAATCAGCTAATATCATAATGACAGGATCAAGTTCACACAAACAATATTAACCTTAAGTGTAAATGGACTAAATGGTCCAATTAAAAGACACAGACTGGCAAATTGGATAAAGAGTCAAGACCCATCAGTTTGCTGTATTCAGGAGACCCATCTCACATGCAGAGACACACATAGGCTCAAAATAAAGGGATGGAGGACGATCTACCAAGCAAATGGAAAACAAAAAAAAGCAGAGGTTGCAATCCTAGTCTCTAATAAAACAGACTTTAAACCATCAAAAATCAAAAGAGACAAATAAGGCCATTAAATAATGGTAAAGGGATCAATTCATCAGGAAGAGCTAACTATCCTAAATATATATGCACCCAATACAGGAGCACCCAGATTCATAAAGCAAGTCCTTAGAGACTTACAAAGAGACTTAGACTCCCATACAATACTAATGGGAGACTTCAATACTCCACTGCCAACATTAGACAGATCAATGAGACAGAAAGTCAACAAGGATATCCAGAAATTGAACTCAACTCTGCACCAAGTGGAGCTAATAGACATCTACAGAACTCTCCACCCCAAATCAACAGAATATACATTCTTCTCAGCACCACATCACACTTATTCCAAAATTGACCACATAGTTGGAAGGAAAGCACTCCTCAACAAATGTAAAAGAACAGAAATTATAACAAACTGTCTCTCAGACCACAGTGCAATCAAACTAGAACTCAGGACTAAGAAACTCAATCAAAACTGCTCAACTACATGGAAACTGAACAACCTGCTCCTGAATGACTACTGGGTACATAATGAAATGAAGGCAGAAATAAAGATGTTCTTTGAAACCAATGAGAACAAAGACACAATATACCAGAATCTCTGGGACACATTTAAAGCAGTGTGTAGAGGCAAATTTATAGCACTAAATGCCCACAAGAGAAAGCAGGAAAGATCTAAAATTGACACCCTAGCATCACAATTAAAAGAACTAGAGAAGCAAGAGCAAACACATTCGAAAGCTAGCAGAAGGCAAGAAATAACTAAGATCAGAGCAGAACTGAAGGAGATAGAGACACAAAAAAACCCTCCAAAAAATCAATGAATCCGAGAGCTGGTTTTTTGAAAAGATCAACAAAATTGATAGACCACTAGCAAGACTAATAAAAAGAAAAGAGAGAAGAATCAAATAGGTGCAATAAAAAATGATAAAGGAGATTTCACCACCAACCCCACAGAAATACAAACTACCATCAGAGAATACTATAAACACCTCTATGCAAATAAACTAGAAAACCTAGAAGAAATGCATAATTTCCTGGACACTTACACTCTCCCAAGACTAAACCAGGAAGAAGTTGAATCCCTGAATAGATCAATAGCAGGCTCTGAAATTGAGGCAATAATTAATAGCCTACCAACCAAAAAAAGTCCAGGACCAGATGGATTTACAGCCGAATTCTACCAGAGGTACAAGGAGGAGTTGGTACCATTCCCTCTGAAACTATTCCAATCAATAGAAAAAGAGGGAATCCTCCCTAACTCATTTTACGAGGCCAACATCATCCTGACAGCAAAGCCTGAGAGAGATACAACAAAAAAAGAGAATTTTAGACCAATATCCCTGATGAACATCGATGCAAAAATCCTCAATAAAATACTGGCAAACCGAATCCAGCAGCACATCAAAAAGCTTATCCACCATGATCAAGTGAGCTTCATCCCTGGGATGCAAGGCTGGTTCAACATATGCAAATCAACAAACGTAATCCAGCATATAAACAAAACGAAAGATAAAAACCACATGATTATCTCAATAGATGCAGAAAAGGCCTTTGACAAAATTCAACAGCCCTTCATGCTAAAAACTCTCAATAAATTCGGTATTGATGGAACGTATCTCAAAATAATAAGAGCTATTTATGACAAACCCACAGCCAATATCATACTGAATGAGCAAAAACTGGAAGCATTCCCTTTGAAAACTGGCACAAGACAGGGATGCCCTCTCTCACCACTCCTATTCAACATAGTGTTGGAAGTTCTGGCTAGGGCAATCAGGCAAGAGAAAGACATAAAGTTCATTCCGTTAGGAAAAGAAGTCAAATTGTCCCTGTTTGCAGATGACATGATTGTATATTTAGAAAACCCCATTGTCTCAGCCCAAAATCTCCTTAAGCTGATAAGCAACTTCAGCAAAGTCTCAGGATACAAAATTAATGTGCAAAAATTACAAGCATTCTTATACACCAGTAACAGACAGAGAGCCAAATCATGAATGAACTCCCATTCACAATAGCTTCAAAGAGAATAAAATACCTAGGAATCCAACTTACAAGGGATGTAAAGGACCTCTTCAAGGAGAACTACAAACCACTGCTCAGTGAAATAAAAGAGGACACAAACAAATGGAAGAACGTACCATGCTCATGGATACGAAGAATCAATATCGTGAAAATGGCCATACTGCCCAAGGTAATTTATAGATTCAATGCCATCCCCATTAAGCCACCAATGACTTTCTTCACAGAGTTGGAAAAAAACTGCTTTAAAGTTCATATGGAACGCATTATCAAGACAATCCTAAGCCAAAAGAACAAAGCTGGAGGCATCACGCTACCTGACTTCAAACTATACTACAAGGCTACAGTAACCAAAACAGCATGGTACTGGTACCAAAACAGAGATATAGACCAATGGAACAGAACAGAGCCTTCAGAAATAATACCACACATCTACAACGATCTGATCTTTGACAAACCTGAGAAAAACAAGAAATGGGGAAAGGATTCCCTATTTAATAAATGGTGCTGGGAAAATTGGCTAGCCATAGGTAGAAAGCTGAAACTGGATCCTTTCCTTACTCCTTATACGAAAATTAATTCAAGATGGATTAGAGACTTAAATGTTAGACCTAATACCATAAAAACCCTAGAAGAAAACCTAGGTAATACCATTCAGGACATAGGCATGGGCAAGGACTTCATGTCTAAAACACCAAAAGCAACAGCAACAAAAGCCAAAATTGACAAATGTGATCTAATTAAACTAAAGAGCTTCTGCACAGCAAAAGAAACTACCATCACAGTGAACAGGCAACCTACAGAATGGGAGAAAATTGTTGCAATCTACTCATCTGACAAAGGGCTAATATCCAGAACCTATAAAGAACTCAATCAAATTTACAAGAAAAAAAAACCCATCAAAAAGTGGGCAAAGGATATGAACAGACACTTCTCAAAAGAAGACATTCATACAGCCAACAGACACATGAAAAAATGCTCATCATCACTGGCCATCAGAGAAAAGCAAATCAAAACCACAATGAGATACCATCTCACACCAGTTAGAATGGCAATCATTAAAAAGTCAGGAAACAACAGGTGCTGGAGAGGATGTAGAGAAATAGGAACACTTTTACACTGTTGGTGGGACTGTAAACTGGTTCAACCATTGTGGAAAACAGTGTGGCAATTCCTCAAGGATCTAGAACTAGAAATTCCATTTGACCCAGCCATCCCATTACTGGGGATATACCCAAAGGATTATAAGCCATGCTGCTATAAAGACACATGCACACGTATGTTTATTGCAGCACTATTCACAATAGCAAAGACTTGGAATCAACCCAAATGTCTATCAGTGACAGACTGGATTAAGAAAATGTGGCGCATATACACCATGGAATACTATACAGCCATAAAAAAGGATGACTTCATGTCCTTTGTAGGGACATGGATGCAGCTGGAAACCATCATTCTCAGCAAACTATCACAAGAACAGAAAACCAAATACCGCATGTTCTCACTCATAGGTGGGAATTGAACAATGAGATCACTTGGAAACAGGAAGGGGAACATCACACACCGGGTCCTATTGTGGGGAGGGGGAAGGAGGGATAGCATTAGGAGATATACCTAATGTAAATGACGAGTTAATGGGTGCAGCACACCAACATGGCACATGTATACATATGTAACAAACCTGCACGTTGTGTGCATGTACCCTAGAACTTAAAGTATAATAATAATTTAAAAAAAAAAAAAAGGTTTAATGGACTCACAGTTCCACGTGGCTGAAGAGGTCTCATGGTCATGGTGGAAGGTGAATGGCACTTGTTACATGGTGGCAGACAAAAGAGAATGAGAGCCAAGCAAAAGGGTTTTCCCCTTTAAAACCATCAGATCTCATGAGACTTACTCACTACCATGAGAACAGTGTGGAGGAAACTGCCTCCATGACTCAATTATCTCTACCAGGTCCCTCCCACAACACGTGGGAATTATGGGAGCTACAATTCAAGATGAGATTTGGATTTTGGACGCAGTCAAACTGTATCAACCATATTTGTAATTATTTTATATTTGTTGCCACTCTTCTTTGTTTCTTTTTTGGCTTCCACTTTTTCTGCCTTCCCTGATTTTAATTAAGCATTTTATATGATTCCATTTTCTCTCCTCTCAGCATATCAATTACACTTTGTTTAAAGAAAAGTTTAGTGGTTACCCTACAGTTTGATATATACATATATACATATGCAACTAATCCAAGTCCATTTTGAAATAACACTATACTACTTCTCCCAATCCTTCACTTTCATCCCTTAAAAGGGAATCAAATGCTGTGATTTGTTTCACATATCCACATACTACAATCACAGAAAGCATTTTTGCTTTTTTTTTTTTTTTTTTTTTTTTTTTTGGAGACAGGGTCTCACTCTGTTGCCCAAGCTGGAGTGTAGTGGCATGATCTCGGTTCACTGCAACCTCTGTCTCCTGGGTTCAAGCGATTCTCGTGCCTCAGCCTCCCGAGTAGCTGGGACTACAGGCATGAGCCACTGTTCCTGGCTAATTTTTGTATTTTTGTTAGAGACGGGTTTTCACCATGTTGGCCAGGCTGGTTAATTATTTTGGAGTTATCTAGTAAATCTATTAAGAACAAATAAAATGTTTTATTTTACCGTCATTTATTTGTTATCTAATGTGCTTTCTTTCTTTATGTAGATCTAAGTTTCTGACCTATGTCATTTGCCCTCACTGAAGAACTTCTGTTAACATTTCTTGCAAGACAGATCTATTAGCAACAAGTTCCTTCTTTTTTGTTTGTCTGTAGAAGTCTTTATTTCTCCTTCATTTTTGAAGGATGGTTTCACTGGATACAACATTCTAGCTTGCTATTTTATATTATTGATCCTCATCAGAACCCTGGGCTTTGAGTAGAGACAAAGTATGTAGTGTCCCCTAATTTAGCCGTTGAAGAACCAGAAGAAAAGTCACTTGCCCTATGGTCATTTTGTGGTTGAGTAAGCACTAGAATCTGGCTAGACCTGCTGCTGCTGGCCTCCATGGCCCTGATTCCATCACAAAATTCCCTTTTCTTAGTGTCAGATAGGCAAACTACCTGCCCATATTGATCAAAATTTGTCCAATCCCAATTTTACTCCTATCAAAGCAGTCCCCCGTACTGCATAGCTATATGTCCCCCTCTGATGCAGGTGGGTTTTGTCTAAAGAAAACATATGGTTACAAATAGGGAGAATTAGAATGATATAGAAATGTTGCTTATTACACTAGAAATAGATATGTAATAGTGCTAGTGCTCTGAATAGGTGTGAATAAGGTTCTGAAGCATATAGAGAAAACAAATAGATATATCTAAAAGATTATAGAACTCATCAGGGATTACTGCTTTTGCTCTGAGTCAAGATGCTCACGTCTAGTATGGGACAGCTCTAGCTCCCTGACATTTTCTCTCTAGAAGCTACAACTACAATGGCCTCAAGCAAAAGCAATGGGCATGATAGAGACAGAGCCAAATCTTAGAGGTCCATGTTGAAAATAATAATAAGTATTTACTGGTCATGGTGAGCTATCTTAGAACAAGAAGAAACTCCTATACTGCTGAGATGATGTACTTATTAGCACTTATGGGAAATGTGATACTATCTAATGACAATCTTGTGTATACTTTTACATCCTTGTTTTTTCCCAAGGGATATGCCAAATGTCCACTAAGCAGGAGCTCTCTGAGAGCCCTTCTATGACCCAAGCTGTAGTGGAAGAAGACTTTGTGAGCCCCCAGCCCAGCGCAGCTGCCTTACAGAAAAGCAGCCAGACTGTTTTCCACGTGGGTCTGTGTCCCTGCTATTCCTCACTGAGCAAGGCCTCCCGACCTGAGGCCCCAGCCACCCCACCACTACCTAGGCTCTTGGGCCAGTAGCAGCTCTGCACTTCCCTGGGACAGAGCTCCCAGTGGAAGCAGACAGGCCCGCCACTTTTGCTGCTCTACAGCTCCCTCCTCTAATGCCCTCAGGCTCAGGAGGGATCATGGTGATTAAGGACTATCATGGACCTCCAGCACAGTGCGGATGCCTTACAGAAAAGCAGCCAGACTGTTTTCCATGCAGGTCTCTGACCTTGTTACTCCTCACTGGACAGAGCCTCTCCACCTGGGCCCCCAGCACAACCACCCTGCCCCTGCCTGAACACTTGTCAGTGGTGGCTCTGCATTTCTCTAGGGAAAGAAATCCCATAGACAACCTACAGCCCCTCTCCCATTGCAGCTGCAGTGGTATCACCCTTACTGCCCATGGGCTGGGGAAGGAACAAAGGGCCTGGTTGTGTCACTGGCACCTCCAGCACACTGCAGCAACCATAGGGAGAGAAGCCCAGTAGCTCTTCCCTGTGAGCCCTTACCCCCTACACTTCACCAGATAGGGCCCCCAACTTGGGATCTCCGAGTAGCTGCCCCAACCCTGACTGAGCATTCCCAGTGGCAGTGGCTCTGTGTTCCCCTGGGGTGGAACTTCAGAGGAAACCGACAGCCCCTCTGCCACTGCCACTGCAGTGGTTCTGCCCTTGCTGCCCTCAGACTGAGGAAGAAACAAAGAGCCTAAGGGCTTTACTTATACTTCCAGCACACCACAGTTGCCATATGGAAAGGAGCCCAGTCTCTCTTCCCGGTGAGCCTCTGACCCCCTGCTCTTCACCAAGCAGGGTCCAGCTCAGGCCCATAGTGCAGCTGCCCCACCCTCTGGCTGAACATTCCCATTGGCAGCAGCTCTGCATTTCTGTGGGTTGGAGCTCCCAGAGATGACTGAAAGCCCTTCTGCCACTGCCACTGCCACTGCCACTGCCACTGCACTGATACTGCCCTTGCTGCTCTCTGAGTGGGAAAAGAGCAAAGATCCTGAGTGCTTTACTCACAACTCCAACATACCCACACAGCTGCCCTAAGGAGAAGAGGCCAGTCTGTCTTCTCCCACAATACCCCTGCCTCCCTGCTCATCACCAGGCAGGGTGCCCTGGCTTGGGCCCATGGCACAGCTGCCCTACCCCAGGCTGATTGCTCCAATTGGTAGTGGCTCTATATTTATCTGGGGTGGAGCCCCAAGATACAAGTGACAGGCCCTCTGCCATTGCCACTGCCAAGGTCCTGGCCCTTGTAGTCCCCAAGCTGGGAAGGGAACATATTGCCTGAGCACAGCCCAGGACTGCCAAGTAGAGAGCTGACAGCTGAGATCTACAGCCAGCACTCATGTAGGAAATGAGCCCACACCCTCAGAGCATTGAGAGGGAGCACAGCTGAAGACACAAGAAAATACAGAGGAACCACATGGCTGAGCAAGAGCCTACCTACTGGCCATTATGCATCAAATTTCAACAACAAAAATACTTTGCTAGTGTATCCCCCGATAAAATCAAGGACAAGAGTTCAGCTACAAATGAAGACCTAGCGCAAAGTCTCAGCCCTCTGATAACATCCAGAAACAAAGTCAACTGACCATAACTGAAATTATGCCACAGTTAAAGGAACATCAGCCCACACAGATGAAAAAGAACCAGCATGAGAACTCTGGCAATTCAAAAACCCAGAGTTCTCCTTACCTCCAAATGAATGTACCAGTAACCCAGCAAGAGTTCTTAGCCAGGCTGAAATGGCTGTAATGATAGTCATAAAATTCAGAATAAGATTCAGGAGAAAGTCAAAACCCAATCCAAGGAATCTAAGGACTACAATAAAATGATACAGGAGCTGAAAGATGAAATGGACATTTTAAGAACCAAACTGATGTGATAGAACTGCAAAATACACTATAAAAATCTCATAATGCAATTGCAAGTATTACCAGCAGAATGGACTAAGCTAAGGAAGAACCTCAGGTCTCACAGATTGGTTCTCCAAACTAAATCAGTCAGACAAAAATAAAGAAAAAAAAAAGAATTTTAAAAGAATGAGCAAAACCTCTGAGAAATAGGAGATTATGTAAAGACACCATATCTAACACTCATTGGCATCTCTTGAAAGAGAGGGAGGGAAAACAAGCAAATTGGAAAACCTACTTGAGGATATTATCCATGAAAATTTCCCCAACCTCGCTAGAGAGGCCAACATTCAAAGCCAGGAAATGCAGAAATGAGATACTGTATAAGACAACCATCCCCAAGACACATAGTCATCAGATTCTCCAAGGTCAACATGAAAGAACAAGTATTAAAGGCATCTAGAGAGAAAGGGCAGGCTACCTACAAAGGGAACCCCATCAGGCTAACAGTGGACCTTTCAGCAGAAACCCTACAAGCCAAAAGAGATTGGGAGCCTATATTGAGCATTCTTAAAGAAAAGAAACTCCGGCCAGGCTCAGTGGCTCACGCCTGTAATCCCAGCGCTTTGGGATGCCAAGGCAGGTGGATCACCTGAGGTCAGGAGTTCGAGACCACCCTGGCCAACATGGCAAAACTCCGTCTCTACTAAAAATACGAAAATTAGGCATGGTGGGGCATGCCTGTAATCCCAGCTACTCGGGAGGCTGAGGCAGGAGAATTGCTTGAACCCGGGAGGCGGAGGTTACAGTGAGCCTAGATCACACCTTTGCACTCCAGCCTGAGCAACAGAGTGAGATTCCATCTAAACAAAAAAAAAAAAAAAGAAGAAGAAGAAAAAAAAAGAAGAAGAAGAAGAAAGAAACTCCAACCAAGAATTTCATGTCCAGCCAAACTAAGCTTCACAAGCAGAGGAGAAATAAGATCCTTTTCAGGCAAGCAAATGCTAAGGAAATTCATTACCACCAGACCTTACAAGAGGTCCTTAAGGGAGTGGTAAATATGGAAATGAAAGACTGTTACTGGCTACCACAAAAGCACAATTAGTTACATAGACCATTGACACTGTAAAGCAACTACACAATCAAGTCTACATAATAACCAGCTAACAACACAATGACAAGATCAAATTTGCATGTATCAACATTACCCTTGAATGTAAATGCCCCAATTAAAAGTCACATAGTGGCAAGTTGGATAAAGAAGCAAGACTCAGCTGATTTCTTCAAGAGACCCATCTCACGTTTCAGACAAAGCAGTCTTTAAACCAACAACAATTTAAAAAGACAAAGAAGGGCATTACATAATGGTAAATGGCTCAATTCAACAAGAAAACCTGGCTATCCTAAATATATATGTACCCACCACAGGAGCACCCATATTTATAAAACAAGCTCTGAGAGACTTAGATAACCATACAGTAATAGCGGGAGACTTCAACACCCCACTGACAGTATCAGAAAGATCATTGAGGCAGAAAACTAACATAGATATTTGGGACCTGAACTTGATACTTGACCAAATTGGCCTAACAGGCATCTACAGAACTCTCTACCAATTAAATATATATATGTATATATACACAAACACACACACACACACACACACACATTCTTCTTATCTGCACATAGAATATACTCTAAAATTGACCACACAATTGGCCATAAAACAATTCTCAGCAAATTAAAAAAAAAAAAACAGAAATCATACCAACTACACTCTCAAACCACAGCACAATAAAAATAGAAATCAATACCAAGAAGATCACTCAAAACCATACAATTACATGGAAATAACCTGCTTCTGAATGACTTCTGGGAAAATAATGAAATTAAGCAGAAATCAAGAAATTCTTTGAAACTAATGAAAACAAAGATACAACTTACCAGAATCTCTTGGGCACTGCTAAAGCAGTGCTAAGTACTAGATGCCCACGTCAAAAAGTTAGAAAGATCTCAGGTTAACAACCTAACATCACACTTTGAGGAACTAGAAAAACAAGAGCAAACCAACCTCATACTAGTGGAAGACAAGAAATAACCAAAATCAAAGCTGAACTGAATGTATTTGAGATGTGAAAAAACATACAAAAGATCAATGAAGTCATAGTTGGTGTTTTGAAAGAATAAATAAGATAGACCACTAGCCAGAGTAATAAAGAAAAAAAGAGAGAAGATCAAAATAAACACAATCAGAAATGACAAAAGGGACATTACCATCAATACAACAGAAATGCAAAAAAAAAAAAAAATTGACTATCACAAACACCTCTATGCACACAAACTAGAAAACCTAGAAGAAACTGATAAATTCCTGGAAACATACAACCTCCCAAGACTGAGCCAGGAAGAAATTGAATCCCTGAACAGACCAATAATGAGCTCCAAAACTGAATCAGTAATAAATAGCCTGCTAAGGGAAAAAAAAAAAAAAAAAAAAAAAAAAGCACAGGACCAGGTGGATTCACAGCCAAATTCTACCAGATATACATAGAAGAGTTGGTACCATTCCTACTGAACCTATTCCAAAAAGTTGAGGAGGAGGGGCTTCCCCCTAACTCACTCTGAGGCCAGCATCATCCTGCTACCAAAACCTGGCAGAGACACAACAAAGAAACTTCAGGCCAATATCCTTGATGAACATAAAAGCAAAAATCCTCAACACAATACTAGCAAACTGAATCTAGCAGTACCTCAAAAAAGCTAAGCCACCACAATCAAGTAGGCTTTATCCCTGGAATGCAAGGTTTGTTCAACATATGTAAATCAATAAAAATTATTCACCACATAAACAAAACTAAAAACAACAACCACATAATCATCTCAATAGATGTAGAAAAGGCTTTTAAGAAAATACAGCACCACTTTATGTTAAAAATCCTCAACAAACTAGGCATTGAAGGAACATACTTTAAAATAACAAGAGCCATTTATGACAAACCCACAGCCAACATCATACTGAATGGGCAAAAGCTGGAAGCATTCTCATTGAGAACGAGAACAAGACAAGGATGCCCTCTCTCACCACTCCCATTCAACACTGTACTGGAACTCCTAGCCAGAGCAATTGAGCAAGAGAAAGAAATAAAAGGCATTCAAATAGAAAGAGAAGAAGTCAAACTATCCCTGTTTGCAGACAATATGATTCTATGCCTAGAAAACCCCCATAGTCTCTGCCCAAAAGCTCCTTGATCTGATAAAACAACTCCAGCAAAGTTTCAGGATATAAAATCAATGTACAAAAATTAGTAGTATTCCTATACACCAACAACATCCAAGATGAGAGCCAAAGCAAGAATGCAGTCCCATTCACAATAGCCCAAAAAGAATAAAATACCTAGGAATACAGCTAAACAAGGGGTAAAAGACCTCTACAATGAGAATTACAAAGCACTGCTCAAAGAAATCAGAGATGACACAAACAAATGGAAAAATATTCCATGTTTATGCATCAGAAGAATCAATATTGTCAAAATGGCGTTACTACCCAAAGAAATTTACAGATTCAATGCTATTCTTATCAAACTATCAATGACATTCTTCACAGAACTAGAAAAAACTATTTTAAAATTCATATGGAACCAAAAAAGAGCCTGAATAGCCAAGGCAATCCAAAGCAAGTAGAACAAAGCTGGAGGCATCATGTTACCTGACTTCAAACTATACTATAAGGCTGCAATACCCAAAACAGTATGGTATAGGTAGAACAATGGAACAGAATAGGGAGCCCAGAAATAATGTCACACACCTATGACCATCAGATCTTTGACAAAATTAACAAAAACAAACAATCTACAAAGGACTTCTTATTCAATAAATGGTGCTTGAATAGCTGGCTAGCCATAAGCAGAGATAATTGAAACTGGGCCCCTTCCTTACACCATATACAAAAATTAACTCAAGATGGATTAAATACTTAAATTTAAAACCCAAAACTATAAAAATCCTTGAAGAAAATCTAGGAAATACCATTCTAGACATAGACCCTGGAAAAGATTTTATGACAGAGACACAAAAGCAATTGCAACAACAACAAAAATTGATCAATGGGACCTAATTAAACTAAAGAGCTCCTGCATAGCAAAACAGCAAAAGAAACTATCAACAGAGTAAACAAACAACCCAAAAACTGGAGAAAATGTTTGCAAACAATGTATCTGACAAAGGTGCAATATCCAGTATCTATAAGAAACTTGCTGAGACCAGCTTAGTGGGGGAGACCCTAACCTAGCGGCGCTAGGAATTAAGGATGCACACGCAGAGATATAGAGGTGTGAAGTGGGAGATCAGGGGTCTCACAGCCTTCAGAGCTGAGAGCCCTGAACAGAGATTTACCCACGTATGTATTAACAGCAAACCAGTCATTAGCATTGTTTCTATAGATACTAAATTAACTAAAAGTACCCCTTATGGGAAACGAAGAGATGGGCCAAAATAAAGGAATAGATTGGGCTAGTTAACTGCAGCAGGAGCATGTCCTTAAGGCACAGATCGCTCATGCTATTGTTTGTGGCTTAAGAATGCCTTTAAGCGGTTTTCTGCCCTGGGTGGGCCAGGTGTTCCTTGCCCTCATTCCCGTAAACCCACTACCTTCCAGCGTGGCGTTAGGGCCATTATGAACATGTTACAGTGCTGCACAGGTTTTGTTTATGGCCAGTTTTGGGGCCAGTTTATGGCCAGATTTTGGGAGGCTTGCTCCCAACATGTCTCCCTTCTTTGATTTGCAGAGATAAAAGCAAGGGCAGCTTTGTCACAGTGAGCTACTTCTCACAGGAGTCGAGATCCGCATCTGCAGACTATACAAAGACAAACAACATAGATTAAAAACACAGTCATCATTGAAATCACAGAGCTTCCCAGTGTTTTTTAATCCATTTTAATGGGTTACTAGCTGCTAATTTATCTGCAGCTCCTTTAAGTACTTCAGTTCCTGGCATTAAGGTCAGGTGTGCCTGGGATGCTTTAAATATTTGTTTTTTAATTTTGCTATATCCAAAAACAAGTTTGTCAAGTGTCCTTCTAGATGCTTTTTTATTCTTTCCTAAATTTTGATCTTATTAAGAACATTTAATAGTTTCCACAAATCCTTGTTTAGCGCCTAGAGTGGGCCATATCATTTGAGGTTGAGGTGTTACTATACTGCCATGGTTCCAGATAATAGGAACTTTTGCCATACTTCTTATCATTTCTACCATCTGACCATTTTGTCCAGATCATCTGAACATAGTGTGACTGTGGCACGCAGACTGAGAGGTGCAATTCAAGCTAAATATCCCCTTAAGGGACCAATTAATAATGACTCCATAGGAATCATTGTGCAGCACCTCTGCCTGTTCAGCAAAGCAATCTTCCTAAACAAGTACGTTCATTTTTTCTAAATGGGTCCAATCCTGTTTACAAATAGGTTTTTGAAGGCGGTATGCCTCAATTATAGAAGCAGATTTATTATGGTAACTGTGTCATAGAGTGATTGCATCCAGGCATTATTACCAGCCCTTATTGAAGGAATGCTCACGGCAGTGGTAATAACTGCTATCATAGCTACCATTAAATTATTCATTCTGACTGGTTGTCCTGCTTTCCTCAGGTTTTCTTCTGCCATTTGTGACAGCTTCTTGATCTGTCCCCAGGTGGGTGGCTGTGTTCGATGGGTGTTGCTCGTGACAGTTTGGGTCCTCCTCAGCGTCAGTCTCAACATGGCTGCAACCGGGGGGTCCTCGGGATCCTCCCGGAGTCTCTTCCTCAGCATCTGGCTCATGATAAGGTTTCAGGTGTCTTGATGGTATCCAAATCAGCTATTGATTTTGGCCTGGAGAAATACAAGCATAACCTTTACCCCAAGTTATTATTTTACCTATTTCCCAACTTTTTGTTATTGGATCTCTCCACCAAATCAGTTGTTCTGTTTCTGTCTTTGCAGCTGGTTTCTGTAGATGCTGTTCAGCTGCTGATAACATCTGGCCTTTGGGCAGGCTCAAAAAATTTCAAGTTAATGCTAGGTTCAGTTGCATCAATGGGGTTCCATATTCTCTGTCTCTCCCTTTCTGTTTTTGCAACTGCTGTTTTAGGGAGAGATTCATTCTTTCCACTATGGCTTGTCCTTGAGAATTGGATGGGATACCAGTGAGGTGTTTAATATTCCACATAGAGAAAAACATAAGACGTCTGGAAAACTTTACTTTTTGAGTCAGAATAAGAAGCTTTACCATTACTAGGCCCATCTGTAAAAACATTCTCAACACCTTCAATTGGTTTAAATTTAGTTATTTTAAGGAGAATCCAATTAGTTAATTTCAAAAACTGAAACAGCTTCGTTTTAGGAAATGATTATCGAGAATACCCACCAAGTCAGCTAAATGGGTTTGCCAAGTAAGACTATTTATAAAAGCTTGCTGTATTTGTGCCTTCGTGAGAGGGACAATAATTTTTCCAGGATCATATCCATGTAATTTAACAATGTGAGTTCTCCCAATCCCTATCATAGTAGAGATTTGATCTAAATAAGGAGTTAGAGTCCATGGATTAGTATGTGGAAGAAAAAACCACTCTACTAAGTCCCGTTCTTGGACAATAACACCAGTAGGTGAATGCTGAGTTGAAAAAATTAGCAAATTGAGAGTCTTCTCTGGATCTATTCTATTTATCTGAGCTTTATGGACTTGCTTCTCAATCAGTTGTAACTCTGCCTCTACCTCCTTTGTTAATTGCCAAGGGCTAGTGAGACTAGGATTTCCTCTAAGGATAGAAAACAGATTACTCATGGCATAAGTAGGAATGCCTAGAGCAGGTCATATCCAATGAATATCCCCTAGTAATTTTTGAAAGTCATTTAATGTTTTTAGTTGATCCCAACATATGGTTACTTTCTGTGGCACAATGGTAGTGTCATTTACTAAGGTCCCCAAGTAGGAGTAAGGAGTAGTAGTCTGAATTTTGTCAGGAGCTAATTAAACCAGTGCGAGAAATGGAATTTTGAATTTCCCCATTGTAATCTGAATAAATAACTCCTGTATGTATTTGTACCCCTTTTAAACTTACACTAGACCTTCCTGAAAGTAATCCTATAGTCCCTACTGGCAAGGGTCCACAGACTCCTGTTGGGACCTTTTGCAGGGGTTCCCCAGGCAGAAGGCTCACAGCTTTTGTGCAGCATAAATCTACTGCGGCACTACCGCCTGTGGCGGGGGACGGACATTGTACAGGGGTGAGGGAATGGCCTCAGCTGGAAATGCTCCGGTTTAGAATGGAGCCCAGGACGGGCCCTTCATGGCATTTCCTGAAATCGGGTTCCCATCTTTATCAAATTTAGAGTGACACTGATTAGTCCAATGTTTTCGTTTTTTACATTTTGGACATATTTCAGGCTCAACAGTTTTCTTTTTTCCCGTATCTGGCGGCCTGACTTGCTGATTTTTCTACGTTCTTTTTTAGTATGACCATGCTTCCCACAGATAAAACAAGCTCCAGGAAATGGAGTATTTCCTTTATCCACTCTCAGTCCTGCCATTGCCTGTGCCAACAAAGTAGCTTTATGCAGATTATCTCTGATACCATCACAGGCCTTGATATAATCAACTAAATGTGCTTTCCCTCTGATAGGTCACAGAGCAGCCTGGCAATCGGGATTAGCATTGTCGAAAGCTAATAACTGCAACACTATATCCTGAGCAGCTGAATCTGCAATCATCTTTTTAAGAGACTCCTGTAACCGAGCTATAAAATCAACCTATGGTTCTCTAGGTCCCTGTTTTATGGCACTAAAGGAACGGTATTGTTCCCCACCTGAAGTGATTTTTTCCCAAGCTCTAATGCACACTCCTCTAAGCTGTTCTATGGCATCATCCTGCCTGACCAGTTGTGCATCTAAACCAGCCCAGCCGCCAACCCCCAAAGTTGGTCTGCAGTTATATTAATTTGAGGTTGGGCCTGGGCATTGCAAGCAGCCTGAATGGAAGCTTCATCTGCCCACCAAGATTTAAATTGTAAGAACTGAGCAGGACTTAGACAAGCTTGAGTAAGAGCGTCCCAGTCAGTAGGAATCATTCGACTGGAAACAGTAACATTCTTTAACTGTCCCATTACAAAAGGAGAACCTGGTCCATACTCATTTATAGCTTGTTTTAATTATTTGAGTAATTTAAAAGGAAAAGGCTCAAATGTAGCTGTAGTATTTCCCTGTTGATCTGGGGGGTGTATTCTAACAGGGAGCTGCCAAGCCTCTAAATCTCCCTCTTGTCTAACTTGCTGAATTCCTGCCTGAATAGAACTAAGAGTGGTCGCTCGAGGCGCTGCTCAGTCACTGGGGCAACTACTTTTTGCCCAGTGTCCTCCAGAATAGAAAGATCTGGAGGGTCTTTTTTCTTCAAAATAATAATGAGAGAGTTCAGAAGGGTAGGGATGAACCTCTCCCTCCTTTGCCGCTTTAGCTTTAGCTGGTAAATAAACATGCTCTGTAACCTCTTCTGTTACTTTGCTATACCCTCCTTCCTCCTCATCATCAGTGTGAAAAAGTTCCAAGGTGAAACGAACCAGACCCCACACCTGTCCCATTGTTACCCTGACACTTCTGAGCTCCCCTTCTTACTCACCACAGGGATTGCTTTAAGAGTACTCAGGTGTCCTCCAGCCAGTTTTCCATTCCAACTGTCGCTCTGGCAACCCTTCGACCTGGATTCGAGCCCCCATGAATGGACACCACTTGCCCAGACCAGCTCAATGGGGGAGACCCTAACCCAGTGGTGCTAGAGGAATTAAGGACACACACACACAGAAATATAGAGGTGTGAAGTGGGAGATCAGGGGTCTCATAGCCTTCAGAGCTGAGAGCCCTGAACAGAGATTTACCCACGTATTTATTAACAGCAAGCCAGTCATTAGCGTTGTTTCTATAGATACTAAATTAACTAAAAGTATCCCTTATGGGAAACAAAGGGATGGGCCAAAATAAAGGAATAGGTTGGGCTAGTTAACTGCAGCAGGAGCATGTCCTTAAGGCACAGATCGCTCATGCTATTGTTTGTGGCTTAAGAATGCCTTTAAGCGGTTTTCTGCCCTGGGTGGGCCAGGTGTTCCTTGCCCTCATTCCCGTAAACCCACAACCTTCCAACACAGGCGTTAGGGCCATTATGAACATGTTACAGTGCTGCAGAGATTTTGTTTATGGCCAGTCTTGGGACCAGTTTATGGCTAGATTTTGGGGGGCTTGCTCCCAACAAAACTTAAATATACAAGCAAAAAACAAGCAACCCCATGAAAGAATGGGCAAAGGACATGAACAGACACTTTTCAAAAGAAGACATATACATGAGCAATAAGCATATGAAAAAATGCTCAGCATCACTGATCATTCGAGAAATATAAATCCAAACTAAATGAGATACCATCTCACACCAGTCAGAATGGCTATTACTAAAAAATCAAAAAACAAGAGATGCCGGTGAGGTTGTGGAGAAAAAGGAACACTTATATACTTCTGGTGGGAGTGTAAATTAGTCCAGCCATTATGGAAAGCAGTGTGGTGATTCCTCAAAGAACTTAAAGCAGAATTACCATGCAACCCAGCACTCTCATTATTGGGTATATACACAAAATAATATAACTTGTTCTACCATAAAGACACATGCACATGTGTGTTCGTGGCAGCACTATTCACAATAGCAAAGATGTGGAATCAACCTAAAAGTCCATCAACAGTTGACTGGATAAAGAAAATGTACATACATGTCATGGAATACTATGCAGCCATAAAAAAGAATGAGATCATGTTCTTTGCAGCAACATGAATGGAGCTGGAGGCTATAATCACAAGCAGGGACAGAAAACCAAATGCTGCATCTTCTCACTTGTAAGTGGGAGCTACACATTGAATACATCTGGACACAAAGAGGGGAACAATAGACACCAGGGCCTACTTGCAAGTGGAGAGTGGGAGGAGGGTGAAGATCAAAAAACTACTTATTGGGTACTATGTTTATTACCTGGGTGATGAAATAATATATACACCAAACCCCTGTGACACACAATTTATCTATAGGACCAACCTGCACATGTACCCCTGAAACTAAAATAAAAGTTTAAGAAATGACTTTGAGCCCTGTTTCTCTTGGTACTCTTCATGTCATGGGCATTTTAGGGAAAAAATATAAAAATTTTACTTAACTCTTTGTCTTACACTGTTTGCCAAAATCTATACCAGATTAATTGTAGATTTAAAAATAAAAATGAAACCATAAAAGAACTAGAAAATATATAAAGAGTTACCTATAATGTCACATTAGGGAAGGCCTAAGTAAGCATGACACTGAAGGCAGTAACCATATAGGAAAAGATTATTAGGTTTAATTACATGTAAGGAAAGCTTTTCACACCCTTTGACCCAACAGTGTCATTTCTAATGACACATCCTAAAAAACCTTTGGACAAGTGTATAAAAATTTACATATGTAAAAACATTAACTACATCATTGTTTATAATAGTGAAAAACTGGACCCAGTCTAAATACCTATCAAAGATGATTAAACGCTGATGCATCCATATTAAAAATTACAATGTAAAAATGTAGTTATTGACATAAAAAAGGTTATCAAATGACACTTTTCATCTGATCCGATTTTGTAAAAATACCTATTTATACACATAGAAGACTTCTAGATGTGCATGAAATGTTAGTAGAGGTTATTTGGGGGTACTTTAATAAGCTCTTTTTCCTTTTGCTCCTCTTTTTTATGCATATATGTATGTATGCATGCATTTATGTATATGTAAGGAGTAGGTATATCTTGTATAAAAATAATTGAAGCTTAAAAAGATTTTGAAATTTCCATTTCTCTCTTTTCACTTGTGGATTTAGGTCAGACCTTCTCCAGGAAGCTATTTGTTCCCCTTAAATGGCCAGTATAATTCCTGAAGCCACCCCTCATCTTTTGTATTTCCCTATTCAACTGTCTGTTCTTGAAGATAGAGTTGTAAGTTGTGTTTCATTATTTACTGCCTTCCATACACATGCTCAGTAAGGACTGGTTGGCTGGTGATGGCCCGATTTCCTCAAAGCATGCTTTTGAAGTCTGATATAACAGTGCTTACCCTTAACCAGCTGAAATGGTCAAAATCTTGGTCCGGGCTAGCACACTTTTGCCAAGAGGGCAGGGTGGCTATAATAGCTGTCTTTCTACTACTCTCCTAGGCTGTGGTGGCTGGCTGGCTGGCTGATAGAGCTGAGCCCTTTCTGTGTAAATCTTTCCCCAGACAGCTTTCTTGTTCAAGAAAAAGGCATTTCTCAGGTTGAGTCGCTGCCTCTTATCATTAATGTCTATGTAGTTGTGGTTTCCTCTCAGAACTTCCAAGCACATTCTCAAGAACTCACAATGCTGTTAAAAAAATTTCATAAAGGATGGGTAACAAAGAAAGAAGACAAAGAACTAAGAGGAGAGGAAAGGAGAAGAGAGAAGGAAAAGAGAATTGAGATTCATGACCTTAAGTACAGCAGGTTGCTCCAATCTAAAACATCCCCTGGACATAACAATAGCTACTGTTGCTCATGAAATTACTTTGCCAGAAAAGTCTACACAGACGTTGGTTTTTCAAGAGACCTGTGAAAGCTCTGATGGCCACTCTGGCAGCCCTCCAGGTTAGAGACTTTACTGATCTCTAATAGGGCCTGCTCTTACAGTTAGAGATCATTCCAGGTTTGTTGCAAATATCAAATGAGATGATAAATGGAAATATGTTTTATAAACTATAATATTAAAATGCTTGGTGTTCCTTTTGTAAGCTCTTGAGGGCACTGACAGTGGTTTAATGTATAATTGTGTCTTCATGGCAGTTTGGAACAGATTTTAAATACCTGTATTTAAAGAAAGTCAAATCCAAATATAGAATGAAGAGAACTGATTTCCTAGAAGGGAAAAAAAAAGTGACTGTCTGGGAGTGACCTAAACTGTTTGGTGAGTTGTGGTCACCTAACTATATTAGAAACACCTTGGGTTTTCCAAGTGCCTTCAATTGATTAGAATTATTTTCCTTAGAAGTAATTCCCAAGAAAATGCTTGTGATTTCACTGCCAATGAAATGGTTGACATTTCTCATTTTATTTTATTTTATTTTATTTTATTTTATTTTATTTTATTTTGAGATGGAGTCTCGCTCTGTCGCCCAGGCTGGAGTGCAGTGGTGTGATCTCGGTTCACTGCAAGCTCCACCTCCCAGGTTCACGCCATTTTCCTGGCTCAGCCTCCCCAGTAACTGAGACTACAGGCACCCGGCTAATTTTTTGTGTTTTTAGTAGAGACGAGGTTTCACTGTGTTAGCCAGGATGGTCTTGATCTCCTGACTTCGTGATCCACCCGCCTCAGCCTCCCAACGTGCTGGGATTACAGGCATAAGCCACTGCGCCCGGCCGACATTTCTGTTAAAGTGTCCATTAACTTATGGTAAATTACAATGGAAATGCATGTGGCCCTCACGAGTGTATTATGGTCAAACTTTTAATAAGTAACAAATTAAATCATGATAAGGAAGTGACTAAAAGTTAATCAAACACTGCTGCTCTGCTCTTTCCATGAAAATAACCCTTTGCTCCTTCCAAGTTCAACACATGAGACTTCATATCAGATTCTCACCTGAATGCATGACTCTTCAACCTCAGGACTTGCAGAATTAATGGAATGCCGTCCTAAGGTTGTTGAGTTGTGCGTTTCTGGGCATTTCATCTCTATGGAGAAGTACCCATTCCCTCACCCCAAAGACTGAGGTAGAAAGATTTTTCTCCCTAGGGAAAAATCTTCCTTGAAAGTTTTGTGGCCTCAAGAGCCAGAAGACAGAATGGGGAGGTTTGATAGTTGGATCCTTGCCAAAAGCCTGACCCTTGACTGTGAGACTCCCTCAAATTTGCAGTGTCTTGGGGATCCCTCCTGGTGACTATCTTAGAAAATAAACATTTTCTGTTCATTTCTAATGACTTAATTTTCTATTTTCTTTTTCATATAGGTCCAGTTAAAAACAAGAAAAAGGGTAAGTTCCTTACTTTATAAAATTGCTGTCTTGTTGTATCTTTTCTAAAATTAGAAGAAAAAAAAATCAAGAGTACGATTTTTGTATTACATTCTTTCAGCATTGTCTGTCCGTTATTTTATCCAATATGTTATCTTCTTGAGTATTGTAGTTTCTGAAGAACAAGAAATCATTCTTTAGTGATGATTCACCTCTTTCTTTCATTCTTCCTTACTCTTCTCCCTGCTCTTCTTTTATCTTTTTTTTTTTTTTTTTTTTTTTTTTTTGAGACGGAGTTTCACTCTTGTTGCCCAGGCTGGAGTGCAATGACGCAATCTTAGCTCACTGAAACCTCCGCCTTTGGGGTTCAAGCAATTCTCCTGCCTCAGCCTCCTGAGTAGCTGGGATTACAGGCACTCGCTTTTATCCTTTTTTTTTCCTCCTTTATCAAATCAGTGATTGGGTATGAATGAAATCCTGAGTCACCATGTAGGAACTAGATACGCTACCTATCAAAAGATGTCAGCACCCTGTTTCTTGGACTTAAAGCTTCCCTGATTTGATTTCCCAAAGAGTCAGGGAAGGTATTTCTTGCTTTGAGGATTCAATATCATTTTCTCTGTAATGAAAATGCTATTCTGGGATAGTACCCTGACCGTTTAGTCTTTTCAAAGCAGCTTCCATTGTGCCGTTGTTGAGTCAGTAAGTCCCCAGTGTACTTGCAATGAAACTGGCCCTAGGGCACGTACAAGTGCTCACTTAACTAAAAGAGGAGAATCAATCCAAAGACAGAACAGTCTCCAAAGACAGGGCCAGGCAATATGGTCTACTACTTAGGACTGAAAAACCCAATTATGAAACTAGCTAAAGCACCTGTTTGTTTCTGGGTTCTGACCTGGGAGGAAGACAGAGTAAAACTAATGATTTTTCATGAAAATGCTTTAAGTGAAATGATGCTGTGTGATAAGATTTATGGAGCTTTATAGAATAGATTGCCAACCCCAGACTAGGCCAAAAGACTGGCTTCACCTGCAGTCTGCCACTTCTTCGAACACTAGGGTACTCTGGTGCCTTGAGGTATCATAGTCCACATGGAAAAGTTGTGTGCCTGTTGTAAAGAAGCTTGAGGAATGACCTGACCTCCTGAGTGCCTGAACTGAGCAAGGTTGGAAAACAGCCAGGGAGCTGGAGTCAGTGAGGAAACCTTTCCCTGTGGGGCCTGGGCATTTACCACCAAGATGTTCTGTCTTTTAAGAAAGTAGATTTGATTTTCAAACATGTAGTTCTTAAATCTTGTCACATCCCTTTAAAACAGAAATTATAACTCAGATCATTGCCTGGCACTGCTACCTTGGACATTATTGAGAAGAGAGTGCACGTAGGCCTTAAACATTTACTTTGGCTGAAAGTTATTTAGAAGCCATTTAATATGGATTTCCTTGGATATGGTGAATAGGCACATGCTTGAAGACGTAAATTGAATTGTTAACTTAATTTTCACCCTTTAATGGAATTTTCCTCCTTCCACAACTCTCTCTCTCTCACTCACTCATTCACTCACTTTTGGTTGTTCTTTCATTTGGGGCTTAGCTAAAAGGTTAAGGAAATACTCCTTTGATGAAGTTTAGCTTTGAAAGAAATGTGTATATTCTTTCATCTAACACTACATAGGGTATGTTTCTAAGTACAGACGTCTCTGGGCTTTTATATCATAAGGTGTTCTGTTAAAGTAAGGAAATCCAGAGAAGGGAGTCAATCCTCTGAAGTTATCCTCTTGCTCCAGGGGTCATTTTGTACATTCTCTTCTCTGAGCCCAACTTTGTGTAAGTATACAAGTGTGAGAAGCACACTTGCCTAACCCTTGTTGCAGAGGAACAGAGGACCAGCTGCAGAACTGGAACAAAGCAGGAGTTTTTTCTCAAATGCCTTCTAACATTTTCATAAGTGAACATTCTGTTTTCACTGCAACCATTAGTCTCTTGGACTGGAGGAGTTTCTGGCTGTAAGTCTTCCAAAATTACATTAGCAATTACAGGAGACTCACATTCTTGAAGCTGAAGTTTGTGCTACCCACAGAACACCCTGTAGCTTGAAAATCACTGTTAGGCTTGGAAATCTTGGGACCCAGGACAGCCTAATATGCACCAACCTCTGTGTCTATGCCACCTAGAAAATAAGGAGGGAGAAGCAAACCTTACAACCAGGCTAAGGAAGCTTCCTGACTGCAAGTGGTAAGTCACCCCTCCTTATGGAAGCTCAGTTAGTCTCATAAGGAAACAGAGAAATCATTGAGGCCAAGCTCCTTGTTTCACAGATGTAGAAACTGAGGCTCAAGGAGAGGAAGGGATTTGCCCAAAGTGTGTCTGTGGCAGAGCTGGGGCTTACATCCTTATCTCCTGAGTACAGATTCTGTGTTCTTTCCACTACACTAGCTGGAATTGAAACTTGGGCTCTGAATAAGCCTGATTTGGAAGGTGCCCAAATCTGAAGGGAGATGGTTTTCCTGTTCAGCATCTTGAAATTGGCTAGATCTAGAAACGGGGCAGATCCAATCTTTTGCTGCTAAGTGCAGAGAAACCTCCAAAGCTCATGCCTCTAGGTCTTTAAGGCTACAGGGACTCTTCTGGGAGAGATGTTCTCTGGACCTTCCTTTCCTTCCTCTCTGAGGAAGAGGCCCCACGATGACCCCATGGTTTTATTCCAAATGCAGATGTGGTTAGACATAGACAACTGGCCTCTTGAGTGGCATTGCCATGAGGATTTGGTTTCTTGGCCATGAGGCATTCTTCTTAAAGGAGGACCTGATAAATCAGGACAGGATTTTCCTGCCTAAGGGTCTGGGGAGCAAGAAGTCAGAGTCAGTAAGAAGGTCTTTAGTGAGACTAGAAAGGTTGTATTTAAAACTAAGAAACTACCTCAGGTGAAGACATTGTGATGAAGTCTGGAAACAGGCTTCCATTCCTGAAACTTTCCATAAAATTGTGAGAAGGTGGTGAAGGAAGGAAGAAGACCTGCGCCCACCTGTAGTCTTTGAGTGTAGCAGCACAGAGCAGAGGAAGTCAACAGGAGGAGCTGGAGGTTTTGGTTCAAGACCACAGTTATGACTCATTTAAGATAACTACATCCTGGTGGGAATGTTGAAAGGACTGGAATATGAAATAGGAGGGTCGAGATTGTTCTAGAAGGATAGCAAGGAGGAAATGGGGGAAGAGTTGGTGGGCATGATTAGTAATACATTTGAGAATAGGACTTCTGAGGAAAGACTTTGGGAAGCTGGATTATTTAGCCTATAGAAATAGGGGTTGGTGGGTGACTTAATTTCTTTTCATATATAAGGATTATGTATATGTATATTCTTCTCTGTCTACGCAAATAGAATAAGAGCTTAAACTGCCACAAGAGGGACATCAGTTAATATACCAGAGAACTTCCTAACAGTGAGCAGTGAGGGGCAATAAACATTGGAACATGTTACTATGGAGTTTACAGAATTTCCTTTCCCAGAGATTTTTTTAAAAAGAGTTTACAGAGGTCAGCTAAGAAAGTGAAACCTGCTGCCTCCTCCTCAGCTCTCTCTACTCTCTGTCACTGCTTCTTTCCTGTTTCTCGATATCTCTCTCTCCCTCCCCCTCTTCCCGTGCCCCTCCTCCTCCTTCTCCATTCCCCCATCTCCAAAACTCCTTCCCATTTCTCATTCCCAACTAGCACTGTCCCCATCCCAACCCCCATTTCCTGTACATCCTGACTCCTAGAGGAACCTTCCTGGAGCTGATACCGTTCCTAAGGCCAGGCTGTACAGCTTCCTCTTGTTATCGACATCAAGTCCACCAAACTGGGCAGCAAACATAAAAGCTCTACATTCTTCAACAATAGCCCAATTCTAAAAAGAACCACAAAGTGACCCATAGGTCTAATCACTTGGTAGTTCTCATCCTTTGGACTCAGCTGAAATGTAACCTCCTTTTTGAAACCTTCCCTGACCTCTTCAGCATTTGGTCCCTACCCACTAAGGTAGCACTTCTACTATCCCATTACTGTGTCTGTTTCCCCACAGACACAGACTGATCTCCTGGAGGGCCACTTATTTCTATATGCTCAAACCTAGCTTTGTAAATGCGTATTCACAAAAGGGAGTGGGGGGAAGGGAGAGAAAGCACAAGACACACAGAGACAGGGAGACAGAGCTGTGTGATAAAGGTATCCAACTCTTTAGCAGGGACTCCCAGAGAGCTGACTTTGTGTCCTCAGAAGTCTGTAGAACTCCTGACAGTCCACTCATCCAGGAAATAACTACAAATGCAACACTGAGGCCAGGCATGGTGGCTTGCGCCTGTAATCCCAGCACTTTGGGAGGCCAAGGCAGGCAGATCACCCGAAGTCAGGAGTTCGAGACCAGCCTGGCCAACATGGTGAAACCCCATCTCTACTAAAAATACAAAAATTAGCCAGACACGGTGGCACGTGCCTGTAACCCAGTTACTCCAGAGGCTGAGGCAGGAGAATCGCTTGAACCCGGGAGGTGGAGGTTGCAGTGAGCCGACATAGCACCACTGAACTCCAGCCTGGGTAACAGAGCAGAACTCCATCTCAAAAAAAAAAAAAAGTAACACTGAACCCTATTTTTCAGGAAAGAAAGCAGGACCTCCTGGACCCAATGGCCCTCCAGGACCCCCAGGACCTCCAGGACCCCAGGGACCCCCAGGAATTCCAGGGATTCCTGGAATTCCAGGAACAACGGTTATGGGACCACCTGGTCCTCCAGGTCCTCCTGGTCCTCAAGGACCCCCTGGCCTCCAGGGACCTTCTGGTGAGTTCCCCTGTCTTTCCACCCCACCAGGTGCCTTACAAGTACTTTAGGAGAGCAAGAGTGGGTGATCCTGAGAGCAGTTTCAAACGGTGGAGATGGGGTTGGTGTGCAATGAGGGATGCAGCTCTCCAAGACCAGTGTAAAACTAGGAATTGAACAAGCCAGTAGGGCCTGACCTGCTCTAGCTTCTTACATCTACCAACCTGTCAAGGACAGGCCACCTGTTCTTACCCCATCTCAACCCTTCTATCACAAGCCCTCCCTGACTCTTGGCCTCCCTGTAGTGGACCAGTAAAATTCATATGAGCCAGAGACAGAGGCCCTGGTGGTTCATTGGAGTTCCAGTGGGGAATAGATTTAATCTTCTCTGATTCCCTGCATCTAGCTCCACATGCTGATGTTTGCATAGAAACAGGCTATGGAGTGGAAAGTTGAGGACTGAACAAAATGACAAGCCCTAGGACAGTTTCATCTTATGAAGTCTGAAGTGCTTTTCCCATAGCAAGTAGTCACTAATGGTCAAGAAGTTGGAAACTTAAGAGTCACTCAGTCTGTGGATAAAGCAAACCCAGGCACCAAGGCTGTCCCATCCAGGAACCAAGTGCTTCTTGCACTAGATCCTTACCCTACCACACTTGCCATTCAAATGTCATTTCACCCCTTTGCATTTTTCTCCTTCAGATGCCTGAAGGGCATCTGAAAGGTATGAATGCAGATCCAAACCTGCATTGACAAGAGTCAGACTGCCTGGGCTTATGTCAGTTGTTATTTCTTCCCCATGCTCCCCACTCCCCCGCCCTGTATCTTGGGGCTTTAAAGAAATGGACCCTTACAGCTGATTTCTCCAGGGGCAAGAATTCTGCAGCAGGATTCAGATTCTTTAACTTGTACTTCACACAGGGCTAAGCAGTGTTACCATGACCACAAGAGATGGAGTTGGGGATTTTTTTTTCATCCAATCATTCCTTAAATATTGAGCGCTTTCTGTATACAAAGAGACATATTGATACATGGTCCTTTTTCTCATAGAGGTTATCTCCTAGAGGAAAAGAGAACAAAGAAACAAGATATTTACAAACAGCAGTGGGCTCTATGAAGAAAATTGATAGAAAGGGAGCAAAAGGCTAGAGAAGCCAATGCCATTGTCTCAGGGTCACACAGTGACAGGAATACCCTCTCATTGTTCTCCATGGGTGCCTGGTGGGGCTTGCCTTGGGCTAATATTGGCCAGAGGCAATACTCAGAAGTTTTCCTGCTGGGTGCTGGGCCCACTGAAGATGAAGGTCAGGGCAGGAAACAGAAGAGGTGCACTCTGACTCTTCCTCCAGCTCTAAGCCCTGGAGAATAAAGCTCAGACAGGGCTGGCTGCAGGGAGCACGGCTCACCACCACTAGCTGCTCAGGTGAGGGGAAAAGGAAGTCAAAAGATTATGCCCTCTGATAGGCCTGTCCTATTTTGCAGGTGCTGCTGATAAAGCTGGAACTCGAGAAAACCAGGTTGGCTGGGGATTGCTCTCTTCTTGGGTAGGAAGGAAAGCCACAGGCTAGAGCCACCTTTAAATTAGCTTCTTATTAGATTTCCTGAGGCTTTATTTCATGAGAACACCCTGGAGATTCTGAGGGTTTTCACTCACAGCCCCCTCCCATCTCTATGAATAGAAAAGCTTTGCCCCAGGGCATGTTTTTAGCTAAGGAAAGGGTGTCTTGCCAGGATCATTTTTCCTCATTCCACAGGAGACCCCAGGGTCACCATAGCCAGGCCCAGTAGTCAGCTGAAATAAGCTGCCAGTCAGACCTATTCACCTGAGCCTCCAACTCCCCAGCCACCCCAGACACCTTGTCGGCTCTCAGACCACCTGGGATCCGGACCTGAAGAGTTGAAGAGTATGTCCTTGAAAAACAGCCAGCCAGCTCCAGGCCCAGCCTAGCCTGGGCGTCTGCCTTAATGGCCTGAAGAGCTCCTCCCAGTCTTTGAGCTTCCTAATCTGTCTCTATTGGCAGGTTCTGCTGCCTTGCCTTGTCTCATCTCAGCCTCCCTCGCCACAGCTGTGTGGCCACAGTGATAAATCTACACAGCTGCACAGTGCTTGATGGCTTGCAGGGCAATTTTATATCCATCACCTCATTTGATCTTTAGACATCCCTGTGAGAGAGGCCAGACATTCTTATAATCCCCATTTTACAGTTAGGGAAATGAGGCTCAGAGGCATTACATTTGGTTGAGGTCACATAGCTAGCAAGCGGTAGAGCTACAAAATCATATTACCCTCTAGTAGAAACGTAGTCAGTAACATCCCAAGAGAGGGGAGAGGGATCAGAATTGGATTACAATAGAAGACTAGAAACCAGGATGGAAACATGGGACCGGTGACTGAGCAAGCAGCCATTACTCATAGTGACTACTCTCTATCCTTCTCATCCTGCCAGCCAGCTGTGGTGCATCTACAGGGCCAAGGGTCAGCAATTCAAGTCAAGAATGGTAAGAATCAAAATAGGCTCTCTCCCAAAGAGGAGCTTCTCCCCTTCCTCCTCCCCAACCTCCAAATAATCACCCAGCCTAGTTCCTCCCAGGGCCCTGAGGTACCCTTGGCATACGAAGTCATTCTTTGCTCCATCATGCCCTCTACTGGCTGTCCTGAGCAATTGCTAGCATCAAGACCAGTTGCTACACCCAAATTGCATTTAGAATCACTGATTACGGAGCTGAAAGGGACTTGAGACATCATCTAGCCCAGGCATTCTCAGGCGATGGAGTTTATATCAGAGCCACCACGGAGATATGTGTAGTTAGATTAATATTTTCACAATACAAATTATAGAAAGTAAAACAATGTAAAATTAAATTCTTCTTGTCTGATGGATCTACGCAGATGGGCAGACGGGCTGCTTCTCTCAGGGCAAGTGGGGCATGTTGGAATCTCCAGGGAGTTGAAGATGCTAGTGTCTATCAAAAGGGAGAATGTGTTTAATGGGTTTAAGAAGCACTGATTTATCGTAATCCCCGCATTTAACAGATGAGGAAACAGAGTCCCAGAGAGATTGGATAATACATTAATAAATCATGCTGCCTCATTTTGTATGATACTTTAGAGTTTTCAGCATGCTTTCTTTGTCTTTAATTTCATCCAGTCCTCACAACCACCCTATGAGGTAGGTATGAGCTCCTTTTTACAAAGACAGAAAGTGAAGTTCAGAGAGGCTAATTAACTTTCCCAATATTTCTTAGTCAAGTTCGTTTAGGAGCCAGGATTCAAAACTACATCTTTCTGACTCTTTCCTCTCCCCTATGCTACTTCAGTGATATGTATGTACACTCCACTGAATGATAAGGTTCATTTTCTTCCCCCAAAGAGACATGAACATTCATGAAAGAACAGCACTTTGGAATAATGTCCAGTCCCCAGAGTGCACAAAGCCTAAAATGCGTGAACCCCCAGGAGCCTTGGGAAGCAGCAAGCTAACCAAAATGCTAGATGCTTACAGAGCTTGGAGTGGAAGGGAGGGGTTTTGAGTACAGAAACGGTAAAGGAAGGTTAAAAAAAAAAAAAACAGCTACCTGGGGACAGTTTCTAAGAACTCAGTCAGTCCTGAACTGGCTGTAATGAGTTTCCTTAATGACTGTATTTAGTTACTTCCCTGACTGCCACCTCCATGTCTGACTTAGTAGCCTCAGAAGTGTAAATAGGAAGAGAATGGCACCAAAACCCAATTGGTCCTGCTGGGGACCGCAAGGCCCTGAGTGGGCCATGATCCCCACCTGTCCAGGGAGGCCAGAGACAGGCCAAAATAGATTTGTTTGGGTATCTAGACAGATAGTGTTTCTTCTGTGCCAGCAGCCACTGATTTTGCTCCCACTGCCACACAGTAGGATTGTTTCCAGCCCCTCTGGGCCAATCCTCAGAAGTGGTCTGTGCTGACCCTTAGTACTACCAGAAGAAGTGATGGGGGTGGGGTGCAGTGGCTCACGCCTGTAATCCCAGCACTTTGGGAGGCCGAGGGGAGCAGATCACTTGAGGCCAAAATTTGAGACCAGCCTGGCCAACGTGGTGAAACTCCGTCTCCACAAAAAATACGAAAATTAGCTGGGCATAGTGGCACGCACCTGTAATTCCAGCTGCTCGGGAGGCTGAGACAGGAGGATCACTTGAACCCGGGAGGTGGAGGTCGCAGTGAGCCAAGATCACACCACTGCACTCCAGCCTTGGTGACAGAGTGCGTGACAGTCCCTCTCAAAAAAAAAAAAAAGAAGAAGAAGAAGAAGTGATGGGGTCAGGGATTGGAGGACGTCATGCAGAGTGGTCCACTGATGGGACAGAGCCAGGGCAGTTCCTCCTAACTCCCAGCCCGTCTACTTACCACCTCAAGGAAAGATGGTCACCTTTTCCAGAAAACCTGTTTCCTCATCCCTCAGAGAGACAGGCCTACTGAAACTGACCAAAGATGGACTTACAAAATATAATTTCTTGGGTGCAGGATGGATGACTTAGAAGGGAAAAGGCTCCCTGGGCTTGGATGTCCTCCTCTCATGGTGGGAAGGAACATTCCTCTTCTGCAGGATGGAAAGAGAAGATTTTCCTCCACCCTCACACGCTGGCTTCCACTGTCCAAAGGAATGCGACTGCCCCTCCACCCCTGCCTGGGGTGGAGCTGAGACAGATGTTTTGCCAAGGGTGCCTCGGCTCCTATCCTCCCGGCTGGCTCTGTTGCAGCCTGCCAGTCTATCTTTCACTCTCATAAGGATCCCTCTCACCTATGGGGCCCTGGTACTGGTGGTCAGTAGCCCCAGCTGCCGTGGAGTCTGAATCATCTCTAATCCCTAAGGTTCTCCAGATAGACAGTGGGCTGAGTGGTTTCCTCCCAGGGAGGCTTTCCAGAAAGCTGTGGGTGTGGAAGAACCATAAAAAAAGAATCTCTTAAGGAGAAAGAGAAAACCCATGAACCTATGAGACAAGAGGAATTCAGGAGCTCTGACTGGGAAAGTAAAATTGAATAATAAGACCTAGCCTGCCACTCAGTGTCTGAATTTTGCCTGTGCAGGCCCCATAACAACAAAGAAAATAGGGCAGCATGCCCACTCTCATCCTCCTCCGGCAAATTCCAGCTAGAAGGTAATGGTTAAAGACCCTTCCAGATGCAAGGGTCAAGAAAGGAAGTATAAAGACAGACAGGAGCCCAGGAGCCCTGAAGCAGGCCTGGCAGCTGCTTTACAAACAGAACAGCTTCTCTGCTTTCAAATGCTCTTCTTAAAGTTTGGCCTTCTACGCTACCCTGGTTGCACTGGGATAGGGTTGGGGGTCGTGAACTCCTTGGTATTTATTTTCTGTTGCCTCGATTATTCTGACATGTACTGAGTGACTGCCCTTCTCTCATACTGAGATCTTTCAGGTGGAGTGCTCAATGACTGGTCTCGCATCACTATGAACCCCAAGGTGTTTAAGCTACATCCCCGCAGCGGGGAGCTGGAGGTACTGGTGGACGGCACCTACTTCATCTATAGTCAGGTAGAAGTGAGTACGGTCTTAGGCCTAACTCTTCTTATATCCAGAATGCAGATCCGGTGCAGACCACATAGGGGCACTGTGGAGCCAGCCAAGACCATCCAATGGCTAACTTCCTGCTTTGGGTGAGGGGGTGGGGGGACCGCACTGGGAGGGAGTTGAAAGAAGGAAAGAGAGAGGAGGCCAGCTTGTTTTGTTTTGTTTTGTTTTGTTTTGTTTTGTTTTGTTTTGTTTTGTTTTGTTTTTCCCTAGCCAAATATTATTGAAAAACTGTGAAAAAGGCCCCTCCTACATTCTGCCATCTGATTCCCTCCTGCAGGGCCTCAGGCCCCTGTTTACCCTCCGAGCTGTTTGGCTCCACTGCCAAACTTGAACTTGGTCTCAGTATATTCTTTGAAAGTCAGTTCCAGGGTTACTGAGAACCCCTCCCCTCAACACTGCTGGCTCGGGCGTTATAATGAATAGTGCTCCTGCAGACTTTCTTTCTACCTCAAAAAGATTTCTGACTGTCTTTCCTTCCTCTTTCTCCCATTTGTTTCCCTATCTTTCTATTCCTCTATTCTTGCCTCCTTCCTGCTGTTATTCTCCCAGCCCTTTCTCCCTCTGCTTTTGTCCTCTTCCTGCCCTGGGCCCGCTCCCCAAGTCTGCCAGTGTCCATCTACTTCCATTCCCCGATTGTTTGCCTCCACGGGGATGGCTCCTTGGAGATAGAGGAAGATGAGCCATGAGGTTGGGACTTTTGTGGGGTGGGCAGCAAGCAGGCAGGTGGGCAGAAGGACTATGGAACCAACACATGGGTGTCACAGGAGAGCGGCCAGCAAAGGTGGGCTAACAAGCATTTGCTAGGCACACTGAGCACCCCGGTGTAGCTTGGGTCCTGATCCATATGTGGCACCCAAATATGCTGTTCCCAGCTGAAGAGCTGATGGAGGGAGTGACCTTTCATAAAAAGATTTACAGTGATATCTGAGAGTCCCAACACCCGTGGGGCACATGGGCATAACCCTGATGTCCTATGAGCCAAGCTCCACGTGGTGGGGGCAGTGGGGGCGGTGGTGGGGGAGGGCAGATCACAACTTGGTGTGAGGTATGATGGATAAGGGTAGTGAAGGATGGAAAAATTAATTTTCTGAGCCTAGGAGAGAATTGAGAGTGGCCCATGCAGGCTGGGAAAATCCCCATGACATTAGGCCACTGAGCATAAGTTAGTGCCTCCTTCTGGCCACAAAGTCAGGGGCCTGGGCTTTTCCAAATTCTTTGTCTTGTTTGCGGTAGCTAGCTCTCCATCTCTCTGGACCTGTTTCCTCAATCATCAAATGGGAGGCTCAAGGGGTACTGTGAATCAGTGAGGGGAGTCCAGGCACAGGGGAGGGGTGGTGCAAGCTGAATAAGCTTCTGTTAAGGAGCTGAAGAAATCGCAAGTTGTTATATGACCTCTCTGGGGAATCAGTGACTTCTAAGTTTCTCCACAAATAGTCCGCGGGGCTCAAGAGTGGAAGTCGGTTTGTGTCTACGGCACTGTGTGCACACCTGCTATGTGCAGGGCACTCTGCTTCGTGTCAGAGCTGGGGCAGGGGCGGGTGGGGGTACAGGGGCACGGTGAAGCTGCAAATAGGGCATGGTTCTTAGCCTTACAGAGTTTACGACAGGTGTGCTGTTGTAAGAAAGGTTTGCTCAACCAGCTGAGCCCCATGGACTAGGGGAAGGGCAATGCATCCGCCTGTCACCCTGCCTTTCCTGTTGGCCAGCTAGCACGCCTTCACATGGCACTGCCCCATCCATGGGGTATGCTGGCAGCTCATCTGAGAAGATTCTGTCAATTCACCACAGGGAGGGCCCCCCACCCTCTCTTTCCTCTCTTCCCCAATCCCTTCTTGTTGCCTCTCACTCAGGTATACTACATCAACTTCACTGACTTTGCCAGCTATGAGGTGGTGGTGGATGAGAAGCCCTTCCTGCAGTGCACACGCAGCATCGAGACGGGCAAGACCAACTACAACACTTGCTATACCGCAGGCGTCTGCCTCCTCAAAGCCCGGCAGAAGATCGCCGTCAAGATGGTGCACGCTGACATCTCCATCAACATGAGCAAGCACACCACCTTCTTTGGGGCCATCAGGCTGGGTGAAGCCCCTGCATCCTAGATTCCCCCCATTTTGCCTCTGTCCGTGCCCCTTCCCTGGGTTTGGGAGCCAGGACTCCCAGAACCTCTAAGTGCTGCTGTGGAGTGAGGTATATTGGTGTTGCAGCCACAGAGAGAAATGCCTCAGTGCTATTTATTCCCCAGTGACTCCAGGGTGACAAGGCCTGCTTGACTTTCCAGAATGACCTTGAGTTAACAGGACAGTTGATGGAGCCCCAGGGTTTACATGAAGCAGAACCTTCTTTGGTTCCATGTTGACTGGCTTATGGCATGACTCTTCAACCCCGAGGTCCCTGTTGTCAGATCTATTGTTTGTTGCACTAAAATGAGGATCCAGGGCAGCAGGCCAGAGAGAGCAGAGGTGCACTCCAGACTCTGGGGGTGGACATCTGACCCCAAGGGGCTGCTGCTCCTCTCTTGGGTAGGGTGGTGGTGGGGGCGGAGTGGGAAGGTAGCATTGCAGCCTGAGAAGGCCAGAGAGGGAAAAGGCAGGTGCTTTTGGCAAGAGACCATGAGAGAAACCTGCCAAGAGAGCATCCTTGGCAGTGGGGATGTTCTTTCTGCTCTATACTGTGGCCTGCAGGAGGGTCGGAGTGTTCTTCCCACTCCGGCTGACAGCTACATTGTGGCAGCTTGCTGGGCTTTGGGAAGGGGAAGTTTGCTCTGCCTTGGAACAATCACAGGGAATGGCCACAAACCTGCCCGCATAAGACCCTGAATCCGTACTTGGGTCACACGTCTCTCATTTTATTTACAGCTGTGCTCCACACTCAGAAAACTCCCTGGGGTCACCTAGTTGCCCCCATTCCCAGCCTGACTAGAACTCCTGCCTTCTTTCTCCACAGAGCCTACCTCTGTCTGAGACAGGTGCCTAACCTGGGACCTGTGCTCATGTGAGTCTGGGATATTCTTTAGCTTACCTGGGCACAAAGAGAATTTTTCGTTTATTAAACAGTACAAATGTTTTTCATCCATTCCTAATCAATTCTGCCTGGAGACAAAGGGTTGGACTGGATGACCTCCAGAAGTCCCTTCAATTTCTAGTACTTGTGACTCTTAGCAGGTGGCCCTCACCACAGCCTTCTAAATTCCCAAACCCTAGGCTGCTCCTGGGCATTAGCAAGGCAGAGCCTTTTTACCTGGCCTAGAAAGGGCAAGGGGTGAGGATAGGACAGAGGGATTTTGTTCCAGTTTGCTGCAACACAAGTGGACATTAGGCCAGGCCTTACCTGAAAGGCCAGCTGCTGATGCCATACTGACCCAGTCTTTCTTCACTCTGGCTTCAAAAAGCCATAGCAGAGCATGGTCACCACAGATGCTCATGCTGCTCCTGTGAAGCCAGACTCAGGAGAAGCCAGTGTCTAGGCACTGAGCAGGGATCTGCCCCCTAGTTCAGGTCCAAATGCACCTTCCCCTAAACCCCAAGCTTCCCACCAGATCATGTGGTAGGACCCTCGAGGGCCTTACTTCAAAGTGCCTTGGCTCAGCCTGGCTTCTGAGTGCTAGGTCCAGCCCAAACCTGGGAAGGCCAGCCTTGTACAGTCTGCTCCTCTTGTTTCTGAAATGTGTTTCCTTTTCAGGAGATGGGGAATAAGTTCCTCCAGGCAGCTGAAATTCATCGAGAACAGAGGGTACTTATTTCTCAGCTGTGCCTTCCCTTTCTAAGCAACCACACTGCTTGGCCCTTCAAGGGTCAGGGTGAGAGGTGATGGGCTAGGCCTCCATTGTCTGGTTGCTAACAACAGCCTTGCAACCCAAGGTGAGGTGAACTCCAGGCATGTGTCTGTCCCTAACTCCTATAAAGTGCCTTGGACAGTCTGCAGTTGTAGCAGAAACCAACAAGAACCTCTCCTTCATATTTGGAAAATAATTTCTCCTTTATTATCTCTTTTGAGGAAGGCAAGGCTGATAATATGACAAACATCATTGTTTAGATGAGGCTTAGTGAGGTAGCACTCTCAGAGCGTTTTGACCAGTTTAAGCCGCAGACCTGGAGCTTCAGCCAGGTCTGACTCCAAAGTTGTTCCATTATACCACAGCACTGTGTGGAATTTGAGGTCTAGAGAGAACGAATAAAAGTAGTAATTTGGAACTGAAATCCTTGAGGGCTCTAGGGAGAAGCCCAGAGATGCCCGTTTTCATTCCTCGACGGTAATACCTGTCCTCTTGGCTGCCAGGGGCTCTGTGGCAAAAGGAGTCAGGCATTCCTTTGGGAAGCAGCCATCAACCTTAGAGCTCTTGTGTTCAGACGAATCTTTCTGGCACCTTGTTGAAGCAGCAGGCCTCTGGGACCCACAGAGCTGGTGGCCTTTATGTTCTTTCACCCATCCTAGGAACCAGCCAACCATCATGTGTGGAGCCCCTACTGTGGGCAAGGTCCTCCTTCCATTACCCTACAGACAGCTTACAGGAGCCAGCTTGCTTCCCACAACTACTAGTGTGACTCCTTATCTCTTTCCACCATACCTTAGAGACTTTGATACTACCAGGGTCTCTCAGGGATGGAGGGAAGACCTGAAAGAGGACTGGTTCTGAGGCCAGAAAGATGTGAGGAGAGAGGAGGAAAAGTCTTCCTAATTGTGCCCCTAAAGGGCATCCTGATACCATTCTATTCTCCGGACATGGAGGGGATGATAAAGGAAATAAGATCTCCACTGGACCCTTGATTCATTCTGAACCCTCCAAAGGAACTCCAGGGGGCAAGGGATGATGAGGGAAGCAATAGGTAGCTGGGGAGCCCTATTGCTGCTAAGTCATTGGCGGCAAAGTGACAAAACAATTTACTGATGAGAGAATGTGCAAATAGATGTACAGTTTGGAATTACGCTGGTGTGAGTTTGCCAGAGGACCAATGCTAGCATGGAGAATGGGACAAGGACATTTGTGGGCAAGCAGATGACAGAGGTTTGAAGGAGAATTGCATGGCAGGAGTCTCTGCCAGCTACTTGGGCTTTAACAGCCAAGCTGGCACAAAAGACAGCTGGCGGAGGCTGCTCGGCTACTGGTTACCTGGAGAAGTAGTATTTGCCTATTTCCCGCTTCGTCCATCCTGAGCCAAATTTCTTTTACTGAACAGGAAAGAGCGAGGAACCCTGGAGGTAAACAAAGACTTTGATCCATGTATGAGCGTGTGTGTTTATGTAACTTCCTGTGGACGCAAATAGATTCAGAGAAATTTAGAGCTAAAAAGGCCCTTAGAGGGAATCTAGCCCAACCTAGATTCCACCCTGTTACTTATGTAGAAACTGAGGCCCAGAGAGGGAAGATGACCTGCCCCAAGTGGTGAACAAGCCCCAACCTCTAGAGTCAGCAGACTGAGGGGATAAAGCAGTTCCTGTCCCACATGGCCATCTTCTTTCTTCCACCCACAAACTCCAGGATGGAAGTACTTGGCCCTTTCAGGAGCCTGGCCAGGCAGGGAGTAGCTGCAGCCTTCATCAGAACTCTTCCTCCTCTCAAGGCATTCTCCCAGCTCTAGCTTCTGGACTGGAAAGCAGGAGACTGGCCCAGTACCAGCAAGTCCTTAGGCTACTGTAATGCTGCCTCAGGACCCATCCCTGCCTGGAGGCTCCTCTAGGCCCTGTGAGCACAAAGAATAAAGCTGATTTTTGTCTTTTAATCCATTTCAGGTCTCTCTCCAGGAGGGCTCGGGGTGTGTCATTTCTATATTCCTCCAGCTCTGATATTAGGGGGTGGGCTTTGTTGTGAGAATGGCCTGGAGCAGGCCCAATGCTGCTTTTGGGGGTCAGCATCCAGTGTGAGATACTGTGTATATAAACTATATATAATGTATATAAACTGGGATGTAAGTTTGTGTAAATTAATGGTTTATTCTTTGCAAATAAAGCGCTTTCCCTATCTGTTCTTGATATCCGCGTGAGCACTTCCTACATGTTAAGTGCTTCTTTGCAAATGACGCCACACATGAGCTAGGAGAAGGACCAAGGCACCCATTTCAGAGGCAGCAACAGAAGGAAGATGGTCTGAATTTCCTGTTGGAACATCCCACATCCTCTCTGTGCCTCAGACCACACTCCCACATCCCCATTACCTTAGGTCAGAAGAAGAAGAATTGTCTTGGGCCACAAATAAAATACACTAACACTAATGATAGCTGATGAACTAAAAAAAAAAAAAAAAAAAAAAAAGTCACAGAAAATTCTCATACTGTTTTAAGAAAGTTTATGAATTTGTGTTGGGCCCCATTCAAAGCCGTCCTGGCCCGCATGCCACAGGGTAGACAAGCTTGCCTTAGGTCTTCTGTGACCACATGACAAGCAGGCTAGATGTCCTGCCAAAAGGAACATTGTCCGGGGGCAGCAATACACAGAACTGACTCTCAGCTTAAGAATGTGGCATCTACAAAATACACTTCAGGCCTGGGCCCCAAATAGCTTGGGTAGACCCAGCCTCCAGCTCATTTTGCATATGAGGAAACCAACACTTAATGAATTTAAGTCACTCACCCAGAGTTACCCAACTAGTAAGTGTGTCAGCCTGGTCTGATTCCTTCCCAGCCAAGGCTGCTGTTACCTGGAAAAGTAGTATTTGCCTATTTTGCCCTCCATCCATCCTGAGCTAAGATCAATAGGGAAGAGGCTCACAGGAAGAAGACCCGATAGCAGCTCAAGAACACGTAGCTCAAGAGAGGTCTGGCGCTTTTCACAATCCCAGCACCTTTCGCCCCGGGCCCCCACCAATCTTTTGGCTTCCCCGGGCCCACCCCCGTGCCATCGTATAGGTGGAGCAATGTGCACACAGTAGACCACGACAAATCTGCAATGGCCAGGTATGCATGGGCTGGGTGTTGCAGCCCAGGCTGGTCCTCTAGCCACCTTAGAGGTTTTTTTTGTTTGTTTGTTTGTTTTTTAAGGAAACCAGTCGCAGGAAAGCTGCAGACTGTTTAAAAACACTTTATGGAAGCTCAGGGAAAATGTAATCTCTGGCACAACAAGTGACAAAGACAGCAGAAAAGCAGAAGCATGTCTCTGGCCACTGTATACAAATCATCACATGAGGCAGGCACCCAGGGTAGAGGCAGCAGCTCACACTGCAGTAAACACGCAGGAAGTTGTAGACCAAACTGACGAACGTAATGCAGGTAAATCACTGGACCAAATGGCACCCACCCAAGAGGAATGGAATGAGAGGGCTGTGAGCCAAATGTTGTAGCCTGTCATTGCAACAGCCATTAGACCAAGAGTCTGAGAGACTTGCCATTCAGAAGGAGAGTTCTTTATGGCTGCTAAAAGCCAGGCGCCTCGTTTCCATCCTGAGCAGGCTGGCTGACTCTCAAACAAAGGGCAGAATTATAGGGCCACGCAAGTATAGGCAAGTTGCTGAGGGAACAACAGAGAAAATTAGGCCTGAGTCCAACCTATTCTGTTATAGCTTTATGAGGCGGAAACTGAGTGCGGGCTAGTGGGTAGCAGAGGGTATTTAGGGCATTGTTTGCTCAGGGACAGGAAATGAGGAAAATGGTTGGAAAAGAAAATGGTTCACGTAGCTCTCCAGTGTATAAAGTTCAATCACGTCCAATATTGTTTCATCTTCCCAACAGCCTTTGAGGTAAGCAGGGGACAGATTGTTAGTCTCATTTTATAGATGAAGAAAGGAGGCTCAGAGGTGACTGATTGCCCCACCGTCACGTGGCTTGAAGTTGGTGGAGCTTGAACTCAAAGCCCACTGGCTCTGCAGGTCCCAGTCCTACTCCTGTAGGAAGTAGGACTCAATGCCAGGAGATGGGGCTCAATGCCAGGAGATGGGGCTCAATGCCAGGAGATGGGGCTGTTTGACAGCTAGAGAAGGAGAGACATGCGCAGGGATCCCAGAGCCCTCGAAACAGAGGAGTGGGTGCACACGCAGTATCAGAACATGGGCTTTTTATTCTGTCCATTGTTTTCCTCAATGCTGGCACCAAAGTGCCTTCAGGGCACCTCTCCCCTAGGCTCTTCCCTGTTTCTTGGGACTCTGTCTCCTGTAGCTGTGAAGAAAGGGCAGAAAAGAGCTGGAAGGAAAAAGAAATGAAGTGGGAAAAGGAGTGCAGAAAACAAGCAAATGAACAGGCCCTCCCCATAAGGAGGACTGGTCAAATCAGGAGCAGGAGGCCCATAGGTGACTCTTGTCCTCCTGTTCTCACTGGGTCCATACCTTCCAGCCAGGCTGAAGGCTGCTGGGGATGTCTGTCAAATTATCTCCAGCTCCTGGGTCTCTGAGATACCAAACTTGGTCTTATGCTGGTCAAACAGTTTACGTAGGGCATCAATATAGAGTGCGTGATATTTAGCCACGATCTCCTGGCTTGGATTCTCAATCTTAGGCATTGGTAGAGGCTCCCCGACTGCCAGGGGAGACAATGAAGGAAAAGAGAAAAGCATCAGAATAGTTCATTCCTCAGAATAGGCCCCAGGCCTCAAGCCCAGACTATCCCCATCCTCACCTCAAAAAGCTGCCACTCATCCTAGCCAGCCTCCCTGCCTCTGAGCAGAGTCAGAGCTGAGGTTCAGCCTCAGAGCTAGATCCTGTGTCCTAGACTGAGGCTGCCAGCAGAAAGGCCCACTCACCAATGGTGGTTACAGGCCGACTATAGGGCAGAAGGCCCCAGGATTTCTTGGTGAAGCCACGTCCATAGAAAGCACAGGGGTAGATGTGTATCATACTCCGGAACCACTTCTGGAAGCGGTTGACAAAGCCACCAGGTGTGAAAATGTGCTGATCATAGAGGTCCGTCTCCCCAAAGGCATACGCAGGTATTAGAGCCACCCTGCAGAGCAAAAGCATATTCTGTGAAGCCCAGAAAGGTAGGGACTTTGTCAAATGCCAGACACGCTGACGGCCCGTGATCCCTGGGTCTGCCTACAGGCTTCCCAGACCTCAGTCCAGCTGTGCCTAGGTCCAAGTTGGGAGCTCCATGGCCTACCCCTGGCTGCCTGTGGGGGCAAAGCAGTAGTAAGCTAAAGGAGGAGGCAAGCTCAGACCCTCCTGGGAACCCCTGGGTCTGAAACGGTGGAAGGTAAGACCCAAGGGCCATGCCAGTTGATTTTCTTCACTTTAACACAAGCTAAGCTTGGCTCTCTCTGAGACAGAGTTGTTGCCAGTCCCCTTGTATAGAGGGACCGGCCCAGATGAGAGGCTGCTGTGAGGGAGAACAGGCTCAGGGCTGGCCCTCTGCCCTTTCTACTTCAGCAGAAACGCCTCCACGACCTGGTCTCAGCTCTTCAACCCAGAGGTGGCTTTCCTCCTCCCTCTTTTTTTTTTTTTTAACTTATTTATTTTTTTAATTGACAAAAAAAATTATCTTCCTGATGACCATAGTTCATAAGAATGTATTGTATACTTCCTTCTCTCTCTGTGGATGTCCTTTCCTCAAAACCCCGTCGTCTTCTTTCCCTGCAACACTTTTGGATCCCTTCCCCCAGCCTGGACTGGAGCTGTCCTTACCCATGCTGAAGGGCCGTGCGCACAAAACCAGACCGGTTCTTCAAGACCAGGGTGGAAGAGCCTGGCAGGCTGTATCTGCACTCAGCCAGTCCACCAACCACCACAATGATCATGTTGCCTGTGCCTTTATGAGTCAGCAGAAAGTCGATGGAGGATTGACTTACAGAGCAGATCCCTGGTGGAGAGAAAAAGCCAAACAGCCATTGGCCACTTCCCAAACCCCTACATTTCCTCTCTACTGCTTCAAAGGAGGGACAGTGCAAAGAGCCTCACATCAGGCAGGTGAGCCTATGATAGCTGTTTCAGACCAGAGGGGATCGGGAGCTGGCCTTGCTCTCATGCATCCCCCTACACTTCTCCCTTGGGGAGCCATTTTTTCTTTGGCTTTGTGTCCTAGGAGCCAACTTACCTACAGACATTACATATTCCCTGAGGAAAGGCATCCAGAAAAAGGCTCCCAGTGTGAGCACGTAAGGGGTGATGCCAGGAAATATCTTGGAGAAGCCTGAGGCCTCTGTGGCAAACTGGCCAAACCATCCAAAGGCCAAGATCCCATGAGGGTGGCAGACGAGGATGTAGTTGCGGCTGGGGGAGATGTCATGAGTCTTCAGAAGCTGCGGAAGAAAGTAGAATCAGGAGGGCTATCCCCAGGGTAGAGAACTCCTCTTTTGGGCAGAGATCTGAAAAGAAAAGGACTGCTAGGTCTAGCCATGCAGATTGCCCAATGTACAACTCCAGGGGGCGTCATTCTCAAGAGCCTCAATGTGGATGGCACCCTCCACCCCTAGCCTGACCCAACTCCTAGCACTGAAGTCGGGGCTGAGCCCAGGCCTGAGTGGGGACCTGGGGCTACTGACCTTGAGAGGGAAGTAATCCCTGTAGTGTTTCCACAGGCGCCAGTGCCTCACACAGGTAAACCGGCGGCCGCCTGAAAACAGAGGCAATGCAGCCAAGCTTTGTCCATTCCCACTGTGGGCCTGCCCTAGGATGCTCTCACCCCCTGCTGTTTCCTGGCCTCTTAAGTGGCAACGGAGGTGGGCATATCAGGGCAATTTAGGACAGGCCTAGCTTCTGCTTCACTAGCTGCCCCTCCCCTAACCTACTCCAGTTCTGATCTGGGCCTTTCTACCACATTAAAAGGACCCCTTCCCTCAGCCTCTCTAGCCCAGGGAGGGACAAGCTAAAGGGCTGTCTGGGAATTGGCCAGAGCCTCTCAGGATTGTGATGAGAGAAGGGGAAAGAGCATGTGGCAACACAGCACCAGCAGGACCCTTACCTCGCTGAGGGGTCTTCCAGTCAAAAGCCAGCCAGATGAGAATAAGCACAGTGACAGGCCAGTATGGTGTGAACACCACCAGGTAGAGGTTGACAATGGTCACAGTGGTTACTGCAGGAAGCCCAGACCAGAGTTAATGAATTTCAAGCGGTCCCTCATACTTACCCTATCTCTGGAGTTCTGTCCATCCCAAAGTCATATGCACTCTCTCTCACACATACCCACTCAACACTCTCACTTCTTCACCCCAGCACCTGGCCCACCTGCCCATGTCCCCAGCCCCCTCTCCTATCTGGTCTTGGAAACCTGATTCAGGTCTAGAAGGCAAGGTGTCTTCCTCCCTAGCTGAGCTTCACACTGTAAGCCCTCTCCTCCCTGCGCCCTGCTCCAGCACTGCACTGGGCTCTGCCTGCAGTGTGGTCAGTGGCAGTGAGCCAGTGGTGGGCCACCAGAGGTGGGGAATCCTGGAACAGTTTTCCTCCAATTCACATCCCCCTCTCCATGTCTTCTCTCTGAGGCATTAGTTAAGGGAATACCAGGGAAAGCACAAACCCACCTTCAGCCCAGTTGGGAGCACACCAGATGGCAAAGAAACAAAGAAAAATACAAACCGGAATAGAATAAGGTACTGGGCTGTATTAAGTTCCAGTAAGATAGGAACGCTGTAGGTTAGTGTAGTTAGGAAGAGTTACTAGAGATGAGTCATAGGGGGCCACACTCAGAATTATTACTGAACTCAGTTTTTAAGGCAGCCGTAAGTAAGATTATTTGGGAAAGTAGGTCAATAAAAGGTTAGAAAAGACAGAGAACATTTCAAATTGAACATCGTAGATTGAACACAAGTTTTTGCCTTGACTTCTTGCTGGAGCTCCATGAAAATTATCATTAAAATGTTTTTTAAAATATAGATCCACAAGGAGAAAGAGAATTAATGAGATGCCAACAGCAGATAAGAGATATTAGCAAAACATTTCCATATAGGACAGCAGATGGAGGAGGGGGTAACTGACTTAGAACAAAAAAATTAAAATCTAGTTACCTGAAGGGGGATGCCTACAAGATGTGAGCCTATTTGCACTGGAGGATCTAGGAAAGATTCAGAATTTGGAGGCATCAGGTGCCACAAGAGGCAGGGATGAGGCACAGGGCTAGAAAAACTGGAGGACAGGTTGAAAGTCTGCCAAGGAATTAGAACCCCAGGTTCCCTCTCCTCCCCTACACAACTAGATGATGGGAAGATTGTTCCCCGAAAAATTGAACCAAATAGACTCCAGACTCAAATACTTACACTAGACACAGCTAAGATATTATATAAGCAGTCAAACTATTAATCAAGTATATAAGTGGAATAAAGGCAATTTTAGATGCACACAGTCCCAGATAATTTGTCTCCCATGCTCCTGTCTCAGAAAACTACTGGAGAATGTGCTTCACCAAAATGAGGGAGTAAACCAAGAAAGAGGAAGGCATAGAATCCAGGAAAAAAATGACCCAATGAAGGAGGGCAGCAAGCAGGGCCAGGGATAGGGAGAGGTGAGCAAGGTGCCCAGGGCACAACATTGAGCAAGACACTCACTCTCAGGTCATGCAAGTACTGGCCCATCACTTGCACAGCCCTGAGAGTGAGCACTTTCTTAAATTTTGCACCCAAGGTGCCTCAAGGGCCCTGAAGGTGACAGCTGTGCATGAGGCCAAATTGTAACAGGAAGATGCTGAGCTCCAGCAGCGATGTTCTAAAGGAAATAAAATGATGGAGGGGACTTAGATTCTTGTTGCATTTGCCCATACTGAGAGATTGACATGTCTGCAGAGATTCAGAGGGTGAATTCGTGATAACTAATAGATTTCTAATAGATAACAAAAGAAACGTAAAATGAAGCAATTAACTACAATTCATTTCAGTGCATGGTATGAGTAAGGCTACAACTAGAGTTTCTGAATGAAACGAACGATTTTCCTGATACTTTGTGGTAAGAAACTCATCCCCTAAATGGCTTTAGGATGCTTCACTATGAAATATTAAATTTGTGTGCCTGTTTCAAGACCACTGTACTCAATTTTTTTTTTTTTTTTTTTTGACAGAGTCTTGCTCTGTCGCCTAAGTTGGAGTGCAGTGCCATGATCTCAGCTCACTGCAACCTCCACCTCCCGGGTTCAAGCAGTTCTCGTGCCTCAACCTCCCCAGTAGCTAGGATTACAGGTGTGCACCACCACACCTGGCTAATTTTTGTATCTTTAGCAGAGACGGGTTGTTGCCATATTGGTCAGGCTGGTCTCGAACTCCTGATCTCAAGTGATCCACCTGCCTCAGCCTCCCAAAGTGCTAGGATTACAGGCATGAGCCACTGCCACCGACCTGTACTCAATAATTTTATCTGTGAATTCTAGAGTCTGTGAAGCTTTTTATGTAACAGTTTTCTGCCCAACATTTCATAGGGAACGTTCACAACTGTGCTTCCTCTTTTCTAATCTCAACGGTTTCTTTTTCCAGATAAACTTTGAAATTATTTTGTCAAATTGCAATGATGATACTTCTAGGATTGGAATTAGGTATTTTTAATCCTTATGTTAAGTAGAAAAAGTTTTATTTCTATAAAATATTTAGTACTTAGATTCAAAAATTGATTTTAAAATATTACATTAAAAATAAAATAAAACGAGGCAATTATTAACTTCAGGGAAAACAAGAAATTCCACGGGAAAGGAAATATAATCTTGGTGACTAAATAGCTCAATTATGAATCATATTTTCTAGTCATAGGCATTTAACCAAAACCTGTGCTATAACAATTTTGGGAGGATGGGGAAAGAGGAAGTTCCAGTGATAGTGTATACAGCCAAATTCTCATCTTCCATATTAGGAAGTCAATAGACAATGTCTAAAATTGTTACATCAGCAAATAATAAGATTTAGAAATGTGGAAGTAAATTCCAGAAGAAAGAACCAACAAAGTTGAAAAGCACTGCCTTGGGAAAGAGCATTAAGGGTGGAGCAAAGGCCAGTAGTTCTTGGGTTTTGATAAGCACCATATGACACTACTGACTTCTTCGAGAAGTAAAGAGAGGCATGAGCCTAGTCCAGAGGACACCTCCCAGTTTCCTTTAGGCTCTGCTCAAACCTAGGCAGTGCTGGGGACATCTGGTAAGTGTGGCCTCAGGTAGGGTGCCCTGTGATGTGATGAATCTTGGATCTGCCACTTACTGTGTGTGACCAAAGACGTTGCTGAGCCTCAGTTCCTCATCTGCAACATGGGAACTAAAATACCAATATCTGCCCTATTTCCCTCACTTATTGGGAGGGCCTTCTCTCAAGGCCTTTACGGTCCAAATGGATTCAATTGCACTCCTAGAGTGAAGAGCTGAGAGGCCTCCGAAGGGCCATTGCCCCACTTGCCCTATGTGAGCTAGTGAGAAAGGGGCAAACACTGGCAGCCCACGTCTGCTGCCAGGACCGAGAGCTCTTCTGCCTGCCCTCTCTGTACTTCTTAGTATACCCAAAGTCAAACTCCAGTTAGGAGTCCTCTGAGTCCATTTTGTCCCTGGACTCATCCCCTTTCAGCCACTCTCCTCCTTAACCCTTCTCCGCTCCACCTGCGCCCCTGCCAGCTCACACTGGGACCTGATCCCTCAGTCTTGCTTCCTCCATTTCTCTCGTGCCCTGTCCCCATCTTCAAGTCCTATTAATTCGACTCCAATTTCTTGAATCTCCCCTCTTCTTTCCTCTTCTCTGCATCACCATCACTAATGGCCTGGTCCAAATTACTGCCATCTGGATTACTGCAACAGCCTCCTACCTGGCATTGCCCCTTTCACTTCTATCTTCCTATGATCAGTTTACTTCACAGAGCTAGAGTAATCTTTGATGCCATCACCTTGTGTCAATCTCCCTCATGGCTCCACATGGCTCTCAGAAAAAGTCCAAACTCCTTTCCATGGTTTACAAAGCCCTATGCAATTTGTTCCCTGCCTGTTTCTCCAGTCTCTTCCTTCTTCCCTCTCTTGTTTGTTCATTCATTCATTCAATGTCTATCGAACACCAATTCTGTACTTCTCACCCTCCACCTCACTTAACCACTGGCAGCTTCTTGAATGCATTATGTGCCCTTTGCCATCCTAGCTTTTCCATGTGTTGCCCACTCTCTGCCCCAAATGCTCTTCCTTTCTTCGTCTATTTCCTATTTGTCCTTCAAGAGTCAACTCAAATTCAAGGGAAAAATGGGCAGAGGTCATAAATGGGCAGTTAACAGAAAAAGAAATACTAATTGCTGATAAGATGAAAAGATGCTCAATCTCATCAGTAATTAAGGACGTTCAAAGTGAGGCGACAGCTAATGGTTTCTTGCCTGTCACTTCTGGGTGGAGGTAGTAAGGACTGCGGATGAGTTCTCCATTCACTTTCCCTCCCATGCTGTGGTAATCCCTCAAGTTCCATTTTGCAGCGACACAATTTGGTGGTGCCTCCATCTGCCTGAGTATTAGTGTCCGCAGTGAGCGGTGACTCCCACCAACCTATGTTGGACATTCAGCATGAACAAGAAGTAACCATTTGCTGGGTTAAGCCACTGAGATTTCAGGGTAAATTTATCAGCACGGCATAACTAGACCATCCTGATTAATACACCCTGAATGCTCTCACTTTGCAAATGAGGAAAATAAGACTCAGAAAGGATAAATACCTTGCTAACAATTGCACAGATAGTAAGTAGTAGACCTGGAATTTGAAAACAAGTGAGGTGAGGTAAGGAATGCCCACCCTTCCTGTTCACTGGCATGCCTCTGTGGCAGCCCTGTGCACCAGGGCCTACTTGCATTCTTTATTCCTAGATAGTTTACAAGGTCACTTAATTCATGTCCCTGACTCCAGCCGGTACTCACCTGAACCACTGGAAAGGCAAGAATGTTTTCTAGGACCCCTTCCCACAGTAATGATTTGTTTCAGCATTTAGAACACAGTGGCCAGCATAGAAATAACTTTGACCAAGTGTTTGTAGTGTAGGTGTTGGAAGACATGGATGGATAAATGGTCAAATTCCTCCGGACGAGGTTTCCAGAGCCTCAGTCTGCCACCTGACCCAACTGTCTGTCACTGGTGGTTTGCTTGAGCCCCTGTGATTGCAGCTAAGCCCTTTTCCTTGGCTAGCCTCAGTGGAACTGCTCCTAATCTTCCCAAAGCATGCCCTCTACACCCCAATGTAGACCCAGGAGGGCTCACACCTGCAGCAAAACCCATGTGCATACACGCGCATATACACACCCCTGCATAGGCACACACCCATATGCACACACACATATGCCCACAGGGACACTCACAGATCCCACAAATACCATGGCCCACCTTCCTGGTTTTGCTGGAACAACCCTAGTTTGACCATTGAACATCCTGCAACCCTAAAATCCTTCAGTCTCACGCAAACCAGGATGGTTGGTCACCCTACCAAAGGCTGAAGACTCACTGATAATAAAGGCAATGGAGATCCAGTGGAAAACAGCAAAGACCTCCAGGGTGGTCTTGAGGTCCTTCTTAGAGGGCAAGAACATTGTGCCCAGCGTCCCAGTGGCTCCAGTTAAGCGCTGTTCAGCTGCCCAGCCCTGATTGCTCAGGAGTCTGTGATGTTCCCTCTCTTAATGTTTTCTTCTCCAGCCCCTGCCTAGTCTCCGCCCCTGCACCACCACCCCCCCAACAAAATTACAGGACCACATAACGCCTCTGCTTATCCTGTTCCTTCCAGCTGCCCACTCACCTGTACTTTTACCCACTTGGGTATTGCCTGGACTGAGATTGTGACACTCCTTTGCACACTTGGCTAGAGAAATGTGGATGAAGCCCTGGAGTGGGAAGTTAGTGTTGGCGTGCAGCTGACAAGAGGCCTCCAGGGCCAGTCTGGATGGTGGAGGGTGATGGGCAGGAGGGAGCCCAGGGCTCAAATGGGACACAGGACTTGCATTTCTGTTTCTGAGGCCCAACTGTCTATGATCTCTCAGTGACAATGTGATTGGAGGGCAAAGGGAAGGAGGTCACAGGCCAGGCCTTAGAAATACCTTCAGCCTTTTGGTCAGTCTGGGAGAACTCATTACTCACATTGAAGAGACATCACATGTATGTCTGTGAGCTATCATAGGTACTGAATAAAACTGTTACTGAAAGAAGAAACAAATGTTAGGGTATATTATTCTGTGTACATGAAATTTTAGAATAGGCAAAACCAATCTGTAGTGAAACAAATCAGAGCAGTGGTTACCTGTGCTGGGGGATTGACTAGGAAGGGGCATGATGGAAATCTTTAGGGGTAACAGCGACGTTTTCTGTCTTGATAGGACTTTGAGTTACACAGATCAAAACCTCATTACTCAGTGAGTATACACTTAAAATTTGTACATTTCACTGCCTGTGGATTTTACCTCAAAAGTAAACAAATATAGAACTCTCATTAATTCTGAAGTGTTTAGGGGTGAAGAATACTAGGCTGGGCATGGTAGCTCACACCTGTAATCCCAGCACTTTGGGAGGCCAAGGCAGGAGGATCAGTTGAGGACAGGAATTAGAGATTACAGTGAGGTATGACCATGCCACTGCACTACAGCCTGGATGACAGAGTGAGACCCTGTCTCTAAAAAAACAAAACAAAAAAAGAGTGCTGATGTCTGCAATTTACTTTGAAATACATATAAAATATACTGATGGGTGGATACAGGGATGTATTGATGGATAAATATGTAATAAATCAAACATAGCAAAATATTATCTGTGCAATCTAGGTGGTGGGTGTTCACTGTACGATTCTTTAAACTATTCTGTAGGTTTGAATTTTTTAATAATAGAATTTTGAAAAAAGAGTTCCCTCAAGGTCATACTTTGGGAGACCGAGGCAGGTGGATCACCTGAGGTCTGGAGTTCGAGACCAGCCTGACCAACATGGAGAAACCCCATCTCGACTGAAAAATACACAATTAGCCGGGCGTGGTGGCACACACCTGTAATCCCAGCTACTTGGCAGGCTGAGGCAGGAGAATCACTTGAACCCAGGAGGCGGAGGTTGTGGTGAGCTGAGATTGCACCATTGCACTCCAGCCTAGGCAACAGGAGCAAAACTGTGTCTCAAAAAAAAAAAAAAAAATGCAGTGGCTCGCTCCTGTAATCCCAGCACTGTGGGAGGCTGAGGTGGGCGGATCACTTGAGGTCAGGAATTCGAGACCAGCCTGGCCAATATGGCGACACCCCGTCTCTACTAAAAATACAAAAAATTAGCTGGGCATGGTGGCGCGTGCCTGTAATCCCAACTACTCCGGAGGATGAGGCATGAGAATCACTTGAACCCGGGAGGCAGAGGTTGCAGTGAGCTGTGATCCTGCCACTGCACTCCAGCCTGGGCAACAGAGCATGACTCTGTCTCATTAAAAAAAAAAAAAAATTTTACAAATGTGACTTTTTTCATGCACATACATGTGCACATGTGGTCTTTGCCTGTGAGCATATATATACAAAGGGAAAATACATATCTAGTTGTCAACACATGTTTGTATGTGCACATTAGTAGGTGGCATCTCCAAGTCTGTGTGTGATGGGAGATATGCGAGTGTGAAAGATACCAAGTCCAGCCAGGTGTGTCCTATAGACCAAATACATGGAAGGGTGGAAGCCTGGAAGGGTGTCTTAATGCAACATCTAATTATTTTGAGGACATAATATATACCAGGCACCATTCTGGGCAGCAAAACAAACTAAAAAAAAAAATCATGCTTTTGTGAAGTTTATATTCTGGTGGAGGAAGTTTGTCTTCCTCCGTCTACTTCCTCCTTCTACTAAAATGATAGAAATTAATTAATTAACTAATTCTATAGTGTGTTCTAAGGTGATAAAACCTACGGGGAAAAAACATTTGAGCAGAGTAAGAGGGATGGATGCAGAGTGCTGGGCAGTGGGAAGGGATCAGGCAGGGAGAGCAGGCTTTACAATTTTAAAAGGAGTGATCAGGAAAGGGCACGCTGAGAAGGTGGCATTTTAGCAAAGGCTTGAAGGAGATGAGGAAGCAAGCAGTGTGGCAATTTGGATTGAGAATGTTCTAGGCAGAAGAAACAGTAAGGGCACAGCCCCTGAAATAAGGTGTCCCTGGCAGGTCATGAGGAGGAGCAAGAAGACTTGAATCAAGTGAACGAGAAGAACTGAGTAGGTGACGGCAGAGAGCAGAGAGCCTGGCAAAGGCCTGCTCATGGAGGGCCTTGTAGGCCAACATAAGGACTCGGCCTTCTACTCTGACTGAAATGGGAAGCCTCTGTAGGGCTTTGAGCAGACAAAAGTCAGAATGACTTAAGTTGCTAAAGGGTAGGGAAGAAGGAAGAGACCTTTGAGGGGCTACGACAATAATCCCCTGTGAGAGATAACAGTGCCTCACACCAGGCTGGTGGCAGTGGAGATGGGGAGAAGTAGTTGGATTCTCCATGAACATAGAATTCCACAAAAGACTGTTTGGCAGAAGGGCTGGAGTTGGGACGAGGCAGAGGAATAACATTCTGTACGGCCCTGTGGGAAGGATCTGCACTTGCCTGCCAAGGAGAAGCCAACTCAGCACAGCTGGGGTTGGGCTGTGGGCCAAGTGCGTGGAGCCCCAGGACACTTCCAGGGGCCAGCACCCAGGCAGCGAGTGGAGACCGCAGCAGCCTGAAAAGAGAGGAAGAGCTGCCTACCAGAGAAGAAGGCCTGGGACTGAGAGGCCACTTCACTCCCTCCTCTGAGACACTCCTGAGACGGGCCTCATTTGTATCAAGCCTGGCCTTGTGGACTGTGTTGATTCCACCTCTTCACACATCTGTCCCCTGCCCCTGATGCCTCACTCTCCCATCTTGGTCTGGGAGCTCTCAGGGGCAGGAATTGGGTGGTTCTGGGTCTGACTGTTCTCACGTGCCCAGCCCCTAACACAGGCCACACAGTAGCCACTCACTGACAATTGTTATGAAAATGCCTGAGTGGATGGAGGCCTGGCCCATATGGCACTGGGCAAGTCTCTGAGGCTTGGTTTCCTCACTTCTAAATAGGAGATAATGAATGGTCACTCTCAGACATGTGAGAATCCAGAGAAGTCATAGATGGTCGATCACTTTGTGAACCGTGAAATGGTGTCCAAACACAGGTTGCCACCATTGCTGCCATTGAGAGAAGGGGTGGGAAGGATACAGTGGGGCACTGAGGAGTGAAGGCCCAGAGCCAAACTGAACCTGTCCCAGAATGGGCTTCCCTCCAACAGCGTCACTGTGGAGAAAGAATGGCAGAAATTCTGGAGCAGAAGCCATGGCAGGGTGAATGTTTTGGACATTTTGGAAGCCCTGCCTTCTCGTCCACAGAAAGAAGGCCATGTACCTAGCTGATGCATCTGCGTGCATCCCCCCCCATCCTAACACCAAACAGAGAAGTGGTCAAGATTGTGTGGGGGCTTCCAGTCCTTAGTCTTATCCCCCTCCACCATCTCTCCACTCTATCCTCACAACATTCCTGGACTTTCTGAGACTCAGAGATGGTCAAAGCTGGAAGGGTTCTTGGAGTTTTCCATTAATAATTCCAAGCTACTCAGGGGAAGACTCTCCATGGCTTTCATTGAGACCCCTGCCAGTGAAATCTTTTTTCATGCTCTCAGACCCAGGCTCAAACCTCACTGGTCCTACTCTCTAGGCTCCTGGAAACATGAAAAATAAAGCCAGTCGTTCTTCCTTTACATAGCAGTTTTTACTCTGTCCAGGTAGGGTTGTCAGGTAAAATAACAGGATGCCAGTTAAATTGGAATTTCAGATAAACCATGAACAATGTTTGAGTGTAAGTATGTCCCATGCAATATTTGGGACATACTTACACTAAAACATTATTGCATGGGACGTACTTCTACTCAAACATTATTTGTTGTCCATCTGAAACTCAAATTTAACCAGGTTCTGTACTTTTATTTGCTAAATCTGGCAACCCTATGATCAGACCGGGATCACGTGGTCAAAGCAGTTGGCACACCCTGGCAGCCACAGCCGGGCCTTGTCTGGCACATCCAGAGAGCAGACCCCATTCAGTGGCTCACGAAGTCTGAACGTCATCCCCAATTTCTCAGCTGCCCCAGAAATCAGGCTAGCCTCCATCTCCTGCGCTTAACGGCTTACTCAGATTCTTCCAGCAGAGTCCCCACTGTGCTGAGGGATATTTCCTGCATGCCCAGCACCCACTGCCAGCCCACTCATCTCTTCTGATTCTGGTTCAAGGGCCAGTTCTCGCTTTCTCTCATTTAGCAAACTAAGAATGATCAGGGTATGGGAGCCTACCTAAGAAACCAAAGCAGGACATTAGTGATGGAAGGCAAAGAAAATCAAGCATGACAGTTTGAAAGTGCCAGAGCGGGCCTCTTCTGACTCAGAGGATTGGAGATGGTCACTGTCCTCTGCTCTGGTGGGTAACATGTACCTTTCCTGTTTCCAAAGGGCTCCTGGGATTGGCGGCTTTCACATGGCCACTTTTTCCCAAACATTCACATTCACCTCCAACCTCATGCCACTGGTGACAGTAACAAGTCTCAAACTCTCCCGGGAATGCTTATGCAATCCTTCAGCAGATGTGGAAAGGGAACAGGAGAAGCTTCTCTGGGTACATAGACCATTGCTGAGGACGGACAGAGGGAGAAAAGAGGCTAGAACACTAATCAAGAGCAAGACTAGGAACCTGTCTTCCAAAGGTCAGCTTCAATTTTGTATGCAGTTCTGTAGTTGTTTTTTAATCTGTCTTCTCCTACTTGGCTGTATGCTCCTTGAGATCAGGAGCCTCTATTTTGTTCATTGTTACATCCTAAGTGCCTAGAACAGTGCCTGGAACATTGCAGGGCTGATAAATGGTGGCTCAACGACTGATTGAATGAATGAGCAAAGGGGGTCGGCATAGGAGAGGGGTCAGGAACAAGGTTGGGGCAGCACAGAAACCAGGCCTGAACAGAGCAGGAAGCTCTTGTGGCCCCAGAGCCTTAAGGGACACGTGGGAGGATGAGGAAACAGTAAATCCACAGTGATCTACTCAAAAGCCTTCAGTGAGGTTGCCTCCTTGTTGCCCAATCTGCTGTATCCCTTGACTCATGACTCACACTCCAACACCTACAGTCCGGTGATATAATCCCTCATAGGCAAGTTCTAGGAAGACAGTTATTCTCTAGATGCCCAGAAACTGTAAGCCCAGGACAAGATGGGATGATTTCCTTACATCCTCTCTCTTTAGATTCAAATAACACATGTGCTATTGTGTCTAGTTAGGAGAACTTGGTTGTGTTAGCTTATGTTTGACAATTTTTCAACAGCCCTTGAGCTCACTGGAAACTTCCCTCTGATGTAGGCTAGAAACTCAATCCAGACAGACACTTAGAGACCATTAAACTCTGAACTAATGAGGATCCTGATTACCATGGAAACTGCCATCTCTGGTGACCTGTGAATGTGAGAAGAAATAAGGGTAAAAGGGTGGATGTGGGGCTACAGAATGGGGAACAGGAGCTGGGAGGTGGGGACTGAGGTATGGTAGAGGGAAGAAACTGCAATGTATTACTGGCCTCTTTGGTGCCAGGCACTGAGCATTGCATTTCACATACATTTGATCATCACAGCCCCCTGGAAGTTAGGCACTCATTCTCTTCTCCACCCACCTCACTGACTGGCAAAGCATAACCGTTAATCAACAAGACGGCCTATCACCATTCCTAGTGCTTATTATTGGAAGAGGTAACCTTGAACTCCCTGCCATCTAATCCTTATCAAAAGCTCACCTGTGAGAAATGATATTCATAGAGAGATGCTTGAAGAGCAGGCAGCTCATCCATTGCTGGAGACACGTGACTTTAAAAGGCAAGGCCTGTGCTTCGGAAGTTGGATCAGAATCTCCAGATGGGAGACTATGTGTTGGGGGAGTAGGCTTCACTTCAGAGCTGGAAAAGGCACATTCGATATTATAATAACTATGGTTTCCTTAACACAAACTACAGACAGGAAAGCTCAACATTTGCAAAGCTGGTTTTTCTGCACTTCAGGCCACAAAAGCAAACCCACACAATGGGGTTTGACATTCAGAGGGACCTGTAATTCCTTCTGCAGAATCTCAAAAAGCTATCTTGATTGCAGCAAACAAGCAGACTCTACATGACCATCGCTATCACACTATCAAAGTCCAAAAGACGTCTCTTTCAGGATCAGCATAATGGTTTTCTAAAATTATCATTGCTTTGATTCATTTTAAGTCACAGTATTTAATTTCTTTGAAACATGCAAATGCCAGTAAGGGAGAGTGTGAAATAGTTCCATTTATTTCAAATAAGATAGGAGAAGATGGAATAGACATCCTTTGCCCTATTCCTCTTGCTATTACAACTAAAAACTCTGGATATTATATACAAAACAACACAAGACTCCAAAAAGTGGAAAGAAGGCAGACCACATAGGGTCTTCAGGACAGGAGGAAAGACATGAATTTTCTTTTTGATTCATGTAGACTTGAAGTTAAAGAAGCCAGCAACCAAAAATACACTAACAGCCACAGACAAAAAGAGCCCCTATAAAAGCCTGTTTTCTCCAGCCAAAGGACTAGGAATGAATTAGCCTAGCAAGACAGAAAAGTTTTAGACAATAATCACTCTACGCCAGCCATAACCAGAGAAAAAACAACTGTGGCCCCACCCCCACCAGCAAAGACTGAGTGGGAAGCCTAGACTTCCAATAATGATAAAAGGATGGATATACCAAGAAGATACAAAGATCTTAAAATGTATAGGATTTGCAACAGAGGTGCAAAATATGAAAAGCAAAACCTGATAGAACTGAAAGGAGAAATAGAAAAGGCTACAATTACAGTCAGAGACTTCAAAACTCCTCTCTCAACAATAAACGTAAGAATTTGACAGAAAATCAGCAAGATATAAAAGAATTCAACAACATCATGAACCACTGGGATCTAAACATTTTTAGAACACCCCACCCAACAGTAGCAAAACATGCATTCTTTAAAGTGCCCATGGAACATACATTAAGATAGGCCATATTCTGGGCCATAAACTAAACAAACCCCAACAAATTTAAATGAATGGAAATCATATACAAATATGTTCTCTAACCACAAAGAAATCTATGGTAGGCTATTCTTGCATAGCTATATATAAAGAAATACCGGCTGGGCCAGGAGCTGTAGCTCACGCCTGTAATCCCAGCAGTTTGGGAGGCCGAGGCGGGTGGATCGCCCGAGATCAGGAGTTCAAGACCAGCCTGACCAACAGGGTAAAACCCCATCTCTACTAAAAATACAAAAGTTAGCCGGGAGTGGTGACAAGTGCCTGTAGTCCCAGCTACTTGGGAGGCTGAGACAGGAGAATTGCTTGAACCCAGGAGGCGGAGGTTGCAGTGAGCTGAGATTGCACCACTGCACTCCAGCCTGGGTGATGGAGCAAGACTCCATCTCAAAAAAAAAAAAAAAGAGAAAACAGAAAAAGAAACACCAGCTGGGTGCAGTGGCTCATACCTGTAATCCCAGCACCTTGGGAGGCCAAGGTGGGCGGATTACTTGAGGTCAGGAGTTCGAGACCAGCCTGGTCAACATGATGAAACCCTGTCTCTACTAAAAATACAAAAATTAGTTGCTAGAGGCTGAGGCAGGAGAATCGCTTGAACCCAGGAGGTGGAGGTTGCAGTGAGACGAGATCGCCCCATTGCACTCCAGCCTGGGTGACAGAGTGAGACTATCTCAAAAAAAAAAAAAAAAAAAAAAAAGGAAGCATACCAGAGACTGGGTAAGTGATAAACAAAAGAGAAAGGAGATTTAATTGGCTTATGGTTCTGCTGGCTGTACAGGAACCATAGCAACTCTGCTTTTTAGGGAGATCTCAGGACACTTCCAATCTTGGAGGAAGCAGGAGCAAGAAAGAGATTGGGGGAGGTGCCACACACTTTTGAACAACTAGATCTCACAAGAACTCACTCACAATCTCAAGGACAGTACCAAGAGGATGGTGCTAAACCACTCATGAGAAATCTGCCCCCATGATCCAATCGCCTCCCACAGGCCCCACCTCCAACAGAGGGGATTACAATTCAACATGAGGTTTGGGCAGGGACACAGACCAAAACCATATCAGAATCAAAGTAGAAATCATTAACAGATAACAGGAAAACCTACAAACACTTGGAAGCTAATAACTCACTTGTAAATAATCTATGGGCCAGAAAGTCTCAAGGAAAACCAAAAAGTACATTGAACTGAAAGATAATGAAAACTAAACATATCAAAACATGGAAGAACCAGTTAAAATAGTACTGAGAAGGAAGTTTGTATCATTAAGTGTATACATTGGAAAAAGACAAAAAGTCTGAAATCAATTATCCAAGCTCCCACCTCAAGAACCTAGCAAAAGAAGGGCAAACTAAACCCAAAGCAAGCAGAAGGAAGAATATAATAAATAGCATAAATTAATGAAATTTAAAACAGAAAATCAATGGGGAAAATCAATAAGGCAACATGTTAGTTCTTTGAAAAGATCAATAAAATTGACAAATCTCTAGCAAGACTGACAAAGAACAAAAGAGGAAACACGAATTACCAATAAAGCAGGGAATACCACTATAAATCCTCCCAACATCAAACAATAAAAATGGAATAGTACAAATAATTCTACATACATAAATTTGACTACTCAGAATAAATGGCCCAATTCCTCAAAAAACACAAGCTACCAAATTTTACTCAATATGAAATACATAATTTGATTAGTCCTATTAAGGAAAAATATTTTTTAATTTTAAAACTCCCAAGAAAGTGATCTCTTGGCCCTGAAGGTTTCACTGGAGAATTCTATCAAATGTTTAAAGAAGAATTACTACTGATTTTACACAATCTCTTTCCAAAAAATAGAAGAGGAGGGAACACTTCCCTCCTCTTCCTGTGAAGTTAGTATTTACCCTGACACTAAAACTAAACAAAACAGTACCAAAAAAGAAAACTGCAGACCAATACCTCTCATGAATGTATATTTTTTAATCCTTTTTTAAATTACCAAAAGAATTCCTCAACATATAAAAATAATGATAAACTATGACCAAATCGGGTTTATTTCTGAAATGCAAGACTAGGTCAATACTTAAAAATCAGTCACTGTAATCTATCATATTAATAGGTTATAGAAGAAAAATCATATTAGCATATCAATACAGAAAAAACATTGACAACATTCAATACCCATTCATGTCAAAAACTCTCAGAAAAATAGGAATAGATGGGAAAGGCCTCAACTAGATAAATAACATCTACAAAATCCTACAGCTAGCATCATACTTACCAGTGAAAGACGAAATTCTTTTCCTCCTAAAATCAAGAACAAAACAAGGATGTCTGCCCTTGCCACTCTTATCCAACATAGTGCTGGAAGTTGTAATCAGCACAATAAGGCAAGAAAAGGAAATAAAAGACACACTTACTGGAAAGGATGAAATAAAACTGTCCCTATTCACAGATGACATGATTGTCTACATAGAAAATTCCAAGGAATCAAGGGGGGAAAAAAAAAACCTCCTAGAAATAATTAGCTAGTTAAGCAAGGTCATAGAACACAAGATAAATTTTTTAAAAATTGTATTTTTATATACTAGCAATGACCATGTGAACACTAAAAATACGATACCATTTACAATCACTCAAAAAAAGAGAAATGCTTAAGTGTAAATCCAACAAAATGTGCACAGGATTTATATGCTGAAAATTATACAGTGTCACTGAAAGAAATCAATGAAGATCTACATAAATGGAGATAAATATCCAGGTGTTCAAGGACTGGAAGACTCAACATAGTAAAGATGTCAATTCTCCCCAAATTGATATACAGCTTGAACATGATTCCTACAAAAATCCTGGCCAGGCACGGTGGCTCACACCTGTAATCTCAGCATTTTGGGAGGCTGAGGTGAGAGGATCGCTTGAGCTCAGGAGTTTGAAACCAGCCTGAGCAACATAACGAAGCCCCCATTTCTACAAAAAGTAAAAAAATAAAAACAAAAAGTTAGCTGGATATGGTGGTGCGTGCAGTCGTCCCAGCACTTTGAGAGGCCAAGACAGGAGGATCGCTTGAGCTCAGGAGTTCAAGACCAGCCTGGCCAACATGGTGAAACTCTGTCTCTACTAAAAATACAAAAATTATCCGGGTGTGGTGGTGTGCACCTGTAGTCCCAGCTACTCAGGAGGCTGAGACATGAGACTTGCTGGAACCCAGAAGGTGGAGGCTGCAGTGAGCCCAGATCATGCCACTGTACTCCAGCCTGGGCAACAGAGCAAGACTCTGTCTTAAAAAAAAGAAAGAAAGAAAGAAAGAAAGAAAGAAAGAAAGAAAGAAAGAAAGAAAGAAAGAAAGAAAGAAAGAAAGAAAGAAAGAAAGAAAGAAAAGAAAGGAAGGAAGGAAGGAAGGAAGGAAGGAAGGAAGGAAGGAAGGAAGGAAGGAAGGAAGGAAGGAAGGAGAAAGAGAGTAAGAGAGAGAGAGAGAGAGGAAGAAAGAGAGTGAGAGAGAGAGAAAGAAAATAGGCAGATGAAGGGCTGAGCGTGGTGTCTCACACCTGTAATCCCAGCACTTTGAGAGGCAGAGGTGGAGGATCACTTGAGCCCAGACTGGAGTGCAGTGCTGCTGTCTTGGCTCACTACAACTTCTGCTTTCCAGGCTCAAGCTATCCTCCCACCTCAGCCCCCAGGAGTAGTTGGGACTACAGGCACACACCACCACACCCGGCTTATTTTTTGTATTTTTGGTAGAGATGGGGCTTTACCATGTTGCCCAGGCTTGTCTAGAACTCCTGACTTCAAGAGATCCTCTCACCTTGGCCTCCCAAAGTGCTGGGATTACAGGTGTGAGCCACTGCATCTGGAAAAAAAAAAAAATCCCCAAAATTAGCCAAGCATGGTGGTGCCTGTAGTCCCAGCTACTCAGGAGGTTGAGGTGGGAGGATCATCTGAACCTGATCCCAGGAGTTTGAGGCTGCAATGAACCATGATCACGCCACTGCATTCCACCCTCGGTGACAGAGCTAGACCCCATCACTAAAACAAAAAGAAAAGAGAGAGAAAATAGGCAAATGACATAAACATTATACTGAAAAGGATATGGCATAGACGGCAAATGAGCACATAAAAAGAGGAACATCATTAGCCATTAGGGAACTATAAATTAAAGCCACAATGAGATACCACTTCACACTTATCAAAATGGCTAAAATAAAAACTTGTGGCTGGGCACAGTGGCTCACGCTTTAATCCCAGCACTTTGGGAGGCCGAGGTGAGTAAATCACCTGAGGTCAGGAGTGTAAGACCAGCCTGGCCAACATGGCAAAACCTCGTCTCTACCAAAACTACCAAAATTAGCCGGGCATGGTGGCAGGCGCCTGTAGTCCCAGCTACCCGGGAGGCTGAGGCAGGAGAATCGCTTGGACCCGGGAGGCAGAGGTTGCAGTGAGCCGAGATTGCACCACTGCACTCCAGCCTGGGCGACAGAGCGAGACTCCATTCCCCGCCCCCCACCCCGCCAAAAAAAAAGTGTAAACTGAAAGGACTGTGTTTGCAGGAATGTAGGGAAATGTCCTTTGATGCACAAAAGTTAATGGTTCCCTGGTTAAGGGACCTGAAAGACTGGAGAAAAACGCACTGCTTCCTCAACAGTAGGGGCAATGCCAAGTCCAGGGTTAGAGCACATTCATCGGTGTAGTATCTGTCGTGTGGCTGTCAAGTATGGCTACTGCCTGCATTGTGTGCAGACTTGGAAATGAACTGGGCTGTCAATCAGCGAAAGACTCTACAAGCCCAACTGCCACACACATTGCAGGAAGGCCATATTTGAATCCCGCCAAAAACCTTTGCTGTGGGGTCCAATGGGCGCATACGTCTGTCTCTCAACAGCCAATCCTAGCACTGGGCATGCCTGCGGGGGCGTGGCCATGGAGACACAGTAACCAATGGCAGGGAAGAATTGAATGGGGGAGGGGAAGCGGTGGCTGAGGTGAGCCAAGAGCGGCGGTTAGAGCCGGCTGAGGTGAAAGAGAGCGACCGTTAGGGCAAGCTGAGGACTTCTGGTCTGTTTGGTACTTGAACTGTCAGCATATTTGAACTCCCGCTTGCCATTCAACATCATGGATGATCCGAAGAGTGAACAGCAGCGCATACTGCGCCGCCACCAACGCGAGAAGAAGGAGCTGCAGGCCCAGATCCAGAGCTTAAAAAACTCGGTCCCCAAGACCGATAAGAAGAAAAGAAAGCAGTTGCTCCAAGACGTGGCCCGCATGGAGGCCGAGATGGCGCAGAAGCACCGGCAGGAGCTGGAGAAGTTCCAGGACGACAGTAGCGTTGAATCTGTCGTCGAAGACCTGGCCAAGATGGATCTGGAAAACCGGCCTCCCCGCCCCTCCAAAGCCCAGAGAAAGCGAGAAAGAATGGAGTCCCAGGAGAGGGAGCGCCAGGAGAGCATCTTCCAGGCCGAGATGTCCGAGCACCTGGCCGGCTTCAGGCGCGAGGAGGAGGAGAAGCTCGCCGACATCCTGGGAGCCAGAGGTCTGGAGATGAAGGAGATCCCGGCCGACGGCCACTGCATGTACCGCGCCATCCAAGACCAGCTGGTGTTCAGCGTGTCGGTGGAGATGCTGCGCTGCCGCACCGCCAGCTACATGCAGAAGCACGTCGACGAGTTCCTGCCCTTCTTCAGCAACCCGGAGACCGGCGACCCCTTCGGCTACGACGACTTCATGATCTACTGCGACAACATCGTGCGCACCGCGGCATGGGGAGGCCAGCTGGAGCTGAGGGCCCTGTCGCACGTCCTGAAGACCCCCATCGAGGTGATCCAGGCCAACTCGCCCACCTTGGTCATCGGGGAGGAGTACGTCAAGAAGCCGATCATCCTGGTCTACCTGCACTACGCCTACAGCCTCGGCGAGCACTACAACTCCGTGAGACCGCTCGAGGCCGGCGCCGCCGGGGGCGCGCTCCCGCGTCTCCGGTAGGCCCCGAGGCACCGAGCGGCCCCGCGGAAGCCTTTCCTTCGCCGCATCTCCTCAGTAGGCTCAGTTTATTTTCCCCCTTTGCTTTTCTCAGTTGTTGTTTTTTTTTTTCCCCCTTCCTTTTGATCATAACTATCCCCCCTGCCCCGCCCCCGCTTTCCTAACCCTGCTGCTTTCACGGGGTGGGAAATGAAATTCGAGGGAAATTCCCTGGAAATATGAGGGAAATCTCTGCATTGCACCACCAGAGGGGCATACGTTTGATAAGGGCTAACCTCTTCTTGCCCATAAGGGTCTTTACCTCCCCCACCGACTAAGATTTGGTCATGTTGTGCATAACTTAACGATAAAAATGGAAATGTTGGCCGGGCGCGGTGGCTCACGCCTGTAATCCCAGCACTTTGGGAGGCGGAGGCGGGCGGATCACGAGGTTAGGGGTTCGAGACCAGCCTGACCAACATGGTGGCACCCCGTCTCTACAAAAATACAACAATTAGCCGGGCGTGGTGGCGGGCGCCTGTAATCCCAGCTACTCGGGAGGCTGAGGCAGGAGAATCGCTTGATGGGAAGTGGAGGTTGCAGTGAGCCGAGATCGTGCCTTTGCACTCCAGCGTGGAAGACAGTGAGACTCCGTCTCAAAAAAATAAAAAATTAGCCGGGCGTGGTGGCGGGCGCCTGTAATCCCAGCTACTTGGGAGGCTGAGGCAGGAGAATCAATTGAACCTGGGAGGCGGAGGTTGCAGTGAGCCGAGATCGTGCCTTTGCACTCCAGCGTGGAAGACAGAGCGAGACTCCATCTCAAAAAAAAGGAAAAAAAGGAAAAAAAGGAAATGTTAAGTTTCATGTGTTCTGGGAAAAATAAATCTAGTAGACTAGCTCGGGGAGTCTTCAGGTTTTCCTATGAATATCTTGGATTACTTAGACAAAATTGGAGTTTATGTGATCAAAATGCCTTGTGAAGGCCTTTTGCTGAGTTTTGGGGGGAAAGATTGTCATGGTTTGCTTTTTACTTAAGCTGGGCTACTCAGGAGATGTCTCAAGTTATGAACAAGAGATCCGCTGGTACTTTGTTTTTTTCATCAAAACTTATGTGGTTCCTAATTAACTTTAGTTGCTCCCATGTTTGCTAATTCTAAATAACAGCATTTGTTAAACATGTAAGGTAAATCTGTTAAATAGAGAAAGTAAATTTAGATTAACTGATAGGCTAGATAAGGTTTACTCTAACATGTGAAAGATCTAAACTTAATTTCCTTTACTAACGGTAGGAAGATATATGACTTTATTCAAATAGTTGATATGTTTCATTACCTTTACAACTGGTATAAAGAAAAAAGAGACACATTGATAGGTAATTTACTTACTCTAAGGGGTGAAGATCTGAATCGAGTAAGTTTCCTTTATTCTTAGAGATATAAAAGGCTATGACTTTATTCAAGTACTTGATCCACCTTGTTATATCATCTGGTATGAAATGTGAAAGATATGAATGTAACAACTTTCCTTATTTCTTAGAGAGAGAGAAATATCTAAAAAGATCCTTTAAAATATTAAAGTTTTATTCTATTTTGTTATATCAATAACTGACATGAGACAAAAAGTAAACAATATACTTTTGTTATTTGAGACTTGTTAATATCCTTGAATTTTCCAAAAGAATATAAAGTGAAATGATTTACAGTCAACAACTTATGAAAATTTTAATCTTTACTTTCTGTAATTCAGTGAGATTAATTTTGGAAATTCTTTCTACATTCCAAATGCTCTAAGATAAAATATATATGTTTTTAAAAGTTTTTAAACATGTAGTTTGTTCAAAAATAAAAACCATTTAAAAAATACCTGCTTCTCTGTTTTTGTGTAGCTAACTTCATATAGAGTTTATATCCCAGGATCTACTAATCCTGGAGGGTTAGGGAGCATAGGCCTGTTGGGGGTGGCAGGGTGGTGGTTGCTGAGTGGGGACAGGGGCAAAGGCTGGCGAAGTGCTCTAGAAATGGGAAAGGTGCTCTACTTCAGTGAGCTACATAGGGTCGGGGGGAGGGGTGACAAGCTAAAAGAAGAGGCCTGGCTAGGGTAGGGGACCTTCATGGACAAAGAGGCCCAGCTGGGTAGGGGGACACAGGCTAGGAAAGAAGGCCTGGCTGAGGGAGGATGCCTGGAAAGGGTCCAGGCTGGAGGCTGGAGCATGGGCTGGTGAAGGGTTCCTGGTAGAAGGTGGCCCAGTTGGGGCAGGCTGGAGAAGGAGAGGAAGGGGGCCTGGCTTGGGAAGGGAAGCTGTTTGGGAACTGGGCTACAGTCTGGAGAATGGGTCCTGGCAGGGGTGGAGTTGGGTGGAGAAAAGGTCAGGCAAGGGGGCTGGGTCAAGAAAGAGTCACTGCCTATACAAGGAGGAATAGGCTGACCAGGGGGCAACTCAATGAGCAATGGGACTTTGGCTATTGAATGGGGAAATGGCTCAGGCAACCTGCCTGGCCAGGGGAATTGAAGGGAATTGGGAAATTGGGCCTGGATAGGGAAGAGAGCCTCACTGGGGAGGGCACACAGGCTGAAGAAGTGACATATGGTGTGGAGGGGTCATGGAAGAAGGAAACCTGGCTGGGATGGGGGGAGAGGGGACCTGGCTGCAAGGGTAGGGGAACACTGGCTGGGAGAGGTGGCCAGGCTGATGATGCAGGCTTAGGTGACCAAAGGGGCCAAGTATGGGAGTGGCCTTGGCAGGGCAAAGAGGAAGATGTTGGGGAAGAGGGAACAGGCTAGGGAGGCACAGGCAGAGGAAGGGGACAAGGCTGGGCAAGGGAACCTGGCTATGGACTGGGACACGGGGTGGGCAAGGAAGCCTGGCTGGGAGGGGCATAATAGGGTGAGCTGGGGTGGAGGGAGCTGGTTAGGGAAGAACTGGCTGGTCAAGGGAAGGAGGCCCAGTTGAGTTAGGAGCCAAAGGATGAGAAAGGTGTTCCTAGCTGTTAATGAGAGGAAAGGCTGGGGAAGGACACCTGGCTGGAGGAGGGGACATGGGCTATCCAATGGAGTCCAGGCTGGAGAAGGCACTGGATCAGTGAAGGAGATCTAGCAGGAAAGCAAGCATAAGCTGGGGAGGAGGACATAGACTTGAGGAGAAGGACATAGATTGGCGGAGAGGGCGAGACTGAGGAAGGGTCCCAGACGTGGGTATATGCCTGTCTTGTAAAGGGACCACAGTCTTGAGAGGCTGGCACAATCTATGGAAGACAGATGGGTGTGGGGTAGGGAGGATCGTGGGGTAAAAAGACCCCTTAGGGAAAGGTTGCCTAACTGGAGGCGGACTCTGACAGCGGAAGGGGCTGGGGAGGGAGGCACAGACTAGGAAAGGGAACCTGGTGGTGGGAGAGGTTTGAATACCGAGAAGGACATAGGCTAGAGATGGGATCATAGGCAGTTTAGTGGGCCTGGCTGGGAGAAGGGGCCTAGCAGGTGGAGAGAGCTTGCTGGGAAAGAGATCATGCCTGGGAATGAGAGCCTCTCCACCTGACGGGAAGTTGGCTGAGGAAGGGCACATGGTTGAGAAAACGGGCTTAGTTGTGGAGGGGGACACAGGATAGGAATGGCGTCTGGCTGGGGTAAAGGCAATAGGCTGGATAAGAGGCCTGGTCAGGCGAAGGTTGTGGAAGGAGGCCTGCCTGGAAAAAGGAGCACAGACTGGGGCAGAGGGCATATTGCGTGAAGAGAGCTTGGCTGCAGGAGGGGCACGGCTAGGAAAGCGTTCCTAGCTGGGGAAGCAGACTTGGCTTAGCATGGGGCACATGTGAGTGAAGGGATCCTGGTGGGAAAGGTTGCATGGCTAGGGAGGCCACTGGGCAGGTGAGGGAGAACTGCCTGACTGCGGAAGGAAGTGCTGGCTGGGAAAGGCCAGCAAAGGGGCAACTCCTTGGAAAAATGGTCCAGTTGAAAAGGGGAAAGGCTGGGGATGGGTGCCTGGCTGTGGGAAGGGGACATAGAGTTGATAAAAGGCCTGGGCTGGGGAAGGGCAGAGTGCCTATGGAGGCTGTCAGCAGGGTCTCAGGTTGGGGAATAAGCTCTGGCTGGGATTGAGGCTGGCCTGGGGAGAGGAAGGAAGGAGGGGCATCCAGTGTGGGTACAGGATGAGGAGGAAGCCCCACCGAGACACAGACTGGGAACCTAGCAGTAGTAAGTGGTTAGAGGGCAGAGAGGTGCGCACAGACTGGTCAGATGGCTAAGAAAGGGGCCAATCTAAAGACACAGCTTGAGGAAGAGAGTCTGGCTGGGGAAAGGGGCCCTGGGCAAGGGGACACAGCTGAGCAAGGAAAATAAAGTTGGGTCGTGGAACCTGCCTGGAGATAGGGATATTGGGCAAAGGGGACCTGGCAGGCGAAGGGGCTCTGGCCGGGGTAGATTTCCTTCATGATCCAGGACCAGCTAGAGACAGGAGTTCAGGCTCGGGAAGGCTGCCTGGTTGCCAAAGAGGGCCTACCTGTCCGGGGGCACAGGCTGGGGAGAGGCAACAAGCTGGGGCAGAGAGCCTGGGTAGGGTTGCTGCAGAAGGCAGTACTGGCTGGGAAATGGGGCCTGACTGGGGAGGCTGTATCAGTAGATATAGGGGAAGCATGCCTAGCAGGGCAAGGTGACCTGACTGGAGAAGTGGCCTTGGCTTGGGAAGGGGCCAACCTGGGAGGAAAGGTATAAATGGATGGAAGGGGCCTGGCTAAGTGAGGGGGCCTGGCTGAGAAAGTGGGCATGACTGGGTTCCAGGGAACAGGCAGGTTCGGGGCTCCTGATGAGAGAAGGGCAGGCAGCATAGGGTGGGGATCGGGTGGGGAAGGGGGACTCCCTGAGAAAGGAGGCCTAGGTCTAGAAAGGAAATCGACTGAGGAGCAAGGTTAAGGAAGTGCAGCTGGGCAAGGAAGGGGGAATAGGCTGGTGACATTGCTGAAGGGAGCCTAGTTGGCATAGGGTATATAAGTTGGTATAGGATGAAAAAGAGATTCCTCGCTTTTGAAGAGGGGAGGGCACCTGGCTGGGGGCAGAGACACTTACTAGGCAAGGGGTTCACAGGGTATGGGGGGATGGCTGGGGATTGGGCACAGTTGTGGAAGGGTGCACTGGCTGGGAAAGGGGGCATAGGCTGGGCAGGGGTCTTAAGTGGAGAAGAGGCATAGGTTGCTGAAGAGGGCACTGCCTGGATAATGTGAGCCTTGCTGGGGGTGGGGCTGGTACAGCCCAAAAAATTCTGTGACAGATGGCACCAAAGATGGTAAAGTCCCATTTTACAGGCTTGTCCCTGAATACAAGAGAAATAGCTATTCCTATTTTGGGAACCTTTAAGATCTCACTGGGCCTGTCCCCAGCTGCCCCCACTGGGTCTGCCTTCAGCAGGAAGCAGAGGGAATTGTTAACCCAGGCCAGATCCTAACCATGCCCAGAACACAAAGAGGGGGTCTCCACTGTGGTATCTGGCAGGACACGAGGGATTTGCAGTTTGTTCCATTCCATAACAATGACCATAGTCACTGAGGACAGAGACTATTCTGGGCAAGTTCATGAAAGTCATGGGGTACTGTTCTCAAAAGGATCTAACTCCAGAAGCAACTTTCATTCATTTCCTTAGTGTTTTTCATTTATTCATTATCATTCCCTCTCCCCTCTTGCCATAGTAATAAAAAATAAGATGCTTCCTGTATGCAGATGTAGGCTCTGGAGTCAGACATCTACCTGGGTTTAATGCCTAACTTGCCCACCTACTTCCTAGCTTTGTGACCTTGGATAAGTCACCTAAACTTTCTGGACCTCAGTTTCCTCATGGATAACGTGGGGAGATTAATACTTGTCTTAGAGATATTTCTTCAGGATGTTAAGAACACGAAATGAAAACGCAGCCAGGCATGATGAGTCACACCTATAATCCCAGCACTTTGGGGCCAAGGCAAGCGGATTATTTAAGGTCAGGAGTTCGAGACTAGCCTGACCAAAAAGGTGAAACCCCGTCTCTACTAAAAATACAAAAATTAGCTGGGCGTGGTGGCACATGCCTGTAGGCCCAGCTACTTGGGCTACTTGGGAGATAGAGGCAGGAGAATCACTTGAAACCAGAAGGCAGAAGTTGCAGTGAGCCAAGATGGCGTCATTGCACTCCAGCCTCAGCAACAAGAGCGAAACTTCATCTCAAAAAAAAAAAAAAAAAAGAGGAAAAGAAAATGTGTATCAAGTGTCCAGTAAATAAGCACCCAACAAATGTTAGCTACTATTAATATTATCTAGGAGCCCGTTAACATGACATTATCAGCTCTGGCAGCAGCCACTTCTTGATTTTGTCTACAGTGACTTTTGGGGCCACTTGGCCTCTTCCCACAGGTCCTGCAGTGGAAGCAGAGACTCTCCCAGGGCTGTCTGCCCCAGCTGTTGCTATCAGAGCTTCTGCTGGAGCTCACCGAAAGTGCCCCCCTGGGGACAGAGTGACCTGCATGGAGGGACTCCTCAGGCTCTTCTTTTCAGGATTTTTCTGCACAAACACATAATAGACTCATATGTTTTGAAAAACAATATTGGTGTCATTCTATTGAAATTGCCTTTTAAACTTAACAATACATTATAAACACTTTCTTGTGTCCTTAAACGGTCTTCAATATGATTATTTTAATGCCTGTATTCTAGCCAATGAATGCGCCATAATTTATTTATTCAATTTTATTGTTGGACGTTTAGATTGCTTTCAATTTCTCACCACTATAAATATGCCACTGTAATATCCTTGCAGCTGAATCTTTGTCTATATTTCTGATTATTTCCCTTTGATAAGATTTATAGAAGTGATCTAGGTCAAAAAGGAGAGGCTCTTAATGCATACTGGGAAAGACTGCATGAATTTACACTCCCAGGCTATGATGGTGTTATTTTCTCACATAATTGCCAACATGGAAAATTATCATTGTTGCTAATTTGTTAGATGAAAAATGTTGTGTTAGTGGATGTTTCATTGATTACTAGTGAGATTGAATATTCTTCTATGTGTTTATTTCATTCATGCAGGAACAAGTATTTCTCTTTTTTTGAATTTCAACTTTTATTTTAGATTCAGGAGGTACATCTGTAGGTTTGTTATGTGGGCATATTGCATGACACTGAGGTTTGGAGTACAAATGATCCCGTCACCCAGGCAATGAGTATAGTAGTCAACAGGTAGTTTTTCAGCCCTCACCCCTTCCGCCTCCACCGCCCCCATAGTAGTCCCAGGTGTCTATTGTATCCCTCTTTAGGTCCTTGTTTACCCAATGTTTAGCGCCCACTTATAAGTGAGAACATATGGTATCTTGTTTTCTAAGAACAAATATTTCTTATTTTGTTGCCTATTCCTGAACTTCACTTAATTTTCTCTGAATAAGTCTTTCTTTTTCTTATGTTTTTTTTGTTTTTTTTTGTTTTTTTTGGTTTGTTTGTTTTTGTTTTTGTTTTTTGAGACAGAGTCTCGCTCTGTCGCCCAGGCTGGAGTGCAATAGTGCAATCTCGGCTCACTGCAACCTCTGCCTCCTGGGTTCAAGCATTTCTCCTGTCTCAGTCTCTCGAGTAGCTGGGATTACAGGCATGCACGACCACGCCCGGCTCATTTTTTGTATTTTAATAGAGACGGGGTTTCACCATGTTGCCTAGGCTGATCTTGAACTCCTGAGCTCAGGCAATCTGCCCACCTCGGCCTCCCAAAGTGCTAAGATTACAGGTGTGAGCCACAGCCCCCCGGCCTTCTTATGCATTTTTAATAGGACCTTCCATATTAATGAATCTGACCACTTGTCATTTGAATATTTTAAAAAATAGTTGACCGGGCACAGTGGCTCATGCCTGTAATCCCAGCACTTTGGGAGGCCAAGGCAGGCAGATCACGAGGTCAGGAGATCAAGACCATCCTAGCTACTAAAAACACAAAAATTAGCTGGGCGTGATGACGCATGCCTGTAATCCCAGCTACTCAGAAGGCTGAAGCAGGAGAATCATTTGAACCAGGAAGACGGAGCTTGCAGTGAGCCAAGATCGTGCCACTGCACTCCAGCCTGGGCGACAGAGTGAGACTCTGTCTCAAAAATAAATAAATAAATAAGTTTTTCCTGTGCATTAATTAGCCTTTCAGTTTTGTTTCTTTCTTTTTGCATATGTGTAAGTTTAAAATCATAATGAAATCTATTAATCTTTTTCATTAAGGTTTCCGTCTTGGTGTCAGTCTTAGAAAACGCTTCCTTATCCTGAAAATGGATCGATACTTATGCATAATTTATTTTGATTTTTTAATGCTTTCTCTTTATATTTAACTATATTTAACATATCCACCTGGAAATTACATGGGTGTAAGATAAAGACATAAAGTGATTTTCCTCAATTATGATAGTTAACCAATTAGCTCAACACTACTTATTGAATAACCCACTATTTTGCCACTGATTTGAATTGCCACCTTCCATATATATTATATTCTTATACTATAAAAAGGTGAATCTCTTTCAATCAGTTATATGGAATACCTATATTTTTTTACCTCAATTTGAAACTGTCAACTGTCCATTCATCCACTCATTTCATATTTACTGATGATAACAGTGATAAACAATAGCTTAAGAGAGAGAAAAGATCTAGTTCCAGTGCTCACCGTCTAGAGGTGGCAGACAGGAAAACAGAAATAGACAGAAAGCAACATGACCAATGCTGTGATGAGAGGAAGCACAGAGGAAGGAAGGACACTGCATCCGACTTGCTGTGTCAGGAGGCTTAGCAGGAGCGCCCAGAGAACACAACCAGAGCAGAGACAAGAAGGAGTGAAAAAAGAACAGATGTCTCCTATTCAGCCTAGCTGAAGGGTAGCTGTGAGAGAGTTGTGGAAAAGAAGCTGAAGAGGGAGGCAGGAGAAGTAACCCAGCTTAAGTAAACATCGGTTTTACTCATAATATTACAAATTAAATGAGATACCATGTTTCATCAATCAGATTAGCAAAGAAGTAAAGTTTGTTCGTATGCTGTGTTGATGAGGGAATGCAGAAACAGGCACTCTCAAACATTGCTGATGGATGGTGTATAAATGGGTACAATCTCTTTGGAGGGCCATTTGGCAATAGCTATCAAATTTAAAGTGCATAAACCAGTATCATTTGCATTTTTAGCAGTTTCCCTTGCACCTGACTAGAATATATATTTAAAAGGATGTAACTGGTCACTTTTGAGGAGGGGAACCAGGTTCCTAGGGGAAAGGATGGGAGGTGGCTTTTCACTGTGTAATCTTTTGAACTTCTGGTATTTTGAACTATATGAATTAAAAATTTAAACCTAACCTACTTAATAAAATGCACATAGCTTTTGACCTCGCAGTATATTGAGGGTATACGTATTGTGGCAGGCCAGGTCTCACTAACACAGGCCTCCATAACAACTGTTTCAGTACTGACTGAGTGGTTAAGTTAAATATTAAAAGTCAGTGCCCTTCTACAAAGGTTGAGATGTAACAAAAGCCCACCAAGAGTTTTGCCTAGGCCTTTCCTGGGCCTTAAACCATGACAAAATAATGAAGGATTTTTTTTTTTTTTTTTTTTTTTTTTTGAGACGGAGTCTCACTCTGTTACCCAGACTGGAGTGCAGTGGCACCATCTTGGCTCACTGCTGCCTCCGCCTCCCGAGTTCAAGTGATTCTCCTCTCTCAGCCTCCCGAGTAGCTGGGACTACAGGTGCCCGCCATCACAGCACCACGCCCAGCTAATTTTCATATTTTTAGTAGAGATGAAGTTTCACCATATTGGTCAGGCTGGTCTCAAACTCCTGACCTCATGTGATCCACCCACCTCGGCCTCCCAAAGTGCTGGGATTACAGGTGGCGTGAGCCACTGCGCCTGGCCATAACGAAGGAATTCTTAACAGGACCTATTTATGATTAAAATAGTTTTACTGGGGGTCTGAAGAAACTCCCCAGGCCTCCACAAACAAGTTTATTGGAGGTCTGAGGGAACTCCCCAAACCTCTATGATTTAGCAAGAGACAAGATAAGGGTAATCACCCCAGCACCTAGACCCATTTAGATTAAGTAAATTTACCGAGTCTCTAGAGGAAGGTCTTCAGGACTCAGACCTTAGTTATAGATTAAAAGAAGTTAATTATTGGGCGCAGTGGCCCACGCCTGTAATCCCAGCACTTTGGGAGGCCGAGGCCAGCGGATCACGCGGTCAGGAGTTCGAGACCAGCCTGACCAACGTGGTGAAACCCAGTATCTACTAAAAATACAAGAATTAGCTGGGCGTGGTGGGGCACGCCTGTAATCCCAGCTACTCGGGAGGCTGAGGCAAGAGAATCGCTTGAACCAGGAGACAGAGGTTGCAGTGAGCAGCGATCGTGCCACTGCACTTCCCCCTGGGTGACAGAGTGAGTCTCCATCTCATAAAAAAAAAAAAAGAAGTTAATCACATATGTCTTTAGATGAATGCACACTTACATGTAGACATATTGCTTAGAAGGTATATAAGCTCTGGAAAACTTTGTAATTTTGAGTTGATCTGGTGATAATTTCCAGGCCTTCTCCCTGTGACTGGTTACAGAAATAAAAACTCTCTTCCTCCCCAGTTCATCTGCATCTCGTTATTGGGCATGAGAAATAGCAGCCCAATCCTCGGTTTGGTCCAGGAACAACATTACACAAAGTTTATTTTTAGGATGTTCATTACAGCATTGTTTGTCAATGCAAACATCTAGACACACCTTAATATCCTCAGTAAAGCCTAATTAAATAAATTTTGGTATAGCTATATTAATTATTACCTCTAGGGAGAGGAATAGAAATGGGTGAGTGAAAGGAGGAAGATGGTGAATTTTCACTTTGAAACAACGTACTTCTATATAGCTTATTTTTTTTTTCTTTTAAGACAGAGTCCTGCTCTGTAGCCCAGGCTGGAGTGCAGTGGCACAACCTCAGCTCACTGCAACCTCTGCCTCCTGGGTTCAAGCGATTCTCTTGCCTCAGCCTCCCAAGTAGCTAGGATTACAGGCACACACCACCATGGCTGGCTAACGTTTTTGTATTTTTAACAGAGACGGGGTTTTGCCATGTTGGCCAGGCTGGTCTCGAACTCCTGACCTCAGGTGATCTGCCCACCTTGGCCTCCCAAAGTGCTGGGATTATAGGCGTAAGCCACCGTGCCCAGCTATATAGCTGAATTTTTGTATCGTGGTGGCATATACATAACAAAATCTACTACTTTAGCTGTTTTTAAGTGTACCCTTCAATGGCACTAAGTACATTCATATTGATTTGCAACCATCAGCACCATCTGTCTCCAGAATTTTCTCATCTTCCCAAACTGAAACTTCATACCCATTAAACACTAACTCCCCATTCCCCCTCCCCTCAGCCCATCAACCAATATTCTTTTTGTTTGTTTGTTTGTTTTTGTTTTTTTGTTTTTTGAGATGGAGTCTCGCTCTGTTGTTACCCAGGCTAGAGTGCAGTGGCGCCATCTCGGCTCACTGCAACCTCCGCCTCCCGGGTTCAAGCGATTCTCCTGCCTCAATCTCCTGAGTAGCTGGGATTACAGGTGCCTGCCATCACGCCCACCTAATTTTTGTAGTTTTAGTAGAGACGGGGTTTCACCATGTTGGTCAGCCGGTCTCGAACTCCTGACCTCGTGATCCCCCTGCCTCAGTCCCCCAAAGTGTTGGGATTACAGGCGTGACCCACTACGCCCGGCCCATCAACCAATATTCTACTTTATGTCTCTGTGAATTTAACTACTCTGGGTACCTCATACAAGTGTGATCATACAGTGTTTGTGCTTTTGTGTCTGGCTTATTTAGCATCATGTTTTCAATCCTTATCTGTGTTGGGGCATGTGTGAGAATTTCTTTCTTTTGTAAGGCTGAATAATATTTCATGGTGCCTATGTACCACATTGTGTTTATCCATCATATTGTTGAATTTTTAAATAAAAAATGTTATCTATGTATTATCTAAACACCAGAAAAAAAATTTTTTTAATCGGATGGTTTCCTTTTTTTTTTTTTTTTTTTTGCTCTGAAATAATTTAAATAGCATAGGAATTATCTGCTCCTTGCAACTTTGAAATAATCCATTCACTTGTGAAACTGGGCCTGGGCCTTTGAGGTAAGACTCTTGACAGATATAACTCTTGAAAGAAAAGCTATGTAGTGTAAAAACAATAATAATTCATCTAAAATACATAGGGACAAAAACTGAAGACCAAAAAATCAAGAGGTAAAAAGGAGAGGTGACAATTTTCTCATCTCTCAGAGGGTGAATCAGACACAATTTCACTTTTGAAGCTGAAATATTGAGAATTATAGGCATAGGCATGGTGTTTAACATCATAAAAATAACCACCAGTAGAACTAAAAACAGACTGCCTATCTTCCCATTTAGAAGATCTTGTTTAAAAAAAGAAAAGAAAATCCAGCCCTTGGAGCAACAGCTAGAAAACCTAGGTAATTGGCCTTTTGTGGGGGTGAGGAGGGGGTGTAGTTGTGCATCTTGGTATCTTCATTTTTCCTTGGGTTTACGTTATTTTGCATATGGAGATGAGATTGTGGTAGGCTACTGTGGCCTGAACCTAGTTTAAGATAGAAGATAATAGAAGATATCTATTTTTCTGGCATTGGTTCCTTTTCATTTCAGTGGGTCTTAACCTAAGGGAATTATGCAAATATGCGTTTACTCAACTATCAAGTCCCATCTTAGCTGTGAATGGAAAAAATGCGTCCCCTAAATATGCTTATTGTTCCTGAATATCTTGAAAAAAAGAAAACTTGTTAACAACCATTGACCTAGATTGATCACTATAGGCCTTCCCAGCTGTCTTTCTTGCTCTCTCTCTCTCCCCACTTCCACACACACACGCAAAAGACCTGAGACCTGTCTCAATGTTGTGCATGACTCCACAACACAAGGCAGAAGCGATAGGAAAGCAGTCGTGGTTTGGTGTAAGAATGTTTTCATAATCAGAGGTATTCAAAAATATACAGGACCATCTCACAAGGAGGCGTGTAAGCCAGGCTGGATAACCACCACCTACCACCTCATAAAGAGGTTTTCAGGTCATTCAAGCACCTGATGGTAATTTAGAAGCTTTCCACCTCACCTGAGGATTTAGAAAACAAAAGAGATTTCTTTTGCATGGAGGTGAGGAGTGAACCAGAGGAAGCAGACAGCCCTAAGTCATGGGGAAGACTAGCTTGGGAGGTGGAGCAGCACTGACAGAGGTTTGCTTTGGCCCAGTTGAGTCCTCTTTCTAGAACCACATAAATGTTAATCCCCCACCAAGCCCTGATCAGTCTTGAGTTTGGGAACACACTTGTTTGGTTAAGCTGAAGAAGCAGCCTGAGGTGGAGACACCATGACTGCAATGTTGATTCCAATCGCCCTTCCTAAGTGCAAAACAGCTACTTCAGCCCAACTTGGAGAGTTGCTTAAGGGACCTGTTCTAATGAATAGCCTAGAGTGACTGGAACACATTCTCAAGTGTGTAAATAGTGCTTGTGAAATATTTGAGGGGGCTTAAAAACAGCTTGTTCTCTTTACGTAGCCTATTCAGTTAAACAAAATGTATCAAGTGTCTCCAACGACAGGCACCGCTTGCAGGGCTGGGGCCCAGGAAGGCCCCAGAACAGTAAAGACTGCCTTGGTGCTCTCCAAGGAGGCCTAGCCTCAGAGGTGAGACCAACATAAATCCAAGTGACCCCAAATCCAAGGCCCAACAGTAAGTGCTGTGGTCCAATAAGAAGATGAGGAAATGAAGCGGGGATGCCCTGAGCCAGCTTGGGGTGGAGGAATCGCAGAGCAAGGGGACGTGGGGAGACTTGAAAGGCCAGCTTAGATTTAGGTGGGCAATGCTGAAGGTAAGGGCATTCCAGGCAGAGGAAACCCCATTAGGCAAACACACAAAGATGACAGTCTGTGAGACACATGTAGAGAACAGTTGTTCACATTTCCGGCATCCATTGCCCGCTATTCCTGCAAAAGCCCCCACTTATCTTTAGGTGCATCATCTCTCTCCCACCCTCTTAAGTTGAAAGGGGTTCACCAGGGCCCTCCCCCTCAGGCCTGCCAATCAAAACACCTCTTCTGCCTGGCCACAGTGACTGGTTCACGATGTTATATGTAAAAATGTTTATTTAGAAATAGAATGTTTGTTCCCTGGTGCTGTAAAGAAATAGCACTTGAACATAAATTTAATTTCCTCAGCAAGACCATTTTTACTTTCTGCAGAAAGGGCACACTCGCCAGCAGTTTTGCCATAAGAGTACACCCAACAGAGGAGACGAGGTCATTTATAACCTGAGGCATCCACCCTGCTGCTGTCTCCGGTTTCCATTGGCTGGAACGGGACCTCACATTCTGTATTTGTCCCGATTGGCTAGCAACTTAGAATTTTTTAAAAGAGGCAAAGGCCGAGGAGAACAAAGGAAGGAGGAAGTAACTTGTGGAATGCTGAGAAAGGTAAAAAAAAAAACACCTTCAAATAAGGAAGGAGAACGGGCTATGACCTAATGCTTTCTTGGACCAGTATAAGCATGCCAGGGCAAATCTTTAGGCTAAATTGTGGGAGCTAAGAACACAAAGTACATTGATTTCTTTATTACAGCTAGCAGATATTTTAAAATGTTAGCACAGGTCTTTGAATACATTTCGCTTCTAAGAGAAGTTACTATTTATTCCTAATTAGACGGGGAGGAAAGTCTCTTTGAAGAGGAACCCCTACTTCACTTTTTACAAAGATGAGCTCGTGGCCTGGGCCCATCCAATCAGAGGAAAACTCGGGATATGATGGGTGCATGAGCTTTGTTGCTTTTTTGTTTTGAGACGGGGTCTCGCTCTGTCACCCAGGCTGGAATGCAGTGGCACAATCTCAGCTCACTGCAGCCTCCGCCTCTCAGGTTCAAGCAATTCTCTCACCTCAGCCTCCCAAGTAGGGAGGGATTACCGGTGCCTGCCACCACGCCCAGGTAACTTTTGCATTTTTGGTTTCCCCCTGTTGGCCAGGCCGGTCTCGAACTTCTGACCTCAGGTGATCCACTCGCCTTGGCCTCCCAAAGTGCTGAGATTACAGGCGTGAGCCACCGCACCCGGCTGCTTCGTTGCTTTTTATTTTTATTTTTATTTTTTGAACCCTGGTCCATCTTAACCTTCGGATCGGGACTGCTGCAATTGCCACAGGCTGTTCCCTTTGAAGCCACCTTGGAAAATCACCAAATTGAATCAGTTCCTAGGAAGAGGCTATTAAGGCCTTCCTAGAATTTCAGGTGAGTTGAGTTCCTGGAAAATCCCAATCAGAATTCTATTTGAAAGGAGGAAGGAAATGGTAGCAAAAACAGCGTTTTCCAATGTTCTGAATCTGTGTGCATGAAGCAACTTTTTCTAGAATTCTCAGCCACCCGGAAACCAAGAAGAGGTTACTCAGGGTATATTCTAGCCCTCAATCATTACTGAGGGTACAGAGAGTACTCAGTTTTTCATCCTAAGGACCAGCCCCCACAGCAACTTCTTGAGCTACCTTTTCTGTAGAGCCTTGACTCAGCAACCACCCCATACCTGAGATAAGAGATAATGTTTTTTCTGCAACTTGCTCACTCTCCCAGGAAAAACTCTTCTTTACTGACGATTCAGAATGTTACAATATAGGCAATGGGATCCATTCAGTTAATGTTTTTCAGAAGGAATGAGACATCAGAGCTACGCTTTAGGAATGACACACTGGATGACATTTGGGGGAAATAATTAATTGCAAGGAGAGATTGAAGGGAAGAAGATGAATTGAGAGTTTCTCTTTTAATTCATGACAGATGATGCTGACCTGGATTGGGACAGTGGCAGCAGGGAGAGAGGAGGGGACCAAAGTTGTGAACATTCGGAATAGAATTAGCATTTATGTGGAGGGTAAAACCAGGATCAGAGGTGATCCTGGTGATTCCCCGGTTTCTAAGTAACTCTGGAAATGGTTCACTGAAAGTTAGGCCCTTAAAAATACTTTAAATCAGGGCCGGACACGGTGGCTCATGCCTGTAATCCTGGCATATTGGAAGGCCGAGATGGGAAGACTGCTTGAGCCCTGGGGTTCAAGACCAGCCTGGGCAACATAGTGAGATCCCATATTTACAAAAAAAATCTAAAAATTAGCCAGGTGTGGTGTTATGTGCCTATAGTCCCAGCTATTTGGGGAGCTGAGGAGCTGAGGTGGGAGGATAGCTTGAGCCTGGGAAGTTGAGGCTGCAGTGAACCGTGATTGTACCACTGCATTTCAGCCTGGGCAACAGAGCAAGACCCTTCCCCTCAACCCCAAAAAAATCCCTTAAATTGTCCATTCCTCCGAAAAAAATCCCTTAAATCGTCTATCAAGTAGAGTATATCCAGTTTCATGTGTACAACCTTTGTCCACTAAAGGTTTTTGGTACCTCTGAGCTAAACTAAAAAGAGGTGTGTGCGTCTGTGTGTGTGCGCGCATGTGCGCGAGAGAGAGAGAGAGAAAGAGAGAATGTGAGAGAGAGAGAGAGAGAGAGAGAACAGACTATCCTAGAAAAGATAAGAAAGTACACGAAAACAAACTCAGTGGCTAAGGGGCAGGGTGTGAATGTATTGCTTATTCAAAATATAAATATGGTTAAAATTTAAAATATATATAATTTAAATTAATAAAGTTAGTAGCAAGCCAAGCGTGTGTCAACAGTCATCCAGCAGTAACCCTCAACAAACAACATTGCCGCCAAACTCAGAATGATTCAATTCACTTGATAACAATAAGATGGGAGCTTCAGCAGGACAGTGCAGGGAGGGCTCTGGCACTCTGGCTGCAATGAGCTCTGCATTGCAGTTAGTTGTAGTTCTCCAGTAAGTAACTAATTGGCTAGATTTCATAACCTCTCTCTTTGTCATATATATATATCCCACCCCTTTCGAGGAAAGCAGTGATTCTCAGAAATAATAAAGTCTAAATTCACATTTTAAAAGCAATAATTTTTTCCCTGAATTCAGACCCATGATGGATTTTAGGTTTTAACAACATTTTGCAAAGCAGTTTCTGTTCTTTCTGTTTCTACTGGTGGAGAGACCTGAGGCCCATATAATGCTTTGTCTAAAAACAGATCCATTAAACCCTGGTGACACAAAGAAACTGCAGCAGAAGCTTTGAAATTCAAGAACTTTTTGCAGGCTTTTTTGTCGTTTTGTTTTTGTTTTTTACTTTGGGCCAGGTCAAATTTTTAGCTTTGGTGTATTTCCCTCTCTGATCTTTGAAGATAGTCCCCCAAAAGCCAGGCGAGGAGAGTGCAGGAAAGAAAGGATGGTGGGGAGTAACCCTTAAAATTATTTGCATAGAATAAGCACTGCGAGAATAGACATCAAATATTATCAGAGCTTTGTTTTTTCCCCAGTGGAGTAATAGGTGAATTTAATTTCTGCAGATTATCAGCTGTGAGCATATGTTACATTTTATTTTACATTGTATTTCAATAAAAACAAATCAGTGTAAAGACTCCCAGATAGTGTAAGAGACTCATTAAATGATTTTATAGTATTTTTTCTGCAAACAAAATGCCTTTCTGTAAATAAGAAAAAAAAATCATTCTAAATTGCAAATGTTTTCCCTTTTTTTAATGGAAAAATAATCAGCCGCAATTTTTTTCAATGAATAAAGATTTCCCCAGACAGACTTGTACTAAATGTTAAAATTTTAAACATTTCAGTGATCCAGTATGCTAACTACATACACATACACAATAGCTAACATGATGAAAAGTTAAAATCTCCCTTAAAAAACTGAAAATTGATCAAACTAATAATTCAAATTTTTAAAAAATTCAATGTTTTCCTAAAAATAGTTTTATATTTTAAGGACTTATTAGAAAAATGAAGCTGCAAAGTAACTTATAGAATAAAACCATACAAGCAAGTAGGTAATTTACTATAAAATTCATTGTCATCCTCCTAAGTTTTTCAGTATTATATAAAAACTATAAATGTTAAAATAAATGTTTATAAAGGAGGATGTGACTAAGGGAGCAAGAGGATGGGGTTTGGGGAGACGCTTCTGGGATAATCATAAATGTTTTATTTCTGGATCTGAGCACTGATAATATGGCTGCATTCATTTGGGAACACTTGTGGAGTTGGACCCTTATGAAATGGCCACTTTTCTGTATGTGTGTTATACTTCTATTTTAATAAATAATATTAAAAGCAAAAAAGAGGGGAAAGTCAGAGTTGAATGTTACAGAATTTTAGGATGGTAACCAAGACTAGGTTGAATATTGTGAATAACAATAGTGACAATAACTACCATGTATGTGGCTAATAATTATTTCAGTGAACACTTATCCTGTGCCAAATATTGCTATAAGTACTTTACATATGTTGACAAATTTAATTCTCCCCAACCCACTGAAGTATGTGCTATTATAATCTCCATTCTACAAATGAGGAAACTGATCAACAGAGTGGTTAAGTAACTTGCCCAAGGAGGTTACAGACTACTCTTTCAAGAAGTTTATAGTGAATGAAAAAAGAGAACAGTAAATCATGCAGAAAACAGGGAGGTTTGTTTTTTGTTCTGTTGTATAGGCAGGGGTTGAGCGCATTTATGTTTCAGGAGAGAAGCCAGGGAAAGGGGAGTGAAAGTGCTTGATCCCTCCCTCAGGAGGCCAGAAAGGATGGATCAAGAACCCAAGTATGTACAGCTTTGCCCAAGGGAATGGCCTCTCCTAAGATCTGAAGAGCCAAGAGTTCTGTGCACTAGAGAGCAGAGAGAACACACATTAGGTAAAGTAGATTGTTGAGGACCTTGCTGAGTGATGAGGAGGCCAGGAGTGGGTAAAGAAAGCTGGAGGAAATATGCAGTGAGGAGTGCTCAATGTTTACCACTTAAAGCAATTGCACATGTCTGGATCCCACCCCAGGCCTACTGAGTGGCATTCTCTGGAGATGGAGTCCCAGTGACAGCATTTTTAACCAACTCTAAAGGTGCTTCCGATGTCCCTTAAGTTTAAGAGACATAGTGGCATCTGAGATCCACAGACAGAGGATGAAGTGAAGATGGATCCACCCTGTAAGACACAGCATGGAGGGATAGTTTCCCCAGGAACTGGGACTTTTTAAATAAGTTCTTCAAACGATTCTAATGTAGGTAGTCTGTGGGCCACACTGAGGAAGTTTTGCCTGTAGGGTGACAGTGGCTAAGCATGTAGACTCTGGAGCCAGATTCTGAATACTGTACTACTATTACCTGTGCAACCTTTGGCAAGCGAGTTAACCTCTCTGTGCCTCAATTTTCTCATCTGAAAAATGGAGCTAATAATAGATAGCACCCACTTCATAAGGTTGTTGTATTAAGTAAGTTGATATATGTAAAGTGCTTGAAACATAATAAACATTCAATACTTCATAAATATTAACTATCAGTGTTGCTTTGTTTTTATTATTCACCATATTTGGGGGGCCCAGGACCACTGAAAGTATGACCTGAAAAGTAGGTTAGGCAATGGAATGCTCAAGTAGACTCATGAAAATCACCCAGAAAGTCTTGCGACCAGCTCAGGAGGAGAAAGGAGGGCTTAAACCTAATAATGTGGCAAAGTGAGTGTTGTACTCCTTTATGACTGGTCTGACTAGGGTCCCTGGTTGGTGAAGACAGTCATTGACAGGGAAAGTGTCACACAGTATAAAGCTACATCTGGCAAAGTGGGAGTGGCAGGGAGATGTACATAAAACTGCTGCTAGGCCCTCCCCAGATGGAGAACATACTGGTTATTAAAAGAGGCTAATGTATTCGGGAAAGACTTGATAAAAAGAGTAGCTTGGGAACCAGTACTGCAAGGATGGCCAACTGCTTAAAACCTGCCTTGTTTTGTCCCTGGGGGGAAACACCAGGCTCTAAAAGTGCTCTCAAATGAACTAAAGTCCTTTATTATCCATCTGACTAAAGGCCATAGATTGTAAGCTAAGCCTCCTTGGCAGGCATTTGGATCCCTGTCGCCAGCCACAGGGCCAGGCTGCTGCTTAGCCTCTCGGTGTGTCTTTTGCACCTCTGCAACTTAGTCCTGTTTTGGATGTCAGTTAAGCGGGGCACAGAGAGGCTAGAGAGAAAGCTAGAACCCAGGTCCCAAGAGAAACAGTTGAAGGAGCTGGGGCTGCTTAGCTTGAAGAAGGGAAGACTTGCGTGTTTTGAATGAATTTCTTCAAGTTTTTTTTTTTCTTTTTTTCTTTTTTGAGATGGAGTCTTGCTCTGTCGCCCAAGGTGGAGTGCAGTGGCATGATCTCGGCTCACTGCAACCTCCACCTCCTGGGTACAAGCGATTCTCTGCCTCAGCCTCTCGAGTAGCTGGGATTACAGGCACCCGTCACCACGCCCAGCTGATTTTTGTATTTTTAGTAGAGACAGGGTTTCACCATCTTGGCCAGGCTGGTCTCGAACTCCTGACCTCATGATCCACCTGCCTCGGCCTCCCAAAGTGCCGGGATTACAAGCATGAGCCACCGCGCCCAGCCCAAGTTTTTTTTTTAAATCAGTTTAGCTGGTAGCAACTGTCCCTCGCAGCCACCAGAGGCTCTGTCAAAAGAACATCAGCAGGGGACCAACTTGCATGGGTCCCTTTTGGCAGGCAGTCTCATGGTCAGGGGTCGGATTGCACGCACAGCTTCAATGACACAACTACAATGTGAAAGTCTAAGAGTTCTTATTAGCACTTACCCACCCTGGGGTATACACAGCATGCCCTGGAAGCCGCATGCACACACGCACACATGCAAGGTCAGGGAGCAGGTGAAAGAGAAGAGAGCATGTCAACTAGCCGCATATATTGCAGAATAGGGTGTGTGGGGGTCGCTTTTAATTTCACAGGCAAATGCCTGAATGGTCCTGCAGGAGAGATGTTTCTAAGTTCTTATCTCCAGACACCTACTTGAGCCATCTGGGTGTGGTGTAGAACTGGAAACGGTGTCAAGGGTGACTGAATGAGACCTGCCTCTGGCACGAGAAAGCTAAACCTGCATTCAAAATGGATGCCGAGGTAACATAAAATTATAAGCATTCACTACATCAATGCAGTGTGGGTCTGTACCTCTGAAGGGCTATTATAAAGCTGCAAGAGCAGGTGGGAGGTGAGGGGTGGTACCCAAGGGGCAGAACTAGGATTCATAAGTGGGTAGAAATTTCAGGGAGGCATATTTCAGCTCAATACAAGGAATTAACTTTCTAACAGAACTGATCGACCATGAATCAGAATGGATACCTTGTGAGGTACCGGGTAATGAGTTCCCTGTCACTGGAGGAGTGCAAGCTCAGGTTGTATGACAAGTTTGCAGGAGAGCACGTTTAAGCATCCAGTTAAACTTTATAGCTACAATGCTTGTTCTCTATTTGTGTTCAGCAGCCTGGTTTCATTTCATAACCCTTGGCTTCTTAGCCCTGGGCTTTAACAGGCTGCTTTAACATCTGGCAACCAGGTCGCATCTAAATATAACTAGGAAATGGATGTTGGGTAGCACTTTGATTCTCCCATAGGCCCCAATTAGGTCCATGAGCATCTCTCCTTTCTAGCTACCGTCACCTCTCCTCTCTCAGACTGCCTACAAAGTAGGATACGTTTCTCTGGTTCACTGATTTCTTGCTGGCTTTGAAACAAACCCATAAGCCCTTTAGGATTTAGGATAGGAGGTGACAAAACAGCAAACATGGGCAAGTAATCTAGAGGCCCAGGAACCTTTGTATAAGTTTCCAGAGCAGATGTCCATGGTCTACTAAACAAGTGCTTCTCAAACTTTCATGTGCATTGAATCACCCCGGGATCTTGTTACAATGAAGATTCTGATTCAGGATCCTGAGAGTCTCCATTTCTAACAAACACCTGATGATGCTGATGCTGTTGGTCCATGAATCTAAGTCATTATGTAAATGGCAGGTAACTCACATGCCTACAGGATTAGCATAAATAGGTGAGGGAAGCCCAGGGGTTCTGAGAAGGGAGCAAATGGATAAACCAGTTGCTCTTCGAATATCCCTGGACTCCCTGGGCCCTAGATCTCATTACCTATCCCATCTGCCTGCTCAGGTAAAGGTTTCCTTGGCATTTTCTTCAGATTTCTTCCTTCAAAACAAAGGGCTCGGAACCAACAAAGGGTGCTGCCCACCACGAGGTACAACGTTTTAAAAAGTTTTTAATTAAAAAAAATTTTTTTTGGCTGGGTGCAGTGGCTCATGCCTATAATCCCAGCACTTTGGGAGGCTGAGGCAGGTAGATCATGAGTTTAGGAGTTCGAGACTAGCTTGGCCAACATGGTGAAACCCAGTCTCTACTAAAAATACAAAAAAAAATTAGCTAGGTGTGGTGGCACACGCCTGTAATTTCAGCTACTCGGGAGGCTGAGGCAGGAGAATCACTTGAACCTGGGAGGCGGAGGAAGCAGAGGTTGCAATGAGCTGAGATCACGCCAATGCACTCCAGCCTGGGTGACAGAGCAAGGCTCTGTCTGGTGGGGGTGGGGGGATGGGGGAGCTCTTTTTTTTTTTCATTCAATACAATTTGCAATGGGTGTCTCCATCTTGAGCCCTCCCACCTCACACACACACTATTTTTTTTTTTTTTTTTTTTTTTTTGAGACAGAGTCTCACTCTGTAACCCAGGCTGGAGTGCAGTTACCACTCCACTCCAGGTGATCTTCCCACCTCAGCCTCCCAATTAGCTGGGACTACAGGTGCAAGCCACCACGCCTGGGTAAGTTTTGTATTTTTAGTAGAGACAGGATTTCACCACGTTGCCCAGGGTGGTCTCAAACTCCCGGGCTCAAGTGATCCACCTGCCTCGGCCACTCCAAGTGCTGGGATTACAGGCATGAGCTACCGCACCCAGCCTGACTTTTTGTTTTGTTTTGTTTTTTTTAATACAGACGGGGTCTCATGTTGCCCAGGCTGCTCCTGTGCTCAAGCAATCCTCCCACCTCAGCCTCCCAAAGTGCTGAGATTACAGGTGTGAGCCACTGTACCTGGCCACACACACACTTTAAACAGAAGGTTTGCTGCAGTTGATTTTTGCCAGCAGACTCCAGGACAAACCCCAAGGTGCAGGGCAAAGACTTTCACCTCTGTAAAAGAATTGTTCCTTCCATAAGAGGTCCATCCAGTAAGAAAAATGGTAGTAGAGAAAGAGACTTAAGCCTGGGTTTATAATCATTGAAGAATCACCACCTTGGTACCTCTGGGAAGTAGCATTGGAGAGCAAAACCCAGCTCATTCTACAGAAGCCCTCTTTCATAATGGAAGCACAAACACCTCCCCCAAAAGAGTTGTGCTAACATTCAAGAGTGGTGGGCATCCTGTCATGAAACAGCCTGGGCACACAGCCGTATGAGCCAGATGTGGTGAACACCAAGGATCCCAAGGAGGGGAAAGATTCTCAGAATTAGCTGCCTCCCCGAGGGAAGGAAGAGTTGTGTTCAAGGCTCCAGGACATCATCCCTCCCACACTATGCTCTGGGCCCATGGAGGGGTGGTGGACCTCACACCTCAGGGGCATGTTCTGTTGGAAGTGACTCAAACAAGACACTTACAAACCTGTCTCCACAGCCTGCCTGTCAAATTATACCTCTGTGCTGGGTCAAACTTTTGGCCAATTAAAACAGAAGAGCAGACCAGGTGCAGTGGCTCACGCCTGTAATCACACCACTTTGGCAGGCTGAGGTGGGAGGATTGCTGGAGCCCAGGAGTTCGAGACCAGCCTGGGCAACATGGTGAAACCCCTTCTCTACAAAAAATAGAAAAATTAGCACAGCATGATGGCGTGCGTCTATAGTCTCAGCTACTCAGGAGGATGAGTTGAGGCCGCATGGGGTGACTCACACCTGTAATCCCAGCATTTCGGGAGGATGAGCCAGGCAGATCACTTGAAGTCGGAGTTCAAGACCAGCCTAGCCAACACGGTGAAACCCCTTCTTTACTAAAAATACAAAAGCTAGCTGGGTGTGGTGGCAGACGCCTGTAATCCCAGCTACTCAGAAGGCTGAGCCATGAGAATCCCTTGAACCCGGGAGGTAGAAGTTGCAGTGAGCTAAGATCATGCCACTGCTCTCCAGCCTGGGTGACAGAGCGAGACTCCATCTCAAAAAAAAAAAAAAAAAAAGGAGGCTGAGGTGGGAGGATCACTTGAATCCAGAAGGTCAAGGCTGCAGTGAGCCGTGATCACACCACTGCACTCCAGCCTGGGTGACAGAGTGAGACCCTGTCTCAAAAAGAAAAAAAAAAATTGGAGGAGCAAAGGCCACTACCAGCTGGCCCTTCACAGGTGTGGTGAGAATGGTGGTGGTGGCCCCAGTTGGGCACAAAGGTAGGCCCTGGGATGGAGAACTGACAGGGCCTAATAGTGTCTGCTCCCAGATAGACAGACTGCTACTTGGTAGGAATGCCACGGTTGTTGCAGAGAAGCTGTGTTAAACTGGGAAAAGCTTGCTTTGAGAATCAATCCAATTAGACTGGAATTCTAGCTCCCCCACTTCCTAGCACTGAGACCTTGGAGCAAGTTACTTCACTGCTCTGTGCCTCTGTTTCCCCCTCTGCAAAAACAAAGCAAGACCTACCTCTTCAGTGTATTGCGAGGATTTAATGAGGCATTTGTGAAAGCACTTGACACAGAGCATGTGCTCTAAAAGTGTTTCTTTCCTTCCTTTGGCCTGGCAGCATATGTTTACTAAGGAAAGCTGAGACATAGAGAGGCCAGCCCTATCCCTTGGACTGATGCCAAATTGGAGGCCTCTACATGCCATGCTCAAGAAACAAATATAAGACCAGAAGAAGATTAGATAAAGCTGCTGTCTGCCTGCTTGCCAATGTGACAGCTCTTTTGGGTTCTGACAAAGGAGAGCAAGCCAGTATTCACAGAGTACCAGCTCTGGGAGTTTCAGATCCCAGAAAAAGGTCCTACGTCCTGGGTGGCAAAAACAAGGTCCCTAACTGCCCCAGTCTGGCATATATAGTCTGAGGCTGGCAGATGTATATAGGAGAGGCCTAGACGGGGAAATCAAGATGGCTCCAACTCTGACTGCCACGAAAAATGTGGTTTCTGGAGTCCCGGATCAAGAAGCTTCCCTCTTTTTGAGAGCCAGAGAAGAGTTCCAGAATGAACAGGAAGTGCAAAGAGAGAGCCAGCCGAGAGGCAACCCTAAAAGAACGATCCATCAGAGGCTCAGATCGCAACTGCTCTTCTATGTATTGGCTTAAAAATGAAATTCCATTCTGGATAAATTTCCTTATTGCATGCAAGCTGCTCTAATTTCAAGAATGTCAAACACGCAGCCAAATGCAATTACATTTTAAGCACAGCACTCACTTGAAATATAGCACAAATTTCTAAACCAATTTTAATCAAATTACAGAGAGGGTAGACATGCTCAGCAATCTGAAATTCCACCTGATCCAGAGAGCCTTTCCTGATTAGTTAGAAGAGTGGCCAGTTCACTGGCTCTCCCCTGCCTGTTGTGTTCACTCTCTGCTCTCAGGTATGTCTTTATCCTTTTCTTGTACACTGTGTAGATGTGTTTGGTGATTATGCATTTCTGCCCTGGTTACCTGTTTGCTCAGTTAATCACATGTCCTTTATGCCTGAGCAGCCTTTTGGCTATTTCCTTCTGGTACCTCTCTGTGGGCATGGGCCTGGCCTTGGAATCCTTCCATGCAGGGCTCACCCCACCCCCACTCCTGCCCAGGTGCTTAATAAGGGTTCTTTGAGAATGAAAGCTCAAGAAGTTTTAGGCCAAAGTAGGTGGCTGCTGGGACATTATGTGTCCCATAAACATTAAGTTTAAGCCCTCCCCCAGAATTTAGGCAATAACTCATTTATTATCTGGGCAATGGGTCTAAGTGCTTTCGTGTCACAGCAGCACCAGAGGTGCCTGCATATATATTCCTGCCACAGGTGGCTGGAGGAAGAGCTGCCTGGGTGCTCCCTGTAATGCTCAGCCCACTGACCAAGACCTGAGGGAATCACGTCCAGGGGGCAGCTGACAGAAAGGAGATCAGAAGTTAGCTAGTGACAAGGTCTGAGACTGTCTGGCTTTGGGAGTTCTTCCATTGGGAAATCGACATTGTTGATTTCTGGATTGCCCCAAAAGGCTTCAGGACCATCATTCAGGCACGAAAGGGCTCTGGGCTCCATGGACAGCCTGTATCTCACACCCACTTCTTGGTTGTCTCTCACTCTCTCTCTTTTTTCCTCCCTCTCTCTCCCTCTCCCTCCCTCTCCCTCTCTTTCTTCTCCTCTCCCTCTCTCTGACTCTTTCCATCTTTGAAGGCGTGTGTTTGTCTCAGTCTTTTTCTCCTCCATCTCCATCTCTCTGTTCTCTCTGTCTCTGAGTGTCTCTTTCTCTTTCTCTTCCACTCCCGCTCTTCTCTCTCTGTCTCTGTGCCTCCACTCTCACTCTTGCTCTCTCCCCCTTCTCTCTCCTCTCTCTGACTCTCACTGTCTCATCACTAGACATTCCATATGCCCATATACAGAAACACCCATTTTTCCCTTTAACAAGCCCACAAATTAAAAAAGGTAATTTCACTTAGAAACTCAGAGAAAGGAAGTAGCCCAGAGCACAGATGTCAGCCTCAGTCAGGATGCTAAACCAATCCCCCTTAACTCTTCTTCTGTTGTGTGATCAGGTCTCAGGGCTCCAGCCCCCACAGGAACTGCCATCCTGCCAGAACTTGACTCACTGGAACCCAAGAGTGACTCACTGGGATGGACAGTCATGAGTTGGATGACAACTTGCTGGGATCTCTAGCATCAGATTGAGGAGTTGAGGGATGAGGGTGGACTAGAAGGAGCAGATAAATGACTTTTAAAGTCTGTCCTTAATGCAAGATTCTGAGATTTTTACAGTTGTGACATACTTGAACCTGAAATGACCGGATAGTACTGCGTTCTGGGCTTTATACATTAAGAGGAACAACCTAGAATATGTCCAGGAGAGTGCTAGTAGGATGGAGCAGGGACTGGAGACCGTGTCACTGTCTCAAAACCAACATGAACTAAGTGCCTACTGCGTGCCAGACACTGGCCTCAGCACTGGGCATCCAGATTAATGAGGTATAGCCTCTTGACTTCAAGAACTCACTTGAGTGATCAAATCTAGAAATAGGAGTTTAATAATAACAACATTCATTGAGTGCTTGCAATACATCACACACTGTTCAAAGCTTTTTGCTTGTATTATCTGATTTAATCCCTATTTCACAGGTGAGGAAACTAGGACACAGAGAGGTTACATGTGGTGACAGTTTGGTACTATGAAGATTGATTGAGAGAGCTAGGGCTGTCTAGCCTGAAGAAGATTCAAGGGAATGTGGGCCTCTTGTCTTCAGACTTCTGTCAGAGTCCGAGAGAACAGGTGTATTTGTACATGGCCACTGAGGGCAGAGCTGGAACCCAAGAGTGGAAGTATATTTGGACTTAATAAAAGGAAAAAAATCTGCCTTAGGAGTCAGAGTTGTCTGTGGGTAAAACAGGTTGCCTGGAGAGGAAGGGAGAAGTCTAAGCAGAGGCTGGATGACCACTCAAGAAGGGAGGAGGTTGGCCGGGCGCGGTGGCTCAAGCCTGTAATCCCAGCACTTTGGGAGGCCGAGACGGGCGGATCACGAGGTCAGGAGATCGAGACCATCCTGGCTAACACAGTGAAACCCCGTCTCTACTAAAAAATACAAAAAAATAGCCGGGCAAGGTGGCGGGCGCCTGTAGTCCCAGCTACTCAGGAGGCTGAGGCAGGAGAATGGCGTGAACCCGGGAGGCAGAGCTTGCAGTGAGCTGAGATCCGGCCACTGCACTCCAGCCTGGGCGACAGAGCGAGAGACTCCGTCTCAAAAAAAAAAAAAAAAAAAAAAAAAAGAAGGGAGGAGGTGAAGAAGATGTTCCTAAAGGTTTCTTGTAGTTCTGAGTGGCTGAACATCTCTATTTTCTGGCTGCACACTGGCTTGAGGACCCAAATATGTCCCCTTTAAAGTCCTATGGCTATCCATACTTCAGCTGTCAGAGATAAATATGCCCATCTCTATGTAGGAAGCCCTGTGGCCTGCTTTTATGCTCATCCTCCTGCCAGAGTCCCTAATTATCTTCTCTTGTCCCATGCCCAAGGGGTTTGGGGCCATGCTTTGAAAAGAATCCAACGACAGTCCTCTCCCTCAAGTTTCCTGCTCGGGTCTAAGGCTGATCTTATTGCAGTGGAACTGCAGGCCAAGAGCTAAACAATGGTTCTTCCTCAATAGGGTGGTCAGGCCACAGCAGATGACCAGCAGGCCAGTCACCATCAGCAAAGTCCAGGTAGCCCAAGGCCCCCATGCCTCATACATGATGGGCTGTGGTCACCCATTACTGCCAAGATATATGCTCTGTTCTTCCTCCAAGTCTAGCACACTCGCATTGACCCTTAGCAAAGCATCCAGCAGTGGAGAAGATTGCTAGAGACAGCTAAGTTAGTGAGGTGGCCAGGTGTGGCTTCCAGGGTCCCTCCTTCCAGGGCTTGCAGCCTATTGTAGTGGAGGCCCAGACTAGCCAGGGGAAACCAGCCAAGGCCCTTAGGAAGGCTTCTCAGCTTATCAGGGCTGTCCAAAATATGGAGCTTCTGCAGGCAGAGAGGCCATGCCTGGGAGCTCTTCATCCCATTGGCCTACAGAGAGACCTTCTGCAAGAACTGCAAGCCTCAAAATGTCCCTGGGGTTAAAAGCCATCCTCATGTTGCCAGAGAGATCCAGACAGTGAGAGTGGCAGGGGCAGACTCCTAAACATAGGACCCTGGCTGATTCTTTCGAAGGCTCAGATTCTTCACTAGGAAGGCTGTCAGTGGTGTTTCTGAGGGAGGGGCTCTTTCCCCATGCTCCATGCCCCCAAAACAGGTACAATATGTTATCCCCCAAGTCTACAGCTTTCAGCCTGGGCATAATCTCAAAAAACCAGACAGGCGCACACTGAATCAGAGTCCCTGGAAATCCAGAGATGTCATGGGCAGAAGGACAGTGGAAAAGTAGGGAATGGCCTTGGAACTGGTGATGTCATGGGCAGTGGGCTGTCGCATTTCAGAGACAGTTCTAGGCCATGCTGAGGTGCTGAAGGGCAGGAAGCCTACCAAGGAAGTCTCTTGGGAATGATACCAGTCAGTTTCTACTTAGGTCAACTGGGATATGCCAAGGTAATGTCACTCAGGTTGGATGTTACGTCATGGCTACTCCGAGTCAGATTCTACTAGTCACCTCTTAGTACCAACTGGCAACCCCTGAAACTGGAGATAGGGGATTTGATTCTAGAGACGTCAGGTAGTTGTCAAAGAGGGGAAACTGTCAGAGATGGTTTGGGGTGGGGAGAATTGGGAAGGTGCTCAGAAGCCAGTTATGACTCGGGTCTAATACCTAAAACTAGTATGCCCCTTCTCACTCCTCAGCTGCAAATAACTGCAGGGCATTGGGGCTCAAGTGGAGCTGCCACAGGTTGGGGAGGCTAAAGGTGGAGATGCAGTGAAGATAATTGCTGACTGAGCTGAGCTCCTACAGCAGGGGCAAGCCAGCCAAGGCCCCTGACTCAATCTCCAGAATGTACTTGCTGCTCAGGTTGATCCAACAGCAAAGGGGAGCCCAAGAAGGTGTCCCAGGCCAGGTGAGTCATGTAATTATCTGAGAGATTTAGGCTCTCCAAGGAGCTGCGTTTGACCACCTATGGCACCATTGAGGCAGTTGGCTGAGAGATATGGAACCCAAAAGCGACACAAGAACTGAAGTGCTCTGTCATTAGCCAGATGACAGGAGGTTGGTCAGGAGGTTGGATGCCAGGATGAGGGAGCAGAGCCAGTGAAGCTGGTGGAGGGCCTCTGAGACCAAAACCTACAGCTGGTTGCCCCAAAAGTCCGAGTGTTGAAGCCTTGCTCTGGCCTCAATTGCACCATCCCCCCTAGAACTTTTAGAAGGTTGTGAGAGAGGCCAAGTTGTTCCACACTACATGGGAGCCCTGCCAGAAACATTTGGAAGCAGAAACCCTGGCAGAAAACACTCGGCCTGGCCATCAGGGTTGAGGAGAAAGAAGAGTATCTTGGGAGCTAGTGAAAGAATAGGGTGGAACTGGGGAGGAAGAGATGAACCCCATACCCTCAAAACAAAAGATCTGGAGCGCCTCTCATGGCACTGCCAAATACATTACCTCACTCCAAGAAGTAGGGGTGGTTGTTCCTGTCTTACTAGATGATGAGAGAAGCTCAAAAGAGTGAAGTGACCTGCCCAGCATACAGGATTTTAACCCAAGTCTGGCTGACTCAAAGCCCATGCTCTTTCAATTTATCTTACCTCCTTAAGTGTATCTTTTTCTACTTCAAAAAGCCCTTGTTCCCTATGGCAACAGAAAATTTGTTTCTATCCATGAATGAATCAGGCGGTCTTACGGTACAATGCAATCATGTTGATCCTTGAATGTCAGAGCTGGAAGAGACCTTAGAGAGCATTTCTCTCTAACAACCCTCTCGTTTTATAACTAGCACAACAAAAGGCTCAGAGATGGGAAGAGGCTTGTTGAAGGGGACAGCAAACCTGAGCCTGCCTGCTCAGCCCCTGCCCCAGGAGCTCACCAGATAGGGACCAAGAAAGGAAGGAGAGGCAACAATGAATCTATTTCTGGATTCCATAGGGTGGATGCCGCCCACCCATAGTTACTTTTCCTTGGAGATGGAGCACCCACCAAGGACAGGAGGAACCAACTTCTAGCACTTTCCCTTGGAATAAGAGTCAACCAGGAATGGGTAAAAAGGGGTTGGTTTTGAGGTTAAAAAACACATGAGTTGGCTGGGCGTGGTGGCTCACGCCTGTAATCCCAGCACTTTAGGAGGCCAAGGCAGGCGGATCACCTGAGGTCGGGAGTTCAAGACCAGCCTGAACAACATGGAGAAACCCCGTCTCTACTAAAAAAACTACAAAATTAGCCGGGTGTGGTGGCGCATGCCTGTAATCCCAGCTATTCGGGGGGCTGAGGCAGGAGAATCCCCACCAGGATTGGAGGTGGAGATTGCGGTGAGTCGAGATCGCGCTATTGCACTCTAGCCTGGGCAACAAGAGTGAAACTCCATCTCAAAAAACAAACAAACAAACAAACAAAAACACATGAATTCAATTCCCAAGCTCACCACTAACTAGTCTAATAATCTTGGGCAAATTCTGTGACTTCCCTGAGCCTCTTTCCTCATCTGTAAAATAGTGATACCTCTCTCACAGGTTGTTGTGGAGATTCAATGCAATGACATATGTAAAGCACTTAACGCAAAATATGTATTTATAACTATTCATTTGTCTCTTATCTACCACAGACTCCCGTATTTTCTTTTTTCTTTTCTTTTCTTTTTTTTTTTTTTTTTTTTTTTTTTTTTGAGACAGAGTCAGCCAGGCTGGAGTGCAGTGGTGCGACCTTGGCTCACTGCAGCCTCTGCCTCCCAGGTTCAAGCGATTCTCCTGCCTCAGCCTCCTGAATAGCTGGGATTACAGGCACATGCCACCATGGCTGGCGAATTTTTTGTACTTTTAGTAGAGACAAGGTGTCACCATGTTGGCCAGGCTGGTCTCGAATTCCTGACCTCAGGTAATCCACTGGCCTCGGCCTCCCAAAGTGCTGGGATTACAGGCGTGAACCACCGCACCTGGCCTCTGGCTAATTTTTGTATTTTTAGTAGACACAGGGTTTCACCACGTTGGTCAGGCTGGTCTCAAACACCTGACCTCAAGTGATCCACCCACCTCGGCCTTCCAAAGTGCTGGGATTACAGGCATGAGCCGCCGCGCCAGGCCAACTCCCATATTTTCATCCCAGACTGGGCCAGGAAGGCAAAAGTCCCCAGCATGGGGAAGATAGCAGCCTCAGGGCAGAGGTAGCCTTGCAACAAGGAGGCAGAATGATTTCTTCTGCTGCTTGCAGAAACGGCAAGACCAGGAGTAGGCTGAGATCTGGTTGGGCCATGCTGTTGGGGTCCTTCAATTTCCCCCAAAACCATGAACCTAGGCTGGGCCTCGGAAACTTTTAAGTAGGCCCATGCCAGGGCAGGAAGTATTGATACAGGATGGGAAAAGTAGGGACCAATGTTCTCCCTGGGGGAAAGATGAAAAAGAGAAGTTGGGGAGGGAGTGAAGGCTTTTGAAAGTGAAAAATAAATCGGTAGAGGAAACCTGCTGGGCTTTTCTGAAAGGAGTCACCTCTTGGGGTACCAGGAAATGAACGAACTAGGACGCTTTCTCTAGCTGGCCTATAAGTTTCCCTCAGTCCTTGGGGACCATTTTAGGGAAACTCCTCCATTAAAAGGGAAATCCAAGCTCTGAGTAAAAGACCAGCCTCTCACCCCCTATATTGTAGGGCTCTGTCTCAGAGATAACAGGAAAGTCAGAGGGTGGGGACCATGGTGAAATTGGGATAGGGCCCTGCCTCTTGGCAAGTATTGTTCTGGGTGCCCCTCCCTCCACTCATTCAATTACTTAGTGCCAGGCCCTGTGGGGAATAGAAGAGTGTCAAGTCTCACCCATATTAAAAACAAAACAACAACAACAACAAAAACTGTACCAGCTGGGCATGGTGGCTCACGCCTGTAATCCCAACACTTTGGGAGGCCAAGGCGGGTGGATTACCTGAGGTCAGGAGTTCAAGACCAGCCTGACCAACATGATGAAACCTTGTCTCTACTAAAAATACAAAAATTAGCCGGGTGTGGTGGCACACGCCTGTAGTCCCAACAACTCGGGAGGGTGAGGCAGGAGAATCGCTTGAACCCAAGAGGTGGAGGTTGCAGTGAGCTGAAATTGTGCCACTGCACTCCAGCCTGGGCAACAGAGTGAGACTCCGTCTCAAAAAAAAAAAAAAAGAAAAGAAAAAACAAAAACAAACTGTATCATGACGCTACTTCCTTCTCTGTTCCTGGCTCTTCTTTCTTTTTCAGGCAAGCTCTTGGCAGGTTCTTCCTCTGAAAAGAAATCCATGAACTTCATCCCTTTATCTCTATCCCGAATACAACTTCTCTAGTCTAAGCGCAGCTCACGTCTCACCTGCCTCCAGTTTCTGTCTTCCTTCAAGGTAGCTGGACCTCCAGGTCATCAGTTGTATGCATCCACTTACTTGCTTAGAACTCTTCGATGGCTCTCCACTGCCCCCACCAGATCAAGTCCAGTCTCCTTAACCTGGCACATGAGGTCCTTTGTGATCTGGTCCCTGCTTATCTGTCTGTATTTCTTGTCACTTCTCCCACAAGAAACATGCAGTTCATACTTACTTACTTACAGTTCCTGGAATGACTGTGAGTAGCTACCATTTCACACCTCTCTTTATTTGCACATACCGTTATTCCTGGAATGTTCTTTCCAGCTCGACTGGTGTAATTTGACCTGTCTTACAACCTGTGGCTGAACCGTGATCTTTTTTGTGAAGCTTTCCTTCAGCCTTCTAGTCATCTAGTTGGCGCCCTCCTCAAACTCCTTGGCAAGTTCCTGCCATGCCTGGTCTTGTTTATTCCCATTTTTGCCCTTCATTTTTCTTCAATTGAGTTTCATTCTATACCAAACACTCTAATTATGTTGTACGCATGTTATCACATTGAATCTTCACACCCACCCTGTGAGCTTGATGCCATTATTATCCCCATTTTACAGCTGACAAAACCGAGGCTTGAATATCTACGTTAGTTGCTCAACATACCCAAGATACAAGGTTAATAAGTGGCATAGTGGAGCTCAAACCCAGGTTGATTCAAAAGGCTTAATCATGGTGCTAGAGTCCCTAGCCTTTACCTAGTTGAGGGGTGCAGTAGCCCTGGGAGAGGCTTGCTGAAGCTGGGCAGAAGTGGAGGTGAAATCTCCTTAGGGCCATGTGTCCTGATATCCTAGAGGCTACAGTTACTTTGGGGCAGGTCAGTGGCTAGTATGTGGCTTCTTCCATCTGAGACAGAGCAGGGTGTGGCAGGAACGAAGGTAGTGCCTTTCTAAGGATAAAAAGATGCAAAGTTGGGCTGGTCGCCGTGGCTCATGCCTGTAATCCCAGCACTTTGGGAGGCCGAAGCGGGTGGATCACTTGAGGTCAGGCGTTCGAGACCGGTCTGGCCAACATGGTGAAACCCCATCTCTCCTGAAAATACAAAAATTAGCTGGACGTGGTGGGATGCACCTGTAGCCCCAGCTACTCAGAAGGCTGAGGCACAAGAATCGCTTAAACCCAGGAGGCAGAAGTTGCTGTGAGCCGATATCGCGCCACTGTACTCCAGCCTGGGCGACAGAGTGAGACTCCGTCTAAAAAAAAAAAAAAAAAAAGGTTTTAAATACTGAAGCTGCCTACTTTAAGAGCTCTCACAAAATCCTCTAGCCATGGCTAGGCAAAGAAGGTCAAATTGTCCTGGGCAAGACTGACAGGCAGCAGAGAGAAGGCAAAGGGACGCAAGTGAAACAGAAGTTAGGCTCCAACTGCCATCTGGTGGTCAGCCTTAGAGAAGCAAGTGGATGGTTCTAGGGTCGCAAGCTTAGGACACAAGCCAAGGGCCAGAGAGGCTGCTCAGGTGAGCTGGGCCTTGGCTCACGACTTTCATTCATTCATTCACTACTCACATATCCATCCACCCATCTATCTATTCATTTCTTCATTCATTTAAGAAAGGTATGTTATACTAGACAGAGTCAGCACTGGGAATACAGCAATGAACAAAAACAAAAATTCCTTCTCTCATTGAGCTCATACTGCAGTGGTAGGAGACAGAGCAAAAAAATCCATGACATTGTGTGTTAGATGGCGATGAGTGCCATGGAGAGGAAGTGGGGAAAGGGCAGGAGCAGAGGCTTTGCCATTTTAAATAAAGTCTCACTCAGGTGAAATTTGATAAAAGACTTGAAGGAAGGTAGGGAGGTAGCCATGAGGATGTCTGTGCGAAGCAGATTCTGGGTTAAGGAAACAATCTGTGAAAGCCCCAAGAGTAGGATCATGTGTTATGTGACTGAGGATCAGTCAGGAGGCCAGCGTGGCTGCAGCAGAGTGAACAAGGGGGAGAGTAATAGGAGACCGTCGTAAGGAAGCAGGCAGGAGATCCATCATGTGGGGCTCTGGAGGCACATTTTATATACTGAGTGAGAGACAGGAAGCCAGGGGAGGGTGACTTGCCCAGGGTCACCCAAGCTGCCAAGTGGTACTAGGCATTCTGTCTCAAAGGCCTGAGCTCTGACCAGTGGGACACAAAAGAGAGCTCAGAAATAGACATATACAAATCTGCCCAACTGATTTTTTGACAGAAGTACAAAAGCAATTCAATGGAGGAGAAGGATAATCTTTCCAGCCATTGAATTGTCTAGTGTTTTTTTGGTTTTTTTGTTGTTGTTGTTTCTTTTGGGGTTTTTTTTTTGCCTATGGTTGTCTAATGCTCTAGAGCTGGGCAGAAGTGGAGGTGAAATCTCTTTGGGCCATGTGTCCTGATGTCCTAGAGACATCATACATTGGGGCAACCCAACAGCCAGTATCTGGCTATCTAATTGCTCTGGAGCATTAGACAACCATAGGCAAAAAAATAAACCCTGAACTAAACCTCATACCTTATACAAAAATGAACTCAACATGGATCACAGGCTTAAAAGTAAAATATAAAAATATATAAAACTATAAAACTTTTAGTTTTTAGAAAAAAATAAGAGAAAATCTTTGGGACCTCAGACTAGGCAAAAAGTTTCTAGACTTGTCACCAAAAGCATAATCTATAACAGAAAAAATTGATAAACTGACTTCATCAAAATAAAAAATTTTTGCTCTGTGAAAGACATGTTTCAGTCACACGAAACCATGAATATTCATAGTAGCTTTATTCATAATAACCAAAATGTGGAAGTAACCCAGACGTCCTTCATCAAATGACCAATTAGACACACTGGAACATCTCCACCATGGAATACTACTCAGCAATAAAAAGGAACAAATTATTGGTACATTCAACAACTTGGATGAATCTCTAGGGAATGATGCTGAGTGAAAAAAAAAAAAGCTGCTCCCAAAAGGTTATATACTGTATGATTACACTTTTATAACATTCTTGAAATAGCAAAATTATAAAGATGGAGAACGGATTTGAGGTTGCCAGGGATTAAGAATGGGGAGAGGGAAGCTGGGTTATAAAAGGACACCATGAAGAATCCTTGTGATGACTAAACAACTCTATTTCTTGACTGGGGTTGTGGATACATGAATCTCCACATGTGATAAAAGTGCATAGAACTACACACACACACACACACACACACACACACACACACACAGATGAGTTCATATAAAATATGAAGTCTGAATAAGCTCTGTGGACTGTATCAATGTCGGTGAACTTGTGTTTTTTGTTTGTTTGTTTGTTTTTGTTTTTGTTTTGAAACAGGGTTGCCCGGGCTGAAGTGCAGTGGCGTGATCACAGCTCACTGTAGCCTCAACCTCCCAGACTCAAGTGATCCTCCCGCCCCAGCCTCCCAGTTAGCTGGGACTAAAGGTGTGCACAACCAGTGGGTTAATTTTATTTTATTTTTTGTAGGGACAAGGTTTTGATGGGTTGCCCAGTCTGGTCTCACACTCCTGGGCTCAAGCGATCCGCCCACCTCAGCCTCCCAAAGTGCTGGGATTACAGGCGTGAGCCACCGCGCCAGGCCAGTTGACTGGTTTTGATATTGTACTATAGTTATGCAAGATGCCCGCATTGGCAGAGGTGAGGTAGAGACTGCACAGGATCTCACTGCAACTTTCTGTGAACTATTTCAAGATAGAAATGTAAAACCAAAACTTAAAACCCTACAAGAAACCAGGAGAGATTCTAAACAATAAACTTAAGATGTTAGATCAAAAGTTTGGAGGCCTCCACTGTCAGTTAAACAAACAAAGAAACAAAAAACCTTAATGTATTTACTGTTAATAATATTCATAACTGAAAAACCAGCTCCTCAGTGAGATTAGAACTACTTCTGATCTGACCTTACATAAGGGGATATTCAGGAAGATACTTAGTCCAACACTCTTATTTTAGTGTTGGGGAAAATGAAGCTCAGAGAGAACTTGTCTACAGTCACATAGCAAAAGAGAATGGTGGAAATAAAATCCTGTTGGTTTTCCGTTTCAGTGAGGATTATAAGAAGCTCAGGGGGAATTAAGGGCAAGTACCTTCGCTTCTCTGAGCCTTTCTTCCTTAAATTCTGTAAAATGGCCAGTTACGAGTTTGAGTGTGTAAAGTAACTAGCTTAGTGCCTGGCACATAGAAAGTACTCTATAAACCATAGTTTCTTTACCCCCTTTGTTGAGAGAAGGACTGCTATGCTTTCAAAGCCAGAAGGGACAAAGAAGACAGCAGCTACTGCAGAGAGTCACCCTCCCCTTCTAGCCCTCCCTGAGTTCTAGACCTCCAGTAGAAATTGATCCTAGTGATATCCTGGGGATAGTCACCATGGAAATGACTAGGGAGAGGGGCGTTCAGTTTCTATGGTGACAGCCCAAGAAGCAGGGATGTGACTTGAAAAAAACGTTGGGGATCATGGAGTTCTTTCCATGGAGATGGGAAGAGAGCTTTCTGAGGCTCACATAGGGGGCAGGGGTAGGGGAATTGGAGAAATGAAGCCATTCATCTATATAGCAATAGATGGAAAAGGAGTGGAGTCACTCAAGGAACAGTTGACAGTGAAGCTTTCTATCTCCGATGCTAGAGGGCTGTTACAGGTTCACTTAGACCTATTTAAATTTTTAAAATGTCCCTCCATGTGCCGTATAAATTCATCTTTCATATCACCAGTATGCCTCCACACTTTGGGAAAACTGGACCAGTATATCTACTATAGTCTGTCTTCAAACAATTAAGGGGAGTAGTTAAGACATTGTTTATCTGAATTCTTTGGAAATAAGTGCTTTACAAATGGGGGGCATGCAGTAGCACCAGCTTACCTTTCATGATCCATGAGGGCAGGGAGTTTGCCTGTCTCATGCACTCCGGCACTTTAGAATGGTGTCTCACACATAGCAGGCATTCAGTAAATGTATACGGAGTAAATTAACCATCCTCTTCTTGTTGCCCCCAACTGGAAGTTCCAAGAATATAAAAGTGCTTCAAGTTCCCTGCATATGATATCACCATTTAAGACTCAGTTTAGGAGCTAGGCACGGTGGCTCATGTCTGCAATCCCAACACTTTGGGAGGCGGAGGTAAGAGGATCACTTGAGGCCAGGAGTTTGAGACCAGGAGTTTGAGACCAGCTTGGGCAACATAGTGAGACCTTGTCTCTACAAAAAATAAAAAAAATAGCCAGGCAGGGTGGCACACGCTTGTGGTCCCAGCTACTTGGGAGGCTGAGGTGGGAGAATCGCTTGAGCCCCAGAAGATTGAGCTGCAGTGAGCCAGGATCACATCACTGCATTCCAGCCTGGGTAACAGCTATAAAGCCCCTAGCTAGGCTCTCCTCCTGGATGTTTCTGTCATACCCTCCAGGTATCATGATAACAGCATTTGCTTCATTACATTGAATTCATGCGTTTCTTTGTCTGTCTCCTCACCAAGCTGTTAGAGCCTCAGGAGCAATGACTATGCATATTTATATCTCAGCAGTTAGCACAGTGCCTGGCACTCCAAAGGTCCTCAATAAATATTTAATTGACATAAATGCCTTTCTCTTACTTATCAAGTCTGCACTCTCCTGGCACACTGTACATCCTCCATAATGTGAGCCAGCCTACTGATTCAATCTTTCTTCCTTTTACTTTCTAGCACATATGTATTACATTTTCATTTCTTTTGTCCTTCACTAGGTCTATAATTCACCCCTCTTCTGTAGTACAGTGTGGTGGTTAAAAGCATGGGCTCTGGAACCAGATCTGGATCCAACAGAGCTGGGTTCAAATGTCCCCTGAATGTAACACTATTGGGCCAGTTACTTTAACCTCTACGAGCCACAATTTCCTTATCTGTAAAACAAGATGCTGTGGTTTGAATGTTCCCTCCAAAGCTCATGTTGAAATGTAATAGCCAATGTAACAGGATTGGAAGATGTGGCATTTAAGAGGTGAACAGATGAATGCCGTTTTCATGGGGGTGGTTAGTCACTGAGGGAGTGGGGCTCCTGAGAAAAGGATGAGTTCAGCCCAATTTCCTCTGTCTTGTGCACATACTCACCACGTGATGCTTTCCAACATGGGATGAGGCCCTTACCAGATGCCAGCAGCATGCTCTTGGACTTACCTGCTTCCAGAACAATGTGCTAAATAAATCTTTTGTTTATAGATTACTCATTGGTAGTATTCTGTTATAGCAGCAAAAAAAAAAAAAAAAAAAAAGGACCAAGAAACTGCAGTATAACAGCACCTATTTCTTATGGCACTTCACTTGTGAGGTTTATTTTATTTTATTTTATTTTTTTATTTTATTTTTCTGAGATGAAGTCTGGCACTTGTCACCCAGGCTGGAGTGCAATGGCACAATCTTGGCTCACTGCAACCTCCACCTCCCAGGTTGGAGCGATTCTCCTGTCTCAGCCTCTCAAGTAGCTGGGATTACAGGCGCCTGCCCCCAGGCCCGGATAATTTTTTTGTATTTTTAGTAGAGATGGGGGTTCACCTTGTTGGCCAGGCTGGTTTTGAACTCCTGACCTCAGGTGATCCGCTCACCTTGGCCTCCCAAAGTGCTAGGATTACAAGTGTGAGCCACCTCGCCTGGCCACTGGTAAGGATTAATTGAGAAAATGCAGGTGGAGGCAGTGAAAAATGGCTTCCCTCCACTCTTCTAGGTTCTGTGGGTGGGCTACGAATTCAATGGACGTAAGACAGATTAACAGTAGAAGAAACATTAATTACATACATATGCACAGGAATCCCACAAACTATGAGACTTCAAGAAGGGTCAGATGATTGAAGCTTATCCTGAGCTATAGGAAGGAATATGGGCTTGAGGCTTCTAGGGAGTGGTGGCAACACAAGTTAGCGGAGGGTAAGGGAAGGAAATGTGTGGTGCATAAACGTTGTTTTGTTAGGCAGACAAAAACTCTCTCAGCTGATGAAAGTCATCTCCCAGCAGCCCTCAGAAAAATAGGTGATAGTCGGCCTGGGTGTGGTGTCAACCTCCAGTCTCCTCTCCCGTGATCTACGTTAAATCTTCCTGGTTGTTAAGATTCACAGGGAGGGGTTTCATGACAATTAAGTTCATTTTGGAGGAGCCAGCTTTAGGCAGATAAGGGAAGCTCAGAGACAGCCTCTGCCTGTATCCACTGTTCCCCAAGTGCCCTCGGTTCAAATAATGAGTACACCAAAGGAACATATTTTGAGGTAGCATTTCCTGAACTCCTCCATTTCCCCTGTCTGAAACTTGCCTGAAGTTTCACACACTAACTGTTGAGTTAATGGCTGAGAGAAAAATTGAGTTAGTAACTGAGTGGTAAGAGACCTGAGAACAGGCCAATCTACCTAAACAGTTGTGTCTCATTTCAGGAGGTGTGTTGCAGGTGGGTTCCCATCAAAGTTAGACCTCTAGATGACGCAACCAGGTATTTAATAAGAAACATTTCTATGGAAACAAAAGAAAGACAAAGGTTAATGTTTGGAGCAGTCTATAAAGTCGGTTTTTTTTCTTTTCTTTTTTTTTTTTTTTTTTGAGACACAGTTTCACTCTGTCACCCAGGCTGGAGTGCAGTGGTGAGATCTCAGCTCACTGCAATCTCTGCCTCCTGGGTTCAAGCAATTCTCATGCCTCAGTTTCCCAAGTAGCTGGGATTACAGGCGCCTGCCACCACACCTGGCTAATTTTTTTGTTTTTGTTTTTGTTTTATTTTTAGTAGATGTTGGAACCGAACTGTCGATTCCTTCCTGGGCAGGGGTCGCCGCGAAGGATCACCGACACGAGATTCACAGCAGAGAGTTATTTATTACTAGCGCGCTAGGGTCCCAAGCTCTAAGTTGGCCCTGGGACCCCGACTGCTTGTTACAGGTTGTTTATATAGGCAAACACAAGTTCAAACACAGCTTATGGCGCGAAATTCAAACAAAGCTTAAGGCGCAAAATGATTGGGTCTAGCTATGGCCTGAGCGAGGTGTCTTATGCTAATTGGTTAGAGCAGGACCTTATGAGGTTTTTTCCTGGAGTTGTTGATTCCGGGAACTTCGAGGCAGGGTGGGACCCCCGGAATTGGCAGGGTGGGACCCTATCAGGGTGGGTCCTTATCGAGGCAGGGTGGGACCCTATCCAGAGCCACCTGGTGTTAAATTTTTTTTTTCTATATGAGGCCTAGTTTCTAAGTTTTATGAGGCCTAGTTTCATTCCCTCCTCTTTTTGTGTCAGAGGCTCAATCTTGAGCCTCTTCTTCAGTCCTGAGGGTCTGGTATTGTTGGGTCAGAACCATAGCATGTACTATGTTTAATCTATTTTTAATAAGGGTGAGTAAGCGGTTGAGTATGCATGGCCCGAAAGTCAGGATGAGCGTGAGCAGGATGAGGGGTCCTAAGATGGTGGAGATTAGGGTGCTAAGCCAAGGGGATTGGTTGTACCAATTTTCAAACCAATTTTGCTGAGATTCTCTCTCTTTTTTTCTCTTGTCTAATCTTTCTCTTAGTTTTGCCATAGAATCTTTAACTACTCCTGAATGATCTGCATAAAAACAACATTGCTCTTTCAGGGCTGCACAGAGCCCGCCCTCTTTCAGAAAGACAATTTCTAGTCCTCGTCGGTTTTGTAATACAACTTCAGACAGAGAAGTCAAGGACTCTTCAAGTTTTGTGATAGATTGTTCTATGGCTCTAAGGTCTTCATCTATGGCTATTCTAAGTTGTTGCAGATGATGGTTACCATGCACTAGGGCTGCTGTCCTGGTCCCAACTCCAGCCGCTACCCCAATTCCTAACATGACGGCGAGGGTGAGGGAGATAGGTTCTCTCTTTGGTCTAGTATGAGTTTTTTGCTCATACCGGAGATCAAAGGAGTCTCCAGAGTGATAGTATACTCGGGGAACAACTTGTACCAATACGCAATAGTGGGTGCCGCTGCTAAAAATGGCTGTGGATACACAGGGGGTGAGCCCAGTGTTGCAAGCCCACCAGTCCGTCTCGGAGGGGACCAAATAGTGATTGGAGCTGGGTACTGTCAAGGTTACATTACAAAGATGCTGGTGACTAGGGGGCACTTGGCCTATGCAGGTTCCCGACCCAGAAACCTCAGCCAGGGTTAGTTTTCTTTGTTGTTCCCACGCGCATCCAGTAGGATTGGCGGAGTTAGTGAAATTATTAGTGGAGGCGATGCCTTCATAGTAAGGGGGGCCTGTTGCCAGACATAGCCAGCAAGAGGAGGTAAATTCTGGCTTTGTCTGGTTTAAAGCGAAATAGGAGCCTTTTATGAGATTTAGGAGCCTGTCACCTATTCCCAAGTCAAGGGGCCCGCGGGTGACGTTTTGGGCTGAGGGTGTGTATTTAGAGGAGGTGGAGATTAAGGGCGGGGAAGTGCTTTTAGGAGCTCTTGGTTGGGGCTCTCTCGATGCAGGAACCAGGGGCTTCCCTGTTTCTGATAAAACTTGGTTTGGTCCTACTGCGACAGGGGCTGTGATAGGGTAGACTATTAATTTGATTTGGATAGGGATTCCATACAGTGGCTTTTGGTATAAACATAGGCCCCATGTTAACCCGGATATCCAACGGTTATCAGATTTTGCTGCATCTTCAAACTTGATGCGGACCAGATTGCAAGTTTTTGAATATCGGGTTCTGGTGCAGCGCTGGACAAAGGACATGGTTATGTACCAGGGTTTCGTGGCCCATTTCCATTCTCCATCATTAGTAGTTATACAGGACCAACTAGCGCAAAACAGGGCATCTATTTCTCCACAAGTTTTCCTCATTTCTCCTGTCCTGAATCCGGGACAGGCATAGAACCCGTTCCGGCTTACGGACACCCTTCTAGCCTGTTTTCTCCATTCTCCCCCTTCCATGTCATCTATCTTTGCTATTTTGTCTAGGTTGAAATAGAGGTCAGGGAACCAAGTCCCTATAGGAGCAATTTTTGAGGTTTTATCTAAGACCTCATGAGTACTAAAATCAGTTACCTGCCAGGTCAGGTTATATGGCCGGTGGGGGTTATTACTGCCAGCGACGCAGGGAAGGAGGGCTAGTAACAAGCAAGGGGCTAGATACGAGAGAGTCTTATCTTGAGCGGGTCCTCGGAGCGTCGGAGTCTCCATGTCTCAGGTGGTGTTGGTCCGGGCGTCCCTGGAGCAGCCTTGGCGTGGGATGCGTGGATCCAAGTGGAGATTCCGTCAACCTTTATGGCTGTGGGCGTGGTCAGGAGAACAATGTAGGGTCCTTTCCACCGAGGCTCTAGTCCTTGAGTGCGATGCCGTCTAACGTAGACAGAGTCTCCCACCTGGAAGGGGTGACTGGTTTGTGGATGTCCTGGTTGGTACAGTTCTGCCAAGGGGGCCCAGGTTTGGGCCTGTACTGCTTGGAGTCCTTTTAGCCGGGCCTGTAGGTCAGTCTTAGGATCGGAGGGGGAGAAGGAGTTAAGCAAGGTTGACAAAGAGGGAGGTCCTCCGTAGAGGATTTCATATGGAGTGAGCCCAAAACGGTTAGGCGTATTTCGGGCCCTTAACAGAGCTAAGGATAGGAGGCGTCTCCAATCTTTTAAACCAGTCTCTAAGGTCAATTTAGTAAGGGTCTCTTTTATTGTTCTATTCATTCTTTCTACCTGTCCTGAGCTCTGGGGTCTATAGGCACAATGTAATTTCCAATTAATCCCCAATATCCTGGCGAGCCCCTGACTTACCTGAGAAACGAAGGCCGGCCTGTTATCTGACCCAATTACCTTGGGAAGTCCGAATCTAGGAAAGATTTCTTCCAAAATTTTCTTGGCTACTATGTGTGCCGTTTCTTGCCGGGTGGGATAGGCTTCTACCCATCCTGAAAAGGTATCTACAAACACCAGTAAGTACTTATATCCAGCATAGTGAGGTTTTACTTCAGTGAAGTCTATTTCCCAATAGACTCCTGGGCGGTTACCACGAGTTCGTTTCCCTTCTGGCACTCGGGTAGCCCCAGCGTTTACCTGCTGACAGACCTTACAGGCAGATGTCACTTGTTCTACAAGGGTACTTGCCTTTGGGATTAGAAAGTCAGTTTTTTCAATCAGTAATTTTAGCTTTCGACTACTCAAGTGTGTCCAGGCATGCATCTGCTGGATCATTGCCAGGGCCTCCTTTTGGGGAAGGACTATTTTTCCTCCTTTTTCCCAGTTTTTAGTGTCTTTGTTTTCTATAGCCCCTATGGCTTTTGCTTTTTCCTGGTCTTCTGGGGTATAAGTATGTTCAATAGTTACATGGCTGGTTTCGTCAGGTTCTGTGGCTAGGGTCAGTACTTCCGCCATGGCGGCTTGCCTGGCCGCTTGGTCAGCCTGTCTATTTCCTACTGCGACTGGATCCCGTCCTTTCTGATGCCCGGGGCAGTGAATTATAGCCACTTCTTGAGGAAGAAAAAGGGCTTTCAATAAGGCAATTATTTCAGCTTTGTTCTTGATTTCCTTTCCTTCTGAGGTTAGGAGACCTCTTCTTTCATAGATACTTCCATGAGTATGAGCTGTTGCAAAGGCATATCGGCTATCAGTATAAATGTTAGCTTTCTTTCCCTTGGACAGCTCTAGGGCCTTGGTTAGTGCTATTAACTCAGCCTTCTGTGCAGACGTGCCAGGAGGTAGTGATTGTGCCCAAATGGTGTTGTGGCCATCTACTACCGCTGCTCCCGCCCTCCGGGTACCTGAGTCAAGGTAACTGCTGCCGTCTGTGTACCAGGTGTGATCCGCGTCTGGGAGTTCTTGGTCTTTAAGGTCTTCCCGTGTTCCATGGGTCTCAGCCAGTACTTGCCGACAATCGTGTGGGCTTGGTTGGTCTTCTGGTACCGGCAGCAGCGTAGCAGGGTTTAGGATGACCGGAGGGCCAAACTGGACGCGGTCCGTGTCCAGTAGGAGGGCCTGGTAGTGGGTTAGGCGTGCGTTGGGTATCCACCGGTCCGGGGGCTGCCGCACTATGGCCTCTAGAGCATGTGGGGTAATAACAGTCAGTGGCTGCCCAAGGGTTAACTTAGCAGAGTCCTTGACCAGCATAGCGGTGGCTGCCATGATACGGAGACACGGGGGCCAGCCGGCCGCCACAGGGTCTAGCTTCTTAGACAGGTATGCTACCGGTCTTTTCCAAGGCCCTAATTTTTGGGTCAAGACCCCTTTGGCAATTCCTTGCCTCTCGTCCAGGAAGAGGGTAAAGGGCTTTGAGGTGTCCGGTAACCCAAGGGCCGGGGCAGACAAGAGTGCTTGTTTTAGTGCCTCAAAAGCCAATTGATGCTCTGTCTGCCAGGTGAAAGGGGTGCTCTCCTTGGTGAGTGCATAAAGGGGGGCGGCCAGTTCAGCAAAACCGGGTATCCACAAGCGACAGAACCCAGCAGTTCCCAAGAATTCACGTACCTCCCTGGGATTTCGTGGTGGTGGAAGGCGAGCCACTGTCTCTATGCGCCCAGGGGTGAGCCACCTTTTCCCTTCACTCAGGATATACCCCAGATATGTTACCTTGGTCTGACAGAGCTGTGCCTTCTTGGCGGATGCCCGGTATCCTTTTTCACCCAGTGCCTGGAGTAGATGCCTGGTACCTTGTATACAGATTTCCTTTGTAGGAGCAGCCAAGAGGAGGTCATCCACATACTGGAGTAGAGTCACGTCTGGATTTTGGGTCCGGAAGTCGGTCAGGTCTCGATGAAGAGCCTCATCGAAGAGAGTGGGAGAGTTCTTGAATCCTTGGGGAAGCCGGGTCCAGGTCAATTGGCCCGAAATTCCTTTCTCAGGATCCTTCCACTCAAAGGCAAAGAGTTCTTGGCTTTGGGGGGCCAGAGGTAAACAGAAGAAAGCATCTTTTAAATCTAATACTGTATACCAGTTATAGCCTGGTTTTAAGGTGCTGAGTAAGTTGTAAGGATTGGGGACCGTGGGATGGATGTCCATGGTTCTTTTGTTAATTTCTCTCAAGTCTTGGACAGGCCTGTAATCCTGAGTACCAGGCTTTTTTACTGGCAAAAGAGGAGTGTTCCAGGGCGAGCGACAAGGTCGCAACACTCCGAGTTCTAGAAATTTGTTAATGTGCTGCCGAATTCCTATATGAGCCTCTCGGCTCATGGGATATTGCTTGATAGACACGGGCACCGCCGTGGGCTTTAGATCAATTATGATTGGGGCTTGATACTTAGCTAGCCCGAGTCCTCCCATTTCCGCCCAAGCTTGGGGAAAATCTTGCAACCAAATATCAGGGAGGCTAGTGATGACCGGAGCGTCGAAAAGCCGATGCTCATCTTGCAGAGACACAGTTAAGATTTGGATGGGCTGACCGTCCCGATTTAATACCTGGGCCCCTGTCTCGGAGAAATGGATTTGGGCTCCGAGCTTGGTCAGAAGATCTCGCCCTAGGAGGGGGTAGGGGCATTCAGGTACCACCAAGAAGGAATGTGTCACCATTCCTTGTCCAAGATTAACTGTCCGGTGGTTAGTCCACTTGTGCAATTTTCCCCCTGTTGCCCCCTGGACCCAGGATGTGCGGGAAGACAGAGACCCATCTGCCTTTGTCAAAACTGAATGTTGGGCGCCTGTGTCCACCAAGAAGGTGGTGGGTTGCCCCCCTACAGAGAGAGTTAGCCGGGGCTCGGGGGGGGCTCCAGAGCCTTGACACCCCTATTTGCTATCTTCACCTAGGGTGAGGACAGCGGCAGGTTTCTTTTGGTCTTTAGGACGCTTGGGGCAATCTTTGATCCAATGTCCCCGTTCTTTGCAGTAGGCACACTGGTCTTTTTCCACTTTTGGCCGCCTTCGCTTCTCTCCCTCTCTCCCTGGTCCTTTCTCTTTCACAACTGCCGCCAGGATTTTTGTTAAATGCTTATCTCTCACTCGGTCCCTACGATCCTCTCGCTCCATCTGTTCCTTCGCTAACCTGGCTTCCCTTTCCTCAGGGGTTTCTCTCTTATTATATACTTTTTCTGCCTCCCTAACCAATTCCTGTAATCCATAGGTTTGGATTCCATCTAGTCTTTGGAGTTTTCCTTTTATATCTAATGCAGCTTGGTCTATGAATGCCATAGCTACGGTAGCCTTATGTTCTAGGGCCTCTGGATCGAATGGGGTATACATTCGGAACCCTTCCAGAAGCCTTTCCATGAAGGCTGCCGGGCTTTCGTCCCTTTCCTGAGTTATGGTCCTTACCTTGGCCAAATTTGTGGGGCGCTTTCCTGCCCCTTTGAGACCCGCCAACAGAGCCTGGCGATAGATTCGGAGACTCTCCCTACCTGGTGCCGTTTCATAGTCCCAGTCTGGGCGGGTGAGGGGAAATCCCTCGTCTATTTCATTGGGAAGTTGGGTTGGGAGGCCTCCTGGTCCTGGCACATTTTTCCGGGCCTCCAGGAGGACTCGCTGCGTTTCTTCAGTGGTTAGGAGGACCTGCAAGAGTTGCTGGCAATCATCCCAAGTGGGCTGGTGAGTGAGGAGAATGGATTCTATCAACGAGGTTAGGGCCTGGGGGTCTTGGGAAAAGGAAGGGTTATGGGTTTTCCAGTTGTAGAGGTCAGAGGCAGAGAAGGGCCAGTACTGGACCGTGCGATTGACAGTACGGAGGGGAAAAAGGGGGGATTGCCAAGTAGAAGGGCCCTCTGGGTCCTCAGTCTGCCGCAAGCGGAGACGAGGAGGTGTCGGCGGCGGTGTCCGAGGGGTGAGTTTGGGCGGGGCTGGAGAAGGAGACGGGGTGGAGGGAGGGGCCGAGGGAGAAGTTGGAGAAAGGGTAGGGGCCGAGGTGGTAGAGGAAAGAGCTGGGGACAAGACAGGGGGCAAGGGTGAAGCGTAAGGTGGAGGTCCCAGAAGGGGGTTCTGAGGTGGAGGAGGCAGGGGGTCAAGAAGGAGGAGATCCCTCTGGGGTTCATCTGGGAGGACTGGCTTAGGCGGGTCCGGATTCCGATTCTTTGGGGCTTCTAAGGCAAGGAGGGTAGATTGGGATGGGGAAGGGGGATGGAGGAAGAGTTTCACCCAAGAGGGAGGATTTCGGACCAGATCCTTCCAAATAATTATGTAGGCCACCTGGTCCGGGTGTCCGAGTGGCCCAGGATCCATCACTTTTGCTTTAACCTGCAAGATAATTGAGAGGTTAAATGTTCCGTCCCGGGGCCACTCCCCATGGAGGGTTGGCCATTCGGACGAGCAGAATGTTTTCCATCATCCCTTACGGACTTCTACAGAGAGATGGTGGGCTCGAGCCCGGACGTCAGGGAAGTGAGTCAAGGTTAGAGACAAAGGAGTCGTCAACGTTTGTCCCATTCCGTCCACGTATAACAAGGACAAAACGAAAGAAACAAAAACAAAGACCAGACAAGTAAGGAGAAGCCACGCGGCCAGAGAGTGGTGCCACAAGATCACAAAATATTCAGATGGCAGGGGCGACCTGCCTACAGATTTGAGGAGGCTGACTGAGTCATCAGCCTTCTCCCAGACTACCGCCAGGGCGTCCCCCGGGGCGTGAGTGGGAAGGTGCCGGACACGTCTGTCCCCCTTCCCCACTTAATTCAGAAGGAGTACTCCCCAGAGTTCAGAGTTAGCCGGCAAGACAGACAGAACAAAACGAAAGTACCTGGTAGGTCCGTTCAGTCAGCAGTCCGTGGCCCGGGCCAGATGGGTCTCCGCCGGATGGGTCGGGGGTCCTCGAACGACCCCAGTTTCCGGCCAACGCACCAAATGTTGGAACCGAACTGTCGATTCCTTCCTGGGCAGGGGTCGCCGCGAAGGATCACCGACACGAGATTCACAGCAGAGAGTTATTTATTACTAGCGTGCTAGGGTCCCAAGCTCTAAGTTGGCCATGGGACCCCGACTGCTTGTTACAGGTTGTTTATATAGGCAAACACAAGTTCAAACACAGCTTATGGCGCGAAATTCAAACAAAGCTTAAGGCGCAAAATGATTGGGTCTAGCTATGGCCTGAGCAAGGTGTCTTATGCTAATTGGTTAGAGCAGGACCTTATGAGGTTTTTTCCTGGAGTTGTTGATTCCGGGAACTTCGAGGCAGGGTGGGACCCCCGGAATTGGCAGGGTGGGACCCTATCAGGGTGGGTCCTTATCGAGGCAGGGTGGGACCCTATCCAGAGCCACCTGGTGTTAAATTTTTTTTTCTATATGAGGCCTAGTTTCTAAGTTTTATGAGGCCTAGTTTCATAGAGACGGGGTTTCATCATGTTGACCAGGCTGGTTTTGAACTCCCGACCTCAAGTGACCTGCCTGCCTCAGCCTCCCAAAGTGCTAGGATTACAGGCGTGAGCCACTGTACCCAGCCTCTATAAAGTAGTTTCTGAGTCTGGAGGGCAACCAGTTGAGAAGATTTCTAGATATTAAACTTCAAGCATTTTCAGTTGGAGTAGGGGCAGGCAGTGGCAATATGACCCATTTTCCTGGTTTGCAGTTGGCATCAAGTGTTACAGTGAACTTTCTGAATAGTCCATACATCAACAGGCACAATGTTTATCCATGTATAAGTTGTTGTGGTGATTTCTCCGACATTTCTATCAAGTCATACAGCTTCAGCTTTCAGGGCTTCTGAAAAGGGCAGTTTTAATTTCAGAAATTACAAGTCATCAGGGTACGAGAAAAATTGGAAATATTAGTTTGCAGAGTCATAGCCAGACACTGGAGAAACTAGAAGAATTCAAGATTTAGTCTAGTTTACAGGTAAATAGTAAATTCTCAAAAAGAATGAACTAAGATCTAATAATGGGTGCACTGTAATTTTCTTTTGAAACATAATTTTTCTCTCTACAGTCACCCCCATTTCTACCAAAGATAATCACAGTAAGACCAATTTATTTACAAAATAATTTATTTTCATAAGTTTTGGCCTGATTATTCACATAAGTGCTGCAAGAATGGTGATTGAATTATCCAAGCATGGTGGTGCATGCCTGTAGTTCCAGCTACTCAGGAGGCTGGGGTGGGAGAATCATTGAACCCAGGAGGTGGAGGTTGCAGTGAGCCAAGATCGCACCACTGCATTCCAGCCCGGGCGACAGAGTGAGACCCTGTCTCAAAAAAAAAAAAAAAGAAAGAAATAGTAATTGATCTTGTAGTCTATTTTAAGTCTGGAGCTTTTAATAAGGAATTACAGATTGGACTTTTGAAAGCCTCTTGAGGCTATAAAGCCAAACTGAAGACTCATCATCAAATTTTGCCTGTAATATTTGTAGATTTGTATGAATTCCTCTCTTCTAAAGGTCCCCAAAATATTTTGAGGTTCCTGGGCTTGCCAGGAAATAACCTACCCGTAAGGCAACAAGATGAAGTGTGTGTTCAAGATACCAGGCCAGTTTTTTCCCCAAGGGCTTTATTGGTTTTATAAAGTCAACCTTAGTTCCCTAAATTATTTAGTCATATCAGAAAATACGACATTTCAATCAAGCCTTGTTAATATGTCTTGGCCGGGCGCGGTGGCTCAAGCCTGTAATCCCAGCACTTTGGGAGGCTGAGGCGGGCGGATCACGAGGTCAGGAGATCCAGACCATCCTGGCTAACACGGTGAAACCCCCTCTCTACTAAAAATACAAAAAACTAGCTGGGCGTGGTGGCGGGCGCCTGTAGTCCCAGCTACTCAGGAGGCTGAGGCAGGAGAATGGACTGAACCCGGGAGGCAGAGCTTGCAGTGAGCCGAGATCATGCCACTGCACTCCAGCCTGGGCGACACAGCGAGACTCCGTCTCAAAAAAAAAAAAAAATTTTTCATTAAATTTTAGTCAGTTTGACCACACAAGATTCTCTCTCACTTACTCTCTCTCTTCCCAATTTCACATCCATTAAATTTTTGTCCATCTTTTCTTCATTTGTTCTGAAACAATCTTTAAATAACCTCCCAAATGGACAAAACTATCTTTCTGTAGAAAGTAGAAAAGTTCCTCTTCAAAGCTTATCTTGGTTTAAAAATAAAATAATAGACACTAGGAATAATACCTTCTTACTCTAAAGCCTCCTATCAACTACCAGTTCTTATACTTTAGCCCAGTTAGTTGCTTTGGCTTTACTCAGGCATGTCTGGACATACCCAGGCAAGTCTTAGCTCATAGCTTACCCGCCTTCCTCATTTGGAAATGTTGTTGCTTCCTTAAACCTTTCATAAGCAACTTCCTCTCCTTCTTTGTTCTCCCTTACACTTACCTATTTAGGAAAGATTTAGGCTATTAGCAAATCGGGTATCAGTTTAAGACTGTGAGGCCCAGCTCCAGCCAATGGATGCAGGACACAGCAGTAAGGACAACCCAAATGCACAAGGGATAAATATGTCTGCTTTTCCTTTGTTCAAGTGTGCTCTCACCATTGTTCCATCTGCAAGAGGCACCCTTTCTGCAGAAAGTAAAAATGTCCTTGCTGAGAGAATTAAATTTATGTTTGAGTGTTATTTCTTTGTGGCACCGAGGAACAAGCATTTCTAATGGTTTCCCTCAACAACAAAAAAAAACCACATTTTCGTACCATAGATCATCTTTCTTTGTACATTTTGTATACAATGTTCTCTTATTTCTTGTAGTTTTGATTACATATTAGGATTTTAAGTCTTAGAAACCTATATGGTTTGACTCTGTGTCCCCACCCAAATCTCATCTGGAATTGTAATCCCCACAGTGTCAGGGGAGGGACCTGTAATCCCCATGTGTCCAGGGAGGGAAGTGATTGGATTATGGGGGCAGTTTCCCCTATGCTGTTCTTGTGATAGTGAGTGAATTCTCACAAGATCTGATTTGTTTTGTTTTGTTTTGAGTCTCGGTCTGTCACCCAGGCTGGAGTGCAGTGGCTCAATCTAGGCTCACTGCAACCTCCACCTCCCAGGCTCAAGTGATTCTCCTGCTTCTGACTCCCAAGGTGCTGGGATTACAGGCACATACCACCATGTCTGGCTAAGTTTTGCATTTTTTTAGTGTCGACAGAGTTTCGCCACGTTGGCTGGGCTGGTCTCGAACTCCTGGTCTCAAGTGATCTGCCTGCCTTGGCCTCCCAAAGTGCTGGGATTACAGGCATGAGCCACTGCACCCAGCCTCGAGATCTGATGGTTTTTAGAGTGGCAGTTTTTCTTGCACTCTCACTTCTCCCTTCTGCCACCTTATGAAGAAGGTGCTTCATTGTAAGTTTCCTGAGGACTCCCCAGCCATGTGGAATTGTGAGTCAATTAAACCTCTTTCCTTTATAAATTGCCCAGCCTCAGGGAAGTTCTTTATAGCAGTGTGAAAACAGACTAATATAGTAACCTAGGAAGTAAGCAATTTTGAACTGTCATGTACCAACACTTTATTAATACACATTTCATAATTTTTGCAAACATGTTTTCTCATAGAACAATTTTTCGTTGTGGAACAGGACATATTTACTAACAGATCCAAAATATATTTTGTACTTCTATAGAATTCAAGAAGCCAAAAGTAAATAAACTTATGTTCAGAAATTAATGTTTTAATATTTTATCTTATTTGGAAATGATCTGGATGTTCAGTGAATAGCCAACATTCAATTTAACTTAGCAAAACTCTGTAGGTAGGAGTTACCAAAGAGATTTGGGAAACTTTTTAAGTAAACATATAATAAAACATAATTATTGTTTAAGTTTATTTATAAATTTTATTTACATCTTATTTAATTTACTCATTCATAACAGTTGTGTTTGGATTACCCATAAAAATTTCATGAGACATTAGACAAAACTAGCCATCATCTCAAGTTATTTCACTATTAACTTTTTCTTTTTTTGTTTTTGAGACAGAGTCTTGCTCTGTAGCCCAGGCTGGAGTGCAGTGGCACAATCTTGGCTCACTGCAACCTCCTGGGTTCAAGCAATTATCCTGCCTCAGCCTCCCTGGTAGCTGGGATTACAGGTGTGTGCCACCACACCCAGCTAATTTTTGTATTTTAGTAGAGACGGGGTTTCACCATATTGGCCAGGCTGATCTCAAACTCTTGACCTCAAGCAATCCACCAGCCTCAGCCTCCCAAAGTGCTGGGATTACAGGCATGAGCCACTGTGCCTGCCACTATTAACTATTTTTACAGCATATGAACATCAGGCAGTCATCACCAAAGCAAATTACACGGGTGTTGTTTTGGTTTTTTTTGTTGTTTATTCGTTTGTTTCTTGTTGACAGCTCAGAAGATGCAGCTGTCTTCGTTAAACCAACAGTATCAAGCTAGTCTTATTTACCAAAGATTTACCCAAGTCACATAAACTTGAAAAATATTTGGGTTAGTTCCCATATTTCTAGCAGTTTTAGTTTTCCATTTAGGTAAGCACTCATTTACCTCTAAGTCAATTTGGTTTTTGGTTTTTGTTTGTTTGAGACATGGTTTTGCTCTCTCAGCCAGGCTGGATGTAGTGCAGTGGTGCAATCATAGCTCACTACAGCCTCATCTGCCAAGCTCAAGCAACTCTCCCACCTCAGCCTCCCAAGCAGCTGACACTTGCAGACACACACAACCATGCCCTGCTAATTTTTTTTTTTTAAGTAGACATAAGGTCTCACTATGTTGCACAGGCTGGTCTTGAATTCTAGAGCTCAAATGATCCTCACATCTCAGCCTCCCAAAATAGTTGGGATTACAGGCATGAGCCACCATGCCCAGCTGATGTCTACAGCCAATTTGAATAGAACTCCTTTAAGAGATTTTATAACATGGGCCTGGCATGGTGGCTCATGCCTGTAATCTCAGCACTTTGGGAGGCCAAGGCAGGCAGATCACTTGAGCTTAGGAGTTCAAGACCAGCCTGGCCAACATGGCGAAACCTAGTCTCTATTAAAAATACAAAAATTAGCCAGGTCTGCTGGCAGGCCCCTGTAACCCCAGCACCTTGGAACACCAAGGCGGGTGGATCACCTGAGGTCAGGAGTTTAAGACCAGCCTGGCCAACATGGCAAAACCACATCTCTACTAAAAATACAAAAGTTAGCCGAGCGTGGTGGCGCGTACCTGTAATCCCAGCTACTCAGGAGGCTGGGGCAGGAGAACCGCTTGAACCTGGGAGGTGGAGATTGCAGTGAGCCGAGGTCACACCACCGCACTCCAGCCTGGGTGGTAAAGCAAGACTACGTCTCAAACAAAAAATTAAGAGATTTTATATCATGTAGACATAACATGCAAACATGCTTGTGTATACACATCCATAAGCATACATAGGCATACAAATAAACACAAATAAAGATCTTATGGCATTTTACTTTAAAAGTTTTAGTCTTGAGGCAGTAAAATATAGTAATATAAACTCACTGGTTTATCCTCACTTATATTTTTATGTAAATTGTGTTTCTGACCCCCAAAAATAGAACAAATTAAGGTTACCTACTCACAAGGCTAAAGGTTTTTTGTTGTTGTTGTTGTTTTTTAAAGATGCAGTTTCACTCTGTCACCCGTGCTGGAGGGCAATGGCACAATCTTGGCTCACTGCAACCTCTGCCTCCTTGGTTCAAGTGATTCTTCTGCCTCAGCCTCCCAAGTAGCTGGAATCACAGGCGCCCACCATCACGCCCGGCTAATTTTTGTAGTTTTTAGTAGAGACGGGGTTTCCCATGTTGGCCAGGCTGGTCTCCAACTCCTGACCTCAGATAATCCGCCCACCTCGGCCTCCCAAAGTGCTGGGATTACAGGCGTGAGCCCCCGCACCCAGCCGGCTAAAGCTTTTTACTGTTAATAGAAAAGAATTTTTTAAGATTTTTTTTTCAGGCCGGGCGCAGTGGTGCACGTCTGTAATCCCAGCACTTTGGGAAACTGAGGCAGGGGTATCACCTGAGGTCAGGAGTTCAAGACCAGCCTAACATGGTGAAACCCTGTCTCTACTAAATACAAAAAAAATAGCCGGACGTGGTGGCACATGCCTGTAATCCGAGCTACCTGGAAGGCTGAGAAAAGAGAATCGCTTGTATCTGGGAGGTGGAGGTTGCAGTGAACCGATATCATGCCACTGAACTCCAGGCTAGGCAACAAGAGTGAAACTCCGTCTCAAAAAAAAAAAAAAAAAAGGATTTTTCAGGTTTTTTGTTGTTGTTGTTTGTTTATTGCTGAGAATCATCTTCCTAAAGTTTGCATTTCAAAAGGGATAAGACAGAGTAGAAAGTTACATCTCAAAGGCACAGAGAAAGAATGTAAGTTTTCACCAAGAAGGAGGGGGCATGTTTGCCTATTAGAGGTCTAGTGTAGTTACTTTTTACAGTTTTCTTTCTTTTTCTTAAGTGTAGGACCATTCTGTTTCCAACGCTTTAATTTTTTAAAGTCTCTGCAGACATCTTGAGATGAATAAGTGAAGTTTGGAGATTGATAATAAGGATAGGTGGGTTTTGAAATGCTTCTAGAGGCACATTCATGTTTTTGTAAGGACTCAATTTGTAAGACAAGGACTGCTGTTTTTAATTCCCCCAAAAATTAGGTTGCAGGCTGAATTATATCAAGGGGTTGACCAATCCATCTGATTACATTATCTATAATTTGCTCTTTTATATCAGGGAGATTTCCAACTAAAATGGAAATTAAAAGATTCCTCTGTTCTAGATTTACAGGTGTTCATCTTTGGAATGTTTTAATAATCTGTTTTCTTTCGTTCTGAGTATATAGTTCCATTTTAGCTCAAGAGAGAAGGCCCACCCCCCCAAAAAAAAAAAAACAGTTCCTATTATGCTCTGAATATATATAAACCAAAGTTCTAAACCAAAGGTATACCTAATAGATCACTCAAACCAAAACTAATAAGCGTCTTTTGGCTTTAACCATGGACATATGAGGCATCTCCAGAGAGGGAGCAAGAAGATGCAGCCCTTCCAAGATACAAAACCACTCCCAAAGACAGCCAGAAGAAAACCTTAAGACGATGATCCTGAGAGCTGGCAACAGTAGGTACACTAGCCTCAAATGGGGCACAACCCACATTCCTGTCCAGCCATACTTCGGGGTGCTCCCAACCTTTTGATTGGCTGCTTATACATGCAGGCCTGATAACCCATGTGCCTCTAACAGGCAGAAAGTTAAACCAAGTTCTCAAGACACAAAAATGAGACAAACAGGAAAACAATAGCTGTCCACAAGAGGGAAAGGATCACTACCAAATGGGTACTCCAAAACCAAAAGTCATAATTCAAAGCAATTCTTACAAATGTTTCTCTCCTTAGCTAAAGGAATGTAATGAGGAAATGGAGCTGGATTTGGAGGAGGGGAGTTTTAAATTAGGACCATGAGATCCAAAAGATATTCTGAAGGGTCAGAGACAGGGAGTTGGGGAAGTATAAGAGGGCAGAGAAGTAGAATTTACAATGAGTTAAAAGGATTTTAACTTTGTTCTAATCTGATTTCTGCTTTTTGATCTTGCTAAGGGTATCTCTAAAGCTAGCTGTTATACCCCTTTATGCCCTTTTTTCAATCTGACCTTCTCATAGGTACCAATAAATAGTTGTTTAGAAGAGCCCTCTGAAAATACATTTTTTTAATATAGTCAATTCAGTTATCCTAAAAGTGACTCAAATCAATAAGTCTTTTCACAGAAAGATGTAGAGTTAACCCAAAAGTTATTCTAACTTTCCAGGTTTAGAATATGTGATCTGAGAGACCAAAATAGATTCTATCAACTAAGATGTACCCTAAGGTTAAGAAAATAAAAGTTACCTGTATTAGTCTGTTCTCGCATTGCTATAAAGAACTACCTGAGACTGGGTAATTTATAAAGAGGTCTAATTGGTTCACGATTCTGCTGGCTGTACAGGAAGCATGATGCTGGCATCAGCTTGGCTTCTGGTGAGGCCTCAGGAAACTTACGATCATGTCAGAAGGCAATGGGATAGCAGGCAGGTCACATGGTGAAAGCAAGAGCAAGAAAGCGAGGGGGAGGTGCCACACACTTTTAAATGATCAGATCTCACTCGCTATCATGAGGAAAATACAAAGGGGAATGATGCTAAACTATTCATGAGAAATCCACCCCCATAATCCAATCACCTCCCTCTAGTCCCCACCTCCAGCAATGGGGATTACATTTCTTTATTTTATTTATTTTTATTATTTTATTTTATTTATTCATTTATTTTTGAGACAGAGTATTGCTCTGTTGCCCAGGCTGGAGTGCAGTGGCACAATCTCGGCTCATGGAAACCTCTGCCTCCCAGGTTCAAGCAATTCTCCTGCCTCAGTCTCCCAAGTGGCTGGGATTACAGGCGCCTGCCACCACACTGGGCTAATTTTTGTATTTTTAGTAGAGACGGGATTTTGCCATGTTGGCCAGGCTGGTCTAGAACTCCTGACATCAGGTGATCCTCCTGCCTCGGCCTCCCAAAGTGCTGGGATTACAGGCATGAGCCACCGCCCCAGGCTGGGATTACATTTCAATACGAGATTTGGGTGGGGACACATGTCCAAACTATATCATCCACAGAATGTGGGATGCCTCCAGTCACAAACCTCCTGGTCTTTAACACTAGGCAAGTGATATTGGGATGGGAATTGCCAAGCACTAACCAAGCAATGAAGGTTAAAACAACAAAAGCCCCTTATGGACTGGGACTGCCTATTGTGACAGACTCTCCTGAAAGTTGACATGGTCAGTCAAAGAGAATGCTGCTTGTCACTTCTTGTCTCAGGTTCCAACCTGTTTGACTGGCTGCCTGATACAAGCCCATACTTGAGCCCCACTCCACCAGATGGCAGATATCAGAGAGAGTGTTCTCTGGTCAGAAAGCCAAGCTCTCAGGACATAAAACAAGATGAAAGGAGAACCTCATCCAGTTTATTTGTCTCTGGGACCCACACCAAATTTTGTCTAAACTCACACCACTTTGGTGAGAACTCTAAACTCACCAATCTGTGAGGCCAGCTTGAACGACAGGTTTATAAGGGCCTGTCCCCATGTCCTGCCCTATGTTTCTACTCCTCATGACACATGACATGAAAGACAAAATAAATGGAAAACAAAGGCCATATCTGGGAGGAAAGGGATCAGAAAACAAGAATAGTCATACTCCCCTCCCCAAAATACTAGAATCCTTATACAGGAACTAGTTCAGTGGCCAGATGCAGTGGCACATACCTGTAATCTCAGCACTTTTAGAGGCTGAGGTGGCCAGATCACTTGAGGCCAGGAGTTTGAGACCAGCCTGGCCAACAAGACAAAACCCCATCTCTATTAAAAATACAAAAATTGGCAGGGTGTGCTGGTGCACACCTGTAATCTCAGCTACTGGGGAGACTGAGGCATGAGAATCGCTTGAACCCACGAGGCAGAGATTGTAGTGAGTCAAGATCATGCCACCGCATTCCAGCCTGAGTGACAGAGTGAGACTCTTGTCAAAAAAAAAAAAAAGAAAGAAAGAAAGAAAGATAAAAAGAACTAGTTCCCACACATTTCTTCTGCTGAACCAAATTTAGAAAGGGTAAGACAAAGAGACTCAAAACTCTTGCTTCAACCAGACTCTGAAGGAAGAGACCTGAAAACCTGATGTGGTCAGAAATCTTACCTGTGGCTAGCATTTTCGTCAGGGGTCCCAGAATCCTATAGTTTCAGCATTTGTGGAGCAAGCTGGTCCCTTCCAGTGAGGCCCGGGGTTGGGTGCCAACTATAGGGGAGTAAAAATAGGCTTTCCTCCACCCTTCTATGTTCCTTGGCTGGGCTATAAATTAAATGGATATAAGACAGATTAACTGGATTTTAAAAACCTATTTCATTACATACATATGTATGGGAATCCCACAAATTATGAGACTTGTAGAAGGGTCAGATTACTGTGTTATAGGACCAACAGGTTTGTATGCCCACTGTGCAGTAACATACCAATACACTGAAACAGAAGGGTTTGCAGCAGAGAAAGAGTCTAGTGATTGCATGGCACCAAGTGAGGAGATGGCAGGAGACCCTCAAATCAATCCTCTCAAGGAGCTCTGGGCTGGGGTTTCTAAGGGGATCCTGGAGGGTAAGGGGGCTGGAGAATTGGGGCCATTGCTTGTTTGGGGTAAGGGGGATGAAATAATCAGGATGTGCAAACTGCATTCTTTGGTGAGTCAGCTTCTTGTGGGGTTCTTCACCCCAGCTGATGTCAGTATTTTTACTGGCATACAGGACCTGAAAAACATATCGCAAATGGAAAACTTAGTATTTTATAATGTTCAAGTTGTGCACTTTATTATTATCATGTTCATCAAGCATGAATGAATTAGCACCTTATGGTTATAAATGTTGATTCATAATATTCAATTTAAGTACAGCTACAATTGATTTGGCTGGGTTCAGGCTCCCACCATGCTGGATCATAACATCCCCAAATTTTAAAAATACCAAATGCATGACAGTGCTCCCATGAGTGATCATGAGGTGATTAGTCATTGTTCCATTGAGATGTCTTATTTAAGAGGAATAAGCTGGCAATCTTAGTGTCCATGGCCCTGAAGAACCAGATGCCAGGTTTAATTTCAGTATAAGTCACACCCAAGTGTTATGGGCCTGGAGCAAGAAGGGTGGAACTTCCCGGATGGGCTTCTGATTTCTCGAAGGTTGGTAGTTTAAGAAGGTGAATTGGAGGTCATAAGCATGTTGACAGGGAATGATTTGATTTGGATGTGCTATGTACAATAAATGACTGAATGTCCTATGTAATATTAAGGATTTGCTGTACTGGACAATGGGTGTGTATGCAAATCTGTCCTTGTGATATGTTCAATAAATGTATGATAGGTTATTATGGCATTATTGTTCTTGCTGGATATTCATGGAAGTAGGAATTTAATGTATGACAATACATCAATGTACAATGTATGATTAAGCATATATGATACTGGTACGTTAATTCTTGGGGTGGAGCAGGAATGAGCAACGTACATAGTTGTAATATTAATTTTTGTGGATTCTTCAATACTGACATAGCAGTTAAAATAAAATTATTGTACTCCCAAGTAGAGAAATCAGGGGATAGTTAAGGTACAACTTAAGCTTTGGGTGCTGGTGGTGAAGCAGGAAGCTTCCTCCTTGAAACTGTCCTGGGGAGGAGGGCCCTCCATTTTTGGTTTGCAAGACCAGAGTAATTTAGTTATACTACAAGGACTTCTTCATTTGAGTAACTTATTTTCTATTAGACTAGTGAGTAACATAAAAACCAGGATGAGAGAAAAATATGCAATAGATGCTGCTTAGCCGACGATGATGAAGCCTCGCCTCTGATTCATGTAAGCTTAAGAAGGTCTGCTACTGGCCGGGCGCGGTGGCTCACGCCTGTAATCCCAGCACTTTGGGAGGCCGACGCAGGTGGATCACGAGGTCGGGAGATCGAGACCATCCTGGCTAACACGGTGAAACCACGTCTCTACTAAAAATACAAAAGAATTAGCCGGGCGTGGTGGCGGGCACCTGTAGTACCAGCTACTTGGGAGGCTGAGGCAGGAGAATGGCGTGAACCTGGGAGGCAGAGTTTGCAGTGAGCGGAGATCAGGCCACAGCACTCCAGCCAGACAGAGAGAGACTCCATCTCAAAAAAAAAAAAAAAAAAAAAAAGAAGGCCCGCTACTAACATTCAACACAACATTGACTTAATGGTTGAAATATCATGCTTTGCTGCTTGGATATGTGAAGTATTGGAACAATAGTTAGGATAAGAATGGAGAGGACAAAGGTCAGTACCCCTCTTAGTTTGTTAGGGACAGAATGTAGAACTGTGTAGGCAAACAAAAAGTATCACTCTGGTTTAATGTAGGGTGGTGTATTGAGGGGATTTGCTGGAGTCTAGTTGGTCAGGTGAGAATGAATGGGTCAGGTGAGAATAAAGTCGTAATAGAAGAAAGGGGATCAGGCTTAAGATGTCTTTGTATTAGTAGGGGTGAAATGGAATTTTGTTAGAATCTGATGAAACTCCTGACAGGTTGTTAGATCCTGTCTTGTGGAGAAATAAAAGGTGGACAGCTACTAGGGCTACAATAGCAAAGGGTAAGATGAAGTGAAGGCAAAGAATCATGTGAGGGTGGCCTTGTCAACTGAAAAGCCCATCAAATTCACTGCACAAGATCAGTGCCAGTATATGGAATAACTGATACGAGGTTGTGATTTCTGTTGTACCTCAAAAGTTTATCTATCCTCATGGCAGGACATAACCTATAAATGCTGTACTATTATAGCAAATAATAAAATAATACCAGTGTTTCAGGTTTCTAGGCAAGGATAAGACCCATAATATAAGCCTCATCCTACATGTAAGAAGAAGCAGATGAAGAATATTGATGCTCCATTGGCATGTAGATATTGGATAAATCAGCCATAATTTACATCTCAACAGATGTGTGTGATGGAGAAGAAAGCAGCTATTATATCTGATGTATAGTGTATGGCTAGGAACAGTCCTGTAATAATTTGTAGGGCCAGGCAGACACCTAGAAGAGAGCCAAAATTTCATCATGCAGAAATGTTTGGTAGTGCCGATAGGTCAATAAATGAGTGATTAATAAGTTTTATTAAGCGGTGGGTTTTTCGGATGTTGGTCACTAGAGTTCTTATAGTTGAAGTACTGTATTAGGGTTCTCTAGAGGGACAGAACTAATGGAATATATATATATATATTTCATCATATATATTCTTTTTATATATATGTATATATATGAGAGTTTATTAAGTATGAATTCACATGATCACAAGGTCCCACAATAGGCTGTCTGCAGGCTGAGGAGCAAGGAGAGCCAGTCCGAGTTCCAAAACTGATGATCTTGGAATCTGATGTTCAAGAGCAGGAAGCATCTGGCATGGGAGAAAGATGTAGGCTGGGAGGCTAGGCCAGTCTCTCCTTTCACATTTTTCTGCCCTCTTGCATTCTAGCTGCACTGGCAGCTGATTAGATGATGCCCACCCAGATTAAGTGTGGGTCTGCCTTTTCCAGCCCACTGACTCAAATGTTAATCTCCTTTTGTAGCACTCTCACAGGCACACCCAGGATAAATACTTTGTATCCAGGATCAATACTTTGTATCCTTCAATCCAATCAAGTTGACACTCACTATTGACCATCACAAGCACAATGATGATTTTTCATGTCATTGGTCATGGCTAAATTCCATGTGAAAATTATGACATAGACTGTGTAAGAGTTAAAGAAAGAGGAGCTGGGCACAGTGGCTCATGCCTATAATCCCAGCACTTTGGGAGGCTGAGGCAGGTGGATCATGAGGTCGGGAGATTGAGACCAGCCTGGTCAACATGGAGAAACCCCGTCTCTACTAACAATACAAAAATTAGCCAGGGGTGGTGGTGCATGCCTGTAATCCCAGCTACTCAGGAGGCTAAGGCAGGAAAATCGCTTGAACCCGGGAGGCGGAGGTTGCAGTGAGCCAAGATCACACCATTGCACTCCAGCCTGGGCAACAAGAGTGAAACTCCATCTAAAAAAAGAAAGAGAGAGAGAGAGAGAGAGAGAGAGAGAGAGAGAGAGAGAAAGAAAGAAAGAAAAAAGAAAGAAAGAAAGAAAGAGGAAAGAAACACGAAACGCAGCTGGCAGTTAAAAATAGGTTTACTTTAGATAAAACCTGAGAGGCACTCCTGGCTGATTTCGGTCAGGAGCACTTTCTCTTACGGACTAACAGTATATATTGGTTTTAGGGTGGGGGGACTTATCACAAGCTTGGAATGTTTCTGTGTGAGGAAGAAGTTTTATGGTGGGGTTGGAATGTCTCTGGGAGGAGGGGAGGTTATCTTGGGCATGACATCTTTCCGGCCAGAGGGGGCATATCTCGAAGCTGGCATCTTCCTGGCTGGAGGGGTGTTTATCTCAAGGCTGGCATGTCTGTGGTCAGGGAGGAGTTTGGAATGTTTCTGGTTGGAGATGTTATTTGTGGTTTATGATCATGCCGACCTTAGCCATTAGGCTGATACCCTTTGGATTTAGGCGGTTTTCTACTAAGATGAACTTTAGAATGAGGGACTTGTCCAAAATGGCGATGCTCCTGCTCTGTCAGACTGTGTTTTTATTAAGTACAATTTTTGTTGTGGGCTTTGTGGGTTTTTCTTCAAAGCCTTCACCTATTTATGGAGGTTTAGGGTTGATCATTAGTAGACGAGTAGGTTGTGGTATTGTGTTAAATTTTGGTGGTGCTTTACTGGGGTTAATTTTTTTTTAATTTACTTGGGGTGAATGATAGTGGTTTTCAAATGTGCTACAGCAATGGCTACTGAGGAGTACTCTGAAGCTTGGGGCTCAAGTGTTGTTATGAGGTGCCCTGTTGTTGGGGTTATTGTTAGAATTATTTATGGTTATGTGAATAGTGCATTATGATGAGGTAGAAATTATTACTGATTATTAAAATATGGAAAATTGGGTGGTTTTTAAGGGTGAAGAAGTAGGGCTTTGTGAAGATTCTGTAGGTACTGCTGCATTGTACAGTTATGGTAGTTGATTAATGGTGGTTTCTGGTTTCTCTTTGTCAGCATTTTTATTGTGATTGAGATTACTTGGGGAAACCAGGTTATATGATTAAGAATAAGATTAGAAATACTGGGATAAGAAAGGAGAGAAAATAGAGTTTGGTTAGGCCTTTTTGACTGGATACAGTGATTGAGGTTCGTTTTTAGAGCTGGGCTATATTTTTTGGTGTTGCTTTTTCTTTTCTTTTTTTTTTTTTTTTTTTTTTTTTGTCTTTTTTTCTTGAGACGGAGTTTCACTCTTGTTGCCCAGGCTGGAGTGTAATGGCACAATCTTGGCTTACTGCAACCTCCGCCTCCCGGGTTCAAGCAATTCTCCTGCCTCAGCCTCCCGAGTAGCTGGGATTACAGGCATGTGCCACCACGCCCAGCTAATTTTGTATTTTTAGCAGAGATGGGGCTTCTCCATGTTGGTCAGGCTGGTCTCGAACTCCCGACCTCAAGTGATCCACCTGCCTTGGCCTCCCAAAGTGCTGGGATTATAGGCATGAGCCACCACGCTCGGTCTGGTGTTGCTTTTTCTATTTGAATTAAGTATCATAGAAGGAATGCTATATTTTGGCTTGCAGTGAGGTTTGAGTATGGTGTTATGTGTTGTATTGTAATTGGGAAGAACCCCAGTTTATCGTAGGAGAATTTATATGTGTGTGAGGGAATTTTAAGATTGTTAGTCATAGATTGTTAGTCAGGAAATTAGTTCTTTTTTTTTTCTTTCAGACAAAGTTTTGCTTTCATTAACAGGCTGGAGTGCAGTGGCATGATCTCGGGTCACTGCAACCTCCACCTCCCAAATTTAAGCCATTCTCCTGCCTCAGCCTCCCGAGTAGCTGGGATTACAGGCCTGAGCCACCACGCCTGGCTACTTTTTTGTATTTTTAGTAGAGATGGGGTTTTGCCATGTTGGCCAGGATCGTCTCGAACTTCTGACCTCAGGTGATCCACCTGCCTTCGCCTCCCAAAGTGCTGGGATTACAGGTGTGAGCCACCTCACCTGGCTCACATTAAGTTCTATTGCTACTGAAAATCCTAGAATAATAGTTATGCCAAGGGCTGTAAGTTTTAGGAAGAGGGGCAGAGTTATTTGGGGAATAGGTGTAGGAGTAATATTGTTGGAGATGAAAAATCCAGCAAAAATACTACCAATTGCTAGACATTTAATTTAGTTTATTAGAAGAGGGTTACTTTTTGTTTTTTGTTTGTTTGTTTGTTTTTGAGATGCAGTCTCACTCTGTCGCCCAGGCTGGAGTGCAGTGGCACGATCTTGGTTCACTGCAACCCCTGCCTCTTGGGTTCAAGCAATTTTGCTGTCTCAGCCTCCCAAGTAGCTGTGATTACAGGCGAGTACCACCATGCCCGGCCGATTTTTTGTAAATTTAGTAGAGGTGGGGTTTCACCATGTTGGCCAGGCTGGTCTCGAACTCCTGGCCTCAAGTGATCCACCCACCTCAGCCTCCCAGAGTGCCAAGATTACAGGTGTGAGCCACTGCACCTGGCCTGAGTTATTTTTGTTGATGACAACTAAGGTTATAAAGCAAGGCTGTCCTAGCAGTGTGAAGAAAATAATTTGGGTACTGTATACAGCCTTTAGGGAGGTGGTGATGAGTGTAATTAACAGGGCTCAGCCATTAGTATATGATGTGCTTGTGGTTTAAATGATGAGATCGTTGGAGTAGAAGCCTGTAAGGCAACATATACCTGCGAGGCTGCCAATGATAAGTGAGGACGAAGTGAAGATGTCTTGTTCATTATTTAGTTTATGAATAATAGATCCAGAGCATATACACTATGGCTTTGAAGAAAGTGTGAGTATAGATATGAAGAAATGTTAGGTGAAGTTGATTAACGACAGTTGTACCTATTGAGACCTAGTTGACTTGAGGTAGAAAATGCTACAATTTTTTTGATATCATTTTGTGTTAGAGCTCAGATTGCTGTGAATAAAGTGGTGATGGCACCTAAGCATAGTGTAAGTGCCTGAACGATTATATTATTTTGTATTAAGGGGTAAAAGCAAATTAGTAGGCAGATACCTGCTACTACTATTGTGCTAGAATGAAGGAGGGCAGAAATGGGAGTTGGGCCTTCCACGGCTGATGGAAGTCAAGGATGAAGTCCAAATGGAACTGATTTGCCAGTTGCTGCTACTAGGAGCCCAATTAGTAGGATATTGGGGTTGGGGTTAAGAATAAATATCTGTTGAAATTCTCATGTATTAGAGAATGACAGGAACCATGCTATTGCTAAGGTGAAGCCAATGTCTCCAATGCAATTATGTAGAATTTCTTATACAGCTGCAGTGTTAGCATCTGTTCAGCCATATCATCAGCTGATTAGTAGTAAAGATACAGTACTTGCTCCCTCTCATCCAACAAAAGGTTGGTAGTGACTAGAATTAGTATGGTGATGAGAAATGTGAGTAATATTTGAAGAATGACTGATATTAGGGCCTGAGTGTATATATAATATTTATTTATTTATTTTGAGATGGAGTCTCACTCTGTCGCCCAGGCTGGAGTGCAGTGGCATGATCTTGACTCACTGCAACCTCCACCTCCTGGGTTCAAGCGATTCTCCTGCCTCAGCCTCCTGAGTAGCTGGGACTACAGGTACACACCACTATGCCTGGCTAATTTTCGTATTTTCAGCATGTTGGCCAGGCTGGTCTCAAACTCCTTACCTCAGGTGGTCCTCCCACCTCAGCCTCCCAAAGTGCTGGGATTATAGACGCGAGCCACTGTGCCAGGCCATCATATTTAAATTCTATAATCGACCATGTGATGAAGAGTGCTACTGGTATAAATACTATCGAAAAATAATCTAGTTTAAAGCTAAGTGAGAGTTTTAGGGTTTGGGTGGTCTTTCAGTGTCAGTTTGAGGTGATGGTTTCCTGAAGTAGGTAAATAAATGTAGTAGTTGGAATGAGACTGGTAATGAAGGGCTCATGTGGTGGAGGTTTTTATGTAGGTGAGGTAGGAGTTACTTTTGTAAATATTAGTTGAAGTAATAATAATTGGAAAAGTTAAAGGAGGAGAATATACGTGTATTACTCTTATTTGGAGTTGCACCAATCTTTTTGGCACCTAAGGCCAATGAATAGCTTCTATCCTTTAAAAGTTGAGCCTTATTGTTAGATATGGGGGCATGAATTAGCAGTTCTTGCATGCTTTCTTGGTAAATAAGAAGTTGGAGGCTTCTATTATTAGACTCGCAATCTAATGTTTTGGTTCGACTGTATTTACAATATATGAAGCCCAAAATAATTTTGGGGTTCAGTGACAGGAAGAGGAATGGTAAAAGATGTATGGACGTCAAGGTGTTTTCTCATGTAAAGGAAGGTTTAATGCTATTAATGTAAAAGGTAAATATCCCTCATTGTATTATAATTTATATATATATATATATAGTGAATAGAGGCCTGTAATTGACATGTTAAGTCCTATTAACACATACTGAAGTTACATCAGGAGAATGAAGCTATAGTTACAAAAAATTCTCCAATTTGGTTGATGGTTGTGGGGAAAGCGAGATTAGTAAGACTAGCTAAAAGCTATCACATCCCTATTAGGGGAGTGTTTGGAGACCTCAGTGCTGCTTGGCCCACTGGAGACCTCTGTGGCCGGCAATGCCCCTGCCTGGGCCTCACTCAACCCTGGGCTCTCCACAGGAGGTACCCTGCTCACTCAGCCCAGTGGGTTGCACTTGGCTTGTGCTCCGGCCCAGATCCCCCACTCACTATGGGATCCATGCTCAGCCCTCAGCTGGGCCAAGTGTGCCACGACCTACTTCCACCTTGGGTGCAGGCGTCTGGATGAGGGGACTGTGGTAGTGCCTGAACAGGGATGCCAGTGACCTTGAAGCCCCAAAGAGGGTGTTGCAGCATGCTAACAGCTCTTTCAATCCCACTGTCCACAGCCTGACAAAGGGGGGCATGTGGTGCCCAGCAGCTCCCTCTCCTGCTTGCTCAGCAAGCCGGAGGGGAGTGCTACAGGGTTACAGTTCTGTTCACACACACCATTCGGGTGTCCCAAGTTCTTGTCCCACATCCAAGAAGAATGAGGTTATGCTGTCAGCCAGTGGGTGAGCAAGGCAAACTGAGTGATGAAACAGCTCTCAGTGGAGAGGGGACCCAAGTTGGGCAGCCCTTTTACCCAAAGTCAGGTAGGCTCCCCACAACCTGAAGGCAGGTAGTCCCAAAGTGTGAATGAGTCCAGGGCTTTTATGGACTCAGAATGGGGAAGCGTGTGCTGATTAGTTTATGAGTGTGCAAAAAAGGCTAAAAAAAGACACCACTCAAAGATGGGCACAACAGTGTAAAAAACCAATTAGGGAAGGGTAGGTATGTGTAAAATAGGTGAAGGGTGGGGATCAATCAGAGGAAAGCACGCCAAACAGGAAGAGAGGTTCTCAATCCGGTCTGTGGATTTATTGAGACTTGTAGCTTGGTTTTCAGACTTTAAACTGTCTTTGGTTTGAAGGTCAGGTTTCACAGAGGACCCGCCCCTGTCTGCCTAGGGATTTGTCTGCCTCCTGCTGCTATCATCAGGCTAATAGTATTGTTCAACTATGGATTCGTTCATAATTTGAGTTTGCAAGGCAAAACAGTATAGATGATGTGAGTCCACGGGCAATTTTTAGGACAACTGCACCTATAAAACTTCAGGGTATTTGGATGAGGATGGCTACAATAAAAAGTGCCATGTGGCTGCTTACAGAAGAATAGGCAATGAGATATAGAACAATTAAGGGGAACTATAATCTTGTAACAGGGTCTACATGATTTTGAAGCAGTAGGCAGCAAACTATGAGGAAGGAAGCGAGTCAGAGGGCAAGCTGACCTCATGATTCATGCTGAATTTGCTGCGAGCTTGGTTTATTTTTTCTCTCTCCCTCCCTTCTTCCCTGATTAATTTTATGAAGTTTATAGGGATTGTTTCAATTGAAGCTTAAACAGCATCCTGAACTACAGAAAGGAATAGGGGCTTGGGGCTTCCTGGGGGCTGGTGGCAATACAAGAGTTATGGGAGAGCAAGGGAAGGAAATGTGTGGTAACAGAGGTTGTCTTGTTATGCAGATAAAAAGTCTTTCAGGTAATAAAAGTTGTCTCAAAGCAGCCCTCAGAAGAATAGGTGATTGTCTGGGTGTGCTGTCAGCCTCCGATCTCCTCTCCTGTGATCCAAGTTAATCTTCCCTGGTTGGGAAGATTCCCAGAGAGGGTATTCATGACAATTACGTTCCTTTTGGAGGAGACAGCTTTAGGCAGATAAGGGGATCTCAGAGACAGCCTCTGCCTGTATCCACTGTTTCCCAAGTGCCCTTGGTTCAAATAATCAGCATACCAAAGTGGCATATTTTGGGGTGGCATCTCCTGAACTCCTTCACATGTAAAGTACTTAGCATAGTCACTTGGCAGGATGTGAGCACTCAGAGAAGGTTGGGTATTACTATGATACAAAGTTATTCATTTAACATTGAGTCTCTCCTACCTAATGGGTGGCAGGTTCTGTGCTAGAGTGAACAAAGATGAGTAAGACACTCTGCCTGGCCTCGAAGAGCGCTCAGTTTAGTGAGAGACAGGTGTGGATAAAGATAACCACAGTACAGTACTATCACAGGGGGATGAATCAAATGCTGTAAGAGCTAAGAAGGAGGCAGCCTCGCCTACGGGGGAAAACCAGGAAGTGCTTCCCAGAGGAAGTGATCTTTGAGCCAAGTTATGAGTAATGAATAGAAATTTGCCAGGCACAGACAAGGAAGATGACATTCCAGGCAGAAGGTACCACCTATGTGAATGCATGAAGGCCTAAGAGAACATGATAGGTTTGGAGAACTAGGAGAGTTGGCTAAAGGTTCAGCTTAGGATCCATGAAGGAACAAAATGAAAAGGATGTCAGCAGGCAGATCGGAAAGGATCTTGAAGTCATATTATTGAGTTTGACCTTAACAGAATGCCCCTCCGGGCCAAAGTTATTCTCTCCATTCTTCTAACACCTTGAACACACCTTTATCAAAATATTTATCAAATTACTATTTGATTATTTGTTTACCTGTCTTTTCCATGGAACTATGGACCCCTTAAGAGCTTAAACCTTGGGTGGTGTTCGAATTCTCAATGCCTAGCATTCAGGTAGCACACAGCACATATGGAAAGAGTAAAGGAAGGAATTTCTCCAAAGTCACACAGCTATTCAGTAACAGAGTTGGGCTAAAGGGATCCTCCCACCTCAGCCTCCCAAAGTGCTGGGATTGCAGGCGTGAGCCACCGCACCTGGCCAGATTAGTGCTTTTCATATTGTGTTACTTAGAGCCCTGGAGTCCCTCACCTGGAGTGCCACTCACTGAGCAGGTTGAGGAAGATGGGCCAGTGGCTGAGTTGGCAGACTTCTTTGTATCCTCTTCAAATACATCAGTCCTTTTAGAAATTGTAGGTTCTTTAAAACTTGTTTTGGAAAAAGAATTATGCTACTACAAAAAGTTTAAGTACCATTATACTTTCATGATTGCTAAGTGCCCTAAACTAGGATGTTAAAAAATCTCCCATGCACAATAGGAGTTTAATGTGATAAAGTGTTTACACACAAAACACAGCAAATGACTCGTTTTTATTATTCCTTTTTTTCTTTTTCTTTTTTTTTTTTTTTTTTTTTTTTTTTTGAGACAGAGTCTCACTCTGTCGCCCAGGCTGGAGTGCAGTGGTGCGATCTCGGCTCACTGCAGCCTCCGCCTCCCGGGTTCAAGCGATTCTCCTGTCTCAGCCTCCTGAGTAGCTGGGATTACAGGCCAGTGCCACCAAGCCCAGCTAACTTTTGTATGCTTAGTAGAGACGGTGTTTCACCATGTTGGCTAGGCTGGTCTCGAACTCCTGACCTCAGGTGAGTTGCCCACCTCGGCCTCCCAAAGTGCTGGGATTACAGGCAGGAGCCACCACGCCCGGCCATTATTCCTTTTCTTCTAACCACTTTTTAATCTTGGTATTCTTTCAAAATAAGATGAAATGCTATGCTTAAAATGACAATTCTAATATTATAACAGGTACTCTAAAAGTAATTGGCATCCCCCATAAAGACTGTCATTTTGGTTGGGCACAGTGAATCACGTCTGTAATCCCAACACTTTGGGACAGTGAAGCGGGTGGATCGCTTGACCTCAGGAGTTTGAGACCAGCCTGGGCAACATGGTGAAACCCCGCCTCTACAAAAAAATACAAAAATTAGCCAGGAGTGGGGGCTTGCACCTGTAATCCCAGCTACTTGGGGGGCTTGAGGGGAGAGGATCACTTGAGTCCAGGAGGCAGAGTTTGCAATGACCCGAGATCGTGCCATTGCACTCCAGCACTCCAGCCTGGGTGGCAGAGAGAGACCCTGTCTCAAAAAAAAAAAAAAAAAAAAAAAAGACTAATTTTGAAAGCCATAGAAAAAATGGCTTACAAAGCTTAAGACCAAATTAAGATTCTGCATATTTTTTTCCTCTTAAGTAACAGTAAAGGCATGTTTTAATCCAAGCAAATGCAGAGAAGCAAATTATCTTTACTCTCACAATTACTACATTTCTAAGTTTCCTCCACAAATACTATCTTTTTCTTCTTTATATTCCCTGCTGAGCCTGACCCTGAAAGGTCAGTTTACTAGAGTTACTAGAGGTGCCAGATAAACCAAATAGGTAATTCGCCAAAGTCTCACTTCCTTCTTAGTTTATAAAGCAGGGGTTGCAAGGGAAGGTTTATTAGAATCACCTGGGAAGCTTTTTCAACCTGCATGTGTGCCACAGTCTCCTCTCCCTCTTAGGAAGCACTGTTCTAGTTTGGGGCTTCAATCTGTCCCACATTAAAGGTCTTCATCTTTCTAAATCCTACCCAACTGAAGGCTAATGGAGTAGAAACAACTGAACTCAGAAGTCACTGACTTTGTCACAAACTGGCTGGGCAAGTCCCTTAACCTTTCTGGTCTCAAGTTTTTCCTCCGATTTTGGGGGTTCCCTTTAAACTTTGACATTCTTCTATGTGACTGCATGTCATGTCTAAGAAGCCTTCTGAACTACTCCTAGCATAGAACCAAGACTTGCCCTTTCTTGGTTTTCCAACAGCCTGTGCAGTACAACGTATCACCTATTTTATACTGTCCTATATTGCCCTCTAGTTGTTTTTTAATGAAGCTTTTCTCTTCTCAACTATATGTAGTTTAAAATACTAGTTTAAAAGTTTATATTCAGGGTTAGACAGTGTGCCTGCTACTTAAATCTCCTAGGACAATTCAGGCTGCGTCCTAAGGTAATCAGTATGTATTTATACTGCTTTGTTCAAAACAATGATGTCCCTTCTTTGAAGTCCTGAAATTATATTTTTCATCAGTTCTGTCCAGTAGAAATATAACGGGAGCTACAAATATAGTTTTAAATTATCTGGCAGGCACATTTACAAAGTGAAAATAAACAAGTACAATTAATTCTAATAATATATTTAATCCAATATATCCAAAAGACTATCATTTCAACATGTAGTCCCTGTAAAAAGTATTGACATTTTTCATTCTTTTTTTTTTTTAATGTCTTTGAAATCTGGGGTTTTTTTACACTTGCAACACACCTCGATTCCAAATAGCCACTTTCAGGTGCTTAGTAGCCACAAGCAGCTAGTAACTACCTACTGAACAATGCAGTTCTGCATAACTGGGCTGCTTTCCAAACTGATCACTTTTTTTTTTTAATTCAGATAATGACTGATACTGAGTACTCAGGCTAGCCAGAGTGGTGCAAAGATGAGTCAAATTCATTGCGATAAGAGACATTTGTAAGTCACTAGCAATTATACAGTGTGGTAGGTGCCATGATAGAGATGCAGAGAAGAAACCCAGACTTGGTGGCTGAAGGGCACAGGATGGAAGGCGGTGGGGAGACAAGGAAGGTTGCACAGAAATAACATTTGACATAGGAACTAAGTGCACGAAGGGAAGCCGGCTGTGCGGTGACCGAAGTTGCAGGTTACCAATCTTGCTGAGGGGGGCTCCACTGGACCCCGGATCGTAGGCATGTGTGGTGTGAAGGGGGAAGAGGACGGGAGAGGATTGGCCGGGAGGAACCCGGAGCTCCAGCTGGTGGGTGGACGGAAGCCGCAGGGGGGCGCTACTTGCACTTCGCGCTCAAGCGACGGGATCTTCAAACCGTGGGAGTGGTGCGGCGGCTGGAGTCCCTGGACTCCTCAATCGAGGGAGCTACTCGCGAGGTAAGAGGCGCGCCTGACCGGCTCCTAAAGCGCACTCGCTCGTCCGCACTCCTGGCCCTCCGAATTCAGCCTCGCCACACCCGGGCTTCAGAGCCCACAGAACTTCTCAGCCCCGTGTCAGCGACGAGGAGCTCATGGTAAAACAGCGCCTAGGGTTTCGTTTGTTTGTTTGTTTTTAACAGATGCCTACGACTTGTAATAGGCTGCCTCATAAAATGAGTCTATGGAAACGGTTGCCAGGGCCGGCGAACGGCGGCTCCCGGAAGTCCTTTGATGCTTTGGTAACAGTGAGGCTACTGGACCAATGAGCTGCCTCTTCCGGTTTTGTCCGCGGTCGCCCAGTTCTTCTTTATCAAGGTTGCCTTTGACCCCGGGAAAGAGATCTTCCGGGTTCCTCTCTCCCCAAGATGGCTGCTGAGGACGAGTTACTGCTGCCGCGGCTCCCCGAGCTGTTCGAAACGGGCAAACAGTTACTGGACGAAGTAGAAGTAGCGACTGAACCTGCCGGTTCCCGGATAGTCCAGGAGAAGGTGTTCAAGGGCCTGGACCTCCTTGAGAAGGCTGCCGAAATGTTATCGCAGCTCGACTTGTTCAGGTAGGGGGGAAGATAGTAATAATGGCTGAGAACGAAGGTAATAATGGTTACCAAGGGTGGAGCCATTGCGTCTGAGTGGAGGGGACCTTTAGTAGTGAGAACCTTTCGTTCCTACTTACCACTGCGATCTTGTGTACATTGTTTACATTCCCCACCTCTCTTCCCAGATGGTTGATATCCCACGACTCTGCTCCCTAGTGTCTGCTGATTGCAAGGCACTGGATGTGAGCGCTCAGCCACTTTCATTGAGTGAAACTGGGCGCTGTTACCCGTGCCTCCTCCCTCTGCTCCACTCCCAGCCCAGCCTCCCACTCCGTCCCCCAGGAGCCAAGGCCACAATTTGAATGCCTAGCCAGGCTTCACTGCCTCCTTTTTGCTCTTCCAGCCGAAATGAAGATTTGGAAGAGATTGCTTCCACCGACCTGAAGTACCTGTTGGTGCCAGCGTTTCAAGGAGCCCTCACCATGAAACAAGTCAACCCCAGCAAGCGTCTAGATCATTTGCAGCGGGCTCGAGAACACTTTATGAACTACTTAACTCAGTGCCATTGCTATCATGTGGCAGAGTTTGAGCTGCCCAAAACCAAGAACAACTCAGCTGAAAATCACACTGCCAATTCTTCCATGGCTTATCCTAGCCTCGTTGCTATGGCATCTCAAAGACAGGCTAAAATAGAGAGGTGGGTCAATAGCTATAATATGAGGGCTGCCCAATGGCAGTGCTTTTCGGGGGCATGCTTTCTTGGCGGTTGGTGGGGGGCCAGAATGGTGTGTGTCACTTTCTTGGTTCTTATTGAGCATAGGCCCTGGGGAGAGCAAACTTTCCTGAGTTTTTCAAGAAGCCTCTGCTTTTGTTGAGATGATTATACTTACCTGTCAGACCCCGACGACCTTATGGTTGCCAACAGCAGCAATGTAGTTTAGCAGAGTGTCTCCCAACCTTTTCCACATCACATCATAGCAATGTTCACATGGTACAGTGGGGTAGATGTCTCTGGAAGACAAAGCTAGGCCATTTTATGGTCCACTGATTGAGGAGCTCTGTTCAGACTGCTGGAGTAGATGTGTAACATCCTGAACTCATCTTAGTCCTGGCACAGCTTCATCGTGTGATCTTGGAAAAGTTGCTTACTTTCTTAGGTTTTTTTGTTGTTTGTTTTTTAAACAACATTTAATGGGTGGTCATGCTGTCTAGGAACTATGCTAGGCACTGGGGATACAAAGTATATAGGTGTTTGTGTGAGTATGAGTTGTCCGTGCCTTGGAGGAGCATACAATCTGGTGAGGAAAACGGGCATAGAAACAGAATATCAATATAAACTGATGTTATGGAGGGTTGTACAAGGTACTATGAGAGCAGACGGGAGGGGCACCTAACCAAAGGGAGCAGGAGAGAGGAGAAAGCTCCCTGGAAGAGGTGACTTCTGTGCTGAGTTCTTTAAGGGTAAATAGGAATATCCAGAGGAAGAGGAGAGGAGGGCATTAGCCAGCAGAGTATGTAATAGCCTTAGTAAAGCCATAGAGGCATTAAAGAAACAGTGATGGGTGGAGATGTGTAGGACGAAAACAACAGCTATAGGCAATTAGGTGATGGTAGAACACAAAGAGGGTGGTGGTAAGGGGGAAGGAATGATACTGAAGAATGTTGTAGGGTCCACATCAAGGAGAGCCTGGGATGTGAGGAACGTGAAGAGAAACTTGTTGCTGAGAACTTGATAAGGTGTTTGAATCCCAGCTCGACCGCTGTGATTAGTCACTGATTTTTGGCAAATTATTTAATCTTTCAGTACCTGAATTTCCCCAGCTGCAAAATTCAGATAATAGGTCCTTCCTTATAAAGTGGTTTTTGAGGATTAAAAGACAAATATATATATAAAGCAGTTAGCACAATGTTTGACACAGTAAACACTCAAAGTCAACTATTATTATTTGCGGCTAAGAGTATGGGTCGTAGAGTGAGAGACCTGGGTTTGAGACCCAGCTTTACTTATAATTTGTTGGACTTTGGAGAAGTTATTTAACCTAACTGAGCCTCAGCTTTCCTCATATGTGAAATCTAAATAATAATGGTACAGGTGGTCCCCGATTTGCGATGGCTTGTCTTAGAATTTTTTGACTTTATATTGGTGCAGAAGCAATACACATTCAGGGGAACATCAATAAATTACATGAGTTATTCAACACTTTATTATAAAATAGGCCTTGTGTTAGATGATTTTGCCCAACTGTACGCTAATATAAGTGTTCTGAACATGTTGAAGGTAAACTAGGCTAAGCTATGATGTTCAATAAGCTGTATTAAATGTGTTTTCAACTTCCCATATTTTCAATTTATGATGGATTTATTGGGATGTAGCCCCGTTCTAAGTTGAGACACACGTGTACCTACCTCAGGGTTAATAAGCACAAATGGGAAAAAGCACATAAAACAGCCCAATATCTGGCACATGGTGAGTATTCTGTAAATATCAGCTGCTATCAGATAGGACATGCCAAAGAGCTTACTCTGGTTGGTGACTGAGATCCACTGAAGAGTTCTGTTTCTTTTTTCTTTTTTTTTTGATACAGAGTTTTGCTCTTGTCACCCAAGCTGGAGTGCAGTGGTGTGATCTCGGCTCACTGCAATCTCCACCTCCTGGGTTCAAGCAATTCTCCTGCCTCAGCCTCTCGAGTAGCTGGGATTACAGGCACCTGCCACCACGCCCGGCTAATTTTTGTATTTTTAGTAGAGCTGGGGTTTTGCCATGTTGGCCAGGCTGGTCCGCCTCGGCCTCCCAAAGTGCTGGGATTACAGGTGTGAGCTGCTGCGCCCTGGCTGTTTCTTTTCAAATAGTAGCATGATCACATTTGTATTTTAACTAGTACACTCTAACAGCAGTTAGGAAACAATGAGGGAAAAGATTAGACCCAGTTAAGTCACAAAGGTGACTGGGGTTTACTATTGCAATGGTAGAGGGATGGGGGAACATATTTAGGAGGGTTGAATCTACAGGAAACCTGGTGATCAATTGGTTGTGGAAGGTGGGATAGAAGGAAGCAGCAAGGAAAGATGTCCATGTTTCTGATTTAGGTGGATGGCTGTGAAATTTATTGCGATGGGGAAAGAGGAAAAAGAGAAGATGGGGGAAGGTGAGAGTATGAATTTAGTATTGAAACATGTTGAGTTTAAGGTGCCTAGGAGATAAGTAGAGGTATCTGTTAGTCTGAAGCTCAGAGGAGAGGCTTGGTCTAGAGAGCTGAAGATGACTCATTTATTCAAAAATATTTATTAATTCCTTCCTGTGTGCCAGGAGCTGTTCTAGGTGTTAGAGAACCAGATAAAGTCAGTGCTGCTATGGAGCTTTTATTCTGGTGCGAGAGAAAAACAATAAGCTAGTAAATAATGAAATTTCAGCTGGTAAGGACTATGAGGAATAATAAAGTTAGGGGATAGTGAGTGACTGAGGATATGGGCTAGACTGATATGAAATGGAATTTAACATCCTGTCCTTTGTAAGTAGTTGGGGGCAGCCTGTCAGCAGGTAGTAGGTAGTTTAAACAGTGAGTTTGGTATCCAAATAATTATACAAAAAAAAAAAAAAAACCTGCAAGAGAAAGACGAGGGAGTGGTCACATCTGGTTGGAGGGATGAAGAAAAGGTTTCAGAACATAATGGCATTTGACACCAGGCACGGTGGCTCACGCCTGTAATCCCAGCACTTTGGGAGGCTGAGGCAGGTGGATCATTTGAGGTCAGGAGTTCAAGACCAGTCTGGTCAACATGGTGAAACCCCCGTCTCTGGAAAAAAAAAAAAAAAAAAAAAATTAGCTGGGAGTGGTGATGCACTCCTGTAATCCCAGGTACTCGGGAGGCTGAGGCAGCAGAATCGCCTGAGCCCGGGAGGCAGAGGCTGCAGTGAGCCGAGATCGCGCTATTGCACTCCAGCCTGGGTAATGGAATGAGACTCTGTCTCAAAAAAAAAAAAAAAAAGAACATAAATGGTATTTGAGACGAGTCTTACAGGATGATTAAAAATAGAAATTAGGCTGAGCATGGTGGCTCATGCCTGTAATCCCAACACTTTGGGAGGCCGAGGCGGGAGGATTACTTGAGCCCAGGAGTTCAAGAACAGCCTAGGCAACAAAGTAAGACTCTGTCTCTACCAAAAAATAAAAATAAAAAATTAGGTGTGGTGGCACAGTCCTGTAGTCCCAGCTACTCCAGAAGCTGAACTGAGCTGGGAGGATCACTTGAGCCCCTGGAGGTTGAGGCTGCAGTGAGCTGTGATCACACCATTGTATTCCAGCCTAGATGACAGAGTGAGACCCTGTCTCAAAAAAAAAAAAAAAAAAAGATTTTCTTGAGTGTAAAAGTAATAGTGCTCATTGTAGAAAGTTTGCAAAACAGAAGAATATTTTTTAAATTAAAAATAAGCCTCAGTCCTAGCACTCATGATGATCATTGTTAACTTTCTGGTGTGTTTCCTTTCAGATATATAGTTATTTAAGTTAATAAATTTGGAATGCTGTAACTATCCTGTTTTTTTAACCTAACGTACCGTGAGCATTTCCTCGTGTTTTTTGAAACCATGATATTGAATGTTCCATGCTCTAGTTGTACCATAATTATTTAATCTGTTATTATCAAATATTTAGACACTGGTTTTTTGCTATTCTAAGTAATGCTATAAACAAACATCTTTAAATGCATCTGTCACTGTTTCCTTAGGGTGGATTTCTGGAGCCAGTGACTGGGTCAAAGTGTTTGAATATTTTGAGGCTCTTGACATATGGTAAAAGTGTTGCTTTCCACAATAACAGAGTTTCAGAATATGTTCCACTGCATTTGTCTTGGATGTTAATACTTAGAAAATCCAATTGCGTGGCCGGACGCGGTGGCTCACACCTGTAATCCCAGCACTTTGGGAGGCCAAGGCGGGTGGATCACCTAAGGTCAGAAGTTCGAGACCAGCCTGGCCAACATGGCAAAACCCCATCTCTACTAAAAATACAAAAATTAGCCAGGCGTGGTGGCGGATGGCTGTAATCTCAGCTTCTTGGGAGGCTGAGGAAGGAGAATTGCTGGAACCCAGGAGGTGGAGGTTAAGCTGAGATCGCACCATTGCACTCCAGCCTGGTCTGACAACAGCGAGACCCCATCTCAAAAAAAGAAAAGAAAAAGAAAAAAGAAAAAAAAAGATAATCCAATTGGGCAAACAGAAAGTATCTATTGTTTTGATTTGCATTTCTTTGGCCTGCCTGCTTTGAATGTTTTTCTTAAATGCCTGACAGATATCAACACTTAACTTTATACTAATGTCTCCCACATTCATATCACTAGCCCAGACTCTTCCTGACCTTCAGACCCATACTTGCAACACCCTTCCTTCCTGGGTGTTTCACAGACATGTCATACTTTGAACCCTTGGCTTTTACCCCCAAGTGTGCCTCCACAGCCATCTCAGTAAGTGTACCACCATTGACTTAGGTTTTTAAACCAGAAACCTAGGATTTAGCTTCAATTCCTCCCTTTTTCTGAATTTTCACATCCAGTCTATCAGCAAAGGCCTGTCCATTCTAGCTACAAGAGGTATCTTCTATCCTTCTATTTCTCTCCATCTCCACTATCATACCTCAGTCTAGGCTACCAACATTGCTCACCCTAGATAGATAAATCAGCTCCAAGGCCTTGTGTGATCTGCTGCCTGCCTCTTTTCAGTCTCACCATGTGTCATTCTCCCCTCGTTCACTAGACTCCAGCCACAATGACTGTCTTTCAGTTCTTTGAATAGACCCAGCTCTGTCCCTCTCTAGAATCTCTGTGTGTGCAGTTCTCTTTGCATGGAATGCTCTTCATATGGCTAATTCTTCATCCTCTAGGTCTCAGCTTGAATGTCACTCCTCAGGCCTTTCCAGATCAGTCTCTTTAAGTAGTTAACAAGTATTATTCTCTCTTTGCTTCATGTTTCTTTCCTTCTTGGCACTTATGTGCAGTCATTTCATGTGTCTTTCTGAGTTTTGTCTTTCTCCCCTACTACAGTATATACTCTATGAGGGCACAAACCATTTCTTGTTCACTGTGTTATGCCTGCCGTAGAGCTTGGCATATAGAAGTTACTAAAGCAATACTTCTTGTTGACAAGCAGAAGAAACAAGATGAACAAAATCCCAAAGCCAGGGTATATTTAAGTATGTTCAAAGACCATGTAATAATCTGGTTTGGCAGAAGCTAAGAGAAGTATGGTTGCAGCTCTGCAGAAAGAAGTGATATGTATATAAAATAGTGAAAAAGAAAGGCAGAGGGAGAAATACAAGTTAGCATGTTATGATAGTACTTCAAATAGGAAGGAGTGATAAAAAATGAAGTTATAGCTATCAGAGATACTACTTTTGCAAGAAGAGTTTACATGGTTAGAAAACAGATTACTCAGATCCTTATTTACTTTCTGGAAGTGCCCAACCCATGCCTTTAGATATTGAGGCCGTCTTACATAAAACACCTGAATGGTATGTCCTCTCTCTCAAAACCTGTTTCTTCATGTATGTCCTCTATTTCCCATATCTGAGGAGTATGAGTCTGGTTGAGTAACAGCAACTCCATCCTTTTGAGAGAAATAGAGAAGTGAACGCTGGCTAAGTAATGAGTCTAGTTTTGGATTTACTGAATTTAGGTCCTAAAGTGGCAACTGGATAGTCATTTCCATAGACAGATTGAAATGTGCAAGTAAAGTTTATGAGACTGTTTTGTGACTGATGTGAAAGATTTAGGAGGCCTCTGCTTTGGTTGGTGTAGATGAGTTTGCCAAGGAAAAACATGTAGACAGAAAAAAACTCAAGGATAAAACTTTGGGGCAAGTTAAGGGAGAAGGAAGAGGAAGGAAAGAGCAATCAGAAACTCAGTAAGGTAGCCGGGCGCGGTCTCTCACGCCTGTAATCCCAGCACATTGAGAGACTGAGGTGGGTAGATCACGAGGTCAGGAGTTCGAGACCAGCCTGGCCAAGATGGTGAAACCCCATCTGTACTAAAAATACAAAAACAAATTAGCTGGGCCTGATGGCAGGCGCCTGTAATCCCGGCTACTCGGGAGGCTGCGGCAGGAGAATCACTTGAACCCGGGAGGTGGAGGTTGCAATGAGCCGAGATTGTGCCACTGCACTCTAGCCTGGGCAACAGAGCAAGACCCCGTCTCAAAAAAGAAACTCAGTAAGGTACAGGTACTTACAGGAGCCTGGAAAAGAGAAAGCAAATGTTATGTCCTCTTTGAAGCCTTTCCCTAATTATCTTCCCTCCCAGATACCATGGCATTTAGTTCATGTTACTTATCACAGTATAACTCTCTGTCAGTCTCTAGACTTGAAACTCCTCAAGGTGAGAGACCTTGACTAATTGTATCTCAGTATCCTAATTATATCATTGTATATAATTGCATCCCTTGGTGCCCAACCCAGTAATTGGATCATAGTAGGTACTTGGAGGTGTCTTTGGGAGAGACAGAGTGGTCATAAAAAGATGGAAGCAAAATGCCGTAGCAGAAAAAGCCTAGACTTAGGAGTCAGACCTGGGGTAACTAATCCAATTTCTACCACTTAATAGATGTGGCATCATTTAGCAACCCCCCCCCGCCTCAATTTCTTTATCAGCTAACAGTGTATTGCTGCTTACAAAGCACTTTGATTTGTGTTTTTCCATTTGATCCTCGTAACAACCCCATGAAATAGACATTCTTGTCCCCATTTTAGAGATTAAAAAAAAGCAGGGGGGGCGAGCGCTCTGAGAATTGAATTGCCCAAAGTTACATAGCTAGTAAGTGGCTAGGTTAGGATTTAAACTCAGGTGTTCAAATTCCCAGTTCAGTAACATTCCCACTGTAGCATGGAAAAGAGAAGAGTAGGCCAGGTGTGGTGGCTCATTCCTGTAATCCCAACACTTTGGGAGGCCAAGGCGGGCAGATTGTTTGAGTCTAGGAGTTCAAGACCAGCCTGGGCAACATGGCAAAACCCTGTCTCTACAAGAAATACAAAAATTAGCTGGGTGGTGGTACACGCCTGTAGTCCCAGCCACTCAGGAGACTGAGGTTGGAGGATGACTTGAGCCCGAGAGATTGGGGCTGCAGTAAGCTGTGATCATAGCACTGTACTCCAGCCTGGGTGACAGTAGAGACCCTGTCTCAAAAATAAAGAGAAGAGCGATCATTTAAAAGGGTAGAAAAATGAGTTGAGGGAAAGTGTTTCTAAGACAGGGGAAAGGCACCAGTAGAGTGAAAACTAGCTGCTAATGACAAGGAGGATGATCAATAAATAGAGTGAGGCCTGGAAGAATGTGTGTGGGGTACTAGATTGATAACAAAAGTGGAGTGGTAAAGACATTACCTTTGGTCTGGCATAGTGGCTTGTGCATTTAATCACAGCACTTTGGGAGGCTGAGGCAGGAGGATCATTTGAGGCAGGAGTTTGAGATCAGCCTGGGCAATGTAGTGAGACCCCGTCTCACTACAAAAAAATTAAAAATTAGCTGGGCATGGTGGTGTGCGCCTGTCTTAGCTACTCGGGAGGCTGAGGTGAGAGGATCGCTTGAGCCGAGGAGCTCGAGGCCAAAATGAGCTGTTATCACACCACTGCACTCCAGCCTGGGCAACCAAGCGGGACCAAAGCAAAACAAAAAAAAAAAAACAAAGACATTACCTTGGAAATGCCTTGGTAGAGACAGAATTAGCTCCTTAAAGACAAGAGTAAAAGAGGAAGAGAGAAGTTATAAAAATTTTTTTTTTTTTTTTTTTTTTTTTTTTTTTTGAGGCAGAGTTTTGCTCTGTCGCCCAGGCTGGAGTGCAATGGCGTGATCTCGGCTCACTGCAACCTCCACCTCCCGGGTTCAAGCAATTCTGCCTCAGCCTCCCGAGTAGCTGGGATTACAGGCATGTACCTCCCTGCCCAGTTAATTTTGTACTTTTAGTAGAGACGGGGTTTTTCCATGTTGGTCAGGCCAGTCTCAAACTCCTGACCTCAGGCGAGCTGCCTGCCTCAGCCTCCCAAAGTGCTGGGATTACAGGTGTGAGCCACCGTGCCCGGCCAGTTAGAGATTTTATGGTGAAGAGGGAAATTGAATTCTACATTGGCTGGCCATCTGGTAAGTGTGATGGTGATAATAGTCTTCACAAAAGATGAACAAAAGGATGGCTGAGCAAGGGTGACCGCTCAGCCAAAGTTTGACAATAATGGTTTGTAGTTGAACCATTTGATACAAGTTTCTAATTCCTTAACTCTCTTCAACAGCTTGGGAACAGAGAAGGGGAATGGAAGTTGCCCAGGGTCAGAAGGGTTACAAGGATAGGGGATTGTAGGGCAATAGGGAGTATTTCCATGTAATGGCCCACCATGGGGAATCTAACGGTGATGAAGGTCTAAGACTGGTTTTCCATCTGGTCCTTGGAGCCCCAAAATTTCACTGCAGTGCCTCAGGGTGGGGGGGAGTGTTGGCAGCCCTCCTGATTTAACCAAGGTAAATTTTACTTGTTTATTACTTATGGGAGTTCCATGGCATCTCTCATTAGAAGAAAAGGTTCTTTTACTAAGACAAAATTGTTTAAAAAACACTGGCCCAAATGAACAAGTGTTGAGTTAGAAGTTTAAAAGATGATGAGCAGGCTGGGTGCGGTGGCTCACACCTGAAATACACTTTGAGAGGCTGAGGCGGGCAGATGACCTGATGTCAGGAGTTTGAGACCAGCCTGGCCAACATGGCAAAACCCCGTCTCTACTAAAAATACAAAAATTAGCTGGGTGTGGTGGTGCACACCTATAATCCCAGCTACTTGGGAGGCTGAGGCAGGAGAATCACTTGAACCCGGGAGGTGGAGATTGCAGTGAGCCAAAATTGCGCCGCTGCACTCCAGCCTGGGTGACAGAGCAAGACTCTGTCTCAAAAAAAAAAAAAAAGAGGTGATGAGCAAAGTCATAGAAGCTAGGAAATAGAAGAAAAGGAAGGAGCAGCAGAGTACAGTAGTTAGGCCTTAAGCATGCAGAGAATGGGAAAAGAAACAAAAGAACCTTATTCAGAGGACTACTAGACTAACCCCGAATTTACCCTGAATTGTATCATCCTAAGGTCTTCATATGTTATTTTTTTCCTGTGACTTAGGTACATCCAGGAAAGAGGGTTGGGGATAGGAGTGAGACTGGAGTTAAACATTCTCAAGCGGTATCTCTGATAGCATTCATGAACTAGAAATTGTATTTCCTTGTAGTGTTTTACTCAAAAAGCTTCCTAGGATGATGATGTGTCAGTTATTTGTAACATTATAGTAAATGTCCAATTGTTAAGTAAAAGGAACAGAAGAGCCTAAAATTTTTTTAAATAGCCTTTTCAGAACAGTGGTTCTTGACTTTTTTTTTTTTCTTTTTTTTTTTTTTGAGATGAAGTCTCACTCTGGCGTCAGGCTGGAGTGCAGTGACACGATCTCGGCTCACTGCAACCTCTCACTCCCTGGCTCAAGCGGTTTTCCTGCCTCAGCCTCCCAAGTAGCTGGAATTACAGGCGCACGCCATCACGCCCAGCTAATTTTTGTGTTTTTAGTAGAGATGGGGTTTCACCATGTTGGCCAGGGTGGCCTCGATCTCCTGACCTCATGATGCACCCCCCTCAGCCTCCCAGAGTCCTGGGATTACAGGGCCGAGCCACTGCGCCCGGCCGGTTCTTGACTTTTCATGGGTCATGGACCCCTTGCCCCTTTGATAATTTGATAAAATCTATACAGATTTCTCAGCCAAAGAAAGAGAAAGCATATCGGTAGAGTGCTGTATAAAATTTGAGGGAGTTCAAGGACCACCCCCACCACACTGAACTCTCTGTGGACTTCAGCTTAAGACACCCTGATTTGGGTGAAGACCTACAGAGGAACATCTGAGTCTGGAGAGTCTGAAGTGGGATTTCAAGCAGAGATATTTCAAGATACGTCTCTTGGAAATCTTGATGTTTTTCCTTGACTTCTCTCTTTCCTTCAGGCTCTTACATCCAATAAATCAACATATCCTATCTATTTTATATTTTAAATATACCCGCATCCCACTATCTCCATCACTACCTTCCTGTTTCAGGTCACCATCTCTCACTTGGATTGTGGCAGTATCCTCTCAATTGCTTTCCCTGCTTATATCCTTGCCTCATAGCTCCCACAGCCTATACTCCACACAACAGCCAGAGTGGCCCGTATTTTAAAAAGTCTTTTAATGTCACTCTATTCATGTCATGTATTCAAAAGCCTCCAGTGGCTTTCCCCTTCAAAATATCATGATATTTGATATTTTGGTTATTGCGACCTACCAGGTTCTACACATTATGGCCCTGGCTATGTCTCACTTCATTTTCTATCACTCCTCTTGACCTCAGCCACACTGGCCACCTTGATATTTCTCAGCCGTGTCAGGCCAGGCACACTTCCCACCTCGTGGCCCTTGTATTTGCTCGTCTTCCTTAGCAGTCTTCCAGATATTGGCATAGTTACTTTCCTGAAGTCTTTGTTCACTGTCACCTTTTCAGAGAGGTCTCTTCTGACTACCTTGTATCTAATAGCACCACTACTTTTCCACCATCACCGTATGCACTTGACCTTACTTTTTGCTCTTTCATAGCACTTATCACAACCTAACTCATCTATTTCTTTTTGTCTACTCCACTAGAATGAATGCTTCATGAGACCAAGGACTTTTCTTTTACACACTGCTGTGTCTCCAGCACTGAGAATGGTGCCTGTCACGCAATAGGTACTCAGTAGATATTTGTCGGATGACATACTAGAATGCATCCTGAAAAAGAAAGGTAGCCAGGGTGGTTACGAGTCTTCAGATGATATAAAGATAAGCCAGAAGAGCTGGGAACATTTTGCCCAGAAGAAAAAAAGAGTTGACCATTTTTTAGGCTGTTTCACAAGGCATTCCTGCATCAGTGGCAGGTAAATGACCTCTAAGATTCTACGATTCTTTGAAGGTGTAATTCTCAAAATGGAAGCATCATAGGAAGCACTATGTTGCGATTCTAAGCACCCACCCTAGTAAAGGTCAGTATAATCAAATGACTAAGGTACTCATCGTCCCTAAAAGAGTTGCTGAGATCCGGTTACTTCTGTATTTTTCTGGCTTCAGAATGTACTCCTCAGCCCCTGCTGGGTCCTTGTCATCTGAGGGAACTGCCTGGTGGCAAACTCGGGGGTATAGAATCTATATTCCTGCCAAAGTGGAAATTGGCATGCTTACTACCCGGTCATTTGCAAAGATGAAATCTTATTGAGGCCTTCTTTTGAAGGAATACCTCTTTATTTGTAAGTTCATGGGTAATGCTTTTCTGTGGAACAGATACAAGCAGAAGAAGGAGTTGGAGCATAGGTTGTCTGCAATGAAATCTGCTGTGGAAAGTGGTCAAGCAGATGATGAGCGTGTTCGTGAATATTATCATCTTCACCTTCAGAGGTGGATTGATATCAGCTTAGAAGAGATTGAGAGCATTGACCAGGAAATAAAGATCCTGAGAGAAAGAGACTCTTCAAGAGAGGTAAGCCTGGCCAAAGAAAGCTACTGCCAGAGAGTTGAGTATTCTACAGGAGATCAAATTAAGATCCTGTTAAGTCTCCATAAAATCACTGTTTTTATCAAGATGAGTATAGAAAGGCCAAAGGGTCACTAGAGTAACTTTCTCTTTAATTTAATGTGCTCCCCAGTGCTTTTTAATCTGTAACACACTTGTAGTCATTTGTAATGTTGTGGTATACCATGGGGGACAGAAAAGTCTCTGAAATAAAAATTGGTTTTGGTTGTGGAAAGCTGTGGCTGCTGAAGGAAGGCATAGGGAGTTAAACCTTTTGAAATCTGTGCTAACTGGCCACTATGGTGGCTCATGCCTGTAATCCCAGCACTTTGGAATGCCAAGGCAGGCAGATCACTTGAGGCCTGGAGTTTGAGACCAGCCTGGCCAATATGGCAAAACCCCCTCTCTAGTAAAAATACAAAAATTAGCCGGGTATGGTGGTGCGTGTCTGTGATTCCAGCTACTCAGGAGGCTGAGGCAGGAGAATTGCTTGAACCTGGGAGGCAGAGGTTGCAGTGAGCTGAGATCATGCCACTGCACTCCAGCCTGGGTGACAGAATGAGACTCCATCTCAAAAAAAAAAAAAAAAAAAAAAAAAAAAATTGTGCTGACTATAATAAAGGGGAAGAGAGAAAGAGGATAGGAATGGAGAAGAAAGGTAGAACTGGAGGAGAGGGAGAAAAGAATAGGAAGAATCTGAAACAAAAGACCAGGGGGATATGCTTAGGGTGGAGGAGGAATTAGAATTTAACCTTGCCACAATGATGCACTCTCACACCTTTAGATAACCCACGTAGGAGGCACAGCAAGGACATTTCCATGCACAGAGTGTCCAGTAAACTGGTAAAGAAACCTGGCGTAACAGCTTTGGCTGTCTTTGAACATCATAACCCTGTTTTGGAGCTGCCACTTCAGAAGAATAGGCTCTGCTGCCACTTGTTCTTTGGTTCAGGACACAACATGAATTGGGTTGAATTTATCAGCAAGTCACAGGCATTTATTTAAGTCCTCAGAGAAACCTCTTCCTAATTTGATTTGTACTAATTAGCCCAGGAGCTCTTGCCTCAGGATAACATCAACCTAGTTCTTCATGTTAAGAGATCAAAGAATGAACAATTAGTATTCTAAGGTCATAAGGCCCCTTGAGCATGTCTAGATGAGTGCTTTACAAGCATTTTAAGGCTGGACTTTTCTGGGTCCTGCCCTGTCCCTTTCTTTGTGTGTGGGTTTTTTGTTTTTTCTTGTTCATTTGTTTGTTTGTTGTAATTGTCGTGTTGTTTTCATGTCCTCTCATGTGGTATTGGAATTGGTTCTGAAAGTGATCGAGCTAGAACTAAGTGAGCACCTTTTCTTTAACCATCCTTTGTTTCAGCATGCCCCTAGAAAGCCAAGGTTCCTTGAAACTTTTCTATATACCTGTATATGGAAACTACCAACTATTCCTTGTCCCTTTCATTTAGGAACATTGACTTCTAAAGCGCCGTAGAAGTTCTTGACAGTTAAGTGCATAATTACATTGGAAGAGGTTTTAGAAGAAAGGTTGTAGTGATTCAACTTTTTAACTGAAGGCCAGGCTGAGGAAAGGGGCTTCAAGTTCACCTCAAGGGATTTAGATGGAACATGGAAGAGGACTTTGGAATCTTCTTCTTTGGACAGGGTATTTTAAAGCCAAGTAATTTTGTTTACTTCTAGTGATATGATTCCTGGGAGAACTTTCTGTCTTTTTTGTAAGGTACTCAGGCCCCCTCAGGAGAGCTAAGGAACCTCCACCATTAGTGTTCTGCTGCTATATCTTAGAGACTGATAAATAGAAAGTGAATTTTGAATCCAGAGCTTTTCAAGCACCCGAAGACTTGAGAGCCCATATGGTAGGTTGAGTAAAATGGCAAATTCACCTCTCATAATTAATTTCCTTTTTAGGCATCAACTTCTAACTCATCTCGCCAAGAGAGGCCTCCAGTGAAACCCTTCATTCTCACTCGGAACACGGCCCAAGCCAAGTAGGTAGTACTAGAAAGGGGTTTGCTTTGCAGCCCTCTGCTTTTATGGTTCAATGTGGCAATTCATGAGTGACCCACAGACTGAGTGATGTTGAAAAGTCATGAACTCGGGCCGGGCGCGGTGGCTCAAGCCTGTAATCCCAGCACTTTGGGAGGCCGAGGCGGGTGGATCACGAGGTCAGGAGATCGAGACTATCCTGGCTAACATGGTGAAACCCCGTCTCTACTAAAAATACAAAAAACTAGCCGGGCGTGGTGGCGGGCGCCTGTAGTCTCAGCTACTTGGGAGGCTGAGGCGGGAGAATGGCGTGAACCCGGGAGGTGGAGCTTGCAGTGAGCCGAGATCACGCCACTGCCCTCCAGCCTGGGAGACACAGTGAGACTCCGTCTCAAAAAAAAAAAAAAAAAAGAAAAGTCATGAACTCGGCCGGGCACAGTGTCTCACACCTGTAATCCTAGCACTTTGGGAGGCCGAGATGGGTGGATCACCTGAGGTCGGGAGTTCGAAACTAGCCTGACCAACATGGAGAAACCCCGTCTCTACTAAAAATACAAAATTAGCTGGGCGTGGTGGCACATGCCTGTAATCCCAGCTACTAGGGAGGCCGAGGCAGGAGAGTCGATTGAACCTGGGAGGCAGAGGTTGCAGTGAGCTGAGATCACGCCACTGCCCTCCAGCCTAGGCAACAAGAGTGAAACTCCGTCTCAAAAAAAAAAAAAAAAAAGAAAAGAAAAGTCATGATCTCACCTACGGAAGTTGTTCTTTTATCAAAGGGATATTATCTCTCCCGAAACTTTCACCATGTCTGTCTTCCTCAGACACTTCCTTCGCAAACTCAAGCTTAAAAATAGGCACACATGGGCCAGGCATGGTGGCTCACGCCTGTAATCCCAGCCCTTTGGGAGGCCGAGGCAGGCGGGTCACCTGAGGTCAGGAGTTCAAGACCAGCCTGGCCAACATGGCAAAGCCCTATCTCTACTAAAAATAGAAAAATGAGCCAGGCATGTTGGTGGGCACCTGTAATCCCAGCTACTCAGGAGGCTGAGGCAGGAGAATCGCATGAACCCAGGAGGTAGAGGCTGCAATGAGCTGAGATCACCCCACTACACTCCAGCCTGGTCGACAGAGTGAGACTCCATCTAAAAAAAAAAAAAAAAAAAGGCGGACCTGTAAACAAACAAATAAAACAGAAAAAAGGAAAATAATTGAACGGGGAATTGTATACTTTAAAGGGTTTTTTTTGTTTTGTTTTGTTTTGTCTTTTAAACATTATTCGCACTCTTCCTGCCTTCAGCTACAATTCTCAAAAGGACATATTTGCCTCCCTGTGATTTAATTCTGAGTTCTTGAGATACTTTTCCCTAGGGTGGCATGAGAGTCTCCTTGTTTTCTGTACCTTTCAGAGTCACCAACTGTGAATACCCATTCCACGGTGTCTTCACTGCTTTGTGGAGTATTGGCCTCTGGGATTGCTTAATGGGAGATGATCCTGGGCTATTTATCTTCTCATGAAAGCTCTGGACTTTAATGCCCCTTTCTGGATGCCTCTTTTTACATATCCTCCCGTGAGTTTGCACAACTCCTCAGAAGTTGACTGGGTAGGGAACAAGGCTGAAATGGACACAGACTTTGTTGTTAAAGAGACTTTTTAGTAGTAGTTTTTTTTTTCGTTTTCTAAATGCAGTGTAATTTTTGCAGAGTATTTGGAGCTGGTTATCCAAGTCTGGCAACTATGACGGTGAGTGACTGGTATGAGCAACATCGGAAATATGGAGCATTACCGGATCAGGGAATAGCCAAGGCAACACCAGGTATGACGGGGTAGGAGGGAAATAGTTGTACCACTGGTCTTTTACTCCCTGGCAATTAAGTTCTCACCAAGTATAGTTGCCCTTTAGGAGCAGAAATAGTGGGGACAAAGATTCTGAGTAATAGAAAGATTCTAGGCAGTATTATGTTTATTATTAGATAGCAGATGATTATGGGAGGATGGGGACAGTGGTAGCATAGTTTGTAAATCTCTCCAAATGTCATGACATAAAAACAGAGCAAGCTGTGTAGAAAACTCAGTCTATGGATAGCAGTTCCACATCTGGTAATGGCAGAGTAGGTTGTATCAGGCCAGCCCTTCATACAGGATAACAATTACAAACTGAACAAAATATTTTTAAAAACAACTACCTGAAGGTACTGGAAGGTCACCAAAACAGGTGTAAGCTGAAGGAGAGTCAGCACTTACAAGGAGGAAATGATACTTGGAACTCCTTGAGGGCAGGGACTTTGGCTTACTGTACCTTTAATGCCCAACTTAGTAATTGGGTCATAGTGGGTACTTGGAATTGTCTTTGGAAGGGCAAGATGGAGAGGGTGGCCATCAAAAAGGTGGAAGCAATAGGGTATAACAGAAAAAGTATGGACAGACCTGGGATGAACAGTCTGACTCCTGTCACATTTCTTTGAGACGAAGTCTCACTCTTGTCCCCCAGGCTGGACTGCAATGGCGTGATGTTGGCTCACTGCAACCTCCGCCTCCTGGGTTCAAGCAGTTCTCCTGCCTCAGCCTCCCGAGTAGCTGGGATTACAGGCACCTGCCACCATGCCTGGCTACTTTTTGTATTTTTAGTAGAGATGGGGTTTCACCATGTTGTCAGGCTGGTCTTGATCTCCTAACCTCAGGTGATCTACCCGCCTCGGCCTCCCAAAGTGCTGGGATTACAGGCATGAGCCACTGTGTCTGACCCTCCTGTCACTTAATAGATGGAATATCCTAGTCCCTCTGAGCTTCAGTTTTCTTATCTCATATATTAACCCATTTGATCCTTTTTTAAAAAGGAAAAATAGAGACAGGGTCTCATTGTGTTTTCCAGGCTAGTCTCAAACTCCTGGGCTCAGGCAATCCTCCTGCCTCAGCCTCCCAAAGCACTGGGATTATAGGCATCAGTCACCACGCTCAGCTTCATTTGATCCTCTTAAAACTTCATGAAGCAAACATTCTTCTTCTCATTTTAAGATGAGAAAGTGCTCTGGGACAAATAGGTGAAAACAAAAAGAAAAAAAATAAAAATAAATAAGATGCGCTGGGCACAGTGGCTCACACCTTTAGTCCCAACACTTTGGGAGGCTGAGGCAGGCGGATTGCTTGAGCTCAGGAGTTCAAGACCAGCCTGAGCAATATGGCGAAACCCCATCTCTACCAAAAATACAAAAACCAACCAAGCGTAGTGGCATGTATCTGTAGTCCCATCTACTCGGGTGGCTGAGGTGGGAGGATCACATGAGCCCAGGAGGCAGAGGTTGTAGTGAGCCAAGATCATGCCACTGCACTCCAGCCTGGGTGACAGAGTGAGACCCTGTCTCAAATAAATAAAATGAGGAAGTAGTCACTGAGAACTGACTTAAAGTGGCCTGACTAGGATTTAAAATCAGACCTTCAAATTCCTAGATTCAGTTCTGTTTCTGCTATAGCACCAAAAAGAGAAGAGTGGTAATTTGAAAGGATTAGCTTTTCACCTGTGGGCAAACTGCAGTTACTATGATGTGGGGTAACTCAAACTTAGTTAGGAACTTGCAGTAGTACTGTTTGAGGAATGAGAGAACTGAGGTCACAGTGACTAGCAACTGAAAAATGAAGGAAGATATCCCAGAAAAGAGAGAACCACAGAGAAGATGCCCTTTTTCTGTGTACAGACCCTACTGAAATCTCTGGCTGACTATGCATGCACAGAATGGACTCTAAGCACCTCAGCTAAGGCTAAAATAACTGAATGGAGAATTCAGCTGTTGCCCAATGCAAGGGAGGTAGAATTTGGCATTTTGGTTTTAGACAAGTTAATTGCCTGCTAAAATGAAAAATCAGTACTCTTTAGAGGAATGAAACATAATTCAAAATCTCTACAGTATATCATTTATCACGTCCAGAATTCAATTCTAAGCTATTAGACATGAAAAAAACAAACAGGAAAATGTGACTCATAACTCGAAAGGCAGTCAATGGATACCAACCCCAAGATAACTCAGATGTTGGAATTAGCGGACAGGGACTTTAAAACAGCTATTATTTTTATCCTCAAGGGCAGAGAGCAAAAGATGTTTGTAATTAATGAAGAGATAAGAAATCTCAGCAGAGAAATAGAAACTATACACATAATTCTGGAATGGAAAAATACAATATCTGAAAATGTAAAGTCACTGGATGAGCTTAATACCAGATTGTTGCTGACAGAAGAGCATGTCAGTTAACTTGAAGATCAATAGAAATTATCCAATCTGAAAAAAAAGAATGGGTAAAAGTAAGCAGTATCTCAGTAGCCTGCGGAATTATGTACAAAGGTCTCATGTATGTGCAATTGGAATGCCAGTACTTGAGGAGAAAGAAGGGAACAGAAAAACTTGAAGAAATGATGGCTAAAGATTTCCCAAGATTCAGAAATGTCAGCAAACCCCAAGCAGTTTAAATACAAAGAAAATCACACATAGGCACATTATAGTCAAACTGCAGAACACCAGAGAGAAAGAGGAAATTTTGAAATCATCCAAAGATAAAGTACACATTACAAATAGGAGAACAAGGATATAAATTATTGCTGAATTTCCATTAAAAACTGTGGGAGCCGGAGATGGTGGAACATCTTCAAAGTGGTGGGGGGAGGAACTTGTCAATGTATAATTTTATACCCAGTGAAAAATATCCATAAAATGAAGATGAAATTAAGACATTTTCAGATAAATGAGAGCTACAAGAATTCTTCACCAGAAAATTGACATTAGAGAAATGCTGAAGAAAATTCCTCAGGCTGAGGGGAATGGTATCTATTCAGATAGAAATGTAAATATTCAAGTAGTGAAGAGCATCAGAAATGGTAAATATGTGGGTAAATACAAAGGACTATCTCCCTCAACCCAGTTTTAAAAAACTATACGTGACTTCTCAAAGCAAAAATTACAGTACTGTCTTGTGAGGTTTATAATATATGAGGTGTAGTATATATGACAGCCATTGCAAAAAGGACAGGGTAAATGGAACTGTTTTGTTTGTGAGATTCTTCTGTTTTATGTGAACTGATACATGTACACAAATTACTCTAAAACTTAGCAGCTTAAAATAATCAGCATTCATTGTATCACATAGTTTCTGAGGGTGAGGAATTCAGAAGCAACTGGGTGGTCCTAGCTCAGAAACATTCATGAGGTTGCAGTCAAGCTGTCAGCTGGGGCTGCAGTCTTCTGGAAGCTTGGATGGGACTAGAGAATTTGCTGCCAAGCTCATCAATGTAGCTGAGGACAGGAGGCTCACATAGCATTGCTCACAACATAACAGCTTTCATTCCCCAAAGTGAATGATCTGAGAATGACCCAAATCAAAAGGCTCAACATCTTTTGTAATCTAATGTTGGAATATGACTTCTGCCCTATTCTATTGGTCATATAGGCCAACCCTGACAAACAGTATGAGAGGGGACTCCATAAGAGCATGAATACCAAGAGGCTGGGATTGTTGTGCACCATCCTTGAGGCCCCCCATCACATAATTTTAACTCTAAGTAGGCTGGAAAGTTAAAGATGAACATTGTATTTCCTAGAGCAACTACTTAAAAAATAATTTATCAAGAGAATGAGAAAACAAGCCACAACCTGGGAGAAGATACTTGCAAAAGACATATCTGATGAAGGACTTTGTATATTTTACCCAAAATATACAAAGAACTCTTAAAACCCAACAATAAGAAAAGGAGCAGTTTTAGGCCAGGTGTAGTGGCTCACACCTGTAATCCCAATACTTTAGGTGGCCAAAGTGGGAGGATCCCTTGAGCCCAGGAGTTCAAGATCAGCTTAAGCAACATGGTAAGACCCCCTCTCCACAAAAAAAAAAAAAGTTTTAAAAAACTAGCCAAGCATGATGGTTTGTGCCTGTAGTCCCAGACACTTAGGAGGCTGAGGTGGGAGGATTACTTGAGCCTATGAGGTCGAGGCTGCAGTGAGCTATCATCGCACCACTGCACTCCAGCCTGGGTGACAGAGCAAGACCCTGTCTCAAAAAAAAGGGAGCAGCCTGATTAAGAAGTGGGCCAAAAACCTTAACCAATACCTCACCAAAGAAAGTACACAGATCACAGATAAGCATGTGAGAAGATGCTCTACATCATGGCATTAGGGCAATGAAAATTAAACCACACTGAGATACCACTATACACCTGATAGAATGGCCAAATGCAGAGCACCTCAAATGTAAATGGAATAAACCTTCAAATTAGAAGTCAGGGATCGATTATCAGGTTTAGCTACATGCTGTCTATAAGAGATACATTTTAAATATGAAGACACAGATTGGTTACAAATAAAAAGAACAAAAAAGTTATATAGGTGGCTCACGCCTGTAATCCCAGCACTTTGGGAGGCCAAGGCATTTGGATCACGAGGTCAGAAGTTCAAGACCAGCCTGACCAACATGGTGAAACTCCGTCTCTACTAAAAATACAAAAGTTAGCCAGGTGTGGTGGTGCGCGCCTATAATCCCAGCTACTCAGGAGGCTGAGGCAGGAGAATCACTTGAACCCGGGAGGCTGAGATTGCAGTGAGCCGAGATCACACCACTGCACTCCAGCTTGGGTGACAGAGTGAGACTCTATCTCAAAAAAAAAAAAGATATATAGGTTGAGCATCCTAAATCTGAAAATGAAAAACCTGAAATGCTCCAAAATCCGAAAGTTCTTAAAGCTAATGATGCTTAAAGGAAATGCTCGCTGGAGCATTTTAGATTTTCAGATTTGGGATGCTCAACCAGTAAGTATATGATGCAGATATTCTAAAATAAAAAACAAATCTGAAATACTTCTGGTCCCATGCATTTCAGATAAGGGATACTCAACCTATACCATGCTAACAGTAAGCATAAGAAAGCTGCAGTAGCTATAGTAATATCAGATAAAGTAGATTTCAAGACGAAAATGTATTATCAGATATTTTGAAAGGGCATTTCCTACTGATAAAGTGGCAATTTATCAGGGAGACACAGCAGTCATAAATGCGTTTGTGCCTAATAATTTTCAAATTATTTACTTGAATACTTATAGGCCACGGTAGGGTTATTCATTGGCCCAATTTCAATATTGCGTCTCCAGGAACAGAAAGGCCTGGGGCAGGGTTGGGACAGCCAGTCAGTGGAGCAGTCAGTACATACACATTTACCCATTAAGTTCTCCATCTTCTGTGGGCATGGTTTGTGGTGCCCCAAAACAATTACACTGGTAATGCCAAAGACCACAGATCACCATAACAAATAAAGAAAAAGTTTGAGAAACTGAGAATTACCAAAATGTGACACAGTGACACGAAGTGAGCAAATGCTCTTAGCAAAAGGGCACCAATAGACTTGCTCACTGCAGGGTTGCCACAAACCTTCAATTTGTAAAAAAAAAAAAAAAAAAAAGTCTCTGCAAAGCACAGTAGAGTGAGGCACAATAAAACAAGGTATGCCTTCACCTTCTTTTCAGATACCCATGGAACATTCACCAAGGTGGATCATATACCGGTCTATGAAATAAGTCTCAATAAATTTTTAAAAATTGAAATCACACTGAATATATCCTCAGACCACAATGGAATTAAATTAGAAATCAATAACATACCTAGAAAATTCTCAAATATTTGAAAATTAAACAATACACTTCTAAATAACGTATAGGTCCAAGAGGAAATTAGAAAGAAAATTAGAAAATACTTCTAACTGGGAATAAGTTCAAGAGATCTGTTATACAGCATGGTGACTATCGTTAATGGCTGGGTGTGGTGGCTCACGCCAGTAATCCTAGCACTTTGGGAGCCCGAGGCAGGTGGATCACCTGAGATTGGGAGTTCAAGACTAACCTGGCCAAGATGGTAAAACCTTGTCTGTACTAAAAATACAAAAATTAGCCGAGCGTGGTGGCGGCTGTAATCCCAGCTATTCGGGAGGCTGAGGCAGGAGAATGGGTTGAGTCTAGGAGGCAGAGGTTGCAGTGAGTCAAGATCACGCCATTGCACTCCAGCCTGGGCAACAGAGCAAAACTCCATCTCAAAAAAAATAAAAATAAAATACAGAGTAGATGTTAAATGTTCTTACTGCAAAAATAACAATGTGTAAGATGCTGCATCTTTTAATTAGCTAGATTTAACTATCCCATAATATATACTTCAAAACATGCTGTACACCGTAAATTTTTGTTTGCCCATTTAAAAATAAAGAGAATACTTTGAACAGAATTACAGTGGAAGTACAGCATCAGAATTTATGGGATACAACTCGAGCAATGCTGAGATGGAAATATGTGTAACTTTCAACACTTGTTAGAAAAAAGGAAGATAAAATCAATTACCTAAGGTTTTACCTTAACAAGGGCGGGGGGTGGGCCTAGGGAACAAAGCAAGCCCAAAGTAAATAGATGAAAGGAAATAAAGGCAGGGAAACTAGGGGTGGTCATGGTCATGGTAGTAATGCACAAAAGTTGGACATGTGTATACTCCCATGACCTGGCAGTCTCACTCCTCAGTATATACCTAAGAGGAGTGAGACCATATGTCCACGAAAGACCTGTGCAAGAGTGAACATAGCAGCATTATTTGTAATAGTCCACACTGAATACACCACTCAAATGCCCATAAATAATAGAATGAAGAAATAAATTTTGGTATATTCACACAACGGAAAACTATGTAGCAGTAAGGTTAAACTATAGTTTGTTAGCTGTGACAAATATAGCTGAATCTTATAAACCTAATTATGAGTGAAAAAAGCCAGATGCAAAAGAGTATATACTGTGTGATTCCATTCATACAAACTTCAACAAACAGGTAATACTTGTGTGTGCTGGTTGAAAGTTAGTAAGTGTTCACCCTTAGTTGGGGATCATGAATGGAACTGGACCTACAGGGTCTTCTGAGGAGTTAGAAATATTTTGTATCTTGATCTGGGTACTGATTACATGGATGTGTTCAATATGTGAGAGTTCACTGAGCTATACAAATATTAGTATACTTTTCTACATGTATGTTATACTTCAGTGAATATGAAAAAATACCCATGGACAATATTTATAATGAAAATAGGTGGCAGTGTATCCCCATGAACCTCACAATAAAAACAGGTAAGGGCAAATTACCCGTAGCCACAAGATCCAGCAGTTATTGGCATCTGTGCAGGAGAAAACCGGAGTTGGCAGGCCATCTGAAAAACTTGACAAACAGAATTCCAAAGCAGCATATTCCCTAGAAAGAATGGCAGTCCCATTTAAGAACTGCAGTTGAAACTGGGAGGGATGAGTATGAGGGACCAATAGTCAGAAAGTCTGAAAGGGATAGAGTAGTCTAGTCCTTAATGAACTCTTGAAGTTGATCCACCAGGTCTCCCTTCCAGGACAGGGACTCCACACTGAGGAGAAATTGCTGAGAGTAGAATTGAAATTAAGCAGGACAGGAATAGAAAAAGAAAGAAAAGGTCCAGATGAAATTAGAAGAGAGGACCAGAACCAGGAACTCCAGTCAAGCAAGTAATCATATTTCTTTAATGCACATAAAAACAGCAGAAAGGGAGCCTCTATGAAGTTAGAAAAGCTACTCTGAACCGTGCTTCTTTCTGCAAGTTTAGGAATACATTTCACGTAAAAATGAACAACAGACTGTGGTGATGGTTGCACAACTCTAAATATAAAACACTGAACTGGGCTGGGTGGGTTGGCTCATACCTGTAATCCCAGCATTTTGGGAGACGGATCACAAGGTCAGGAGTTTGAGACCAGCCTGGCCAAGATAGTGAAACCCTGTCTCTACTAAAAATACAAAAAAAAAAAAAAGAAGAAAAAAAAAAATTAGCCGGTCACGATGGTGCGTGCCTGTAGTCCCAGCTACTCGGGAGGCTGAGGCAGGAGAATCGGCCTGAACCCGGGAGGCGGAGGTTGCCGTGAGTCGAGATTGCGCCACTGCACTCCAGCCTGGCAATAGAGCAAGACTTTGTCTCAAAGAAAAACAACAACAACAACAAAAAAAAAAACAACTGAACTGTATACTTTTAAGTGGGTAGATTTTATGGATTCTGAAATATAGCACAAAGCTGAGAAAAAGGGAACAAAATTATCAAAGTCAAACCCTACACAAAATTAGAAAAGAATTGAAAACACTACAGAAAGACATGCTCAAAAAAAAAAAAAAAAAACAGAACAAATCTGAAACATGGTATTCAAAAAAGAGTTGGAAGATATTCGGAAAATAACATAGGACATGGAAGGACAATATAAAGCAGGATTAGAAAAACTCAGAAATATGACAACTTGGGGAACATGAATCATTTCAGAAATATAGGCTAAAGTAGAAGGAAACAAGAATGAGTGAATGCAACAGAAAATGCCTTACTATGGTAAAAGGAAGGAAAATTTTAAAATGAAAAAAGATAAACAGGGTTTGAGGAAAAGTGACATATACTAAAGATAGTAAAGGAGACCCGGCATATAGATAATAGGATTATCTGAAGAAGAAAGCCAAAGCGAGGAAAAAGAATAAATGCTAAAAGTTAATACTAAGGAAAGTTTCTTGGGATTAAAAAAGTTGAGGTGGGGGGATCTCTGTGGGTGTGGCGCAACCCACAGGCAGCCACAGCAGTGCTATATTCCAAGGCACAGGTGCTCAGGGTGGCTGTGGAACTTGGTCCTGGGTCCAGTATCTTCTTGAACTGCTGCAGCACCCATGACATGGGTGCATGTTCAGTCTCAGGCACAGGTGGATGCCGCTCTCCCACCAAGCCGAGGACTATGACTCTGAGGCACTTCCCAGTAGCTTGGGCCCAGGGGCAGGGATGTAGCTGTGATTCCTATCCTGGGGGTCGGGGCATAGTACTGGCATGGCTCTGGGGAGCGAGGGGTGTTCCAGACACTCAGACCCCAGGGAGCAGGGCACAGTGGCAATTCAGGCACCAGGAAAGAAGATACTGTGTAGTGGTGACTCTGGACCCTGGAAGTTCTATGAGGCCGGGTGCAGTGGCAACACAGCCCCAGGAATGGTGGGGCATAGCTGTGGCTTGGGCTCCAGTGGGTGGGATGCAGTGCAGTGTTGGCTTTGCTCCCCAGGGAGGTGGGACACCTCAGTGACTCAGACCCCAGAGGGCTGGTCCAGATCCAGGGAGGTGGGGGTGCTATGGCTGTTTGGCCCAGAGAGCATTGTATACAGATTAGCCAAGGCTGTGTTTCCCTGGGGGGTCCAGGGACCCGGTGCTATGCAGGCTAAAGCACCAGGGTCCCAGCTGCTCCCCTGGGCCAAAGCTCCAGTTCCCTGGGGCTGAGGCACTGAGTTGGATCAGGCACCAAAGAGGCACAACTGCTCCCCCAAACCAGGCCCAGCTTCTCCGCGGGGCCTAAGCTCCTGGTCCTGGAGGGCTCGAGCACCACGGTCACTTGATAAGAAAAATCACACCATGTACCTGAGAAATAACCCAGAATGACCAATAAGACATAGTCTAATAAAATTTCTGAATTTTAAAGAAAAGCCACAGACATCTCAGTAAAAATAGTAAGTGATTTATAAAGGAAAGAAACTTAGGTTACCCTCAGATTTTTTGAGATCTATACTTTACGCCAGAAGAAAATGGAATAACAGATATTTAAGATACTCAAAGGGAAAAAATGTGAGCCAAGGAACATTATACCTGGTAAAACTGACTTTCAAGTATAGAGTACAGATATTTATCAACATGCAGAAATTCAAGAAATACTGTTCCACCATCCCATGAATTTGCTAGAGAATGAGCTTCAGACAGCCAAAGTGTTGAGAAACATTGACATAAGGACAGGTAGTGAGCGTTAAATGTACAGTTACTTGTAATATTAAGATGAAATGAGGATTAAAAGAGAGATGGATTATGTAATGCCTGTGTGCCCAGATAATGTAGATAACTATTTTTAAAAATGGAGAAATGGGGAAATCATGCAAAATTTTAATAGTTCTCAGTAATTATATTGGTGGGGTGTCAAAGTTAGTGTTATTATTGCAAGACTATGTATAATGTGAGATAATATAAATGAGCAATTATTAGATATTCTAATTCTGTCGTCCTATCTTTGAGAACTAGGACTTTTAATGTGAAAGAATACAGATGTAATTCCAAAGAATTTAGATTTTTTTTTAAACCCTGTAGTACTCCATATGAACGCATGAGAAATTTTATTTAAAAGTAAACACACACACACACACACACACACACACACACACACACACACACCCCCTACTTTTGCTCTATCCACTGAAAAGGCTTAGAAACAAGGACCAGCCCAGTAGCAATGAGGATACCTAGTAACTCCAGTTGTGATACAGAAATATTCTTCCCAATATTCTTTCTTTTAAGAAATCAGGATATCTTAGAGAAATAACTGACTACAATTCTGGGTCAGGAAATGTATAAAATAAGCTTGGAACATCTTGTCATAAAAGATAGGGAAGGAGCTTTCAAAGGCTACTGGGGTCATATCAAAAGCCAATTTGAAGATGTTTCCACTGGCCAATTTGGTTTCACAGAGGATAATTGACAGTAGCAACAAGTCCATCCAACACCCAAATCTTGGTTTCTAATACCATCCTCTAATAAATGAACCAGGGCTCCTTGGAGAAATAGCTGATTCTAGGGCTGAGGCAGAGAATATACAAGATGAACCTGGAGCATCTCGTAGTCAGATGATAGTCAACATATAATGGGGTTATATCCTGGTAAAGCCATTGTAAGTTGAAAATATGGTTAAGTTGATAATGCGTTTGCTACACCTAACCTACCCAACATCGTAGCTTAGCCTAGCCTACCTTCGACCTGCTCAGAACACTTGCATTAGCCCACCGTTGGGCAAAATCATCTAACACAAAGCCTATTTTATACTACAATATTGAATATCTCAAAATATGAAGTATGGCTTTTACTGTAAGCATATCACTTTCACACCATCATAAAGTTGAAAAATCACCTCAGGGCTCTCTGTACTAGAAAACAAGAGCTCAAAAAACTGTTGGGGTGTTAAAGGAACACAAGAGCCAGCTGAACCCTCACAGCCCAAAACTGGGAGAACTTGGGCAGGAAAGTAAATTTAACAGTATTGGATTATCACACAAGGAATAAAATTAATACACACGAGTCCATTGTGATAGAAATAAGTGATTGAATAAGTAAATAAATGAGGGAGAAGAGATAAATCTGCCCTAGAGAAAAATTTCAAATAATTTTATGTAGATACTCCTGCTTCAAGGAGGTGTGTAGCATGACTGTGTACCCCAAAAGTGTGGGCTGTGCTTAGTGACTTGCTTCCAGGGACTGCAATGTGGAAGGAGGGAGGAGAAGTAACTTTAGTTGGAAACGTACAAATACCACTTTGGTCAGGTGATCGAAGTTATTATCAGTGTGAAGTCAGGTTGATAGCATATGTAGTATTGTCCTCCAAAACCAATAACCTTAGTCTAATTCTGTAAAAAATAGGCAACCCAAACTGAGGGACATTGTACAAATTACCTGACAAGTACTCTTCAAAACCGTCCAGGTCATCAGAATGAAGGAAAGTCTGAGAAAGAGTTACAGCCTAGAGGAGACTAAAGAGACAGACAACAAAATGTACTGTGGTGTCCTGGATAGGATCCTGGAACGGAAAAGGGACATTAGGTAAAACCTAAGGACATTTGAGTAATGTATGCACTTTAGTTGTTAATAATTTATTAGTATTGGTTCATTAGTTGTATGACAGAAACTGTATTAATGTAAGAGGTTAATAATAAGAACCTGGGTGTGGTTATGTGGGAACTCAGTATTATTTTCTCAATTTTTCTGTAAATCGAAAACTTCTAAAATGAAGAAGTTGATTTAAATAGTTTTTTAAAACAATAATTGTGGGCCGGGCGCAGTGGCTCACGCCCGTAATTCCAGCACTTTGGGAGGCTGAGGTGGGTGGGTCACTTGAGGTCAGAAGACCAGCCTGGCCAACATGGTGAAACCCCGTCTCTACTAAAAATGCAAAAAGTAGCCGGGTGTGGTGGCAGGCACCTGTAATCCCAGCTACTCAGGAGGATGAGACAGGAGAATCGCTTGAGCCCAGGAGGCAGAGGTTGCTGTGAGCCAAGATCACACCACTGCACTCTAGCCTGGGTGACAGAGCAAGACTCCTTTGTCTCAATAATAATAATAGTTGAAACTGGTTGAAACTCATAAGATACGTTTAAATCTATAAGTTCATAATTATGTATTTTTTTATTTTTTTAGAGGTGGGTCTCACACTCTGAGCCCAGGCCGGGCTCAAGCAATCCTCCTGCCTCAGCCTGCCCAGTAGGTAGGACTACAGCCGTGCACTACCATGCCTGGCAGATTTTAAACGTTCTTTTCTTTTTTTATAATTTTGTGAGCCAATTTAAGTGTCATAAATTTTTTTTTGTAGAGACAGGGTCTCTCCATCTTGCCTAGGATGATCTCGAACTCCTGGGTTCAAGCAGTCCTCCCACCTCAGCCTCTCAAAGTGCAGCAGTTACAGGTGTGAGCCACTGTCCCCGCCTATAATTATATTATAAAACAAGTCCAAATTATTCAACCTCAGAGGCTAATAAGGGAACACATTATCTTGAGAAATGGTAAATAAAGGGAAAAAGTCAAGTATTTTATCTTTTCTACTAGGCAACCGAATAGTAGTTGATGAGGGGAAGGCTCTCTTTGTAAAAGTATTCCAGTTAATTTTCAAAAGTTAAAATTAAGGGCATCACCTTTTTGAAACCCCCCAGGAAATGAATGGGTCTGGGCATTGAGCATCAACAGCTCCTAACATTACAACGAGACAGAGATATTTACCTGCCTCCTGATGAAGGAATGCAGCACCACCTATAATTATTCACGCTGAAGGGATCAAACTTGAGTCAGATCAAGCCCCTGTATTCAGCTGCCAATCTGCAGAAAACACAGGAGGACATGTTAGACTGCATCATGAGTATGTAATCAGCAAAATCCGGTCTTTGGGAAACAAACTCTACAGGTCATATGCCCCAACTTCTTCAACAGATAACTTGGAAGAAAGGGATGGAGGGGGAACCTATAGATTTAAAAAGATAGCAAAACATTTTTAAATAGGCAAGGCTAACCTCAAAAATACGATGCTAGGCCAGGTGCAGTGGCTCACACCTGTAATCCCAGCACTTTGGGAGGCCAAGGCAGGCAGATCACTTGAGGTCAGGAGTTCGAGACCAGTGTGGCCAACATGGTGAAACCCCATCTCTACTAAAAATACAAAAATTAGCCAAGTGTGGTGGCAGGCACCTGTAACCCCAGCTACTCAGGAGACTGAGGCAGGAGTATCACTTGAACCCAGAAGGTGGAGGTTGCAGTGAGCCAAGATCACACCACTGCACTCCAGCCTGGGAGACAGAGCAAGACTGTCTCAACAACAACAACAAAAGATGATGATGCTAAGTGAAAGAAGTCAGCTGCAAAAGATCACACATTACATGATTTTGATTTCATGTATATGAAATGTCCAGAATAGGCACATCTATGGAGACAGTTGATTCATGGTTCTAGGAGCTGGGGGCAGGGAGGGAAGGAATGGGAATTAACTGTAAGTGGGCACAAGGGATCTTTTGGGGTTATAGAAGTTTTTAAATTGGATTGTGGTGGTAGTTGTACAACTCTGTACTAAAAAATACGTTGAGTAAAAAAATGTACAAATGGACAATTACAGTGTCTAGTGATATACACTTGGGTAATAAAGCTGTAATGAACTCTAGGAAGTTATTACTGTAAAAAGCAGTATAGTGGTTACTTTTGCAGGGGAGGAGAGTTGATTTGTATAATGTACACAGAGAGGCTTTTGGGATGGATACAGGAGATCTGTTTCTTGACCTGAGTGGAGGCTATAAGGCCTCCTTATAAAAATTTGTTTTATATGTACTTGTGTGGTTTCCACCATCTTTATTTTATAGTAAAGGATTTAAAAGAAAAGAACCAGGCAAGGTGGCCCACACCTGTAACCCCAGCACTTTGGGAGGGCCAAGACCAGCCTGGGCAACATAGGGAAAGACTTTGTGTCTACAAAAAATGTAAAAATTAGCCAAGCGTGGTGGTTCATGCCTGTGGTTCCAGCTACTCGGGAGGCTGAGGCAGGAGGATGACTTGAGCCCAGGAGTTTGAGGCTACAGCGAGCCATCACACCACTGCACACCAGCCTAGGCAACAGAGAGAAACCCTATCTCAGAAAAAAGAAAAGAAAAAATACGAGACTCCTGAGCTGTTAGATGAGGTCCCCACACATTTCATTCATAGTAATGAGACTATTTCTCATGAGCAAACTCAAGAGTAGCCGGGAAAATGCTACTTTACCTCACAAAGGAAAAAAAAATGCAAAAGAGATGCGGCAGTTGGTTTAATTTCTTTTGGGTGTACACTGCATGATAAGTGCCATTTGGACCTCACAGCCTATTTCAAGTACTGCAAAATAATACGTAGGCATGCTTTTCTTATAGGTCCAACTGCCCTGTGATTTTCAATTTTATGCACAAAAACTTGTATGTCTGTAGTGAAGGAAGTGGATGGAGGAGGAAACGTCAACTGCAATCCACCCCCCTGGCAACTCACAAATCACAAATTCATAAATATTTTTTCTTTCATGTTTTTGGATTGCAGGGGTTGTTTGGTGGTGGTGGTAATGTTTTTGTTTTGGGGCTGGAGGAGGGTGTTGGCCATTTTTGCAAGAATTCTCTTCCAAAATAGAATTCATTCTGAGGGGCACCTTTTATGATTTTTGCCTTCTTGTGGAAACCGCTCAGAGCATCCTTTCGTACTATTTTTTAACATGCGATATATTAGGTAATGCAAGTTCTCTCCCCGCTTCCGCCGGGCCCCGGGTAGGCAGCTGGCTGTATTCCTGTTCTCATTGCATGTGGTTGTGCTCAGAGTGGAACTGAGGCCCCTGACGTTACTTATTAACATTCCCTCAATTTCTCACCTCCCTTTCTAATTTTTCCACTTTAGAGGAATTCAGAAAAGCAGCTCAGCAACAGGAAGAACAAGAAGAAAAGGAGGAAGAGGATGATGAACAAACACTCCACAGAGCCCGGGAGTGGGATGACTGGAAGGACACCCATCCTAGAGGCTATGGCAACCGACAGAACATGGGCTGATCTTCCCACAACACGACAGGACTGCAGGGTGCACAGCTCCCCCGCCAAGAAAAACCATGCAGTCCTCCCGTCCCTGGGCTCCCGCTTCAGCTCTGTACAACGAAGGCAAAGATGCTAAATCTTGCTTTGCATTCAATAAAGTGTCAAGTGATTAAGTGTGTATTTGTACCCTAGATGATGTGAGCCAGCAGTCTTGTTTTGGCATCATCTTCATCACGTTGTATTCCAGTTTCTTAAGTGGAGAGAAAAGAGTGCTGAGAAATGGCTCTGTATAATCTACGGCTATCCGAATTCTCTGAAAAAACAATAAAAGCTCCCTCTACTACATGAGCCTGTACAGAAATATGGCTATCAGCTGCTTTTTTTGACGGGGGAGTGGGGACATTTAGCTGTGGGTCTCTGGGCTTATGGGGAGATGCCCTTTGATGTGGGCAGTGAATTTGTCCAGCATCAGATCTGCCCAGGCATTCTCCTTCCTACTGGGCATATGATACGAAGCCGTATAATAACACCCTGCACCATGAAGCAGTCCAGCACTCTACAAGGGGAGATCATAAAAGCCAGAGCTCGCCCTGCCACGCAGCACTATTCTCAGAAACTACAGCTGTAGGTGAATGGACCGCAGAGGGAGGTAGTCTACTTCCCGGTCCTATCTACCTCGTTCTAGCGTGGCCAGAAGAAATGGGAGATAGAGGAGGTACTCTTAAGAGTCATCCTTGTGTGTATATCTGAGACCAGGGTCTTTACTCTCATGCAGACATTTACCATATATCCCTTGGGGTGAAGAGCAGCCTCAGGCCATAGCCTTTTTTTTTTTTTTTGGGAGAGGAGTCTCTGTTGCCAGGGCTGGAGTGCAATGGCATGATCTCGGTTTACTACAACTTCCACCTCCCTAGTTCAAGCGATTCTCCTGCCTCAGCCTCACAAGTAGCTGGGATTACAGGCGCCCATCACCACACCCAGCTAATTTTTTTATTTTTAGTAGAGACGGGGTTTTACCGTGTTGGTCAGGCCGGTCTCAAACTCCTGACCCCCTGAGCCACCCACCTCAGCCTCGGAAGTGCTGGGATTACAGGCGTGAGCCACCGTGCCCAGCCAGCCTAACTCTTCAATTGGCCCTTCTTGCCTATGCTGTGAGATACCCGGCACAATCCAAACTAATGGCCTGGGTAAATGTGCCATGGTGGTCGTTTGGCTGCTTAGTGAGGTGCCTGCAGTCACGCAGATAATGGGCGTGGGGGAGGGGGACAGTACAGATGACACTGCAGCGTACCTACTTTCTGAGGAACAGAGAAGACAGTGTCCTCAGCTCTTGCGTTGGTATCCTATAAAAGCAGCCATGTGTTGAAACAAATGATATGCACAGAAAGCATACTTCTGTGGCTTTGTTACACGGGTTTTCTTTTAAGAGGAAGATGACTCAGCCCTCCCAGCTTCTGCAGTCTGGCTTAGGAGAGGTGTTTGAAAAGGAGACTCAGTTCCCTCTTGTTTATAGGGTGGTTAGTGGAGGGCTGTCAGGTGATGAGGGGGAGGTTGTGTTTCGTGGGAGATGACAGAAGACTACCAATAATCTATTTGTATACTGCTTAATGAGGAGTCATCTCACCCTCACAACGTAAGCTCCTGAAACTGGGAGAGCACAGATTAAATCCCCCAAGGATTTGGAAAGCAACATTTTCCGCTCTCTTCCAATGGTTGCCAGCCTGCCTCTAGCAGTGGCCTATTTCCTGTTCTTGAAACTCCACCCTGAATTTATTCCCAAATGGGCCAGGTTGGAGTCACCTCCTTGGTCCAAGTCCGTTTGAGATTGGGCCTTCCAGAAGGCCCAGCTCAATTAAACACCTTCACACATCCTGATATCTAAGAGGCAAACCAGACAAGGTGGGTTTGAATTCTGGCTTTAAAAATTGCAGGCTGACAGAAAGACAAAGTTTGCATGTTCTTGCTTATTTGTGAGAACTAACAAAACAATTGAACTCATGGAGACAGAGAGTAGAAGATGGCTACCAGAGACTGGGAAGGGTACTGGGGTAGGGATGGGGATGGTTAATGGATCCAAAAAACTATAATGAATAGGACCTCCTATTTGACAGCACAACAGGGCGACTATAGTCAATAATAATTTAATTGTACATTTAAAAAGAAAAGTATATAATTTGTAACAAAGGAGAAATGCTTAAGGGGATGGATATCCCATTTTTCATGATGTGATTTTTACTCATTGCATGCCTGTATCAAAACATCTCAGGTACCCTATAAATATATGCACCTATGCACCCCCAAAACTAAAACATAAGAAAATTAAAAATTGCAGGCTGTGTGACGTGACCTTGGGCAATAAAACTCTGAACTGCCTTTCCTTCGGGCATGTAGATAAACTGTCTCCAGGGGCTGTGAGGATTAAATGAATAATGGCACCTATTATCGTAAACTCAGGCGACTGAAGAGTAAGTGCTTTCTGTGAGCTTAGTGACTGCAGTCTGTCCACTGAGAAGGGAAAGGAAATGGACAGATATTGGGCCCCTAGTATGTGCCAGGCACTTTCCCACACTATTAATACAATGACCCTGCGAAACTTGCTTTCTTCAAGTTCACACTAGTAAGATGTTATGCTGCTGTCATTTTCCATATGCTTCCCAATTGCTTGTGCTTTTAGCTGTGTCTTAAAGCTGCTTCAAAGAGCAGCAGCTTTAGAAATCCAAACTAAAACAACCATGTCTACATCACTGGAGCTCTAGAAATTCCTTCTTAGCTGACTCACCAAAGAAAAGGTTATGTCAGCTCCCCCGCCACTGCCTCCTCAGCTGGGGGATAAGAAGACGGAGGTGGTGAGCAAGCTCATCTTCCTCCATTTTCCTCCCCAGTTCTGTCTGCCTGAATGCCGGAGACACCAAAAAAGCGCCACCTTCTCTACTCCCACCAGAGGCGAGTTCTTTCAGGGTCCTAGAGTGAGCTGGGTTTGGTGGATTCCCGGAAGCAAAGACTCTTAAAGCTCTCAATGATAGTAGTGCTTCATAGTTTGCAAAACACTTTCACATATGCTGCTTATTTCATTCTCACAACCTGTCAAGCAAGATCTGATATCTTCACACAGCTAAGAAGTAGGGCGCGCTAACAGATCGGCTTAGCCAAAGGATTTGCTCTCTGTGGCCCTCACGTGGAGGCCAATTAGATTTGGAAAAGGAAAATGCTAGGCACTATTTCCTTTACTGCCGTTACACACTGATTTGTCCTTTCCACTCTTGTTCCTCTTAACACCCCTGTGAGAAAGGGCAAGGGGAGAAATGAGCTGACTTCAAATCCAAGAATTTGGAGTTGGAGTTCTGAGTCAAAGTCTCAATTCTGGGGGCTCTGCCACTCCTAAACTGGGTGGCCCCAGGCAAAGTCTTCTGTCATTTGAAACAACTTAAAAGGGGGAAACTTTAGGAAACTGCCTCTCTGTGTCACCCAAACCCCAGAAAGTCCTCCCCTGCTGACCCTGGGCCTGCAGTTTGCTCATTAGCACAACAGGAGCATTGTCACTCATCTCTGTTGGGCACGCTACAGCAATAGAGTATTGTTATCACTGTCCCCTTGCAAAACAGCTGTCCCCAAAACCTGCGCATCATTTCCTCACAGATTCCTTTTAACCCACTCATCAAAGTGCAAGTCAACAGGGCACGGTTCGTTTCTGTCCGACACAAGGAGGCGTGGGTTCTAGTCCCAGCTCTGTCACTGTCTTAGCCCCTCTGAGATGCAGCCAATATCTGCCCTACTTACCTCACAGGCCAGGGTAGGGAGCAAATGAAATCATATAGGCAAAGGCACTCTGAACAGTTGTAAGACACAACACAAGAGTGACGAGTAAGAGCAACAGGCTGTTGGTAAGCTGGAGGGACGGAGGAGGGGATGCTTTTTTTTTCATTAAAAATTTTGCTAATAGAGATGGGGTCTCCCTGTGTTGCCCAGGCTGGTCTCAAACTCCTGGGTTCAAGCGATCCTCCTGCCTCAGTCTCTCAAGTAGCTGAGATTACAGGTGTGAGCCACCATACTCTGCTGATTTTTGTATTTTTTGTAGAGATGGGGTTTCGCCATGTTGCCCAGGCTGGTCTCGAACTCTTGGGCTCAAGTGATCCTCCTGCTTGGCCTCCCAAAATGCTGGGATTACAGGCATGAGCCACAGCGCCCGGCCTTTTTTTTAATTCAGCAGTTCACGACTTAAACCCTTGCTCCTCCAATGCTTTCTCAATCTTCTAGATGTCACCACCAGCCAAAAGGTTTGTGACATACTTTTCTTCGTGTCCTGAAATGACCAGCAAAAGAGAGAAATAACTATGCACAGCAAAAACTGAGAACCGGTTTTTACATATCTGCCTGCCAGGCCATCTTTGACAAATGTATGTGAAAAGATGATGGGAAAAGTCTTAGATTTCAGTGTCTCGTTCCAACTGGCAACAAATCCCTCAAAGAGAGTAGAACTGAGCAATGTCTTAGGCTGGCCTAGTCCAGTGTGGTAGCAGGAATAAAAATTATGGCTACTGGGTATTAAGCACCTACTATATACTAGGAGCTTTACATACAATATTTCTAATCCTCACAACACCCAGCGTAGACACTATGATAGTCTCAATCTGTCGATGAGGAAATTGAGGTTTAGAGAAGAGATTTCCCAAAGATCACTAAGGCTGTAAGTGGTTGAGCTGGTCCTGGATTCCAGGTTGGCCTGAGGACATATGAAGGTAGGAGATACATCCTGGTAGTACACTGCTCTGAGGATAATCCCTTCCCTTTCTCTGTCCAAGTTTTGAGCAACAATTCTATCAGCTCTGCCTGCTGGCCCCTTCAGGGACAGTCCTGAGACCTGCTCACTAGGGGCAAACCCCACTCAGAATTCTTCCCTTCCTGGGGCCCTCGCATTGCTCAACCTGCAGTGGAATATTTCTGCCCCCAATGCCAAGCCTACCTACCTTCCCTTTCCCTGTCCAGCCTTACTTAGCTGGTCTTTGTTCAAGTAAATCTTTTATTTTTATTCTTTTTAGAGACAGAGTCTTGCTCTCTCTCCTAGGCTGGAATGCAGTGGTGCGATCATAGCTCACTGTAACTGCGAACTCTGCTCTCTTAACCTGAATGCCATCACCTCATTTTTTAAAAATAGGGACAGTCTTACTATGTCGCCCAGGCTGGAGGGCAGTGGCTATTCACAGGCACAATCATTGCACACTGCAGCCTTGAACTCCTGGGCTCAAGCGATCCTCCTGCTTCAGCCTCCTGAGTAGCTAGGATAATAGATACATGTCCACGCCCAGCTATTTTTTCTATGTTTTATTTTGTAGAGATGGGGTCTTGCTATGTTGCCCAGGCTTCAGGTAAATCTTTAAAACCTTTTCTCCCAGTCTCTCATTCAGGGGTTCCTACATAGTTTCTAAGCCAGTCACAGCATCTCTTCATCTACCAGGCCTTTCAGGACAACTAAGACCAGACCCAGGCCACGCGTGCATGGGGTTTAGGAGACAGGGGCTGGGAGGAAGGTTTCTGCCTGAACTATGAGGCGCTTTAACACTCAGTAACAGATACAGCCTCTGCTACCCTGGTGCCCTTGGCCCTGGCTCAGAGGTGTTAAGAGATTTGCAGAACTACTTCCTCACCAGCTTTATTTCATCTGTCTTCCCCTTTCCTTGTCTATCTTCTCCATTCCACTTCCGGCTTCCCTGTCCACAAATATACTGGCGGCTATCACTAGCCCTGGCTGTTTCACTGAGCTCCCAGACCTGGACCCTGCCATCTGCTACACAGCTCCCCTTGATGAACAAACTGAACTCAAACTCCACAGTCTTACAATGAACTCATCACATTCCCCACCCCTCTTTCTCCATCAGAGCTTCTTATATCCTCATCACCTACTTAGTGCTCATCCTCAGAAGCTTACCATTGTTTCTGACTTTTCCTCCTGACAAAGCAAGCATTCAAATGTCTGCTGAATGAATTACTGAATGAATGAGTTCCATCATGAATCACACTTCATCAGGCAGTTTCACAAGAATCCAGCCTCTTTCTTTTCATATTCAAACAACTTTACATAAAAGAAAACTTTGAATCCCTTCACCTTAAAGCAGCAATCATTTCTGTCTCAGGCTGATGGATCAGTTCAGTCTATGACTGAAGAGACCAGTTTTTTTGTTGTTTTTTGGTTTTTTGGCTTTTTTTTTTACCAAGTGCATTCAGTGTGGAGGTGTGCTTTATATTCTGCTTTTAAAGCTTAGCGAGTAATACTACAGTCTGCCTTGTAATAATTTTAATAATGTTAATGACTGCGGATGAGTCTATAATGTTGCTATATAATCGTTTACTTAGTCAGCCCCAGATTTTGAACATTTGGAATGATTCCAGGTTTGTACTGTTAGTTTCTTTATTCATTAGCAAAGCAAATTACCTTATTTGCTTGTGTATGCAAAAAGAGGTTTCTGGAAGGGCAGGAGTATATTGAGTTGTTAGAGGCCAGGAGTGGGAAGGCCACTTTTCACTGAGCACGCATAGTTCCATCTGAATTCTGAGTCATGTAACTATACCAGCTATTCAAAATATACGTACCAAAAGCTTACTGTACACCAAGCATTGCGCCAGAAGCTGACTGTAGAGGTGGGGTTTATACTCCCAACCCAACTCCTTGATATGTGCTCTCCCAAAAGTATGTATAATGTGCCTTCGAAACCCAGAGGAGAGAGCGGGGAATGACATTTTCACTGAATCTTGAAGGGTGGGTAGGAGCCAGTCAGGTTGATCGGATGCTGTGATGGGCAAAGGCTCAGAATAGGAAAGGACACTTCCAGTTGGGGGAACTAGGGTGTATCTGGGTGGTGTGAAAGTGATGGGAAATGAGACTTTCAAGGAGGGTGGAAACCAGTGTAGAAAGGGCTCTGGGTCCAGGTCCTGGGGTGAGTTGGATCCCAGAGGCAATGGGGCCTTTGGAGTGTTTGAGACAAAGCAGAGAGACAGTAAGAGCCGTGTTTGACAGCAGCCCCTCTAACTGCAGAATGGAGACCAAAGGAAGGGAGGCGAGCAGGCAGCAACCTGCTGTAGTCCAGGAGACAGTGACAAGGGCCCAAACTAGGGGGACCGACTGTTCCAGTTTGACGAAGGTTATACCAGTTTTAGCCCTGGAAGTCCAGCATCCTGGGAAACTCCTCATTCCAGGCAAACCGGGAGGGTTGACCACCCCTCCCCCAAGACCCCGAAGGCCACTGTTCCCTGGGGCCTTGCTGCCATGAGAAGTGATCCAATCACTACTGCTTCCAGGGCATTTCAAACGTCCTCTGTTCTGCCCTACACTCTATCTCCACAGGCCCCTCGTCCCACCACCACTCCTGGGTCTACCTTCACTGGATTCTAGGTCTAGAATCCAGTGAAACATAAATCTCTTTACGTATATCTAGGCCTCCAGATACGTAAGGAGATTTGTGAGGAAATCAGCCCTACTTATGCTTTCCATGCTTCTCTTCTACTCCCCTCCACCAACCTGAGGTTCCTATCAAACTAAACCACCCACTGTGCCAAAGCAAACCTCTGGCCTTTTGTGTATGCTGGGCCACCGTAGGAAATGTCATGCTCCCCACTTCTCAGCCTGTTAGAGCACATTGCAAATACTCCCTCCCCACAGCTGAAGAGTAGCACTAGTGAACAGCTCCTGGATGGTAGACACTGCACGAGAAGCTTTTCTTTTTTTTTTTTTTTTTTTTTAATTTATTTATTATTATTATACTTTAAGTTGTAGGGTACATGTGCATAACGTGCAGGTTTGTTACACATGTATACTTGTGCCATGTTGGTGTGCTGCACCCATCAACTCGTCATTTACATCAGGTATAACTCCCAATGCAATCCCTCCCCCCTCCCCCCTCCCCCCTCCCCATGATAGGCCCCGGTGTGTGATGTTCCCCTTCCTGAGTCCAAGTGATCTCATTGTTCAGTTCCCACCTATGAGTGAGAACATGCGGTGTTTGGTTTTCTGTTCTTGTGATAGTTTGCTAAGAATGATGGTTTCCAGCTGCATCCATGTCCCTACAAAGGACACAAACTCATCCTTTTTTATGGCTGCATAGTATTCCATGGTGTATATGTGCCACATTTTCTTAATCCAATCTGTCACTGATCTACTCATCTGACAAAGGGCTAATATCCAGAACCTACAAAGAACTCAAACAAATTTACAAGAAAAAAACAAACAACCCCATCAAAAAGTAGGCAAAGGATATGAACAGACATTTCTCAAAAGAAGACATTCATACAGCCAACAGACACATGAAAAAATGCTCATCATCACTGGCCGTCAGAGAAATGCAAATCAAAACCACAATGAGATATCATCTCACACCAGTTAGAATGGCGATCATTAAAAAGTCAGGAAACAACAGGTGCTGGAGAGGATGTGGAGAAATAGGAACGCTTTTACACTGTTGGTGGGATTGTAAACTAGTTCAACCATTATGGAAAACAGTATGGCGATTCCTCAAGGATCTAGAACTAGATGTACCATATGACCCAGCCATCCCATTACTGGGTATATAACCAAAGGATTATAAATTATGCTGCTATAAAGACACATGCACACGTATGTTTATTGCAGCACTATTCACAATAGCAAAGACTTGGAATCAACCCAAATGTCCATCAGTGACAGAGAAGCTTTTCAAATACTGCCGCTACATCTTGCGGCAAAGAAATGGGATGCACCCTTTTCACCGGATAAAGAAACCGAGACTCAAAGAGAGGAAGTGTCTGGTCCAAGGCCACACAGCTACTAGCGTTCGTCTCTGTCTCCTTTGGCATTATCTGATGGCCCCAATCCTTATATTGATGACATATGCGCTTCTTTCATTCCCTGTCTGTGCCCCCTGCCCCCTAACCCAACACACATGTAATTGTAAACCTAGAACAATACCAGACTTAGAGTAAGTAGGGCCTCAAGGAAAATTTGGTGAATGAAGGGATTAGGTATACTCCTTCTAGAATATCTAGCCTGGTGCTTGGCATTAAATAGGTTCTCCATTGTTGTTGTTTAAGACAGGGTCTTGCTCTGTCATCCAGGCTAGAGTGCAGTGGTACATTCTTGGCTCACTGCAGTCTCAACCTTCTGGGCTCTAGAGATTCTTCCACCTCAGCCTCTCAAGTGAGTAGCTGGGACTACAGGTCTGCACCACCATGCTCAGCTAATTTTTGTATGTTTAGTAGACACAGGGTTTCACCATGTTGGCCAGGCTAGTCTCAAACTCCTGGACTCAAGTGATGTGCCCACCTCAGCCTCCCAAAGTGCCGGGATTACAGGCGTGAGCCACCGCACCTGGGCCTAATGTTTTCAATGGAGCTGAAATTGTAATACCTAACCATAAAAGGGTATGACAGAGGGAGAAGATCAGAAGAAAACAAATTATGGCAAAACCTCAGGTATCCAAAGCTTTCTTTGAGTCATTCCAAAGGTTGAGGGTGAACCTTTGAATCAGAGCTACCCTCCCTTCCACCACTTTCTGAGCTCTCTGGTCCCGGTCCCCTTGATCTGTTTCCTTCCACTTTTCTCCTTTGTTTTTCTGTTGCTCCTTTGAAGTTTCTTTGGGGTCCAGCTTATCCCAGCCCCGTTTGGTGAGCTCACGGCAGTCTCTTAGACTGCCCGTCCAGGCCTCTGTCACCTGATCCATTTCTCCTCACCACAGAGCCCTCCCTCACCTCCCAGGCCAGGCAGGTGCTTCTCTCATCTGTGCAACCCACAGCACCCCATGCAGGTGTCTGCTTTTACACCTACTTCCAACACCGGACTGTGAGTTTCTTGAGGGTGGGAATCACGTCAACCTTCAATGTCTACAGATGAAATTGGCAGGCCTTTGTGCTCCTTGGCAACCTTTCCTTCTTTATTGCTTACTCTGAGGCGGCCAAGCTTCTGCTCGTTGGGTGATGAATTGTCATTGGGAAATCACGAGTGCTGGCTGTTCCGGGTTGATCTGCTAGCCTAATTATCTTCTTCTTGCTGTTTCTCTGTTCCCTGATGTTTATGTTACACTTGTCCATTTGGCTCAAGAGAGCTCCAGCTGGGCCAGCGTGCTCTGTCTTTGGGAGTAAAGGGTGGCCAATCCAGGTCAGTCCATCTTGCCTGAGGCAGCAGGAGACCTGGTATCCCTCACAGGTTCCACAGATATTTACTTGAGTGCCTGCTCTGCACCAGAGCCTGACCCAGGTGTTAGGGAGACAGAGGTAGAAAACTGTCTGGCCCTGTCTGCCTCTGGTTCCTGCATCACCTTGAGCCCTTTCTAGATCTCCTCCATTTACCCACCTGAAAGTGGAAGGAAGCAGAGACCTGATCTGTAAGGTGCATTGGAGCTCTTGATACTGCGGATCTTGTCTGGCCTAGGTACTCTAAGCCCCTCCATATCTCTGCTTTCCCCCAGCAGAGCCAGGCCTGCCTCTCTTACCTCCCTCCCTCCTCCCCTGCAAATTCTGAGCAGATACGCTCCGATACATCTCACCTTCTATGTGGTCTAGCAGCCCCAAGAAGCAGCAGGAGAACCCCAGCTAGCCCAAGGGGAAGAAAAGAAAGAGGAGGAAGAGGAAAGCGTCGCATATCAGATGACCATCTAGAGCACACGGGGGAGTGAAAAGCACACCCTGACGTACCAAAAAAGTTCCCCAAGCTCAGCTCTGAAGAGCCACATTGGTCAGTCTAATGAGGGAAGCCCAAAGCAGAGTGGGAGTGGGGAGATGGCAGAGTTCCGCTAATCTCCCTGGAAAAGGGACCAATGCCCCCTTGCACTTGTAGAACCCTTGATACCATTTTTGTATCTGATTTTTCCAGCAATCCCTTCAGTTCTGTTTAACAGGTGTTTTTGACTTACCTTTTATATTCAAGGCCTTCTGCTGGAAGCACTGGCCTTTTCCTGTAGGACACATCACAACTTCAAGTGTACAGATATTTTATCTTATTTTATTACTTATTTATTTACTTATTTTGTAGAGACGGCATCTCGTTACGTTACCCAGGCTGGTCTTGAAATTCTGGGTTCAAGCAACCCTCCCGCCTCAGCCTCCCAAAGTGCCAGGATTACAGGCATGAGCTGCCACACTCAGCCTAACATTTTTGTGATTTTTTTCTGTTTTAATGTCTGTCTCCTCCACCAGACTGTAGACTCAAAGAAGGCAAGAATCATGTCTGTCTTCTTACTTACTGAATCCTCAGCACCTAAAACAGTACCTGGCAAACAGCAGTCACTCAATAGATAGTGACAGAAAAAATATATCCAACATGGTGAAACCCCATCACTACTAACAATAGAAAAACTAGCTGGGTGTGGTGGCTTGCGCCTGTAGTCCCAGCTACTCAGGCTGCTGAGGCAGGAGAATCACTTGAACCCAGAAGGCAGAGGTTACAGTAAGCCAAGATCACCCCATTGCACTCCAGCCTGAGTGACACAGTGAGACTCTGTCTGGAAAAACAACAACAACAACAAAAAGGTCTGAGACCTGGCAACAGTCTTCAATTTTCCAAAGGCTATCTCACAGAAGCAAGCCTCGGCCTGAAACATACATTACTTGTTCAATATATGTTACTTGAACTCAATGAGTAGTAATGACAGGAAACGGTCCCAGGCTGTGTGCTAAGCACTTTCTATTCATTCACTCATCTAATCCTCAGAACTATCCTAAGAAGCAGGTACTGAGCTCTAGAGAGATGGAGCATTTTCCGAAGGTGTCACAGGAAGAGCATGGCAGGGCAGGGACTGGGAGCCAGGTCTTCCTTCTGTGCAATGCTTGTCCCGCTCTATGATAAGGTGTCTGGCCACTGAGACAGGGCCCTTGGGACTAGAGGCACAAAGAGGGATCTGAGGAGTCTATTAACAGATATCCAGTGCAGAAAAACAGCCCCAGTGGGCTAGGTGACTCAGCAGAAGACAAGAGGGGACAAGGGGGAACCCCTAGGGCAGAAACAAGTGTGGCTGCCAAGTCCCTTTTCTTAAGCAGGGAAAGGGAGTGGGGTGCTTTTCAGAGGTCCTATTTGAGGCCCAAGCTACTCTCTTCCTGCACTTATTTATCAAGAGTGCCCCTCCCTCACAGCTAGAGCCACCCCAGGGCCATTTCTGCTTCATTACAATGGGGCACACGTGGAGAAAGGATACCACTGGCGAGATCAATTATACTGCTTGATCTGCAACCTGATGTGTGGGTAGGAAGTTGGGGCGGAGCAGTGGGGGAAAGGTTTGGTCAAGTCTGACAAAACCCCAGTAGCTAATCTCACTCCACAATAAGAGATTATAGCAAAGCATCTATAATCAACTCAGCTTAAGAAGTTTTGACCTTCTGGTTGGGCTTCTTACCACAACAGAACAGCACCATAACCATGGCCTTCTTCTCCCGACTGGATCTCCAGGAGGGCCTCCAAACCCTCTCTGTTTTGCAATGGATTCCAGTCTATGTATTTTTAGGTGAGTGAACCCCAAGGGCTGGAGAGCACATGGGGAACAAACCAAAAGAGTGTCCAATCTCCAGATGAGGAGGGTTCCAAAGAGATCGTCTGGTTGATCTCCACCCTCTGGGAAGGATCTGCCAGGCACAAAGGCCAGGAGTGAGGCTGCGGCTGTTCTGGTTTAAAGAGTACTCCAGGCCAGGCACGGTGGCTCACGCCTATAATCCCAGCACTTTGGGAGGCTGAGGCGGGTGGATCACCTGAGGTCAGGGGTTCGAGACCAGCCTGGCCAACATTGTGAAATCCCGCCTCTACTAAAAAAAAAAAAAAAAGAAAAGAAAAAGAAAAAATACAAAAATTAGCCGGGCATGGTGGCATGCACGGGTAATCCCAGCTACTTGGGAGGCTGAGATAGGAGAATCACTTGAACCCGGGAGGTGGACTTTGCAGTGAGCCGAGATCCTACCACTGCACTCCAGCCTGGGTAACAGAGCAAGACTCTGTCTCCAGATATTAAAAAAAAAAAAAAATCACTCCAGCCTTCTCAGGAGCTGTCCCCTATGAACTAGCTGAAAAGAGTCATATTCAGGGACAGGGCAGAAGTGGTGGTGGCTTACAGAGTTGGTGTTACTAGGTAGGTGTTGGGTGATTTTCTAGTCTACAGTTACGGTGAGAGAATTCTGGAAAATCTGAGGGCTGCCTGAGTGACATCTCAGACAGAATTTGAGAAAGAGCCAGTTGTTCCGTGGACTCACGGCACGGAAGTCAACAGTGTTGGGCCTCTCCCACCTAAGAAGCACTTTTTTTTTTTTTTTTTTTTTTTTTGAGACGGAGTTTCGCTCTTGTCGCCCAGGCTGGAGTGCAAACTGCAAACGGGCTGACAGCTCCAAGATTTTCCTTGCCAGAAACCAGGGATTTGGGGGCGGTCAATTACAGGGGCAAGCTTGAAAACTGGATGAGGAGAAATAATGTCATCCTGAGGGATGAGACAGGTAGGAGATAGCTGATTCCAACCCATGGGAGGCTATATGATCCTTAGAGCAGAGGCTCTCAACCAGGGTCCTATAGACCAAAAATTCAGGGTGGATGGGGGAGTACTTTGAATTGGGATGAATAAAACTGCCTCTTTCGGCCGGGTGCAGTGGCTCACGCCTGTAATCCCAGCACTTTGGGAGGCCGAGGCAGGAGGATCATGAGGTCAGGAGATTGAGACCATCCTGGCTAACACGGTGAAACCCCATCTCTACTAAAAATAACAGAAAATTAGCCAGGCGTGGTGGCGGGCACCTGTACTCAGTAGCGGTCCCCGCTACTCAGGAGGCTGAGGCAGGAGAATGGCGTGAACCCGGGAGGCAGAGCTTGCAGTGAGCCAAGATCGTGCTACTGCACTCCAGCCTGGGCGACAGAGCAAGACTCCGTCTCAAAAAAACAAAAAACAAAAAAACAAAACAAAACAAAAAAACAAATAAAACAAACTGCCTCTTTCTTTCCACTAACATCTAATTGAAATGTAGTATTTCCTTCAATGATGAATGCAGGCAATAAACCACAAAGTATTAGGAGTACCTGTGAGTGTCAGTAACAGACATCACAGAGATTTGCATTTCATATTACAGTTGTTGCAGGTATCTCGAAATTTCATTTATGTTCACGACTACTTCAAAATACCAGTAGTTATTGGCACTGCTGTTAGATCTGGTTATTTAATGCATACATCAAGAAGCACATATGTTACTATATCACATTGTGGGTAGTATTTTGATAACTGAATTTTAATATAATGGGTTTCCTTTGTAAATCTGTGTATTTTATTTTGTGCATTTAAACATATTATTCAGAGAAAGGGTCCATGGCTTCACCAGACTGCCAGAGGGGTCCACAGCCTTCTCAAAATGCAGACTTATTAAGCCTTATTAAAATCAAAACACGTTAAGCCCATTGATGGCTTGACTTTAGCTATATCGAGAGAAGAAAGTGATTTTGTTAGTAAACTTAGTTGTTTCTAGACTTTCATAGTTTCTTTTTGTTTTCCTTTGCATTTCCCCTAACTTCCCCAAAAAGACCCCTTTGATAAGTTCCGGCCCTCAGCCAGGAAAGTGAGGGACACAGGAATGTCCTAAGACACTTGCTATCAGGGTGGCAGCAACTGTGTCAAATCAGGATCCCAGAAAGAATGGGCAGAGATGGGGCAGAGAGAGCAGGGAAAAGATATCAAGAGAGGATGAGTTTTGTGAGCGGGTCCTTTTAGGTGTAGGGCCGCTTCCACCCAGGAAGGCTCTTCTGGGGCAGCTTTTTTTTTTTTTTTTTTTTTTTTTTTGGAGACGGAGTTTCGCTCTTGTTGCCCAGGCTGGAGTGCAATGGCACGATCTTGGCTCACTGCTACCTCTGCCACCCGGGTTCAAGCGATTCTCCTGCTTCAGCTTCCCAAGTAGCTGGGACTACAGGCGCCTGCCACCACGCCGAGCTAATTTTTGTATTTTTAGCAGAGACGGGGTATCGCCATGTTGGCCAAGTTGTTCTCAAACTCCTGACCTCAGGTGATCTGCCCACCTCGGCCTCCCAAAGTGCTGGGATTACAGGCATGAGCCACCGTGCCCGGGCGAGGCAGCTTTTCTAATTAAAATGTACTCATTTTTCTGCCAGAAAATGATACTTTCTCATATATATTTTTCTCTATTTCATTTCCTCTCTCAAAGGACAGTGCGTCCTGCTGGGTATAGGGTAGAGAGTGTATCAGATAACTGGATATGTGAGGGACCAAGAAGGTGAGGATTAGCCTCCAAGTAATGCCCCTTCACCCCCAAATTTCAATGGTTTCTAGTTGTCCCAGAAGAGCTGGAGGCGTGGAGTGGGGATGATACCCATGTGTCTTCAGTGGAAACACATAAGAATAAATGGGGCCGGGTGTGGTGGCTCACGCCTGTAATCCCAGCACTTCAGGAGGCTGAGGCGGGCGGGTCACAAGATCAAGAGATCGAGACCATCTTGGCCAACATGGTGAAACCCCATCTCTACTAAAAATACAAAAATTAGCTGGGTGTGGTGGCATGCGCCTGTAGTCCTAGCTACTCGGGAGGCTGAGGCAGGAGAATCACTTGAACCCGAGAGGCGGAGGTTGCAGTGAGCCAAGATCGCACCCCTGCACTCCAGCCTGGTGACAGAGCAAGACTCTGTCTCAAACAAAATAAAAAATTAAAAAATTTTAAAAATAATTTAAAAGAGAATAAATGGGATTTTTTTCACCTTCATTTTTAAAAGTTATTTTTATTGTGGTACCATACCTAGAACATAAAATTTACCATTTTAACCATTTCTAAGTGTGCTCTGAGTACATGTCATTAAGTACATTCACAATGCATGGCCACCATCCATCTTCAGAATTTTATCTTCCCAAACTGAAATTCTGTATCCGTTAAACAATAACTCCCTAATTTCCCCTCCTTCCAGTCCCTGGAAACCACCATTCTGCTTTCTGTCTCTATGAATTTGCCTATTCTAGGTACCTCATATAATTGGAATGATTATTCCAGTGTTTGTCCTTTCATGATTGGCTTATTTTACTTAGTATAATGGCTTTAAGGCTCACCCATGTGGTATCATGTGTCAGAATTTCTTCCCTTTGAAAGGCTGAGTTATACAGTGCCTTGTGTGGATATGCCACGTATTGTTTTCCATTCATCTACTGATGGACATTTAGGTTGCCTTGACATTTTGGCTATTGTGAGTAACGTTGCTATGAATATAGATGTACGAACATCTCTGAGACTCTGCTTTCAATGCTTTTGATACACACCCAGAAATGGAATTCCTGGATCACACAGTAATTCTGTTTTTACTTTTTTTTTGGAACTGCCATCCTGTTTTCCTTAACGGCTGCACAATTTCACATTCCCACCAACAGTGCACAAGAGTTTCAATTTCCCCACATCCTCACCTATACTTCTTATTTTCCGTTTTTTAAATAATAGCCATCCCAATGAGTGTGAGATGATATCTCATTGTGGTTTTGCTTCACATTTCCCTGATGATCAATAATGCTGAGCATCTTTTCGTGTGCTTGTTGGACATTTGATTTGACTTCTTTTAGACTGATTAGCTTTACCATTCCATTTGTCTTTCTCTTCTTGTTCAGGTGCTATACGCCCTGTTTCTGTTCTTTTAGTGATTATGCTAGAAATTACAACATAAATCCTGGGTCTTGAAAGTTACCAAGGTAGCTTCAGTGTCCAACAGGGCGTGATGCCCACAGAGGTGCCTAAGACATTCAAATATGTTCAATCCAACAGTTATAGAGTAAATACTAATGATAAGATCTTGGGCTGTCCTTGCTGTGAGATCCTTACAGGCTCTTTACTATCTAGTAACAGAGATAAACCAATCATTCATTCAACCATTGTCCCTATTTTATGTGCCAGTGCTGGACACATACACAGATCACTACAATGTAAGACAGACTGTGGTGAGTGAAAGAGCCATGACAAAGTGATATTAGGGTATCAGAATAAGAAAATATTATACAAGTTGAACAGATCAGGGGAGACAGGAAAGGGAGTCACCGTGACATGGCAAACAGGACATGAGTTCTGGAGTTCATCAGACTTAGATGGCAATTAGCTATGTGACTCCAAACAAGTACCGCAATCCCTCTAAGTCTGTGTCCCTATTCTCTCAGCCTGGTTCATGGGAAATGCTCCTACAGAAATGTCTGCCTTCCACCCTTCCTTCTTCCTTTTCTTTCTCACCTTCTTTCCTTCCTTCCTTCTATCTTGCTCAGAGCCTCCCTCAGTGCTTCCCCTCCTTCCCAAATGATGTTCAGAATCATAGCTGATTACGGAGCATTACTGGAAGTAATGGGGAGGAAATAGAGAAAATGGAGAAAAGGCAGAGGGACAAGAAGGAGGGAGGAAGCAAGAAGAGAGGAATGAGAAAATGGCTTGGAGGAGATTTGGAATACAAATATTCATGTCCTTAGAATTAGGCTGTGGCTCTGACAGCCCCTCTCAGGGCCAGCCTTCATTCAGAGGATGGCTTTCCCTCATCTCTTCTGGGCTTGTATCACCATCCCCCTAAACGATCTCAATATTCTTTTTCCTGATCGTCTAACCTCTGATCTCCACCCTCTCCAATCTATTCCAGTGCCTGCTTCTGGAGGTCTTTCGAAAGCATCCCTTTTTTTTTTTTTTTTTTTTTTTTTTTGAGATGGAGTCTTACTCTGTTGCCCAGGCTGGAGTGCAGTGGGGCAGTCTCAGCTCACTGCAACCTCTGCCTCCCGGGTTCAAGCAATTCACCAGCCTCAGCCTCCTAAGTAGCTGGGATTACAGGTATGTGCCACCACACCTGGCTAATTTTTTTTTTTTTTTTTTTTTGTATTTTTAGTAGAGACAGGGTTTTGCCATGTTGGCCAGGCTGGTCTCGAATTCCTGACCTCAGGTGATCCACCCGCTTCAGCCTCCCAAAGTGCTGGGATTACAGGCATGAGCCACCGTCTCAAAAGCATCTTTGATTACATCCCTCTCCTGCTCAAAAATAGTCAGTGGTTTCCCATTGCCTATGTGGTGATGTATAAAGGTGTCAGACTGGGCATTCAAAGTCTTCCTCCACTCTCTGGTGTTAACCCGTTGCCAGCTCATCCTCCTACTCTTCCCTACATGATTGCCTTGCGTTGCAGGTAATCTATTCACTAAACAAACAGGAAATCGACTCTCCCATTCCTTCACCTCTGCTCCCACTACTCCTACTACTCCTGCCACTGGAAAGACGGCATGATAGCTCTTCCTGGACTCTCCAGGGACAGCGCCTCCTTTTAGATATTACTCAAATCATATCTTCTCTGTACATTTTCCAGACAACCCAAGACTACATCGCCTCGGAAAGTCTAGAGCACTTTGTAAGAATAGGCTGGGGAGCAGCCCTTATATCTTTTGTGCCCTCTACCCAATAAGCTCCATGAGAACAGGAGCTCTTTCTTATCATCATTATATTTCACGCAAGATCAAGCTTGACACTAACTTTTTTTTTTTTTTTGAGACGGAGTCTCGCTCTGCCGCCCAGGCTGGAGTGCAGTGGCCGGATCTCAGCTCACTGCAAGCTCCGCCTCCCGGGTTCACACCATTCTCCTGCCTCAGCCTCCCGAGTAGTTGGGACTACAGGCGCCCGCCACCGCGCCCGGCTAGTTTTTTGTATTTTTTAGTAGAGACGGGGTTTCACCGTGTTAGCCAGGATGGTCTCGATCTCCTGACCTCATGATCCGCCCGTCTCGGCCTCCCAAAGTGCTGGGATTACAGGCTTGAGCCACCGCGCCCGGCCTGACACTAACTTGAAGGTCTTCCAGATTTCTTCTTCCTCAGCAGAAATCTTTATTTTCACTCTTACTCTTTCTTTTCTCCCTTGGACATCCTTTTTGGGTGTGTGGGCCTGCCCTCTTACTCTGGTTTCTGGTACTGTAAAAAATAGAACAGGTTGGGTGCAGTGGCTCATGTCTGTAATCCCAACATTTTGGGAGGCCGAGGTGGGAGGATCACTCGAGCCTGGGAGTTTGAGACCAGCCTGGGCAACAGAGTGAGACTCCATCTCTACAGAAAAAAAAAAAAAAAATCAAAAAATTAGCCAGGCATGGTGGTGCATGCCTGTGGTCCCAGCTATTGTGCTGGCTGAAATGGGGGACTCATTTGAGCCTAAGAGGTAAAGGTTAGAGTGAGTTGTGATCACGTCATTGCACTCTAGCATGGGTAACAAAGCGAGACCCTGTCTCAAAATAAATAAATAAAAGTAGAACACAGTCTTCAGAGTCAGATGGACCAGTCTGTCACTTACTTGCTATGAGACCTTATGCAAGTAAGTCTCTGTTACTTTCTACGTGACCTTGAGCAAGTAAGTCATTCACCCTGTACCATAACAGAAATAGCATAGTACCTGCCTCTCAAGACTGTTCCAGAGACCTCTGAGGTGAGAAAATCCTCAATACATGTTAATTTTCTTCCTTTCAACTACCGAAATTGACTACTTGGAGCCCAACCACCACACCTGATAAGATACTGCCAACCTTGCCACTTGATCAACAGAGGAGTGACGACCATTCCTCTGAGGCAGACACCTTAGACACTGACTTTATTGCATCTTCAGGAAAAATGATGACTAAAGCAGATAGAGACTTTTTCTTTCTTTTCTTTCTTTCTTTCTTTCTTTTCTTTCTCTCTTTCTCTCTCTCTTTCTTTCTTTCTTCCTTTCTCTTTCTTTTTCTTTCTTTCTTCTTTCTTTCTTTTTCTTTTTTGAGACAGAGTCTCGCTCTGTCTCCCAGGTTGGAGTGCAGTGGCATGATCATAACTCACTGCAACCTCAAACTCCTGGGCTCAAGCGATCCTCCTGCCTCAGCTTCCCGAGTAGCTGGGACTACAAGTGTGCACCACCATGCTCGGCTAATTTTAAAATTTTTTTGTAGAGATGAGGTCTCACTATGTTGCCTGGGTTGGTCTCGAACTCCTGGACTCCAGTGCTCCTCCTGCCCTGGCCTCCCAAAATGTTGGCATTACAGGAGTGAACCACCACGCCCGGCCTAGACTTTGATGCATTCCCAGCATTCTCACATACCCCATCACGGCATCTTTCATTAATCCCCTTCCATCACCCCAGCATCAAATCAGCTGTGTTGGGCTGAAAATTCTACCTCCTTGGTGACTTTCAAATTGCTATGTGAAATGGTAGCCTATTTTAGGTTCCCACTGGCTTTCATCTGAATGCCAAAACTCTTAGCTGATCTCTTTGCCTATAGTTTCTCTTGCTCTCACAGTTATTCCAGATTATCTTCCTGAAACAGACACGATCATGCTACTCTTCTGCTCCCTGCTTAATAACCTTTACTGGCTACTCATTCCCTTCAGCATCAGGCCTAATCTTTCCAGTTTCCTTCCCAGCTTCATCTCCTGTACCACGGCTTCCTTAGGCTGCCTGTGTTTTTGCAGGTAATGATGTTACTCACGGGCCTTGGACTCTCCCATCTCTTGGCCTTTGTTCGAGTTCTTCTTTGTGCATGGAGGACCCTTCCTCTACCAAGCCATCTGACAAAAATCCTACCTTTTCTCCAAAATTCAACTCTGAACCTTACCTTTCACAAGAAACCCAGAGCTTCTGGAAGACAGGAATTTTGTTTTCCACATGTATTAATATGAGTTAATACACATGAGGTACTTAAAATAGTTATTGGCACACAATGAAGATGCAACAAATGCTATCTACTTTTTTCCTACAGCTTGGAGTAAAGATACATGATCTCTCTGATTCTCAGTTTCTTCATCTGTAAAATGAGATAATAAAATTATCCGCCTATGAGGATTGCAAGAACATTAAATGAGATAATATACATTAAGTGCTGAATAGAGTGCCTTTCACAACAAATGGTCAATACATGGTATCAAGGACCATGCATGCATTCTTTTCATCATTTCCATATTTACTCCCTTCACCCTCCTCTTTCCAGTTCCCAACCCTGTCCCCATGGCTTTTAACATAGAGATTTCATATGAGGTAGGCTCATCAATGTTTATTGAATTTTTAAATTACCTGTCACTCCTACAAGTTCTTATATTGATAGTTTGTTTGGATCCAACAAGTAATCACAAAGCTACAGGATTCCTCTTTGACAAACTACCCTTGTTTTTTTGTTTTTTTGTTTTTTTTAATTTCTGAAGGCATTGAGCCAACTGACTAGATTTGGCAAGCATTGCCAACATTCAGATTTAGGTCATTGTCCCGAAACATGAAACATAATGTTTTCACCCATAAGATTTATAGGCTTTCACCTTACACTGGAAATAATTCGTTGCCTATATCCTTACACACACATGCACACCTTATAACTTCAGAAGGCCTTTCCTTATTTGGAATAAGGGCATTGGTGGTTTCTCTTCCTATTAACTTTCACCTGCAACTTGGAGAATTTTGAAATCGAACTTCTTCCTTTACTATAATTCCATGTAATGAATAATTATCATAAGCTATCTCTTCGTGCTTGGCACTGTGCTAAAGGCTGTTTTTAAGAAGCTTACTGTCTGATAGGGAGAGAAACAGACATATGAGGTACTAATTACACAATCAAACAAAATGGACCAGAACCAGAAAGAAGCACGAGTAGTGTCTTGGGAGTGTGCAGAAGAGGCAGTCCTTAATTCTGACCAGGAGATGAGCAAAGATATCACAAGGAAGTGTCATTTGAGCTAATCCTTAAAGCCTGAGAGAATTTTGATAAGCAGAAAGTTGGAAACAGAGTAATAAAAATAAGGGAACAGCATCATCAAAGGCACAGAAATGTGAATTACATGGTGAGTTGAGGGAATGGGAAGTAGACAAAGGTGGTCGGGCCCCTGTTTCCCATACTTTAGCCATTTGTGTCCCACCTTCTGGCTCTTTCCACAGCTGTGTACCACCCATGCTATTATTACTTAACATACTTTTCCTTCAAATTAAGTCATCTCTGTAGCCTAAATTAATGTATTTTAACAGGAAATTTTATATTGCTACCATGAATTTGCTTTTATTCTCTATGCATTCAAATAACTTTTTATCCATATACCACCTTGGATCATCTAATGTCCCTACAGAGCATGGGAACACTAGGCTGAGAAACACTTTGAGAAATACTAGGCTGCAGCATAAGGAATGTGACTACAGGCACTGAGAGATGAGGCTAGGAAGATATATGGGGCTAGGCCAGTGAGGGCCTTGAATACCAGGCCAATGTGTTCACACTTTATTCTGTCAGCAGTTGGAAAATATTGATGGTTTTAGGGAAAGCAAACAACATTATGTGATTGTGCTTTTTAAAAATGTCTGGCAGAGGTGTGGAAAATGGATTGGAGGGGAAGAAACCAGTAGCTGAAGGGCAGACAAAATACTGCAGTCCAGACTAGAAAAAAATCAAGTCCTGGACCATAGCAGTGGCAATGGGGACAGAGACAGGAAGATGGATAGAAGAGGTTTTGTTGTTGTTGTTGTTGTTGTTTGTTTGTTTGTTTGTTTTGGGTTTTTTTGGAAAGGGAAAGAAGTCAAAGATGGCCTAAAAATATTGAACCTATGACATTTATCTTGAGGCCTGAAAGATGAATAGGAACTAGCCAGACAAAGAGCTGAAGAGAGAGTTTTCCAGGCAAAGGGGACTGCATGCAGAGAAGCCCTGAAGCTAGAGAGCACTTGAAGGAGCTGAAAGAATAGCGTGGTGGAATGCAAAGGACAAGGTGGTGGCCAGGGCCTAGATCACCAAGATCTCCTAATCCTTCTAAACCAGGGTTAGGAGACCGGACTTGATCCTAAGGGCCACAGGAAACCACGTTAATTGTTGAATTGTTAAATTACCATATACTCCCACAGGTTCTTATATTTATAGTTAACTGAATAGGTTATCATAGTTAACAATAGGTAATTATAAAGCCACAGATATGCCTCTTTGACAACCCAGCCATGTCCTTGGCTACGTGCTATAGAGTGACAGAGACAGACTTGCATTTAATGCACTGGCTGGGTCATGGCTCCAATGGAAGCAGGCAGCCTATTTAGAAGACACTGGTGGTCATCTAGGTGAGAGATAATGGTGGCTTTGAGCAAGTGGTAGCATGGAGGAGGGAAATATAATAATTTGAAAGAGATCTGGAAGGCAGAAGTGGCAAGAATTAGTACCTGACTAAATGGAAGTAACAGCTAGAGCTTGGTGGTTAAGGGTACAGTCCCTGGAGTAAGACAATCTTGGTTCTCAGCCCTGGTTCACTTACCTCCTAGCTGTGTAATTTTGGAACTATTTAACCACTCTGAACCTCAGGTCCTCATCCACAAAATGATAATGATTACTGTTCTCATGGGGTCTTTATGAAGATTAAATAAACTATGCCATGTGAAACGCTTAGTTTTACATGATAAGTGTACAATAGATATTGGCTATTAATCTATGGGATAAGTGAGCAAGTGAGAGGAATCAGAGATGATTTGAAGAAAGGACCCACTTAGGTCATATTGGTACCATTTTCAACTTAAGCTAGTAATCATTAGCAATTTGAGGCTATACAGGTTTAACTTTTTTTAAAGTCAGGATCAGGGATAAAGAGGGACACTATGTAATGATAAATGGGATGATTCACCAAGAAAACAACTATCCTAAATGCGTGTGCCTCAAATGATAGAATTTCAAAATACATGATGCAAAAACTGATGGCTCTAAAAAGAAAAATAGACAAATTAGCAATTATATTTGGAGACCTCCTTGACAACCATAATCAGTCAAAACTCACCTAACATGAAATAAATAACCCATCACTATAATCTTAATTTTAGAAGGTTAAAAACCTTCTAAAAAGAGATTTTCAGACCCAGATGGTTTCAACAGCAAATTCTACAAACATTTTACAGAAGAAATGTCACGAATTCTATGAAATCTCTGCGAGAAAACTTAAGAGAAAGGAACATTTCCCAACTCATTTACGAGGCCAAATCCTGATACCAAAATCAGTCAAAGATAGTACAAAAAAAGGAAAAGAAAACTATAGACTAAGATCCCTCATATATATAAATGAAAAAAGCAACAAAATATTAACAGATTGAATCCAGCAATACATTACAAAGAATAATGCACCGTGACCAAGTGGCCTTTATCCAAGAAGGCAAGTGTAAATATTTGAAAATAAATCAATGTAAACTACCATATTAACCATCCAAGCATGAAAAAACCCCACGTAATCATATCAATTGACAAACTTCAACACTTAATCATGATAAAATCTCTCAGCAAACTAGGAATAGAAGGGAACTTCCTCAACCTGATAAAGGGCATCTACAAAAAAAAAAACCCTACAGTTAACATCGCACTTGATCATGAAAGACGAAATGCTTTCTCCCTAAGATTAGAAACAAAGCAAGGATGTCCATTCTCACCACTTGTATTCAACGGTATACTAAAAGCCCTAGCAAATGCAATATGGCAAAAAGAAAAAAAGAAATAAATGCATACAGATAGGAAAAAATGAGAAATAAAACTGTCCTTACTTGTAGATGTCATGATAGTCTGTAAGGAAAATCCCAAGGACTCTACTTTAAATAAAACAAAAACCTCCAAGAACTAACAAATGAGATTAGCCAGTCACAGGATACAAGATCATGCATAAAAAGTAATCACATTTCTATATACTAGCAGAGAAGAATTGAAAACGGAAATTTAAAAAACAATACCATTTCAATATCTTCAAAAATAAAATGTTTGGGAATAAATCTAATAAACCATACAGGATTCATAGGCTAAAAACTGTAAAATGCTGATGAATAAAATAAAAGATCTAAATAATTAGAGACATACCATGTTCACAGATTCGAAGATTCAACAGAGTAAAGACGCCAGTTCTCCCCAGACTGATCTATAAGTATAATGCAATTCAAGTAAAAATCACAGCCAGGGTATATTAGGTAATGGTTTTGCAAAAATATTAAATTTCCCAAATTCGGTAATAGCATTGTGGGTGCTATAAGGGAAGAGAATATCGTTTTTCTTGCAAAATACATGCTAAAGTATTTAGAAGCAAAAGGTTGTAATTTCTGTGATGTATTCTCAAATACAAACATATGTATATACTTACATTTTTACATTTAAAGATTACTCAAATGTAAAATGTTGACAATGGGTAGATGTAGATGAAGATTATACAAGACTTTATTAAAATAATCTTGTTTTGTCAGAATAAAAAGTTTAATTTAAAAACCTCCATCAAGAGTTTTTGTAGAAATAAACAAGCTGATTCAAAAGTTTATATAGAGAAACAAAGAAACTACAAATAACTAAACAATTTTGAGAAAGAATAAAGTTAAAGGAATTATACCATCTGATTTTGAGACTTAGTACAAGACTACAGCAATCAAGACAGTGACGTATTTGTCAAGGAATAGATGTATTGATCCACAGAACAGAAAAGAGAGTCAAGAAATAAACACACGAATATGGTCAATTGATTTTTGACAAAGATGAACAAGCAATTCAATGGAGGATGAATAAGTCTTTTCAAGGAATGGTGTAGGAAAATTTGATGTCCATATGTGGCAAAATGAACCTTGACCCAAACTTCAGGCTCTATAAAAATTGACTCAAGTATGACATCAACAAGATGGTGAATGGGAAGTCCATCACATCTCTCCAGAGCAACAAGAATTTGGCAGCCATCCGTGGACCAAAGTACCTTTGTGGGAATTTTGGACCCAGGTAGGATGCTGCAAAACTCTAGTAGAGTCCAACACCAAGGAAGGCTGTTTTGAGAGGGCAGACCCACACCCAGGGTTGTTGACCGTGATGAAGGTTACAGACCTGGAAATAGTCTCATCCTCCTGTAAACTCAGCTACAATGCCATTTGGCCTTGACTCTGCCACCAAAATCATCTTCCAAGGCATCCAGGAGGAGTCACAACCATCTGTGCCTCAAGTTACAGGACTGCCAATCTTGGTCCCAGTAGTATACCCTGAAGCAGCCTTATAACTCAGCTCTGGTCACACTCTGCTGTGGTATGGGAGCAATTATGCCTTCCCAGGGCCTTGCTGGGAATCGTGCCTGTCTGTGCCATAGAAAGCAAGCTTGCTAACCTTGGTACCGCAGCAGATCCTGAAACAGCCCCATAACTTGGCTCCAGCTCCATTGCACTGTCCAGAGCAGTCCTGTCCACCCAGGAACCTGGCAGGAGGCACACCTGTCCATGCCCATGGAGGCAGGCCTGCAGGCCTCAGTCTTGGCTATAGACCTTGAGGCAGCCCTATGACTTGGTTCTATCCCTTCTCAGCCACAGTCCTGGGCCTGTCCTGCCTGCCCAGGGACCTACCCAGTGACCTAGCAGAAGCCCTCCCATAAACCTGCTGAAATCAGTCTATAAAGACTGATTTGCTCCTTGAAATGCACAGACACCAATGAAAGGCTACATAAATAACAAACAATCCAGCAAACATGACACTACCAAAGTAAACTAGTATAGCTCCAGTAACAGCCCAAATAAATGGAGATCTATTAAAGGCTTGATGAAGAATTCAAGATAGTCATCCTGAAGTGCAGTGAGTTGTGAGAGAACACAGACAACTAAACAAAATCAGGAAAACAACACATAAATGAGATGAGAAGTTTAATAAAGAAATAAAAACCATAAAAAGAACCCAAACAGAAATCCTCAAGCTGATGTATACAATGACAGAACTGAAAACTAAAAGAAAGAGTTTCAATAGCAGACTTGATCCTGCAGAAGAAAGAAATGGGTAACACAAAGATAGGTAATTTGAAATTAGCCAATTAGAGAAACAAAAAAGAAAAAAATGAAAATGAGTGAAGAAAGCATAAGGAACCTATGGGACACAATAAGCAAATGAATCTACTAATTATGGGAGTCCCATAATTTAGGAGAAGAAAAAGAGAGAGAAAGAAACAGAAAGCTTATTTTAAGAAATAATGGTTGGAAACTTCACAAATCCTAGGAAAGAAATGGACATCAAGATTCATGAAGCTCAGAGGATCCCAAGCAAGATCAACTCAGAGAAGAATATCCTGAAGCACATTATAATCAAATTGTCAAAAGTCAAAGACAAAAGAGAATATTGAAAGCATTAAGAGAAAAGAGTTGCATCACATACAAGGGAACCTCATCAGCCCACTTCTCAGCAGAAATCTTGCAGGCCAGGAGGGAGTGGGATGATACATTCAAAGTGCTAAAAGATGAAAAACTGCCAATGAAGAATACTATAACCAGCAAAGTGGTCGTTCATAAATGAAGGAACAATAAAGACATTCTCAAAGCCAGGCATGGTGGCTCATGTCTGTAATCCCAGCATGTTGGGAGGCTGAGGTGGGAGGATTGCTTAAGGCCAGTTTGAGACCAACTGGAGCAACATAGTGAGACTCTGTCTCTGCAAAAATAAAACTAATAAAATTAGCCAGGCATGGTGATGTCCAGCTACTTGGACTTCCAGCTACTTGGGAAGCTATGGCAGGAAGATCGCTTGAGCCCAGGAGTTCAAAGCTTCAGTGAGCTATGAGCATGCCACTGTGCTTCAGCATGGGTAACAAAATGAGACCCCATCTCTAGCAACAAAAAAAGGCATTTCCAGACAAATAAAAGCTAAAGGAGTTCATCACGACTAGACCTACCTTGCAAGAAATGCTAAAGAAAGGTGTTCAAGTTGAAACGAAAGGATACTAAGTAACAATATTAAAACAGATAAAAATATGAAACTCACTGGTAAAGGTAAATATATCATCAAATCCAAAATGGTAGTGTGTAAATCACTTTTAACTTTACATCTTTTTATATCATGTATCCATTAAAAAATTATTGCAGCTGTAGTTATTTTTAATACTTTTGTCTCTTATCTCATGTTAGAGTTAAAAGTGGCAATCAAAGAGTATCTTGAAGCATATGAAAATGGAAACACATCAAACCAAAACTTATAGAATGCAGCAAAAACAGTTCTGAGGGGAAAGTTTATCATGATAAATACCTACATAAAGAAAAAAGAAATATCACAAATCAATAACCTAACTTTACATCCCATGAAACTAGAAAAAAAAGAATAAACTAACCCTAAGATAAACAAAAGTAACAAACCCTTAGCTAAACTAACCAAGGAAAAAAGAGAGAGAATATCAAATAAATAAAATCAGAAATAAAAGAGGAGACATTACAACTGATAACACAGAAATACAAAGGTTATAAAAGACTACCATGAACAATCATACGCCAACAAATTGGATAATCTAGAAGAAATGGATATGTTTCTAGACACATACAACCTACCAAGAATACATTACGAAGGAAGAAAATCTAAACAGATCAATGACAGATGAGATTTAATCGATAATCAAAAACCTCCTAACAAAGAAAAGCCCAGGACCAGAAAGCTTCATAGGTGGTCAGTAGTTCCAGACCAGCTCGGCCAACGTGATGGGTTTGAGACCAGCCTGGCCAACATGCTGAAAGTACAAAAATTAGCCAGGCATGGTGGCATGCTCCTGTAGTCCCAGCTACTCGGGAGGCTGAGGCACAAGAATTGCTTGAACCAGGGAGCAGTGAGCCGAGATCGCGCCACTGCACTCCAGCCTGGGCAACAGAGTGAAACTGTGTGTCAAAAGAAAAAAAAAGAATTAATGTCATTCCTTCTCAAACTCTTCCAGAAAATTGAAAAGGCAGGAGCACTTCCAAACTCCTTTTACAATGCCAGCACTACCCTGATACCAAAGCTAGGCAAGGATACTGCAAGAAAAGAACATTACAGGCCCATATCCCTGGTGAACACAGATGCAAAAAATCCTCGACAAAATACTAGCAAACCAAATTCAACAGCACATTAAAAGGATCATACACCATGATCAAGTGGGATTTATCCCTGGGATGCAGGGGTGGTTCAACATGCATATGTCAATAAATGTAATATGCCACATTAACAGAAGAAGAATAAAAATCGTAAGATCATCTCAATAGGTGCAGAAAAAGCATTTGACAAAATTTAACATCTTTTCATGATAAAAACTCTCAGCAAGTTAGACATAGAAGGAATGGATCTCAACATAATAAAGGCCATATATGAAAAGTCCACAGCTAACATCATACACAGTGGTGAAAAGCTGAACGCTTTTCCTCTAAGATTAGAAACAAGGCAAGGGTGCTCATTCTGCCATTTCTACTCAACACAGTACTGGATGTCCTACCAAGAGCAATTACACAAGAAAAAGAAAGAAAAGGCACCTAAATTGGAAAGAAAGAAGTTAAATTGTCTCTGTTAGCAGATGACATAATCTTATATAGAAAACCCTAAAGACTCCACCAAAAAATTGTTAGAACTAATAGATGAATTTGGTAAAATGTCAGGATATAAAATGAACATCCAAAAGTCAGTTGCATTTCTATACACTGACAATAAACTATCCAAAAAAGAAATGAAAGTAAACAATTCAATTTACAATATCATTAAAAGGAATAAAATACTTAGGAATAAATTTAACCTAGGAGGTGAAAGATCTGTATATCAAAAACTGTAAGACATTGAAAAAAAAATTGAAGAAGACATAAAAAAGTTGAAAGATGTCCTGTGTTCATGGATTGGAAAAATTAATATTATTAACATGTCTATACTACTCAAAGTGATCTATAGATCCAGTACGATCCCTATGAAAATTCCAATGACATTTTTAGAAGAAACATTAAAAAATCCTAAAATTTGTATGAGACAGCAAAAGACCCTGAATAGCTAAAGTAATCTTGAGAAAAAAACAAAGCTAGAGGCATCACACTTCCTGATTTCAAACTATATTACAAAACCATAGTAATCAAAACACTATGGTACTGACATAAAAACAGACACAGAAACCAGTGAAATATGATAGATAGCCCAGAAATAATCCCATGCATTTATAGCCAACTAATCTTTGAAACAGGTCCCAAGAATACACAATGGGAAAAGGATAGTTTCTTCAATAAATGGTGTTGAACTAGACATCCACATGAAAAATAATGAAACTAGACTCTTACCTTACAACATACACAAACATTAACTCAAAATGGATTAAAGACTTAAATGTAAGACCTGAAATCATTAAACTCCTAAAAGAAAATATAGGGGAAAAGCTCCTTGACATTGGCCTTGGCAATGATTTTTTGGATATGACAACAAAAGCACAGGAAACAAAAGCAAAAATAAACAAGCAGGAATACCTCAAACTAAAAATCTTCTGCCTAGCAAAGGAAACAATCAACTACATGAAAAGGCAACCCACAGAATGGAAGAAAATGTTTGCAAGCCACATATCTCACAAGGGGTTAATCTCTAAAATATATAAAGAACTCATAGGCCAGGCGCGGTGGCTCAAGCCTGTAATCCCAGCACTTTGGGAGGCCGAGACGGGTGGATCACGAGGTCAGGAGATTGAGACCATCCTGGCTAACATGGTGAAACCCCGTCTCTACTAAAATATACAAAAATCTAGCTGGGCGAGGTGGCGGGCGCCTGTAGTCCCAGCTGCTCTGGAGGCTGAGGCAGGAGAATGGCGTGAACCCGGGAGGCGGAGCTTGCAGTGAGCTGAGATCCGGCCACTGTATTCCAGCCTGGGCGACAGAGCGAGACTCCGTCTCAAAAAAAAAAAAAAAGAAAAAAAAGAAAAAGAAAAACGGGCAAAAGATTTGAATGGACACTTCACCAAAGAGGATATGCAGAAAGCAGACAAGCACATGAAAAGTTGTTTCGCATCACTAGCTATTAGAGAAATGCAAGTTAAAATTACGATGAGCTACCAATGCGAATATATTAGTTTTTTCTTCATTTTTTTCCTTTTTTTTTTCCCTCCCCAGTGCGCATATATTAGAATGGCTTGGCCATCTTCACTACAAACTAAATTAGAAGCCTACCTATGTGAACTTCCTCTTTGATAACCCTCTCCAAGACGCCTCACTTGTACGTGACAAGAGAAATTGGAACTATCTTCTGGTGTCAAGGCCATAATAACTAAGGGAGTGTCACACATACATAAATGCTTGTTCTTCATCATTCCTTTCTCAGGTACCCTTGCTTTATGTCACGGAACTCCTTTTCCATGAGACTTAGCTCTTCCACATTTCGCCTCTATTTCTCCTGTATCTTTATTTATTTATTTATTTTTGAGATGGAGTCTTGCTCATCGCCCAGGCTGGAGCGCAGTGGCGCGATCTCGGCTCACTGCAAGCTCCACCTCCTGGGTTCACGCCATTCTCCTGCCTCAGCCTCCCGAGTAGCTGGGACTACAGGCGCCTGCCACCAAGCCCGGCTAGTTTTTTTTTTTTTTTTCTTTCTTTCTTTCTTTTTGTATTTTTAGCAGAGACGGGGTTTCACCGTGTTAGCCAGGATGGTTTCGATTTCCTGACCTCGTGATCCGCCCGCCTCGGTCTCCCAAAGTGTTGGGATTACAGGCGTGAGCCACCGCGCCCGGCCTCTCCTATATCTTTAAATTCCACTTTTGTCACTGTGCACGACTCTAGTGACACTCAGGCTGGGTCTGGAAGCCTTGCTCTGAAAAAACGTTCTTGGTCTCCTGCCGGGTCATACCTGCAGTTCCAATAGGTTCCACAAGGGGGATGGTGTTACCCAGGTAAGGGCTCTTAGACCGCCTTTAGGACTGGTGGATAAATGAGTGAGATGAAAGGCACACAACTAATCCGTCTATGCTATTAAAATAACATCACATTTAAATAACACTATACATGCTGACTAAATAGTAATCATCAAGTTTACTACTGAAAACAGAAAACATTTTCTTATTTCTTTTTCAATCGGTCTACAGATATTTGTTGAACACATACTGTGCGCCAAGCTCTCTTCTAAATACTGGGAATACAAACAAAATGTATTTAAAACAAAATATAAAGGAAATGATACACTTAAGCTAACTTTAATTAGTGATGATTCTTATTTAACTTTATCTGAATTTTCTTCTGAAGCTTAACTGGCAAATTTACTCTCCTCTTTGATGAAGGGCATGGATAGCAAGGCTTTTCTCCATGACAGGCTTCCCATAAAACTCCTCCCACCACTCTTTCCTGTCTAATTCGAATGCTTACAACAACCATCTCGACCAGTGCTTATGAGGGCAATTCAGCTTATTACAAAGGTTTCTTTTACTCCATAACATGAGTTTTTAAAGCACTGTCCACTCAGCCTTTTCCTGCTATTTTCATTTATGTCCAAAATGCAAGAGACAAAGAGCTGGTAGGTAACTCCTGAGTTTCTTCTTCCCTGAAACTTTTATCTGCCATGACATGGTACCTGGTCAAAGAAGTCATTCCCTTAGCTAAGTCTTTTTTATTCACCATATGTATACTCAGCCCCTCTTTCTCATGAATGCAGATTTTTTTAATGGAATTCATTCCCACTGCTGTAAGATGTATCATGTTTGCAGTTACAGCCTGCTATGGTCATTTGCTAACACAGACTTCCCCTTCTGAACCTTCGTGACACTTTTGAATGGAACAAAATAAACATAGTAAAGTGGTTTTGTTGTTGTTGTTGTGTTTTTTGTTTTTTTGGTTTTTTAGAGATAGGGTCTTACTTTGTTACCCAGGCTGGTCTCAAACTCCTAGGTTCAAGCAGTCCTCTCGCTTTGGCCTCCCAAATTGCTAAGATTATAGGAGTGAGCCACCGCACCTGGCCTAGTAGAGCAGTTTTGTTTTTGTTGTTGTTGTTTGTTTTGTTTTGTTTCGTTTTTTCGAGACGGAGTCTTGCTCTGTTGCCCAGGCTGGAGTGCAGTGGTGCTATCTCTGCTCACTGCAACCTCCACCTCCCGGGTTCAAGCGATTCTCCTGCCTCTGCCTCCCGAGTAGCTGGGACTACAAGTGTGTGCCACCTTGCCCCGCTAATTTTTTGTATTTTTAGTAGAGACAGGGTTTCACCGTGTTAGCCAGGATGGTCTCAATCTCCTGACCTTGTGATCCACCTGCCTCGGCCTCCCAAAGTGGAGCAGTTTTTAATCCATGTTTACTTTTCAGCATCAAACAGCCTGTACACTGCGGGTAACGTCCCTGCTGGAATATGCAGACTTAGCAGTTCAGCACAGGAAAGCGGTTCAAGCTTTTAGAAAGAATTTCCAGAGGTCCCAGAATGGGGATTCAGCTACCAGCCCAATGTACTCTTCTTCCCATTCAGCAAGCCATGCTGTCCTTTGACCCCAACTCTTTCTTCAGTTGAGAGTTTGACCATCAAGGAGACCCAGATCCAGGGGCTCAGAGGCCTGCCTAGACCACAGCAGAGACAAATGGAGGGCGAGGGGTTGGGGAAGAGGGGAGAAGGAGAGAAGGGTCCCACACCAGCCTAGCCCTGCTCCTGTAGTGTAGAGCAGAGGCCGGGGTTATGAGCGGTGTACTAAAACTTGAAGGGAATTGAAAGGCGTGAACCCTTTGTGTCTCCTCAGGAGCTATTCCCATTCTCCTTATACCCTACTTTCTGCTGTTCAGTAAGTTCTGGTCCTTGGCTGTGCTCTCCTTAGCCTGGCTCGCCTATGATTGGAACACCCACAGTCAAGGTAAGAGACAGGGGCACAATGGTCTTCCTGTTTGGGCCAACAGTGGAAGCACAGGGAGAGGGAGGTGGAGGGAGAGAGGGAGAACCAAGGGTAGGGGAGAGGCGAAGGAAGGGGAGGGAGAAGGGAGAGCAAAGCTCAGCAGGGACAGAGGTCTCTACCAGGTAGCTGAGGAAGAATTATGAGGTTGAGGTCTCTGGGCAGGTGCCCCCAGCCTCAGACTATTTTCCTGTCACCTTTCTGGTCAGCTCTAGAGGAGCAGGGGCTTCCTATGTCTTGGGGACTGGATTCAGGGACAGTACTTACAGTTCTGAGGTGTCAGAAGGAGGCCCCTCCTGTGACCTGAGGACTGCAGGCAGAACTCTCCTCCTCTGGGAGAGGTAGAGGGACTACAATGCCCTACGGACTCTTCCCTTCCCTTCTGTACACACAGGCGGCAGGCGTTCAGCTTGGGTACGAAACTGGACCCTATGGACTTATTTCCGAAATTACTTCCCAGTAAAGGTGACTACTCTTCCTCGGGGTGCCCTCAGTTCCTGTTGCCCAGACTCTTGCTCCCTACTCAGCTCCATGTCTTCAGAGGCTTTGGTGGTCAGCAGCGAAGGTCAAGGCCCCAAGTCATAATGCAAAGCAAGGGCCCGAGATGGATGGGCAGGTGGGGAGACAGGTGGATGGCAGCCTTTCCTGCACTGGCAAAGCCAGGTCAGCCTCTCTGACCATCGTGAGCCCTGGCAGTCCTATGACAATGATGACATCCTAGTGAACAGGGATTTGGGGCTCCCGAAGGGAAACATAGGCTACCTGCTGGGATTTTAGTCCACACGTCATTTCTTCCTTCTTTGTAGCCAATGCTCTGACTCAATCTCCCTCTAACAGCTGGTGAAGACTCACGATCTTTCTCCCAAACACAACTACATCATTGCCAATCACCCCCATGGTGTTCTCTCTTTTGGTGTCTTCATCAACTTTGCCACTGAGACCACTGGCATTGCTCGGATTTTCCCATCCATCACTCCCTTTGTAGGGACCTTAGAAGGGATATTTTGGATCCCAATTGTGCGAGAATATGTGATGTCAATGGGTGAGTATAAGAAATAATTAATTCTATTTTTTTACCTACTTCAAAGGTGCAACCCCAATAAGTCCTGACAATCATTCCCTGCTTGAAGAGTACATGATAGAAAATAAGTCCAGCACACCCTGGGCCCGTAACAGGAGTATGTGGCTAAGCATTAGTTTCTGTCCAAGATCTGGGAAGCAGGGTTTGGTTGCACAGCAGGGGAAGTTATAGGCATTCGTAAGAGTCACCAGGACTTTTTTCAGAGGGAGAACCAGAAGGCTGGAATTCAGGACCAATGCCAAAGTGCAAATCAGAGGATGAAAGCCAAGAATGAAACACAAATGCAGGGAAAAGCAGGTGTGAATGGGATCGCTCCGGTGAACTTCACCAGGCTCTCTCTAGGATGTCAGTTGGCGTCTTTGGGCCGGTCATTTGTACACCATGGTGTCTTAAAAGCATTTTAAAGTCTCTCATACTAGCTAAAACTCTCCTGGTCTATGACTTTTACCTCCTTGGAACCCCTTCACACTTGCATAAAATGCCAAGGGATAAAGGATAGGAGTTCATCAGAGTATCCAGAACAACTTCCCCATGCTCAGCTTCAGGTCAGTGCACTGTGAAAAATGTCTCTCTCTCTGAACAAATAGTCATCCTTCTGGACACCAGAAAACAACTGAAGCCAAACATTAAAAGGTAAGATACAGTTCTCTGGAGGTGCCAGGTGGGACCACCAGAGTCCCAGAGAATGCTTCTACTCTGCTCTGAGGTTAGCATGGCCCTGGAGCGGGACTCTTTCTCAATGGCTAGAGCCTGGAGGCAATTTCTGCCACCCCAGTGGAGACTAGATGGTGAGCACAGGGCAAAGATGGGAGACAGAAGTGAGAAAGGCTAGATGATTGTTGTTAAACAACAGGGTGTCATTCACATTCCATCATTCAACTACATTTCAGTTTGGCTTGGGCAGGCTCAGGGGTCTGCCTACTCTCCAGAAACCCCAGCCATTGGCTTCCCTTTGGCAGGTTGCTCTTAGGGAGGAAGCAGGTTTGTGGTGGCTAGTCTCGATTAGCCCTGGAGGAGAGAACTCTGGAGGATCTCCAGTGTTGTCAGCCTGGGCAGAGTGGAAGATGGCTGTGCTTCATGGGTAGAGAAGGATGAGGTGGGCTTAGATACTATTGATCTGAAATGCAGTAGGCTATGGATGTAAGAGGCAGAGGAACTCAGTATTGACCCAACTGCAGAAGCACAGACCCCCAAGGCAAACAGCTGACGCTAAGGACCAACCAACCTTAGGCTAGAGCAGTCATAACCCAGGACACGAAGGTCAGAGACAGAAAGGTGGAAACAGCAATCATCAGAAAACAGAAGAACTGTCTCTGACAGGAAGAGCCTGGAAAAACCCCTCATCCCATCCTCAGGCATGAAGTTTTTCTACCACTTGACTCTTTGGTTTCACAGGTGTGTGCCCCGTGAGTAGGTCAGCCTTGAAGTACTTGCTGACCCAGAAAGGCTCAGGCAATGCCGTGGTTATTGTGGTGGGTGGAGCTGCTGAAGCTCTCTTGTGCCAGCCAGGAGCCTCCACTCTCCTCCTCAAGCAGCGTAAAGGTTTTGTGAAGTTGGCACTGAAAACAGGGTAGGTTCCAAGGTTCTAGTGCTTTGTTGTCAGGGTGCCATAGGCCCTCTGTAGCCCTCTCCAGAATGGTGCCCTCCCTGGGCACCTGTTAGAGGGCCCCCATCTTCACTCTAATTCCTTCCGTCTACCCCCTCACATTGTGCCTTAGGGATGTTGGGGCCTCCAGATACATTTCAGTGGGCACTTTTCTTACTTGAAGTTGGAGAAAGAACAGCAGAAGAAAACCTTTTACTTTCTGCCCATTGACCTGGTAGGCTGGAGGTCTGGGAAAGCGGGGCTCCACTCTATATCAACCTGTTAACTGAGAGGCCCTGAGAATCTACCAACTGCAAGGGGATGCACTAGCTTTGATGCTGTGAGGATCAAAAAGATAAGACATGCCCCAAAGAGTATACAATCTGGTTTGAGAAATAGACCTCATTCATTCAGCAGTTACTGAACACCCACTGTATGTCAGTCATAGTAGTAGGCATTTAGGATTTAAAAGTAAATAAGACCTGGTCCTTGCAAACTCACAGTCCAATATGGAAGAAGACAGGCCCATGCACATATAATTACCAAATAAATACATACAGAATCCAACCACTTACTACCTAGACTACCACCCCTTGGTTTACTATCATCATCTCTCCCCTTGGATGATTATAACACTTCTAACTGCTCTTCCTGTATCCATTCCCGCCTCCCCCACCCCCAAGAGTCTATTCCCAGCTTCAGCCAGGATGATCCTGTTAAACACGAGTCAGATCATGTCACTTCTCAAAATGCTCCAGTGGCTCCCATGTCACTCAGAGTAAAAACCAAAGTCCTGGCCGGGCGCGGTGGCTCAAGCCTGTAATCCCAGCACTTTGGGAGGCCGAGGCGGGTGGATCACGAGGTCAGGAGATCGAGACTATCCTGGCTAACATGGTGAAACCCCGTCTGTACTAAAAAAAATACAAAAAACTAGCCGGGCGTGGTGGCGGGCGCCTGTAGTCTCAGCTACTTGGGAGGCTGAGGCGGGAGAATGGCGTGAACCCGGGAGGCGGAGCTGGCAGTGAGCCGAGATCACGCCACTGCACTCCAGCCTGGGAGACACAGCGAGACTCCGTCTCAAAAAAAAAAAAAAAAAAAAAAAAAACCAAAGTCCTTACAAGGGCTTGCAAGACGTGGAATAATCTAGTCCTTAGATGTCTCTCTGTTCTCATCACTCACTCCTCTCACTCCTCTCTCATTCCATCACAGTTACACTGGCCTCTTTGCTGTCCCTCAAGCAAGCCACCCACTCCTGCCTTAGGGGCTTTGCTTTAGCTGTTCCCTCTGCCCGCAACACTATTCCTGCAAATGACTGCTTGGCTCATTCCTTTATCTCCTTCAAGTCTTTGTTCAAATGTCTCTTCTCAATACGGTTATCTGACCATCTTGCTCTATTTTTTCCCGGTTACACTTATCTTCTTATAGATCATCCATTTTATTTATTTGTTTACTTACTATTTTCAATGTTTATTGTCTGTCTTCCTCCCAAAAAAAAGTAAACTCCATGAAGACAGAATTTTTAAAAATCCATTGTATTCACTGATGCATCTCCAGGGCCTAAAACAGTGCTGGCACATAGAAAGAACTTAATATTTGTTAAACAAATGGAACACTTCAATGGAAATGTGTACAAAGTGCTATGTGAGCACCAGTTGATGGAAAAATCTTGACCCAGAATAGAGGTTTCATAGGTGGGTAACATCTGAATTGTGACTTGAAATATTAGTACGAGTTTCCAGGCAGACCAAAAGGGAGAAAGAACTCAGGCATTCAGTGAGGACCTATGGCATGTCAGGCGCTATGCCAGGGCCTAGGGATTCAAAGATGAATATGACCCAGTTCTTGCCTTTGATTGGCTTGTTGTCTATGGGGCGAGTCAGGCAAGTAAGGAGATGACTGTAATACACGGTTGGGGCAGTGTTAGTGTAGAAGAGAGGTAAGCACTAGATAAGGGGTACCTACTCCGCATTGGGGGAATTGAGGTGGTCAAACAAAGTTTCTTTAAGGGGATGAAATTGGGACTGAGCGCAAAATTGAATGAGCCACATGAAGATAGAGGGAAAGCACTTCCGACAGAGGAAGCAAAATGTACAAAGACATAGATGAGAGAATACAAGGCACAATTAATATGGCTAAGCAGATTGCAAGGAAAGAGTGGGGAGAGGAAAAACTAGCCAGGGAGGGAAGGCCAGAGCAAAAAGGCCCTAGGAGCTGAGGAGCTCTGCAAGATTTTGAGAGGAGTGGCATGTCCAGATATGCAGTTTACGAAGAACACTCTGGATGCTGGATGCAATGAAGACAGAACTTTTGAGATTAGTTTCTTCCTATACCAGGACAAGGCAGAGCAGCAGCTCCCCTCAGAGAGTTCAGTTGGGAGAGTGGGGCATGGCAGGAATGGGACATGAGGCTGGAGATGTTTGGGTGCTTGGGTTCTTGTCCTATAAGGGGGAGGTTGGAGAGGTTTCCCACCTTGGAGAGGATTTTTCTGGGGATCTTCCTCAGAGAGCTCACACTCCTGCCCCTCTCTTTGCAGGGCATACCTTGTCCCTTCATATTCCTTTGGTGAGAACGAGGTTTTCAATCAGGTGACCTTCCCTGAGGGCACGTGGTTAAGGTTGCTCCAAAAAGCCTTCCAGGACACAATCAAAAAAATCATGGGACTAAATTTCTGTACCTTCCATGGCCGGGGCTTAACTCACGGATCCTGGGGCTTCCTGCCTTTCAATCGGCCCATTACCACTGTTGGTGAGCTTTCCAGTATCTCCAGATGACCTGTTTCTTCATTCACTTCCCACCCACTTTAAATCATCCATCAAGTCCGGGGGACCCAACTCACATCTGGGATGGGCAATGGGTGTGGCTGAGAGCAGGGTGGGTAGGACAACTAAACAGATAAGAGTTGTGGCCATTCATGGATGTGACATCAGCATCTGCTACAAGAGCATCACCATTCACACACATTCTGTCACCACTCTCCTGAGCTTGCTTGCATTCTCTTGAGCATGGGTTTGATTAGATGATCAGAGAACAGGGGCCAGGATGAGACTGGAGCAAAGGGAAAGAATGAAAGAAGGGGAGGAAAGCCAGATACTGAGTTTCAGGACATGGCTCCCAGTGAGGGATGGGTAGTTTGAGTTGAGGAGGGGGGACTCTGATGTTTGTCTCTTGTCTTTTTTCATAGTTGGGGAACCCCTGCCAATTCCCAGGATTAAGAGGCCAGACCAGAAGACAGTGGACAAATATCACGCACTCTACATCAATGCCCTGCGCAAGCTCTTTGACCAACATAAAGTTGAATATGGCCTCCCTGAGACCCAAGAGCTGACAATTATATAACAGGAGGCACATTCCTCATTAATCTACCCCCAAGCCATGAGGGATCCAAGTAGAGCCACAGAAAAAGAATTCCAGGAAAGGGAAAGATTGTAAGGATGAGAGAGGAGACCATCCAAACCAGAAATTATTTAATAAATCAGGGTTCTAGCAATAGAGTCATCTCCCAAGTGGCTGAGGCAGGCTTAGGGGAAAGAACCAGAGGGGCAGGGGAGGACTGGGGAGGGCTGGACCTGCACTGTAGCTGCCTAGTCAAAGCAGACGGGATTCCCTCAGTTGTGATAGAGTTCTAGATTGGCAATGCAGTTACATTGTTTCTTCTTTGAAAATAAAGTTCTAGACATATAAAACAGGATACCACTATTTCCTGATTATTCTGTGGTTTGCTATTGGGCTTCCCTCAAACCTGAGATTTTTCCTTCTAACCAGAAAGTTGCTCTATGGAGAGCCACTTTCCTCTTCTTTATTTACCCTTCATACTTCCCCTGACAGAAAAGGTGGGGGAGTGGAACCATAGCTGCTGCACAGTGTAGGAGACAGGAGTGGAAACATGGGAACTGGCACAGGTACCCGCTGGGTAGCCCACCTCTCCTGATCCCACATAACCACCCTATGTCAGAAGCGAGGGAGCCACAAGACCATGCACCAACTGTAAGTTTGCTTGATGTCAAGTCCCTACTATGTTCCAGGGACCATGACATTGCTTTCATAACCATTGTCTCTTAATACTAAACATAAGCCCAGTGAGATTGAGATTGTCATCACTTCCATTTCACAGTAGCTAAAGCTCCTAGAGGGTTAGTAACTTGCCCAAAGCCACACAACTTTGGATAGAACTAGCATTCAAGCCAAAGTTCTCTCCAATGTACCACTGCATGTCCCCATTCCTCATTTTCTGGAGACCCATTTTTCAGCTTCATTTTCCTAAATGAGGCCCCCCGGCACTCCACCAAAATTAGTTCATAAATGTGGGCAAAAAAGGCACTGATTCTATTCACAATGGTCCTATGTTAGGCCCCAGGGAAAATAATTGATTAATTTAAAAAATCTTTCTATGTCAATAGAAAGGAAATGAGAATACAGAGGGTCAATTGATTTTCACCTAGGGTGCCAAGACAATTCAATGTGGGAAAGAATGGTCTTCAACAAACAATGCTGAGAAAACTGGACATCCACATGCAGAAAAATAAAGTTGGACCTTACCTCATATCGTATACAAAAATTAACTCAAACGGATCAAAGACCTAAAGTGAAAGTTAAAACTATTAAACTCATGGAAGAAAACATAGGTGTAAAGCTTCATAATCTTGGATTAGGCAATGACTTCTTAGATATGACATCAAAAGCACAAACAACAAAATAAAAAATAGATAAGTTGGACTTCATTATAATTAAACACTTTTGTGCTTCAAAGGACACCATTAAGAAAGTGAAAAGACAACCCACAGAATGGGAGAAAATATCTACAAATCACGTATCTCATAAGAGTCTAGGAGCCAGAATAGATAAATAATTCTTACAACTCAACAACTGAAAGACAATTCAATTTTTAAAATAAGGAAACGATTTAAATAGACATTTCTCCAAAGAAGCTATACAAATGAAAAAGTAAGGGTCGGGTGCAATGGCTAACACCTGTAATCCCAGCACTTTGGGATGCCCAGGAGGGAGGATGGCTTGAGCCCAGGAATTTGAGACCAGCCTGGGCAACATAGTGAGACCCTATCTCTACAAAAAATTTAAAAATTAGCCGGGTGTGGTGATGCATGCCTGTATTCCCAGCTACCGGGAGACTGAGGTGGGAGGACTGCTTGAGCCCAGGAGTTCAAGGCTGCAGTGAGCTACAATCGTCACATCACTGCATTCCAGCCTGGGTGACAGGGTGAGACCCTGTCTCTAATAAAACAGAAAAAGAAAAAGTGCTCAAAATCATTAATCATTAGGGAAATGCAAATCAAAACCACTATGACACCATTTTACACTCACTAGGATGACTATAATAAAACAAGATAGACAATAACAAGTATTAGTTAGGATATGGAGAAACTGGAATTCCTCGGCATTGCTGATCGTAAAATGGTGAAGCCACTTTGGAAAACAGTTTGACAGTTCTCAAAGAGTTAAGTGTAGAGTTACCATATGACCCAGCAGTTCTACTTTTAGTTATATACCCTTCAAATTTAAAACATATGGTCACACAAAAACTTGTACATAGATGATCACAGCAGAATTATTCCTAATAGCAAAACAGTGCAAGCAATCCGAAGGTCTACAAGCTGATGAACGGATAAATGTATTGGTGTCTATCCATACAATGGAATATTATTTGGCAGTAAAAAGGAATGCAGTGATGATACATGCTACAAAACAGATGAACCTTGAAAACATTATGGTAAGTGAAAGAAGCCAGACTCAAAAGGTCATATATTGTGTGCTATGAAATGTCCAGAATGAGCAAATATAGAGATAGAAAGAGAGAAGAGAAAGAGAAATTGTGAAGGAAGAAAGGAAAGGAGAATGACATCTAATGGGTAGGGGTTTCTTTTAGGGGTAATGAAATGTTCTGGAATTAGATAATGGTGGTGGTTGCACAACCTTGCAAATATGCTAAAACCACTAAATTGGACACTTTAAAAAAATGGTGAATTTTATGGTATGTGAATTCTATCTCAGTGAAAGAGCAATGTTTAAGAAAACTTAGCCTTTTAATTTAAGGGAAAAAACTGTGAGCTATTTTAAAGTAAAAAATTCACAATAAAAAATTTAAATGCTTTCTATTTTGAAATGATTGTAGATTTACAGGTAGTTGCAAATCTCCCTTGAGCCCTTTATCCAGCTTTCCACAATGGTGACATCATATGTAACTGTAGTACAATGTCAAAACAGTAAATTGACACTGGTACAATACTGTTAAAACTTATTCAGTTTTTACTGTTTTTACACTCACATATGTGTGTTTGTGTGTGTGCGCATGTGTGTCTATGCAATTTGATCCCATAAATAGATTCATGTAACTCCCATGACCATCATGATATAGAACTGTTTTATTACCACAGAGGAACTTCCTCATATTACCCCTGTATAACCACACACCCACACCTTTGTCCCTGTCCCTGGCAATCACTGATCTACTTTCCATCTCTACAGCTTTGTCATTTCAAGGATTATACAAATGGAATCACCGTATGTAATATTTTGAGATTGTCTTTTTCCACTAAGCGTAATGCCCTTAAAGAGCTAAGTTACAATGTATCCACAGTTCATTCCTTTATGTTGGCTGGGCAGTACTCTATGTTCTGCACACGCGAGAGTTTGTTTAACCACTCACTCATCGAAAGACATCTGGATTGTTTACAGTTGTTTGGCTATTACAAGTATCTAAAACTCACACCCTTCCCGATATATAAGAAAAGAAACGTCAAATCAATAAAATATCAAGAAGAGCTGTGATTTAAAATCAAAATACAATATTTTGAATTTTGACTCCATGAACCCATAATGAGCCAGGCACAATTTTGGCAAAAATATTGTCTCTCTTAAGAACATATAAAAGTAGGCAGAGTGAGATATCAAAGAAAGACATTTCATTCTGAGCAAAACGTATTTCCGGTGTAACAACTACAGAAAGAGAACTGGTTGCTGTAACCAGTCCCAGAATTGGGACAAAGGGTATCTGCAGGTTCCAGCACAAAAGCATTGAAGTTTCTGGCAAAGTTAACTGAAATCTTGAAAAGGAAAGCTACTATTTGCAAACAAGTGTCTAATATCAATGGAACAAGACTTTTTTTTATAATCTAATGCTGTCACAAATCCACACTACTGAGAAATACAAATCAAGGCCTGACTATAAAGCGGAGATGGCTGAATTGCTAGATTCTCAAAAGAATTCAGCCATAAAATGTGATTGAAATAGGAGAGCAAGGGATCATTGTAACAGTTGCTATAGAAATTACCTTGTTCGAAGTATTTACCACGTGTCATTACACACCTCATTGACAACAAAAACTTTCCAGAGAGATGACCCTATTATAAAATACACCTGGAGGGCCCTGAGAGTAATAAAGAATTCCTGTGTTTACTTGAGGAATATTTAGTAGAAAAATATGACATCTTCATTCCAAACTTCGAGGACTTGTATTTCTTTCTTATTTTACTTGAGATTTAATATACAGACCATATGATATGGTTTGGCTGCGTTCCCACCCAAATCTCATCTTGAATTGTAGTTACCATAACCCCCACGTGTTGTGGGAGAGACCCAGTGGGAGGTAATTTAATCATGGAGGCAATTACCCTCATGCTGTTCTTGCAACAGTGAGTGAGTTCTCACGAGATCTGATGGTTTTATAAGGGACTTCTTCCCCTTTTTGTTGGGCACTTCTTTCTCCTGCCACCATGTGAAGAAGGATGTATTTGCTTCCCCTTCTGCCATGATCGTAAGTTTCCTGAGGCCTCCCAGCCATGCTGAACTGTGAGTCAATTAAACCTCTCCTTTATAAATTACCCAGTCTCAGGTATGTCTTTATTAGCAGCATGAGAATGAACTAATACAGCAAATTGGCTCCACAGAGAGTGGGGTGCAGCTGTAAAGATACTCAAAAATGTGGAAGTGATTTTGGAACTGGGTAACAGCCAGAAGTTGGAACAGTTTGGAGGTCTTAGAAGAAGACAGGAAAAGGTGGAAAAGTTTGGAACTTCCTAGAGACTTAGAGAGCTCAGAAGACAGGAAGATATGGGGAAATTTGGAACTTCCTAGACACTTATTGAACGGCTTTGACCAAAATGCTGATAGTGATACAAACAATGAAGTCCAGGTTAAGGTAGTCTCAGATGGAGATGAGGAACTTGTTGGGAACTGTAGTAAAGGTGATTCTTGCTATGCTTTAGCAAAGAGACTGGTGGCATTTTGTGTCTGCCCCAGAGATCTGAGGAACTTTGAACTTGAGAGAGATGATTTGGGGTATCTGGCAGAAGAAATTTCTAAGTGGCAAAGTGTTCAAAAGGAAACAGAGCATAAAGGTTTGAAAAATTTGCAGCCTGACAATGTGACTGAAAAGAAAAAAAAATTTTCTGAGGAGAAACTCAAGCCGGCTGCAGAAATTTGCATAAGTAACCGGGAGCCAAATATTAATCACCAAGACAATGGGGAAAATGTCTCCAAGGCATGTCAGAAACCTTAGCGGCAGCCCCTCCCATCACAGGCCTGGAGGCCTAGGAGGAAAAGAAGGTTAAGTGGGCTGGGCTCAGGCCCCACCTGCTGTGTGCAGTCTAAGAACTTGGTGCCTGGTGTCCCAGCTGCTCCAGTTATGGCTAAAAGGGGCCAAGGTACAGCTGGGGCTGTGCTTCAGAGTGTGCAAGCTCCAAGCTTTGGCAGCTTCCACGTGGTGTTGGGCCTGTGGGTGCACAGAAGTCAAGAATCAAGGTTTGGGGAACCTCCACCTAGATTGCAGAGGATGTATGGAAATGCCTATATGTCCAGGCAGAAGTTTGCTGAAGGGACAGAGCCCTCATGGGGAGCCTCAGCTAGGGCAGTGCAGAAGAGAAATGTGGGGTTGAAGCCCCAACACAGAGTCCCCACTGGAGCACTGCCTAGTGGAGCTGTGAGAAGAGGGCCACCATCCTCCAGACCACAGAATGGTCCATCCACAGCTTGCACCATGCACCTGGAAAAGCCACAGACATTCAATGCCAGCCTGTGAAAGAAGCCAGGAGAGGAGTTGTACCCTGCAAATCCACAGGGGCAGGGCTGCCCAAGACCATGGGAGCCCACCTCCCAAGTCAGTGTGACCTGGATGTGAGACATGGCATCAAAAGAGATCATTTTGGAACTTTAAGGTTTAATGACTGCCTAATTGGATTTAGTACTTGCATGGAGTCGGTAGCCCCTTTGTTTTGTCCAATTTCTCCCATTTGGCACAGGTGTATTTACCCAATACCTGTACCCCCATTGTATCTAGGCAGTAACTAACTTGTTTTTGATTTTACAGGCTCATAGGCAGAAGAGACTTGCCTTGTCTCAGATGGGACTTTGGACTTAGACTTTTGAGTTAATGCTGGAATGAGTTAAGACTTTGGAATGGCCAGGTGCAGTGGCTCACCCCTGTAAAGTCAGCACTTTGGGAGGCCAAGGCAGCTGGATCATCTGAGGTCAGGAGTTCGAGACCAGCCTGGCCAACATGGTAAAATCCATGTCTACTAAAAATACAAAAATTAGCCAGTTGTGGTAGTGGGTGCCTGTAATCCCAGCTACTCAGGAGGCTAGAGGCACGAGAATCACTTGAACTCAGGAGATAGAGGTTGCAGTAAGCCAAAATCACACCATTGTACTCCAGCCTGGATGACAGAGTGAGACTCTGTCTCAAAAAAAAAAAAAAGAATTTGGGGAACTGTTGGAAGGGCATGATTGTGTTTTGAAATGTGAGGACATGAGATTTGGGAGGGGCCGGGGCAGAATGATGGTTTGACTGTGTTCTTACCCAAATCTCATCTTGAATTATAGTTCCCATAATCCCCACGTGTCATGGAAGGGACCTGGTGAGAGGTTTTTTTCGTTTTTTTTTTTTTTTTTTTTTTTTGAGACAGAGTCCTGCTCCGTCTCCCAGGCTGGAGTGCAGTCTTATGCAATCTTGGCTTACTGCAACCTCCACCTCCTGGGCTCAAACCATTCTCCTGCCTCAGCCTCCTGAGTAGCTGGGATTACAAGCACCTGCCACCATGCCCGGCTAATTTTTGTATTTTTAGTAGAGACAGGGTTTCACCAGGTTGGCCAGACTGGCCTTGAACTCCTGACCTCAGGCGATCCATCTGCCTAGGCCTCCCAAAGTGCTAGGATTACAGGCATGAGCCACTGTGCCTGGCCGAGAGGTAATTTAATCATGGGGGTGGTTATCCTCATGCTGTTCTTGTGATAGTGAGTGAGTTCTCATGAGATCTGATGATTTTATAAGGGGCTTTTCCCCTCTTCACTCATTCTTCTCCTTCCTGCTGCCATGTCAAGAAGGATGTGTTTGCTTCCTCTTCCACCATGATTGTAAGTTCCCTGAGGCTTCCCAAGTCATGCTGAACTGTGAGTTAATTAAACCCTTTTCCTTTATAAACTACCCAGTCTCAGGTATGTCTTTATTAGCAGTATGAGAACAGACTAATACACTATATAATTCATTCTTTTAAAGTGTACAAATTTAGTTTTTCATATGTTCACAATGGATGTCTATTTTAAGGCATCTGAGATAGTCCACTCCCTGAGAAAAAATAATCCTCCAAAGGAAGCATTTCTCTTTTTTTAGGCTAGTCAATCCAAAAGAAGCATTTATGATATAACATTTCTATTGAGTGTTTGGTTTTACATAGGTAACAAGAGTTTTTAAAATAATATATTTGGATTTTCTTTTCATTTATTTTCATGATCAATTTTGGTATTTTTACAGTGTGAGATGAGTCTTCAGGAACAAATTACAATGTATTATTATATTGTGCCAATAGAATTTGAGTTTACCTTATGATAGCCTAATGTCTGAACTTGGCCCAGGAACCACTAAGCTATAAGTTATTCGCAAACAATATGGTTGTTTACTTTAAAAACTCAAGAGAAGAAGCTGAGAAATTGTTAGAATTGATAAGAGAGTTCAGCTAAATACAAAACAATATACACAAAAATAAACTTTTCCTATATACCAAAAACAACCAGATTAGAAAACACAATGGGAGAAAGAGCTACAAACATTAATGAGATAGTAAAGGAATGTGGGAATAAACGGAGAGATTTACCATGTTCCTGGATGAGACAATTCAATGTTGTGAAGCTATTATTTCCAGATTATATTGAATGTTTAATGTACATAAAATACTAACAGGGTTTTGTCTGAAATGTAAGAAATTTATTCTAAAATTCATCTGAAAGAATAAAGTCGAAATAACATATATATATATATATGTCTGTGTGTACACACACACACACACACACACACACACACACACTGAATACAGGATAAAGGAAGCCTCACAAATAAACAAGGAAGAGGTGGATTGTTCGATAAGTGCTGCTACAGGGAAAGTAAGCTATTATTTGGAGAAAAGAACTAAAATGTCATGCCGTATACCTAAGTGTATTGTAATTAAAGAGTTTCATTTAAATCATTAAACCATAAAAATAATAGAAAAAACTGAAGGGACTCCCAGAAGATGGGCTCAGGATTTAGAGTCCCTCTGCTTGCAGTTCTTTTGTGTCTGGTCCCTTAAGAGAAAACAGTGGGGCCCTCCTCAGAGCCTACAAAGGTTTTTCCCTGGCCCTGGTGCTTTCTAGGCAGAAGCAAGACTCCAACCCAATGGCACAACACTATTATCTTCGTGTGCAGCAAAATCGGTGGTCAAGGTCCCTTAGCATTCGTGGAGCTGAAAAGAATTGAATGGGGCCTCTGCTCAGGCACCCCTCAGGTGCCACAGGCCCAAGCTCACTTCTATCCTGTCGCCACATAACAAGAAAGTATCAAGAGGGGCAAGGGAGAGAGGTTGGATGTAAAGTCGATAGGGGAACGGTTCCTTGTTGAGGGAAGGAAACAGACCTTCAGACTCACTGCTGCTACCAGGTCCAAGACTGTCACAGGGAACCCACTCTTTTCAGGCCTCCACAGCATAAACCACCACAGTCTCAAGGCATGATGTCTGAGGAAGAACTAAAAACATTCAGAGCCCACACGCTGGCTCCCAAGACCTGGTGGCACTTTTTCTCAACAACCAGTTTTCCTGTTTTCGCCAGTAACTGGAAGAAAACAGAGCTTAGGGATGGCCTTGGACAGGGAACTGGTGAGTCAGAAAACAGAGCAGTCATGCTGATAGCTGGAGGAGGGCTCCACCCCCTTTACAAACCAACTGCCTGGCGGTGAGCCAGGTAACACAGCCCAAAAGCATCTGTGCAAACAAGTCCTCCCTGAAGACAAGCAGAGTCTGGGAGATGCCTCACTCTTATCTCCGAGGTCTCTCACACCATATGACATATACAGGTCATTATAGCACATGGTGTTCGTAGAGGATTAGCAGTTCAGCAAATGTGTCAACCTGACAAATCACTCAGTGCTTTCAAGTCATCACTACCCTGTTCTTTGGTTATTTTAACAAATGCTTATGGAGTTCCTATTATGTGGCAAGAACTGTTCTATTAGGTTGGTGCAACCTAATAGAATTACTTTTGCACTAAGGCCGGACGCGGTGGCTCACGCCTGTACCAGCACTTTGGGAGGCTGAGGCGGGCAGATCACAAGGTCAGGAGTTCGAGACCAGCCTGGCCAATATGGTGAAACCCTGTCTTTACTAAAAATACAAAAATTAGCCAGACATGGTGGCGCGTGCCTGTAGTCCCAGCTACTCGGGAGGCTGAGGCAGAAGAATCGCTTGAACCAGGGAGGTGGATGTTGCAGTGAGCCAAGATCGCACCACTGCATGCCAGCCTGGGTGATAGAGCAAGACTCTGTCTCAAAAAAAAAAAGAAAACAGAATTACTTTTGCGCCAACCTAACAGATGCTGGGATTGCAGCACTGAATAAAACAAAGACTCTGCCCTCAGAAAGTTTGTATTCTAGTTTAGGGAAGCAGACAATCAATCAAGTAAGCAAGCCACACCATTAGGTAGTGACAAGTACCATGAAGAAAAATCAAGGGCTCAGCGGGAGTCCGACTTTAGCTGGGGTGCTGACAGAGACCCTTCCTGGAAATTTGTTATTTGGATAGAGATCTGAATGAAGTGAGGCAACCAGCTGCCACTGGGGGAAGAACAGTCCAAGCAAAGGGACCAGTAAGGACAAAAACACTGAGAAGGAATCTACTTGGCATGTTTAGGGAACAGCAAGATGGCCTGGTAACTGGCCGGGGTGAAATGAACAGGGGGAGAATGGAAGATGAGGTGAGAGAGGTGATAGGGACTAGATCAAGTAGGACCTCAAGGATCAAGGTGTTGACTTTGGATATTTTTTCTAAGTGAGAAGAGGAATTGTTGGAGGAGTTAAAATGTTTTATTATGAAAGTTTCTAAACAGATACGAAAGTAGAGAGAATAGTATGATGAACCTCCATAAATTCATCACCTAGATTCAACAATTATCAAGATAATGCCACTTTCTTCATCTATCTCAATTTTTCCATTTTTGCTGAAGTATTTTAAAGCAAATTTCACCCTTACATATGTCACATCTGAAAAATATGAATACTTTCTTACATAAAAATAAAGCCATTATCACAACTAACAAAATTAATTCTTTGGTATCATCTAATGCTCAGTCCATAGTCAAATTTCCCTCATTGCCTTAAAAATTGTTTCCAGTTGGTTTATGATGTCCCATAAATTACTTTCATCTAAAGCAGTCCTTCATCTCCTGTCCCTCACTTTTTTCATACAACTGACTTATTTTTAAGAAAAGGGGTCTCACTGTGTTGCCCAGGATGTAGTGCAGTGGTTATTAATAGGCACGATCCCACTACTGATCAGCACTGGAGTTTTGACCTGCTCCATTTTCAACCTGGCTCGGTTCACCCCTCCTTAAGCAATCTGGTGGTTCCCTGCTCCCAGGAGGTCACCATATCAATGCCAAACGTGTGCCAAACTTAGTGCAGTTACCCCATTGGCATAGCACACTCCAGCCCAGAGCTCCTGGGCTCAAGCAATCTTCCTGCAGCCTTCCGAGTAGCTGGGACTACAGGTACATGTCTCCAAGCCCGGATCCACTGACTTCTTAAAGAAACTAGATTACCGTCCTGTAAAAAGTCCTGGATTCTGGATTTCTGTTTGCTTCCCTGTGGTATCTTTTAATTTGTTCCTTTATTCCATTTCTTGTAAACTGAAAGTTAGTCCAAGGCTTGTTTAGATTCGGGATTAACTTTAGAGGTAAGAATAAGTATAGGTAGGTCCTTCACATTGGGTTGCCCCACTTTTAGTGACTCTAAGATTGATCAGAAATGCAGGTGGTGACAGCGTGATCTTTTCATTGTGACATTCCACATCAACCTTTCACCTCATGGTTTTAGCAGCCAATGATCATCATTGACTGACACTATTATTTCATCAGAGGTTGTACAATAATGTTTTTCTATTTCTATCACTCCCTGCACACTTATTAGCTGATATGATACAGTATATTCAGAGACATTCCACTTCCATCTCCACCCCCTCTAACCTGTCCCTTCCCTCTCTCTACAGATAACCATTTTTGTTAATCTGGGGTTTGTTTTCCTTCTAGAGTACTTTTTGCAACAAAAAGCATTTCTAGATCTATTATATATAATAGATATATATTATATCTATTATATGTAATAGATAATAATGTATATAATATGATATATAAAATATATATATTTTTATTCCCCCCATCCAGCCCAAAAGGTAGTATTACTATATATGCTGCTCTGTATCTTGCTTTTTTCACTAAAACATATTCTGAAAGTCACTCCACATCAGTGTCTAAAGATTGTCCTCATCATTGGAAGGGTTTTGAGCAGGGAATGGCAAAATCTGGCCTACAGTTTAGAAGCCTTCCTCTAGCTGTCTTGTAGAAAATAGAATTTAAAAGGGCAAACGCCAAAGCAGGGAGGACATTAAGAGGCTATCACAATGGTCTAGGGAGACCTGGTGATGAACCGGCATGGATAATGCAAGTAAGGCCAACACCCCGGGGATGGAGGGGCCCGGGCCCCTAACAACTTCACTGAGCAGAACTGCCACAGTAACGCACATACCTTGTGATGACTGAGAGGAAGAAAGAGATAGATCTTTAACTTATTTAAGCCATATTTTATTTTGGATCTCTGTCACATGCACTGAACCTACATCCCAACTAACAGAAATCATTCTAGTTCTAATATGTTCTTATTGTTACAACTGAGAGTCAAGAAAACTGGCTTCTTGTCTTGACTGGGTTGGTCAAGCAACCTTGGGCAAAGAAGAGCTGTGTGGGTATTCCAGGTAGAGGGAACAACATGGGAGAGCTTTCAGAGGCTGTGAAATTTAGCCTTTATCTCCTAAGCAATAGTACCTGAAAGTGACAAGTGCAAAAGGAAATTTCAAAAGATTAAATGGGTAGTGAAGGGAAGAGAAACCAGGGACCAAGAGACCAGAATAGAAATCCGGCCCTAGTCCTTGCTACTACCCAATAGGCAGTCATTGATGACTCAAGATAACTTATGTCCTCAAAGACTTGCCATGGCTAACCCTACCACTACCTCTCTGACCCCACTTCCTACTCCTTTCTCTACTTGTTGCTCGCCACGCTGGCCCACTTGCTGCCCCTTGAACAAGTTAAGCATGCTCCTGCCTCAAGGACTTTGTACCTGCTATTCTGTCTGTCTGCAGTGACTTTTCCCCTAGAGCCACATGCCTTCCTTTGCCAACCTATCTAAAATTGCAACCCATTAACCAGCGCCCTTACTCTGATTTATTTTATTTTGCAGAATGTAGCACAGCTTGGTATTATATTGTATTGTATTATATTATATTATATTATATTATATTATATTATATTATATTATATATGTTTGCTGTTGTCTTCTCTCCCTAGAATGTAAGCATCATGAGGACAGAGACTTTGTCTACTTCACTTCTGTAACCCCAGCACTTAAACACTGCATGAAACATAACACGCAATAAATATTTGTTGAACAAATGAATGAGATAGATATAAAATAGATTTCGTTTAAGCCTTTTTACTCGTACTTTTCTTCAAGGAATCTTAGCTAGAGAAAATGTGAGGTAGCAGTGGTTGGCAGAGGAGGGCTAAGATGGAAGACTTGGTCCTGAGACTAAAAACATCAAGGAAGGAGCTTGAAGAGGAGCCAAGAGGCTTAGCCCAGCTCCATTTACAGACTGAGAATCACTCGGGTCAATATTTGTGGAGACTCTTTTCTGTAACTATCGAAACCTGCTATTTTTGCAGCCCTTTCCTTTCCCTAAAGTTATGAATAAATTTTTAAGAAAAATAGACTTTAAATTCAGGAAGAACATTCATAGGAAACTATCTTTAAAACCTCAGATGGGGAAGAATTGATTAAACAACACGCAAAAAGTATAAACCTCAAGAGAAAGGATTGATAAATTCAACCACATTAAAATTAAGAACTCGAAAAAAAATCTCTAAAAACGGGAAAAGGGCTGGGCAAAGTAGCTCACGCCTTTAATCCCAACACTTTTGGAGGCTGAGGTGGGCGAATTGCTAGAGTTCAGGAATTTGAGACCAGCCTGGCCAACATGGTGAAACTCCATCTCTACAAAAAACACAAAAATTAGCTGGGCATTGTGGCATGCACCTGTAGTCCCAGCTACTTGGTAGGCTGAGGCACAAGAATTCCTTGAGGCACAAGAATTCCACCCAGGAGGTGGAGGTTGCAGTGAGCTAAAATCGCACCACTGCACTCTAGCCTGGGCCTGGGTGAGAGAGTGAGACTCTCTCTCAAATAAATAAATAAATAAATAAATAAGTGAAAAGACAATCTACCAACTAGGAAAAGGAGAATTCATTCAGCAACTATTATTGAGCACCTACTATGTGCCAAGTATTGTCAACAGCCCTTCAGATACATCAGTGAACAGATCAAAGCATATTGTTTAGACTTAGGGAGATAATCTCCAGAATTAAAACCAAAATGAGTTAAAATTGTTTACCCTTAGGAAGTGGAGAGAGGGTTAGAGAACTGTTCTTTTTCGTCATAAACCCTCCATACTATTTTATTTTTTATTACTTGAATGTATTACTTTGTTAGAAATTTAAAAGAGAAAACATTGTAACAAAATAAAAGGTACTTTATAAATTTTTTTTAAAATGTCCACTCTCAGAGGAGCATTTTATTTAAAACTATGCCTTTGTTCTCACTTATAGGTGGGAGCCATATGATGAGAACGCATGGACACAAACAGACACTGGGGCCTACTTGTGGGTGGAGGAAGGGAGGAGGGAGAGGATCAGAGAAAATAATGAATGGGTGCTAGGCTTAGTACCTGGGTGATGAAATAATCTGTACAACGAACCCCTGTAACATGAGTTTACCTATAAAACAAACCTGCACATGTACTTCGGAACCTAAAATAAAAGTTTGTTTTTTTTAAACTATGTCTTGATTACTATGAAACAGACACCATTCTAAGTACTTTACACATATTAATTCAATTAATCATCATTATAACATATGAATTAGGTACTCCACAGATGAGAACAAAGAAGCTCAAAGAGGTTAAGGAAGCTGAGGCACAGAGAGGTTAAATTGTGTGAGATCTCACAGTTAGTAAAAAATGGAGCTGGGATTTGAATCCACATGGTCTGGCTCTGGAGGCTATGTCTTCTATACCTCACCGCACATTGGTATGTCAACAGTTCCAGCACCTAACTGACAAAGGATTAATATATGGAACATATCAAGAGCTCCTGAAAATCAATAAGAGAAAAACAACCAATAGAAAAATCAATAAAAACATAAACAAGAATTTTCTGGAAGAAATATTGCTCATAAACATATGAACTGACACACCCAAACTCGTTAGTAATTAAGGAAATGCACATGAAAACCACAGCAAGGTAGCATCTCACACTAAACTGATGGGCAACAATTTTAAAGTTAGTTAAAGCCAAGTGTCACAGAGGATATGGAGCAATGTGAACTCTCACACTCTGGCAAAGGCATATATTGATACAATCACTTTGGAAAACACAATCTAGTAGGCTCTAGTACAAGTGAATACACACAGACCATATGACCCAGCAGTTCCACTCTTAGTTATAGATCCTAGAGAAACTTTTGCACATGAGCACCAGAAGACATAAAATAGAATGTTCTAGAAGCAATGTACATAATAGGAAAAAACAATATAAATGTCCATCAATAAGAACATGGATGAATGAACTGTGGTACATCCATATTCATACAATGGAATACAAAAAACAGAGCTGCTTATGTAAACAAAGATGAGTATCAAAATCATAGTGTTGAGTGAAAACAATCAAGTAACAGAAGAATACTGTGTGTGTGTGTGTGTGTGTGTGTGTGTGTGTAATGTTTCTATGCCAAAAGCAGACAAACCTAAATGTTTTATTGTTTAGGAAGACATACATATGCGATGGAACTGTAAATAGAATCAAGGGAATGATAGACAAACACATCAGTTACTCATGGTAGGGGAGGGTACAGGGGAACGAGAACAGGGAGAGGCACACAGGGGCCTTAGAAACTACTGGCAGCATCTATTTCTTAAGTCAGAGGGCAGATGCACATATATTTGCATATTATTCTTTCAACTCTTTTATATGAATGATATATTTCATAATTAACACAAAAAGGAAAAGATAAAAAATCCCTAGTAGATCTGAAAAGCATTACATATTCTTTTCAGAAACAAGAAGATAGGGAAGGAGCTAGAAGGCCATGCCTGTTTCTGCTAATCCACCCCTTGTTGCACGCCAGATCTCTCGGCTACTGATTGCACTACCAGGACTTCCTCTTGGCACCCAACACTTGGTCTATGCACCTCATACCAGCCCTTCCCCAGTGGTAACAAATTAGCAGCCCTTGGGCTAAATCTGTTTGTAGTTGTGTTTTATGTGGACAGCACAGTTATGGTTGTTTTTAAATTTGAAATGGTTCAGAAAAACAAGACACACATACATACATATATGCATGTACACATGTACATATGCATATATGTACAGAGAGATGAAATAAATATGCACAATATTGTTGAATTTGAGAGGTAGATGATATACAGTTGTTTATTATACTATTCTTTCAACCTTCCTGTATGTTTGAAGTTTTTTCTAAGAAAAGTTGGAGAAACTAAATTTGAAGGCCTTTAGAAGGAACACGCCCTCTCTGGGTCAACCAAGTCCCCACCATTCCCTATTACAACTCTCTGCCTGGTTCCCTCATCTCTGTATCTCCGATCCCTACAGACACTTGAGTTTGCAACCTCTGGCTCAGCTTGTGGGTCTCGACTCCTTCTAGGTCTCCCTGCCTCCTCTCTGTAAACAGGTCACAGCTCTGGGGCATAAAAGATGTTTTTCTCATTCCCAGAGGCTGAATAAACCATACACTAAGTTTAGTTTAGTTTTGAGAACAGGTTAAGGACAATAAAAGTTGATGTAATTCCCCACTACCCTGCAGTGAAGGGCATCCCTCTCCACCCACAGCCCCAGCAGCTACAGTAACTTTGGCAAGTATGCCATCTCTTAGAAGATAAAGATGAGGCCTTGGAAACGTCAAGCCACACCAGCTACTTCTCCCAGAAGGTAAGATGAAAAATTTTATGATTCCCCCTTTTTTTTTTCAGATGGCATTTCTCTCTTGTTACCCAGGCTGGAGTGCAATGGCGCGATCTCAGCTCACTGCAACCTCCATCTCCAGGTTCAAGTGATTCTCCTGCCTCGGCCTCCCAAGTAGCTGGGATTACAGGTGCCCACCACCATGTCCAGCTAATTTTTTGTATTTTTAGTAGAGATGGGGTTTCACCATATTGGCCAGGCCTGGTCTTGAACTCCTGACCTCAAGTGATCCACCTGCCTCGGCCTCCCAAAGTGCTAGGATTACAGGCACAAGCCCCCACGCCTGGCCCAGTTTTATGATTCTTTATGTCTCCTGTAGTATCTCTGACACCAAAGGTAAAAAGAGTGGGAAACTAAGATCTTCCAGAAACATTAAGGGGCCAATGGGGTTACCTACTTATGAAGGGTATAATGTATGAGATGAATGACTGTTACCCAGTGGGAGCAGGCAGCCATTCCTGGACTTGAGAATGAATGAGAAAGAGTCCCTGGTGGGTGCATAAGCCCCGGAGAGTTTGCAGCCAATAAACCATTGCCCTTCAGACTGATGGGTTCTCAGTCCCTCACAGTTCAGTCATGCTGGAGAAATGGAAGCAGCTTCCCAGATAGCATTTGCCTAGGCACATTCTGTGATATGACAGATTCTTTCTTTGCACACCATGGTTTTCACTCCTGCAGCTATCACACTGCATTAAATAAATCCTCAATCTTTGCTGCCCCTACCTTGGCTACTTACACACACACACACACACACACACACACACACACACACACACACCCTACAGCACGAATTCATCCAATTGTTTGCTCCTGCAGCTATCACACTGCATTAAATAAATCCTTGATCTTTGCTGCCCCTACCTTGGCTATTTACAAACACACACACACACCCTACAGCATGAATTCATCCAATTGTTTTGCACCAAAACATGTTTAAAAGGAAAAGGAAGAAAGCCAGAGGCAGGTAGGGTAACTTGGGTATAAGCTGAGGTTAGCCAGTGACACTGCATGACAGCCTGGCCCAGCATGTCAAAGCAGGTGCGAAAATGGCAAGTCTCCTGTCTGATTGTTCTAGTCACCCAGACAGAGAGACCAAGATCACTTGCCCTTTCGATATCCACTAACCTTTGACCTAGGACTAGGCCTGGGTGGTTTCCACTGGCTTTGCCACCTTTTGGAATGGCCTTCCCTCTTGGCTTATTTTTGCCTTGACCTCCCCACTTGCTGACCTTCCAGATCTTAGAACATCAAGTTGCGTCTTGATACCTGGATCCTCATATGACCAAACATTGGCTTAGGAGAATGTTGACACCTCTTCATCCTCTGTGACCTATTTTAGCTATTTGCTGCCCACATCCTATTGTGACAGAAATCACTTGAGAGTTTGAATCTGCTCTGATGAATGCTTACAGGCCAAGGACTGAAGATAAGTGAAAGAAGAATTCTATTACCAAAGCTGTAGCATCAAGAAGATGCCTTCAGCTCTCAGAGTAGAAAGAGAAGGCCAAGGCCAGATAACTAGCTGCTAAGTTGTGATCCAGGGGCAAGACAGTACTTTACATGTGTAGTGCTCCAGAGAGAAATTCCAACTGGAAAAACCTGAATCAATAAAGATAGATAGGTAGGTAGGTAGGTAGGTAGGTAGATAGATAGATAGATAGATAGATAGATAGATAGACAGACAGATACACAGATACATGGATACATAGATAGAAAAGAAGGACAGATAGGATAGATAGAAAAGAAGGACATTCATAAAACAATGAAAGTATGTCATCAGTCAAGGATTATTATTACTACAATTTCTTGATGTCATATTAAGAAAACAAAAACAAAAGGAAAGGATCATGTCCTTACTAACAACCAGTTCTCCACATTCCCAGGTTTTCTTTTAGCTATTACTTTTTAAAAAAATATGTAATTCAGGCAAGGTGGCCAGGACCACCCAGATACCAAGAAAATCCCTGGATGCCCCAGACACTCTGGCCTAGGAAGTTGTAAAACACTAATCATTAGTTCAGGTGAGCTGACTGAATGTTTCTCAAAAGGAAAACAAAACAATAGAAAAGCCTAGAAACCAAGACACTGATGAAACACAGATTTCTTACCTAGTTTATCCTGGGTACAGGCTGACCTCAGTGATGGGACTTACAAATCCCATTTTTCCAGGCGTCACCTCAGCCCTGGACTTAGCTTGCATTTAAACATTTCCTCAGTTTAACTGAGGTGAATCCAAACAACAGCCCTGCCAGGTCTAATAGGATACTGGGGGCCTTCATGAAACGCGCTATCTTAGACAATCTTGTGTTGCCGTAACAGAATACTACAGACTGGGTAATTTACAAAGAAAATAAATTTATTTCTTCTAGTTCTGGGGTCTGAGAAGTTCAAACTTAAGGGGCCTGCGTCTAGTGAGGGTCTTCTTACTGCGTCATCCCATGGTAGGAGGCAGAAGAGGAAGAGCGAGAGCGAGAAAGCACCAAACTCGCTTTTATAACGAATTCCCTCTTGTGATAATGAACCCACTCCCATGATAACTAGCCCCTTCCTGTGATAATGACATTAATTATCCCTTAAAGGTCCACCTCTTAACAGCATTGTATTTGGAATTAAGTTTCTAACATATGAACTTTGGGGGACACATTCAGACCACAGCGCTTGCCTCCTGAGTTGTTTGGAGAAGAAAATCAAGCCCTTTGTTCAGACATGGTCATCTCCTTGGAGAGAGAGGCTGATTCTGCTGACCTGGCTGCCTGATGCCTGGAACATACCCAGGTTGATGGAAGCTTTAGAATGCATTTCACAGGCCGGGCACGGTGGCTCACACCTATAATCCCAGCACTTTGGGAGGTCAAGGCTGGTGGATCTGTTGAGGTCAGGAGTTCGAGACCAACCTGGTCAACATGGTGAAACCCCATCTCTACTAAAAATACAAAAATTAGCCGGGTATGGTGGCACACACCCATGATCCCAGCTACTCAGGAGGCTGAGTCAGGAGAATCGCTTGAACCTGGGAGGCAGAGGTTGCAGTGAGCCAAGATCATGCTATTGCACTCCAGCCTGGGCAACAAGAGTGAGACTCTGTCTCAAAAAAAAAAAAAAAAATGCATTTCACTTTCTGTACCACACTAACTCCTAGAAAGTGCTGGGGGAGAGGACATAGCAGTGCCACTGAGAAGGCTCCAAGTATGGGAGGGTTTCTGATCAGTGACCTTTCACCTACCATTAAAAGAGCTAAAGATCTGACCAGAGTGTGGAAGAGACAGGTCTAAAAAGAAGTGCTTCCTCCATAATAAGAGATTGGTTAAATGAATTACAGCATACCCATACAATGAAATGCTATGTACGATGTTATAGAAGAAGATTGACATGAAAAATGTCCACGATATACTTTTGGGTGAAAAAGCAGGTTACAAAATGGGACATAGAATATAATCCCATTTTGGTTAATATATATATAATAACTAACATGTATCGAGTTTTTAATATGATCATATATATGAGCAAGGTGCTGATCAAAGTGCTTCACATGAATTATTCTAACTACATGACAACCCTGTGATGTGGGTATTATAATTATTGTTTTACTTATGAGGAAACGGAGGCACTAAGAAATTAAATCATCTGCCATAGTTCACTTAAGTGGCAGAGCTGAGATACAGACTTAGATATGTTGGACTCAAGAACCCGAACTCTTAACAGTGACACTATACCTATGCTTATACTTATATAGACAAAAAGTCAAGAAAGATAGATACCAGGATATTAACAGTTAACAGTGGTCATTTCTGGATAGTGAGATTATGAATTACTTTTGTTCCCTTTATACTTTTCTGAGGGCTCTGAAAATTTTATGATTTACATGGATTATTTTCATAATCAGAAATAAAAGGAAATAAATTTCCATTTTGGGAAAAAAGCAAGCAAGCCATTGTTTCCAACCTGGAGGTGCAAACCTCTGAGGAGTGGAAGAGTAACTTAATTATACAAGGATTCCAGAAACCTCTACCTGACCCAAGCCTTGATTAGAATGAATAAATAATATGCTTGCAGCACACTTTTCTTTCAAATGCATATAAATACTGTCATTATGTAATATACACAGTGGCTTTAGTTTGTTACATATTATCATGTGGAGAGCCACGGCATTGTAAACATTAAAATACTTAGGCGATGGTTGGGATCTAGTGCTAAAAAGAAAAATATATATACAGATCAACTCTCTTAGCTCAAGTGTCTTCTCAACAATTTACTTCCTTTTTTTTCTAGGGGAGGCAGGAGGAAATACAGGAGAAAAACTGAGAATTCACACATTATTAAAAGTTAACCCAGGAGGCTTGCTTCCTGGAGAAGACAATTTACAAGGATGACAGAGCATGGAGAGGGAGTTGGTGTAGGCCCAGGATATTCTATTCCGGAAAGACAGAGTGCTAATCTCCTTCATATTGTCAGGGGCGAGTCTCCATCCTCAACCACGGGATGTCAACACATCAGTAGGGCAGTGGTGCCGTGAGACCTGAGTGCTAACATTTGCTCTAGGGCCAGGCTGGTTTCCAGTAAACAGGAAGACCTGGAGTGGGAGGGCAAAGTAGGCAGAACTTTTTCTTTTGCCAAAGTGCATCAAAGGTGAGCACCTGCCTTCCTTCCTTTCTCTCATTCTTTCTTCTCCCCTTTTGTAATGTGTTCCTTGTCTTCTGTTTCTGTATGGCCTCTCATCCCCCACTCAAGTCCCCAGGACATATGCCCCCATAGGACTCTAGTGATCTCATTACATGTGAGAAATCATTCAACCATAGACCCCAAACTAAGATCCTCACTTACTGATCCTTCTCTTAACACCAAGGCCCTAGGGCTTTCAGGCATTAAGAGCAGATAAACTGACAAATAAGATATGGTCCCAATCTCTTTAGAGGCATGCAATCTTCAGGTGGAAAAAGCAAAAAACAAAACCAAAAACCACATACACACACAACCACATTTGCTTTAATGGGCATAAAGTTACAAGAGTCAAAGAGAGAAGTGAGGGCTTTGCTTCCCCCCTCCCACTTTGGCCTGTATTTGAGACTCACCTAGGAATCACGCTCCACACCCCACCCCTGCTCATGGAAGCTTGGAAGACTGGCTTACTCCAGAGAAAAACAGTCTTCACTAAGTCAGTGGCAATGGAAAAAAAGGAGGGGAGGAAGGGAGATTGTTCTATATTAAAAGAAAAATAAGATCTTGACAAAGGGATCAAATCTGAATCACTATAGTCTTTGAATCCAGCTATCAATCTGCAAGAAATACAGAGGAACATGCTGAAGCACCGTAAGTATGAGATAAGCAAAATCCAAACTGTGGGAAATTCTACAGGTCAAATCCTGTGAGCTCTTCAACAGCTAAAGCATAAGGAAAGGAAAGGGATGGAGGGGGAACCGACTTAAACTCTTCAAAAGCACCAAAGTCATGGAAGTCGAGGAAAGACCGAGAAACTAACCCAATCTGAGTATGTGGTTAAAAAATAAAATAAAATAAAATAAAAACAGAGACACTGTCACAGATTGGAGGAGACAAAGGAGAGATGATGATTAAATGCAATGTGAGATTCCAATGGGATCCTGGGACAGAAAATGGACATTTGTGGAAAAAACTGATACAGTACAAATAAAACTTGGTGTTTAGTAAATATAAATGCACCAATATTGGTTTCTTAGTTGTGATAAATATGCCATTGTTAATAAGATGTTAACATAAAGGGGAAGCTACATGAAGGGTGTAGAGAACTCTCTATACTATCTTTGCAACTCTCTCATAAATCTAAAACTATTCCAAAATAAAAAGTAAAAATGGCCAGGTATGGTGGCTCATGCTGGTAATCCCAGCACTTTGGGAGGCTGAGGTGGTAGGATTTCTTGAGCTCAGGAGTTCAAGACCAGCCTGGGCAGCATGGTGACACCCCATCTCTACAAAAAATAAAAAATTAGCCAGGCATGATAGTGCATACCTGTAGTCCCAACTACTCAGGAGGCTGAGGCTGAAGGATCACTTAAGCCTCAGAGATTGAGGCTGCAGTGAGCTGTGTTTGCACCACTAAACTCCAGCCTGGGTGACAGAGTGAGATCCTGCCTCAAAAAAATAAAACAAAATAAAATAAAATAAAAAAGAGAGAGAAAACTTCAAGGACAAATCAATATTTAAAATGGGGAAGACTAAACCATAGTCATTAGGGAAGTACAATTAGGTAAGAAAACCATAGAAATGCAAGGAAAAGATGACTCTGAATGTCAAGATGATGGTTACTTTGGGAGGAGGAAGTGGGTTGTGGCTGGAATGGGGCACATGGAGAGCATCCTGGGGTGGATAGAAAAGTTCATCTTCTTCACCAAGTGGTGGTTACAAGGTGTTTGTCTTACAATAATTTATTAACCAATACATTTGTTTTAAGTGGCTTTCTGTATCTGGGTTCTATTTTATCATGACAAACAAAGAGCAAGAGACTGAGACATAAGGCACGTAACATCCAAATATAACCAGTGGACCTTGTTTGGATGTGATTCAAATTGGCCAACTATATAGAAAGATATTTGAATATGGACTGGATATTAGATATTATTAAGGAATTATTAAATTTGTTAAGGGTGATATGAAAGAAAACATCTGTATTTTTTTGTAGATGCACAGTGATGCATTTAGGGGTGAAATGACATGCTATCTTAGAATTGCTTTAAAATACTCCAAGGAAAAAAAAGGTGGGGAGATAAATGAAACAAGTATGGAAAAATATTAATAGTTGTTGAAGGTGAACATGAAGATAAAAATTTGTTGCATCTTCTCGCTTTTTGTGTGTTTGGAAATTTTTATAATAAAAGTTAAAAGTGGAGCAGCCCCAAAGCAGCCTGCTTCAGGGCAACAAAGGCCAAATCCCAGGTGCTCCCCACACCACAAATCCCCAGAACTCCCTTCTCAGCAGTCATCTCCCTAAGGTCACAATCCTTACAGTTTCTGAGTAGCCTGTGAGGGGGTTTCACCTTCTCTAGGTCCCTGTGTCACTCCGACTACATGGCAGTCATTCTCACCTTTCTCCATCTTGATGTGCTAATAATCCTAGGAAAGACAGTCAAAGGGCAAATGGGCTGGACCAGACCTGACGGGGCAGTCCTTGTACTTCAGAACCTGCCCCTGCAGTGGGTGGGGGGCAGGGAAGGACAAGAGGGAAGAGGGCAGGTACAAACTCCTCATAGTCATATGCATTCACGATTAAGTGAACTTCCAGAGGCTGGTAGCACCTTTGGTTGGAACACTGTTCTGAGATCTCTGCCTCCCTCAGGCTCCCAAGAATCATGCCTCATTCCAAGCAGCCTAGTCACTTCCAGAGTCTGATGCTTCTGCAGTGGCCTTTGAGCTACCTTGCCATCTGTGAGTATTGACCCAAGAGTGCATAGCAAGAAGCCAGAGTCAGAAGCCAGGGCCAGATCTAGGGTGACTTTCAGGGCCATGTGAAGTCTCATCTCGAGCCTTTCCACCATCTAAGATTGTACTAGAGGGTAAAACCAAGGAGTCTCGGGTTCCATGAGTGCCCTGGAGAAGAATGAGATAGAGCCCCAGGAGACAGTGAGAATATGTAGGGGGAGGGGCGGGGGATGGAACAGGGTCATGATGGATATGAGTAGATCTAGTTAATTTCAGCCACTTCCTAATCCTTACTATCTAGAGAGGAAAAGCGAGGCCCAGGGAATGCTCCCTTATGATCATGGGGAATAGGACAGAGGAAACATTAGCATCCCAGACTTAAAGAAGTATAGCCTGGGTTTGAACCATAGAGTTGTCTATTCTGGGAGTGGGGTGGTGGTAGCATGGGGGAAGACAGTGTCCATGGAAAGAATGGTGAATGAGCAAAAGGACAAGCATCGTGGATAGGAAATAGTAGAAGGATGCAGATGCTGAGTGGGCAGTGTGTAGGAAGATATGGATAGCATAGGGGTGAGGGAGAGTGGGCTAGTGGCTTAATGAGGGATGATGGATAGAGAGGGAGACAGGAGACAAGAGGAAAATGATGGTTACCAAATGGGGGTAGGAGGGGAAAAAATCTGGTAGGAAGTAGAGAGCAGGAGTACAGAGATAGTGGCTGTACAGGGAAGCAGGTGGACAGGGATGACAGGTAGGCAGAGAAATAAGGCTTGTGTATGGTAGATGATAGAGGAAATGTTTGAAGGACAAGTAGAAGTAGACATGGACGATGAGGAACAGGACCTGGACTGTGTTGAGGGCCAGGACCAGAGGCTTAGGTAATGTGGAGGGCTGGTGATAGGACTGGACATAGTCAAGTTCTGCTGGCAGCACAAATTTGGTCTAACCTGGTCCCTCATCAGTTTGGATCTTGCAGCCACTGTTCATCTACTTGCTGTTTACATCCTTGTGGCCGCTACCAGCGCTTTACCTTGCCTGGTTGTTCCTGGACTGGAAGACCCCAGAGCGAGGTAAGACTCACAGACCTAGAAAGAAGAATGTTCCATGAGAACCTGCAGCCAGGGAGTCCCACTTGCCATACCACAGGCTCCTCATCCAAGTTCTCAGAGCCACAGGAGCTGGGCCAAACAGGACCATCCTAGGGTCTCCTCCTTTCCCACCTCTCTAGCAGAGCCATGCCAGGGAATCCCTGAGCCCGTGGAATGTATGGGGTGGCATACACTGACATCATCCCCTACTGCTTTTGTCTCAGGTGGCAGGCGTTCGGCCTGGGTAAGGAACTGGTGTGTCTGGACCCACATCAGGGACTATTTCCCCATTACGGTAAGTATCTCTTCCCCAGTGTCCTCAGAGTTCCCAAAACTCTGAGGCAAAAGTCATTTATGCCACATGACTAGAGTTGTCCATAAGGAAGATAAGTATCCCAGGGAAGTCTCAGTCTATGCTAAATATACTTCAAGATTCAACATTTCTACTGAGCACTCCATACTCTGCTAGGAAACTTTGTACACCCTTGGCATCACCTGCCAGCTGACAGACGGAAGGCAAGCACCGTTCAGATCAGTTTAATAAGCATGGATTGAAAATCTACTCTGAACCACATGTTAGGAGCACAGGGAAATGAGTAGGATGCAATTCTCTGCCATCAAGGAGCTCACATCTAATGGGGAGGACATTAGTATAAAGTATATTATTTGTTTGGCACAAGGTGCAGAAGTAGTTCAGATGGGGGATAAGGAAAGGCTTCACAGACATGGTGATATCTAAGCAGGATTTTCCAAGTTCAATACAAGTTACTTAGACAGGCACTGGAAGGGGATTGGCGGGAAACAATGCCAGGAAGAGGTTCCAGAAATGTACTGCTATGCTGATCCTCAGGGCACTCTTTGGAGTATACAACAAACACTGCCCTGACTTTTAGAGCCAAGCTTCCTGATCTTCTTCACAAAAGTGTTCATAGACAATGATAACTTGCACAAAGCACACTGACATAGATGGCTGAGGCTACTTCTGGCCGCAGGCAGGAGATCTGGCAGTTCTAGCTGTCCCAGATTGTTGTCCAATGGCCTCAGAGACCAATATCTCAGCCCTCCTGAAACCCATTCAGAAAATCTGTCGGAAAGCTCTGCTTTAGAGAGCGCCCTGATCCCTGAAGTGTCACCACCCTTGTTTCTGCCATGTAATCTCATTCCACCACCTCTGGCATTTCTCTCCACGGCTGCAGATCCTGAAGACAAAGGACCTGTCACCTGAGCACAACTACCTCATGGGGGTTCACCCCCACGGCCTCCTGACCTTTGGTGCCTTCTGCAACTTCTGCACTGAGGCCACAGGCTTCTCGAAGACTTTCCCAGGCATCACTCCTCACTTGGCCACGCTGTCCTGGTTCTTCAAGATCCCCTTTGTTAGGGAGTACCTCATGGCCAAAGGTGCTTCTGACCATACTTACTGGAGCTTCTGGTCCATGTTTCTGCTTGGAAATGCACCCTTTTAAATCCCATCCCCTCCTCCCCACCCCCCGCCCCCATGTCATTGTAGCATACTAGTCAAAAGCACATGTTCTAGAGCTAAGCTGCCTGGGATTGAACCTAGCTCTGCCACTTACGTGGTCTTGAGCAAACTATCCTCAGTTTCCTCATCCATAAAGTGGTGCAGATGAAAACAGTCTGACCTCAGTTGTGGGATGATGACTAAGGGAGATGATGCAAGTAAAGAATTCAACACTGGCCAGGCGCAGTGACTCAAGCCTGTAATCCCAGCACTTTGGGAGGCTGAGGTGGGTGGATCACCTGAGGTCAGGAGTTCGAGACCAGCCTAGCCAACATGGGGAAACCCCATCTCTACTAAAAATACAAAAATCAGCCAGGCATGGTGGTGGGCGCCTGTAATCCCACCTACTCAGGAGGCTGAGGCAGGAGAATCGTTTGAACCTAGGAGGCAGAGGTTGCAGTGAGCCGAGATCACACCACTGCACTCCAGCCTGGGTGACAGAGCGAAACTCTGTCTTAAAAAAAAAAAAAAAAAAAAGAACTTGACACAATGCCTGCCACAGAGTATATGCTCAATAAATAATAGCTGTTTCTCTTAATGGAAAAAAAAAAAAGGGTACCATTATACATGGGATTCAGAAAGTCCTTCTGGTTATCCCACTGAAAACCTTCCTACCAGTTTTGATTCAGTGCCTCCTGCAAAATGAAGATCTTGCCTCAACATGAGCTATTCTGTTTGTCAACAACCTTTCTTCTTCACACTCTTTAGTACCATCTCATTGCTCCTCTCCTCCTAGGAACTATGGGAACAAGCCAGTGAAGAGCAGAGAATAGAGTGTTCTCTCTTAGCAATTTTCTCCTCTCCTGATCATTTTGCTCCTTGATTCTCTTTAGGTGTGTGCTCCGTGAGCCAGCCAGCCATCGACTATCTGCTGAGCCACAGCACTGGCAACCTCGTGGGCATTGTAGTGGGAGGTGTGGGTGAGGCCCTGCAAAGTGTGCCCAACACCACCACCCTCATTCTCCAGAAGCGCAAGGGGTTCGTGCGCACAGCCCTCCAGCATGGGTAGGTGCTCCCCCCAGAGGGGCAGTGCATGGTGTTCCCTGAGCAGCATGACCTTGTAGGTGAGGCCAGGATGAATCAGATGTGAATTTTGCCCTCAAGGAACATACTACCAAGTAAGAAAGATGGGTCATCCAGTCCTTCTGAGCTAGCTCGACTAGTTTCTGAGAGGTCAAACCATAAACCCAGGTTCAATATCAAGGGGCTTGGGCCAAAGCTGCGCTGGCATATAGATGACGCCCACATTATCTCTATCAATACTGATATCTACACCAGTCTGCTAACGGTAAGTGCACGGGGCAGTACAGTGTAATGAGTGTGTGTGCAGGATTGGGAGTCAGGAGCCTGATTTAAAATCCTGGTTCCATGACTGTGCACTCTGGGACAGGTTCCTTAACCATTCTGAGCCTTGGTGTTTTTCATCTTAATGATGTGGCTAAGAACTGTACCTACTCCATAGGGTAATTGTGGGCTTTAAATGAATGTACCCCACAAAACACTTACCACGTCCCTGGCACACTATAAGAGATCAATAAATGTTAGTCACTGTGACTTAGGGGCCCAGGGCTGGAGCTGTAGAGTGCCCCATTGGGTCAGCAGGCCAGCTCTCTGGACGCAGGGACAATTGTCCTATTGCAGACTTAGAGAAGAGGGGAGTATTTCTTCCAAGGACCTTGCCTGAGGGGCCTGTTCACCAGTTGGAAGTATCATGTAGGGGAAGAGCGCTCTGAGTTGGGAGTCCTGGGTTCTAGTCCAGGTTCTGCCACTCACTGACTGCCTGAGTGACCATCCCTTTCTGAACCTGTACTTCTGCATCCTCCACTGTGCCCTCCACAGCCTTTGCCGTGAGGAACCAGTAATGTAACATATGTCAAAGTGCTGAGAGATTGTTATTAGCAAGTCACCAAGATTTGTGTAAGAGAGATTTACTCTTCTCTCCCTCACGGAATTTGAGCCTGACTACCCAGGGCACTGTTCAGGGTGGATTCTCATGGTCTGTGGAAGGGAAACAACTTTTCTCTGCTCTAATCCTATAACCCAAGGACAGAACACTTTATGCATTGCCCCCTTGGGTGAAGGGCATATCACATAAAGTATGGGCATCTGTGCAAAATTACTGTCATCTTCTCTGTGCTTTCTACTCATACAAACAGAGTTGGATATTCCCCTCCTTGACACCTTCTGGAAACTTTTCATGATATGGGTCTTTCCGGGGATCTCTGCTCAACTTCTCTTGCTTCCCTGACCACCGCCCCCACCCCCCACCCCGCTATATCTTGCCCTTGTAATCCTGGCCCAGAGACAGCACTCTCACTGGCCTTGAAAATTTCATGACAAGAGACATTAAATAGGGAAACCCTGTTTAGTGCAAGAAAAAATGCTTTGTGTCACCGGGATTTCACCAAAATAGATGAGGGCCTGGCAAGCAAACAAATGTTCTTCCAGGATGGGTCTCATCCTAGACTGTGTTTAGAAAATAAATTGGAGTTTTCCTACAGGGCTCATCTGGTCCCCACCTTCACTTTTGGGGAAACTGAGGTGTATGATCAGGTGCTGTTCCATAAGGACAGCAGGATGTACAAGTTCCAGAGCTGCTTCCGCCGTATCTTTGGTTTTTACTTTTGTGTCTTCTATGGACAAAGCTTCTGTCAAGGCTCCACTGGGCTCCTGCCATACGCCAGGCCTATTGTCACTGTGGGTGAGTGCCACTCTCAGCCCCAATGCCACCTCAGGTTTCTCAACCTCAACCTCAGCCTGGCCCCACCAAAGAAGACGGCAGCAGAGGGGAAGGTGGGAGCTGATCTGGGATGCGAGAGTCAGGCCAAAGGTAGGAGAGGGAGGTTAAAGGAAGAGGAGGTTCTAACACTTTCCTTTTCTCTTTTCCCATCTCTCTTGGCAGTTGGGGAGCCTCTGCCACTGCCCCAAATTGAAAACCCAAGCCAGGAGATGGTGGACAAATACCACGCACTTTATATGGATGCTCTGCACAAACTGTTTGACCAGCATAAGACCCACTATGGCTGCTCAGAGACCCAAAAGCTGTTTTTCCTGTGAATGAAGGTACTGCATGCCCAGGAGCACAGAAGTGCTTGCCTTGAAGAAGTGACTCGCCTGCCACTAACCAAAGAGAGGCAGGAGATGAGGGAGGTTATATGCGGTAGGGGAGGACATGAGGAATTCCTTCTTTGCCTTCTTGCCACAGGGCCCTTATAGGAGTTCTTTCTGAAGAGCTGCACACAGTCATGCCTCAAAGGAAGGCATCCTACTGCCCCTCATGCTGGGGCCTGATGCCTGGTCATCATTTGAGTCCCCTGGGACACATTAGCAGTCACTGCGTATTCCCCCAGCCCCTGGGCAACTATCTACTTTCTGTCTCTGTGGATTTGCCAATTCTGAACATTTTATATAAATGGAATAATACAATATGTGGTCTTTTGTGGTTGGCTTCTTAGCATAACGTTTCCAAGGTTTATCCATGCTGTAGCACGTATTAGTGTTTCATTCCTTCTTATGGCTGGACAACACTCCAGTGTGTATAGGTATACTACATTTGTTTATCCATTCACCACCGGATGGACACTTGGGTCATTTCCACTTTTTAGCTGTTATGAATAGTACTGCTTTAAATACTCATGTATGTACAAGTTTTTGTGTGGTCATCTGCCATCCCCAGACATAAAGGCTTATCTTATGCCCACACCACTGACAAGCATGCCTTTAGGATAGATAAAAGGTACTCAGGATCATTTTTTAGTTGGCACGGGCATTTCCCATAAGTCACCTTGTCATAATGATCCTCTGACTTCATAGTCCCAGGGCACTTGCAACCATCCTCATAGCCTACTGTGGGGAATACACTTGATATCTATGTTTTAAAGCCTTACTAAATTCTGTTTAAAAGTTTTCTTGCCGGGCGCGGTGGCTCATGCCTGTAATCCCAGCACTTTGGGAGGCCAAGGCAGGTGGATTGCTTGAAGTCACGAGTTAAAGACAAGCCTGACCCATCTCTACTAAAAAGACAAAAATTAGCCAGGCGTGGTGGCGCACGCCTGTAGTCCCAGCTACTCGGGAGGCTGAGGCAGGAGAATTGCTTAAACCCAAGAGGCGGAGGTTGCAGTGAGCCGAGATGGTACCACTACACTCCAGCCTGGGAGACAGAGTGAGACTCTATCTCAAAATAAATAAATAAATAAATAAATAAATAAATAAATAAATAACAAATAAATAAATAAAAGTTTTTTTTAAAGTTGTATTCTGAGAATCTTAAAAGAGTAAATAAAAACACAAATGTCTCTTCCTTCACGAGGCAGCCAACAAGAGACACTTAAAAACACAGCAAATGACCAAAAGTTAAAAGACCATTTAGACTACTAGCTTTTCTTTCCCTTTGCTTAACCTTTAAATATTGGGTCTTGGTAGAGTCCCATCCTCTTCTCTCACATTCTACTGTTTCAGGTCTGAGACATCTATTTCTAACCCAGATGTTCCTCATAAGCAAAGAGCGCGATATATCCAATTTACCAATCTCCAACAAGCACCTCAACCTCTCAACATACCCAATACCAGTTGAGTCATCATCCTTCTCCCAACTTCATAACTTATCACCAAATTGTATCAATTTTACCACCTTCATATTAATCCAACCTGTCTCCTTCTCCCCTTCTACAGTCATAATCTAGTCAAAGCCCTCAACATTCCAATACTATTTCCACTCCCTCTAGAAAAGCCCTCTTTAATCAACCCATCCATCATACTATTTCCAGGGCAATCTTGCTAAAACTTATATCTGACTTGTCATTTCCCTGCTTAAATCCTTTACTGTTCCTATAATACCTCCACCAAAAAATCCTAAATTTTACTCTGGGTACCAATAATGTTCCTTAGATGTTAATGACTATTGCACAGAAAAAAATAATTCCGTGGGGGCGCGGTGGCTCATGCCCATAATCCCAGCATTCTGGGAGGCCGAGGCGAGTGGATCACCTGAGGTCAGGAGTTCGAGACCAGCCTGGCCAAAATGGTGAAACCCCATCTCCATCAAAATTACAAAAATTATCCGGGTGTGGTGGTGCATGCCTGTAGTCCCAGCTACTCGGTAGGCTGGGGCAGGAGAATCACTTGAACCTGGGAGGCAGAGGTTGCAGTGAGCCACGATCGCGCTCATCTCTTAAGACTACATCAAATCTCACCTTCCCAGTGAAGCCTTCACCAGACCAAATGAGTTACTCCTTCCTTCATTCTTCTATAGCCTTGTTGGTAGGGATTGATTTGCGATAAGGCTGGAAAGTACAGAGCTGAATAATACAATAAATAATGTAGACTAGGCTTTCAAATGATAAGGACTTAGTGAGCAGGACAGGGAATTACATTGTCTTTAAAGTGTACATGAATCATTCACAGCCATTATTTATGTATTTGAAAATAAAAATACTTTTAACTAGGATGTAAAAGGCAGAAATTCTACCTAGTATAATCACAGGATACAATACAGCAAACTTAGAAATAAATAATTAAGGTAGAATTAGAGTCCACAGCTGAATTGGAATAAAAAATATTCTCCTGACAACTGGCTCAGAAAATAAATTTAGAGACATTAATAGAATATGTTGGAAGGAATAAATGAAATGTAAATATCGCACATAAAAATGTATGCAAATACCAGATCATCCTGGAGCATCTTCAAGCATCAGAAAGCAAAGAAGTGCTCAGAAAACACCTGAGGCAGGTGTGGTGTGTCAAGGGGACATAGGAGCAACCTGAAAAAGCTCTCAATGGCCAAAGTTGAAACAATTTGAGCAATAAGACAAATAACATAAGTAACATAGTGTTGAATTATAATCTGAAGTATAAATTATATATCCATGATTCCATATTGATATAAATGAATGAGTAAACAAATACATAGTGGGAAAGGGACAAATCTTTACAGAAGAATTACAAATAATATATGTAGATACGTCCCCTCAGGAGGTAGAACTTAATCTCCTCCCCACCCCCAAGTGTGGGCTAGATTTAGCAATTCTATTCCAAAGAATGGAGTGTGGGAAGTGAAAAAACATTCCTTTTAATGGCAAAAATGCAATCACTTTTGCCCCAACCTAATAATACTTTTCGGCAGAGAAACCAGGCAAACACTACCTTAACCCAGCAATCAAGGTTAACATTGAAACCGCCTTTGCAAAATTATGACTGAGACAATGAAAGAGATCTAACTTAACTGACTCCATCTTGCTTCTAACCTCCAAGCTATCCTTGTTCATTCCCGGGCGTAGGCTGAACTAACTTTGGGAAAAACTTAGTTTATAGTTTAAACGAAGACGGTAACAGCCCTTTCCCAAGGCAGACCTCCTTCTTGCCTGGGGACTAGATTGCCTTTGTAGGACTAACATTAGCCACAAGATTTGAAATTACAGGTTAGGAGTCATGCAGCTGGAGGCTACAAGATTCTGACCCTCCTAAACTGCTCCTAAGATCTGTGCTTGAGATATTTTGCAGACCCTGCACTTGATGAATCAGCTGGCACCACCCAGATCAATAAACTGGCTCATCTGATCTTGCGGCCCCCACCTAGGAACTGACTCAGTGCAAGAAGATAGCTCCGACTCCCTATGATTTCATCTCTGACCAATCAGCATTCCTGGCTCATTGGCTTCCCTCCACCCACCAAGTTATCCTTAAAAACTCTGCTCCCTGACCGGGTGTGGTGGCTCATGCCTGTAATTCCAGCACTTTGGGAGGCTGAGGCGGGTGGATCACGAGGTCAGGAGTTCAAGACCAGCCTAGCAAATATGGTGAAACCCCATCTCTACTAAAAATACACAAATTAGCTAGGCGTGGTGGCAGGAGCCTGTATTCCCAGCTACTCCGGAGGCTGAGGCAGGAGAATTACTTGAACCTGGGGGGCAGAGGTTGCAGTGAGGTGAGATCGCACCACTGCACTCCAGCCTGGGTGACAGAGTGAGACTCCATCTCAAAACAAAAACGAAAACAAAACAAAAAAAACTCTGCTCCCTGAATGCTCAGGGAGACTGATTTGAGTAATAATAAAACTCTGACCTCCCGTACAGCTGGCTCTGTGTGAATTACTCTTTCTCTATTGCAGTTCCCCTCTCTTGATGAACTGGCTCTGTCTAGGCAGCAGGCAAGGTGAGCCCCTTGGGCGGTTACAACGTCACAAGTGATAAATCATGTTGGTATCTTGTGATGAGAAGGGTATTTCACTTCTGTGCTATTCTCCAGTCCCAAGAACTTAGTCTAATTATGACGAAAATACCAAAGAAGCCCAAATTGAGGAATATTTCACTAAATACCTGACTAGGACTTCAAAATCATTTAAGTCATGAAAACAAGGAAAGACGTATTGTTAACAGACCAAAGGAGACTAAGGAGCCATGATGATTAAATGCAACGTGCTATCCTGAATTGCATCCTGAAACAGAAAAAAGCAGTATTAGTGGAAAAACTGGTGAAATTTGAATAAAGTCTGGAGTTTAATTAATAGTAATGTACTAATGTCAATGTCTCAGTTATGAAAAATGTGCCACGGTAAGATGTTAACATTAGGGGAAATTGAACGAGAGGTATTTGGGGACTCTGTGCATCACCTTTGCAGTTTTTCTGTAAATGTAAAATTAATCCAAAATAAATAATTTATTTTAAAAATGTGTGGGTTTCTGACAGATTGGTACTGAAAGAAAAACTAATCACTTTTAAATGTTTTTACTAATAAGAAAATAAATTAATTATATTCCTACATGAAAAGCTTTAAAAGTTACAGGAGAGTTAACCAATTAATTAGAACATATACACGATAAAACCCAGGGGTGTGTGTGGGTGTGTGTGTAGATGTAATAAATCCTAGGCAGAGTCACTGAATTTGGCCAATGTACTCTGTACAACTTGGCTTGGGCTGCTATGATAAAATACCACAGACTGGATGGCTTACACAACTAAAATTTATTTTCCCACAGTTCTGGAGGCTGGGAAGTCCAAGATTAAGGTGCCAGCAAGTTTGGTTCCTGGTAAGGGCACTTTTCCTGGCTCATAGATGGCCACCCTTCTTGCTTTTAGGACTTCATATGGTCTTTCCTCGGTGAATGCACTTGGTGAGAAAGTGAGAGGGAGCTCTCTGGTGTCTCTTTCTGTAAGGACACTAATCCTATCAGATAAGAGCCCCATCCTTATGATCTAATTTAACCTCAGTTACTTCCTTAAAGGTCCCATCTCCAAATACTGCCACACTTGGGGGTTAGGATATTAACATAAGAATCATAGGGTGGAGAACACAAATAGTCAGTACATAAGATATTCCATGCTGTATAAAGGGGACATAAGAAGATCACTTTCATATCATAGGTAATATTCCAGCCAGGTGCAATGGCTCACACCTGTAATCCCAACACTCTGAGAGGCTGAGATGGGAGGATTGCTTGAGCCCAGAAGTTTGAGACCAGCCAGGGCAACATAATGAGACCTTATCTCTACAAAAATTAGCCCGACATAGTGGTGCACGCCTGTGGTCCCAGCTACTTGGGAGGCTGAGGTGGGAGGATGGCTTGAGTTTGAGGCTGCAGTGAGCTGTGATCATGCCTCAGCACTCCAGCCTGAGAGATAGAGTGAGACCTTGCTTCAAAAAAAAAAATTAAATTATATCTCAATTCTAATCTTAACAGAATTGTTTCATGTACTAGTCTTAACAACACTAGAAATAACTTCTAAGAACTATATTTAATTTTTAATTAACTAATCCCATTTAGGCCACTAATTGTGCTCTTCCATTGACTTCATCTGAAAGTAAACATTTATTTAACATGGAAAATGTACAAAACAGTGAGCGCAAGAACACTCATGCTGCTCACAATGCTGACACATTATAGTTCCTTCGCTGTAAGGTCAAATTTCTTAAAAACTGCTACCAAAAATTTTAAGTTGTAATAATATTTATTTTTAATAAAGTTTCAGATTTATTCTTATATACCAGGGATTCATGCTAAAATAGATATTGATATTCAACTTCATCCTGAACTTCAGTTGAATATTGACTTTAAAACTTGGCCATTCAGGCTACTATCAAAAAGTCAAAAAATAACAGATGCTGGCGAGGTTGCAGATAAAAGGGAACACTTACACACTGTGGGAATGGAAATTCATTCAGCCACTGTGGAAAACAGTTTGGAGATTTCTCAAAGGCCTTAAAATAGGACTACCATTTTACCCAGCAATCCCACTAATGGGTATATACTCACAGGAATAAAAATTATTCTACCAAAAAGATGCATGCACGTGTATATTCATCACAGCACTACTCATAATAGGAAAGACATGGAATTGACCTAGATGCCCTTCAATGGTGGATTGGATAAAGAAAATGTGGTATGTATACACCATTGAGTATAATGCAGCCATTAAAAAGAATAAAATCATATCCTTCGCAGCAACATGCATGGAGCTGGAAGCCATTATCCTAAGCGAATTAACACAGGAACAGAAAACCAACTACTGCGTGTTCTTACTTATAAGTGGGAGCTAAACATTAAATACACATGGACACAAAGAAGGGAACAACGGACACCAGGGCCTACTTGAGAGTAGAGGGGAGGAGGGTGAGGATCAAAAAACTATCTATTAGGTACTATGCTCACTACCTGGGTGATGAAATAATCTGTACATCAAACCGCAGTGACACATAATTTACCCATATAACAAACCTGCACGTGTACCCCCTAACCTAAAATAAAAATTGGAAGGAAAAAACTTGGCCATTCAGCATTTGGTCAAAGTAAGTTTACAATGCCTCTTGTATCTGTGCATAAGAAAGGATCTGGAAGGATATACATCAAGGTATGAATAGTGACTCTCTAATCTTCTTTATGGTGGACTTTATTTAAGCCATCGGTCGCAGTGTCTCATGCCTGTAATCCCAGCACTTTCAAAAGGCAAGGTGGGAGGGCTGCTTGAGTCCAAAAGTTCAAGATTAGCCTGGCTGACAAAATGAGACCTTATCTCTACAGAAGAAAAATTAGCAAGGTGTGGTGGCAAGCTCCAGTAGTCCCAGCCACTCGAGAGGCTGAGGTGGGAGGATCAATTGACCCCAGGAGGTTGAGGCTGCAGTATGCCATGATCATGCCACTGTGCTCCAGCCTGGGTGACAGAGTGAGACACTGTCTCAAAAAAATAAAAATAAAAATAAGTGAAGCAACTATAAACATCTTTATATGGCCATATATTTGTCTTGGGTAAATACCTAGAAATATAATTCCTGGGTCATAAGATAGGTGTATGTTTACTTATATAAGAAACTAACAGACTCTTTCCAAAAGTGTTTGTACCATTTTACACTCCCATCAACAATGTAGGAAATTTCTGGATGTTTCACACTCTCACCAACATTTGGCATGATCAGTTCTTTTAGTTTTAGCTGTTCTGAAGAGCCTGTAATAGTATCCCCTGGTGGTTTTAATTTTCAGTTCTTTGATGACTAATAATGTTGATCATATTTTTCACCATGCTTGGCCACTAATAAATATATCTTCTTTTTTGAAGTACCTGTTTATATCTTTTGCCTATTTTGTGGGGCTGTTTGTGTTCTCATTCTTGAGTGTTAGCAGGAATTCTTTATACATCTTAGATACCAGTACTTTGTCAGACAGATGTTTTGCAAATATTTTCTCCCAGTCACTGGTTTGTCTATTCATGTGGTAATGGTCTCTCTCTCTCTCTCTCTTTTTTTTTTCTTTGGAGATGGAGCCTTGCTCTGTTGCCCAGGCTGGAAGTGCAGTGGCAATATCTTGGCTCACTGCAACCTCCACCCGCTGGGTTCAAGCAATCCTGCCTCAGCCTCCCAAGTAGCTGGGACTACAGGATCCCACCACCACACCCAGCTAAGTTTTGTATTTTTAGTAGAGATGGGGTTTTGCCATGTTGGCCAGGCTGGTCTCGAACTCCTGACATCAGGTGATCCACCTGCCTCGGCCTCCCAAAGTGCTGGGATTACGGGCATGAGCCACTGTGCCCAGCCAGTAATGGTCTCTTTTGATGAGCAAAGTTTTGTTTGTGCTTTCATAGACTTTATTGTTTGGAATAGTGTTAGATTTACTGAAAATTGAGATAGTACAGTTTCCCTATTGTTAACATCTCACACTAGTATGGTATAGTTTTTACAATTAACATTGATACATTATTATTAACTACACTTTATTCAGAGATTTTCTTAATTTTTACCTAATGTCCTTTTACTGTTCCAGGATCCCATACAGGATATCCTATTACATTAAGGTATTATATGTTTGGCTCCCCTTGGCTTTGATGGTTTTTCAGATTTTCCTTGTTTTTAATGACCTTGACTCTTTTGAGGCATGCTGGTCAAGTACATTGTATGATGTCCTGCTATTGAAATTTGTCTGACATTTTTTATCATGATGAGACTGAGGTTATGGGTTTTAGGGAAGAAGACCACAGAAGTAAAGTGCCATTTGTCATCACCTTATAACTAAGACACATAGTATCAACAAGACTTATCAGAGTTGTTGTTGACCTTGATCACCTGGCTGAGGTAGTGTTTGTCAAGTTTCCCCACTGTAAAGTTACTCTTTTTCCCCTTTTCCACTCTGTGCCCTTTGGAAAGAATTCTCAATAGTTCACCTTTAAGGAGTGGGGAATTATGCTGTCTATCCTTGAGGATGAAGCAGCTGTACGAATTATTTGAAATTTTTCTGGTCAGTGCGGTGGCTCAAACCTGTAATCCCAGCCTTTGGGAGGCCAAACTGGGCAGATCACGTGATTTCAGGAGTTTGAGATCAGCCTGGCCACCATGGTGAAACCCCGTGTCTACTAAAAATACGAAAATTAGCCGGGTGTGGTGGCGGGTGTGTGTAATCCCAGTTACTCAGGAGGCTGAGGCAGGAGAATCGGTTGAACCCAGGAGGCGGAGGCTGTCGCGAGCTGACGTTGCACCATTGCACTCCAGCCTGGGTGACAGAGCAAGACTCCATCTCAAAAAAAAAAAAAAAAATCTGCATTGCGGATTTGTTTCTAGCAATTTTTACAAGTTTTTGATAAAGTCTAATTTATCAAATTATTTCATATGTTTATTGTTTTCTGGGTTCTAATAAATCATTGCCTGCCCCACAGAGTTCTTGCTTGTCTGTATTTTATGATCCTTGTGTAGTGATAATGCATTGCGTTTGTAATAATGTAAGGCAAGTTTAAGTTTAAATTTTTTTTTTTTTTTTTTTTTTTTGAGACAGAGTCTCACTTCATCACCAGGCTGGAGTGCAGTGGCGCAATCTCGGCTCACTGCAACCTCCGCCTCCTGGGTTCAAGGGATTCTCCTCCCTCAGGCTCCCAAGGGACTACAGGCGGATGCCACCATGCCCAGCTAATTTTTGTATTCTTAGTAGAGACGGGGTTTCACCATGTTGGCCAGGATGGTCTCGATCTCTTGACCTCTGCCTGCCTCGGTCTCCCAAAGTGCTGGGATTACAGGCGTGAGCCACCGCACCCGGCCAAGTTTCAAAAATTTAATAAAACTCCATAACTTTTCAGATGTGGGATTATTGCTCCTACATTTTTGGAATTTTATTCCTAATTCATTTTTAGACAGTTATGCCAGCCCTGCTTAATAAATTAAAAATAAACTTATTTTGGCAATGCCTTAATAAATTAAAAATAAAAACTGAAATTTTGAAAACCAAAGATATTTAAAAATGCATAAAAGTTTTCCAAAACCATCTCTGGTGCACCAAAATTAACCAATATATAAAGAATTGCTTTTGAATCAACTGTTGACAGTTCGGTTTTTCTGCTATCTTCTCACCTGGCAGGCTGGTCCTTTCCTACTTAGAGCTAGATCTTCCTTGATAACACAGGGCCCTGACAGGTCTTCCTGGACACTTCAGATATTCATTCATTCACTCACTTCATTCAGCAATATTTATTGACCACCTATTATGTTCTAGGCACTGGGGAAGACAGAGAAGTAAGTCAGACAACTACGTCCTTAAGAACTCGATCTATTGGATGACTGCTCAAATTCGGTTGACGGTTATTAATGCTGATTTACTACACATTAAGCATTCTCACATGCAGACTGTATAAAACTTTGCATGTGAAATGGAAGTGACAATATCAGACTACAATAGTATGTACACAATGAGTACAAGACAATTTGGAAGAATTTCAATTATTGAATTCAAGATTTATTAGATTCTTGGTTTTCCGAGAAGTTTGTAACAGATGTGATAGAAGATTGCATACTGTTAATCTTGCTTTTGTTACAGAACTTTCTCAGAAAGGAGTTTGGTTGTATTTGATAACAGAACGTTATCATGGGAAAATCAGTTTTTAAGTCAGAAGAAAAAAAACAAGCAGTATGTAACAGACCCTGCTAGTATCCTACCCAATACCTATTATCCCTGTCTTCTTTACTCAGAGAACACCCTGTTTGGGGCAGCAATGTACAGTTATGTGTATGGGAAGCTGAGTACATTGCCTAGCTCTAACCAGTGAAGTGTAAGCAGAAGACTACTGGGTGGTGTTTCCGGAAAGGCTATTGTTTTCCTGAAAAAGAAAAAGGGCTGCCGGGCGCGGTGGCTCACACCTGTAATCCCAGCACTTCGGGAGGCCGAGGCAGGCAGATCACAAGATCAGGAGATCGAAACCATCCTGGCTAACATGGTGAAACCCCGTCTCTACTAAAAATACAAAAAATTAGCCCCGTCTCTAGTAAAAATACAAAAAATTAGCTGGGCGTGGTGGTGGGCGCCTGTGGTCCCAGCTACTCCGGAGGCTGAGGCAGGAGAATGGCATGAATCCGGGAGGTGGAGCTTGCAGTGAGCTGAGATCGCACCACTGCACTCCAGCCTGGGCGACTGAGCGAGACTCCGTCTCAAAAAAAAAAAAAAAAAAAAAAAAAAGGCTTAGTTGACCGGATTGTTTAGCCCCTTGCTATATGCCTTTACTCCTTTCCTCCCATGTATAACACAGACAAGGTGCTTGGAAGTTGAGCAGCCATTTTATAACCACAAAGATGAAAAACATACATTAAAGAGATGGTAAAGCAGGAAGCTGTAAGCATTCTCTTGAACATCTGCACCTACCCTGTACTGCTGACCTGGGGATTTTTGTTAAAACAAACACACACAAGAAACACATAACTTGTTGAGCCCTCTCCATGGGTTCCTGTTACATACAGTCAAATGCATTCCTAATTGATGGACTACCTCAAAAGGGAAAGGTTTCCAGGAAAAGTATTTTACTTATTATTTGGAGAGGTGAAAAACTTTTCCATTGAATCTGAAAAGCCATGTGATTTCCTGGAAAATGTAGAAAAGTATTTTTTACATTTCTACATACGAAAAAAGAAAAGAACTTTTCTTGGTCTGTATCTGCCCATGGTGGAGAGAAGAAGAGAAGAAATCTAGGAGTGCAGGAGACATAAGCTAACTCCTGCCCTCTGACTAGGTGGTTTCCAGATAGTAGGTTTCTCTTACTAGAACAGTGCTTCCTAAAATGTGTCTTGGCATAGGAGGTCCTTGAGATGTGCCTTGCAGGAAAAAATGGTTCCCTGGTCCATAAGTCTGCTAAGTACTATATATAGAACCCCCTCCTGGGCCGGGCGCGGTGGCTCAAGCCTGTAATCCCAGCACTTTGGGAGGCCGAGACGGGTGGATCACGAGGTCAGGAGATCGAGACCATCCTGGCTAATACGGTGAAACCCCGTCTCTACTAAAAATACAAAAAACTAGCCGGGCGAGGTGGCGGGCGCCTGTGGTCCCAGCTACTCGGGAGGCTGAGGCAGGAGAATGGCGGGAACCCGGGAGGCGGAGCTTGCAGTGAGCTGAGGTCCGGCCACTGCACTCCAGCCCGGCGACAGAGCGAGACTCCGTCTCAAAAAAAAAAAAAAAAAAAAAGAACCCCCTCCTCTTAGAAATTCACAGTGGATATTATGATGTTAAGGGCTCCAGATAAATCCTGTAGTAAAGAAACCTGCTTAACAATATTAAAGCCAGCCCCTTCAAAACTTAGTAGCACCTGGAAAATGTACTTGAGAAAATTTCATTAGAGAAATAAAGACAAAAATGTTAAAAAAAAAAAAAAAAAATCAAACCAGCTTAAATCCTCAAAGAACCAGAACAGCAGCTACCCTCTGGAAAGGGATCTAGCAATATTTAGAGTGGGTAAAAAAAAACAATGTTTTATTCACATTGCAGATAGAGGGCTATTGATTTAGTGAAGGGAATGAGATGTACAAAGAGCAGTAAGTTAAACATCAGTGAGAGGTAACACAAATTGGGCAGGTGCCATCAGCGTGGTGATTCCTGAGAGGATATCAGTTGATTCTTCTCTTGAGTTTTCCCAGTACATTTGTTTTCTTTGATTTTTTTGAGTTGGAGTCTCGCTCTGTCACCCAGGATGGAGTGCTCACCGCAATCTCCGCCTCCCAGGTTCAAGCGATTCTCCCGCCTCAGCCTCCCGAGTAGCTGGGATTACAGGCGTGCACCACCATGCCTGGCTAATTTTTGTATTTTTACTAGAGACAAGGTTTCACCATGTTGGCTGGGCTGGTCTTGAACTCTCGACCTCAGGTGATCCACCTGCCTCAGCCTCCCAAAGTGCTGGGATTACAGGCGCGAGCCATCGCACCTGGCCCCAGTACATTTATTTCCTTCTTTCCATCAGTAGATCCAAAAACAGGACTAGAACCCCAAACTGTGGTACAAAATAGACAATAATAACCAGCCCGCTTCAAGAAAGATTTCATCTTCCTTTCTCTCTGGGAGAGTTCTTACATTTTAATAATGTATCCTTTGACTGAAGAAGGGATAATTTTTCTTCCCATCTTGTGACCCAAATACATTAAGCTCTGGTAATCAAACCTATACCAAGGTACCCTCATAGACAGACTCACTCTTTGGTTCCACTCAGGTATTTCTGCTCTTCGTTTTGATGACAAGCCACATCTCATCTCATATGGGAAATAGCAGCTCTGTAGGTTATGGCAAGTAACCCATTAACTGGGTTATTCTGAAAACTTTGGAAAGAGGTGTGGTCATCAAGAAACTTTGGAAAGAGGTGTGGTCACCAAGAAATGCATGTAAAAAGTTCTTGATTACAAAAGTTATTTAAAATTGTCCTCTTAGTCAATGCCATCGGCTATTATCTATTGTATGCATAAACCCAGTTTTGCAGAGAATCAAGTATTTTTTTTGAGTGTTTCTGACCATCACATCCTCCTTGAATTCTCTTAGGCACTTGGCACTGTTGATTGCTTTCTTAATCTTTCTCTTTTTTTATTCAAAGTTTTTGTTTTTGTTTTTTAAATAACTATCCTAAATCCCTGTTTTTGAAACTCTCTTCTCCCTCATGCAATGCCAGAGTCCCAAACTGTTTCCTCCCAATCCATCGCTATGGCCATCCCTTGGTGATCAGTTCTTAGCCCTCTGCTTCTCACACTCGAAGGTTCTTTCTTTGTCATGATCTTAACTATCACATCTAAGCAGCAGATTCAAATATAGAGTTCTAGTTCCATGATCTATGGCCATACCACCATGAACGTGCCCGATCTCATGATCTAGGAAGCTAAGCAGGGTTGGGCCTGATTAGTACTTGAATGGGAGTTCTTGTTCCATGTCCAGCTATGCTAAAGTTGAAAACCATTGAAAGGAAGTTCCCACCCACAGGAATTGTAAGTGATGTTTCGTCATCCGTTACTCCATTGACTCTTTGCAACAGTCTTCTGAAATGGGTGTTCTTATCCCAATTTATCAATGAGGAAACTGAAGTTCAGTGAGATCAAGTAACGTGTCTGAGATCATGCAGCTAGCAAGTATCAGATCAATGATTCAAAGCCAAATCCAGTTATCTCATGAAAATTGTTCCTTCTCTCTACCACACCTTATCGCTTCCTTTACCAAAATGCTGGCTTTCATCACATCAATGAAGGAGAGCAGAGTCCTGAGTGAAGCATTTAACTTAATCAGCTGGGGATTGTTGGATGAAGGAATAGAAAACATAAGCAAAGTGAAAGCTCAGGATGCGTCACCTTCCCCTCCTCCCTACATCCAGGTTAGCCTTACAGACAGGCCAAGTAGTGATTAGCCCACAGAGTGGAATGTGAAAGATGCTGGTTATGTCTACTTCCCCTCAAAACATCTTTCCAATGCCCTCCTACCCCCCTTGTTCCTAAAGTCCCCTAGGCTTTAATTCCTTGGGGTTCCTGTGGCCTCTCAAAGTGGAAATATACCTGGAAGAAGAAACAATAAACTGAATTACTAACATATAATCATTCAGAAAATATTTATTAAGCACCAGAATCTGAAGAGGTACTTAGAGCTTCACCAGAATCTGAAGAGGTACTTAAAGCTGAGATTATTATCTTCTTTTTACGGATGATGAAACTGTGGCTCAGAGTGTCTGAGTGACTCATTCAAGATGACACACCTGATCCCCATTTTCTGAACCAGAGCTCAGACTTGGGTCTTCTGATTTTCTGTTCTATGCTCTTTCCTTTCTATCACAGTAACTCAAGGGGTTTATAGGTGGGAACTCAAGACAAAAGTACATGAATAGTTAAATAACAATTCAAGATAACAGTAGAAGTAATGTTAGAAGACAATAAAAGTGTCCAATGACTGACAGAGACAATAATTGCTCTAGGAGTGACCTGTAAGGTCACTGTGGGTAAGAGTCAACAGAGAAGGCCTCGAACAGGAAGCAGGACTAAAGCCTGGCCTTGGAAACTGAATAGAAAAAGGGCAGCCCAAGAAGAAAGGGAGGGCATTCCAGTGTGGGGGACAGGAAAAATAAAGACAGAGGTGAGAAAACCCAAGTCTTGTTTGGAGAGAGAACGAAAAGACAAATTTAGCTAGATCTAGAAGAGAGACTTTTACTGGGGGATAATGGAAAATAAGATTCAAAAGACCCTCTTGAATTTCTGACAAAAGGATTTTGACTTGTCTTGTGGACAATAGTGAACTATGAAAGAATTTTGAGTAAGACAGTGAAACTCTGAAAGCAGTGTGTGGGTAGACTAATCTGGCAATATGCATTTTAGAGGATGCCTTTCGATGGGAAGAGATTGGAGATAAGGAAGACTAGTTAGGAGCCTATGACAGTCAGGGATAAGGTGACAAAAGCCAGTATTAGAATGGTAGTGCTGAGACTAAAAGGAAGGCCAATTGTAATTGGCAAGATGAAGAAAGAAATGTCAGAACCTGTGAAATAGGGAGAGACAAGAGTTGAACTTGCCTGAGAGTTTTCAAGCCTAGCTGACTTGAAAGAAGAGGCCATGAACAGAAATTAGCAAGACAGGTAGACAAACTGGTTCAGGGAGTTTTGCTTTTGACATCTTGGGGTGGAATTAACAATGGAAGGTCCAAGTGAAACTGTCTAGTAGGCAATTGAAGATGTAGAGGTGGAGGTTGGGAGAAGGGAAGGCCTAGAATTGAGTTGGCTTGAAGTAATGGTATATAAGGAGCCCTGGGAGTCAGGAGACCTGGGACTTTGCCTCTTCTCTGCCACTAACTTACTGAGTCATGGGCAAGCCACCTCTCTGGGCCTATTTCCTTCAATGTAAAGTGAGGGGGTGCGCAGACCCTATATGATCTCTGAGGTACTCTCAAGGACTATGAGTCACCTGCATGTATGGTCTCTCCGAGGCAAAATCAACAGTCCAATGAACAAAGGGCATTAAATAATCCCCAAATGCTATGACTCTGTGACCGATCTCAGGAATGCTATTTACTTAAGGAGCAAAAGAGAAGTCAGCAAAGGAGATAGAAAGCAATCAGAGAGATAAAAGCATGAGGAGAGAAATTCTAAAGCGAGAGGATAAAATAAGGAACTAAAATTAAAAGTATCACAATAAATAAGATAAATATTTACATCAAATAATGACAAAGGGATAGCATGTATATTAAGTAAAGAATACATGGGCCGGGCGTGGTGGCTCAAGCTTGTAATCCCAGCACTTTGGGAGGCCAAGACGGGCGGATCACGAGGTCAGGAGATTGAGACCATCCTGGCTAACACGGTGAAACCCCGTCTCTACTAAAAAAAAAAAAAAACACTAGCCGGGCAAGGTGGCGGGCGCCTGTAGTCCCAGCTACTCGGGAGGCTGAGGCAGGAGAATGGCGTAAACCCAGGAGGCAGAGCTTGCAGTGAGCTGAGATCCGGCCACTGCACTCCAGCCCAGGCAACAGAGCGAGACTCCATCTCAAAACCAAAAAAAAAAATAATAATACATTTAGATATATAAGAATACCACTAGGGTGCCAACTGAAGAAAGATGCAAAGAGTAAACATATGGGAAAGAGTTCAATCCCATGAGTAATCAAAGAAATGAAAAAATATGAAAATAATATTTAACCATCTAAAGAGATTTCTTCTAAAGTCCAATGCTAGCACTGCAAGGGAACTGGAACAACTCATATGTCATTGTGGTGTGGAAAATTTTTGCAGTCCTTTTGGCAATCATGATCCATAAAAACGTTCATGCTCTTTGGTCTGGTAATCCCGCTTCTGGGAACTTATCCTAGAGACAGAATTACAAAGGAGAAAAAATCTATACACATTAAGATGTTCAAAGCACAGAAAAATTGAAATATATCTAAATATTCAATAATAGGGGAATAGTCAAATAAAATGTAATCTACTGACAGGTATAATTTTATGAGGCAATTGAAATAATAGACATGAAAGACTATAGCAACCAGGGAGAATATTTACAATAAAAGGTTTCTAGGCCAGGCGTGTAATCACGCCTGTAATCCCAGCACTTTGGGAGGCTGAGGAGGGCAGATCACTTGAGGTCGGTAGGTAGTTCGAGACCAGCCTGGCCAACATGGTGCAACCCCGTCTCTACTAAACATACAAAAAGTAGCCGGGCGTGGTGGTGCATGCCTGTAATCCCAGCTACTCGGGAGGCTGAGGCAGGAGAATCACTTGAACCCGGGAAGTGAAGGTTGCAGTGAGCCGAGAATTGTGCCACTGCACTCCAGCCTGGGCGACAGAGCAAGACTCCGTCTCAAAAAAAAAGGAAAGAAAAGAAAAGACAAACGACAGCAGGGTTAAGGTGTCAGTGGTAATGCTTTGTTTTTTTGTTTGTTTGTTTGTTTTTAAGGTGGGATAAAATGGGTGATGGAAGAGACTTGAAATAATGAAGAGAGGTAAACAAAGGAATAAGAAAGGGGACCACCTCTTATTCTGGGAACTTCAGGGAAGAAAGGCAGAAAGACAGGGCAAATATAGAGTAGTTATCATGAATGATAACTGGAAGTTGAAGCGTTAGAGCTTCTCAGTTTTGCAGGAGGCAAGGTAACTCTCTTAAGAGATCACAAGAAGGAGATGAATTTGGGGCTTTGTGGAGGTGGAAAAGACAGGAAACAGCTGCTGTGGAATGTTCTCTAGGAACACACCAGGCTAAGAGGAATGAGAGCTTAGACGTAGCTCCAGGATGTGAAGTTTTAGTGAGTCAAGCCAGCCTTGTCCTCTGGTTTCATCTGCAATTTCCTCCAGTCCTAGAAGAAAGGAGATTGGCCCAAGGTGAAAGTCAAGGTGTTTAAAGCTAAAGTGCAAGGGAAGACAGCCCTAAAGTAACAGATGAGAAAATTGGCCTGAGTCAGTTGGGATGGAAAAAGCAGCTTTACTGGGTGGGGACAGCAGGTTAGGGGAGGTGATGGGCAAAGAGGCCATGGTCATAGGAATAAAAGGAAGAGAGTGCAGATGAGGAACAGTGTATGTAACAGTGGCTGTGAGACTGAGAGAACCAGTAAGAAGAGGAGAAAAAAGTCGGTTCATTTACTCCTAATGGCAGGAGTCCTGCGTAGCAAGAAGGTCCTGGATATCTAGGGAGAAAGTGGGAGCCTTTCAAAAAACAAAAAGGGCAATTTAGGAAAACTGACGTCATTTTTTTTCTGCAGTCCAGCCCCAGCCCTACTCTACGGAGAGAGACCCCTTAGAAGCCAATAAGAAGTTGGTATCATTAGATAAGTAAGAGATCAGAGACAGGTCAGCAAGGGTGGGAAAAAACGAAAGGCAAGGCTGGGGTCTGACTCAGGAGACCAACAGGCTGGAAGGTGATTTCAAAGGGAGAAGGCCTGTAAGTGTGAGCCCACCCTTCTCAAGAATGCCTACCCAGAAATTCTTACTTCCCAAGGCTTAGGGGTTAGCTTCTCAATTTCCAATGCACCCCGCTCCCCTCCGCAACTTGATCCTATAAGCCTGTAAGTGCTAAGATGGCACTGGAAGAGAGAAGCAATGAATGGGTGGGAAACTTTAAAAGGAACCTTCCCAGTCCTAGTGCTCCACCCTGGCCTCAAAGTCCTGAAGCCTGATCTGAAAGAGCTGGTGGCAGATTTATCATTTATTTGGGGCAGGAGCTAGAGAAAGGGGAGAGATCAGTGAAACGCTAGTTCTGGGCGTCAATTCCTGTCACCACCATCCTCTGCACAAATCTGCTCTACTCCTCAATGCCGGAACTTACAGCCATAGACATGAGAGCTCCACCCCCTCAGTCTGAGCCATCCACTTGTCCTTTCGTTAAGTACAGGAGAGCTGTCATATACATGTTCTGAGCAAACATCATAAAGAAGGTCCAGTCCCATTCCTGTCCTAAAGGCTGTTATCAGCTAAGGTCCCCACCCCATCACAGGACTTTAATTCATGCTGCGCACTAGTTCAACAGTGTCAGGCCCCCAGCTATATGCGGGGACCCTGGCATGCAGGCTCCCTGGGATCACACCCTATTGCAGTGCCTCGGTAAGCAAGACTATGCTGTCTTTGAGGGAGAACCAGGAAGTTGGTGTGGGTGCTGCATATGGCACATCCTTGGCATCTGTGATATGGAAGTTGCCTCCACTTCCTGATTCTGGTTATCACCATCAGATACGTCAGGCCAATCCTGAGATGACTCTGCCTGATCCACCCCTTCAGCTGAATGCTCTGGTCTGGCTGGAGAAACACATGCTATAGGAGGCTGTGGGGGAAATGGGACAGGGAAAGAGGACTGGGGAAGATTTTCAGGAAGACTTGTAGGATCAATGGCCCCAGGAAGGGACAGAAACAATGAGAAAGGAGTAGAAGGCTGGCATTGGCTAAAAAAGAGTCGGCAACTGAAGGGGTTATGAGAGATGAGATCACCCATAATGTCCCTGTCTCCCTGCAACCCTCAGGGCGAGGGCTTCTATCCAGAGCCTGGAAAACAGGAGGAAGCGCCTTAGCAGGTATCACTATTGGGTTCCCTCACCTCTGCCCTGCACTCACCCCCTTTTCTCTCACTTCCCGGCTTCCCGTGTTACAATCTATCTGCCCTAGGAGTAGAGAAGCTACTGTCCTGGGGGGTGGCTGCCCACCTGCAGCTGCTATCCTCAGGCAGGGACACTAGTGCCAGGGAAGAGGCAGCCGTGCGGGGCTGGGGCTTGCCACCACCACAGAGCTGATGGAGCTGACGTCGATATTTGTCCCCAGTGAGCAAGTAGAGCACAGGATCCAGGCAGCTGTTGGCACTGGCCAGGGGCCGAGTCACTTTATAGACCACGTTGACGATGTTCAGCACTCGGCAGTCAGCTTCCAACAGCCTTGCCAGGTAGTAAATGGTGCGGGTGATGTGGAAAGGCACGAAGCAGACAGCGAAGACGGTCAGCACCACAGCTATGGTGCGAAGAGATCGGAGACGAGAAGAAGACTGTGCAGCGCCTGGCAAGGGCTGATACAGGCGACGGGCCATGAGCCCATAGCAAACAAGAGTGACCAGGCAGGGCACGCCAAAGAGCAGCCCCATGACCGCCGAGCTGAAGTGCACATAGTGGTCAAACTCTTCAGGCCGAGTGGTGTCATGGCACAGGACGGTGTTCCCTCTGGTGCTGGTTGTGACGAAGAACAGGTTGGGCACGAGGCAGCCGGCTACGACCAACCAAACTGCCAGGCAGATAAGGCCTGCGAGGCGAGGGCGGCCCCAGCGTAGTGCCCGAAGTGGGTGGCAGATGCCCAGGTAGCGGTGCACGCTAATGCAGGTGAGGAAAAGGACGCTGCAGTAGAGGTTCCAATAGAAAAGAAAGCGGACGAACTTGCAGATCTCAGTGCCAAAGGGCCAGTGGTTGCGGGCTGCATAATAGTAGATGAGGGTGGGCAGCGACAGCACATACAAGGTGTCTGACAATGCCAGGTGGAACATGTAGGTGGCAGTTGCATCCCAGGGTCGGAGGCGGAAGATGAAGAGCCACAGGGTTGGGGTGTTAAGGCCCAAGCCCAGCACAAAGACAACTGCATAGCTCACAGGAAGCAGGATGAACTTGAAATCCTCATCAAACCAACAGTCCAGCTCCACCTCACTGCTGCCAGGACCTAGGCTGAGGCCTATGGATCTCAACAGCGAGGACTCTGTACTGGCCATGGCCCCCCTGGAGATGGAAAGGGGAGAAGTGAGGGTGGCAGGATTTCCCTGCCCACCCCTATCCCTGAGCTGGGGCAAAAAACGCAGAGAGCAGGGAGAGCAGTGGTTGAAGCACTAGAGAGAGCTGACAGGAGTGCATCTGGGTGCACTCAGGCTAGCCAGGCCCCTACCCAAGCTCCCTTGGTCCAGCTTGGGGAGTGGTGGGCAGCAGGCAGTGCTGGGGCTCAGGCAGGCAGCCCGTGGGTTTGGGTTGTTCTCACTCTGCAGCTCACTCTGTCCCTAAGAGCCTGGCTGGCTTAAGAGGGTGGAGGCCTCCCAGCACTATCCAAAGTGGGAAGATACCCAGACACAAAGTGTCTCCTGACTCCTCATCACAGCTGTGTCCCTGGAAGAGGAGTGTCTCTCCCCACAGTGCCTTCGCCTCTCCTAGTGCCCTGGTCACAGTGTCTCCAGATGACATTTACCTATGACACCTTCCCCACTGCCCGCCTACAGCCCAGGAGCCCCATTGCCACCCTTGCCCAAGAACCTTGGCACGTCTCCTACCTGGTCCCCTTGAAGCTGAGCTCAGCTGACTCTGTCACCTTTCCCCTTGGCAGCCAGAGGGCATATCCAAGGAGGTGGAGTTGGAGGTGGGGCCTGTCCCTCCTCCCATCTGGGAGATCCAAAGAGTTAGAAAGGCCCTTTACAATGACCTAGTCCAACCCTACTCATTGTACAGATTGGGAAACTGGGGCCCAGCGAGATTACTATTTTAACAGCTTTGAAATGACTGCAGGAGGAAGCACACGAGGAAACATCCAAGTTTACCGATGAAGAGCCAGGCCCCTGGAGATAGATTACAGGGGGATCATACAAGTCTGTGTAAGTGAGCAGAAACATGGGAAATGAATTTTCACATGGGCAAATGCAGGACAACACATTGAAAGATTTTAGAAAATCTAAACTACTGATATTTAATACAAATCTCAATCTCATATGCATATCATTACAACGAATGCTTATATAGCACTTAGTATGTGACAGGCATTTTTCTTAAGTGCTTTATACTTATTAATGACTCCATAGGTTCTCTATGAACTAGGTACTATTATTGTCTCTGCTCTGCTGATGAAAAAATGAAGGCACAGAAAGTTTAGGTGTCTTGCTAGTTAGTGGTAGAGTCAAGATTTGAACCAAGGCAGGCCTGCCTTTGGATCAGGCTCTAGCATCCATGACTTAATTGCTGTGCTTAAGTTGCCTCTCTAAGCCACTAGCTATGATCCAGGAAAGAATCAACAAATATTTATGGGAGACAAAGGCAGGCAGATCTCTTGAACTCAGGAGTTCAACACAAGCCTGGACAACGTGGCAAAACCCTGTCTCCACAAAAAATACAAAAAATTAGTCGGGCGTGGTGGCATGCACCTGAAGTCCCAGCTACATGGGGGGCTAAGGCAGGAGGAGTGCTTGAACCTGGGACGTTGAGGCTGCAGTGAGCTGTGATCGCGCCACTGCACTCCAATCTGGGTGTCAAAGTGAGACCCTGTCTCAAATATAAATAATTTTTTTTAAAACCACAAATATTTACTGAGAGTCTACTTTTGCCTGGTCCAGTTCCAGTTACTGGTAATTCCTTAGGAGTAGACAAAATAGACAAAGACTCCCGCCCTAATGGTACTTACATACTACTGGGGGATAACAAAATTAATAAGTAAAATATGTAGATTGTGATCATCATTATGGAGAAAAATTAAAGAGGGAAGGAAAAGGGTAATAGAGAGAGTCGTTGTTTTAAGTATTAGGAGTGAAACCAGGCACAGTGGCTCACACGTCTAATCCCAGCACTTTGGGAGTCCGAGATAGGAGGATCACTTGAACCCAGCAGTTCGAGGTTGCAGTGAGCTATGATCACACCTCTGCACTCCAGCCTCAATGACAAAGCAAGACCCTGTCTATAAATAAATAAATATTAAGGGTGACTTTTGAATAAAGGCCAGGTGTTGTGAGAAGGGGAAAAGTAAAAAATGAAGTCAGAGAGTTTGGCAGGGACCAGATCATGAAGGTCCTTGGAGGCCGTTGTAAAGGACTCTTTGGTGAATGGGAAGGCACTTAGGATTTAGAGAAGAGAGGTGTCATCTGACTTACATTTTAGAAGGCTCACTGGCCAGCTCTATGTTGAGAATAGACTGCAGGGCTGGAGGTACAGGGGGAAGACCAGTCAAGAGGCTATTGCTGATAGAGATGATGGTAGCTTGGATCACAGTGACGGAGATGATGAGAAGTGGTCAAATTCTGGATATATTTTTTTTAAGTAGGGACAGCGAGATTTACCGATATGGGGTATAAGAGAAAGAAGAGTCAAAAATTGCTCCAAGATGCCTGACCTGAGCAGCTGGAAGAATAAAGTTACTGTTGACAGAGATAGGAGTGGGTTTAGGGGAAAGATTGGGAGTTCACTTTTCAGCCTGTAAATTTTGAGATGCCTGTTATACATGTAAGAGGAGATGGCCAGGAGACAGTTCATGCCTCCTGGAGGATACTAGCCAATACATTTCCCATACAGACTCTACCCCTTTCTATACAGTACCCCTCATCTCTCTTGATCACTCCCAGAGACTTGGTCTGAATATAGTGGAGAAGGTGCAGAGAACAAGCCTAGAGGTTTGAGAGCCGGGTGTAGGGACTGTCAGCAGCTCAGGATCTGGGGCTCCTGAAGCCAACTAAGCCTCCGTAAGTATGTCTTAGGCACTAGAGGCAAACCCGGTCTGGAGGACTCTGAGGATGAGGTAAGCAGTGCCTTTGGGGAGGGGTGAGCAGGCTGGAGCAGAATCCACTCTGCATGGAGCTGAGAAGCAATGGGGACTCTGAATTTACTTGATCCTCAGGTCCTGAGAATGTCACCCAGCTGGATACCGGGAGTGAGAGGAGGAGGCGGACTTGCAAAGGAGGCTCTAGAATTTAGAATCTAGATCTCTCAGAAAGCTCAGAAACCTGGATGGGGAAACTGAAGATCCTTGCCCTGTGGTAGAGTAAGGGGTGGAATAAAAGGTAGCAGTGGAGGGCACAGTCATAACCTGAGTCCTGGGCAGCTGACTACTGTGACACTGCATAAGAGGCCCGGGTTTCTGAAGCCAGACGGACCTGTGTTTAAATCCTTGCTCTTCCACTTATTAGTTATGTGAGCCTGGGCGCCTCTTTGTAACTTCCATTCTTCACCAGTGAAATGGGAATGATAACACCAAGGGTTTCCTGAATATTGAATTGGTTACCAGGTGTGGAAGCACTTTGTGAACCATAAAATGCTGCAAGTTTATAAGGTGTTTTTTATTACTGCTTTGCTCCCAGGGATGAACCTGGCCTCTGCAGAGGTGGACAAGCGTGTTTTGAAGTTTGGTGTACACCCAAGGAGAAGCACTACACTACAGAAGCCCCAGCCTGAGCCAGCTTCCTGCTCCCACTGCTTCAGGCTGGTTCACCTCTGCTACATTTCCCCTGACTTAGCTCTGCTACGTTTCTGCAGGTCCGGACACAGCTGCAGCGGCTGCTGCTGCCACCACTGCCGCCCAGTGGCTATTTCAGGAAAAGACCTCTCCCAACCCTCCCCAACCAGCACCCCTGATTGGCTTTTACTATCCTCACCCGGGGCCAAGAGGAATGGAATGCAGCGGATCAGCCTCACTCTCTTCTGTGAAACTCTTCTTTACTTTGGTTTCTGTGACTTTGCTTTACTCCGGTTCTCCTCTTCCTCTGGATGTTCCTTCTGGCCCCTTCCCTGGCTCTTTTTTGCCCTACTTTCCCCACATGTGAGCCTTACCCCAAAGATTCCTCTCCTCTCCTCTCCTCTATCTCCCTCTCCACCATCTCTCTCCCCCCTACCCCCACCCTCTCTTCCCCTTCTCTCTTGGAACATCTACTCTCATGATTTCAACTATGACTCAGAGGTTATCAAAAATTGGTAATGGCCAAGAGACTCCAGCATACAGATCTCTCTCTAATCAAAATGCATCTCTCCTTCTCTCACACTTTTATCACATTTCATTTCTACAGAGATGGCACATACCACAGGCAGCCTAGAATTATACTCATTTGTGGTTTTGGCCATCTCCTCCTGATCCTCCCACCCCCATACCAGAACCAGAGCTCCTTGAGAACATGTACCTCATTGTACCTCTGTCTTTCCCATAGCCTTCCAGGTGAAGTTATTATAACATATGTTCTAGATATTTTATTTCCAATTATATTCTCTGCTGTCCCCATAAAAATGCCTTCCAACTCAGAGTTAAGAAAACAAGTACCTTGCACATAGTAAGTGTTCAATAAATAGTTGTTGAATGAATGAATAACTTAATTATAATTTGTTGAATTGAATGGTTCCCACATCTATAATCTAAGCCCTATATATATTGTTTGCTACAGGACACACACACTTGGGTATCTCATTGACGTCTGGAATTTAGTATGCAGAAAAAGTTTACTATTTTTCTCATGACAGAGATAAATAAGATGTACAAATACCATTATTGCTGACACCCTTCCATTGCCCTACTCCTCCAGTTTGTTCCAGTCCTCTCCCTCTTGGCCCTTCACATCTACTCTTCATAATTGTCTTGATGACAGTTTCTTTGCAAGATTTTCTGTTTCCTTGGAGCTTTAAGAAGGAAACGGAGAAGAGGCATGATTTCTAATATCTTTCTCTGAGTTAGGAGGAAAGGAAGGAAGGAAGGAAGGGAGAGAAGGAGGGAAGGAGGGAGGGAGGGAGGAGGGAAAGGAGGGATAAAGGTAGGAAGGAAGGGAGAGGGAAGAAAATGAGGGAGGGAAGGTAAGTGATATAGTGGAAAAAATGCAGGCTTGGAGTCAGACAGACCTAGGGTTGAACTCTGGCTCCATTGCCTGGCAGCTGTGACTATGGATAAGTCTCTCTGAACCTCCATTTCCTCATATGTAGAATGAGGATGCTAGCACCTAGCTTGTTGTGAGAAGACAATGAAGCAATGCATGTAAGGAACCCAGCAGAGTGCCCTCATTGTCGTTATTGAGAATTAAAGTATAGGTGTATTTGGAAGGTGTGAGGTCCACTCCAATTGGCTGAATTTTCTTTTTTTTCTTTTTTTTTTTTTTTTTTTTTGAGACTGAGTCTGGCTCTGTCGCCCAGGCTGGAGTGCAGTGGCCGGATCTCAGCTCACTGCAAGCTCCGCCTCCCGGGTTTACGCCATTCTCCTGCCTCAGCCTCCCGAGTAGCTGGGACCACAGGCGCCCGCCACTTCGCCCGGCTAGTTTTTTTGTATTTTTTAGTAGAGATGGGGTTTCACCGTGTTAGCCAGGATGGTCTCGATCTCCTGACCTCGTGATCCGCCCGTCTCGGCCTCCCAAAGTGCTGGGATTACAGGCTTGAGCCACCGCACCCGGCCCTGAATTTTCTTTATGAAGTGAACAAATGGAATTACTTGCTGAGAGTAAGTGGAACAAGACAGTCACTCAACCTTGACGGAAAGGAGTAGTGATCTGAAGCCCTGGATGTCTAAACTTACTAATAAAATCATGGGGAAATGACTGGCTCCACATAGTTGTACCCAAGTTAGCTTTGTTCATATGTATTATCTGTAGTGTGCCCTTTTTGTCTTTCTACACACCCAACTTTATCTCCAGCAAGGCTGTTAACAACCTTAGAGTGGAGACCAGGACTAGTTTGTTCAGCGCCTAGGACAGCACAGGAAATCTGTTTCTGCGATTTAATCCATCTATCTCCGTTCCATCCTCCCCCACTGAGCTAATGCCTCATCCACATCCCACTTGAATCTTTTGCTATGTTTTCAGTTGCAATAACAGAAAATCCCAACTTAGATGACTGTTTTTAAAAAAGGAAATATATTATCTTGCATATAAGTTCAGTAGTGGGTGGCTTTGGAGCTGATTAATTCAGCAGTTCAACAATGTCATTAAAAAATCCTGATTCTTTCCATCTCTCTGATTTGAAACCTTGGCATGTTATTTAGCAACTTTCATGGTCACAGGGTGGCTATTGCCGGTCAGGCATTGTTTCCAGACATGGCGATATTCAATGGTAAAAGAGGAAGGCCTCTTCCTGTATGCTTATTTTTATCATTCAAGAAACCTTTCCCAGAATCTCTCCAGCATACCTCCTCTCACATCACAGTGGCCTGAATTTCACCATGCCTATAACTAAGCTGATCACTGGCAAGGGGGATAAAACGACCATGAGTGGCATAGAGGAGCACAGACCCATGCGGAGGAGGGTGAAATACCTTAAAAATGGGGATTCTTCCCACAAGGAGGAAGAGGGAGATGACTATTGAGTTGGTAAGCAATTCTGTCTTCTACAACCTTTTACTGAATAACCCACTCCTTCCTCATGCAGAGATCTGATCATCATTTTCTAACTGGAAGGTCTGGTTGGAGATATCATCCAGGTGTACAGAATGAGGGTGGGTAAGGACCTAAAAATATTTCCCCCACCAATGTATTATAGGGGCCAGTAACTCCATTAGATATGCATTCCTTTGCTTTCTTACTGTTGCATCCTCGTAAAATGCAAGTATTCCAGGTCAAAGTGAAACTTGTGACTGTTCTCTTCGGGAAGCTACTAACTGGAAAGAGGCACAAAGAAATTTTCTGGGGGAATGGAAATGTTCTATATCTTAACCTGGGTGGTGGTTATATGTGCGTTTACACAGGTGTATTAGTTTCCTATGGCTGCTGTAACAAATTACCACAGACTTGGTGACTTGAAACAATACACGGTTCTTCTCTTACAGTTCTGGAGGTCAGAAGTCTAAAATCAGTTTCAGTGGGCCAAAATCAAGGTTTCAGCAGGGCCATGCCTGAGCAGGAACAGCCATCTTGTGGCCGTGAGAGACTTTAGGGGAGAATCGATTTCTTTGTCTTTTCCAGCTTCTAGAGTTGTATTGCTTGCATTCCTTGGCTCATGGCCCCTTCCTCCGTCTTCAAAGCCAGCAGCCTAGCATCTTACTTCAGGCCTCATATTGCCTCCTATTTCAGAGTCAAAACTCTCTCTGCCCCTCTCTCACAAAGAGACTAGTGATTACATTAGGGCCCACCTGGATAATCTAGAATAATCTCCCCATTTCGAGCTCCTTAATTTATTCACATCTGCAAAGTCTCTTTTTCATATAAGGTAACATTCATCGGTTCCTGGGATTAAGACCTGACATCTTTGGGGGGCATAATTAAGCTTGCCACAGTAGGTAAAAATTCATTGAGCTGCAGTTAAGATTTGTGAATTTTACCTCAGTCAAGAAATGCACAAACTTCTGGAAAAGAGTAATGATTTACATTCCATCATAATAATGAATTAAAGACCTAGCAGATCTACTCTCTTCCTACTGAGAGGTCCATGGATCTGAGTAGAAAGAGAAGAAAAGTGGGATTGAGTACCTAAAAGGGAGGTAGGAGCCTCAAGTGTGGATCTAAAGACAAAAATAGGCTGACCACTAGTCATTCTAGAGATTCTGGGAAAGGTTTCCTGAATGATAAAAATAAGCATACAAGAAGAGAGGCCTTCCTCTCCTGCCATTGAATATTGCCATGTCTGGCATGAAAAGTAGATTCATTCTGACTTTTCACCTTCCTCGCAGACACCAACCTTGGCATGTATACAAGTCTTTCCTGTATGTCCAGCATCAGTTCCTATCCCACTGTGGTACCTGCAGAATCTGGGCTTCTCACACTATCTGAAAGTCCCTGAGAAGGAGAGAGTTATAGTAACTAAACAACCAGGCCCTGAGATGCATATTGGCTAGGAATGGCAGGGGCTGACACCATGAACTGTGCAAAGAGAATATGGGACAGTTGTCCAGGGCCCTCAGTGAGGGGCAGGAGTTAGGGAAGGCCCTGCCCAGCCCTCTGAGTCATAGCCATAGCCATCCTCTGAGGAATGGACACCGCATTGTGGAGGTTGGGGTTAAGGGCTATGTCTATAGATAAGTACTAATGTCTAGACTGCTGTAAGGGGAGGTGAAGGAGGTCAGAGTCCTGAAACCCCAGAGCTTGTAGGTTCTGTCTCTACATTTTCTATGCCCGTGAAGCCTGAGCCTAGGCCCTGTGGGAAGGACAGTCAAGAAAGGAAGATTACTTTGTTGTTGCTGTTGTGGGGGTCCTGGCAGCTGCAGAGACAGAAATATCTCTAATTCCATGAGCGGTCATACGAGGCAAGAGAAGCTGCTTACAGCATGGACTTAGTTTCAGGGATTGGACAGAGTCAAGAGCTAGGGTGAGGAGGTTTACCCTAGGTAGGGGTGATAAGATGTCAGCCGCCTATTCCCTCGACATGCATGTCCTGCCAGAAGAACCTGTCCCCGGGCTGGGAATCTTATATTACCTTCCTCTCCAACGAGAAGAGAAGTTCAAGGCTCACAGACATGTGCACACACAGCTCAATGCACTCAGCTCCCCCTCCACCACTCCTGCCCCCACTACCTACAGGAGATTGACTCCTGCTGTGCACATAAGCTGGGATAATCGGGGTTTCTAAACATCAGCTTCAAGAGTCCAATGTCCCAAGTGGTGGGCGGCTTGGGGACGAGGTACTCTTTCCCATACCCTTGGCTTTTGTGTGGCCTGGAGCTGCTGATATAAAGATTGGAGTGTGACACAAGGTATTCCTTTCAAAAACACAAAGGCCTATACTTTGAGCCCTCCCATTTCAATCCCCCACCATGCTTCACCTTTAAGACCTCCAACTCCACTTTGATCCCAGTTCTCAGGTTCAAGGCCTCACAAGGCCAAAATCCTGAAGTTACCCTTCTCAAACTCCCCTGCCTTTAACATCATCAGAATCAACCTCCTACCCCCACTCTGTCCCAGCAGCAATAGCCTGCTAATCTTTTAGCCACTAATCTTTTAGGCACTAATCTGCTTTCCAAACTCTTGGCACCTGAACTATTTATAGCAGTGTTTCATGCCCCCCCCAAGAACCCTATTCTTTTCTGATGACCCCCACCAATCAAAACACTCAGAGGACTGTGGGTATAAGAGGCTGGGGAGGCAGGCATAGCAACCAGAGCTGGAGACTGATGTGAACTTCATCTCTCTCCCCAGGTAATATTCCAGAGCCCTCGACTTCTAGCCCATACTAAACCCTATATCCCTTGCTCTTAGCATCCCCCTTAATATATCAGGCAGCAGTTGAGGGACACCCTTCCTGACATAGCCTATAGACATTCAGGCCTAGAGACCCTCCAAAGACCTCTGGAAGCTCCCCTAAGCTCACCCCCTGGGCCAGGCTCAGTAAGCATCAAAGAGAAGCCCTAGAGAGACATCTCCCTCTCTCTAAGGATTCCCACCCAAAGGCCTAGCCCCTGGGGACCTGGACGGGGATAAGAATGGGAAAATCTAGGGAAGGCAATGAGAGGGATGAGTTGGTTCAAGGAGGACTTTCAACCTCCAAAGAGACTTCTGTCACCAAAAACTGAGAGTATGAAGGCACCAACCCCTTCTCTCTCACACTTTTCTCCATTCTTTGTTGACAGTCAAGGCCATCATGAGGTGAACTCAGGCTCAGGATCCATTGCAGTAGCAGAAGGAGACAGAATCCATTCATTTGTTCATTCATTCATTCATTCATTCATTCATTCATTCATTCATGTATCCCACAAACATGTCTTGGCACCTAGTGTGTGCCAGGGGATGTCTAGCCTCATACAGACCAAGAAACACATTTTTCTCAAACTTTTCTGGATGGAAACCTCTGTCCAGCCTCTTTCCAGAGAAGTTCCTTCTCTCTGAGGGCTCTCAAGAGTCCCCCAGCCATTCTAGGAAGTTTGGCCCTTTCTGGAGAATAGATAGTATGGTTAGTCAATGATTTGTACAAAATAGGAAAGTTTTTTTTCCCCTCTTGCCCAAGATGGGCAAGAATACGGCTGAAGAAGTACCCTTGGCAGAAGGGATAATAGGAGGTACTTGATGTGGGTGAGGTGTCTGTCTAAGGAAGAAAGGTTACATCACACTAGGTGTATATGGATGGTATGCTGGAGTGGGGTGAGAAGAATGGAAATGAAATGATTGAGCCTTTCTTCTTTCCCTTTTCGCAGAAAAGGCTCAACATCAACTATATAGCCAACATGTCCAAGTAAGAACTCCTTCTAATCTTTTGAATCTGTGAATTGCTCCCTACCCCAATCCAAGTATTTCCCTTTGGGGTAGGGGGATTTCCAATCTCTCCCTAACTTGTGTCCTTGGATTCTATCCCGATTATCTCTACCTTTGCCCCATCCTATGCTCCTGGAGCCTCTTCTAATCCTAAGAATATTTCTTTTCTCCCCACTTCCCTTATTTCCTCTTCCCTGCACTTCCAATCCCCCTCTCCATCCTCTTTCTGGTTTTCTCCCCATAGGGTGTTTAAGAAGACCAGCTCCAATGGGAAGGTGAGAGAACCTGGCCCAGCTGGGCAAATGAGAGGGCAAAAGGGATAGGTGGGTACATCCTTCAAGGTCTCAGGGATCTGGGTTGGGGGCATCAGGGGAATCCATTCCAAAATGATTGTGAGAATAACATGCAAAGTTGTTCCACAACAGCTCTCCATCTACCTGGGGAAACGGGACTTCGTGGACCATGTGGACATGGTGGAACCCATTGGTCAGTGAGTCCAAAAAGGGGAAGCCTGGGGAAAGAGGAATGGAAACTAGGGAGTAAAAGAAAGTCCAGGAGAGACTGTGCAGAAAAGGAGGCAAATTAAAGGGAAGAATGGGAAGAACCATTTCAGGGATCATCTTCTATTTCATAGTCTTGAGAGCTTTTCCTGACCAAAGTGCTGTCTGTCCTTCTCTCCACAGATGGTGTAGTCCTGGTTGATCCTGAGTACTTAAAAGGTCGAAAGTGTAAGTGGAAATCCTTGTCGGTCTTTGTGTGTTTCAGACAGGTAACTCGATGAGTGGATTGCACCAGAGTATAAGAAAACCAGAAAGTGGCAGGAACTGCGAATGCCTTCTCTGGTGGAGGCTGACAACTGGGAATTCCAGCCCAGTGTGGCCAAATTTTATAATTGTTAACGAGGAACTGTAAATGAAGCTCAAAATAAGACTTTTAGAGGCCCAAAGTGTGAAAAGATTATGGTGCCCCCTTACCCAAATCATATTCAAAGTAAATATCTAAAGCATAAATTAAATTTTATTTTTCTTTTTTTTTTTTGAGACGGAGTCTCGCTCTATCGCCCAGGCTGGAGTGCAGTGGCCGGATCTCAGCTCACTGCAAGCTCCGCCTCCCGGGTTCACGCCATTCTCCTGCCTCAGCCTCCCGAGTAGCTGGGACTACAGGCGCCCACAACCGCGCCCGGCTAATTTTTTGTATTTTTAGTAGAGACGGGGTTTCACCGTGGTCTCGATCTCCTGACCTTGTGATCCGCCCGCCTCGGCCTCCCAAAGTGCTGGGATTTAAATTTTATTTTTCAAAATTGCACAAAACTTACACTCGTGCTGAAATTAAAATAGCTTCTTTCAGAATTTCGGATTTTCTCTATTATTACTGGTGGTGGCCCTGCTTGGCTATTGATCTGAATCTTAGACTGCCTATAGAATGATCCAATAAGTCAGAAATCCATATTTTAATGCAGATTTCCTGATTTTCAAATGTTGGCAACTCACTAAAAGACTTTAGAAGCCTGGATAGATTATAAACTTTTTTTTTTTCTGTTGGTTAGATGTGACCTTCAGGCTGCCATTTTGCAACCTCTGGTATACGTGTTTCCATCTCCTTTTTTGTGTAGTGAAACTGACCTTTTATTCAAGGAAAAATTCCCAAACAAAAACCAAAACAACAACCACAGGAAGTAACCGTAAGAAACATTACTTTGGCAGCACTACTACAGATCAAGATTATGCTGATTTTTGTTGTTGTCGTTGCTGCTTTTTTTCCTTTTAATTTCTCACTGTGGATTAACCCCACCGTGATCCAACTAGACTGAAAATTGGGGTTGATTTGAAAAAGGTGCTGAATGGGTTGATGAGTACTAGTTCGGATGTAACTGTTAGATATTGGAGAATAAAGTAGCCTAAATCTCTCAGATTAAGCAGTGTGAAGAAGCAATCAAGTCGGTTTTAAATATCAGAGGAACTTTGGGATAGACTCATAAATTAACCAACTTATTTAAGGTTCCCAAGTATTCTATATTTCTAAAACCTAAATCATTTTTTCACATTTCTACAAAATCTTCACAAGCTCTGGAAAGAAATCTTTAGTTAAAAATATATGTTGTTCCAGGAAGAGAATGAATTTTTCCTTTTATTCTAATCTTTTTTTAATGTCCCCTTGTGAGTTTTATATTACTTTTCATTTAAGTTGCGCGTATTTCTTGTTTATTCTTAGTTTTTCAACATGGTTTGTTACCTCTATGAAGATTGTCTTGTTTGCGTCATATTTTCTAATGTTTTTTTTTATCAAGGTACATTTGTGGATATAAAATATGCTTAATCTATACTGTGGAGTGATAAAGGCCAGTGATAGGGCAGTATATGTGATAGTGTGAACAAACTGTTGTTTAACAAAAATATATCTACAATCTCTCTCTGTATAATTTCTTACAACTGCATGTGACTCTACAGTGATCTCAAAATACAAAGTTTAACTTCAAAAAGGCAATGAGAGAAAAGTAAAAAATACCTAAGGTGGCCTTGCGTTCAATTCTAGCAACAGACAAAGTTGAGAAGCACACATAACAGATATTAACAGTAGTTATCTGTGGAACATGATATATTATGGTGGAGCTTTGATTTGTCTTTTTGTTTGTATTTTCTGATGCTCAGACAATTAACATATATTTTGTAGAATAAACACAACTATACGTTAATAACTTTAGAATAGATACTGACTTTAAAAGAAAATAAAAACAAGCTATTTCCTAGCATGCAAAAAAAGGACAATTCTAAATTGCTAGAGAGCCAATTAGAGCTTCAGTTGGGGGTAGGAGTTGCATGATGCAGCTGATGTCTTAGTCTGCTGCCCTCCCAACACAGGAACAGAAAGCAATTCCAAGAACAAGTCATCTGATTAACATCCTTACCTCAGGTGCTACTAGATCCCCTTCTGCCTCACCCATCCTGACCTTTTTTTCTGTCTCATTCCTCATCTTTTTCATTTCTTCTCTCACCCTGCCTCCTACCAGCCACCTCTTTTCCTCTCCTTTTTCCTTTCTGTCTTTTTCCTTTCCTTTATGCCTTATTTTCCTTTCTTTCTCTTTCCTTTCTCACACTATAATTGGCCATAATTGAGAACAAAGGTGAATCTATTTGTTGTATCTTTTGAAAAGTATTAGGTTTGTCTCCATTGTAGAAAAATTAGAAAACATTTGATGATGAAGGAGAGACTGTGTAACCTTACCATCTTTAATCACTAATCTTTTGATCTTATTCATATTTTCTGTGCAAACATCAAAATTTTAACTAAAATGCTATACTACAAATAATATTTTATAATCTTTTAAACCTGTGTCAATATATACAAATCTATAACTTTTTAAGTTGCCTAGTACTATATTGTGTGGGGATACCACAATGCCCTGCAATGCACATCTTTTTCTCACTTGTTCAATTATTTCTTTAGGCTAAATGCCTAGAAGAGGAATTAACGGCCAAAAGGCATTCACACATTTTTTTTTTTTTTGAAACGGAGTCTTGCTCTGTTGCCCAGGCTGGAGTGCAGTGGCCGGATCTCAGCTCACTGCAAGCTCCGCCTCCCGGGTTTACGCCATTCTCCTGCCTCAGCCTCCCGAGTAGCTGGGACTACAGGCGCCCGCCACCTCGCCCGGCTAGTTTTTTGTATTTTTTAGTAGAGACGGGGTTTCACCGTGTTAGCCAGGATGGTCTACGATCTCCTGACCTCGTGATCCGCCCGGCCTCGGCCTCCCAAAGTGCTGGGATTACAGGCTTGAGCCACCGCGCCCGGCCTCATTCACACATTTTTAAAGCTTTCTATACCCATTGTCAAATTGCCCTCTAAAACGCTTATACCAATTAAATCTCACTCCTGCAGTGCATGAGGCTTCCCATATTGCCCCAGTCCTTATAAACACCGATATTATCAATACTTTCAGGCTTTGCTGTATCTTTTGAATATAGGTTCATTTTCCTCAATCTCAATTTTAAAAGCAAATAATCCGGTGTTTGATGTTTTGAGTTCTTAAAAATACTAAAATAAGTTGCTTTCTACTCAAGTGCTGCTGTTGGCAGTTTTTTTTTTTCTTTGGGTCAGAACTCCTGATAGAAGTAAGGTTACACATTCCTGTTCTATATCTTTCCTTGCCTCAACCTCTGTCACCCTGTACTTGGACAGGTATCCCTCTCTACTCCATTCTACATTCCATTAGTGCATTTCAGATGCTTTCTATCTGCCTCTCACTTGATTTCTTTCAAATCTTAGATACCAGTTACAAAGTATGAGTTCAATTATAACTCTTCCATTTCTGTCAGTATCATCATCATCATCTTCATCCACATCTATAATTGTTTTGAAGTTTCCAAAGGGATTCCTTTTTTTTTTTTTTTTTTTTTTTGAGACGGAGACTCACTCTGTTGCCCAGGCTGGAGTGCAGTGGTGTGATGTCATCTCACAGCAACCTCCACCTCCCAGGTTCAAGCGATTCTCCTGCCTCAGCCTCCCGAGTAGCTGGGATTACAGGTGGCCACCACCACGCCCGGTTAATTTTTGTGTTTTTAGTAAAGACAGGGTTTCACCATGTGGGCCAGGCTGGACTCGAACTCCTGACCTCAGGCTATCCGCCCACCTCAGCCTCCCAAAGTGCTGGGATTACAGGTGTGAGCCACTGTGCCCAGCCTCCAAAGGGATTTCTAATACACCAACTCCTCACAACCATCCTATGAGTTAAGTTGAGCACCTATGAGCCTGAGCTTTGGAGTCAGACAGGCCTGGGTTGAAATCCTGAACCATTGCTTAACAGCTCCGAGCTCACTTTCTTTGCCTGTAAAGTGGAGATAATAATACTTCAGAGGGTTGTTTCGAGGTCTAAATAGCATATGTAGAGTTACTAGAGCAGTCCTATTATTGACAGGTGTAATAACTGAGACCCAGAGAAATCAAGAGATTTGTGCAAGTCCTATTCAGGTCCAGGTATTCTGGCCCTAAATATTATTGTTTCTCTTTTTCATGATAAAATATTTCAGGCATAGAGAATTATGTAATGAATACCCTGTACTCATCACCAAGCTTTAAAAAGAATAACAGAAACAAACTAAAGTCTCCTGTGTGTCCTTCCCTGATCCAGTTTGCCTTCCTCCCTCCCTACTCACTGCTTCTCCTCCTTCTCTCCTCCCTCCCCAGATAACGACTATCCTGAATTTGGTGATTATTCTCTTGATGGCTCCATACTTCTACTCCATATTTATGTGTCTATGATCAACTTTGATATTGTCATCATCATGCTTTTAAACTTTATATAACCGGTAACATACTGTACCTATCATTCTGCAGCTAGATATTTTGTTCAGTAGCTTTTTTTTTTTTTTTTTTTTGAGACAGAGTCTCACTCTGTCACCCCTGCTGGAGGGCAATGGTGCAATCTCAGCTCACTGCAACCTCCGCCTCCCGGGTTCAAGCAATTCTCCTGCCTCAGCCTCCTGAGTAGCTGGAATTACAGGTGTATGCCACCATGCCCGGCTAATTTTTGTGTTTTAGTAGAGATGGGTTTTCACCATGTTGGTCAGGCTGGTCTCGAACTCCTGTTCTCAAGCGATCTGCCCACCTAGGCCTCCCAAATTGCTGGGATTACAGGCGTGAGCTACCGTGCCCAGCCTTGTTCAATAAATTTTGAGATTTAACCATGTTGACACAGGTCTTAGTCTGTTTGTGCTGCTACAGCAAAATACCTGAGACTAGGTAATTTATAAAGAACAGAAATTTATTTTCTCACAATTCTGAAAGCTAGGACGTCCAAGATCAAGGCTCTAGCAGGTTCTGTTTTCTGATGACGGCTGCTCTCTGCTTCCAAGATGGTGCCTTATTACTGTATCCTCCAGAGGGGAGAAACATTGTGTCCTTACATGGTGGAAGGTGGAAGGGCAAAAGGTCTCCTTTATAAGGGTCTTAATCCCGTTCATAAAGGAATTCATGAACAAAGAAGCCCCATGATCTAATCACCTCTTAATGGCCATCTTAATACCATCACAATGGTCATCAACTTTCAACTCCTGAATTATGGAGAGGCCACATACAAACCACAGGGCATTCTTTGAAGTTCTAGTTCATTTATTTCAACCTTGGTTTAGTGTTCCATTATGTGAATATACCATACATTTTTTACCAATTCTCCTGTTGATAGATTTTTAGATTATCTCCAGTTCATACACTACGAGCAGATTTAATTTTACTGGATAATCCCAAATAGTTTTGCAAATTGGTTGCATTAATACTCCCACCAGCAGTATGTAAGAACTCCTTTTGCTCCACATCTTCATTAACATGTAATGTTGCCAGATTTAACATTTTTTGACAATCTGATGTGTGTGAAATCTTATCTCGTTGTGGTTTTAATTTGCGTTTATCTGATTACTAATGAAACTAAATATGTTTTCATATGTTATTGGCCATTCCTTCACATTCTTTGCACACTTCTGCAAGGGCCTCTTCACATTCTTTGCACACTTTTATACTGGTACATTATTATTGTTGACGTGTGGGAGTCCTTACATATTTTGGACGCTAAACTTCAGTGTGTTATATGTGTTGCAAAGATTTTCTCCCAGGCTTTCCATTTTTTCTTTGTTTATAAAGACTTTGAACATAAAGAAGACTTTGTTTATAAAGACTTTTAATATAAATCTTACTGCAGTCAAATGTATTAATAATCTTTTTCTTTGTGCCCATAGCCTTCGATTTTTTTTTTTTTGAGACAGAGTCTTGCTCTGTCGCCCAGGCTGGAGAGGGCAGTGACGACGCGATCCTGGCTCACTGCAAGGTCCGCCTCCTGGGCTCATGCCATTATCCTGCCTCAGCCTCCCGAGTAGCTGGGACTACAGACGCCTGCCACCACGCCCGGCTAATTTTTTGTATTTTTTTTTTTTAGTAGAGATGGGGTTTCACTGTGTTAGCCAGGATGGTCTCGATCTCCTGACCTTGTGATCCACCTGCCTCGGCCTCCCAAAGTGCTGGGATTACAGGCGTGAGCCACCGCGCCCGGCCAGCCTTCGATCATATTACATAACCTGTCTGTGTCTTCTTGACTCAGTTAAGATTCCCCTTCCCACTCAGGCCTGACAGGCCACTCTCTTCCTCCTATGTCTGCAGTGTTTGTCATGTTGACGTGTGCCTTTCGCTATGGCCGTGATGACTTGGAAGTGATTGGTCTGACATTCCGAAAAGATCTGTATGTGCAGACCCTGCAAGTGGTCCCAGCTGAATCCAGCAGCCCTAAGGGGCCCCTCACAGTTCTACAGGAGCGACTGCTGCACAAGCTAGGGGACAATGCCTACCCCTTTACCCTGCAGGTACTGACCCCAAGCCCTGGGCAGGCAAGGTCTCCAGGGAAGATTAAGAGAGGAAGCTCAAGAAGGACAAGGGAGAGGGTTCCCTATTTCTTTTGCATTTGTTTGTATTCTTTTCTTTTCTACTTCTTTTCTGATCTCCTTTCTGTCCCCTAGATGGTGACCAACCTGCCCTGTTCTGTGACACTGCAGCCAGGTCCTGAAGATTCAGGAAAGGTGAGGACTAGGTTCTAAGAAAGAAGGATAGATGGTAGTGCCAGGGAAGAGGAACAGTGGGATAGTCAAGACTGGAGAAATGGACAGCTAAGGAAAGAGGTCAGGCATTTTCTTATAGGCCCATGAGGAAGGGAGGACAGCACTGGAAATTAGCTCTCTTTGCCCTTGTCCTTTTACAGCCCTGTGGGATTGACTTTGAAGTGAAGAGTTTCTGTGCTGAAAACCCGGAGGAGACAGTCTCCAAGAGGTATTCTTTGGTTGTCCCCAAAAATCCCTGCCTCCAGCCTCTGCCAGGAAACAGATCCTGCTCTCATGACAGAAATAGCCCCACTTCTAACCTCCACAGCATCATCGCCACCAGTGACGCTCGGTTCTGAGCCCCCTCTGACTTATCTTCTTTGATCTAGGGCAGGGGTCAGTGAACTTTTCTGTAATGGGCCAAAAAAAACAGTATTTCTCTGTTGCATGTACTCAACTCTGCTGTTGTAGTGCAAACGCAGTCACAGATAGTATAGAAATGAATGAGTGTGGCTGTGTGTCCAATAGAACTTTACTTATGAACACTGAAATTTGAATTTCATGTAATGTCCACATGTCATAAAATAGCATTGTTCTTTGATTTACTTCAACCATTTACAAATGTAATATAACCATTCTCAGCTCGTGGGCCATAGGAAAACAGGCATCAGGCCAGATTTGGCCAGTGGCCACAGTTTACTAACCTTTGGTCTACATACTTACATTAAGGGACTAGAAAAGTTCTCTGAGGGAGGCCTTCCTCTGCTCCCATTCTTAAGTAACGATTGGACTATGGGGGTGGCATGGGAGAGGTCTGTGGGTCTGAAAGGAGGACGCTCTGGCTAATCCCTTGGTCTCTGCTCAGAGACTATGTGCGGCTGGTTGTCCGGAAAGTACAATTTGCACCACCAGAGGCAGGCCCTGGCCCCTCAGCCCAGACCATCCGCCGCTTCCTTCTGTCAGCTCAGCCCCTACAACTCCAGGCCTGGATGGACAGTGAGGTTTGTGACCCCCACTTTTTGCCTTCCACCCCAGAACCCCTCTGATGCCCTTTCTTCACTGATTTCCTACTTGGGCAGGCAGAGATGGGAGCCAGGGTGACAACAGTGCTAAGGAAGCAGGGGTTCTAGGTCTCCATCTGTGCATTCTTCCTCCAGCCTTGACATGGGTCCCTCCTCCTGCTTTAGGTTCACTACCATGGAGAACCCATCTCTGTCAATGTTTCCATCAACAACTGCACCAACAAGGTCATCAAAAAAATCAAGATTTCAGGTGAGTTTCTTTTTCCATCCCTGTGCACCTGGTCCCAAAGCCACAGGTCTTTTTCCAAAATTCTGCCTCACTTACCTGTCTGCATTCATCTAGGCTTTCCCTCTAACATGGGCTTGTCAAAATGCATATCTTATTGTGTCAATGAGCATGTCTTACTGCATCATGTATAGTGTGCCTATGTATAAGGTCACAACTAAGGACACTGAGCTGGGGTCTCAAGGATGACTGACTGATATAATCATGTGCTTTTCCTGGCTTGTTCAGTTGACCAGACCACAGATGTTGTCCTGTATTCACTAGACAAGTACTCCAAGACTGTGTTCATTCAGGAATTCACGTGAGCTGGCGCTGGGGCTAGGGTCAGAGAGCCAAGGGGTGGGGTGGTGGAAAGAGGTCCAGGAAGCAGGTGAGGGGGTTGGGGGAAAAAGGGTGGTGGAAGATCCCAGGGAGGGATTCCCAGGAGAATTAGATGGAGGAGATGCAACTTACCCCCAGGAATCCCATCACGATGCTGAGCGAGGGCAGGGGCATAAGGATTTCCCACCAGAACTAATTCCCCCCAGTCTTCACAGTTAAACATGTCACCTCTCTTGGATACTCCAGTAGGTTCTTGTATAATCTTGTACAAGATACTCTTGGGAGTAAAAGTATGCTTAGTCAGCAAGCCCAGCCTAGATTCTTCTCTTGTTCTTCTTTTGAAGGGAGACTGTAGCTGCCAATTCCAGCTTCTCCCAGAGCTTTGCAGTAACCCCAATCCTGGCTGCCAGCTGCCAGAAACGGGGCCTGGCACTGGATGGCAAACTTAAGCATGAAGATACCAACCTGGCCTCTAGCACGATGTAAGCTCAAATGTAACTCTCAGCCTCCATTTCCCACCCCTCCACCATTCTACATGCTACATTTACAGCTCTGACGTTTCATCTTCAGTGAAGCCTATCCGTTTTTTAAAGTGTCTCTAGGGCAGTGTTCAGAGACTCCTCCAGGCCTAAGGGCCGGCAGTAAGCTCAATAATGCCTGTGGGACCAACGGCAGGCTTAGGTCATAGGCAGAAAAAAGGAAAACATGGAGAGGAAAGCAATCCTTATGTTGTATACGATTTCACAGTTCACAAAGGTCCTACATATGTACTATGTTATCTTTGTGAGAACCCCACTAAAGTAGCCTGGATAGGTGTTCTTATTTCCTTTTACACTTAAGGACCCTGAGGCTCAGAGAGAAGAAGGAATTCATTTAAGGTGGCATCGCTGTTAAGTGGTAGACGTAGACAGGATTATATCACATGTCATCCGGCTCTGAATACTGTGATCTCTACAGAAGCTACTCTCTAGAAAAGATAAAGATGGAGTAGAAGACTAGGAGATGAGAAATGGAGGAAAAGGAGGGCAAAAAAGGAAAATGATGCAACAGGAATGAATAGAATTCTAGGAAGTCATTCACTTGGTTCTGTGCCTTCGGAGGCCCTAGTGTTAGATGTGTCTCCCACCAAAAACCACCTGCCACCATCTGTCAAGTGTAATCCTTCCATCTCTCCCTACCCTTATCAATCAAGTAGCTATAGACTGTTATTGCTAGAAATACCATTAGAAATCATCCAAACTGCATTATTTTATATGTAAGAGATCAGCAGCCCAGAGCAATGAAGAGATTTTCTCAAGCTCATACAGCTTTCAGTGTCTTATTTTTCAATCAGTGGGTTTTTTACTGAACACCTATTACATGCTCATTCCTATGCTAAGCAATGTGGAGAATACAAAGAAGTTTAAGACAGCCTTCAGTCAATTTATGGCCTAGATGAGGAACAAAGAGAGATGCAAATACAACCCAACAGTTAAATGTTAGTGCACGTGGTTCAGAGTAAAAGTGCCACAAAGTTAAAAGAAGCCAGGAGAGCTGGTGAGGGCTTCCTGGAGGAGGTAGAATGAGCTAGATCTTGAAGAATGTGAAGGATCTGGATACCAACAGAGGAAAAAAGAGAGCATTCTAGACTAGGGACACAGCATGGGCCAAGGCTAGAAGGTGGGAATCCACATGGCATGTTCTGATCACGGAGAGAAGATGGGTCTGCTTAGGTTGTATCCCAGGAGTTAGGGCGGAAAAGGTTAGAGAGGCTAGATAGGGCAAGGTCGTTAGGGGTCTTGAAAGTCAGGCAGAGTAGTTGTTATATTCAAAATGTAGGCTCTTGAGCAGAGGGTGACATGGTAAAAGTGAATGTTAGGAAGAGAAATGTGGTCTCAATGGGTAGGAGAGGTTAGAGCCTGGGAGATATTCTACGATAAGACTAAACATAATAGGGTGTGGTGATGGGAATGCATGAGAAGAAACTGGGGACTGAATGAATTACTCCTCATGCTCCTAAACACCCCAAAACGAATACTACAACCTCCAGTATTAGACCTGGAATGGACAAAGAGCTGCTGGGGATCCTGGTGTCCTACAAAGTCAGAGTCAACCTGATGGTGTCCTGTGGTGGGTAAGTGAGGGTTCTGGGTCTGTCTGGGAAGGGGCTGAGGAGTCAAGGGTTTTTCGCTTCTGTTTTTCTCCCAGTTAGATTGACCCAATCAAACCATTCCCCACCCCTTCTCCCAGACCAGGTACCCAAAACGGTGAGCTCAGTGAGCAAGTCACTTTCCCTTCCAGAAACCCATTCTGTGGCTGGCTCATTAGGTCTTATGATCCCTCATCCCCTAGTGAAACTAGGTTGCCCCTTCTGTATTTCCTGCTGCTAATTTTGGGTGTCATTCTACCCACAGCATCCTAGGAGACCTGACAGCCAGGTGAGAGACTGTGGGGTGGGGGGACTTGGGCAAGAAGAGGAGGACAAGGGGATAAGGAGAGCAAAATGATTGATTCGGGAGGGTCTGAGGGCATCCAAAGACTGGAAAACTAAGGGAGGGAGGTCCAGGGATTGGGCTTGTAGAGAGAGGAGATGTAACTCCACCTTGGGATCCTTGCAGCGATGTTGGTGTGGAGCTACCCTTGGTCCTGATCCATCCGAAGCCATCTCAAGGTGAGTGACCAGGTGGAACTCACAGGAACGGTTGTCCTGAGGACTGGGGTCCAAGCCATTCTGATCTCATGAATTGGAGACTAGCAGTTTGCCTGGGGATGGAATAGCAATAGGTAGGCTGGGTGTCTAGGTTTTCAGGGGAAGTGTGTGTGTGTGTCGTGTGTGCTGGAGACGAAGGATTGGGAAGGGGGAGGGGGAAGTAAAGATACTTCTTCAGGGAACCGAAGAGCCCCTAATCAGCTTCAGCTCCATTTTTTCCCTCCCTCTCCATGCTTGCTACAGAGGCTGCTAGGTAATGGAATACAAGACTGGGAAGCCCCATTCCCCTCTTCCCATTGCCACCCTCCATGTTATGATGATGGAAATGTGAAAATGCTTCCCTGGGGTGCTTTCAATACGTGTGCAGTGGAAACATATGGCTTAGCTTCGTGTCACAGTTCGGTGCTTTTCATATGCCCTCCTTTCCCTTTCTGCATCCCCCCCGCCCTCCACCTTCTGCTCTTGTTGGAATCATCCTTCCCCCTCATCCCCTTCCCATTTTTCTTTTTCCTTTTCCCCCACCCCCTCGCCCTTACTTCTTTCGTCTTTCATTCTTTGATACCTTCCCTCCTTCCCACCCCTCATCCTTATTTCCCTTCCAGTGCTCCTGGGGGACTTTTGTGCTGGGAAATTTGGGCGGGAATGGAAGGAAACAAGCCAGAGTGGCTGATGGAGGAGTGGGGGCACCAAGAGGGGGCCGAGGAGCCTAGCTGGGAAGCAGGGAGGGGATCACTTTTCTGGGATCAGGAAAAAAGAGTGGACACGGAGGACACCCAGAAAGGGGTTCCTAACCCTCCATTCTCTTCTGCTGCTTCTGCAAGCTCTGAGGACATAGTCATCGAGGAGTTTACGCGGAAAGGCGAGGAGGAGAACCAGAAGGCTGCGGAGGCCGAGGGAGATGAGGGGAGCTGAGCACCTCGCTCTGGTGCCCGTCTGTGTGGGAGCCCCCACTGTAACACTCTAATAAATCAGTGTGTTCAGATGTGCCTGGCGATCTCTTGCCTATTTCCTCTTCCTGGAGGATCATGGAACTGCTGAGAACAATCTTCCCCACCTCCACCCCTTCGCCGTGATTACACTACACTTAGCCCGTGCTTTTCCCTTACGCTGACCCCAACTTCCTGTGACACGGTCAGTGGCCATCCCTCTCTCCACCCCATGACCCCACTCTAGTGGCCATAGGATTGCGCTGAACACGAGGCACAGTGCAAGCTGTGGGGAGGGGGCCGAGGGGGCGTGGCCGTGCCCAGGCCTGGGTGTGAAGCCAATGGCCGTCAGCGGACGTCAGTAGAGTATGGCATGACGTCTGGCGGCGCAGGCTGAGAGTCGGAAGCCATTTTGGCTGCCACCTACCTGAAGCGATGTCTGCCTTTGGTCACGACAAGGCCTGGATGGAGGCCGGAGGCTTTGGCCTGGAGGCTGCCGAAAGAACCGAATACCAGTCTCTGTGCAAATCTAAACTCTTATTCCTGGGAGAGCCGAGCGGTGCGGGTCTGGGTTGGGCTTTGGGGACAGGGAGGTGTAATTGGTATGAAATGGGGTGGGGCATTCTCTGGGGAACCGAGTTCCTCCTTGTTGGGAAAGGTTGGAGTGGGAAGAGGGAGGGCTCATAGAAACATTGGGGGGAGAAAGGGCACCGAGGGCAACGATTGGCCTGCTTAACTCCCTCACAGTAGGGAAGACATCCGTCATCACCCGCTTCATGTACAACAGCTTCGGCTGCGCCTGCCAGGTAAGCCCATCACCAAGTCATATGGTACATTTTTGCCGCTCTTCTTGGCGGACTCACCTGGAGATTCTCCTCCTCAAAGTTATGTATTATAAGCATTGGGAAGTGGAGCCAGGACAACTTCTTGAAGGGTCATTCTCCACTTTGGGTTCTAAGACTGCCTCATATTGGGAATAGAGGGAATGCTGGAGTGTCTCTCACTTTCTTTTGTAGGCAACTGTTGGAATTGACTTCTTGTCTAAGACCATGTACTTGGAGGACCAAATAGTGAGTGTTAACTCTCATACCACAAACCCTACACTTCAACCCCTTAGGCCTATTCATCACAGTTGGGTAGCACCATCAAAAAAACTGAAGCCTCTTCAAATTACCAAGCCCTATGATGTTTCTTGTTCTGCCTGCCTTCATCTAATCTCCAACTGTAACATAAACTCCAAGAGACCTTGAATCCTTAAATCTGCTGTGCTGTAGGGTCTTCCTGAATCAAAACAGTATATTGAAATTGGTTGGACCTGTCCTAGGACTATAGGCCACTTGGTTTGAGGCTATAGCAGCCACTTCTCAGGGATCCACTCTCCCCGACCTTTTGTATTCTGCCTTTATTAGGTCTGAGCTTTTTAAAAAGGCTAGTTTCTTTTCTACCTTTCCCCATCTTCTTCCTGAACATTTGTTTTATGCAGGTTCAGCTGCAGCTATGGGACACAGCTGGCCAGGAGCGCTTTCACAGCCTAATTCCTAGCTACATTCGTGATTCAACTATTGCAGTGGTTGTCTATGACATCACAAGTGGGTGTTATGCAATGTTTTATTTCAAAAGGGGATTATAAAGAGATTGATAGGGAGATTGATAAAATTAGCAGAGAGGAAGTGTTCTCTCCAAATCTCTCCTAAATGTTTCAACGCTCTGCAACATATTCTCTTGCAGACATCAGTTCTTTTAAGGAGACAGATAAGTGGGTAGAACATGTACGAGCAGAAAGAGGTGACGATGTTGTCATCATGTTGGTGGGTAACAAGATTGATTTGGATAACAAAAGGTAAAGTATAACTACAATTTCTTCTGGCATACCTAAAATTCAGTCTCTATGGGGAGGGTCAACTGTGTTCTATTTACTTGGGGAGGAGTTACCTTAGTCTCCTCTGCCCACTACCAGCACTGCAGGAGGGGAAGGACAGGGGGGCGTCCCATCAGGGCACAAGGATATGTGGGGGGTACAGGAGAGAGTCCTCACCCTGTAATCAGATGGGTCATGGGTTTAAGCCTTCTAGAGTTCCTGGCGCTAGGTAAGCATCATTACACCTCAGAAGAATCTATCCATATCCAATAACTCTGGCCCTTTTCATCATTTCTGATTCGTCCAGACAAGTCACTGCAGAAGAGGGTGAAGAAAAATCCAGAAACCTCAATGTGATGTTTATTGAGACCAGTGCCAAAACCGGTTACAACGTGAAAAAGGTAATACTTGTTTCTTTCTATAATACTTTAACTGCACTCTGTCTGTAGCTACCACCACTGTTTACTCTTTTGGATAACCTTGGCTTATCTTTTGCGGGGTGGGGGTCAAGATTCATCTCCCCATCATGTATCTCAAAGGCCCTGAATTATTCCAGCCTCTGAACCTGACCTTTTTTTTTCCTTTTTTTTTTTTGGTCACCATTCACACACACACAGCTGTTCCGGCGTGTGGTTTCTGCCCTTCTTTCCACAAGGACTTTACCTCCACCAAAAGAGGGGAGTATCCTTTTTCCTAGCTTTGCTGGGGTAGGGAGTATACAAGTAGAGAAGGTAAGTTTCCTTTGCTGAGCTGATGCCTGAGTGGTACTTAAGGGGAAAACAGGACTAACTTTAGCCCAAAGTAGTTCGTTGGTTTGCCTTTAGGTGAGAGGGATTGTAAGATCAGAATTCCTCTTCTACATCTCCTAGAAGCTGACCCTGGGTGTTGAGATTTGACTCCAGTCACCTCACTGTATTAGCTTCCTTAACACACACTTCAGCAGTTGAAATCGAACTGGAATCCTTCGAGGAGTCAGGCAACAGAAGCTATTGTTCCCGTTGACAGCTTAGGCTTTCTCTGCCTCATTTGATGGATTTCTTACATTTGGGGTTGCCATGCCAGTTCTCCTCCCCACCTCGTTTTATGATACATGGCCACTTACTCTCTTCCAATTCCTAGGCTTGGGGTAAAAACAGAACCCCTGAAAGTGCTGTCATTTTTTCCCGACTGCATCTCACAGCTACTGGGTGGAAGCTTCTTGCAGCACCTGGGAATTCTACCTTACCTTCTCTGATGGTAAAAGACATCTGTAGAGAATACAGTTCTATAGCAGCTGACATACTTCAAAGGCCAATACCATTCATTCTCCACTGTTTGTTGTTGTTTACGTACACCCTCAATAAATGGTTCTTTAACCTAAGGCTGTTACTGCTTGTGCTTTCTCCACACTATACCTATATTTCCACAATGCAATTATCTCATGTTGGTGCCCTAACATAGAACCAATCCAAGTATCTCAAGTGAGAACCAATTTAGGGCAGGAGGGTTTTTGCCTCTTAGGCCCATGGCACCTGGCTGGGACTTTTTACCATGTTTTTTATACTTCTTAGATACATTTTTTAAGACCTGTTAACCACAGGGAGAGTCTTGGACCTCAACATTCAGCCAAGTCACCCAACATGCCTTTATGGAAGTAACCAAGCTACTATTTTCTTTCTTTCGTGGCCAATGCGGGGCAGGGGGTCAGCAAATAGGAGCATAGAACAGGATTTCCCAGGAAGCATAGAGACAGCTACATTAATTCTACCTCCAGCTCTGCTCTCAAGGGATGTTGCCACCTAACAATAGCACTGAGGCTCTAGAAGAGGTATGTCAGTAGAGCTAGGGTGGGATATATAGGAAGAACCAGACCTTCCCCATACAGTATAGTACTACTGTTTAGAACAATGTTTCCTACATTTGAAGACTTATTTGCTTATTTCCTTTGCGTCTTTAAAAATCCAGATTTCCAGATTCCACCTCAGACTAACAGAATCATTGTCCAGTAGATGGGTCTATAAATATATATTTAAGTTCCCCAGGATTCTTTCAAGGCAAATTTTGGGACTTCATCATAGGGGTACATCACCCCACGCCACACTAGAAAACTTTTTTTTTTTTTCCTTTGAGACAGTCACTCTGTCAGCCAGGCTGGAGTGCAGTGGCACCATCTTGGCTCACTGCAACCTCCACCTCCAGGGTTCAAACAATCCTCCTGCCTCAGCCTCCCGAGTAGCTAGGATTACAGGCAGTGTGCTACCACGCCCATCTAATTTTTGTATTTTTAGTAGAGATGGGGTTGCACCTTGTTGGCCAGGCTGGTCTCGAACTCCTGGCCTCAAGCTATCCGCCCGCCTTGGCCTCCCAAAGTGGTGGGATTACAGGCATAAGCCACCGCACCCAGCCTCACACTAGAAAACTTTCAATTCCAAATTGGTATTTTGAACACGTCAGTGGCGATGGCATAGGCGTGACCAGGAATCCTGTAATGGTGGATTGGTAACTAAAGATCTAGGAACATGGCAGAATGTTATTTGGGGCTGGGGTGAAGAAAAGGGAGAAGTCAGCAGTTAGTACTACTCAACTTACAAGTTGGAAACTGTGAACCAATTTCTGACTGCTGCCTCAGAAAAGAAATGCATCTAAGCCCCTTCCTTAGTTTATGTTCCAGATCAAAGAATATGAGAAAGAAGAGAGAATTATATTAATACTGTCCCCTGCAGAGAAATGTTCAAAGCTCCTAGGGGAACAGGCAGTTTCTTTCAGTGCCCCTCACTCTATGCCATTCCTTAGTTATACTGTGGTTAAAGTTCCTCGGCCTCCCTAATGTTCTGGTCAGACATCATAGGTAGTTGCAAGGTAGGTCTAGTGTTGCTCTGTTCCTTCCAGTGGCTCCTCTCTTTGGAAGAGCTTTTTCTTCCCTCAATAGCATTTTACATCTAATTGGTAACATTCAAAAGCCACACCAATATTTCTTCAGCATTGTGTTTTACTTTTTGGGGGAGAGGCTAGGAGGAGGAAGGGGTGAAATCAGGGTCTCTTTGGAGTCTCAAAAGTGTATGAATCCTCTGGTAGTACAAGGATGGGATAAGATGGTCAGGGAAGTCAGATGGAAAATCCCCAAGATTCTTTTTGCTACTGATTTCTATAATTAAAATATGACATATGTAAGGGACTAGTACATGGTATTCAATAAATGTCAGCTGTCTTTCCTAACTAGGTTCCTCACAGGCTAGGTTATGCCTAGATATCATCCTCCTTTCAGGGAATGAAGCTCACCTAGAAAACTAGGGAACTAAAAGTGCAATACAGTTTGGGTAATTCAGTTGGTTAGCTGTCTCCCCATCCTCCCAACTCACTATTCCAGGGAGGGGCTGAAAATAGAAGTGGCTCTCCTAAAGTCTAGTTAGCATGTCATGGCAGAGTTCACATGAAGGGCTGTGGGCTGCAACTTTCTAGTGCACAGTCCTCTCTTTTTGGCGATGGTAATCTGAAGGAAAGAAGAAGAAAAGGAGGAACAGAGCAGGTTATCTTCACACTTGAGCTCCCGATTCCCTATCCCCAACTTGTAGGGCCTCTAGCTATCAGTATTTAAAGAGTTCTTACTTACGGCCCTGTCAGGAAAGTGAAAAAAGTGGCACTTACTATAGGGAAAGAAGCGGACACGCATGCTGATTTCACGAGCTGTCTTCAGGATCTCAACAGCCTGGAAGGAACACAGCAGCTTGTACAAATGAAGAGATATGACCCAAGACAGAATCGTAACATGGGGAAAGGGATTTGCCACTCCAACCTCTGTATCACTAATAGCTGCTTCCCTCTGGTACTTTCCCCAGGAGAGGTGCTTACTTTCTCTATTTTTTTTTTTTTTTTTTTTTTTTTTGAGACAGGGTCTTGCTGTGTTGCCTGGGCTGGTCTTAAATTCCTGGGCTCACGTGATCCTCCCGTCTCAGCCTCCTAAATAGCTGGGATTACAGGCATGTACCACAGTGCCCAGCAAAATGCTTTCTTATTAAGTTACAGATTAGGCTACTCCTGTCCAATATGTCCTATTTGAGATGGCTTCTTGCAGCACCACAGCCCAAGTACTGTGCTCACCTTGCTGTGCTCAATATCTTGGAAATCCACATCATTCACAGCTAGAACTTGGTCCCCTTCCTGAAGTCCTGCTCTATGTGCATCAGAGTCAGGAATTACCTGTTGGTAAAGAGAGAATACATGTGATTGGGATGCGATAATTGCAGAAGACTGTCAGTGAAATTCGGTGCTATTCAAATGTAAGGTGCTATTGTTTTTCTGTGATAATCTATGCAGACAGATGGCCTGCCAAATGAAAAGTTTAAAGTGGGAAAGGGGGTGTCTCCATTATACCCCTTCTATGAATCCACTGAGTCATCCTCTCAGCCTTTGGGACATTAGGGTTCTGCAATCTGTTAATTTAACAAAGGGAGGTAACTATCCATATTGCCTACTGGGCATAAATACCTTGGAGATGAAGATGCCTAGCTGGGAGGCCTTTCCTCCTCGGATGTTAAATCCCAACTGTAAGACAAGAGCACAGAATGGGGGCTCAATAGAGACCACAAACACAAGAACAACTAGTAGCATCATCGTGCAATAGCTCAGCTTGTGTGTCCCTGAAAGTCAGAAGTTGTAGAAGTGTTATCTCAGCTTTTCTGTCCACAAGAAGGAAAGTTTCCTCACATCTGCACCTGCTTTCCAATCCATCCCCCCAACACTGCCAATTTCTGGTATGGATGAATCTAGCCTGGAATAAGGTTTCATAAGTTCACCTGAGCTCCAGGAGGCTTCTTCAGTGTGATGGTTCGGGGCAGAAACTGGGTCAACTCATTGTTGTAGTCTGGGTGGTGCACCCTCTGCAAGACACAGCAACCCCAGAAATTTTACCAGTCTTACTTCATACCTACCTTCATTTGGATCACTAATGAATCACCCTGAAGTCAGGAAAAGGAAAGGTCATAGACTTAATTTAAGTAGAACAGATAACACTGACTAAATGAGCAGATGGACAGCATTGGGACAGCCCAGTAGCTCCCCATTTCTCCACCTTTTTTTTTTTTTTTTTTTTTGAGATGGAGTTTTGCTCTTGTTGCCCAGGCTGGAGTGCAATGGCTTGATCTCGGCTCACCGCAACCTCCGCCTCCCAGATTCAAGCGATTCTCCTGCCTCAGCCTCCCTAGTAGCTGAGATTACAAGCATGTGCCACCACGCCCGACTAATTTTGTATTTTTAGTAGAGACGGAGTGTCTCCATGTTCGTCAGGCTGGTCTCGAACTCCCAACCTCATGTGATCTGCCTGCCTCGGCCTCCCAAAGTGCTGGGATTACAGACATGAGCTACCGCGCCTGGCCTTCGCCTCTTAACAGTATGGAAAGGAAGGCTCCAAATTTCCAGAATTAACCGGTGTGAATAGACCCCAGCAGGAGGCTTCCACAAAGAAGTTCCCAATGGGTCCTGTTGCTCAGAATCCAGCTTCTGGGTCTTCTGGCTACAAGTGCTAAGATGCACTCTCCATGTCGCCTTCTAACCCTGCCATCCTACCTTTCATGCATCATCTCATGCCCAGGGGGAAAAAATCTCCTACTCAGGAATATAGATGGTTCCCACCTCATGAGGAGGAATCCATGCTGGAGGATTCTCATAGGCAGGCAAGAAAACCACCGGGTAGTCATCATAAGGAATCCGGCTGTCCATCTCGGGCAAGGCCCTGGAAGAGTGAATCAGAACAGACAAAAAGTGGTTCAAAAGGGAGAGCAGCCCAGCAAGTTTCAGAAAGCAGCTCCAACCCATTCCAAGGCAGTCAGTCTACGGGCACAGCCCACATCTAGGTGTTAAGGTTGGAGGAGAGCAGGAAGGAAGAAGAAAACTCTTAACTTAGCTAAACATCTTCTGGATGCCAAGCAACCTGCCAGGTACTCTAGAAAGAGGACCTCATTTTTCACAACAATCCTGCAAAACAGATGTTACCGTCTTAAACCTGGAGAAGAGGAAATCAGGGTCGAGTCTAAAAAGATCTACTTTCGAAGCCCAAGCGAGTGTTAACTATCCGCAGGGACTCGGGGCAAGGCACCGCCCCACATTTCCTAGATGCGATTAGTAACGGTAGGGTCCCCAGATCGACCCTTCCTTCACCTGACCAGCCACCTCCCACGTCCCCACCCCACATTCTGCCTGAGTCCCGCGCTCTCGGCCGCATAAACGCCGCACCACCTCACCAGTGGGCAGTCCACAGCGACCTCAAACTCCGCTCACCGCCAATTCAGTCTGGGAACCGGAAGCGGATGCTCCGCAGGGTGGAAAAGAGGCCGGGCCAGGGTGCAACAAACTGACCCTCCCCTTCCCACCGCGCCGGCCTGCGCGCGCCGACGTGCGCGCTCCGCCCTCGGCAGTCCGCACTGCAATTGGTTGGCGTCTCCGGAACGGATTTGAAACTTGGCGGTTAAAGCTCCGTCTGGGACAGGGCGGCTGGAGACCCGTGGAGAACGGGGAAGGGACATTTAGTTTGGTGAGTTACGGGGGCACACCTTAGCTCAGAACCTGTTTCTTCCCGGTACCCTAGGGCTTTGGTTCTTTGTTGCTGTCCCCGTTGGAGTTTTTTCTTTGCCTTTCAGACGCGCGTGCACTCTCTTTAGAGTGCAGGGCTGACGGACGGTCCAGCCCTGGCCAAGTCCTGGAGAGTGAATCTCCCAAGGCAGTGTTCCCGCTGAGAAGGGTCGGAACCGAGGAGGACGCCCTCCCACCCCTGCTGACCTGCTAACATTCATCAGCGAGCCTTCTTTTTCCCCCTCGCAGAGACGGTGCTGAGATAGGATCATGAAGGAAGAGGTGAAGGGAATTCCTGTAAGAGTGGCGCTGCGTTGTCGCCCTCTGGTCCCCAAAGAGATTAGCGAAGGCTGCCAGATGTGCCTTTCCTTCGTGCCCGGGGAGCCTCAGGTGCGTAGCAGAGTCCAGAGCCTGTGTCTGAACAGCTGGGGCCAAATGGTAACGAGGGGTGTGGTCTTGCCTTTCATTTCTTCCCTTACGCCTTGTCCCTTGCCTTCTCTCTAGGTGGTGGTTGGTACAGATAAATCCTTCACCTACGATTTTGTGTTTGATCCCTCTACTGAACAGGAAGAAGTCTTCAATACAGCAGTGGCGCCACTCATAAAAGGTGTATTTAAAGGTGAGGCGATTTGATTCCTCGATCATAGCATATATATTCCTTGAGCATATACGATGTGCCAAGCACTGTGCTTGGGCGCTGCAAATACAGGAACGGATGAATCATGATACGTGACTTCAAAAAGCCCTTAGTCTAATAACATTTGTGAAAGTCTCTCTACCCTTGAAGCTAGTTTTATTCTGTATTTGCTCTATGTGGTTCTGTTCATCTTTGACTTGTATATGTTTGTGTTTATCCTGGAACTTCATTAGATTATAAACTCTGTGGTGGTTGCTGAAGGTGATAAGCGTGCCAGCCTACTTGAGGCTCAGGCACTGCAAAGCTTGTTGAGGGATTCAGGTGACAAACAATATAGCTTCGAGGCCCTCAAAGTCGAAGGAGTTCAAAGTCCAGGGAATAGGAATGGAGGTAGATGATTACATAAATCATTTTGAATATATAAAAATTTTTAAATTTTTTGTACTTACCTTTTAGAAGAAAAATTTTTCAAGTTAAAAATATACAACAGAGTGAGTCCTATAGAAGTAGCTCTGCTCTCATACAAAGTGGTATGAAAAACAAAAGGATGACTCTAACTCTGCTTGGGGAATTTGGGGTGAAATTCACAGAGTGGGAAAACTTTGAGATAGGTCTTGAATAATGAGTATAATTCTTTTAGCTGGAAAAGGGGAGTTCCTAAAGCCTCTGAATACTATGACCAGTTAATAATCTTTATTGCGGAAGCTAAGTCTTTAATGCTGTTGAAGACCATAGCAGGGTTCTAAAGAAGGGAGCAGTGCCTGAGAGATGTCTAATTATTATTCTAATACAGTGGTTATTCAAGATTCAAAACAGAGGTTCATATACAAGAAGTAGAATCATGGCATGCTAGTGCCTTAAAGTTGAAAGAGACATTTGTATATCATCTAGTTTGTTTTTCATCCAAAGAAAAATGCATTCTAACAATATCTGTTAGGTGAACTGCCAGTGTCTAACAGGGAACTCACTGACTCACAGGTAGTCCAGTTGAGATTTGGGTTTTGGACTAGTCTAATTATGTTATAAAGATCTTTATATTGAGATGAAATTTGCTTCCTGATAAGTTCTACCCGGTGATGTTAGTTCATCCCTTTAGAAGCCTTCTTCCAGGCAACAGCTATTCACATATTTTTTCACGTTTTTTTGTTTAATAATTGGCTCAGGGAACATTGAAATTTTTGTTTCAAAATTTTAAGATATTAATGCAATAATTTCAAACGTATGGAATGTTGCAAGAACAGCATAAAAAACATTTTTTCCCTGAACCATTTGAGATGAGTTGTTGGCCTGATACCCCCCATACTTTAGTGTATATTTCCTACAAAAAAAGGACTTTCTTCTAAGTTACCACAATACAGCCATCAAAACAATAAAATTTGCACTGCTACATTACTACCATCTATTCCTGAAACCCCATTGAAGTTTCACCAGTTGTCCCAGTAAATATTTTATGGCAAAAAGATCTAGTTCAAAATCACATGTTTTATTTAGTTTTGCTGTCTGTTTAGTCTCCATTCTAAAACAGTTCTTTAGTCTTTTTATTGACTTTTATGATTTTGACATTCTTTAGTCTTTTTTTGACTTTTATGATTTTGACACTTTGAAGATTACAGGCCAAATATTTTGTAAACCGTTTTTCAATATTGTTTTGTCTGGTGTTTACTTATGATTAGATTCAAGTTGTGTATCTTTTAGCAGGAATATCACAGAAGTGGTGCTGTTTTCTTCTCACTGAAGCCTATTGGGCAGCACATGATTTTGATTTATTCTATTACTACTGATGTTCATTTTGATCATTTGATTAAGGTGTTAATCTGCTGGGCTTCTCCGCTATAAAGTTAATCTTTTTCCTTTTTACATACAGTATTTGGAAGACCGTTAAATGTTTCTATCTAATTCTCTTCTCTTTAATTATCCCCGCCTTTCCTTTAGCCATTCCTGAAACAATATGGTTTTCAGACCCTTCAATGTCTGGTCAGATTCCTCAGGCTATCCCTCCACAGCTTAGTAAGAGCACCACAGTTCTACTTTTATATTCTTAACTTGGGAAACTGATAGAATTAAATTATGTTCTTTAAAGGCAACATAAAGTAGAAAGTGATTCCAATATACATGTGTTTGCTTAACATTGCCCTTGGTTGCAAAAACAAAGCCAATATTTTTTATAGTCAGCTCAACAGCACCCTCTTGTACTCTGAACTCCTGGTACCACAGAGCCCTGAATATTTTGTAAAAACTACTAAAACCTCGTTTCCCAAGTTATTGCTATCTACGTATATCTGTGGTATTGCAGAAAATTATGAAATGTTATTCTCTTGCCCCATAGTCATGCCAGCTACTACCAGCGATCTATTACAGTGAAAATCTCAATTTAGCATCTTCTTATGATCTTTCATTTAGACCAACAAGTTCTTTCAAAACTTCAAAGTTTTCATTTAGATTAAAACATTGTTTCAACGTTTAAAGGGTTTTTTCCTTCAGACTGCAAAATTATCTTGGTAAATAGCAGATAACAGCTTTGACAAAAATATGATGATCATTTAACAGAGAAAGCTTGCTTTGTGTTCCTTGACAACATGTCTGCCACACTAATAAGCGACAGACTTTCCTAAGGTCATTATTTTTTTCACCTTGAAGTAAATTTGGATTTGTAGTTCCGTTTAGGTGCCATGCTTATAGTTTTAGAAGCTACTACCGTACAATTAAGTAGCAAGTTATAATCATGCATCAGTTAATGACAGGGATACCTTCTGAGAAGTGCATTATTGGGCGGTTTTGTCATTGTATGAACATCGTAGAGTGCATGTATACAAACCTAGATAGTATAGCCTCCTATACACCTGAGCCTACTGCTCCTAGGCTACAAACCTGCAAAGCATGTTACTGTACTGAATACTGTAGGCACTTGTAACACCGTGGAAAATATTTGTGATCTAAACATAGAAAAGGTGAAGTAAAAATACAATATGAAAGGTAAAAGCTGGTACACCTGTATAGGACACTTACCGTGAATGGAGCTTGCAGGACTGGAAGTTGCTCTGAGTGTGTCAGTGATGAGTGGTGAGTGAATGTAAGGGCCTAAGACGTTATTGTATACTACTGTGGGCTTTATAAACACTGGATACTTAGGTTACACTAAATTTATTAAACATTTTTTCTCTCTTCAATAATAAATTAACCTTAGCTGCTTATAACTTTCTTACTTTATAAACTTTAATTTTTTTAATCTTTTTGACTTATTTGTAATAATGCTTAGCTTTAAACACGAATACATTGCACAGCTGAATAAACATTTTCACTCTTTGCATCTTTATTCTGTATGCTTTTTTCTTTTTTTAAAAAAAAAATATATTTTTTTACTTTTTAAACTTTTTGTTTAAGACCCAAACATGCACATTAGCCTAGGCCCACCCAGGGCCAGGATCTTCAATATCACTGTCTTCCACCTCCACGTCTTGTCCTACTGGAAGGTCTTCAGGGACACTAACATCCATAGAGCTGTCATTTCCTATGACAACAATATCTTCTTCTGGAATACCTCCTGAAGGACCTGCCTGAGGCTGTTTTACAGTTAACTTTATTTATCATAAGTAGGAGTATACTCTTAAAATGATAAAAAGTATGGTATAGTATACTAAACACATAAACTAGTAACAATCATTTATTATTATAAAGCATTACATACTGTACATAGTTAGATGTGCTATACTTTTATATGACCTGCAGTGAAGTAGGTTTCTTTACCCCAGCATCAACACAAACATGTAACATGTTGCACTGCAGTGTTATAATGGCTAAGTCAAGAAGCAACAGGAATTTTTCACCATCGTAAATACATTCCACATGATTGAAATGCTATTATATGGCACACGACTGTAACATTTGAAGTTAAAGTGAGAATAACCTATCTATTGTCTAATTGTTTCTTTATAAAATCTTGCTACAGTTGTTTATCTTCCTCTAGCTTCAATCTAAACTTTGAATTTATGGGATAAAACGAAAATGCCCACCGGGCATGGTCGCTCAAACCTGTAATCTCAGTACTATGGGAGGCTGAGGTGGGCAGATCACTTGAGGTCAGGAGTTCGAGACCAGCCTGGCCAACATGGCGAAACTCGTCTCTACCAAAAAATACAAAAAAATTAGCTGGGCGTAGTGGCGCATGCCTGTAGTCCTAACTCTCCTGGAGGCTCAGGTGGGAGGATCACTTGGGCCTGGGAGGCGGAGCTGTGATTGCACACACTGCGCTCCAGGCTGGGTGACAGAGTGAGACCTTGTCTCAAAAAAATGGGGAGAGGGAGTGCTGAGTAACTAGTAATTTGGATTATCTGACAAGAGAAAATATAAAAACTAATCTACAAAATAAACATTTTTACCAGAACTAAGCCCAAACAGAAATATACTTTTTATTGAAACTGAATCTCCCTCGGTGGCCCAGGCTGAAGTGCAGTGGCGTGATCTCGGTTCACTGTAACCTCCGCCTCCTGAGTTCAAGCAATTCTCCTGCCTCAGCCTCCCCAGTAGCTGGGACCACAGGCACCACCATTACACCCAGCTAATTTTTGTGTTTTTAGTACAGACAGGGTTTTGCCATGTTGGCCAGGCTGGTTTCAAACTCTGACCTCAAGTGATCTGCCCGCCTTGGCCACCCAGAGTGCTGGGATTAAAGACGTGAGCCACCACGCCTGGCCAATAAACTCAAACAGAAACATACTTTATGGGTCTTTCTGCAGACAGTACTGTTAACATAAGTGATAACGAAAAAGCCTCTGTTCAATAGTGCCTTCTATTTAATAATTTAAAAAATACAAATGGGGGAAAAGAAAACACAAAATATTTACCATCCTATGGCTTGGTGCGGTGGCTCACACCTGTAATCCCAGCACTTTGGGAGGCCGAGCTGGGAGGATCACAAGGTCAGGAGATCAACACCATCCTGGCTAACACAGTGAAACCCCATCTCTACTAAAAATACAAAAAATTAGCTGAGCATGGTGGTGTGCGCCTATAATCCCAGCTACTCGGGAGGCCGAGGCAGGAGAATTGCTTGAACTGGGAGGTGGAGGTTGCAGTGAGCTGAGATCGCGCCACTGCACTCCAGCCTGGGTGACACAGCGAGACTGCATCTCAAAAAAAAAAAAAATTTACCATCCTGTTTCTCAGAGGTAAACATCAAAATGTTAATAATGCATATACTTTTGAACTTTTCCTGTCCATACACTGATATTTAACAATTATTTTTAAGCTGCTTTTTTCAGTTAACTATATTGTGAACATCTTTGAATAAATGATTCTTTTTTTTTTTTTTTTTTGAGACAAGGTCTCGCTCTGTCACCTAGGCTGGAGTGCAGTGGCTTGACCAAGGCTCACTGTAACCTCTGCCTCCCAGGGTCAGATGATTGTCCTGTGTCAGCCTCCAAAGTAGCTGGGATTGTAGGCACCCGCCACCATGCCCTGCTAGTTTTTGTATTTTTAGTAAAGACGGGGTTTCACTATGTTGCCCAGTCTAATGTTAAACTCCTGAGCTAAAGCAGTCTACTTGCCTCAGCCTCCCAAAGTGCTGGGATTACAGGCATGAGTCACAGAACCTGGCTCCTGAATGGATGAGTCTTTATCAATTCTCAATAAAAGCAAAGGACATATATCACATTGAATTATGCTTAAATGATGATATTTCTGTAAGGAGCCTGATAATATGGTCCAGATGCATTCTGAGAGTTCAGAAGGTAGGAAGACAGAATTTTCAAGCTCCAAATGACTTTTGACAGTGGCTTGGCCACCTTCATTTAGTCAGTCATATCTTTAAGTGTTTGATTTCCTAGCTTCTAAGGGCTATCACTAGGGGGACACATTTTAGGGTTGGGTTTTGTTTTGTTTTTCTGTGTTTGTTTTTTGCTTATTTTGAGTAGTGCAAGGTCATGGTACCCATAGAACTTTTCTTTGTGTCTGCCATTCTTAAGAGACTGTATTAAGAGAGCAATCTCAGTTTTATTACAAATAATTGCTGAAGGAAATGGAGTATATTGATTAGATGAAAATGTTTAAACACCACTATGCATGTGACATCTATTTTGCCAGGATATAATGCAACGGTCCTGGCCTATGGGCAGACTGGCTCTGGAAAAACCTATTCGATGGGAGGTGCATACACTGCAGAGCAAGAGAATGAACCAACAGTTGGGGTTATTCCTAGGGTAATACAACTGCTCTTCAAAGAAATTGATAAAAAGAGTGACTTTGAATTTACTCTGAAAGTGTCTTACTTAGAGGTAAGCAATTTACGTTTAATTATTCTGAATTCGAAATTGTCTGTGGGTCGAAAAATAAATCCAAATCAGGTTTTTCCTGACATGACTCAAATTAGTAAGTTGCATTTTAATGAATTGATAGAGAAAACTTACTGACTCAGTTGGATCTGGCTCCCACCCACCCAGTTCTTTCCTTGGTGTTAGAATAGTCTGTTTAATTTGATTGTTGGAGGAATTGGCATTGCCATATAAAAGGATGATAGGAATTCTTTTTTTTTTTTTTGAGACGGAGTCTCGCTCTGTTGCCCAGGCTGGAGTGCAGTGGTGTGATCTCAGCTCACTGCAAGCTCTGCCTCCCGGGTTCATGCCATTCTCCTGCCTCATCCTCCCGAGTAGCTGGGACTACAGGCGCCCACCACCACACCCAGCTAATTTTTTGTATTTTTAGTAGAGACGGGGTTTCACTGTGTTAGCCAGGATGGTCTTGATCTCCTGACCTCATGATCCGCCCGCCTCGGCCTCCCAAAGTGCTCAGATTACAGGCATGAGCCACCACGCCTGGCAGATAGGATTTTAGCCTCTGTTACTGATTACCTGTAGAGTCTGCAGAAGAGTGTTTGATTTCCCTTTACTGTTTGAGACTTAAATGATAATGCTGTTGCCTCATGAAGAATGTTATAAAAACCAGCTGAAATATTGAACTGTATAAGTGGTGATAGAGTGTGTAAACAGATATTTATTGAGAACCTACCATGTGCCAGGCCCAATTCTGGGCACTTGGGTATATGAGGTACTTGGTATATATCAGTGAACAAAACAAAAATTCTAGCCCTTATGGGAGTTTGTGTTCTAGTGTATATTAGTATAGTTGTAGACTGGCCGATTATATCTAACTTCATAACACCAAAAACACATGTTTAGGGAACTGATGGCTTCTGGGAAGCTAGCTAGTTGGTTCCATAGCAGTGATGTCTTATCCTTTAGGGGGTAATAATTAAACTTATATAATTTAAGCATGCAATTATAAATTGTATGTGAATACTTTATCCTGAAGTTCAATCTCAACATGCTAACAGGTAAAGAGATGTAGAACTGGAAGACAGAGGATTACATCATTAAGATTAGCCTTCTTGGCCAGGCCTGGTGGTTCATGCCTGTAATCCCAGCACTTTGGGAGGCCAGGGCGGGAGGATCACTTCAACCCAGGGGTCTGAGACCAGCCTCGGCAACACAGTGAGATCTTGTCTCTACAAAAAAATTTAAAGATTAGCCAGGCGAGGTGGTGCACGCCTGCAGTCCCAGCTGCTCAGGAGGCTGAGGCAGGGTGGAAGGATTGCTTGAGCCCCAGAGTGAGACCTTAAAGGCAGTTTTTAATTGTATTTATTTATTTATTTTGAGAAAGGGTCCCACTTTCTCACAGGTTGGAGTGCAGTGGCAGAATCATAGCTCACTGGGGCCTCCAGCTTCTGCTCAAGCGATCCTCCCACCCCACCTCAGCCTTCCAAGCAGCTGGGACTACAAGCGCATGCCACTTCGCCTGGCTAATTTTTAAATTTTTGTAGAGACAGGGTCTCACTATGTTGCCCAGGCTGGTGATGGACCCCTGAGTTCAAGTGATCCTCCCATTTTGGCTTCCCAAAGTGCTGGGTTTATAGGCGTGAGTGACTGTGCTCAGCTAGATTAGCCTTCTCAAGTCTCTTGATTAACCTAGTTGTGGCCAACATAATTGAGTATCAAAATAACTCCAGATCATGATATGTTAAATAATAGCAATAGCTGTAATAGCAAACAAATGTAGTGCTTATATGTGCTAAACACTGTTGTAAGTACTTACAATTCTGTTTCCTGTTGAAATATTAGCTACCACTTCTTCCTTTTCCATCCAGCCCCATCTATGTACCTGTTATTCACATTTTAACAAAATGGGTTAATGTAATGCTATTATGATGCCATCAAAGAACTGAATTTGTGTTGCCATGTAACTTTTCATGTGTCTGCTGTTCCTAAGAGACTCTGTCTTAAGAGAGAGGATGTGGAGAAATAGGAACACTTTTACACTGTTGGTGGGAGTGTAAACTAGTTCAACCATTGTGGGAGACAGTGTGGCGATTCATCAAGGATCTAGAACTAGAAATAACATTTGACCCAGCCATCCCATTACTGGGTATATACCCAAAGGATTATAAATCATGCTGCTATAAAGACACATGCACACGTATGTTTATTGCAGCACTATTCACAATAGCAAAGACTTGGAACCAACCCAAATGTCCATCAATGATTGACTGGATTAAGAAAATGTGGCACATATACACCATGGAATACTATGCAGCCATAAAAAAGGATGAGTTCATGTCCTTTGTAGGGACATGGATGAAGCTGGAAACCATCATTCTGAGCAAACTATCGCAAGGACAAAAAACCAGATACTGCACGTTCTCACTCATAGGTGGGAATTGAATAATGAGAACACTTGGACATAGGAAGGGGAACATCACACACTGGGGCCTGTCGTGGGGTGGAGGAAGCGGGGAGGGATAGCATTAGGAGATACACCTAATGTAAATGACGAGTTAATGGGTGCAGCACACCAACATGGCACATGTATACGTATGTAACAAACCTGCATGTTGTGCACATGTACCCTAGAACTTAAAGTATAATAATAATAAAAAGCAATCTCAATTTTGCTACAAGTGATATGTGAATTCATTCTTATAAAACATCAAGTGATTACCTATAGGGTTACGGTCCTTTTCTTAATTCTACAAGTAATACATGTTCATTATGAACAAATTTTTACATGTAGAAAGTCACAAATAATTTTTAAAATTACCTATGATCTCACCACCCAGAGATTACCACTGTTAACATCTTGTTTTTGCCACTTTATTTTCAACAATATCAGATTTACAATGAAGAAATTTTGGATCTTCTATGCCCATCTCGTGAGAAAGCTCAAATAAATATACGGGAGGATCCTAAGGAAGGCATAAAGGTGTGTTTGTCTCTCATTTGATGTTATTTTAAAATTTTGGCAATTATAATACTAAAGTTCACATCCCTTTTATCTGCCACTATGGTTTTAAATGACTACTATCATCTGAGTCAGGTTTTGTGTGGTCCTAAGTCCCTTTGTTAATCTAAAATTTCTAGATGGGAGCTCTTGTGGGGGAGCAAGGAAGGACTCACATTCAGTTTTGTCACCTTCCTGTTACCTAGAGGAATGCTAATATCAACTAAATATTATTTACAGAGTTCTAAGGCTGAGCAGTCCAGTATGTTAGCCACTAGCCACAAGTGACTATTTAAATTTAAACAAATTAAAATGGAATAAAATTTTAAAAATTCAGTTCCTCAGGCACACTAGCCACATATCAAGTGCTTGATAGCTACATATGGCTAGTGGTAACCATATTGGAGAGCACAGATAGATGCAGAACATATTCATGTATTTTCTTCTGGGTCATTGTTAGCCAGCTACTAATGCATGGATATGATTGAACATATCTATATCCAATAGAAAATTCTATTGGACAGCACTGTAATAGACATTGTGCTGGGCTTTGGGATGATATTTTTAAAATTGAAAAGTTAAACAATATATAATTTTTAAAACATGTAAGTATCATAGGAAGAAGAGATAGCTTATTTGAGAATCTTCTGTTAGATGGTATAGATGCAAGATGGGGAGCTAGAACTGAACAGAAAATGTGAGGCAAAATTGAGAGTTTCCTATGTGGAAGTGAGCCAGATCCAGAAGTCAGTGTTGAAAACAGGCAGAGCTTGAGTATTCAGGAGTGGGAAAATCAGAGGCTGGAAGTAGATGAGACTAGGTAGTACTTTGAGAAAACTTGGAATAATATCTTACTCCTCCTTCCCTTCTTCCCTTGCACAAAGAAAAAAAAAAGAAAGTTGAAGATTTGGGGTACCAGTGAGGGGCAGATGCCTGTGCTGCTGATTTTTTTTTTCTGGGGCATTAAGTTGTTAGCCAGCTACTAATGCAAGGTTTAAAGGATCAGCCCTGATGAGCTTGGAATATACAAAGATGATTTGGATAGTGAGGATAAGAAATCTGGACAAGGCCGGGCGCGGTGGCTGACGCCTGTAATCCCAGCACTTTGGGAGGCCGAGGCGGGCGGATCACAAGGTCAGGAGATCGAGACCACGGTGAAACCCCGTCTCTACTAAAAATACAAAAAATTAGCCGGGCGCGGTTGTGGGCGCCTGTAGTCCCAGCTACTCGGGAGGCTGAGGCAGGAGAATGGCGTGAACCCGGGAGGCGGAGCTTGCAGTGAGCCGAGATCGCGCCACTGCACTCCAGTCTGGGCGACAGAGCGAGACTCCGTCTCAAAAAAAAAAAAAAAAAAAAAAGAAATCTGGACAAAATACATGCTATTGTACTGAGCCAGCACTTGACCCTGTTTCAAGATCTTTTATGTGCCCCATGTTAAGGCAGGAATTAAGTCCTAAGAGTTGTTTGAGGTGAGATTTGCAATACAGGGAAGTATAAGTTCCTGACACAAATTGGTAAGGACGAGTTTGTAAACACTCTTCAGATGAGATGGATAGGCTTTAAATGGTAGAGAAAATAAACAAGGATATTCTTATGGTAAGGAATAGCTTTAGCAGGAAAGCAGAAAATATACACCTGAGGGTAATAAGACTACACAAGTCTGTCTGAATTAGAGGATTTGGGCTGAGAAGTAACAGGGGATATGTTAGGACCAGATTATGAAGCCGGGCTAAAGAGCTTAGTTTCTATCCCTGTGAACCATATATAAACTATGTAAAACTTCTGAGTGAGGGATTACTATGGCTACTTTTACGAAGTTTTTATCTTATGTGTGTATCTCTCCAACTCTGTTACAAGTGATATGTGAATTCATTCTTATAAGGAATTCACCCTAACCTGGAGGTCAGGGGAGTACTTGGAAATCTCTTTGTATCTTCATTATCTAGCACAGGGCTTAGTAGGTTGGTGACATTTTAGGAAAACCAAACAGAAATGGATTGAAAAGGAGAAAGACTAGGATGAGGAAGACCAGTTGGGGAAACTGTTGCTTATTTTTTAGGTGTGAAGTAATATGGGCCTGAACTGGGCAAGTAGATGTGTAAAGGAAAAGGAAGTGATGGATTCAAAAGGAGAATGACTAGTAGTTGGTGATAGACAGGATATGGAGGAGTGGGAGGAGTTGAAGGCGATGTGAGTTTTTGAGACTATGAGACAAGATTAATAGAAATGAAGAAGTATTATAGTAGAGAGAATTAGTGTTTGTGGGAAGAAGATGAATTTGGTTTATAATTGACTGATTTCAGAGTATAAGTAGTAGATCATTAGAAATAAAAGACTAGAAATTAGGGCCACAGAAGTAAGTTTGGGAGCTATGAAGTAATAAAATTATAGCATATTGGAGCTAGAAAAGAGTTCATAAGCCTCTAGTCCAATCACCTCAGAGGCTCCAAGAGATTCAACTTGTATAAGTTCTCCCAGGTAAATACAGTACTAAGCCTGGGGCCCTGTTTTCCTGGCTTCCTAATCCGGTGGAAACTGTACCATGCTATTTCCTCTAGTGAAAATGAGGTTTAAAATGAATGAGAGGTACAGAGAGGAGCATGGGGTCAGATAGAGGTGAAGGTAACAAAGAGAAATGCCATCACTGTTTGTGCTGTACTTGCTCTCCTTGGGACCAAAATTAACTTCACTTGGGGTTCCTTGGAAGGCACATAGCCATTACTACCCTAAAATCTTGAGATCTTTTCTAGCTCCAGTATTGACTGGCACCTTTGTTTCTGAAGTTCCTAAGGAAGATTGGAGACCTTGGTTTCCAGCTATCTTCACAGAGTTGCTAGTTAAAGCAGTTCTTATCACCATGACTGTTCTATTTGAGGTTCTACTAGAGCATCAAGGCATTTTTTAAACCAGAAATCCGTATATTTCTGACCAAGCATTTGAAGTATAAATCATAAGGGAATTTTCTCTTTCTTGCAATTAGATTGTGGGACTCACTGAGAAGACTGTTTTAGTTGCCTTGGATACTGTTTCCTGTTTGGAGCAGGGCAACAACTCTAGGACTGTGGCCTCCACGGCTATGAACTCCCAGTCGTCCCGATCTCATGCCATCTTTACAATCTCCATAGAGCAAAGAAAGAAAAGTGACAAGTAAGTTACAATTTAAAGAGTCAAGATTTTTAGTATTAGTTCTATTAAGGTTAAACATTAGGCTGCTTCTTCAATTGATTTGGCAAATCGTCAGACATCAGTATTGTGAGCACGAGTGACTAATGGAGCCACTTTGACTGACTTGAAAGAAGACGAGAGCTGACAGGTCAGCTTTGATACTCAGCTAGTCTCAAGCTTGTGTACCATTCTCACTGTGTCTTCCTTTCATTATCACAGGAATAGCAGCTTTCGCTCCAAGCTGCATCTTGTAGACCTTGCTGGATCAGAAAGACAGAAGAAAACCAAGGCTGAAGGGGATCGTCTAAAAGAGGGTAAGAGAGTAATTAAGGTCACAGTTGTAGATAAACAGTTCTAGTACTCTTGTTGGTATTGGTGGTGTTTCCACTGGGATTTGAGATCACATTCTAACAGTAACTACGATTTAGATTTGAGGCTGACTTTAGAAATAGTGAAAAATTGTTTCTTTCCCTTGCACTCATTCTCTAATTCAGGTATGAGATTTGGATCTGGCCCTTGGTTTGATTTCATCTGGTCCAGGCAAGTTTTAGTTTTAGTTTTATTTTGTTTTGTTTTACCCCAACTATTTATAATTAAAATCAGTATCCTGATTCTGTCATTTAAGTATTCACCATCTCTTCCAGATGTTGTCACATATAAACCTCAGCACAATTTCCATGCCTTTATTCGAGTTGTTGCATTTGAAAAGTGATGAAATTCCTAAGGCTAGAAGAACCCTGTGATGTATGTTATTAGAAACCTTCTTCTAACATGATAGTGACCTGGTAATCTGCATGCCTTGGGAATGATCTTCAAGTGATTATTAATCTCTCTAATAAAAATTAACATCCAGCTCATATATCTCAATTTTGTTCTTAAGGATTTCATAAAATAGTTCATCAGATGCCTTGCTAAATCCAGATATACCGTATCTACTGTATTTCTCATAGCTACCAGCTTAGTAACAATACAAAAAAGAAATAAGGGTTTTTAGCCTAAAGTGCTTTTTCTTGGTGAATTCAAGGTTGGCTTCTAGTGCTTATTCTTCTGTTTCTAGGCTCTTGCATGCTGTCTCTGTAATAATCCACTCTAGACTTATATCAAACCCACTGTTGGTAATTTATGGAATTAACTTTTATCCCTGTTTTGAAAATTGAAATTGCATCTGCCCAGTCTTCTGGAACATATTTCTTTGTGATTCGTCAAAGGTCGTTGACATAGCTTCAGCAGTCTCATTTGAAATTACTCTCTGTTCCCTTAGCTATAATTCATCTGGTCCAAGATATTTGAACTCTTATTAAAGCAGTTGGGTTTACGCTTACTACCTCTTTACTCATATTGAGCTTCATTTCTCTCTTGGGAACTGAGAAGGCAGAAGGAAAAATAGTAATCGAGGAATTTTACTTCTATCATTTATCATTATTATACTGCTGCCACTGAGTGCAGACCTGTTTCTTCCTTATTCAGCTTTTTGTTCTGAGTGTCATTCAAAGTACCCTTTTTGTTCTATGTTTGCACTTGAGATTTAGCTTTGCTAAGACTATTTTTAAAGGCTGTTATGCTTTCTTTATCTTCTTTTAGGTGTTCAGTTCCAAGTTGTTTTATTTAACAGCTTTATTGAGATATAATTTACATACTATAACATTACCCATTTAAACTATACGTATCAGTGGATTTTAGTATATTCACAGTTGTACAATCATCATCATAATCTAATTTTAGAACATTTTATCATCCCAAGGAGAAGCCCCATATTCATTAGCAATCACTCCCCATTCCTACCCCCTTCCCTGGCCCTAGGCAATCACTTAACCTACATTTCATATAAATGTAATCATACAATATATTGTCTTTTGTGACTGGCTTAACCTAAGATTTTCAAGGTTCATCCATGTTGCATCATATATCAGTACTTCATACCTTTTTTTTTGGAGAGAGAGAGAGAGTCTCACTCTGTTGCCCAGGCTGGAGTGCAGTGGCACGATCTTGGCTCACCGCAACCTCCATCTTCCAGGTTCAAGCAATTCTACTGCCTCAGCCTCCCATAGCTGGGGTTACAAGCATGTGCCACTATGCCTGGCTAATTTTTGTATTTTTTAGCAGAGATGGGGTTTCATTCACCATGTTGGCCAGGCTGGTCTTGAACTCCAGACCTCAAGTGATCCACCCGCCTCGGCCTCCCAAAGTGCTGGGATTACAGGCGTGAGCCACCATACCCGGCCTCATTTCTTTTTATTACTGAACAATATTCCATTGTATGGATATGCCACATTATGGTTGTTCATTCATCAGTCATATCCAGTTTTCTCTGTTATGAGTGTGTGTAAATTTTCATGTGGACAAATGTTTTCATTTCTCTTAGGTATATACCTAGGAATGGAATTGCTAGGTCATATGGTAACTCTGTCTAATTTTTTTTTTAAAATAGAAGATATAATTATATAACTAACGTACCATAGCACTCACCCTTTTAAAGTATACAATTCACTGATTTTTAGTATATTCACAAGGAGTTGTATAACCATCACCACAATAAATTGTAGAATATTTTCATCACCTCAAAAAGAAATCCATACCCATTAGCATTCACTCCTTATTTCCCCCCAGTATATGTTCCTCACCTCTCATCCTAGGCAATAACCAATCCTCTGTCTCTGCTGATTTGCCTATTCTGGGCATTTCATATAAATGGAATTATACAATATATGGTCTTTTGTGACTGGCTTCTTTCACATAGCGTAATGTCACAGTTCATCCATATTGTAGCATGTATCAGTACTTAATTCTGTTTTATTGCCAAACAATCTTCCATTGTATGGAAATACCATGTTTTTATTTATCCATTCATCCCTTGATAGACATTTGGGTTATTTTCATTTTGGGTTATTATGAATAATGCTGCAATGAACATTTGTGTATAAGTTTTTCTGTAGACCTGTTTTCATTTCTCTTGAGTGTATATCTATGAGTGGAATTACTGGGTCATATGGTCACTCCATGTTTAACCTTTTGAAGAACTGCCATCACACTGTTTTTCAAAACAACAACATCATTTTATGTTCTCACCAGCAATATATAAGGGTTCCAGTATCTCCACATTTTCACTTGTTACTTATTTATTTTTCAAACTCCTGGGCCATCAGATTTGCTTGTTATTATGCCTTTTTAATTATAGCTATCCTAGTGGGTACAAAGTGGTATCTCATTGTGGTTTTTATTTATATTTCACCAATGGCTAATGATGTTGAACATTGTTTCATGTGGTCATGGGCAATTTATATATCTTTTGGAAGAATGCCCTTTCATATCACATTTAGGCTTTGACCCATTTTGAGTTAATTTTTGCATATGATGTGAAGAGTGGTCCAGTTTCAATCTTTTGCATCTGTATATACAGTTATCCCAGCATCGTTTGTTGAAAAGACTATCCTTTCTCCCATTGAATTGTCTTGGCATACTTGTCAAGAAGCAACTGGTCTCTATTCCTTTGATCTGTATGCCTTACGCCTTATGTCTTCATTACTGTAGCTTTGTGGTAAGTTTTGAAATTGGGAAGTGTGAGTCCTCCAACTTTGTTCTTGTTCAAGATTGTATTGGCTATTCTGGGTCCCTTTCATTTCCATATGAATATTAGGTTCAACGTGTCAATTTCTGCAAAGAAGCCAGCTGGGATTTTTATAGAGATTTCGCTGAATCTGTGGATCCACTTGGGAAGTATTGCCATCTTAACAATATTAAGTCTTTCAAATGTATGAACATCAGATGTCTTTCTTTTTCTTTTTCAAATTTTTTCAAATTTTTAATTTTTATCTTTATTTTATTTTATTTTATTTTATTTTTGAGACAGTCTCACTCTGTCTCCCAGGGTGGAGTGCAGTGGCGTGATTTCGACTCACTGCAACCTCTGCTTCCCAGGATCAAGCTATTCTCCTGCCTTAGCCTCCCAAGTAAGTACCTGGGACTACAGGCACATGCCACTATGCCTGGCTGATTTTTGTATTTTTAGTAGAGATGGAACTTCATCATATTGGCCAGGCTGGTCTCAAACTCCTAACCTCAAGTGATCCACCAGCCTTGGCCTTCCAAAGTGCTGGGATTATAGGTGTGAGCCACCGTGCCCGGCCTCTTTTTCTTTTTTTTAGCGACAGGATCTCGCTCTGTTTCCCAGGTTGGAAAGCAATGGCTGCAGCTTCAACCTCCCAGGCTCAAGCAATCTTCCTATCTCAGCCTCCCAAGTAACTGGGACTATAGGCATGTACCACTACTCTTGGTTAATTTTTAATTTTTTTTTTTTTTTTTTTTTGTAGATGTGGGTTTCACTTTCTTGCCCAGGCTGGTCTTGAATGCCTGGCCTCAGGCGATCTTCCTGCCTTTATCTCCCAAAGTGCTGGTTTATAGGCATGAGCCACTGTGCTTAGAGTATCTTTCTTTTTATTTAATTCTTTTTAAATATGTTTTGATAATTTTTTTTTTAATTTTCAGAGTATAAGTTTTACACTTCTTTTGTTAAATTTATTACTAAGTATTTTATCCTTTCCAATGCTATTGTAAATGCAATTGTTTCCTTAATTTCATTTTCAATTTGTTTATTGAGTTTTGTATATCTTGTATCTGCAAACTTGCAGAACTTATTAGTTCTAATAGTTTTTTAAATAGATGCTTTAGGATTTCTATGTACAAGATCATATCACCTGTGAATAGAGATACTTTTACTTCTTTCTTTCTAGTCTGGATGCCTTTATTTCTTTTTCTTGCCTACTTGTCCTGGCTAGAAGCGTTTTATTCACAACGGTGAATAAAAGTGGTGAGAATGAATGTTGTTTTGTTCCTGATCTTAAGGGACAAGCATTCAGTCTTCGTTCTTCATAGGTGCCCTACCAGGTTGAGGAAGTTCCCTTGTACACCTAGTTTGTTAAGTGTTTTTATCATGAATGGGTATTTGTCAAATGCTTTTTTGTCATCTATTGATGTGATCACATTATTTTTGTTCTTTAGTCTATTGATATGGTGTACTGCATTAATTGATTTTTGAATGTTAAACCAACCTTGTATTCCTAGGATAAATCTTACTTGTTTTTGTTTGTTTAGTGACTTTCCTGGACTGATTCTGTAGACTGGATTCCCTGTAGTTTGCCATCACAGAAGTGTCTTCTCAGTTAATTTAGTGGTTACTTGATGACTGGTCTCAGTTACTTAAATGCCTTGAACCTATAAATCTTCCAGCATTTGCCAAGAGCTTTGTGTCTGTGTTTGGGCATGCCTTCAACACTCAGGTACTTACAACTCTGCTTTAGCCTTCACTGCTTGAACAGAGTCTCAAAGTCAGCCAAAGATGCAAAATTTAGGGCTTTTTAGGCCTTTCCTGAGCATGTGGACAGCCCTATACGTTCAGACAACTTTCTAGACCTTTAGAAATATATCTGAACTTTTTAATCCCCACTTCCTCCCATGATACCTCATTTCCCAGACCTTTTAAGCTCTTGGCTAGGCTTTTGTTTAACCATGATTATTAAGTTTGATGTTTATCTTCACCAGATGTTTTTCTGTGCATATGTGTATGTGTACATATAGTAATATAGTTTTTATATACTTTGAAATGTTTGGGCATTGCCTAATTTATTTATTTCCTTTCAATTATACAAGTAATACATGAATAGATTCTCGTATAAAAATACAAACAATACAGATGAAGATAAAATCTACCTTGATTTACCACCCAGTCCTAATCCAGAGGTGAACACTTTCATCTGACTGGTGGGTATCATTCAAGATTTTTTCATGTATACATATGTTTTTTATTGGTGTTTCCGTGTTTTTAAAGATAAATGTCATCATGCTACACATATTGTTTTTCAACTTGCTTTTATCTCTTCGTGATACAACTTTGAGTTTTTTTTTTTTTTTTTTTTTTTTTTTTTAAGAGATGGAGTCTCACTCTGTCACCCAGGCTGGAGTGCAGTGGCATGATCTCGGCTCACTGCAACCTCTGCCTCCTGGGTTCAAGCAATTCTCCTGCCTCAGCCTCCCGGCTCACTGCAACCTCCGCCTCCTGGGTTCAAGCAATTCTCCTGCCTCAGCCTCCCGAGTAGGTGGGACTACAGGCACATGCTGCCATGTCTGGCTAATTTTTTGTATTTTAGTAGAGATGGGCTTTCACTGTGTTGCCCAGGCTAGTCTCGAACTCCTGAGCTCAAGCAATCTGCCTGCCTCAGCCTCCCAAAGTGCTAGGATTACAGGTGTGAGCCACCGCGCCTGACCTGAGATCTTTTTTGTATCCCATGTGTATAAGTCTACTTAATTTAAAAAACTGTTACATAGGATTCCACAGTATAGAGTCTACCTTGTTTATTCCTATTTTGGTTGACATTTCAGTTTTCCAATTTCTGGCTATTGGAAATTGATGCCTCACTGTATAGCCTTGTACATGATAAACATGTGAGAGTATTCTCTGTTATGTACCTGGAAGAGGAATTGTTAGATTGAAGGGCATACACGTTTGAGTAAATACTATTAAATATTGCGCACCATAATGTCTGTCTCTTTATCCACTCTACCTACAAAAAATGATGATGTTTTTCTATACTACTGACAATATTAGATATTATTGATCTTTTTAGTTTTGCCTGTCTTGAATATTGCATGTTATTGGCTATTTCTCTTTCCATTTCTATGAATTGCATGTTCATACCCTTTGCTTATTTTTTCTTCTTTCATGTTATATTTTTCTTGTTGATTTGTAGGAATTGTTTATATATTCTGGATATTAAGCCTTAGTTACATATATTGCATATATTTTCCTCAGTCTCATTTTTTAACTTTATTGATCTTTTTCATTCATGCCTTGTGTGTGTATTTCTTCTTACATATTTTTTCTGTTTTTTAATGTATAAAATTGGCTACTTAGGGAGCAATAGCTTTTTTTTCTTTTTCAGCCTTATTGAGGTATAATTGACAAACAGAAATTGTAAATGTTTAGACAATGTGATACTTTGATATATGCATAATTTGTGAAATGATTACCACAGTCAAGCTAATTAGCATATCAATCACCTCATATAGTTACCTTTTTCAATATATTATTTCTTGAAGTAAAATTTATATACAATTGGCCTGGCACAGTGACTCATGCCTGTAATCCCAACACTTGGAGAGGTCGAGAAGGGCAGATCACTTGAGGCCAGGAGTTTGAGACCAGCCTGGCCAACGTGGCAAAACCCTGTGTCTACTAAAAATCCAAAAATTAGCGGAGCATGGTGGCACATGCCTGTAGTCCCAGCTACTCTGGTGGCTGAGGCACAAGATTTGCTTGAACCTACAAGACGGAGGTTGCAATGAGCCAAGATCATGCCACTGTACTCTAGGCTGGGTGACAGAGTGAGACTGTCTCAAAAACAAACAAAAAATTTATATACAGTAAAATGCACATACCTTAAATGCTTAGTTTGTTGAGTTTTGGTAGTTATATACATTCATATATCTACCACCAAAAATATCATATAAAACAATTCCATCTTCCCAGAAACTTCCCTTGTGCCCCTTTCCAGTCAATCCATTCTTCCCCCATTCCACTTCCAGCAACGACTGTCTGACTTCTGTCACCATAGATTAATTTTGCATGTTCTTAGACTTCATTACAATGAGATCTCAAAATGGTTGTGTGTGTGTGTGTGTGTGTGTGTGTGTGCGTGCCTAGATTCTTTTGCTCAACATAGTGTTTTTTGAGATTTGTTCATGTTCTTGCTTTGATTAGTGATTTTCCTTTGTATTGCTGAGTAGTATTCAATTCTATGATTATACCACTATTTGTTTTTCTATTCTCCTATTGTTGGGAATTTAGGTTATCTCAAATTTTTAGCTATTATGAATAAAGCTACTCTGAACATTTGTATACAGGTCTTTTTGTGAACATATGTTTCCATTTCACTTGGATAAATACCTAGGAATAGAAGAGGGCAAGCGTTGTGTTTAACTTTATGAGAAAGTGCCTAACAGTTCTCTAACATGGTTTGTATCATTTTATACCCCAGCAATGTATGAGAGTTCCAGTCTTTTACGTTTTTTGTATGCTCTGGTACAGTTGATATAACACAGAAATTATCTCTGAAGGTTTCTTCGAGATTTGATTTTCTATATCTTGAGCCAATTCTGGTCATTTATATTTTCTTAGAAAATTGTTCATTTTGGCCAGGCACGGAGGCTGACACCTATAATCTCATCACTTTGGGAGGCCTAGGCAGGAGGATCACTTGAGCCCAGGAGTTGGAGACCAGCCTGAGCAATATAGTAAGATCCCTGTCTCTGCAAAAAATAAAAAATTAGCCAGGCAAGGTGACACATATCTGTAGTCCTGGCTACTCGGGGGACTGAGGTGAAGGATCGATTGAGCCCAGGAGGCCGAGGCTGCAGTGAGCCAAGATCGCACCACAGCACTCCAACCTGGGTGACAGAGTGAGACCCTGTCCAAAAAAAAAAAAGAAGAAGAAGAAGAAAAAGAAAGAAGATTATTCATTTTGTCTGATTGTCAAATTTATTAATATAATATTGCAAATAGATTTACTTTGTAGTTTTAATCTCTGTATCTGTAGGTATGTCTCTACTTTCATTTCAATTGTTTATGTATCTTCTCTATTTTTTCTATCACATTTGACAAATTAACTCTACCGTTTTCCAATTTTTACTATTACTCTATTACTGAGTTCTTCCTAAGTTGTTTTATTTTGTTTTGTTTTATGTTCTTTTTACTGCTTCTTGAGGTTGAAAGCTGAGTTTACTTCTTTTCTTCTCTTTTTTAAAAAAGCTTTTCAAGCATATACCAAAGAGGTCAGGATGGTATAATGAATGCCTCCCCTAATATACCTGTCATGCAGTTTCAACAATGACTAATTTATGACCAGTCTTGTTTCGTCTATATAACGCCCACTTTCTCCCTCTGATATTATTTGAAACAAATCACGGATATATTGTTTTATTTATTTCAGTTTGTATCTGTAGAAATTAAGAACTCTTAAAATATAATCACCTAGGTCAGGTTCAGTGGCTCATGCCTATAATTTCAGCACTTTGGGAGGCCAAAGCAGGAAGATTGCTTGAGACCAGGAATTTGACACCATCCTGAGCAACATAGCGAGACCCCACTATCTCTACAAAAATCAAAAATAAAATAGCCAGGTGTGGTGGCATATACCTGTAGTCCTAGCTGAGGCAGGAGGATCACTGGAGCCCAGGGGTTTGAGGCTGTAGTGAGCTGTGATTGAGCCACTGCACTCCAGCATAGGCCACAGAGTGGGACCTTGTCTCTAAAAAAAAAATATATATATATATATACCTAAAAATTAAATTAACAATAATACTTATGCCTTAAAATTACATATCTAGTCAGTGTTCAAATTTTTAATTGTCTCATAGATTTTTTTAATTTGGATCAGGATCCAAACAAGGTTCACACATTGTTATTGCTCAATAGGTCTTTTAAATGTCTTTTTTTTTTTTTTTTTTTTTTTTTTAAAGACAGAGTGTCATTCTGTTGCCCAGGCTGGAGTGCAGTGGCATGACCTTGGCTAACTGCAGCCTCCGCCTCCCAGATTCAAGTGATTCTCCTGCCTCAGCCTCCCGAGTAGCTGGGATTGCAGGTACACACCACCACGTCCAGCTAATTTTTGTATTTTTAGTAGAGATGGGGTTTCACCATGTTGGCCAGGCTGATCTTGAACTCCTGACCTTAGGTGATCCACCCACCTCAGCCTCCCAAAGTGTTGGGATTACAGGCGTGAGCCACTGCACAGCCAAGGCCTAAATGTCCTTTAATCTATAGGTACCTCCTCTATCTCTCCTTACCCCTCAGGTCCCTGGAATTTGTTTATTGAAGAAATCAAGTTGTCTTGTAGAATTTCCCTTAGTGTGAATTTTGCTAATTGGATGCCTATATAGTTTCACATGTTTCACTTTCATTCTCTATTTCCTATAAATTGGTAGTTAGATCTAGAGGCTTAATCACATTCAAGACCAATTTTTTATCTTGTATTTGCACATACCATTTAACTATGTCTCATTTGTTTTCAATTGTTCTTATCTAAAAAGATATATTTAAAGCTATACATCTTCTCTAAGTACCACTTCAATCTAATCTTATAATTTTGAGAAATAGTACTCTTACTGCTCATTTCTTTTTTTTTTTTTTTTTTTGAGACGGAGTCTCGCTCTGTCGCCCAGGCTGGAGTGCAGTGGCGCAATCTCGGCTCACTGCAAGCTCTGCCTCCCGGGTTCACGCCATTCTCCTGCCTCAGCCTCCCGAGTAGCTGGGACTACAGGCGCCCGCCCCTGCGCCCGGCTAATTTTTTTTCTATTTTTAGTAGGGACGGGGTTTCACCATGGTCTCGATCTCCTGACTTTGTGATCCGCCCACCTCGGCCTCCCAAAGTGCTGGGATTACAGGCGTGAGCCACCACGCCCGGCCCTGCTCATTTCTAAATAGATATTTACTCTTGCATTTTCTCTCAAACCTAAGAGTTATTTAGAAGGTGCTTCTGTCTTTCCTTTTGTTGTCAATTTCTAATGTATTGCAGTATGTTCAACAAATGTATGTGATTTGTGTTTTTTGAAATTTGGCCTATACTTATTTGGTCTTTATTAATATTCTGCTTATATTTTAAAAGAATATATTTTCTCTTGGGTATATAGTTTTATATATACCTATTAGATGAGCTTGTTACTTGTATTATTCAGATCCTCATGTTCTTTCTTGTTATTTACTTAGTATGTTATTTTCTCATAGTATGACCAATAATTTGTCCACTTCTCCTTGTATTTCTTTGTTTATATATTTTATACTTTGAAGCTATGTTGCCAACTGCATAAAATGTCATGACATATGTCTTCTTAGAGGATTATATCTGTTTTGTCTAATAAGTATTTCTTCGCCTACTTTCTCTTTGTTAACCCTTACCTGGTATGTTTTCCATCCCTATCTTACAGAAACTATGTAGCTTGACTTTATTAATTAATTTATCCTTTCATTTATACCCAATCTGATGCTCTCTCTTTTTAAATTTTTTTTTTCTTTTATTAAACTGCTTAGGGATGATGTTCTCTTTTAATAGGTAGTTTTACCCTCTATATTTGTGTGTGTGTTTGGACTTATTTCTGTCATATCACTGACTGCTAGTCTGTGGTCCTACTCCTGCTCCAGTACCACAACCAGATACCTTGACCATTGTCCCAGGGCTTCCTCCTGTTTTCTGAATCCACTACCTTCAAGTCTGTAGTACTCCTGCAGTTGCTGCCAACTTTTTACATCAGTTCTCTCCTGCATATTTTTTCTTATGTTGGTCTGATTGATCTGCTTTCAGTCTCTTGAGGATGTCACGGTTTGTGATCCACCAGTGATGGATTCACAGGAAGTTGGTGGCTTTCCCACTTGGCAGCCTCTTCAAAGACTTTTAGGGGCTCTAAAGGAATTTTACTCAATTGTGTTAGAGGGTTTTACGTACATATTCTGGGTTGCCCATCTTAGCTTCAGAGCTTCAATTTCCTCATTTGTAAAATAGGATTTGAATATATTCTCCAATAGAGTTGTGGGAATTAAGTGAACTCATATTTGTAAAACATTTAATGCAATTCTTAGTAAATAGTAGTCTTTTCATAATTACCAATTCCATCATCTGTGTTTTTACTTGCTCTGAGTGTGGCTAATGAGGAATATAGGGGCTCTACTGATGTTTATATACAATCTCAGCTGAACTAAGATCCCTATGAGCTTGCTAAGGTGCTTGTCAATATTTGAAGTAGATTTCATGGGTGGAAGAAGCTTTTAGGGATATGGCTTTTACCAGTGGAATTAACTTTTCTTTGGCTACCAAACTGCCATTGTCAAAGGCAAGTCCTCCACTGTTAGAGGAAATCATTTTCTACTTATCAAGAACTAAGAAAGTTGCTAACCCCTCTGGAATATTTTCAGAGGGTGGATATGACCCGGCAGAATATTGTTACATGTTGCATTACTGCGGACTGGGGGAAAGAAGGTGTACCTAAGTGTCAGATTTCACTCGTGATGCAAAGAAGTTTATGACAGAATCACAGTTGAGTCCTATATCAAGTGGCAGATGCCAAGAGTTGAAGGGAAGCTAGTGAGAAAACAAGAGATAGCTATATAGGAAGCAGACAGCAGATGGAAAGATTTTGGACGTGTCAGATTTGGAGTACATATTAGAAAAATCCAGGAAGAAATAGGAAAGTCAGGACAAGAGCTTAGAAGCAACATCTGAGCTAGAGATAAATATTTGGAATCCATGGGTAGGAAAGTTGTGCAGAGAAAGACTAGACAATGAAATCCACTAGTAAATATTAAATAATATTAATAAATACTAAATATGAGCAAGGAGCACTCATATTTAAGGGCCAAGTGTAAATGAGTCAATGAGAGAAGCTGAAGAGACACTGGAGGATCATAGTATCTAGATAACCAAGGTAGGAGTTTTTATAAACAAAAAGTACTGTCACCTATGTCATATGCTTCAGCGTGATTAGTGAGAAGAGGTAAACAGATTTGTCCATTGAGGTTTTGGGTGATCTTTGTCAGAGCAGTGTCAGTCGAGTGGTAAGGAATTAGGACAGGCTGTATCAAACTAAGGGGTGAATTTAGTCACCATTCTAAATGTGGTGTTTATCCTTTCCATTAATTTCTTTATTCTTATATCCTTTAATGATATGTAGTGACATTTTGCATGTTTCTAAACTTAACGTGAGGGGTTTCATGGTATATGTGTCTTCTGAAACTGATTTTTTTCCCTCAACATTACATTCGTGAGATCAGTTCATCTTGATAATATAGCTCTGTTCTAATAGGTTTTGTTAACTAGAGCCTTGAGTTTTCTTGGTATCAAATTGTGTCAGTAAGAAGAAAATTATCTCTTCCAATATTTATTCCTTTATTTAATTAGCAATGAGAAAAATGTCAGCAGATATACCCTAGACCAGTAAAGTTGCTTTCCTCAGGGGAATCTAGTTTCTGATTTAAATCAGAATGGTTTTAATGTTTTATTATTTGGAATGATAATTGCTATTGTTGTTGGTAAATGGTATTTAATTCTTTTAGTTCTAAAGTCCTTTTTAAGTGCAAATTGTCTGTTTCATTCAGCAACTCTATTCATTAAAGTCCTGTTCTAAGTGTTCTGCATGTTCTTTTTGGCTTCTGGGTCCCTTTAGGTGTATTGTTATTTTCCTTGGTCTGCTCTCCAGGTCTAAAGTCTAATCCTGGAGTATCTGAAGTCATAGCAGCCCAGTGAGTGGGAAAAGCACAGTGGTTTCTGCCCATGAGCTAGCAGGAATATTGCCAGTCAGCTTGTCAAACCCATGAGGAGGCATCAGGAGGAGGCCTCTATGTACTCTTGTTTCCTTGTGCTTTCTTAGTCTCAAGGTGGAGAAGACCCAACCCATCTCATTGTTTTCTTAGCATTTTCAGATGGGGAACCTGGCACACTCACATAAGCAGTATTCTTTCCCCCTAGGAGGTCAGAGTGGTATGGGCCAAGCCTTTACCATGGACCATGTTTCCGTCCTTGCACTTTGGCTCTGCTACACCAAACTCTTAGCCCAGGGCTTTTGTCTGTTCCAGAGGTGAAAAATTCTACATCACCCCTTACTCTCAGGCCTCAGACCCATCCTGCAACCTACTTTTTTGGCTGGCCCCAGCACCTACTTGGCTCAAGAACAGTCAATGAATCAGGTTTGGGAATAGAGGCGATTTGGAATATTTTCAACTTACTGTCTTCCCAAAATTCATGTACCTTTTAAAAACAGATGCTACCAAACTCCCATGAAGGAATGATGAGATTATTCACTTTCCTAAATTCTCTACTAAGTATTATTACCAATTTGATAAGTGAAAAATGGTGTCTCACTTTCATTTCTGTAGTTATTAGTGAAGTCGAACATACTTTTATATTTATAGGCTATTTATATTCCTGATTAAATTACCTATTCAAAGTATTTCTCTCCCTTCAGTCAGTGTGAGTGCTGTACATTTTCTGTTAAGTTTATCCCTACTTTTTGTTGTGATTTTGAATATAAAACATATTTAGGCCACTGCCAGATAGATTATAAATAGATTACAGATGGATAATAGGTAGATTATTCAATTGAAGTATAATATACATATTACACATAAATATATATGACATATACATATGCATATATGTATTGCATATACATATATATTACATATACATATATCTATGTACATATGTAATATACATAATGATATCAAGTCATCATTATACAGTTCAATGAATGCTCACAATATGAAATACATACATGTAAATAGCACCCAGGTGAAGAAACAGTATTCTAAGCATCCCAGAAATGCCACTTGTGCTCTCTTCTAGTCACTCTTTTCCCTAAAGAGTAACCACTGTCCAGACTTTTAGTCCTAGATTAGTTTTGTAGTATGGACTCCTTCGTGTCTGACTTTTTTCACTCAATGTTAGATCTTCGGAGAAAATACAGGATGCCTAGATAAATTTGAATTTCAGATAAATGACATCATTTTGTATGGAATATACCTATGTTAGAAATGATTCATTATCTATCTGAAATTCAGATTTAACTGGATGTTCTATATTTTTTTTGTTTTACCAAATCTGATAACCCTAACTCAACATTATGCTTGTGAGGTTCATCCATAGTATTGCATGTAGTTGTAATTTGTTTATTTTTCATTACTATATAGTATTCCACTGATGAATGTACCACAATTTATCCATTCTACTCTTGGATGGGCATTTGGGTAATTTCCAGTTTGGAGTTGTTATGAATAATGCTATGAATATTCTTGTACAGGTATTTTGGTGGATATACGTACCTAAATTCCTTTAATCCTGAATCCTCCTGTAACTACTGTCCTATCTCCTTTCCTTTAGACTCAGGCTTCTCAAAAAAGCTTACACTGCTTAGCAATACATGTGATTAACTCTTAGTTTCACTTCTTTGGTGAAACGTAGGATACATACAGAACATTGCATAAGTTATGTCATGTATCTAGTTTAATAAATGATTATAAAGCAAACATCTATGTAACTACCACTCAGGTTGAAAGCAAAACACTTCCAGCACCCATGCATACCCCTCCGAGATCATGATCTCCTTCCTTCTCTCTCCAAGTATCCATTCTTCTGACTTTTGTGATGTCAATTCCCTTGCCTTTTTTTTTTTTTTTTTTTGAGACAGTGTCTTGCTCTGTTGCCCAGGCTGGAGTACAGTGGCACAATCACAGCTCACTACAGCCTCAACCTCCTGGACTCAAGCAATCCTCCCTCCTTAGCCTCCTGAGTAGCTGGGACCACAGGCACATGCCACCATTCCCAGCTAATTTTTAGTTTTTTCTAGAGTTGGGATCTCCCTATGTTGCCCAGGCTGGTCTTGAATTCCTGGGCTCAAGCAATCCTCCTGCTTTAGCCTCCCAAAGTATTGGAATTACAGGTGTGAGCCACCACACCTGGCCCCCCTTGCGTGCTTTCTTTTCTTTTCTTTTTTTGAGATGGAGTCTCACTCCATTACCCAGGCTGGAGTTCAGTGGCGTGATGTTGGCTCACTGCAACCTCTGCCTCCTGGGTTCAAGCGATTCTCCTGCCTCAGCCTCCCAAGTAGCTGGTTTTACAGGCGTGTGCCACCACGCCTGGCCAATTTTTGTATTTTTAGTAGAGATGGGATTTCACCGTGTTGACCAGGCTGGTCTTGAACTCCTAACCTCAGGTGATCTGCCTGCCTCGGCCTCCCAAAGTGCTGGCATTGCAGGCATGAGCCACCATGCCCGGCCTCCCCTTGCTTTCTTGATAGCAATGCCACCTGTGTATATATCTGTAAATAGCATAATATAGTTTTGTCTATTTTTAAGCTTTATGTAAGTGGAATTATACTGTATATAATCTGTTGTGCCTTCATTCTTCCAATTAAAATATTTGAGAGACTCATCTACTACATTACATACAGCTGTAGTTCATTTCTTTTCATTTTTGTATAGTAATCTATCATTTGACTGAACCACTATTCTTTCTACTTTTGAAGGATATTCCATTTCTTTCCAGTTTTTGGCTATTGTCAACAATGCCCATATGAACCTTCTTGTTTGTGTATCCCAATGCATATGTATAAGAATTTTCTAGGATATGTACCTAGAAGTAGTATCACTGGGTTATAGGGTACATATATACCAAACTATCTTTCAAAGTTTGTTTCAATGTATGAGAATCCTAATTGCTCTATATCCACTGTTTTGTGAGAATTTTTAATTTTTGCCAATATAGTAGATGTGGAGTGATACTTTATTATGGTTTTAATTTTCATTTCCTCAATTACTAATGGAGTTGATCACTTTTTCATATGTTTATTGACCACGTGTATTTTCAGTAAAATGTCTGTTGAAGTCTTGCTCATTTTTCTATTAAATGTCTTTTTCTTACTGATTAAAAGTAATTCTTAATATACTATAGATTCTAGTCATTGGTCAGTTATATTTATTGCAAATCTCCCCACCCCGTATGTTTTGCACATATCTTCTCCCTCCTCTCTGGCTTGTGTTTTCACTTTCTTTTTAATTTTGTGTCTTAAGAAATCCTTGGCCGGGCGCGGTGGCTCACGCCTGTAATCCCAGCACTTTGGGAGGCCGAGGCGGGCGGATCACAAGGTCAGGAGATCGAGACCACGGTGAAACCCCGTCTCTACTAAAAATACAAAAAATTAGCCGGGCGCGGTTGTGGGCGCCTGTAGTCCCAGCTACTCGGGAGGCTGAGGCAGGAGAATGGCGTGAACCCGGGAGGCGGAGCTTGCAGTGAGCCGAGATCGCGCCACTGCACTCCAGCCTGGGCGACAGAGCGAGACTCCGTCTCAAAAAAAAAAAAAAAAAAAGAAAAAGAAATCCTTTAGACCGTGTGTGTTGGCTCACGCCTGTAATCCCAGCAATTTGGGAGGGCAAGGCAGGTGGATCACGAGGTCAGGAGATGGAGACCATCCTGGCTAGCACAGTGAAACCTGGTCTCTACAAAAATACAAAAATTAGTTGGGCTTGGTGGCGCGCGCCTGTAATCCCAGCTACTCGGGAGGCTGAGGCAGGAGAATCACTTGAACCCGGGAGGCAGAGATTGCAGTGAGCCAAGATTGCCCCACTGCACTCCAGCCTGGGCGACAGAGCGAGACTCCATCTCAACAAAAAAAAAAAAAAAAAAAAGGAAGGAAGGAAGGAGGGAGGGAGGGAGGAAGGAATCCCCAAGATCTTAACGATGTTTTTTCTATATTATCTAATAAAGGCTTTACAGTTTTGCCTTTCACACTTAAGCCTTTAATCTACCCAAAACTGTTGTTTTATACATGGTATGATGCAGGGTCCAGTTTTGTTTTTCCATATAAATACACATTTGTCCTAGCACTGCTTATTAAAAAGTCCATTCTTTCCCTACTGGTAAGCAGTGCCATTTCTTTCATATATTAAGTGCCCAAATATCCCTTAGTCTGTTTCTGAGTATTCTATTAAATCAAAATTAAATGAGTGTTTTTCCCTGTAGAAGTCTTATACATCTTTTGTTCTATTCTTAGGTAACTTGTATTTTGACAGTATTGCAAGTGATATTTTTAAAACTTCTTATTGAAGTATAATGTACAAATAGAAAAGTAGACCTACCATAAGTGTATAGCTTGCTGCATTTTCACTAACTGAACAAACCCATGTAACCAACATAAATAGAATCTTTAAAAATTATATTCTCTGACTTTGTTTTTTGTGTGTGGAAAATAAAATTTTTTTTTTTTTTTTTTTTTTGAGACGGAGTCTAGCTCTGTTGCCCAGGCTGGAGTGCAGTGGCCGGATCTCAGCTCACTGCAAGCCCCGCCTCCCGGGTTCACGCCATTCTCCTGCCTCAGCCTCCCGAGTAGCTGGGAGTACAGGCACCCGCCACCTCGCCCGGCTAATTTTTTTTGTATTTTAGTAGAGACGGGGTTTCACCGTGTTAGCCAGGATGGTCTCGATCTCCTGAACTCGTGATCCGCCCGTCTCGGCCTCCCAAAGTGCTGGGATTACAGGCTTGAGCCACCGCGCCCGGCCTAAAATTTATTTTTTAATATTGATTTTGTATCCTGCAACCTCATTCACTCTCTCAGCAGTCTGTCTTTACCTACCTTGCCAAAACCACTATGTAAGAGATATCCAGGGTTATCTTAATTACCAGAACTAATTTTTTTCAGTGCCCATCTTACCCAACCTCTCTGTGGCATTAACACTTGAAAATACTCTTTTTGAAACTCTTAATTTGTCTTGTAAAGCCTCACTATCCTAGTTCTTTTCCTAGCTCAAACTGTTACTTTTCAATCTCTTTTGCTTTTTCTTCTTGCTGATCCGTTAATCTAATTGCAGCCAGCATGATCTCCTCAATTAGGAATGAGTACCCATTACTTGCTGTTAGTTCTTCCTTAGCACTATGGTAGAGATGCATCCACTTCCAATCTCTTCCTGCCACCACTACAAAGTCCATGCCCTCACCCTGCACATCTGAACTATAGCCTTCTAACTTTTTGACTCCTAGAAGGCATTCTATTCTAAATACCATAGCCAGGTTAATCTTAAAATACCTTTTGATCAAAGGGATACCTGTACCCCCATGTTTATTGCAGCATTATTCACAATAGCAAAAATTTGGAACCAACCTAAGTGTTCAACAGATGAATGGATAAAGAAAATGTGGCATATATACACAGTGGAATACTATTGGGCCATAAAAAAGAATGAAATCCTGTCATTTGCAGCAACATAGATGGATGTGGAGGCCATTATGTTAAGTGAAATAAGCCAGGCACAAAGAGACAAATACTGCATATTCTCATTCATATATGGGAGCTAAAAACGTGGGTATCATGGACATAAGAGAGTAGAATGATAGTTACCAGAGGCCAAGAAGGGTGTGGGGGTGGAGGCCGAGGGGAAGAGAGAGGTTGATTAATGGGTATAAACATACAGTTAGATGGAATAAGTTCTAATGTTTGATAATAGAGTAGGGTGATGAGTGAACAGCAATGTATCATACATTTCAAAATAACTAGAAGGGAGGAATTGAAATGTTCCCAACACATAGAAATTATAAGTGCTCAAGGTGATGGATGCCCTAAATACCCTGACTTGATCATTACACTTTCTATGCATGTAACAAAATATCACATGTATCCCATAAATATGTACAAATATCGTGTATCAATAAAAATACATAAATAAATGAATTACATATGTATCTTTAAAAATAACATCTTTTACATGGCACCTCACCTGAATAGAACTTTGAAGTAGCTGCTTACAAGATGAAGTCTAAAAAACATAGCCAAGTCTTCCAGACCCTTTATAGCCTAGTCCCAAGCCTACCTCCTCGACCATCTTTCACAGCTTCCCTACCCACACTCCACGCCAGCCCAGCTAATTCTGGTCTTTGCACACTTTCATCACAGCCATCTCCTCTTCTTGCCCAGAATGTAGTGTGTGCCCCCCAACATGCAATCAAACTATCTACAACATACCACGTTTTAAGGCTCAACTTAAGTGTTGGGGTATTTGACATTGCCTTTTTAAATCATGTTATCTTCTAATGTATTTTTTCTCTTCTGAAATTTCTCTAGTACCACAGGACTACATTGTCATTTTCGGGTGCCTCTGTATTTCTAGCTTCATCTCCCCCCATTTTCCCACAAACTACAAGGTTCCAGCCACAGCAGTCTACTCATTGTTTTTCCAAACAGTTCTGTTGTTTCAGATCTCTGTGTCATTACTCCTGTGTGTTTTCTGCTGGGTTTTCTCCCCACTGCCTCAGAAACATGGTTCCATCAAGCACTCTTGCTCCTCCTGTTTTAACTTCTCCCCCTCCACTGACTTTCTGCCCTCAGCGTAGAAGCATACTAATGTTTCCCCAACTTAACCAAAATATTTCATCCTCCTCTTACTATTCCTCTCCTCCCTTTTCCTTTCATTCTGCATTTTTGTCACCCCGCCATCCTCCTCCCATTGAAACTATCGCTTTTGAAGTCAACCCATGACCTGAACAACTGAATCCGTTAGGCTCTTTTCAGTCCTCCTCTGACTTGGTAACTCTGCAGGTCTGACATCCTGCCCCTTCTTCTGGACAATCTCACTCCTCTTGACTCTGTGATGCTACCCTCTCCTGATTTTCCTCTCACTTTTCTGAAGACTCTTTCACAGGCTTCTCCTCTTCCACTCAACCCTAACTGAAACATAATCCAGGCTTTGTCCTGGGATTTTTTTCTTTCTCTTCCCACTGTTCATGCCCATCACCCTGTCACCCTCCCTCTGGAAGTGGTTTCACCCACTTAGATGCTTATAATTCCTACCTGTATGCTACCAATCCTAAACCTCTATCTCGAGCCCCTATCTCATGTGTCATATTTAAGTATGTAAATATAGTTGCCTGTGAGGAGTCTCATGGATGTCCCACAGGCACCTCCCATTCCACATGTCTAAAACTGAACTCCTCATTCCTCCCTGTTGCTGTTAAACTGGTCCCTCCATCACCTGCAGTGAATAATATCAACATCCACCCAGTCAGCCAAGACAGAAACTGGGGCATTGTTCTATACTCCCTTTTTTTTTTTAAACTCTGACTCCTTTCCCCAATCTCATCAGTCACTGAGACCTGTCAGTCCTAACTTTTCCTCTTTCACCTCACTCTCTTTTCTCTATCCCTACTACCACTATCTTATGTCAGGCCCTCATCATTTTTTTGATTATAACAAGAACTGGTCTCCCTGTCTTCAGTTAGGTATGCTTTCAAGTCATCAACCAATCAGCAGCCAGAGTATTCTTCCTAAACTGTGTCTCCCTGCTAAGAGCTCTTCCAGAGCTCATCAGTTTGCACCATGCTGCTTCCTTACGGCCTTTTTGCTGTAGCCTGCCCTCCCTGGCTAGCTTTTCCTCTCCCCACTCTTTACTTGCAATCTGCTTAGCCATACTAAGTGTGCCTCATGCTCTCTCATCTATGTGTCTTTGTGCATTCTGTTCCCTCTGCAGAAGTGCCTTCCCTCTATCTTCATGTGGCTTATTCAATTTTGCACTCAGTCCCAATTTCATCCCCTTAAAGAAACTTTGTTTGACCACCTCAATTCCCCCAGTGCGGAGTAGGTACCCCTTATCTAGTGCTTACCTCTCTTCTACACTAACACTGCCCCAACCATGTATTACAGTCATCTCCTTAACTACCTGACTTCCCCAGTAGACAGCAAGCCAATCAAAGGCAAGAACTGAGTCATATTCATCTTTGAATCCCTAGGCCCCGGCATAGCGCCTGACATGCCATAGGTCCTCACTGAATGCCTGAGTTCTTTCTCCCTTTTGGTCTGCCTGGAAACTCCTACTAATATTTCAATTCACAATTCAGATGTTACCCACCTATGAAACCTCTGCTCTCGGTCAAGATCTTTCCATAAATTCATGCTCACATAGTGGGTTTTTTCTAACATTTGTTGATAAAAATTTTCAAAGTTACTTCAAGTTGATTTTACAATACCCCTATACCTATAGTAAAATTAACATTTTACTGTATTTGCTTTATCACATATCTGTCCATCTATCCATTTGTCAATCTATATTCATTTTAAAAACACATTTTAAAGTAAATTACACAAATTAATATACTTCCTCCTAACTACTTCAGCTTGCTTATTATTAACTGGCATTTAATATTTATTTATTTATTTTTTGAGACCGAGTCTTGCTCTGTTTCCCAGGCTAGAGTGCAGTGGCTCAGTCTTGGCTCACTGCAACCTCGGCCTACCAGGTTCAGGCGATTCTTCTGCCTCAGCCTCTCAAGTAGCTGGGACTTCAGATCTGCACCACCATATCTGGCTAATTTTTGTATTTTTAGTAGATACAGGGTCTCACCATGTTGAGCAGGCTGGTTTTGAACTCCTGACCTCAGGTGATCCGCCTCGGCTTCCCAGAGTCCTGGGATTACAGGCATGAGCCACCATGCCCGACCAATATTTATATTCTTAATATAAGATGTACAATGAAAAGCACAAATTTTAAGTGTATATTAGCTGGGTTTTGACAAATGCATTTACCCAAAAGCCTATAACCCAAAGCCTCATCAAGATAAAGTTACCTCTTTCTCATAGTGTTTCTTTTCATGTAATTATTTAATTATCTGTTTCTCCCATTAGACTTTGAGTTCCTTAAAAGCAGAGACCATTTCTTATTTTCCTGCTATGTGTGCCCCGCACTGTGCCTTACACACAGTAGGTATTCTATAACTGTTGTCTGGCTAGGAGAATAAATATGTACTTTATTCCTGGAATATTAGTATGTGACTTTATGCATTCTCTTTTCTCACCTTTCACATCCAGAAGTTAGCTTAGCCATGTCATGTTTATGCCTTAAGTGCTTCTGACTTCTATATCCTTCATTCCTTTTCCACTGCTGCAGTTCTCAGAGTTCTGTCATCTGAACCATTAAAATAACCTTCTAAATGTTTTCTTTCTTTTTTTCAAGGTTTTAAGCTTTTTATTTGCATATTTTAAAAATTGTGCATTCTAGTAAATAAAATCATTTGAAAAAAGAAAAGAATGGTAAAGAGTTTTTTAAATACCAGTTTTTTACTCCCAAGTCCACCTTCCAAATGACCAACAAAGTAATACTTAATATTTATTTTTCTTGAGACAGGGTCTCACTCTGTCGCCTAGGCTGGAGTGCAGTGGTGTGATCACGGCTCACTGCAGCCTCAACCTCCTGGGCTGAAGCCATCCTTGCACCTCAACCTCCTGAGTAACTGGGATTGTGAGTCTATGCCACTGTCCCCAGCAAATTTTTGTATTTTCTGTAGAGACAGGGTTTTGCAGTGTTGCCCTGGCTGGTTGTGAACTCCTGGACAAAGTAATACTTATAAAATCCGAAGTTGGTCATGTTTCCATCCTCTTTAAAACCTTTTGTTTGTTTCCCATTGTCTACAACAGATTTTAATCTGCCTTCTTTTAAAAGCATAGGAGCTTTTTTAAAAATAAAACCTTATAACAAATTCTAACATTTGAAATAGATTAAAAAGCATTTTAGATTCATGTAAATGTATAAGTTCAAATGTATAACATTAAGTCAATGTTAAAGCCATAAGAATATTATAGCTATTTTTGTGATCACAATTTCTTTGTTTTTTTCTTAAGACAGAGTCTCACTCTGTCACCCAAGCTGGAGTGCAGGAGTGCAGTGGCACAATCTTGGCTCACTGCAGCCTTGACCTCCCAGGCTCAAGTGATTCTCCCGCCTCAGCTTCCTGAGTAGCTGGGACTACAGGTGCACACTACCACGCCCAGCTAATTTTTGTATTTTAGGTAGTGGTAGGATTTCGCCGCATTGCCCACGCTGGTCTAGAACTCCTGGGCTCAAGCAATCCACCCGCTTCGGCTCCCCAAAGTGCTGGGATTACAGGCATAAGCCACCGTGCCTGGCCATTATTTTTTTTAATTTTTTTATTTCAATAGTTTCAGGGTAGAGGTGGTTTTTGGTTACATAGATAAGTGGTTTTTGGTTACATAGATAAGTTCTTTAGTGGTGATTTCTGAGATTGTAGTGTGCCCATCACCTGAGGAGTGTATACTATACCCAATATGTAGTCTTTTATCCCTCACCCCCATCAAACCTCCCCCTGGCCTGAGTCCCCAAAGTCCACTATGTCATTCTTATGGCTCTGTGTCTTTGTAGCTTAGCTCCCACTTATAAGTGAAAACATACAATACTTGGTTTTCCATTCCTGGGTTACTTCATTTACAATAAAGGCCTCCAGCTCCATCCAAGTTGCTGCAAAAGACATTATTTCATTCCTTTTTATGCCGGAGTAGTATTCAATGTGTATATTTACCACATTTTCTTTATCCACCGGTTAGTCACTGGGCACTTAGGTTGGTTCCATATTTTTGCAATTGCTAATTGTACTGCTATAAACAATACATGTGCGTGTCTTTTTCATATAATGACTTCTTTTCCTTTAGGTAGATACCCAGTAGTGGGATTGCTGGATTGAATGGTAGTTCTACTTTTAGTTCTTTAAGTAATCTCCATACTGTTTTCCATAGTGGTTGTACTAATATACATTCCCACCAGCAGTGTAAAAGTGTTGTTCCCTTTCCACCACATCCACAACAACATCTATTGTTTTTTGACTTTTACTAATTATGTGGCCATTCTTGCAGGAGTAACGTGGTATTTCATTGTGGTTTTAGTTTTCATTTCCCTGATGATTAGTGATGTTGAGCAGTTTTTCATGCATTTGTTGGCTGTTTGTATATCTTCTTTTGAGAAGTGTCTGTTCATGTCCTTTGCTCACTTTTTTGATGGGAGTATTTGTTTTTTTCTTGCTGATTTGTTTGAGTTCCTTGTAGATTCTGGATATTAGTCCTTTGTCAGCTGTATAGTTTGTGAAGATTTTCTCCCACTCTATGGGTTGTAACAATCACTTTTCAAAAGAAGACATACACATGACCAACAAGCATATCAAAAAATCCTCAACATCAGTAATCATTAGAGAAATGCAGATCAAAACCACAGTGAGATGCTATCTCACACCAGTCAGAACGGCTATTACTAAAAAGTCAAAAAATAACAGATGCTGGCAAGGTTGTGGAGAAAAGGGAATACTTATCCACTGCTAGTTAGAATGTAAATTAGTTCAGCCATTGTGGAAAGCAGTGTGGTGATTTCTCAAAGAACTTAAAACAGAACTACCATTCAACTCAGCAACCCCATTATTGAATATATACTCTATGTCCTCACCCAAATCTCATCTCAAATTGTAATCTCCATGTGTTAAGGGAGGAACCTGGAGGACAGTGATTGGATTATGGGGGGCAGTTTCCCCATGCTGTTCTCTTGATAGTGAGTGAGTCTCAGGAGATCTGATGGTTTTAAAAGTGGCAGTTTTTCCTGTGCTTGCACTTCACCTCTCTCTCCTGCCACTTGATGAAGAAGGTGCCTACCTCCCCTTCTGCGATTATTGTAAGTTTCCTGAGGCTTTCCCAGCCATGCAGTACTGTGAGTCAATTAAAACTCTTTCCTTCATAAATTACCCAGTCTTGGGTATGTCTTTATAGCAGTGTGAAAATGGAGTAATACAATATCCAAAGGAAAATAAATCATTCTACCATGAAGACACATGCACATGTGTGTTCACTGAAGCACTTCTCGCAGTAGCAAAGACATGGAATCAACCTAAATACCCATCAACAATAGACCAGATAAAGAAAATGTGGTACATATACACCATGGAAGACTATGCAGCTATAAAATAAAACAAGATCATGTCCTTTGCAGCAACATGGATGGAACTAGAGGCCATTATCTTAAGTGAATTAACGCAGGAACAGAAAACCAATTACGCATGTTCTCACTTATAAGTGAGAACGTTAAGAACACATGGACACAAAGAGGGGAACAGCAAACACCATGTCCTACTTGAGGGTGAAGCATGAGAGGAGGGAGAGGATCAAAAATCTACCTATTGGGTACTATGCTTATAACCTGGGTGACAAAATAATCTATATACCAAGCCCCTGTAACATGCACATGTACCCCTGAACTGAAAACAAAAGTTAATGAATAAATAAATAAAAATGGTTAAAATGGTAAATTTTATGTCATGTATATTCTACCACAATAAAAAATAATATTTAAAACAAAATCCAAATTGTTATTTGTAGAAACTCAAGTATCTCTAGGGCTCCCTGAATTATCCCTAAGGTTCTGAGTAGTACGATTTGAAAACCACAGTCCTATAGGATAAATACGAATACTTGGCCATGACATATAAGGCCCTTTATGATCTGTTCCCTGGCCTCATTGTTTATCTCTCTCCATCTCATAACTTGCATTGTACTCATATTGAACTACTTGTAATTCCTAAATGTATTGTGTTCTCACACAAACATGTGCCTTGCCATATGCCGCTTCCTCTGCCTAGAATGCCCTTAACTCTCTTCTTTCCTACTCTTCCCTCCTCCATTATCATTGTCCTAGTCATCTTTCACATTTCAGCTCTAACTTTAATTCTCTGAAGCTGCCTTTTACCTTCCCAGGTAAAGCTTACCACTCTCTCCTAAGAGAACCCATCTTAACCACATGTATCTCTTCCTCTAACATTGTATTTGCAATTATTTGTTTGTATGTCTCTCTTTCCCTTTAGACTATGAACTCCTTGAGAGTAGGGATTTTGACTTATTCATCTTTGTGTCTCTAATATGTAGCACAATGAATAAAGGATTTGGACGTGTGGGGTGAGAAAAGAGGAAGTGTCCAAGATGACTCAGATTTGCTGTTGGTTTGGTGACAGGTTAGATGGTGAGATAATTGAAAGGAACAGTGCTGGAATTGGAATAGGTTTGCATGGAAAGATAAATTCTGTTTTTTTCAATGTTTTTGTGCCATGCCACGTGGGCATAGTCCACTAGAGGGATTCAGTAGGTAGTCATAATACAGATTTGGACGTCAGGAAAGAGTCTGGTTTGAACATATATATTTAGGGAGTCATTAGTATATAGGTATTTATTGGCACTCTAGGCATGGATGAGATCCCACAAAGAGAGTATATATAATAACAAAAGAGCTTAAGACAGTTCCCAGAGAGTATCAACATTTAATGGGCAAATATAGAAAGCATATCCCATAAAGTAGACTGGGAGATTGAGAATGGAGGACACAGGAGTTGCATGGCTCTGGAAAGGAGACTTGAGAGTCCAGGAGTTCTGTATATCATATAGATTTTCTACCACCCCCATCTTTTTAACCCTAAGGTTCTCCTGTTTCTGCAGAACCTGTTGCCAAGTGAACAAAGTAGGTTCCTTCCCTAGAGCACAGAGATTAAGACTCCATGGACTTTGGAACCATACTGCCTACATTTGCATTCTGACTGCCACTTAGTAGCTGGGTGACTTTGGTCTAGTTACCTAACTTATTTGTGCCTCAACTTTCATATCTGTCAAAACAGGGATAATTATAATATCTCCTTTATAGGACTTGTGAAAATTGAATTAGTTAATATGTATACAGTACCTTGAACAGTACTATAAACATTGTATAAACTTAGCTGTTTTTATCGCTATCATTATCATTATTTTCCCTCTGCAAACACTTTAAGTTAAGGCTTATTCCATCTTGCTAAGTCAGTTATTGCTTCTTAATCTGTACTCTAAAAATATGTTGCAACCTTGTGCCTACTATATTTCCTCTTCTGTGCTCTGTGATCTAGTGGGTTAGTACGTTTTTTATTCTTTTTAGTGGTGTCTTAGGAGGAACAGGAGAGATACGCTGGTGTTCAGTTTCCTATGTTTGAGTAGAATTTCCCATAATGCTGTATATGTTCTTTTTATATAGGAAGTTATTTGAAAGCCCGTTCCTGTGTAGCTACATTGATATTTTATTAGAATAATTTATGACTAATTATAATTTTATTTTTTGAAAGCCTTCTTTTTTTTTTTGTTATTTTCCCCTTTAGACATTCTGTTCCTGGGATCCTAACTATCTTTTTTCCTGAATTTTGAAGATTATTTTCTTAAAGTCTGGGACACTGATGTCTGACTGTGCTCCTTGGTATCCTTCAATCAGATTCCCATCTTTTTACTTCTATAATCAATTCTTCCTTGTGTGTCAACTTGAAGGCCAAAACAGCCATTTTATTCTTCACTCGTAGTATCTTTTGGGTAAATAAACAGTCAGCAGAGTAGATAAGGGATTTATCAAGTACTCTGCTTTCAGCCTCATGTGACTTAGTAAGTATTCAGATTATCCAAGTTTTTCTACTATGTTAATAATAACTTAAATATAGATAACCCTTTACAAATCACATTTGAGTTTTATCCCAGTCCCATTAGGTAAGATCGGTATTATCCCTGTTTTATGGATAAAAGAAAGTTTCAGTGGCTAGTTCAGTATTCTACACATTGGTAAGTGGCAGAGGCAGAATTTTAACTAAGATTCTCTCTCCTAATCAAGTGCCTTTCCTGCTGTATCCCCTATCACTGATTGCCTTTATACGTTTTGTGATCCATTTCAGTAACAATCATTCCCTTTCTCTTTGACCAGGCAGACCATCTATCATAGCATACTTCTGTTTTTCACCCTCATTTATTCAGCCATACTACCTGCTTTAGGCCCATACATATTTTCTTCACACATAGAACAGGGTTTCCCAGCTGTGGCACCATTAATATTTTGGATCAAATAATTGTTTACGGGGAAGGAGGCTGTCCTGTGCATTGTAGGATGTTTTACAACATCTTTGGCCTTTACCCACTGGACGCCAGTAGCACACATACCCCACTCCTAAGTTGTGACAACCAGAATGTCTCCAGATATTGCCAGATGTCCTCTGTGAAGCAGAATTGCCTCCAGTTGAGAACCACTGCATATAGATCTACTTCATTTCTCTCCTGCCTCAGTTTTCTTTTTTCTTACAAATATGCTTTTCTATTCCAGCTGTAAAACTATTGTAATGTGCCTCCATGATAGCTGTGAAGTTATATTTCTCTTTTAAAGTTAAAATCTCTCCTTTATTATTTATTTGTTGCCATAGTGAACAAACACCCAAAGGTATTAAGTAGCATTTTTGACTCTCCTTACTTGATCTGTTCTCATTCTTCCGGAGAAAACTTCATTTTTCTTCATAGCTGTCCTTAATCAGAACTTTTAAGTCTCTGCAAATATGTTCTTCCCCATCTTTGTGATATATACTCCATCTTTGTCAATAATTTATCATTTTAATGTCTTAACAACAGGAAATCAAATCCTGTTTTGTGGTGATTTATTTCTAGAGAAACATTCATGTCTCTTAGCTCTTTTCTATTCTTGAGCCCCAACTCTTATTTGAAGAAGAAGGGAAAAAAAACACCCACTTTATCCTTAAGTCTATGGTTCTTGCTTGGATCATTGCCATAGATTCTTCTCAGGGTTCATCCGGAATTTTGTTTTGTTCCTATGTGAAACTATAGATGGAAGTTTTGCTCAGCAGCTTTGAAAAACCTCAGCAGTCTCTCCTTTACATCTAGTTGGGATATGGGCCAATAAAATAACACAATGTTTTGTTTGGCTAAAAAGGGAAGGAAAAGACAAGAATGGACTAACATAGGATTTATTACAGGTATTAGCAGGCAGGTTTGATAAATCTCAGCAGGCTTTCCTTCACATCCTAGAGAGGATAAGCGGTACCCATTCTGGTTGGTAATAAGAGGAAAACAAAGGGATAATTGAGAAAATTATTTTCGTTTTAGATTAGAGAGATTTGAGCATGAGTATAGGCTAAAAAGAAGGAATTAGTGAAGGAAAAAAATAAGTGGAAGATCTAAGAGAGAGGGAGAAGATAAGGGATCAGGGTCCCAGAGGAAATGGAGGGAATAGAAACAGAGGCAGAAGGCAGGACCTTGAAAACAAAGGCAGCTATTTCCTCTGAAACAAGGGGCAGGATGAAGGAATAAGTAATAGCAAAAGAATGAATGTAAGGTAAGGAGAGGGGAGGTTGGGGAGCCCTTGTTGATAACTTTCTTCTCTATAAAGTATTTGGTGAAATCATCTACCATTAGAAAGTGAAGATAGGTTTATATTCTTAAAAATGATGAGTTTTGTATAATAGCTGCCATGGTGAATTAGATTCGTTAGATTAGAAAGTTAGTAAAGTAGGAATGAGGAAGAAAAGATGAACAATTGACCAAGGGTTCAGCTAAGGTTAGGTAGCATGTTTATAGTGGATCTCATCTGTTTGGTTATGCTGTTTCTTCAGTATTGCAGCCTACAAATAAACATAACACGCACACAGTTGGTTTAACCTGTGGTTGAGAATTGACATGGTGAGAATGGTAGAAGATCATATGTCCAGTGAGTTCTTAGGAAAATGTAATTGAAATTATCAACCATAGGGTTCAGAGCAAGAGTTGAAGGTCCAGAAGAGACTGATCTACTGACAGTATTAGAAAGTGTCAGTACATTGGTAGTCCAAAAAAAGGGTGAAGAACAGGATCCAAAGAAATGGAAGGATAGTAGGATGCAGTCAGGAATTTCGAGTTCGGAATCTCATAAATATAATTGTTTCATGTTATAAGGAATTCCAAAGGATAGCTATATAAAAGGTAGAGTAGAGCTAACAATAAGATACCATTTATCTTAGTCCATTTGTGCTGCTATAACAAAACACCTTAGACTGGGTAATTTAGAAACAATATAAATTTATTTCTCACAATTCTGGAGGCTGAGAAGTCCAGGGTCATGGTGCCAGTAGAATCAATGACTGGTGAGGACAGACATCCTGGCAGCCTCACATGGCAGATGGGGAAAAGGGATAAATGGTGTGTCCACACGTGGCAGAAGGGACAGAAGGGTAAAAGCAACTAGCTAATTCTCTCCAGTCCTCTTATCAGGCACCAATCCCATCCATGAAGGTAGACATTTCATGGCCTAATGATCTCCTAAAGGTCCTATATCCTAATACTATTACATTGGGGGATAAGTTTGAACATGAATTTTGGAGGAGACGCAAACATTCAAACCATGGCATGATTTATTTATCATTTAACTTTGCTTCATATATAGAATCTTAATTAATTCCCTACCACAACCCAATAAGGTTATCTCATTTTATGAAAGAACTTAACCCAAGATCATATAACTAGTCAGTGACAGAGCCAGGATTGTAACCTATTTGATACCAACTGCACTTAACTATTATACGATATAGCTTTTCCACAGTAAGGCTAATAATGGGAAGTTAGTTGCTTCAGCAGGACTTCAGAGGTTATTACAATGTTTAAGAAGCAAACCTCAGAATTAAACAAACTGGAAAATAATCTTTATCTTTTTTAAAGCTGCAGTAGGAAAGGTATTTCAGTATGGTATGATGAAAGGAGCATAGGACTTGACTGAAATCTTGAAATGGAATCTCAGGCCTACCACTTACTAGCTGTTTGACCTTAGGCAGGTCATTTTTTTTTTTTTAATTTATTTATTATTATTATACTTTAAGTTGTAGGGTACATGTGCATAACGTGCAGGTTTGTTACATATGTATACTTGTGCCATGTTGGTGTGCTGCACCCATCAACTCGTCATTTACATCAGGTATAACTCCCAATGCAATCCCTCCCCCCTCCCCCCTCCCCATGATAGGCCCCGGTGTGTGATGTTCCCCTTCCTGAGTCCAAGTGATCTCATTGTTCAGTTCCCACCTATGAGTGAGAACATGTGGTGTTTGGTTTTCTGTTCTTGTGATAGTTTGCTAAGAATGATGGTTTCCAGCTGCATCCATGTCCCTACAAAGGACACAAACTCATCCTTTTTGATGGCTGCATAGTATTCCATGGTGTATATGTGCCACATTTTCTTAATCCAATCTGTCACTGATGGACATTTGGGTTGATTCCAAGTCTTTGCTATTGTGAATAGTGCTGCAATAAACATACGTGTGCATGTGTCTTTATAGCAGCATAATTTATAATCCTTTGGGTATATACCCAGTAATGGGATGGCTGGGTCATATGGTACATCTAGTTCTAGATCCTTGAGGAATCGCCATACTGTTTTCCATAATGGTTGAACTAGTTTACAATCCCACCAACAGTGTAAAAGTGTTCCTATTTCTCCACATCCTCTCCAGCACCTGTTGTTTCCTGACTTTTTAATGACCACCATTCTAACTGGTGTGAGATGGTATCTCATTGTGGTTTTGATTTGCATTTCTCTGATGGCCAGTGATGATGAGCATTTTTTCATGTGTCTGTTGGCTGTATGACCTCTGAGCTTCTTTCTTTATCTGTAAAATGAGAATGATAATGAAAATAATGATAATGATATGTTAAAAAAAAAAAAAGAAACCCTGTTCATCCAATTTCACAGCATTAATTTAAAGATTATCATAATGGATATAAAAAGTAAATAACTATGCAGATGGTTGTCATGGTGATAGTTATTTATCTGTCCGCTTTGTTTCCATGGGAAAGGGCAAGAAGTGCCAGTGGACTCAATCGTACATATCCAACATTTGGACCTTTGTCCTTTACTTAAAGAGGCACTCCAAAAAGTGAACAACATTAAGAAGTTTTCTCAAGATTGATGACTCAATATTTTTTTAAGTCTAATGACATATTATATATTCAATATAGCAGTGATGGATACATTTTTTTTTTTATTATACTTTAAGTTCTAGGGTACATGTGCCCAACATGCAGGTTTGTTACATACATATACATGTACCATGTTGGTGTGCTGCACCCATTAACTCGTCATTTACATTAGGTATATCTCCTAATGCTATCCCTCCCACCTCCCCCCAGCCCACGACAGGCCCCGGTGTGTGATGTTCCCCTTCCTGTGTCCAAGTGTTCTCATTATTCAATTCCCACCTATGAGTGAGAACATGCGGTGTCTGGTTTTTTGTCCTTGCGATAGTTTGCTCAGAATGATGGTTTCCAGCTTCATCCATGTCCCTACAAAGGACATGAACTCATCCTTTTTTATGACTGCATAGTATTCCATGGTGTATATGTGCCACATTTTCTTAAACCAGTCAATCATTGATGGACATTTGGGTTGGTTCCAAGTCTTTGCTATTGTGAGTAGTGCCACAGTAAACATACGTGTGCGTGTGTCTTTGTATGCAGCATGATTTATAATCCTTTGGGAATATACCCAGTAATGGGATGGCTGGGTCAAATGGTATTTCTAGTTCTAGATCCTTGAGGAATCGCCACACTGTCTTCCACAATGGTTGAACTAGTTTACACTCCCACCAACAGTGTAAAAGTGTTCCTATTTCTCCACATCCTCTCCAGCACATGTTGTTTCCTGACGTTTTAATGATCGCCATTCTAACTGGTGTGAGATGGTATCTCATTGTGGTTTTGATTCTCTGATGGCCAGTTATGATGAGCATTTTTTCATGTGTCGGCTGCATAAATGTCTTCTTTTGAGAAGTGTCCGTTCATATCCTTCGCCCACTTTTTGATGGGGTTGTTTTTTTCTTGTGAATTTGTTTGAGTTCTTTGTAGATTCTGGATATTAGCCCTTTGTCAGATGAGTAGATTGCAAAAATTTTATCCCATTCTGTAGGTTGCGTGTTCACTCTGATGGTAGTTTCTTTTGCTGTGCAGAAGCTCTTTAGTTTAATTAGATCCCATTTGTCAATTTTGGCTTTTGTTGCCATTGCTTTTGGTGTTTTAGACATGAAGTCCTTGCCCATGCCTATGTCCTGAATGGTATTGCCTAGGTTTTCTTCTAGGGTTTTTATGGTTTTAGGTCTAACATTTAAGTCTCTAATCCATCTTGAATTAATTTTTGTATAAAGTGTAAGGAAGGGATCCAGTTTCAGCTTTCTACATATGGCTAGGCAGTTTTCCCAGCACCATTTATTAAATAGGGAATCCTTTCTCCATTTCTTGTTTTTGTCAGGTTTGTCAAAAATCAGATGGTTGTAGATGTGTGGTATTATTTCTGAGGGCTCTGTTCTGTCTGTTTTGGTACCAGTACCTTGCTGTTTTGGTTACTGTAGCCTTGTAGTATCGTTTGAAGTTAGGTAGCGTTGTGCCTCCAGCTTTGTTCTTTTGGCTTAGGATTGTCTTGGCAATGTGGGCTCTTTTTTGGTTCCATATGAACTTTAAAGTAGTTTTTTCCAATTCTGTGAAGAAAGTCATTGGTAGCTTGATGGGGATGGCATTGAATCTATAAATAACCTTGGGCAGTATGGCCATTTTCACGATATTGATTCCATGAGCATGGAATGTTCTTCCATTTGTTTTTGTCCTCTTTTATTTCGTTGAGCAGTGGCCCCTTGTAAGTTGGATGCCGAGGTATTTTATTCTCTTTGAAGCAATTGTGAATGGCAGTTCACTCATGATTTGGCTCTCTGTTTGTCTGTTATTGGTGTATAAGAATGCTTGTGATTTTTGCACATTGATTTTGTATCCTGAGACTTTGCTGAAGTTGCTTATCAGCTTAAGGAGATTTTGGGCTGAGACGATGGGGTTTTCTAAATATACAATCGTGTCATCTGCAAGTAGGGACAATGTGACTTCCTCTTTTCCTAATTGAATACCCTTTATTTCTTTCTCCTGCCTGATCGCCCTGGCCAGAACTTCCAACACTATGTTGAATAGGAGTGGTGAGAGAGGGCATCCCTGTCTTGTGCCAGTTTTCAAAGGGAATGCTTCCAGTTTTTGCCCGTTCAGTATGATATTGGCTGTGAGTTTGTCATAAATAGCTCATTATTTTGAGATACGTCCCATCAATACTGAATTTATTGAGAGTTTTTAGCATGAAGGGCTGTTGAATTTTGTCAAAGGCCTTTTCTGCGTCTATTGAGATAATCATGTGCTTTTTGTCTTTGGTTCTGTTTATATGCTGGATTACATTTATTGATTTGCGTATGTTGAACCAGCCTTTATTCCCAGGGATGAAGCCCACTTGATCATGGTGGATAAACTTTTTGATGTGCTGCTGGATTCGGTTTGCCAGTATTTTATTGAGGATTTTTGTATCGATATTCATCAGGGGTATTGGTCTAAAATTCTCTTTATTTGTTGTGATGACTCAATATTTTTATGGGGTCTTAATTTCTTTTCTGTTTCTCAGAAGAAATGTCGGTATATGTTGGATGCGTTACCAAGCAATTTAAATTTCGTTTCCTGCTATTAGGTATTAATATTAACCGAGGCCTCCTATGCTTGGGAAATGTAATCAGTGCTCTTGGAGATGACAAAAAGGGTGGCTTTGTGCCCTACAGAGATTCCAAGTTGACTCGACTGCTTCAAGGTAAGCCCAAAGTGCCTCTAAAAATAAGAGAGTAACTCAAAATGATAGTGCTGAGAAAGCAAAGATGAAACAGGTAAAAAGCCAGCTATTTGGACTATGACATACACTGTTGTCTAATTGATAAATATGAGAGAGTGCTGTTGGCAAGCAGGTTTCTAAGATAATGGAAAAATGTCTTCATATATGACATTGAGAGCCAAGAAATCTGCGGTGCACCAACTGTACTTTGTACTTTGCACCTGAAAATGAATTTGGTTACTGTTTCTTTAATTATTAGTGCTGCTAAGCAGAATTCCCTGGAGAGTTAAGATCCACCTAGAGGGGGCATCCTAAGAATGTTTAATTTCACGAGTGGCTCCTAACTTACTTAGGCCAGGCCCCAGTTGTTTTAACCTGATTAACTGCTGAAATCACAATCCCTTTTGAGAATGGGGACACATGCAATAGGATTTAAATGTATATCGCATCAGAAATCTTAGATATCTATATATTTCCATTGTTTCAATATAAAAAACATTAAGAACGTTTTCTTGTAGCTCTGAATTTTAAGTCACCAACCCGAATGGACAGCTTTGCTTATATCCTACTTGTTTGATTTCATTTCCTTTCATTATTCTTTATTGTTCTTTTTCAGATTCTCTAGGAGGTAATAGCCATACTCTTATGATAGCCTGTGTGAGTCCCGCTGACTCCAATCTAGAGGAAACATTAAATACCCTTCGCTATGCTGACAGAGCAAGAAAAATCAAGAACAAACCTATTGTTAATATTGATCCCCAGACAGCTGAACTTAATCATCTAAAGCAACAGGTATAAGGAACTTAAAATTTGACGGGAAAAATTACAAGTATGTGAGTGGAATGGTAGAGCTTCTGTTTCTCAGTTTTTTCTCTATCAGAAGTTTAGAGATGTTGGTTAGGCGTGTTAGTTTGGGGACCTCTTAAAATAACTCCTATTAACGTGTTTGCTGTCCATTTAAGATTGGGGGTAGCACTGGAGAGTTCACTGATAAAGAAGAAGTGAGCAGTGAGAGATGAGATGAGAGGTGTAGACAAGGGCTAAATTCTGAAGTTCCTTATATGACTTGTTAAAGAATTTGGAATTCAACCTGAAAGCTGTGAAGAGCCATTGAAGAGTTTTAAGTAGGAGGGTGACATGATGAAATGTGTGTTTTGGGGAGATCACTCTAGCAAGTATAGAGAAAATAGATTAGAAGTGGGCATGACTAGAAGAAGGAAAATAAATCACTGCACAAAACAAAGAAGAGAGTTCTAGAGAGAAGAAACATAGGTGGCAAATTACAGTTGATTCTCAAACAATAGGAGTTTGGTCCAACCAAACACAGATCAAAAATATGATGTTTGCAGAATGAGAAACCCATGTGTAAACTTTTTGTACATGTGGATTCTGCAGGGCTGACTGCAGGACTGGACTATGTGTGTACATTTTTGTATACGCACAGGGTATACAAAAATGTATATGCAGGGGAACCAATCCCCTGCATATACATAGGGATAGCTGTATAGTGGCCAGGAGCACTGACACTGCAACTAGCCTGCCCATGTTGAAATCTTAGCTCTGTAACTCACTAGCTATGTACCTTGGGCAAGTTCTCTGTGCGTTGGTATCCCTATCTGTACAGTAGAAATAATAATAATACCTTATTCTTAGGGTTTTCACGAGGGTTAAATGAGTTAATACATGTAAAGCACTTAGAACAGTACTTGCCATATAGCAAGTGCTGGAAGGGTCTGAGATAGGACAGAAGAATAGTGCATTTGAAGACCTCAAAGAATGCCAGTGTGGGCCGGGCGCGGTGGCTCAAGCCTGTAATCCCAGCACTTTGGGAGGCCGAGACGGGCGGATCACGAGGTCAGGAGATCGAGACCATCCTGGCTAACACGGTGAAACCCCATCTCTACTAAAAAATACAAAAAACTAGCCGGGCGAGGTGGCGGGCGCCTGTAGTCCCAGCTACTCGGGAGACTGAGGCAGGAGAATGGCGTGAACCCGGGAGGCGGAGCTTGCAGTGAGCTGAGATCCGGCCACTGCACTCCAGCCTGGGCGACAGAGCGAGACTCCGTCTCAAAAAAAAAAAAAAAAAAAGAATGCCAGTGTGGCTAGAGCGCAGAAAGCAAGGAAAGAGTACAGGCTTACCTTAAGGATGTTGTGGGCTTGGTTCCAGACCACCACAATAAAGCAAATATTGCAATAAAGTGAGTCACAATTTTTTTTGTTTTCCAGTGCATAGAAAGTTATATTTACACTATACTGTAGTCTATTAAATGTGCAATACCATTATGTCTTAAAACAATGTACATACCTTAATTTAAAAATACTTTATTGCTAAAAAATTGTTGACGCAGAGACATGAAATGAGCATATGCTGTTGGAAAAATGGTGCCAATAGTCTTGCTTAATTCAGGGTTGCCACAGACCTTCAATTTATAAAAAAACACAGTATCTGTGAGGTGCAGTAAAGTGAAGCACAATAAACTGAGATGTGCCTGTATTCCAGGATAAGGCTAGAGGGAAAGCAGAGGACTGATCCAGGACTCATGGACAATGTTAAGAAGGATTTAAGCCAGGTAGTAACTTGATAATTTATATTTTTAAACAATGGCCTGGCTGCTATATAGAAATGTAGTAAAGCAAGAGTAGATTCATGGGGATCATTTAAGAAGGTACTGCAGTAGTCTAAGCGAGAGATAATGATGACTTGGACTTAGAGTGCTGGCAGTAGTGATAGAAAGAAGAAACCAAGAATTAGATAAGGGAATGACACCCAGATTTCTGGCATTTGGAACTGGATATTCACTCACCTGGGTTACACTGGAAAAGCACCAGGTTTGAGGATACCAGACAACTAAGTGGAAATATCAGGTAGATAGTTGAATATAAAAGTCTGAAGTTCAGAAAGATCTGTGCTTGAGGTAATTTTGGAAGTCACCAGTTTCAGGTAATAGAAACCAGAGGCAGAGATGAGACATTCAGAAGAGAATATAAGGAGAATGTAAGTAAGAAAACTCCTACTGGCTTTGGGGGACTTTACCATTTAAAGGACAAGTGGAGCAAAGATGAACCAAGAAGGAGACTTAGAAGATGAGTTAAAAGAATAGAAGGAAAACCAGGAAAATGTGTCTTGTAAGCCAAATGCTACCAAACAGTCAGTCAAGTAAAATGAAGACTGGAAAATTCTCATTGGATTTGGTGACATGCAGCTCATTTGTAACTTGGGCAAGTTATTTCATTGGAATGATGTAGGCAGTCATACTGGAGTTAGTCGAGGAGCAACCGAGTGGCGAGCAAAAGAAAATGGAGGCAATTGGTGTATTACTCTCTCAAACTTTGTGAAAAAAGAGAGAAATAGGGTTAGGGAGATAGGAAATGGGGTTGGGGAAGACGCTTTTGTTTTGTTTAAGATGGGAGAGACTTGAACATGTTTTAATCTTAATAGGAAGGATCTTATAGAAAGGGAGAAATTGAAAATATAGAAGAGAGAAGGGATAACAGAGTAAGATTCATAAGATGGCGAGAAGAGTAGGAATCCAAAGCACATGCAAGAAGACCAGTCTTGGGAGGGAGAACAACTCCCCTTGTGTCATAGGAGGGAATGGGAGAGGATGCTTATACATGCGCTCTGGTTTAAGATCCATCTACATGAAGCCTCCCTTTGACTATTTTGGTTTTTGTTAATTTGCTTATTCTGTCTTGTATTATTTCCTACTATTTTAGACTTTAGGCTTATCTTTCTTAACTAGATTGTAAACTTGAGAGTAGGAGTCGTATTTTATTTTTATATGTCCGAACATTGTCTAGCCCAGTGCTGAGACTGATTTTGAAAAATAGGTACTCAAGGCCAGGAGCAGTGGCTTACACGTCTAAGTCCCGCACTGGGAGGATGAGGTCAGCAGATCAGTTGAGGTCAGGAATTCAAGACCAGGCTGGCCAACATGGTGAAACCCTGTCTCTACAAAAAATACAAAAATTAGCTGGATGTGGTGGCAGGCGCCGGTAGTCCCAGCTACTTGGGAGGCTGAGGCAGGAGAATCACTTGAACTTGAGAGGCAGAAGTGCCACTGCACTCCAGCCTGGGCGACAGAGCAAGACTCTGTCTCCAAAAAAAAAAAAAAAAAGAAGAAAAATAGGTGCTCAGTAAAAACTCATTAAGATGTAGATAAAATGGACAACTCATCTTCTACTTAATAGTTGTTCATGTAATGCTGATTGTCCTGTTATCATTGGATCATCAACTATGTATGATGCCTTTGGTAGTATCTAAGATATGCTATTTGCCTTAGATTTCATAGACATTTAGTAAAATTACCCTATTGCTAATTGTGGTAATTTTACTGCCAAGGGATGAGTAGCATTTGGTTGGTGGCTAGCTGATTATGTTTCTTTGCTTCTCCCAGGTACAACAGCTACAAGTCTTGTTGCTACAAGCCCATGGAGGTACCCTGCCTGGATCTATAAAGTAAGAGTCATAGATTAATTTTAATTGTGTATTCTAGTAGAGGCTATTTTTCCTAATAATAGTTTTTCCCTGGTTTCTGCTAGCACTTGGTGTCAAGGTAAGGATCTTACCAATTTTGCTGACTATTTAGGACTTAGTTATGTTTAAAGCAGCCTAATGTAACAGAAAGAGCATGAGTTCTGGCCTCAGAAATTTATTAATTGGAATTCTATTGTGAGGAAGAGCTGTCTCTTTTTCCTCATTTGTTTGACATCTAGTTATATTTGTATAGATTCATGGATATTTATTTTATTCTATGGGTTAACATCCAGCACTATTATTTGTTTTTTTGCTCAAATTGTTCCTGCTTTGTCCATTAGGAGCTCCTTCAGGTTGGCTCTTCTCAAGTTTTTGATCATTTCTACAAGAGTTTCCAAACTCATCTTGTATTTTCCCTCCCCCAGTTCTGGAATCAGCCATGTCTCCAAGGAGCCCTAGTTCCTCTCTTTTTTTGTCGATGGAAAATTGTGTTTAGAAACCAAGATTTGGGTACTAGTGCCAGCTGTGTTTATTGTTACTAGAGTTTTACTGCTTCTAAGCACTCTGAGCAGGTAGAGCTCAGAAATAGTCTACATGTGTAGTAACATACACATATACCTTCATCTATATTTTTGAATATATCTGTCTGCATATATATTACAAACCATGAGTTTATACGGACACCTCTGATACTATTCCAATGTGACAGGGTTCATTTTGGTTTTTCCCCTTTCCTTACTTGTAATTTCTTTCTCCAACAGTAAGAAACCCAGCTCTCATCTGCAATCTATTTATTTACTTGTTCAGTTCTACTATACACATAAAGTAGTTTCAGAATTATTAGCCTATATCTCTGTGGGAAATACTTTTTATGAAATAGATTACAGCATTTTTGTACAGTTCTTTTTATCTTTAGGCTTAGAGAATCTAAGCAAGATAACGTTTCCCACAGTTACTGTTTGTATTCCCTTTTAGGCACTCTCCCCCGAAATCTTAGTTACTTTTTTTTGTTTATATTTTAGGTATGTGAAACATAATGGATCTAAGAGTCAGAGTTATACAAAAGGATATACTTAGAGCAGAGAAATGCAAATTAAACCCCAGTGAGATATCACCTCATGCCCATTAGCATGGCTACTATTATATAAATAAATAGATAAATAACTGAAAATAAGAGGTGTTGACAAAGATGTGAAGATATAGAGAAATTGGAAACCTTGTACACTGTTGGTGGGATTGTAAAATGATGTAACCACTATGGAAAACAGCATGGAGGTTCCTGAAAAAATTAAAACTAGACTTACCATATGATCCAGCAATCCCACTTCTGTGTGTATATCCAAAATAATTGAAAGCAAGGTCTCAAAGAGATTTCTTCACGACCATGTTCATAGTGGCACTATTCACAATAGTTAAGAGGTAGAATAACCCAAATGTCTATCAACATATGACCTGATAAAATGTGGTGTATACATGCAACAGAATATCACTCAGCCTTAAAAAGGAAGGGAATCCTGTCACTTGCTAACATGGGTGGACATTGAAGATATGCTAAGTGAACTAAGCCAGTCACAAAAAGACAAATACTGTACGATTCCACTTATGTGAGGTATCTAAAGTAGTCGAATTCATAAAACAAAGTAGAATGGTGGTTACCAGGGACTGGGGGGTAGGTGGGAAAGGGAAGTTGTTTAATGGGTATAGAATTTTAGTTTTGCAAGATGAAAACATTCTGGAGATCTGTTTCACAGCAAGCAATGTGAATATACTTAACACTAGTGAATAGCACACTTAAAGGTGATTAAGATGGTAAGTTTTATGTTTATATGTTTCCCATGATTTTCCAATTTGTATTTGTATAAATTTATGGGATGTAAGTGCAATTTTATTATATGGATGTTGTGTAGTGGTGAAGTCTGGGGTTTTAGTGTATCCATCACCTGAATAATGTACATTGTAACAACTTAGAAACACAAAGTTAAATACTGGATGTTCTCACTTACAAGTGGGAGCCAAATAATGTGTTCACATGGACCTAGAGTATGGAACAATTGACATTGGCAACTAGGAAAGGTAGGAAGTTTGAGGGGAGTGGGTGATGAGAAACTACTTAATGCATACATGTACCACAATTTTTTTCAAAAAGGAAAAAGGATACACTCAGTGAGGTAAATGTCATTCCCTCTCCATCCCTGCAACTCTGTTCCCATTCCTATTTCCCACCCTTATTTCTACCTCTTTTCTACCATTATTCTCCCTACCCCTGTATTTAACCCATCTCTTTAGTTTCTGGTTTAGCCTTCTTGTATTTCTTTTGTACAAATGAGCAGATACCTGTGTATTTTATTATATCACCTTTTTTTCTCATATGAATGGTAGGGTACTGTATGTAATGATTTTATACTCTTTGTGGCTTTGCTTTGTTCAGTATTTCCTGGAAATCATTTCTAACCAGTTCAGAGAAGTCTTCCTCATTCTTTTTTGCAGGTGCATAGTACTTTTATTGTGGACATGTGCCATACATATCAATTCAACCCCTTTCCTATGTATGCACATTTAGGTTGTTTCCAATGTTTTGCAATTACAAACATGCTGCAGTGAATAACTTGTGTGTATATATTTTTGTATTGTCAGAGGTTTATCTTAAGGGTAGGTTTCTAGAAGTTGGATTGCTGGGACAAAAGGTAAGTACATTTGTACCTTTATAAGGTATATTCACCTCCAGAAGAGATGTACCAGTTTGCATTCCTACCAGCAGTGTATGAGAAAACCTGTTTCCCCACAGCCTCACCAATGGAATGTATTGTCATACTTGTTCAATTTTTGGCAGTCTGATAGTTGAGAAATGCTATCTCAGTGTTGTTTTACTTTGTATTTCTTATGAGTGAATTTGAGCATTTTTTCTTATGTTTAAGGGCCACTTTTATCCCTTTTGCTGGTGAATTGTCCATGTCTTTTCTCATTTTTCTATTGGGTTTTTTGGTCCTTTGGCCTCTTTTTAAAAATAAATTGTGGTAATATATACATAACATAAAATTTACCATTTTAATTATTTTAAGCATACAATTCAACGGCTTTAAGTTCATTCACAATGTTGTGCAGCCATCACCACCATCCACCTCCAAAACTTTTTTTCATCTTGCAAAACTTAAACTCTATACCCACTAAACAATAACTCCTCATTTTCTCTCCCCCTGGCCCCCGGCAACCACCATTCTGCTTTCAGTCTGTATGAATTTGACTACTCTAGGTACCTCATATGAATGGAATCATACAGTATTTGTCTTTTTGTGACTGGCTTGTTTCACTTAGCATAATGTCTTCAAGGTTCATCCATGTTGTAGCATATGTCACAATTTCCTTTGATTTTAAGATTGAATAATATTTCATTGTATGTTGTGTATCCATTCATCCATTGATGGACACCTGGACTGCTTACATCTTTTGGCTATTGTGAAAAACGCTGCTATAAGCATGGGTGTACAGCTAGGTATGGTGGTGCATGCCGAAGTCCCAGCAACTCAATAGGATGAGGCAGGAGGATTGTTTGAACCTAGGAGTTCAAGGCTGTAGTATGCTAAGATAGCACCTGTGAATAGCTACTGAGCTTCAGCCTGTGCAACATAGTAATATTCCGTCTCTTTAAAAACAAACAAACAAAAAAACATGGGCCAGGCGTGGTGGCTCATGCCTGTAATCCTAAGCACTTTGGGAAGCGAAAGTGGACAGATCACTTGAGCCCAGGAGTTTTAGACTAGCCTGGGCAACATGGCGAAACCCCGTCTCTACAAAAAATACAAAATTAGCTAGGTATGATGGTGTGCACCTGTAGTCCCAGCTACTTGGAGTTGAGAGGATCACCTGAGCCCAGGGAGGCTGAGGCTACAGTGAGCTGTGATCATGCCACTCACTCTAGCCTAGGCAACAGAGTGAGACCCTGTCTCAAAAAAAAAAAAAAAAAAAAAAAACACACACACACACACACACAAAACAAGCAACAACAACAACAAAAACATGGGTGTACAAATATCTGATCATATCCCTGCTTTCAATTCATTTGGGTATATACCTAGAAGTAAATAGCTAGATCATATGGTAGTTCTGTTTTTAATTTTTAAATCAAGCCACCATACTGTTTTCCATAGTGGCTGTACCATTTTTTATTTATTTTTTATTTTATTTATTTATTTATTTATTTATTTATTTATTTATTTATTGAGGCGGAGTCTCGCTCTGTCACCCAGGCTGGAGTGCAGCGGCGCAATCTCGGCTCACTGCAAGCTCCGCCTCCTGGGTTCACACCATTCTCCCGCCTCAGCCTCCTGAGTAGCTGAGACTACAGGCGCCCGCCACCACGCCCAGCTAATTTTTTTTTTTTTTTTTTTTTTTGTATTTTTAGTAGAGACGAGGTTTCACCATTCACAGATGGTCTCAATCTCCTGACCTTGTGATCTGCCCGCCTCGGCCTCCCAAAGTGCTGGGATTATAGGCGTGAGCCACTACGCCCAGCCTGGCTGTACCATTTTACATCTCCACCAGCCATGCACAAAAGTTCCAATTTTTCCACACCCTCACCAATGTGTTTTTTTAATAATAGCAACCCTGTTTGGCCCTTATTTTTGACAGTTTTTTATATATTCGTGATATTAGCCCTTTGTCTGTGGTGTGTGTTACAAATAATTTCTCCGAATTTGTCAGTTTTCTTTTACTTTATGATGTTGTCATACAGAAAGTTATCATTGTTATGTAGTAAAGCTTATTTTTTTATTGCCTCTGGATTTTTTCAGCAGCTTTATTGAGCTAAAATTTACATATCATAAAATTCAGTCATCTTATGTGTACCATTCAATGATTTTTATTAAATTTACAGAGTTGTACAACTGTCACCACAATTCAGTTTTAGAACATGTCCATCACCCCAAAAAATTTCCTCATGCCCATTTGCCATCACTCTCATTTCCACTCCCAGACCAAGGCAACCACTAATCTCTTTTCTGCCTTTATAGATTTGCCTATTATAGACATTTCGTGTACATGGAATCATAGAGGATGTAGTCTTTTTTTGTCTGGCTTCTTTCACTTATATTTTGTGGTTCATCCATGTTACAGCATGTGTTAGCACTTCCCTTTTCTTGCAGAATAGTACTCCATTATCTAGAGAGGCCATATTTGTCCATCCATTTACCAGTTGATGGAGGTTTGGGTTGTTTCCACTTTTTGGCTATTATGAACACTGCTGTTGCAAACATTCACTTGTAAGTTTTTATATGGACATGTGTTTTCATGGGGTAAATGCCTGGGAATAGAATTGCTGGGTCATATATTTAACTTTTTATGAAACTGCCAAACTGTTTTCCAAAGTGGCTATACCATTTACATTCTCTGCATGCTTCTGGATTCACAATTAGAAAGCCGTTCCCCACACCAAGGTTAAAAGAGGAATTCGGCCGGGCACGGTAGCCTGTAATCCCAGCACTTTGGGAGGCCGAGGTGGGCGGATCACAAGGTCAGGAGATCGAGACCATCCTGGCTAACACGGTGAAACCCCGTCTCTACTAAAAATACAAAAAATTAGCTGGGCATGGTGGCAGGCGCCTGTAGTCCCAGCTACTCGGGAGACTGAGGCAGGAGAATGGCGTGAACCACTGCACTCTAACCTGGGCGACAGAGCGAGACTCCGTTTCAAAAATAAATAAAAATAAAAAAGAGGAATTCACCCATGTTTTCTTCTAGTAATAATGTCGTTTTATTTTTTACATTTCATTTTTGCATTTGGTATTTATTCTTATGCATGATGTGAGCCTACTTTCTTTCAATATTTTTGTTTTCAATTACTCATTTTTTCTGATTATAAAAGTGACTAATTGCTTCTAGTAGAACATTTAGAGAAGTATAGAGAATAAAACTTAAAGTTGCTATAATTTCATCACCCAGAGATGACTACCTCTTTCTTCCTAATTTTCCCCCTTTAGATAATTGACTCTGGGTTTCCTGATTACATTTTATTCTCACTATACTCATTTAGAAGCAATTGACCCATCTTCCTTTCCTTTCAGTTTAGCACAAAAAGTTCCAGACTTCTGATTGTCTAGAATATACTAAAGGAAATAGTTTCAGCTGCAAAAGTAATGGATTCTAAGAAACAGTTGATGAATCAAACAATTAAACTTAATTGTTCAATATTTTACCGAGAAATAAAGATGCTCCTTTTCTTAAGAATGTATATTTATATTTTTAGAGACATTTTATAAGGCTTGTTAACAAAAAGTACATTTTACATATATGAATGTTTTCACTTTTTGTCCTTAGACTATGTTCTTTTGTTTTTTAACATGTTATTGAAGCTTTTGTATTTATTTTCTGTGAGTGTTGGTCAATTTGCACATGCTCAGTTTACTTGAATTCCTAGCCTTGGCAATTAAATAGCATGTGAAAACATTGGTTTTCTGTTATATTTTCTTTTTCAGTCTGATCTTTGCTTGGCCCTGGTCCTGTTTTTGCTTTACTTTTAAAGATTTTACCCATTACATGGCTGTCCTATATCATGTAGTCCTATAATATATCTATAATCTTGCCAAGAACTCTTTTTTTTTTCCTTACTTTTATATCCAGGATTCTCTGCGTTCTTATAGTACCTATCTCTGTAGTCAGCATAATAGTTAAGAGCATGGACTCTGAAACTAGACTGCTGAGCTCAAATCTCAGCTTCACATTACCTACTAGCTGTGTGGCTATAGGTTATTTAACTTCTTTGTGCCTCAGTTTCCCCAACTGTAAAATGGGGATAACAGTAGAACTTACCTCATAAGGGCTGTTGGGAGAATTTTAAAAATTTAATGTATATAAAGTATTTAGAATAGAGCCTAGCCCATAATGCTATAGAAGTGTTAACTATTATTAATTACAGTAGTATTTAAATATTCAAGAATTTGCCTCAAATTACAATGAAGAACCTACTTCTATGTGCTAAATTTTCCTTGGAAAAATCAACAATTAAACTTAAATATGATTTTCCCATTTAGAGAAATCCTGGAAATTTTTTAGGGAAATAAAAAACGATTGAGTTAAAAGTATCATTACTTTGAAGCTTGTCAGCTTGTTAGCTTACATGAATGACACATGAAAGTTTTCAGTTTAATAAATAAGGAAATAACACTTAAATTTACTAATAGCTTATTTTTATAGTCTGCATTTTAATTGAACATTCCTTCATAAGAGTCTTAGTAAATGCTCAACAGTGTCATATGAGACCTTATTGTGTGACCTTGCTATTAACTTTTGATAAAGTGCCTTCTAAGATCTTCTATAAAAATTGATGGAGGTCTTAAGATGGGTGAGAGGGCATCTACTTTATTCCTGAAGTCCTTTTCTATCCTTTATTGAGATTGAGAACAGCTGTTCCCTGGCCTTTATTTTTCTCTTTTTCATAGCCTTACAACTATTCATTTTCCCCCTCAGTCTTCCTCAGATCAAATCTTCATATTTCTTCTGATCTTTTTTTAACCAGTCCTGTTTTCCAGTCTTTTGAACATTTCATCCCACTGGATTAAAACAAAAAACAAAAAACATATCAAGTGATATGTATACATTCCAAAGGTTCTTACCTATATGTATTCCTTCAAGCTATTTCTGACCCTCCCTTTTCCTCATATTTGAAATGGACACCATTGTTGTCTTGACTCACTCTAAGCAATTTAAAATTGATAGACAAATGAACAAGAGGCTATGGGTCATAAGTTTCAAGCAAAGCAAGCATTTAGAAGGGAGCACTTATTTATAAAGAATTGTGAAATGTTTTCTTAGTGGCTACTGGTCATCATTTCAACTTTTTGACTTCTCAAATGCTGTTTCCCTAAACTTTACAGTAAATGGGAAATATATTTATGTTGATTAGGTTGAATTTTGACCCTGAGTGGTGTCACTTCTACCTCCCCCATACCTCTCCCTTCTCTACTTCCCTAATCTTTAATGAGGGATTGAGGGTGGGAAGAAAAGGGAGACAACATGTATTTTAGCTCCAGTTAGCTATAACTTCATACCTACAGGACACAAACAGAAAAGATCCTAACCAAGAGTCAAGATAGAGGTTAGTCATTCCTGTTGCAACCATATCTGTCTCTGAATTATTACCTTTTTCCAAACCATTGAAGTACTTCAGAGATGTGTTTATTGTACACCCAATATTCTACCTGAGTAGGAGGATAGATTGGGTTGGACACACTTTTCCCAGACTTTTGTGGTATAATTTTAACTTAATCCCCCTACCTATCCAAAAGGGCTATGGGATATATTTTTATCCACCTTTGATATAGGTATTATCAATCAGATATTTTTCTAATATGTTATTTACTTTGTTTTAGTGTAGAACCATCAGAGAATCTACAATCCCTAATGGAGAAGAATCAGTCCCTGGTAGAAGAGAATGAAAAATTAAGTCGTGGTCTGAGTGAGGCAGCTGGTCAGACAGCCCAGATGTTGGAGAGGATCATTTTGGTAAGGCCCCAAGAATAAACTACTAGCAATCTGAACATTTACTGGCTTTAGTTTCCAAAATATTTAACATGCTTTTCATTATGAGAGACAGGTTATGTTGAAAGAAATGTATTTGTATTACCATATCCTCCAGAGAGTCCCTCTGGGGTAAATATGTGGGCTTATAATCAAACATACAAAAAAGTTAAAAGAATTGTACAGTGAATACCTATGTATCTACCACAAAGAATCTATGTAAATCCCATTTTAAAATAGATTCATTTAAAAATACCAGAAAGTAAAGAACCAAGTACCTCTATCACCTTAAGTCCTGCCTAATCTTTATCCATAATACTAAGTAACCATTCCTTCTCTGAGATTTTAGTTATTTTCCATCTCTCTTCCCCTAATGTTGTCACATTTCATATCCCATACTAACAGCTGCCATGGTGAGATATAACAGCTGGGAAATTAATTTTAATTCATTTTCCATATGGTTGATTTCCAAATAGTGGATCACTATATAACTGATTACATGAGTTCTGACTCCTACTACCTGCCTGTCTGTCAGTAACCTCCTGGATCAGTGCATGCTGGCTCTATCACTAAGGTTTTTCTACTAGTCTAAATACAACTCAATTTTTGATAGCACGGCTATTGCCAGAAGCAAAAATGAGTTTCCACCAAAATATAATTGAACCTCTGTAATATATACACCTTCATGCATCAGTGTGCTCTCTAGTCAAGGAAGATAAGCTGCTTAAAGATTTCTTTCAAGTGGCCTAAATCCTACGTCCATTGTATTGTCCATTACTAACAGAGGGTGAAAATGGGATAGAGGGGATTTTTATATACAGTTTTCTGTCTCCAGTGCTGTATTTTGTGCTTTGAAGTAACTCTAGAAGCTGCGTTTCACATGTATGTGAATGAGGCTGATGTAACAGAAACTACTTCTTATTCTAGCCACATACTCATCCGACCTTTATAAGGTTGTTACAGTCTCTGCCTGATAGGCTTATTGTTTGATATCCTGTCAGAACTTCATAACAAGCACAACATTTTTGTCCTATATAAACAATTCTTTCCAGATCTGTTATAGCATCCAGCATGTTACAGATACTGTGATTGAAATAAAACTGAAAATATCAATCACCCTTCCCAAAACGTAAGCTGCCTTCTGCCGTTTCTTCTTTCTCTACCATCATTCTTGTGCCGTACCCTTTTTCTTGCTGTCTTTTGCTAAAACTAGCCTACCATATCAGATAGTATAACTTAAAAAAAAAAATCTCAGCTCAAATTTAGTGTGAGGCCCTTTTATGTTTTAAATGCCCTTATGCTGGGACTAGGGAACAGTGTAGTGTAGGAGGCAATTTAAAGTAAGTGGGGGGTTTTTTTTGTTGTTTTTTGTTTTTTGTTTTTTGCAAACAGCAGGGACTAACATGCCAGGAAATATTGCTTTTTCCCCCTAGTTGCAAAGTTCTCTATGGAATTAAGGCTTCACACTCCACCCCATAGTCTGAGTTTCATGGCAAGCATAAAACCCAGCTGCTCGGATGCTATTTTTAGTAGCTCATGTTGACTGAAGGGCTAATTTCCATGACTCTTAAAAAACACATTTTTCACAAAATAACCAAAGCCCACTAAATCCTCTGTTATAGCAAAGGAGACAGCCTCTTTACCTAGCTTTTAATTCATAGGAGTAGGAGAGCATAATTATGTGAGGCTGTCAGGCACTGCCACTGATGATCTCCTGGGTCTTTGTTGCAGACAGAACAAGCGAATGAAAAAATGAACGCCAAGCTAGAAGAGCTCAGGCAGCATGCGGCGTAAGTTGCCCACCAGATATTTGTTAGCAACCTATAGCACCTTAGTATATAATCATGGAGCCTCTGGCCTTTGTCATATGAATAACCCTTGGGTTCTTTTTGTTTGAATTTTCAGCTGCAAACTGGATCTTCAAAAGCTTGTAGAGACTTTGGAAGACCAGGAATTGAAAGAAAATGTAGAGATAATTTGTAACCTGCAGCAATTGATTACCCAGTTATCGGTAAGCCAAGTAGGGGCAGTGTAAATAGGCATATTACTTTCATTTGTTTCTCTTGACATATATGAGCCTTTCTAACTCTGTACCTTTTGCTGAAAAAACTAGATTGTGAGCTGCTTGAGGACAAGCATTTGATATGATCTGAATATTGAGTTTGTTAAAACACTCATAGGTTACATATATAATGCACATTAGTATTTCAGTATTCTAATCAAATACCAGAAGCAACAACATAGCAGTGCAAAATTGCCTAGGTAGCAAGAGCAGCAGTCATTGATTTGCTGTCCTCACAGTGTAGGCTAACTTAAAAAGAGGTCTTGTATCATACCCCAATTTTAAAGAAACTAAATTCTGACAGCTTAAAGCAACCAGGGAATACCATAAGCCTCTTTTATAACCAATAATAAGTAAGTTTGAATGTTCTACCATAAGTTCCCATTTTTGTTTATTTTTAGAACCATTATAGTAGTGGCAGGTGTGTTTTGGGGATGGGAGTGGTTATTTGTTGTTTTTCCCAGAAGAAAAATTTTCACAATCCCACTACCCCTAAAAATCTATTTTTGTTTTGGTGTTCCATCTCTTAGTCCTTAGGCATATATGCTTTAAAAAAAATTGAAATTATACTATAACATACTATGTTAAGTGGTAATGGTTGGTTTTGTTCCGTCTACACTCTGTTGTTTATTATTCTGAAACAGTAATGTGTATGCAAATGCCTGGTGGTAATTCCTAGCTTTTGGGCAGAGATTTTAATTTTACCAGAACCATGAGACTGTCATCCCTGGTCTTGCCCAGTGTTTTCTAGAGTTGTCAATATTGTGTCACAAAATTATCCACACATAGATTTATTCTTGAAGAGGAAATAAAAAAGTGTCATACAATATTGTCAGGACTCATTATGATGACCAGTTCTAAAACATTAAATGAGTTAATTCCCCAAAGACTGTTAGGCAGTGTTTTAGAATAAGGAGGACTGTAAAGCTGTCAGGAGCTGTCCAAGATGACAGCTCATTTATCTAACAGGGTATAGTAACTGAGAGCCTGGGCTCTAGAACCACACAGACCCTAGTTTGCAGCCAGTTCTGCTACTTCCTAGCTATGTAATCTTACTAAATGCTGTATTACTGTCAAAAGGAGATAATTTAAGTGATTCAAATAGGGGTTAAAAGAATTATTCGGCCGGGTGCAGTGGCTCATGCCTGTAATCCCAGCACTTTGGGAGGCCAAGGTGGGCGGATCACCTGAGGTCTGGAGTTCGAGACTAGCCTGGCCAACATGGTGAAATCCCGTTTCTACTGAAAATACAAAAATCAGCCGGGTGTGGTGGCATGCACCTGTAGTCCCAGGTACTCGGGAGGCTGAGGCAAGAGAACCGCTTGAACCCAGGAGGTGGAGGTTGCAGTGAGCCGAGATTGTGCCACTGCACTGCAGCCTGGGTGACAGAGCGAGACTTAATCTCAAAAATAAAAAGAAGAAGCAGCATTATTTAGCTGATGCACTCAGGGCACGCCTGAACTCCAGGTAACTTCCCAAGTAAAGCAAGATTGGAGTTTTATAGAGTAAAGAGAAGGAAGGGGTGTATGTTCTTGTGGTTTAGCTCAGGTAACAGTTTTTTATGTTAATTGCTGTGAAACTTTTGGTTGGAGATTGTTTCATTTTTTTATACCTCTTCCTCAGGAACATACTGGTGCAATCCTATCCTGATAACTGTTACTATATTTTGAGAGATGTTCTTACAAGCCTTGCAGTTTCTCAGTTGGTCAAGGTTCACAGGTGGGAGAGGTGGCAAAATAGGGAGAACAGGGAAAGGAGGCAAGGGTTGAAGGCAAGGAAAACTGGGAACCCTCTCTCATGTGTGTTTTCTTTTATATCAGCAATATGAGCAAAGTGCAGTGGGATCATAAAACAAAGGGTGATTAACTGTTAGTCCAGAAAATTCAGGAAGGCATCATAGAAGAAACTGGGTCCTAAAAATGAATAGGAGTTTGCCATGCAGACAAAAGGGAAGGGACAGGCCAATTCTGGGCGCACTGCTTATGAGTTAGCCCTGCTCCACAAGGAAAATTTTAGAAGTTTTTATATAAAATAAATAAAGTTTTTTAAAAAGGGACTAGACTATATATAGAGGAAAAGATATATATAAAAGCAAAGAGGTATGAAAGTTTAAAAAATGGAAAGAACTTCAATGTGGCTGAAGTATAGAGTACATGTTAGACAACGGCTATCACAAGGTTAAATTTCACCATTTATAATGCCACTCAAATGCAACTGAAACATCTGATATATGAAAACCTTGTGTGAGCTGCCTTAGTATTAAGATAATCTAGGCTGCAGAAGCCCACTGGAGCCAAAACTTACAAGCTCAGAAATAGTGACCCAGGGTACCCACCATTGTTCATGGCCATCACACTGATCTTAGAGGATTAATACCACCTCATTTCTGGGGCTTTGAGTCACATGGGAAAGATGAAGGAAACCCGTGGAACCAAATTAATAGAATAAAGCATCTTCAGTGAGAATCTGGCAATATGACTGGTGCCTGGTGTGCCTGTAGAGGGAGTTGCTAGTGGTGGCTGGCTCAGAGGAACTCTGCAGAATCACTGTGTCTGCCACTAAAATGTACTTGGCACACACAGTAGGAGGGTGCTAAAGATTGCCACAAACTGATGAAGTTCCTGCCTTCCATCCACTGTCACAGTTAGGCAGAGTAAGCCCTTTTATCCAGGAGTCCTGCTGGACTCCTGAATCAGAGTTCTCCACATCTATTGTTCGGAGACCCTCCCAGCTATATATTTTTTTTTTGGAAATACACAACAATGTATCCTGTGGCTTTTATTAAGACTCACTACAGTGAAAGCAAAATGTTTCAAAAGTAAGTGCTTGTGCCCTTCATTCTGGATTAAAACTATTTTTATTTTAAGTGACTAGTGAACACCCCCTTTTCCATTATAAAGGCAACCATTGTTCCTAGATATTCTTCCTGGGGCCTTAAGCGCTAAACTGTACCATTTCTTCCTTTAAAATATAATTCAAGCAAACCTCCTTGTACAGTTACCTGTGAGGAAATTCAAGCAGTCCTTTCAGTTCCTACAAAATCAAATGATCTTTTTTGTTTATATCCCCTCCTCCAAGACCAGTTCCATAAAAAGCATTTTGCACGCCCAGTAATGGTACAGCCTACAAACACAAACTTCATCTTGGAGGACATTGCTGGTTGATGTAGCACAATGTACCCTGGCCTTGTTTCCCTGACCATCACCTTTTTGAAATCACAATTTTTAAGAGGTTCTTGGTTATAGTCTTGGAATCAGGGGAAAGAGGGCTGTGAGACTGAAATAAATCTTATTGTTGTATATTTACATTTAGAATTATAGAGGCAGAATTCTGCCATGTTTATGCAGAACATGTCGCCATAGCCCTAAGCTTAAACCTTAGTATTGTAAAATTTCTCTGGGCCAAAAGCCAAAGATAAACCCACAGTAACAACATATCTTCTTCAAGGATTAGCCCATCTACTTTTGATCCTAACTGTCTGGAAGGTACTAGAGAAAGTCTCCAAAGGCCAGTGTTTTAGGCCCTAATAATCTAGGATAGGCCTCTTATTAGTCCTTATACTGAAAATTGAAACATGGGAGGGAGGAAAGGGTAACCCTTATAGATTTTTAAAATCCTTTTTAAGAATAATTTAGTATGTCCTGCACTTGGAGAGTCACCAGTACTATAAATCATTATGAGAAAGGATATGGGAATACTGAAGCTTCCTTTAAGTTCTCTTTGAGCCTCACTGGTTGGGAGTTTCTGGGCAGAGTAACGGAAATGCTTTGTAAATAGCACTTATTAAGGATCTCTTCAGGCCAGGCACAGTGGCTTACACCTGTAATCCCACCTCTTTGGGAAACCGAGCAGGTGGATCCCTGGAGCCCAAGAGCTTGAGATCAGCCTAGGCAATACAGTGAGACCTTGTCCCTACAAAAAAATAAAATAAAATTAGACCATCCTTCATGACATAGTGAGACCCTGTCTACAAAAAAGTTTTAAAATGAGCTGGGTGTGGTGGTGTACACTTGTAGTCCCAGCTAGTTGGGAGGCTGAGGTGGGAGGATCATTTGAGCCCGGGAGGTGGAGGTTGCAGTGACCTGAGATGGCACCACCGCACTCCAGCCTGGGTGACAGAGCAAGACTCTGTCTCAAAAAAGAGCGAGAGAAGAGGGGTCTCTTCACTCCTCACATTAAAGGTACTAGAAGTTAAGTTTCAACAACTATGTAATGTTTCATAGGGGTGGTATAGAGACTCCATGTGCTAACCCTAAATTCTTAGCTGTTGAGCTAATAGCTCTTTCACCTGTGACCTCCTTAATTACATGACTTCCTGGAAATAATTCTCTTTTCCCGGGGCTTTGGAGAATCACTTACACAGAAGTGGTAATCCATGTCTTACAATACCAAATAAAGCCTAAATTCCAGTGGTGAGAACAGAGCTTGCTAGTATGATAGCCTGTAAACAAATTAGCCCTATTAAGTAGTTTTAGGTTTCCCTTCTAGGTGGCAGTTGTTTGAATGCCCCAAAAAATAATTTGCCAAAGAATTAGCGCTTACCCTTTTCCTCCTAGTTACCTGGAGTAATACCATATGATCTGTTCTTTTTTTATCTTTTTTCTTTTTTTCTATTTTTAGATTTAGGGGGTACAAGTGCAGTTTTGTTACATAGATAAATTGGGTAGTACTGAAGACTGGGTTTTTACTGTAGCTGTCACCTGAATAGTGTACTTTGTACCCAATAAGTAATTTCTCATCCCTCACCAACCCCCAACCCTTTCACTCTTCCAAGTCTCCAATGTCTGTTATTCCACTATGTCCATGTGTACACATTATTTAGTTCCCACTTATAAGTAAGGACATGCAGTATTTGACTTTCTGAGTTATTTCACTTAAGATAATGGCCTCTAGTTTCATTCACATTGCTGCAAGAGACATGATTCTATTCTTCTTATGGTTGAGTAGTATTCCATGGTGTGACTACTACTATTCCAGTAGTAGTCCATGGTATTTCAATGGATGATTGGATAAATAAAATGTGGTGTGTGTATACACTTAGATTGATTCCATATCTTTTTTTTTTTTTTTTTTTGAGACGGAGTCTTGCTCTGTAGCCCGGGCTGGAGTGCAGTGGCCGGATCTCAGCTCACTGCAAGCTCCGCCTCCCGGGTTTACGCCATTCTCTTGCCTCAGCCTCCGGAGTAGCTGGGACTACAGGCGCCCGCCACCTCGCCCGGCTAGTTTTTTGTATTTTTAGTAGAGACGGGGTTTCACGGTGTTAGCCAGGATGGTCTCGATCTCCTGACCTCGTGATCCGCCCGTCTCGGCCTCCCAAAGTGCTGGGATTACAGGCTTGAGCCACCGCGCCCGGCCTGATTCCATATCTTTATGATCAGTTCTTTTTTTTTTTTTTTTTTTTTTTGAGACGGAGTCTCGCTCTGCCGCCCAGGCTGGAGTGCAGTGGCCGGATCTCAGCTCACTGCAAGCTCCGCCTCCCGGGTTCACGCCATTCTCCTGCCTCAGCCTCCCGAGTAGTTGGGACTACAGGCGCCCGCCACCGCGCCCGGCTAGTTTTTTGTATTTTTTAGTAGAGACGGGGTTTCACCGTGTTAGCCAGGATGGTCTTGATCTCCTGACCTCGTGATCCGCCCGTCTCGGCCTCCCAAAGTGCTGGGATTACAGGCTTGAGCCACCGCGCCCGGCCGATCAGTTCTTATTTACATGAGGGACAGAGGCTGCAGTACCTTTATCTGACTTCATGAGCATATTTTTCTGGGAGTATCCATCTAAGGCATTTCTTTCTTTCTGTTTTTGTTTGTTTGTTTGTTTGTTGTTTTTTCTTCATGATGGAGTCTTGCTCTGTCACCCAGGCTGGAGTACAGTGGTGCAATCTTGGCTCATTGCAACCTCCGCCCCCCAGGTTTAAGCAATTCTCCTGCCTCAGCCTCCAGAGTAGCTGTGATTACAGGTGCTCGCCACCACGCCCAGCTAATTTTTTTTGGTATTTGTAGTAGAGATGGGATTTCATCATGTTGGCCAGGCTGGTCTCGAACTCCTGACCTCATGACCTGCCTGCCTTGACCTCCCAAAGCGCTGGGATTACAGGCATAAGCCACCGTGCTTGGCCAGGCAATTATTTCTTTATAGAGGAAGATCCTACTACCTTGACTGACTATAAAAATAAAAAATAACCATTCTATTTACTTTTCTGATGCATTGCCGTTATTCGATATGTCTGTTTGTAGAATGGTATGCCCCCATAAGAATTGGCTAGACTTGTACATTAGTAGAGGTATACTTAGTGGTAGATGCATAAAAAGAAAGGGTAGAGTCCATAAAATGGGTTAAACTTTGGCCTGTTGGAATGGCTAAATGTTTCACTCTGGCCCAACTGTCTGTGGCAGGGCTTCAGGAGAAGTGCAAGAAATATGTCAATTGCCACATGACCTTATTTTTTATAAAAACTACACAATTGTCCTTTATAAAGAAGAAAGACTCTTGAGAGATGGGAAATGGAAACATGTGGCTTTTGGGATTTCTGTGACTATAAAATGGGTTCAGTACCTTAAACGGTCTCTGTATACACTTGAAAAAAATTAACAATAACCAATATAAAATCCACTAGTAAGCTTTACTTCAGACTCTTTCCCTAAACCAAAACATTTGTTACTGCAGGATGAAACTGTTGCTTGCATGGCTGCAGCCATTGATACTGCGGTGGAACAAGAAGCTGTAAGTAATTGGTCCCTTTGTGTGGAACCAGGAGCTCTAACTGCTGTTTCCTATAATTTATCACTCAACTGAAAAAGAGAACCTGTGATTGTTACCAACCTCCGTAGAATGCCTGGGAAATCCAGAAATCTTTAGTGTAAATCTCAGCTTCATAAAACCCCTACCTTGCATAGGCTCTACCACTAATAGTATAACTGGTAATGGGGGCCAGGACTTCTCAAGGATGTAATGTTCCATATTTGCAACCCAGCTTACAGATTTCTTGTTAGAGGCTAGTATTCTGCATCAACCGTCCAGCAAGTTAAAAATGAGGAGAGGAAAAAAATGAGGAAATTATGGCAAAGTCAAAAAAGCATTAGAGGAGAAATTGAAGAGAATTTTTTCTCAGCATAATTTTCTATGGATGAGATATTAGGGGCTAAAAGAACCAAGAAAAATAATTTGAGTGTTCGGATCACAAGGATAGATAAAATGTATTAGATGTTGACTAAAGGTTATAAAGACAAAATGAAAGGCTGGATGATGGATTGCTTGAGACAGGCTTTTATCCCTAAAATGAATCTATGTCAGTAGTTTTCACATTCTGAAAGAAGGAAAATACTAGATCAGGTACTAGAGGTCAGCTGTGTGAGAACAAATGAACCCTTTTCTCAATTTCCAGGACCTTCTCTCCTGTAAGGACCCCTTGGAATGAGGTAAAAGTAAGAAATGCCATCCAGATCAACGAAGGAAAGAGCAAAGAAACGTAGTTGGTACTAAAAGAGTCCATTAAAGTGTATAAGAAATAAGGTGCTTGAGAGAGCAGGGAACGAGGCTAGCTCAGTTTATTTCAGATACTTAAAACAAATGTATGCAGAGCCACCGTTGTAAAGGAACAGAAATACTGTTAATGGAGAAGTGCCTGTGAGACTTGATGAAATAGTGCCTAAGGAACTTCATTTGCTTGTTTCTCTTATAAATCGTTATCCTGATTTTTTTTCCAGCAAGTAGAAACCAGTCCAGAGACGAACAGGTCTTCTGACACTTTTACCACTCAGCATGCTCTCCGTCAAGCGCAGATGTCTAAGGAGCTGGTTGAGTTGAATAAAGCGCTTGCACTGAAAGAGGCCCTGGCTAGGAAGATGACTCAGAATGACAGCCAACTACAGCCCATTCAGTACCAATACCAGGTAAACTATTTCCTAGGGCAGTATTTATTCATGTCTACAGTCTCTTAAACTGAATGGGAAGAAAACAACAAGCATACCATTTTTGATGATGAAAAGACAACAAAATGTATATAGTATAATGGGAGTTGTACTGTTGGTTTAAAAAGAGGATACATTCAGGACAGGGAGCCTGTAATTTTGTTCCATTTAATCTATCTAATGCCTTACCTTATGCCACAGGTATTTAATAAATAGTTTGATAACGTTATAATAAATGTGGTCCCTACTTACAGAAAAATTATATTCTAATAACTATGCTTGGATTCTGAGAAAAATACATCTTTTGGTAAATAGTCTGGGTTATAGTATGAATTATGAAGAGACTAGTGGATGTCACATGACTTGACAAATGGCTAAACTTTTTTCTAATAGTAGTTCTAAGTGACCTTTGCCAATTAATAATCAGGTCTTTACTTAAAGGCAAATCCTTGGCTTTCAGGTTACCCACAAGAAATGGCCCTTGCTCCAGACTTATTTTCCCTTGTAGACCAGTGTTTCTCATTGTTTGTGATTACAGACAAAGGGATATTAGGATGGGTGGTAGGGGGAAGAGTGGGTTGTTTTCCCATCCAGCTATATCCTACTACTCCCAAGGTATTATATGCTTATATTGAGGAATAGCTCTAGTACCCATGCTTTCTTTTCCCCCCATGGCAGCTGTTCATATGACATACTTTCTTTCCAATCTATAACCATTAAAATCACTTTATAAGTTTACACTGTACAGTTGTTCTCACATCTGAAAAAAGACACAGGGGCAGGGAGAGCTTTTGGATTGGATTCTAGTTGTCCTAGCACCCGATCCATCCTGGGAAGGAGCCTTTTGAAGACAGAAGTGGGGAGGAGAGAACAGTGGACAAGAGAGGTGGACAGTTGGCCCAAGGATGCCCTTGGTCCCTTCCCTCCTGAGGGCCTTTTCCTTGGGGGGTCCCCCAGGGCCCACGACTGCAGGACCTTCACCAGGAAACCAGGCTGAATGGGAAGAAGGTTCACAGTATTGGGGGCTGGGAAGGGGGGCCAGAATGAGGAGGAAGGACAGCTTCTGGCTGTCTTCCCAGCTGCTGGGGGTTGGAGCTGTTTTTGTTTGTTTGTTTGTTTGTTTGTTTGTTTGTTTTTGGCACTGTCTACAAGGTCTTCCTGGGGTTGGGAGGAGGAGGAACGGGGGGGTTAGGATTCTTTCCTTGTGGAGTTAGGATTCTTTCCATTCGAAGGCGGGCCATCTGGCCTATGGTGAGGTTCCCAAGGGATAAACAGTCAGGGTCTTCTGCCTCCTGCCTCCCCAGGACTTCCACCCCCTGCCTGGCTGGCATCATCTAGACAACCTTTTGTAGAACCAAGACAAGTGAGAGAGGTGAGCAGAGCTGTAACCAAGCCAGGAGCAGGGAAAGAAAAAAAATGTATGCTTTCTCCAGGCCCTCCAACTTATCTTCCTCTTCCAAGAGGAGAGACTATAGGGTTGGTTTTTGTTGGTGGTGGTTCCCAGTCTCAGGAGTCCAAATGAGGCTAGTGTTTTCCACCTGTTCTTGGTCTAGACAGCCCCAGTCCCTCCCCAGGCTACACTAATGACTGGCCTAGATCAGTAGTTGGCAGATTCTCATGCATGTCAGAATCATCTGGAAGGCTCCTTAAAACCCCAGCTTGCAGGTCCCCACTCCATAAGCTCTAATTCAGTGGGTCTTGGGTGGGGCCAATAATTTGCACTTCTGTCAAGTTCCCAGGTGATATTCCTGCTGCTGGAATGCAATACAAGAACCACTGGCCTAGAATGATGCCCACAGTCACATCCTCAGCCACCTGGTGCCTCCTGGGCAGTACTAAGGAGCCGGGCCACAGCTGGCAAAGCCCAGCCTTAGGGGTACCGACATCACCTGGGAAGCTGCTGGGAATGGTCTAGGGGTGAGCCCCCGGTGCAGAGAAGTAAACTAAGGCACAGCGTTCAGCGACAGAGCTAGGAGAGGAGCGGGATACCAGGGCCCAGTAGAGAATGGATGGGGCTGCAGGACCCTACAACAAATTCTCATGCTTTTTAAAAAATTACCAGCTCTCATACATTTTCAGAGTAAAAACAAAAAAAAAGTGATTCTGCTAATTAATTTTCACCACTTTTTCCCCTAGATTAGAGGTTGCTTCCAAAATAATACCTGAGTTGCCAATAGAGGTTTTTTTCCCTTTTGTTATCATGGTCTTTTTTAACTTTTAAAAAACTTAGTTTTTTGTAATGCCAGCACTTTGGGAGGCTGCCTTGGGCAGATCACTTGAGCCCAGGAGTTTGAGACCAGCCTGGGCAACATGGCGAAACCCTGTCTCCACAAAAAATACAAAAATTAGCCGGGCCTGCTGGTGTGAGCCTGTAGTCCCAGCTACTTGGGAGGCTGAGGTGGGAGGATCACCTGAGCACAGGGAGGTCCAGGCAGCAGTGAGCTGAGATCACACCACTGCAATCCAGCCTGAGTGACAGAGTGAGACCATCTCAAACAACAAAAAACTGTGGCTGGGCATGGTGCTCACGCCTGTAATCCTAGCACTTTGGGAGGCCAAGGCAGGCAGATCACCTGAGGTCAAGAGTTCAAGACCAGCCTGGCCAACATGGTGAAACCCTGTCTCTACTAAAAATACAAAAATTAGCTTCATGCCTTTAATCCCAGCTACTCGGGAGGCTGAGGCAGGAGAATCGCTTGAACCCAGGAGGTGGAGGTTGCAGTGAGCCGAGATTGCACCACTGCACTCTAGCCTGGGTGACAGAGTGAGAACCTGTGTCAAACAAACAAACAAAAAAACTTAATTTTTTTCTATGTCAGATACATATATATCATTTTTTAAAGTCAAATACTATAATACTTAGAAAACTCAAAATAGTTCTCTATTCCTATTCTGACATTTACCTCCATATTTCTTGATAAGAATTAGCAGTGTGATTATGTTACATTTTTTAGATAACTATCTATTGACCTCCCACAGTGGAAGACAAGAATGTAGCTCTCTTATCCCACCACCTGTGCACACTGCCTCACTTTCTTCATTCAAAATGGTTATATCACCCTTTTTGTTTAAATGAATATTTAGTGTTTAAATTATTCTGATTATGTAAATATGTTTAAAATTGAGCCATATAGTATGATTGCATTTCTTTTCTTGTATAGCTCTTTGTATTTTCTAGAGATAACATTTTTTCCATTTACTTAGTTTTCTATATACCTGTCAATAATTTTATCTCCAAACTTCTTGACAAAACTATAAAACTCATCCCAGCACTTTGGGATGCCGAGGCGAGCGGATCACGAGGTCAGGAGATCGAGACCACCCTGGCTAACACGGTGAAACCCCGTCTCTACTAAAAATACAAAAAATTAGCTGGGTGTGGTGGCAGGCACCTGTAGTCCCAGCTACTCGGGAGGCTGAGGCAGGAGAATGGCATGAACCCAGGAGGCAGAGCTTGCAGTGAGCCAAGATAGCGCCACTGCACTCCAGCCTGGGCAACAGAGCAAGACTGTGTCTCAAAAAAAAAAAAAAAGAAGAAGAAGAAAAGAAAAAAAAACTATAAACCTCTTCATTGTGGTCAGACATACCAGGTAATTTATCCATTTCTTTTTTGAAAACAACCCTTCTGGAGTCTTCTCTCCTGGTTTGCTTTCTCTAGGGCTGTTGTCCAGCCACCAGCTTGGTACCATCATCCTGGGGATTTGCTTCATTTCTTTCTCATCTCTGTGTTGACGTGGATTTCATGTCTTCCTCCTCTTTAGTGTACCCCTTTGCTTTGGTGGAATAAAACCCCAATAGCTTTCTGAGAATGCATACATGAAAGGGAAATACTTTAAAGCTTTGCATGTCTGAAAATTGCTTTTTCAAAATTCTTATACTTTACAATTCTATAGAAATGTTTTCTTCATTATTTTGAAGGCCTTGCTCCATTGTCTTCTATTTCCAGTATTGCTGTTGAGAAGTCTATTATAATTTTGGATTATTTGTAATAGACCTATATATTTTTTTACTTTGGAAACTTTCAGGATCTTTTCATTGTCCCCAAGTGTTACTTAATTTCACAATGATGGGCCTTGGTATGGTTTCCTGTTTTTTGTTTGTTTGTTTTTGTTGTTTTTATAGAGACAGGGTCTTGCTCTGTTGCCCAGGCTGGAGTGCAGTGGTGCCATCACAGCTCACTGCAGCCTCAACTTCCTGGGCTCAGGTGGTCCTCCTGCCTCAGCCTCCCAAGTTGCTGGGACTACAGGCATGTGCCACCATGCCTGGCTAATTTTTTATTTTTTGTAGAGATGAAGTCTCACTATGTTGCTGAGGCTGGTCTCAAACTCCTGGTCTTTAGTGATCCTCCCAGCCTCCCAATCCTAAAGTGCTAGGATTACAGACATGTACCACCACACCCAGCCTTCTTTTCTCATTTATTGTACTTGGTGCTTGACTAGTCCTTTCAATCTAGAAATGTGTACTCCTTTCTGGGCAGTTTTTTTCCTATCGTTTCTTTGATAATGCTATCTCTACATTTTCTCTGTTTTCTCTTTCTTGCGCTTCTCTTAGATATTGGATCTCTTAGATTTAGTTTCTACTTTTCTGATCTCTTTCTTCCTATTTTCTATTTCTTTGTCTTTTTATTCCACTCTGGGAGATTTCCCTTCATTCTTAGTGAATTATTTCATTTGGTTATTAATTTCCAAGGTCTCCTTTTGATCCTGTAATTGTTCCTTGTTATAGCCTTTTATTCTTTTTGTGTGGATTCACAGCCCATCTCTAAGAATAGGAATTAAATTTTATCAAGGTTTTCTTCTTCTTCCTGCTTTGCCTTTGTTTCCTCCAGATTTCCTTTCTCTAATGTGTTTGTTTTGGTCTGTCTTTCAGGTAAGACACTTTCCTCAAATTTCTAGTGAGCCATGGCTATCCATTCATATTTAAGAGGGAGGCACTAAAAGCCAATAGCAAGTTGTATGTGCATGGATTTCTCTTAGGCTAATCAATTTCCAATAAAGAACTCTTATTCTTTTGCCTAGAGTTGTGTGGGCCTAGTGGTGGTATGCCATCGTTCTAGTAACCCAGAGAAAATAAGGGAGTTGAAGTCTCTCCAATCATAGACAGACTTTTATTTAATCCCTGTCAGCAGTATGGTACTGCATCCCTGCTATTAGCTGTGTCCAACCTGTTAGGTTCGGCCTCTCTAGAAAGGAAGCCTCTGTTCCACTCTGTGCCTCCGTGGTACGTATTGGCTTTGCTTCTTCTTGATATTTGTCCTGTAGGAGTTATATTTTAGCTTTTTCCACTCTGGACGTCAATTACTTCTTATCCAGCTGTTTTCTTCTTCCAAAAGTTTGTTGATATCTCTCAACTGCTCTCCTCATCTCTCTTCATTCTTGTTGATTTATACCTCCTTTTTTGTTCATTTTCATGGGATTTCAGGAGGGAGTAAGTTAAATATGTCACTCAATTGTCCATATTAACAGGACATACAATGCAGCCTCTTTAAGGTCAAATGTATTTTGGCTTTTCCAGGATAAACAAAGGATTACTGGTAAGGCTGAGAAGTGATTCTTCCTTTCTTGTACTCTTGCCTGGAAACATGGGGATATGTGTTCCCCCATTGTATTTCTTTCTTTCTTTCTTTCTTTCTTTTTTTTTTTTCTTTAACCAGAGAGGGATATATTTATTTTCTCACATTAAAAAAAAAAAAAAAAAAAAAAAAAAGCTGAACATAAGTAGTCTGGGGCACGTACAGCAACAAAGGCCCAGGATCCTTCCTGCTTTCTGCTTCCTTGGCCTTAGGGTGTGAATCTTGTCCTCATGCTCTCAAGACAGCTGGCTGAGCATCAGCCATCACATCCACATTCCAGGCAGGAAGAAGGCAAAGGTGAAGGGTATTGCACATTGTCAGCTGAGCTCCCTTTGCAGGGTCTTTCCTGCAAGTCTCTCCCGACACCATCCACTTGCATGCTACAACTGCCCACCCTGGGCTGTGAGGGAGGGTAGGACATGGATTTTGTCTGCCCGCTTATCAGAATTGGGCAGAAGCACTGGGATTCTGTTAGTAGGGAGGAAGGATAATAGATGCTGGGTTAACAATTTGCAGTCCCCACCACAGCCAGGACTTAGGCAGGGGTGATCCCCACTAAAAGCCAAAGGTTTCATGCCTAGCTGCAGGGGAGAGGTGCTTGGGCTGGGGTCCTGCCTTGTCTTAACAAATATGAGGCTCTTGTTAATATGAGGTTAAATATTTAACCCTGTGAGGGTGGCTTGTGACCCACGTGCACCCTAATCAGCTGCCTGGCATGACTCAGCCCACTTCAGGGCTTCCAGTTCACCCTGGGGTGGGGGAGGCCTGGGGCATGCTGTTTTCACACACACACTCCTAGTTGATTTCTTTTTCTCCTATAATTTATAAAATTAACACTGCACTTATTGGAAGACATGAAAATCCAAAGATGTGTAGAGAAAAAGTTCACCTCCCTGTGCCCCACCCCTGACTAACCCATGTTAACAGCCTGACCTGCTCCCAGGGGATTCTGGGATCCTGGAAGGTCCTTGAGAAACTCTGTAGTCCTAGACCAGTGCTGGGGGTGGTGGGAGGATGGGCTGGGGAGGGAAGGGGGCTCCTCAGCAGGCTGAGCCTTGGTTGCTCAACCCCGCTGACACTGACTACACATGGAGTGAGGAGTGTGCCGAGGACTCAGCCGCATGGGTGGTCCTTGTGGCCTCTGCCACTGCCCTGGGCAGTCATCACTCAGCCACATCAACAAGCGACACTGGGGAGGCAGGCCTGGGCCACCTGAACTGTCACCTTGTCCTGGTTGACACCTCAGGCCTGGTCGTTATCTGGACTTTGGCTGCAGGGCTTCTGGGCAGAAAGAGCAGATCCAATTGGCTCGTCCTAGCCATGTGCTCCCAGAGCAGCCTGCCCAGGGATCTGGAGAGCAGCAGCCGGATCCTAACCTACTTTGCACCAACAGGCAGGAAAGGGCACGTTGAGTCTGCCACTCCAGGGTTTCAGAAGCAGGCTGCCCTGAGGCCTTCCAAATTTCACAAGGGCTCCTTCTAAGGCCTGGGCTGTGTCCAGATGTTGGACCACATGCAAAGAATGGAGGCCAAGTCCAGAAAGAGGAGGGCCCTCCCCCATGGGAATGCGCACGTGGGAAGGGCGCATTTGCCCCTAGATCCTAGGCTGGATCTGGGCTCAGGAGGCTAACCCCTATGGACCAGCCCACCCATTCAGCCAATGGGCAGCCACAGCAAGGGCAGAGGGAACAGCAGAGGCAGCCCATGTGGTCACAGGTCCCGTGGGCTCCAGAGCTCTCAGCTCCAGGCACCCCTGCCTCCCCTGCTTCGAGCCTATTGGGGGCACACTTCCTGCTGTGTCTGGTCACTAACCTCTGCCCACACCACTAAAGATCCGTAGCTAAACTCTCCTTAGTTGAATCCTCTGCTAACACAAAAGGAAAAAGCCAAATCTCATCTCACAAGACTTTTATTTGAGGTGCACCATGCATGGAGCCTTGCCCCAAATGCCATGGTCATCACATTCAGGAAGAGGCAGACATCCCCACAACAGTCACATGCTGAAGCTTCTGTTTGCAATGTCTGGTGGCAGAGTTCTCACTCAGCAGACCTGTATCATCATAGACATCACCATGTTATCAGTCCCTGGCCTGGATATTGTCCTCGGGTTACAGAAGGGGTTGCACATCACATCTATGTAGGAGTTGTGCAGCTTCCAGAACATCCTGTGGATTTCATTGTCTCGAAGAGCTGTGTTGGAGGGATTCACCACCATGACAAACTTCACCTTGGAGATGGTAGTGTAGCTCTGTCTGCATAGCTGGATAGGGAATGCACTTGTAACACAAGGACTGCTGGGAAAGCAGGTGAAGAACCTGCCAGCTGAGGGCCCTCTGTGTGTCCTCACTTTGGAGAAGTCTGGCAACCTTGAATCACAGGCAGTGCCCAGGCTGGGCTGGTCCTGCAGTGACCACACTGGGTGCATGCCTAGATACTTCGTTGGGGCAACTAGTGTTTACTGGAAAAGCAAAGGGCAGGCAGCTAAGCCTTACCCAATTCAGGCTCCAGGAACCGAGCCACTCAGACTCTGAGTTTCTATGTGCACCTGGGATGCCTCACCCTCTTTATGAATCAATGCCTGGTCCAGAAAGTTAACTGCAAAACCAGAGACTTCATGAATAAGGCGGACCTCCTCTGTAGAGGCCATATTGTTTTGTAAAATAGTGGCTACTGGCACATGTCATCATGGACAAGCTACATTACTACTCTTGGAACGTCTTTGAACTCCATGGTCTCAAGTGATTTGTCCAAAGGGACTGGTCGAGAGTTTCTAGTGACTTATGAGGCAAGACCTTGTAGTCCTCTGTGGGGTAGAGTGGGCCCAGATAGAGCTCCCTCTGGTTGACCAGGGCCTTCCCCATTGAAGAAATCTTCTCATCCACCATGTCCAGAGATGTGTACACCATGTACTGGAACCTCAGCTCGTTCTCCATGGGGGTGCTGCGGATGTAGAGAGGGTAATTCTCCTTGGTGATCACCGGGATGCATATCGCCGTCTTGAGAGGACCAGCACTGGGTGCCCCGCCCATTGTATTTCTAACTCTACAAAGGGGTGCTAGTAAGGAGCTATAGCTATAGTAAGATATCTCGTCCTTTTCCCCATGGCATCAAATATGCTTGATTAAATTAAGAAGAAATAAATTTTTTTTTAGACGGAGTCTTGCTCTGTCACCCAGGCTGGTGTGTAGTGGTGCAATCTCTGTGCACTGCGACCTCCACCTCTTGGGTTCAAGCGATTCTCCTGCCTCAGCCTCCCGAGTAGCTGGGATTAAAGGCATGAAGCTAATTTTTGTATTTTTAGTAGAGACAGGGTTTCACCATGTTGGCCAGGCTGGTCTCAAACTCCTGACCTTAGGTTATCTGCCTGCCTCGGCCTCCCAAAGTGCTGGCATTACAGGTGTGAGCCACTGCACAAGGCCTGAAATAAATTCTTAATGTAATCAATACCTTTTACTCACATGTGAATCACCCTTTTTTTTTTTCTACGAAATAAAAGCAGTTTTTAATTCAATTATTTATTTATTTATTTAGAGACAAAGTCTCACTCTCTCGCCCAGGCTGGAGTGCAGTGGCGTGATCATAGCACACTGCAGCCTTGACTTCCTGGGCTCAAGTGATCCTCCCACCTCAGCCTCCTGAGTTGCATGGTATTTTTCCTGTCACTTGTAAAGAATTGCCAGAGAAAAATAGGGGGAGGCATAGGGTCTGATTAATGAAGATTACCATGAGTTGTAGTAAACCAGGACTTAAATTTTTGAATAATTCCCCCTTGTGGAGTTGGTAAGACAATTAGGGACTAAATGTGGTATATATAATGAATAGAAACTATTTTTCACCTATCAGATTGGTAATAGTTTTTAAGTGTAGCAATATCAAATGTTGACAAGGGTGTAAGCAAAGTACTCTCGTACTTAGCTGGCAAGAGTGGAATAGCCCCTTTGGATGACAATTTGGCAGGTCTATAAAAATTGAAAATGTATACCCTCATGACTGTGTAATTCCCACTTCTCTCTACCCTAGTAAAACCTTGCACATGTGCACAGAAGGCATGTACCAGAATATTTCATTATGGCAAAAAAACAAGGCAGATCTATATATGCTGATATAAATAAATCTCCATGACTAATTAAGTAAAAAAAGGCAAGTTACAGAATAACATATATATATAAAAGTCTATGTTTAACACATTTTAATTGGTATAAACACACACGTGTGTGTGTATATACTATATATTTACTTACATCAATTACATATTCTAGTAATAGATATTAAGTGATATGTAATATATAATACATTTATTTAATATATAATCATGCACCAAATAATGACATTTCAGTCAATGACAGACTATGGATACAATGATGGTCCCATAAGATTATAATACTGTATTTTTAACTGTACCATTTTTATGTTTAGATACAAAATACTTACCATTATGTTATAATCACCCACAGTATTCAGTACAGTCGCATGATATACAGTTTTATAACCTAGGAGCAATAGGCTATACCATATAGCCTGGGTGTATAGTAGGCTATACTATATAGATTTGTATAAGTGTACACTATCATGTTCACACGATGATGAAATTGCTTAACAATGCATTTCTTAGAATGTATTCCTGTTATTAAGTGACATATGACTGTGTATGTAAATGTCTAGATATGTAATATTTGAATATGTAAATGTCTAGAAAAAATGGAAGATATGCATCAAGCTGGTAACAGTGCTTGCTTCTGGAGGGGGAGTGGAATTTTGGCAGGGGTGAGGCAGTCAAGGGAACTTGACCTTTATATGTATTATCTATTTTTTTATATAAATATATTTATATGTTACTTCTATAAGTAAAAATATAGAATATATTTTCTATGTTGTAAGTATAGATGAATATAGAATATATTTATCATATAAAGAATATATGAATATACACATACATACATACACACCCATGTTGTTAGTGATTTTAAATATGCAGGGTAGGCTACGTGGTGGCTCACGCCTGTAATGCCAATACTTTGGGAGGCCGAGGTGGGTGGATCACTTAAGTCAGGAGTTTGAGACCAGGCTGGCCAACATGGTGAAACCCTGTCTCTACTAAAAATACAAAAATTATCCAGGTGTGGTGGTGGGTGCCTGTAATCTCAGCTACTTGGGAGACTGGGGCACAAGAATCTTTTGAACCTGGGAGACAGAGGTTGCGGTAAGCCAAGATCATACCACTGCACTCCAGCCTAGGCGACAGAGCAAGACTCTGTCTCAAAAAAAAAAAAAAAAAAAAAAAAAAAAAGCAAGGTAACTATAAAGTTTGATTTTCAGTGGTTATACTGAAGTGACTGAGTACATTGCTTGGAAAACAGCTCTAGCCTATTTAGAAAGCATTTAGAAAGCTTCTCTGATATAACCCCACCTAATCTGCCTCTGCTTCTTTTTGTCAGTCTAATACTGGTCTAGGGTCTGCATATAATCTTCTTCCCTGCCAACTACTCATCCAGTCAGTTTTCTCCAATCTTTTCTGGTTATGAGAATAGGATGGAATTTGGATTTTCCACTGTCAAACTTCAGTTTCTAGACTTCTTTTTCTAAATGCTTGCAGAACTGCAGTTGTTATTGAATAGATAAGTTTGAAAGTTCTGAATATAAGAATATTTGTGCAGCTCTTTACAGTTTACAAAGTGTCTACCTTTTTATCTTATTTGATCTTCCCAACAACCCTGTGAGGTAGGTGTTATTATTAATTATTGGCATAGATAGGGAAACCTTTGGGAGTCCCTAAGAGCTCACCTAGATCGAATGATTCACTAGGAGGACTCACAGGAGTCAGTATATAGTCATACTCACAGTTAAGATTTATGGGGCTGGGTGCTGTGGCTCATGCCTATAATCCTAGCACTTTAAGGAGGCCAAGGTGGGAGGATCGCTTGAGCCCAGGAGTTCAAGACCAGCCTGGGCAACATGGCGAAAACCCATCACTACAAAAAAATACAAAAATTAGCCAAGTTGGTGGCACACTCCTGTAGTCCTCACTACTCAGGAGACTAAGGTGGGAGGATCACTTGAGCCCAGGAGATAAAGGCTGCAGTGAACCATGATCATGCCTCTGTACTCCAGCCTAGGTGAGAGTGAGACTCTGTCTCAAAAGAAAGAAGAGAGAGAGAGACAGAGAAGGATGGGGAGAAGGGGGAGGGAGGGAAAGGAAAGGAAAGGAAGAAGGAAAGGAGGGAAAAGAAAAGAAAAAAAGAAAGAAAATAAGCAAATGAAGGGCCAGATGTGGTGGCTCACACCTGTAATCCTAGCACTTTTGGAGGCAGAGGCGGGAGGATCACTTGAGCTCAGGAGTTCAAGACCAATCTGGGCTATATATATATATACACACACACACACACTATATATATATGATATAGTATATATACACACACATATACATTCATGCACACACACGTATATAAACTCTTTTCTGAACAGAAACCCAAACTAAAAGATGAAGTGACTTTCCTTAAAGATACTTATTAAGTGTGGCAGTCAAGATTAAAACCCAGACCCTCAGATTCCAAACATTTCCTACTACATAATTTTAATCTCCATCAAATCAAGAATAAATGTTCTCAGCGTGCAATCGAAGTGGTAAAATTTAATGCATAGTTCCTTGAGACATGGAATGCTGAAGTGGTTTTTCTTCCTGTGCCATGTAATGTCTTCTTTCTCTTTTACCTATAACCTTTCTAGGATAACATAAAAGAGCTAGAATTAGAAGTCATCAATCTGCAAAAGGAAAAGGAAGAATTGGTTCTTGAACTTCAGACAGCAAAGAAAGATGTCAACCAAGCCAAGTAAGATTAAAGTTAATAAATGTTATTTCAAGTCCCTACTATGTGTGAGGAGCTTTGCAAGAAATAGAGAAGTAGAAGTCCCATTTACTGCCCCTAAAGATTTAAACGTAGTTATGAAGAGGAAACCTAAACACAAAAGTGGTTAAATAATTGCAATTTTAAATAGCGTCTCAAGTTGACAGTAAAAGAATGTCATAACACAGCACATGATTAGTAGCCAAATAAATTTCTTAGGCAGTAATTGTGTTAAGAGTTCAGAGGCGAGAAATATCAATTCAGGCTACCATGATCAAGGAAGGCTTTGTAAAAAGCGCTTGAGCTGGCTTTTGAAAGATTATCACACTTACTAGATAACAGCAGTTTCTTTGTCCCTGCGCTAATGGTAAATTAGCTTGTGAATGGAATTAATGTCCAGGCTAGTGATTAAAAAAATCAATCTAGCCATCTCTTACCCGTTAAGAATAAAACCAAAGCAGATAACTATAACATTCTACTCTCCTTCAGACCTCTGCTGTATGGGCTACGCTACCTTCTTTTTACTCAGTGACTCCATTTTATCTCTCGGTTGAGTCTAAAGCTCATGTTTGTAAAAGTTATGCTGAATGTTTACTTTCTATCTCAGACTTCTATAATAGTCATCAGAATTCTTCATAGCTAAAGTGAAGTGAAATGCCTTCAAAGAACCATTCTGATGCAAAAGGGGCGGCGTATATTGAGGCAGTTGCATTGCTGTGTACTAAAAGTTGTCTTACTCTTTGTATTAAGCTCCTATTATTGAGACAGGTTTGGTTGTTTGGGTGGTATTCTTTTTTCAAGATGGCTATGTGACTAGTCACCTATTTTGTATATGTCAGGATTGTAACTCTGGGAGTCTAGTATTATGTCTTTTGAAGTCAGGCTTTGCTGCTGGTAGTCCTCACTTCTACAGCATCTGTGTTTAGGTTGAGTGAGCGCCGCCGCAAACGTCTCCAGGAGCTGGAGGGTCAAATCGCTGAACTGAAGAAGAAACTGAATGAGCAGTCCAAACTTCTGAAATTAAAGGAATCCACAGAGCGTACTGTCTCCAAACTGAACCAGGAGATACGGGTAATAAATTCTAATCCTTGCATTTACTCCCATTGGAATTTACAAACATAGGTATTCCATTTAGAAATACACCAGAGGTGTTTTCAGGTGAGAAAATAGCAGGCAGGGCAATCATTTCAAGTGTGTGAATTTCCACAAATGCCACTTTTGCAGAACATTGTGCTAGTGGTCATCTAGGATCTGCTCAGTATAACCTTGCTTTGACATTCAAAATTTAGCGTTAGAGTCTCTGAAACCAAAGAACAAAGACATCTCCATGCTTAGTGGTTATATCCTGATCACCTTCCATGATCACGCAGCATAATTTCCTGAAGTAGTAACAAGATGACGGACACCTAGAGAAAATTCTCAGTTATTGAATATTCAACTTGTGGCACCAACAAAGTGGTGGTTACAGGCTACTTGTACTGAAACCTTTAGAATACAGTGGTTGCTAGGTAGATTTGTCCTGGAGGCTTAGATGTTTCCTTGAAATTTCATTTGTATACAGTGAATTTAGGGCTGGATTTAGCTTGTAGGTACATTTTTCTTTACTGTCTTCTCAGTGTTCACTTGTGTAGTCTATACTTGGAAACCCTGTGCAAGCATAGCAAGGGTATTATAAGCCTAATCAGAAAATCTGTTGGGGACCGCTTTCCCAGCCTAGTTCTGGCTTTTCTCTCTTCTTAATGGTAAGTCTATCCATCCGCACCAGCCTAGAATAAAGTGCAGATGACTAATACTTGTGCTGGTTTTTGTTTTTATAGATGATGAAAAACCAGCGGGTACAGTTAATGCGTCAAATGAAAGAAGATGCTGAGAAGTTTAGACAGTGGAAGCAGAAAAAAGACAAAGAAGTAATACAGTTAAAAGAACGAGTAAGTAACTAAAACTTCTTGAAGGCCTAGCTAATAAATGCTTCTCTGAGCTGACTAACAATTTTGATGCTTCTCTTCAAATACCTCATGTCTCCAAAAGTGTGACATTTTCATGAATTTAACAACTTTGTATTAAATGTCTACTATGTCTATTATGTTCAAAGTACTATCTACTAGGCACTGTGAGAAATAGAAAAATTAGTAGTATATAAACTCTGCCCTTGAAGAATGTCTTATCTAAAGGAGACGGTAAGACATAAGCATGGATTTCTCAAATACAAGGAAGAAAGAGATTTGGGCTATAAGAATAAAATACCAAAGTAAGAGAAAGGAAAGCAAATTTGCAGTTGGAGTGAAAAGATGATGGCTGAATAGGCCCTGAATAATAGGAAGGGTTTTGATAGAGATAAGTACAAGCATTCCAGATAGATAGATCAAAGAAATAGAGATGACAACTTTGTAGGCATAGTCAAGGAATGGCAAGTGGTCCAACTGGGGTGAAGTATAGTAGTGGACCATTCCATTGGAAAGGCAAGTCGAAGCTGGATTATTAAAGATCCAAGAAGTTTGAACTCATTTTGTTAGTAGCATAAAGATTTTTAAGGGTTTTTAGAAAGTGTTATCAACATAATACTGCTTTAGAAAGACATATCTGGGAATAATGTATAGAGCAAACTGTAATATTGAGAAACAGAGGCCAGAACACAAGAAGATATTGTATAATCCAGAAGAATTATAAGGGCCTGAATATACATCTGACAACAGAGCCCCCAGAATATATGAAGCAAACACTGACAGAAATGGAGAGAGAAATAGACAAATCAACAGTAATAAATATTTGGAGACTTCAATCCATCTCTTTATTTTCTTTCTTTTTTAGAGATGGGGTCTTGTTCTGTTGCCCAGGCTGGAGTGCAGTGGTGCAATCATAGCTCACTGGAGCCTCAAATTCCTGGTCTCAAGCAATCCTCCCACCTCAGCCTTCTGAGTAGCTAGACCTACAGCTGTATACCACCACACCTGGCAACTTTTTTATTTTTTGTAGAGATGGAATCTCACTATGTTGCCCAGACTGGTCTCGAACTCCTGGGCTCAAGAAGTCCTCTCACCTCAGCCTCCTAAAGTGCTGGTATTACAGGCATGAGCCGCTGAACCCAGCCCCTACTTTAATAATAGATAGAACAATAGGCACAAGATCAGTAAGGATATCGAAGACTTCAACAATATAATACCTAGCATTTTCATATCTATATTCATGAGATATTGGTCTATAGTTTATGTAATATGCTAGATTATACACTATACCTAACAGACATCTATAGACTACGCCAACCAACAGCAGGATATGTTCTTCCTAGGTGCACATGAAACATTCTGCAGGATAGACCATATGCTAGCCCTTTTATCCCTCAATAAATTTAAAAGTATTGAAACAGGCCAGGCATCGTGGCTCACGCCTGTAATCCCAACACTTTGGGAGGCCAAGGTGGGCAGATCACCTGATGTCAGAGTTTGAGACCAGTCTGGCCAACATGGTGAAACCCCGTGTCTACTAAAAATACAAAAATTAGCCGGGCATGGTGGCATGTCTGTGATCTCCTGTATTCAGGAGGCTGAGGCAGGAGAATCGCTTGAACTTGGGAGATGGAGGTTGCGATGAGCTGAGATCGTGCCACTGCACTCCAGCCTGGGCAACAGAGCAAGACTGTCTCAAAAAAAAAAAGTATTGAAAATAATACAAAATCTGTTCTCTAACCACAATGGAATAAAATTAAAAATCAGTAACAAAAATAAATTTGGGAAATTCACAAATATGAAGAAATTAACATAATCCTAAATAAATAATGGGTCAAAAAGGAAGTCATAGGGAAATTTAAAAATACTTTGAGATTAATAAAAACAAAGATACAACATACCAAAACTTATGGGATACAGCTAAAACAGTGTTTGGAGGGAATTTTATAGTTGTAAATGCCTATATTAAAAAACGCGAAAGGCTCCTGTAGTCCCAGCTACTTGGGAGGCTGAGGTGGAAGGATCACTTGAGCCCAGGAGTTCAAGACCAGCCTGGGCAAAATTGTGAGACTGCATCTCAGTTTTCTTTTTTTTTTTTTTTTTTTTTTTTTTCTTTTTTTTTTTTGAGACAGAGTCTCGCTCTGTCGCCCAGGCTGGAGTGCAGTGGCCGGATCTCAGCTCACTGCAAGCTCTGCCTCCCAGGTTCACGCCATTCTCCTGCCTCAGCCTCCCGAGTAGCTGGGACTACAGGCGCCGCCACCTCGCCCGGCTAGTTTTTTGTATTTTTTAGTAGAGACGGGGTTTCACCGTGTTAGCCAAGATGGTCTCGATCTTCTGACCTCGTGATCCGCCCGTCTCGGCCTCCCAAAGTGCTGGGATTACAGGCTTGAGCCACTGCGCCCGGCCTCAGTTTTCTTTAATTGAAGAAAGATCTTAAACCAATAACCTAGCCTTCCACTTTAAAACACTGAAGAAAAGAGAGCAAACTAAACCCAAAACTAGTAGATGAAAGGAAACATTAAAAAATTAGAGTAGAAATAGGCTGGGCACGGTGGCTCACTCCTGTAATCCCAGCACTTTGGGAGGCCAAGGCGAGTGGATCACCTGAGGTCGGGAGTTTGAGACCAGCCTGACCAACATGGAGAAACCCTCTCTCTACCAAAAATACAAAATTAGCCGGGCATAGTGCTGCATGCCTGTAGTCCCAGCTACTTGGGAGGCTGAGGCGGGGGAATCGCTTGAACCCGGGAGGCAGAGGTTGCACTGAGCCAAGATTGCACCATTGCACTCCAGCCTGGGCAACAAGGGTGAAACTCTGTCTCAAAAAAAAAAAAAAAAAAAAAGATTAAAGTAGAAATTAATAAATACAAAATAGAAAAAAACAGAAAATCATTGAAACCAAAAGTTGGTCTTTTGAAATGATCAACAAATACTGACAAACCTTCAGATAACCTTAATAAGAAAAAAAAGAAAGAAAATTTAAATTACTAAAGTTAGGAATGACAGAGGGAATATCACTACTAGTCTTGCTGGAAGGAAAGGATTATAAGGAATTACTGTTAACAACTGTACGCCAACAAATTAGATAGCCTAGATGAAGTGGACAAATGCCTGGAAAGACAAAAACTACCAAAACTGACTCAAGAAGAAATAGAAAATCTGTATAGACCCATGACAAGAAGTTAAATTAGTAGTTTAAAAACTTCCCACAAAGAAAAGCCCAGGCACAGATGGCTTCACTGGTGAGTTATATCAAACATTTTAGGAAGAAATACCCATTTCTTGGCCTGGTGCTGTGGCTTATGCCTGTAATCCCAGCACTTTGGGAGGCTGAAGTGGGCAGATCACCTGAGGTCAGAAATTCGAGACGAGCCTGGCCAACATGGTGAAACCCCATCTCTACTAAAAATACAAAACTTATTCAGGTGTGGTGACACACACTTGTAATCCCAGCTACTTGGGAGGCTGAGACACAAGAATTGCTTGAACCCAGGTGGCGAAGGTTGCAGTGAGCCAAGATCACACCACTGCACTCCAGCCTGGGCAATAGAGTGAGATTCTGTCTCAGAAAAAAAAAAAAAAAAAGACAGAAATACCCATTTCTCAGAAACTCTTCTGAAAACTATAAGCAGTGGAAACACTTCCCAACTCATTCCATGAGGCTTATGTTCCCTGATACCAAAACCAAAGACATCACAAGAAAAGAATACCACAGACCAATATATCTTAATATAGGCATGAAAATCCTCAACAAAATTCTAGCAAACTGAATCCATCAACATTTAAAAAGGATGATAGGCTGGGCATGGTGACTCACACCTGTAATCCCAGCACTTTGGAAAGCCGAGGCGGGCAGATCACTTGAGGTCAGAAGTTTGAGACCAGCCTGGCCAACATGGCAAAACCCTGTCTCTACTAAAAATACAAAAAAGAAAAATTAGCTGGGCATGGTGGCATATGCCTATAATCTCAACTACTCGGGAGGCTGAGGCATGGGAATTGCTTGAACCCAAGAGGCAGAGGCTGCAGTGAGCCAAGATCATGCCACTGCACTCCAGCCTGGGCAACAGAGTGAGACACTGTCTCAAAAAAAAAAAAAAAAAAGGATGATACACTTATGACCGAGTGAGGTCCATCCGAAAAATGCAGAGTTTGTTTAATATATGGAAAATTTATGTTATATACCATATCAGTAGGAAAAAGGACAAGAACCACATGATCATCTCAATAGACACAGAAAAAGCATTTGACAAAAATCTAACACTCTTTCATGATAAAAACACTCAAGAAACTAGGAATAGAAGAGAACTTCCCCAGTGCAATGAAGGGCGTGTATGAAAAACCCACAGCGGCCGGGCGCGGTGGCTCAAGCCTGTAATCCCAGCACTTTGGGAGGCCGAGACGGGCGGATCACAAGGTCAGGAGATCGAGACCAGCCTGGCTAATACGGTGAAACCCCGTCTCTACTAAAAAATACAAAAAACTAGCCGGGTGAGGTGGCGGGCGCCTGTAGTCCCAGCTACTCGGGAGGCTGAGGCAGGAGAATGGCGTAGACCCGGGAGGCGGAGCTTGCAGTGAGCTGAGATGCGGCCACTGCACTCCAGCCTGGGCGACAGAGCGGGACTCCGTCTCAAAAAAAAAAAAAAAAAAAAAAAAAGAAAAACCCACAGCTAACATACTTAATGGTGAAAAAGAGCATACTTTTCCCCTAAGATCAGAAACAAGACAAGGATGTCCACTCTTGCCATGTCTAGTTAACATTGTCCTGGAGGTTCTAACCAGGACGTTTAGGGAAGAAAAATATATAAATGGCATCTAAACTGGAAAAGATGAAGCAAGACTATCTCTGTTTATAGATGACATGATCTTATATGTAGAAAATCCTAGAGAATCCACTAAAAGTCTATTAGAATTAATATATAAGTTCAGCAAGGTTGCAGAATATAAGATCAATATAAGAAAATAAGTTGTGGTCAGGCACGGTGGCTCACACCTGTAATCCTAGCACTTTGGGAGGCCAAGGCAAGCACATCACTTGAGGCCAGGAGTTCAAGACCAGCCTGGCCAACACAGTGAAACCCTGTCTCTACTAAAAATACAAACATTAACCAGGCATGGTAGCACATGCCTATAGTCCCAACTACTTGAGAGGCTGAGGCACGAGAATCACTTGAACCCAGGAGGCAGAGGTTGCAGTGAGCTGAGATCAGGCCACTGCACTTCAGCGGGCTACAGAGCAAGACTCTGTCTCAAAAACAAAAAAAAAACCAAAAAAAAAAAAAAAAGGAAAATCAGTAGTATATTTATATACTAGCAATTAACAATTTGACAATGAGATTAATAAAACAATCCCAGGGCTGGGCACGGTGGCTCACGCCTGTAATCCCAGCACTTTGGGAGGCTGAGGTGGGCAGATCATAGGGTAAGGAGTTCGAGACCAGCCTGGCCAACATAGTGAAACCCCGTCTCTACTAAAAATACAAAAAACTAGCCAGGTGTGGTGGTGGGCACCTGTAATCGCAGCTACTCGGGAGGCTGAGGCAGGAGAATCACTTGAACCCGGGAGGTGGAGGTTGCAGTGAGCCAAGATCACGCCATTGCACCACTCCAGCCCAGGCGACAGTGCGAGACTCCGTCTCAAAAGAAAAAAAAGAAAGAAAAGAAAACAATTCCATTTATAATAGCATCAATACAAATAAAATACTTAGGAATAAATTTAACAAAAGAAGTGTAAGACTTGTATACTTGAAAACTACTAAACATCATTGAATTTAATTAAGGAAGCCTTAAATAAATGGAAGGATATCCCACGTTCATGGGCAGGAAGACTTGATATTCTAAAGATGGAATACCCTTCAGATTGCCTTACAGATGCAACACAATCCCAATGAAATTCCATCTGGTTTCTTCACAGAAACTCACAAGCTGATTCTAAAATATATATGGAAATGCAAGGGACCTAGACTATTCAAAGCACTCAAGGAGAAGAACAAATTTGTAAACATCACATTTACTGATTTTAAAACTTTCTACAAAGCTACAGTAATCAAGACTGTGTGGTACTGTGTAAAGATAGACATATAGGTCAATGGAATAAGATTGAGAATCCAGAAATAAACTTACACACTTACGGCCAGTTGATTTTCAACAGTAATGCCAAGACAATTCAATGAGGAAAACAATTTTGTCTTTTCAACAAATAGTCCTAGAACAACTGGATAGTCACATGCAAAATAATGAAGTTAAAACTTGTGGCCAGGCACAGTGGCTCACGCCTGTAGTCCCAGCACTTTGGGATGCCGAGGTGGGTGGATCACTTGAGGTCAGGGGTTCAAGACCAGCCTGGCCAACATAGTGAAACCCTGTCTCTACTAAAATTACAAAAAAATTGGCTGGGCATGGTGGTACGTGCCTGTAATCCCAGCTCCTCGGGAGGCTGAGGCAGGAGAATCACTTGAACCTGGGAGGCAGGGGTTGCAGTGAGCTGAGATCATGCCCCTGCAGTCCAGCCTGGGCAACAGAGTGAGACTCTGTCTCAGAAAGAAACTTGCTCTCATACCATATACAAAAATTAAAACAGACCAAAACTTAAATGTACGAGCTAAAACTATAAATCTCTTAGAAGAAAACATAGGTGTTAATCTTTGTGACTTTGGATTAGACAATGATTTCTTAGATGTGACACCTAAAGTACAAACAGCTAACCAAAAAAGAGACAAAATTAAAAGCTTTTGCATTGTAAATAATACCATCAAGAAAGTGAATATGATCAGACATGGTGGCTCACGCCTGTAATCTCAATACTTTGGGAAGCCAAGGTGGGAGGATTGCTTGAGCCCAGGAGTTTGATCCCACCCTGGGCAACATAGCAAGACCCCATCTCTAACAAAAAAAAAAAAGAAGAAGAAGAAGAAAGTTAATAGCCAGTCCATAGATTGGGAGGAAAATATTTGCAAATCATATAGCTGATAAGAGTCTTATACCCAAGATAGATAAACAACTCTTACCGGCCGGGCGCAGTGGCTCACACCTGTAATCCCAGCACTTTGGGAGGCCGAGGCGGGCAGATCACCTGAGGTCGGGAGTTCACGACCAGCCTGACCAACATGGAAAAACCCCATCTCTACTAAAAATGCAAAAAAAAATTGGCCTGGTGTGGTGGCACATGCCTGTAATACCAGCTACTGGGGAGGCTGAGGTTGAAGAATCGCTTGCACTCGGGAGGCGGAGGTTGTGGTGAGCCGAGATCGTACCATTACACTCCAGCCTGGGCGATAAGAGTGAAACTCCATTTCAAAAAAAAAAAAAAAAGAACTCTTACCAATCAACAATAAAAATATAACTCAGTTTTAAAATGGGCAAAGCAATAAGTACATGAAAAGGTGCTCAATGTCATTTGCCATCAGAGAAATGCAAATCAAAACCACAATGAGATGCAGTTTCACATCTACTAGGATGGCTATAAACAAAGACAGATGATAGTAAGTCTTAGCAAGAATGTGGAGACACTGAAAGCCTCATACATTGTCAGTAGGATGGGAAAATGGTATAGCTGCTTTGGCAAACAGTTTAGCAGTTTATCAAAAGGCTAAATAAAAACCTAGAGGTACCATATGATCCAGCAATCCCACTCTTAGTTTTTTCTACCCAGGAGATACAAAAATATGTCATATATGCAAAAACTTGTACCCAAATGTTTATGCAGCAGTAGTCATAATAGCCAAAAAGTGGAAAAACCCAACATGTCCATCAGCTGATGAATGGGCAAATAAAATGTGGTCTATCCATACAGTGGAGTAGTATTCAGCCATACAAAGGAATGAAGTACTGATACATGCTACAACATGGATGAAGCTTGAAAACATTTTGCCTAGTGAAAGAAGCCAATCACAAAAGACCATATATGATAGGATTCCATTTATATGAAATATCCAGAGTAGGACATTAAAATCTGTAGAGACAAAAAATAGATGAGTGGTTGTCCAGGGCTTTGGGGTGGGGTGATGGGGTTGTAGGGTGATCACTAAACAGTATATTTCTTTTTGTGTTAATGAAAATGTTCTAAAATTAAGTGTGGTGATGTTTACATCAACTGTGTGAATGTACCAAAAGCCACTGAATCATGTACTTTAAATGAGTGAATTGTATGGTATGTGAATTATATCTCAATAAAACTGTTAAGAAGAACAAAAGAAGAAAGGAGACATCTCTATAAAGTGATGACAATTTTACTTTCTACAGGAATATATATTCTACATTGACAAGGATCTTTGTTTTGCTCACTTCTGTATTTCCAATGTCTAGAGCAGTGACTGGCAAGTAGTGCACACTCAATAATGTTTAGTGAATGATTTTAATCATAATTAATGCAAAATCTACCTTTCAAAAAATGAAGGAAGTAGGGCAACAAAAAGTACCACGGGCTTTTCAGTGACTGGAAAGTCAGAGGAAACAGCTAGTTTGAAGAGACAGAGTTGGTTTTAGGAGAATAATCTTTGGGATGGAGAGACCTAGAAAATATTGGATAATGTTGGCCTAGAGTTCAAGGGAGAAGTTGGACTGGACTTTGCAATTAAGAGTTGTCTTTGGGAGGCCAAGGTGGGTGGATCACGAGGTCAGGAGTTCGAGACCAACCTGACCAACATGGTGAAACCCCGTCTCTACTAAAAATACAAAAAAATTAGCCAGGCTTGGTGGTACATGCCTGTAATCCCAGCTACTCAGGAGGCTGAGGCAAGAGAATCACTTGAACCCAGGAGGCAGAGGTTGCAGTGAGCAGAGACCGAGCCACTGCACTCCAGCCTGGGCGACAGAGGGAGACTCTGTCTCAAAAAAAAAGAGTTGTCTGCATAGAGGTGAAAAATGAAACTTTGGGAGTAATGAGATAATGGAGACAGAGAATATATAGAAAAAGAAGGCTAAGAAGAGAATCTCTTCTTTTTTTATTTTTTTCTGATCTCACTCTGTCATCCAGGCTGGAGTGCAATGGAGCCATCTTGGCTCACTGCAACATCTGCCTCCTGGGTTCAAGCGATTCTTCTGCCTCGGCCTCCTGAGTAGCTGGGACTACAGGCACATGCCACCATGCCTGGCAAATTTTTGTGTATTTTTAGTAGAGACAGGGTTTTGCCATGTTGGCCAGGCTAGTCTTGAACTCCTAACCTCAGGTGATCCACACGCCTGAGCCTCTCAAAGTGCTGGGATTACAAGCATGAGCCACCATGCCCAGCTGAGAATCTATTTCATGTATAAGAAAATAAAAAGAAGACAATGAAATTTGTAAGGTAGGAAAAGAATTAGGATGGTATGGGAAAGTTATTGGTAGTGCTAACGATGCTGGGAGAGAAGCCAAAGAAGATGGTGACTGTAAAAAGACCATTGAATTTAACAAGTAGGAAATTCCAGGACAATTGGTAGGAACTACTTACAAGGGGATTATGGAGTGAGCAATAATGACAATTGGAAGCACTAAACATAGACCTCTCTTTCAAGAAGTCTGGTGCTAAGAAGACTGTTGACTTTCCTCTTTTCACTGGACTAGCTTAGTCCTCTGGCTGTGTTTCTTTAATTATCTTGACTTCCCATTTCAACACACATCTTATTTTATTATAATTGTGTTGCATGGTGTTTGTATTCTCTGGTAATCTCCGTAAGAGTAGTAACCGTGTCATGTTTATCTCTGTATCATAGACACCTAGCCCAGTGCCTAGTATGTAGTTGATGGCACAGTAAATATTATACTATTGAATGAAATGAATTGTTCTAGTATGCTGGCAAAGACATGACAAAAATGGCTGACCATTCTATCCAGATTCGATAGGAACAAGTGAAGCCAGAAGGAGCTTAATGGATTATTAGAAGAGGGAAAGGGCCAAGAAATCAAAGCAGTTAAATATTGTGTGCTCAGCTGAAGCAGGTGATATCCCATAGTATTTCTTGGTATTCTTTATCTTGAATCTCTGGGAAGAAAAAGCACATTCAGTAATAACCTGTTTTTATTTTTATTTTAGATTCGGGGGTACAGGAGCAGGTTTGTTACAAGGGCATATTGCGTGATGCTGAGCTTTGGGCTTCTACTGATCCCATCACCCGTATAGTACCCAATAGGAAGTTTTTCAGCTCTTGCCCCACTTTCTCCATCCCTCCCTCCTTTTAGAGCCCCCAATGTCTATTGTTTCCATCTTTATGTCTCTGTGTACCCAGGTTAACCTTGTTTAGTTCAAAAATGAAAAACCTCTTTTTTTTAGCTGCAAGTTACTTTAATTTTATAGGTGGTTGGCTATGTGATAGGCTTTCTCTTTTTTGCCAGCCACCCGGGTTTTATAATGGATGGACAGGTAGGGTTGATGGGAAAAGAATACTGGTCTATTTATCAGGAGACCTGAATCCCACCTCTGTCAATAACTACCTATGTGGAAAGGACTGTTCACTAGATGATCTTTAAGCTTCCTTCCAGACCTCACATTCTAGGATATTATTTCTAGTAGTTGACTTATGACTGAGACTCAAGAATTTGGCCACAGAGCAATAAGCCAAAGGGAAAAACTACTTCCCCTCTACACACAAACATGGTTTCTAGAACTACGAGTTTTTGACTCATAGGAGAAGATGAAGGCAGCTCACTGTATTGTAGTTAACCTTACAAATCAAGGATGTCTTGAGAGACGCCTTAGTTATAGTATAAGGTTTTATTTTAGCTAGCTGAACAGCAATTCATATCTGACTTTTTTCTTGTCAGGACCGTAAGAGGCAATATGAGCTGCTGAAACTTGAAAGAAACTTCCAGAAACAATCCAATGTGCTCAGACGTAAAACAGAGGAGGTAAGAAAATTCAGTCTGCTAGGTCAAGTATATTGTCATCTTCAGGCTTAAATGCTTGCAAAATAATATCCTTTAAACGAGCAAGTGTCCTGAGAAACCAGGGATGCCAGTCTTCACAAGCAATTCCTAAATCTTGATTGCTGTTTATATGCCATGACCTGTGAGCAGATAAAAACTTGATGAAAAATGGTACTGTTCAAATAAGGATTTTTTCCTAATTGGACTTGAGCCTTTCCTGAAAAAACAAAGTGATATTGATATGTGACATTTCTAGACACCTAGTCTGCAGAACTTCCTTGAAGTGTATTCCTCCCCTAGGCACCAAAGCAGTAGCTGTTCATTATGTCCATGGAGATTTATAAACCTGGTTCCTATAGGAACTCAAACCCATGTAATTTTTATCTTTACTAATGTGCTAGAAATGGGATTTTTTTTTTTTTTTTTTTTTACACCTTTCATTCAACATTACTATGTGCCAATTTTATTTAGGCAGCAGCTGCCAACAAGCGTCTCAAGGATGCTCTCCAGAAACAACGGGAGGTTGCGGATAAGCGGAAAGAGACTCAGAGCCGTGGAATGGAAGGCACTGCAGCTCGAGTGAAGGTATGAACAACTTGAACTGCCATTTCTCTTGTGAACGCTGGGAACAGGAGAAAAGGAGAAATAGCTTTTTTTCTCTTTTTTTTAGAAGTAAACACTGCAAAATCTAAAGTTCTACTTGAAAGCCTTATTTCCTAAAGATAGCAATGTCTTTGAACTGTTGTTAAAGACCAGGCGTATAGAACTCTTTCTATCCTTGCCCCTGTTGAGGTTCAGTTACTTTTTTAAACAGCTTCATTGAAATAGAATTGACATATTATAAATTGTACATATTTAAAGTTCACAATTTGGCCAGGCATGGTGGCTCACACCTATGATCCCAGCACATTGGGAGGCCGAGGTGGGCAGATCACCTGCAGTCAGGAGTTTGAGACCAGCCTGACCAACATGGTGAAACCTCATCTCTACTAAAAATACAAAAATTAGCTGGCTGTGGTGACAGGTGCCTGTAATCCCAGCTACTTGGGAGACTGAGGAAGGAGACTCCTTTGAACCCGGAAGGCGGACGTTGCAGTAAGCCAAGATTGCACCATTGCACTCCAAACTCGGTGACAGAGTGAAACTCTGTCTCAAAAAGAAAAAAAAAGTATACAGTTTGGTGAGTTTGGACACATGTATACACCCATGAAATCATCACCACAGTCAAGATAATGACAGTGTGCTTCATTGCCTAAACTTTCTTTGTATCCCTCTGTAATCCCTCCTTCTCCTCCCCGGTCTACCCCTCTACTCCCCATTTCATATATATTTCTTTATATCCCCACAATGGTTCCAGGCAACCATTAATCTGCTTTCTGTCACTATGGATTTGTTTTCATCTGGAATCATACAGTATGTATTTTTTTCTGGTTTTTATTCAGCACAATTATTGTGAGATTCATCCATGTGGTTGCATATATCATATACAACTTCTTTCCTTTTTATTGCTGAGTGGCATCCTATTCATTGTATGGCTATACCATAATTTGTTTTTATATTCACCTGTTGATGGACACTTGGGTGTTTCTAGTTTTTGGCTCTTACAAATATTGCACTGAACATTTGCGCACAAGTCTGTGTGGATTTTTTTAATTTCTTTTGAGTAGATAGCTAGGAATAAAATGGCTTTCTTGTATGGTTGGTGTATGTTTTAACTTGTAAGTGGCTGCCAAACTGTTTTCCAAAGCAGTTGTACCATTTTACATTCCTGCTAGCAATGTATAAGGGTTCTAGTTGCTACACATTCTTACCAATACTTAGTATGGTCAGTCTTTTGAATTTTAGCTATTTTGTGTGTGGGGGTAGTGGAACCTCATTGTGGTTCTAATTTTCATTTCTGTAATGACTAATGATGTTGGACATCCTTTCATGTGCTTATTTGCGATATGTATGTTTTCTTTTGTGAAATATCTATTCAAATCTGTTCCCATTTTTAAATTGGGTTATCTTTTTCTTATTATTGAATTAAAATTCTTTATATATTCTAAATATATTTAACAGAGGACTTCTGTGTTTTACAGATATTTTCTCCCTGGCTGTGGCTTGCCCTTTTCAATTTGTAACAGTGTCTTTTGAAGAGCAAACCTTTATTATGTTAATGCTATCCAATTTATTGATTTTTTTTTATTTTATACTTAAACAGTTTTCATATCTTACTTAAGAAATCTTGGCTGGGTGTAGTGGCTCACGCCTATAATCTCAGCACTTTGGGAGGCTGAGGCAGGAGAATTGCTTGAGGCCAGGAGTTAAAAGACCAGCCTGGGGAACAAAGTGAGATCCTGTCTCTACAAAACAAAACTTTAAAAAATTAACCAGATATGGTGGCGCACGGCTTTAGTCCCAGCTACCGGGGAGACTGAGGTGGGAAGATCACTTGAGACTGGGAGGTCAAGGCTACAGTGAGCCATGATCGCACCACTGCACTCCAGCCTGGGTGACAGAGAAAGATCCTGTCTCAAAAAAATTTAAAACAGAAATATTTGGCTGGCTGGGTGCAGTGGCTCATGCCTGTAATCCCAGCACTTTGGGAGACCAAGGCGGGTGGATTACGTGAGGTCAGGAGTTCAAGACCAGCCTGGCCAACATGACAAAACCCCGTCTCTACTAAAAGTACAAAAATTAGCCGGGCCCGGTGGCATGCGCCTGTAGTCCCAGATACTCGGGAGGCTGAGGTGGAAGAATTGCTTGAACCGGGGAGGCGGAGGTTGCAGTGGGCTGAGATCGCACCACTGCACTCCACCTGGGTGATAGAGCGAGGCTTCGTCTCAAAAAAAAAAAGGAAATATTTGTCAAACCCATGGTCACTAAGATTTCCCCCTAAGTTTTCTTCTAGGAAGTTGTATTTTTTTGTTGTTGTTGTTGAGACAGAGTCTCGCTCTGTCGCCCAGGCTGGAGTGCAGTGGCCGGATCTCAGCTCACTGCAAGCTCCACCTCCCGGGTTTACGCCATTCTCCTGCCTCAGCCTCCCGAATAGCTGGGACTACAGGCGCCCGCCACCTCGCCCAGCTAGTTTTTTGTATTTTTAGTAGAGACAGGGTTTCACCGTGTTAGCCAGGATGGTCTCGATCTCCTGACCTCATGATCCGCCTGTCTCAGCCTCCCAAAGTGTGGGGATTACAGGCTTGAGCCACCGCACCCGGCCTGGAAGTTGTATATTTTTAAGCTTTACGTTTAGGTCTGTGATTCATTTTGACTGGACACCTTTGTCAAAATCAAATATCTATACATCTATTTCAGATTGTTTTATTGATCTATATGTCTATTTTTATGCCAATACCAAAAAGCTTAAAAATATACAACTTCTAGAAGAAAACTTAGGGGGAAATCTTAGTGACCATGAGTTTGACAAATATTTCCTTTTTTTTTTTTTTTTTTTTGAGACAAAGCCTCGCTCTATCACCCAGGGAGAGTGCACTGGCGCGATATCAGCTCACTGCAACCTCTGCCTCCCCGGTTCAAGCTGTTGCTTTTTAAGAAATCATGAAATCAGGCAGTGTAAGTCCTCCAAAGTTGTTGTTTTTTGTCAAAATTGTTTGGGAAAACTAGGTCCTTTGCATTTCCATATACATTTTAGAATTATCTTGTCAATTTCTACAAAACAGCTTGCTCAGAGTTGGATTAAGATTGCATAGAATTTATAAATCAATTTGAGGAGAATCAACATGTTAAGAATATTTAGATACATGAATGCAGTACATCTCTTTATTTAGGTTTTTAATTTCTCTCAGCAACATTTTAGTTTTTAGTGTACAAGTATTGTACATCTTTTGTCAAACATATTCCTGAGTATTTCATATTTTTATGATATTGAAAATGGCATTTTTATTTCCATTTCCAGTTGTTTAGATATTCTTGTTGGTTCTCAAAGCTTTTTTGTAGGATTCTTAAGATTTTTTACCTAGACAATTGTGTCATCTGCAAATATGGACAATTTTATTTCTTTTCTGTTCTGTGCTTTGTGTGTGTGTGTGTGTGTGTGTGTGTGTCTTTATTTATTTATTTATTTATTTATTATTATACTTTAAGTTCTAGGGTACATGTGCATAATGTGCAGGTTTGTTACATATGTATACTTGTGCCATGTTGGTGTGCTGCACCCATCAACTCGTCAGCACCCATCAACTCGTCATTTACATCAGGTATAACTCCCAATGCAATCCCTCCCCCCTCCCCACTCCCCATGATAGGCCCTGGTGTGTGATGTCCCCCTTCCTGAGTCCAAGTGATCTCATTGTTCAGTTCCCACCTACGAGTGAGAACATGTGGTGTTTGGTTTTCTGTTCTTGTGATAGTTTGCTAAGAATGATGGTTTCCAGCTTCATCCATGTCCCTACAAAGGACACAAACTCGTCCTTTTTTATGGCTGCATAGTATTCCATGGTGTATATGTGCCACATTTTCTTAATCCAGTCTGTCACTGATGGACATTTGGGTTGATTCCAAGTCTTTGCTATTGTGAATAGTGCCGCAATAAACATATGTCTGCATGTGTCTTTATAGCAGCATGATTTATAATCCTTTGGGTATATACCCAGTAATGGGATGGCTGGGTCATATGGTACTTCTAGTTCTAGATCCTTGAGGAATCGCCATACTGTTTTCCATAATGGTTGAACTAGTTTACAATCCCACCAACAGTGTAAAAGTGTTCCTATTTCTCCACATCCTCTCCAGCACCTGTTGTTTCCTGACTTTTTAATGATCGCCATTCTAACTGGTGTGAGATGGTATCTCATTGTGGTTTTGATTTGCATTTCTCTGATGGCCAGTGATGATGAGCATTTTTTCATGTGTCTGTTGGCTGTATGAATGTCTTCTTTTGAGAAATGTCTGTTCATATCCTTTGCCCACTTTTTGATGGGGTTGTTTGTTTTTTTCTTGTAAATTTGTTTGAGGTCTTTGTAGGTTCTGGATATTAGCCCTTTGTCAGATGAGTAGATTGCAAAAATTTTCTCCCATTCTGTAGGTTGCCTGTTCACTCTGATGGTAGTTTCTTTTGCTGTGCAGAAGCTCTTTAGTTTAATTAGATCCCATTTGTCAATTTTGGCTTTTGCTGCTGTTGCTTTTGGTGTTTTAGACATGAAGACTTTGCCCATGCCTATGTCCTGAATGGTACTACCTAGGTTTTCCTCTAGGGTTTTTATGGTATTAGGTCTAACATTTAAGTCTCTAATCCATCTTGAATTAATTTTCATATAAGGAGTAAGGAAAGGATCCAGTTTCAGCTTTCTACTTATGGCTAGCCAATTTTCCCAGCACCATTTATTAAATAGGGAATCCTTTCCCCATTTCTTGTTTTTGTCAGGTTTGTCAAAGATCAGATGGCTGTAGATGTGTGGTATTATTTCTGAGGACTCGGTTCTGTTCCATCGGTCTATATCTCTGTTTTGGTACCAGTACCATGCTGTTTTGGTTACTGTAGCCTTGTAGTATAGTTTGAAGTCAGGTAGCGTGATGCCTCCCGCTTTGTTCTTTTGACTTAGGATTGTCTTGGAGATGCGGGCTCTTTTTTGGTTCCATATGAACTTTAAAGCAGTTTTTTCCAGCTTTTTTTTTTTTTTAACCTTTGTCTTGCCTTATTGCACTTGCTAGAACCTCCAGTACAATATTGAATAGACTAGGTGAGAGGCCACAACCTTGTTTTGTTCCCAATCTTGGGCAGAAAGCATTCAGTTTTTCACCATAAAGTATGATAATAGCTATAGATCTTTTGGTATATGTCTTTTATCAGGTTGAAGAAGTTCCTTTTTTTTTTCTTTTTTTTTTTTTTTTTTGTTTTTGCAAAAGTTTTTATTACGAATTGATGTTGGGTTTTTTTGGGAGCTTTTTCTTCTGTTTCTGTTGAGATGATCTGATAGTTGATTGGTCAGTTTTTATTCTGTTATATGGCAAATGACATGGATTTTTCCCTAATTTATTCTGTCAAGGCATAATTGAAATACAATAAAATTTACCCTTTTGTTGTACAGTTCTATGTGTTTTGACAACATGTACAGTTGTGTGACCACTACAACAATCAAGATACAGAATAGTTCTCTTATCCCCAGAAACTCCCCTATATCTCTTACAGCCAATTCCTCTCACACCCCTGGTCCTTGACAAACACTGATCTGTACTCTGTCATTATTGTATTTCCTTTCCATCAGTGTCATAGAAATAGAAACATATAGTATGACTTCCTTCACTTAGCATAATGCATTTGAGATTAATTTGTGTTGTTTGTGTATCTGTAGTTTGCATGTTTTTGTTATTGTTAAGTAGTATTTCATTGTATGGATATAGCACAGTTTGTTTATCCATTCACCTGTCGAAGGATATCTTAGGGTTTTTTTTTTCCTTAGGTTTTGGCAATTACGAATAAAGCTACTGTTAAAAACACATACACGTTTCTATGTAAACTAATTTTTTTATTTTATTTTATTTTTTTTTTTGAGACGGAGTCTCGCTCTGTCACCCAGGCTGGAGTGCTGTGGCCGGATCCCAGCTGGCTGCAAGCTCCGCCTCCCGGGTTCCCGCCATTCTCCTGCCTCAGCCTCCCGAGTAGCCGGGACTACAGGCGCCCGCCACCTCGCCCGGCTAGTTTTTTTTTTTTGTATTTTTTAGTAGAGACGGGGTTTCACCGTGTTAGCCAGGATGGTCTCGATCTCCTGACCTCGTGATCCGCCCGTCTCGGCCTCCCAAAGTGCTGGGATTACAGGCTTGAGCCACCGCGCCCGGCCTGTAAACTAATTTTTTCACTTGGGTAAATACCTAAGAGCGGGACTGCTGGGTCATATAAGTGTATGCTTAACTTTGTAAGAAAATGCCAGGGCCGGGCGCGGTGGCTCAAGCCTGTAATCCCAGCACTTTGGGAGGCCGAGACGGGCGGATCACAAGGTCAGGAGATCGAGACCATCCTGGCTAACACAGTGAAACCCCGTCTCTACTAAAAATACAAAAAAAAACTTAGCCGGGCGAGGTGGCGGCGCCTGTAGTCCCAGCTACTCGGGAGGCTGAGGCAGGAGAATGGCGTGAACCCGGGAGGCGGAGCTTTCAGTGAGCTGAGATCCGGCCACTGCACTCCAGCCTGGGTGACAGAGCGAGACTCCGTCTCAAAAAAAAAAAAAAAAAAAAGAAAATGCCAAATTGTTTATCCAGTTAGTTGTTTATTGCTGGTATATAGAAATACAATTTATTTTTGTATATTAACTTTTATCTCATGCCTTTATTATTTTAGCTTTTTTATAGGTTTTTAGGATTTTCTATGTAGACTATCATGCTATCTGTAAATACAATTTTATTTCTTCCTTTCTAATCTATATGTCTATCATTTCTCCTACTTGCCCTGTTGCATTGGTGAGAACCTTCAGGATGATGATGAATAGGAGTGGTGAGAATAGACATCCTTCTGTTCTTCCTGATCTTAGGGGGAAAGCATTCTGTCTTTCACCATTAAGTTTATTAACTGTAGTTAATTTTTTTGAAATACTTTGTGTCTCTAGTTAGTTGATTTGGTGAATTATTTTGACTGATGTTCAAATATGGAACCAGCCTTGCATTTCTTTTTTTTTCTTTCCAACTTTTACTTTAGGTTCAAGGATTACATGTGCAAGTTTGTTACATGGGTAAATTGTATGTTGCAAGAGTTTCATGTACAGATCATTTTGTCACACAGATAATCAGCATGATACCCAATAGGTAGTTTCTCAGTCCTCACCCTCCTCCCACCCTTCACCCTCAAGTAGGCCCCAGTGTTTATTGTTCCCTTCCTCCTATCCATGTGTACTCAGTGTTTAGCTCCCACTTAGAAGTGAGAACATGTGGTATTTGATTTTCTGTTCTTGCATTAATTCTCTTAGGATAATAGCCTCCATCTACATTCATGTTACTACAAAGGATGTGATTTTGTTCTTTTTTATGGCTGTGTAATATTCCATTCCAACCTTGCATTTCTTAGATAAACTCTATTTAATCGTGATATATCATCCTTTTTATGTATTATTAAATTCAGTAATACATTAAAAAAATCTTGTTTAAATTTTTGTATCTGTGTTCATGAGGGATACTGATGTGTAGTTTTTTGTAACACCTTGGTCTGTTTCTGGTATCAAGGTAATGCTGGCCTCAGAATGAGCTGGGAAGTAGTCGTTTCTCTTCAAATGTCTGGAAGATTTCGTGTAGAATTAATATTGTTTCTTTCTAAAAAATTTGGTAGAATTTACCAGGAAAGCCATCTGTGACTAGAGAGATTTATGTTTCTTGCTTAGTTTTGCTTTTTGGGGAGAGGGATGTTAACTAAAATAAAGTTTTAAAAATAGATAAAAGATTGTTCAAAGTCTCCTTGAGTAAGCTTTGGTAGTTTGTGTGTTTCAGAGAACTTGTCTGTTTCATCTTAGTTGTCAAATGTATTGGCATAAAGTTGTTCATCATATTCCTTTATGGTTCTAATATCTGTAAAATCTCAGCCAGGTACGATTGCTTATGCCTATAATACTGGCACTTAGAGAGGCTGAGATGGGAGGATCACTTGAGCCCAGGAATTTGAGACCAGCCTGGGCAACATAGCAAGAACCTATCTCTGTTTTTAAAAATTAAAATGTTAAAAATATGTGATGATGTCAACTATCTCATTCCTGTTTGTATGCTTTCTCATTTTTCTCAATCAGTCCAGCTGGAGGTTTGTCATTCTTATAATGGGTAAAATGGTAATTTTTATGTTATATATATTTTACCACAATAAAAAATTTCAAAACAACTCCCAACTCATTAATTTCCACTCTGATCTTATTATTATAACTATTATTATTATTATTATTTTTGAGACAGAGTCTCGCTCTGTCACCCAGTCTGGAGTGCAGTGGCATGATATCAGCTCACTGAAAGCTCCGCCTCCCGGATCTTTTTTTTTTTTTACTTCTGCATACTTTGGATTTATTTTGGTCATCTTTTTTTACTTAAGGAAGAAACTAAGGTCATTGATTTACTTCTTTTCTAATATAGGCATTCAGTGCTATAAGTTTCCTCTTAAGTACTCCTTTAATAATATCCCACAAATTTTCATAATGTTACGTTTTCATTTTCATTCAATTCAAAATACATTCTAATTTTCTTATTGATTTTTTTCCTTTGAACCATGGGTTATTTAGAAGTGTTATTTAGTTTCCAAATGTTTGTGGATTTTTCCAAATGTCTTTTTGTTATTGATTTCCAATTTAATTCTAATATGGTCAGAGAACATACTTCATATGACTTGAATCCTTTTGAACTTATTGAGACTTATTTTATGGTCCAGAGTATGATCAATCTTAGTAAATGTTCTATGTGTACTTGAGAAGAATGGGTATTCTGCTGTTGTTGGATGGAGTGTCTATAAATGTCAATCATGTTGATTTAATTGATTGTGCTGTTAACGTCTATTGTATCCTTGCTGATTTTCTGCATACTCGTCCTATCAATTATTGGGAAATAGGTATTGAAATCTCCAAATATGATTATGGAGGTTTTCCTTGGAGTTCTACATTTAGAATTAATTGACCCCTGTATTATTATGAAATGGACTTCTTTATTCTTGGTAATATTCTTTGTTCTAATATCTACTTTGTATGATATTACTGTAGCCCCTCCAACTTTCTTTTTATTAATGTTAGCATGTTCTTTTTTTTTTTTTTTGGTCATGGTGTATTTAATGTTAACCTATTCGTGCCTTCATTTTTAAGGTGTGTTTTTTTTTTTTCTTTTTCTTTCTTTTCTTTCTTTCTTTTTTTTTTTTTTTTTTTTTAGACAAGGTCTTGCTCTGTTGCCCAGGCTGGAGTGCAGTAGCACAATCACGGCTCACTGTAGCCTTAACCTCTTGGGCTCAAATGATTCTACTACTTCATCCTCCCAAGTAGCTCAGACTACAGGCACATGCCACTGTGCCTGGCTAATTTTTGTATTTTTTGTAGAGATGAGGTTTCACCATGTTGCTCAAGCTGGTCTCAAATTCCTGGGGTCAAGTGATCTACCTGTCTCAGCCTCCCAAAGTGCTGGGATTACAGGTGTGAGCCACCACACCCAGCCAAGGTGTGGTTCTTATAGGCAGCATATATTTGGGTCTAGCTTTTTTTTTTCCCATAGACAGGATCTCACTCTGTTATCCAGGCTGGAGTGCAGTAGCATGATCATAGTTCACTGTAACCTCAAATGCCTGGACTCAAGTGATTCTCCCATCTCAGTCTCCTGAATAGCTGAGACTACAGGCGTATACCACCATACCTGGCTAATTTTTCTACTTTTTGTAGAGACTGGGTCTCACTATGTTGCTCAGGCTGGTCTTGAACTATGGGCCTCAAGTGATCTTCCCAAAGTGCTGGGACTACAGGTGTGAGCCACTGTGCCCAGCCATGTCTAGCTTTTTAAATCCAATCTGAAAATCTCTACAACTTAATTGGGGTGTTTAGACCATTTACATTTAATGCGATTATTGATACAGGTAGGTTTGAGCTATCATCTTGCTGTTTGTTACTTGTACATGATTTTGTTTCATGTATTTTGGTGCTTTGTTATTAGGGATGTAAACATTAAGGATTATATTCTTTGAACAATCGGCTCCTTTATCATGAATCCTTTTTATCCCTAGTTTTATTTTTTGATAGGAATTCTACTTCATCTGATTCTAATATGATCACTCCAGCTTTCTTTTGATTACTATTAGCATGGTATACCTTCATTAAAAGCAGAAATATTCTCAGGGATAGTTAGTGTTTTAAAAAGTGAATTTTGGCTGGGCATGGTGGCTCACACCTGTAATCCCAGCACTTTGGGAGGTCAAGGTGGGTGGATCACTTGAGGCCAGCAGTTCAAGACCAGCCTGGCCAACATGGTGAAACCCCATCTGTACTAAAAATACAAAAATTAGCCAGGCGTGGTGGCGCGTGCCTGTAATCCCAGCTACTTGGGTGGCTGAGGCATGAGAACTGCTTGAACCTGGGAGGCAGAGGTTGCAGTGAGCTGAGATCACGACATTGCACTCCAGCCTGGGCGACAGAGCGACACCCTGTCTAAATAAATAAATAAAAAGTGAATTTACTGAATTTTGTTTCCTTTTTTAAAAATCCCATTCATCTACTTTAAAAATTAAAAATAGATATTTATTAAATAGAATAGATCATAAAATATTCAATTTTTTATTATGTTAAGGGCAAAGGAAAAAATGGAGAAAATAAAGAACAGGGCACATAGAAATACTAGGAATCTGGAGAAAGATTTTCTGGAGAAAGTCTCTTTCTTGTGACCTTTTGGCATGTTGCTGTTAAAGGCTCTTTGAGAGGTACTGACATTTTTGGTATGTGTAGGTATGAATGGATATCACACTTGTAGTTACTTGGGCTCTGGTTCAAATAAGTTAAGTCTGGAGCTGAATCTAGCCCATGAGCCAGTGATTCCTCATCCCTAACCCAGACATCACTGATTTCTCTTCCAGAATTGGCTTGGAAACGAAATTGAGGTTATGGTCAGTACTGAGGAAGCCAAACGCCATCTGAATGACCTCCTTGAAGACAGAAAGATCCTGGCTCAAGATGTGGCTCAACTCAAAGAAAAAAAGGAATCTGGGGAGAATCCACCTCCTAAACTCCGGGTAAGTACCCTTATGAAAAAATGTTGCCAGTAATCAGACTCTACATTCGCCAGAAATCCTTATAGCTTTGGAGGATTACTTTCCTTTTAGTATTTCACCCTTGTTCCCACTATTATTTACAGAGGCGTACATTCTCCCTTACTGAAGTGCGTGGTCAAGTTTCGGAGTCAGAAGATTCTATTACAAAGCAGATTGAAAGCCTAGAGACTGAAATGGAATTCAGGTAACAGGGACTATCTCTAAGCCATTATAAAAATTTATGCCTGGAATCAAAGATAGAACCTATTAATCCAGTGATTCAAAAGCCTTGTGATGGTGGAAAAACGCGAGAAAATAACCATTTTTTTTAAACCAAACACTGTACTAGGTATCTTAGATACATTTTCTTATTCAATCCCTTTGATGCCTTATGAGGTACGTATCATTCTTCTCATTTTAGAGATCTAAAATTAACTTGGTCATATGGAAGTGGGTTATCAGAACTTATTAACATTAGTGTCACTAAAGTTGGTATACAGCCCCCTCGCTGCTAAATTTGACTGGCTTTTTAATAAATAAACTGGTTAATTGGTTGATTTTTAAAAGGAAATTCAGTGATCTTAAGAAATTTGCCAAAGGTAATTAACTGGCTAACAAACAACAGAGCTGGGATTCAAAACACACTCTAATTCCAAAGCCCATGCTTTTTACAATACAGCACAATTTTTCTCTCTTTATTATTTTTTAACTGATAACTAGAGTCAGGCACCGTAATTTTTGATGCAGTGGTGTCTCTAAGATGTAGAACCAATAACAGAATTTTAGAGGAACCAAAGAAATGATAATAGAATAGCAACAACACAGAAGGTGAATTTTAGAGATCATCAAGAAAATAGCTATAACATGTAAGTAAAGTTGTCATGAGCATTAAATTAAATTAGTAAAGTACATAACAGTACTTAGCATATTAGAAGTGCTCAATGGGCCAGGTGCGGTGGCTCATGCCTGTAATCCCAGCACTTTGGGAGGCCAAGGCAGGTGGATTGCCTGAGGCCAGGAGTTCAAGACCAGCCTGGCCAACATGGTGAAACCCCATCTCTACTAAAAATACAAAAAAAATTAGCTGGGCGTGGTGGCGGACACCTGTAATCCCAGCTGCTAGGGAGGCTGAGGCAGGAGAATTGCTTGAACCCAGGAGGCAGAGGTTGCAGTGAGCCGAGATTGTGCCATTGCACTCTAGCCTGGGCGATAGAGCAAGACTCCGTCTCAAAAAAAAAAAAAAAGGCCGGGCACAGTGGCTCACGCCTGTAATCCCAGCATTGGGAGGCCGAGGAAGGCAGATCATGAGGTCAGGAGATCGAGACCATCCTGGCTAACACAGTGAAACCCCATCTCTACTAAAAATACAAAAAATTAGCTGGGCATGGTAGCACGCACCTGTGGTCCCAGCTACTCGTGAGACTGAGGCAGGAGAATCTCTTGAACCTGGGAGGTGGAGGTTGTGGTGAGCCGAGATCGTGCCACTGCACTCCTGGGCAACAGAGTGAGATTCCGTGTCAAAAATGAAAGACAGACAGACAAAAAGAAAGAAAAGAAAGGAAAGGAAGGAAAAAGAAAGAAAAGAGAAGGAATAGAAGGGCTCAGTGAAGGCTGCACTTTCTCAGGAGCTCTTCAGGCGGTGTTCCCTGTGCCATGGTCACTCGTATTGGCTCTAAAAAGTAAAAAGAAAAGAAGTGATCAATGAATGTTCTTCTGTCCCTCATCTCCTGGCCCTACACCAGAAATTATGCTACACAGCCTCTTCTAATCATGATTATTTTAAGCAGTTTATGAAATCTAGAAGGAACAGAACCCTGACAGAGATTTTATCGTGTTTTAGGATAATAGATTTTTATTGTCCAGAAGACCTTGGGATCATTTAATCTGGTTTTAGTAATACATACTAACTTTATCTTGGGATACATCTATAAATCACTCAACCTTTGAGTTCCTGCTTTGTGCTACACTGGATGCAGTTGGGATATACAGAAAAAATAGATGAGTTTGCCCTTGCTCTCAGGTGGAAATAGTATCATTATTCACAGTGGTGTCCTGGAATCATTTGTTAAAATTTCAAGAATGTTGTAAACCATTGTTAGTTTACAGTTGATTATGGTGAGAATATTTACACCACAGAAACTGACAAAACTTACAAATCAGGGCTGGGGTTTTTGTTTTTGTTTTATGTTTGTTTGTTTTGAGACAGTCTCACTCTGTTGCCCAGGCTGGAGCACAGTGGCACGATCTTGGCTCACTGCAGCCTCTGCCTCCCGGGTTCAAGTGATTCTCATGCCTCAGCCTCCCAAGTAGCTGGAATTACAGGCACGTGGCACCATGCCTGGCTAATTTTTGTATTTTTAGTAGAGACAGGGTTTCACCATGTTGGCCAGGGTGGTCTCGAACTCCTGACCTTAAGTGATCTGCCTACCTCGGCCTCCCAAAGTTCCAGGATTACAGGCATAAGCCATTGTGCCCAGCCAAGGGCTGGTTTTTTAAGTGCTGGTTGTTAAAAATTTACCTGCATACCATATGTGTAAGTAAATGATTATGTAAATGTAGGGCAGGTGCCAAGTAGAAGGAATTAGAAGTGAGTTTAGTTAGGAGAAATTTTTTAGAACTGATGAGACTTAAACTAAATTTTGGAATAGGTAAGGGACATGAATTGTCAGAAAAGATAGGAAAGGGCCAATGATAGGTGACAACTCCGAAGTGTTGTGCCCCACCTCTTCCAGAAGCCTTCCCTGACTTTTTAATCCCTCACTAATCTTCCTTCCTCTCTAAACTCTTTCAGAACTTATGATACTCAATTATGACATACTGCTGACATGTTATCTTTATGTTTATTGTTTTATGTTTATTAATTTTGTCATTCTAAAGACAGACTGTAAGCTTGTTGAAGGAAAGGACTCTACATTAGACCAGGGTTGTCAAAGTGTGGTCCGCAGATTCCTGGGGAGCTCCAAGGCCCTTTCAGGGAGTCCAAGTGATCAAAACTATTTTCATAATAATATTAAGGCCTTATTTGCCTTTTTTGCTACATTGGCATTTGCACTGAAAATGCAAACGCCATAGTGGGCTAAAGTGCTGACACCCTAGGCTGAATGAAAGCAGTGGCACCAACCTGAACTAGTAGTTATTGTATGCTTCACCACTACATACTCTCAGGTTTTAAAAAACCAAGCCAGTCTTAATTAAGAGTGGTGTTGCAAAAGCAGTGAAAGTTGTTCATTTTACTAAATCTGGACCCTGGAGTTCATGTCTGTGTTACAGCCTGTGTGACAAAACAGGAAGAACACAGAAAGCACTTCTGCTGCATGCTGAATATGGTCGTCTCCAGAAAAGCACTGTGTGCGATTGTTTGAGGTGTGAGCTCAATAGGCCTCTTTTTTCATGGGACATCATTTTTACTTCAATGAACAACTGACAGACAAACTGTGGTTATTAAGACTTGGTTACTTGGCAGACATTTTCTCAAAAAGAACAGAGCAAGCCTGTTGCTTTAAGGAAAACAGCTGACAGTGCTACCTAAGACAAAATGTGAGCTTTCAAACAAAATTTGGATTTGGAAAACTTGTATCTGCCACTGTGAACTTGACAGTTTTTCATAACTTTTCTGATAAGACCAGTAGTGATATTAATAAGTGTGATTTTTAAAAATATATATTATAGAATGAAATGTGTTAACATTTGGAAGATCTGCATGACTCTGGACTAATATTGTCCAAATGGCATTTTATAGAATCATGTATTGGTAAATGAGCCATTCAGATTGCAAGACAGACTGATGAATTTTAATATGAGAGAATACAAAAAGGTTTATTAATAAGTTTCAGATTCAACATTGCAACTAACTCTTAAGGAGGTACCGCTTGTTGAGTTTTAGTGTAGTCTCAAAGAAGACTATTTGCAGTTATCTGAAAAGGCTATTAAAATACTCCTTTTCCCATCTGCATATTCATGTGAGGCCAGATTGTCTTCATTTACATCAACTAGAACAACATGTCACAAAAGATTGCATACAGAGTGAGACATAAGAATCCAGCTGTCTTCAACTAAGCCAGACATTATAGAGATTTGCAAAAATGTAAAATAATCCCTTTTCTTACTGTTTATTATCTCAGAAAATGCTACTTTTCAGAAAATATGTAATGTATAGTAGGTTTATGTTTTTGTTTTTGTTTTTTATGTTTTTTGACAGAGTCTCGCTCTGTCACCCAGGCAGAGTGCAATGACGCGATCTCAGCTCACTGCAACCTCCACCTCTTGGGTTCAAGCGATTCTCTTGCCTCAGCCTCCCAAGTAGCTGGGATTACAGGCGCCCACCACCATGCCCAGCTAATTTTTTGTATTTTTAGTAGAGACAGGGTTTCACCATGTTGGCCAGGCTGGTCTTGAACTCCTGACCTCAGGTAATCCACCTGCCTCAGCCTCCCAAAGTGCTGGGATTACAGGAGTGAGCCACCGCGCCCGGCCAATAGGTGTATGTTTTTTTTTTTTTTTTTTTTTTTTTGAGACGGAGTCTTGCTCTGTCGCCAGCTGGAGTGCAGTGGCACAATCTCAGCTCACTGCAACCTCCGACTTGCTGGTTCAAGCAATTCTCCTGTCTTAGACTCCCAAGTAGCTGGAATTACAGGCACGTGCCACCACCCCCAGCTAATTTTTGTGTTTGTAGTAGAGACAGGGTTTCACCATGTTGGCCAGGATGGTCTCGATCTCCTGACCTCATGATCTATCCGCCTCGGCCTCCCGAAGTGCTAGGATTGCAGGCATGAAGTACCTGGCCCGGCCTAAGTTTATTATTTTTAAGTGAATTAATAATTTTTTTTTTTGAGATGGAGTCTTGCTCTGTCTCCCAGGCTGGAGTGCAATGGCACGATCTCAGCTCACTGCAACCTCCACCTCCTGGGTTCAAGTGATTTTCCTGCCTCAGCCTCCCAAGTAGCTAGGATTACAGGCACCCACCACCATGCCCGGCTAATTTTTGTATTTTTAGTAGAGCCGGGGTTTCACCAGGTTGGCCAGGCTGGTCTCGAACTCTTGACCTCAGGTGATCCACCTGCCTCAGCCTCCCAAAGTGCTGGGATTACAGGCGTGAGCCACTGCGCCCAGCTAAATTTTTTTTCAGTTGTACTTTCTAATACTATAAATCTCTATAGGTATAACACATGTGAACAGAATGTCCTAGATGACTTCAATAATTTTTAAGAGTGTAAAGGAGTCCTGAGACCTCAAAATTTGAGAACTACAGTCTTAGATTATTTTCATACCCATCTTCCTTATAGTACCAAACTTATCACTGCATATGAAGCACATGCTGGTATGCTCTTTCTCACTAGACACAAGAAATTTGAGAAGAAAACTATTAATGAAACTGAAATACTGTGGAGACTTTGGTCTAGGACATACTTGATCAGAAAGTACCCGGAAGCTATAACCAGGGTCAAAATATCTAGTCTTCTTAGAAACTTCTCAGTCTTGTGGCAGGCACATCAAGATAACCTCTCACAACGCCAGCCCTGGGTATCATTTTGGTACTCGATTGTAGTAAAGAGCATATCTACCTGTTTGTTCTTTTGAGATTTTTCCTTCAGGTCTCCAACCTGAATCTTATCCTTGCATGGGTGGACCACCATGTCACAGTCTGAGCTTATATGGCCCCAAGACAAACTAACATATTTTACTCAATCCCTTACAACAGAAGCCTTACTGTGATAAGTCTTTCCAAGTCCCACTTTATGACCCATTTATTTCAACCAGTATTTAATAGAATAAAACCATTTAGATAGTCTCTTAGAGTCCTTTGTCTTATACGTACCGCACGCTAACCGATTGCACCACTGGAGCCACTAGAGTCCTTTGTTACAGGATTTGCGATACTGTGTAAAATCCTAACCAGATGACTCAAACATTATTTAAATGATATTTAACTGATAGCTCCATCCATAAAATTATTTGAAGTTTCTCCTTAGAGCTCTTCCCCCTTCTCCTTGATATTCAGGCTACTTGCAGTAAGGCTCACTGTTTCTTTCCCTGAAGGAGTGCTCAGATTGCTGACCTACAGCAGAAGCTGCTGGATGCAGAAAGTGAAGACAGGCCAAAACAACGCTGGGAGAATATTGCCACCATTCTGGAAGCCAAGTGTGCCCTGAAATACTTGATTGGAGAGGTAAACATCACTCTAACCAGCAGTTAGGGGGCTGGCTGTGTAGATTGAAATGAGATGTTAGCCTTGAAATATTGTCATAGTGTTATTGTCACTTTTCATGGTAGAAACCCCAATAACACTAACATTAGAGGGTTTAGTAGATAAAAGTTGGTGTAAGCAAGTACAGGCCAGTCACTTACAAAAATATAATATGACTCACAAATTGATGCCCGTCATGACTGGCCTATAGCAAGTGCTGAATGCATGTTAGCTGTTGTTATTAGGAAAGACCAAAATGCCATAGTGGGTCACTGGCTAAACATCAACTGTTATACTGTAGTACTTTTTAAAACCCCTATGAGATGTATATTCAAAAATTTAAGATCCAGTCTAGAAAACGGAAAACCTAAGCATCTTTTGACATATAAAGATTCATTTTAAGGAAAAGCCATCTTTGCTGACCTTAAAATGATATGTCACCTTACATTGTCACCAGAGGAATGAAAATTGATTGCCTCTGGTGATTGAAGCATTTTCACTCAAGACAAGCATACAAACTCCAAACCTACAAGTTTAAACAATGCTACCCTTTATACATTTTTGTGTTAGCTTAGCAGATTTGTTCTACTAAGGAAATCTTGATCAGTCTTGTGAACACTGATACTTATGATGTTCACCATCTGGGCTAGTAGTGAATGTAAAACTAGGCCAGTGTAGGATATCATGTAGCCTGAAGAGCCAGATCTGCAGTCTCAGTCTACGAGTTCTAACATGTGAATATAGACATTCTGAAATGGGACATAATTGGCCATAAGGGTGTGTCCTGTGGATTTCGCTTAAAAATTAAGGAAGAACTTCTTAAATATCAGAATTTGTAATTGTCAGATACTGTTCGGGTTAGGTTTACTCTTACCTTGAGGCAGAGCAAGAAATAAAATGGCCTTAGCAGTGGCTTCTAGCCCCAAGATACATGTCTCAGCAGAAATGTGGACTCTTGGCCTGGGAATAGAACAATAGTATATTTACTATTCAATGTTGGAATCCATATGACATGAAAAAATAAGAATAGACTTGGACGTGGAGGAATTTTTCTCAGACCCTTTCAAGAAAGCTGACATTATCCTGCCTATTGAAAGGGGGAAAGAAAGGTGGTCATTCTTCAAATAAACTGATCTTCTTTTATTCCCTCCAGCTGGTGTCCTCCAAAATACAGGTCAGCAAACTTGAAAGTAGCCTGAAACAGAGCAAGACCAGCTGTGCTGACATGCAGAAGATGCTGTTTGAGGAACGAAATCATTTTGCCGAGATAGAGACAGAGTTACAAGCTGAGCTGGTCAGAATGGAGCAACAGCACCAAGAGAAGGTAAACTCTAGCAAGCCAAGAAGCTACACTGTGAAACTATCATTGCCTTGTATTGTTAGTTTTTTTTTAAAAAAGTGGGATATGAAATTTCTTTCAAAATCCATGTGGCCTTTTCTAAAGTTTGCAAATAAGAAGAAACCTGAAGCAGAGATGTGACTTGTCTAACTTTATACATACCAGTGACAATGGCTCTTGGTTTCCAACTTAAATATGAATATTAACATGCTGAGAAACAGGCCCAGCGTGGTGGCTCGTGCCTGTAATCCCAGCACTTTGGGAGGCCAATGCAGGCAGATTGCTTGAGTCCAGGAGAGTGAAACCCCATCTCTACAATAAAATACAGAAAATTAGCTGAGTGTGATGGTGTGCACCTCTGATCCCAGCTACTCATAAGGCTGAAGTGGGAGAATCGCTTGAACCCATGAGGCAGATGTTGCTGTGAGCCATGATCGTGCCACTGCACTCCAGCGTGGGCAACAGAAAGAAAAAAAAAACTATGCTGAGAAATATCCATGCTGTACTCACTACTTCATGCCATGAGAGCAAATGAGAACAGTTTACTTCTAAATCACAAGGGAGCAGTCACCTGGATCACTGCTTGAACTAAGTCAAAATTTCTTTTTCCCTTTGGTACCTTTGTTATCACCCATTGGGTCGTGTCTTTCTCTAGGTGCTGTACCTTCTCAGCCAGCTGCAGCAAAGCCAAATGGCAGAGAAGCAGTTAGAGGAATCAGTCAGTGAAAAGGAACAGCAGCTGCTGAGCACACTGAAGTGTCAGGTATGATCAAGAGGGAGAGGTCTCCAGAGATGAGTTTCACAGTACTGACTGAGAATCTTGTCTCATTTAGACCCTTGTACTGGCAGCAGATAGTTAATTACCTACTGGAAAAAAGATTTATAATGGTAGCCTCTACTGCCTTTAGGCCCTATTTGATCAGGCTAGGGGTACTTAGAGTGTAGCCACATATAGGAATAACCTCATTTTTGGTACCAAAATGGCAGCACATACTCCATACCAGACTCTGAGGCCTTGTGGTTCTTGGCCTCAACCCTGAGCTCTAAAGAGTTAAGGAAATGAAATCATCCAGTAGTTACTTAGAATCCTAGGGACATTCAAATCTGACATATTTGTAAAATGCCTGGGGTCTGAATTTCTTCCAGAGGCTAGGAACACCACACCCTTTAGTAGCATGTTGTAGCACTATTTTAGTCTAACTTAGAATCTTTTTCCTGAACTACCAGTCTGTAGGGTTTCCTTGGCACCTTCCATCTAAGACATAAGCAAACTAGTTAAGGTTGTATGCATGGATCTGGTTGTCTTAGGTGCCAGGTAGTTCAGTCAGGCTTATTAAAGTGGCAAGTAAACTGCCTGGTCTGTGTTAAGAAGGGTAAAGAGTAGCATTTATAGACTTCAAGAAAATAGAGCTAAGTTTCTGCGGGTTTCTTAATCAGCATCCCAATGTGAATAAGGGATATGAAGCTAAGGAGTGGAAAAGAATAAGGAAGGCTTGTCAGGCAGAGTCCGTGGTTCCTATGAGTGTGGTCAGAGCTGCTGGGGTGCATTGGAATAGAAGTGGCATTCAGGTCACCTAGGAACTGGGAATCAGACATTTTTCTGGGTGCCAATGCCTGCTGTGCAAAAACCATCTGCTGCCAACAACTTGGCAGCAGTATGTTTTCATCTATGTGAGTTGTTTGGTAACCCACATGTAGTGCCCAAAATAACCCCACATATCACTGCACTATCTGGAAATAGGATGAAGAACTTGAGAAGATGCGAGAAGTGTGTGAGCAAAATCAGCAGCTTCTCCGAGAGAATGAAATCATCAAGCAGGTAATAGTTTCCCACCCACTTGATAAGCCCTAAGAGACCCTGTTGCTACTGAGGCCAGCTCTTGGGACCAGTCCCCATTGTGGTGACTTGGCTCTATTTCATAAGGTCTATATTTAGTTTCCATGTGACCTGTGCATTTCAAAGTGGAATAAACATAAGTTTTTAAATTTGTCATTTTCTGAATCTAATATTGTTGATATTGGAAAGTGGGAGTCAACGTACTCTACTATAATCCTGCCTCACTTTACTATGGTTTAACATTGAGCTAGCCTAGGTCTGGTATCTGTTTTAGTCATGAATACTCCCAGAAGCTGCCCTGCATTATATACTTTGTCTCTTCTTTTCAAATAGAAACTGACCCTCCTCCAGGTAGCCAGCAGACAGAAACATCTTCCTAAGGATACCCTTCTATCTCCAGACTCTTCTTTTGAATATGCCCCACCTAAGGTAAAATGATCAGTGCCTGTGATACCTTTGCACAGCGTAGGTTTGGGGTAAGTGTGCTAAAACTGCCCTTTATAAGAGGTTGACAGTTAAAATTCCCAAATTCTAGCATCTCACATTTCTTTGGAGTCCCAGATAAAACTACAGTTCAATCCTAAGGAAAGTAGGCACTCTCACTCCTCAGAAGGCTGACTTTGGGCCACGGACAGGCATTATTTAACATAACTGAGGAGGAGGAACAGGAGAAAAGAGCAATAATGTTCAGCTGTCCATCCAAAGATACTTATCTCATCATATCATGAGTTTCCCTTTCCTCCCTCAGATTGGTCAGCCTCCAATTTCACTGCCTTCAAAGACTCTGCAAAGCCAAAGGCTAAAGCAGAATTTCTTCTGATTGGTAAAGCCAAGTGGGGTGGATTTGAGAGAGTCTGAAATCTTTGCTCTGAGAATATAGCTGGCAACGGTTACTGGGAAGATATGATGCATATGTAGTTTTTAATTTTTATTAAATAACTAAACTACTCCAAACCTTTTTTCTTAGCCAAAACCTTCTCGTGTTAAAGAAAAGTTCCTGGAGCAAAGCATGGACATCGAGGATCTAAAATATTGTTCAGAGCATTCTGTGAATGAGCATGAGGATGGTGATGGTGATGGTGACGATGATGAGGGGGATGATGAGGAATGGAAGCCAACAAAATTAGCTAAGGTGTCCAGGAAGAACATCCAAGGGGTAGGAGCCCGCTCTTCAACTTTTTTTGTTTTGTTTTGTGTTGTTTTTGGAGTGAGAGTCTCACTCTGTCACCCAGGCTGGAGTGCAGTGGCGCATTCTCGGCTCACTGCAACCTCCGCCTCCCAAGTTCAAGTGATTCTCGTGTCTCAGCCTCCTGAGTACCTGGGATCACAGGCATGCGCCACCACACCCAGCTAATTTTGTATTTTTAGTAGAGACAGGGTTTCAGCATGTTGGCCAGGCTGGTCTCAAACTCCTGGCCTCAAGCAATCTGTTTACCTTGGTCTCTCAAATTGCTGGGATTACAGGTATGAGCCACCGCGCCCGGCCTAGCTCTTCGACTTTGTCAGGGGTTCTAATTCTTAGTATTCATTCACTGCCACTGGGATAGTTTTCTGAATCTAGGAATGTGTTGGCCCCATACCCTTTAGCTACCATTTAGAGGCGCTGACTCCACTAAAGGGGGGACTTGTTGGGCCATCTCTGTGTAGAACCTGGGGCCAGTATAGAGGGCTGCTTGAGTGCACAAGTTGGCTCTCTTCTTGTTTTTAGCTGCTTATCAATTTGAATAGATAATATTCCATACCATTTCATTGAAGCTGATACCAAAATGATCATAACAATTCTTCATGTTTTTATAGCATTTTACAGTTTATAAACCATTCTCATATATATTACCACTTTTAATCACCACAAAAAATCCAGTGAAGGGCCATGGCTCACACTTGTAATCCCAGCACTTTGGGAGGCCAAGGCAGGCAGATCACCTGAGGTTGGGAGTTTGAGACCAGCCTGACTAACAGGAAGAAACCTCGCCTCTACTAAACATACAAGATTAGCCGGGCGTGATGGCACATGCCTGTAGTCCCAGCTACTCGAGAGGCTGAGACAGGAGAATCGCTCGAACCCGGGAGGTGGAGGTTCTGGTGAGCCGAGATCATGCCATTGCACTCCAGCCTGGGCAACAAGAGTGAGACTCCGTCTCAAAAAAAAAAAAAAAAAAAAAAAATCCTGTGAGATATTTATTATTTGCATTTTCCAGAGGGACCCCTGACCCACAGGAGGGAAACGACCTTGCCCAAGGTCGTAAAACTACGTGACAGTCAGGACTAGAAACCAAATATTCTGACTCCAAGTCCAGTTTGTTTCCCCCACATCATGGTTATGTCAGTAAAAACCTTAGACCAGAAGTTGAATGTGTACTTTATCTTTGCCTAACAGAGTGATTTCACTCCCTAGGCTAAGGAACAAAAGGAATTACAGAAAAAGCTAATAATTAAGTTCAAACACATTAAGTTAAGGCTAGTTAGGAACAATCTGACTTAGGCATGCTTTATTTGCTTACACAATGATAGTCCTACTCAAACCTAGATGTTTTATGTTGAAACATTAACTTCCCAGGCATTACAGTTGGCCCCCAACTGTGCCCTGCAGCCACATTCCACTTAAAGAGAACAGTTCACAAGTTACCTTAGCTGGCTTCCTACGTTATTTGATTTGATTAGCCTATAGCTCATCACCTGGGGAACTGAGCCTTATAAACCCACAGCACCAGGATGAAGCAAGTCATAAGATATAGACAGCCATGGTGGTAAGTCATTTGGTCAGTCAGAATCATCAAGAATGCAACATATGGCCGGGCGCGGTGGCTCAAGCCTGTAATCCCAGCACTTTGGGAGGCCGAGACGGGCGGATCACGAGGTCAGGAGATCGAGACCATCCTGGCTAACACAGTGAAACCCCGTCTCTACTAAAAATACAAAAACTTAGCCGGGCGAGGTGGCAGGCGCCTGTAGTCCCAGCTACTCGGGAGGCTGAGGCAGGAGAATGGCGTGAACCCGGGAGGCGGAGCTTGCAGTGAGCTGAGATCCGGCCACTGCACTCCAGCCTGGGCGACAGAGCGAGACTCCGTCTCAAAAAAAAAAAAAAAAAAAAAAAAAGAATGCAACATATCGTGTTCGTAGTGAAACTAAGAACTCATCCTTAGCTTCAGAGAGTTTATGATCTAATGGGAAAACAAGGTAAAGGAATAGAAGCCTACCATAGAGAATATGGTAGCATATTCATCTCAGGGAAATGGACTGGGGAGTTTTTGGTTTGTTTGTTGTGTTTTTTCTTTTGAGACCGAGTTTCACTCTTATTGCCCAGGCTGGAGTGCAATGGTGCAATCTCGGCTCATCGCAGCCTCCTCCTCCCGGGTTCAAGTGATTCTCCAGCCTCAGCTTCCCAAGTAGCTGGGATTACAGGTGCCCGCCACCACACCCGGCTAATTTTGTATTTTTAGTAGAGATGGGGTTTCTCCATGTTGGTCAGGCTGGTCTCGAACTCCTGACCTCAGGTGATCGGTCCACCTTGGCCTCCCAAAGTGTTGGGATTACAGGCGTGAGCCACCGCGCAAGTTTTTAAGAGTGACTATAAAGCCAAACCAAGGAGGTGTCATTTAAGAAAATGCCATGAAAGAGGTGACTATTGCTGTGTTGTAAGACAGAAAGGGAAATACAGTCTTGGGAGCAACTGCGAGACATTTCTGGCACAATGAATAGCATATTCCTAAGACCTGAAGATGGTAGTGGAACAGAGTTGGGACACTTAGAGAAAATGGGGCAGAGAGTGTCTGTCTTTCATTCATTTACTCAACAAACATTTATGGATGTTTTACTATACTTGAAGTAGAGAGCATGAACTGAATGTAGATTAAAAGGTCAGCTAAGTAATAGGAGGCAGAGTTGAGAAGTACACACAGAAAAATGGTAGAGGCCAGGCATCGCTCATACCTGTAATCCCAGCAGTTCGGGAGGCCAAGGCAGGCAGATCACCTGAGGTCAGGAGTTCAAGACCAGCCTGGCCAACATGGCGAAACCCCATCTCTACTAAAAATACAAAAATCAGCCAGGCGTGGTGACGCATGCCTGTAATCCCAGCTACTTGGGAGGCTGAGGCAGGAGAATTGCTTGAACCCAGGAGGTGGATATGGCAGTGAGCTGAGATCACACCACTGTACTCCAGCCTGGGAGACAGAGAAAGACTGTCTCAAAAGAAAAAAAAAAAGAAAGAAAAATGGTAGAGGGCCTAAAGCTCTGGAAAGGAATTTCCAAATGTGAGGTGAATACAGGTATACTTGTCCTCACGGAAAGCTTCATATATTTATTATAGCACTGTTGCTCTAAGCTTAAAAGGGCAACATAGAAGTACACAGCAAATATTGCAAGTAAATAATATTTGCTATTAGTGATAAATCCTATGTCTAAAACAATGAGGAATTATTCTTTTCTAGGCTTTTCTCCTGATTTTATAATTTGGAAAGTGAATATAACTGGACTTTAAAGGGAGCAAGTTAGCATAAAATCTAGTTTCTCTAAAGTTACCTTTTGGCAATCTGAAAGTACATGGATGCTATGACTGCTCTTTGATCAGACTGCTTGCAGACGTATTACCTGTAGACCTTGACGTTTCACAGAGGACCTTTATTATTACTGCTTCAACCCAGCTGAAGCTGGCTGGGACTATCACTAGATTACTGAAAAGGAGACTGAAGCAGGCACCAAAATGATGACTTGTCCAGAGTTAATGGCTTCCTTACTCAGCCACATTTCCTATAGGTACTAAGGAGATGCTGGGGGGTAAGTCATGTGCTATCATAGAAAAAGTAGTAACCTAGAAGCCAGATAGACATGGGTCTTGAGTTTGCCACGGGTTCATTGAGTAACCTTGAGTAAGTCAGTCTCCCTGGGCCTCAGATTCCTTATCTATGCAATGCAGGGTCTAGAACAGCGGTCCCCAACCTTTTTGGTACCAGGGACCGGTTTCATGGAAGATAGTTTTTCCACAGACTGGTCGTGGGGGTGGTTTGGGGATAAAACTGTTCCATCTCAGATATCGGTCATTAGTTAGAGTCTCATAAGGAGTGCGCAACATGCGCAGTTCACAATAGGATTCTTATTCCTATGAGAATCTAATGCTGCCACTGATCTGACAGGAAGCGGAGCCCAGGCTGTAATACTTGCTCACCTGCAGCTCACCTCCGGCTGTGTGGCTCAGTTCCTAACAGGCCACTGACCAGTACTGGTCCCCAGCCTAGGGGTTGTGGACCCCCTGGTCTAGAATAGATTATGAATAAGGTTCCTTCTAGGACTAATATCCTGAGTCCAAGTAACAGTCAAAGTTGTGTAAATGGGTTTTAATAACAATGCCTTTTTTTTTTTTTGAGATGGAATCTCGCTGTGTCCCCCAGGCTGGAATGCAGTGGCGCGATCTCGGCTGACTGCAAGCTCCACCTCCCGGGCTCACGCCATTCTCCTGCCTCAGCCTCCCGAATAGCTGGGACTACAGGCACCTGCCACCACGCCCGGCTAATTTTTTGTATTTTTAGTAGAGACAGGGTTTCACCATGTTAACCAGGATGGTTTCGATCTCCTGACCTTGTAATCCACCCGCCTCAGCCTCCCAAAGTGCTGGGATTACAGGCATGAGCCACCACACCTGGCCATAACAATGCTTTTATATGGTGTTATATGTTATCTGAGAAGTTAGGAGGAATATATGCAAAAGCACCTTGTGAAGGATACAATATCATGCAGATATTGTTGTTAAAGCACTATAAGCATTTTACAAATATTCTCATTTGTCACATTTGGCAGAAAAGAGGGAGCAGGTATTCTTGCCTCTACCTTACTGATGAAGGAATGGCCTGGGCACGGTGGCTCATACCTGTAATCCCAATACTTTGGGAAACCAAGGTGGGAAGATCACTTGAGCGCAGAGTTCAAGGCTGCAGTGAACTATGATTGTGCCACTGCACTCCAGCCTCAATGACCGAGTGAGACCCCCATCTCTAAATTTAAAAATTAAAAAAAAAAAGAATGGAGATTAACTTGGATGAAGTGACTTGTCCAAGGTCATGCCAAGCATTAAATATAAGACTAGAGCCTGAGTCTCCAAATTCCTAGTCTGGTATTCTTTGTTTTTTGTTTTTGCCACAGCATCACTTACCAATCCTGGTTTTTGTTTTTTTTTTTTTTTTTTTTTTTTTTTTTTGACCAGATCTTATCCTTCTGAAGTATGAGGTACAGTGTAACACTGAGCTTAGTGCTAGAGGAATTATGGACTCTAAAGCAGTAGTTCTCAAGTCTAGCCACACATTGGAACCCCCAAGGGAGCTTTTAAACATGGAGCCTGGGACCCCACCCCCAGATATTCTGATGTAATTAGTCTGAGGTAGGACATGGCCTTTTTGAAAAGCTGCCCAGAGATTTCTTATGTGCAGCTAGAGTTGAGAACAACTGGCTTAAGTTGAGAACAGAGGTCTTTCAGCTCTGCTTTCCACTCTCTACAAAGAATCCCTTGGCCAGGTGTGGTTGCTCATGCCTGTCATCCCAGCACTTTGAGAGGCCAAGGTGGGAGGATTGCTTGATGCCAGGAGTTCAAGACCAACCTTGGCAACACAGCTAGATCCCATCTCTACAAAAGAAAAAGAAAAAAAAAAGAGTCCCCCTATTACTTCTCAACTATGGTGCTGGAACATGCTGGTGGGTTGCCAGCAGTTGTGATATACACACACACACATGCACACACACACACACACCACCCTGTATACATGTAGTAAATACATTTGTAGTTATGCCTGTGATAGGGTCACATTCTGTCTTTGACATTCTAATCTGCTTCCTGGTGTGAGAGAGAATAGGATGAAGTTACAGCTCATGTACGTGGCATTCATGCAACTACATCTGTCATGTATGTCATGACTGTGCTATAATACCACTACCAGGTGTTTATCTAACCTCTTCTTGCTTGAAGACTTCTAATAGGGGGAAGCTCACAGTCTTACAGGACAACCCATTGGACTCCACTAATTGTTAGAAAGTTCCTTCTTGTTTAGCTGAAATGTGCTGTCCTATACATCATCCCAATGGGTCTTGGCTATATAAGAGCCTAATCATTCTTTATGACAGCCCTTCAGATACTGCTCTCATGATATTATCCCTTGGATAAAATAGAGAAACATGGACGAGGTAACAGCCTTTTTGGAGCATTTAGATGAATTTGTAAATGGCCAAAGGACCTTACCCAGGCTGTAGCAATCAGTGGATCACTGTCATCCTGGGGAAGTATCACCAGGACATGTCATAGAACTCCATCTTTCATCCTGTCTTAAAGCAGCAAAGATTTTTTGTTATTATAATGTCTAGCATTGGCAAGGGTGACTAAGAAGGGGACTTCTGGCTGGGCACCATGGCGCACACCTGTAATCCCAATACTTTGGGAGGCTGAGGTGGGCAGATTACTTAAGCCTAGTAATTTGAGACCAGCCTGGGCAACATGGCAAAACCCTGTCTCTGCTAGAAATACAAAAGATTAGCCTGGCGTGGTGACACACACCTGTAGTCCCAGCTACTCAGTGGGGACTGAGGCCACAGGATCACTTGAGCCCTGGAGGTTGAGGCTATAGTGAGCTCTGATCATGCCACTGCACTCCAGCCTGGGTGACAGAGTGAGACCCTGTCTGAAAAAAAAAAAAAAAGGGCATTTCTGTATTGCTATTAGGAATATAAATTGGTATACTTTTCAGGAAAGCAACTTGAAAATATGTATCAATAGCCTTTAAAATGTTTCTATCCTTTGACCCAGTAATTTATAGGAATTTATACTAAGGAAATAGACATTGGTATGTAAATATATTTATTCGTTCAACAAATTTTTTTCTGGGCACCTATGTGCCAGGCACTGTTTCTAGCTGCTGAGAAGACATGAAACAAGACAGGTGAGATTCTTTGCCCTCATGAAACTGGTATTCTTGTGGGGAGAGACACACAGTAACCAGAAAAATAAGATAATTTTAGATAGTGATGAGTGGAAAAGAAAATAGTGAAGTCATAGAGAATGTGGGATGGGAAAAGAGCACTTTAGAAGAGTGCTTGGGGCCAGGTGTGGTGGCTCATGCCTGTATTCCCAGCATTTTGGGATGCTGAGGTGGGCGGATCACTTGAAGTCAGGAGTTCAAGACCAGCCTGGCCAACACAGCAAAACCCCATCTCTACTAAAAAAAGAGTGTTTCGGGAGGCTGGGCATGGTGGCAGATGCCTGTAATCCCAACATTTTGGGAGGATTGCTTGAGGTCAGGAGTTACAAAGACCAGGCTGGGTAACAGCGAGACCCCACCTCATTAAAAAAAATTTTTGTTTAAAGAAGAGTGCTTGCGGAGCTCTCTCTGAGAAGGAAATATCTAAGCTGAGGCCTAAACAGTGAAGAGCAAGTCAGGAAAAGCATCAGAAGAACATTTCAGGAAAGGGGAACAGAAAATGCAAGACCTCGGGGCAAGAATGAGCTTAGTATCTTGAGGAACAACTAAAAAGGCCAGTGTGGCTAGAATGTATTGAGCATAAGCTACAGTCAGGGGATCTGTAGTCAAGGGCCGGATGATGGAGGGCCTTGTCAGTCGTAGTACAGTTTAGATTATATTTCTATACAAGGATATTTACTAAAACATGATTGATAATAGTGAACAATTTCTTTCAAAACAATCTTAATATTTAACATTAGGGGACTGGTTAAATAAATTGACATTATCCCCATGAGGAAATATTATACACAACTATTAAAAGTCAAGTGTTTTGGTTTTCAAGTTTTGTAAAGTGATATATATTATTTTGCTAATCAGAAAAAAGATGTTATTGTGGTTTCTACAGAGCAACTACAGAGCAAAGGTGATGGTTCTCATATGAAAAAAATTTAAGGGCCTGAATTTGACTATAAGCTCAGTATGAATCCACAAAGATGTGACAGGAAAAAAAAAGCAACGATTTTAGGCCTCATTAACAGGACTACTGGGTCCGTAACAAGGGAGGTGTTTATCATAGTCCACCCCACAGTGGTCACACCACATTTAGAAAGTTGTGCTCATTTCTAGATCTCACAATTGAAGAACTTTGACAAATTGGTGTATAGTCAAGGTGGTGAGGACCTTGTCATGTGGTGAATCATTGAAGGAACTAGGTACATTTAACTTTGAGAGGATTTGGACAGAAGGGGACTGGGGAGTAGAAATTATGTTCAGGTTTTAACAGTTATTCTATAGAAGTGGGGTTAAACTCATTCCATGTCATTTTAGATGGCAGAATTGGGTTCTATGACTAGAAGTTATATAGAAACTATTATTACCTCAGGATAAATAGAGCTTCAGATAATTAGACCAGGGATGTTAAGAGGAGCTTCGTACATCAAACCAGTCGTTAGATGGTTGCTGAGGTCTCTTCTCACTCTGTTCCTTCATCCTGTGAGCTTGGCCACCTCTATCTTTTCAAAGCCAAACTATCCCACTTTCTTCTATGATTTTTCTTATAGCATTGTTTCCTGTAATTCTGATCACTCACCTCTTTTTTGTTTAACATCCTCTTTATAAAACATACACACTGAATTCCTGAATGTGCATACAAGAAAACATGCTTATCAATTAAACTGGTTTAATAAACGGAAAGCCCTTATAACAGTGCCTGGCACACATTAATGTTAGCCATCACTACTGCAGCTTTGTTTATAAGAGTGGAAAATGGCACTATCAGGAGAATGGGTAAATTGTGGCAAGTTCATAGAGTGAAAATGAACGGAATTGAGCTATATGTATCAACATGTAAGATGTCATTTATACAAAGTTTAAAAATGTGTAAGACAATTTCTTGTTTATTTTTGTTTTTTTACAAAAACTCATATGTGTGGCCAGGTGCTGTTGCTCACACCTGTAATCTCAGCACTTCGGGAGGCTGAGGCAAGAGGATTGCTTGAGGCCAGGAGTTCAAGACCAGCCTGGGCAACATGGCAAGACCCTGTCTCTACAAAATCAAAAACAAAAAATTAGCCAGGCGTGGTGGCATGTGCTTGTGGTCCCAAATACTCTGGAGGCTGAGGAAGGAGGATCACTAAGTCCAAAAGGTTGGGGCTGCAGTGAGCTATGATTGCGCCACTGCACTCCAGCCTGGGTGACAGAGCAAGACCCTGTCTCCAAAAAAAAAACAAAACAAAACAAACAAAAAAAACTAATGTGATAGGATTGTTAAATACCTAATTCAGTAGACTGTTTATCCCTGGAAAGGGAGGACGCAAATGGGATCAGGAAGGAGTACATAGGAGACCTCGGTTATATCTGCATTTTACTGTTAAGGGGGGTTAGTGGGGGCATGAGTGAGGTTTTTTATTGCTATTGTCTATGCTTTTGTACGCATGAACAAAATTATGGTGCCCTGAAATAGGATGCATTATTTCTTTCTTTCTTTTTCTTTTTTTTTTTTTTTTTTTTGAGACGGTGTTTCACTCCATCACCCAGGCTGGAGTGCAATGGCTCAATCTCGGCTCATTGCAACCTCTGCCTCCCAGGTTCAAGCGATTCTCCTGCCTCCAGCCTCCTGAGTAGCTGGGATTAAAGGCATGCGCTACAACGCCCGGCTAATTTTGTATTTTTAGTAGAGATGGGGTTTCACCTTGTTGGTCAGGCTGTTCTTGAACTCCTGACCTCAGATGATCCACCCGCCTCGGCCTCCCAAAGTGCTGGGATTACAGGCATGAGCCACCGTGCCCAGCCAGGATGCATTATTTCAAATGGGATCCTACTGAGCCAGGGTACAGTGAAATAATTACTCCCCATCTTTTCTGAACTCCAGATTTCTACCTGACTGCATTTGCTTTGGGACAGCCATTTCAAGCTGTTGACTCACAGAGCTTGCTTACACCTCAAATCCCTAGGCCCTTTTCTACACAGTCTTTTTTTTTTTTTTTTGAGATGAGGTCTCACTCTGTCACCCAGGCTGAAGTGCAGTGGCGTGATCTCAGCTCACTGCAGCCTCCACCTCCCAGGCTCCAGTGATCCTCCCACCTCAGCCTCCCGAGGTTGCCACCATGTCCGGCTAATTTTTTGTATTTTTGGTGGAGACAGGGTTTCACCATGTTGCCCAGGCTAGTCTCAAACTCCTGAGCTCAAGCGATCCACCCGCCTTGATCTCCCAAAGTGCTGGGATTACTGGCATGAGCCACTGCACGGTCTATTTTTAAGCTAGATCACTCTCCATATTGTATTTCTATGACTGAGTTGAGGGGAACCTAAATACCAAACTTACAAACTTACTTTCTTTCTACTTTCACACCTTAAGTCCAGCTTGTCAAAATATTTTTGAATTGTGATTCTTTTTTTTTTTTTTTTTTTTTTTTTTTTTGAGACGGAGTCTCGCTCTGTCGCCCAGGCTGGAGTACAGTGGCCGGATCTCGGCTCACTGCAAGCTCCGCCTCCCGGGTTCACGCCATTCTCCTACCTCAGCCTCCCGAGTAGCTGGGACTACAGGCGCCCGCCACCTCGCCCGGCTAGTTTTTTGTATTTTTTTAGTAGAGACGGGGTTTCACCGTGTTAGCCAGGATGGTCTTGATCTCCTGACCTCGTGATCCGCCCGTCTCGGCCTCCCAAAGTGCTGGGATTACAGGCTTGAGCCACCGCGCCCGGCCGAATTGTGATTCTTTTATCTTACATATTACTCATCCTTCCAGCTTTCTGTCATTGTTAGAGCTGATAAATATGCCTACCTTATAGACTAGTTATGAGATTCAAATGAGATTTTGTATTTATGTACATGAAAGTACTCTGAAAACTGTAAAGTGCTATCAAATGTAAATGATTTTATTTCATATCATCAGTGATTTATCAAAATGTGGTAAGGACAAAGCCCAGACTAACACTGGACAAAATGCAGAAATGTGAGCTGGATGAAAGTACAGTTTGGTAATTCTAAAAATACTGAGCAACTACACTCAGTTTTTAAATGTACTTAACTATACTACCATCCAGCTCACAGTTCTTCACTTTGCCCATAAAGTTGTCACAAGAGTCTTTGTCAGTTGCCTTGCATTATGCTATCCCTCTGATCCGTCCTTCAAGTATTCTGTCCAAAAGAAAATGGATTTTTCAGCCAGGCGCGGTGGCTCACACCTGTAATCCCAGCAATTTGGGAGGTCGAGGCGGGCTGATCACCTGAGGTCAGGAGTTTGAGACCAGCCTGGGCAACGTGGTGAAACCCCATCTCTACTAAAAATACAAAAATTAGCCAGGTGGCCAGGCATGGTGGCTCACACCTGTAATCCCAGCACTTTGACAGACCGAGGCAGGTGGATCACCTGAGGTCGGGAGTTCGAGACCAGCCTGGCCAGCATGGTGAAACCCTGTTTCTACTAAAAATACAAAAATTAGCCAGGCGTGGTGGCAGGCACCTGTAATCCCAGCTACTCGGGAAGCTGAGGCAGGAGAATTGCTTAAACTCAGGAGGCGGAGGCTGCAGTGAGCCAAGATCATACCATTGCACTCCAGCCTGGGCAACAGAGCAAGGCTCCGTCTCAAAAAAATAAATAAAATTTAAAAATTAGCCAGGCATGGTGGCGTGCACCTGTAATCCCAGCTACTCAGGAGGCTGAGGCAGGAGAATTACTTGAACCTGGGAGGTGGAGGTTGCAGTGAGCAGAGATCGTGCCACTGCACTCCAGCCTGGGTGACATAATAAGACTCCATCTCAAAAAAAAAAAAAAAAAAAAGAGAAAAGAAAAGAAAATGGATTTGTCTTGCAAGACTTGTTCTCTTTAAACCTGTGACAGTTCTTGGTGATTATTGTTTCACCAAAGAAGAGAGGACTAAGGAGATTGAAGGTTGGTAGATAATAGTACTTTCCATTTTTTTCTAGAAAAGCTTGCAAATGAAGGGAGTCATTTTAAACTAGTCTTCTAACCCTTTCAGTAATGTGTCTTTCTGCAAACCTGTTTTGCAGTGTTCCTGCAAGGGCTGGTGTGGAAACAAGCAGTGTGGGTGCAGGAAGCAAAAGTCAGACTGTGGTGTGGACTGTTGCTGTGACCCCACAAAGTGTCGGAACCGCCAGCAAGGCAAGGTAGGATCAGTGCTGTTTCCTCTCCCCATCCCTTCAGACCTCCCACTAGTTTCCACCCTCTTTTTCTGTCTTCCGTCCTGAAACCTGGAGTCTCCTGCACAGCTCTTCCTACCCTTCTCCTTCCCTCTGAACCCAGGAAAAGAGACAGTTCACTTCTCAATCCTTTTTCCTTGCTGCTCGCCTGTTCACATACCCCTTTCAGAAACCACAGTGCTTCCCAGGAGATTCCCAGGTATAGAGCTCCCTACCCCCAGGCTTGGCTGTAAAGTTTCAGTACGGTTTTTGAGACGACAAGGACAAGAGAGCAGGCATTCACAGGCATATAGACATGTAAGATCAAACTAGAAACTAGTCCAGAGGTTTAACTGGAACTGTAAGACCCACGTGCTGAGGTAGCAGCTTCCAGGAAGTTAATCCTTCTGACATCTTGAGACATTCGTTACTTAGACTCTCTCCATGGCAACCAGCTAGCTATTCCATGGCTCTAGGAAAAGACCCACAGGAACCAGGCCTTTCTAATAGTCACTGTTGTAAACCAAGTTAATCTAAATGTCCTCTTAATATTGTTCCCAGGAATAGCAAACTCAGGAAAACCAAATGTGCCCTGGGAAGAGCAGCACCAAGCAGGTCAGATCCCTATACCTGCCTTACACCTACCTATGCAATAGCAAAAATGCATTACTACAGCTCTCTATGTGATATACAATAATTCTAGCAAGCACGGTCTAATGATGATTCATCATGCATTTCTTGAACATCCACATGTGAAAAGTTTCAGCCTGCATCTTCTATTAAAAAGACCTCTGGCCGGGTGCAGTGGCTCACGCCTGTAATCCCAGCACTTTGGGAGGCCAAGGCAGGCAGATCACGAGGTCAGGAGATCGAGACCATCCTGGCTAACACGGTGAAACCCCATCTCTACTGAAAATAGAAAAAAATTAGCCGGGCGTGGTGGCAGGCGCCTGTAGTCCCAGCTACTCAGGAGGCTGAGGCAGGAGAATGGCATGAACCTGGGAGGTGGAGCTTGCAGTGAGCTGAGATCGCGCCACTGCACTCCAGCCTGGGCAACAGAGTGAGACTCCATCTCAAAAAAAAAAAAAAAAAAAAACTTGTAATATACATAGGCAAGCCAGAAGTCAGGCTAAGAACTGTAGAAGTAGCAGAGACCTTGAGGATCCTCTATTCCTGTGGTTTTTCAATTTGGGTTCAAGAGTCATGTAGTAGCTCCGTGAAAGGGCCTCCAGGCAGAGGGGCATGGCCCGTCCCTCCCTCCTCCCATCTCTATCTGTCTTTCTCAGAATCAGTTTCGTTAACTGAAAGGAATACTAATACAGGCAACACCCAGTATAGATGCTAAAAGGGATATCGCAAATTGTAGAGAGGGGGAGTTTAGTCAAACAAATGACCAAGGTTTTCTTTGCTTTAAACCTGGCCTTGTGAGATGTCCCATGCCACTACCTAGTCTTTGCCTTCAGAGGCTACCTACAAGCATTGCTCCATTCCTTCAGGGATAGAGTATGTCAAACACTGTGACCTCCCCAAGCAGGGCCTCCCTAAGACTTGCTCAGCTGACTAATCAGGCACTTAGAACTGTTACCTCTTTGGTTGAATGGGAGCAGACTGATTTGCAGCCAAATTTATAATATGCCTGTCTGCTTGATTTTCAGGATAGCTTGGGCACTGTTGAACGGACCCAGGATTCTGAAGGCTCCTTCAAATTGGAGGATCCTACGGAGGTGACCCCAGGATTAAGCTTCTTTAATCCCGTCTGTGCCACCCCCAATAGCAAGGTAGGTGGGCTAAAAGGCAGGCATTGGAAAACTGGATTAGCATCCTTCTCTGCGTTATCTATGACGGACCAGTAGAAGAGAGGCAGGTGAAGTAAAGGTGTAATCAGCTTGCTGGGAACTAGGGGTCGCACATAGACTAGAGTCTGGTTTTTTCCATGGAATGATCTTAAAGAATACCTCATGCTACTGGGAGTATGTCGAGCATCTATAGCAGCTCGGCTGGGCTGAGCTTCTGCCCCTTTCTAAAGCCTATTCATACCTGTCTCTGTCCCTCCTAGATCCTGAAAGAGATGTGCGACGTGGAGCAGGTGCCGTCAAAGAAGACTCCCCCAGCTCCCTCCCTTTTTGACCTCCCAGAGTTGAAACATGTAGCAACAGAATACCAAGAAAATAAGGCTCCAGGGAAGAAAAAGAAACGAGCTCTGGCCAGCAACACCAGCTTCTTCTCTGGCTGCTCCCCTATCGAAGAAGAGGCCCACTGAAGTTGGAGTCATCATCTCTACCCTCAGTCTGGCTTGGGAGATCTTTCAGGTTGCAGCCAGAAGGGGTTTTTAAATGACTTCTCTGGATTTCAGGTTTCTTGCTGTTGAAAAAAGGAAAAAAGTGTTACTGAAAAGAAGGTAACCTTTGTTGGATGTTGGCCCTCAGCCTCCAGCTCCAGACTACTACTCGCTGTTCTCCAGAAGGGTGCCAAACCACCTACTGAAGAGAGAACCAACTGACTTTCCTAATGACTCATCAGGAACCAGTCCTCAAAATCATCAAGTTATTTCTTATTTGTGAGCAGTTCAGGCTATCTCATGACGGGGATGAGGCCAAGGCTTTCTTATCTTTTGGTTGTCTCTGCTTAACGGAGGAGCCTGGCCTAGGACGGAGGCCTGGTTTAGATCTTTCATTCCACCTCAGGAATGGGGTTGTGATCTGTACTGTCCTGACCCTCTCTGAATTGTGTTTCAATAGTACTCTCGATTGTCTTCCATGTTGTTGAAGTAAATGAATTATTTTTAAATGTTAAGTAAGTAAATAAACCTTAGCCCATCTACTGTTCGGGAAGATCCTTCTGTGCTAGAGGGAGAAATAAAATTTCAACCTGTGTTCCTGAGCCCCTGAGGAAGCTATTAAGGGGATTCATTACAAGTACCTGAGCCTCCCTGACTTATTGTAGCCGCCCTCTTTCCCAGAAGGTAGTGTGGAGTGTGACATGTCTTTATGTTGCTCTGTTACCCTAAGAAATCAGAATCACGTTAGCAAGGCCAGTGGCCTGACCTCCACTGTAGAACCTGCCTGGCTTCCAGATTTGGGAGGAAGAAACCACGTTTACTAACCATCTCCATGTTCTTGCCACAATTTTATTTGTTCTTCACACACACACACAAAAAGGTCAACATAGATAGATGTCCTTATTTTGCATTTGAGGAAACTGGGGTACAAAGAAGTTAAGTAACTTACCCAGAGTCACAAAGTTAGTGAGCTAGGGCCCGAATGCAGAGCTACCATCCAAGCTTCACTCTAGCCAACTCTCTAGAGTGCCAGCAGCGGCCACTTCTAATGCCCTGCAGCCTGATTTCTTAGTGCAGGAGGGGCATTGCACCATACTGCTGTCCAGTCCCAGGACAGAACGGCACTGGCTCCTTGCATTCTCCTTTGAAAGATGCTTATGCCTTACAATGTATCAGGTTCTCCATCTCTGCTTAAAGCTAAAAGGGGGCCAGCCCTGGAATACCATACACAGGCTGCTGACTGGCCTTGTCTTCTGAGGTGCTCACAAGCCCTGCGCTTCATATCTATGCATTCTGAATTCCAAAACCCTTCTCCCAAAAAAAGCTCCCAAACCATCCCCAAAAACTCAAAAGCCAAGACTCCTCTAGAATCCACCAGAGCCCAAGCAAAAGAAATTGAGCAACAGTCTGCCTAGAATGAAGCCTGCAATGGACTAGGTGACCTGCTGGTCCTCCCTGGCCTCCTGCCAGCAAGCAGCCCTGCTTCTCTTTGCATTTTAATGCCGAGGGAGCAAAGGAGCCTCTGCCATTGCCAACTAGAGCCTCTGGACACAATGGGAAGGCTGAGTGGGAGGGGGGCCAGCTCTTGGCATAAGAGAGCCAGTCTTCCTTCTCACTGTTTGAAAGCCAGTGTGTGGCGGGGGAGGGGTAAGCAGACTTATCCCCAGAGAAAACATCCTTTCCTACCAACACTGCACTAATAGCCCCCAGACCTCGAGTCACCGCATCAGGCATAATGTAGAGGGAGAGGTCAATCAAGCCAGCCCCTGGCCCCCATCCCACCCAGACCCCTGTGCTTTAGCACTAAGCAAACTATAGTGTGCTAACCAGCCCTTCCCCGCTGATGCTATAGTAACAGCATCTTTTGTATGTGTTCATCTTCCAAAAGCCTGTGACCCCAATATACACTACACTCCTCAAAGGATTCTTGGAAAGAGACTCATATGCCTTAGGGACAAGGCAGCAGAAATGACACAAGTCCTGAATGAGCATCTCCTGTCGGGTGATGAGGGAAGACGGGCGAACTACTAGTGTCACCCAGGATCCACAAGGCCCATGGGGACCTCTGGTCCAGAAACAGGGCAACTTGCTGTCCAGAGTTCAGGAAGTAGCTTGTAGCTTCTGTTGCCCAGGCTGGAGTGCAGTAGCACAATCTCAACTCACTGAAGCCTCGACCTCCCGGGCTCAAGCAATCTTCCCACATCAGCCTCCCAAGTAGCTGGGATTATAGGTGCACACCACCATGCCTGGCTAATTTTTGTATTTTTTCACCATGTTGGCCAGGCTGGTCTTGAACTCCTGACCTCAGGTGATCCACCCACCTCGGCCTCCCAAAGTGCTGGGATTACAGGTGTGAGACACCGCTCCTGGCTGCAGCTTCTTATACATGCACCTTGCTGAATTAGAAGTAGGAGCTCAAGAGGGGAGGGGGCCTAATGAATCAAGGCTGTATTCCCAGGGAGCTTGAGACTTGATGTTAGACTTACACACACATACATACACACACACACACACACACACACACGCCTTTCCAGTGGGCTGGCTGGGCCTCTTCTCCTCACTGCCAAGCTGCAAAGTTGTGTGGTCACCTCCCCCCCAGCTTCCCGCCAGCCTGTGCCCTCAGCCCTCGCCTCCCTGAGCCAGGACAAAGCCCGGGCAGTGACTGGGAGGGGAACAGGAGGAGGGACAGAGGGATGGGAAAGGCTGCACAAAGGAATTCCTCACCCCAAGCCCCCTGACCGCCAGCAAGTAAAGAAGCAGATTTGCTCTCCCTCCCCCTTCCTGCCTTCCATCTTCCCACCCGGGCTGTGCCCAGGCCACAGAGCAGCTGCAGGCCTAGGGAGAGGACCCACACAGCCTCCTGTAGGTGGCAACAGTGCCACCTGTTTGACTCATAGGGCTGAACCGACGACTGAAAAAGGGAGGAGGCAGACCACTCGGAGAGGAGCTGGGAAGCAGTGCAGAGAGCAGAGTGGAGCGGAGCTGCCACTGAGCAAAGGTGTGAGGGCTCGGGAAGGCTGGGGGGCTACAGATGGGAGCTGTGGAGCAGAGACCAGCTCCATCCCGCTGGGCTTGGACCGGGGGATTGAATGGCACCCCTGTCAGCTCCCCTACTTGGGGTTTTCAGGCTGCTCAGACCCTGATCCCATCCTACAGACAGCTCCTGAAGGGAGGGGACTCTGGAAGGCAGTGTCTGGGGCACAGGGGTAGGACCCCAGGGGAGGCAAGAGCTTAGGGCAGGCTATCAAACCAGCTCCAAGATGGGCAGAGGCAAGGGCTTCCCTTTGGGTTGGCTTTTTACCGGGAAGGGTCTCAGAGAGGGGAGAGATTTCCTTCCCCCAGCTCCAGCTCCTCACCCCTACCCTAACCCTCCTTTCCCAAGGCAGCATAAAGAGGGCAGTTCAGAAGCAGCCACACCTTCCTCCTTACCGGACCCAGCCACTGTGCACCCCTCTAAGACTCCATAGCCTCTGGGGAGCTCAGAGGACAAGGGGTCCTGTCCCTCAGCCCACATGCACACATGCTCACACACTTTGGGTGTATCCAGGGGCTCCTTTACATACTCAAAGTCACCTGAAATCGTATTGTACCGACAGCCAGTTGTGCAAACACAAGTACAAATGCTGACACAAATCGCACACCCTCTCGTGTAGAATCAGTCACATACCCAGCCAAGTCTGGGGATCAGCTCAGTCAGCCAAACCCAGAAGCATAAGGTACAGGGGTCCCCTGCCCCAAGACAACCACACCCCGCATTCACACCTTTGCCCTGCGTTTGTTGTCCTTTGACCAAAGCTAACTTAGAGGGTGGGGCTCCTGAAGGCGGGTCTGGGCTTCTGGTTGGGGTGGGGGGATGACTGGGCAGGAAAGGGCAGGACTTGAGGGGGAGGCTTTGGATTTTGAAAATCCAAAGATTCCTTTAGAAGACTGGGAGTGACCCAGGCAACACGTTCACCTCAAGTCTTCCTCTTCTTGGCAGTGCCCTCTGTCCCCTGGGAGGTGGACACAGAGAATCTTTCAGAGATTTGTGATCTGAATAATCTCTATAACCATAGCAACTGGCCAACTAGCTGGGCCTTCATTAGCCCCAGGTCAGAACTGGAACCTTTGCTTCAGGTTACTTCTGCTTCCTGGGCTGGAAAGCAATTCAGCATGGGGCTGCCTCCAGCTTGGCCAAACCTGCTTTAACTTGCTGAACTGAGTTTGCCCCACCCTGGGCAGTTTCTCTTGAGTTCTTTACCCCCAGGGCAAGCACTCCATCCCCAGAGGTGTGTGCTGTTAAATGGGGAGAAGCTGGAGACAGTGGATATGTATCCTGCCCGAAAAGAGGCTGGACCTCTTGGGTGTCCCACTGACTCTCCAGGTACCAAGATTAAAGGGAAACGAAGGCTCTGGAGATTGTCTCCCATTGCCAGGCTTGCAGCTGGGGCTGCTCGCCTCATCCAGTCTGGCACTCTGGGCCTGCCCCGTGACCTCCGTTGCTGAGCAGCGGCCCAGGCCTCTGCTCCTCCCCCGGGCTCCTCAGATACACTGGGAGGGGGACTGGGATCTGCCCTCTGCCAGGGTCCCTGATGGTTGAGTGTCCCTTCCCCCAGGCCTTCACCATGGCTGAGTCCCCCGGCTGCTGCTCCGTCTGGGCCCGCTGCCTCCACTGCCTGTATAGCTGCCACTGGAGGAAATGCCCCAGAGAGAGGATGCAAACCAGCAAGGTGGAGTAGGGATAGAGGGGGGAGGCTGGAAGTCAGAAGGCAGAGGCCCACTGGAGGGGATAAGAAGGCCAATTGTGCTCATAGACAGCTTGGGGGAAGGGGCTCTCTCTCCCAGGAAGAAAATCTCCCTAAAATATGGAAAGAGCTGCCCCCTGAGCAGAGCAGCCCAACACGGGGCAGGCAGCTCCCTTCAGCTGCCACCTGCTGGGGACTCTGAGCTTCAAGTAGGTATTGGTTGTGAGTTTCTCTCCTGCCCCTTTGCAGTGTGACTGTATCTGGTTTGGCCTGCTCTTCCTCACCTTCCTACTCTCCCTGGGCTGGCTGTACATCGGGCTCGTCCTTCTCAATGACCTGCACAACTTCAATGAGTGTGTCATGGATTCCCCCCGCCACTTCCCCAGCATACATGTCAACCTGCTCCCCACCCTGGGACCCCTAGGTGCCCCACTGCCAGTCATCCCCCAGCCCTGCCCAGCTCCTCAAACCCAGCTCTGCTGCTACCCAATCTCCTTAGAAAATCCCTCCACAAAATCTCAATCCTTGGAGCCCCTGGCCCCGTGAGGGGCTTTCTCCTCACTCCCTTCTAGTCCTCCTGGATCCACCCACCCCACCTCCCCTCAGGCCACTATTGACACCCCTTCCCCCACTTGGACACTTCCCTCTCCCCTCCCACAGATTCCTCTTCCGCCGCTGGGGACACTGGATGGACTGGTCCCTGGCATTCCTCCTGGTCATCTCTCTACTGGTCACATATGCATCCTTGCTATTGGTGGGTCTGCAGGCCGCTGGCCTAACCCCACCTCTGCCTTCCTTCCTGCTCCCTATTCTCATCCTGGCCACTGAGGGAGGGGCTAATTCTTGGGCAGGAGGGAGGTACCAGCCTGGGAAGCCCACCTCAGTAACCTTGCTCCCCTCTTGGTGCCCCATCAGTCCCACCACTCTCTGCCCCCAGGTCCTGGCCCTGCTCCTGCGGCTTTGTAGACAGCCCCTGCATCTGCACAGCCTCCACAAGGTACAGTAGGGATGGGAATGCATGGGAGAGGGGGCCACTGGGCCCAGCACTTGGCTGGCTATTTGCTGAGGACCTCACTTTTATACCCCCGGGGGGTCAAGCCCAGGACCTGAAGCCCAGTAAGTATTTGTTGAGTGAAAGGAGGAAAGTAGATGTGTCAGGGGAAGGGAAGGGTCGGGTCCCCTCTCCAGAGAGTGAAGGAGCAGCTCACCGACCATAAGCCCAAATTGACCAAGAGGCCTCATTCATCCCTGGGCCCCCAGGTGCTGCTGCTCCTCATTATGCTACTTGTGGCCGCTGGCCTTGTGGGACTGGACATCCAATGGGAGCAGGAGTGGCATAGCTTGCGTGTGTCACTGCAGGTGAGTGGCCAATCTCCAGTGTCTAGGCAGGAGCCTTGGCTTGCAGCCAACTCTAGAACATATCTTGCTCCTATTCCCCCAAGACTACAGGTAGCTCTCAACTCCAGCAGTCAGGCCCTAAGAGGAAAGCGGGGAGGGGCACTGGAGAAGAGCCCGCCTCACCAGCTCTTGTCCACAGGCCACAGCCCCATTCCTTCATATTGGAGCAGCCGCTGGAATCACCCTCCTGGCCTGGCCTGTGGCTGATACCTTCTACCGTATCCACCGAAGAGGTGCCAATGCCACTGCCCCACTCACCCTTGCTGGCCACTCCTGCTCTGCCACCTGCACTCTGCCTTCCGTCCCCAGAGCTCTCCCCTTGCCCATTCTTGAAAGCCTGTCCCCCACTCCCCACAGGTCCCAAGATTCTGCTACTGCTCCTATTTTTTGGAGTTGTCCTGGTCATCTACTTGGCCCCACTATGCATCTCCTCACCCTGCATCATGGAACCCAGTGACTTACCACCCAAGCCTGGGCTGGTGGGACACCGAGGGGCCCCCATGGTGAGTGTTGGACAGAATGCTGGGAGGGTCAGGAAGGTCTGCTCGTCCACGCTACAGCGGCCAGGCCTGTGGGTTCCCAGTCTCCCACCCTCCCCTGCTACCTCATCGCCTATTCCCTTTCACAGCTGGCTCCCGAGAACACCCTGATGTCCTTGCGGAAGACAGCTGAATGCGGAGCTACTGTGTTTGAGACTGATGTGATGGTCAGGTGAGGGAAGCTGGGGCTTAGGGGACCTGGGGGGGCTGAAGGATATGATGACCAGCCCCAGAGCTTGGCCCTCTGACACCCCTTGTGCCCTCAGCTCCGACGGGGTCCCCTTCCTCATGCATGATGAGCACCTGAGCAGGACCACGAATGTAGCCTCTGTATTCCCAACCCGAATCACAGCCCACAGCAGTGACTTCTCCTGGGCTGAACTGAAGAGACTCAATGCTGGGTCCTGGTTCCTAGAGGTGAGGACAGCCTCTGCAAAGCGGCAGCCACCTACAGGGACACTCAGAGAGGGCAGAGTTCATTCTGTTGATAAGCATTTGCTCAGCCCTGTGCTAGGCAATAAGAACATAGTCTGTGCTCTCACTCAAGTCACTTCCACCTAGTAGAGAGCCTAGGCAGCAGACGATTCAGGAAACCCAGAGCAAGAAAAACATTTTCCTGCCTGGGAGAGAATCAGGAGTGGATTCATACAGGAGAAGATGAGAGTCTTCTCCTAAGATGCACAAAGCAGGGAACGGGAACTCCATCAGAGGGAAGAGGACATGTAAAACCCAGAAGTCTGAAAAAGGGTGTTTCCAGGAATAAAGTGTGGCTGAATGTAACTGAGAGAGACAATTCATGGGAGTGGTAGGGAGCAGAGGCTTGGCCTTGAAGATCTCCGAATGCCTGGCCCAGAAGTGTCAACTTCAATCCTGTAAGTGGTACAAAATATTTAAAAGGATATTGAATTTTTTCAGTTCCTCTTTCCCTGATTGTAAAAGTAATACATGTTCATTGTAAAAAGTAAAACATCAGAGAAATAAGAAATAACATAGAAATCAAAGTCTCCCATAGTCCAATCCCTCTGAAATATTCACTGTTAACAGTTGGATACACACACAGACACACACACAGTTCCCGACTTCTGAGGTTCCACTTAATGATTTTTTTACTTTATGATGATTTGAGATTGATATACATTCAGTAGAAACTATACTTAGAGTACCCACATGACAATTGTTTTTCATTTTCAGTACAATATTCAATAAATCACATGAGATATTCAATACTTCATTACAAAATAGGTTTTGTATTAGATGATTTTTGCCTAACTGTAGGCTAATGTAAGTTCTGAGCACACTTAGGGTAGGCTAGGCTAAGCTAGGATATTTAGTAGGTTAGGTATATTAAATGCATTTTTGATTTTCAATCTTTTCAACTTAAAAAATGGGTTTATCAAGATACAACCCCATCATGAGTCAAGGTGCATCTGCATACACAAACACACAGTCTCTCTCTATTTTGCACAAATAGAATCATTACACAGACTCTTTTGCAATTTGCTTCTTTTCCATTTAATTCTTTACATCATATCAGATCAGAGTGATTAAGAGCAAAGGATGTCTGGGTTTAAACCCTGGCTCCACCACTTACTGGCTGTGTGACCCGAGGCAGCATTTCTTAAGTCTCTCTGTGCCTCAATTTTCTCATTTGTACAATGGGAATAATAACAGTACCTACCTTGTAGGGTTATCGGGAGGATTAAATCAGTTAATACACATAAAGTACTCAGAACACTGCCTGGCACATAGTAAGTACTTAATAAGTGTTAGATAGCTAGCTTTATCCATGTCAGCAATTAGGAAGTGAGGTCATTCATTGAGAATAAGGAGAGGAGAGGAGAGTAGCAGAGGCTGGGAATAACACTAGGGGGAATGGAAGAGGGAGCAAATCAAGAGCAAGTAAAAGGATTGCTAAGCAGTGCTGAGAGCGAAAAATAAGGACTGCAGTGCCAAGAGCCCACATTTTGTACTCTGCCCGTGGCAGTGCTCAGTCCCCAGTTCTAGTGGTAGAGGAGGCAGACAATTGTACAATTGAATCAGTCTGGGAGTTGTAGGGCAAGTGGGACAGAAAGGGAGCTGAGAGTGCTATGGAAAAGTAGTTCAAGCTGTGGATGAACCATGGGTAGGGGATGTAGGTGCAGCTAGAAAGGGGCTGATGAACTGGGAAGAAACCAAAGCGTCAAGATTGCAGAGGTCTCCTCGAGACCAACGAGAAGATGTAGTGGGAGAGAGGAAGTTAGGAAACTGGAAGGGCAGGAGGTTGAGGTCACAGAGTAAGTTGTTAGATGGTCTGGAAGAAGGCCACGGTTTGGAAAAAGGCCCTGGCTCAGAGGTGGAAAGAAGCTGGACACCAAGTGGAAGATATGAGTGAAGATAGTGAGGATGGGGGCAAGGCCGGGAGGCCTCTTCTGGTCTTGAAATAATTGTTCTTTCTTATAGAGGCGACCCTTCTGGGGTGCCAAACCGCTGGCAGGCCCTGATCAGAAAGAGGCTGAGAATCAGACAGTACCAGCATTAGAAGAGCTATTGGAGGAAGCCGCAGCCCTCAACCTTTCCATCATGTTCGACTTGCGCCGACCCCCACAAAACCACACATACTATGACACTTTTGTGATCCAGACATTGGAGACTGTGCTGAATGCAAGGGTGCCCCAAACCATGGTGATGTTTCCAGGACCCCCTCTCCCCACCCTGCCTTCCCTAGGCCATGATGATGATGATGATGATTTTGAGGCTGCCCCTAGCCCCAGGGCCCTGCCCCAGCTCACATACCCCATTCTGTGGTCAAACCTCTCTGCCCCGTCCCTGCCCTTGGAATCCCTAGGTCTTCCCCAGCTTCACACCCATCCTTCCTGAACCACAGGTCTTTTGGCTACCGGATGAAGATCGTGCTAATGTCCAACGACGGGCACCTGGAATGCGCCAGATATATGGACATCAGGGAGGCAACAGAACTGAGAGGCCCCAGTTTCTCAACCTCCCCTATCAAGATCTGCCACTATTGGATATCAAGTGAGCGCTAGAGGAAAGGAACCAAGGGGATCACATGAGGCTTAATGGCAGGGAAGAACCAATTCAGGGAGAGCAAAGCCTCTTCATTCATTCACGCATACAACAAGTATTTACGGAACACTTGCCATGTATCAGGTAGTATTGCAGGCTTTGGGGACACAACACGAATCAGACAGACAAGGTTCCTGCTTTTGTGGAATACATGTACTACTGAAAGAAACAGAGAATAAGTCACTTAACAAAATACATGCATATTGGAAAGTGGAAAAGTGTTATGAAGACAAAACAGAGAGATGTAGAAGAGTGGTTAGGTTTGGGAGTGATGGGCTGGAGCAGGGAGGTGGGTGCAGCCACATTAGGAAGGCTGGTTAAAGAGGTGATAACTAAGCTGAGACCTGAATGGTCGCAAGGAGCTAACTACGAGCTGCAGAACAGGAACGGCAGCCTAACGAGCAAGGGGAAGGGGAAGCTAGAGAAGCAGGCAGGGGTCAAATTGGGTAGGACCTTGTAGGCCATGGGAAGGATTTTATTCCACAACAAAGAGATCAGGGTAAGACAGCATGAATCGGGGAGAGTCCCAGATGTGAGCTGAACCCCAGAAGCTGACCCAGCTGAACCATGACGGACTTCAAAGCATCTGGTTGCTAAAGCCTCTTATAAGGTCCTTGTGTTCAGATAGAAAAATGTGAACTGAATGATAGCCCAGTTATCATACATATTTCTTTTTTTAATTTGAATTTTAATTAAAAAAATTTTTTTAGAGATAGGGTCTCGCTCTGTCACCGAGGCTGTAGTGCAGTGGCCTGATCATAGCTCACTGCAGCTTTGAACGCCTGGGCTCAAGTGATTGTCCCACCTCAGCCTCCTGAGTAGCTAGGACTATAGGCACACACCACTATGCAAGGCTAATTTTTTTTTTTTTTTTTGTAGAGACAGGTTCCTACCACCTGCCCAGGCTGGTTTCAAACTCCTGGCCTCAAGCAGTCTCCCTGCCTTGGCCTCCCAAAGTGCTGGGATTACAGGCCTGAGCCATTGCCACCCTCAGCCTCCTGGTTATAAGCATGAGCCACTTCACCTAGCTATATAAGTATTTCTTTCCCCAAGTTATCCCCAAAGAGGAAGACATGACATAGGGTTTGGCTCTCACCTTAGTCTTGTCCTGGTCAACACCAGCTGCTAATCAACTGCTGATCACGTTTCCAAATGATGTGAATTGGTGATGAATACACATGATGGAATCGATGCCCTGAAAGGTCTAGGTGCTGTAAAAAGATAGGCCAAATCTAGCAAGATGCTATGCACCAGGGATAGATGTAAAGACCTCTATTTGGGGCCCAAAAGAATTTCAGTTGCATGAAGACCAGAGAGGAGACACTGGCATCAACAGGAACGTGTGTGAAAAAGATCAGGGCTTTCATCGAACAGTATACGTAGTGAGTCATCAGTGGGATGTAACATTGCCAAAGGCTAACCTGACTCTGGGCTACCTGAATACAGGCATAGTGCCCAGAGGACAGGAGGAGATAGTTTTGCTCTATTCAAAGCTGACCCAAGTTGGCCAGGCATGGTGGCTCCCACCTGTAATCCCAGCACTTTGAGAGGTCAAGGTGGGAGGATCACTTGAACCTAGGAGTTCAAGACCAGCCTGGGCAACATAGCAAAACCCCATCTCTACCAAAAAAAAAAAAAAAAAAAACTTAGCTGAGCATGGTGGTGCCAACCTATCGTCCTAGCTACTCTGGAGGCTGAGGCAGAAGGATCACTTGAGCCCAGGAGGTCGAGGCTGCAGTGAGCCAAGACTGTGCCACTGCACTCCAGAGCAAGATCCTGTCTCGAAAAAAAAAGGCTGGTCCAAGCCTATTTGGGATATTATTTTCAGAGACAGGCCCCATATTTTCAAAGGAACATTGATAAATTGGAATATATCGTATTAGAGGCTTGTACAGGGAAGGAAATAATAAGAGTAATGGCTGAAGGAGCTGGAGCTGTGGTGCCTAGAGAAGGCTCAGGGAGACAGGGCCTCTGCTCAGGACCCAGGGGAGAGAGACATTGTGTGGCCCCAGATAGCAAAGCTAGTACCCATGGGCGGAATCCACCAGAAGACAGAGCTCAGCTATGAAAGGAAAATCACTGTTGGTCAGGGGCTGCTATGGAAAGGCAGAGCTGACACCTCCTTGGCAGTGGCACTGTAGATTCAAGCACAGGCAGGGGGCTGCCTCCCAGGTCCCGTGCACCATGATTCTGGATGTTCCCTATTTTCTTTCCCACCTTCACAGGGCATTGCACAAGGATAATGTCTCGGTGAACCTATTTGTAGTGAACAAACCCTGGCTCTTCTCCCTGCTTTGGTGTGCAGGGGTGGATTCAGTCACCACCAACGACTGCCAGCTGCTGCAGCAGATGCGTTACCCTATCTGGCTTATTGTAAGGGCCCTGGGACTGTCACCTCTCCTCTTTTTCTCCCATCCCTGGTTTTCCTTAATTCTGTCCCTCTCTTCCTTACTTATTTCCCCTGATATACTACCCTTGGGACCTTTTCCTATTTTCACAGACCCCTCAAACCTACCTAATCATATGGGTCATTACCAATTCTGTCTCCACCATGCTGCTTCTGTGGACCTTCCTCCTCCAAAGGTGAGTGCTTTGTGCCTCAGCTTTCTGGGTCCTTACTTTCTCCAGGGCCCTGGTGATGAGGCTGCTTCAGACTCATATATGCTGCCCAGGGCTGAGGGTCTGTTTAGTTCCTTTGAGATTCTTAGGCCCTTCCTTATACTATCAAATTGGCTTGAACATGGGAAAAGCACTTAGGGGAGCAGGTGTGGGGGCTGGAAGGGCCTGCTTGAAGCTAGCTGAACTCACAATGGGAAGCTTTTCTCCCCACAGGAGATTTGTTAAGAAGAGAGGGAAAACTGGTAAGAACTTTCTCCCCTCACCTCATATTTCTCCTCCTGTAGCTTTCCCCTTGCTTAACTCCCTAGATGACCTACCCTCCCGCTCCTCCCCAGGCTTGGAAACAGCAGTGCTGCTGACGAGGATCAACAATTTCATGATGGAGTGAATGCCCTGCCCTGCCTCCCCACCCAAGGCAGTCTACATTGCGCAAACAGCAAGGGTTGGAGAGCAGCTGAAATGGAATGCTTCAGGGGTGGTGGGTTGCAGTGAGAGGAGCTTTGCCAACAGGAGATTTTGAACCATGAGGGCCCCTTGCCTAGGTGATGGGCATTCCCTAAGCTGCTATGGAATCTGCTCCCCTTGGGGTTTTGACCTGAGATGTTTGGGAACACAGTGAGTCATGAATGGTCTCTCTCCAGATGAAACTAGAACAGAGGAAGTAAAAGAGAGATTGTTCGGATAATGTCTCAGACTTGTGTGCACGTGTTCTTGCATAGAAGGCACAGGGTGTGTCGGGGTGGGATAGCTTGGAAGAGGGACTGAAGGAGATAACGAAATGGTCTTTCCCGGAGAACGGTAAGATGATAGAGACACCATCGCCACTCCACGATATACTGTCTTCCCCGACCCTTGCAACTTAGCTGTTTTCGTGCCTAGAGGCCAGAAGCTGAAGAGCCCGTCTAGCCATGTAATTCTGTGCTTACAGGTGGCTTTTTGCTGTGCGCAGCCTTTTCTTCAAGGCAGGTTGGTTCCTGTATCTTGTCTTAATCTGTTACTCAAAGAATGTAATCTCCATTTGGTCACAGCCTAATCTTTTTGGCTCAGGGGCTGGGGAGAGGAAGCACCTTCCATCTGTGGTTGGATGGGACACGACCTTGAGGGGCCATAATGGGGAGATGGGAGGAGGTGGACTGGAGGTGGGAGGAGAATCACCTGCGGCAATGAAGGACTCCCGGGAGGCCCGCGGGAGAGCAGCCACCTCGGGGGCGTCCGGAGGCCAGGCGCGCGGTGCAGGGTTGCGCTGTAGCTCCACCTTGTGGCCGCCCCAAGAGGAGGGTCGCATCCGTTGTCGCCGTGACGTATTTGCTGAATGCCACCTGTTTTCCGTGCCGCTTGGGGACTCGTGTCCTTGACTCAGGACTCCGAGGGCAAGGTCCGATTTCCACAAGTTTTCGCTCCTCTGGGCTGCGAGCAGGGTCCAATTTCCGGCCCAGCCTTCCCTTCGAGGAGCAAGTTCCCCAATGCGTTTGCGGCTCGGGAGTCCCTGGGCTCCGCAGCTAAGGTGGCCAGTGCGGAGCTGACCGAGGATGAAGAGTCTAGTAGAAGCAGGGAGGGCCTAAGGCAAAAACGGGGACAAGAGGGGCTCTGTGGTGACCCCACAGTCTTCCGCCACACCCACATTCGACCTAGTTCGTATCTCCACACGGAGGGAGGTAGAACTAAGGAGTTGGCCAGGTAGGGAGGTCCGGTTCTCGGTTCCTCCTCTCTCGCCAGACCCTGGGGCAGCACTGGCATCATCGGGACAAGACTCGCCCCCCCACCCTCGGTTGCTGGGCAGCCGCGGGAACTACAGTTCCCAGTGAGTCCCCGGCCATTTCCGGTCTCCGGCTGGACGCAAGCGAGTTTGAATCCGTGTTCCCGCCCCCTTCTCCCGGGCCCACCCCTTCCCTTTCTGGCCGCCCCGCCCTCTCTGCGTATCACTGCACACTCCGGCTCCGGCGGCCGGCCGCGCCCACGTACCTGGCCTGCAGCTGGCACGGTGGGCGGGGGTGCCAGCATGCGACGCGTGGGGAGGCTGGAGGCGCACGGAGAACGAACGCCGCAATCAGTGCTCCGGTCCTGGTCTTCCTGGGGGTCCACGCCGCTGTGTACCGGGCAGGTCTCTCCCACACTCCGCCTTTTCGAGCAGCGTTCCCTTACTTTTCCCGGTTCCCCATCCATACCCCCTCTGTCAGACTGGCTACCAGCCTTAGCTCTAGGGCCCCCAGTCGGCCTGGTACTGCCCGGCAGTCACCTCTCAGCACGTACCTCCTCCCCCATCCCTACTTTAATGTCCCTTCCCAATCGCCCAGTCTCTTCCTCCCCTCACCTCCCAACCTCACCTTGAAGACCTCCAGTAACTCCATCCCTGCAGCCCCAACCTCTCAGCTCTCACACTCTCAGCTGTGGTCCTCTAACCTCAGCGTCTGGCCCCCCAACCGGAACGACAGCACCCAGCCCCAGCCTCTAACCCCTTTCTCCTAGCCCCTAGCCTTGGGTACGCAACCTTGAGCCTGCCACGGGAAATCCTCACTCTCTTCCCAGGAGAACTGGACAGCTATAGCGGCTTAACCTATAGGCCCTGGGCTGGATTCTGACACTGACAAAAACTTAAGGGCGGAGGACCCGGGGGAGCTGCTCATTGGGGTTCGGATGTAGTTGCTCTTCGTTATTTTTAGCTGCTGACTCACCGCTCCTGGCATCCGGGTTTGGGGCTAGCAGGCTGGGCTAGGGGGCTATTAATAGAGCAGGAGCACAGCCCCGACCCAGTTCAGTTTGGAAACACAGAGAGCAAGAAGCGTCCCCTGCCACCATGCCCTGTGGAGATGTGGACTGAGCAGTGGCTGGGCCAGATGCTCTCTGGCTGCCAGTTACCTCACCCTGGTATCTCTACCTTGGAACTCTGGAGGGAAAGCCCACGAGGAGACTCCTGGGCACAGCTCTCCCCTAAGCTTGCCATGGCTTGGGGCTCTGCCACAATCAAGCTTCTGTTGTACTAGCTGAGAAGGAAGAGATGCGTCCCAAGTGGAAAGATTGTTTTGGTCATGGCCTTGGCCTGCCTGGGCCCACTCCTGGGCCAGAATGCTAGGTTACTAGAAGGAAAAGCTATGGATTTCTGGTCCCTCACAGCCTTCATAAGGATGGAGTGCTTCAGCATGGTCCTAACACAGGGGGCACAGAGCTGGGGATCCCCAAACCAGACACAGAGCTCAGAAGCTGCCAGATTCTGTGCTTACCACACCCCCAACCCCGCCATTCTTTTTATTTCTTTCCATTTTGTTGGGCTCTGTCCCTACTCACAGGGATTCACAGACCTCATGATCTCTCCCTTGTCTGGAGAGAAACCGTATTCATGAAAGCCACGGAAAACTTGTCCCCAATGAGGTATGAATGATCCTTTATATATTGTCATTCCAATGGACCTTTTTATTTTAATGGGCTAACGTAAGAGATTCCTAATGTATACACTGGGAATCGTGAGGAAATCTTGATGGACTGATCAAAATTATTCCCACGCAAGCTCAATTTGCTAGAATTCCCATTGACTAAGGGTGCACACCCACAACAATGCTCCTCCCCTCCTTGCAAATCAGAAACTTCCACCTTCAGCGACCCGAGTCTTCAGCCCCCAGATGAAACCACATTTGGGGCAAGAGAGATCGTTTCACCACACACAAAATGGAGGTCACCCAGTGAAACTCTATTTTCAAGAATGAGCCCAGTTTATCAGACAGCAGCGGACCGCGGTCTCAACCCCGTCTATTTGCTGAAGGAGCAGGAGAGGCGGTGGAAGGGGAGAGAAATGGTCTCTCTGCTTGAAAATCCCTTCCTGAAGTCCTCCATCGCCTGGTTGCCTAGCAACCAGAGCTGCCTGCAGCGGTGTGGGGCTGCTTTTGGTCCGTAGGGGGCGACTGTCTCCCTGGGGTCTCAGACTGGAGCCCTGGCAGTTGGGAGGGGGGTTCCCTAGTTAAGTGTCACAGTGTCTCAGTGTGGCTGACCTCCTCCCAGCCTTGTCAACCCAGTCCAGTCTGAGCGGCAGGGAGCCTATGGAATGAGGAGAAGCTCACTATGAATCTGAAGGGATTTTGCTCACAATCATTAAAAAATGAAGAGAGAGGGAGGGTGGGAGGAAGGGAGGAAGGAACCTGTTAAAGGGGATAGGACAAAAAAGGGGATAAGGAAGGGGCCTGAGGAGGACAGTTTGACCCTCTCCATTCAATCGAGGCTTATCAATGCTTATTTTTCAATCAGAGCAGTTCAGAGGTTGAAAGGAGTCTAGCAATCTCTATTGACAAACTGTTAATCATATAAAAGCCTAGGCTCCTGGGTTACCAGCCCAGCCTAGATTTGGTCATTAAGGAAGATATTCATTCATTCATTTGACCATAATTAACACTAACCCACTATGTACCACGCAGTGTGCTAAGTGTTCTACATTCAACCCTCACAAGAACATTGTGATTATTTCCTTTTCACAGATTACAATACCAAGTCTCAGAGAGGTTAAGTAATGTCCAAACACAAAAATAGTGACTGGATTGGGTCTGATTGAGCAATCACTGTGTGCCAGTTCTAGGAGTACAGAAAACAATACATTTCTTTTTTCTGCCTAATGAACGCCCAGTCACCCTTTGGGACCGAACTGAAAATATCATCTCCTTTGTGAAACTTTTCTTAAGTCCCCTTCCCCCCAACAAGCAGAACTGATAACTTGCTTTTCTATACACCCTCCTGAAATACCACTTTTCACGGGTATGGTAATGATCTGCTTCCATATTTCCATTTCTCTCACTTTGAGCACCTTGGTGACAGGGCCTGTGTTCATCTCCAATTGGATATCTAATAAACATCCCAAACTCAACATGCTCATTTCTGAACAGCTGACCTTTTCCCCAAAAAATGACCCCTCCTAAAACTGTCCTTATCTCAATTGATGGCAATTTCACATCTCCAGTTGTCCTAGCAAAAAATCCTTGGAACCACACCTTGTATCCAATCTGTCAGCAAATCCTTTCAGCTCTCCCTTCAACATACACCCAGAATCCAACCACTTCTCATCATCTCTGGTGCTACTATGCTGGTCCAAGGCACAACCACCTCTCAGCTGGATCATTTCAGCAGCTGCCTGACTAGTCTCACTGCTTCCACCCTCGCCCCATGGCCTATTCTCCGCAAAGAAGCTATACCAATCCTGCTAAACCCAAGTCACATCATGCCAGTTCTCTGCACAAAACCCTCCAATGGCACTCCATCTCTCTGAGAGGAAAGCCAAAATCTTTACATTGGTCTACAAGGTCCTACACAATCTGGTCCCTTATTAAATCTCTGATCTCGTCTCCTGGCATTCTCCCCTCCTTACTCTCTGTTAAAGCCACTTGATTCTCCTTGCTGTTCCTTGAGCAAGCCGGATGCACTCCTTACCAAGACCTTTGCACTCCTTACCCAGGACCTTTGCACTGGTCTCCCCTTGCCAGGTTTACTCTTCTGCATGGCTCACTTCCTCACCTTCCTCAATTCTTTGCTCAAATGCCACGTTTTTGGTGAAGCCTACCCTGACCAACCTATTTAAGATTCCCTCTATTTTAATTTCCAGTTTACAGTAAATACAGGGTACAGTAGTCCTCCTTTATCCATGGGTAGTATGTTCCAAGATCCCCAGTGGATGCCTGAAACAGCAGATAGTACCAAACCCTATGTATACTGTATTTTTCTGAAGTGATAACCAAGATGGCTACTAAGTGACTTATAGGTGTGTAGTGTATGCAGTGTGGATACACTGGACAAAGGGATGATTCACATCCTGGGTGAGATGGAGCAGGACAGCACAAGATTTCATTACATAACGGCATACAATTTAAAACTTATAAAAAGTTTATTTCTGGAACTTTCCATTTAATATTTTCAGACTGCAGTTGATCATGGGTAACTGAAACTATGGAAAGTTAAAACCATGAATAAGAGGGGGAGTACTGTATAAAGGAACGAGATAAATGACACCATGAGGAAAAAGACAAATCCAAAACAACTGACTGGCACTCTTCAAAAACTTGATGTAGTTAATTTTTAAAAAAAGATGGAAGACTTCCAGTTATGGACCCAGTTAGAATAGACACACCTCTCCCTATTCCTCACACTAAGTACAGCTAAAACTCTGGACATTATATATAAGACAAACATAAGAAGACTATGAAAGAAGAGGAAGGGGGCAGACTAACTAGGAACCCCAGTGACCTGAACTCGAGGTGATGAGTTCCCTGGGTTTTCTTGTTGCATCAAATATTCCAGACCAGGTACTGGAGAAGCCAGCAGCCTGGAAATGCCAATGGGCACAGACAAAAAAAAAAATGTAAACACCAATAACTGGCCTGTTCTCTCTAGCCATAAGACCAGGAAATGGAGTTTGGCCAGACAGAAAACTCTTAGACAGTAACCACCCACTGCAACCACACACCACAGAAAAAAAAAAAAACAAAAAACTGTAGTTGCACCCAAGCCAGCAAAGGCCAAGTAGATAACCCAGAGTTTCACTCTGGCCAGGCTCCCCCGTACTCTGGGGTAGTGTCAGAGAAGGCTGAGTATACAGCCTAAACTTCCATCCCCAAGGGATAACAAGACCCCCTTCCTGTTGGGTGGTGTCAGTGTCAGAGGAGGCCTGGTGGTGAGTCAGGACTTTCACCACAACATATCATTTAGTGAGGCCACTAGCCTCTCTCTCCTCCCCTCCCAAAATCTCTCTATCTCCTGACTGTGGTGTTAGTGGAAGCCCACCTGGGGAACAGTAAAAAGGCACTTCTGCCCCTTCCAGCTAGGGAGGCATCAGTGGAGGCCTAGTAGGGAGCTGGAATTTTTACCCCTGCACGGTAAAAAGGAGAAGCCCCCACTACACCTACCAACCAAGGCCAAGGAAGGAAATTGAACTTGAACCTCTACCTGTCAGTAACCAGGCAGTGGCCCTTTCCTCTGATGAAAATGGTGTCAGAAGAAGCCTACCAAAAACAAAAGATGTAAATGAAATCCAGAGTCTCATACTATAATATCCAGAAATTCCCAGGATGCAATAAAAATCACTCCATATCTAAGCCCAGCACCTATAGTCCCAGTTACTCAGGAGGCTGAGTTGGGAGAATCACTTGAGCCCAGGAGTTCAAGGTCAGCTTGGGCAATCTAGTGAGACCCTGTGTCTTTAAAAAAAAAAAAAAAAAAAAAAAAAAAAAAAAAAAAATTCACTCATTATACCAAGGACCAGGAGACCTTCAATTTGAATGAGAAAGAGAAAGATTTCAACTATCTGACAAAGATTCTAAAGTGGCCAACAGAAAAAAAAAAAATGCTTCTATGAGCAATCTATGAGCAATTACAAACAAGGTTAAAACAAATTTAAAAAATAGCAAGTCTTGGCAAATAAATAAGAGATACAATAAAGAATCAAATAAAACTTTATGGCCGGGCGCAGTGGCTCAAGCCTGTAATCCCAGCACTTTGGGAGGCCGAGACGGGTGGATCATGAGGTCAGGAGATCGAGACCATCCTGGCTAACACGGTGAAACCCCGTCTCTACTAAAAAATACAAAAAACTAGTCGGGCGAGGTGGCGGGCTCCTGTAGTCCCAGCTACTCGGGAGGCTGAGGCAGGAGAATGGCGTAAACCCGGGAGGCGGAGCTTGCAGTGAGCTGAGATCTGGCCACTGCACTCCAGCCTGGGTGACAGAGCGAGACTCCGTCTCAAAAAAAAAAAAAAAAAAAAAAAACTTTATAACAAACTATAATAACCAAACTAAAAATCTCAGTGGATGAGCTCAAAAGGAGGATGGAGAGGACAGAGAAAAGAATCAGTGAACATAAAGATAGAACATTAGAAATTACCCGATCTGAACAACAATGAGAAAATAATAGACTTAAAAAGAAATGAACAGAGTTGGGCACAGTGGCTCATGCCTGTAATCTCAGTACTTGGGAGGCTGAGGTGGGCAGATCACTTGAGCCCAGGAGTTCAAGACCAGCTTGGGCAACATGGCGAAACCCTGTCTCTACTAAAAATACAAAAATTAGCTGGATGTGGTGATGCACACCTGTAGTCCCAGCTACTCAGGAGGCTGAGGTGGGAGGATCACCTGAGCTTCGGAGATCGGGGCTGTAGTAAGCTGTGATTGTGCCACTGCAGTCTAGCTTGGGTGACAAAATGAAACCCAGTCTCAAAGAAAAAAAAAAATGAGCAGAGCCTTAGGGATGCTTGGGACTATAACAAAGGACTTAACATTTACGTAATTGGAGATGTGGAAGAGGAAGAGAAAGAGCACGGGGCTAAAAAAAATTACTCAAGAAACAATGGCTGAAAATTTGGAAAAAGACATAAATGAACAGGTTCAAGAAGTTGAACAAACCCCAAATAGGATAAACTCAAATTCACCCCAAGGCACACCATAATCAAACTTCTGAAAACTAAAGATGGGAAACTTGAAAGCAGCAAGAGAAAAACAACACCTTACCTACAGAGGAAAAGGAATTCAAATGTGGCCAGGCACAGTGGCTAATACCTGTAATTCCAATACTTTGGGAGGCCAAGGCGGGAAGATTACCCAAGGCCAGGAGTTTGAGACCAGCCTGGGTAACATAATGAGACCTCGTCTCTACTAAAAATAAAAAAATTAACCAGGCGTTGTGTGCACCTGTAGTCCCACCTACTCAGCAGCCTGCTTGGGAGACTGAGACAGGAGGATCACTTTCAGGCCAGGAGTTTCGAGGCTGCAGTGAACTATGGTCACACCACTGCACTCCAGCCTGCTATATCTGGTGAAAATATCCTTCAGAAATGAGGGGGAAATCAAGACATTCTCAGACAAAGGAAAGCTAAGAGAATTTCTTGCCAGCAAACAAAGAATGGCTAAAGGAAGTTATCAAAACTTACAGATGAATAATGGTGAGCCATGATCATACCCCTGCACTCTAGCCTGAGTGAGTGAGCAACACCTACTGTTCAAAAAATATAGATAGATGGATAGATACATAGATACATAGATAGAGCAAATATAACAAGTCAAAACAAGTCAAATTGTTGACTTGATGAGGAAGACATACAGTGGTGCCCACCGTATTATTCTTCCAATATTTTAGTATGTTTGTAAATTTTCATTTTTAAAAATGTTGGAGAGGATATGTGGAGGAGAGATATATGATAAAGCAAGCATAGCAAAATGTTAATGAGAATCCTGGGCGGTGGGTAATTGGGTGTTCACTGTAAAATTCTTTGAATTTTTCTGTATGTTTGAAAACTTTCATATTAAACTGTGGGGGCAAAAAACTTGAAAAAAAAATCACAACTTGGTATCCTCCCCTACCTTTCCCAATCCATCTTACTGTGCTCTACTTTTTCTTTTTTCCATGGCACTTATCACCATATACACAGCACGTCTTTGAATAATGTTGTTTCCTTCAACATCATTTTGTTATAACATTGATGAGGGAAAAAAAAAAAGAAAAAACTAAAATGATTCCTGGCCAGAGCCACTGTCTGTGTGGAGTGTGCACACTCTCCCCATGTATGTGTGGGTTTTCTCCGGGTATTCCAGGGTACTGCGCTTCCTCCCACATCCCAGTGCACGTTAGGTGAATTGGCATGTCTAAATTGTCCCAGTGTGAGTGAGTGTGGGTGTGTGTGTGAGTGCACCCTGTGACGGAATGGCATCCTGTCCAGGATTGGTTCCTGCCCTGTACCTTGAGCTGCTGTGATAGGCTCTGGCCACCCTTGACCCTGAACTGAAATAAGCAGATTGAAAAATGAATGAATGGATGGATGGATGCATGGAAGGATGGATAGATGGATGGATGGATGAATACAAAGTATTGTAAAATAAAAATGTGTAAAGTAGTTGATAATCATACAAATGCACAATAAACTATGAGGTAAGAAAGTGCTCATCGAGTCCACCATATTCGTGATTGTTTGCTTTTGAACTGCATGGTGGTAGGGAGGTGCTCCTCACAATTTTCACTTTGCATACATTTATTCCTTGGTTCAACCCACCACCACTTCCACTGCTGTCACTCACTGGTTCACCAAAAATTAGGTAATTATTTACTTATTTTCATTAATCTTTCTATATGTGTGCATAGCTCATATTTATTTCAATGTTTAATATCAGAAGTGTTTTGGGTCTTTATTTAGAAGCTTGGTGATGTTTTGTGACCAGAAATATGCCATAGGAACTTAGCTCTTGTTTATATTAATTAGCCTATGGTAAAATTGGTTTTGTTATGCGTTGTTTCAGTTAGTCACAGTTTCCAAGGATCTACCAACAACATTAAATGAGGACCTATTGTACTACATAATTCACTTATTTATTGTGTTTATTTTTGTCTGTGTCCTCTCACTAGGAGGTAAGCTCCCCAAGGGCAGGGATTTGTTCTGTTTGTTCTGTTTTATTTTGTTTGCTGCTATATCCCCAAATCCTACAACAGTGTCTGGCACATAGCAAGTGTTCCATGCATATTTGTTGAATTAAGGGTGAATCTCTGAGGGCCGGGCATGGTGGATCACACCTGTAATCCCAGCGCTTTGGGAGGCCAAGGTGGGTGGATCACTTGACGTCGGGAGTTCGAAACCAGCCTGGCCAACATGATGAAACCCTGTCTCTACAAGGAAAATACAAAAATTAGCCGGGCATGGTGGCAGGAGCCTGTAATCCTGGCTACTCGGGAGGCTGAGGCAGGAGAATCGTTTGAACCTGGGAAGCTGAGGTTGCAATGAACTGAGATCACACCACTGCACTCCGGCCTGGGTGACAGAATGAGAATCCGTCTCAAAAAAAAAAAAAAAAAAAAAAAAAAGAAAGAAAGAAAGAAAGAAAGAAAAAGAAAAGAAAAGAAAAGAATCTCTGTATCCCTAATACCTAGGTCAAGGTCTTGCATGGAGTAGGTGCTCAATGAATATTTGCTGAATTGAACTGAGATGTAAATTCTGCAGGAGAACTTAGAATAGACCTGTCGTACTAGAGTGGTTCACAGCATGGACTCTGGAGTCAAATAATCAGGATTTGCATCCTGATTCTGTCACTTCCAGCTGTGTTACCTAGCTGTGTTAATATCTTTGAGCCTCAATTTCTCATTGGTAAAATGAAGATAATAATAGCATCAGCTTGGTAGGATTTGGGTTTGCATGTTATGCACTTAGGACATTGTAAAGACCCAATAATTGGTAGCTAAAAACAAAACAAGAACTGCAAAAAAGATAGTCTTTCATGTACGTCATCCTTCCTCCATTCCCCCGACAAGCTGAGCCAGGAGAAGGTAAGGAGATGTCCTTGGACAAGTATTCCTAAGCTCAATTCCAGACCCACAGAAGGGTTTCTCTCCTTCAAATCCCTTCTTACCTTTTCACCTGTCCTGGACTCTCATCTTGATATCCTGAAGTTCCTTCCCCCATCATAACCATGCAGGGGTGGAGTGGAGGAGATAGGGGTTTGTGGGCCAGGGACAAGGACTTAGAGCTTTGTGTTAATCCCTGTTCTAGGGTTGAGTTCCTTACTGGTGATGGTAGAAGGTCAAGTGTGAGGTCACAGTAATTTCAGGGCCTAGAGATAGAACAATAGTCTTGTGGAGGAGGTATTGACAGGACAGCGGGCCTCATATGCTGCTTTCTTCCTTGGTCCCCTGTAAGAGAAAGCACCTCCCTCACTCTGCTCCAACGTCCCTTCTGTCCATCCTGCTACCTCGTCTTTACTTCTGGTGGCCCCAGCTCAGAGCAAGCCTGGGGACCCATTGAGCATCTTCCTGCAACTCCCTCTTGGAAGTGGGATGGGGTGGAGTGGGCAGAGGACAGGCTAAAATTGGCGATATAAGGGCACAAGATCGGGTGCCTGAGCTCTCTGGTGGCCCACGTCCTCTGCCCCCACCTTAGGGCCAACAGTTCCCTAGAGACTGGGGGAGCTGGGGCTGAGCCTGGGGGCGCCACTGCCTCTGTTCCTTTAAGGAGCCGCTGTTTAGCATTCCTACCGCTGCCGCTGCCGCTGCCTGCCTCTGCGCGCTGATTGGCTGGAATCAACTGAGAAGGGAGCCAGGGAGAGATGCTCTTGACTCCACTCAGATCCATCCTGGGGACCAGAGCAGAAGCGGTCCTCACAGCACCCAGTCTCTGCTTGAGCTCCCGCTTCTTCTTTGCCGCTGGGCCTCGGCCCAGGAGCCACGACCGGCGACACGGAGCCGCCAGTGCTGGAGGGGGAGCCGTGGGTGCGGGGCAGCGTGGGGGCTGAGGCCCCGGGACGCCCGCCCGGCCCCAGGCCCCGCTCAGCCCGGGCGCCCCCACGGGTGCCCCCCCCTTCTTGGTCCGAGCAGTGTGAGTGTGCCCGGGAGCCCGGCGGCGGCGGCGGTGGCGGCGGCGGTGGCGGCGGCGTGGAAACCGGCGTCGGCTGGGGGGTCCGAGCCGCGGGGGGCAGTGCCATGCACAAGCACCAGCACTGCTGTAAGTGCCCTGAGTGCTATGAGGTGACCCGCCTGGCCGCCCTGCGGCGCCTCGAGCCTCCGGGCTACGGGGACTGGCAGGTCCCCGACCCCTACGGGCCAGGTGGGGGCAACGGCGCCAGCGCGGGTTATGGGGGCTACAGCTCGCAGACCTTGCCCTCGCAGGCGGGGGCCACCCCCACCCCTCGCACCAAGGCCAAGCTCATCCCCACCGGCCGGGATGTGGGGCCGGTGCCTCCTAAGCCAGTCCCGGGCAAGAGCACCCCCAAACTCAACGGCAGCGGCCCCAGCTGGTGGCCAGAGTGCACCTGTACCAACCGGGACTGGTATGAGCAGGTATGGACCAGCGGCGGGGGGAGCGGTGGGGCAACCCAGGAGGGCTGGAGAGAGGGGGCCTAGAGGCCTGGGATGCAGTAGGGGTCGCTGGGGCTCCAAGCCTGTGGACCCCGAGCCCTAGCATTGCAGCTGGGCAAAGAGAGGTGGTGGGAAATGTGTGGTTCCCTGTGTGTGTCTGTTTGGGGGTCTCCATTAGAAGGAGATTGGGAGGAGCCGTGTGTGTCAGGGGGTAAGGGCATGGTGGAGGGGCACATTTTCCTGTGTGGGGGAATTGGGTTTGTCTCTGTGGGGGTTTGGCAGTGTCTCTGTGTCTGGCGGGGGGCGGGAGGTTCTGCGGGGGCTGTGTGTGGTGTGTGTCTCCACAGGAGGGGAGGAGGGGGCATGGTGCTCTGCGTAGGGGGGACATATGTGTGTGTATGTATGTTGGGGTGTGTGGAGGAAGACAGTGGAGCTGCCGGGAATCCGTGTGGAGGAGCCCATGTGCCTGGCTCACTGAGCTTCATCCCTCGATGCCATGAGTCCCTCTCCGTCCCAGTCCCTTTGTGTGTGGATGTGCACATGGATGTGTGGAGATGTCACTCTGAATGTGGAGAGGTCTCTGTAGAGGAGGCTGCAGGGATGGCTGTGTTTGTGTGTGTGGCTACATGTATATGTGTGTGAGCATGTGGCTGCAAGAGTGTGCACGCGTGTGCCTGGTGTGTGTGTGTGTGTGTGTGTGTGTGTGTGTGTGTGTGTGTTGTCTCTGGTGAGAGGCGATTGACAGGCAAGGGAGGGGAGAGGAAGGAGGCGAGAGACACGTCCCAAGCAAGGCTGAGAGGCTGCTGAGAAGGACACACTCTTTTGTCCAAGCAGCTCTGAAGTGTGTGTGCCAGGGTGGGGTGGCGGGGCGGGGGGGGGTGAGATCTGAAGGAACTGAAGCAAGCTTCCTTGCTCTAGAGCAGGCATGGTGCCTGGAGCCGGCAAGGGGCAGCTGCCCTGGTGCAGGGACTGGCCCCAGTGGGGCATGTCCCCCTTGGGTACCTCCAGATGTGAGAGGGCTTAGCCCCCCCAGCCTTGACTTGGCACAGCTTGGGAGCCCCTGGGTGCTGGGCACAACTCCGGCTTCCACTCCCAGCCTAAACTGCCAGCTTAGAAAATGGAAGGAGCATCTGTGGGAGAAGCAGCAAAATGGAGGCTGGGCTGGCAGAGCCAGGTCCCTGGCACGCAAGGCGGAGGGCCTGTCTGGTTATCTGGCTCTGCAGCTCCTAGGATGGGGAGAGAGGAAGAGGAGGCTTTGCTGTTGAGGGCAGGTGATGACTTCCCCAAGCTGGTGACCGTTCTGGCTGCCTCTGCCCTCTGGGGATAGGATGTGCTCTCACTCTGAGGCAAAGGTGGGGACTTCCTGGGGAGAAGAGCCCTCGGTTCTGGCCTTCTGTCTGTCCACACTTACTGCTTCCCCACATCCCTTGCCTTGGCCTCTTGCCCTTTCCAGCGAGTCCCTCTCTCTCCTTTGCCCCCTCTGTCCTGGAGGCCTTTCCCTTGCAAACACCCTCTTATGCTTGTCCTGCCTGGCTGGGAGACAGGTGGCAATCCCAGGCTGGGCCAATTGGCCAAGGTTTCTTTGCCAGGGCTGATCCCTGGATGGCTCTTGGCCCTGAGAACAAGGTCCCTGAGTAGGGGTGGGAGCTAGAGGGTGTACCACGGGGAACGGGAAGCCTCTGGGTACCACTTGGGCTGGGCTTGAGGCCTGGCTTGTCACATGTGGGCACACATGGTACACCAAATGCACACAAGAGCCACATGGGTGTCCTTTTGCTTGTGTCTGTTGCATGGTACTTAAGGCAGCTGTATTGGTTTCGGGTCTCTAAAGAGCCTTCAGTTCTTCTTCCTGGGGTCACAGACCAGGGTGAGGCTGCAGCTGGAGTCCTCCCACCAAGTCCCACAGCTGTAGGGCCAGCCCAGAAATGGTGGAGGCATGACAAGCTAGTCCTCTCCCCCTCTCCTCCTCTCTGCTTCTTGAAGCCAAAGCTGTGTGGGGTGGAGGTGGGATGGGGGAAGCAGAGCAGGACATGTGGAGGAGCCCCCACCCTGGTTTCCAGCTCCCCGCTTCTGAGGAGGAGGCCAGAGGTCAGGGAAGGGACAACATAGCCAGAGAAAGGTGGGGGAGGGGTGCCAGGATCCCTGGGGAGACAGGCAAGAGGGCTTTTCCATTCTTGGAGGTAAGAGTGAGAGCTAGCAGGCAGGTGCTGCTTGTATGTCCAGAATCACATTTTCACTTGACAAATGGATACACACATGTCCTGTCTGGGAGGCCATCTCTGTGGGTTGGTCAAATCACCCCTGTGTTTCTGACCCCTTCCCTTGCCTCTTCTTGCATGGCTACTGCATATTGAAGACCACGGACTCTGCTGCCAGTCAGTCTGTGGGTCACCAACTTCTCCCTCATGGGGAATCTTGTTTACCTTGCTCCAGTCCCACCCTCGGCTTTGTCTCTGACTCCTGACCAGCTCCCACCCTCACCCTTTCTGCTGAGAAACACGAAGGGCTCAGGGCCAAAAATCCTTTGGTAGAAAATGGATTAGGACTTTGACTCCTTCTGCCTATTTGAGGAATTGGGTTCCTGGAGTCCAAGAAGGAGGTATAGAGTGAAGACTCACGAGGTGCTCCAAAGTGGGGCAACTGTCCTTTCTCCCATGAGCTCTGCTGGGGTATGGGGATGAGTGACCAAAACATCAAGGGCCTTAAGAGCTTACTGTAATCAAAAGAACACCTAGAGATCCCATTGCTCTGCCGCTAACTCCCAGTGTGCCCTTAGGCACATCCCATGTCCTCTCTGGGCCCCCGTGTCACCTACTGTCACATGAAGGGGATAGGACAAGATGATGTCTGCTGTCCTTCCAGTTCGGGCACAGTGGGAGTCTATGATCCCCCAGTCAGGGAGAACTGTGGTTCAGAAGGGGACGGGTTATCTGTCTAGGCCACTGGGTATCCCCTATGGACACTGGGTGTGGCATGGTTTGCCCGCCATGCTCCATCTCTGCCATCCCCCTTAGGCCAGCCCTGCACTCCTCCTAGTGAACCCCGAGGCACTGAAGCCCAGCCTCTCGGTGAGTGCATCACTGGCTGGCTCAGTCTCAGACAATTGATCTGGGCTAAATGAGCGGCTGGGTTTGGCCTGATATGGTTGGAAGCAAAGCAGGGGTGGGGGGTGAGTGGGGAGTGGCCTCTTCCGGGTTAGCCTGTCCTCATCTGTGGCCAAGAGGTGACCTGGGGTGCACTTGGGCTCTTCTACATTGTGGGAGTAGGGGAGGAGGCAGATTGACCAAGGGGCAGATGACTGGAAGGGCAGGGGGCACTGAGGGAATTGCCTGTGTCTCCCCCTAGGTGAATGGCAGCGATGGCATGTTCAAATATGAGGAAATTGTACTTGAGCGGGTGAGTCTGCCAGTGGGGAAAAGCGGAAGGGGAAGGAGAGGGTTGGAGCCAGGAGAGGGGAGACCCCCGAATCATGGTTTCAAGACCCATGGGGGGACCTGCATTAAGAGGATGGAGAAACGGCGGCCCTCAGAGGCCGCTTCACTGCATCAATCAATCAACTCACTAGCAAATATTAATTGACCTTGTTCACTGAGGCCTGGGGTATTGGGGAGGGGATGGGTTTCCCAGAATGGTCAGCAGAGGCTGGGTTTCTGACAAATGTGCCCAGCCTGCCATGGCCCCTTCTGAGACCTGGAGAACTAGCTCTGGGACATAAGGGGAGATGGGGTACCCAGAACTCTCTTTTTTGCCCTCAGAGAGAACAGACTGTGCCTTTCTTCCCGCTTCTGCAGGGCAACTCTGGCCTGGGCTTCAGTATTGCAGGTGGCATCGACAATCCCCATGTCCCTGATGACCCTGGCATCTTTATTACCAAGATTATCCCTGGTGGAGCAGCTGCCATGGATGGGAGGCTGGGGTGAGATGGCCTGGAAGCAGGGTTGTGGGTGGCAAGGACAGGATAGAGATGAGGGGAGGAAAGCCTGCCTGGCAGGATGACCCTTCCATTAGATCTGAGGGCAGGGTGGGAGGGCAGAGGAGGGGAGGACAGAGAAGTGGGAGGAAGCGGGAGAGGGGGTGGAGGGGTGGGGGCACAGTGTCATGCGTCTCGGGCTTCCCCCACAGGGTGAATGACTGTGTGCTGCGGGTGAATGAGGTGGACGTGTCGGAGGTGGTACACAGCCGGGCGGTGGAGGCGCTGAAGGAGGCAGGCCCTGTGGTGCGATTGGTGGTGCGGAGACGACAGCCTCCACCTGAGACCATCATGGAGGTCAACCTGCTCAAAGGGCCCAAAGGTGCGGCCCTCCAGGTTCCTGTGCTCCAGCCAGAGCCCTAGGCCCCAGATCCCATCTGGCCCCATAGGGAATTGGAAGGGAATGGCCTTACTCCTTGCCTGACTCCCCCTGTTCCAACTCACAGCCTACTTTTTTGACCTCAGGCCTCACCCTTACTCATCTGGGGATGGCAGCTTAGTGTTTGGATCCCCCGGAGGGAGCTCCTGTGGGGCCAGTGGGTTGGCTGGGGGAGGGGGCTTGGATTTGGGATCGACAACACTTTAACCTCTCCTTGTGGGCCTCTCCTACCCCCTGCTGGCTTCCACTCAGGCCTGGGTTTCAGCATTGCTGGGGGTATTGGCAACCAGCACATCCCAGGAGACAACAGCATCTACATCACCAAGATCATTGAGGGGGGTGCTGCTCAGAAGGATGGACGCCTACAGATCGGGGACCGGCTGCTGGCGGTGAGACAGACTTCACGGGGATGCCCAAATGGTAGGGTAGGGAGGAGGAGCTCCAGTACCCCTCACTCTGCCTAAACCTCACTCAGGGATGAGGCATCATGGGGGAATTTCAAGAGTTATCATCTGTGTTGTGTTTGCCCAGATACAAAGGCCCTACTTCTTTCTGTGGCCAGGGTCTTGCCCTATCCCCTACTTCCTGCCTCCGCTCCTCACAGCGCTATACTTGGGCCTCTGTTAGCATGCTGTTGAATTTCACTGAAAAGGCATCCCTCGGGTTCCCTGGAGAAGCCTCTCCTTCTCCCAAGTCCCAGCCTGAGGCCTCTCGTCTTCTAGGTGAACAACACCAATCTGCAGGATGTGAGGCACGAGGAAGCTGTGGCCTCACTGAAGAACACATCTGATATGGTGTATTTGAAGGTGGCCAAGCCAGGCAGCCTCCACCTCAACGACATGTACGCTCCCCCTGACTACGCCAGCAGTACGTACTCATCAGCCCCTGTCCCTGGCCTAAAGCTCTGTCCCCTGGTTTCTGGAGGGGAAGAAGTTCATACCCCTTGTTAAGACAGGCCAAGCAGCTTTGCTCAGTGGTGGCACTGTAGCAGCCAATAAGGTTTATCTGAGGTGCCATTATTATTAATTGAAAACTTTACTCAGTGCCCCACCGTGAAGACTTGCCATAGAGTCAGCATTGGCAATTTTTGACAACTTCTATGGACAGTGAATTTTAAAAAGAGGAAAAAGAGAAGCTGCAGAGGATAGTGCACAGAAGTGAGTCCGGATCCCAGGTCTGTCTTTGTTTTTTTGTTTGTTTATTTGAGACAGAGTCTCGCTCTGTTGCCAGGGTGGAGTGCAGTGGCACGATCTTGGCTCACTGCAACCTCCGCCTCCCAGGTTCAAGCAATTCTCCTGCCTCAGCCTCCCGAGTAGCTGGGACTACAGGCGCCTGCCACCACACCTGGCTAATTTTTTGTATTTTTAGTAGAGACGGGGTTTCTCCATGTTGGCCAGGATGGTCTCAATCTCCTGACCTCGTGATCCGCCCGCCTCGGACTCCCAAAGTGCTGGGATTACAGGCATGAACCACCGTGCCCGGCCCCCAGCTCTGTCCCTTAGAGCTGGGTGCCCTTAGACAAGTCCCTTTCACCTGTTTTTTGTTTCCTCTTTGGCAAAAAGGAGCTAATGATGTATGTGCTGCCTTCCTCATAGGACTGCTGCAAGGATCAAATGAGATCATGGATGAGAAAGCCCTTGGAAAACTGTATTAGGCTATAGAGATGTGAGGGATTATTATTAGTCACACCTCTAGTCATGCCTTTCTTTGTAGACTGCCTTGACTTCAGCTCTTTCTAAGACTCACAGGAGTGAGCCAAGGATTTAGAAAGGGACTGCGGAGGAGGAATCCTGGGTGGCGGGTGGATGGAGTGGGGAGGTGCGGCCTGAGGAATCAGCATCCCTGAGTCTCTTTTGCACCTGAAGCGGGCTGTGGGGGAAAGTCCTTGGAGGAGTTTGGGGTACCTGCCTCGACCAGTCTCTGAACTTTTGTCTCCCTTTCTTGATTCCAGCTTTTACTGCCTTGGCTGACAACCACATAAGCCATAATTCCAGCCTGGGTTATCTCGGGGCTGTGGAGAGCAAGGTCAGCTACCCTGCTCCTCCTCAGGTTCCCCCCACCCGCTACTCTCCTATTCCCAGGCACATGCTGGCTGAGGAGGACTTCACCAGGTAAGACCAACCCCCCCCCACTCAACATCCCATTCAATCTACCCAGAAATTGGGGAGGGGAGGAATCCGTTTCTCCGTTTCTGACCGGCCACAGGCTCCTTGTAGTATCGAAAAGAAGAGGGTAAGACCCTCATCACTCCCGGCTTTGGGGTCCGAGGCCCTCTCTCAGGCCTTGGGGACCTAGAGAGGGACAGAAGTGGCTGCAGGGACAAGTTCTACCATCAGGGGGAGTGCCGAGTGAGTGGCCCCGGTCCAAAAGTGCAGATAAAGAAACGATGGGGTGGAGTGTTTAGGGGGCTGAGGAGGTGAGGGCAGCGGAGTTTCCTGCCCTGAGATAGTTGCAGCCCGCTCTGCTGCAACCATTTCAAATTAGGGAAGAAAGTAGTTCAGCCGGTGAGGCTGGCGGGACTCTGACCGGCCCGGTGGCCTCGCCGGCAACGGCCCCGCCCCGCCCCGCTGGCGGCGGCGGCGGCGGCGGCGGCGGCTGCGCGGGGCCTGGAACTGGTCGGGCCGGCCGGGGTTCCGGGGGACAGGTTTGCAGGGTGGGGCCGGGGAGGCTGGCGGGCAGGCAGCAGTGGAGCCGGAAGGGTAGGCGGCCGGGGGAGAGACAGAGGAGCTATGGAGAGGGCCCGCAAGTTCTCCAAGGGCCCCGGCTTGGCCACGGGCTTGGGCTCCGCCTCCGCTTCGGCCTGGAGGAGGGCTTCGCAGAGGTGGGCCTGGCCGCTCCGCTCCCTGCGGCCCGGAGGGGATGCCAGGTAGGAGTGGAGGACTAGGAGCAAGAGCATCTGGAGCTCAGGGAGGGAGCCTCGCCCCTGAGACTGGGAGCAAGAAAGGAAGAGTCTTGCTTGGGGCTTTGGGCTCCTCCGAGGAAAGATGCTTGTAACAAGTGAAGGCGGTGGGCCGGGAACGTGCCCTGGGAGTTGGGCTGATGGCACTGTGACCTTTTACAGAGGGCTTCGTTAGATGTGGTTAGTTTTACTCGCATTTTTCATGTGCTTGTCTGCTCTCTTCAGTTTGGCTTCTAAACTCCTTTTGGGAACCTGGGGTCCCCCTAAGAACCCAGGCGCTGCAACCCCCTGGGACTACATAGTGTTAGCTGCTGATTAAATATGTTGTTGGGGCAGCAGGTAGGAGGGGTCATAGTTGATGGGTGAAATTTTGAGACTGCAGAAGAGTATCTGTGAAGTAAGTGTGCACTTCCTGTGGATGATGAGTGCAGTCAACCCCAGGGTGACTTCACTGCCCCAACTGCTTCCTCTTCTTGTGGTCCAGGGTCCATCACACGGATTGGTAGGATAGGAGTATCTGGGAAGGAAGAGGACCGGTGAGTGGGCTCTGAGATTTGGTCTCTGAAGTTCAGGGTAGGAATTTGTTGACCCGAGAGAGTAGGGGACTGTCCACTGGGAAGTTGACTGCGAGCCCTTGGAAAGAAGGGAGGGAAGAGGAACTGAAACTTGGCACCTGACAGAACAGCAGCCAAGCAGGTTTCAGGAGACAAAGGGAGGCTCTGGGTATCATACACAGGGAACCACATCCTTACTCCCTACAGCAAGTATGGACCTTGTTCCAGGCTGGCCCTCAAAGGACAACAGTCCGTATCTACCTAGTCCTTACTCCTCCACTCCTTTCCCACCAGAGAGCCCCGCAAGATCATCCTGCACAAAGGTTCCACAGGCCTGGGCTTCAACATCGTAGGAGGAGAGGATGGAGAAGGCATTTTTGTCTCCTTCATCCTGGCAGGAGGCCCAGCTGACCTGAGTGGGGAGCTGCGCAGGGGAGACCGGATCTTATCGGTGAGGAGACAAAGGAGAGGTGGGAGGATGGGAACTGTGCCAGTGTAAACTGGAGAGCGAGAGACCTTACTTCCTCCGAGGAATGCTTCTTGAGATGAGGGGAGGGCTAAGGACTGGAGAAAACTTATCTTGTTTTTGTAGACATCCTTAGTGACAGGGACCAGGACCAGACTTACCTTTGAGGAGGAAATGAATGCCTCTTGGATCCTAACCCTGATTGGCATTCGACCTTTATGAAGATAATTATTACACTAGAGATGTCGTATCCTTTAGGCCTTGTTTTAGGGGCAAGGTTGGAATATTGGGAAAGGCATCTAAACAGGCTTAGGGGTGGGGTACCCATTTCCCTCACCTAACTGCTAGTGCAGAGGACCCCCTTTCTTGCTTTTGGGGTGGCTCACAGCTTCTCTCTTTGGACAGGTGAATGGAGTGAATCTGAGGAATGCAACTCATGAGCAGGCTGCAGCTGCTCTGAAACGGGCCGGCCAGTCAGTCACCATTGTGGCCCAGTACAGACCTGAAGGTAGGAGAAGGGAAGGTGGGAAGAGATGATGTGGGGGAGTTAGACTTACATTACGTGCTGGCTTTTTGCCATCCTAGGTAACAAAGCCACTTGACCAGGTCCCTTCTACCCTAGGGCAGTAACCTCTTCCTCTCTCCTTTTCCTTCTGGATAGGGGTTGGTTTGGGCAGCTTGGAAGCATCAATTAAGGCTGTGCTCAGAGCCTGCTGATGTGGGCTGCAGTGCAGGAGAAGGCCAGTAGTGGGCAGCAGCCTACGGGAAGCAGCATCCAAAGATTAGGGCGATTGGAAAAAGGGGAGGGGGCGGAGGGCCCACAGGAGAAGACAGGGAACTGTGTTCCCTGGAAGAGGAGAGCGGCTCTTGGTTAGAAGGACCTCAGGTAGAAGAGATCCGACCTCTTCAGTGATCTTGGGCCAAACCTCTGTGACCCCCACTCCCCTCCCCTCAAGATGACCGTGAAAGACCCATAAACGCGCTGAAAAGGTGATACCATGCCCTTGGGATAGGCGAGCTGGAGTCTACTCCCTCCCCTCCGGGGGGCCTTCTTTGTATTCTCAGTGAGCAGCCCTTGGCTGGGGCGAATGGGCGGGGCTGGTCATTGCAAATAAAGGCGTTTGATTGGCTAGGGCCAACCGAGGCCCAGGTGCCGAGGTGAGCCGCGGGAAGGCGCGCCCTAGCCTGCGGGCGGGTGGAGTGGCCATTGGCCGGCTGAGCGCGGCCTCCAGCCGCATGCCCCGCCCCCTGACCCAGGAGGAGGGCGGCGGGTGCCCCTCCTTCCCCCACTCGCGCGCCTCAGGCGTCTCCTCCTCCTCCTCCCTCCTTCCCCCTCCTCTCTCCTCCCCTCCTCCCGCGCGCCCCGCTTTGTGTCCGTGGTCTCCCGCGCGGGACGGAGGGACTGGCTGGAGCTGGCGCTTTCTCAGCACTAGACCTGGACTCCGACCCGGCGCCAGGTGAGGTGGGGCGGACGGGGGTCAGGCCCCCTCGCAGTCCCCCCTAACCTCTCTACGGCTCTGTTCTCAGCCTCTTTTCCAACACTGTGTCCCCCAACTCTGCCCTCTCCCCCGAATGCCTTCGTTGCGTGCCCCCAGCCTCCTTCTGAGACCCTCCTCAGGGCCCCTCGGAGCGCCGCGCGGGGCTCTGCTCCCGCTCACCCCACACTGGGCCCAGTCTGGCCTTCACCTCTTGGCCGTCACCTCTCCCCCACCGCGAGCTGTACCCCCTTCTCGCCCCAGGGCCTCTGTCCTGTCTCAGCCCCCTTCCTGCCGGCTGCTGCGCCCCCAAGCAGCTCCCTAATCCCTTGCCCCAGAGGAATTTTCTAAATCTTCCCCTCCCCCGAAACCCATTTCTCCACCCAACCTGGCCACCTCTGAGAACAGCCGCGAACGGATTGGTATTCTGCCCCCTCCCTTTTGTTTGCAAGGGATTCGTACCATTCCAGACTTCTTTCGCCTCCTCCCCTTTGTCCCCTAGGGCTGCAGCGCCTGGGCTCCTGGGACACCTAGGCCCTGTGGGCCGGTTACTAAGGTGGAAGGGACCGACCTCTCCCTGGCAGGTGCTCTATTTCCGCGATGAGAGGGGGAGAGGCTGGGAGCCCTGTCGCCAAGCTGAGAGGGATGGAAAGCGCCTACCTTTGTCCTTTCCGTTCCCCTCCCCCCATGCTCCTTCAGTGCCTCAAGAGCCTGAAGGGAAAGAAGAGAGAGCCTGCGACCTTTTCCACGAGGCTCTTCTGATCGCGGACAGAAGTGTAAGGAGGTAACTCGCAGGAGAGAGAGCTTGTTGGTCTGAGGTAATGGGAAAGAGGGATTCACATGGACACTTGGAGTTATTTCTCTCCTTGTTTGGTTTTCAGCTTACTGATGAGGAACGCACCTTAGGGTTATTGTTTTTTTATGATTTATGTGTGTGCTGTTCGCTTTCCAGTACAGAGCTAACCATCTGATTTTTATTAGCAACTAATATTTATGCATTTCATGCCCACAACTTAGACAACACAGGTTCTGCAAAGGAAATGGTTTTTCTTGTGTGTGTATGTTGTAGGAGAAATTGATGTTTCTTTCGGTTTTGCTCTCTGATGTTGGGCAAATGGAAACAATACTGTGAATGTGTGTGGTGGGAGTATGCTGGATACTAGTGACTGCATATTTCTATGACTTGTTGGGGGAATGCAACTGGTTTGCATAAAAGCTGCAAGTTGTCCAGGGTAAGGGGATTCCTGCAGTGTTTATTGCTCTCTGAGCATATTTCTGAGAGTTTATAATGTAGGTTGAGGTGCTGTTTTATGCTAGTTCTTTCTACCACTTGCCAAATAAGGCCTTTCTTCTTTTAGGATTTAGGTGAACCACTGTTGTTAAGGCTCTGCCACCCCAATCAATCTTACTTCCTCCTTTGGTTTGGTAAATCCAACAAGTCCCCAACATGCAAAAGCTTTTATTTTTTCCCCCCCTTTGAAAACAGATCCCTGGAGACTGGTCCAGAGGGACTGTCAAGCATTCTGTGTTGGGCTCTAAATTTTCTTTGATAAAGTGCTAGTTTTTAAAAATAAGGACTCCATGTTGATCAATTTATAAATAAGTGTGGTTCTTCAGAGGATTGCATCACGGTGTATTTACAAAATGAATAATCCAAATACATGTATGTCGGTTGGCAAGAGACTTTGCATGTGATTGGCCAAGTAAGTGTTCATTACTTGAATTTTTTTTCTTTATGTGAACGTGAGAGCTGGAAAGGATCAAGTGGTCCAATTCCCCATACTGAAACAATGACAAGAGAACCAAGATATAACTTGCCTAAGAAGGGAAAGTTACCGAAGGTCAGCATCAGAGGGTCAGCAAATCAGCTTAATCCTGAGGTCTACTAGTTGGGACAGACCATGCTTGTGAACACTTGAGGAACCTAACACCTAGTTAAAAGCGGAGGAGCAGCAAGGAAACTGGGGAAATAACAGAGGAGAGATTAGGAAGAGTGTAAGGGAAAGAAAGATGGACATGGAGGGGAAGGTTAGAGTGATCTCCATGGTGGCCTCTGAGGCGCCCTTGCCAAACCAGTGCAGCCTTTACCTAGATAGCCTTTAGCATGAGAGCTTCAAAAATAGGTTTGACTAATTAGAACAATCAGAGTAAGACAATTTGTCTCCTTTTTAAAATGGTGTTGAGATAGAAGTCATTTACCATACAGTTCCCTCATTTAGGTATATATTTCAGTGGCTTTTAGGTATGGTTGTGCCTCCATCACCACAGTAAGTTTTAGAACTTTTTTTGTGTGTGCGTGAGACAGTGTCAGGCTCTGTCTCCCAGGCTGGAGTGCAGTAGCACGATCTCGGCTCGCTGCAACCTCCGCCTCTCAAGCTCAAGCCATCCTCCCACCTCAGCCTCCTGAGTAGCTGGGACTATAGGTGTGCGCCCCTACACCTGGCTAATTTTTGTATTTTTTGTAAAGATGGGGTTTCACCATGTTGCCCAGGCTGGTCTTGAACTCCTGGGCTCAAGCATTCTTCCTGCCTTGGCCTCCCAAAGTGCTGGGATTACAGGTGTGAGCCACCATGCCCAGCCTAATTTTTGTATTTTTAGTAGAGATGGGGGTTTGCCATGTTGCCTAGGCTGGTCTTGAACTCCTGAGCTCAAGCAGTCCACCCACCTCAGCCTCCCAAAGTGCTGGGATCACCGCTTCCGGCCTAGAACATTTTCCTTGCCCCTCTTCTTTTAATACATAAAAGGTGTGCAAGCATTAGAAAGATGATGGGTTTAGGACAATTGCTTCCTAATGTTCCTCCCCTGGACACTTAGGAGGTTGGTGGCAACTTGAGAATGCTCTGTGAAATTCTTTTTTTTTATTTGTTAATTTATTTATAGAAACAGGGTCTTACTATGTTGCCCAGGCTGGCCTCGAACACCTGGCCCAAGTGATCCTCCCACCTCGACGTCCCAAAGCACTGGGATTACAGGCATGAGCCATAATGCCCAGCCAAGATTCTTTCACATATCTGGTTTGCTTAATGTGGGTTTAACCCATAATGAAGTATAGGAACTGTTTCTTTCTATTCGAACTTTGTATTGTGCCTAGCATGGGTGCTTTACAGGTGTTTTTTATGATGAGGCTTTGGAAAATATTAAAATAGAAATAGAAATGCTAAATGATAAGATACCACAGTGAGAGATGCTATTTAATGGTTTCATTCCTGATTGCTCCAAACGGTTGTAGACACAGCAGCCCTACCTGTTAGCTAAAAATAGCATGATGTTCTTGGACGTGTATAATACTGCTTAAAATTCAATTGAACATTTAAAGAACTGGCTCTTGGCAAAGGCTCTCTTAAAATCTATTCTAAAATGAAAAATATTTTTCTGTGACTTGTGAAATTGTCCCACCAAAGGAAGGATGGGTTATGTGTTAGAACATTTTGAGCTCTACATTTTCCCTGTAGTGACTTTATATCAACCTCTGTTTATAAACTGATCTAGTATTTTTCTTGAAAGCTCTTTCGGCCGGGCGCGGTGGCTCAAGCCTGTAATCCCAGCACTTTGGGAGGCCGAGACGGGCGGATCACGAGGTCAGGAGATCGAGACCATCCTGGCTAACCCGGTGAAACCCCGTCTCTACTAAAAAATACAAAAAAAAAACTAGCCGGGCGACGTGGCAGGCGCCTGTAGTCCCAGCTACTCAGGAGGCTGAGGCAGGAGAATGGTGTAAACCCGGGAGGCGGAGCTTGCAGTGAGCTGAGATCTGGCCACTGCACCAGCCTGGGCGACAGAGCGAGACTCCACCTCAAAAAAAAAAAAAAAAAAAAAGAAAGCTCTTGCGTTTTTAGAGTAGAAACTGATCTCAAAAACAGGAGGTGAGTGAGAAATTGGTCATTAAGGTAGCCTAACTGGGAAATGATCCTTTGTGACCGGTCTTTTCGGGAATGTAAATCCAGGCAGGCTTGGGGGTAAAAGGAGTAAGAGAGAATGGGAGTATTTCTGTAAGTTATTTTAAGGTGTGAATAAGCATACTTTTACCATGGAACACCTTTGGGTAAGGCCTGGAAGAGTTAGAAATCAGTGGTAATAATAACTTGAAAGCATAAAAGGGATATTTTCCCCATAACATTTAAGTAACCATTCCATCTCCCCCTTTTTGAGAATGAAGGATGTAAACGTAACTGCTATCCTATCAGCATTGAAAGCACAAAGTTGAGAGTATACCAAGGCAGAGAATCAAAGTTCTGAAATTCCTATTGCCATCCTAAAAGAAGGCAAGGTAAGGAAGAAAGAAAATGATTTCCTGTCATCAGCATTTGTACACTGTGAACAATTTGAAGGCAGCTAGTATTACATTTATCTTTGTGTCCCCAGCCCCGAGTATGGAGCCTGGCAAATAGTTTGTTGAATTATTATCTCTGTTTCAGATACTTTTATAAGCACTAATCTTCAGAATATCCCTGTGGATTAGGTGGTATTATCCCCATTTTACAAATGAGGAAAGTGAGGGTCGGAGTGGTTGAGTGACTTGCTCAGGGTCACACAGTCTGTAAGGGACAGAATAAAAGTTTGAGTACAGATTTCTGGAGAACTTCTTTGAGTCCAGGGCTTTTGTCACTAGGCCACAACTATCTCCCTACCCAGATACATCTGGCTACAACAGAAGATATCACTCTGAGACTCTTCAAGTGCCAGAAGCTGTCAACAAATGGAGTATAAATGAACTCCCAGGCCGGGCGCGATGGCCGTCACACCTGTAATCCCAACACTTTGAGAGGCCAAGGCGGGTGGATCAGGAGGTCAAGAGATTGAGACCATCCTGGCCAACATGGTGAAACTCCATCTCTACTAAAAATACAAAAATTAGCTGGGTGTGGTGGTATGTGCCTGTAGTACCAGCTACTCAGGAGGCTGAGGCAGGAGAATCGCTTGAACTCGGGAGGTGGAGGTTGCGGTGAGCTGAGATCGTGCCACCATACTCCAGCCTGGTGACAGAGCCAAGACTCCGTCTCGGGGGGAAAGAACTCCCAAATCTCAACTTTTTAGTTTTGATGACCGTAAACTCCTGCCCCAAAGGAAGAAGTAACTTGAGGGTAGATGGCCTGCTGGGAAGCCTGAGGGAGATCCCTTCTCCTGCAGAAGGAAAGTGGATTCGGGAAGACTACCAGGGAATGATACTGTTGGGGGAACCCCAGGAGGAGCCAAAAGATGGGAGTTGGTTTACCTGACTTAATAGTAAATGTGTGCAGGCTTGAGGATATTAATGGAATAAGCAAGTATTTTTTAATTCTTCAAGTGAAATGGAGTTGTATTTGTCATTCATTTTTTATGATCTTACGATTCACTCATTTAAGAGCTTCAGTGGTTTTCAGAATGTTCACAGAGTTGTGCAACCATCACCGCAATTGATTTTAGAATTTTAATCACCCCTGTACACTTTAGCTGTCACCCTTCATCTCCCCATCCCCCTCATGTCTAAGCAACCACTAATCTATTATACTTTTTGTCTCTGTGGATTTGCAATCTGGACATTGCATATAACTAGATTCATATAATATGTGACTGGCTTCTCTCACTTAGCATAATATTGTCAAGGTTCATCTGTGTTGTACATGTATCAATACTTCATTCCTTTTTATAGCTGAATAATATGTCATTATATGGATATACCACATTTTGTTTGTCGTTTGATGGACATTTGGGTTGTTTCCACTTTTTTGCTGTTATGAATAATGCTCTGTGAACATCTGTGTGCAAGTTTTTGCATGGACATGTTTATATTTCTCTTGAGTATATATACCTGTGAGTGGAACTGCTGGATCATATGACAACTCTGACCTTTGGTGTAATGGCCAGGCTGCTTTCCACATTTAGGCTGCAACATTTTACATTCCCACCAGTAGTGTGTAAAGGTTCCAATTTCTCCGCATCATCCCCAATACTTGTTATTGTCAGTCTTTTTGATTCTAGCCATCCTGGTAGGTGTGAAGTGGTATCTAATTGTGGTTTTGATTTGAATTTTCCCCCATGGCTAATGTTGCGCATTTTTCATATGCTTATTGTTTGCTGTTCACTTTTGTTTTGCTTGGTCCCCTGATTTGATTCTCTTGATTCTCTCTCTGTTTCCAAATTGACTTGAGACCAGAGCAAGCCAGCTATGTTATTAGGCAACTAGAAAGAACCAGGAAGATAACAGCTTCTCACTCTGACTGCTTTGTGTGCTGGAGGGGTTTAAGGCTTTGGGCATAGATAATTTTAGCTCAGGAATGCTGATCTGATAAAAATGATAGGGCCCACTTTTTTTTTTTTTTTTTTTTTTTTTGAGACAGATTCTCGCTCTGTCACCCAGGCTGGAGTCCAGTGGCACAATCTCGACTCACTGCAGCCTCCGCCTCCCAGGTTCAAGGGATTCTCCTCCCTCATCCTCCCAAGTAGCTCTGGGATTACAGGCACCCGCCGTCATGCCCGGCTAATTTTTATATTTTGTAGAGACGAGGTTTCAACATGTTGGCCAGACTGGTCTTGAACTCCTGACCTCAGGTGATCCGCTTGCCTCGGCCTCCCAAAGTGCTGGAATTATAGGCGTGAGCCACCATGCCCGGCCAGGGGCCTACCTTTTTAACAAAAAATTACTGATTGAGATATAATTCACATGCTACAATGCACTCATTTAAAGAGTACAACAATTTTTACAATTTTTAGAGTTGTGCAACTGTCACCACAATTTTAGAACATATTCACCCCAAAAGAAGCCCTGACCCCATTAGCAATCACTCCTCATTCCCTGCCCCCTGCCCCCCCACCCCCCCCCAGCCCTAGGCAGGCAACTACCAATCTACTTTCTGTTTTCATAAAGTTGCCTATTCTGGCCAGTTCATAAAAATGAAGTCATGCAATATGTGGTGTTTTGTGCTCGGCCTTTTTTCACTTAGCATAATGTTTTCAAGATTCATGTGTGTTATAGCATGTATTAGTACTTAATTCCTTTTTCTTTCTTTTTCTTTTCTTTTTCTTTTTTTTTTGAGACAGAGTCTTACTCTGTCACCCAGGCTGGAGTGCAGTGGCGTGATCTCAGCTCACTGCAACCTCCGCCTCCCAGGTTCAAGAGATTCTCCTACCTCAGCCTCCTGAGTAGCTGGGACTACAGATGTGCACCACCATGCCCAGCTATTTTTTGTATTTTTGGTAGCAATGGGATTTCACCATGTTAGCCTGGCTGGTCTCAAACTCCTGACCTCAGGTGATCCGCCCACCTCGGCCTCCCAGCCTCCCAAAGTGCTGGGATTACAGGTGCGAGCCACCGTACCCGGCCACTTGATTACTTTTTATGGTTGAACAATATTTCATCCTATGGTTATGCCACATTTTGTCTATCCATTCTTGAGTTGATGGACGTTTGGGTTGTTTCCACCTTTTGACTATTGTGAATACTGCTGCTATGTGAACATGTTTTCAGTTCTCTTAGATGATACGTACTTAGGAATAGAATTGCTAGGTCATGGGTAACTTAGTGTTTAGATTTTTGAGGAACTGCCTGGCTTTTTAAAAATGTAGCTACACCCTTTTAGGCCCAGCCCTGTTCTATATACTTAGAAGAGAAAAAAAATTAAGTTTTCTTTTCAGTTTTGCCCCCTGGAGCTGAACTTCATATGTGTGTGTTTGTTTTGGGCTTTTCTTTATTCCATGTAACCCAAGGACATGGTGCTAGATTTAGTAAAGCACTCTGTATTTAGCTGGTCAGGTGCTTTCTTGTCTTCGTTAGATGGTTTCTTGTCTTCGTTAGATGGTTTGAGGCAAAATCCTAGGAGCTTTGGTGTCCGTAAAACATCACTTCTTCCTGATAGGGTAGAATTATTAGAATAACAGTAATGAGAATTAGTTATTTCTTTGTTTTAAATTTTTTTTTTGAGACAAAGTTTCACTTTTGTTGCCCAGTCTGGAGTGCAATGGCGTAATCTCAGCTCACTGCAACCTCTGCCTCCTGGGTTCAAGTGATTGTCCTGCCTCAGCCTTCCAAGTAGCTGGGATTACAGGCATGCGCCACCACGCCCAGCAAATTTTTTATATCTAGTAGAGATGAGGTTTCATCATGTTGGCCAGGCTGGTCTCGAACTCCTGACCTCAGGTGATCCACCTGCCTCAGCCTCCCAAAGTGCTGGGATTGCAGGCGTGAGCCACTGTGCCAAGCCTGAGAATGAGTTATTTCTTACTTAATTGTAGCTTTTTAGGATTTCTCTTTTGTTTAATATGTTGCTTTTTGAAATCTTGACTCTGATATTGACACTATTCCTTTGTTTAAAGCTTTAGTCTTATATTCCACAATAGGGTAATTGTTTTTTGTAAAATATATTGGTTTTGTTCCTTTTATGTAAGAATGTATATATGTATGAAACATATAATACATATATATGTATATATATATAAAATCTTGGCAGAGGAGCCAAGGCCTTGGGTTCTGACTTAAAGTAGCTGAATGATCTTAGACTAGTCAACCTTCCTCTTAGGGACTCAATTTTTTAATCTATAAAATGAGGAGACTGTGCAAAATGATCACTAAATGTCTAACTCAAATTCTGTGTCAGATAAGTGGTAGTGAGTTGTGAATTCAATTTACAAGTTCCTATTTGTACCTGGACTCTTTTTTATTGTTTAAATTAGGGATGGGGTCTTGTTGTATTGCCCAGGCTGGTCTTGAACTCTTGGACTCAAGTGATCCACCCACCTTGGCCTCCCAAAGTGCTGGGATTACAAGGGTGAACCACTGCACTCAGCCCCTTTTTAAATTTTATTTTATTTTTTTATATAGAGACAAGGTCTTACTATGTTGCCCAGGCTGGTCTTAAACTCCTGGGCTCAAGGAGTCCTTCCACCTCAGCTTCCCAAAGTGCTAAGGTTACAGGTACTGCACCCAGTGTAGACTTTTATTTCCTTCCTTCCTGCCTGCCTTCCTGCCTTCCTGCCTTCCGTCCTTTTTTCTTTTGCCTTGCCTTGCCTTTCTCTTGCCTTTCTGTTTTCTTTCTCTTTTCTTTTGTCTCGCTTTGTCACCCAGGCTGGAGTGCAGTGGTATGATCATGGCTCACTGTAGCCTCAATTTCCTGAGCTCAAGTGATCCTCCCACATCAGCCTGCCAAGTAGCTGGGACTACAGGTACGTGCTACCACACTCTGCTAATTTTGGTATTTTTTTGTAGAGACTGGGTTTTGCCATGTTGCCCAGGCTGGTCTTGAACTCCTGAGCTCAAGTGATTCCCCAGCCTCCGCCTCCAACAGTGCTGGGATTACAGGCTTTGAGCCACCACTCCGGCCAAGACTCAGAGTCTTGAGCTAGTAGCAGTCTTGCTTTTATGAGGGTCTTGTCTTCCCCTCATGAGATGGACTTTTGTTTATTTTTTGCTGAATTTAGGTATCTTTAAAAAAGCAGGCTGGGCGTGGTGGCTCATGCCTGTAATTCCAGCACTTTGGGAGGCCAAGAAGGGTGAATCACTTGAGCCCAGCAATTTGAGACAGGCCTGGCCAAAATGGCGAAACCCCATCTCTACTAACAATACAAAAATTAGCCAGGCGTGGTGGTGCACCCCTGTAATCTCAGCTACTCAGGCGGCTGAGGCAGGAGAATCTCTTGAATCCGGGAGGCGGAGGTTGCAGTGAGCCGGGATGGCACCACTGTGCTAAAAAAGCAAAGGCCCTAGAGATTTTATGATCTTTCTACTTGATGAAATTAAGTGATAAAAAATTTGACTAGACCAAAAGAAGAAAATTAACATATTTTTTATAAATATGTACATTAGGGGCCTACGTAGACGTCCTTTGGATTTTCAAAAAGGAGAGAATTTTGCAAATTTTGGGTTACATTCCAGGGTAGATTAAGAGTTGTTTTGTACATATTCAGAAAAAGAAGTGGTGAGCACTAGGAGCTAGTATTGGTTCACCAAGGACAAAAAAGTCTTGTCAGCCTGACCAAATTTTCTTGATGGACAGGGTTAACTGGGTTGTAGATTAGGGAAATATGGTAGATGCACTATATTTAGATTTCTGCAAGGCATTCACAAAACTTCTTTGGTCTACTTTTGGATAAGATGGCTGGGTGATAATAGTGATATGTTTAACTGGTCTTGTCTGGAACTGGTTGAATGAATAGTCCCAGAGGAAAATGATTAATGAAGCCAGGAGCAGTGTGGAGAGATGTTTCTAGTGCATGTGTGTCCTGGCTTTGTCCTTGAGCCTATCATGTTAAGTCTGCTTTCCCATTCTCTTCAAATTATATTTTTCTCCTGTATTTAAAAGTATATTACATTTAGATTTGTAGAAAATTGGAAAATACAGAAAAATACAAAGTAAATTCAAATCATCTGTAAAACTATATCCAGAGATAACCACTGTTGTATGTGTATATTTCTGTGTATTTCCCTCTAAACTTTTATATATTTATATTACATATATCATATAATATGTTTGTATCTATCTGTTTTAAGAATGAGATTATTGGCTTTAAGCAGTTTTATGTTCTTTCCATTAACATATGTCATGAACATTTTCCTAGATCACTATATATTTTTTGAAAAAATGATTTTTAATAGTTAAATAATATTTCATCATGTGTGTGCCATAATTTGCATAACCATTCTCCTGTTGGTGAACATTTAGATTATTTCCAATGTTTTGATATTACACAAAACATTCTGATTGATATCCTTGTATACAGTTTTTGTGAATCTCTGATTATGCTCTGAATAGATTTTTTTAAGGTGGAATTACTGGATCAAAGGGTATGAATATGCTTAAGGCTTTTGATGTATTTGGCCAAATTAGCTTCCATTTCCACTGACAGTATAAGAATGTCTATTTCGGCCGGGCGCGGTGGCTCAAGCCTGTAATCCCAGCACTTTGGGAGGCCGAGACGGGCGGATCACGAGGCCAGGAGATCGAGACCATCCTGGCTAACACAGTGAAACCCCATCTCTACTAAAAAAATACAAAAAACTAGCCGGGCGAGGTGGCGGGCGCCTGTAGTCCCAGCTACTCGGGAGGCTGAGGCAGGAGAATGACGTAAACCCGGGAGGCGGAGCTTGCAGTGAGCTGAGATCCGGCCACTGTACTCCAGCCCGGCGACAGAGTGAGACTCCGTCTCAAAAAAAAAAAAAAAAAAAAAAAAAGAATGTCTATTTCAAGATCCTCACTAACATGGAGTATTATTTTTTAAGACAATTTCTGCAAATTTGATAGGTTAAAAATGTTATTCTTTAATTTGTATTTTAATTTGTATTTCTTCTGTTAATAATAGAGTTGAACATTTGTGTGCAAGTGTTTCTTGGTCATTTTTGTGTGTGTGTGGATTGCCTGTTCATACTCTTTCCCCATTTCCCTATTGGGGTGTGTTCATCAGTTCTTATTGATATATAAAATCTTTAATATGGTTAGAATATTAATTCTTTGTCACATATATTGCAAAGACTTCTCCCAGTTTATAGTTTGCTTTCTTTCTTTCTTTCTTTCTTTTTTTTTTTGTGATTTAGTCTTGCTCTGTCGCCCAGGCTGGAGTGCAGTGGTGCGATCTCAGCTCACTGCAACCTTCACTTCCCAGGTTCAAGCAATTCTCCTGCCTCAGCCTCCCGAGTAGCTGGGACTACACGCGTGCGCCACTACACTCGGCTGATTTCTGTATTTTTTAGTAGAGAGGGGGTTTCCTCATGTTGGCCAGGCTGGCCTCGAACTCCTGGCCTCAAGTAGTCTGTCCACTTGAGCCTTCCAAAGTGCTGGGATTACAGGCATGAGCCACCGTGCCCAGCCTGTTTTTTAAATTTTATCTTGATGTACAGATGTTTTATATGTTTTTATGTGGTCAAATCTATTAATGTTTTGTGTATTTTGCCTGTGCTCAGAGGTTCAGAAGGGCTTTCCCTACCTGAGGGCAAATAAATACCATCTGAGTTTTATTCTAGTTATTTAATATTTTTGTTTTTGTATTTGTTTTTTTTTTAGAGACAGGGTCTGGCTTTGTCACCCAGGCTGGAGTGCAGTGGCCCAATCATAGATCACAGCAACCTTAAACTCCTAGGCTCATGTGATCCTCCTGCCTCAGCTTCCCAAGTAGCTGGGACCACAGGCACATGCTACCATGCATAGCTAATTTTTGTGGGTTTTTTTGTAGAGATGGGGTCTCACTGTGTTGCCCAGGCTGGTCTCTCAAATTCCTGGCCTCAAGTGATCTTCCTGCCTTGGCCTCTCAAAGCACTGGGATTACAGCCAAGAGCCACTGTGCCTGGCCTGTTTTTGCATTTAAAACCTTAACTTGCCTGGAGTTGATGTGTGATGTAAAGTAGGGTACTAACTTAGTTTCTTCCAAATGTTAATGAATTACCTCAGTACCATTTGTTAGATAATCCATCGTTTCTCTGCATTTTTGAAGTACCACCTTTATTGTAAATAGAATTATTTTATATACACACACGATTTGGACTTTAATATTTTACACTGGGATTATCAGTTACTGAAAATGACCATAGGTGTTTTGACAACTTAGATGAGAAGAGTATTTCTCCAGGTCCCATTTTCTGAGTGTCTTCCGCAGAAACTTGACCTAAAGGAGATTCAGATGAGTTTGTGATCCTGTGGGTGTGACAACTGTGAAGAACATTTGAATCCAGACTCTCCACTGACCTGGTAAAACATAGCAATTGGTTACATTAACTCAAGTTGTCAAACTTCATCATAAAATGTGTGTGTTTTAGTTAGTGCGTTATAGCATCTCTGTTAAGTGGAAAAGATTATTCTTAACAAGTGTACCCACCACCTGGAGAACAGGGAAAAGGTACAAATCTGTCTTTATTCTCATGTTTTTTGGATGAGGTATTTTGTCTTGGTGGTCTTTACATATACTTTGGCCTATAGGAGCCAAAGACTCTGTTAATCTTTCATTTGAATATGCTATATGAAATTCCTTTTAGATATAGAGAAGGTCCTATTTGAGGCTTTTACCCTGATCTGCTGGGTGATCCGGAATAGGTGAGAAGGCAAGATCCTGTGAATACTTTTTCTTAGTTTGATGTGAGATCAAGGCATTTTTCATTCCAGTCATTTTAGACCAGGTATTTTTTTGTTTGTTTGTTTTGTTTTTGTTTTTGAGATGGAGTCTCACTCTGTCACCCAGGCTGGAGTGCAGCGGCACGATCTCAGCTCACTGCAACCTCCGCCTCCTAAATTCAAGCGATTCTTGTGCCTCAGCCTCCTGAGTAGCTGGGATTACAGGTGCCTGCCACCACACCTGGCTAATTTTTGTATTTTTAATAGAGACGGGCTTTCACCGTGTTGGCCAGGCTGGTCTTGAACTCCTCACCTCCAGTGATCCACCTGCCTCGGCCTCCCAAATTGCTGGAATTACAGGAGTGAGCCACTGCACCCAGCGTCATTTCTAAATTTGATAGACAGGATGTTATTTTGTAACTTTTGCCTTTTATATCTTCATTTGAGTCGTTTGTAGTCTATACTACATGCAGAATAAATATCTTCTGTTGCTACCACTTGTTTCCTGTCTCTACAATATTTTCCTGTCTATAATCAAATAGAACCAAATAAACAATACAGGTTGAGAAACTGAGCACCTCTCAGCTTTCCAAATTAATAAAAAATGTCATTTTTAATTTTTGACAATTTTCCTGTCATTAGGGAGGTAGATGGATTTGCAAGCAGAGGCTTAGAGGAGAGATGGACTGGGAAGCTTGGGTGTGTGTCCAGTTCGCAATAGTGAACCTTGTAGTTTCAGTCCCCTTTGATGCTTTATTGGGCTGTTAAGTATATCTTGAAACCTCTGACATGTTAGTGTTTTGCAGAAGTGGTTCATGGTTTTGTTGGTCAGTTTTTAGCATGTTTGGGCATGTGAAAGGAGAAAGTTTGTATTCTTTTTTTTCTCCCATTTGTTCCTGAGGAGCCAAAATTTGAGAATTACAGAGTCCAGATTTGTCCTGTCAGACCTCTATATCCAGTTGGCACATTCAATAAATGTTGACTTAACAGGAGTGCAGATCGCCACACTAAACCTTGAGAAGGAAGCAAAAACCACATCAAGGAGCTTATATTTTAGTAAACGACATCACCACTAATTCTGAGCACTAGAGTTTACAAGGGTGAGGTAGTGGAGGGTCTGGAAACTATGTTGGATGGAGAATGGTTAAGGAAATAACAACAGTTAACCTGGAGAAGATGTAACTTTTTGAGGACATTCTTGAGATCATTCTGCATTATGGCTGATATCCCACCTTTTCCATGTCTCCCAGAAAAAAACTCAGCTTCTTTGCCTTTGATCCTTTCTCACTCTACATCCAATCAGATGTCAAAATTTTCTCCCTTCAAGCTCCAATATATTTCTTTTTTGTCTTTCTCCACTTTTGAAGGATCCAACATATTTCTTTTTTTTTTTTTTTTTTTTTTTTTTGAGACGGAGTCTCGCTCTGTCGCCCAGGCTGGAGTGCAGTGGTGCGATATCGGCTCACTGCAAGCTCCACCTCCCGGGTTCACGCCATTCTCCCGCCTCAGCCTCCGAGTAGCTGGGACTACAGGCGCCCACAACCGCGCCCGGCTAGTTTTTTGTATTTTTAGTAGAGACGGGGTTTCATCATGTTAGCCAGGATGGTCTCGATCTCCTGACCTCGTGATCCACCCGCCTCGGCCTCCCAAAGTGCTGGGATTACAGGCTTGAGCCACCGCGCCCGGCCCCAACATATTTCTTGATTCCTGTCTCTTCTGTCTTCATTGCTCTTATACAATGTCAGGCCTTTATAATTATTGTCTGTAGTAGTAGAGTAGCTTCCTGTTCTCTGTTATCTCTCTCTCTCTGTCCTCCATTCTATATTACACCCCCAGAATAATTTTCCCTCAAACCTAGTTCTAATTGTATTACTTTCCTGTTTAAACACTTAAACGCAGTTCCCATTCCCTAGTAAGAAAAGCCCTATCTCAAGCACTTATAATCTGGCCTGCAACCTACCATTACTTCCCCTTCCCCTGTTTGCACTCTGCCATCTACTCCCATTTTATTCAGTAGTCTTGTTCCAGGCTTTTCCAACTCTTTGACCTTCTTTAAACTATTCCTTCACACTGTTTTGAAGGAAAGAACCCATCATGTTTTATGCTGTTTTAGACACGAAAATTAGGACCAGCTGGCAGAAGGGATGGCGCTGAACCAAAAAATTTTCTCGGCTGGGTACAGTGGCTCACGCCTATAATCCCAACACTTTGGGAGGCTGAGGTTGGTGGATCACTTGAGGTCAGGAGTTCGAGACTAGCCTGGCCAACATGGTGAAACCCCGTCTCTACTAAAAATACAAAAAAATTAGTTGGATGTGGTGGTGGGCACCTGTAATCCCAGCTACTCGGGACACTGAGGCACAAGAATTCCTTGAACCTGGGAGGCAGACACTGCAGTGAGCCGAGATCGCACCACTGCACTCCAGCCTGGGTGACAGAATAAGACTCCTGTCTCAAAAAAGAAAAAAAAAGGAAAAGAAAAAAAAGAATTAGAGAGCTTCCCAGTATTGGACATGTTTGAGCAAAGGCTGAAGGGCTAGCTGGTTTGGATGCTGTAAAAGCAGGGGCTTCTTATACTAGGGGCTGTGGAGGATACACAAACAAAGAAAGCATGTGCTTCGTCGGTCAAGAAACTTAAATGTAGATATAAGACGCTGCACTTATTCTCTCCACAGTAGCCAAAGTGACACACATACCTGATCATGTCCTTCCTTTCCTTAAAATCATTCAATGGCTTCTTTGCATTGAGAAAGAATTTATCTTAGGATAAAAGCAAATAACCCGTCCGGGCACAGTGGCTCACGCCTGTAATCCCAACATTGTGGGAGGCTGAGGCGGGCAGATCACCTGAGGTCAAGAGTTTGAGACCAGCCTGGCCAACATGGTGAAACCCTGTCTCTACTAAAAATACAAATATTAGCTGGGAGTGGTGGCAGGCGCCTGTAATCCCAGCTACTCGGGAGGCTGAGGCAGGAGAATCGCTTGAACCTAGGAGGTGGAGGTTGCAGTGAGCTGAGATCATTCCACTGCACTCCAGCCTGGGTGACAAGAGCGAAACTCTGTCTCAAAAAAAAAAAAAAAAAAAAAGCTAATAACGTTACCATAGTCTACAAGGCCTTGTATGATCTGACCCCTGCTTACCTCTTAGTCTTATCTCCTGCCAGTATCCCCTTACATTCCTATGTTCCATACATTTTGTACCCTTACATAATGCTGTTCCTTCTGTCTGGAATGCTTTCTTCACCAGTGCCCTTTCCCTGGACTCAGCTTAAATGTCACTTCCTCAGGGAAACCTTTGTTGAACTCCACCCCCCTCCCACCGGTAGGTTAAGTCACCCTATTAGTCTCTCTCTTAGCATTTTCTTCATCACAATTATCACAATTGTAATGAAATAATTGTTTGTTTTGTAATTGTAATTTCTAGGGACTATTTTGATTACCATTATATTCTCAGCAGCTAGCACAATACCTGATACACAGTAGACATTCAGTAATTTTTTTTTTTTAGAGACAGCGTCTCACTCTGTCACCTAGGCTGGAGTCCAGAGGTGTGATCATAGCACACTGCAGCCTCAAACTCCTGACCTCAAGTGATCCTTCTACCTCAGCCTCTCAAGTAGCTAGGACTATAGGTGTGCACCACCATGCCCAGCTAATTTTTGAATTTTTTGTAGAATTGGGGTCTCATTATATTGCCCAGGCTGGTCTTGAACTCCTGGTTTCAAGCAATACTTCTACCTTGGCCTCCCAAAGCGTTGGGATTACAGGTGTAAGTCACTGTGCCCAAACTTAGAAAATATTTGAATAAATAAATGAATGAATAAAACTTCTTGAAATGAGGTAGGAAAGATGGTGAAGAATGTAAAGGTTGTTTAGTGTCAGGCAGGGGAGAAATATTTCAGGAGCAGGGAATAACAGGTAGAACTGAACAAGCTGTATTCAAGGGGTCCAGGCAGGCTAGCTCAAAAAGACCTGTGTAATTGAGATGTGGGCTAGATAGGCTGGGTGTGATGGGAGGATGGTTGTAGCAGTCCTTGAAAGATTAGTTGACATATTAAAAGTAAAATTCTTTAGTGCTCATTGAGTCATTATAGATACTTGGACGGGGGGCTACAAATTCAAGCTTTAGGAAAGCTTTTCAAATAAGAATCTAATCTGGATTTGAGTTTGTAAAGCCTTGGGGCAGGAGACCAGTTAGAGAGATATAGCAGTGGCCCAGAGAAGAGATAATAAAATAGTCAAGGGAAAATTAAGACATGAAAACAACAGTAAGGCAATGACAATTAAAGGTATAAAGAAATAGATTGAGGAAGCAATTAGGAAGAAACATCAGCAAAATTTGAGAAAACACTGGTTGTATGCAGGGAAAAAGGGGTGTCATTTAAAGTGTTTTTCTCCAAACAAAAAATCAATTTGTCCTCAAAGGTAAATTCTGCCTCCACTTCAGAAACAGAAAAAGTACTAGAAGCTTTGGAATAGTAGTTTATCCTCAGTCAGAAGGGTTTCAGAATGTTGGGGTTCAATTTGGTAGTGCTAATCAAAAATTTTAATTTGCGTATAATTTGACCCTGCAGTTTCACTTCTAGTAATCTGTGCAACAGAAATGCTCAAATATACAGTGCAGGCTGGGCACGGTGGCTCATGCCTGTAATCCTAGCACTTTGGGAGGCCGAGGCAGGTGGATCCCTTGAGGTCAGGAGTTCGAGACCAGCCTGGCAACATAGTGAGACTCCCATCTCTACAAAAAATAATATATATATAAAAAAAAACCCACAAATACACAATGCAGCATTGATTATAATATTAAGAATTGTAAACAACTTAAATGTGTATCAATTGGAATATGACTGAATAAATTACGGTCTGTCCATAGTATAGAATCCTATGCAGCTATTAAAATGAGGTCTGTATACTGACATGGATGGTTTTTTGTTTGTTTGCTTGCTTGTTTGAGACAGTCTTGCTCTGTCACCGAGGCTGGAGTGCAGTGGCGTGATCTCGGCTCACTGCAACCCTCGCCTCCTGGGTTCAAATGATTCTCCTGCTTCAACCTCATGAGTAGCTGGGACTACAGGCATGTGCTACCACACCTGGCTGATTTTTGTATTTTTGTAGAGACGGGGTTTCACTGTGTTGGTCACACTGGTCTTGAACTTCTGACCTCAGGTGAGCCACCATGCTTGGCCAACATGGATGGGTTTTCATGATGTGTGAGAAAATGAAAAAAGCTTGTGTGTGAATTGTGAGTACATGTATATAAACCATATATGCATAGAAGTAAGTCTGGAAGGACACATACTAAAAATACCAACAGTGGTATCTTCTGGGGAGTGGGATGGAGAAGTGATACAGAATTTTTAAAAAGTGTAAACTCAGCAGCTTTCTTTGCAGGCACATAAGACTGCGGCATCTTTAGGGCTTTCCTTTCCCGAAGGATTTGCAATTGTATTGCCAAATTTTATTTTTGAGAGCTTATCCACTCTCTGGCCCCATCTTCCTTTTGAGAGACACTGCAGGATCCAATTCTGTAAGTTAAGACCAGTAGCTCCAAACTTTATCAGAATCACATTGATGCTTGTTAAAATGCAGATTCCTGGGCCCCTGCTCAGTAGGTTCTGATTCTGTGTATCTGGGATGGGGCGCCAAATCCTGATCTTTTAGAGGCACCCCAGCTTGTCAGTGACTGGGGCAAAACCCTTCTTTGGTACTGACCTCTGATTGTGCCCCCTCCCACTTGTTTCTCTGTGATTAACTGGGAAAAAGGAAAGAGGGCGATGACTGTATGGATATCTTTGTGGGTCACAAACAGTTGGGTTCATCTGAATGGGAAAAAACAAAGAGCAGTTTAGTAGACTTGAGATTTTAGTATACTATTAAGTGTTGCTTCTTTGAAGTGGGCCCTCTGGGTTAGAGGCTGGTCAGGTGGGCTTCCTAGGCGGTGACTTTGGCCTAGGAGATGTCCTCCAGCATTGGCTGTGATGGCTGTGTTAGTGACAAATCAGAGGGAAGGAGGGAGCTTGGTGAGTCCTGAAGTCTTAGAACTGAGATGCTTTTTAAGGGAAGCTTTTGTCCTGGGAAAATGATACCTCTAATATTTAAGAGGAGGTAGTATCTAAGTCTATTCTAAACAGTTTTTTGTTAGAATGATTTTTCTTTGTTGTATACAAAGTCTGTTAATCAGCTGCCCATTGTGGGTTGTTAACATCTCAAAAGGGTGTTTAAAAATAATAAACCCCAATTGCTCCCAACTGTTAACCTTGGGAACAAAAGTAAATGTGAATGCTTCTTAACTACCCTTCTAAGCCCTCAGTGAAGCTGGCAGCCATCAGTTAAATAAACCATTAAGTTTATTAGTTTAAGAATAGAAGTGTCAACTTGGACACAGTTTTCTAATTTGCTCCTCATTTACCCAACAATCATTTATTCAAAGGCTGCTCTGCCTAGTAGACTTTAGATAAATCTACAAATAAAAGCCAGAGACTGATGGGGAGCTGGAACTCTAAGGGGATCATCCAAATGGAAAAAAAGTGAATAAAACACAATTTAATAAACTTGAAATTTTAGCAGCACATGTAAAAACAAAAAGTGTATGCCTTGAAGCAATAGCTTTGTTCTTTTTCTGTAGTCTATTTTAAGTGGGCCCTCTGGCCCAGAATTATCAGCCTTGGATTAGGAGCTTTGAGGAAATGGTGGTTTGGTGGTTGTTTTTTAAAGGATTTTTAAAGAAATGTAGTTACTAAGCAACCGCCATGACCTGCTGCTGAGTTGGAGTTCAGCGGGCAAGTCAATTCCAAAGAAGGGAATATATAAACAAGTTTCAAGAAGGGGAAAACATGGCTTAAAGATAGATTGGGTGTACTTTTTTGTTCACAGTTCAATGCATAGTTGTCTCTTTTATTTATCTTCCCCTAAGAAAGGGCTGCCTGGTCAGAAATCTTTGTCTCACGTGGTTCTGCCCATAGCCAGTGAACTCAGAGGAGGGCCAGAAAGGAACGAATGAGAAACAATCCCCACCCAGTGTAGAGGGCCAAGCCTTGGGGTGGGGCCAGCACCCAGGCGGTCTCCAGAGGTAGACTGGCCTGCTGCTGTGCTCTATGACAGTCCAGGGCTTCTGTGACAAATTGGTCATTACCCCTACCTTTAGGTTGGGGCACCTCATTGATATTGATGGGTTGCTATGTAACCCTCAGAACAGGAACATTGTCCAGCTGTTGTCTCTCTACCCACCGCCCCCCTGCAACATTTAATGGGTGAGTCAGTGACTTAACTGCTTCCTCCAGGATTTCAGGAACAGGAGTAGGTAATGAGGACAAATCACCATAACACCGGTGTGTGATGAATGAAAGAGCGCACGAATTTAACCAGTTGGTTAAATTGATACCACAATGAACAAAAGAAACTTTGTTGAGAGGAGGTTATTTGCCTGACTCCATTCCTTCCCCTTTAGGCTTTAGCATTTCCCCTTACACCCAGTTGAAGGTCAGTCCGTTTGCTTTGTCGAGGGAAGGGGAGTGTCAGGTGCCGAAACAGGTGTTTTGTTTTCTCCTGTAGAGTCATACGGACTAGGTGGGGATGCTTCTTGCCAGCCCTCTATGGTGCACGAAATTGCTTTTGTGGAATTTTTTCCTCTGGAAGTGTGTTTTTAAAAGCAGTTTCCCAACCTTCAACCCCTACTATAAATTTTGGCTTCCTTTAAAGTCAGCTTGTCATAGTGAAGTGTGCCTGTTTTCCAGTATTTCCACAGCCTGTGGCCTTAGATAATACCCCATTTTATGTGGCAATTATAGGCCTGGAAAATGTGTAATTGTGTGTTTGGTAAGTGTGAATATTGTATTTTAAATGTCCTTGGAGAATGTACAGCAAAGCAGCCCTATAAAAACCTTTCATAACAATTGTACAGCTAGAGTTAATTTTCTTGTATCAGGTTTTCTTAAATTGGGCATAAACCTGTATTACATTTCCAGAGTGATAAGGCTGTTTCCGGCTGTTGTGATGGTCTCACTGGGCTGTAAGGTTAGGGATGGACTTATGACCTCAATGCCTAGATGATTTTGGAGGTGAGAGGTGTCCGCCGACTTCTCGATTTGGGAGAATTTATGTTTTAGTGTATGTTACTGAAGCCAAAGAGGCTATTGGTTAAAAGGGAAATAACTCAGGAGAGCTTTAAATTCTCCTCATATGGTTGTTACGGTTGTCAGGTTTGTTTGTTTTTACCTCTGTACTGGGTTCCAATATCACCCCCCTTCACCCCAGCCAAGAAGTCATCCTGAAAAAATTGTCTTCTTGCCTAACAATGATATAATGACCTCAGGTCCTTTCCAGCCCCTCTGCTCTGCATCTCAGGGCCATCTGTTCTCTGCAATCCGCTTTTTGGGAAAGTCTCCTTTCCCATCTGCTCTCCTTGGGCCTTAGTGTCGGCTCTAAAGATTTATAAAGGTTGCACTGGAACCTCTTTCCAGTTGTTATTTTTTTAAAGGATCAGTGAGATTTCTGAGGCAGGTAAGAGCTTTTTGCATTTGACCTGCCCAAATGCTACTCCCTTTTCAGGTGCATTCTTTCCTTCTGTTAGTCTGGGGCTGAAGGGAAGTCTGTCTTTCTGTGGTTAGGAGGAGGGACTTTGCTTATCAAAGCAAAGACAGAGTGGGCTGGCTCTGGCTGCTTTTAAGCCAAGGGGCCTTCTGGCTTTTTGGCTGCTGGCATGCAAGCTCAGGGGAGCTCCTTGAGTTCATTCTTTTCCTGTCTTTTCCCTTGTTTCCGCGACAGAATACAGTCGCTTTGAATCGAAGATACATGACTTGCGAGAACAAATGATGAACAGCAGCATGAGCTCTGGATCTGGGTCCCTCCGAACAAGTGAGAAGAGGTCCTTGTATGTCAGGTAAGTTGCCCTTCAGAGCACTAGCCCTTGTGCTGGACGAGGAGAGCTCCATGCCAACCCAGCCCTTCTTATTTAACTAGTGAGCTAGGGAGTATGTACTCCCAGTACTAAAATAACGATTCTCACTGTATGCTTAGGTTGTGTATTTTATGGTCAGTGTCTCCTCCCTTTTGTGAGCTGGCTTCTTCCTTTTAGCTCATGAATGACTCAGTATGGGAAAATTTCAGTTTGCTATAATTGTAAAAGACTGTTAGGTGATTGTTGCTAGTCAGCATTCAAATATCAGTCAAATGTTCAAAGTACTTTGCTTGCAATCTGTGCTTTGAGGGGAAACTTGCCACCCCCCCATTCCCTTCCATGTATGCAAGATAGACATCAGGATTTGTATCTGAGCATAGCAACTATCGCAGTGTTCTGGTACAGGGTCTGTTTTAAGAGACCAAAGAACTGACAGGTTGCTGCATTCTGGATGTTTTATTGTGATTCCATTCCCCCCTCACCACCCGCTGCACTGGTCTGCTGTATCTATGAATCATGGGATGTATAGTGTATGTGCCCTAGGAAGAGGGAGGGGGTGGAGGGAACAGACAGGTGGCATGGAGTATATTGCTGCTGAAAGCTATTCCAAGATATTTCCAAGGTTGAGCTTCTCTGACCCTTGAGGCATAGCATAATACTTTGTCAGGTCAAAGTACAAATCTCCTGGGGAGTTGGAGTGCCAAGCGAATATTGTGGACTCCTCATAGAATTAGGGATAGCTTCCTTCTTCCTGCTTTGGCTTCTTGGCAAAACTCCAAAATCTGGTGCCAAGTACATTGTATCTCTCCAAGGTTAAAGCCCTTAGCGAAAGGTGGTGGGGATTACTCTCCTGAGCCAGAAGTCGCTACAGTATTGTGTTTAATGCTTAGGTGTGGGGTCATATCAAACTCTTGGGCTGAACTTTTTCTAGTGGCCTCTGATACCTGGCCTGGAAGTTGCGCTTGCTAGTTGCTTGGCAACGTGACAACTGCTCTGTCCTTGGGGTGTGAGATGACAATAGCAAAGAGATGTCAATGCTAATTGCAATTTTTCTCATGGTGCTTGCTTTTCTTTTTCCCCAGTTGGTGGTCCCTGACTCTATGGCAGGGAGTGGAGCTGAGGGAGCCCATCTCTGAGCCTGAAGCCCACTAGAACCCTTCACAATCTTCTCTAATGTGAACCCTCAACTCCACCCCTTGTGTGTTGAAAGCATTTGCTATGCTTACCTCAAGCTGTGAAGGGAGGATGGTAGGAAGGCAGGACTAGTCACTGGTCATTTTTCCAGTCCCCTGGAAAAGAAAGTTTTGTTTTCTGTCACTAAAGCCCTTTTTCCCAGTCTGCAGCCTGGATACTGGGGTGCTGATGGGGGAAATCAGAAATGCACTGTTGACCCCCTAAAATAGGTAATGCTTATATGACTTGGTCAGGATTGTTCCGTTCCGTGCTTCCAGCCCCCGCAGATGTGGCACTCCAGTGTGCGTGGGAAGCTGCTCTTTAGGCAAGACAGTTTCTTTGGAGAGCTTTATTTTTAGATTTCCCCTCTCCGCCTATCCTGTGTTAGAGTTCTCTCTGCCTGGGCAGGGGGAATGGGGCATTGGCTCCCAATCTGGAGCACTCTTCCCTGGCCCAGGCAAGGGAATTCAAGGGGATACATTCAGCTTAACTCTGAGGCGAGGGTGGAGACCATGACTGTGTCTAGTGAATCAGTTTATATAATCTGCCCGTAACCTTCTCTAGATAAATTGTCTGTATCCTCTGAGGAAAGTAGATGTGGTTAGGAAAATAGTAACCATTTGTGATCACTAGATTTAATCAGGGAACTTAGTGTCTTATGGCTAAACATTGAGCTGAGGCCCTTTGCTAAGCTAACCCCTTTATCGGAACCTGGCTTGCTGTCTTCCCTTTTGTTCCTGCTTTTGGCCTTTCACTCTACACTTGGTTCCTTTTCTTCAGCATGTAAACATATTTAAGCTTCTTCCATTCTTAAAAAGAAAAATATATCCCTTGATACCAATAGTCCCTTAAACTATTGTCTTGTATCCCTTTGCTTACTGCATTTGCCAAATTATTGGCCAGAAAACACTAGCTCCTCAAAATAATTAGTAATATTGTGTGAAAAATCAGTGGTTTAGTAAGTTGGGCAAATGCAGGCTTAAACAGAGGAAAATGGGGCTCTTGCCTGTGATTAATCTCCAGGAAGGACTGTACTAGGCAGTGTTTCCCCAAAGATAGAGCATGGGAGCCTTATTTGAGAAACCTATGTCAACATCCAGGTTGGGAAATGTTGGAGTACTTGCTCCTGCTTCAAATCACCTCTCTTTAGCCCAAAAGGAAGCGTGCATCTGCTTTTCAATGTGGTAGTGTGGCTCTGAGCAGCTCTGAAAAGCTCCAGGGGAGCAGAAGCCTGACTGTCTGTCAGGGATCAGTGGGTGACTTCTTAGTCTTCAAATTTAGTGACTGGTTCGCTGGTTCTCTGACATTGTTCTGACCTCTTCACCACATTTGTTTCCATGAATTACCTGCTTTCTTCTTTAAAGGCTCCCTTTCTACCCTGCTTACTATTCCTTAATACTTTCATTAGTTCTGCCCCCCTAAATGGCAATGTCATTTATTTTCATAGCTTCAAATCCTGCCATATAAATGACATTCCTGATCTCTTTACTGAACTACAGACCTGCATATCAACTACTTGCTGGATATGTGCATAAATAAAACTGCCCTCTCAGTGCCTCAGACAAGCGGCATGTGCTTTCCTTATCTAAGTTAATTGCCTCACCCTATCATGTGGAAAAGGGATTAGATTTGTTCTGTCACCCAAGGCAGATCTCTGCTCAACATAAGGAAGGAAGAGCTAATGATTAAAACTGTCTGAAAATGGAATGGACTGCTTCCGGATATAGTAAATTCGATCTTTTGTCACTCAGGGTGTTACAGAAGAGGCTGGGAAACCATTTGCCTGGGTGTTGCAGAGGGGGTTGAAACTAAAGCAATAATCTGAACATGATCTGCTCAAAAGCTTTCACTAGTTCCTCAGTGTCTTCAGGATAAAGGGGAACAAACATTTAGGGAACACATTGTACATCAAGACCTTTGTTATTCTCTTTAAATGGCTTTTAATATCCCTTTAATAATCCTACAAAGTAGATATTATGATTCCCATTTTGCAGATGAGAAAACTGAGACTCCAGTTAGATAGCTAAGAAGTTCCAAAACTGGAACTTGAACCTGGCTGCTCTGACTATAAAGTGGTTCTTTCAGTGTTTCCCCAACTTCCTCATAGGAATCAGCTGGAATGCTAGTAAAAATACAGATTCCCAGGCTCCTTTTCCAGTGCTTTGGATTCACCAGGTTTGGGAAAATACGTGTGTGAGAGTGAGTGTGTGTGTGTGTGTGTGTGTGTGTGTGTGTGTGTGTGTTTTTTGAGACGCAGTCTTGCTCTGTCGCCCAGGCTGGAGTGCAGTGGTGCGATCTGGGCTCACTACAAGCTCTGCCTCCTGGGTTCACGCCATTCTCCTGCCTCAGCCTCCCGAGTAGCTGGGAATACAGGTGCCCGCCACCACACCCGGCTGATTTTTTGTATTTTTAGTAGAGACAGGGTTTCACCGTCTTAGCCAGGATGGTCTTGATCTCCTGACCTCGTGATCCACCAGCCTCAGCCTCTCAAAGTGCTGGGACTACAGGCGTGAGTCACCGTGCCCGGCCCAGGAAAATACATGTTTTTAACAAGCAATCAAGGCTGGGTGTGGCAGCTCACACCAGTAATCCCAGCACTTTGGGAGGCCAAGCTGGGACTCCAGCTTGGGCCCAGAAGTTCGAGACCAGCCTGCACAACATAGTGAGCACCCCTCTTAAAAAGCAAAAATTTTTTAATTAGCCAGGTGTGGTGACATGTGTCTGTAGTCCCAGCTACTCAAGGGGCTGAGGCAAGAGGATCACTTGAGCCCAGGAGGTTGAGACTTCAGTAAGCTGTCATCATGACGCTGTATTCCATCCTGGGTGACGGAGCAAGACCCTGTCTCTATAAAAAATTATAAAAAATAAACGTCACACTTACTTTAGCTCCTACTATGTAGAAAGCAGTAAAACACAAGGCTGAGAATTTGGGCACAGTTGCAGGGTAGATTCAAGGAAGCAGCAGGTATGGTCCCTGCCCTCTGGCAGTTCACCATCTACCCAGAAAAGATTAAGCAGAAGGTGGTTAAAGTGAGGGAACCCTTTTTCAGTTTGGGTGTCACCTCTCTTTTGCTGTCACTTCCCCTATGACATAATTATTTTGCTTTCCTTCCCCCCCCCCCGAATATCTATCCACCTTTGGTGTGCATGGGTTTGCAAAGCTATTTTGAAGTAAATAACACCCTCTTAGAGCTGCAACAGAGGCTCTAACAGGTGAAACCCTAGGGAGCTGCAGCTGTACCAACCACAGGGGACATGGGGTTTGTAGAGCAGGGAGCAGGAGGAAGAAGGAAAGAGCAGTATTTGGAAAATGAAACTTGATTTTAAAGTCATCAGTGACTTATTTGGAAGGACCTTCCTCATACTTCACTGTGCTCGAATCATCTCTTAAGTAGATGACCAGAATGAGCACAGCACCTCAGTCTGCCCAGCCTAGGGCTTTTGCTCTGCTGGAGAATTTGCCTTGCCCACTGGAAGAGTCCACAGAAATAAACCTCTCTTGAACTTCTTGCTCAGGGTTGGAATGGGTAGATGTTTAACTCAGAGCATTCTGATGTGAAGGCAATACAAAGACACTGGGTAGGTTAGAGTTCCAGGGATGACTTTGTTCTATACTTGTATTTAATTTAATTTAATTTATTTATTGAATGAGTAAAGGAAAGACCTTGTGCTCCAAATGTTGCCAAGAGACTCAAGAGTACAGTTGTATAAATAGCTTTTGAAAGTCTGTTCAGGCTAGCCTGGCTGCATTCTTTGCAGCCACAGGACAGCATTCAAGTAGTCTGGGAGTCCCGGCCTCCTGACTGGCCATCTGCCATCTTAGTCGTCTTCCCACTCTAGGAAGGAAATCATGTTGGAGCATCTGTAGTCTTGATTCAAGAAACAATGTCAGACATATTGGCTTGGTCATTAAAGAAGGCTGGAGAATGCTCATTCCTGTGAACCAGCAGACATTAATTGTGCAACTACTCTGCTTTGCCCAGGGTGGTGCTTGGTGAAGCCTGACTTGGTCTTGTTTATTAATGAGTTTCAATAGTGGATTAAGATGCCAATGGGGAAATATTGGCAGGCTTCACTATCTGATAGAATTTGGGGGCAAGAATAATATGCATTTTTAAAAACAACAATAATATATGTAAGTGTTCAGGGCTACCAGAGGGTGGGGCAGAGCTTCCTACATCAGTGATTTCTAGAACTGCCTATTCCCAAACACTAGTCCTGGGCTTGCACTCATTATCCCTCAGCTCATCCTATCATCTGCAAGTGCTTTGAGCCCCAAACAGTTACTCATTGCGGGCTAATCGGTCCTTGAATGCCTCTCCAACGTCATAATTGCCATAAGGCCTGACACTTTGAGACAGACAAAGGAGGAAGGTGCTCTTAACCTGCTCTCCATGTACCTTTCTTCAAGATACACCAGGGAGGCCCAATTCACTCGTTTTGTGTTGGCCTACACTGTGCCTGTCTGAGTGCTCGGGTTTGTGCTGTTAGGCTGCTCTTCAGAGGCTGCTGGAAATTGAACTCTCACTAAGGTCAAGGGCTGATGAGTGACTGTTGCTTTATAACTTTCTGTGCATGCTTTATACAGACTGGGCAAGGGATGGGCTGCTTAGTCGTCAAATAATGTGTGGCCTTTATCCAATACTTTCTGGCCAAAGGAATAAAGTGATCTCTTAGACCCCAGTTACTATGGGAGGGAACACTCTCAGGGTTAGTAACTAGGGAGTAACTGGGAGGGTCTTCTGTGGACACTCCATCCCCTGTAGCCAGGTCTCACCCACGATTCACAAGGATTCAGAATCCCACATGAAGCATAAGACATGGTCTCAGTTTTCAAAGGGCTTCCACTTTGGCGGTGTAATATGAAACATCAAAAAAACCTTGCAAGAATTAAATAGCAATAAGGAGAAAATAAAAAGAAAGGTTGCTGCCAAATGTGGTAGCAAATATGGTATGGATTTGGAAGAAGGAAATTTGGAGTGGGCAGGATCACAAAGCTGGGAGAGACTTGGGCTGGGCCTCAGAGGAATTGCTGAGCAGGGTGAGGGGACTGACAGAGCATCTCAGGCTATAGACAGATGGCTCGAGCCACAGGTAGAGAGATGGGCACAATACTAGGTTATTTTAGCAGAAGCAACCCCTTGCCTTTGAGGCTATAGCGCTAAAATGCTCATTTGCTTTGCATTGAGAAACCTGCTTTACCAGTTTCCTTCTTAGTTACCATTTGCTTTGCGTTCTGGTTCATTAAGACATCACAGTGGCAGTGCCAGGTGCTTATAATTTCTCTGGATCTTTCCAACCCAAATCTCACAATTTAGGATCTCAACTACTAGAACTTTTGCCTGATAATCTGTTTACTTTGAGCTGGTTATATTCTTGCTTTTCTATCCAGCAGAGAGGACCCAGCTGAAAGGAAGACTGGACAGAGTCCTCTAGAGCATGTACATTATCCCTGTGGGTGGGCGCATGCATCCCTTCGAGGATATTTTTAAAGGTCACCTCTTAAACAACATTGTCTTTCAAGACCTTTGGAAACGCTTTCTCCTTAGGGAGACAGGCAGCAGCCTTGAGAGCTAGAGTGCCGAAGATCAGCTCAAGAACTCAAACCTGCACATCCCCCAGAAGTTGCATCTGCTCTTCATGGTGGTATGATGGCTCTGGAAAGCTGCTTTGTAGCCTACCGTCACTTTGTTTTTACATGTCACATTTTCCCTGGGCTACACTATTTTCCTTGCTCTTAAATAATGTAATATTTTTCTGGCTTGGCCTCAATGTTTGAAAAGTTGCAGGAATTCCCAGGCTCTGGCTCTCCCTGGCTTCGTAGAGGTACGTGGCCATAACTAACGAGTAACATATTCAGGGGCAGATGATCTTTCTTGTAGATCAAGCACTGTGACTTCAGGCTGGGGATGGTAATTTATTTCCATGCGTTTTATTCTCTCATGGCACAGTGTTTCTCTCTGATGTGACCAGTCCCTAACTTGGAGGCTTCAATGAAATTATTTTTATCTAAGTGCAGAAGGAATAACGAGTTTCTGAGACTTCCTTCTACTCTCTCAGCACATTATCTTGTCAGAAGCTGAAACACACACATATGCACACGTGTGCACATGCGCACACACACAAACCTACACACATAGTGAGACCAGGGTGGCAGTTGGTTAATTATGGCCTTTCTTTAGGTATTGAGAGACAAATACGTTTTGCTTTTTTTTTTTTTTTTTTTAATGCTCTCTAGTTTTGAGTCAGGTTGAAGTGGTTGGTTGCTATGTCATGTGGGCCTTGCATGTGTAGGATTTCCATCCTCGGACAGTGGTTCAGCCTGATTTGAAAGGGGAGTATCTGCCTTGACTTTCTCTAGTGCCTACCCTAAGGATAAAAAGAGGAAGAAGAGGATTTATCAGTGTTGTGGAGAAAGGTATTCCTTCTTCCTCTCATCAAGCCTACCGTGAGGCATTTATTTGTGAGAAGGTACCAGCCCCTGTCACTTCATTGGGATTCCAGGGTGTTCTTAAGACAGACTGTCACTGCTAGATGGCCACAGTTTAGCTGCTTCTTAAAGATCTTAGGAAAGTAGTCAGTATTTTTTAAAAAATTATTAAGGTCTAATTTACATACTTTTTTTGATTACATGAAATATATCTCATGGGAGAAGTTTGACTTTAGTTCGCTGGCCTGTTCTCTTTTACTGGTTTTCTTTCCACATGGAAGTTTAGCCTGATAATGGGATAAGAAAGCTGAGGTAATGAAGTTGGTCCCATAAGGTCTACTAAATGAATGTCAAACTCCTTAACTGGACAATACAGGCTGTCCACAGTCAGGCCCCAACCTGCCATTCTCTGAGGCCCAGCCAGACTTGGATGCACGGCTGATCCCTGCAAATACCCTGTGCTTCTTGGCTCCAGACCTTTGCTTACACTGTTCCCTTTAGCTGGAAGGGCCTCTCCCCAGTTCTACCTTTTGAAATCCTAAATCTTCATTGAGAACCAATTCAAAAAGCAGTATCTCCTTGTAGCTTCCCTAGATGTGATCTGTACAAACTAGATGTGATCTGTACTCCCTGTGAATCCTTCTATGCCTTGGTTTGTCCTCCTTTTGGGCTTCTTGCTACAACATCCTTAGTATACTATACCGTCTGTCACCTAGTAAGCTCCACAAGACAATAAACTTTGCTCTTGTATCTCCCATGTATCTAACACATACTCCATGTAAAGAAGACTAAGTATTTTTTCTTTGAGACAGAGTTTTGCTCTTGTTGCCCAGGCTGGAGTGCAATGGCGTCATCTCTGCTCACTGCAACCTCCGCCTCCCAGGTTCAAGCGATTCTCCTGCTGCCTCAGCCTCCCAAGTAGCTGGGATTACAGGCATGCACCACCATACCCGGCTAATTTGTATTTTTTAGTAGAGATGGGTTTCTCCATGTTGGTCAGGCTGGTCTCGAACTCCCAACCTCAGGTGATCCACCTGTCTCAGCTTCCCAAAGTGCTGGGATTACAGGCGTGAACCACTGCACCAGGCTAGAATAAGTATTTAAATAGTGAAAGAATGGTATTTTTCCACACATAGCCGAGTGAAGAATTAGCTTTTTTGTCTTTTTTGAGACGGAGTCTCGCTCTGTCACCAGGCTGGGGTACAGTGGCGTGATCTCGGCTCACTGCATCCTCTGCCTCCCGGGTTCAAGTGACTCTCCTGCCTCAGCCTGCCGAGTAACTGGGACTACAGGCATGCATCACCATGCCCAGCTAATTTTTGTATTTTTAATAGAGATGGGGTTTCACCATGTTGGCCAGGATGGTCTCCATCTCCTGACCTTGTGATCCGCCCGCCTTGGCCTCTCAAAGTGCTGGGATTACAGATGTGAACCATCATGCCTGGCGAAGAATTAGCTTTTTTTAAAAAAAAAACAAAACAAAACACATGTGACTGTGACTTAGGCCTTACAAAATTTTCTGAGATAGAAGAGCCCTGGTCTGAGAGTCACCCAGCATGCAGTTCTAGATGAGGCCGTGTGCATATCTGGGCCTGACTTTCGTTGTCTTTGAGGAAATTTTCCAGCTCTTAGTCAAACAAAATTTCAGCAGGAAAAAGAGGCAAAGTAGATTTAGGGAAAATCCACATCACGGGTTTGGAAAACAAATCAAAGTTACGACAAAGGAATTGTTGAGGGAATTGGGAATGTTTAGCCTGGTAGAGAAGATCTAGGAAAGACCCAGACTCATTAAATGCTAGAGCTGGAAAGAAACTTAGAGAATATCTAAGGGATTTCCTTTATCAGATAGAAAGTTGGACAAAATGACCTCTGAGGCTTTAGCAGTCTGCAAAATTCTTTTTCTATTTGCAGTTCTGATTGATAGAAAAGGAAATTCTTGTTCAATTTTTTTTGCATTCTCAACTGTGAATGATAGTCCAGTTCAGAATCTCAGACCTCAGATACTACATTTCTATGTCTTTTACAAAACCATAGCTTAAAGCATTGTCCATCCTGTTCATATTTCTTCTTCATTCAGCATTCGTAAATTCATCAAACAAAATCCAGATAGACTTGGGTACCATTTTTTATTGGGAAGTTAGAGTTAGACAACTTCCTTTTTTGCCTTGTTTGCCAGGGAACTTAGAACCAAACGTGTTCCTCATCTGAAGTAAATGACTCACACCAGTGCTTGATATATCTGCTTCCCCACTTTTTCTTTTTAATTGACTTAATGTTTTTTGAAAATTGTGAAAGGAACACATGCTGTGCTTAAAAACACAAGCCCGAATAGTACAATTCCCAATGTGCAGAGTTAACTACTGGCAAAATCTTTTTGACTTTGATCTGTGTTTATTTTGTTTTTACTTAGCTTGTGCTATATGTGTTTTAATTTTTTTGTTGTTTTGTTTTGTTTTGTTTTGAAGATGGAGTCTCAGTCTGTCACCCAGGCTGGAGTGCAATGGCGCAATCTTGGCTCATTGCAACCTCTGCCACCCGGGCTCAAGCTATTCTCCTGCCTCAGCCTCCCGAGTAGCTGGGACTACAGGCGCCCACCATCCTGCCTGGCTAATTTTTATATTTTTAGTAGAGATGGAGTTTTGCCATGTTGGCCAGGCAGGTCTCGAACTCCTGACCTCACGTGATCTGCCCACCTCGGCCTCCCAAAGTGTTAGGATTACAGGTGTGAGCCACTGCTCCCAGCCTCCTAAATTCATTTTAACATCTTCCTTCCTTCCCTCACCAAACTAATTTGTGCTTAATTCAAGTTCTGTTCTTTTCCTTACTGTATTTGTTCTAATCTTTGAAACCCATAATAACATCCAGTGTTTCTCATTGTCACTGAGAATGAGGTTGCTTCATGATGCTCTTCTTAGTAGGAGTGACTGACAGAATGTCTTCCTTGCTTTAGGAAATGCAGGACTCAGGCAGTGAAAATGCATTCAGTTTTGATTCTGTCACACATAGCCCAGAATGCACCTCTTGGACAGCACCTCCTTGTCTGCTGCCTCTGCCATTCTCCTGACTGCTTTGAGTGTGTAAACTGAGGGGGAAAAAAGGGCTTTTTGTTAGAGTTTGGGTATTTTCATTTTCAAATCATCTGACACTGATTTTTAAGAACTCTGTTTCAAGAACTTTAAGCAGTAGGTGGGTATTTCACTCTTCATGGTTTTACTACATCCTATCTCATTTGGGCTTGCATATGGTAAGATAGTGTGTTTTACTTGCAACTTCCAACTGAGCCAAAGGCCACAGTATTGCAGGTAGAAGTCGAAGTCTTGGAACTAGATTTTGGGCTGTGTGTGCAAAGGTGTGAAAACACCTCTATTAAGAGAATATGAAGAAGACAGCCTAGATTGCAGATAGAAAAACACAAACTTCTTACTGAAATCACCCATTTGTGGTGACTCTATATAAAGACAGGTTCCACTGGATGTGAAAAGTAGAAACTTTTTTTTTTTTTGGAGACAGAGTCTCGCTCTGTCACCCAGACTGGAGTGCAGTGGCATAATCTCGGCTCACTGCAACCTCCACCTCCCAGGTTCAAGTGATTCTCCTGCCTCAGCCTCCTGAGTAGCTGGGACTACAGGCGTGTGCCACCACACCCAGCTAATTTTTGTATTTTTAGTAGAGATGGGGTTTCACCATATTGGCCAGGCTGCTCTTGAACTCCTGACCACAGGTGATCCACCCGCCTCAGACTCCCAAAGTATAATGGCATGAGCCTCTGCACCCGACCTCGTAAGGCTCTTTTGATGTGTCACTCCTCTCAGATTTCCAGGGGCTGCTAAATCATGTCTATTCAAGGGCTTCCAAAATTTGCCTCAGACCTTTATTTCCAATACCATTTCCTAGGACTTCTAGCAGCAGCCAAGCTGGTGTCCTTTTCCATAAACCTGGATTGTATAGCTCCCTCCCCACCTTCTCCCACCTTCCCTTTTACTTCTTTACTCTGCATCATTTATAGCATGTCACAACAGCATGTCTTGTCAGAAGACCTGGGTTTTGTCCCAGGTTGGTTAGATATGTGATCTAGGTCAAACTATTTTTCCTCACTGAGCCTCTGTTTCCCCATATGTAAGAGAAAGAGACTGCACTTCTAGGGTCCCATTGGTTCTTTTCAACCCTACCATTGTGTGGGTCAGCGTCAGCCTTAGCTTTTTCTTTGGACTCCTGAGGACATAGGGCCCTTTCTTTAGTGTTTCAGCAGTGTTTACCAGTCATTGTTTGGGACTGTAGTTAACATTTTTTTGTCCTGTCTTTAGCTACTTTTTGAAGATATGTTTGTGAACTGAGAAAGCTCCCTGCTAGAGCTAGTTTCCTAGGATGTAGGTGAGGGAGAGGACTGTTGAATGAGTTCTACTTTGAACTTTTGTCTTGCATCCAGAAGCCAAGAGGAAATGGGGTTTGTAAAATATTTTCGCTTATGCTTCTTATTGGGAGAATGAGATGTTTCTTTGAAAGGGAGTGCATATTTACCACTTTGGCACAGAAAGAAGGATGTGGTCTCCTGGAGACATCCTTCTAGTATGCTGTGAGGCTGCTATGTCTGTGCTGTTTGGGTTGGCCTTCCATCTTTTCAAGGTGCCAGTGTCTTGGCATTTAGGGTTGGATGATCACTTCATCTTTCACTGTGCCTTTCAGGGCCCTGTTTGACTACGATCGGACTCGGGACAGCTGCCTGCCAAGCCAGGGGCTCAGCTTCTCTTATGGTGACATTCTTCATGTCATTAATGCCTCTGATGATGAGTGGTGGCAGGCAAGGCTGGTGACCCCACACGGAGAAAGTGAGCAGATCGGTGTGATCCCCAGTAAGAAGAGGTGAGTCATCATGATCATGAGCAAGGCCTTTCCTGCCCTCTTGCTGGTATTTCTTTCTTGTTTTCCTATTAGAAGTTGCTTGAGAGCAACATTTGTGCCTTGCTTCCTTTTTGGTAGAGTCGGTACTCAACATAGTTTTTACTCAGTGAGCCAAAAAAATGGCTGCTGTGCCTGCTGCAACCCACTGCTGGACCATTTACTGGCAGTAACAGGACTTCTTTCTGATTCCAAAACAGGGTAGAAAAGAAAGAAAGAGCTCGATTGAAAACTGTGAAGTTCCATGCCAGGACGGGGATGATTGAGTCTAACAGGGTAAGTGGGGATTCCCAAGGAAATCAGCCAGTAGGTAAAGAGGGGCGAGAAGCTTGGAATTTAGTCTGATGTGTAGGAGAACTGGGGGACACAAAAGAAAATCTCTTTTTCCGGGGGCTGGCTCTGTCCTGTCAGAACATTGACTGCTTTTCAGAAAGCAGAGAGGGAGCTCTTAAAGTCCACAGCTAGTCTGTGCTCCTTCCCCCTGGGTACTGGCTCTTGAAGATGTGTTGGAGTTGGACTGTCTGGAAGGCTGACTTGCTTGGGGAAAATGAAGCCACTCATGGGTGTCTCCCTGGCTATAGATCCTGTCAGAGCATCCAGCCAAGAAGCCCAGTCCCAGAGCTCCCACCTCCCTTCAGACCACCTGAGGCAGGGGGGCTCTCTATTCACCCCTTTTTTTCTATGAGCTTCACAGGCCAAAGAACTTCTGGAGCAGTAGAGGGAAGAGAGACGTGGAGTAGATGACTCTGTGTATATCAGTGGTACCTTAGGGCATGTGTCCAGGAGGCTACAGTGACCTTTGTTCTTTAGGAAGTACAGTGAGTGTTATGAGTCTGGGTTAGGTAGAAACCTCTAACATCCCTACAACATTTTCTTGTAAACATAATTTTCCTCTTACATCAACTTTCATTTAATCTCATAGACTCCATTTGTGAGAGATGGTCTTTTATTTAGCTCACCGTTGTCTCCATTTTAGTTTTTCTTGCATGCTTTAAAATCCATTGTTCTGTTTTTTTTTCTTCTGTCCTTCCCCTCCATCTTCATGTTCTTTCACAGTCGATCAAAAAGAAACGTAAAAAGAGTTTCCGCCTCTCTCGAAAGTTTCCATTTTACAAGAGCAAAGAAAACATGGCCCAGGAGAGCAGCATGCAGGAACGTAAGTAGCAGCAGAGTCCAGAGAGCAGGCCGTCTGCAGCCCCGTCTTCTCATCGTCAGTTGCCCTTCCCTCAGGAGAAGCCTGGGCAGGGCCACGTGTGGCCCTGTGCATGCCTGTGTGCGCGTGCACCTGCTTATCTACAGAGTCAGGGCAGAAATTGGTCTACATAAGAAGATGTTGGGTTTTATTTGTCCTGCTCCTCAGTTAGAATGAATGTTGAAGGCACTGAGGTGGGACTGGTCCCAGGGTCCCAGGAAGTGCTTGGCACTAGCAATGGAAGTGCCAGACAGAGCTCTGCTGTGGTGGTGAGGAACGGTTTTTCAGCTAGAGTGTCAGGGTCAGGAAAATGGTTTTTCAAGAGAACGAGGTCTAGGGACTCAGTGTTGCTCTCCTGGTTTCTTCCTCTTGTGTTTTCTTTCCCTTAACTTCACTCATGTATGTCAAGAGAAGAGCCTTTTCTTCCCAGGATCCCTGGAGTTGGGGCTACTTCCGGAATCCCAGGCACGTGCATAAGCATACAGGATATCCACACAACTCTCAGCAGACTTGCTGTCATCCTAGAGTGCCTACAGAGCCAGTTTTCCCAGGAGAATCCTTCCTGCTTAAATGAATTGACATGGAAGGAGTGTTGCTCCACATTGTTCAAATAAAGATCTGTTGAAAAGCACAAAGTTGGTTTGGTAGGAAGAGCAGTCACACTGAGTTAAATTCAACTGAAGAAGAAATTTAATCCTGATAAATCTTCTTGCTCTACCATGTGCCTCAGCAATTAACTGCTCCAACCCTAACCTTAAACACCAGGTCTGGCTTGAAAAATGTTTTCTCATTTGTCTCATCATGAGTGGTAAACATCTGTCATTTACCAGTGACTCCTCTGACTTACATGGAGGGATCTTGGGGTCTTGGGCTATTGGGGCTGGCAGGAGACTGACTGGTTCTGATAGGAAATGTCCTTCTGTCAGGCCAGCCTGGTCCACGGTCATGGTATGTGTAAGTCGTTGCTATCTGGGTGGTACCTGGTGGACAAGAGGGTGCCCTCATCCAGATGGCAGCCACAGCTCATCGTCCTGGAGTAGTTCAATGAGAAGCCATAGATGAGGTGGCTCTGCTCATGAGCAGTTAGGAGACAGTCCGAGTCAGAGGCCTGAGGTGATGTCACCATAATTTCATCAGATAAGTCCCAGTGTCCCAGAGTCCCTCCATGCCAAGCCCAGCCTTGGGGGGGTGTTCATTGCTCAGTGGTCCCGCCTGGTGGGCGAGGTGGGGGTATCTGTTGGACGACAGAGTTGAAAGTGCCTAGTGCTTCTCCAGAAGCTGAGCTCATCCCCCAAGGTCTGCCTGGCTCAGGGCAGCTTTGGAGGCCACACCCCACACCATGCGAAACTTTTCCTGAAGGGTTTGAACAGAGTGAATCAGTATTGAGCGAAAGCTTCTTGAGGTAATGGGAATTCTGTCTGCCTACCTGGCACACGTGGGCATTTGCTCTTTCACACACTGCGGAGGGAAATGGTGATTTCAGGGCCAAACAGAGACCTGGGCTCCACAACCAAAATTTGGTCAGAGCAGGTGCTCTAAGCCTTGGAGTGTCACCTGTCCTGTCCCATTGGCCTACAGCCGTAGACACCTCAGAAAGCTAGTCTACTCCAAGGCCCTCTGGCAACGAATTGGGCAGCATGAAGTCTTGATGTCTTATCTGCCCTGGGATGTTCTTTCTGTGGCAAAGTTCCTGGCCTCACTATAGTGCTAGGTCTTCATGGTGTTTCATAATTCTGTCACTAGTGCTCACCTGCCTCTGTATTCTTCCTCCCCCCTTGTCTTTTTCTCTATTTTTTCTCTTCTCCCCAAATCTCTCCCTCTCTTCCATTCCCTCCCATCCCTTCCCCTTTCCCCTTCTTCTTCTCCCCCTCGTCCTCTCTCCGCCCTTGCTGTCTGTGAAATCAGGACTTCCCGGGGTTAAGTGACGATTATTATGGAGCAAAGAATCTGAGTAAGTCCAACTTACACACCGTTCACTGTATTTGTGGCATGAATGGAGATAGTGGGGGTGGGGCTATTGGGGACATGGGTGAGGGTCAAGGGTGAGAGGAGGGCAGTGTTTGTGAGCACTCTGACATCACAGCAGGAAGAAGTGCGTGTGGCTCCAAATGTTACATGTTTGCTCTGGATCCCTAGTACCCAAATAAGTCCCTATCATTCATGCCTTTGTTTACCTTTTGCTACTCAAAGTGGCAGGGCGTGAGCTTGGCGTCCCACCTTAGAAGTGAAATGGGCTTGAAATGTTTCTCCAAGGTAACCACTCAGCTAATCTCTAGTCTATTGTCGAAGGGAGGGGTCCTGCTGGTTGGATTCTTCTTCCAGTGATACCACGCTAAAGCATTGGGTGTAGGAATTGCAGCTCTTACAGTCCCTCTAACTAGGGGCAAGGGTACTGTGACCCCCTTTTCCCAACCTGCATCTGGGATGTCCCAGCAGATCCAGGGCCTCAGCAAACAGCGCCAGTGGGCTTCCCACAGAGCACCTGTAAGGGGTTGAGCTGGTCTGCTAGGGGCCTCGGCACCATTTATGGACCATATATAGTTAGTGCTTTATCTCAGGAAAACTCTGACCTCATTTTCCTTTCTGGAAAAGAATCCTAGAGTGGAAAATGAAAAAGACCTAGATGATGAGGCTTAGCGGCCATCCTGCTGTGTGCAAGGGTGCACAGACATGCAGCCTTGCCGAATGGGTTCTGTCAGCATATACTCTCCTTCAATAAATAATAAAGGCCAAAGGCAAAGGAGTTGCCTATGGGGATTGTTCAGGAACTAGCCATGTGTGGCAACTCAGCCAGTCCTTTCTGGGGGGGGCCACAGCATATCATGGTCTGGAACAGTGTGGTCTTGGCTGAAATGAGCAGCATCTCTCTCCATAGTTTGGTGTGTCCATGTCTCATCTTCATTCGCGTGTCATCTTGGATGGGCGGGCTTTGTTTGTGCCTCCTGTGAGCGCTGCTCCTCCGCTTGAGCGTTCTTTTCCCTCACCGCTAAGAGATGGGCAGATCCCAGCTGTGTGAGACAGGAGGGCTGTCTTGTCCTCAAGGTGTTTTTGTTGGTTTTGTTGTCTGTGTTTTGACATGTGTCTGGTGGTGGATGGAAGTGCTTCCCCTCTCACCACTGAAGCCAAGCTCTCCTGCTTTGGAGTGGTGGCAGGAAGGCTGGGGATCCCACCGAATGGTCAGGGCAGCGCTGCCTGGTGTCTGCTTAACCCATCCAGTGTTTGGCCTCTTAGTTGTGGAGTGCCACATGGTTCTGTACTTCGGGGACTCTGTCGGGCGGGGGACACCCATGAGCAGACTGGTCCCTGGACTTCTCTTTGCTCCTGTCACTGCCTTTTCTTTCCTGTTGTTAGCCTTGGACGATGCATTTTGAAATAGGACTTGGAAACCATCCAGGTCAATTTGTTTGATTCAGGTGAAGAGGATGCTACTGAAGGAAGTATGACTTGTAGCACATAGGGAGGGACTTGGCAGACCAAGAGGGCTCCGGGGACAAGTACGAGAGGGCCAGGGGCTCAGGATTGGAGCTGTGCCTCCCAGTTGGTAGCCTGGATGTGGCAGGCCTCCTGTGGCCTGACTCAGTTGGCAGCTCAGTGTCTCGCTCCTGGAGAATTTGAGTTTTGTGCTGCATGTGACCTCTCAGTGGTGTGTTCTGAATTGGAGTCTCTTTCTTGTTGGCTTGCAGAGGGAGTGACATCCAACACCAGTGACAGCGAAAGCAGTTCCAGTAAGTGTGTGTCATTCCTTCCATGTCATGTAGCTCCACCGTGTATCCCAGCCATCCTCATTCCAGTGTCGCTCAGCTGCCATTGCTGCTCAGAGGCTGGTGCTTCTTTTAGCCATGTACACTTTGAGATCCTGGAAATGCTGTGGCCAGTTCATTCTCCTTATGGGTTGGGGTTCACCCCATGGGTTAAAGGAGAGTATAAGCCCTACAGTTCTGGCCAGGACCTGACTTAAAAGCATCCCAGGCACTGGAAAGGGTAAACTGCCAAAGAGTAAATCGCTGCCATGGCTACTGTGGGCCATAGGTGCTGCCAGATTTGTAGATTTGCTCAGAGACCAAAAGAAAAATGGCTCCTATAGGACACTGCTCTAAATCTGCCTTTCCAGGTCAGTAGGACCTCTTTGCCTTTGGGGCCAGTTAAAGGATCAGGTAATTGCCAAGTTCTCCTTGGGAGATCCTGTGACCAGACCAGAGAAACCATAATTCAAACCTCATGAACTTTGGGAGCACTGGTCTTTCAGGAGCTATGGTGGCTAGAAGCCTTGTAAAATCTGCCCAGGAGTCTTAGGCTCAGAAGAAGCCTTTTAGCAAGCATTGTGTGCCTTGATGCAAATATCACTGTCTTCCCTGGGACTGCCATCAGCCACTTTGGGACCTCCAGGCACCCAGCACCAAGTGGCTTAATGACTGTTTTAGGAAAACCTCAGCATTGCTAGGCTCGACATGGAGCTCCACCAGAAAGAGACAGCAGGCTCAGCATTGCTCTTAAAGGGCACTGGGGACCTTAGCAGAGCCATGTGCCACTTTTCTGGATGCTGCTTCCAATGCAGGAGGTGGGTCGGTAGACCTTTAAAAGGGCAAAGTTAGGCCGCAGCTTTGGGGACCTGGGTGTGTGCCCTGACTCCCCTGCATGTAGATGAAGGGGACTCAGGCAAGCATCTCAACCAGTCGAAGCGTCCCTGTCATTCTTACTAGAGCGAGGGGGCTACTGCACACAGCTGACTTGTTACCTACAAGAAGAGTTCCTCAGAAATTGGGGTGGTTTGGGGTGGAGGCTTCATGGCTTCTGGGCCTTGGCCCCTTGCCCAGTGATATTTCACTGAACAAGATAACTGCTGACTCCTGTCTCAGAGCCATGGAAGGGTTTCCTGTGCTTTCTCACCAGCAGAAAACAGAAAGGATCACAGGTGGTAGAAAGGACCACCCGATAAGGCTGTGTCCTGGCAGGGGAGGGGTGCGGGGAGTGTTGTACAGAAGGAGGCAGATCATATGGTGCTAACCTATCTCCCTTTTTTGTTGCAGAAGGACAAGAGGATGCTATTTTGTCATATGAGCCAGTGACACGACAAGAAAGTAAGCCCCCTCTGAGAGCCTTGTCTTTGTGCTGGTCTGGTCGTGGGGCTCAATACAGTGGGTGGCTATGGCAGCAGAGGGAGGGACCTGGAGGAGGAGGAAGGCTCGACTCATGGCACATCCAGCCCATGGACTCCTTCTTCTCTTCTGCTTCTTCCTAGTGTCATAGGGAAGGGGGTGCATCCAGTGTGCACTTCTCTCCGTGCCTTTGCCTGCTGCCAGGACACCTTCCAAAGGAGGGGGCAAATTTACAAGGAAGGTCTATTTCAGTAGATGTAGCCACTACTAAAAGAGAGGTCCAGGTTCTTCCCTTCAGTGGCTGCTCTGCAAAAACCTTGCTCAGTTACTGGTGTCAGTGCAGAGATTCTTTCTGACTGTGTTAGAAGGGGAGCAGCTTCCGGTTTCAGACTTGCCTTGAACTTAGATATTCTCAAATTAAAGGCTCTTTGATGTCTTTCTGTTTAAAAGCCAGACAATGGCCGAAGATGCTTTACCCTGTCTGAGTCTCTGCTCCAGAGCCTCTGTGTTCTAGCCAGACTCAGGGGTAGGACAGGCTGTCTGGTGGGGGCCTCTGTTCACTGTCTCGATGCTCTCCCTCTCTAGTTCACTATGCAAGGCCTGTGATCATCCTGGGCCCAATGAAGGACCGAGTCAATGATGACCTGATCTCCGAATTTCCACATAAATTTGGATCCTGTGTGCCACGTAAGAGTCCAGGAAGGCCCAGAGGATTGAGGCTTGGTGCCCTGGGAATAGTTCCTGTAATGTTTTATGGAAAAGGTCTGGGATCAGATTCTAGGGCTATTTGAGGACAGGGTACATTTGACACCCTGGAAAAGAGTAGGTGGCAATATATTCCCCAAAAGCTGATGGGGTTGGAGAGATTAAGCCATCAGGCTTGGCTGCTCACTCTCTTGAGGGGAAGTTTCAGTGGTGATGGTTGGGAATGGTTGGACAAATAGGGAGGCCCAGCCAAAGTGGTGTTGATGTGACTCCATGAACAGTTTGTTAGGTTCACTGTCTCCTCTACCAAGTTTGGCACCCTCTGCCATGCCTTAGCTCACCTTTCTGGTCCAGTTTAAGCTAAAGCAAATAGCCCCCTGTGTGAGACCTGGAGATTGGAAGAGAAGTAGGCCAGACAAACTGTTTCCCAACTGCTTGTTTTCTCCCACTTATTTGGGAAAAAAAAAAAAAAATGGAGTGGCCCAGTGACCCACCCAGATGAGAATGGACCACTCAGTATTTTTTGACTTGGGGTGGATCATTGCCCCTGGGCTACAAAGCATTTCCTTTCTTCCTTCAGATACTACCCGACCTCGACGTGATAATGAGGTGGATGGACAAGACTACCACTTTGTGGTGTCGCGTGAACAAATGGAGAAAGATATTCAGGACAACAAGTTCATTGAAGCAGGCCAATTTAATGATAACCTCTATGGGACCAGCATCCAGTCAGTGCGGGCAGTTGCAGAGAGGGTAAGTGTAGAGGAGATGGCCTCAAAGGGAAGGCCAATGCTCACGCCAAGGTTCCACTTGGATCCTTATCCTTCCAACACAGGAGCTGCCCAACAGTGCTGCTGACCAAAGCCATAGCACCTCTGCATACTCCCAGTCCCTTGACGAAGCTATCTGTCTCCTTCATACAACTCACCCCAGAGCATCACCCAACAGGGAATAGGGGACCCTGGACAGATGTGGCCTTTTCTGGGTAATAGGAGCAAAAAGTGGGGCCTGTCTACTTCAGGGATCCAGTGTTTTAGGCCACTTTGGGTGGCCCTGGTGCCCCTCCCCTCAACCCCACCCCCAGCCAAGGTGGATGTTTAGAATGTCACTGGATTTCTGCTTGGGGCTCAGTGAATAGGGAGTGGCTGGGCTGATACAATCTCTGCTTTTTCAGGGCAAGCACTGCATCTTAGATGTTTCCGGCAATGCTATCAAGAGACTGCAGCAAGCACAACTTTACCCCATTGCCATTTTCATCAAGCCCAAGTCCATTGAAGCCCTTATGTAAGTGTTTAACTGAGAACTCAGACACACCAAGCTAAGATCGGGTCTGGAAGGGAAATGGAGAAGAAAGTGATTTGCTGGGCAGAAACTTGAAAGAAACTCTGTGCCCCAGCTCTGGTCACTGGGCGCTCTTGTTTTGAGGGCTTGTGCCTATGTTCTCGGTTGGACTTTTGAACACAGAAGGTTTGAGGAGTTAGCCATGGGCCACTGCTGCTCTGAGAGGGCAGCTTAGCAGATTTTTAGGGATCCTGGAATAATCCTTTATGGTTAATCAGAACATAAGATCTGGTTCGGAACTATTTTTCTTCTGTCTTTGGCAGGGAAATGAACCGAAGGCAGACATATGAACAAGCAAATAAGATCTATGACAAAGCCATGAAACTGGAGCAGGAGTTTGGAGAGTACTTTACGGGTAAGACTCCTGCTGCCCTGCGGGGGGTTCTGGGGGACTAGCCAGGTACCTGTTTCTATAAGTGTCTCAAAGAGGTGTAGACAGAATGTAGAAACCTTGCACGGAGTTTCCAGTTGCTTTTAAGCTTTTGAGCACAAACCTTTCCAAAGCACTCAAGTTCCCCGTGTCCAGCCATAGCAGCTCAGCCAGTTTATAGCATAAACCACTCACCAAATGCTTCCTTGAATTGTTGGTTTGTTCATTTTGTCTTGTCCTTACTAGATTGTGGTCTCCCTATATTACTCTGTCTCCCTCCGTTTCAGCTCCCCTCCCCCTCCCCCAGTACTTTGCTTTGCATGTTTAGGTGCTGAATAAACGTTTGTTGATGATGATGATTCCTCAGTGTGGTGTTCAAGTTGTCTGTTGGGGTGCCTGTCTCTGTGTGTGTGTGTGTGTGTGTGTGTGTGTGATCATCTACTTTAGAAGGTCAGTTCCTGAAACATTGGGAAGGTTTCTATGTAATAACGTTCTTCACCTTTTGAAGTACAGTGATGTATACATATATGCATGCAAGGCAGTGCTGAATCCATTCTAGCTGGTGGTGACACTAGGTTAACTGCGTAAAGAATTCATAAATGTCCTCACACACCTTGGGTCTTCAGAGCTCCCTTTACCATCAGCATCCATGTCCTTGTTTGCTGGGCTGACCTCTGACATATAGCAGATGTGATGGGCCCAGGAGCACTGCCTCTTGCCAGAAATTGTGGCTTTCAGCCCTTTCTGTGGAGAACTGCAGTTTTCCAAATCTTTTAGTAAGGCTGCTTTAGAATAACAAGCTGCTGGCCTTATGGCACCCAAGAGCAACATGAACTGCAAGGTCTGGCACATAGTGGGTGCTCAATAAACATCTTTTGAATAAACACATTTTTCTGGTCATTACTACTTAGTCTCACTGTCTCAGTGAGTTGACTTCAAGCCCTGGGCTTGGGGCACCTAGTTGGTTGCCCTTACTGCCCTGAACACACAGGCAGCCAGCCAGTGAACCCAAGCCCAAACCCATACTCCTGGGAACATGTCCTTCATGTGAGGGGTTGGGGGTGTGGAGGGGGGACTTGTAGGATTGTTGGGAGAGGCAGGATTGCTGGGTTTGGGGGATGTGCTGTGGACCACAGTAATAATTTTGTTTTCCTCTTCACTTTAGCCATTGTACAGGGTGACTCACTGGAAGAGATTTATAACAAAATCAAACAAATCATTGAGGACCAGTCTGGGCACTACATTTGGGTCCCATCCCCTGAAAAACTCTGAAGAATCCCCTCCAACCATTCTCTTGTGAACAGAAGAAATCAAGTCCCTCTTCCCTCCTCCCTCTTCATTCCTGTCCCCATGGGGAGAACAAATGCTACTGTTCTTGTCCCCTTTTTTAGATATGTCAAAAAAAAATTGAGTTTTCTAGTCCTGTTCTTTTTTTTAAATTTTTTTGTTTGTTTCAGTTTATTTTTTGGGATGATGCCATCTCATTCATCATGTGACTGTGCCCATTCCTGCATGGACCTTTCCCAAGCGCTAGCACAGGTGCAAAATCCATCAGAGCCATTGTTTTCATAAAAACCAAGCAGAAGTGAAGAGAAAAGAGGAGGACTGATGGAAAGACAGACTCTGGACAGCTGCACGGCTTGTGAAGTGAGCTAAATGCACCACATGATGAGATGCTCCTGGGCATTTCTCCCTATCTGTACTGCTGTCTTGCAGCTCTGAATGGTGCAACGTAATGGCGACAGAAAGTATCTTATTTATATATAGATATATATATGTAATTTATATAAAATATATAGAAATTATTATATATATATATTATACACTCTCATATAATATATATATATATTCACACACATTTGGGTTAGAAAATCTATGGAGACTTCATCAATGGTACTATGTTATTAGAGAAATGCTTTAATTTTCATATTCCAATCAGATGGCATCTTCTATCCCAGCTGGTTGGGAAGGGATTGAAGATGGTAGCAAGTGCTGCACTAAGGGCACTCGCATTTGGTCATTCTCTTGAGAGCTAGGAGGGGTCAGCCTGAGGCCTGAGAGAAAGGGCTTTTGCCTGGGGTGAGAGGGTTAGAGACTTGACCTGAAAGCAGCTGCTGCCCCTGAGGTGCAGCCAGTCCTGTGTGTGGACAGAGAGAATGGCTAATGATGCTCCGCGTGGAATTGCCTATTGTTTTATGCCACCTGATGTGTCTGCATGAGAGGTTTCCTTTTTGTTCCTTTTTAAGCTGCTGTTAAACCAAAACCATGTTGTGCTACTGTGTCAGCCTTTTCATTATTGCAAATTTTACTTTTACTATTTAAGTGAATGCATAGAATCCAGTTTGCCAAGGTTCTAAAGGCTTATGAGGTCCTGAAGGAGCCAGGCCTTGTGATGGAGTAGGTGACACAGGCCTGGTTGTCCTGTCAGCAGAAGGGAGAGCAGGGGCTGGGCTGAGAGGAGGACACGCAGGACTCCACTGAGGTTCCTTTCTGGGTTCCACCAACAGGGACAGGGAGTCATTTGCCTTCCAGTTCTGTGCTGGGATGGCGGGACAGCACTTGGCTTGCTTGGCCAGCCGCGTCGTGAGTTTGATTTGGTTTTTTTTTTTGCAGCTGCTTCATATGCTCTGCTCCAGCCCCTCCCCAACAGCTGGTAGCTTATGGTTTCTTCAAGAGGAAAGTAGACTTTATGCTGTACATTTGAGCTGTAGAGCTAAGATTCGCTTGCTGGTGAGCTGTGAAACCTTGTTGCTTTTTCCCAGAGTCTGATGGCAGTGACTGTGGTCAAGGGAATCTTCACCACCACAAGTGCAGGCAGCAGGTGTGGTTCAGGTCTTCCCCCACCCCACTGTGCTCCTTTGAAGCCAACGTGCCTCCCTCGCCTCCATACTGGAGGGACGATGCAGGGGAGAACAGAGAAGTGCTTGGCCCTAGGGTTGAGGCATTTGTTTCCTAGCCCGCTGGGTTAGGGCTGGTGTCAGCAAGGCAATGTTGAGGATGCTTTAAGCACTACCAGCCAAATCCGGGAACTCTGTTAACAGTTGTCCAACCAGCAGAATGAGGCTAACTGTATAAAGCATGGGACCCAGGATGAGGATAAGGAAAGGGCAGTGGCTTTCCCTGGGCAGTACACTGACTTGAAGGCAAAGAAGGATAAAGTGACAGCTGACTGTGACTCTGGTGAGGAGGGTTGAGCAGAGAGGTTGATTCTCTGTTGTTAACTATGTGGCGAAGTCTCAGCCATGCTCAGCCCTCCCCCCCTCCCAGGGAAGAGAAACAGAGATTCAAAGTAAGCATGACACTAGTTGGTTTATCAGTGTTCCTTCCAAGGAGACATATATTTTTTAATAAACGATAGTTGCAATGAACTGTGGCTCAGAGACCTTCTTGAAGTAGTTGAGAAGGGAGGGCGTGGGCAAAGTAGTGGGAAGAACATCCCAAACTTTTGGGGGCCAGAGGGCTTTCTCCTTAGTGATGATGAGCTAGCTGAGCTGGGCCGTCCTGGGGATCGGTACAGCTCCCTGCGGTGGTGACAGGCCCTTTGTGAAAGGTGTGTGCTTGGTCTTCCACCCCAGCCCCAGACACTGCTTCAGACAGCACCAACTAGATGGGAGTCCACATCAGTGGTGGCAGAATGCTGACATTTTCCCAAGAGGTACACAAGGTGGGAGAGGCCTGCTATAGCAAAGGTGTGTGTTAGAGAAAGCAGGGGCCTGATTTAGTAGCAGAGAACTGGGTGAGAAAAATGGCCAGAGAAAGTGACCTGCCAGCTACCAGTGTTTCCAAAAATGAGGGTGGGATGGGCCCAGTTGCAGAGCAGGACAGCAGTCATCCCCATAGCCTTCTGAGGAGGGGAGGGGTGCTTAGAGCAGGCAGTTCTGGCAGTTCTGACGTGGCAGGCGCCATTGCAACTTGTGCGGAGGAGTCTTAGGAAGTGCTGTCATAATTCATAAGGTCAAGAGCAACATCTGGATGAATGAGCCACCTGAAATGTGTGTGGGCTGAGCCACAGGAAGGGTGAGTCCTCTTGCTTGTGGCGCTTTATGGTGTGCAGGTTGCTTGCTTTCCCATATTCTCATTTGCTAGAAGGCAGCCCAACAAAAGGGAGTCCCCAAAGAGCTCCATGAGAGCTTAAGAAAATTCATCTCCTGAGGGCAGAGAGAACAAAGATCTGGCCTATGGTCACACTGTTGAGGCTCTGTCTTCACAGCTGATGTTCTCCTAGTGGAGGTACAGCTGAAGAACATTCAGCCCCAGCACGAGAAGATACAGAGCAACTTGGAAACCCCAAAAGGAGACACACCCTTAACACTGTGCCGTGCTGTGCTGTGCCGTGTCCTGAGGGAGGAGACAGCCCTATCTCCTCCTGGTTTTGTTGCTGACATTGCAGCTGATCATGCCTTGACTCCTTCATCTCTAACAGAGGAAGAACTGTATTATCAAACCTATGGTCTACCCATGAATAAATAAAATATTTGTTCAATCACAAACGACCAGCTTTGTCTTAAGTTGAAAGTGCTTCTAGAAATCAGTGAATGAAAACAAAATCCTTAACAGCAGCAAGTGTAGAAGTCGAGTGGCTCAAGGGCGGCCCTAATAAAGATGCAGAAGCAAGTGGGAGTTGAGCCGCAGGTTTGGGAGGAGACTAGAGGGGAGGGAAAGTATCCTAAGCAGGCCAAGCCCAGGCAAAAAAGAGTGGGACTGAGAAGGGGTGCCAGCTCAAGCAGAAAAGCCAGCACTAAAGGCTAGTGGAGCCCTTTCTGCAGAGATAGTCTTTGCTTAATACTAACCACTGCAATTAGGTGAGAAACTGTTGAGAGAGCTGGGAATTTTCTCAAGGCAAAGCTGACAAATTAGCGCTGAAGTCAAAAGCGATCCTGGAAGCCTGACAACCTCAACCTGGGCCTTGGAAGTGTTCATTCAGTCTCAGCATTCCCGAGTTGTATTTCATCCCTGTTCCCACCTAGGATGTCATGGCCCTGATTCCACTAATCCTTTTATCCATCCAGCCATTTCCTTGGCACCTCTAGGACATTTTGTCATCATTGCAAATAACATTCTGAAGCTCAAATTTGTTTCCTCAAAAGCCTCTTCCCCTGTCACTTCCAAGAAATAGTACTGGCTCCTGCATACCTCGCTTCCTCCCCAGTGAATAGGGTGTCGATACCTCATTTCTTTGCCAGAAAATAGCAAAGCTGCTTTAACAAGCCCCAACTAGATTTTATCTGCAGAGCTGTTCCCATTGTGCACAACGTGATGCCCACTGACTTCTTCCATGTTAGCTTGAATGAACTACCCGTGTTTCCTTCCTTCCACCATTTCCACTGGTAGTCTCAGCATACATACCTAACACTTGGAAGAAATGGAAAGCGGGTGGTTTGAGAATGGGCTTCAGACCTGCGTTCTCCCAGTGAAGCGCATGTGTGAGAGGATACTCTGTCTTCTGGCCTTCCTGTCTGCCTACGGCCAGTCCTGCCCAAGATGACAGAATCATCTGTCTCATGCGCTACCCCTCCCATGGGTCCTGCCACCCACAGGGAGAAGTTGAAGTCTCAGCTCCTTAGCATAGCCCTTCCACCATCAGCCCCAGGCTTTCTCTCCTGTCTCTTCTGCTGTGCCCCTTTCTGTTCTAGGCATTTGAATTCCCTGAATGCACCACAGCCCTGGTCTGTGTGCCCATAAATGCCCTCGCTGCTGCCCCATCTTGCTTAACCTGGAAGACTCAGAGACCGAGCGGGGGATGGAGAGAGAGAGAGAGAGAGAGAGGGAGAGAGAGAGAGAGAGAGAGAGAGAGAGAGAGAGACAGGGTCTCATCTGTAGCCCAGGCTAGAGTGCAGTGGTGTGATCATAGCTCACTGCAGCCTCTACCTCCCAGGATCAAGTGATTCTCCCACCTCAGCCTCACGAGTAGCTGGGACCCCAGGTGTGTGCCACCAGGCCCAGCTAATGTTTGTGTTTTCTGTGGAAACGGAGTTTCACTATATTGCCCAGGCTGGTCTCCAACTCCTGTGCTCAAACGACCCCCCTACTCTCTCGCCTTCCCAAAGTGTTGGCATTACAGGCGTGAGCCACCACGCCTGGCCTCCTCTTAATATCTCGAGACTCAGTTCAAGAATTCCCCTCTCAGGTCAGGAGATCGAGACCATCCTGGCTAACACAGTGAAACCTCTCTCTACTAAAAAACACAAAAAACTAGCCGGGCGAGGTGGCGGGCGCCTGTAGTCCCAGCTACTCGGGAAGGCTGAGGCAGGAGAATGGCGTGAACCCGGGAGACGGAGCTTGCAGTGAGCCGAGATCCGGCCACTGCACTCCAGCCTGGGCGACAGAGCGAGACTCCGTCTCCAGAAAAAAAAAAAAAAAAAAAAGAATTCCCCTCTCAGTGCTCACTTTACTGAACCACCACCTCTTCTTCCCTGTCACCCTGTAGGTAGAATTGACCTTCCCACCCTGATTGCTGTATTATACCCTGTAAGGACTTTGGTCATCACTGTAGCAGCTCACATTTATTTCCTGCTTACTATGTGCTGTACGCATACTAATTCACCTGTTGCTCAAAACAGCCCTAGAAGGCAGGTACTGTGGTTTGTTTGTTTGTTTTTTTTTTTTTTTGTTTGTTTGTTTTTTTTTTGAGATAGAGTCTTGCTCTGTTGCTCAGGCTGGACTACAGTGGCGCGATGTCAGCTTGCGGCAACATCAAGCGATTCTTCTGACTCAGCCTCCTGAGTAGCTGGGATTACAGGCGCCTGCCACCACGCCTGGCTAATTTTTGTATTTTTAGTAGAGACGGAGCCTCGCCATGTTGGCCAGGCTGGTCTGGAACTCCTGGGCTCAAGTGATCCTCCCGCCTCAGCCTCTCAAAGTGCTGGGATTACAGGCATGAGCCACCGCACCTGGGCCAGGTACTCTTACTATCCTTGTTTCCCAGATGGGGAAACCAAGGCACACAGCTAATAAGTAGCAGAGCTATGAGCCCAAAACAGGCTGTCTGGCTGTAGCAGCTGTGCTCTTCAGCACACCAGGCCCAGGTCTCACTTTGCTCTGCTTAGAACATTTTCTTGCCCCATCTCTTTGCATCTGTCTTCCTCTCCTAGACTCCTCTTTGAGAGCAGAGACTATGTCCTGTTCACCTTTATACGCCCAGCACTTAGTACAGTATCTGGCACATAGTAGATGCTCAGTAAAAGAAAAGAGCTGCACTGGTCTTTGGCTCAAGCTTGGAGGGAAGTGATTTGACCAGGTCCAAACCTGTGGCGAGTGTGAATTATTTTGGTTTGCTTTATGGAGAGCTTCCTTTCTTGAGCCACTGCCGCTTCCTCTGGAATTTCACTCCATCATTATGACTCCTCTCTTTTTCATCTTCTTCATCCATTTCTGATCCTTTATTGCTCCTTCCCCTTCTTTTCACTCCGCTGTCTTCTCACCCAGGGCTGAACCTTATACTTACCCTGCTCTCTTTTACTAACCATCACTCGTTTATGCAACACAAGTTGATCAAGCATCTAGAAGCCCTCAAAGGCCAGCCATTACCTTCGAAGAATGAAATTCCAAGAACCTAGACAGGAAATTGCCACGTGCTTGCTCTCCCTGATGACTTCAGTTCTCTCCCATCCTGCCCCACCCCTTCCATGGGCTCCTCCCACCTACAGCTCTGATCCCTTTACTCTCTCTCTTCCCCCACACCTAAGTGCTGCCATTGCCCTAGTCACCCAGGTTCAAGCCCTGATCTCCCCACTCTGGTCATCACATCCGATCTCCTACCAAAACGTGTGGATTATTTGCAATGTCTTTTTAATCCAGTCCTTTGTTGTCATTATCACTGCCCCTACCCTGATAGTGACAAGAGCTACTTCTTGGTGAGCACCTGCTGGTAAGCATTGTGCTTGGTGCTGGAAAGACAATGGCAAATAAAGCCTATTTTCAAGGGACCTATCATCTAGTTGGGGGTGGGGGACAGCAAAGCAGGAAATGACTAAATGCATAAGTACACATTTGAGTGAATGCCATGAAGGAAGTACGTGGGATGCAATGATAGAGGCTAATACTTAGAAAAGGTGCCCAGGGACAGCTTCTCTGAGGAGGTGCCATTCAGGTTGAGACCTGTGAGATAAGCAGGAGCAGCCTGGTAGGGGAGGGGACATGGGTGTCCGGGAGGGAAGTATTTCACACTCCACTGGCCCTAATCTGCTTATCCAGCATTATCTCCTGATACTTCTCTACAAACCAATCTAGACTCTGACTTTTTACCCATGAGCAAGACTTCTGTCTGGAGTGCGTTCAGTCCCCATCTCTTATTTAATGAAACCCTTCAAGCTCCAGCTCAAATGTCACCTTCCATGATCATGTCACTGATCGCTGCAGAGGAGCTTCCCCTTCCCTCCTTTTGAACTGCTCTAGCAGTTGGTACTGAACACACTCTGTTGTTGCAGGGTAGCAATTTGTCAATAATACACTCTCCAACCAGTCAAAAACCTTCTAGAAGGCTGGGATTGTATCTAGTGTATCTTTGTATCCCTCACAGCACATGCCTTGAACATGATTGATACTCGATAAATGATTTATGAATGAACTTCCCCTTTCTGAGCCTCACTATCTTACTCTAAAACGTGAGGAAGTTAGACAAATAATCTCCAAAGCCTCTCCCAGCTCCCACACTTAATGATCATGATAAAATGGTAGAATTCTAAAGGACATGTGCTATGCTGAATCCCTCACAAAAAGCCAGTTCACACTTTTTGTGAATTTGCAGTTAAAAAATCCAAATGGTGATGCAGATGACATAAAGGGTTTAAACAGAGCTGTCAAAGAACATGGCGCTTGAACACATTCGGTTTATACACAGTCAGACACTACAGACGGACAGGCTTGGTGCCTGCTGTGAAGAAGCAAAGAACTCCTGGGACATGCACAGACTGAGACCGGGGGAAATGGCCTTTTCCTAGCTGGGCAGAAGGGTTGCATTCCAGGACAGCTGAACAAAATAGACAACTTTGTGATAGAATCACTTCTTTCAGTCAGGCAAAGAAATGGTGCTAGGGAAATATGGGAATGGAGGCGCCAAAAGAACCACAAGATGGAACCACTCCTAAGTAGAGTCGAGGTGCCCCCAGTGGCTCCCACTGAGAGGCATTTGAGATGGGTGGGAGGGTGGTGTGGGGGCTGGGCACATCGGAGCATAGTCACAGGTGGGAGCCATAACTAGGAGGTGTGGAAACTGCGCCTGTGCCCTGCAGAGTGGAGTAACCAGGTTTGTCTTTTAGTTGGAGCAATTGCTGGCTTTGTGGCTGTTAGAATCAATGGAAGCTTTTCAACTTTCATCTTTTCTTGAGGAAATAAAAAGGCTCGCAAACTAGGTTTGCAAACTGCCACTTCCTTTTGGCTTATCAGAGAGGTTGGGAGAAATGCAAAAAAAAAAAAAAAAAAAGGGATAAAAAAATAAGGAGGTAAAAGTAAACAGATCCTGCTGTTAAGTAGAGGAATGTCAAAGGAGGAAATGACAGACACACGCTTCAGGGTCTACTAGAGTTCACGTCACTAAGGGTGAATTGGGTCATTCTAGAGAAGAAATAATAAACAATAGCGGAGGTAAAGGGGAATAAAAACCAGAGTCAAGAATATGAGTAGAGGACTAAAAAAAAAAGAGAGAAAACTCTCTGCATGACTGGAGCCGTCCTGTAATCACAGGCCGGAAGCCTTTCCAGGAGGCGGTGCATAGCGATCTGGGGAATGAGATAATGAAGAGAGAAATGTCAAGATTTAGTGGTTGCAGGTGACCCTGCCAGACAGCAAGAGCAGAATAATGACAGCAAACATTCTAAAGCACCTGTTCTGTGTCAGGTCTTACTCTAAGAGCTTTGTATATATTTACTCACTTTCCCTTTACAAGTCTGTGAGGATAGTTGCGGACATCTTATAGATGAGGAAACTGAGGTCTGCAGACATTTAATAACGTGCCCAAGGTCATATAACTCCCAAGTGGGAGAGCAAAGGTTTGAACCCAGACAATGTGGTTCCAGTGTCGGTGCCTGTGCTCTGCTGCCTTGCCTAGTTCTGCTGCTACTTTCCACCTCGTCCTTCTTTGTTGTCTAGCTTCTGCTCTCTCACTACCCCACTGAAATTGTGCCTAAAAGTCAATATGACTTCCAAGTCGCCAGATCTTTTATTTTTTTTGAGAGAGTTTCTCACTCCATCACCCAGGCTGGAATGCAGTGATGCGATCCTGGTTCACTGCAACCTCCGCCTCTCAGGTTCAAGCAATTCTCCTGCCTCAGCCTCCCAAGTAGCTGGGATTACAGGTGCCCGCCACCACGCCCAGCTAACTTTTGTACTTTTAGTAGAGACGGGGTTTCACCATGTTGGTCTGGTCTCGAACTCCTGACCTCAAGTGATCCACCCGCCTCAGCCTCCCAAAGTGTTGGGATTACATGTGCGAAGCACTGCACCGGGTCCCAAGTCACCAGATCTTATGCCTTCACAGACCTCATACCCATCAGCCTTTCTGTTATATTTGGCACTGTCAATTATTCTCTCCTTCTAAAATTTTCCCCTTGGTTTCAGTGACACTACCTTCTTGGTTCTCCTACATCTCTCCTATTTCTCCTCCTCTGCCCCTTGCAGTTCCTTTTTTTATCCTTCCCTTTTAAATGTTTGTTAAAGTTGTTCTTGGCTCTCTTCTTTCTCCATATGCAATTCATTGGAGATTTCCTGGCTTCAATATTCATATAAGTCCAAAAACATTCTCCTCACCCAGGGTTGAAACGTTTATACCATCTCCAATTATGTCTACCAGTCCTCACATTCACCTTCACTGTTTCACTGCAGTTACCCCAATTCAATTCTTCATTATTTCCATTCATTCAACAAACACGTAATTCTATGTGTCAGGCCCTGTGGATACAATAGTGAGCAAAACAGATACGACCTCTGCCCTTATGGAGTTTACTGTCTTGGAGCTAGTCCAATATTAAATAAATAATCACACAAACTGATAAATGCTGTTCATGAAAAGTGTGGACCTTTATAAAAGGGTGACATAAGGCTGGGCGCAGTGGCTTATGCCTGTAATCCCAGCACTTTGGGAAGCCAAAAGGGTGGATCACGAGGTCAGGAGTTTGAGACCAACTTGGCCAACATAGTGAAACCCCATCTCTACTAAAAATACAAAAATTAGCTGGGTGTGGTGGTGGGCACCTGTAGTCTCAGCTACTTGGGAGGCTGAGGCAGGAGAATCACTTGAACCCTGGAGGCAGAGATTGCAGTGAGCCAAGACCACACCATTGCACTCCAACCTGGGTGACAGAGTGAGACTCCATCTCAAAAAAAAAAAAAAAAAAAAAAAAAAAAAAAAAAAAAAAGAAGAAGAAAGAAAAGAAAAGAAAGACAAAAAGAAAAGAAAAGAAGAAAAAAGGGCAACATAGGGAGATTATAGTGGCCTCCAAATTAGTCTTCCTTCCTCTACCCTCTCCCTTCTCCAGTCCAATTTACCCAGTGTTGCCCAGGTTAATATTCCTGGGGTCCGTTTCTGACCCTGCCACTCCCCAGCTCAAACTCCTTCAGTGGCTTACACAGTAAAGTCTAAACTCCTTAGGCAGATATTCCAGACCCTCCACAGTCTGCTTCCAACCTGCCTTTTTAACCTCTTCCCACTATTCCCCTTTAAGGACTCCATGCTGCAAATACACTGAACCCACTGCCCCTCACACAAAGCTATGCACCTTTGCCATGCTTTTCCTTTTGCCTGGAATACCTCTCCTTTCCTTCCTTATGTCCAAATCCTATACATCTTTAAAGCCCAGTTCAACCTTATCCACAAAGCATTTCATTATTATTATTATTATTATTATTATTATTATTTTGAGATGGACTCTCGCTCTGTCGCCCAGGCTGGAGTGCAGTGGTGTGATCATGGCTCACTGCAACCTTCACCTCCTGAGTTCAAGCGATTCTGATGCCTCAGCCACTCGAATAGCTGGGATTACGGGTGCACACCACCACACCTGGCTAATTTTGTATTTTAGCAGCGACGGGGTTTCACCATGATGGCCAGGCTGGTCTTGAACTGCTGACCTCAAGTGGTCCTCGTGCCTCGGCCTCCCAAAGTGCTGGGATTACAGGCATGAGCAGTGACTCGGTGCCCTGCCCACAAAGCATTTCCTTATTCCCTCCTCTGGAATCTCAGTACTTTCCCCCCACTTTCATAGCTCCCACCCTCTATCTTTAATATTGTAATCATTCTAATACAATACATGGAAGCCTAACCCCTTCCCCTATCAGACTATAAGCTCATTGAGGATCTAAACCACAGTCATTCACTGGCTGAATGGACAGATGAATGAATGAATGAAGTTGGTGACTTCTTGATTGATGATATGGAGGGGGCTGTAAATATGCAGACATGACATGACTATTGCCTTTGATCATGTATTTTCATTGCCATTTAACAAAGAGCTGTGGGAAACCCATCAAGCCAAATAAATGCTGCCCATCTCCACCTTCCTCCACCTCTTATTCTAGCAGTTGTCCCTCTTGTAGGGATGATGGCTACACCAAAGGGGACATGGAAATGATCTTCAAGGACTATAAAGTTGTGGGCAGAAAATTCAAGGACTTGGGGGACCAGATGGTGTTTTATTTTCCTCTTACACAAGAAAATTGGTATTTGGAATAGAAAAGAATGTATAGGCTGGCCACGATGGCTCACGCCTGTAATCCCAGCACTTTCAGATGCCGAGGTGGGTGGATCACCTGAGGTCGGGAGTTCAAGACCAGCCTGGCCAACATGGAGAAACTCTGTCTCTACTAAAAACACAAAATTAGCCGGGCGTGGTGGCGGGCACCTGAAATCCTAGCTACTCAGGAGGCTGACGCAGGAGAATTGCTTGAACCCGGGAGGCAGAGGTTGCAGTGAGCTGAGATCACGCCATTGCACTCCAGCCTGGGCAACAGGAGTGAAACTCCATCTCAAAACAAAACAAAACAAAACAAAAAAACCCCAAAAAACCATATATATATATATATAAAATGAAATGGCTGCCTTTTGAGATGGAATTTTTAAAATTAATTAATTTATTTATTTTTGAGATGAGGTTGTCCTATGTTGTCCCAGCTGGAGTGCAGTGGCTATTCACAGGCAGGATCATAGCTCACTGCAGGCTCGAACTCCTGGCCTCAAGCAATCCTCCCACCTTAGCCTCCCGAGTAGCTGGGATATGGGCACAGTGGGGTGCTCCACTAGAGATGGAATTTTAGAATAGGATTTGTTTTGTCTGGAGCATGGTTTAAAATACTGGATTGCTGGGCTCTTGGCTAAGGACAGAGTTCTCAATGATAACTGGGAAAAATGTGTTTACTGAGAGTCGTGTTGATCTGATAAAGAGAACTTTAAATTGAAAATGGAAGGGAAAGGAAAAAAGTGTCCTGATAATATCATAAAATCAATTGCTCTGGAATGATATCAGATGCGACAGCAAGAACAGTACTGGGGTAGGTGCCCATTAAGGCACAGAAGAATATATCTTGGAAAAGAGTCATAAATAGAACGTACAGCTTCAGCTGTATTGGTATCAATACACAGCACATGCATTAGTTTGAACCATACAAAACTGCCATTATCCAGCTGTTTTTGACCTACAAAAATGGTGACCTCGTATGGTTCAACTTAATATTATAGAGTGAACTTGAAATTTTAACTCACGGTAATAAATACCAGCTAAGAGGTATCACTAAGATTTGGAGGAATGAAACTTACAACTGGAATTTGGCATTTGAAGAAGCCTAAGACGATGTCCTTTAGAATGGGAGATGACATTGTGCTATATGCATAGAAATCCACAAAGGTGGGACATAGCCCTCTATAGAGTTTTGGTGATGTTAAAAGGAGAAAGGGGCCGGGCACGGTGGCTCACGCCTGTAATCCCAGCACTTTGGGAGGCGGAGGCGGGCGGATCACGAGGTCAAGAGATCAAGACCATCTTGGCCAACATGGTGAAACCCCGTCTCTACTAAAAATACAAAAATTAGCTGGGCGTGGTGGTGCACCCCTGTAGTCCCAGCTACTCGGGAGGCTGAGGCAGGAGAATTGCCTGAACCCGGGAGGTGGAGGTTGCAGTGAGCTGCGATCGCGCCACTGCACTCCAGCCTGGTGGCAGAGTGAGATTCCATCTAAAAAAAAAAAAACAGAAGAAAGAAAGAGAGGGGTTATATAGTGGAACATACCACTGCCCTGCAAAATGGAGGAAATGGGTGACATACTCCTGATGCACATTACAAAAATGGCACAGGGCAAGATACAGCAGCAATGAGGGACTTTGCTCAGAGTTGCTATAAGTTTCCCTTGCTTAAAAGCAGGACATTTGGCCGGGCGCGGTGGCTCACGCCTGTAATCCCAGCACTTTGGGAGGCCGAGGCGGTCAGATCACCTGAGGTCAGGAGTTCAAGACCAGCTTGGCCAACATGGTGAAACCCCGTCACTACTAAAAATACAAATATTAGCCGGGCATGGTGGCAGGCGCCTGTAATCCCAGCTACTTGGAAGGCTGAGGTAGGAGAATCACTTGAATCTGGGAGGCAGAGGTTGCAGTGAGCTGAGATCATACCATTGCACTCCAGCCTGGGCGACAAGAGTGAAACTCGGTCACACACACACACACACACACACACACACACACAAAGCAGGACATTTAAAAATTCTTTTATTATTATTATTATATTTTAAGTTCTAGGGTATGTGTGCACAACGTGCAGGTTTGCTACATATGTATACATGTGCCATGTTGATGTGCTGCACCCATTAACTCGTCATTTACATTAGGTATATCTCCTAATGCTATCCCTCCCCCCTCCCCCCACCCCACGACAGGACCCAATGTGTGATGTTCCCCGCCCTTTGTCCAAGTGTGCTCATTGTTCAATTCCCACCTATGAGTGAGAACATGCAGTGTTTGGTTTTCTGTCCTTGTGATAGTTTGCTCAGAATGACGGTTTCCAGCTTCATCCATGTCCCTACAAAGGACATGAACTCAACCTTTTTTGTGGCTGAATAGTATTCCATGGTGTATATGTGCCACATTTTCTTAATTCAGTCTATCATTGATGGACATTTGGGTTGGTCCAAGTCTTTACTATTGTGAATAGTGCCGCAATAAACATACGTGTAAATATGTCTTTATAGTAGCATGATTTATAATCTTTTGGGTATATACCCAGTAATGGGATCGCTGAGTCAAATGGTATTTCTAGTTCCAGATCCTTGAGGAATCACCACACTGTCTTCCGCAATGGTTGAAGTAGTTTACACTCCCACCAACAGTGTAAAAGCGTTCCTATTTCTCCACATCCTCTCCAGCACCTGTTGTTTCCTGACTTTTTAATGATTGCCATTCTAACTGGAGTGAGATGGTATCTCATTGTGGTTTTGATTTGCATTTCTTTGATGACCAGTGATGATGAGCATTTTTTCATGTGTCTGTTGGCTGCATAAATGTCTTCTTTTGAAAAGTGTCTGTTCATATCCTTTGCCCACTTTTTGATGGGGTTGTTTGATTTTTTCTTGTAAATTTGTTTAAGTTCTTTGTAGATTCTGAATATTAGCCCTTTGTCAGATGGGTAGATTGCAAAAATTTTCTCCCATTCTGTAGGCTGCCCATTCACTCTGATGATAGTTTCTTTTGCTGTGCAGAAGCTCTTTAGTTTAATTAGATCCCATTTGTCAATTTTGGCTTCTGTTGCTGTTGCTTTTGGTGTTTTAGTCATGAAGTCCTTGCCCATGCCTATGTCCTGAATGGTATTGCCTAGGTTTTCTTCTAGGGTTTTTATGGTTTTAGGTCTAACATTTAAGTCTCTAATCCACCTTGAATTAATTTTTGTATAAGGTGTAAGGAAGGGATCCAGTTTCAGCTTTCTACATATGGCTAGCCAGTTTTCCTAACACCATTTATTCAATAGAGAATCCTGTCCCCATTTCTTGTTTTTTTCAGGGTTGTCAAAGATCAGATGGTGGTAGATGTGTGGTGTTATTTCTGAGGCCTCTGTTCTATTCCATCGGTCTCTATCTCTGTTTTGGTACCAGTACCATGCTCTTTTGGTTACTGTAGCCTTGTAGTATAGTTTGAAGTCAGGTAGCATGATACCTCAAGCTTTGTTCTTTTTACTTAGGATTGTCTTAGCAATGTGGGCTCTTTTTTGGTTCCATATGAACTTTAAAGTAGATTTTTCCAATTCTGTGAAGAAAGTCATTGGTAGTTTGATGGGGATGGCATTGAATCTATAAATTACCTTGGGTAGTATGGCCATTTTCACAATATTGATTCTTCCTATCCATGAGCATGCAATGTTCTTCCATTTGTTTGTGTCCTCTTTTATTTCGTTGAGCAGTGGTTTGTAGTTCTCCCTGAAGAGGTCTTTCATATCCCTTGTAAGTGGATTCCTAGGTATTTTATTCTCTTTGTAGTAATTGTGAATGGGAGTTCACTCATGATTTGACTCTCTGTTTTTCAGTTATTGGTGTATAGGAATGCTTGTTATTTTTGCACATTGATTTTGTATCCTGAGACTTTGCTGAAGTTGCTTATCAGCTTAAGGAGATTTTGGGTTGAGATGATGGGGTTTTCTAAATATATAATCATGTCATCTGCAAACAGGGACAATTTGATTTCCTCTTTTCTTAATTGAATACCCTTTATTTCTTTCTCTTGCCTGATTGCCCTGGCCAGAACTTCCAACACTATGTTGAATAGGAGTGGTAAGAGAGGGCATCCTTGTCTTGTGCCGGTTTTCAAAGGGAATGCTTCCAGTTTTTGCCCATTCAGTATGATATTGGCTATGGGTTTGTCATAAATAGCTCTTATTATTTTGAGACATGTTCCATCAATACCTAGTTTATTGAGAGTTTTAGCATGAAGGGCTGCTGAATTTTGTTGAAGGCCTTTTCTGCATCTATTGAGATAATCATGTGGTTTTTGTCTTTGGTTCCATTTACGTGATGGATTATGTTTATTGATTTGTGTATGTTGAACCAGCCTTGCATCCCAGGGATGAAGCCAACTTGATCTTGGTGGATAAGCTTTTGGATGTGCTGCTGGATTCAGTTTGCCGGTATTTTATTGAGGATTTTTGCATCAATGTTCATCAGGGATATTGGTCTAAAATTCTCTTTTTTTGTTGTGTCTCTACCAGGCTTTGGTATCAGGATGATGCTGGCCTCATAAAATGAGTTAGAGCGGATTCTCTCTTTTTCTATTGATTGGAATAGTTTCAGAAGGAATGGTACCAGCTCCTCTTTGTACCTCTGGTAGAATTCGGCTGTGAATCTTTCTGATTCTGGACATTTTTGGTTGGTAGGCTATTAATTATTGCCTCAATTTCAGATCCTGTTATTCGCCTATTTGGGGATTCAACTTCTTCCTGGTTTAGTCTTGGGAAGGTGTATGTGTCCAGGAATTTATCCATTTCTTCTAGATTTTCTAGTTTATTTGCCTAGAGGTGTTTATAGTATTCTCTGATGGCAGTTTGTATTTCTGCGGAATTGGTGGTGACATCCCCTTTATCATTTTTTATTGCGTCTATTTGATTCTTCTCTCTTTTCTTCTTCTTTTTTTTTTTTTTTTGAGACGGAGTCTTGCTCTGTAGCCCGGGCTGGAGTGCAGTGGCCGTATCTCAGCTCACTGCAAGCTCCGCCTCCCGGGTTTAGGCCATTCTCCTGCCTCAGCCTCCGGAGTAGCTGGGACTACAGGCGCCCGCCACCTCGCCCGGCTAGTTTTTTGTATTTTTAGTAGAGACGGGGGTTTCACGGTGTTAGCCAGGATGGTCTCGATCTCCTGACCTCGTGATCCGCCCGTCTCGGCCTCCCAAAGTGCTGGGATTACAGGCTTAAGCCACCGCGCCCGGCCCTCTTTTCTTCTTTATTAGTGTTGCTAGTGGTCTACCAATTTTGTTAATCTTTTAAAAAAAAAAAAGCAGCTCCTGGACTTATTGAGTTTTTGAAGGGTTTTTGTGTCTCTCTCCTTCAGTTTTGCTCTGATCTCAGTTATTTCTTGCCTTCTGCTAACTTTTGCATTTGTTTGCTCTTGCTTCTCTAGTTCTTTTAATTGTGATGTTAGGATGTCAATTTTAGGTCTTTCTTGCTTTCTCTTGTGGGCAATTAGTGCAATAAACTTGCTTCTACACACTGCTTTAAATGTGTCCCATAGATTCTGGTATGTTGTGTCTTTGTTCTCATTGGTTTCAAAGAACATCTTTTTTTCTTCCTTCATTTCGTTATTTACACAGTAGTCATTCAGGAGCAGGTTGTTCAGTTTCCATGTAGTTGTGCAGTTTTTAGTGAGTTTCTTAATCCTGAGTTCTAATTTGATTGCACTGTGGTCTGAGACACAGTTTGTTGTGATTTCTGTTATTTTACATTTGCTGAGGAGTGCTTTACTTCCAACTATGTGGTCAATTTTGGAATAAGTGCGACGTGGTGCTGAGAAGAATGTATATTCTATTGATTTGGGGTGGAGTGTTCTGTAGATGTCTATTAGGTCCGCTTGGTGCAGAGATGAGCTCAATTCCTGGATATCCTTGTTAACTTTCTGTCTCGTTGATCTGTCTAATGTTGACAGTGGGGTGTTAAAGTCTCCCATTATTGTTGTATGGGAATCTAAGTCTCTTTGTAAGTCTCTGAGGACTTGCTTTATGAATCTGGGTGCTCCTGTATTGGTTGCATATATATTTATGATAGTTAGCTCTTGTTGAATTGATCCCTTTACCATTATGTAATGGCCTTCTTTGTCTCTTTTTGTTTTTGTTGGTTTAAAGTCTGTTTTATCAGAGACTAGGTTTGCAACCCCTGCTCTTTTTAGCTTTCTATTTGCTTGGTAGATCTTCCTCCATCCCCTTATTTTGAGCCTATGAGTGTCTCTGCATGTGAGATGGGTCTCCTGAATATAGCACACTGATAGGTCTTGATTCTTTATCCAATTTTCCAGTCTGTATCTTTTAACTGGGGCATTTAGTCCATTTACACTTAAGGTTAATATTGTTATGTGTGAATTTGATCCCGTCATTATGATGTTAGCTGGTTATTTTGCCCATTAATTGATGCAGTTTCTTCCTAGCATTGATGGTCTTTACAATTTGACATGTTTTTGCAGTGACTGGTACCGGTTGTTCCTTTCCATGTTTAGTGCTTCCTTCAGGAGCTCTTGTAAGGCAGGCCTGGTGGTGACAAAATGTCTCAGCATTTGCTTGTCTGTAAAGGATTTTATTTCTCCTTCACTTATGAAGCTTTATTTGGCTGGATATGAAATTCTGGGTTGAAAATTCTTTTCTTTAAGAATGTTGAATATTGGCCCCCACTCTCTTCTGGCTTGTAGAGTTTCTGCTGAGAGATCTGCTGTTAGTCTGATGGGCTTCCTTTTGGCGGTAATGTGACCTTTCTCTCTGGCTGCCCTTAACATTTTTTTCCTTCCTTTCAACCTTGGTGAATCTGACAATTATGTGTCTTGGGGTTCCTCTTCTCGAGGAGTATCTTTGTGGTGTTCTCTGAGTTTCCTGAATTTGAATTCTGGCCTGCCTTGCTAGGCTGGGGAAGTTCTCCTGGATAATATCCTGAAGAGTGTTTTTCAACTTGGTTCCATTCTCCCCGTCGCTTTCAGGTACACCAGTGAAACATAGATTTGGTCTTTTCACATAGTCCCATATTTCTTGGAGGATTTGTTCATTTCTTTTTACTCTTTTTTCTCTAAACTTCTCTTCTTGCTTCATTTCATTAATTTGATCTTCAATCACTGATACCCTTTCTTCCACTTAAGTGAATCAGCTACTGAAGCTTGTGCATGTGTCGTGTAGTTCTCGTGCCATGGTTTTCAGTTCCATCAGGTCACTTAAGGTCTTCTCTACACTGTTCTAGTTAGCCATTTGTCTAGTCTTTTCTCAAGGTTGTTAGCTTCCTTGCAATGGATTCGAACATCCTTCTTTAGCTTGGAGAAGTTTGTTATTACCGACCTTCTGAAACCTACTTCTGTCAACTCGTCAAAGTCATTCTCTGTCCAGCCTTGTTCTGTTGCTGGCAAGGAGCTGCTATTCTTTGGAGGAGAAGAAGCGCTCTGGTTTTTAGAATTTTCAGCTTTTCTCCTCTGGTGTCTCCCCATCTTTGTGGTTTTTATCTACCTTTGGTCTTTGATGTTGGTGACCTACAGATGGGGTTTTGGTGTAGATGTCCTTTTTGTTGATGTTGATGCTATTTCTTTCTGTTTGTTCATTTTCCTTCTAACAGTCAGGTCCCTCAGCTGCAGGTCTGTTGGAGTTTGCTGGAGGTCCACTCCAGACCCTCTTTGCCTGAGTATCAGCAGCAGAGGCTGCAGAACAGCAAATTGCAGAACAGCAAATATTGCTGCCTGATCCTTCCTCTGGAAGCTTCGTCTCAGAGGGGCATCCGTGGGTGTGGGACCCTCCGAGCCAGGCATGTGATATAATCTCCTCGTGTGCCATTTGCTAAGACTGTTGGAAAAGCGCAGTATTTGGGTGGTAGTGTCTCGATTTTCTGGTACAGTCTGTCACGGCTTCCCTTGGCTAGGAAAGGGAAATCACCTGACCCCTTGCACTTCCTGGGTGAGGCGATGTCCCACCCTGCTTCAGCTCGCCCTCCGTGGGCTGCACCCACTGTCCAACCAGTCCCAGTGAGATGAACCAGGTACCTCAGTTGGAAATGCAGAAGTCACCAGTCTTCTGAGTCGATCACACTGGGAGCTGCAGACCAGAGCTATTCCTATTCAGCCATCTTGGAACAGACCTTTTTTTTTTTTTTTTTTTTTTGCAACAAAGTCTCACTCGGTCTCACAGGCTGGAGTGCAGTGGCACAATCTCAGTTCATTGCAACCTCTGTATCCCAGGTTCACATGATTCTCTTGCCTCAGCCTCCCATAGCTGGGATTACAGGTGCCCTCCACCATGCCCGGCTAATTTTTGTATTTTTAGTAGAGATGGGGTTTCACTATGTTGGCCAGGCTAGTCTCAAACTCCTGACCTCAGGTGATCTGCCCTCCCTGGCCTCTCAAAGTGTTGGGATTACAGGTGTGAGCCACCTCACCTGGCCTAGAAATTCTTTACTTGTCTTGCTGACAATATTACCCCTCAGAACATAAAGAAATCAACAAGAGGGACTGTTTGCTGTTTATTACCAAATTCTGACCAATTAACAAAGAACTGATGGGTGAAGTGGAAACTTGAGGAACCATATGATGTCAATTTGTGAAAGCATAAGGCTAGACATAGTAAGGTATTTTGCCTAAGAATTTAAGAGGGCAGACTTCAAAGTTCAGAGAAAAAAAAAGGTAGCAAGAGGGAAAAGAGTGAGGACAGGTCTGATACATGTGACTTAAAAATTTTTTGTTTTTGAGACAGGGTCTCACTCTGTCACCCAGGCTGGAGTGCAGTGGTGTGATCTCAGCTCACTGCAACCTCTGCCTCCCAAGGTCAAATGATCCTCCCACCTCAGCTTTTTGAGTAGCTGGGACTACAGACACGCATCACAACACCTGGCTAAGTTTTGTATTTTGTTGTAGAGACTGGGTTTTGCCATGTTGCCCAGGCTGGTCTTGAACTCCTGGGCTCAAGCAATCCACCTGCCTCAGCTTCCTAAAATGCTGGGATTACAGGTATGAGCCATTGCGCCTGGCCAGATGTGACTTTAAATCATGGCTATGCCATTTACCAGTGGTGTTACTTTGGTTAAGTTACTTAAACTCTCTGAGCTTCACTTTCTCACAGGAATCACTAAGGAGAAAGGAAAGAGAGAGAGTGAAAGGAGGGAATGAAATGGAATCACCTACTTCACAGGGTTGTTAGTCAATTAAATGAAATAACACATGTGTAAGTGCTTAGCACTTAGTGGATAGGTATTAATTGTTAGTTTTTGTGCACTTTCTACCTGGCTGCCTTCCCAAAAGCATTGAAAGGCCCTTAAAAACTAAATTCTGACCATATATGTGTGAATCATTTTAAGGAACATGTAAAAGGAGAGGTATCTAAAGAAAATGATGCAAATAAACAGAGAGTTCTTTGTTTGAGATGGAGTTTTTCTCCTGTTGCCCTGGCTGGAGTGCAATGGTGCAATCTCAGCCCACCGCAACCTTCGCCTCCCAGGTTCAAGTGATTCTCCTGCCTCAGCCTCCCTAGTAGCTGGGATTACAGGCATGTGCCACCATGTCCGGCTAATTTTGTAATTCTTTTTTTTTTTTTTTTTTTTTTTAGTAGAGACAGGGTTTCTCCATGTTGGTCAGGCTGGTCTTGAACTCCCAACCTCAGGTAATCTGCCCACCTCAGCCTCCCAAAGTGCTGGGATTACAGGCGTGAGCCACCGCGCCTGGCCGACAGAGGGTTGTTTGATGATGAGACATTAAAAAGATAGAAAGAAGAGCATCTGACCAAGGAAGAATATAAGATGGTAACATGGAACTGCCAAAGTCATGTCAGGAAGGCCTGGCCCAAAATGAGCTAATTCTAGAAGTTTAAAAAAAAAAAAAAAAAAAAAGAGGCTGTTTACAGTTTAGTTTGCATCAAAAAACAAATCAAGGAAGCCTTCAAGTCCATTTGGGGCACATAGTATGTTTTAATTATTATCAGTTTTTTAAATTATAAAAGTAATATAAGCACATGTAAAAAAAATTCCAATAGTACCACAGGGTATAAAATGAAAAATAAAATGGGGCAATGCTTACCAGACAACAAAGATAAATATGACCCTGTAATTCCTACTTTGCTTTGGTCTTCTCTGCCATCTAAATTCTGAACATTAGATTGGAAAGGGTCAAGTAGACATTGGCAAGAGGCAACCGGGGATCATGGTAAGTAAGAAAGCACCAAGATGCTTTAAATGAGTCTCTTGACCTAGACAAATTGTATGTCAGGATGTTGAGAGAACCTATAGTGAGATTGCTAAACTGGTGTTTGTAACCTTTGGGGAATCATGGGGAATGAGAGATGCCCCAAAGTCTAGAGAAGGATATATGCTTTTTTTTTGAGACAGAATCTCACTCTGTTGCCCAGGCTGGAGTGCAGTGGTGCGATCTCAGCTCACTGCAAGCTCTGCCTCCCAGGTTCACGCCATTCTCCTGCCTCAGCCTCCTGAGTAGCTGGGACTACAGGCGCCCACCACCACGCCTGGCTAATTTTTTTGTATTTTTGGTAGAGATGGGGTTTCACTGTGTTAGCCAGGATGGTCTTGATCTCCTGACTTCATGATCCACCCGCCTTGGCCTTCCAAAGTGCTGGGATTACAGGCGTGAGCCACTGCACCCGGCCCCCCCTTTTTTTTTTTTTTGCTGGGGGGAAGATGATAGATTTCACAAGCTTTAGACAAGAAGGTTTCATCTTAATCCCAAGAAAGTCTCTGGAATACGTTATTGGAAGGAATGGTTTGCATGAGAGTCTTTAGAGGGGATCTAGTGATCCCAAAGAGTTTATAAACACTCTACCTAAGAATAGCTTAAGATAGAGTAAGCTCATTTTCTTTTCTGAAATGAGCTTAGTAAATCAAGATAAATGGGTAAAGCTTTGAAAATGGGTAAAGTGTAGCTGGGTTCCAGCAAAGCATTGACAAAAATCACTCATGACATTCTTGTGAAAAGGCTGGAAAAAATGTAGACAGTACAATTATTGAGCAGGCAAATGATCATCCCAAAGTCTGCTATTAATGGATCAATGTTTAAGTTATTTATATACTAGTTTATTATCTATTGCCCCCACTAGAATGTAAGCTCTTTGAAGGAGAGACTTGGTCCTCTATTTTGTTCACCACTTTATCCCTTGTACCATGAAGTGTCCAGTCCGTTAACAGGAAGTGTTCAGGAAATATTTGTTGCATGAATGAAATAACCCAGAAGTAAGACTGCAAAGCACTTCACCAAGCTCTGTCTCAGCCCACTCCTGTTCAGTGTTTTGTCATATACTTGGTTAAAGCCATTAGCTGGCATGCTGATCAAATGTGCAGGTGATGTCAGCCTGAGAAGGATAAGTAACATACTTAAAGACAGACTCTGCATCCAAAAAGATTAGCTGGCAAGAGCAATTTAATAGTGATACAATCAATTAGATTTTTGTTGTTGTTGTTGTTGCTGTTGTTGTTTGCTTTTTTGAGATGGAGTTTCACTCGTTGCCCAGGCTAGAGTGCAATGGCGCGATCTCGGCTCACTGTAACCTCTGCCTCGCGGGTTCAAGCGACTCTCCTGCCTCAGCCTCCTGAGTAGCTGGGATTATAGGCATGCGCCACCATGTCTGGCTAATTTTTGTATTTTTAGTAGAGACGGGGTTTCTCCATGTTGATCAGACTGGTCTCAAACTCCCGACCTCAGGTGATTCACCTGCCTCAGCCTCCCAAAGAGCTGGAAATACAGGCGTGAGCCACCGCACCAAGCCAATTAGATGTTTTAAAACCTGGAAGTAGGCCAGACTTGGTGACTCATGCCTGCAATCCCAACATTTTGGGAAACTGAAGCAGGAAGATCACTTGAGCTCAGGAGTTTGAGACCAGTCTGGACAACATAGTGAGACCTCTTCTCTACTAAAAATATATATTAAAAAATTAGCTAAGCATGGTGGTGCATGCCTATAGTTTCCGCTACTCGGGAGGCTGAGGCAGGAGGATGCTTGAGCCTGGGAGTTTGAAGCTGCAGTGAGCTATGATTGCACCACTGCACTATGGCCTGGGTGACAGAGAAAATCCTGTTTCAAAAGCAAACACAAAAACCTGGAAGTACAAGCACAGACATTAATTAATGGCCGTATGTTGTAGAAAAAAGACTTAGAAGTTTTCATTCATTCTTTCAACAAATATTTATTGGAAGTACCAGGCAGGCCATGTGCGGTGGCTCACTCTTGTAATCCCAGCACTCTGGGAGGCAGAGGCGGGCAGATTGAGCTCAGGAGTTCGAGACCAGCCTGGGCAACATGGTGAAATCCCATCTCTACAAAAAAATAGAAAAATTAGCTGAGTGTGGTGGCACTCGTCTGTAGTCCCAGCTACTTGGAAGGCTGAGATGGGAGGATCGTTTGAGCACAGGAGGCGGAAGTTTCAGTGACCTGAGATCACACCACTGCCCTCCAGCCTGGGCAACAGAGCAGGACCCCATCTCAAAAAAAAAAAAAAAAAAAAAAGTGTGCTAGGCACTGTGCTGGACCCTGGGATTATACAATAAGGAGGAAAACATACCATCTTCTCTCATGGAGCTTAAAGACTATTGAGGGAAATGGATATTAATCAAATTATTCCACAAACAAATGTATTTATTTGAAGCTGTGAAGAATAAAACAATGCTGAGAGCATAGAGTAAGAGAACTTGACCTAATCAGGGAAAGTTTTTCTGAGGCACTGACACATGAGCAGGCTTCTCAAAGATAAGTAGGAGTAAACTAAGGTGAAGGCAGGGAAGAGCAAACAGTGAGCCTGGTGAGTCAACAACATGAAGGGCCTGCTTCAATGCCATGTGGTACCTTTCCCTTCTCCTTGGCACGGCTGGGGTCAGGGTCAGGGCCTGGTGGTGGGTTCGGCTAGAGACTCAGCTTGCTTGCTCTCTAGACTGGAGGCTCCCTTGATAAGTTGGCCAGAGTGTTCAGTGGGGCTTGGGCCAAAGGGGCAGCCGTTGGTCAGGTTGGTGAGGTTAGGGCTGGAGAGAGAGACAAAATGACTAGAAGATTGGGATCATATAGAGAGAACGAGCCAATAAGTGAATATCGGAGGTTAATCAGCCAGGCTTCTCAATGTTGAAAGAAAGAGTTACAAATAGGGAAAGGGGAGAAAGCTAGAATAAATCCACTGGCGTTGGATTGAAAATGGAACTGTCAGCCAGGTGTGGTGGCTCACGCTTGTAATCCCAGCGCTTTGGGAGGCTGAGGTAGGTGAATCACCTGAGGTCAAGAGTTCGAGACCAGCCTGGTCAACATGGCGAAACCCCATCTCTACTAAAAATACAAAAATTAGCCGGGCATGGTGGCACACTCCTGTAGTCTCAGCTACTTGGGAGGCTGAGGCAGGAGAATCGCTTGAACCTGGGAGGCAGAGGTTGCAGTGAGCCGAGATAGTGCCGTTGCACTCCAGCCTGGACAACAGAGCAAGACTCCATCTGAAAAAAAAAGAAAAGAAAAGAAAATGGAGCTATCAGTACGAACTCATGATTTTATATCTATGCATGTATATGTATACATTCATCTATATGTATGTACACACACACATTTATGTCCCAGCTCTGTCCACTGAGAGGACCTAGAAATAATGTCACCCCTGTAATAATGAGTACACTTCTAGGACCAAGATCTTGGACACTAACTACCACTCTGTTATAAGGCATCACAGCTCCTGGGAGAAATGACTGATTCCAGATCTGGCACAGGGAAAGTACAAGATAAGCCCTGGTGCATCTTTTTGTGCCACGAAATAAGGAAGTGCTGAAACAATGATGGGGACATGTCAAATGGGGGTAGGAGCCAGCCTTGGGCAGCAAAATAGATAATGATAATGGCTTATAACCCATTTAATAAAATAGGTGTCCATTAGTCTGTACTAAAATGCATTTTAAAAACATGAATAAATGGGGGAGAAGAAAAACCTCTGCCTTACCAATGCCAGCTAATAAACGAACAGGGAATGATGGAAGCAGAAAAATCAACATTTAGCAACCATCACAGTACAAATGTTCAGGCAAGAATCACCAATGGATGCTAAAACTAGTGGTGAAAGTTTAATGAGGAACGTGGTATTTACTTAGTCTCAAACTATCTTCCACCAAGTACCTCATAATTAATTATTAACCACTAAGTACAAAATATTTATCAACTAAGTTTCCATTGGAGAGACCTGGCAGACACCTTCTTAACTTTAGTAACAGGGCAAATTGACATTGTGTGCTTGCTGGTATGACGCACTGAGAACACATCATTTTTCTGTGGTACATGTACCCAAAACGCATAAACTGAAGCTAATCATTAGGAAACATCAGAACCACCTAAATTGAGGTGCACAGTACAAAATAATTAGCCTGTACTCTTCAAAAATGTCAAGGTCATAACAGATAAGGAGAGATTGCGGAACCATTTCAGTTTTTCAGGAGATGGCAGAGACATGACAACTAAATACAACTTATAATCCTGAACTTAGGAAGGACTTTACTAGGATAATCAGTGAAATTTGAATGGGGTCTGTGGATTAGACGGTAGAATTGAGTCATTGTCAATTTTCTAATTTTGATGGTTGTACTGTGGTTATGTAGGAGAGTATCCCAGTTTTTATGAAATACTCACTGAGGCATTAAGGGGAAATGGGGCAGGATGTCTGCAAATTAATCTCAACTGGTTCAGAAAGAAACTGAGAGAGTGACAGGAAGGCAATGTGGTAAAAAATAAATAGGGAAGCTGGATAAAGGGTGTATATAAATTCTTTGTGCTTGGTTGCAACTTTTTTTAAGTCTGAAACTATGTCAAAATCAAAAGTTTGAAAGTGTTAATACAAATCAACTGGGGGAAAAGGCAGTGTAATCTTATGGTACACTAATGCCCGTCTACCCAGGAAGAGGCTGCTCAGCTGTATTGGTCAGACCTCACTGCAACATGGGGCTTGGCTTTTGGAAGGTGAGGTGACCAGATCACAGGAGGAACAACTAAGGCGTCTGAGGATGTTTACCCCAAAGGAGAAAGAGCCTGGAGGACAGAGATGAGCCTGGCTTCTGTCTTCAGGGGCGTCTCCAAGAGGCATCTGTGACACAGGAAGCAGATTTGTTACAGGGAGACAGACTTCTGCTTAGTATGAGGTGGGGCGTTTTACCCATTAGAGAGCAAAACAGGTGGGTTCAGCTATCTCAGGATTTCCCTGTCATGGGATAAGTTCCTTTTTTTTTTTTTGAGATGGAGTCTTGCTCTGTCACCCAGTCTGGAGTACAATGGCTCGATCTCAGCTCACTGCAACCTCTGCCTTCTGGGTTCAAACGATTCTCCTGCCTCAGACTCCCAAGTAGCTGGGACTAAAGGCATGTGCCACCATGCCTGGCTAATTTTTTTTTTTTGTATTTTTAGTAGAGATGGAGTTTTGCCATATTGGCCAGGCTGGTCTTGAACTCCCGGCCTCAGGTGATCTGCCCACCTCAGCCTCCCAAAGTGCTAGAATTATAGGCAAGAGCCACTATGCCCGGCCTGGGATAAGTTCTGTTAGAAACTGGGCAACTGATTCTCAAGGATGTCAGAGAGATTTCACGAACCAGATAAATGCTGGCCTTGGTGACCACTAAGGTCCTTCCAAATAAGAGTCTGGGATTCTTTGTTATCTTCAGGGATTGGGAATTTGAGCACTTTGGGAATAAAATGCGATCTGTGTTGAACTGGGATGAACATTCTCTTTTGTTCACATGGGGCATAAACCATCTTGCTCTCACATGGTCTATTTCAATATCATCCTTAGCACTTTGGAAAATTTGTTTGTCCCCCAGAAATGAGCTGGTCACCAAGGTAAATTCAACATGCTTTTATTTTAGAAAGTTTATTCAACAACATGAAAACAGGGTCTGAGGAAACAGAAACAAAAGCTCAAGAGAAACTCTGGCAAAAATTTAAACAGTCAGCATCTCAGGACAACGTATCTTCTTCATGTGGCCGTGAGCTTGCCTAATCTGACTTGCTCCAGTAGCCATGTTCATGAAAAACTGGGCCCTTGTTGTTACTCAGTGCTTCCACAAGCTGACTATACAGCATATTCATCTGGGAAAGAGAACAACAAATTTCTTGAAGGGAAAAGGAAACATGGGAAAGCTTCCCAGACCCATGGTGAAGGCATGAAAGTCTAACTGTTACCTTTGGAGATCTGAAGCATCTCAGATTTGGGGAGAAAATACAGTCCTCTCTTAAGGAAAAGGAATCCCCTATTATAAGGGAGAAGATACTTAACTATAAAATATCCTTTGCTTTTATTTGGTAACAAGGCTTTTTCTCCACCAAACCTCTCCTGGTTAGCCAATGGCCCAGAACTCTGTAATTGAGAATAGTTCCTGGAGAAGATGCCTTTTTCAACAGTTATTGCTTTGAGCAGAGGCCAGTCCTTTCCCACATGCACTGGCACTGACAGTGATGCATCTTTCCAGAGCTCACTCTTGGCATTCCTCTTAATTAGATTCTATTTGCTATCCTTAAGTTTCCCCCTGTTCTGTCCTTCTTGGTTTTTGCTCTAAGGAATTACTGTTTATGGTCTCCTAATTCTTGAGGTTATGTGGAACCACTGAGAGGAACAATGAGCAAGATCCTTTCCTAGCCAAGGAGGATGGGGTTGAGTCCTTGTGGAGAGCCCAGCCATAACCTCTTGCCCCCTAGGGCATGTCATCTGCCCTAGCCCTCTCCCTCCTCACCTGAGTTTCATAGCTTTCCTTGAAGGAGGTAAGGTGGTCAAGGAAACGCAAGGCCAGGCCACACCACTTTTCAGTAGATACATACTTGCTCCTGCTAAACATAAGTATTCCAGTATTCCAGGACTTGACCATCAGCCAGAGAATCTCCATTTCTGGGTAGTCTTTCTGAAATCCAAGAACAGAAATTTTGCAGTGATTACTGTCACAGTTCATTGTGGCACTACCTGTATCCATGCCATGTCCCTTTATTACTAAACAAACAGTGGGCATTGAGGAAGGTCTGTGCTCCTGGAAAGTGTAGGAGGAGAGCACTTTGAAGGTTTGTCAGCTGTAGAATGTTCCATAGCAAGATCTCATGAAGAAACATAAACCGAGGCCCTCTTTGACTGAAGGAAAGAATTAGAAAGATTCCTAATCTCCCTGAAGCAGGAGAAAAACCTGTATACTGTTTGGGGCTTCCCTTGATTCTGTCTTCAGTCAATCATCTCCCTAATACCTACCTCTACTTTTTGGAGAAAGTTGTCAAGAAGCAGTTGTATTGAATTTCTTAATTTCTGTCACCAGAATTAGTCCACATTTGGAGTAGAAATTATATTCATCTTCAGAGTTAACAATATCTACCTAGCTATGAACACAGCACACATTTCTAAAATGGTCCCTTAGCCTTATCAGTGGTCTTTAACACGACTAATCACAAGATTATATTTGCTTCTTCACAACACTTTGCAATAGTGAAAAGTATTAGTCTAAGAAGCTACTTTCTTGGTTCTTGCATAGGAGATGGAACACAAAGAAAGCATTCATGTTAAATCCCCAGAAGGGAGAAATGTGATAGGAGACACATTAGGCAGCAGCTTTTTGAGAGTGTCAAGAATGCTGTCTCAGCTGCCATCCTTTCATTCATTTGGATCCAAAAAGAAATTCCTATACATAAATCACTGTGATAATGAGGGCACTAAGAGGGAAAAGACAAAACTTTTATCCTAAAGGTTGCGCAATGCTTTTGGGGACACAAGGCATCCACATGTAAAGATGACTTCACAAGGTATGTGATTAAGAGACACAAACATTAGGTGCTCCCATTCAGTTAAAGAAATGAGCACTGGGATATCCCAGTCAGAGGCGGTCTAGTCTCTGCTTGAAACAGTACCCCTCATCCTTGTCCAGTTCGTAGACTTATACTTTTTCTTCAAATTCACAAGCAGAGTTAGTTGTCTGTTTCCACAGCAAGCTGTCCATTCCTCTAATATAACTTACATCATATTGTTTTGAAATGCTATATATTTATCTCCTCCAGACTATTGAGTTCCTTGAGGTACAGGGAATTTTTCTTGTGCATTTTTGTCTCTTTAGAGTCCAGCATTGTGCCTGGCACATAAGAGAGGCACAACAGATGTTTGCTAAATGAATGAATGAACAAATGAATCAAATCCAGTCAGATGCCACCTCCTCAGTGAGGATTTCCCTGGCTCTCCTCAATTTCTTGCTCAAACCTCTTTGCCCCTCTGGTACTTTGTTCACAGCATCCATAATAGTACTTTGAACACTGTACTGCCTGTCTCCCCCACTAGGCAAGGAGCCCCTTGAAGGTAAAATGACATTTGCTTTTGTATATCCACAGCTTGGCACAGTGTCTGATGCAGGGTATGAGTGTTGTGATTTTAATGTTATGAATGAAAAAAAAAGACTTAAACAAACAAACAAACATGATCTTAGGGTAGATGAGTAGGATCTACATATACAGAGACTATATGAAATGTCCAGAATAGGCAAAGCCATAGAGACAGAAAGGAGATTCGTGGTTGCCAGGGGCTGGGGAAGGGAGGTATGGGGAAGGACTGCTAATGGGTATAGAGTTTCTTTTGGGGATGATGAAAATGTTCTAGAATTAGATAATGGTGATGGTTGCACAATCTTGTGAATATACTATAACTCACTGAACTGTATACCTTAATGTGAGTTTTATGATATATGAACCAAATCTCAATTAAAAAGAAAAATACAGATATTCAGAGAAAGAGAAGGGCATTCCATGTGGGTAGAACAGAATAAATGTGGACTTGGATTGTACCTGAGAACAAGCATGTCTTAGGAAGACCAAGAGTTGTTTGGCCTAAGCAGATGATTTATGTAGAGGTGTTAATGGGAAATAAGACTGGAAATGTAGGATGGGGCTTCCTAAGCCTTTCCTCAATGTTCTTCCTCAGAACACTAGTGTCATGAGAAATGTTAACAGATGGTCTATGAAAATAGAGTTCTTTAGTCAAATACATTTTGGAAATGCCGCATTCTATATATCACCGTTTTGGGGCATTATAATGCACATTAGTTCACTGAAAGTTTAAGGAAGTTTTACAGTAAAGAAACCACGGAACTTTGTCTAATCCAGGGCATGTGGAACGTTTGCTAACACCTTGTGGGCTGCAGTGTTAAGGGTTTTTGCATTACAGGCTTCAGATTTTGAAATTTATCCTGATGGCAATGGGAAGGCACTGAAACTTTTTGAGAAAGAGAGTGATATGATGCAAGTGTAGTTTTAATAAGATAGAAATGCCAGTAGTTTTAATAAGATAGAAATGCCAGTGGTGTTTAGAACAGACCTCCGTGTGGGAAAACAGACAGGGAGACTTGTTTAAAGGGAGTTGTGGCTGGGTGCGGTGGCTCACGCCTGTAATCCTAGCACTTTGGGAGGCCAAGGAGGGCGGACCACCTGAGGTCAGGAGTTCAAGACCAGCCTGACCAACATGGAGAAACCCCGTCTCTACTAAAAATACAAAATTAGCCAGGCATGGTGGCGCATGCCTGTAATCCCAGCTACTCGGGAAGCTGAGGCAGAAGAATCGCTTGAACCCAGGAGGTGGAGATTGTGGTGAGCTGAGATCATGCCAGTGCACTCCAGCCTGTGCAACAAGAGCGAAACTCCAAACTCCGTCTCAAAAAATAAAATAGAGGCCAGGTGTGGTGGCTTGTGCCTGTAATCCCAGCACTTTGGGAGGCCGAGACAGGCAGATCACGAGGTCAGGAGATCAAGACCATCCTGGCTAACATGGTGAAACCCTGTCTCTACTAAAAATACAAAAAAATTAGCCGGGCGTGATGGCGAGCGCCTGTATTCCCAGCTATTCGGGAGACTGAGGCAGGAGAATGGCGTGAACCCGGGAGGCGGAGCTTGAAGTGAGCCGAGATCTTACCACTGCACTCCAGCCTGGGCGACAGAGCGAGATTCTGTCTCAAAGAAAAAATAATAAAAATAAAAATAAATTAAAATAAAATAAAGGGAGTTGTGTGATCTAAGAATGAAGTGATAAGGGTCAGAACTAAAATAGTGACAATTTAGATGGACAGATGTAAGAATCATTTAAAGGAAGAATCAATAGAACTTGGTAACTGATTTGATATGGGGAATGACAGGTCAAGTGAAAATGGCTCTAAGTTTGGCTGAAAGAATGCTGGTATCATTGAAAGAAAAAAATGGACATGTTTCTGGGGATAAGGGATAAAGCAACAATAAGTTCTATTTTAAGCATGTTGGCTTGAGGTAACTCTGGAGATAAGCAGGCTGTTGCAGATATGGACTGGAACTCAGGTAACACTTAAAGGACAGAGTACGGAATACAGAGTAGCAAAGAGTAGAGAATATTGGAAATGTTCATAGTTGGGTGGTAAGAGGGAGAAGAACGCAGAGGAGTGGCGAGAAAATAAAGGAAAAAGGAAAACAGAATTTCAATAAGGAGGCAGTGGCCAATAATGAAGGCCAGGGAAAAGAGACCATCATATTTGCCTGGAAGGTGGTAATTTGTGGTCTTGTAAAGTGTGGCTGACAGTGCAGAATGTGAGGGAAAGAATGGCTCAAGATGAGGACAGATAGGTTAGCAGGACTTTGTATACCACATTCAGGATTTTGGTCTTTAAGAGCAATGGGAAACTACTAAAGAGGATTTCAAAAGGTCATGCATACTCAAAAATGTAAAAGATTGGCCGGGCATGGTGGCTCACACCTGTAATCCCAGGACTTTGGGAGGCCGAGGTGGGCGGATCATGAGGTCAAGAGATCGAGACCATCCTGGCCAACATGGTGAAACCCCATCTCTACTAAAAATACAAAAATTAGCTGGGTGTGGTGGCACGTACCTGTAGTCCCAGCTACTCGGGAGGCTGAGGCAGGAGAATCGCTTGAACCCGGGAAGCAGAGGTTGCAGTGAGCTGAGATCGCACCACTGCACTCCAGCCTGGGCAACAGAGCGAGACTCCGTCTCAAAAAAAAAAAGCAAAACAAAACAAAACAAAACAAAACAAAAAAAAAAACCACCTTGGTTGCTGGGCAAAGAAAGGAAGGAAGGAAGCAAGAGTAGATGCGAGACCAGTTAAAAGGTTCCTGAGATCACTAAAGTAGCTGAGATAAAAGGTGATAACTTGAATTAGGTTATTGATGGTGGAAGAGAGGAGGAAGTAGGTGAATTTGAGAGATATTTGGGAGGTCAAATTGATAGTACTTGGTGATAGATTAGAAGTGGGAGTGAGGGAGGTGCTGAGGATGACTCCTAGATGCCTGGCTTGGGCAACCAGAAGAATGATGGTGTCATTCAATGAGTTAGGGAACACGGGAGTTTTATTTTAATTTGCATTAGTTGCACTCATGCCCAGCATTGCTTATGAAAATCATTAATCCTCAATAAAGAAATGCATCCACACAGCTACTGACCTCAAAGCCACATGGACTTGCCTACATGTAATACAAATCAATGCCAGCAAACTGAGGTGTTTGCTCTGATGGTTTTTGGGGCCTCATATTTGAAACCAGTTTTCTCTGCCCTTAACATCTTAATACATATGGCAGCCATGTAGATCTCTAACTGAATTGTAGGTATTCTGGAGCACAAATGCCTCTCCTTTTAGGCTCTCCATAGATTCCCAAAGTAAATAGTATGTGCATCAGTTTTATTAGGATACAATTAAAAAAAAAAACATAGTTTACCTAAAGTGCACAATGCAGTGGTTTTTAGTATATTCACAGTATTCACAGAGTTCTGCCACCATCACCACAATCAATTATGGAATATTTTCATCCCTCCAAAAAGAAAGCCCATGTCCATTGGCTCCACATTCCCCCCGCCCCCAGCCAATATCCTTCCATTTCCTCTCAACCTCCTCCCCTACCCCACTAAGCCCTGGACAACCACTACTGTCATTTCTGTCTCTTATAGATTGACCTTTTCTGGACATTTAAGATAAATGGGGCCAGGCAGTATGTGGGCCCTTGTGACTGACATCTTTCACTTACCATGTTTTCAAGGTTTATCCATGTTATAGCATGTGTCAATACTTCATTCCTTTTAATGGCCAAATAATATTCCATTGAATGGAAATATCACATTTTGTTTACCCATTCATTGGCTAACAGACATTTGGGTTGTTTCCATTTTGGGCTATATGAATAGCTTTGCTATGAACATTTGCTATGAGTCTTTGGACACATGTTTTCATTTCTCTTGGGTATACACCTACCAGTGGAATTTCTGGGTCATAGGGTAACTATGTTTAACCTTCTGGGAAGCTGCCAGACGTTTTCAAAGCTAGAACAATATGAACAATAAAATAAAGTAATATTGTATTACATATGTATAAAATACATATCTGCCTGGGTGTGGTGGCTCATGCGTATAATCCCAGCACTTTGGAAGGCCAAGGAGGGTGAGTTGCTTGAGCTCAGAAGGTTGAGATTAGCCTAGGAGACATGGCGAAACCGCATCTCTACCAAACATACAAAATATTAGCTGGGTGTAGTGGCATGCGCTTGTAGTTTTAGCTACTTGGGAGGCTGAGGTGGGAGGATCTCTTGAGCCCAGGAGGTCAAGGCTACAGTGAGCCATCATCATGCCATTGCACTCCAGCCTGGGTGACAGAGTGAAACTCCATTTCAAAAAAAGCCCACAAAACTTAATGTGTGTGTGTGTGTGTGTGTGTGTGTGTGTGTGTGTGTGTGTTGTTTTTTTTTTTTTCATAGAGACAGAGTGTAACTTTGTTGCCCAGGCTGGTCTCAAACTTCTGGCTTCAAGTGAACCTCCCACTTCCGCCTCCCAAACTGCTGGGATTACATGCATGAGCCACTGCACCAGGCCTAAAATGTTTTGTGGTATCTTGTGTTATTATTAATTCATGTAACCAAATCTATTTGTTTTCTGTACAGCTTCTGAGTGGGTCCTCTCCATTCCATGATTTTAAAACATGCTTTCCTCTGTTTTTTCCTAATGCTTTTATAGCTTTGATTTTATATTTAGCTCTTTATCTGGATTTTCTTTATTTCTTCCTTTTGGACTTTATTTTTTTGCATGGTATAAGGCAAAAAAAAAATACTACCACTTATATAGTACTTACTATGTGCTGCTATAAGTACTTTATATATATTACGTTATTTAACACTAATAATACTGTAAGGTAGGCACTTTTTTTAAAGCTTTTATTTATTTATTTATTTTTCATAGAGACAAGGTCTCGCTATGTTGGCCGGGCTGGTCTCGAATTCCTAGCCTCAAGCGATACTCCCGCCTTCGCCTCCCAAAGTACTGAGATTATTATTATATTTATTTTACAGATGAGGATACAGAGGTATAAAGAATTAATTAATAAGACCAAAGTTATACAGCTAATAAATGGTGTAGCCAGAATTTATTTGAACTGGCTATGTGGCTCCAAAGTCTGTTCTCTTAACCACTATGCTATAATGCCCCTCAGTTTAAAAATAAGGATGTAACTTTGTTTTTTAAATTGTCCCAATACCATTTTACCAATTGTTCCCTCAGTGATGTCATATACCTCCTCTATTGCATACAAAATTCTCATAGATATGTGGATCTCCTTCTGGGCTCGGTCCTGTTCTATTAATCTATTTGTAGATTTTGGCACTAATGCCATACTTTTAAAATTAATATCATTTTATAGTTTTAAAAGTATTTGATAAGGCAAGTCCTTCCTTGTTCTTTCACAAAAAATGTTTTGGTTCATTTTCTTTTAGGGAAGAATTTTAGAATCACCTTATCAAGTTTCATTAAAAATCTTATTGAGATTTTAATTTTGACTGAATTTATTGCATCGAATTTAGGGAAACTGACTTCATACTGTTAAGGCTTTGCTGTCCAAGAACATGGTATATATTTCCATTTGTTTGCGACTTATGCATTCTTGAAAGCAGAATGGAACAATCTGTAGACAGAGAGTAAAAATGATAGACAGGCAGTAAAATGCCTTAGGAAGTAGAAGGGGATTGAACTGACAGTGCAAGGTTGAGAAAATTTCTTTTGAAAAAAGAGGAAAGGTGAGTAGATAGGTACAGTGGTAGAATGTTATGGTTGAGACCTGGGCCAATGAGGGATCTCATATGTGATGCCCTTGATCTTCTCAACTGGAATGATATGATGAGATCATCTAATGGGGAATGAGGTAGGTTTAAGTTTTTATGAGGTTAGAAAAGGTTTGAAGCAGCCACTTTGAGTTTGCCAAAAAGTTGACAGGAATAAAAGTATTTCTGAGCAGCAATGAGAACCCATTGAAGGCGTAACAGAATGAATCTGTACTGGGCCAGATCTAGGTGGTTCTGTAACTTTCTTTAGTGCTTCTGCTGCTCAAGATCAGGAGCAGAAGAACTGATGGTGGCAAGGTATCAGGTTTGAGAAAAAATGAAATGGCAGGAATAATCAGAAGAAGAGAGAAAGAGAGAAGGAAGGGAAGGAAGGCAGGGAGGGAGGAAGGGAAGGAGGGAGGGAAGAAGGAAGGAAGCAAAGAAAGAAATAAAGAAAAGAGAAAGAAAAGAAAGAGAAAAAGAAAAAAAGGTAGTTAGACTGGACTATAATAGAGTGGGAAAAGACGAGTGATTTGAAGTTCAAGTGAGAACAGAGAATAGATATGGGGGAGTAAAGGGAGATTATACTCAATAGAAAAGTGTTGTGTTAGCTACCAATCTTGAAGGTGGAGCAGTGCCACAGTGGGTGGCTTACATGGGATGTAGACAGTGGCTAAAGGGTAAAAAACAGAAACGGTGAAGTGTAAGAATTGCTAACATGGATGCCAAAGTCACTTAGGATAAAAAATAACAATGAAGTTATCAAGGAAGGAAAAGGTGGGTCCAGGACATGACAACATTGGTGATTAAGAGATATAGCTTTTAAGTGAAGAGAAGCCATAGGAAGCTGGTATATAAATAGTACAAAGTACCATCATAGAGCAAAGTTCCAGGTAATTTAGTCCCTTCTGCTGAGAAAAAGGGAGTTGGAAAAGATGAGACCTCCATAAAAATTGGTAGTGAGGGACACGTTTTCTTCAGGGAAGATTCTGCTTTGTTCTAAGAAGAAGGGAGAGAAGGAGGTGAAGGTTGATGATAAAGAGAATATTGAGTAGTGCCTGGGAAAAACTCTGTCTTGTTTTTGGGGTTGAATGAGGTTATGGATAGATAGCCTTAAGGGTCTAGGTAAGGATTTGGGAAATACAGAGTTGTTAAAAGATTTGAGGGAAAGGGAGTGATAGAGCAAAGGTTGCGTTTTAGGGAGATATATTTGATAGGGATGCACAGGAGAAAATGGAGAAGAGAAGGAAGAGCCAGAGACCAATTAGGAAACTACAAAGCTGTAGGAGAGACACAATATCAAAGCCTGACTCAAAGATGCCTTTGTATGAACCTCAATTCCAGTCTCAGGGAGACGTGAGGCTTGGAAGGAGGAAGATTTAGATGAAAGAAGGCTGGATGCAGGGGCTCACACCTGTAATCCCAGCACTTTGAGAGGAAATGGCAGGAGAATTGCTTGAGCCCAGGAATTTGAGACCAGCCTGGGCAACACAGCAAGACTTCCTCTCAATTAAAAAAATTTTATTAAAAAATAGATGAAAGAAAACCCAAGGACCATTGTCCTATGAAGAAAGAACACGGGGTGCAATTTTTAGTTTTGCCATTATATAGTGGTATGACCTTGTGTCAGATATTTAACCTTTCAATGCCTCAGTTTGCAAAATAATGAGCTTAAATTAGGTAACTGCAAAGATCGTTAGTTTCCAGTTCTAAATTTTCTCAGTCATTGAATGAAGCTTTACCTTATACTTCCTTTAGATTCCAATTGCCTAATCTATGAACTTATATAAGATTGGCAGAAGTAGGAACTGAGATGAAATTGAACTAGTAGAAGGCCAAACAAGAGACAAAGGTATTGATAACCGACCTTCTCCAACTTTAATGTGCATACAAGTCCCTTGGAAATATTGTTTGTTTGTTTGTTTGTTTGTTTTGGAGATGGAGTCTTACTCTGTTGTCCAAGCTGGAGTGCAGTGGTGTGATTTTGGCTCACTGCAACCTCCACCTCCTGGGTTCAAGCGATTCTTCTGCCTCAGCCTCCCAAGTAGCTGGGATTACAGGCGCCTACCACCACACCTGGCTGATTTTTGTAATTTTAGTAGAGACGGGGTTTCACCATAATGGCCAGGCTGGTTTCAAACTCTGACCTCAAGTAATCCATCCACCTCGGCCTCCCAAAGTGCTAGGATTACAGGCGTGAGCCACCGTGCCTGGCCGAAAATATAGTTAAAATGCAGACTGATTCAGTAGGTCTGGGGCCTAAGATTCCATACTTCTAACAAGCTCCTAGGGGATGCTGATCACGCTTTGCGAAGCAAACTCTTAGAGAATGTAGCTCAGTAGTTTGAATCACCTTAGCTTCCTTTGTAAAAGGAAAGAGTCTGTGTTCTTCTGGGCTTCTTGGTTACAAAACGCCTTTGTGACTGTGACTCTGACATCAGCTGTGAGGATTAGGTTTGTCTCTTCTCTTTAAGTGTAGGTTTCCCTCCACCATTATTTAAGCTTTTGTATATTCTTAAAAATGAACCAAGAAATTTCCACTTCCATGAGATGGAATAGATGTACTTATCCCTATTCTTCCTGCTAAATAGAACTCCTGAACATTATACATAAAACAAACATAAGAAACCTCTGAAAGGTGTAGAGAAAGGGAAGACCTTGGAGCCAAGGATTGGCATAGTGGTAAGTTCTCTGGGTTTTCTTTTTGCTTCATATACCCCAAACTTGGTGCTAGAGATGCCAACAGACATAGACCAAAAAAGAAAAAGAAAAAACTAAAAAAGCCCCAAGAAAAGTCTGCTGTCTCTAGCCAAGGGACCGGTAGTAAAAAGGAGTCCTCTACCTTGAGTATCAATGACGGAGGCCAAGTTAGAAACTTAGGCTCGTTTCTACCTCTACCTGGAAGTAACAAGGCTGGGCCCACTCCCTTGCTAAAGCAGGTCAGAGAAACCAAGTTAAAACAGAAGGTTTAAATGAGATCCAGAGTCTCAGAACAAAATATGAAATTGTTCAGGTTTAACAAATTTACTCATTATACTAATAACCAGGAAGATCTCAAATAATGAAAAAGACAATGAATTGACGCCAACACTGATATGACAGAAATGTTACAATACCCGACAAAGATCTTTTTTCTATGACTTAAAAAAAATGGGGTAAAATACATATAGCACAAAATTTAACCACCTTAACGATTTTAAGTGAACAGTTCAGTGGCATTAAGTACATTCACATTGTTGTGCCACCTTCACTACCATCCATCTCCAGAACCAGTTTCATCTTGCAAAGCTAAAGGTCTGTGCCTATTATATAATAACCCCAGTCCTTGGCGACCACCACTTTACTTTCTTTTTTTTCCAATTGTTTATTAAATAATTTTTTTATTATGGAGATAATTAAATGACATGTTTGTTGTCTGAAAGAGATAGACACTTTTGCTTGTTTATGGAGATATAAAATGTAAATGCCTTACTATTTTATTCCCTTCCACAAATACTGAGTTTGAGTAATTTTGCTGGATTCTTCAAACTCTGAGTATTCAGTATTCAGTATTCATGTAAAACTGAGTGAACAACCCTGACTGGCAAACAGAAGCCCAAGCCTAGTGACTCTAAGCTAAGGCCAATCTTGAGCCTGCAAGAAGAGGCCAATGAACACCCAGTCAGCTCTTCCTGGGGAGCCTCCCCTGCAGGTGTCCATCTCTATGAATTTGACCACTCTGGGTACTTCATATAAATAGAAGGATATGATATTTGTCCTTTTGTGACAAACAACGACTTGATGAATCTCTAGAGAATTATGCTAAGTGAAAAGAACCAATCTTGGTCAGGTGTGGTGGCTCACACCTATAATCCCAGCACTTTGGGAGGCCAAGGAGGGAGGATTGCTTAGTCCAGGAGTCTGAGATCATCTTGGGCAACATAGTGAGACCCCCATCTCTACAAAAAAAAATTAAAAAATTAGCTGGGCGTGGTGGTGCATGCCTGTGGTCCCAGCTACTCAGGGAGTTAAGGTGGGAGGATCGCTTAAGCCTGGGGGGCTGAGGCTGAGCTATGATGAGCTTCACGTGCAGAGTGACAGAGCAAGACCCTGTCTCAAAAAAAGCCAATCTCAAAAAGTTATGTACTATATGATTCCAAATCTCAAAAGCTATATACTGTTTGATCACATTTATATGACATGCTTGAAATGACAAAATTATAGAAATTGGTAATAGATTTGTGGTTGCCAGGGTTTAAGGAAGAGCTGCGAGTGGGAGAGAAGAGTGTGAGGGCTATACAAAGGAAACATGAGGAATACTTGTGGTGACAGAAATGCAATGCTCTATGTCTTGATTGTGATAATGCCAATATCTTGATTGTGATATTGTACTCTAGTTTTGTTATTGTTGGGGGAACTGGGTAAAGAGTACGTGAGCACTTTGGAAGGCCAAGGTGAGCAGATCACTTGAGGCCAGAAGTTCGAGACCAGCCTGGCCAACACGTCTCTACTAAAAACACAAAAAAATTAGCCGGGCGTGGTGGCGGGCGCCTGTAGTCCCAGCTACTCAGGAGGCTGAGGCAGGAGAATGGTGTGAACCTGGGAGGCGGAGCTTGCAGTGAGCCGAGTTCACGCCACTGCACTCCAGCCTGGGTGACAGAGTGAGACTCCGTCTCAAAAAAAAAAAAAAAAAAAAAAAAATTAAAAAAAAAATTAATCACTGCATTTAAAAGCTAACTATCCAGTCATGTTTCAGGGGATGAGCAATAAATGGATGGGAAACTCATGAGAAAAGTAGAAAAACATTAAGCTCTCTAACAGGTAAACCAAGAGCCAGAGAATTGGAACTGCAATATATTGGACAGAATGAAAGTGGCAAAAACAAAATGCACAGAGAAATTTTGGCCTTATAGAGAGACTATGGAAATTGATCAACTTGGAGTTATAGTAAAATCTAATTTCAGTTTGTATTGGTCACTATGGCAAACACACCTGAAAGGTCCAGAGGAGGCTCATGGCTTAGAAATAGAATTTCCTGTTCATCCGAGAAGACAGTAAAATAAATAATCCAAATGTCCAATGTTGAAGTTTTTATTTTTAAACTTAAATTCACACAGGCCATAATTACACATCTCCAGGAGAATTCTAGGCTTTGGTAAGTCAATGCTAGTTTGTATCAGATTGTCACCCTGCTATAATGTTCCACCATCTGTTGTGATTTGCAGATAGTCATGTCTCGCTTCACAATGGGGACACAAGCTGAGAAATGTATCATTAGGTGATTTCATCATTGTGTGAATATCACAGAAGTGTCCTTACACAAATTTACACGGTATAGCCTCCTACACACCTAGGCGATATGGTAAAGCCCATTGCTCCTAGTCTACAAACCCATACAGCATGTGACTGTACTGAATACTGTAGGCAACTGTAACCCAATGGTAAGTATTTGTGTATCTAAACATAGAAATGGTAGAGGAAAAATGTGGTATGAAAGATAAAAAAAATGGTATGCCTTTATAGGGCACTTACCATGAATAGAGCTTGCAGGACTAGAAGTTGCTCTGGGTGAGTCAGTGAGTGAGTGGTGAGTGAACACGAAGGTATAGGACATTCTTGTACATTACTGTAGACTTTATAAACACTGTATACCTAAGCTGCACTCAGTTTATTAAAGGGTATTTTTCTTTCTTAATAATAAATTAACCTTTGGCCAGGCGTGGTGGCTCACACCTGTATTCTCAACACTTTGGGAGACCAAGGCAGGCAGATTACTTAAGCAGATTACTTGAACTTGAGTTCAAGACCAGCCTGGGCAACATGGTGAAACCCTGTCTCTATTAAAAATACAAACAAATTAGTCAGGTGTGGTGGTGCGCACATGTGGTCTCAGCTACTCGGGAGGCTGAGGTGGGAGGATTGATTGTACCTGGGAGGTCAAAGCTGCAGTGAGCTGAGATCGTGCCACTGCTCTCCAGCCTGGGTGACAGAAAGAGATTTTGTCTCAAAAAATATGTAAATATAAATTGAACTTGTCTTACTGCAACTTTTTTCCTTTATAAACTATAATACCAGCACTTTGGGAGGCCAAGGTGGGTGGATCACTTGAGGTCAGGAGTTTGATACCAGTCTGACCAACATGGTGAAACCCTGTCTCTACTAAAAATACAAAATTAGCCAGACGTGGTGGCACATGCCTGTAATCCCAGCTACTTGGGAGGCTGAGGCAGGAGAATCACTTGAACCTGGGAGGCAGAGGTTGTAGTTAGCCGAGATTGCGCCCTCGCACTCCAGCCTGGGTGACAGCGAGACTCCATCTCAAAAACAAAAAACAAAAAACAAAAAATCTTTTTAATTAAAAAAAAAAATTTGTTTTTGACCAGGCACAGTGGCTCACGCCTGTAATCCCAGCACTTTGGGAGGCTGAAGTGAGCCAATCACTTGAGGTCAGGAGTTTGAGGCCAGCCTGGCCAACGTGGTGAAACCTCATCTCCACTAAAAATACCAAAATTATGCGGGTGTGGTGGCGCGCACCTATAGTCCCAGCTATTTGGAAGCTGAAGCAGGAGAATTGCTTGAACCCAGGAGGCAGATGTTGCAATGAGCCGAGACTGCACTCCAGCCTGGGTGACAGAGCGAGACTCTGTCTCAAAAAAACCAAACCAAAACAAAAAAAAAACCCAACTTTTTGACTCTTTTGTAATAACATTTAGCTTAAAACACAAATACATTATACAGTTGTACAAAAATATTTTCTTTATATCCTTATTGTATAAGCGTTTTCCTATTTTTAATTTTTTTTAAAACTTTAAAAACTTTTTGTTAAAAACTAAGACACAAACACATACATTAGCCTAGGCCTACCCAGGGCCAGGATCATCAATATCACTGTCTCCCATCTCCACATTTTGTCCTGCTGGAAAGGCTTCCTGGGCAAAACATACATGGAGCTGTCATTTCCTAGGATGATAATGCCATTTTCTGGAATACCTCCTGAAGGACCTGCCTGAAGCTGCCTTACAGTTTTAACTTTCTTTTATAAGTAAAAGGAATATACTCTAAAATAATGATAAAAGTATAGTAAATACATGAAACAGCAACATAGTAATTTGTTATATCACTAACAAGAATTATGGACTGTATCTAATTGTATGTGCTGTACTTTTATATGACTGGCAGTTCAGTAGGTTTTGTTAACACTGGCATCGCCACAAACATGTGAGTGATGTGTTGCCTTATGATGGCTACGATGTCACTAGGTGACAGGAATTTTTCAGCTCCATTATAATCTTACAGGACCACCATTATATATTATGAAATGTCATGATGTGGCACATGACTATATTTATATATTAAGAAGTAGTTGAGTCAAGAGCAGTCAGGATCCTCAGATATTAACATGGACTCAAATAATGGCTTTCTGTGGAACTTTAAGCAAGGCATGTAGTGTTCTTAATGTTTTATAGCTCTCTTATAATAACAATACTGCCTTACATGTATACAAGCTGTTAAAGTTTACAAAACATACATTATTTTCATTGATCTTTACAACTCCAGTGTGGGAGAGTCAGATCAGGTATTATTCCCACTTTACAAATGTGAAAACTGAAGTCAAACAGCAGAGGAGTGATACTAACATGCAACAGGAAACAAACAAAACATCATTTAGACCCTTACCTCACACTATAACCAACTTTAAAATGAATTATAGAGTTACATGTCAGAGATAAAAGTATACAACTTCTACAAAAACACATAGGAAAAAAATCTTTGTAAACGTGGGTTGGGCAAAGATTTCTCAGCATGACCAAAAACATTACCCACAAAAGAAAAAATTGATAAATTGGACTTCATCAAAATTAAAAACTTTGGCTCTTCAAATGATACCCTGAGGAAAATGAAAAGACAAGCCAGAGACTAGGAGAAAATACTTCCAAATCATATATCTCGTAAAGGACTTGTATCTAGAATATATAAAGAACTCTTATAACTCAATAAAAACTCCATTTTAAAAATGGGAAAATAATTGAATAGACATTTATCCAAACACAATACACAAACAGTCAATAAGTACATGAAAAAATGATCACCACCATTAGTCATCAAGGAAATATAAATCAAAACCACAATGAGCTACTACTCCCCACCCACTGGGATGGCTATAACAAAAAAAGAAAAGATGAACAATAATAAGTGTTGAGAATGTAGAGAAATTGGAATCTTCATACACCGCTAGTGAAAATGTAAAATGGTATGGCCACCTTGGCAAACAGACTGCAGCTCCTCCAAAAGCTAAATCTAGAGTTACCTGATGACCCAACAATTCCATTCCTAGGTATATATTCAAGAGAATTAAACACATATGTTCACAAAAACACTTGCACATGAATGTTTATAATAGCATTATTCATAATAGCCAAAAAGTGGAAACAACTCAAATATCTATGAACTGATGAATGGATAAACAAAGTGTGTTATATCCATTCACTAGAATGTTATTCAGCAAACGAAAAAGGAATGGAATACTGATAATACCACAACATGGATCAACCTCAAAAACATTATGCTCAATGAAATGAGCCAGACACAAGAGGCCATGTATTATATAATTTCATTTATATGAAGTGTCCAGAAAGAGAAAATCTACAGAGACAGAAAGCGGATCTGTGGTTGCCTGGAGCTGAAGGTGGGAGCAAGAATTGTCTGTAAATGGGCAAGGGGGAAATTTCTAGGGTAATGGAAATGTTCTAAAACTGGACTGTGGGAGGAAGGATGGAGCAAGATGGCTGAATAGAAGCCTCCACCAATCATCCTCTCTGCAGGAACACCAAATTTAATAACTATCTGCACAAAAATTAAGAATAAAAAATCAGGTGAGTGATCACAGCCCCTGGTTTTAACTTCATATCACTGAAAGAGCCACTAAAGAGTGTAGGAAAGACAATCTTGAATTGCCAATGCCACCCCCTCCTATGCCCCAACAGTGGCTGCATGGCATGGTGAATCTGTGTGCTTGGGGAAGGGAAACCACAGTGATTGTGGGATCTTGCTTGGAACTCTGTGCTGCCCTGTCACAGCGGAAAGTAACACTGGGCAGAACTCAACTGATTCTCATGGAGGGAGTATTTAGACCAGCCCTAGCTAGAGAGCAATTGTCCATCCCAGTGGTTGGAACTTGAGTTCCAACAAGCCTTGCCACTGAGAGCTAAAGTGCCCTGGGGTTTTAAATAAATTTGAGAGGCAGTCTAGGCCACAAGGACTGCAACTCCTGGGCAAATCCTAGTGCTGTGCTGGGCTTGGAGCCAGTGCATCTGGGGGACATGCAACCTGGTGAGACACCAGCCAGGGCAGCCAAGGCAGTGATTGCACCACTTCTCCCTCAACCCCAGGCAGTGCAGTTTGTAGCTCCAAAAGAGACCCCTTCCTTCTACTAGAGGAGAGGAGAGGGAAGCTTAAGAGGGACTTTGTCTTGCATCTTGGATACCAGCTCAGCCACAGTAGGATAGGGCACTTGGCATAGTCATGAGGGCCCCATTCTAGGCCCTAGTTCCCAGATAACATTTTGAGACACACCTTGGGCTAAAGCGTACCCACTGCCTTCAAGGGAAGGACCCAGTCTCAGCAGGATTCATCACCTGCTGACTAAATAGCACTTTGGTCCTCAATGATCAGCAGCAGTAGCCAGGTAGTACATACTGTGGGCCTTAGGTGAGACTCTGAGACATGCTGGCTTCAGTTGTGACCCAGTACACTCCCAGCTGTGGTGGCTATGAGGAGAGACTCCTTCTGCTTGAGAAAAGCTGAGGGAAGAGTAAAGAGGATTTTGTATTGCAGCCTAGATATTAACTCAGCCACAGTGGGTTAGAGCACCAAGTGGGCTCCTAGGGTCCCTGGTTCCAGGCCTTGGCTCTTGGATGGGATTTCTGTATCTGTCCTGGGCCAGAGAGGAGCCCACTTCTCTGAAGTATGAGTCCCAGGCCTGGCAGCATTCACCACAAGCTGACCGCAGAGCTCTTGGGCCTCAAGTGAACACTGGCAGTAGCCCGGCAGAACTCCCCACACCACCTGATGGTAGTGGCCATGGGGAGAGACTCTTCTGCGTGTGGAAAGAGGAAACCGTGGGAAAGACTTTGTCTTGTGGTTTGGATACCAGCTAAGCTGCAGTAGAATAGAGCACTAGGTAGACTTCTAGGGTTTCTGACTCCAGGCCCTGGCTCCTGCATGTCATCTCTGGGGCCAGGGGGAAGTCGCTGCCCTGAAGGGAAGGACACAGCCTGACTGGCTTCACCACCTGCTGACTGTAGAGCCCTAAGGCCTTGAGCAAACATAGGTGGTAGCCAGGTAGTGGTTACAGTGGGCCTTGGGTGAGACCCAGTGCTGTGCTGCCTTCAGGTCTGACCAGCACAGTTCCAGTGGTAGTGGCCACAGGGTGCTTGTATCACCCCTCCTCCAGCCCCAGGCAGCTCAGCAGAGTAGAACAGAATAGCAAACCCAGAAATAAATCCATACATCTACAGTGAACTCATTTTTGACAAAGGTGCCAATAACATACTTTGGGAAAAGGAGAGTCTCTTCAATAAATGGTGCTGGGAAAACTGGATATCCAATATGCAGAAGAAGGAAACTTGAGATCCCTATGTCTTGCCTTATACAAAGATCAAATCAAAATGGATTAAAGACTCAAATCTAACACTTCAAACTATGAAACTAATACAAGAAAATATTGGGAAATCTCTCCAGGATATTGCAGTAGGCAAAGATTCCTTGAGCAATATCCTACAAGTATGGGCAACCAAATAAAAAATGGACAAATGGGATCACATCAAGTTTAAAAGCTTCTGCACAGCAAAGGAAACAATCAACAAAGCGAAGAGACAACCTACAGAATAAGAGAAAATATTTACATACTACTTCTCTGATAAGGGATTAATAACCAGAATATACATAGAGCTCAAACAATTCTATAGGAAAAATAATCTAAAAATCGAGTTTTAATATAAGGAAAAGATCTGAATAGACATTTCTCAAAAGAAGACATACAAATGGCAAACCGGCAAATGAAAAGGTACTTACTATCGCTGATCATCAGAGAACTGCAAATCAAAACTACAATGAGATATTGTCTCACCCCAGTTAAAATGGCTTATATCCAAAAGACAGGCAATAGCAAATGCTGGTGAGGATGTGGAGAAAAGGGAACCTTCACACACTGTTGGTGGGAACGTACATTAGTACAACCACTATGGAGAACAGTTTGGAGGTTCCTCAAAAAACTAAAAATTGAGTTACCATATGATCCAGCAATCTCACTACTGGATATACACCCAAAAGAAAGGAAATCAGTATATCAAAGAGGTATCTGCACTCCTATGTTTGTTGCAGCACTGTTTACAATAGCTAAGATTTGGAAGCAACCTAAGTGTCCGTCAACAGATGAATGGATAAAGACAATGTGGTACCTATACACAATGGAGAACTATGCAGCCATAAAAAAAGAATGAGATCCAGTCACTTGCAGCAACATGGATGGAACTGGAGATCAGTATATTGAGTGAAATAAGCCCAGCACACACAAAAAAGCAAACTTCACATGTTCTCACTTATTTGTGAAAGCTGAAAATTAAAATAATTGAACTGTTGGGGAGAGAAATAGAGAGATGGTTACCAGAGGAGGGGTGGGGGAAATGTGGGAATGGTTAATAGGTACAAAAAATAGAATGAATAAGATCTGTACTTAGTAGCACAACAGGGTGATTATAATCAACAATAATTTAATTGTACATTTTTAAAAACTAAAAGTATAATTGAATTGCTTGTAACACAAAGGATAAACGCTTGAGGTGATGGATACCCCATTTATCCTGATATGATTATTATGCATTATATGCCTGTACCAAAATATCTCATGTAGCCCATAAACATATACACCGCTATGTACCCACAAAAATTAAAAATAAAACATTTTTTAAATGAAAAAACACTGGATTGTAGTGATAGTTGCACAACTCTATAAATTTACTGAATTGTGCACAAGCCATGGTGAATTTTATGATATGTAAATTATACCTCAAGAAACCTAATTTTAAAACCACTGAATAAACCTGCACAGAAAAGAAAAAGAAATCAGCAGAGGAGGGACTAGAATACAGGTCTTCAATGTTCCTTCTACTCTATCACCTGCTTCTGGGAAAGGATGGGAATAGCAATAACTTTTTTCAAAAGGTTCATATCATCACAGAGGAAGTAATCATCCCACCATGATTTGAAAATATAAAATAATTCAAAATGCCTGGTGGTACTGCTATTTGGACCTAATCCATAATATACTTGTGTTAGAAAATGTCTACTTTCAACTATTTATATTTCAGAAAACCCAGGAAAATTCGGTAGTGTGTAACTACAAAATTGTAATATGAATTTATCATAAAACTCATATCAGAAAGCATTATTGTATATAATTTATAGTACACAAGACAGTTCAGTTCTTTAAAATTAACTGAAAGTTTAATATCACTATTTGACTTACAGTGTGGCTAATGTGGCTCAGAGCATCTTCAAAATAGCCCCAAACTTCTTCCAGGGGACAGAGCTCTACATTCGACGCCCCATCTGGCACTGAGAGGTTAATCAAGTTGTGCATACATTTGCTGAAAATCAAAAAGAGAAAACTCATCCCATAAGGAAAGAAATCATTGGCTTCATGGCTAAGATAAGTAAAATCTGGATCTCATCCCAGACTAACAGCTTCAAAACACTTCTGTTCTTCCCTCGGTTTTATCTGGCCTCCAACCTCAGAAGACAGATTTTTGAAGCTGTAAAACAGGTTGACCAATCCTTTCTTTTTTCATGCCTATGGTTGTCTTTCATTCTTTTTTTAGTTTCCCTCACGAAGGAGTTGTGGCTGTCTATTATATTTTATGAGCTGGTTCAATTTACAGGCATTTTAAAGCATCTTGGTACTTCCTCAAATGGGCAAGGGAACTGGGGTTTAAAGTGGAACGATTCCACAAGAACTGTCTTTCGTGCCTTAACACAGGGAGACTGTAATGATGTTTTCCAGACAAAAAAGTCACACAACATCTAGTTTTCCCCATGTCTGGACACAGAAAACAAAAAAGTCTCCAATAGATAATATTTTATACAGCACTTATCAGTGCTTAAAGTGCTTAGAAAAATAATGAGGCAAACATAGCAAAATGTTAACATTTGTTAAATTTGGGTGCTGTGTGCCTGTAATCCCAGCTACTCATGAAGCTGAGGTGGAGAATCGTTTGAGCCCAGGAGTTTGAATCCAGCCTGGGCAACAACACGAGACTCCATCTCTAAAAATAAAACAAATACATCTGGGTGGTGGATACGTTGGTGTTTGTTATATTAACCTCTGTACTTTTCTGTACATTTGGAATATTATTTAGTGATGAAACAAAGAAAGAAAGGTACTTAGCAGTTTTATTATATACACAGATTCACACAAAGAAGCAACTTTTCCCCTTTTTTTTTCTCCTTTGGGAAAAGCAAGCTCCTTGACTTTGCTAAATGATTATTGGTCTGTAATACAACTCTCAGCATGGAGCTGTCCACAGGAGTGCCCCCAGATCATCCCCAGATCATCTCTTAAGTTGGGTCAATTAAGAATGATTGGTTACTTATGAGGCATTGACTATAGTTCTTTTGGCTATCAAAAAGGCTGGATTAAGTTTTGAATTGTATTTACTAACCTGTATTGTGATACATCAATTGATTCTTCCTTTTTGTAGAGCAATAAAGCCTTTTTCAAGGCCTTGAGAGCAATGAAAGGATAGTGTGCAGGCTTTTCCATTGCTATTACTAGAGGAAGAAAAGGAAAAAGGTTGTGAACATCATAATGTCACCCATCACAGTTTTCATCCCAGGCTACCACTTGCTTTCTCTAATGAAACTGGGCTGAAACAGATGAACAAAAATAAACAACAATGAATTTTATAAATGATAAATCTACAGTTGCTTTTGGAAATAGCTTCTATTTTCTGGGTAGAGTAGCATGGTGGGATTACCAGGTAACATCCTTTATTCAGCAAACATCAACAGAAAACCTACTGTTTCTATGACCTTGCACTCAGTCATACAGGTGAAGCAATAATCTTATGAATGAGAGTCAAGGAAGGGCACACTAAGAAGGAAACAGAAAGCAGATCAGTAAAAGGGCACTAATCAAAACAGGTTTGTACTAAAATGTCCTATTTTTATCTGATACTAAAAATAGGAAACACTTGACAAGGGAGTATCAGAGGTAACTAACCCTAAGACTTCCACATGCATTTAACAGATTTTTAGAATTGGAGTTCCGTTATACAAGGAGCAGTGGTCACTGTCACATGTCTATAAAGTATATATCATCTGCTCCATGGCTCTAGGAATTCTGTCTTGGCAAGACCAAGGAAAGGCAAATGTGACTCTTGTGCACTTGGAGCTACCTAATATTTTTATTAACCACACACATGCTCCTGAAGAGGATGAGAGACAAAAAGGGAAGAAAATTAGGCTGTTTCCTGCAGTGTACTCCCAAAGAGGCTCTAAGCCCCCAAACCCACTTAAAGTTCAGCCCGAAATTTGAGAGTGGCAGTTGTGTTAAAAAATATTACCAGTATTTCTCTGTACATTTCAGCAAACTGCTAAGATTGCATCACTTTTGATTGTTGAAGCATTCAGTTATTTCTAGCTAGCCCAGAAAAACTTTCTAAAGTTTGAGCTCCCCCTATTGTGTAGTTACACAATTAAATTCCACACAGAAAAAATTTGAGCACCTATTAGGAGCAATGAACGTCGCTAGGGTTTGTAAGTACAAATTAAATAATTATTGTTTATGACCCTAAAGAGATTATAATCTCATAGAGTGAAGAAGATAAATGCACAAATGATCATAATACAAAATAGTCTAAGAATGGCGTTAGAGAAGGAGAAACAAAGTGCTATGAGGAAAAATTATTTCCTACCTGGAGGTAAGAAAGAGGAGTAAAGAGAAGAAAAAAAGTCATACGATAGAAATGGCCACCAGCCTTACAAAAGCATAAATATAGCTCTTACTTGCAATTGTTTCAAATGTTTTAGTTTCTAAATGAGGCAGCTCCCACACTGATTCCAGGAAGCTTTCCAGTAATGGATCATTCAATTTGGCTCTAACTTCAAACTCGTACAGCAGAAGCAATTTCTCACATGAATCATTTGAGAAGGTCCCTAAGAAAGAGGCAAAAATGCAACATTCTTTGTGATTATATTTTATTATTCTCTTTGGTTGTAATCTCACTAACTGGAGAGGTTTTCCTTCTAAGAAAAATTAATTTTACTTACAATTTGAAGGTCAACTTCACTGCTGTAGACAGATTCTAAATTTTATTTTTGGTTTTTTATTTGATTCTAACACATTTTAAATCTACAAGCTCAACACTACTTCCAACATTCTGTAGTGCATTCACTAGAACTACCTATATTTTCTCAAACAATTGCCACGATGCTTCTAATCAGCCTGAGAAAACCCGCAGATATTATTGATTCTAATTCAAATCCAATGTTTACTTGCTTCTTGTGAACTTTCAACTGGGCTGGTGCTCACCCTAATGGTTGAGTTAACCAGAAGATACAGTGCTGTATAAACTAACAGTGATTTTATTTTAAGCAGAATAGAGGAGAGTTTCCAAACTGTTTCATTAGTCGACAGAATTTCTTGGGCATCAGCATAGAAAGAATTTCATGTCAGGTGTCATACACCAAACTACGTGAGACAGTTTTCATTCATCCTTCTTGGTAGATTGAACATTGAAAAATGTTTTGAGGTATGACATATAGACAACAAACTGAAAGAAGTACTCTAACCTTAAACAGCTTGACGAGTTTTTACATGTGTTTAAACCCGTGTAATAACTACCTAGATTGTGATAACAAACACTTAAAACTATACAGAAGGTTCCTTTGTGCTCCTTTCCGGTCAATACCATCCAACCAAGGTAGCAACTATCTTTACTTTTCTGCATCTATGTTTTGCAACTATTTTCATGAGGAATCTTGGTCTGCAGTATCTTACATTGTCTTTGTCTACTACTGGTATCAGGATAATAGTCTTATAAGATGAACTGGGAATTGTGCCCTCCTTTCTGGATGAGTTTATATAGAGTTGGTATTACATCTTCTTTAAATGTTTGGTAGAATTCTTCAGTGCAGTTTTCTTTGTTGGAAGATTTTAAACTATGAATTTAATTAATAGGCATAGGAGTATATATTTCTTCTTGAGGGAGCTATGGTAGTTTGTGACTTTCAAGAAATTTGTACATTTCACCTAAAATTCTAAATTCATGGACATAAAAGTGTTCAAAATATTCTCTTATTACCTTTTAAAATGTCTGTAGGATCTCTAGTGAGGTCTCCACATCTATTCCTGATATTGTTAATTTGTGCTTGATTTGCCTGGCTAGAGGTTTATCAATTGTATTGTTTCAAAAGAAAAAAAACTTTTGGTTTCATTGACTTTATCTACTGTTTTCTGTTTTAAATTTTAATGATTTGTGCTCTATTTTTATTACTTTTTGCTTGATTGGGTTTAATTTGCTCATTTTTTTCTAGTTTCTTAAGGTAGAGACTTAGATTATTTGAGACCTTTCTTTTTTCTTTTTCTAATAGGAGCATTTAATGCTATATACATTTGTCTAGATACTGCTTTAGTTGTATCCTAAACATTTTTATATGTTGTGTCTTGATCTTCATTCAATTAAAAAAAATTCTTAATTTCCCTTGTCGCTTCCTCTTTGGCCCATTGGATTATTTTAAAGTATGTTGTTTAATTTCCAAATATTGGAAGGTTCTACAGATAACTTTTTATTAGAGATGTATAATATAACTCTATTGTGGTCAGAGAAAATACTTGGATATTTCAATAATTTTATGATTTCAATACTTTTAAATTTTTTGAAGTTTGTTTCGTGGTTCAGAATATGGCTTACAATGATGAATGTTCCTTGTGAATCTGAAAAAACTGTATTCTGCTGTTGTTGGGTAGAGTGTTCTAAATGTCAATTAGGTCAAGTTGGCTGATAGTGTTGCTCACGTCTTCTATATCTTTATTGAGTATTTGTTGACCTATTCTATTGATTACTAAGAAAGGAATATTGAAGTTTCCAAGTAGTTATGGATTTGTCTATTGCTCATTTTAGTTCTAGCAGTTTTTGCTTTAAGTGTTTTGAAGCTCTGAAAACAATTCCATTTACAATAGCATCAAAAAGAATAAAAACATCAATCTTATTCACAAGATGACATAATCTTGTGAATAAAATTCCTAGTGAATCCAGTAAAATGCCATTATAACTAATCAGCAAGTTCATCAAGATCAATATACAAAAATCAATTATTTATTTATTTATTTATTAGAGACAAGGTCTCACTATGTTGCCCAGGCTGGTCTCAAACTCCTGAGCTCAAGTGATACTCTGGCCTTCGCCTCCCAAAGTGAGCCACCATGCCTGGCCAATTCTATATGGCAGCAATGAGTAAGCTGAAAATAAAATTGAAACAAGTCCCTTTATAACAGCATCAAAAAGAAGAAAACACTTATAAATGAAGAACAAGGGCCAGGCACAGTGGCTCACAACTGTAATTCCAGCACTTTGAAAGACCAAGGCAGGTGGATCACTTGAGGCCAAGAGTTTGAGACCAGACTGGCCAACATGGCAGAATCCCATCTCTACAAAAAAAAAAAAAAAAAAAAAAAAATTAGCTGGGCGTGGTGGCACATGTGTGTAATTCCAGCTACTCAGGAGGCTGAGGCATGAGGATCACTTGAACCAGGAGGCAGAGGTTATAGTGAGCCGAGATTGCACCACTGCACTCCAGTCTGAGTAACAGAGTGAGACTCTGTCTCAAAAAACAAAACAAAACAAACAAACAAAAAGGAAAGGAAAAGAATTAGTGTAAACATATAGTTTTTAGTGTAAACAGCTGGGATGCTGATAGGGATTGTGTTGAATCTATAGATAATTTTGGGGAGTGTTATCATCTTAACAATGATAAATCATCAAATCCATGAACATGGGATATGTTTCCATTTTGTTACATCTTGTTTATTTCAATGATGTTTTATAGTTTTTAGTGTGTAAGTTTACCATCCAATGGGGGAAAGGATAGTCTTTTAAACAAATAGTTCTGGGACAACTGTATACCCACATGATAAAGAATGAAGTTAGACCCTGACCTCATAGCATATACAAGAATTAACTTGAAATAGACCAAATATTTAAAGATAAGAGCTAAACTATAAAACTCACAGAAGAAAACAGAGGGGTAAACCTTCATAACTTCGGATTTGGCAATGGATTCTTAGATATGACAATGAAAGAAAAATAGATAAACTGGACCTCCTCAAAGTTAACAAATTTTGTATTTCAAAGGACATGATCAAGAAAGAGAAAAGACAATTGAAAGAGTGGGGCAAAATTAAGGCATATATCTGATCAAGGACATGTATCTAGAATACATAAATAACTCTTGCTACTCAATAATAAAAGGCAGCCTAATGAAAAATTGGGAAAGGGTGTGAGTAGATACTTCTCCAAAGAAGATATACAATGGCCAATAACCATCTGAAAAGATGCTCAACACCATTGGACATCAGGAAAATTAGTCATCAGGAAATCAAAACCATAATGAGATATCACTATACATTCACTAGGATGGCTAGAATAAAAAACGCAGGTAATACAAGTGTTGAGAAGGAGGTGGAGAAACTAGAAGCCTCATACATTGCTGGTGGAAATGTAAAATGATGCAGCTGCTTTGAAAAACACTCTGGCAGTTCCTCAAATGATTAAACACAGAGTTACCATATGACCTAGCAATTCCACTCCTAGGTATATACCAAAAAAAAAAAAAAAAAGTGAAAATAGGTCCACACAAAAACTTGTGCATAAGTGTTTAACAGCAGCATTATTCATAATAGCTAAAAGATGGAAACAATCCAAATGTCCATCAACTGATGAATGGATGAATAAAGCATGGTATGCCCAGGCAATGGAATATTATTTGACCATAAAAAGTAATGAAGTATTGACATATGCCACAACATGAATGAACTTTAAAAATATGCTAAGTGAAATAAGGTAGTCACAAAAGTCCGTGTATTATATAATTTTATTTAAATGAAGTGCTCAGAATATGCAAATCTATAGAAACAGAAAGTAGATTAGTGGTTGCTCAGGGCTTGTGGGAGAAATGCAAGGGTAACTAAAGGGTATATTTCTTTCTTTTTGAGGTAATAAAATGTTCCAAAATTGATTGTCGATGGTGGTTGCACATATCTGTGAATATACTAAAGTGTATTGAATTGTACACTTTGATAGGTGAACTGCATGGCATGTGAGTCATATCTCAATAAAATTGTTTGAAAAATTGAATTTATATTGTGTATTCTTTTGGGACCAACTTCTTTTACTCATAATGTCTGTCATATTCATAAATATTTTTGTATGCTATCAGAAGCTCATTCCTTTTATTGCTTTGTAGTATTCCATTGTATGAACATACCACAATTTATTTAATCTATCATTCTGCTGATGAACAGTAATGTTGTTTCAAATTTTTAGTTCTTATGAATAGAGCTGTCTTGAACATTCCTGTACATACTTTGGTGAACAGGTGCACTCATTTCACCTGAGTATATATATAAAAGGGAGATTTCACGGTCACTGCTGGGATAGAAACATGTTTGGTTTTAGCAGATACTGCCAAACAGTTTTCCAAAGTGGTTGTACCAATTACATTTCCACTCTGGAGTGCCAGAACTCCAGTTCCTTCCCATCCTCATCAACACTTGATTTTTTTTTAGTCATTTCAGTGAGGGTGCAGCGGCTTCTCAATGTGCATTTTCTTGATGAATAATGATGCTGAGCATCTTTTCCTTTGCTTATTGACCATTTATACATTTTTTTTGGGTGACATTTCCATTCAATTCTTTTTTTTTTTTTTTTTTTTTTTTTTTTTTTTTTTTTGAGATGGATTTTCACTCTTGTTGCCCAGGCTGGAGTGCAATGGCATGATCTCAGCTGACCATGACAGAGACGGGGTTTCTCTGTGTTGGTCAGGCTGGTCTCGAACTCCCAACCTCAGGTGATCTGCCCGCCTCAGCCTCCCAAAGTGCTGGGATTACAGGCACGAGCCACTGCACCCGGCCATTCAGTTCTTTTGTCCATTTTTGTATTGGGTTATTTGTATTTTCTTGTTGAGTTGTAAGAATTCTTTATATATTCTGGAAGTTGTCAAGCTTATGTATTGTCTTATCTTCTTCCTATCTGTGGGTTGTCTTTTTCTTTTCTCAACAGTGTCTTTTTTTTTTTTGAGAGGGAGTCTCACTCTGTCGCCCAGGCTGGAGTGCAGTGGCCGGATCTTAGCTTACTGCAAGCTCCGCCTCCCGGGTTTACGCCATTCTCCTGCCTCAGCCTCCCGAGTAGCTAGGACTACAGGCGCCCGCCACCTCGCCTGGCTAGATTTTTTTTGTATTTTTTAGTAGAGATGGGGTTTCACCGTGTTAGCCAGGATGGTCTCGATCTCCTGACCTCGTGATCCGCCCGTCTCGGCCTCCCAAAGTGCTGGGATTACAGGCTTCAGCCACCGCGCCTGGCCAACAGTGTCTTTTGACAAACCAAAGTTCTCACTTGTAATGAAGTCCACTTTATCAATATTTTCTTTTATAGTTGGTAATATTTTGTCTCCACAAAGTCATGAAGATATTCTCCTAGGATTTTTTATTTACTTTATTTCATTATCTTTGAAACAGGGTCTCACTTTGTCACCCAGGCTAAAGTGTAGTGGCGCAATCATAGCTCACTGTAACCTCAAATTCCTGGGCTCAAGTGATCTTCTTGCCTCAGCCTCCCAAGTAGCTGTGACCACAGGTGCATGCCACCACACTGGGCTTTTTTTTTTTTTTTTTTTTGTAGAGATAGTCTCGCCATGTTGCCTAGGCAGTACTTGAACTCCTGGGCTCAACCAATCCTCCCACCTTGGCCCTTCAAAGTGCTAGGATTATAGTACTGTAAGCCACCACACACAGCCCCAGCTGGGATTTTGATTGGGATTGCTTTGAATCTATAGATCAATTTGGGAAAACTGATATATCTTAACAATACTGAGTTTTCTAATACATGAACATGGCATATATCTGCATTTATTTAGACCTTTAAAAATTTATTTCAGCCATGTTTCAAGGTTTTGTGGCTTTCAGTGCAGAAGTCTTACACATCTTTCATTATAGATTACTAGGCATTTGATGGATTTTGATGCTATCAAAAACTGTATTTTAAAGGTCATTTTCCAATAATTTCTTGCTAGTATACAGAAATACAATTATTTATATATAAACCTGTATCCAACAACCATACCAATTTCCTTTTTTTTTTTGACAGTCTCACTCTGTCGCCCAGGCTGGAGTGCAGTGGCGTGATATCAGCTCACTGCAACCTCCACCTCCTGGGTTCAAGCAATTCTTCTGCCTCAGCCTCCTGAGTAGCTGGGACTACAGGCATGCGCCACCATGCCCAGCTAATTTTTGTATTTTTAGTAGAGACGGGGTTTCACCATATTGGCCAGGCTGGTCTCGAACTCCTGACCTCGTGATCCACCCGCCTTGGCCTCCCAAAGTGCTGGGATTACAGGTGTGAGTCACAGTGCCCGGCCCAAATTTACTTATTTTTAAAACTTTATTCCAAATCACAGATAAAGAAAACCATATTATATGCATGTCTGTTTGCATATACATAATACATACATATATACACACACACATACATACAGTTCCGTTATAATGTTTGTTTTGAAAATGTGAATTTGTTCCGACATGATTGATATATTAGGTAACAATTAATGTAAATTATGTAAATTAAGTACTTGCTTATGTGCAATTTAGTCTGTGTGAAATAGTAAGTCAATGCAAAAAGCAGCATCTGGCTGAACCAAGCTGTATAGGAATATGAATAACACACACATGTGCACAACTCAAACTTCTATCCACTACCTCAGTTCACTGAATGTGTTATGGGCCACACTCATCCACATCTGTTGCTATAACTTTCCATCAGATTTCAGACAACCGCCTCCCACCACTTCACAGTATTTCACAAGCTGCAATCCTTCTGATATTCACTTCCGTAAGCAAATGCCAGGTCTTTTTTAAGGTAAAAAGCCATATTTATTGTAGTATTCATATATTTTTAGTAATTTAACATATACAAAGCCATGCTGTCATTTTATTAGGTTCTTATGTTTTTTTAATATGTCACAGACCAAATATTTTTAGTGTTATACCCCAACCCCATTTTTTCCCATAAGCCCCGTGGTCTTTGTTACACAATTTTGGATACTGTAATAATTTTTAGGCACGCATATGCCATGTAACAGCAAAACTGACTAAACATGTAAAGTATTTTCATCATTGCTAACCCATAACCACATGAAAAAAGTTACCAACTAGAATGTGGTATTCTGCATAGTTCTTTTTGTCTTTAGCCTTGCATCTAATCAAAACAGAGTTTTTCAAAGTTACTTAAATCAGCTTCTTTCTTCCTCACCCCCTTCCATGTGGCCATGTAATTAATTCGTAATACGGTCAGATTCATTTGTCACAGTCTGAATTCCATCTGGGATTCCCTCCACATCCTGATTGATTTATTTTAAAATTGTATCCGGTAAAATCTACTCTTTGTGGCATATATTTCTATTGGTTGTGAAAAATGCATAGAATTGTGTGTCCACTATCACTGCTCCTTATAGAACAGTTCATTACCCTAAAGATTCTCTCATGTTACACCTTTATAGGGAACTCCTACTCCTCTGTCCAACCTCTCGCAACCACTGATGTATTTTCTGTTCCTATGGTTTTACCTTTTCCAGGATATCATATAAATGGAATCATAGCCTTTCGAGTCTGTCTTTTTTCACTTGGCAAATGCATTTAACATTCATTTACTTCTGAGTAGGATTCCATTATAGAGATGTACAGTTTGCTTATCTATTTCAGGTTACACTTGTTGGAATTATGTTGTCAGCTCCCGGAAATGGTAGATTGACTGGGTCTCTGCAGTGCTTTCAAAGTCATGGTTTAGAAATTGCTCCATTATTCTGAGTCCTTCGGATAGGCAAAATGCCCTTCTAATGCACACACAGGGCAGGGGTTATTAACCCCACTTTCCAGATGAGAAGATTATGGCTGAGAAACTAAATGCTGTTCCTACCCATAGAAACAGCAAATTAATGGAGAGCCAGGACTCTAATCCCACATGTTCTGATTCACAATCCACTACTGGAAAACATGTAGAGGAGAAGAATGGCTATGACTAGAAGGTTGGAAAATAGAACCTATTTCTGAAATAGCTGGTCTGAAGAAGACAGAGCTTAACAAATGCTTTGGAAACTGTCTTAAAGCATATAAAGGGTTTACAACTGAAGTTAAAAAAGAACAGATCATCTTTAAGAGGCAGCATGGAGAGAGTGATCAATTAGACCTAAGATGTGAAATGGGTTACTAGGAGGCCTGGAATTATTCCAGTATAATGTTGAATGGAAGTGGTGATAGTGTATATCCACGTTTCATTCCTTGACATCAGTGAGAAGGTGTTCATATTTTACCATTAAATACAAAATAAGGAGTAGTTTGTTTTCAAGTAATGTTTATCAGATTGAGGAAGTGACTTTCTATTCTTAGTTTGTTGAGTGTTCTCATCATGAATGGGTGTGGAATTTTTTTCAAATGCTTTTTCTGCATCTATTGAGATTATTATATTTTCCTCTTTTATTTTGTTAATGTGCACTCATTTTTGAATGTTGAATTCCTGGGATAAACAATATTGGTCATGATGCAGTATCCTTTTTATATATTGCTGGATTCAATTTTCTAAAATGTGTTTAGGATCTTTGCATCTATCGTTTAAGATACTGGCCTGAGGCTGGGTGTGGTGGCTCACACCTGTAATCCCAGCACTTTGGGAGGTCGAGGTGAGTGGATTACCTGAGGTCAGGAGTTCAAGACCAGCCTTGCCAAGATGGTGAAACCCCATCTCTACTAAAAATACAAAAATTAGCCGGGAGTGATGGTGCACGCCTGTAGTCCCAGCTACTCGGGAGGCTGAGGCTGGAGAATCGCTGGAACCCGGGAGGCAAATGTTGCAGTGAGCTGAGATCGTGTCACTGCGCTCCAGTCTGGGTGACAGAGTGAGACTTCGTCTCAAAACAAAAACAAAAACAAAAACAAAAACAAACAAACAAAAAAGACACTGACACTGACTTGTATTTTTCTTTTTAGTTTTTGGAATCAGAGGCATGCTGGCCTCATACAATCAATGTATTACTTTTTTCTCTATTTTCCATAAGAGATATTTGTATAATATTGCTATTATTTCTTTCTTATATATTTGGAATAATGTACTGTTAAAGCCATTTCCTTTGTGAGAAGGTATTTAAGATTTCATTTCTTTAGTAGGTTTATGACTATTTAAAAGAGTGTAAATAGGACTACTCAGATTATTTTTGGGGGGTAATTTTGTACCTGATCTTAGCGAAAAGGCTGAGAAGTAATGGGGGGCGGGAAAGTAATTTTGGTAGCTGTACTTTTCAAAGAATTTGTCCATTTTGTCTAAACTGTCAAATTCATTGGCATAAAGTTGTTAACAATATCCTTTTTATTGTGATTTTAATGTCTGAAGGATTTGTAGTGATGCCCACTTTTGAATTACTGATATTGGTAATTTGTGTTCTTTCTTGATCCACCTTGCTAGACTTTTAGCAATTGTATTAAATCTTTCCAAAGAAGCAACCTATGGCTTTGTTGATTTTCTGTGTTGTTGCTGTTGTTGTTGTTGTTTTGAGACAGAGTCTTGCTCTGTCGCCCAGGCTGGAGTGTAGTGGCGTGATCTTGGCTCACTGCAACCTCCACCTCTCAAGCTCAAGTGATTCTCGTGCCTCAGCCTCCTCAGTGGCTGTGATTACAGGCATGTGCCACCATGCCTGGCTAATTTTTGTATTTTCAGTAGAGACGGGGCTTCACCACGTTGGCCAGCCTGGTCTCAAACTTTTGACCTCAGGTGATCTGCCCGCCTTGGCCTCCCAAAGTGCTGGGATTACAGGCATGAGCCACTGTGCCCAGCCTGATTTTCTGTGTTGCATGTTGTTTTTCATTTCTTTGTTTTCTGCTCTTATCTTTGTTACATTCTTCCTTCTACTCTCTTTAATTTACTGTTCTTTCCCTAGACTCAAGTTGGAAGCTTAGATCATCAATTTTCAATCCTTAATCTTTTCTAATATATGCATTTAAAGCTATGTCTTTTCCTTTATTTTAGTTGTATCTAACAAGTTTTGATGTCACATTTCATTTTTGTTAAGTTCAATCTATTCCATCATTTTCATTTTGATTTTTTCTTTGACCGATGGGTTATTTAGAAGTGTTTCTTTTAGATTTCCAACAGTGGGGGTTTCCTAATCATCCTTCTGTTGTTGCTTTCTCATTTGATTATACTTTGGATAACATACCTTGTATGATTTCAATCCTTTGAAACTTGTTGAGACTTGCTTTTTGGCCCAGCATATGCTCTATTTTGGTATGTGTTACAAGTGCACTTGAAAAGAATGTGTATTGTGATTGATATATATATATATATACACACACACACACACACACACACACATATATATATATATATATATATATATATATATGTAAAATCAGTTAGGGGTGGACTGAAGTTTAAAGCTTGGGAAATCTTGTGAAAATAAGTAATGAATGTGTAGGTAAGGTATAGTACACAACTTATTCTGATCAGGAGACACTGTGCTAAGATAACTGTACAAGAAAATTTCCAGATTCACATTTGTCCTTCATAAAAACAAACCATAATAAGATATATGTTGGGAACGGGGAGATTGGACTGACATTCCTAATTAGGTCAGGCACTTGGGAGAAGGAATAGTATATATCACCGTAAGTATCTGGGAACCATAACAAACCTGTCTCCTCAATCTGGAACCCCTACTATATTTCTTCAGTGACTCTATAGCCCTGTATCAAAGTCTCTACTCACTGCCATTAAGGCTTTGGATTGCAACATTAGGGTAAGCTTATGCTGACTATGAGGCACGATTTAAATGGAATGCTGCCAAAAGTGAAGACTTTTAGGATCAATTTTTATCAGAGATGCTTGGGTATCTCCAGCTAATTGTTTAATTTTCTTCCAGGAAATAATCCTAAACTCAGGTTCTCCTATTTCTGTGGCCTAAGTTCTGGCTCAAAATGTACACTAGAAAATCTACTCAAGTTTTGCCATTCTGTTTAATGTGCCTGAGGATCAGCTCCAATTGCCTTTTCTCTTGGCTGATCTCAAAATTTTCATCACTGAAAATTTCTTACCACGAGAATTAATCTCTGAAACAAAAGTAATGCATGACTGATGGCTGTATTAAGCCAATGAAGGAACCAAGCAAAGACTGCCTGCAAAGGAATAAGCATTCAATCCTAGTTTTGGTGTGTACAATGGAAAAGACAAAAAATATTTCTATTTCTAGCATGCGCCTTGTTAAATGGCAACTTTTATCAACTGTATTTGGATAAATTAGAATGACCTTTCCAGTTATGGGTTGAGGAGACCCTAATATATAAATATGTAATACGTAATATATAAAAACGTAGATAATCCTCTGCCCTGCCAGCTGAACTGCATTTCTGCTGGCAGAGCATCCATGCTGGGCTTTGTTCTAAAGCTCTCAGGAGGTTTGCCTTGTTTGTCATAACTACTAATAATTTCGATGATGACACTTGATGAATACTTTATACCAAAGTAAAAATTATAGTACTGGAGATAAGTGAAATTCTTCCTTGCAATGACCTACAAAAACTAAAGCCTTTTCTCTATCTTCCTGTTTTTGTGATAAATGTTTAACTCATGTTATAAAATAAATAGTTTTAAGAAACCAAATCACCAAGATTACTTCTAGCCCTAACATTTGATGATTCGCTATATATAGAGACTCTGACTCCAAGGATGCTCTTAGCAACATCCAAAAATGATAATCTTCAATGGAGACCCAAAAGAGGAAATCTCTTTTCACAGCCAGAAAGAGAGATTCAGAAACTGTGAGCTTCTTCAAGTTAGAAAGGTTTGAGTATCTTCTCACTGTAAGCGAAGTCATCTTTGGTACAAACTCAACTTCCCCTTAAATTTCCTTTTTCCCCCCTGCAAACCTGCCCTTCTCTGCTCCAAATCCCAAGTTCAATCTCTATTAGGTAATTTTTCTAAATGTTCCTCTCCCAGAGTATACGCTGATAATGACTAAATTGTGAGCTCTCCCAAGGATCTTTGCATAGAGGGTTTTCTAAGATCAAAATGCTCTAAACTAAAATAAATGACTCTCTAATGATAGAATTTCTGGTGTTATAGCAGGATTTCATTTAATAAATATTTATTGAGTCCTATTATATGCCAGGCAAAAATTTAGGAGGTATGGATAAAGAATGAACAAGACAGACAACTTTTCTGCCTGCATGGAACTTAGATTCTATTTAGGGACACAAACAATAAACAACATAGAATATGTCAAGTAGTCAACACACAGGTTAAGGGGGTAAATAGTATTGAAAGTTGCTATTTTTGAAAGGGTGTGGTCTCTGAGGGGGTAAAACTTGAGCAAGTTGGGGAGCAAGGCATATGAATATCTAGGACAAGAGTGTTTGATGCAAAGGAAAGGGCAAATACAAAGGCCCAGAAGCAGGGAAGTACAAGGTGCTATCAGGACATAGTAGGGCTAGAGTACATTGAGCTATGAGGCAGAATGGCAGGAGAGGTAGCAAGGGCCGGATTATCTACGGCCTTGTAGATTATGGTAAGGACTTGGGATTTTATTTTAAACCCATTTAAATGGGAAGTTCAAGGAGACTGACATGAACTGACTTATGTTATAATACTCTGGCTGCTGTGTGGCTATTGAATTTATTAGGAGGGCAAGAGTTGCAGCAGAGAGGACGCTTGGGAAGCTATTGCAGTGTTCCAAGTGAGACATGAGATAGCTTGAAACTAGGTGATACTAGTGGCCTAATTTGTTATTGAGAATGGGCACATCACAAATCACACTACTTTCAGCCTACTGTGGTTTGAATGTGTCCCCTCCAAAATTCGGGTGTTGAAACTTAATGGCCAATGTGATAGGATAAAAGGTGGAATCTTTAATAGCTTATTAGGCCCACAGGGCTCCTCCCTCATGAACGGGGTTACAGATAGCCCTTATGGCCCTTAAAAAAGAGGCTTCCACACAGCCCTAGCTTTTCTTGCCCTTCCGCTTTCCTCCCCGTGAAGACACAGTGCTTCTTCCCTCTGGAGGATACAGTAACAAGGTATCATCTTGCAACCAGAAAGCAGCCCTCACCAGAAAACTGAACCTGTTGGAGCCTTGACCATAGACTTCCCAGCCTCCAGAAATGTGAGAAAATAAATTTTTCTCTTTTGTAAGTTACCCAGTCTGCATGAGGTATTTTGTTACAGCAGCAGAAACAGACTAAGATACGGACTCATCCCCCACTACATAACCCCTGAATAAGAGATAATCCCCAAACTAACAATGTTCTCCTGTACTACTCCTGACTTCTGTTCACTTGGTTCCTACCATTAAAATTCTATTTATTCTTGAAGAGTAAGTTCAAATATCACCTTTCGGAATAGATCATTTCTTCCTCTGTGGTCCCATATATTCTGTATCCCTATTAGTATAGTTATTTCATTTTGCCTTATATATGTGTAATTGATTATGTTTCTGACCTACTTTCTTTACTGTAAATTTCTTAGGGACAGAGACAGTAACACATTTCCTTATTTCCACAATACATAGTAGCCCTTAGGAATTTAATAAATACTTTGCAGAATAAATGTGGTGAGCTGCTTTCCTTAGGTCACTAATATAATGGCATGTCAGGGTTAATCCTTTTGTAAAAGCCAATTCCCATAGCACTAAAATTTTAATCACTGTTTATACAGCTCTTAATTAACTCTGATTTGGAGTAGATTTTTAAAAGGATGGCATTTTCCATTTTTCCCTCAAGCGTTTATGATTCACTGGCTTTGTAGTTTCCCTCAGTGTATCTATTTGCAGTTGGTAGCTTAATCATTTATTTACATTACTGACATACTGGGCTCATTATTTTAGGCAATAGTTCATTGGAAATACATAATCTCAAGAAACATAAACCTTTAACAAGTCAGAATAATTTTTCTAAATGTATATTTCATTTTAATTATTAAAGTACTATATATTCATTGAAAAATTCAAATGCAGAAACAAAATAAAAAGTGAAAGTCTCTTAAACACACTAATACTTGTTCCAAGAGCTATCAAGTGTTAAGTTTGGTGTGTATCCTTTCAAGGCTTTATAGATGATATATACATTCATAAATATATATACGTATACACACATTTTATAAGAATATATGTATGTGTTTATATTCTAAAGACCTATTATGTGCTAGGTGCACAATACAAAGGTAAGCAAAATCAGACACAGTATCTGTCCTTGTGGAGCTTACAGTCTAGGGTATTTGTGTATACATACACATATATGTTTTAAAAATAAAAATAGAATCAGAAAAAGTCAGCAAAAGTACAGCACTCCAAGGGGAGGAGCACACCCTGAAGTGCAAATCCTTTATCTACAATGACAAGAAAAGAGTTTAGAGGCTAGTAAAGGGAACTTGTCTGGACTTGGTTTGGTTTTGAGAAGCAGAGAAGAAAGAGTGAGCAACACGTCAGTGAAGCAGTGGGGAGGAAAGAGTCTTTGTTATGAGAAGCCCATAGCTGCCTATATCTACTGGCTGAGAAGATGTGGAGCTTACCAGAACTCACATACACAACAACCTTTGATCTTAAGTAAAAATTTCTATTATCCTTGATCAGATCCTGATCTCCTCTCCACATGTATCATCTGCAAGTAGAAGGTCTAAAGAGACCTCATTGCAATTAAAGATGTTATCAAGCAAAGCAAAGCAAAGCAAAGCAAAACAAAACAAACAACTCCAGCACAGTTTATACACAAACATACTACATGAAAATGGGATGGAAGAAACAGGAAAAAAAATGGCAGATGGAGAATTCTCACCAGAGAAATGTTGCCATACGCAGATTAAAATTGTGACTAAACATATCAGCATAAATTCAGTAATATTAATTAAGTAATCATCTCTATAAAACAAGAATATAAAGCAGAAATGCTAGAATTCAGGAAAGAGTTGGTACACGCAAAAGCAAATGGAATATGAGCTATTTCAGAGACAAAAAAGGAAATGGAAAGAAAAAAATAAAGCCATCACAGGAATAAAGGTAAAACTGGAAGCAGCAAAAGGAAGTGGAAGCAGCAAAAAGGAAAACAGACACTACTGAATAAACAGTAAGAGACAGAAAACAGGAAAATGAAATGCCAATTGAAATTGGTTGTAATGTCTTCCTGGTTTCCTCATCAGTTAATGAATTAAATAAAATCCTTGATGTGTTCATTTAATATTCCTAAGAGAGTCCTGATTATATCTTTTTTTTTTTTTTTTTTTTTTTTTTTGAGACAGAGTCTTACTCTGTCACCAGGTTGGAGTGCAGTGTCAGGATCTCTGCTCACTGCAACCTCTGTCTCCTGGGTTCAAGCGATTCTCCTGCCTCAGCCTCCCAAGTAGCTAGGATTACAGGTGCCCACCACCATACCCAGCTAATTTTTGTATTTTTAGTAGAGATGAGGTTTTACCAAGTTGGCCAAGCTGGTCTCGAACTCCTGACCTCAGGTAATCTGCCTGCCTTGGCCTCCCAAAGTGCTGGGATTACAGGCATGAGCCACCACGCCCAGCCAAGGTTATATCTTAAAAGTACTGACTGAGATGTCCAATGGATACTCCTGACAGGGCCAAGTGTATTGTAAATTGTAACACAAGTAAATTGTGTTACTGGAGAAATGTAAGTCATAGACTGTTTACATTAATCTTTTCTTGACTTCCAGACTGAATCCAAAGTGGCAGCAGAACTTTGTTGAATCTCTGCTTTTTTCTTTTCTATTGAGTTTATGTTTTGTTTTAGTTTCTGGTTTGTGTATAGTCAGTAAGTTATATTCTTCCTTGGTAGCAGCAATGACTGGGAATGTGATTATATGGTCTGACCATTTGGTGGTCTTTGCAATAGGACTATTGGATCATCTAGTCACTTATCTAGTCACTGATGGGTGGGAAATAACAGAGAATTTGTCTTTTTTATTGTTCTATTTGTTCATTTTGGACTCAAATTAATCAGTAATTTCATGTCCACAGGGAAGGTGAACACTTTAATATCTGCACTGACGTATTTCTGTGTTTACTCTCAACTTGTAGCTGAAATTGTAGATCTGCATTCATAAGATCACTTTATCTATGTCTATGTGTCTACAACTGAAAAAGGCTTTGACCTCACATTGTGTAAGTATAAAAATATTTTCCTATCTCTGGGGAGTATTAATAAGTTATATTATAAAGTTTCCTAAATTAAAGGAGCTCTGTTCTAATTTATAGACATAAATAAGAAGTTACATACATATATTTTTTTTAATTCCAAGAAAAAAGAAGTTGAACAACTTCTTCTTCTTCTTCTTCTTTTTTTTTTTTTTGAGACAGAGTTTCGCTCTTGTTGCCCAGACTGGAGTGCAATTGCACGATCTTGGCTCACTGCAACCTCCGCCTCCCGGGTTCAAGCAATTCTCCTGCCTCAGCCTTCCAAGTAGCTGGGATTACAGGCGCCCACCACCACACTCAGCTACTTTTTTGTATTTTTAGTAGAAGACAGGGTTTCGCCATGTTGGCCAGACTGGTCTCGAACTCCTGACCTCAGGTGATCCCCCCACCTTGGCCTCCCAAAGTGCTGGGATTACAGGCTTGAGCTACTGTGCCTGTCCAGAAGTTGAACTTTTAACACTAAAATGTACTAAACTAAAAATATTTTTACAAAAATTCTGCTAACTCAAACATTTTAAGAATCCAAAATTAAGGTAAACCTTTGGCAAATGAGATTTGTTTAATAATTCTTGTTTAAATCAAGAAACTGAAGAGACAGCCCACAGAATGGGAAAAAGTATTTGCAAACTACCCCTCTGAGAAGGGATTAATAAGCAGATATATATACAGAGCTCAAACAACTGTATAGGAAAAACATCTAGTAATCTAATTTTTAAAATGAGCAAAGGATCTGAATAGACATTTCTCAAAAGAAGACATACGAATCGCAAACAGGCAACTGAAAAGGTGCTCCGCATCACTGATCATCAGAGAAATGCAAACCAAAACTACAATGAGATATCATCTCATCTCAGTTAAAATGGCTTATATCCAAAAGACAGGCAAAAACAAACGCTGGCGATGATGTGGAAAAAAGGGAACCCTTGTACACTGCTGGTGGGAACATAAATTAGTACAACCACTATGGAGAAGAGTCAGCAATCCCACGCCTAGGTGTACACTCAAAAGAAAGGAAATCAGTATATTGAAGAGATATCTGCACTCCCCTTTGTATTGCAGCACTATTCACAAAAGCAAAGATTTGGAAGCAACCTAACTGTCCATCAACAGATGAATGGATAGAGAAAACGTGGTACATATACACAATGGAGCACTATTTAACCATTAAAAAGAATGAGATCTAGTCATTTGCAACAATATGAATGGGATTGGAGGTCATTATGTTAAGTTAAATAAGCCAGGCACAGAAAGACAAACCTTGCATGTTCTCACTTATTTGTGGAAGCTAAAAATTAAGCCAACTGAACTCATGGAAATAGAGAGTAGAATGATGGTTACCAGAAGCTGGGAAAGGTAGTAGGGGAGAATGTGGGGATGGGTAATGGGTAAAAAAATATAGAAAGTGTGAATAGACCTAGTGTTTGCTAGCCCAACAGGGTGACCACAGTCAGTATTAACTTAATTGTACATTTTAAAATAACTAAAAGAGTATAATTGGATTGTTTGTAACACAAAGGATAAATGTTTGATGTGATGGCTACCTAATGTACCCTAATGTGATTATCATGCATGGCATGCCTGTATCAAAATATCTCATGTAACCAATAAATAGATACACTTATACCTACAAAAATTAAAAACAAAACATTAAAAAATAATTTTTATTTAAAAGAGCTATGTCGTTTTTGGTGATTTATTTATGTAATGTATAAAACAAGCAAACATTTTATTTTACTTGGGTCTGTTTTTCCTAAATGCATACAAATTTACTAATCAAATAAGATAATGTTACTTATATGTAATATTTAAGATTATGAAAGATGTAAATTTGTGTTTACCTGAAATTGAATCCCTGTTCTGACAAATTTTCATTTCACCAGTAATTACATTCTGTGGTATGTTGGATTTAAGACAATCTAATTAACTTAAAGCACTGGTTTGATATTAAATTGAGTTCATTAATGAATAATCATTGGATACTTACATAAATTTTAATTAATAGACTGCTTAAATATTGATTACTAAGCATAGTTTTTTTGGTTTTTTTTGAGACAGGGTCTCACTCTGTCACCCAGGCTGGAGTGCAGTGGCACAATCATGGCTCACTGCAGCTACAGCCTTCCAGGCTCAGGCAATCCTCCTGCCACAGCCTCCCAAGTAGCTGGGAGTATAAGCATGTGCCACTATTCCTGGTTAATTCTTTAAAAAATTATTTATAGAGACGGGGTCTTCCTATGTTGCCCAGGCTGGTCTTGAACTCCTGGGCTCAAGCAATCCTCCTACCTTGGCCTCACTAAGCATAGTTTTAAGTTTATACACTGTTGCTTCTTCTTCTTCTTTTTTTTTTTTTTTTTTTGAGATGGAGTCTTGCTCTGTCACCCAGGCTGGAGTGTAGTGGTGTGATCTTGGCTCACTGCAACCTCCGCCTGCTAGGTTCAAGTAATTCTCCTAGCTCGGCCTCCCGAGTAGCTGGGACTGCAGGCATGTGCCACCATGCCCAGCTAATTTTTTGTATTTTTAGTAGAGATGGGGTTTCACCATGTTGGTCAGGCTGGTCTTGATCTCCTGACCTCGTGACTCAAGTGCCTCGGCCTCCCAAAGTGCTGGGATTACAGGCATGAGCCACCGCACCTGGTCCTATATACTGTTGCTTCTTATTTTTATATGCTATAAAGTGGCAATATCTTTGGGTCATGTTAATGGTTGTGTTCATTTTCCTCTTTAAAAGGGATGGGTGTGTACATCGAAAGTGCTACATGTGTTCATGAGCTCTGTTAATCTGCTATAATGTTTGTGAGAGATAGTTCTCAATTGCAGCCCTCAAATTTTCTCTTTGAAATAGATATTATTTTGGTTAAAAGCTAAAATTAAAACAAGTGGTTGAGATTATATTATGAGCAAGAGTGACAAACGGGTATATGCTTCTGTTTTTAAAGGGATAGGTAGTTTGTTTCTAAGACAGTAGTTCTCAAACTTTCTGTTCTCAGGACCCCTTCGTTTTCTGAAATATTACTAAGGACTTCCAAAGAGGTTTTCCGCATGTATGTTGTAACTACCAATACTTACCATATTATAAATTAAAACAGAAAAATTAAATATATTTATTGACTGAATTGATTTGAGATGAATCTGTTGCATGTTGATGTCAATTTTAATAAAAATAATTTTATTTTAAAAATAAGAAGATTGCTTCACATTTTTGTAAAGTTCCTTACTGCCCAACTTAATAGAAATAATAAGTCTCTACTATTTGCTTCTGCATTTACTCTATTACAGTATCACACATCATATTGCCTCTGGAAAACTACACATTTTAGTATTATTATGAAAACAGTTTTGACCTAGCGGATGCTCTGAAAGATGGTCAATTCGTTCCAGAACATCAAATAACATAATGAAGGACAAACCGGGAAAGTGAAATTTTTTTGCCCTGGTTTAAACCTAAGTCTGAAATAAAGCTATGCAATGTGTTAAAATCATAGCAACGTTATCTAAATTTTGATGGGCTTGCTTCCTTAGTTTGCTGATTAATGCCTTCACCACAATGCAAAAGTTATTCTTTATCTTCTGTGTAATCTGCCTAGATAGGAGATTCTGTGTTTTACAAGCATAATTCTCTGAGTTTTATGTTTTTTTCTTTATTTTTGATTATTTAGTGGCAAACTAACAAAGAACAAAGGTTTCTCACTTGTCAAAGAGCTAAAGTTCTTTAGAATTGTGTTACCTCCTATGTTAGAATGGTGTTACCTCCTATGTACGTTTATTTATTTATTTATTTATTTATTTATTTATTTATTTATTTATTTTTGTGATGGAATCTCACTCTGTCTCCCAGGCCGGAGCGCAGTGGCACAATCTCAGCTCACTGCAACCTCCACCTCCCAGGTTCAAGCAATTCTCCTACCTCAGCCTCCCGAGTAGCTGGGATTACAGGCACATGCCACTACACCCAGCTAATTTTTGTATTTTTAGTAGAGACGGGGTTTCACCATGTTGGCCAAGCTGGTCTCGAACTCCTGACTTCAGGTGATCCGCCCACCTTGGCCTTCCAAAGCACCTGGCTCTATGTTTATTTTTAAATGTTTGATTGTTACTTTGTTTAGATAGGTAACCAAGTATCGTTTATTGGGCACTCATGATCCTATTTATTTATTTTATTTTTAATTTGTATAAATTTAAAGAACACAAGTTCAGTTTTGTTACATGGATATATTAAGCAGTAGTGAAGTCTGGGTATTTACTGTAACCATTACCCAAATAATGTACATTGTACCCATTAAGAAATTTCTCATCCTTTAACCCCCTCCCACCATCTCACCCTTCCTAGTCTGCAGTGTCCATTATTCCACCCTCTGTGTCCGTGTGCATACTTTATTTAGCTCCCACTTATAAGTGAGAACATGCAGTATTTGACGTTCTGGTTCTGAGTTGTTTCACTTAAGATAATGGCCTCCAGTTTCATCCACGTTACTGCAAATGACCTGATTTCATTCTATTTTTATGGCTGAGTACTACTTAATTGTGTTTATCTTCATTCCACATTTTCTTTGTCCGATCATCTATTGACAGATACATAGGTTGACTCCATATCATTGCAACTGTGAATAGTGCTGCAATAAACACATGAGTGCTGGTATCTTTTCAATATATAATTTCTTTACCTTTGGGTAGATTACCCAGTAGTGGGAATGCTGGATTGAAAAGTCATCAGAGAAATGCAAATTAAATGCAAATTAAAACCACAATGACATATCATCTTACACCAGTCAGGATGTCCATTATTAAAATGTCAAAAAATAACGAAGTTGGCAAGGATGCAGAGAAAAAATAGTAGGTGAAATAGTATCTCATGGTTTTGATTAGTATTTCTCTGATGACTAAAGTGTTGAGCATCTTTTCATGTGCTTATTGGTTATTTGTATTTCATCTTTGAGAGAGGGAAAGGACTTATCTATTCAAGTTCTTTGCCCATATTTAAAATTGGGTTGCTTTTTGGTGTTGAGTTTTAGGATTTCTTTATATATTTTGTATATTAAACCCTTATCAGGTATATGATTTGCAAATATTTTCTCCTGTATGTTTTCTTTTCACTTTCTTGATAATGTCCTTTGATGTAAAAAAGTTTTTAACTTTGATGAAGTCCAATTTATCTACCTTTTCTTTTGTTGCTTGTGCTTTCAGTGTCATGTCAAAGAATCCATTGCCAAATCCAAAGTCATGAAGATTTATTCCTCCTGAGTTCAAGTGATTCAAGGATGCCTCAGCCTCCTGAGCAGCTGGGATTATAGGCATGCGCCACCATGCCCGGTTAACTTTGTATTTTTGGTAGAGACGGGGTTTCTCCATGTTGGTCAGGCTGGCCTCGAACTCCTAACCTCAGGTGATCTACCCACCTCGGCCTCCCAAAGTGCTGGGATTACAGATGTGAGCCACCACGCCCAGCCTATTTAGATAATTTTATAACAAAATATTAGCAGTATCTGATATCTTGATTGTGAAGACTAGCCTACATTTAGTCAAAGTTAAAGCTTGATTAAATTAGACATTAAATCTAGTGATCTAAGATTAATAATATGTTGAACAATAATAAAATATTTAATGATATACTTTCATATAAAGCAAAGTAAAAAATATTCTTATTCTAAGTAGTATGTTACGGAGTCAATACTGATATAGAGTGGGGAAAAAATCAGCTCTTAAGGAATCATTGGGGCTGGGAGTGGTGGCTTACACCTGTAATCCCAGTACTTTAGGAGGCCGAGGTGGGCAGATCACTTGAGGTCAGGAGTTCGAGACCAGCCTCGCCAACATGGTGAAACCCTATCTCTACCAAAAAATACAAAAGTTTAGCCAGGCGTTGTGGTGCATGCTTGTATTCCCAGCTACTCAGGAGGCTGAGGTGGGAGAATTGCTTGAACCCAGAAGGCAGAGGTTGCAATGAGCCAAGATCATATCACTGCACTCCAGCCTGGGTGACACAGTAAGACCCTGTCTCAAAAAAACAAAACAACAGAAAAAAAAAAAAAAAACATTTGACTGGTTATCAAGTACTGCAGTGGCACAAATTTCTGGTGACAAAAGACTTGTTTATTTAGATTCTAAGTTCCTTTCAAACTGTGTTACCAAACTTCCAGTTCCTACTGTACCTGTTTGTTTCAGGAAATTCTGGATATCATTGCATGTCTGGATCTCCTCAAGTGCACGACTCAGGAACATAGTCTGTTTGGCAACAATGCAACACGATAATTAGTCCCAACAAAAAAAAAACTTTAAGCAAATTAATATAATCTCATATCATTTTCATCAAAAACAGGTAAAAATAAATTAATAGAAAAATGATAGTTTAAACTGAACATTTTGGAATTTATATAGAAATATTAGCCTCTATTTGCACATTTCCTTATTGTTTCAGAAAAATGAGGATTAAATAAAAAATCTTGAGCATTATCAATTTCTTTAACAATCTAGAACAGAAGAGAAACACTTCTAGAATAGTTGTGTGAGGAGCTCCACGGATCCTCTCCTCAGCAAAGCAATCATCGTAACTAGTGAAAATTAGAAAACATAATCATGTAAAGGCTCAGGAAATTGCCCTGAGGGTGTAGAGAAAATGAAGAAACATTTATTACAGGAAATCTACTAAGTCTTAGTAAGAACAGTAAGAGCCTGTGACATTTAAGCCATGATTCACTCACCATCCGCCAGCTCAGTGTGATGTAAGCACTACTTTAGGTGGGTGTGGCCAAGAAGATAGGACTCTCTCTACCTCCAGTTTCTGGGCTAGGGATTCTCTGAAGGGCCAGACTGCTGGCACTTCTCATCCCCCCAGATATCTATTGTAGAAGCTCTATTATAAACAAGCATAGCTCAGAAGCCTAGAACTCTCTTTCTCTACCCAGCCTCTATTTGTAAGGCAAAAGCTCTATCCCAGGCATTGCAAGTTCAGGATCCTGGGTCTCAATCTCATCTCATCTCAGCTCTCATCTCAGCTGCTTATAGGCTAAAGTGTCCACGCTGGGAGCAGCAAGTCAAGAATATCAGGGACTACAACTCTTGCCCACTCTTCCACTCATACAGTTAGACTGTCACTCTGACAGAAGTGGGCCACTGTCCCTGCCCCTAGCTCCAAAACAGTGGTTCAGTTTCTGCCCAGTAGGAGAGGCAGATCTATAGCACTCCCTATAGATCTATAGCACTCCCTAAAGGAAATGACTTTAGTTGGAACAGAGCGTGGGGAAGTTCAAGTCTAAGGACACTGTAAAAAATCATGGAGATTTTGGTAGTGAGCAATTAAGAGGATATTGGTAGCTCAATGATATTAAGAAGAAAATAACAGACCAACTAGAAGTTTATAGAGAGAAGTATGTGAAGAGACAGCTAAGATTTCTATTCCTTCAAAGGGGTCTTATTTTAATTGGAACAGGCTGTGGGGCAATTTATGCACAAGAGCACTTTAACACACACACACACACACACACACACACACACACACACACACACACACAGAGTAATCACCTAGCAATTAGTCAAGACTAACAGCTGCATGTGCTACTAATAGAAGAAGGTCATCTAGAAGCTTAAGAGGTCAGATCAGGAAAAGAGTAACAAAGAACCCTCCTAAAATCACTGTCATCCTTTACCAGAGGGAGGTGTAAGCAGTCTTTGCACAGGCAAAGACTGTGCCTTCCAAGGAGTGACATCAGTTATGGGGAAAATAGACTTCACTATTTCCCTATAGCTAATTCACTAAACAAATAAAGAAGTAAACACTAACATCCACAAACCCCATGGGGAGATCAGTACCCAAAGATACTACAACATATTATCTAAATCGTCCAGTTTTCAACAGAAAATTACAAGATATGCAAAGAGACAGGAAAGTGTGACCTCTACATAGGAAAAAACAGGTAACAGGAACTGATTTTGAAAAGGCCCAGATGTTAAACTTAATAGACACAGAATTCAAAGCAACTATTTTAAATATGTTCAAATAACTAAATGAAACCACACTTAAAGAAGGAAGGTATGATAAAAAAAATGTTCATCAAAAATGAATCTCAATAAAAAGATAAAAATTATAAAAATCAGACGGAAATTCTGGAGTTGAAAATTACAATAAATGAAAATTTAAAACTCACTAGAGGGTATCAACATTAGGTTTGACTTAGCAGAGAAAGCAATCAGCAAACATGTAGATAGATTAGTAGAGATTATGAAATATGAGAGCAGAATGAAAAAGAAAAAAATAAACTAAGCCTCAGTAAAACATGGGACACCATTAGGCACACCAACATACCCATAATGGGATTACCAAAAGGAGAGAAAAAGAGAAAAAATATTTCAAACACATGGCTGAAAATTCCCTAATTTTGATGAAAAACAATAATCTACACACTCAAGAAGCCCAAAAAACTCTAGGTGGGATCAAGAAACACAAAGATATCCAACCCAGATACATTATAAAATGGTAAAAGACAAAGAAAAATTTGAAAGTAGCAAGAGAAACATGACTCGTCACATGTAAGGGTGATTAAGATTAATAGCTGATTTCTCATTAAAAACAATAAAGGCCAGAAGGCAGTGGGACAACACATCCAAAGTGATCAAAGAAAAATAAAAATCTACTAATAATCTAATACCTAGCAAAACTATTATTCAGAGAAGGTGAAATAAAGATGTCCCTGGATAAACAAGAGCTTAGAGAATTCATTGCTAAGAGACAATCTTTCAGGTTGAAAAGCAAGTAATGCCAGACAGTAGTTTGAATCCAGATGAAAAAACAAAGAGCACTGGTAACATTAATTATATAATTATAAAAGATAGTATTAATATAAATGTATATTTCTTCTTCTCTTGTTTTTTTAAAAAATATATATATATAGACATATATGTGAATATGTATTTGCATTGTTGGGCCTCTAACATATAGAAATGAAATGTATTTGACAATAAAAAAAAGCTGTTTTGGAGTAAGAAAATGAGACTGATATAGTTTGGCCGTGTCCCCACACAAACCTCATCTTGAATTGTAGTTCTCATAATCCTCATGTGTGGTGGGAGGGACCCGGAGGGAGATAATTCAATCATGGGGGCAGTTTCCCCCATGCTATTCTCGTGATAGTAAATTCTCACAAGATCTGATGGTTCTGTAAGGGGCTTCCCACTTCACTCGGCTTTCATTCTCTTTCCTGCTACCCTGTGAAGAGGTGCCTTCCACCATGACTCTAAGTTTCCTGAGGCCTCCCCAGCCATGTGGAACTATGAGTCAATTAAACCTCTTTCCTTTATAAATTACCCAGTCTCAGGTATTTCTTCATAGTGTGTGAGAGAACAGACTAATCCAGAGACCATACAGTAACTCTAATCTACAGGAAAAAATGAGGAAAAGCATAAACGGTAAGTAACATGCTTAATATAAGAAACCATAATATATACTTTCTTCTCTAAGTTTCTATTTTTTTTTTGAGACGGAGTTTCGCTCTTGTTGCCCGGGCTGGAGTGCAACGGCGCAATCCCGGCTCAGTGCAACCTCCGCCTGCCGGATTCAAGTGATTCTGCTGCCTCAGCCTCCTGAGTAACTGGGATTATAGGCACCTGCCACCATGCCCAGCTAATTTTTTGTGTATATTTAGGAGAGATGGGGTTTCACCATGTTGGCCAGGCTGATTTTGAACTCCTGACCTCAAGTGATCTGCCCACCTCGGCCTCCCAAAGTGCTAGGATTACAGGTGTGAGCTACCACACCCAGCCTCTTCTCTGAGTTTCTTTAAAATGCTTAAAATTCTATAAAGTGATACTATAAGATGTATTGTTGTGTTTGGAGCATATATAGATGTAATATATATAACAAAATAGCATTAAAAAAGAGAAGAGAACACAGCTAATAGGAATAGCATTACTATATCTCACTGAAATTGGGTTTATAATCTGATGTAGATTCTGATAAATTAAGATCTATATTGTAAGCCCCAGAGTGACCACTAAGAAAATAACTCAAATATTGTGTAAAACTCATTAAAAAAACAAAAATGTTACATTAGAAAACATTCACTTAATGCAAAAGAAAAGAGTAAAGGTTCAGAAAATCAGGAATAAAAAATACATGAGATATATAGAAATGGAAAGGTAAAGTGGCAGAAGTAAATTCAACTAAGGGAGGAGACCACCCCTCATATTGTCTTATGCCCAATTTCTGCCTCCAAAGAAAGAAGAAGTAAAAACTAAAAGGCAGAAATGAAATCCACAGGCAGACAGCCCAGTGCCGCACCCTGGGCCTGGTAGTTAAAGATCGACTCCTGACCTAATCTGTTATGTTATCTATAGATTACAGACATTGTATAGAAATGCACGGTGAAAATTCCTACCTTGTTTTGTTCCAATCTAATTACCAGTGCATGCAGCCCCCAGTCATGTGCCCCCTGCTTGCTCAATCAATCACAACCCTCTCACACGCACCCCCTTAGAGTTGTGAGCCCTTAAAAGGGACAAGAATTGCTCACTTGGGGGGCTCAGCTCTTGAGACAGAAGTCTTGCTGATGCCTCTGTCCAAATAAACCCCTTCCTTCTTTAACTCAGTGTCTGAGGAGTTTTGTCTGCAGCTCGCCCTGCTACACAACCATAAAAATAGTAACATTAAATGTGACTGCATTAAACAACCCAATAAAAGGCAAAGATTATCATATTGAAACAAAGATGATCCAACTATATTCTGTCTACAAGAAATACATATTAGGTTCGAAGACAAATAAATAGGTTGATCGTGAAAGGATAGAAAAAGTTATGTTATGGAAACATTGACCATAAGAATGTTAGGGTAACACTACTAATATCAGACAAAAATAGACTCTAAAACAAACAAACAAAAAATTACTAGGGACAAAGAAGAAAATTTTATAATGTTAAAAGGGCCAATTCATTGGAAATATATAGCAATTATAAATATATATAACCTAACAACAGAGCCCCAAAAATATAAAGCAAAACTGGGTAGAATTGAAGAAAGAAAGAGATAATTCAACTTTTATTAGTTGGAGACTTCAATACCCCACTTCAAGTAATGAATAGAATAAGTAGGCAGAAAACCATCAAGGATATAGAACACTTGAACAATACTATCAACCTACAAGACCTACTAGCCATAAAACATTTCACTAACCCAAGTAGAATGTACATTCTTCTCAAGCACTCATGTATGGCACTTTCTCTAGTATAGCTCACATGCGAGGCTATAACACAAACTTCAAATAAATTTAAAATAATTGAAGTCACAAAGTATGTACTCTGACCACAGTGGAATAAAATTAAAAATCAGCAAGAGAAGACAATTTGGGAAATTCACAAATATGTGAAAATTAAACAACAGATTCCTAAATAATAAATGGGTTAAATAAGAAAGCACAATGAAAATTAGAAAATATTTTAAGATGAATGAAAAAAATACAACATACCGAAATTTATGGGATGCAGTTAATGCAGTCCCTAAAGGGTATTTATAGCTGCAAAAGTTGATATTAAAATAAAAAATATCTTAAATCAGTGACTCCAAGTTTTACCTTAAGAAGCTGTAAAAACAAAAGCAAATTGAACTGGAAGTAAGCAGAAGGAAGATTTGAGTGGGAATTAATGAAATAGAGACTAGAAATGCAATAGAAAAAATGAAACCAAAAGTTCGTTCTCAAAAAGAGCAAAATTGATATACTTTTGTCTATACTGACCAAGAACAAAAAGAGAGAAGACACAAATAACTAAAATTAGGAATAAAAGAGGAGGTATCACTACTGACCTTACAAAAATAAAGAGGACTATAAGGGAATACTATGAACAACTGTAAACCAACAAATTCAATAACTTAGATGTAATGGATAAATTTCTAGAAAGATAAACTACTAAAACTGACTCAAGAGGAAACACAAAATCTGAATAGACTACAACAAGTAGTGAAAAATTTATAATCTGAAAACCACAAAACATTGTTGAAAGAAGTGAAAAGCCTAAATAAATGGAAAGACATTCCATGTTCATGAATCAGAGGCTTTAATATTCTCCCTAAACTGATCTACAGTTTCAATGCAACCCCTATCAAAATCACAGCTGGCTTTTTTGCAGAAATCAACAAGTTGGTCCTAATGGACATTCCAGGGACCTAGAATAGCCAGAACAATCTTTAAAAAGAACAAAGAGGGAGGACTAACGCCTTCCTATTTCAAAACTTACTACATAAAGCTATAATTATCAAGGCAATGTGGTATTGCCCCAAGGATAGACATAGATGTCAATGGAATAGAATTGAGAATAAACCTTCTCATTTATGGTTAAGTGATTTTCAACAATGGTACGAAGATAATTCAATGGGGAAAAAAATAGTCCTCAACAAATAGTACTAGGACAAATGGATATTCACATGCAAAACAATAAAGTTGGACCCCTATCTCATACCATACACAAAAATTAACTCAAAATAGATCATAGACCTACATGTAAGAGCTGAAAATATAAAAAATCTTAGAAGAAAACATCGAGGTAAACCTTCATGACTTTGGATTACAAAATGGTCTCAGATATGATAACAAAATAAATAAAATGGATATCATAAAAATAAAAACTGTATTTCAAAAGGCACTAGCAAGAAATGGAAAAGACAAACCACAGAATAGGAGAAAATAATTGTAAATCATGTATTTGATAAGAGTATAGTATAAAGAATATATAAAGAATTATTACAACTCAGTGGTAAAAAGACAAATAGGCTAATTTAAAATGAGCATGAAGCACTTTGGGAGGCCGAGGTGGGTGGATCACTTGAGGTGAGGAGTTTGAGACCAACCTGGCCAACATGGCAAAACCCTGTCTCTACAAAAATACAAAAATTAGCTGGGCACAGTGGCGTGTGGCTGTAGTCCCAGCTACTCGGGAGGCTGAGGCAGGACAATCACTTGAACCTGGGAGGCAGAGGTTGCAGTGAGCTGAAATTGTGCCACTGCACTCCAGCCTGGGTGACAGAACAAGACTCCATCTCTAAATAAATAAATAAATGCAAAAAGATTTCAATAGATATTTTCCAAACAAGATATACAAATGGCCAATAAGCACATGAAAAGATCCTCAACATCATTAGTCATCACAGAAATGCACATCAAAACCACAATGAGGTATCAATTTATACTCACTAGGATGGCTATAATTAAAAAGATATAATAACAAGTGGTGGCAAGGAAGTGGAGAAATTGGAATCCTCATTCAGTCCTGGTGGGAATGTAAAATGGTGCAGATGCTTTGAAAAACTCCAGCATTCCTCAAATGATGAAACATAGAGTTACTGTATGACCCAGCAATACCACTCCTAGGTATAGTTCATATTGAAAGAAATGAAAACATATTTCCACGCAAAAATTTGTACATAAACGTTCATCATGGCATTATTCACAAGAGCTGAAAATTAGAAACAACCCAAAAGTCCATCAATGGATGAACGGATTTTTAAAATGTGATGTTTATACAACGGAATATAATTCAGCCATAAAAGGAAATGAAACACTGATATATGCTACAACACGAAGAACCTTGAAAATGTTATTTAGGCATTTATAAAAGGAGCCAGTCAGAAAAGAGTACAGAACAAAAAACATTTGACATTTGTATAAAATATGATGATGATGACATTTATATGAAATATCTGGAACAGGCAAGTCTATACAGACAGAAAGTAGACAGTTGCTTAGTGCTGGTGGCAGGCAATAAAAAGTGACTGCTAAATGGGTAAGGGGTTTCTTTTTAGGGTGATAAAATGTTCTAAAATTAGTTGCATCAATAGTCGCACAATTCTGAGAATATTCTCAAAACCAATAGATTGTATACCTAAGTGGGTAAACTGTAAGGTATGTGAATTATGCCTCAATAAGTCTGTTAAAATATAATCAAGGATAGGGATCAGGAAACTTTTTGTATAAAAGGACAGACAGTAAATATTTTAGGCTTTCCTAGCCATATACACTCTCTTTTACATATTTTTCTTTATTTTCAACTACATCTCCCAGCGGCCTGATTTGGCCAGTTGGCAGTAGTTTACCCACTCCTGCTCTAGGAAAAGATGTGGTTCCTTGACAAAGTACAATTACTATATGTTTTTACCTATCCCTCACTTTCCCCTAACTCATACTCAGAAGGGTAGAGACAATGTTGATAAAACTATGCGGTCCATCTATATTCCTTCATCAGTTACTTATTTGGAAATACTCCCATTTATGAGGGTTTAGAGAACAGGGAGCAGATGTATACAACAGAAATCAACAAGTATTCTTTAGAGAGACAGAGTACCACGGTCTGATTCATAGGGACCACACTTAGATGATAAAAGGCAGAAGTGCATCTTCAATTATCTAAATAGACATCCTTTCAAAAGGAAAGAAGATTATAGAAAGGTTACTAGATTAGAGAGTTCTGAGGAAACAGAGGTGTACATGAGAAAGAACACAGAATAAAAAAGAATGGTAGTTAGGAACAAACAAAATAATGATTGTACTTAAGAGTTTGTGAAATTTCCCTCACATCAATTTGATCTCTTTTCACTAAGATAAAAAATTAAACTCAGGATTACCAACCAAAAAGGAAAAACTTTTAGAAATTGAAAAGCACTATATAAAAATAAGATGTTATTACTATTTTTTAGTAAAGCAAAAGTCCCTATTGAGAATTAAATTACATTTACCTTTGTCTGTTAAGTAGAATTTTTGTTTGTTTATTTTGCTCTGGGGCGGGTAGAGTCTTTTCCCATCTTCTTTTAAAATAAAAACATTTCTTAAAAGAGGGCCTCCTCTACTCCTCAGAGGCAAGGACTTTGGCTTCTTTATCTCTGTATCCCCAGTACCTAGAAAAGTGTCTGGTGCGCCAATGTTTTTTGAGCTGCACTCAACAATGGAAGGGAAAAGAAGCAAAATAGTTGGCATAGATCTGGTGAGAGTTTGTTCCAGATCCAAAGAACAATATGAAATAAGAGGAAGGAGGAAGAGAATAAACAGCAAGGGGTTTATATCTCTTGGAGAGGAGAGAAGGTGACAAGTATGAGAAATTAGGAAGTTTTCTTTGTCCAGGTAAGAGAAACCAAGCAGAGCGATCTAGATCTTAAAAATCATACAAAAATGCTATTGATCTGATTTAGAGACAATTTTCTTAGATTGAAAGAAGAAAGGTAAACAGCTAAAAGCAAACCGATAATCTGGTGTATGGGAGATGGTGATATTGATAGCTCCTAAAAGGGGTAACATTTAAGAATCTGATAGGGGAATTCAGGCAAAGGTAAGGAATTCTGTCTTGTAGAAATTAAGTTAATGAGATATTTAAGAATGTGGGGAAAAGAAAGCAAATGCAATTGAGAGAAGAAAAACAAGATAAGTAATAATTTCAGATGGCTATCAAAGCTATGGAAATAGATGAGTTATTCCTTAGAACATGTGATAAGAAACAAAAGTGGAGTCCAAACCCGTGTATAATCACAGGCAGACAATAAAGATAAAAGATATTTAAAAACATTTTTGGAAAGAGTGGTCCATAGGAAGGGGAATTTTAAAAGAAGAGATATCTAATCTTCTTAAAAGAAGAGGCTATGCCAAAAGTAACCTTTGCTTAGGAAGGAATTAGCCATTACAAACTTTTGAAATCAAGATGATGCTGGAGTGGAGAAAAGGATTCTCTAAAGAGAATAAAAAAGAACTGCATCGGGGAAGGCAAACATAACAAATAGCACACTGAACTCTTGTCTTTTCTTTGAAGGTTGCACATTACCTGTTCAAAAGCTGTTGAAGCTTTTCTGCCTTGCTCTAGATCAACTGCAGCTGCCATAAGTAAACATGTTTTCCGTGCAATCAGAATTACTTGATCAGAAGGACAAAACTGGGACATCTGATAAGAAGTAACCAGAACATCAATGAATAGTGAGAATTCTGCCAGGTGAACACAAACAATCGGAATGAAAATCAGCAACTTCCTGTTTGAATGAGAAAATTCAGCTGGAAAAGCACATGTCACCATAGAAATGATATAAATTATAATACTGATTTATGCTTTCAATTTTATATTATTTTCCATTGTTTTTAGTACCCTCCTAGAGATAAAAAGCTTCATTTCTTCACAGTATTCCTATCTTTTCCAGTGACAAGTAGTATCATTTGCCCTTGTATTTCTATCTAGTGATTTACTTCTTGGTTTATGTTGTAATTTCTAAGTGATTTTTCCCCTGGCAAATAGATTTCCCCCTTTGTATTGAATAGAGCCAAAATTAGTATGTATATTGTCATGGTTGAAAGAGGCATTGGCAAGTCTTGACAGGCATTAGGCATGACCTCATCATCAACATTGTCTAGTTTTAGGAAAAACTCCCAGCTACTACAATAAAACTCTAGGCCATTTGGATTCTTACACGCCAATCCTACAAGTCCCATCACAAATGCCAAAACTAAAACCAATTTATTTCACTTAATTAAAATGGCAGTTATGCCTAAACTTGCAAAGACTATTTCTTAATCTCCCCAAATATTCAGTGATCATAACTGTCATTGTTATTAAATTAATAGCATTTAAAGACACCCCATCTCTTTAGGTCTTTGATTACTCTTATGTGAGATGAAGGAGTTGTGCTAGATTGTCTTTATAGTTCTTTCTAGCTCTAAAATTCTTTTTTTTTTTTTGAGACGGAGTCTCGCTCTGTCGCCCAGGCTGGAGTGCAGTGGCCAGATCTCAGCTCACTGCAAGCTCTGCCTCCCGGGTTCACACCATTCTCCTGCCTCAGCCTCCCAAGTAGCTGGGACTACAGGCGCCCACCACCTCGCCCGGCTAGTTTTTTATACTTTTTAGTAGAGACGGGGTTTCACCGTATTAACCAGGATGGTCTCGATCTCCTGACCTCATGATCCGCCCGTCTCGGCCTCCCAAAGTGCTGGGATTACAGGCTTGAGCCACCGCGCCTGGCGTAGCTCTAAAATTCTTAACATTTAATTGATCTCAACATATCATACTGTGTATTCCTGAATGTGTATGAAGGATATTCTTTTAGCCGTTCTCCTTTTATCCTCCTGTCAATACTTGGTCCTCTTTCTGGCATTTAACCTCTACCTTGGAGGCCAACGACTATTTAAAAATGCTTATAATTAAATAACAAACTCACAAATCACTACACTCAGGACCTGCTATAGGAAAGTTATAAAGGAGGCCTAAGTTTCTTATCTCTTTCTTCAGCCCCTGCTGTCCCCAGATACTTATTCTATGTTCTTGTAGACTTATTTCCATAACTCTTCATAATGTGTTGGTAATTAACAACTACTTAGAGTATTCCCCTCCTAAAGATATTGACATTTTAATATAGGACTTTGGGAGGCTGAGATCCCTTCAAAGGCAAAGAAATAAGTCTTAAATGGTAGAACTTTAGCCTCCCTGATGAATGTTTCTGATATTTTGGTATAGAGAGATATGCCCCGCATTCTTACGCTATACCCTATAAGGAACAAATTCTTCTTAGGTCATTCCCACTTACATATATATTAAAAGTTCCTAGATCAAGAGACAATCCTAGTCTATATTTAGCCCTTTACTATAGCCATAGTGGTTATAGCCTTGTTGTGGTCCATACATGAGATACTTATTAAAAGAAACTTACCTTATAAGAAAGTATGAAAAACTCTCTCATTATCACTGGATCTTTGTCACATTGCACAGCCAAGTTCCAAGCTGGAAATTAACATGAAATAATATAATAATATGAAATTATGAAAATCTACCATTTAGTCTGTACCATTACAATTTCTGATACTTACGCCTTTGATATTAATATACCGGTAAGGGATTTCTCAAGGTTTAAACAATTACCTTTAGGTTTTAAAGAATTTTTCCAGGTAAATTTAGAGACTCTCGTCAATTCCAATCTTCAACACCAGACCAATGACCAAGGGAGGTATTGCTGAATTTTTAAAAACTGGAGACATGCAATAAGAATTCCTAGCTGAGGCCAGGCTTGGTGGCTCATTCCTATAATCCCAGAACTTTGGGAGACCAAGACAGGAGGATTGCTAGAGGCCAGGAGTTCAGGACGAGCCTGGGCAACAGAGAGAGACTCCGTCTATACAAAAAAATTAAAAACCAAACCAAACCAAAACAAAACTAGCCAGGTGTGGCACACAACTATAGTCCCAGAAGACTGACACCAGGAATTTGAGGTTACAGTGAGCTATGATGGCACCACTGCACTCCAGCCTGGCAACAAGACTCTGTCTCAAAAAAAAAAAAAATTCTTAGTTGACACAAATCTATCTAAAAATGAAGATCAAAATGAATAGAGCTCACCAACTCTCAGTGGTGAAAGTAAGTTAAAATTCAGCAAAGAACAAGGTACACTAGAATCAAGAGTTGAGAAAAATTATTGGAAAGATTCATATCTTCCAAAGAGCAGTAGAAGCCCTCGTCAGGCAACAGTCAGCATCACGTTCCCCTTGGAAAATCCAAATCAAAATGCAGTAAAAGTAAAAACATTCCTTTTCAAACCTTCAAAAGATTAAAGTCACCAAACTTGTCTATATTTTAGATGTTTGTTATTTTTCATTATTTGCATCAGTTTCTTAGAAGTCAGATTGCAGTATTCATTCCCTTTCTCCGAGGATTAAAACCCTATTAAACCTCATAACACAGGGAATAGTTCATGTAGAATCGGTCCACTTTGTGGCACTGCTGCTTAATTGCTCATGCTTACTTATCACTGTAGTAACTGCCTCCACAAGTTTTAAAATCATTTTATTGAAATAGAGCTGTTATAAAGTATATTACACAACTCATAATTGTACAGCTTGATGAATTTTCACAAAGTGGACATATCCATGCGTCTGGCACCCACATCAAGAAAGATCTTGAACATTACCAGAAACCCTGAAGCTCCTACAACTTTCAAGTCCAACTCCTTTTCCAGGGTAACCACTATCCTGACTTATAACACCATATGTTAGTTTTGCCCATTTTAAAAATTATAAATAAAATGAACAACACAATATGTATTCTTCAATATCTGGTTTCTTTTGCTCAACATTATGTTTGTAAGATTCATCCATATTGTTGTATATAGTTCATTTTTGGTAAATCACACTTAGAAATAAATTAAGTATTCCAGGCCAGGTGCGGTGGCTCACACCTGTAATCTCAGCACTTTGGGAGGCCGAGGCAGGCGGATCATGAGGTCAGGAGATCGAGACCATCCTGGCTAACACGGTGAAATCCCGTCTCTACTAAAAGTACAAAAAATTAGCCAGGCGTGGTGGTGGGTGACTGTAGTCCCAGCTACTCAGGAGGCTGAGGCAGGAGAACGGTGTGAACCCCAGAGGCGGAGCTGGCAGTGAGCCGAGATCACGCCACTGCACTCCAGTTTGGGCGACAGAGCGAGACTCTGTCTCAAAAAAAAAAAAAAAAAAAAAAAAAAAAATTAATTAATTAAGTATTCTAAACCAAGTTTAGCAGCACAACCTTAGGGATCTGTAGTTATAGTTCATTAGTTTAATCTTAGACCCATTTCTATAGAAAAGGAACACAACTAATGTCCATTGAGTATCTGCTATGATACAAAGGACAAATGCTGTTTCATTTAAAACCCTTAATAACTGCATGAAGTATATATAATTATTTCCATTTTATAAGTAATAAAACAGATTATTATCTCTGTACCCACAGCTACAAATGAAAGATCCAGAATTTGAAATCACATCTGTCTGATTCCACCACCCCACAATGTTTCCCACAGCCACAGAATTTCTTCTTACCTATTTTTCTAAACCACTGAGCTTCATTAACTCTTGACTCCAAACTTAAGTCTTCTTCGCCAAAAGGCTGAGAAAGTTTCACAAAGGCTGCATCAAACAGGAAAATTTGATATTGATAGTTTTATTTTACACTCTAGCAAAGTTGTTTAATCCTGCTTTAAGAACAGTCTCACAGGAGTTTGAATTTAGAAAGTTCTTTTTTGTGTATGTGTGTGTGGGTGCATACCAGAAGTAATTAAAATGACAAAAAGCATTACCAAGTTCCAAGAAGTTGTTAACTCAAATTCTGGGAAACAAACATGTCTTTGGAGAGATTTATAATTTTAATTAGTACAATCATTCACCACCTGAGGTAGAAAGATATGATTTATATGTGAGGAAATAAAGAATAGAAACAATCATTTAAAAGACTAAACTGGAGATTGAGAATTAGAAGAGTATCAACATGCTGGCATAATATTTACTGAGCCAGCAAGCTCAGGACAGAACCAGAATGTGCTATCACTATCAGAAGGCATGTACATATCCCATGTCCTTCTGAGATATAAGAATGCCAACCAGCAAAGTTTTTCTCTTTTGAAAAGAAGTGGTTTGGTTTCTATACCACTTTGCTATGTTTAACACCCTGTTGACAGGTATTTGAGGCATAAAATTGAACTACTGCAATAAGTAGGATAGAATTTCTAAGATATGAATTTTTTGGTGTGTTTTGGACATAAGGAAAGAGGTACATGGACAGAAAAAATGGGAGATCTGTTAAAAAGGATGCCATGTAAAAAAGCTTGTAGTTAGAAAAAGAAATGTGATATAACTAGGAGATTAGCTTGAATAAAGTGGACATGGAAAAATTATTAGTAGATAAGGGAGATGGCACAGACTTGGGTGGACAGCTTCAAAATAAGAGAATATACAACCTGAATTTGATTCAGAGGGTATGAAGAAAAATAGCAGGGTTCAGAGTATTTTTATTTGTCTTGATCCTTTTTCACTTGTTCAATTCTTAGGTTAGGATCAAGTGGCTACTAGAAAAGAAAGGTAGAGGGACAGGGAGTGAGAGAAGGGAAGAAAGGAGAGAAGGAAAGGAAAGGAGGGAGGGAAGGGGGAAGGAGGGAAAGAAGGAAGGAAGGAAGGAAGGAAGGAAGGAAGAAAGAGAGAGAGGGAGGGAGGGGAGGGAGGGAGGGAAGGAAGGAAGAGAGGGAGGGAAATATCCTTAAAACAAATAGGAATTAAAACAGAACTGAAATCACATTTGGAGATGAATGCTAATGATGACACATTTTTCTCTGCTTGTGAATGAAGAAACCAAAATAGATTCCTGTGGCAAACATTAATAAGGAGTATGAAGCTTAACTCAAACATAAGGTTAAAGTCAGTGTGCTCAGTGTACTTGGAGAATTCAACAAAGAATAGACGCAAGATGAAGAATATAACCAGGGAGATATTTACCTCTATTCAGGCAAGTCAAAAGTCGATCCATTTCTTTCTTCCTAAAAATAAAGAAAAGAATATTTTCCAACTGTTCCAAATCTTTACTATAAAACATAACTAAAAAGGGACACCATTTGTGCCTGAGAATTGAACTAAGAAAATGCAAAATTGTGACGTTTTTTGCTCAGGACTCCAATCTACCATTTCAACAATCTTCTTCCCCACTGTAGGATACAGTTACTCATTCCCAGTGCCCTCATATTTTTTCTCTCTTCTACTTCTTCATGTACCATCAGCAAAGGATTTCAATGACTGTCAAGGTTTTATATTGTAGGGTCATAATACTTGAGAGAAGGTGGTGATCTCTGTGATTTATAAGCTTTTTTGAAGAGGGGGAACTAGAATCCTTATTTCAAATAAAATTGTATAAAAGTCTAATATACAAGAAAATATAAAAGATAAAAGTTGAGCTGCTGTGGTTGAACGAGGATTGGGTGGAGGCTTGGAGCTTCACCTTCCTGGAAGTCCCTGAGGCAGTGCCACAAAATTTCCAGGGTTCTGAGGAATGCGGTTTAAAAAACAACTTATCTTGTACAGACACATCATTTTACAGATGAAGAAAAGAGTAGACCCAGGTTTCTTGACCCCTCTGTCAAGCTTCTTTAAGCACATAAAGTTTAACAGAGAACTTCCGGTTTCCAGTTGTGCATGTAAGGAGCTTGGGAGTTGCCAGCGTCTCCTAACAAGTAAAACGCTGAACACACTGAAAAATTAGTAACTCTTTTTGGACCTATAAGAGAGGAGAGGAAAAAGGGAAAACCACTGCCACAAAGATTGGAGAGACAGGCAAAGATAGGGAGTCACAGCTTACTAGAGCAGAGATTCAAAAGTGGAAACTACCATGATACCCAATGCTGGAGAGGAAAACCTGAAGCGTAACTGACAAATCACTGGAGGCTCAGTGTGGACAAGTCTGAATTAAAAGACTCAGGAGGACCCAGTCATAGTGGGGCCTCCACAGTTTTGTGAGTTTTGCCTCCAGGAGCTTGGTTAGCTACTCAGAGAATACTGGAGCAAAATCTCTTTATGCATCTTGCAGGGGGCAGCGGAAACAAAACACTTTAAAACACGCCAGAGCACCCTGTTCTTAACAAATCTTGCCCTCCGAGAAGCTGCTTAACTACAGCCTGACCTTCTGGGGTGTATCAGAGCCTAACTGATCTCGGAGAAGCGAAATACTCAAATTCAGTCCACTCTAGCCATCCTGTCCCACTAAATGGGGGAGAAAAAAACCTGAGAAGCACTTGTGAAGTTCACAGTCCAGAGGTATAGGCTTACTAAAAGACCAAGACCTAACCATAGGACTAAAGAATGTTTCCCAGCCAGGTGCAGTGGCTCATGCCTGTAATCCCAGCATTTTGGATGCCAAGGCAGGAGGATTGCTTGAATCCAGGAGTTCGAGACTAGTCTGGGCAACATAGTGAGACCACATTTCCACAGAAATGTAAAAATCAGCCAGGTGTGGTTGCACATGCCTGAAGTTCCAGCTACTCTGGAGGCTGAGGTGTGAGGATCACTTGGGCCTGGGTGGGGGTCAAGGTTATAGTGAGCCATGATCATGCCACTGCACTCTAGCCTGGGTGACAGAAAGAGACACCATGTCAATAACAATAATAATAATAATGCTTCCCCTCTCCCCATAATTCACCACCACATTGTTAAAGGCCTATTTATAGTAGTTCCTTTTACCTGGTACATCATGTGCAGCTTTTAAGAAAAAATTAGAAGGCATACTAAAAGGCAGAAAATATAATTTAAAGACACAGCGTAAGCATTAGAACTAGCCATAGCAGGAACGTTGGAATTATCAGACAGGGATTTTAAGACAACTATGATAATTGGTCATGATTATGATAATTATTATAAGGGCTCTAATGGATAAAAAGTAGACAGCATGCAAGGGCAGATCAGCAAAGTAATCAGAGAGATGGAAATTCTAAGAACCAAAACAGAATACTAGTGATCAAAAACACTGTAACAGAAATGAGAAAACCTTTGATGGTCTTATTAGTAGATTGAACAAAATTGAGGGAAAAAAGTCTCTGAGCTTGAGGGTATATAAACAGAAACCTCCCAAACTGAAGAGCAAAGAGAACAAAGACTAAAAAAAATACAACAGAATATCCAAGGACTGTGAGACAACTACAAAAGGTGTAACATATGTGTAATGGGAATACCAGAAGGAGAAGAATAGGTAATGGAACAGAAGTAGTACTTGAAATAATATGACTGAGAATTTCCCGAAATTAATGTCATATATATAAAATCACAGATTCAGGAAGCTCAGAACATCAAACAGGACAAATGACAAAAAAATGACATGTAGACATTTCATTTTCAAACTACAGAAAATAAAATATACAGACAAAATTCTGAAAAAAGTCTGAGGAAAAAAATACCTTACCTAAAGAGGAACAAAGGTAAGAATTACATTCCACTTTTGCTCAGAAACCACACAAACAAGAAGAGACTGAAGCAAATTATTTACATGTTGAGAGAAAATCCCACTAACCCAGAATTTTGTACCTTGTGAAATTATACTTCAAAAGTGAAGGAAAATAAAGACTCTCAGACACAGGGGTGGAGCAAGATTACGGAACAGAAGGCCCACCCATCATCCTCCCCCACTGCAGGAACACCACATTTAACCACTGTCTACACACAAAAAAGGACTCTCATAGGAACCAAAAATCAGGTGAGCACTCACATTACCTGGTTCTAACTTCACATTGTTGAAAGAGGAACTGAAGAGAGTAGGAAAGACAGTCTTTAATCACCAATGCCACCCCTTCCCTATCCCCCAGCAGCTGCCTGGTGCAGAGAAATCTGTGCACTTGAGAGAGATAGAGAGAGTGCAGAGACTATCAGATTTTGCATTGAACTCAGTGCTGCCCTGTCACAGCAGGAAGGAAAACTGGGCTAAACACAGCCAACTTCCGCTAACAGAGGGAGCATTTGGATCAGCTGTAGCAAGTGGGGAATCTCCCATCCCAATTGTTGGAATCTGAGTTCCAGTAAGCCTCGTCATCATGGGCTAAAGTGCTCTGGGGCTCTAAATAAACTTGAAACACAGTCTAGGCCACAAAGACTGCAAGTCTTAGTGCTGAGCTGGGCTCAGAACCAATGAACTTGGGGGCATGCAACTTACTGAGACACCAGCTGGGGTAGCTAAGGAGGTGCTTTGCTTGTTCCACCCCTCCCCACCCCTGGGTAGCATAGCTTGTGGCTCCAAAGGAGACCCCTTCCTTCTGCTTGAAGAGAAGAGAGGGAAGAGTAAAGAAGACTTAGTCTTGCATCTTGGATATCAGGTCATCCACAGTAGGATAGGGCACTGGGCAGAGGCATGAGACCCCCATTCCGGGTTGTAGCTCCTGGATGACATTTTGATGCACACCCTGGGCCAGAAGGGAACCCACTGCCTTGAAGGGAAGGACCCAGTCCCGGAAGGATCCATCACCTGTTGACTGAAGAGCCCTTGGGCCGTGAATAATCAGCAGTGATCCCAAGTAGTACACAGTGGGCACAGTGGGCTTTGGGTGAAACTCTGAGCTGTGGGGGCTTCAGGTGAGACTCACCACATTCCCAGCTATGGCGGCTATTGTGAGAGACTCCTTCTGCTTGAGAAAAGCAGAGGGAAAAGTAAAGAGGACTTTGTCTTATGCCTTAGGTACCAGCTCAGCCACAGTAGGGTAGAGCATCAAGCGGGATCTTAGGATCCCCAATTCTAGGCCTTGGCTCTTGGGTGGTATTTCTGCACCTGCCCTGGGCCAGAGGGGACCCCACTGCCCTGAAAGGTGAAATAAGGCCTGGCAGCATTTACCACAAGGTGGCAGCATTTACCACAAGGTGACTGAAGAATCCCTTAGGCTTTAAGTGAACATCAGCGGTAGGCTGGCAGTACTCCCCATGGGCCTGTGGAAGTGGGAGGGAAGAGTGGGAAGGACTGTGTCTCATGGTTTGACAACCAGCTCAGCCACAGTAGAATAGAACATCTGTGGTAGACTTCTAAGGTTTTTGACTCCAGTCCCTGGCTCCTGGACAGCTTCTCTGGACTCACCTGGGGCCTGGGGGAACTTGCTGCCCTGAAGAGGACACAGACCTAGCTGGTTTCACCACCTACTGACTGCAGAGCCCTAGGACCTTGAACCAACAACATAGGTGGTAGTCAGGTAAGTGGTTACAATGGGCCTTGGGTGAGAACCAGGGCTGCATTGGCTTCAAGTCTGACCCAGTGCAGTCCTAGCGGTAATGGCCATAGGGGTACTTGTATCAACATACCCCCAATGTCAGACAGTTCAGGAGAGAGAGAGAGAGAGAGAGAGAGAGAGAGAGAGAGAGAGAGAGAGAGAGAGAGACTCCATTTGTTTGGGGGACAGTAAGGGAAGAGAACAAGAGTTTCTGCTTGGTAATCTAGAGAATTCTTCCGGATCTTATTCAAGACCACTAAGGTAGTACCTCTATGAGTATACAAGAACCATAGCATTACCGGGCTTGTGGTGTCCCCTAATGCAGATACAGCTTAGATCACAGCACCCAAGTACTTCTCAATACCACGAAAGCCCTCCCAAGAAGGACAGGTACAAATAAGTCCAGAATGCAAAGACTACAATAATACTAATTATTCAATTCCCAGATACTGATGAACACTCACAAGCATCAAGACCATCCAGGAAAACATGACATCACCAAGCGAACTAAATAAGACACCAGGGGTGAGTTCTGGAGAAACAGAGATATGTGACCATTCAGATAGAGAATTCAAAATAGCTGTTTTGAGGAAATTCAAATTCAAAATAACAGAGAAGAAATTCAGAACTCTATCACATAAATTTAACAAAGAAATTGAAATAATTAAGAATCAAGCAGAAATTCTGGAGTTGAAAAATGCAATTTGAAGAATATGTCAGAGTTTCTAAATAGTAGAACTGATCAGGCAGAAGAAAAAATCAGTGAACTCAAAGACACACTATTTGAAAATACACAGTGAGAGGAAAAAAGAAAAAAGAATTTTAAAATGATGCACAGCTACAAGATCTAGAAGACAGTTTTAAAAGAGCAAATGTAAGAGTTAATGGCCTTGAAGTAGAGGCAGAGAAAGAGACATGGGTAGAACGTTTCTTAAAGGGATAATAACAGAAAACTAGAGAAATCTAGAGAAAGATATCAATATCCAAGTACAAGAAAGTTATAGAACACCAAGCAGATCTAACCCAAAGAAGACTACCTTAAGACATTTAATTATCAAACTCTCAAAGGTTCAGGATAAAGAAAGAATCCTAAAAGCATCAGAAAAGAAACAACATACAATGGCGTTGCAATATGCTTGGCAGCAAACTTTTTCGTGGAAACCTTACGGCAGGGAGACAATGGCATGACGTATTCAAAGTGTTGGAGGAAAGAAACTTTTACCCTAGAGTAGTATATCTGGCAAAAATATCCTTTAAACATGTAGGAAAATTAAAGGCTTTCCCAGACAAACAAAAGCTGAGGGATTTCATCAACACCAGACCTGTCCTAAAAGAAATGTTAAAGGGTGTACTTTAATCAGAAATGAAAGGATGTTGAAGAGCAAGAAAAAATCATCTGAAGGTACAAAACTCACTAGTAATATACAAATACACAGAAAAAAACACAATATTACAGCACTGTAAGTATAGTGTGTAAACTACCCTCAAATAGAAAAAACTAAAAGAAGAATCAACCAAAAAACAATAAATATAACAACTTTTCAAGACATAGACAGTATAAGATATAAATAGAAACAACAAAAAGTTAAAAAGTGAGGGGAAGAAGTTAAACTGTAGAATTTGTATTAGTTTTTTCTTTTGCTTGTCAGTAGTTAATTTGTTTACGCAAGCAGTGTTAAGTCATCAGATTAAAATAATGGGTTATAAGATATTATTTGCAAGCCTCATGATAACCTCAAATTAAAAAATTACATAAAACAGATACACAAAAAAATAAAATAAAGAAGTTAAATCATACCACCAGAGAAAATCACCTTCACTAAAAGGAAGACTGGACAGAAGGAAGGAAGAGATAGTCAGTATATCAACTAGATATGTGCACTCAAATGTTTGTTGCAGCACTATTCACAATGGCCAAGATTCAGAAGCAACCTGAGTGTCCATCAACAGATGAATGGATAAAGAAAATGTGGTACATATACACAATGGAGGACTATTCGGCCATAGAAAAGACTTGAGATTCTGTCATTTTCAACAACTTGGATGCAACTGGAGGTCATTATGCTAAATGAAATAAGCCAGGCACAGAAAGACAAATTTCACATGTTCTCACTTATTTGTGTGAGCCAAAAATTAAAACAATTTAACTCATGGAGATAGAGAGTAGAACAACGGCTACCAGAGGCTGGGAAGGGTTGTGGGGGGTAGAAGGAAGGGAGGATGGTTAATGGGTACAAGGAAATAGTTAGGAAGACTGTATAAGACCTAGTATTTTCTAGCACAGCAAGATGACTATAGTAAAAAGTAATTTAATTGTACATTTAAAAATAACTAAAAGTGTATAATTAATAAATGTTTGAGGTGATGGATACCCCATGTACCCTGAAGTTATTATTACACATTGTATGCTTGTATCAAAATATCGCAAGTAGCCCATAAATATATACATCTACTATGTACCCAGAAAAAATTAAAAATTAAATTAAAAGAAAAAAAACCTCTCAGACAAAGAAAGTTGAAGGAATTTGTTGCCAGTAGATTTCCTTGTAAGAAATGTTAAAAGAAGTTATTTAGAGAGAAGGAAAATGATACAGGTCAGACACTCAGATCTACATAAAGACAGGACAAGCATCAAAAGAAGAATAAGTGAAGGAGATACTACTCAGCCATAAAAGGAATGAAATCATGTATTTTGCAGAAGCATGGATAGAACTGGAGGCCATTATCTTTTTTTTTTTTTTTTGAGACGGAGTCTCGCTATGTCGCCCAGGCTGGAGTGCAGTGGCCGGACCTCAGCTCACTGCAAGCTCCGCCTCCTGGGTTTACGCCATTCTCCTGCCTCAGCTTCCCGAGTAGCTGGGACTACAGGCGCCCGCCACCTCGCCCAGCTAGTTTTTTTTTTTTTTTTTTTGTATTTTTTAGTAGAGACGGGGTTTCACCGTGTTAGCCACGATGGTCTCGATCTCCTGACCTCGTGATCCACCCGTCTCGGCCTCCCAAAGTGCTGGGATTACAGGCTTGAGCCACCGCGCCCGGCTGGAGGCCATTATCTTAAGTGAAATAACTCAGAAGCAGAAAGTCAAATGCCACATCTTCTCAAGTGTAAGTGGGAGCTAAATAATGTGTATACATGGACACAGAAAGGGATAAAATAGACATTGGCGACTTGGAAGGATGGGAAGGATGGTGGAGGAAAATAATCCTAAAACCTGAAATACCCATAATGCCTTGGGTGATATTGGAAAAACACTCTAACGGGGAGGGCAGTGCCCAGAAAAACTCCATAATAAAATGGAAGTGGTTTATACATGATCATGCTACCTGTGAATGCAAGGAGGAGGTACTCATGAGCAGAGAGTCTCATTTCCCCTAGGACTGACTTTGGAAATGCATGAAGAGCTGCTGGATTCTATTGTCATTGGGACAGTGCCCTATAAACAGTTCTTAACTGATTGACAAGGAGCTGCTTAATTTATGGATGGCAGTTCCAAGGTGAACAAACAATATTCTGTTTGGAAGGCTACCATCTGATCAAGGAAGGTAAAAACAAATCATCTTAGCAGGCTGAACTGCATGCTGTTTTCCCAGCAGTGAAGGAAGAACTGAACAGCGGTAAAAGCCCCTAGGTTTGGGTTTTGACTGACTCATTGGCAGTGGCCAATGACCTGGCCATGTAGTCTTACAGAAGGGAAATGGAAAACTGGCCCATTAACAGGATGTTTGTATGGTGTATGACTCTACGAAAAATCACTATGGAAATCTGAGGGGTGCATTAATGTAGAACATATTGATATCCATCAGAAGAATCCCCTTCCAGGTTTGGAAGGTGATGAGAATCAACAAGTGGATATCCCTGTGTGCTCCCTTGAGGCGGCCGCCTGGGTCCATGAAATTAGTGGGCATCTGGGGACTCAGCAATACAGAGATGGGTTGAACCTAGACATATCCCTCTTGTACCCTCTGAAGTTGAACCTGGACATATTCCTCTTGTACCTTCTGAAGCACAAAATGCCAATAACTGTTCTGTTTTTCAACAAAAGAGACAGAGACTTAAGGTGGCTATGTGACAGATTCCTCAGGGGGAAGGCCCTGAACACAGCTAGCAAGTCAGACTGATGCTGATAGCCCCAGGGTATGAGTTTCGACAGGAATAGACACTAACTCTGGATTGGCCTTTGCTTACACAGTGGTAGATGCAAATGCTCAGAATATAATAAAAGAACTGGAAGAGAATATATTGCACCAATTTGGGCTGCTGAGTCACATTTTTTTCAGACCAAGAAACACACTTTACAACCCATAATGTCCGACAATGGGCAGAGCTATATCCTCCTTAGAATAATAGTTAGAAAGGGAAGTCAGAACAAGTAATTGAAACATTGGTTGTCTAAAATGGGGGCAGACACAGGAATGAAGGATAGGCTTACATGCCTTCACAAGCTCACACTCAATATTTGGGGGTGGGGCTAAGGAAGTATCCCCACTAGATAGACTCCTCTGTTTTTCTGCTGAGTCTGAGGAAGAGGAGTTGGGGAAGGATGCTACTATGACTGCAATTCTTCCCCAGGGTGTAGGACACTGGTATGATGACAATATTTTCTTTCTTTCTTTCTTTCCTCCTCATATCACCTCAACTTTATGTTTCCTACCTGATGAAACATGTGCAAGACCATGGCTGCAACTACAAATGTTGGAAACAGGGCTGATTCCTAAGCAAGAAAACTAACTATATTTTTAAATTTTTATGTCAGAATTCCTAAGGGCCTCATGGGGGCAGGTTGTGTCTTTACCCTATCTAGCAAAATTGGGGTTAAAAGTAAATGCAGTTGTATTGCTTAATGGTCAAGATAGTCCACTAATTCTCTATCTATAAAACCCTACCTTATATAAATGGGAATGGACTGAGCAGGAGGCATTCACTAGATTAGTAGTGCTGCCTGTAATCTGGACTAGCACCTAATATTCTTTCAAATGTGGAAAAGTTTGGTTATAAATAGAAAAAAGGAGGAATAGTAGATGAGAGTAAGAAATGAACAAATGGGATATGTAGTAAGGGAAATCCAATATTACATCAGTACCTTGAAAGAGTCTCAAAGCAAAAGATGATATTGTCTCTTAGTTCAATTATACCAGATGCCTGAAAAGGTGAAGCCATATATTGTGGAGACCACTCCTGCTTTTGGAATCTGACCAAACAGAAGCCTGGAAACCTCAGTGGCCTTGCCCTGGGAGACAATTTCATGATATAATGATGGACTGGACAAATTATTAATGACTGAATGGGACTCCAGTATTGTGCCAGTATCTTTTTTTTTTTTTTTTTTTTTGAGATGGAGTCTCGCTCTGTCACCCAGGCTGGAGTACCCTGGCGCGATCTCGGCTCACTGCAAGCTCCGCCTCCTGGGTTCATGCCATTCTCCTGCCTCAGCCTCCTGAGCAGCTGGGACTACAGGCGCTCGCCACCATGCTCGGTTAATTTTTTGCATTTTTAGTAGAGACAGTGCTTTACTGTTTTAGCCAGGATGGTCTCAATCTCCTGACCTCATGATCCGCCCGCCTCGGCCTCCCAAAGTGCTGGGATTACAGGCGTGAGCCACCACGCCCAGCCATGTGCCAGTATCTTTTAACTGTTATGATCCTTTTGTTGTATTTGGGATCTGTGGTCAAACACCAGGGATCTTTACACTGTGGTATTATACTGTGGTATAATTAGAAGTGTATTTGGTCTGAGGTTGCTGGCACAAGGGTCCTAAAACCCTTGGGAGAAAAGAATGGGCCAAAGACCTTAACAGAAATCTTACCAAAGAAGATATACGATGACAAATACACATAAAAAAGATGCTCCAAATCATACATCATCAGAAAAATGCAAAATAAAACAATGAGTTACCACTGCATACCTATCAGAATGGCCAAAATCGCAAACACTGACGACACCAAATGCTGGTGAGGACACACAGCAACAGGGACTCTTATTCACTGGGGGCAGGAAGGAATGCAAAAGGGTACAGCCACTTTGGACGACAGTCTACCAGTTTCTCACAAACCAAACATACATAGTCTTATCATATGACCTAGCAATCACGCTCCTTGGTATTAATATTTACCCAAGGAGCTAAAAAGTTACCTGCACATGAATGTTTACAGAAACTTTATTCAAAATTGCCAAAACTTCAAAGAAATCAAGGTGCCCTTCAGGAGGTGAATGGATAAATAAAATGTGATACATTCATACAATACAATATCATTCAGTGCTATCAAGACACAAAAATACATGGAGGAACCTAAAATGCATATTACTAAGTGAAAGAAGCCAATGTGAAAAGGCTACATATTGTATGATTCCAACTGTATGACATTCTGGAAAAGACGAAACTATGGAGACAGTAAGGGGTTGATGAAGGAGGAATGAATAGGTGGAGCACAGAGAATTTTTAGGGCAGTGAAAATACTCTGTATGATATTGTAATGATACATACATGCCATTATACCTTTGTTCAAACCCATAGAATGTACAACATCAGGAGTGAACCCTAATATAAATTATGGACTTCAGGTGATTATGATATGTCAATGTAGCTTCATCAATTGTAATAACTGTACCACTCTGGTGGGGAATGGAGGAGGCTATGCATGTGGTGGGGAGAGGGGACATATGGGAATCTCTGTGCCTCCTGTTAGTTTTTTTGTGAACCTAAAATTTAACTAAAAAAATAAAATATTAGGGCCAAGCACAGTGGCTCACACCTGTAATCCCAGCACTTTGGGAGGCTGAGGTGGGAGGATCATGAGGTCAGGAGTTTGAGATCAGCCTGGCCAACATAGTGAAACCCCGTCTCTACTAAAAATACAAAAATTAGCCGGGTGTGGTGGTGGACGCCTGTAGTACCACCTACTCAGGAGGCTGGGGCAGAAGAATCACTTGAAACCAGAAGGTGGAGGTTGCAATAAGCCAAGATCACGCCACTGCACTCCAGCCTGGGTGAAAGAGTGAAACTCCATCTCAAAATAAAAAAATAAATAAATATATAAATACAAATAAAATATTAAAAAATAAAGTGAAGTAAAAACTTAAAGCAGACAAAGGAATGAATATGAAAGTTTTGGCAAACTCAACTAAAGAAGTTTACAGGAAGAAGGGTAGAACATACTATAAGACTGGCCTTATCAGTAGGGGTCTAACATATAAAGACTGTGGTCAGGAAAAGTAGCAGAATTTTCAGGGATAAATCTTAGAAGTCTGGTTTATATAAAGTAACTTCTTAGAATAAATTTTATTAATTTGAATTTCAGCTGAGCTAAAGTTGATTTCTTTACTATTTAATTCGGTGATTCCATATCAAATAATCTAGGAAGGGTCCATTAATAAAAATATACAGTACAAATAAGAATGAAGACATACAAAGGAATGTATAATCTATTTAGAGAAAAACTGCTTTTAAAAAATTTAGCATATGAGTTGTTAGTACTTAGGTAGATGCTGCTCATTTATAACCACAGGAATTTTGGAACAGAAAAGGCCTATAAAAATTATCCAGTCCAGTTTTTAAAATTTTACAGATGAAGAAAATAAAGCTTAGAGAAGTTAAAGAAGTTGCCATTGCCTATGGTAAACCAAAACTTATTGAAATAGTTGAACTTATAATTCAATTCTCTTGAGCCCTCTCATTGAATTAGGCACTTATATGTTTTTTTTTTACAAGTTAGTCTAATCTATTTGTTAAATCAGGTTCTAACCTCTACCTGAAAACATTGCTAGAGGATATTCTCTATCACTACATTTACTTGAAAAGAGTGAAGGTATGTATTTAAAAGTGTTTTGTAATTTCTCATTAATTCAAACAGGATTCCCTCCCTTACCCCATTTCCCAATTGGTTTTAATGTGTGTGGTTTGACTGTATGCCACAATTATGAGGAATATGAAGCACCTTTAAGTCCAGTGCTGGAGATATTATAAATAACTAATATTCAGTCATTTAAATAAATTGAGTGGCAATTATGTGTCAGATACTGCCCTAGGTTTCAGTGATGCAAAGATAAATACAAATATAGTCCCAGCCCTCAAGGCACTCTTACAGTCTAGTAGCTATCATGGTTTAGTCCATTTTTAAAAAAGCTTCTTATTGTTGAAAACTTCAAAGATGTCCAAATGTTAACAGACAAACATAATGAATCCTCATGCACCTATCACACAGCTTCAATAATTATTAACTCATCATCAGTCTTATCTCCTTGATACCTCCACCCACTTCTTCCTCTCCCATATTATTTTGAAGCAAATTCCAGACATCATATTATTTCATCCATACATATTTCAAGATGTGTCTGTAAGAGATAAGCAATCTTTTAAAAAACCAACCACACTACAATCATCATGTTTAAAAGTTAATAATTTCTTAGTATCAGCAAATATTTGGTCATTATACAAAATTCCAATTGCTTCATCTTTTGTTTTGTTTAAGTTTGTTTGAATTCCCTTCTAATGGATTTATGAAGCCTATAAAGAAAAGGCAAAACTTATAATATGCAATTGGGTAAAATTTGCATTACGAAAATGACAGTTATAAATATCTGTCCTATGTTATCTCAGTCAAAGATATTTCCAAAAGAATTTATTTGAAAAAATATATTGCCTCTGGTGAAGTAGAAGGAACTATTACAGACTTCTTGTCTAAGAAGAGAATGCAGAGATGGGTGATATTTCTCTGAAAGTTATCCCTAATCAACACTCTGAGTAGAGTTTTCTTTCAAATAATCAGGAGGTAGTGAGTTTTGTGAATGAAAAATTGGTGACCAAAGTCTTCAATGAATTGTTATGTTTTAATATCTTATTCCAAAGATATTGTGCACAGAAATACATTTGAATACTCTCAGATGACCTGATAGAGAATCATAACCAACAAGCCATCCAGGTTGTATGTTCTGTGGGAAAGTAAAAGATATGTCTATATTTGAATCATCTGTAAGAAAGGGGGAACAGATGCAATATCATAATTCTATCATAGATAATATTATTAAGGGCTTATTAAGTTTCTGACACTCTAAATGTTTTACATGTATTAACTTATACTCTGGTTTCTCTGCAGATCACATAAGTCTTTTGCCTTTTAGATGTTTTAACTCACTGAGTCATCACAGCAACCCAATGACATAGGTATTATTATTTTTCCCACTTTATGGATGGGGAAACTGAAGGCCAGAGATGTTAAGAAATTCGCTCAAGGTTACACATCTGATAAGTAGCAGAGCCAGGATATGAACCCAGGAAGACTGGCCCCAAAACCTGTATTGATCTTACCCACTACACGAAGTATCTTTTAATATACGATTTATATTGTAAGTTACTATAATTTGTCTAATGGAGAATACATCATTTTTGTTGGAATAACTCACTTATCTTCAGATTCCGGCATTTCAGCAATTTTTGGAAGAACAACACGAAGCAAACACCTGTATGACAAAGTAATATTGGGAAGTGATTCTTAGGAAGAAACGTGTGAATGAATACATACCAAGTTACTAACCTTGATTACTCTGGGAGGGAGAAGTGAGAAAAGAGAGGGTAAAGGGGAGATTAATTTTATTTTATTTATATATATATATTATTGTTTTAACAGTTGCAAAGAAAACATACCAATTTTATCCTTTTGAAAGAGGAATTTAATAAAAGAATTTTAAAACAAAAGCGTTGCTTATAACAAATTCTTAAATGGTTCCACAGTTTATATCATTGCTCAAAAACACCGGCTAGAACATCAGGTATGGTAAATCAGTCTTTATATTTTTCTTTCTGTAAAGGAACTGGAACTGGCCTTTGGGTCTCAAACTGGGATCACTATTCTTTGAAGGGATCTGGCAGCATAATGGCAAACTGACAAAATAAGGTAGTTGGTAAAGTTTTAAAACCTAAAAAGCTTTAAAAAATACTATCTGTCCTGAATGATTTTTAAATATTTACCTTACTGAAGGGATGAAAGTATCTCAAGACTCCTCTTTTATTTATGTGACTCCATTTCCCTTTTGGAAATGTGGCCTCAAGTGTAACTGACCAACAGGAGAACCACTCTAGAATCCTGCTGGTTTCTCATTTCTCACAGTGGCATTTTCTCAGTCATACCATTAAGTACTTATCAAGTCCCAACCTCACCCTCCTCTGCTTCGCTATTTTATGCAAAAGTTTCCTTGATCTCAACAGCATGATTTTGGCAAACTATATTGACCAAGAGCAAGATGAGCAGAGGAAATACTTTCTCTTCCACAGGATGTAGGTTACTTACTTTATAGCTGTAAGAACTTGTTCCTGGTCTTCTGAATGTTGAGCTAAATATTCCAAAGCTTTTTCTGCCACAATTTGTTGTCCATTCTAAAAAGAACAAATATAATATGTTAAATTACATCTCAAAGTGATACTGAAAAATGTTGTCTATATTCCTGTTCATTAAAGATAAGACAAATATCGAAACATGTTCCTTTTGCATTCTCAAAAAAGCTACTGCAAGATAGTAGAATGAAGATACAATTCACTGACAAAAACAGAACACATTTGTATTAGCCCCAGAAACTGAATCCTCCCTATTCACAAACACTCAATACTTGCCAATACTACCCTTAGTCCACTAGGACTAATCTTATTGTGCTCTTTATCCCCCACTTATTAGCAGTAAACAAAAGAAACCCAGATTGTCAGGTCACCCTCATTTCCAGCACTCTATTCTCAAAAGTCTCCATATATCCCCTCTTCTGTCCTCTTTTTCTATCTCTCCCCCACTCCTCCAACCATTCCACTATGCTCTCTGAAATTCAGTCCACTCTCAGCAAAATCTCCTCTACCAGCAACCTCTTCCCTAGAAGTTTCCTCCACATTCTTGCTCTAATGGAAATCTAGGTTTCTGCCAAGGATGCTGCTTCCACTGAAGCCCTCTTAAGTGGTGGCTGTTTTTGCTCTCACTAGCTTACCCATAGGCCTGGAGATGGAGTAGGTGTCTTTCTTGCTCTTCATTGCCATTTTAAAATTATTCTCCCATTCTATTCCCTAAAATCCTCAACTTTGAATTTCCTATAACCAGACTATATCACCCACTACCCTTCATTGTTGCTGTGGCCTACTAGCTCCCAGGTCATTTCTTCTCATTTTTTGGTGACTTACTTATTGCTCAGTTATATTTTCCCAAAACTGCTCCTGTCTTAATTTTTGGCATTTTCTTCTAATTTTTGTAGTTTTTTTAGTGATGGGGTTTCACCATGTTGGCGAGGCTGGTCTCAAACTCCTGACCTCAGGTGATCCACCCACCTCGGCCTCCCAAAGTGCTGGGATTACAGGCGTGAGCCACCACGCGTGGCATATTTTAGGCATTTTCAATATATAGGTAGAGGATCCTCCCAATATTCTAGTTTCCTGGTTCCTGAAATTTTACTCTAACAATTACCTTAGCCGTTCACTCCCACAGTCATTCACTAGACTCTGTCATTACTAACAATTGCAATCATTTCATACTCTCAGTCAGGGCTAGGACTAGGGTGGGGCAGGTGAGGTGAGTGAAGCACCTAGGGTGAAAAATTTAAGGAGGCTCTCAGTGTTGTACAAGTACCAAGCCTTTACTTGTACCACCCAGAGAATAGGTTCCTCCTTAAGTTTTGTGCCCTAGGTGTCTCCCTCCCTCCCCCTAGTTCTCCACCCCAGTTCTTACTTTCACATATTCTACTTTCTGTCTACCTTCTCTTACCTTTCCAACTTGATACCTCTATTATCCTGACTCCAGCAATCCTTCAACTGCAGTAAGACCCCCAACCCACTGATGCCGCCAGTTTTTCACTGTCCCTCATCTCCTTGATGTTCTACTGCATACCCAGTTTAAATTCCATGGAGACTAATTATAACCACTCCCTTGTTCCTTGATTTTCCTGCCCTTCTTTTGCTTTATTGTATTCATCTGGCAAAACCCCAACTTTGATTAAGTCCAACTTTCTACTGATTTTGGTGCTTACATCCATTCAGCTGAATGTGGCCAGAAAAAAAATACATACAACTACTTGTTTTATTTTAAAACTTCATCAAATAGCCTTAGTGCTACTGGCGAGCATATCACACTTCCGTAGTCATTCACTTTCTTACTTTCCTGGATGAATAGTTAATACCTTATCCCTTCTTCTCAACTCCCTAATACCTCCTCTCCTGAGCTCAGAATTTGAGACTGAGAATGGTTGAGAAGAAAAGAGGAACTAGCAAAGGAGAAAGAAAGAGTGACTCACGAGGTAGGATAAAAAGAAGGATAATGTGGTGTCCTGGAAGCCGACTGTGTTTCAGGGAGGAAAGAGTGATCAACTGCATTGAATGTTGCTGACAGGTCAAATACAATGAGGACTGAGAATTAACCACTGCAATTTACAATAAAGAGGTCATTGGTGACCTTGACAAAAGCAGTTTTGTTAGAGTGGTGGTGCAAACGCCTGATTAGAGTAAGCTCAAGAGAGAACTGGAGACAGTAAATATAGACAAATCTTTAGAGGAGTTTAACTACAAAGGGAAGAAGAGAAATTGGGGAGTAGTTGGTGAGAGAAGGAAGGTCAAGAGGTTTTCTTCCTTTTTGTTTGTTTGATATGGGATAAATGAGCATGTTCATATGCTGATGGGAATAAACCAGTAAGAGAATAAAAAGTTGACAAAGTGAGTGAGAAAAAGGCAAGAGGTGATAGAAACAAGTGTGTAAGCTTAGAGACTGGCTTTAGGAAGGAACATGATAGCTCATCTATGGTGGCAGTTGAGAAGACAGACTATGTGGTGTGATTGCTGGTGTGCGAGTAGAGGTGGTAGTAGGAATCTGTGGAAGTTCTCTTCCTGACTGCTTTAGTTTTCAGAACCTAGAATATCCACATTTTCTCTTGGGAGGTGGGGGAATGAATTTTGTAAAGGGATTTAAAGATAAGGTAGCTTATTTTAAAAGAAGAGAAAGCAATGTTTTGCCTGCTTCATACCCCACTCTCACTCCCTTGTCTAGACTCTCATTATTTTAAAACTGGATTATTATCACCGTCTCCCATTCTGTCCTACGTATAATTTCTCCCCATTCATTTCCCCATGCACAACCCACATTATTTTCCTAAAGCACTACTTTTACACAAATTACCATCAATATTTTCTTATTGTTTAGAGAATAAAATGTATATATAATCTTGTCACAGCTACTTCTTCTACATTATCTCATACTCCTCCCCTATAGTATCAACATAATAATAAAAGTCATGGCGGGCGCAGTGGCTCACGCCTGTAATCCCAGCACTTTGGGAGGCTGAGGTGGACAGATCACTTAAGGCCAGGAGTTCCAAACCAGCCTGGGCAACATGGTGAAACCTTGCCTCTACTAAAAATACAAAAATCAGCCAGGTGTGGCTGGCGCACAGCTGTAATCCCAGTTACTTGGGAGGCTGAGGCACAAAAATCGCTTGACCCTGGGGGGCAGAGGCTACAGTGAGCTGAGATTACGCCACTGCACTCCAGCCTGGGTGACAGAGCGAGACTTTGTCCAAAAAAAAAAAAAAAAAAAAAAAGCCACTATTACATCAGGTAAAACATCTGGAATGGTGGAAACATAAGCCCTCCATCACTTTAATCAAACACTGTGTCTCTCAAGCCAATTACATTCCTTTCTCCATGTCTTGTTTATACCATCCCTTCCTTTAAAAAACATTCTTACTTATGTAAATGCCACCCTTTCCAAAACCCAACTTAAGGTTTCCTTCCACTGTAGAGACTTCCCAAATCAATTCTGGTTCTCAGTGCTCTCTTCCTACTCTGAATTTTGGTAACTTTTAACATATACATTAGCTATTTGGTCTTTATTCTATATACTTACATAGAATTCTATATTCTGTAGACTTACTTTCCTAATGCATGGCTTGTCTGTTCAAATTGACTTGTGAGATCCTGGAGGAACATATTTCTAGCATCTAGCCCAATATCTTGCCCAAAGTAGTTGCTAAATACAGTTTGAATGATACGTATTTTGATGTCAATGAGTAGGGTAATAGAACTCCTGAAGGAAGAAAAGTATTTGGCAGATGCAGATATGGAATGTATTTGTGAAGCATGGAGAAGAAGATGAAAGAGAGGAAACCCAAAGGCAATTATCTTTTTAAAGGAAGGTTTATAAATATACATTTGATGTAGAAAGCCGAAGAGAGCTGCTGGAAGAATTATGGAACTGTAGTTCTGATCAGGAAGATGGTTTTCCTATTTAAAGTAGTTTTAAAAAGAAGATAAACTTAACAGTTTATAAATCACATTTTCAGCCATCTTAATCAATCTTCGTAACAATCCTGGAGGTAGGTATTATCTTTATTTTGCAAAGGATGAAATTAAGACTTGAAGAAGTTAAGCACATATTAAATGGCAGAGCCAGTATTCAAACCTAGTCTAAGAGCTCCACAGATGCTACTATGCTTTTCCTAATTCAATATATTAATAAAACCAGAATTCTGTAAGTAACAAACAGGGATACAATTATTTATTACTTCTAAACTAACATTGTTTTGTGGTTATGAACTCAAAGGATTCACAGAAATTTAAACCATTTTGTTTAAATTGATGAGAAAGATAAGTTTCTATATAGATAGCTATTTATTGACATGGTATGGCATTTTGAATTTGGAGTTTCTTTTAAAAATTAATGTTTTGCTATGTTTATTTATTTTTTTTTATTATTTATTTATTTATTTATTTATTTTTTGAGACGGAGTCTCGCTCTGTCGCCCAGGCTGGAGTGCAGTGGCCGGATCTCGGCTCACTGCAAGCTCTGCCTCCCGGGTTTACGCCATTCTCCTGCCTCAGCCTCCCGAGTAGCTGGGACTACAGGCGCCCGCCACCTCGCCCGGCTAGTTTTTTGTATTTTTTTAGTAGAGACGGGGTTTCACCGTGTTAGCCAGGATGGTCTCGATCTCCTGACCTCGTGATCCGCCCGTCTCGGCCTCCCAAAGTGCTGGGATTACAGGCTTGAGCCACCGCGCCCGGCCATGCTATGTTTATTTTTATGTTGTTTTGAGCACAACTCTGTTACCTCACTGTTTCATTTACTTTAGTCTGCATTATAGCGAAATGAGAAGAAATAAAGCAGTTCTGCAACCAAGTCTGGCCTGAAAGTATGAGGCAAAACAAATGGTAAAGGTCTCTCCTGTGTCTAACTAATAATGATTCTATTAATTGTCTTTCAAAAAGGAAAAGGGGTGGCCGGGCGCGGTGGCTCAAGCCTGTAATCCCAGCACTTTGGGAGGCCGAGACGGGCGGATCACGAGGTCAGGAGATCGAGACCATCCTGGCTAATATGGTGAAACCCCGTCTCTACTAAAAATACAAAAAACTAGCCGGGCGAGGTGGTGGGCGCCTGTAGTCCCAGCTACTCGGGAGGCTGAGGCAGGAGAATGGCGTAAACCCGGGAGGCGGAGCTTGCAGTGAGCTGAGATCCGGCCACTGCACTCCAGCCTGGGCGACAAAGAGAGACTCCGTCTCAAAAAAAAAAAAAAAAAAAAAAAAGGAAAAGGGATAAAAATCGAGTAGATGAATACATATGAATTACCTCTAGAGCAAACTGGGCAGCTAAACTTAGAAGCATGGTAGGTGAACCTCTCTCTGCAACTAGATCATTATCTTCGGACTCTTCATCTGTTAATACATTCTCTAAAGTAATTATTGCCTGCAAAGCTGAAAAACAAGAAAACAATTAAAAAATGATATACTCTAATCAAAGAAATTACATATCTATGGTTAATTATGCCACAATGAATTTGGAACTTATTTTAAGAACATTAATATCTTTAAAATATTAGTATTCTTAAAGTAATGTGAGTTGCTAAACTTTCAAGGAGGACTCGAACACCAGAAAAATGCCCAACTGGGCAACTGCACTTCTGTGAATTTATCTTATGGATATATTTGCAAAATTAAACAAATATACATAAAGATGTTCATCCAGCATTGTTTGTAAGAGTAAAATATGAAATCAGCCTAAATTCCATCATAATGAATGGGCTAAACACACTTTGGTACATCCATAATTTGAAATATAATACAGAATAAAATAAAAAATTGAGTAGCTGTGTGTTGTATTCCATTATATTCTTAAAGGTGGAATACAACAAGTTAAATGTGTGTACTATAGACAAATAAATATTTGTTCAAATTAATAAGCAAAAAGAGAGATAAATGTAATCATAAAAATTCAATTAATCCAAAATAAAGCAGAAAAAAGGAAAAAGAACAAATGGGACAAACAGAAGATAATAAGATGCTAAATTTAAATCTAAGTGTATCAACAACTATGCTAAATATAAATGACCAAATGACCAATTAAAAGGCAGAGATAGTAAGACTGAAAACAAAACAAAACACAACTTTTAAATATATGCCCCCTACAAGAAATACACTTGAAATATAAAAACAAAATGGATTGAAAGAAGAGGATGGGATAATATACACTAAAGTGAAGGTAATCAAAAGAAAGTTGGAGTGGCTATATTAATATCAGATAAAGTGAATTTCAGAGCAAAGAATATTATTGGCAATAAAAGGTTATTTCAAGACAATAAAGGAATCAGTTTATCATGAGGACATAACTCTAGATGCTTATGCACCCAATAAAATTTCAAAATATAAGAAGCAAAAGCTGGTAGAACTGCAAGAAGAAATGAACAAATCCACAGTTATAGTCAAAGATTTCAATATCCTCTCTCAATAACTGATAGCACAGAAAATCAGCAAGGATTCAGTACACTTAACACTAAATCAACTTGATGTGACTAACATTTATAACACTCAACCCGACACCAGCAAAATGTACATTCCTCTCAAGCGCACATGAAATATTTATCAAGAAAAACAATATTCTGGGCCCTAGAACAAGTCTCAATATATTTAAAAGGATTAAAGTCATACAAAGTATAATCTTTGACTACAATGAAATGAAATTAAAAATCAACAAAAGAATGTTCTCTGGAAAATCTGCAAATATTTGGAAAATAAGTAACACATCTAACTAATCCACAAGTTTAAAAAGGAATCAAAAGTTAAATTGGAAAGTATTTTGAACTGAATTAAAATGAAAACATCACATATCAAAATTTGTGTATCGTCACTAAAGCAGTAATTAGATGATAATTTGTAGCATTAACTGTCCAGATAGACCAGAATAAAGGTCTTAAATCAATGACCTCAGTGTTCACTTTTGGAAATAGGAAAAAGAAGAGCAAATGGAACTCAAAGAAAGCAGAAGAAAGGATATGATAAAGATAAGAATGTAAATAAATTAAATAGAAATCAGATAAAAACAATAGAGGCCAAGGTAGGAGAATCGTTTGAGCCCTGGAGTTTGAGACCAGCCTGGGCAACATGGTGAGACCCTCTCTCTACAAAAAAATTTAAAAATGAGCTAGGTGTAGTGGCATGCACCTGTGGTCCCAGCTACTTGGGAGGATGAGGCAGGAGGATAAACTGAGCCTGGGAGGCCAAGGCTGTAGTGAGTTGTGTTTGTTTTTTTTGAGACTCTATAAAAAAAAAACAAAACCACCACCACCACCACCAACAACAGCAACAACAAACTGATAGAGAAAAATTAGTAAAACCAAAAGCTGGGTTCTTTGAGAAGATCAATAAAATTGACCTTCTACATTGATTGATCCTCTAGTTACACTGACCAGGAAGAAAAATACAGAAGACATAAATTTCAAATATCAGGAATAAGAAAGGTGACACCACTGTAAGTTTTACATATGTTAAAAGGATAATATGGGGGATATTATGAACAACTTTAGGCCCATAATTTCAACAACTTAGATGAAACAAATTTTTGAAAGACACAAACCACCAAAGCTAAATCAATAAATAATAGATAACTTGAATAGCCCTGTATCTATTAAATACATTTAATGTATAATTAAAAACCTTTCCATAAAGAAAACTCCAGTCCCAGATGGCTTCACTGGTGAAATCTACCAAAAACATTTGAGGAAGAAATAATATCAATTCAACACAAACTCTTTCAGAAAACTGAAAAGGAGAATATACTTCCCAATTCATCCTATGAAGTCAGTATTACTCTGATAGCAAAACAAAAATCATTACAGGAATATAAAACTACAGACCATTTTCATTCATGAACATAGATACACATATTCTAAACAAACCATTAGCAAATCAAATTATATAAAAAGGAGTATACATCATGATCAAGTGGGGCTTGTTCCAGAAATACAGCATTGGTTCAAAACCACAATGAGATACCATTTCACACCAGTTAGAATGGCGATCATTAAAAAGTCAGGAAACAACAGGTGCTGGAGAGGATGTGGAGAAATAGGAACACTTTTACACTGTTGGTGGGATTGTAAACTAGTTCAACCATTACGGAAAACAGTATGGCGATCCCTCAAGGATCTAGAACTAGATGTACCATATGACCCAGCCATCCCATTACTGGGTATATACCCAAAGGATTATAAATTATGCTGCTATAAAGACACATGCACACGTATGTTTATTGCAGCACTATTCACAATAGCAAAGACTTGGAATCAACCCAAATGTCCATCAGTGACAGATTGGATTAAGAAAATGTGGCACATATACACCATGGAATACTATGCAGCCATCAAAAAGGATGAGTTTGCATCCTTTGTAGGGACATGGATGCAGCTGGAAACCATCATTCTTAGCAAACTATCACAAGAACAGAAAACCAAACACCGCATGTTCTCACTCATAGGTGGGAACTGAACAATGAGATCACTTGGACTCAGGAAGGGGAACATCACACACAGGGGCCTATCATGGGGAGGGGGGAGGGGGGAGGGATTGCATTGGGAGTTTTACCTGATGTAAATGATGAGTTGATGGGTGCAGCACACCAACATGGCACAAGTATACATATGTAACAAACCTGCACGTTATGCACATGTACCCTACAACTTAAAGTACAATAATAATAAATAAATAAATAAAATAAAAATAAAAATAAAAAATAAACATAAAAATAAAAAAAAATAACATTTGAAAATCAATTAATATAACTGACTATATTAACAAATTTTTAAAAAATTGATCATTTCAACAGATATAGAAAACCATACAACCAAATTCAACATCCATTCCTTACCCCTCCCACCACCAAATGGAACTCCCTCAACCTGATAAAGGGTATCTGTGAAAAACCTACAGCTAACATATTTACTGGTGGAAGACTCAATGCTTTCCCCCTAAAATCAGGAAAAAGATAAGGATGTCCATTCTCATCAGTTTTATTCAAATTTTACTGGAGAATCTAACAAGAGCAACAAAGCAAGAAAAATATAAATTGCACCCAGATTGAAAAAGAAGTGAAATTATCTTTACCCACAGGCAACATTATTGTCTATTTAGAAAATCTGATGGGGCTGGTGCAGTAGCTCATGCCTGCAATCCCAGCACTTTGGGAGGCCGAGGTGGGAGGGTTCCTTGAGGCCAGGAGTTCGAGACCAGCCTGGCCAACGTGGTGAAACCCCATTTCTACTAAAAATACAAAAATTAGCCAGGCGTGGTGGTGCATGCCTGTAATCCCAGTTTCTTGGGAGGCTGAGGTACAAGAATCACTTGAACCCAGGAGGTGGAGATTCCAGTGAGCCGAGATCACGCCACCGCACTCCAGCCTGGGCGACAGAACAGGTCTCGAAACAGAACAGGTCTCAAAAACAAACAAACAAAACAAAACAAAAATAAAATAAAATCTGATGGAATCTACAGGGAAGGTACTGTACTGCAACTAAGAAGTGAGTTTACCAAAGTTGTAGGATATAAGATCAATATACAAGAAATCATTTGTATTTCTACATATCACCAATAAGCAATCGGAAACGAAAATTTTTTTAAAATGCCATTTAAGATAGCATAAAATATAGTGTACTTAGGGATAAATCTGACAAAAGATGCACAAGACAGGTACAATGAAAAGTAGAAAACATTGCTGAGAGAAATTAAAGACCTAAATAAATGGAGGTATGTAAGTTACTCATGGTTTGGAAGACTCAGCAACGTCATTAGATGTCAGTTATCCCCAAAGCTGATCTATAGATTCAATGTAATCCCAATCAAAATTCATTTATGCAAAACTTAAAATAATGATTCCAAAATTCATATGGATATACAAAGGCCTTGGAATTGTTTTGGCTATCCAAAACAATTAGAAAAGAGAACAAAGTTGGAGTTCAAATTTATTACATAGCTACACTAATAAAAACAGTATGGGAATAGTGTAAGGATAGATCTATTAAAGTTGACTTCAAATTTATTACATAATTACACTAATAAAGACAGTATGGGAATAGTGTAAGGATGGATGTATTAAAGTTGACTTCAAATTTATTACATAGTTACACTAATAAAGACAGTATGGGAATAGTGTAAGGATGGATGAATAGAAGAATGGAATGGAATAGAGTCCAGAAAGAGATCCACACATATATGACAACTAATTTCTGATAAAGGCACAAAGGCAATTTAATCGAGAAAGAATAGTTTGTTAAACAAATGATGCTGGAACAATTGGATAGTCGTGTGCAAAAAAAAAAAAAAAAAAAAATTTCAATCCATACCTTGAGACAAATACAAAAATTAACTAAAAATGGTTCATAGACATAAATGTAAACCTAAAATTGTAAAATTTCTTGAAGAAAACATGAGATATTTTCTGTCACCTTGCACTAGGTAAAGATTTCTCAAATACAATGGCAAAAGCACAATTCATAAAAGAAGAAAAATAAATAGGACTATGTCAAAATTTAAAACTTCTGTTCATGAAAGATGGTGTTAACAAAAAGAAAAAATCTGCAAAATACATGTCTGATAAAGAGCTTGTGTCCACTAAACATCAACAAGATGGTGGAATAGGACTTTCCAGCGCTCATTCCCCACAAGAACATCAATTTGAACAACTATCCACACATGGAAATACCTCCACAAGAGCTAAGGAAACTAGGTGAGAGATTTCAGCAGCTGGCTGTGGCACAGAAATAGAGAAGATGCATTGAAGAGTGTAGAAACAGCAGCTTTTTAATACCCATGTCACCCCTCCCCCAACCCCAGGCCATAAAGCATGAAGACAGATACCCTCCACTTAGGGGAAGAAGAGGAAAGTGAGTACTGGAATTTACCTCAGACCACAACAATGGGCTGGCGGCAGTAAAACTCATCACTGGGCAGGCTCCCATGGCCCCGGACTCCAGGTCATATCCTGCAGACCCAGCTCCAGACCTGCCCGAAGGACTTGGTCTCTAGGACTGCCACATCACCAGGCCAACCCCAGCAGATTCAGGCTCCAGACTGGCCCCAGTGCTGGACCAGACCCATTATCCCCAGGCTTTGGACCTGTCCCAGTGCCATAGCAGTCCTAACAGACTCAGGCTTTAGTCGCAGCCTCCATCCCTAGGACGAGGCTGACATCAGTAGTTCCAGGCACCAGATTGCTGCCAGTAGGAAGCTAGATCCCCCATAGCCCCAGGCTTCAGGTCTGCCTCAGCACTAGGCCAGCCCCACAGCCCTAGTCATCAGGTCAGCACCCATGGACCCAGCCTCTAGGCTGGTCCTTGTAGATATAGGACCCAGGCCTACTCAGTGCCAGGCCAGCCCCTGCAGTCCCCAGGATCCAGGCATACTCCAGGTTTTCAGACCACCTCAGAGCTAGGTCAGCCCACACAGCCCAGGCTGCAGGCCTGCCCCAATACCAGGTCTGTACCACTGGCCATAGGTACGAAGCTGGCACTCATGAACACAGTCTTCACGCCTGCTTGTGTCACTCCACACTCCAGTGGAGCCAGGGTCCAAGTCTGCTCCAGCAGACCAAGGGTCCAAGCCAATTCAAATATACCCTAGGGCTGGGCTGTTCCCCATGGATCAAGGCTTCAGCACTTCCCCTATGCAGCCAGGTTCCAGGACAGCTCCCACAGCTCCAGGACCCAGGTCAGATCTCACAGACCTAGCCTCCAGGCTAGCGCACACACACCCATCCTCCAGGTTGAACCCCACAGACCCAGGCCCCAGGCAGATCCCCACAGCCTCACACTCTAGGCCAGCCAGTGTGTCTCCAAATAGCAATTTAGTACCCACAATCCCAGGTTTCAGGCCAGTCCTTATGGCCCGAGGCTCCACATCTGCCCCAAAACCAGGCCAGCTCCAGGCTCTAGGACTGTCTCAGTGGCCCAAAGCTCCAGTAGACCAAGGGTTCAGGCCTGCTGCAGTAGGCCAAGGGTCTAGGACCACCTCAGTAGACCCAGGTGCCAGGCTAGCCCCCATGGACTAAGGCTCCAAAACCACTCCTACAAACCGAGGTTCCAGGCCAGCACCCATTGACCTAGGACTGAGGCCTGCCCTAGTCCTCAGGCTTGAGGCCCCCCCCAGTGCCAGGCCAACCCCTACAGACTCAGGCTCCAGGCCTATCCCAGGGGACCCAGGCACAAGGGCCATTCTAGTACCTGGCTGGCTCTTGCAGATTCAGGCTCAAGGCCCACTTTAGTGTTTGGTCAGCCAATGGGGACCTAAACTTCAGGCCAGCTCCACTGGATACAGGCTCCAAACCCAATCCTTCAGACTCAATCAAGAAGTCCACCTCAGTAGATATAGGCTCCAGATCCAACCCCGTGGACCTAGGCATCCAGGCCCACCCGGCTGCTAATCTATGAACAAGGCCAGGCTGCCAAAAGACTCCAGGAGTCAGCCCACCTGTGAACCATGCAAAACAGCCTACCCATAGTTCCTTGATAGGCCAATAAAGTGCCTTCCCAGACTAAAGAGCTGTTGCACAGCAGAAGAAACCATCATCAGAATGAACAAATAAACTATAGAATGGGAGAAAATTTTCACAATCTATCCATCTGACAAAAGCCTAATATCCAGCATCTACAAGGAACTTAAGCAAATTAAAAAAAAAAAGAAGGCTGGGCGTGATAGCTCACACTTGTAATCCCAGCACTTTGGGAGGCCGAGGCAGGCGGATCACGAGGTCAGGAGATTGAGACCATCCTGGCTAACACGGTGAAACCCCGTCTCTACTAAAAATACAAAAAATTAGCTGAATGTGGTGGCAGGCACCTATAAGTTCCAGTTACTCAGGAGGCTGAGGCAGGAGAATGGCGTAAATCCAGGAGGCAGAGGTTGCAGTGAGCCAAGACCATGCCACTGCACTCTAGCCTGGGCAACAGAGCAAGACTCCATCTCAAAAAAAAAAAAAAAAAAAAAAGGAAACCCACTAAAAAGTGGACAAAGGACATGAACAGACACTTCTCAAAAGAAGACATACACGTGGCCAACAAACATGAAAAAAAGCTCAACATCACTGATAATTAGGGAAATGCAAATCAAAACCACAATGAGATACCATTTCACGCCAGTCAGAATGACTACTATTAAACAGTCAAAAAACAACAGATGCTGGCAAGGTTGTGTGTGGAGAAAAAGGAATGCTTTTACAATGTTGGTGGGAATGTAAATTAGTACTTCAACCATTGTGGAAGACAGTATGGTGACAGCAACAAAAGGGCAAATATCTGAATTATAGGAGTTCAAGAAGGAGAAGAGAGATATGAAGGGCTGGAAAACACATTTCAATCAATAGCAACAGAAAACTTTCCAAACCTGGGGAAAGATAAATATACAGGTACAGGAAGGTCATAGGTCTCCAATAAAATTCAATCCAAACAAGACAACACCAAGACATATTATACTGTCAAAAATCAACATAAAAGAGAGGATCCTGAAAGTAGCAATAGAAAAGCAGCATATCACATATAAAGGAGTTCCAATAAAGCTAGCAGTGCTCTTCACAGCAGAAACATAGGCCATAAAAGAGTGGGAAGATATATTCAAAGTGCTGAAGAGAAAAAACCCTGCCAATTAATACTTTACCCAGTAAAGCTATCCTTCAGAAATGAAGGAGAGAGAAAGGCTTACCAGACAAACAAAAGCTGAGGGAGTTCATTGCCACCCAGACTTGTCTTACTAGAAACTAACAGTTAGTTTTTTTGAAAAGATAAACAAAATCACCAGGTATGGTGGTTCACGCCTGTAATCCCAGCACTTTGGGAGGCTGAGGTGGGGGATCACTTGAGGTCAGAATTTTGAGACCAGCCTGGCCAATGTAGTGAAACTCCATCTCTATTAAAAATGCAAAAATTAGCCAGGCATGGTGGCATGTACCTGTAGTCCCAGCTACTCAGGAGGCTGAGGCAGGAGAACTGCTTGAACCCGGGAGGTGGAGGTTGCAGTGAGCTGAGATGGCACCACTGCATTCCAGCCTGGGGGACAGAGTGACTGTCTCAAAAAACAAAATAATAATAATAATAATAATAATAATAATAAAATTAAAAAATAAATAAATAAAATTGACAAACTTTTATTTAGACTAAGAAAAAAGATAAGGCACAAATAAAACAAGGAATGAAAGAGAAGATGTTACAGCTGATACCACAGAAATATAAAAAATCATGAGACTACTATGAACAATTATACACCAAGAAATTGGATAATCTAGAAGAAAGAGATACATTCCTAGACATATAAAACCCAGACTGAATCATAAAATAGAAAAATGTGAACAAATAATGAATAAAGAGATTAAATGAATAACAAAAAAGCTTCTATGTAAGAAAAGCTCAGGTTCTGATGGCATCACTGCTCTTACCAAATGTTTAAAGAACTAATACCAATCCTTCCCAAATTCTTCCAAAAAATGTAAATCATTTCACAAAATTCAACATCATTTCATGATTTAAAAAAATTCAACAAATTAGGTACATAAGGAATGTACCTCAACAGAATAAAGGCCATATATGACCAATGGACAAATAACATCATACTCAGTGGTGAAAAGTTGGGAGCATTTCCTCTAAAATAAGGAAGAAGACATGGATGCCCACTCTCACTACTTCTATTCAACATACTACTGGAAGCCCTAGTCAGAGTAATTAGGCATGAGAAAAATACAACGCATCTAAGTTGGAAAGGAAGATGTTAAATTGTCTGCTTGTAAATAACATGATCTTATATATAGAAAGCCTTACAGATGCAATGAAAAAAAATTTAGAACCAATAAGTGAATTCAATTAAGTAGCAAGATAGAAAATCAACATACACAAAGTAGTAGCATTTCTACATACTAACAACAAACTATCTGAAAAAAATATCAAGAACATGATTCCATTTACAATAGCTACAAAAATATTTGGAAGCAAATTTAATGTTGAAGTGAAAGACATGTACACTAAAAACTATAAAACATTGATGAAAGAAAGTGAAGAAAACACAAAGAAATGGAAAGATATCCCATGTTCACAGATTGGAAAAATACCGTTAAATGTCCATACTACCCAAGGCAATCTACAGATTCAATGCAATCCCTATTAAAATTCCAATGACATTTTTCCCAGAAATTAATTAAAAAAATATACTTAAGTTTCCATGGAAGCAAAAAGACCCTGACTAGCTAAAGCAATCTTGAGCAAAAATAACAAAGCTGAAGGCATCATACTACCTGAAGTCAAAATAAACTACAAAGCTATACTAATCAAAACAGCATGGTATTGGCCAAAAAACAGATACATAGGCCAATGGAAGGATATAGAGAGCCCAGAAATAAATCTGCACATTTACAGTCAATTGGTTTTCAATAAAGGTGTCAAGAACACACAATATGAAAAGGACAGTTTCTTCAACAAATAGTGTTGGTAAAACTGGATACCCACACGCAGAATAATAAAATTTGACCCTTTTCTCACAATATATGAAAAAGCTATTAAAAATAGATTAAAGATTTAAACATAAGACATGAAACGGTAGAACTACTAGAAGAAAACATAGGGGAAAAGCTCCATGACATTGGTAAACGCGAAAGTAGACACATGGGATTACATCAAACTAAAAAGCTTCTACACAGCAAAAGAAACTGTCAACAAAGTGAAGACACAATGTATGGAATGGGAGAATATATTTACAAACCAGGCATTTGCGAAGGGGTTAACATCCAAAAATATATGAAACTCAAACAATTCAATAGGAAGGAAACAATAACCTGATTTTAAAATGGGTAAATGACCTGAATAGACATTTCTCAAAAGGAGATGAGCAAGTGGTCCACAAGTATATGAAAAAATGTCTAACATCACTAATCAACAGAGAAATGCAAATTAAAACCACAATGGTAACATCACCCCAAATCTGCTAGAATGGCTGTGATAAAAAAGACAAAAGACAACAAGTGTTGGCAAGGATGTGGAGAATAGGGAACCCTTGCATATTGTAGGTGGGAATGTAAATTAGTATAGCCATCATGGAAAGCAGTATGGAGGTTCCTCAAAAAATTAAAATAGAACTACCATATGATCCAACAGTCCCACTACATGGTAGAATATCCAAAAAAAAAGTGAAATCCGTATGTCAAAGAGATATCTACACTCCCATATTCACTGCAGCATTATTCACAATAGCCATGCTATGGAATCAGCTTAACTCTTCATCAGTAGAAAACGTATAAAGAAAATGTGGTGTGTATATATACACAATGGAATACTATTCAGCCTCAATAAAAGGAAGAAATCCTGTCATTTATGAAAAAAAAGTATGGACCTTGAAGACATTATATTAAGTGAAATAAGCCAGGCACAAAAAAAATAAATACCACATGATCTCATATGTGAAATCTAAAAAAGCTGACCTCATAGAAGCAAAGTAGAATGGTGGTTACCAGGGACTAAGGCGTCAGGGAGATTAGGGAGATGGTGAAAGAATACAGAATTTCAGTTGAGTAGAAGGAACAAGTTCAAGAGATCTATTGTACAACATGGTGACTATAGATCATAACAATGTATTCTATTCTTAAAAATCACTGAGAGTTTAAGTGTTCTCACCACAAAAAAATGCTAAGTATGTGAGGTAGGGTTGGGTGTGATGGCTCACGCCTGTAATCCTAGCACTTTGGGAGGCTGAAGCAGGAGGATTGCTTGAGCCCAGGAGTTTGAGGCCAGCCTGGGCAACATAGTGAGACTCCATCTGTACAGAAAACAAAAAAAGATGAGGTGGAGGATCACTTGAGCCTTGGAGGTCAAGGCTGCAATGAGCCGTGATCATTCCATTGCACTTCCACTTGGGTGACAGAGTAAGATCTTGCCTCAAAAAACAAAAACAAAAACAAAAAAAAGGATATGAGGTAATGTATATGTTAATTAGCTTGATTTAGCCATTCCACAATGTATACATATCTTTAAAACACCATGTTGTTCATGATCAATATATATAATTTTTATTTGCCAATTAAAAAATAAGTTTTTAAAAAAGACAACTTGTATCCAGAATATATAAAGAACTGACAAAAATCAATAATAATAAAACAAAGTACCCTATCTTAAACTGGGAAAAAGATTTGTGCAAACACTCCACCAAAAAAGATACTTGGATATAAAATATTAAACATTAGGGAAATGCTAATGCCACAGCAAAACACTACTACCCACTATCAGAATAGCTAAATTTTTGTTCTTTTTTATTTTTTTAAGTTCTAGGATACATGTGCAGAAAGTGCAGTTTTATTACATAGGCATACATGTGCCATGGTGGTTTGCTGCACCTGTCAACCCATCACCTAGGTTTTAAGCCCCATATGCATTAACTATTTGTCCTGCTGTTCTCCCTCCCCTCCCCACCCCCAACAGGCCCCACTGTGTGTTGTTCCCCTTCCTGTGTCCATGTGCTCTCATTGTTCATCTCCCACTTATAAGTGAGAACATGTGGTGTTTGGTTTTCGGTTCCTGCATTAGTTTGCTGAGGTTGATGGCTTCCAGCTTCATCCATGTCCCTGCAAAAGACATGATCTTATTCCTTTTCATGGCTGCATAGTATTCCATGGTGTGTATGTACCACATTTTCTTTATCCAATCTATCATTGATGGGCATTTGGGTTGGTTCTATGTCTTTGCTATTGTGAATAGTGCTGCAATGAACATACGTGTGCATGTATCTTTATAATAGAATGATTTATATTCCTTTGAGCACATACCCAGTAATGGGATTGCTGGGTCAAATAGTATTTCTGGTTTTAAATCCTTGAAGAATCACCATGCTGTCTTCCACAATGATTGAACAATTTACATTCCCACCAACAGTGTAAAAGCATTCCTATTTCTCTACAGCCTCACCAGCATCTGTTGTTTCTTGACTTTTTAATAATCTCCCAGAATGGCTAAATTTTTTTAAGTGGACAATTTCAAGTGCTGATGAGGATGCAGATCAGCTAGAACTCTTAAACATAGCTGGTTCACATATGAAATTGTATAATTGCTTTAGAAAACAGTTTTGCAGTTTCTAATAAAGTTAAACATATATTTACCATATAAGTCCACAATCCCACTCCTAGATATTTACCCTACAGAAGTAAAATATTATCATCAAATTAACTGAGCATGGTGGTGCACACCTGTAGTGCCAGCTACTCAGGAGGCGGAGGCAGGAGAATCGCTTGAACCTGGGAGGTGGAGATTGCAATGAGCTGAGATCACGCCACTGCACTCCAGCCTGGGTGACAGAGCGAGACCCCATCTCAAAAAAACAATATTATTATCACACAAAAAAATGTAAAGAGATGTTTTATAGCACCTTTATTCACAATTGTCAAAACTGAAAACTTTGAACTTGTCTCAGAGGTGAAAAAATAACCCCAAAAACCATTCAAATATCCTTCAACTGGTGAATGAATTTTTCCATACTGTGGTATTTCCATACTATGGAATGCCACATAGCAATAAAAAAGAACAAACTGTGGATAAACACAATATGGGTGAGTTTCAAATGCATTAAGCTAAGTGAAAGAAGCTCAAAAAGATTCATACTATATGATTTCATTTATATGACATTCTGGAAAAGACAAAACTAGAGATAGAAGAGATCACTGATTTCCAGGGCTGAAAGTGGTGAGAAGGAGTAACAGTAAAGGGGCCTGAGGTATTTTTTTTCTACATTGTGGTGGTACTTACATGACTGTATGCACTTATCACAACTCATAATTTTTAACCTATATAAACCTCATACGACCATACACTAGCAAGAATAAATTTATTACATGTGTCTTCAATATACATGACTTTTAAAAAATGGTCACAGACAACTGAAGAAGAAATAAAAGGGTTGATCTGATGTTGTATTTAAAAAGTAAAATAATTTTTTAAAAATAATGTTAAAACAAAAGATTTAACAGGAAATTTACTAATATTTTTGCCATTTTTACTGGCAAAAAGCTTCAAGTTATTTTATCCTTAAACATAGTATATCAAGTAAAACAAATGCCTAAAAGTCTCTAATGAAAACTTTGATGATGAACATGACAGCAATATTAACCTCTAATTTACTATTCCTTAATTATTATACAGGTATACTTTACTATTTTGGAACATTTATTTTTTAATGTAAAATAAATGATCTTTTTTCTTATGGAGTGAATAATAGAGTCCCTTGCACCTAGTAGGTGTCTATAAACAGTTGCTTAATTGGATTCGTATACATTTTGTTTGGATCCATTAATTTAAGCTTCTTAACTTCTGCCAAACAAATGGCAACCAGTCTGGAGCTCAGACTCCTTCAGGATTAGTTCAGCTACCTGAGGGCTGAAGGCATTAATATCTGAGCAAAGGCATATCTATAACCAATTCAACATATATGTGCCTATGCAGACACACCAGCTAGGAAACTATGCTTAACTTAATGGAAAGGCCTCAACATTAATGGGATGAGGGTCATGTGTGAAATTCCAACACTGTCCACTCTATGGACAGAAACTCCATTTCAAGGCCAAATCTCTCACCAATCACCTTCCAAATAAGTGAAAACAATCAAAAGGTACCCCAACTTTCATTTTTTGAAGACAATTCTTAACTGATACGGATTTTTAGTATAACCTCACCCACACACAGCTTTTTAAATTTAATTTTTGAATAGGTTGGTTTAAATAAAAGTATAAAAAAGTACATAGTGATAAGACTTTCCCCCAATTCTTATCTGGTGTTTGCCCAGTTCCTATTCCCTCAATAGGTAACCACTGTTCTTTTACTTTTATATAATCTTCCACAGTTTCTTTTTGCATTATTGTATCATCTTTACACATACATCTTTACATATGCAGAACGTATATTCAATTCTATTGTCTTAAAAACAATGTTCTTTTCCCATTGTGGTTGAAGAGGATTACTTATTATTTGTGTTAAGAGCCAAATATAAGTTACAAACAAAATTTATACCTCTTTCAGAGTTGCCCTCTATTACTGCAATCTTGAATATATAAAATTGAGTGAAAACGTTTCTAGGATCATGTCGTTCAGCTTCTGCCACTGCCTCTTTGGCCTGAAAAGAAAAACATTGGGTCCTTTTAATAAAATCTATAAGGAAGGATTTACCATATTTTACCAATATCATTAAGGTAGTCAAAATGGCTGAGGGACATTCACAATGAAAATATATGAATCTAAGAAAATATTTGCAGAACTGCTCTTCTAGAATGCTAATGTAACAGTGAGTTATACTTCTGGAAATAGAGTAAGTTAGATATGTCAGACCAACCCTCCTGCTGAAAACAGCCAAAAATGTTGGATGATATATTAATTTTTTCCAGAAAGAATAAAAGAACAACTGTAAATGAATTTACAGTAAAAGATAGTAAAATATTACCAAGTAAAAGAATAGTAAAAGAACTACCAAGTAAAAGATAGTAAAAGAATTACCAAGGCAAAATCTAAGGAAAACTGAGGTCTCAGAGAGGTAAACAGAAAAGTAAAGTCACTTTTATCTGGTAAGCATTTGCAAATGTAACCAAATTTGGTTAACTTCCGTTTTGAGGGACATCACTAGGTCAGGGGAACTGACATCAAGTTCCAAGGGATCACACTCCTAGACTAGGGACAAGCCAAAAGTAAACCCACTCCTACCCACATTCCTAGAAAACTAACTGCAAATAGAATTACCTTAGTGCTGGATAGAAGGCAGCACAATGGAGTGCAGGGAAACAATCCATGAGGTGTAATACTAGGAGACTCATGTATTCACTGACCCAAACTACATTATACAGGAAGCTAAAAGACCTAAAGCTGAGAATTTAGTTTAGATAGTTCTCAAACATCTATAGAAGCAAATGTAAATTCTTCTCTGGGGGAAAGCACCTTATCTTAGCCTTCAAAATAATTCCATAAACAATTTTTCAAGAACCATGAGTTGTACACGTTACAAAAATAGCAAAGCACACTCATAAACAAGGTACCATAAACAGCAAAAACAAGAGATAGCAGAAGCAGACCCTCAAGATGCAGATACTAGAATTATGAAAAACTGGTTATAAAACATCTATGCTTTCAAAGTCTAAAGAAATACAATGTATGCTCAAAATATATGTATGTGGGTTGATACACAGTGGTACAAATTAATGCAGTTATAGTGGTTGTTTCTAGATGGTATCCATTCTGTCTCATTATTGCCTGTGCCATACAAGTTATTAAATACTTTGCATATCAGTGAAGTTAGTAGTAGGAAACAGAGACCATAAAATGTGACCTTGGGGATTTGAAACAAAGAAGCTTTTTGAAATGAGAAACCCAATTACCCAAATTAAAACATAATAGACAGGTTTAGCAGCAGATTAGAAACAGGTGAAGAGAAAATTAGTGGGCTGAAAGATAAAACAGAATAAAATAGCCAAAGTGTAGCACAGAGCGATTACAAACATGGAAGACAGTTAAGAAAGGATTCTATACTTTCTAGGATAGCCATTAAAAGATTAGAAGCAGTAAGTAATTTTCACACTAGTAGAAGGGGAAGACTGGAATGAAAAAAAAAAACCGAAAACAGTATTTTTAACAAATGGTGCTGGAACAACTAGACATCCACATGTGAAAAAGTAGATCTAGACATAGAACATAAACCTCTCACAAAAATTAACTGAAAATGGATTATAACCTAAATATAAAACCCCAAACTATAAAACTCTTAGAAGATAACATAGAAATTTTAGGTGAACTTGGGTTTGGCAATGACTTTTTAGACACAACACCAAAACCATATCTATGAAAGAAAAAACTGGTAAATTAAACTTCATTAAAATTAAAAACTGGTCTGTGAAAGACATCATTAAGAGAATAATGATAAAAGCCACATATTGGGAAACAATACTTGCAAAACACATATCTAATAAAGGACTGGTATTCAATACGTATGAAGAATTCTTCAAACTCAACAATAAGAAAACAAACAACCCAAGTATAAAATGGGCAAAAGACATGAAGAAACACTTCACTAAATAAAATATACAGATGGCAAATAAGTATATGAAAAGATGCTTAACATCTTACGTCATTAGGGTTTTGCAAATTAAAACAGCAATGAGATACCACCACACATCTATTAGAGTAACTAAAATTCAAAACACTTTAACAACATATAATGCTGGCAAGGATGCGGTGCAACAGGAACTCTCATTCATCACTGGTGGGAATGAAAAATGGTATAGCCAACTTGGAAGACAGTTTGGCAGTTTCCCACAAAACTAAACATACTCTTGCCATACAATCCAGCAGTTGCACCTTTGGTATTTATTCAAATGTGTCAAAACTTTATGTCTACACAAAAATCTACATAAAGATATTTATAGTAGCTTTATTCATAACTGCTAAAATTTGGAAGCAACCAAGATGTTCTTCCATAGGCGAGTGTATAAACTAATATATCCAGATAGTGGAATATTATTCAGCACTAAAAAAATGAACTACAAACCCATAAAAGGACATGAAGGAATCTTAAATGCATATTGCTAAGTAAAAGAAACCTATTTGAAAAGGCTACATACTGCGCGATTCCAATTATGTGACATTCTGGAAAAGGCAAAACTATGGAGACAGTAAAAAGATCAGTGGTTGACACTAGTTCAGTGAGAGGGAGGAAGGGATGAATAGGTGAACCACTGGAGGTTGAACTACTCTGTATGGTATTATAATGGTAGACACGTTTTTATACATTCATCAAACCACATATGATGTACAACACAAAGACTAAACTATAATGTAACATACGGACTTTAGTTAAAAATAACATATCGATATTGGCTTATCAATTGTAACATATATAGCACACTAGTGCGAGATGTTAATGACAGGGGAAACTGAGTATGTGAAGAATGGTGAGGGAGTATATGAAAACTCTCTCTGTTTCCTACTCAATTTTTCTGTAAACCTAAAACTGCTGTAACAAGTAAAGTCTATTATTTAGAAACATTGATCCCAAAGAAGGCAAGTGAGGAGAGAAAAAGAAACAGGATAGAAACGACAAATAGAAGCCAGGCATGGTGGTTCATGCCTGTAATCCCAATAGTTTGGGAGGCTCAGGCGAGCGGATCCGCTGAGATCAGGAGTTTGAGACCAGCCTGGCCAACATGGTGAAACCCCATCTCTACTAAAAATATAAAAATTAGCTGGGTGTGGTGGCACACATCTGTGATCCCAGATACTTGGGAGGCTGAGGCATGAGAATCACTTAAACATGGGAGGTGGAGGTTGCAGTGAGCAGAGATTGTACCACTGCATTCCAGCCTGGGCATAGAGTGAGATTCTGTCTCAAAAAAAAAAAAAAAAAAAAGAAAAAGAAAAAAGAAAAAGAAACGACAAATAGAAAGCATGAAGTTATAGATTTAAACTCAAATATACCAATATTGTATTAAATGTATAAACACAAAATGCCCTAGTTAAAAAACAAAAATGGTCAGACTGGATTAAAACTTTGTAACTACAAGTTCTTTAGAAGTGGCACACCTAAAATATAAATATATTAAAAGTTCAAAGTAAAGGGATTAGAGAAGATCTATCTGGAAAATATTAACCAAAGTGTGGATATATTAATATCAGACAAAAATGACTTTAAGGCAGAAAATAATACTAGATATAAAGATCACTTCATAACAATAAAACTTCAACAAACAAATATATTACAGTACCAATTTTGTATGTATAAATAGTATGGCCTAAAATAGATAAAGCAAAAATGATAAAATTAAACAAATAGATCAATTCAAACCATAAAGGGACATTCCAGCACCTCATCTCAGTAAGTGATAGAGTAAGCACACAAAATACGAGTTTGGACACAGAAGATTCAAACAAAAAGGAACAAACAATCTAAATTTATACATGTATGTATACAGGTGGTCTCTGTCTTATGATTTTTTGACTTTACCACGGGTTTTTCAGGATGTAACCACATCGTAAGTCTGGGAGCTCCTCACAGCTAGTGATGGGGTTATGGTTTCTACTAAATGTATATTGCCTTTACATCATTATAAAATCAAAATATCATTAAGTCAAACCATCATAAGTTGTAGATGCCTGCCATTTTGCCAGCATTAACTGCATTTTCACCTTACGATAAATTTATTAGGATATAACTCCACTGTAAGTCAAGGAACATTTGTACATATATGTACATGCACAGTGCCTAAAAACTGCAGAAAACACATTCTTTTCAAGCACACACAGAATATTTACAAAAACTGACCATTTACCTAACCATTAAGCAAATCTCCACTTATTTCAGTCTAAAATCAATTACAATGTTATAATTAAGCTAGAAATCAATTACTAAATAAGTTACTTTAAAAATGCCAAGAAAATCCCCATAGGTTTCAAAATTCAGAAATAACATTTTTACATCATTCATGAGTCAAAGAAAAAATCACAAGGGAAATTGGAAAACATTTTGAATTGTATAATAATAAAAATATTACATGTATTAGTGTTCTCCAGAGAACACGAATTTTTCATTTTCCATTAAGTCTCTGTGTTGGTATCTCCACATTAGATGAAGTGGCCACCTCTCCTAGGCTTCATGAACTTTCCTTGTACAGGAAAGGACCCCCACCAATCAGCACAGTCAGAGATTCTGGGGGCCTCTCAAACCTTCATGCTAGTCCAGCCTGCTTGCTTTGTTCTTTTCAGCCCCTAGGCATGTAAGGTATGCCTGGTCACATCAGTGCACTGGGACAAGTTATACTGAAGCCGGTTCCATGGGACAAGTTATACTGAAGCCGGTTCCATGGGTGATTCCCAGCAAAGTTGGATGGTTAGACACTTTGTCCAACTCTTTCTCTCCCCCAGGGAGAAGCTGAGAGCTGGAGATTTTTGTCTACTTGCTCTGTGCTGAACTTAGGAGAGGGAGGTCTATGGTGACTGCCAGCTAAAATCTCCACCTCTGGCCAGGCACGGTGGCTCACGCCTGTAATCCCAGCACTTTGGGCGTCCAAGGTGGGTGGATCACTTGAGGTCAGGAGTTTGAGAACAGCCTGGCCAATATGGTGAAATCCCGTCTCTACTAATAATAATAAAAAAAAAATTAGCTGGGTGTGGTGGTGCATGCCTGTAGTCCTGGCTATTCAGGAGGCTGAGGCAAGAAAATCGCTTGACCCCAGGAGGTGAAGGTTGCGGTGAGCCGAGATTGTGCCACTGCCCTCCAGCCTAGGTGACAGAGCAAGACTCTGTTTCAAAAAAAGAAAAAAAAAATCTCCATCTCTGCTCTCACTTGCCTCCAAATGGTTAGATAATGCCAGGTCCTGTCACCACTTTGGGATAGGCAAGTCAGAGGCCAGTCATTTCGGTAGCCCATGGAAAAGTAATGGTGTTAGATGCCTGGACCAACTCTTTCCCTCCTGACAAAGAAGCAGAGCAGCTGTGGTTTTTGTGTGTTCACTCTGTAATGAGCTGGGGGGTAGGAACTATGGTATTTACCAGCCCGAGCCACTGTCTTCGTTCTCCCCAGCCGGCTATACTATGCTAAACCTGTCAGAGCTTCAAGACTAGCAAGATAGATGCCAGATCTTGGGGTAACCCCAGAGAAGTTGGGGCATTGAATACTCTTCCTCTCCCCATATCAATTCTTTCTCTCCACAGAGGGAAGCTGAGAGCTGGAATTTTTAATCTGCTCACTCTGTGCTGCCTAGGGCAGAGAAGCATGATGTCGACCAGTCCAAGCTGCTATATCTATTTTCCTCCAGGTGGCTAAACTGTGCCAGGCCTGTGAGAGCTCCGACACTGGCAGGACAGAAGCCAGTCCTCTGGTGAGTCCCCTCAGAAAAGTTGGAGTTCTGTACACATGAACCAATTTTCTCTCTCCCATGGTTGAAGTTGGGAGCTAAAGGGTCTCTTTCTGATCATATGTTGTGCCCAGGAGTAGGGATTCTAGTAAGAGGGTTTCCTGGATCTCCATGCAGGCTTTGGTGAGTCTGGTTTTACATTTACCCAGAGAGCAGGAGTCTTTTGATCAGTTTCTGGATTTCTCATAAAGAGAATCTGTTCATGAATTATTGCTGAATCAGTATGCTTGTTGAGGGAAGGGGCGTTCAGGGCTTCCTACTCCATCTTACTGGCATCACTCTCCAGATAGCTTTACATTTTAGGGAAGAAATGACTCAAGTTTTACAAACTTTTCTAGAGAACAGAGAAAAGAATGCTCCGCAACTTTTTAATAAAATTGGCATGACCTTCATATAAAAATCGAATAAGGACAAACATGAAAAATAAAAATTAGAGACCAATTTCACTCACAAAGAGAAATGCAAATATCCTAAACAAAATATTTACAAACCAAACCAAGTAAAGTAGGAAAAGAATAACATCATGACTGAGTTTTCTCCAGGATTGAAAGGTTGGCTTAAACCAAAAACTGGCCGAGCGCAGTGGCTCACACCTGTAATTCCAGCACTTTGGGAGGCTAAGACAGGCGGAAAGCCTGAGGTCAGGAGTTCGAGACCGGTCTGGCCAAAATGGTGAAACCCCATCTCTACTAAAAACACAAAAATTTGCTGGGCATGGTGGTGCGTGCCTGTAGTCCTGGCTATTCATGAGGCTGAGGCAGGAGAATCGCTTCAACCCAGGAGGCAGAGGTTGCAGTGAGCTGAGATTGTGCCACTGCACTCCAGCCAGATTGACAGGGCAAATCTCAGAAAAAAAAAAAAAATCAATAAATAACTCCATCAATATAATTCAACACATTAGTGACATAAAGGAGAAAAAAAAATCATATGATCATCCCAAGAAAACAAAACATAAAACCTCTTAACAAATGAGCCATAGATGAGGACTTCCCAAATCTGATGTATGTTATCTGTACTGGGTTGAATATTGTCCCCTCCAAAATTCGTGCCCATCATAGAGCCTCAGAATGCAACCTAATTTAGAAATTAGGTCTTTGTAGATATAGTCAAGTTAAGATGAGGTCATAATGGATAAGATGAGCTTTAATCCAATGACTGGTGTCCTTATAAGAAGAGGGAAATTTGGACACAGACACAGATAGTTGAACACCATATGAAGACAGAAGACAGTAATAACACCATGCAATGACAGAGGCAGAAATTGGAGTGATGAACCTACAAGTTAAGGATTACTGGCAAACATTAGAATCTAGGAAGAATCCTCTGCTAAAGTCTTCAGAGAGAGCATAGCTTTATCGACACCTTGATTTTGGACTTCCAGCCTCCAGAACTATAAGTGTATACATTTCTGTTGTTTTAAGCCACCCAATTTGTAGTACTTTGTTATAGCATCCCTAGGGAACTAATACCGTATCTATACAACAACAACACAAAAAAAACCCTAAAGCAAACATCATACTTAATGGCAATTTATGGTAGCTTTACCTTTTAAATCCAAAACACCACTTTAATTCAACATAGTAGTTGAATTATTAGACAAAATAAGACAAGAAATATATAAAGCATATTGAAAAAGAAGAAACACAATTGTCAACTTATATAATTGGATATGCAGACAACCCAGAAGAATTTATAAGCAAATTATTACAATTATTAAGAGACTTTAGCAAAGGTAGCTGTGTGTATATATATATATATATGCCATATGAGCATATATATATGGCATATATATACATATGGCATATATATATATATGCCTCTGAGACAGGCTCCGCACTAAGGAGAAACTGCTGAGAGTACAATAAAAAACTGAACAGGACAGTGACAACAAAGATGAAAGAAAAGGTATAGATCAGTGTTGTCCAATAGAGTTCTGTGATGGTGGAAATGTTCTATATTTGTGCTATTCAATAGAATGGTCATTAGTCACACATGGCTATTTAGCACTTGAAATGTGGCTACTGCCATTGAAGAAATAAATTTTTATAACTTTATTTAATTTTAATTAATTTAAATTTAAATGTACATAGCCACACATGCCTCATTGCTATCACATTGGACAGTGTGGGTGTACACCAAAAGACAGGGAGAAGCAGAGCCAGGAAATCTCAGAAAAAAAGTTGCCTTATTTTTAAACACTAACAAACCAAACCAAACCGAAAACAAGAAAGGGAGCTCTGTGAAGTAGTAACACTTTCTAAATGTCTACCTTTTTATAAGTTAAGGAAAACTAATTTCACATCAAAATGAGAAATAGTAAAGCTTTAAGGTAAATACTCTAAAAAGTTGTTTAAAAAAAAAAAAAAGGCAGCAGCAGCAAAGTATCCCCATAGAAAATGAAAGCATGTCACAAAAATGTGCTTAAAAAAAGGTCAAAATCATAACTGACTATTTCAAAATGAGCTAAACACATTTAAAAATGATACAAGATATGAAAGATCAACATAAATAAGAATTAGAGGCGGGGCATGGTGACTCACACCTGCAATCCCAACACTTTGGGAGACTGAGGAGGGCGGATCACCTGAGGTCAGGAGCTCTGCCTGGCCAGCCTGGCCAACATGATGAAACCTCATCTCTACAAAAATACAAAAATTAGCCAGGCATGATGGCGGGTGCCTGTAATCCCAGCTACTCGGGAGGCTGAGGGAGGAGAATTGCTTGAACCTGGGAGGCGGAGGTTGCAGTGAGCCGAGATAGCACCACTGCACTCCAGCCTGGGCAACAGAGCGAGACTCAGTCTCAAACAAACAAACAAACAAACAAACAAAACCATAGTAATAATTAGAAAAACTCAGAAATGAGGTGGTAGAGCTAAGGAAAATATTAGAAGTAAAAGAAGTAATTTCAGAAATGAAGACTAACAAGAAGAAAGTCAAAAGTAAATAAATACAGCCAATAATGCCAAAAGAGACTAAAAGTCAAAAAGAAGAAAAAATTTGAAGTTAAGAAGGAATGAAGATAATGTATATTTTACCACAGTAAAAGATAAACACTAAAAAATCAAGATACCCAAAGTGATCTACAGATTCAATGTAATCCCTGTGACAATTCCAAGGGCATTTTTTTTCCATAAATACAAAAACCCATCCTAAAATTCATATGAAGTTTCAAGGGATCCTGATTTCAAGACTTAGCTATGAAGATATAGTAATCAAAACAGTATAGTACTGAGATAAGGACTGACATATAGACCAATGGAATGTAATAGAGAGCCCAGAAATAAACCCTCACATATATGGTGAAATGGTTTTTGACAAGGGTTCCCAAACTATTCAATGGGAAAAGGACAGTCTTTTCAACAAATGGTGCTGGGAAACCAGGATATCCACATGCAAAAGAAAGAAATTGGATCTTTACCTTATATCACACATAAAAATTAACTCAACATGGATTAAAGGTGTAAACATAAGAGCTAAAACTACACAAGTCTTAGAAGAAAACACATGCGAAAATCTTCATGACATTGGATTTGGAAATGATTTGGATATGACACCCAAAGCACAGTCGGCAAAAGAAAAATCAGATAAATGGGCCTCATCAAAAATTTTTAAAAATCTACTGCTCTTCAAAAGACACTAAGAAAAAGACAACCCACAGAATGTGAAAACATATTTGCTAGTCATATTTTGGTAAGGGGTTAATATCTGAAATATATAAATAATTCCTACAACTCAACCACTATAAAATACAAACCCCAATTAAAAATGGGCAAAGGACTTCAACAGGCGTTTCTCCAAAGAAGATACACAAATGGCCAATAAGCACATGAAAATATGTTCAACATCACTGGTCATTAGGGAAATGCAAATCAAAAACACAATAAGCGAACACTTCAAACCCATGAAGATGGCTTTTGTCAAAAAACTTAAAAATAGTAAGTGTTGACCAGGATGTGGAGAAATTGGAATACTTGTGTATTACTGGTGGGAATGTAAAATGGTACAACCATTGTGGAAAAAAGTATGATGATTGTTCAAAATGCTAAACATAGAATTACCGTATGATCCAAAGATTATATTATTAGGTAAATACTAAAAAAAACCCTGAAAGCAGGAACTCAAAAAGATACTTGTAATATCTATGTTCGTAGAAGTATTTACTCATAATAGCCAAAATGTCAAAGCAACCCAAGTGTCTGTGGTACAGTTATGTGTCACTTAACAACAAGGGTACATTCTGAGAAATGTGCCATTAGGCAATTTCATCTTTGTGCGAACACCGTAGTGTACTTACACAAACTTAGATGGTATAGCCTACTATACACGACTATATGGTATAGCCCATTGCTCCTAGGCTACAAATCTCTACAGCATGTGACTGTACTGAATACTGTAGGCAATTTTAATGGTAAGTATTTGTATATCCAAACATATCTAAACCTAGAAAAAGTACAGTACATATAGAGTATAAAAGATAAAAAATGGTACACCTGTATAGGGTACTTACATGAATGGAGCTTGTAGTACTGGAAGTTGCTCTGGGTAAGTTAGTGAGTGGTGAGTGAATGCGAAGGCCTAGGATATTACTGTATACTACTATAGACTTTATAAACACTGTATACTTAGGCTACGCTCAATTTATAAAATGATATTTTTCTTTCTTCAATAATGTAGTTTACTGTAACTTTATTTATTTATTTATTTATTTTAATTATACTTTATGTTCTAGGGTACGTGCACAACGTGCAGGTTTGATACATATGTATACATGTGCCATGTTCGTGTGCTGCACCCATTAACTCGTCATTTACATTAACTTTATAAACTTTTTAACATTTAAAAAACTTTTTGAGTATTTTGTAATAACACCGAGCTTAAAATACAAACATTGTGCAGTTATACAAAAATATTTCCTTTTTATATCCTTATTCTATAAGATTTTTGATTTTTAACATTTTAAAATCTTTTTTGACTTTTCAAACTTTTTTGTTAAAAACTAAGACATGAGCAAACACATTAGTCTAGACCTACACAGGGTCAGGATCATCAGTATCACTGTCTTCTACCTCCACATCTTGTCCCACTGGAAAGTCCTCAGGGGCAATAACATGCATGGAACTGTCACTTACTATGATAATGCCTTCTTCTGGAATACTTCCTGAAGGACCTGTCTGAGGCTGTTTTATGGTTAATTTTGTTTTATGTGCTCTAAAATAGCAATAAAAGGTTGGGCGTGGTGGCTCACACCTGTAATCCCAACACTTTGGGAGGCCAAGATGGGAGGATCACCTGAGGTCAGGAGTTTAAGACCAGCCTGGCCAACATGGTGAAATCTCGTCTCTACTAAAAATACAAAAAGTATCCGGGTGTGGTGGTACATGCCTGCGATCCCAGCTACTTGGGAGGCTGAAGCAGGAGAATCACTTGAACTCAGGAGGTGAAGGTTGCAGTGAGCTGAGATTGTACCACTGAGACTCCGTTTCAAAAAATAAAAGAAAATAAAACAAAATAGCAATAAAATATAGTATAGCAAGTACTAGGTGATAGGAATTTTTCATCTCCATTATAATCTTATGGGACTACTGTTGTATATGTGTTCCATCATTGACTAAAATGTTATATGGCACGTGACTGTATATACATACAATGAAATATTATTCAACCTTAAAAAAGAAGGAAATCCTGACACATGTTGCAACATGGATGAACCTTGAGGACAATTTGCTAAGCCAGACACAAAAGAACAAATACTACATGATCCAATTTATATTAAGTACTTACAATAGTCAAGATCATAGAGACAGAACATAGAATGGTAGTTTCCAGGGACTAGGGGGAGGGGAAATGGGGAATTTTTATTTAAAGGGTATAGTGTTTCAGTTTTGCAAGATAAAAAGAGTTCTGAAGACAGATGGTGGTGGTGGTTTTACAACAATGTGCCTGTACTTAATGCCACTGAACTGTATACTTAAAATGGTTAACTGTAAATCACTTTCAGTGGTAAATTTTATGTTATATATATATATTTTACCACAATTGAAAAAAATCAATTGAATTTCTATATGTTAGCAATGAAAAACTGGAAATTGAAATTAATAGACCAAGATCATTTGCAATATCATCAAAAACATAAATTCTTTAGGATAAAGTTAACAAAATATATACAAGATTTTTGTGCTTGAAAACTACAAAATATTGATGAGAGAAATTAAAGAAGACCTAAATAAGTAGAGATCTACACTGTATTAATGGATTGGAATACTTATTAATACTGTTAAGATGTTAACTGTCTCCAAATTGATCTTTAAATTCAATGCAATCTCAATCGAAATTCCAGCAGGCATTTTTGTAGAAGTTGACAAGCTAATTTTAACATTTAAATGAAAATGTAGATAATCTAGAATAGTCAAAATGATTCCAAAAAGGAACAAAGGATTTACACAGCTTAAGTTTTCTACTTACTATAAAACTACAATGATCAAGCGAATGAGGTATTAGCATAAGAATAGATATCTAGAACCAATGAAATATAATACAGTCCAGAAACAGATCCAAACACTTATGACCAATTGATTTTTGACAAAAGTGCCAAGGCAATTCAATGGAGAGAGGATAGTCTTTCAATACTGGCGCTTGAACAACATGATGTCTACATGGAAAAAAAAATGAAACGATCTATTTCTCACACACACACACACACACACACACACACACACACACACACACACTCTTACTTTATTCAAGATAGATCACAGACCTAAACACAAAAGCTAAAAGTATAAAATTTTTAGAAGGAAGCATAGAAGAATTATTTTGCCATTTTGATGTAAGCAGAGATTTCTTAACTAAGACACAATAAGACATAAACCATAAAAGAAAAATATAATAAATTTGATTTCATTAAATGAAAACCCATAACATATCTAGTAGAACAGTTAAAACTTAAAAGATTGGAAATGCCATATGTTGACAAGGATGTAGATGAACTGGCATTCTCATTCATTGCTGGTATGCTGGTAGGTATGTATAATGGTACAGCTGCTTTGGAAAACAGCTTGACAGCTTCTTATAAACTTAAAAATACACTTATCATATGATCCAGCAATTTCATTTCTAGAAACTTTGGTTTCTCCAAAGAGAAACCAAAACAAACACTCACACAAAGACCTGTACTTCAATGTTCATAGTAGCTTTATTCATAATAGCCTCAAACGAAAACAACAAAAATACCCATTAGCAGATGAACAGATAAACAAATTGTGGTATATCCACACAATGGACTACTACTCAGCAATAAAAAAAAAAAAAAAAACTATTGATATATTCAACAACAAGGGTGATTCTCTAAAATTCTAAACTTGAGTGAAAGAAGCCAGATTTTAAAAACAGGTGAAGTACATACCATATAATTCCATTTATATGAAACTCTATGAAAGATAAATCTAACCTATAGTTTTGGAAAGCATGCCAGTCATTGCCTGGGGCTGGGAGTGGAGGTGAGGATCGACTGGGAAGGAACACAAGGAAATCTCTTGGGATAATGGAAGTCTTCTATATCTAGACCATGGTAGTGGGTAAATTTGGGGTATAAATTAGTCAAAATCATCGAACTATACCTAAAATGAATGCATTTTTGTATGTAAGTTATATTTTTATAAATTCATTTTAAAATAAATTAGTAATGCCTTGTAAGGGTTCCTTTAGTTTTAAAATTCAGTGATTAATGAGCCTAGTCCCCCACAAAATCCTCTTTGACTATAATAAATTTTATCAGGTTATACTGATATTTTAGAAAAATGTGGGCAGAAGATACCTCAAAGTTCTCTTAGTCAAAAAATTCTTCTGATGCTTGAATCTCCTCTATAACATTTATACCAAGTCATTCAGTCTTTACTTAAATATATTCAAGAAGAGAGAATTCACTCTATTTTAAGAAAATCCATTTCAGTGTTTTGGTATGTCAAATCATTAGAAAGGGTTTCCTTATGATAATCCAAAATCTCACTCTTTGTAGGTCTCAACCAAGGAAACATTCATGAAATAAATTTAATTTCTTTACTCCCTGACAGTCATTCAAACATTAGAAAAAAGCTATCATGTTCTCCTAAATCTTCCATTTCCCAAGTTTAACATCCACACTTCCTTTAACTGTTCTTCAAATAAGATGGTGTTTAGTGCTCTCACCATCCTGAGTGCCTTCCTCTTGGCACACTTGGGTTTGTCAATATCCTCCTTCATAAGTGGTGCCCCTCAATCCAATACAATACAGATGCTCCTCAACTCATGATGGGGTTACATCCTGATAAACCCATGGTAAACTGAAAATATCCTAAGTAGGAAGTGCATTTTCAACTTATGATGGATTTATCCAGACATAACCCCATGGTAACTTGAGGAGCTTATTGAATGAGTATTGCTTTCATACTATCATAAGATTGATAAATCCTAAATCGAACCCTTGTAAGTCAAGAGCTGTCTATACAGCTGTTCCCTAGTATCTGTAGAGGATTGGTTCCAGGACACCCTCAGATATCACAACCTGCAGATGCTCAAGTTCCTTATAGTAGTTGCATATAACCTACACACATCCTTTTGTATACTTTAAATAATCTCTAGATTACTTACACCTAATACAATGTAAGTGTTCTGTAAATAGTTGTTACACTGTATTGTTTTATATTTGCATTATTTTCTATGTTGTATTGCTATTTTAAAAATTTTTTTTTCTGAATATTTTCAGTCTGTGTTTGATTGAATCTGTACTTCAGATATATTCTAACCAGAGCAGAATAGAGGGTAATTGCCACTTTTTCTCCTTCTATACATTAAATCTCTATTGATTCAACCTAATTTGAGTAAACTTTCTTAGTATTTTTGGCTTATGCAGTGCTTATAGTCAATCAAATGTACAAGTGATTCACATATGCTGCTGTTAAAGCCGTATTTTATCTATTTTGTTCTTGTACAATTGGTTTTGGGGATCCAATTAGAGGATGTTTTGTTGTTTCCTGTTTGTCTTGGTCTTGCTAGAATAGGCTCATCATTTCAACCTATTAAGGTCCCTTAAGATCTGACTCTATCTTCTAACAAATCAGTTACTCTTTTCAGCTTCACATCATATGTACATTCAATCAATATTCACAAATGTCCTCATCTATATAATCCTATTCTAAGTTCATCTGGTATATACCACACAATGATGAGTGATTGAACAGTATTTTATTGTTTTCTAATTATTTTATATATGTAAATATTGTTTCTGCATTAATATTTTAGGCTCACTTACAGAATAGATCATGTCTTCTACTTATTCTATAGTGCTTGGCACAGATTAGACATTCAATATTCGTTGACTTGAAATCTCAATTAGGGTATTTTTACAGTACAGCTGTATCAAATAAGTCACAGCTGACCTTCATCTGATGTTTCTTTAGTGCTTTTTTTTTTTTTTTTTTTTTTTTTTTACATCCATATAGATGCATTTGTGGGAAAGGTACATCTACCTAAGAATTACAAAACAAAACTCAGAATCAGTCAAGCACAAGCTGATGAAGTACAGAGGCCACAGTGCCATCTAGTGAATATCACTAGTTTATGTCTGCTGGTCCCAAGCTCATTTTTGGTCCTATAATAGAAGGGCATGATTTTTTGAACTTTATATGGTAAAGAGAAACAATATATAATCAGCACATGAGACATAACTGTCTTCACTTTAGGTCACATATTCTATGAATAGTCTCATCTTTGTGGCTGTTGTAAGTCTTATGGCCATTCTGTGGTTTAAGAGTGTGGTTCAGTTTTATCAAACTATAGTAGTACTAATGACATTCATGTACCTAAACTGCAGTTGCAAGCTGAGGATGAGACTTCTGTACTGAGCTAAAGAGTATCCAGTTGTGCATTCCCATTAACTTACACAGATTATCACCAAAATAAGTCATTATCCATCTGTCAACTAACATTAAGGTTTTATTATGGTTTGCAGCAAAATCCCAAGGTGTGATAAATTGCTTCTGTATTTAGAACCCAAGTTCATTTCCCTCATCCTTAATCCATTCAAGCCTATGACTTGCACAAACCAAACATTTTTAAATCCTCAAAAATAATATAGCAAAATCATGCTACTGGGCTTAAGGCACTACAAACACCTCAAAGGCAGAGTCGATACCTATGAAACGACATTGTTCAATATTGTCTCATGCAAAGTACTGAAGATATCTGAATGGATAATAGCAATTTAAAAATTTGTATTTATACAATTTAGAAAACAAACCAAAGAAATGATCTATAATTAGCATTGTTATCTCAAAAAGATGTTGCCAAGTGTGTGAGCTAATGAATCTGTAACCTAATCTACTAAAAGATCAGAGGAATCTATTTCCCAACTCCTTTGGCCTGCCTGCCCAAATTAACTTCTGACCTATGATTCAATATTTCATTTTAAATCAAAATAAAATGTGTTCTCCTCACCCTCAAAAGATAAAAGAGCTGAGCTGGAGAAAGTTATAGTGGGATGATTTTTAATAATACAATCCCATTCAGTTCTGATAATCAAAGAGCACTCACAGATCTTAATCACTATTAATTTCCAATTATGCATAGTAGCAAGGACAGAAATAGCATGAGGAAATGGAATTCCTTTATCAGAGGAAGTTGATTGACAGGTATTTATTGAGTCTCTATAACTAATTTTAATGTAATGAGCATCTACTATGCATTAGGCACTATGCTGGGTACAAGGGCAAATAAAGATAAGATATGGTCTCTATCCTCAAGGAGGTGACTGACAGTCCAATAGATGACTAAGACAGGTATAGAAATAACTAAAATATAATGCAGAAAGTAAGTATCTGGGGATAAACAGAACTGTTACAAAGTCTTGGAGGAAAGGCAAGACAAGGAAATTTCCTCAGGAAGCTAAGAATGTCATTAAGAGTTAGGCTTTGAAAAAGGGAATTTTAAGCTAGGCTTTGAAAAGGGAATTTTTAGGTATGCAGGAAAGAGGTAATTTGCAATCAAGAAGCATGAAAAAAGATACTGAGGTAGAAAACATAGATCATGGCTAAGAAGCAGCAAGTACTCCAGTTGAGGACAAACATAGTATACAAGGAAATAAAACAGAAACAGTTTCCATGAAAGTAGGTTGTTATAAACCCAGGAAGCCCCTTGGATTATGTCTCCTGACATGAGTCTACTTCCCTTTGACTTTCTGCTATGTTTTGATCCAGCACAAAAGCCCTCACCAGAAGCCAAGCAAATGCCGGCACCATGGCCCTTGAACTTCCCAGCCTGCAGAATCATGAGCTTAAATAAACCTATTTTCTTTATAAATTACTCAGTCTTAGGTATTCTATTATACCAACACGAAACAGACTAAGACACCACTACTTCCCTGATCACATCTCCTAATTGCCCTAATGTTCCCTCGGCTCTAGCCACAGTGGTCTCTTTGCCATTCTTTAAATACCCTAGGGCCTTTGCAGTTGTTATTCCCTCCGTCTGGAATGCTCTTTTTCCTCAGGTCTCTACTTAAAAACAATCTTCTCAGTGAGGACTTCCCTGACCACTCTATCTAAAATTTCAACCATTCACCCTCCTCCAAAACATTTAATGTCACCCTTTCCTGCTTAGTTTTCTCCTTAGCACTTATCAATATTTAATATACAGGAGTCAACAAACTATAGCCTTTGGGCAAAATCTGGCCCACCATATTTTTTGTACAGTTCATAAGTTAAGAACAATTTTACATTTTAAGTGACTGAAATAAATCAAAAGAATCATATTTTATGACACATGAAAATTACATGAAATTCAAATTTCAGTATTCCAAAATACAGTTTTATTGGAACACAGCCATACCAATTTGATTACATACTGTCTATGGCTACTTTCAAGGCACAACAACAGAGGTGATTAGTTTCAACACAGACTGTATGGCCTGCAAAACCTGAAATATTTACTGTGGTTCTTTACAGAAAGTTTGTTGACCCCTATAATATAACATAATACTTATTTATCTTTTTATTGTTTGCCTCTCCCAGTGAAAAATAATGGGGACAGCAGTATTTGTCCATGTGGATAAAGGTTTTTATATATTTTATTCATTACTATATCCCCAGTGCCTACAACAGTACTTAACACATAGGAGACAATAAATAAATATTTTTTAATGAATGAACACTAAAAAATATAGACAGTACTTTTGGATTAGAAAGTTTGGCAACAAAAAGAAGGATACAGAACTGAAATTTGAGGAGGATTACAAAGTTGAAGGAAGATTTTTGGATAAAGAAGACTTCAAGGTAATTATATTAACAGGAGAAAGAAACAGTAGGCCGGGCGCAGTGGCTCACGCCTGTAATCCCAGCACTTTGAGAGACCGAGGTGGGCAGGTCATGAGGTCAGGAGTTCGAGACCAGACTGGCCAACATGGTGAAACCCTGTCTCTACTAAAAATACAAAAAATTAGCCAGGCATGGTGGCCCATGCCTGTAATCCCAGCTACTCGGGAGGCTGAGACAGGAGAATCACTTGAGCTCGGGAGGTGGAGGTTGCAGTGAGCTGTGATAGCACCATTGCACGCCAGCCTAGGCAACAAGAGTGAGACTCCGTCTCAAAAAATAAATAAATAAATAAATAAAAGAAAGAAAATAAAAGAAACAGTAGAGAATGATAGAGAATTATTAAACAGCTAGGGTTGAGATCTGTAGATTAAGGTCCCCAGACAAAGTTACTTCTTTCTCGTAGGTAAGAGAAAAGAAAGGATGGGTGAAGAGGTGAGAAACTGATGAAGTTCATGTCAGTGGCTACAAGCTCAGCAAATCACACAATAAGGTCTTTTGCTGCAACAAAGGAGAAAGCATGGGTGCTTAAGGCAGAAAAAGATGTTTTGGAATTATCACTGTGGGGAATGTGATTAAAAACTCAACAAGAGTCAGTATTGACTACCTAGCTGGAAAAACATGAAATTTTAGCAGATCCAATAAACATGGTTTCATAAATTTTCCCAACAAAGCTCAAGCAGCTCAAAGGAAGGAGTGAAGAAAGACAATGAAAGTTAACAAAGGTCAGACACTGGTGAGGTGGGATTATTAAAATATGATGGACTGTGTATTTTTTTCATCTTTCTGTCTGTCCTAGTGCATAAGAGGATATTCATTGCATATGGAGGGTATCCAATCAATGTCTGCTAAATTCAAGACAAGAAGGATGAAATGGAGAAATATACTGACAGTAATCAACAAAGTTACCTTGAACATATTCAAAATATCCTTTGGCTTCACCACTAATCTGGCCATAAATGATACAGTTACATATTGAGTACACATCATTAAAATACGCCTGGTTTACTGTTCTCCTATTCTTCCTAACCTCACTATTAATACCACTTGAATTTCCAGTTATAAACTCAGCCCTATACTAGGCTCTAGGACCAAACTTGACATTAGAAGAGATGTAAGTAGCATTGCTTCAAGTCTCAGAAAACTGTATCTAGTCAACTTGTATTCCTCTTCTGATCACTGCTTCCCTGTTTGGCTCTATGCAGGGGCTATGCTCTTAAAAACAGTCTCATATCCTGGTCCTTTTAGGTTTGGAGATCTGCTTTGCTCTTTCTAGTATGTCTGCACACACTCCCAATCCTCAAAGATTTGTGTACTGTCTCAGAGTCCAAATCTCTGTGATTGAAACCCTGTTCCCTGCTGTTATATTTATGTGATGTCAACCACCTGTGTGCTTGACTTAGAGAATATTTCCAACATTTAGATTTCTCTCATTGCCATGCTCTGCTTATCTGCCCATTAGGATACCATGATGTCAGCTGCTTGGGTGAGTTGAAGGCAACTATACCTTGTTCGTCTCTGTAACCTCAGAGCCTAGCACAATGTCTGGTACTGTGTTCTTTCTTTCTTTCCTGACTGGCTGATTAGATATCCTCCCTTGGCCTGTAAATGCACCCATTCCCCAACTAGCATGTCTACATCCAGATATAGGTCCTTCCCAAGCTGCCTGGCTCACTGTGTCATAAATCATGGAAGTTATAAAAGCTCTGTGATTGCCTTCTTTATTGGTCTTTAAGTAAACAGTAGGCAACTACCTTTCTGAAACAGTGCTGTCCTGTGCAGAATTAGGTAACAAAATCTACATGATCATCTTCCTTTTAGATCTTAAACTGTAGGTAACTATTTTCTGAAACAGTTAAATGCTAGCCTGTGCAACACTATGATGAATTAAGCAACATTTCAAGTTCTCTTCCAGGGCTGTGAATTTATAACATATAAACTAAATAGCAAATATTTTCTTGAAAGAAAATCTAAAGTATTTAACTCAGATAAACAATCCTTCAAAAATAAACCTTCAAAGAAAATATCTGGAATCATTACCCTTAATCAACTAGGTGAACAAAGGTTAGACCTGTCATTTAAAACTTGAAAGGCAACAAAAACCTTTATATTTCATTTGGGTCCACACTTGTCTTTCCAGCTCTTTGTCCTTCCAAGAACCAATACCCCTCATTATGTGTATACCGTATGATACCCAAAGGAAGAAATGTCCTAATTGCTTTGGAAAGTATTTACTTTCTATCTTTAAACAAGCTTTTATCTTCTTTACCTTCTAGAATTTTTGTCCTGATAAGAAATCAGTTAAAGAACATTTTCTAGGGTGGCTGGAAAGGCAAGAGATAACCTAGAAAGTGAAAGAATGGCCACTTCATCCAAGTATTTGGTCTCAATGAATGCTTGACAAAAATGTGTACTTCAAAATTTAGTTTGCTGCAAAGGACAATATTACAGATGGTTAGTAGCAGATAACTTTGTTCAGGAGTTCCAATGGTATATTACCTTTCAGAATAGGGTGTGAAAAATAAAGGGTAAGTAATAGAATTAATAGTATTCCAAAGTCTCTCTTTCTTTGGGAAGTTTCACTCAATGTTTTCAGTATGAAAATCAAGAAAATGTCAATTTGACCTTGTTCTATTTAAGGGAACTCTCAAACATCCTAAACTAACAGCCAAGAAGTCACAGTAGGGCATTTATCTCTCTGCCACTGCACATAAGAACATTTGCTACCTCTGAAAATAGATAAATCAAAGGACCTTATCAAGTTGTTGCAAATTCAGGTAACAGCAAGCCATGTTCCTCTGCAGCTTGGCGAAGTCCAGATCCATTTCATCAGGTGAATAAAACCTCAGAGAATAATAGTACCATTGTAGAGCATCAGCGTAATTTTGTACCTAAAGTTTAAAAAGAAACAACAAAATCACAGCGATGTTGCTACCCTACCTTTCCCAAGTCACCTCTAGAAACAAATAAAAGATGCTGTTGGTTTCTTTTTTAGGCAACCAAAACACAATATCCTTTATACTGGGTTCTAAGTGCATTTTGTTATCAGTCTTTGCCAACATAAGTTTTAGATAAAGTGGCAATCAATATTCTTTCTTTTTCCTACACATTAGAAATTTCACGCATAGGATGAAGACTCTAAGAGTGTAGTGAACCACCCCAGAAAACTTAAAATATATTTTAAAAGTTATTAAAACAACAACGATAAAAATTTTGAAAGAGAACACCCATAATTCACCGTGTTAATGTAGCTATTTTCATTTATCTATGTTCAATTTTAACTTTATTCTTTTGTATATTTACCTAGTTGTAATCATAGCTTATATAGAATTTCATGTACTATTCTTTCCATTTAATTTTGTTTTGTACATATTAATCTATGTTGCTATGTAGTCTTCACAGTAATCAATTTTAAGAGATACATAACATTTAATCAAATATATAATGATTTTCTTAATGTTAGCTAGTTAGTGAATTTGCAGGGTTTTTACTATTGTAATTGATTCTGCTGTATTTTTATACAAAAGTACTTTTTTCTCTTGAGTAACTTTAAAATTTTCAATGGTAAGAAGCTAGCTAGGGAAAATCTGATAGAAATAACCTGGATAATTATTTCTTAATCTAAGAAAACTGAGACTGCTTATAAACCAAGGTAAGGTAAATGACTCCCTCGTACCCTATCAAGAAGCTTCATATTTTCCAATTAAGAATAGGAGCCATTAGGACCTTCAAAGAACAAAACATCCTCTTCAACTAGAAATAATTGTCCTGAATAGGTAAAACACTGCCTTTGACTATTACATTAGTCATAGTAGATTAGAAACATGTCATATTAGAAATAGTCAATTAGAACTAAGACTACATTCCTCTCCAGTGTTGGAAGTGGATGTTTTAAGAAAATTATTCAGCAAGACTGGAAAATGAGAGGAAAGAAAAATAATCAATAGAAGAATGGGAATTCTGAAGTAGTTCTTCACCTATTAAGCAAAAAAATAAAGGCTTTCTAAAAGAAAATACGAGTATCATTCTATCTTGCAGTGCCTAACCATAAGGCCTAGGTCTCTACATGCTCTTATAAGGGATTCTCTTTCCTTCTCTTGGGTCTAATTCTTTGTTTCTCAAACTTTGTTCCCTTTTTTCTCTTCACATCTTTCTCCTATAAAACCTACCATAACATTTTTTGGAAAACAGTTTTATTGAGGTACAATTGACATACAAAACGCTATGCATATTTAAACTGTACAATTATATATATATATATAGCTAAAACCATCAACACAGTCAAGGGAGTGAACACATCCATCACAACCAAGTTTTCTTTGTAATCCCTCAATCCAGCTCATTCTGTTCTCTCATCCCCCAAGCAATTATGGATATGCTTTCTGTAACTATTAATTTTTATTTTATAGGCTTTTGTAGAATTCAATCATCTAATATGTAATAATACTTTTTTGCCTGGCTCCTTTCACTCAGCAAAACAGTTTCTAGATTTATCCCCATTATTGCATCTATCAATAGTTCATTCCTTTTCATTGCTGAGTAGTATTTCATTGAAGGATATACCAGTTTGTTTATCCACTCATTTGTTGATGGACATTTGGCTGTTTCCAGTTTTTAACTATTACAAATAAAGCTGCTATCAGCTTTTACATGCAACTTTTTGTATGGATAAATAATTCCTTTTCTCTTGTACATACATAGGATTGAAATGGCTGGATCACATGGTAGGGGCAAGTTTAACATTTTAGAAAACTGCCAAACTATTTTCCAAACTGTTTGTACTACCTTATATTTCCACCATGAAGTTACAGTTCCTCAACATCTTCATCAGCATTTGGTATGGTTAATCTTTTCCATTTGGTTTTTCTAAGAATGATGTATTGGTATCTCCTTGGGGTTTTCATTTGCATTTCCCTAATGACTCATAAGTCATCTTTTTTTGTGTGTGCTCATTGTCATGCACATATCCCTCTTTGGTGAAATGTCTGTTCATATCCTTTGCTAATTTTTGAGTTGTTTTTCTTTATGTGTTGAGTTTAGAGAGTTCGTTTGAGCTATTAGCCCATTATTGTACACATGGTATGAAAATTTTTCCCCCAGTCTGTAGCTTTTTTCATCCATTAAACGGGATCTCTTTTTTTTTTTTTTTTTAAGTATAATTTTCGCTTTATTTTCTTCAGAGGATAGCTTTTTTTCAGTCCTTAAGGACTCAGCTCCATATGTAGGCTTTGGTGGAGGTTGGTGGGCAGCACCCACAGGTCTAAATCAGGGTTGGGGTGTTTGGTTCTTACGGGCTTCACAAGATTGATTCTGGACTACCTTGCTGCAAATGGTGCAATGTAATGTACCATTACATTACATTGGGGTGTTTGGTTCTTACGGGCTTCACAAGATTGATTCTGGACTACCTTGCTGCAAATGGTGCAATGTAACGTAGCTTCACAAACAGCTTGGGAAGCACATAGACATCAAAGACACTGGCTTCAGATATTTCCCTGATAGTTGTGGCCTCTACTATGTTCTGTTGTTTTCTTTGTTTTTAGTTTTTGAGACAGGATCTTGCTCTGTGACCCAGGCTGGAGTGAAGTGGCATGATCACAGCTCACTGCAGGCTTAAACTCTTGGGCTCAAAGGATCCTCCTGCCTCAGCCTCCTGAGTAGCTGGGACTACAGGTGCATGCTACCACACCAGGCTAAATTTTTTATTTTTGTAGAGATGGTGTTCCTCTATATTGCCCAAGCTGGTCCCAAACTCCTAGGCTCGAGCAATCCTCCCGCCTCAGCCTCTCAAAGCACTGGGATTACACGCATGAGCCACCACACTTGGCTTTCTACTATATTTTGAATGATAAACTTCCTAACAGACTTGTCTTTAGTCACATATCAGATGCAGTTCATGCAGGGAATAGGCTGCACATGGCCATAGACCCTTCTGGCACAACTGCTGTTCCTTCTTTCTTTGTCAATCTTGGAGGTGAGGACCTGAGAGTGAACAGGACCTTTCACAGAGCAAAAGCTTTTAATTTTCATGAAATCCAGTTTATTAATTTTTCCTTTTATGCATCATGTTTTAAAATTTTATTTACTTATTTTTTTAAAAACCAGGTCTCTCTGTGTTGTCCAGGCTGGCTTCAAACTCCTGGGCTCAAGCAATCCTTCACCTTAGCCTCCCAAGTAGCTGGGACTATAGGAATGTGCCATTGCACCCTACTTGCATCATGCTTTTGAATCAAGTCTAGTAATTCTTTGCCTAGCCTAGATCCTGAAGATTTTCTCCTATGTATTTTTATAAAAGTTTTATAGGTGCACATTTTACATCTAATTTTGTAAGGTATTTAATTTTTGTATACAGTGTGAAGTTAAGATCAAGGGTTTTTTTTTTTCTATAGATGTCCAATTTCTCCAGCACCATTAGTTGAAAACACCATCTTTTTCCATTGAATTACTTTTGTGCTTTCTCAAAAATCAGTTGAGTGTATTTGTGTGGGATTATTTTTTGGTTTTCCATTCTGTTCCATTGATCTATGGTTCTGTCTTTCTAATGATACCACACAGTCTAGATCACTGTAGCTATATTAAAAGTGTTGAAATTGAATAGGGTAATTCTTTCTGTTCTATTCTCTCTCAGGACTGTTTTGACTATTTTCTTTTTATAATTTTTATTTTAGGTTTAGGGGTACATGTGAAGGTTTGTTACATAGGTAAACACATGTCACAGGGGTTTGTTGTACATATTATTACATCACCCAGGTATTAAGCCCAGTACCCAATAGTTATCTTTTCTGCTCCTCTCCCTCCTCCCATCCTCCACCCTCAAGTAGACACCAGTGTCTGTTGTTTCCTTCTTTGTGTTCATAAGTTCTTATCATTTAGCTCCCACTTATAAGTGAAAATATGCATTATTTGGCTTTCTGATCCCGTGCTAGTTTTCTCAGGACGATAGCTACCAGCTCCATCATTGTTCCCGCAAAAGACATGATCTTTTCTTTTTTATGGCTGCATAATATTCTGTGGTGTATATGTACCACATTTTCTTTATTCAGTCTGCCACTGATGGGCATTTAGGCTGAGTCCATGTCTTTGCTATCGTGAATAGTGCTGCAACGAACATTTGCATGTATGTGTCTTTATGATAGGATGCTTTATATTCCTCTGGGTATATATCCAGTAATGGGATTGCTGGGTCGAATGGCAGTTCTGCTTTTAGCTATTTGAGAAATAGCCATACTGCTTTCCACAATGGTTGAACTAATTTACACTCCCACCAACAGTGTATAAGTGTTCCCTTTTCTCTACAACCTTGCCAGCATCTATTATTTTTTGACTTTTTAATAATATGTCTTGGTTATTTTCATTCCATTGTTTTATATATAAATTTTAGAATAATCTTGTCTCTCTATATTTTTCTGATGTTTTTGTTTATAACCAATTCATATCTTTATATTTAAAGTACATTTCTTTTAAGCAGTACATAAACTTGGGTCTTGCTCTTTTATCTAGTTTGACAATCTCTGCCTTTTCACTGGGGTCTTGAGGTAATTTTCACTTAATGTGGTTTTTTAAAAATATGCTTAGATGTAAATCTATCATCTTGCTATTTGTCTTCTATTTGTGCCACCGTTTTTGATCACTCCTTCCTTTTTCTGCCTTATTTTAGATTATTTGAATACTTTTATGATTTGATTTTATCTTATTTAAAAAAAAACTCTTTGTTTTGCTATTTTAATGGTTGTTTTAGGGTACATAGTATATATGTTTAACTTATCATCATCTATCTTCAAGTGATGTTACACCACCTCACTTATGGTATACTTCCATTTCTCTCTTCTTGGCCTATATGTTCTAGTCATGCATCTTACTTTTACAGGTTATAAACTGTAGAATACAATGTTATTACTTTTGTTTAAGCAATAAACTATCTTTTAAAGAGATTGTAATAATAAGAAAAAATCTTATCTATTACTCATATAGTACCATTTCTGGTATTTTTTATTCATTTGTATAGATTCATATTTCCATCTGGTGTAAGTTTCCTTCTGCTCAGAGGACTTCCTTGTAATGTAGACCTTTGAGTGATTAGTTATTTCAGCTTTTAAATGTCTGGAAGATTATTTTGCTTTCATTTTTTAAAAACATATTTTTATTATGGTAAAAAACACATAACATAAAATTGACTAATCTGCAACCAATCTCCAGAACTTTTTCATCTAGTAAAACTGAAACTCTATACTCATTAAACAACTCCACATTTTCCCCTCCTCCTAGCCCCTGGAAACCTTCCTACCTTCCTTCCTTCCTTCCTTCCTTCCTTCCTTCCTTCCTTCCTTCCCTCCCTCCCTCCCTCCCTCCCTCCTTCCTTCCTTCCTTCCTTCCTTCCTTCTTTCCTTCACAGAGTCTCGCTCTGTTGCCCAGGCTGGAGTGCAGTGGTATAATCTTGGCTCATTGCAACATGGGCCTCCTGGGTTCAAGTGATTCTCCTGCCTCAGCCTCCTGAGTAGCTGGGACTATATGTGTGCACCACCACACCCAGCTAATTTTTGTATTTTTAGTAGAGATGGGGTTTTACCATGTTGGCCAGGCTGGCCTCGAACTCCCGACTTCAAGTGATCCACCCACCTTGGCCTCCCAAAGTGCTGGGATTATAGGTGTGAGCCACCGCGTCCAGCCCATTCTACTTTCTTTCTCCACAGATTTGAACTCTAGGTACCTCATGTAAGTGGAACCATACAGTATTGCTTTTTGTGACAGGCTTACGTCACTTAGCATAATGTCCTCAAGGCTCATCCATGTTATAGCATGTATCAGAAGTCCTTGCTTTTTAAGGCTAAGTAATATTCCATTGTTTGAGTATACCACATTTTATTTATTCACTTATTTGTTGATGGAACTTGGGTTGCTTCCACCCTTTGGCTGCTATAAACACGGGTGTGCAAATATCTTGCTTTTAATTCTTTTGGATATATAAGCAAAAGTGAAAATGCTGCATCATATGGTACTAACATTTTTAATTGTCTGAGGAGCTGCCATACTGTTTTCCATAGTGGCTACACTATTTCACATTTGTACCAACTACTTTCATTTTAAACAATATTTGTGCTGGATACAGAATTTTAGGCTGACAGGTTTTTATTTTCTTTCATTATTTTAAAGATGCTGCTCCACTGAGTTCTTGCTTGCATTGCTTCCGACAAGAAATCTGACGTTCTCTTTAATTTACTCCTCTGTATATAGGGTGCCATTTTTATCTGGCTGCTTTTAGGACATTCTCCTTATCATTGGTTTTGAGCATTTTGATTATGTGCGTTGGTGTCGTTTTGTATTTCTTGTGTTCGGGGTTTGTTAATACTTTTCTATCTGTGCATTTAGAGTTTTCATTAAGTTTTGAAAGTTTTATTTCTTCAAATATTTATTATCTCCATCCTCATTTGGGAATCCCAGTTACCCGTATATTAAGCTACCTAAAATTGTCCCTCGCCTCACTGAACTCTTTTAATTTTTTTAAGGTTTGTTTTCCCTGTGTATTTCATTTTCAATAGCTTCTTTGCTACAACTTCAAGTTCATCAGTCTTTTCTTCTACAATGTCTAATATGATGTTAATACTATCCAATGTACTTCTCATCCTAAACATAGTTTTCATCTTTAGAAGTTTGATTTGGGTCTTTATATATCTTCCATGCCTCTACTTAACTTTGAATGCATGAAATAGAATCATAAGAGATGTCCTCTGCTAATGCTAACTTCTACGTCAGTTCTGGGTCAGTATCAATTGATTGCTTATTCTCCTCATTATAGGTTGTGTTTTCATGCCTCTTCATATGCTCAGTAATTTTTTTGCTGGATGCCAGACATTGTAAACTTTATCCTGTTGGGTGCTGTACAGTTTTATATTCCTATAAATATTCTTGAACTCTGCTCTGGGAAGCAATTAAGTTCCTTGGGATCAATTTGATCTTTTCACACCATACTTTTATAGTTTTTAAGGTAGTTCTGGAGCAGGACTTAGTGTAGGACTAATTATTCCCCTCCTCTGAGACAAGACACTTCTGAGTTTTCTACCCAATGCCCCATGAATTAGAGGTTTTCCAGACTAGGTGATAAGAACAGGCCTTATTTGCAACCCCATGTGAGTGCTAGGCACTCTTCCCTCTAATATTTTTAGATGGTTATTCTCCTAGCTTCAGGTAATTTTGCTTCATGTATGTCCTGATCAGAACTGTGCTAAACGTCGGAAGAGGACCCTCATCTCACTGAAGCTCTTTTAAGTCTTTTATTCAGTGTGTTTAATTTTGAATAGCTTCTTTGCTCTGACTTCAAGTTTATCAATCTTTTCTTCTACAATGCCTAATCTATGCTATGTGGTCCTCTTCAGTACTTTGTCTTATAAATTCCAGCTGCCTTAGTCTCCTCAGACTCAGCTACATCTCAAATCAGGACGCTTGCCAGGCTCTGCTTCAGATCCCCTTCTTGTGCTATATCCTGGAAACTCAAAGCAGTAAGCTGCACAATTGTAATACTCTCTTTCTTTCTTTCTTCCTTCCTTCCTTTCTTTTTTTTTTTAGATAGAGTCTTGCTCTGTCACCAGGCTGGAGTGCAGTGGCGCGATCTCAGCTCACTGCAACCTCTGCCTCCTGGGTTCAAGCGATTCCCCTGCCTCAGCTTCCCGAGTAGCTGGGATTACAGGCGCCCGCCACCACGTCCGGCTAATTTTTTGTATTTTAGTAGAGACGGGGTTTCACCATGTTAGCCAGGATGTTCTCGATCTCCTGACTTTGTGATCTCCCCGCCTCAGCCTCCCAAACTGCTGGGATTACAGGCGTAAGCCACTGTGCCCGGCCAATGTTCGCTTTATTTCTTATCTCCCAGGGACCATTCTCCTTCATTACCTGTTGTTCAGTGCCATAAAAGTCATTGTTTTTTCTTTTCGTCTATTTTGTCTTGTCCTTTGTGGAGAGGGATTTATTGTTCAAGAAGGGACATAAAACAGTCCCTGTTACTACATATTAATTGCAAGTGGAAGCAAACACAACTTTTTTTTAATGGTAAGTCCCATTTGATTTATATACACAGGGACATAAATGTATAATACACAAAGATTAGAAGGAAATATACCAAAATTATAAATGATTGCTCTTTGCTTTAAAAAAATTATTTTTAAGTTTGCAGGAAACCTGAGTTGTCTTGTAAAGGCTTTTTTTTTCCCATTTTATTATTACACCATAACTTTTTAAAGGGAATAAAACTCTTTCTCAGCCCTCATGTTTAAAAAATTACATTCCCATATGTTAATATCAGCAATGACATTTCCCTACACTGTAAGCCCTCAATGGAGAGGAATCATGTCTCATTATTTTTAATAAACTCTTGCACAATGCTCATTAACACTCTACATTGTGAATATTTAATAAATATATGGTATCTAAACAGACAGATTATTAAAGTATTTGATGCTCTTTTTATAGTGAATGCACTATTTTTTGTTGCAGTGGAGAAATAATATAAAGAATGAAAAGGAGATTATTCTCAAACCTCAAAACTACTGGTAGCTTTTCTCCACAGAATGTTGTGTAACCAGTTCATTAATTCTGCTGTCAGTTGTCTTCCTGTTTGGTGAGCTGAAAATAAAAAAGAAAGCTCTGAAAACAAGAATCTAGGTCTATTACATTAAGTAAAGAGTGCTAACTATACTCAGAACCTATAATCTTTAAGTAATGGCTACACAAAAAAAAATTCAGACAGGTTTTCACCATCAGTTTTAGGATTACTACCATAATTGATAATATAATGCAATCAGAGTTTGCTAGAATCACAGTCACTCTCCCATCAATCTGTGATAGTTTTCCAGCCTACTCTCTTTTTAACTTATTTTCCACATTCCAAATTAGATTATCATCTGGTGCCTTAATAAGGTTATTGTGAATGAGCAGACAGCAATGCCAGAAATCATTAATAAGAAGTGCTTATATTATTATGTACTAAATAGATCAGATCAAGTTCACAAGAAAGGCCAATTATGCCTTAAAGCCTTTGTAAAATACTTTAAGACCATGCTTACACATAAACTTTATTACTTTAAATCTTAACTTGCGTTGATTGTTTCTGGTCTAGACATTTACAGAGTTCAAATACATTAGCACATTAAGGTAAAGTCTAAACTATAATAGAATTCTGTACCTCCTCTTCTGCCCTTTGGCATAAACTATCAATTTCCACAAAAGTCTTGACTAGAACATTAAGAATCTCTGACCCTCTAGCCCAATCAGCAAATGTAGTTTGTTCCATGACTTACTTAAAAACACTCGCATGAGAGTAAACAGCTACTAAATGTGTCTACTTGAAATATTATAATACTTTGAGAGTGTAAGTGTAAATTAGATGTCACAATAAAACTTAGTCCAAGTGGAATTTTAGGAAAATGAGTTATTCTCTACAATCAAGTTTTCTGGTTAACTGGCAGTTTACTTTCTTTAAATAAAAATCACTTCTGAATTTAAAAAGTCTAAATATTTTCATGAAAGTTCTTAAATTTTCTAAAAAGTAAACAAACTTCCTAGTTTTCTTAAGCACAATGTAACTTTTTCTTGACCATTTGAGGTCAACATTAACAACTATTTTATTGTATTGTACTATTAATATATCACAGCGATGCCTTTGGGAGTTGTTATACAGTACAGATTGCTATATTAAAAAATTTGTATCTGTTTTATAAAATTGATAGAGTTTTTTTCCTCCCTATGGTCAGGCTAGCTGTATACTTCCCTTTAAACCTTTTCTCTATTTGCAAAGTGCTACCATTAAAATGCTAAGAGTAGGAAAACTGGATAACCAAGTTTATCAAAACTGGGTCTAAAAATAATTGGTAAATGCCTGGAGGGAGGGTGTTATCAGTAAAATATGGTTCTTAGAGATCATCTAGTCAGATGACTTCCTTTAAAAAATTAATGACTTTGTTTTTATAGAAACATGATTCGTGCTTATAAAAATTCAAACAATATGGTAGAGTATTTAGAAGAAAGCAACACATCACCTAAAATGCCACCATTCAGAATAAACCCCAGAGTTAACATTTAGTGACTATCAATCCAATTATATCTCTACATGCACTTAGTTGGAAAGACAAGGTGGTGAAGATAATTTTCTAAGAAAGGGATCATACTATCTATGTTCTTCAGGGTACAGAAGTTCTGCAGGGAGGCAGAGGATTAGGGGAATGCTGAGCAGATTTGGCTCTACATCTCTGCTTTAACCAGAAAAACTCTAATCTATTCCATTCAGGGTGGGGTTCATACAAGACTGCATCACAAAAGGATGCTGCTGCTGAAAAGAAATTAGAAACCAGGAGTTTAGTTCACAATCATCATTTTATAGTTGAAAATAATCAAGGTCCAGAGAAATTGACTTGTTCAAAGGTACACAGCTAAATTGAGATCAAACTAGAGATATGAAATTAGGCTTGTAACATTACAATATTCCACCATATGTGAGCTTTAAGCTCAGAAGTTTGTTTGTTTTCAATGTTTTCTTATTTTTGCTTAGTTTCTCATTCCACTTGCCCAATTTGTGGGATGTGGACAGGTGAGGTGTTACTGTTAAAAGACCATTAGGGAGGAAGGAAAAAAGAAAGTGGAAGAAATCCGTTGACTTGAGGATTTTGCTACTACTCTGACCTCTAAGAATTATACACAAATTAATACCTTTCTAAAACACTTGCGAAAATCCTACTGACCTAAAATGATTTCTTCAATCTTCTCCTTGGCAAGCAGTTCTTCCTTCCTTTGTAAAAGCATGTCAATATAGAGTAGCAGAACTTTTCCAGTATTTTCTGATGACTTAAAACGTTCATGAATAATCGTCAGGAAATGAAACCCAACAGATTCTCTGTACAAAGAGACACAATTTTAAGCAATGTGAACAGAAAAACTGGTTATTGATCAATGGGACTAAAATGTATTTCAGTGTGAACAAAATAAGCCAGATAAAAGCATATCTGAATTCAGGTAATGTTATTAAATGTCTAAATAAGCTTAATTTGTCAATATTACATGATTTAATTTAATTTCAGTTTATTAAGCCATAAACATTTTCTATTAACACCTATAGTCAGATAATCATTTCTCTCCTAATATCTAATTTATGTTTTTCCCAGAACTGATTGTAAGCTTTAAAAATTGGTTACTGAGATCCAGTGAAGTTACATGAAATGACATGAGAAATTTACTAGTTCCTCTGCCAAAACGTCTTTCTAAAAACTTGTTTGTGTTTGATTACACAAATAATACAAATATCTTCTATTTAAAAATGTAAACAGTTCATGGGTTGGGAGACTAAATATTGTTAACATGTTGATATTCCCAAAGTGATCTACAGATTTACAGACATTCATCCCTATTAAAATCCCAGGTCAAGTGTGGTGGCTCAGGCCTGTAATCCCAGCACTTTGGGAGGCTGAGGTGGGCAGATTGCTTGAGGCTACGAGTTTGAAACTAGCTTGGGCAAGATGGCAAATCCCTGTCTCTACAAAAAATTGGCAGCCGTGATGGCGCATGCTTGTAGTCTCAGCTACTAGCAAGGCTGAAGTGGGAGGATTGCCTGACCCTGGGAGGTCAAGGCTGCAGTGAGCTGTGATCAGGCTACTGCACTCCAGCCTGGGCAACAGACTGAGACCCTGTCTCAAAAAAAACCCAAAATTCCAATGATGTATTTTGCAGAAATGGAAAAAATCCATCCTAAAAGTAATATGGACTTTGCTCAAGGGACCCCAAAAGCCCTAAACAAACTTGAAGACAAAGAGCAAAATTAGAGGATTTGTATTTTCTGATTTCAAAACTTGAAGTCATAGTAATGAAAACATGTGGAACTGGCATAAAGATAGACATATAGACCAATTGAATGGAATAGACAACCCAGAAATAAATCTTGTCATATATCATCAAATTATTTGTGACAAAGGTGCCAGGACCATTTAATGGTGATATGACAGTCCTTTCAGCAAATGGTGCTAGGAAAACGGGATTTCCACATGCAAACGAATGAAATTGGATTCTTACCTTACATCATATACAAAAATTAATTCAAAATGGATCAAAGACCCAAAAGTAAGAGCTAAAAAACTGTTTCCATGGGACCAAGTGATCCTATATATAGAAGACTCTAAAGACTGCACCAAGAACTCTAAGAAATAACAAATTACTTCAGTAAAGTTGCAGGTTACAAAATCAACATACAAAAACCAGTAGCGTTTCTTTGTGCCAACAATATAATATCCAAAAAGGAAATTAAGAAAACAATCCTATTTACAATAGCATCAAAAATACGTAAAATAGCTGGGCACAGTGGCTCACGCCTGTAATTCAAGCACTTTGAGAGGCTGAAGAGGGTGGATCACTTGAGGTCAGGAGTTCGAGACCAGACTGGCCAACATGGTGAAACCCTGTCTCTACTAAAAATGCAAAAATTAGCTGGGCATGGTGGTGTGTGCCTGTAATCTCAGCTACTCAGGAGGCTGAGGCAGGAGAAACACTTGAACCCAGGAGGTAGAGGTTGCAGTGAGCTGAGATCTCCAGCCTGAGTGACAGGGTGAGTAAGACTCCATCTCAAATATATATATATATAAATAAAAGTAACCAAGTAGGTGAAACATCTGTACACTGAAAACTATAAAACATTGATGAATTGAAGAAAACAAAAATAAATGGAAAGATATCCTGTATTCATTGATTGAAAGAATTAGTATTATTAAAATATCCATGCTACTCAAAGTGATCTACAAATGCAAGGAAATCCCTATCTTAAGTCCAATGGCATTTTTCACAGAAACAGAAAAACTAATATTAAAATTTGTAGGGAACCACGAAAGACTCTGTGCCAAAGCAACCTTAAAAACAAAAACAAAATTGGAGGCATCACGCTTTCTGATTTCAAATTATACTACAAAGTTATAGTAATCAAAGCAGTATGGTACTGGCATAAAAACAGACATATAGACCAATGGAACAGAATCGAGAGCCCGGAAAAACAAAACAACAACAACAAAAAAACAAGTCTCTTTTGTGCTTGGGCTGGGTGCAGTGACTCACTCCTGTAATTCCAGCACTTCAGAAGGCCAAGGTTGGTGGATCACTTGAGGCCAGGACTTTGAGACCAGCCTGGCCAATGTGGCAAAACCCCGTCTCTACTAAAAATACAAAAATTAGCTGGGTGTGCTGGCACATGCCTGTAATTCCAGCTATGTGGAGAGGGCTGAGGCACAAGAATCACTTGAACCCAGGAGGCACAGGTTGCAGTAAGCCAGGATCATGCCACAGAACTCTAGCTTGGGTAACGGAGTGAGACTCTGTCTCAAAAAAATAATGTGTTTGGACAACTGGACATCCACCTGCAAAAGAATAAATTGAACACATCCTACGGAACACACACAAATCAACAGAAAATGCATTAAAAACTTAAATGTAAGACTTGAAACTGTAGAGCTCCTAGAAGAAAAAAACAGGGAAAGAAGCTCTTTGAAATTGGCCTTGGCAAGGATTTTTTGTATAGAACACCAAAAGCAAAGGCAAATTTTTTTTTAAAGCAAAAACAAACAAAGGGGACTGTCAAACTAAAAAGCTTCTGCACTGCAAAGAAAACTTCAATATAATGAAAAGTCAAACTAATTTACATTCAAACCAACAGTGAGAGTGTTCCTATTTCTCCATAGCCTCGCCAGCATCTGTTGTTTTTTGACTTTTTAATAATTGCCATTCTGACTGGTGTGAGATGGTATCTAATTGTGGTTTTGATTTGCATTTCTCTAATGATCAGTAATGTTGAGCTTTTTTCCATATGTTTTTTGGCCACATAAATGTCTTCTTTTGAGAAGTGTCTGCTCATATTCGTTGCCCACTTTTTGACGAGGTTGTTTGTTTTTGTCTTGTAAATTTGTTTAAGTTCTTAGTAAATTCTGGATATTAGACCTTTGTCAGACGGGTAGATTGCAAAATTTTTTTCCCATTCTGTAGGTTGCCTGCTCACTCTGATGATAGTTTATTTTGCTGTGCAGAAGCTCTTTAGTTTAATCATATTACCATTTGTCAATTTTAGCTTTTGTTGAACCATTGTGGTAGACAGTGTGGTGATTCTTTAAGGATCTAAAATCAGAAATACCATTTGACCCAGCAATCCCATTACTGGGTATATGCCCAAAGGAATATAAATCATTCTATTATAAAGATATATGCACACATACGTGTATTGCAGCACTATTCACAATAGCAAAGACATGGAACCAACCCAAATGCCCATCAATGATAGACTGGATAAAGAAAATGTGGTACATATACATCATGGAATACTATGCAGCCATAAAAAGGAATGAGATCATGTCTTTCGCAGGGACATGGATGAAGCTGGAAGCCACCATCTCAGCAAACTAACACAGGAACAGAAAACCAAACACCACATGTTCTCACTCATAAGTGGGAGTTGAACAATGAGAATATACGGAGACAGGGGAAAAAACAACACACTCTGGAGCCTGTCAGGAGGTGGGGGTGAGGGGAGGGAGAGCATCAGGACAAATAGCTAATGCATGTGGGGCTTAAAACCTAGGTGACGGGTGGATAGGTGCAGCAAACCACCATGGCACACATATACCTATGTAACAAACCTGCACGTTCTGCACATGTATCCAGAACTTAAAGTAAAAAAAAAAAAAAAAACAGAATGCCCCAGTAAAATTAGAATTTCAGACAAACAAAAACTATTTTTTTTAGTATTAGTGTGTCAGCACAATAGTTGGGATGTACTTATTCTAAAATACTAGACATTGTTTATCTGAAATTTCAAATTAACCAAGTCTTGTATTTTATCTGGCAACTCTATTCATGAAACACCAGTTGCAAGAGTTCTCACCTTAATAAAAAGAGACCCATAGTTAAAAAAAAAAAAAAAAAAAAAAAAAAGAAGTACCTTATTTACACATAGGTAGACATCCATTTACAAGGGTTGTGATTAGATCGGTTTACTCTGAATCAGTTAAGTATTTCCTTGGCTCTCTGCTACACAAGTTTCAAATATATACCAAAGTGTAGAAAATAATGTAATGAACCTACACATCATTATTATCAGGCTGTAACAACATCAAAGCCAATCTTATTTAATCCATCCTTCCACCTCATTCACACACACACACAGACACATACACACACACACACTCATGCTTTTGAAGTAAATTCCAGACATCCTATTAATCCACTTCCAAGTATTTTAATTATCTATCTCTTAAAGATAGAAACTCTTTTTTTGTAAAAATCATAAACATAATACTATCATTACAGTTTAAAACTTAACAAGATATCCTCGATATTCTTAAGTATTTAATTACTGTTCATATTTATGTAACTGTCTCATATATTATTGATTTTAAGCATTTGACTCAGGATCTGAATAAGATTCATACATTTCAATTGATTAAAATAACTAAATCTCATTAATCTAAAAAAAAAAAAAAGCCAACAAATAACCTTGATTTTGGACTTCTGGCCTCCAGAATTGTGAGAGAATAAATTTCTGTCGTTTTAAGTCATCCCACTTGTGGTAATTTGTTACAATACTCAGAAAACTAGTATATACAATGACCAAAATCTTAAAAACAGCTCATCAGATGAGCTTACACCAGAATGGAGAGGACAAAGGAAAGAATAAGTGAATTTGAAATAAAGTAGAGCTAGGTGCAGTGCTTGGTGCCTGTAATCCCAGCTACTTGGCAGGCTGAAGTGGGAGGGTTGCTTGAGTCCATGTGTTTGAGGCTGCAGTGAGCTATGATTATGCCACTGCACTCCAGTCTGGGCAACAGAGTGAGACCCTGTTTCAAAGAAAAGAAAGAAAGAAAGGAAGAAAAAGAAAGAAAAGGAAGGAAGGAAGGAAGGGAGGGAGGAAGGAAGGAAGGTCAGGAAAAATAAAAAAGTAGAAATTACCTAATCTGAACAACAGAGAGAAAACAGACTGAAAAGAAAAAGAAAAAAAAAACTGTATGGAGCCTCAGCGACCTGTAGGACAACAAAAAATGTATATTATGTCATCAGAATCCTGGAAGAGGAGAAGAAAGGTGAGGCAGAACAAATAAATATTCAAATAAATAATGTCTCAAATATTTGGGAAAAAAACATAAACCTAGAGATTCTAAGAGTGGTGCAAACTCCAAACATGATAAATCCAAAGAAATTCCATCCTAAGACATATCATAGTCAAACTTTTGATAAACAAAGACAAAGAAAAAAATATTGAATGCACAGAAAGAGAAATGATATCTTACCTACAGGAGCCATTTCACTGCTAGGAATTTACCCACTTGATTTGAAAACTTAGATCTACTCAAAAATCTTCATGTGAATGTTTACAGTAACTTTATTGATAATCACCAAACACGGGAAGCAACCAAGATGTACTCCAATAGGTAAACAGATAAACAAAGAGATGAGCTATCAGTCACAGAAAAGACATAAAGGAACCTGCAATTCATATTGCTGAGTGGAAGAAGCCAATCTAAAAAGACTACATACTGAATGATTCCAGTTATGTGACATTGCAGAAATGGCACAAAAGCAAAAAGAAGAGCAGTAAGAAAAATAGAGAGTGAAAAGATGTGTTTGCCAGCATATCAGGAAGATGAAGAGGCAAGGCACAGAGGATTTTTAGGGTGGTGAAAATACCATGTGTGATACTATAATAGCAGATACATGTCATTATGCATGTCAAAATCTACAGGACTTTACCACACAACAAGTCAATTTCAATGCATACAAATTATATATAACTTGATATTATATATAATAATATATAATTTGATATTATATGTAATTTGATATTATATATATGTATAATTTGGGAGATTGGGGGAATCCTCAGATATAATACAGACTGTGACAAGAGACTCTAACAAATGTATGAAACAACTTCCCTAAAGGAAATGGGAGGACTAAATACTGACCTAAGTAACTCTGGAAATAAATAGAGTCTGTGAGAATAAAGGCAAAAGGAATTGCACATAAGCACTGTACTCTAGTTGACAAAGTTGTTTCCCATGGGGGTACAGGTGAACAATTCTGATACTGCTATACATGCATACTAAAATTGAACAATCAAAAAATTAAGTAAATGAATGATGGATGGTAAGAGCCAGGTTTCCCACTGTTGGATTGGGAACAGATAAGCAAGGGTAATTTGCAAGCAAGGCTAGAATGAGCTAAGTGGTAATGAATTAGAATAGGAAACATCAGTAAGAACTTATGTTTAACTTAATATAGATACAGATGTTTACATACCAAAATATTTATATATGTCTATATACTCAGATTAGTATACACACATATATTTTCTTTGCTCTGTCAACTAATAAGGCCTAGAAGAAATGACACCCCAGTAGCAACAAGCACAACTAACACTCAGATCTTCGTTACTAATATACTTTGCAAGTGAGAGGAACTAGATCTCCTAGGAGAAATGGTTGATTCCAGGAGTGTAGCAAGAAATGCACAAGATGAACCTAGAGCATTCTGTATTGTCAGAAAGAAAGGAATTGCTTTAAAAAAATAAAACCACCCACATTGATTGGGGTATATCAAAAGGGTGCAGGAGTCAACTAAAAGAGCTCCCAATGGCCAAAGCTAACACAATCTGAACAACAAAAATGTAGTATTGGGTTATAACCTAAAGAATAAAATACATATTCCCAAGTCCGTATTGATATAAGAATGATTGAACAAATTAATGAATTAGGGAGAAGAGACAAATCTCCCATGTAGAAGAATTCGAAATAATTTATCTAGATAACTATGCCTTTAAGCAGGGTAGCATAACTCCACAACTGCAAAGAGTATAGTATGTAAAGAGGAAAAATTTATAACTTCAATGTGTAGAGACTTGATGAATACTCAGCCAACTAATCAAGGTTAATATCAACAGACATAAATCATATTGACAGTATACACCCTTGATAACGATGTAATGAAAATGGTACTTTACCTGAGTGATTTTCCTCCCCAAACCCATAACCCCAACCTAATCACGAGAAAAACATCAGAAAAATTCTAATAAATAGGTATCCTACAAAATACCTGATGGGTAGTCTCAAGACTGTCAAAATCATCAAAAAGAAAAATATATCTAAGAAACTACTATGACCAAGTGAGGTCCAAGGAGATATGACAACTAAATGTAATGTGATATCATAGGTAAGATTCTGGAATAGAAGAAGGATATTAGGTAACAACAAAGGAAGTTGGAATTAACAACTGATTTTAGGTTAATAATAATGATGTATCAATATTGGTCCACTACTTATGACAAAGGTACTACAGTAATATAAGATGGCAGTATTAGGGGAAACTGTGTACATTGTATATGGAAACTCCTTGTACTATCTTCTCAATTTTTCTGTAAACCTAAAAGTAAACTAAAATATAAAGCAGAGGTTAGGTACAATGGTTCATGCCTGTAATTTCAGTGCCTTGGGAGGCCAAGACGGGAGGATCAATTGAGGCCAGGAGTTCGGGATAAGCCTGGGCAACATAGTAAGATACCCCGTCTCTACAAAAAAATTAAAAAGAAAAAGAAAATTAGCTGAGTGTGGTGGTGTGTGCCTATAGTCCTGGCTACTGAGGAGGCTGAGGCAGGATGATCACTTGAGCCCAGGAGTCTGAGGTTACAGTGAGCTATAATTGCACTCCAGCCTGGGTGCTAAGAGTGAGGCCCTGTCTCTAATAAATAAACATTTTTAAAAAGGTTTTAAAAATATAAATAAATCAGAAAATAAAAATTTAAGTGGCATGCTTAAGCTCTAACACATCAATAATTACAAATAATGTAAACAGTCTAAATATACCCATTAAAAGAAAGAAATTGGCAGCATAGACTAAAATAAATATGCAAAGAAAACAATCAGCAAAATGAAAAGGCAACTTACAGAATGGAAGAAAATATTTGCAAACCATATATCCAATAAGAGGCTAATATCTAAAATATGTAAGGAACTCATTTAACTCAAGAGGAAAAAAAATCAAACCACCTGATTTAAAAATGTGCAAAGCTTTGGGAGGCCGAGACGGGAGGATCACGAGGTCAGGAGATCGAGACCATCCTGGCTAACACGGTGAAACCCCGTCTCTACTAAAAAAATACAAAAAACTAGCTGGGCGAGGTGGCGGGCGCCCGTAGTCCCAGCTACACTGGGAGGCTGAGGCAGGAGAATGGCGTAAACCCGCGAGATGGAGCTTGCAGTGAGCTGAGATCCGGCCACTGCACTCCAGCCCGGGTGACAGAGCAAGACTCCGTCTCAAAAAAAAAAAAAAAAAAAAAAAATGTGCAAAGAACTTGTACTGACATTTTCCCAAAGAAAACATACAAATAGCCAGAAGATATTAAAAAGATGCTCAAAATCACCAACCATCAGGGAGATGCAAATTAAAACCACCTGTTAGGATGGCTATTGTGAAAAAGTCAAAAGATAAGTGTTGGTGAGGATGTGAAGAAATTGGAACTCTTGTGCACTGTTGGTGGGAATGTAAAATGGTACAGCCACTATGGAGAATAATATGGTGGTTTCTCAAAAAAAATTAAAAATAGAACTACCATATGACCCAGCAATTTCACTTCTGGGTACATATCCAAAATAATTGAAAGCAGGGTCTCGAACAGATATTTGTACACTCATATTCATAGCATTATTCACATGTGCTAAAATGTGGAAGTAACCCAAGTGTCCATTGACAGATGAATGGATAAGTAAAATGTGGTGTGTATATATATATATATAATGGAATATTATTCAGCCTTCAAATGAGAGAAGCCTGTGATGTGCAACAAAGTGAATAAATGTGGAGGACACTATGCTAAGTAAAATATGTCAGACACAGAAAAACAAATACTACATGATCTCACTAATATATGAAGGCTAAAAAGAAGTTTAAACTCATAGTAATACATAATAGAATGGTGGTTACTAGAGTTTGGTGGGTGGAGGAATGGGGGAGATGCTGGTCAAAGGATATACACTTTAAGTTATAAATTGATTAAGATCTGGAGACTTAATGTACAGCATGGCGACTATAGCTAATAATAATGTATTATATACTTGAAATTTGCTAAGAACAGATCTCAAGTATCCTCTCTATAAAAAAAGGAAACTATGAAGTGATGGATATGTGTTAATTGGCTTGGTTGTGGTAATCACTTCACAATATGAAGGTATATCAAAACATCACATTAAATATACACAATTTTTAATTGTCAATTATATCTCAAAAAGGTAGGGGAAAGTCCCAAACATGTCCCACCTGTAGAGTGTGTACAAGAAACTTACTCCAAAAAAACTGATATAGGAGGGTTGAAAATAAAAGTTTGAAAAAAAAATACACCATGAAACCATTAATCAAAAGTAGGTGCGGCTATATTTTTTATTTTCATTGTGGTATAGTTGATATACAATAAACACTGCACATGTTTAATGTATACAATTTGATGAGCACACTCAAGATATCACCACAATCAATGTAATAAATATATCAGTCACCTCCAAAAGTTCCCTTGGGTCTCTTTGTGCTTTTTTTGTTTTGTTTTTTGGTGTAAGAATTCTTAGCATGATATCTACCCTCTTAACACAATTTTGAGTGCACAATGCTTTATTGTTAGCTGAAGGCACTACATTGTACAGATCTCTAGAACTTTTTCATATTGTGTAACTGAAACTTTATACATATTGAGCAACAATACCCCCTCTCCCCCACCTCCCATCCCCTAGTAACCACCATTCTATTCTGTTTCTATTAGTTTTACTATTTTAGATACCTCACAGAAGTGGAATCACACAGTATTTGTCTTGTGACTAGCTTATTTCACTTAACAAAATGTCCTCCATGTTCATCCATGCTGTCACAGATAGTAGGATTTCCTTCTTTTTAAGGTTGAATAATATTCCATCATATATATGTATATATGTATATATGTGTATATATATATACACACATATAAATATCACATTTTGCTTATCCATTCATCCACTAATAGACACTTGGTTTGCTTTCCACATTTTAGTGAATATGAATAATACTGTAATGAACATGGGAGTGAAGATATATCTTTCAGATCCTACTTTCAGTTCTTTGGGGTATATACCCAAAAGTAGAATTCCTGGATCATATGGTAGTTCTAATTTTTTGAGAAACTGCCATACTGTTTCCACAGGGGTTCTACCATTTTACATTCCCATCAGCACTGTACAAAAATTTCAACTTCTGGCTGGGCGCAGTGGCGCACGCCTGTAATCCCAGCAACTTTGGGAGGCCAAGGTGGGTGGATCACCTGAGGTCAGAAGTTCAAGACCAGCCTAAATAACATGGTGAAACCCTGTCTCTACTAAATACAAAAAATTAGCCAGGCGTGGTGGTGCACGCCTGTAATCCCAGCAACTTGGGAGGCTGAGGCAGGATAATCCCTTGAACCCTGGAGAAGGAGATTGCAATGAGCAGAGATCGTGCCATTGCACTCCAGCCTGGGCAACAAGAGCAAAACTCCATCTCAAAAAAAAAAAAAAAAAAAAAAAAAAAAAATTCCAACTTGTCTACATCCTTGCCAACACTTGTTATCTTTTCTTAAAAATAATATCTATCCTAATAGGTGTGAGGTGATATCTCATGTGGTTTTGATTTGTATTTCCTTGATGATTAGTGGTTACTCGTTTAAAAAATGTGGTATATATTTATATACAATGGAATATTATTCATCCTTAAAAAGAAAGAAATTCCCTCATTTACAAAAACATGGATGAAGCTGTAGGGATGTTATGTTAAGTGAAATAAGCCAGACACAGAACAACAAATACTGCATGATTTCACTTATATGTGGTCTCTCAAAAAGTCAAACTCATTGAAACAAGGTAGAATGGTGGTCACCAAGGGCAGTAGTGGCAGGGTTGGAGTGAGGGATGGGTAGGAAGATATTAGTTAAAGGGTACAAACTTGTAGTTATGCAAGATGAATAGGTTCTGGTGACAGCATGGTGACTATAGTTAACAATAATATATTATGTACTGAAATTTACTAAGAGAGTAGATCTTAAGTATTCTTACCACACAAAGAAGTAACTATGTGAGGTGATGGATATGTTAATTGGCTTCATTGTGGTAATCATTTCACGATGTATACATATATCAAAATATATTGTTCACCTTGACTATATACAATTTTTCAATTATACTTCAATAAAGTTGAAAAAGGATCTTGTTCACAAAACATTGAAAGGAAGTTTTCTTGTATAACAAACCTGTACATGTACTTCTGAACCTAAAATAAAAGTAAAAAAAAAAACCCAAATATTGAAAGGAGTTTCATTTTTCTTTTCTTTTCTTTTCTTTTTTTTTTTTTTTTTTTTTGAGATGGAGTCTCGCTCTGTCACCAGGCTGGAGTACAGTGGTGTGATCCCGGCTCACTACAACCTCCACCTCCCGGGTTCAAGTGATTCTCCTGCCTCAGCCTCCCGAGTAGCTGGGACTACAGGCACACGCCACCATGCCCAGCTAGTTTTTGTATTTTTAGTACAGACGAGGTTTCACCATGTTGGCCAGGATGGTCTCGACCTCTTGACCTTGTGATCTGCCCGCGTTGGCCTCCCAAAGTGTTGGGATTACAGGCGTGAGCCACCGTGCCAAGCCTGAAAGGAGTTTCTAATTCAATACTTTAAAAAAAAAAAAAGGGCAAAAGATTTGAACAGGCATTTCACAAAAAGGGATACACACAAGAAAAGCAAATGAAAAAAAATGCTCAACATTATTAGTCATTATAAAAGTGCAAATTAACGCCACAATGAGACATCATACCTATTTAAAAGGCTGACTATACCAAATGTGGGCCAGAATGTGGAGAAACTGAAACTCTCAAACATTGCTGATAGGAATGTTAAATGAATGTTGTAACTACTTTGGAAAAGCTTGGCCATTTCTTGAAAATTTAAATACACAGTACCTGTCTTAGTCTGTTTTGTGCTGCTGTAACAGAATACCCGAGGCTGTGTAATTTATAAAGAAAAGTTTACTTAGCTCACAGTTCTAGTATGATAGCATGGCCCTGGCTTCTAGTGAGGGCTTTTGTGCTGCATCATAACTTGGTGGAGAGGGTTCAAAGGGGAAGCAGATAGGAGCAAAGAGGCAAAACCCAAGTGATATCCTGGCTTTATAACAACTCACTCTCCTCGCAACTGATTCATCCCTGTAAGAACTCATCCAGCCTCTTGAAACAATAACTCACTCACTACTGCAAGAACAGCCCCAAGTTATTCATGACCCCCATGACCCAAACACCTCCCACGTCCTAACACTGCCACATTGGAGATAAAATTTAAACATAAATTTTGCTGGGGGCAAACCATATTCAAACCATAGCACTACCTACCATCCAAACCAGACTTTTCACTTCTATGTATTTGCCAAAAGAAATGAAAGCAAATGTCCATACAAAGAGACACACATGAATGCTCACAGCAGCTTTATTTGTAATATCCTAAAACTGAAAACAATCAAAATATCTATGAACAGCTGAATAGATAAACAAATTGTAGGCTATCCATACAACAGACTGCTAGTCAGCAATAAAAAAAGTATAAACTATATAGATACATGCAACAACATAGGTGGACCTCAGGGAATCATACTGAGTTAAAGAAGCCAGACTAAAAAGTATACTTGATTTCATTTATATAAAAATCTAGAAAATGCAAATGAAGCTATAGTGACATTCAGTGATCAATGGCTGTCTGATGAAGGAGAGGTAGGGAGAGATTACAAAAGACCACAAGGAACCTTTTGGGGGTGGTAAATATGTTTATTATCCTGATTGCGATAATGGGTTCATAAGTACGTATGTGTGATCAAAGCTTACGGTACACTTATTCCAAATATATGCATTTAACTGTAGCTTGATTACGCCTTCATAAAGCTGTTTTAAAAATAACAATATAACATAAAATTAAGCATTTCTTTGCATAATTGCTAGAGGTGGGTGGGAAGGCCAGCTAGAAGTATCATTATAAACTTAGTGTCAACTTGCATAGAGAACCCTGGAGATTGCTCTAAAGAAGTTTACATCTCTAAAGAATGTACTAAGTATTCATTTCCAGGTTATACTGGAATCTCAGCTTCTTGGAGTTAGTTTCATAGAAAACAAAGAGTATGTTTGCAAATTTAGCAAATTGTGAGAATTCACTACGTATTAGAAATATAGGGTACATAATTGATTCTTTAAAAGAATAAGAACTATAAATTGTTATAATGCAAATACAGACATCACTGACCTTCTGGTTTAATGATAATGATCATTTTTCCATTTCAGGGTATAAAAACTGTGCACGTATAAAGTCACTTTTTCATTGATTCTTAGTTTTAGGCTCTACCTGAAAAACCTTAACTCTGGTTGCAACTATTTGCTTTGCAGTTGCAAAACCCACTCCAATATCTATCTGGTTGATCTGCCACTATGGAGTCCCCTAAAACTTTAGCTTTGCCATATTCATATGTATCCTTGAAAGTGCTCGTGTATATATGTGTATGTACGTGTGTGTGTATCCATACTATTTATGGTTGTTGGACTCTAGTTCACAAACTAGCACCTGAATAAGAATCTTGCAATCATAGAATTTAGAGCTAGAAGGAACCTTAAAGTTTATTTATTCTAACTTCCTCCACCCTGCCTCCTACCCCATCATTTACAAAAGGAACTAAGGCCTCATATTAGTTTTCTATTGCTGTTGTAAAACACTGCCACAAACTTAGTGATTTAAAACAAAACTCACCAGGTGTGACGGCTCATGTCTGTGACATGGTCTTTGGAAGGCCAAGACAGGAGGATTACTGGAGCTCAGGAGCTCAAGACCAGCCTGGGTAATATAGTGAGACCCTGTCTCTACACACACAAAAAAATTTTAAATAGCTGGGTATGGTGGTGTGCGCCTGTAGTCCCAGCTACTTAGAAGGCTGAAGTGGAAGGGGCACCTGAGCCCAGGAAGTCAAGGTTGCAGTGAGCAGAGGTCACGCCACTGCACTCCAGTCTAGGTGCCAGAGCAAAACTCTATCTCAAAAACAAACAAACAAACAAAAAAAAAACCCCAAAATACTCACTTATTATTTCCCAATTCTGTAGCTCAGAAATCCATTCAGGCTTAGGCTCGCACAAGGCCAAAGGCAAGATACTGGCCATCCTGGACTCTTATATGGAGGCTCTGGGGGAAATCCACTTCTAGGCTCATTCAGGCTATTGGCAAAATTCAGTTCTGTGAGGTTCTAGGACTGAGGTCCGATTTCCTTGCTGGCTGTTGGCTGCGATTTGTGTCAGCTCCTAAAGGTCACTTGTATTCCTTGGCTTGTAGTTCATTCTCTCTTCAGAGCCAGTAATTGTGTGCTAAATACTTCTTGTGCTTTGAATCTATCTGAATTCTTCTGTATTCTTCTTCTGCTTTTAAGAGCTTGTGTGGTTATATTGGGCCTACCTAGATAATCCAGGATAATCTCCCTATTTTAAATTCAACTGGTTAGTGACTTTAATTACATATACAGAATCAATTTTGCCATGTAAGGTAACATATTCACAGCCCCAGAGATTAGGGCATGGAAGCCCCTTTGGGGCCATTATTCTGCTTGTCACTGGCCCTGAGAAGCTAAATGACTTGTCTGAGGTCCCATGGTCATTTGGTTAGTAGCAAGGACTCGTTCCAATATACCACATGTCACCTCTTACTGACATATACTCACTGCTCATGTTAAATGGCGTTTTAGCAATCATCACTTTAATGCCTGTAAATGGGCTCAGTGTTAGTAAAACTGTCTTGCAATTTACTCTTCGACATAGCTCACAAGTGCTGATAAAACTGCTAAAGAAGCTAAATGCAGCATGATCATGTCCAGGAATACTAACCTTATGTAAAATGATGGATTTGAATTCTATTCCATAGACATACAGCTCAACTTGGAATGAAATATTATGTTTATTTTATTAGTTCTAATGCTTTTCCAGAAATGATAACAGCTAAAGTGTTGAATGCTTATCATATGCCAGGAATTTTACATTCCTTATTTAATCTTCAGAAAACCCCAAAGGTAAGTACTATTCCTTAATAGTAAACTGAAGCATATATAGTTTAAATAATTTGCATAAGGTTAAGCGTCTGCAAAGTGGAGGAACAAGAACTTGAAAACATGTAATCTGACTCCGAAGTCCACATTTTAAAATTATTCTATACTGGATGAATACTGAATATTTATTTATTTATTTATTTATTTATTTATTTATTTCTGAAGAAGTTTTAGATTTACCTTTTATTTTTATTTCTTCTTATTATAAGTAAATAATATGTACATTTTTATAAGTACATAGTATGTACACATTTATGGGGTACATGCAATAGTTTGACACAAGCATACAATGTGTAATGATCAATTCAGGGTAATTGGGATACCCATCACCTCAAGCATTTATCATTTCTTTTTGTCGTGAATGTCCCAATTTCACTTTTAGTTGTTTTAAAATATACAGTAAATTATTACTAACTATAGTCACCCTATCATGCTACTGAATGCTAGATTTTATTCCATCTATCTAACCTTCAGTTTAAAACAGCAGATTGAGTCCACTTATTTACCTCAAAAAAATAGAATGAATGTAAGAATAAATATATAGTAGAGCCAGAGAGCAGGAAAATATACTGTCTTTGGTCAGAAACTTTAAAGAATTTCTATAATTAAAAGCCATCAGACTGATGGAAAAATCAAGAGGTGAGAATTCTGAAACCCAACAGAAACCAAAAAGGAGGCCATTGAAGAAATAGATAGGTTCCCACCCCGCCAAAAAAAAACAAAAAACAAAAACAAAAAACCAGCCTAGGAAACCCCACAAAATTAGAAATTAATTAGTAGGGGACAGGAAAAATTTGTGATGGTCATAGAGGAACTGCAGAAACTATTCCAATTCTCTGTTGTGCACGCAAGGTGTAGAGGCCATTGATGTTTGACCCCAGGCTCTGCTGTCAAACCTTCTAAATCATGTAAGGGATCAGTTATGGGAACCTCCCAGCTTGAGTATAAGGGACAGGAAGACTGTAGATATGAGAAAAGGGGTAAAGTGGAAAATCAATCAGCACAGTAGTGAAAATCCTTATATAGCACGAGAACTAATTTCCTACTTTGCATATCAATATGGAGATGGGGGCTAGTGTCTCTAGCCCACTGTAATAGCTAGTCTCTAAAGATATACTCCCAATAAATTATGTTTCCTAGTATTCATGCCCTTGTGTAGTCCTCTCCCCTTGAATCTAGACTGGCTCTGTGACTTGCTTTTAACAGTGCATGACTTCTAATTAGACATAAGAAGCCTTGCAGTATCTACCTGGTCTCTTGGAACTTTGGATGAAGCTAATTATCAGTAAGAAGTCCAACTACCCTGAGGATGTAACACTGGGAGGAATTCTAACCTAGACACATGAAGAAAGAGACAGAGATGTCTGGGTAGCATCCAGCCATACCAGTGACTTCCAGCCTAGACAACAGACACATGAGTGAAGAAAACATAGAGTGTTCAGCCCAGCCAAGGCTTTAGAATCTAAAATTTAGATGCCTCTAACACCAGCCACTATCTGACTGCAACCATATAAGACTCCAGGCAACAACCACCTAAGTTAAGCCCAATCAACCCACAGCACCATGAGATAATAATAAACTAGTGATTCAAACTGCTAAGTCTTAGGGTTGTTTGCTACACAACAATAGATAACCCAAAGACCCAAAGAAATCCCACCTGTCTACATGACAGAGTGGAGACACCCGCAGCTAGCCAGAACACTCATGTGGGGAGTTATTCCAAGGGATGTCAAAGGATCAAACCACAAACTATTGGTAGTAGATCTTTTCTTTTAAAAACATGAAGAGAATCAAGATCATCTGAAGAAACTACACATTTGAAGAAAATGAATAACCTTAAAGAGAAGCACCAAAATGAACAAAGTGACCCATGAGGAAAGAAAGTAAATGCAGAAAACAAACAATAAAAGCCTTTAAAATGTTTGTCACCATGCATTGGATCTGTTTATCATCATCATCATCCTCATCCTCATTTTCTAATAGATTGTTGCTTGAGATATCTTTGATCATCTTGGTTTACAAAAGGCCTTTCTAGGCATGACAAAAAATCCACAAGTATAAAAAAAGAAGGCTGACAAATTTAATTTCATCAAAACTTTGTTAACTTTTACTTTGAAATAACTATAGATCCACAGGAAATTGCAAAAAATAATATATATATAAGGAAGTTCCATGTACCCTCACCCAATTTCCTCCTATAGTTAAATCTTATATAACTATAGAACAATATCGAAGTAGGAAACAGCATTGGTACGATGTGTGAACAGGCATACTTCATTTTATTGCACTTCTCTTTATTGTACTTTACAGTTACTAGTTTTTTGTTTGTTTTTGAGACAGGGTCTCACTCTGTCACCCAGGCTGGAGTGAAGTGCTGTGATCATAGCTCACTGTGGTCTTGATTTCCTGGCTCAAGTCTTCTGAGTAGTCTCAGCCTCCCGAGTAGTTAGAACTCTAAGCATGTGCCACCAGATACTGTTCTGTTTGTTTGTTCTACAAATTGAAGATGTGTGGCAACCCTGAACCAAGCAAGTCTACAGGTACCATTTTTCTAGCAGCATGCACTCTCTTTGTGTCTCTGTGTCACATTTAAGTAATTCTTGCAATATTTCAAATTTTTTCATTATTATTATAACTGTAAACAGTGATCTTTGATGTTAACATTGTAATTGTTTTGGGGTACCATGAACTAAGTCCAAATGTGTGTGTTCTAACTGCTTCATTGACTAGTTATTCCCCATCTCTCTCCCTTTCCTTGGGCACCCCTATTCCCTGAGACACAGCAATACTGAAACTAGGCCAATTAATAACCCTACAATGGCCTCTAAGTGTTCAAGTAAAAGGAAGATTCACACATCTCTCATTTTAAATCAAAACCAGGGATGATTAAGCTTAGTGAGGGAAGGCATGTTGAAAGCCAAGCTAGGCCGAAAGCTAGGCCTCTTGTGCCAAATAGCCAAATTGCGACTGCAAACAAAAAGTTCTTGAAGGCAATTAAAAGTGCTACTCCAGTGAACACAAAAATTATAAGAAAGCAAAACAGTCTTATTGCTAATATGGACAAAGTTTTAGTGGTCTGGATAGAAGATCAAACCCAGCCACAACATGTTCTCGAGCCAAAGCCTAATCCAGAGCGACACCCTAACTCTCTTTATTCTATGAAGTCTTAGAGAGGTGAGGAAGCTTCAGAAGCAAAATTTGAAGCTACCAGAGGTTGGTTCTTGTGGTTTAAGGAAAGAAGCTGTCTCCATAACATAAAAGTGCAATGCGAAGCAGCAAGTTCTGATGAAGAAGCTGCGGCAAGTTATCCAGACGATCTAAGATCACAGATGAAGGTGGCTACACTAAACAATAAATTTTCAATGTAGATGAAACATTCTTATATTGGAAGAAGATGCCATCTAGAACTTTCATAGCTAGAGAGAAGTCAATACCTGGCTTCAAAGCTTGAAAGGTCAGACTCACTCTCTTGTTAGAGACTAATGCAGCTGGTGGCTTTAAGTTGAAGCCAATGCTTATTTACCATTCCAAAAATCCCAGGGCCCTTAAGAATTATGCTAAATCTTCTCTGCTTGTGCTCTATAAATGGGACAACAAAGCCTGGATGATAGCACATCTGCTAACAGCATGGCTCACTGAATAGTTTAAACCCACTGTTGAGAACCACTGCTCAGAAGAAAAGATTACTGCTCATTGACAATGCATCTGGTCACCCAAGAGTTCTAAGGGAGACGCAGAGAGAGATTAATGTTGTTTTCATGCCTGTTAATACAACATCCATGAATCAAGGAGTAATTTAGACTTTCAAGTCTTGTTATTTAAGAAATACATTTTGCAAGGCTATAGCTGCCATAGATAGTTATTCCTCTCACAGATCTGGGCAAAGTACATTGAAAACATTCTGGAAAGTATTCACCATTCTAGATGCCATTAAAAACATTTGTGATTCATGGAAGAAGGTCAAAATGTCAACATTTAACAGGAGTTTGGAAGAAGTTGATTCCAACCCTCAAGGATGACTTGGAGGGGTTCAAGACTTCAGTGGAGGAAGTAACTGCAGATGTGGTGGAAATAGCAAGAGAACTAGAATTAGAACTGGGGCCTGAAGATACGATTGAATTGCTGCAATCTCATGATAAGACTTGAAGGCCGGGCGCGGTGGCTCACGCCTGTAATCCCAGCACTTTGGGAGGCCGAGGCGGGCGGATCACAAGGTCAGGAGATCGAGACCACGGTGAAACCCCGTCTCTACTAAAAATACAAAAAATTAGCCGGGCGCGGTTGTGGGCGCCTGTAGTCCCAGCTACTCGGGAGGCTGAGGCAGGAGAATGGCGTGAACCCGGGAGGCGGAGCTTGCAGTGAGCCGAGATCGTGCCACTGCACTCCAGCCTGGGCGACAGAGCGAGACTCCCAAAAAAAAAAAAAAAAAAAAAAAAAAAAGACTTGAATGGATGAGAAGTTGCTTCTTATGGATGAGCAAAGAAAGTGGTTTCTTGAGATAGAATCTACTCCTGGTGAAGATGCCGTGTACATTGTTGAAATGACAACAAAGGATTTAGAATATTATAATATTTAGTTGATAAAGCAGTGGCAGGGTTTGAGAGAATTGACTCCAATTTTAAAAGAAGTTCTACTGTGGGTGAAATGCTAACAAACAGCACAGCATGCTGCACAGAAATAGTTGATTAAAGGAAGACTCAATCAATGTGGTAAACTTCACTGCTGACTTATTTTAAGCAATTGCCATAGCCACCCCAACTTCAGCAACCATCATCCTGATCAGTCTGCAGCCAACAACATCGAGACAAGACCCTTCATTAGCACAAAGATTACAACTCGCTGAAGGTTCAGATGATTTTTTTTTTTTTAGCAATAACGTATTTTAAAATTAAAGTATGCACATTTGGTTTTTAAGACATTATGCTATTGCATACTTAATAGACTACAATATATAGTAACCTAACTTTTATATGCACTGAGAAATAAAAAAAATTGTATGACTCACTTCATTGCAATATTTGCTTTATTGCAGTGTTCTGGAACCAAATGCACATCTCTGAGATGTTTGCCTGCATATAGTTCTATGTCATTTTGTCACACATGAAGATTCATGCAACTACCGTGGCAAACAAGAACTGTCTTATCACCACAAAGATATCCCTCATGCTACCCTGTTACAGTCACATCTACTTCTCTCCTTCTCCCCACCATCCCTAATTCCTGGCAACCATTAATCTGTTGTCCATCTCTATAATTTTGTTGTTTCAAGAATGTTACATAGATTAACATAATGTCACCTTTTGAGATTGGCTTTTTTTTTTTTTTTTCACTCAGCATCCTCACCAAATTTTAAGACCTCTGTAGGGTAAAAGACAGAATGGGAAAAATATTTGCAATACACATAACAGACAAGGTTTATTGTCCACTACGTATGAAGGGCTCTCCAAATCACAATAGTAGCAAACTTTACATAGTGCTTATTATGCATCAGGCACAATTCTAACACTTTGCAAATATTAATATGTTTAGTCCTCACAGCAACCTTATGAAGTAGGTACTTTGATATCTCCATTTTTAAAATGAGGAAACTGAGGCACAAAGAAGTTAAACACTTACCTAAAGTCATACAGCTGGTTAATGGTGGAACAAGGATTCAAATCTAAGCAGCATACTCATGACCACTACACAATACTGCCTCTCAACAAATAATAATCAAAAAAGTTAATAATTAGTGAATACCTATCATAGATTATAACTTCTACATGTTTTATGTACATGATCTCATGTAATCGGACAACAACCCTAGAAAGTGTCATAATATCATATCTCATGTTACATATAAGAAAACTGCAGATGTGGCAAGTGAGGTACAAGCAACCTGCCAGCTAGTAAAGAGAATTGCTAAGATTTGAAACCAGGCCTACTGATCCTAGAGCTAGTGCTCTCTCCCTATCAGTATACTACTTCCATTGTATATTAGGAGCTTGAACTTTCTCAATTACACCCTCTCTTTAGCCCTCTGGATACCTCCCTCCATACAGGATTCTTTTCCTCTGCCTTGGACATGCACAATCTCCCCTATACTGGTGTTAGTGGGGTTGGATTTTCCCATTTCTCCCCTCTACCATTTTTATCCTTTCTTTCCAATTTACTGCCAAAATATTCCAAACAGGTAGGTGATCCACTACAGCTATCTCTAATTCCTAACATCTCCTTTATCTCTTGCATTTCTCCTGTCTGTTCTACATTTGCTTTAGATAGGCCGTATGTATTGCATTGCAATTAAGAGTACAGGTTCTGAAACTTGCCAGCCTGGGTTTGGATCCTTGCTCCACTACTTACTAGCTCTGTGACCTTGGTCAATTTTCTTAACTTCCCTGATATGGTTTGGACATGTGTTCCCACCCAAATCTCACGTTCAACTGTAGTCTCCAGTGTTGGAGGTTGGGCCTAGTGGGAAGTGATTGAATCATGGAGGTGGATCCTTCATGAATGGTGTAGCACCATCCCTTTGGTGCTATTCTCATGATGGAGTTCTCACGAGATCTGCTCATTTCAAAGTGTGTTCTCTCTCTCTCTCTCTCTCTCTCTCTCTCTCTCGTTCCTGCCATGTAAGATGCCTGCTTTTGCTTTGCCCTCTGCCATGAGTAAAAGCTCCCTGAGGTCTCTCCAGAAACGGATGCAGCAACACTTCCTGTACAGCCCGTGGAACCGTAAGCCAATTAAGCCTCTTTTCTTTATAAATTACCCAGCCTCAAGTATTTCTTTATGGCAATGTGAGAATGGATTAATATACTCCCCATCTGTATAATGTGGAAGATGCTAATACTACCTACCTTACAGAGTATTTGTGGAAGGTTAAATCATATATTAAATTAAAAGCTCTTAGAATAGTGTCTGGTACAAAGTAAGCATTCAGTGAATGATAGCTATTGTAAAGATGTTTGAAGTTACTACTGAGTCCAGTATTCAAAATCATTATTCTTTTTCTCAATCTTCATTCTTTACTGTTCAAGTACATTCTATACATACATTCTATACTATTTGTACCAGCTCCTCCAGGACACTGCATCATCTTGTGTCTGTTGCCATCGATCTATCCACTTCTGCCTCCCTGTTCCCCACCCCCTATACCCAGTTACAAATCTTCTTGATTCTTCCATCATAATGTCTTTCACTTCCATCACTTCTTTCCATTTCCTATTTTGGAATCTGAGAGAAAGATTCCTTACTTGTATGGTTTATGACAAGTGCTAATTTGTATAGTTTATGGCTTTACTAGGAAATGTTTAAAAAAAAAGATAGGTCCTAAGGATAGTGTGCGGCTGGCAAGTCAGTCACAACTGTATTAATTCTAATGCCAAATAGGTAGGCAAGAGGTAGAATAGTTTTGTCTTCATAAATTATCCTCTAACCTCCCCCACTTTGATGATATAAAAATACTCTGTGATTGTATTTGTTTCATAATGATGAGCTTATCTTCCCCATTAAGTAGTGACATCCTTGAGACCACCAGGGACATGCATATTATTTAATCTCTGCATCTTCAATGCCTAGCAACAAAATGACTGGTACATTGTAGGAATTCAAACGTGAAAGAATGAATTTCCACTACTATCAGCCTAGTTTCAGGCTCTTATTACTTCATATTTGCGCTACTTGCAACAACTCAGTTAATCTCGCTATCTCTCAAATTCTTGTATATTATTGCTATTAGCATATCACTATCCTATTTGGAAAACTTCAGTGGATCCCCATTTGCCTATATCATACAGTCCTTTAACCTAATAATTAAGGATTTTAATAAATGATTCCAATTTACTTCTCTAACTTTATATTTCCTCATACTCCTTGTATAAAACTTATGCTAAATCCTCTCGGATTCATTAGTCATCATATTCTAAATAGACCATATTGTCCCCATATATACTTATGCTATAGCCCCTACCACAGATGTCCTAACTCTTCCTTTCTGCTATTCTAAGTCCTACCCCACCATCAAAGTCTCACCTTCAAATAAGACTTTCTGATGTTCCTAGTCCATGATGATCTAGGCCTCTTCTGAATTCCTACACCAATTTGTCAGCTATCCCCATTTTCCATGTGCTGTCTTATATTGTTATCTTTACATATACCCTCTTTCCAGTAAGACTTGTAAATTCTCTGCAAGTGGTGCCTATGTTTTCCACATGGTACCTTTTGCATAAACGATACTAAATACTTTATTGGACTAAATTATTGTCCCCACACCTGCCTTGTGCTCACTCTGATCTTCCTGCTAGTAATTCCTACTTCTTCACCTATGCAAATCTTATCCATTTCTAAGGCCCCAACCCCCATCAAGCATTCTCTGACTAATAGAGCTAACAGTGATCTTTCACTCTCTCTAAATTCATATACTATTTTTGCCTATACCACACATTTCTCATATTCTGAATTTTATTGTTACTCAACTGATCAAGCATATATATGCTTAATTTATTATAGTAGGCTATAAATTCACTAGAGAAATGTATGTTTCTTACATTTCTTGTATCTACAACCAGACCCCAGACATGTTGCACTAGGCACAAATTTTGTTGATAAAATGAATGTCAGTGCACACAATGAGGTAAGGAAAATTGAACTCTTTCTCCAAGAGCAATCAACCTTTACAAACCTAGGAAATACCCTTCTTGACATTAGCCTTGGCAAATAATTTTTGGTTAAGTCCCCAAAAGCAATTGCAACAAAACCAAAAATTGACAAGTGAGACTTAATTACACTAAAGAGCTTCTGCACAGCAGAAAAAAACTATCAAAAGAATATTAAAATATTCACAAACTATGCATCCAACAAAGGTATAATATCCTAGAATCTATAAGGAACTTTAAAAAAAATCAACAAGCTTGTCAGAAAGGTGATTTTTTAAAAAATCAACACGCAAAAAACAAATAGCCCCATTAAAAAATGGGCAAAGGACATGAACAGACACTTCTCAAAAGAAGATATACAAGCTGCCAGCAAACATATGAAAAAATGCTCATCAGCACTAATCACAAGAAAAATGCAAATCAAAACCACAATGAGATACTATCTCATACCAGTCAAAATGGCTATTATTAAAAAGTCAAAATACAACAGATGTTGGAAAAGCTGCAAGAAAAGGGAACACTTATACACTATTAATGGAAATGTAAATTAGTTCAGCCACTGTGGAAAGCAGTTTGGAGATTCCTCAAAGGATTTTAAACAGAGCTACCATTAGACCCAGCAATCCCATTACTGGGTATATACCCAAAGGAAAATAGATTATACACAAAAACCCCACATACACTCATATGTTCATCACTGTGCTATTCACAATAGCAAAGACATGGAATCTACATAGCTGTCCATCAATGGTGGATTGGATAAAGAAGATGCAGTACATATATACCATGGAATACTATGCGGCCATAAAAAGAATGAAATCATGTCCTTTGCAGCAACATGGATGGAGCTGGAGGCCATAATCCTAAGCAAATTGAAACAGGAACAGAAAATCAAACACTCCATGTTCTCACTTATAAATGGGAGCTAAACATTGAGCACACATGGACATAAACATGGGAATAATAGACACTGGACTAGTAGAGGGGGGAAAGGTGGAGAGCATGTGGGTTGAAAAACTACCTATTGGGTACTATGCTCACTACTAGGGTACAATATACCCATGTAACAAGCCTGCATATGTATCCCTTGTATCTAAAATAAAAGTTGAAGTAATTAAAAAAAAAAAAAACTTCTTTTCCCATCTCAAATACCCTAAAACCAATCCCCCTAGGGAAAAAAGCCACAGACTTATCTATCTCAACAAAACTTATCTATACTGAAGATTCAGGAACTGGGTGTGTATTCTGTACCACCTTCATTTCCTACAGACTGGAACTATGATTCCTAAAAATAAACTCATAAGTAATGCTCATTACAACAAAAACAAAAAAACGAATGTCCTACAAAGTACATTACAGCGATACTCAACCTAAAACAGGAGAAGAGAAAAGATCTAGGGTGATAACAATTACCAATACTGAGCTCAGATAGTGGCTGTTACATGGGAATATCTGAATGAACATGATTAATTAAAATCCCAAGGGTCAGTTGATGTTTGCTTTTATTTCTCAGTGGCTGATAACCTTTTAGATCTATCCCAGAAAGGAATTATTATTGAGTATGAGGTCTTCAATATTGTACCTATCTCTTTTTCTGTATTGTCAGGATATTATCTCACTCAGCTAGCATGCCATTTCTGCAACCCACCTCAAGTACTTATTATTACATTACCATAAGAATGTATTTCATTTAAACATATAATCGTAAAATTCAGCTACATTCCTAAGTATAATTTTATTATATCTTAGAGCCAAACATTTTTTGGAGGTAAATCATTTTATTTGTATAGTGTAAGTTTATGGAAAAATAATACCATATCAAATTTTCTCTGAACAGAACTTTTCAGGAACTCATTTAATGTGTAGAATCTAGATATCTCTGAAATATTTTATTATGACATTCAACAGTGTGTTCAAAAACCATTATATTAATAAAACAATATCAGGCTTTATGCAACAGGAAGGCTGGGAATATAATGGTTAGGATGCAAGGCTTTCTCTTCTTTATTTTTACTTGATGAGCCTGAACAAATTGCTTCCCTGTATCTCTTATCTGACTTCCAAGGATTCTGATCTTGACTTCACAAGCCTGCTGCTGCTCTCCTCTCTTCTTCATTTTAGTTTGGAAATGTCAATCTGATCTCCTACATTCTTGTTCTGTATTTTTATTTGGTGCATTGACTTTCCCAGATCACTATCTCTAGGTTTCTGATTCTATCTTGGTAGTCTAATTGCAATTCAAAATCCCTTTGTTTATTTGATTTAGTATTCTTGTCACTGGAATAAACGGTAACTGATTAAGCTTACCTAATCAGCATCAAAAAAAGCCGGGGGGCTGACGCCTTTCACCAATAACAACATAAATGACAAATGCTAAAATTATAACTAGGAAAAATTATGCACCAATACTGATAAGGAGTTAAAGGAAAGAAAAAACTAAAAGTAGATTGTTAGGATAATAATATTAGATGTGATCTTTTTTGTTTTAAAATTTTCATTACAGTCATAGTATGTTTGTAGAATTTTTTTTAATAGATACAAAATTTTAAAAAAGGATTAAAGTCCAAAGTTAGGAGTAACAGTAACTTAGTTGCCATAAAAGTGTTCAGGACCCCTGGATCAAATAAATTTACATCTAGGACTAAGATAATTTGTAGATGAGACTTCTAAATTAAAGGAGTCTTTCAGGAATTATGAATAACTGGAGGGGTGATGAAGACTGGGGACAGGAGAAGTTCTGATTTTTTTTTTTTTAGGAGGCAGTGGATTCCCAAACCATACTACTCCAAGAATGGGCCACAGACCAACAGCATTGACATCACCTGCGAGCTTGTTAGAAATGCAGATCAGGCCCCATTCCAGACCCACCAAATCAGAATCTGCACCTTAACAAGATCTTCAGCTGATCCAGTCGATCATATACACATTAAAGTTTGAGAAGCACTAACATAAAGCAACAAGGATTCACTGAGAAAGACATAGCAAATTAATCTTATCTTTTGCAAGCTTACTTAAATGTTAATGCCAGAGAGTTTGATAATCTAACAAATTCAGAAAAATGACTCAATAACAGTATCAAGCCATTCACCCGCTTTTCTAGAATCCAAAGCATATGCTTTTCCCTTAAATAGTACCAGATATTACTAGGACCTAATAAGTATATAACCTGGAATTGTCTGCTCTCTGTCTTCTAATGAAGCTTGACTGTAAAAGGTGAAATTTAAAAAAAATCGCTTAAGAGACATAGTATTTCCATCTATTCTATATATTCAAAATTTTATCCTTGCATCAAGGTGGATCATCGGAAAACTAGGTCTGAACTACATTAGCTTAGTCCATTACAGAACTTCATTCACTTTCTTTTTTTTTTTTTGAGATGGAGTCTCGCTCTGTCATCCTGGCTGGAGTACAGTGGCACGATCTCGGCTCACTGCAACCTCTATCTCCTGGATTCAAGTGATTCTCATGCCTCAGCCTCCTAAGTATCTGGGATTACAGGCGTTTGCCACCACACCTAGCTAATTTTTGTATTTTTAGTAGAGACGGGGTTTTGCCATGTTGACCAGGCTGGTCTTGAACTCCTGATCTCAGGCGATCCACCTGCCTCGGCCTCCCAAAGTGCTGAAATTACAGGCATGAGCCACCGCGCCTGGCCACTTCATTCACTTTCTAACAGTTAATGTTCTGCATGCTTAGCTTTCATTGCAAAAAAAAAAACAAAAAAAAAAAACTTTACTGTGTAAAATATACTTATGCTCTTGCTATACAATTACTAAAAGCATTGTCCATTATATAATGCAACTTCCTACACTGTCTACAGAAGCCAAATATGTAACATAAATGAGTGAAGCAGACTGCAAAAAAATCCACTGCCAGATATGTAATTAAACTGAATCATTAACTGAACGATGGTATAAGCACATTAACACATAGTATGAACAGGTAGGAAAAGAGAAGTTATATTTTAAATTTGAAATCTAAAAACATAAATAATTTATCAAATTTTCCTTTGAAATTGATTACTTTGTTGACTTGTAAATAGAAAGCTAAAATCCTTTCTTCTACACCAATATGTCAATGTCCACATGGGCTGATAGGGAGAAGCAGATACTTAAGTGGAAATTTGGGTACTGTATCAAGAGGAAAGTGGAATGAATAAAACGATGGATGGCCAAAAGCAGCAAATGTCTACTACATACTGATATTCCAAAGTTGTCTAATTAGGATTCAGTACCACACTACAATGCAGTTCAATTTCTTCAATTTGTAGTTCTTTATTGACATTAGTAAAATTAATTGAAAAAGACAAAATAGGCAATATTTTTCATTACCATAATGTTGGAAATCAGAAAACTTCCTTTTTGGAATTCACTCTTTAAACCTACAGTTTTGAATACGTAGTTTAAGCAATCACTTCCATCTCTGGACACCAATTTCAGCACAGAAAAGTAAGCCAGATTATTCCTTGCCAAAAGCATTTCCCCAAAAAATGACTTCACTAAGACCACGTGAATTAAATTTTACATCTGTGTAACTAACTACTTATGAGCACTTTTGCAGAGAAGGATTCAGAGTGTTTATGTGGATTATCATATTCACCAAAAACGTCAATCATTGAACTGAGTCAGGGATGTTTTCTTGGATGACATGCACAAGTTGAATTCTTTCAACAGTTCAAAAAATATATCTTCAGCACCTGACATAAATGCTGCACTACATCCCCAAAACTCCCCTTCAGAACTGAAGTATTTATTCCCCAGTTGTTCTTTAGGAATTTGCTAGGCTGAAAAAAGCTGCCACACCCAACGTCATTCTCCTTTCCCAGGGTAACTGGCATACAGAGACTAGTCAACATTGGGCTATAAGGACCGGCCCTCTGACCTTAGCTGAAGACAATTCGGAGGGACCATCCCAGCTTCAGAGCTCCCAATAAGTAAGGCTGAGGCCTTCTGACTATACCTAGGCCAACTTCTCCCATTAGTCCAGCTGCAGCCCCTTCCCCTCACAGGTGTTGATCCTGAAAGAACACTTTAATAAATTATCTTCACGTTAACCTCCCTCTCAAAATTTGCTTCCAGGGCAACCCAACCTGTGACAACACCACATACAACTAAGCCCCCTAATCTACAAGAAGCAGACGCAACTACTGTATTGTGCATCCAAACCATCCAAAAAAAGCAATAATCTCGGTTGAGGCCACAGAAGAATATCTGGTATACATATATTGTTACTATATACATGCTTCATTTTTTATCTTTTTAGGACAGTGTTTCCTGGTGAATTAATACAATTAATACACTGAAGTTTTTATGTTTAAAGACACTGCCACCTTGGATTTAAGTATCATATCAAGTCTTATGTTAACCATTGCAGAAATAGCTTCTGTAGTCATACTTAAGTTATTTTGACCACTCTACATTAAACTTAAGACACAGGCACTATGTTCAAACGTTCTATCATATCAAAATTCTCACTGACACCACAAATAAATATGCTTTACTGGGCACTATTATTTATGTCTACGAACAGAAAACACCAAAAATAAATTACCCTTTTTGAGTAACTTGTCCAATAAATTCTCAGCTGTATCTTCAATGTGCCAAACAACAGCATTTCTGGTTAGATTTGGATATGAAACTTAAGAATACATTGTGTGACTCAGTAGACACTTTTTTGTAAAGCTGTCATCTGTAAAAGAGCTAATGCCTGGGCAATCTTTTCCTTTAATATATAACTACATAACTGCATTTTACAACAGGATTGCTTATTTTATTCACTTTCCAAAATAAACCCAGTTGAAATTTCAGTCCTCTTTTTGAATTATTTTTCATTACACAGATTTTCTAGGTACTGGTTGTAGTTTGTACTATATTTTGCTTTATAATGGGCTCTTAGGTTGTATTCATTGATGCAAACACACTTTGCATATTAAACACAGAATCTTTTTTACTTCTATCAGAAAGGAATTTATTCTTTCCATTTTCTTGCAACATCTTCTCAGTCTAGCTTTCATTCTACTTTGGATAGAGATGTGGGTGCCATATTTTATTTTCCTCTTATATCTGCTATAATAATAACATACAAAAAAAGATAAATGACAACTTGATGTACAACATATGGGAAAAAATAAGGAATTCTGGGGACTGTGACAAACTGGAGAACACACGCCCTATGTATGAAGGTGGCAACTGCTACTTAGCTCCAACTGATCGTTGCTTAGTGGAAATACTGGCCAATTGTTTCCAGATTTTTCAACTTTTGCAAGAGAAATCAGAAAACCATATATATATATATAAAGAAAACCAAATTTTTATGTGAAATTTCCTGAATGTTAAATGTTGGCAAATAATTCAACTATATGCAACACATCTCTCGCCACACCCAGCCCATAGTCCACCACTTTGTAAACTTTTTCTAGTGATTAATTGCTTTGGAATGTAGTATTGAATGTATTCCTTCTACTACAGTAGTAAAAAGTGTGAGCTCTGCAAACATGTTTAAATTCCGCTCTGCTCCTTCCTAGCTATGCAATTGTGGGCAAATTACTTTTTCTATCTAACCCTCATTTTTCTCACCTGCAAAATTGAGTTAATCAAATTACCTTAGAGGTATTTCATAATTTATAATGTAAAGAATTTAGAATAGTCCCTGGTACAAAGCAAGTATCAGTAAATGTTAGCTTTTGTTATTTAATAATGAAAAATGTATAAAATATCACATAGCCCCCTTTCCCTGGCTGCAAGAAAGTTTACTATTAAATTGAATGCTTTACCATGGCAACTATACTAGCCATTGTGTTTTGCATGTTTGCTTCCTCCTTTTCAGGGTTTTGATTTTCTATTTCAATTTTCAGAGCTTTGAATAGAAGAAGTTTCAAATTCTTTTTGGCAGGAGGAAGGTTAAAAACAACCAAAACTTTAAAAAATAAAAATTAAGTTCCATGAAATTTTTGTGAACAAGATGAAGGACATTAGGTCATCTGGCTGTATAATTAGGTGGATTTATAGCAGGTTCAACGATTGTACACCAAAAAGTATCGATTAATGGATTGATGTTAACCTGGAGATTAATCCATGCTGCCACGAAGGTTCTGGCCTCAGTTTTGCCCTGTTTATCAAACTATCTGGAGTTAGAAAACTATGGCTTGCAGTCCAGCTGCTCTGCTTGTTTTTATGAATAAAGTTTTACTGGAATAAAGCCACACACATTTGTTTATGATTAGTCTATGGCTACTTTTGCACTACGACGGCAGAGTTGACTAGTTGTGCCAGAGACTGTGTGGCCCACAAGCCCAAAGTTTATACTTATATCTTACCCTGTAAGAAAAGTTTGCAGACCCCTGAATTAGATGAAGACAGGTGGCAATACCAAATTTGAAGATGACACAGACTGGGAGGAATAGTTAATACATTGCATGATAAAATTGAAATTCACAAAGATCAGAACAACTGAAAAAATAGGCTGTAGCAATCAGGCTGAAATTTAATAGTTTGTAAAGCATGGTTAATGGGTACTTAACCATAAAAGTCGAGGATATGAGGCATTAAGAGCAACTGACATTGTAAAGATATAGTTTCAAGAGTCCAGGAAATTAACCACATGATGTAGCTGCCAGAAAAGAGCTATTTTGAATGTTGTCTGTATTAAAAGAAATAGAGGGTCTAAACCAGTGCTGCCCAATAGAACTTCCCTGTGATAATAGAAATATTTTAAATCTGTAATGTCCAATAGGGCAGCCATTAGCTACATGCGGCTATTTGGATTTGATACGTGGCTAGCATGAAGGAGGGACTAAATTTTAAAAATTATTTTTGAGAGAGTCCTGCTCTGTTGCCCATGCTGGAATGCAGTGGCACGATCATAGTTGAACCTTGAACTGTAACCTTGAACTGCTGGGCTCAAGTGATCCTCCCACCTCAGCCTCCCAAGTAGCTATGACTACAGGCACATGCCACCATGCCGGCTAATTTTTTAAAAAATATTTTGTAGAGATGGGGTCTTGCTATGTTGCCAAGGTTGGTCTCAAGCTCCTGGGCTCAAGGGATCCTCCCGCCTCAGCCTCTCCAAGTGCTGGGATTCTAGGTGTGAGCCACCGGTGCCTCGCCAAAAACTGTCAGTCTTTAGAGAAAGGGAAATCAATTCTGTACCTTTCATGATCCATCAGCAGTTTAGCAATGTTCAGACAGAAGTCTAAGGGCATGTCAAGATGTAGTATTTCCATGACAGCTAACAAGATGAAAAAATGAAATAATTATTATCAGTTTCATTTTTGAGGAAGCTTAGCTATTTTCAATAATTTTCCTCTATTCAAAATCTACTTACTAAATGTTTGCCATATACCATGTTTTGCCTAACAATTTATCAAAATCTTCTTTTAAAGTATTAACATCCAGTGCTGGAGAGTGTCATGATACAGGCACTCTTGCACAGATAGCAAAGTAATCTGGTGCAATCCTTTCGAAAAGCAACTTGGCAATACTATATGCTAAGAACACTGGGGTAGAGAGTTTGCTATCTGAAGTCAAACAGATCTAAATTTGAAACCACTTGCTACTTGTATAGCCATAGGCAAGTTAAGCTCTTAGTTTTGTCACCTGTAAAATGGAGAATATACCACCAATTTCTCAGGGTTGTTGAGAGGATTAACTGAGGTAATGTATGGAAATTATATAGCAAAGAACCCAGCACTTAGTAAGCATTTAATAAATGGCAGCTGCTATTATTATTCCCTTAGAGAAATTGTGCTTCTGAAAAGTCACCTGGAATAAATATGGGGAAAATTTATGAACAAAAATATTAAAAGCAGTGTAGATTATGATAATAATAGAAAAGAAGTATACACTGTATATCTATTACAGGGTAGCAATAAACTATTGTGCAACCATTAAAATTGTTGAGTATGAAATAACATGGAAAAAAATGAATATACACTGATATGAAAAATGTATAAGATCAGTAAGTGAAAAATTAGAAAGCAAAGTTTTATGTACTATACAGTTACAATTCTGTAATAAAAGCAAAATAAACTAAGAGAAAAAATACTGGAAATAAGTGATCAAATTTCTAAAAGTGATTGTGTTTAGATTCTATTTATTTGACAAATATTTAATGAGCATATTATCTGTACCAGGCATTGCGCTTTGTGCTGAGAACCCAGCAGTGGATAAAACACAACAAAAATTCCTGCTGTCAAGGAGCTTCTAGTGGATGGTAGGACCATGAGAACTTTTAGTGTTTTCCAAAAATGTCTTAAATTATTATGTGCTATCTTTTCATGATGAAAAATGTTTATTTTTAAATGTCAATCTTTCTACTACAAAAAATATCAGTGAAATAATGCCAGCAGTTAGGCTGACCATTTTAAGAGTAAAGTATTTTCACCAGCAAAGCAACAAACAGAATATAAAAATGCAAGTTTCATATATTCTTTCAATGCAACAAAGTAAAAATCTAGTATTTTTAAATACAAAAAAACTTGGATTTGGGTTAGCCTCCTAATCTGTAATCAAACAATGACTGACATTACAACTTCAGGAGTATCTCGATTGAGTTAAGTAAAAACAATCTGTGAATAAAGAACAATTTTATTTTAAACTCTGCTTCTTACCTACATTTGGATAAACACTGTCATGAGGAATTATCATCTCAAACTAATCTACTTCAACTTGGTGACTCCAATAATCTCTCTGGTCTTCCTGTGTTGTCTTAGTTTGAGTAAGTGTATTCTTTTAGTTGGTTAGTTGGTTTGTTTATTCCCCCAATGCAAAAAAGTAGAGTTGTCTTCCTGGTTTCTAACATTTTTCAACCTGTGTATGCTGAGGTGATACTGTTGCCTAGAGATGCAGAATCCCCAATACATTTGAGCTTCTGAGGTCTCTTAAGTAATTGGCTAAAATTCTAGAGGCCAATGAAAGATTCAGTAGTACTAAATTTAGGGCTACTGCCAAATTGAATTATAGTTCTAGCTATAACAAATTGTTATTATTTTTTGGATTATCAGTAACTATACTAACATATAATTTTGTATAGTACAAATAATGCAGCCTCTAAAGATTACTAAAAAGCATGTACAACATTAAAAGAATTAAAATAAATAGCTTTTATGACTAAACAAAATTGAAATGTTAAGGGCTAGTGTGCATAGTTTTGCTTCATGTAATGCATCCATATAGTAGTAATAACAGTAATAATAATAACTACAGTAATAGGTAACATATATTACACACTATGCACCAGGTATGGTGTTAAATGCTTTATACACATTTTCTCATAAGATTCTCAAAACAACATGATGAGGTAGATAATAATAACACCTCTTTTGCTAAATGAAGAAACAAAGCAAAGTTAAGTGACTTGCCCAATGACCCACTCTTGTGCAGCATACATTCTGGTCCTTGGAGAGTTATGAAAAATAAATAGCGATGTTTATAAACAAGTAATTATAAAAATCACAGAATTACAAAGGCTTTTCCCATTAAGAAGTAATCTTTCTTCATAGTGGTAGACAACTTCAGAAGGACTGGGTAGCTACAGTTCTCTGCTGGACTAAAAGAAAACTGATTGCTTTTATTCAGCTTTAAAAAAAAAAAAAACCTTTTAAATTTGCTACTATTTTTTCTTCTTTCTTTTTTCCTGGGTGACAATATTTTCCCCTTCCTGGGTGATATTTTCCTTCTCAGCCACCATCAAATTACACCTATTGTTAGTATACTACAAAAGATGTCATATTTAACAAATTGTAGTGATGTTTCAAAATGGTGTGCTCTTCACATATAGAGATCTTACCTTCAAGGAGTTCTTCATTAGATGTTTCGCCTTTCAAGAGGATTTTCATTTTTAGGAAAAGCCCAGTAGAATTTAAATGTTCCTATTTTAAACAAGGAAATCACAATGATATTAAAATTGTGGAATGTAAAAGACAATTTTCAAGTAATTGCCTGCTTTATTCAACCATCTTGGGATAACTCATAATCAAAGGAAATTGAAATTACAAAAGATTATATCATAGCATTCTTTCTATCCCTGAGGATATTTCCCAATATTTTATTCAATCTAAATGAAATAATATATGGAAAAGAACATGTAAATATTTCCAATGAGTGACAAACATTTAATGACAAGATTAACACTTAAACTGTACAAATCTCAGGCCATATTCTTTGTAAGCAAAACCACAAACCAGCTAATTTTATTTTCTTTTGAGATTTTAACAACTAAGGTCCTTTACAAACAATGGTAGAATAAAATAGAAGACGTATTGTCTTTTCTATAAGATATGCCTGTCGTGTTTACCATTAATAACAATGTACTATGAATGATGTTTCTAAATCATTGTTAGTTGGCCCTAAGCCATCTGTGATCTTCCCGGTTCCACTTTTACCTTACAGGGTACATCTTTAAACAACTTTCTAAGACTAAAAGTACAGTCTAGGCCCACAGAACAGAACTTTTCTCTCTACAAAGCCAATTAACCTCTACATGAACACTGTACTCATTAGCTCCATGCTCTGCACATAATTACAGGTATTCATGTGTGAGATACCTTAAAAATAGAAAGTTGGAGAAAGTAAACACTGATATTAAAAGGGCTTGCAAATATAGGTGACACTAGTACAAAGAATAAGCTGAAGTTGTCAATTTTGATTTATTGCATTACCATCTTTCCTACAGGTTTGTCGAAGTATGTATTGGGTTCAATTCCCTTTTATCTTCAGAGACATAGAGGTCTTCCAGATCTTGGCAACATCTGTTTTCCTTGAGTCTGCTATTCTCACACAAGTTTAACATTCTGGTTTTTTTGTTTTTTTAAACCAAAGAATTCTAGATATGATTTTCACTGATTTCATTACCAAACAACTCCAGATAATGGGCATTTTGCTTTATTATCATCGGGTCTTCACTTCTATAAACACTTGCACTGTATATTGTCCATCCTTATTGTCTCTTAAAATACACTTTCAGAAGTCATGAAGATTGCCTGCTAAATCCATCAGCTTTCTCCCTACTATCAAAATCCTTGTCTTCTCTGTAACTTTTCTCACCATTATTTTTCATTCTTCATAGGTTTATTTGTTTGTTTGTTTATGATGGAGTCTCACTCTATTGCCCAGGCTGGAGTGTAATGGCACAATCTTGGCTCACTGCAACCTCCACCTCCCAGGTTCAAGCAATTCTCCTGCCTCAGTCTCCCGAGTAGCTGGGATTACAGGCGCCCTCTAACACATCTGGCTAGTTTTTGTATTTTTAGTAGAGATGGGGTTTCACCATGTTGGCCAGACTGGTCTCGAACTCCTGACCTCAAGTGATGCACCTGCCTCAGCCTCCCAAAGTGCTGGGATTACAGGCATGAGCCACGAGGCCTAGCTGGTTTTTTAATTTTTCTGAGACAGAGCCTCACTCTGTCTCCCAGGCTGGAGTGCAGTGGTACAAACAGGGTCTCACTTTATTGCCCAGGCTGGTCTTGAACTCCTGGGCTCAAGCAATCCTCCTGTCTCAGCTTCCCATTGTGCTGGGATTATAGGCAGGAACTACCATGCCCAGCTCCCTTCCTCAGATTTTTGTTTGCTAATTTTTTTCTTATCATCAGTTACTGAGAAACAGGCTCCAGGTACAACAAACATACAAGATAAGTATTTTGAATCTTGTTTTGCAGGCCCAAATAAAGTTAAGTAACTTACCCATGGTCACACAATTGGTAAGTAGTAGAGCAGAAATTTGAAATCAGATCTCTCTGACTCTAAAGGATATAATCTTTCCATTATAATATGCTGCCTCCCTTGAAGCTCTATCATGGTAGGCATTACTACACTATCTGAATATTTTGCAAGCTCTAAAGATAATGTATTCATTTCTAGTGTGAAGTGTATCATACACACACACACATACACACACGAGTATATAAAAAGTATGTATGTGTAATGTATATGTAAGGTTTACAGAATAATAATAAAACAAACACCCGTGTCCTCACTACCAAGGTTAAGAAACAGATTATTGCCACATAAGAAGCCTCAAATGTATCCTTACCCATATGCATCCTCCTCACTTCACAGAGGTAAACACCACCCTGAATTTTGTGCAGTGATTTCCTTGCTTTTCTTTATATATACACAATATATAGTTGCTATGGACTGAATGTTTGTGTCTTTCTAAAATTCGTATATTGAATCTCTAAACCCCAATGTGATAGTATTTTGAGGTGGGGGCTTTGGGAGGTAATTTGGTCATGAGGGCTGAGCCCTCATGAATGGGATAAGTGCCCTTATAAGAAAAGGCATGAGAGAGATGACAGATGATCTCTCTCATCTCTCTCTCTCTCTCTCTCTCTCTCTCTCTGCCAAGTGAAGATATAGAAAGAATGTGGCCATCTTCAAACCAAGAAGAAGGCCCTCACCAGGAACCGAAAAGGCTGGTATTTTGATCTTGGACATCTCAGTCCCTAGAATTGTGAGATATAAACTTCTGTTGTTTAAGCCACACAGTTTACAGTATTTTGTTATAACAGCTCAAGCTAGCCAACACAATTATTTAGCTATGCCTACATTTGAACTTCACTTAAACAGAATCATAAAGTATCTAAGTTCTTCTGTGCCTTCTTTCATTCAAATCATGTTTTTTCAGATTCATCCATGTTGATACGTGAAACTTATTTGTTTTCATTACTATATAGCGTGGTTCTCAAAGGGTGGTCCCTGAATCAGCACCATCTGGGAACTTGTTAGAAATGCAAGCCCCATCCAAAACCTACTAAATGAGAAACGCTGGGAGTATTGCCTAGCAAATTGTGTGTGCGTGTGTGTAGGAAAATGTGTAAAATAACTATTACTGATTTATGTTATGGAAAGTTTCCAATTCAACATGAATTCTATTATCTGTTTAGTAAAGTAATAAATGAGCAAACTGTGTTTAACAGACATTCTAGGTAATACTTACACAAGCTAAAGTTTAACAACAACTATTGTATAGTATTCTGTTATATGAATAAATCACAATTTATTTGCACATTCTACTTTGGACATTTAAGCTGTTCCCAAAGCAATTGCTATTATGAACAATCCTGGAATCAGCATTCTGTATACTTTTCCTGGCACACAAATGCTAGCGCTTCTCTAAAGTATACACCTAGGAGTGAAGTTGCTGGGTGGTCCAGTATGATCAAATTCTATTTTATCAAGTAACGTCAATCTGTTTTTCAAAGTGGTTGTACAATTCTCGAAAAACTAGGAATGAAGGGAGCTTCCTCAACCTGACAAAAGGCATCTATACTAAACCCACAGCTAACACCATACTTAATGGCAAAATACTGAAAGCTCTCTTTCTAAGATTAGGAAAAGACACTGCTCTTGCCAATTCTATTGAACATAGTAATGAATGTTCTTGCTAGAAAAATTAGAAAAGAAAAAGAGACAAAAGGCATGCAGATTGTAAAGCAAGAAGTAAAACTATCTTTATTTACAAAAAATAGGACTTTTTTTTTTTTTTTTTGAGACGGAGTTTCCCTCTTGTTGCCCAGGCTGGAGTGCAATGGCACAATCTTGGCTCACTGCAACCTCTCCCTTCTGGATTCAAGTGATTCACCTGCCTCAGTCTCCCGAGTAGCTGGGATTATAGGCATGTGCCACCATGCCCGGTTAATTTTGTATTTTTAATAGAGATGGGGTTTCACCATATTGGCAGGGTTGGTCTCAAACTCCTGACCCCAAGTGATCCACCCGCCTCGGCCTCCCAAAGTACTGGGATTACAAGTGTGAACCACCGCATCTGACCGGAAAATATGATCTTGTATACATAAAATCCTAAGGATTCCATTAAAAAAACTATTAAAGCTAAAAGAACAAGTACAGGAAGATTGTAGGAGATAACATCAGTATTTTTTCAATTAATGGCATTTCAATATACTAGCAATGAACAATCCAAAAGTCAAGAAAATAATTCCATTTATAAAAGCATAAAGAAGCAATAAATTCAACAAAAGAAGAACAAAACTAACTTACTGAAAACTACAACACAATGAATAAGTGTTCCTGGATTTGAAAACTTAATTTTGTTAAGATAGCAATAATCCCCAAATTGATCTGCAGATTAAATAAAATCCCTATTAAATTCCCAGCTGTCTTCTTTGCAGAAATCAACAAGCTGATTCCAAAATATGAAAATGTTAAGAGATTCAGAATAGCCAAAACAATTCTGAAATACAAACAAGTCGGAGGGCCATACTAGTGGATGTAAAGCAGTTTCTCATTGTGCTTTTAATTTGCATTCCCTGATAACTAATGATGTTGAGTATCTTTTTGTGTACTTATTGGCCACTGGTACAAATTATTTGGGGAAATGTCTGTTGAGCTCCTTTGCCTCCTTTGCCCATTTTCAATTGGGTTGTTTGTGTTCTTACTGAATAGTAAGAGTTCTTTTTTATATTATGGGTAATAGACACTTAACAGATATATGATTTGCAAATATGTTCTCCCATTCTGTTGGGAGGATCCTATGGATTGTGTCTTCATTTTCTTGATGGTTTCCTTTGAAGCAAAAAAGTTTAAATTTAATGAGACTTAATTTTACCGAATTGTTCTTTTTTGCTTGTGTTTTTGGTGTAGTGTCTAAGCACCTATGCCTTTTATATTTATTTCATTGCACTAATACATTTTCAAAGGTAATTTTGTGAAACAACATAGGCATCCCAAATTTTAATTTCTCCTTTAAAAATTTACTATCAGAGTCAGTTCCAGCAGAGATGAAGCAGGATAACTATAGCCTATACCTTCTACTAATTACAACTAAGAACTCTGAACAAGATATAAAAAGCAACAACATGAGGACTCTTAAAAGTAAACAAAAACAGAAAGATTGTAGTGAGGCAACAAAACTCGGAGAAGTGAACCATATGGAGGTGGTAAGTTTCCTGAGTTTTTTTCTTTTATCTAATGGTATAGGAAGTTTGTCTTGTAGCTAAGTTCTGAGTGAGGCAAAATAATAACAATAACAATAATAATAATAATAATAATAAAAAATAAAAATAAATGTTTGTGTGGGTAAGTTTTTGGTCTGGAGAATTTTTTAATGGGCTCTGCCTTCATGTAGATATGGAGTTCAAATTTACATTACTCATGTGGTCCAAAAACCTCCAACCTGATAAAGTAAAATAAAAGTAACGAAAAAAGTGGTAACTCTTCTACAGCTGGCTGATGTCAATAAAAAGTTTCTCTGTAGGGCCATGCTCTCAATCCAGGTTGAATAGGATTCTAAAAGCTTAACACTCACTGAACATAAATTAACATATCCAAAATTACAAAACAAAGAAGCAAATATTTCATACTAAGCAAGAGTCAGAAGTTCACATGAACAGCGGGATCAAATCGTTTCCAAATAAGTTGCCTGTTTCCCATGATAAATCTCAACAAGATTTATAGTATTACAAAAATATCCAGCAGCCAAAGATGTAAAATAGTTGGCACCCAGTGAAAGACAGAGACAGGCAAAAACAATCAATAATGGGGAGATAATAGACAGAAACTAATCTAGAAGTGACATAGATATTAGAATTAGCAAAGAAAGATGTTAAAAGAGTAAGTATAACTATATTTCATATGCTTGAAAATTTAACTAGAGACTTGGAAGATATAAAAATAAACCAAATCAAACTTATAGAGATAAAAACTACAAAGTCTGAAATGAAAAGTATATGGGATGAGATTAACAGATGATTAGACATTGCAGAAGAAAGATTAATGAACTTAAAAGTCATAGCAATACAAAACAGTCCAAAATGAAACAAAAACAACAAATTATGTTTTAAATGAAAAGAGTGAGGCCGGGCGCGGTGGCTCAAGCCTGTAATCCCAGCACTTTGGGAGGCCGAGACGGGCGGATCACTAGGTCAGGAGATCGAGACCATCCTGGCTAACACGGTGAAACCCCGTCTCTACTAAAAAATACAAAAAACTAGCCGGGCGAGGTGGTGGGCGCCTGTAGTCCCAGCTACTCGGGAGGTTGAGGCAGGAGAATGGCGTAAACCCAGGAGGCGGAACTTGCAGTGAGCTGAGATCCAGCCACTGCAGTCCAGCCCGGGCGACAGAGCCAGACTCCGTCGTCTCAAAAAAAAAAAAAAAAAAAAAAAAGAAAAGAGTGTAAGTAAACTGTGGCACAACTTCAGGCAGCCTAATATATAGTTAATTAGAGTACTTGGGGGAAAGCAGAAACAAAAATTAAAGAAATACTAAAACTTTTCAAACATAATGAAAATTATGCTCCTAGACATCCAAAAGCATGAGAAACATAAATAAAATTACTTAAAAACATAACATCAAGTTGCTCAAAACCAATGATAAAAAATCCAAAACTGATCCAGAAAAGAAGAAACGCTATATAAAGAAGAACAAACATAAGAATGGCACCATATTTCTCAACAGAAACAACAGAATGAGAATACAGTGGAGTGAAATATTTAAAATACTCAAAAAAAGCTGTCTGGTTCAAATTCTGCACCTGGAAAAAATATCATTCAAAAAACAAAGGTGAACCTAACACTCATAATGATATCTACTGTTAAAAAATAGAAGATAACAAATGCTGATAAGGATGTGAAGAAATTGCAACCCTTGTGCACTGTAGATGGGAATTTAAAATGATACTGTTGCTACGAAAAATAGTATGGCTGATATGCAGAAAAAAGAAACTGGACCCCTTCCTTACACTTTATATAAACATTAACTCAAAATGGACTAAAGACTTAAGTGTAAAACCAAAACCATAAAAACCCTAAAAGAAAACCTAGGCAATACCATTCAGGACATAGGCATGGGCAAAGACTTCATGACTAAAACACCAAAAGCAATTCCAACAAAAGCCAAAATTGACAAATGGGATCTAATTAAACAAAAGAGCTTCTGCACAGCAAAAGAAACTATCATCAGAGTGAACAGGCAACCTACAGAATGGGAGAAAATTTTTACAATCTACCCATCTGACAAAAGTCTAATATCCAGAATCTACAAGGAACTTAAACAAATTTATAAGAAAAAAACAAACAACCCCATCAAAAAGTGGGTGAAGAATATAAACAGACACTTCTCAAAAGAAGACATTTATGCAGCCAACAAACATATGAAAAAAAGCTCATCATCACTGGTCATTAGAGAAATGCAAATCAAAACCACAATGAGATACCATCTCACGCCAGTTAGAACAACGATTATTAAAAAGTCAGGAAACAACAGATGCTGGTGAGGTTGTGGAGAAACAGGAACGCTTTTACACTTTTGGTGGGAGTGTAAATTAGTTCAACCATTGTGAAAGACAGTGTGGCAATTCCTAAAGGATCTAGAACCAGAAATACCATTTGACCCAGCAATCTCATTACTAGGTATATACCCAAAGGATTATAAATCATTCTGCTATAAAGACACAGGTACACGTATATTTATTGCAGCACTATTCACAATAGAAAAGACTTGCAACCAACCCAAATGCCAATCAATGATAGAATGGACAAAGAAAATGTGGCACATATACACCATGGAATACTATGCAGCCTTTAAAAAGAATGAGTTCATTTCCTTTGCAGCGACATGGATGAAGCTGGAAACCATCATTCTCAGCAAACTAACACAGGTACAGAAAACCAAACGCTGCATGTTCTCACTCATAAGTGGGAGCTGAACAATGAGAACACATGGACACAGGGAGGGGAACATCACACACCAGGGCCTGTCAGGGGGTGGGGGGCAAGGGGAGGGAGAGCGTTAGGACAAATACCTAATGCAGGCAAGGGCTTAAAACCTAGGTGATGGGTTGATAGGTGCAGCAAACCACCATGGCACATGTATACCTATGTAACAAACCTGCACATTCTGCACATGTGTCCTAGAACTTAAAGCAAAATTTAAAAAAAGAAATTGTTTCTGTCAATTAATATTTTAAAGTTAATTTTTAAAATTTTAATGTTGAACAAGTTTTTCAGTGTTAAATAACCCCATCCACATGACACAAATTTCAAGAAAATATAGTTCAAGTAAATGCTCTGTTTGAGAAATTTAACTTTATGGTTGATCGAGCTATTCATTTTCATGCTTCCACTCTGCTGAAAAAACCTCTCTAAAGTGTATCAGTATATTTAATTGCCTTATTAAGTAAAACACATTGATCCTAATTGAATCTCTCTTTTTTTATTTTATTTATTTATTTTGTGAGACGGAGTCTTGCTCTGTCGCCAGACTGGAATGCAGTAGTGGCATGATTTCAGCTCACTGAAACCTCTGCCTCCTGCGTTCAAGTGATTCTCCTGCCTCAGCCTCCCGAGTAGCTAGGCTTACAGGTGGACGCCACCATGCCCAGCTAATTTTTGTATTTTTAGTAAAGAGTTTCACCATGTTGACCAGAATGGTTTCGATCTCTTGACCTTGTGATCTGCCTGCCTCAGCCTCCCAAAGTGCTGGGATTACAGGCGTCAGCCACCGCACCCAGCCTGAATCTATTTTTGAAGGGTCACCAGCCTTTCAGTGTTCCTTGTCCAGGAGTGTAGATATATAGATATATATACATTTTGTTTTGCTTGTTTTAGAGATGGGGTCTTGCTATTATGTTGCCCAGGCTGAAGTGCAGTGACTATTCATAGGTGCAGTCGTAGTGCACTGCAGCCTTGAACTCCCAGCCTCAAGCAAGTCTCCCACATCGGCCTCCTGAGCAACTGGAAATACAGGGATGTGCCACCACGCCCGCTTTGTATTCATGTTTTTATGTATGTGTGAACATGAGCTGAAAGTGAACCACTGGAGTTGTTTTTAAAATTAAATCCCATTATTCTGCCTATTTTATCATTTACTTCTTCATCCTAAAAACTCACAGTAGAGAGATCCCTTTCTGTTTCACAGAAAATTTTCTCAAAAATCTCTGGTGTTCAAAGAAGTATATTTGTTTTAGACGGTTCATGCTGCTATAACAAAATACCGTAAACTAGATAGTTTACAAACAACAGATATTGATTTCTCACAGTTCTGAAGGCTGGGAACTCCAACATCAAGGTGCTCGCAGATTCGGTGTCTGGTGAGGGCCTGCTTACTCAAAGATAGTGCCTTCTTATGTCCTCACATGATAAAAGGGGTGAACAAGCTCCTGTGGACCTCTTTTATAAGGGCAGTAATATCATTCAAGAGGGGTTTGCCCAATGACTTTATCATCTCCCAAAGTCCCCACCTCTTTTATTTTTACGTCCATTTTACACCAAAAAGTCCCCACCTCTTATTATCATCACTTTGGGGGTTAAGATTTTAACATAGGAATTTGCAGGGACACAAACATTCAGATTATAGCAATATTTTCTTTTTTCCTTTCCGTGCTACAGAAGAGATTATAACAATCTGTGAGAGTAAATGCTGAAGCAAATGTCTAAACTGGATTTCAAAATGTGATCAAGACTTCAAAAAATACATTGTTAGTATTCAAAAATAAAAACCTCATACCTTGTTTGCTAGGTTTACAGCATTGAGAGCCTTATCATAATATTTGGTGTTATCCCAATCCAAATAATTGGTGGCTAGTAGCCGTAGAACTTTAGCCTGTAAAAAACAAAAATAGAAAAAAAAGCACATATCTGATGGTTAAACTTCAATACAACAGCTGACTAGCACTCCCACAGTGACAGGCATCTTCTCAAACATAAGTCATCTTTATGAAATAGCATTTCCTTAAGCGACCACAGTCTTGGAATATGTCTCATCATTATGCTACCCATATAAAATATTGTCTAAGAATGTTACAGTAATGGCTATATTCCTGGCTTATTTAAATTTAATATAATTATGTTAATATAATTATTTTCTTAACAGTGTTTAACATAAGTATTTTATCATCCCTACTTTTAAAATAAGGAAACTGAGGCAGAGCAATGTTTTATTTTATCAGCTTACCACCACATTATTATCGTGGAATAACTCTAAGAACTTATAAGCTCCCTCAAATGATTTTTATGGAGTAAATATGGCATTTCTGAGAAATACTATAGCTATTTCATAATCGTAAAAGTGTCAAATCATCCAAAAGACGTAACAAAATGAACGAATCTCACAATGTATGTTTAGAAAAAGTCAGACATAAAACAGGACAACTGTATGATTCCATCTATACAAAGCTGAATAACAGTCAAAAATAATCTATAGTAGTAGAAGTCAGAATAGTGTTTTTTTGTTCTTGGAAGGACAGGTGGGTATTAACTAGAATGGGGCCAAGGGAACTTTTGGGGGTGTTGGAAGTTCCCGTATCTTGATCTGTATGGTGTAATATACAAGACTATATATTAAAACTCATCAAGCTGCACACTTGAGACTTGTGAAGTTTACTGTATATAAATTACACCTCAAATAAATGACCGCTGGCATGAAATTAAAAATTACTGCATAGTATTACCTCACCAAACTTACAATATGAATATTCCATTTGAATTAAGCTTGTATCTTATCTTCCATCCTTATTTCCTTCTTAGACATCTCCCATCTAGATCCCTTGCCTGGAGTCATTTTCTTCCTCCCTTTTAACTGTGTGGACCCCAACAAGGCCTGTCTCCTACCAAAAGGCTCCTTCAACAACTCTAGCTAATCTTGACAATCTCCTTTTCTACACGCGCTTCTGCATACTTCAGGTCAGTATCACAAAGTTTATCATTATCTTCCCAAATTCTTCATTCACTTGCAGTAGTGTTTTTTAAATTCTGTTTTTCTTCATTGAAGTATAAAAGACATACAGCAAAGTATAAAAATCTCAAGAGCTCTATGCTCTTATGAATTCTATGCTATATGAATTTTCCCAAAGTAAACACACATATGTTAACAACAAAAAAATCAAGAAACAGAACATTAACAGCAACAAGCTCACCTCATGCTTCTTTTCAAGACCCTGTTTCAAATAGGGGTAACCAATTCTCTGATGTCCAACACCATATATTCATTTTGACTGTTCTTGGCATTTACATTTATGGAATCATACAGTATGTACTACTTTGTATCTTGCTTCATTTATTCAATATTATAGGTGAGAACATCCAAATTGTTGCAATTATTGTAATTAATTGAGTCTCACTGCTATATAATAAGTGACAATGCCACTATATATAAAAATATATTTATATAAATGTTATATATTTGTATCTACATAAATGTCACTATATATAAATATATTCATATAGATATATATTTATATCTATATAAATGTCACTATATAAAAATATATTTATATCTACATAAATTATATAAATAATTTATTTTTAATTGTGGTAAAATACACATAACATAAAATTGACCATCTTAAACTTTTTTTCAAATTTTAGGCCAGGTGCAGTGGCTCATGCCTGTAATCCTAGAACCTTGGGAGGCCAAGGTGGGAGGATCACTTGAGGCCAGGTGTTTGAGACCAGCCCAGGCAACAAAGTGAGACCCCCGTCTCTATAAAAAATTAAAAATTGGCCAGATGTGGTGGGGTGCACCTATAGTCCCAGCTACTCAGTAGGCTCAGGAGGGAGGATTGCTTGAGCCCAGGAGTTTGAAGGTTACAGTGAGCTGATCACACCACTGCCCTCCAGCCTAAGTGACAAGACCCTGTCTCAAAAAAAATTTTTTTGGAGATGGAGCCTTACTACGTTGCCCAGACCGAATGCAGTGGCTATTCACAGGCATGATCACAGCTCACTGCAGCCTCAAACTCCTGGTTTCATGCAATCCTCCTGGCTTAGCCTCCTGAGTAGCTGGGACTACAGGTGCATACCACCACACCTGGCTCCATGACCATCTTAAACATTTTTAAGCGTACAGTTCAGTAGTATTAAGTATATTCACACTCTTGTGCAATCATTAAAAGCATCCATCTCGAGAACTCTCTTATCTTGCAAAACTGAAACTCTATACCCATTAAACCGTAGTTCCCAATTCTCCCCTCTCCCTACCCCCTAAAACCACCATTTTACTTTCTGTCTCTATGAATTTGACTACTCTACGTGCCTCATGTAAGTGGAACCATACATTATCTGTCTTTTTGTGACTGGCTTGTTTCACTCAGTAGAGTCTCCTCACAGTTAACCCATGTTGTAGCATGTATCAGATTTCTTTCTTTTTTAAGCCAGGATAATATTTCATTGTATTCACTTGTACTAGTTTTATCCTTTAATCATAAGTTCCTTAAGGGCAGAAGCTACATTTTATGCTTCTCTTTTATTCCCCATATATTATAGTGGTAATTACATTAAAAAGGTATTCAGTTACATTTTGATTAATATGCTGTAATATAAGAATCAAATGGATATTCAAAAAATTCCGTTTTGCTATAGAATATAGTAATTTTACATCATATTTATTTACACAATCACATTTTGTTGATTACATATTAATTTCCATATCCAAGCACGTTCTGTCTGGGTAGTTGGGGAAAAATCTGCAACTTCAAAATATGCAATAAGAAAAGTTAAAACTAGGTCAGGCACGGTAGCTCACTCCTGTAACCCCAGCACTTTGAGAGGCCAAGGTAGGCAAATCACCTGAAGTCAGGAGTTCCAGACCAGCCTGGTCAACATGGCAGAACCCCGTCTCTCTGCTAAAAACATAAAAATTAGCCAGGTGTGGTGGCGCATGCCTGTAGTCCCAGCTACTTGGGAGGCTGAGGCACCAGAATCGCTTGAACCTAGGAGGCAGAGGTTGCAGCCATCCCACCACTGCACTCCAGCCTGGGCAACAGAGCGAGACTCTGCCTCAAAACACACACACACACACACACAGAAAAGAAAAGTTAAAATTTACATATCCAAACATTGTTCAAAGCACTCTACATATATTAATTCATGGGTACATGCCTATGAGTTAGATTATATTATTAGATAAATATACAAAAACAAATACACTGAGATGTTCAATGGTGTGCCCAATAGCTAATCTACTCATAAATGGGAAGTATGCTATTATAATTTTATAACAATAACATAAAGTAGGTTAGTCAACCTACTTCTACAATATTTAACATGATCCTTACCAGCATTTCTGGCCTAGTAGATTTCTTATCCATCTTCCCAATATCATAGCTTTGGCTATCATTAAAAAGGAAAAAATATATATATAAAAACATATATCCATTTCAAATTATATATAATTTTCAAGATTATATATTACTAAGAAGACATGGTATAAGCATACTTTATTCCAACTTATCTGTTTTGCACTACAACAGATTATTATCCATATGATATAATGATATAAAGCAATACTTTCTAACTGGAGAAAACAATTTCCTTAGGAGATACTCAATAAATCAACACTACAATTATATTGATGCTTTTTTCCATTTGGCTATATATAGCATTAAATATATATAATATATGCTGCACTAAATAGGTATAATTTAATACACTGCCTTAAATATATAAAACAATATGCTACATTAAATATATATATTTTACTGCATTAAATTATCATAATACATACTGCATTAAAATACAAGTGTATACAAGCTCTTAGTTGGCCATGTAAAGTTGAAGGAATATAAATATATATTTATTTATTAATGATTTATTTAGTTATTTTCGAGATGGAGTCTCATTCTGTCACCCAGGCTGGAGTGCAGTGGTGTGATCTCGACTCATTGCAACCTCCATCTCCCAAGTTCAAGTGATTCTCCTGCCTCAGCCTCCCGAGTAGCTGGGATTGCAGGACCTCATCACCATGCCTGGCTATTTTTTTTTTTTTTTTTTTTGTATTTTTAGTAGAGATGGGGTTTCACCATGTTGGCCAGGTTGGTCTTGAACTCCTGAGCTCAAGTGATCCACCAGCCTCAGCCTCCCAAAGTGTTGGATTACAGGCACGAACCATCACGCCTGGCCCCGAATATAAATATATATTTAAAATAAAACAAATACAGTCGTTTGCACAGAAATAAACGCTTTAGTAATATTCATTAAGTCTCACACCACCCTTCTAAAGCACTATTAGTTCAATTTTGCAGCTGAATAAACCAATATAGAAATAAAATTATATCTGATATTTCCTAGATTGGTACTGAAAATGAGGGTGAGGGGTTGGGGAGTAGAGAAATTTGATTTTCAGTTCTCTGCTTTAATTACCAAACCATATTATCTATGGGACATTCCAATAACTACAAATAATATATTAATACTAGTTTCAAGGTTTCAAAACCTAATACCTACAAAGCAAACCAAAGATTATTCACCATAAAATTAGTATTCCAAGGGAGTATGTCAATAAAATCTTGGTGAACTGAACTAACTTGAAGACAATACTTTGAAATATTCCTTAAAAAAAAAAACGAAAAAGCAAAACTCTAGGCCAATCGCAGTGGCTCACACCTGTAATTCCAGCACTTTGGGATGCTGAGGTGGTTGGATCACTTGAGGTCAGGAGTTTGAGACCAGCTTGGCCAACATGGCAAAACCCTGTCTCTATTAATAATACAAAAATTAGCCAGCGTGGTGGCACGTGCCTGTAATCTCAGCTACTTAGGAGACTGAGGCATGATTATCACTTGAACCTGGGAGTGGAGGTTGTAGTGAGCCATATCGTGCCACTGCACTCCAGCCTAGGCGACAGAGTGAAACTGTGTCTCAAAATAAATAAACAAATAAATAAAAACAAACATAAACTATAAATGACCCAGAACTACCAAACTGAGTTTTCAGATTGCTAACAAAGATATAATGCTGGCTTAGTCATTGTAAGCCCTATTTCATAGAGGTCTCCTTTAGTACATTAATCTTATATTTCCAGTTTTTTAAATAACCAGTGAGGGGTGGAACTTCTGCAATGGTGATATAAGGAGCTCTTTAGACACTCTCCCCAGTGAAACAACCACTCATCTGGAAAATTCATTAAAACAACCACTTAGTCTCTGAAAATTGAAATTGTCCTAAGGGCACATAGAAAATGGGAAAACATTTATTCATGAAAATAAACTAAATCTCAGTATAACCAGTGAGAGTCTATGGCATTTGAACTATAAACTGCTCCCGTCTATACTGGCTCCATGTGATGGAAGCTGCTCCAGATGGGTGCAGCCAAGAAGATAGGAATTCCCTCTCCCGACAGCTCCTAAAATCCTAGGCTACGGTTTCACCTGTGGAGGAGCAGGCTGCCAGAATATCTTGCCATTCTCAGGCCTGTGTCATGGAAGTGTTCTGGGCAAGTATGATGGAGAGGACTGGCATTTCTTTGCCCACTCAGCTCTCACTCTTAGGGTAAGGATTCTACCCCAAATATGACAGGTCAAGAATATTGAGATCCTGATCATCTTTACCCCAGTTGGCTCATCAGGCAGAGGTTACGTGTCAAAAGGGCACACTAAGATCAAGACCCACCGCCAGAATTTACTAATTTACTAATACAGTAGGGGTGCCATTTCAAGAGAAGCACGCCATGAGCCCAGTTCTAGTCGTGTGGCACAGAGGTTCTGACCAGAAGGAAAGAACAGAAGCAAAGAGGAAGAACTCTGCATCTCTTCCTGAGGGGACTGATGTATTTAAAACAGAGCATGGAGAAGATCATGTCTAAGGATACTGCTGAAAACAATGGAGATCTTGGTAGTGAGCAATTAAGAGGGAGCTGGTAGCTCCATGATAATAGTAGCAATAAGGGAAACAGTAGACCAACCAGAAGGTTACCAGAGAACCAGGGAAACAGCCAAGAAGAAAATCTCCGGGGTCACACTTACTTCTAGGGATCCAGAAGACAGTGCACATGTGCCATTCTGCACCCACTCACGCACAATCAGAGAAAGTGTTGGGGCAGACTAAAAAGCATTACCCAAGGCATACGCAGATCTATCAGCAAAGAACCTTGAGCCTGATTGGCTCAAGGGGCTTAAGCAGAACGTCTGACCAAACACCAACTGAAAATTAAGCTAAGATCCAGGGAAGCCAGCTTAAAAATCAAATCGACCTCATACTGATGGATCTGGAAGACTGTGCACATGCCCAAGACTATGCTTTCTTGGGTATGAGCAGATAAAGAATCTACAAGCTATTAGTCCCTGACTGAGTTAGTCTCTCCCCGAACTATAAAAGCAGTCTCTAAACAACACACATCCCACAGGAAAGGATGAAAAAATCTAACCGGCTAAGTGAGCTTAAGCACAACCCTTGGCCAGTAAGTGAACTATGTGGATGCAGAGGTGACTCTATAGGAAGCCATGAAAAGATAAAAACAGGTGGAAAAATTCTGAGCAGGAATATTAGAGGCCACACAGTGTGGGGAAAATAAATTCCACCAAATTAGTCCAGCCAAGTGACTGAATAAATAAATGACTAAACAAACAATAAAAAAAAAAGCCCCAGAAAGAGAAGAAACAGCATCTAGACTTGCTACAATATATTTTCCAAAGTGTCTAGTGTTCAACAAAACATTGTAAGACATACAATTAAAAAACGTGACTTACACAGAAGAAAAAGAGCAAAAGAAACTTCCTTTGAGGAGGCCCAAATGTTGCACTGAATAGAAAGACTTCAAAGCAACTTTTATAATTATGTCCAAAGAATTTTTAAATATCGTGTTTAAAAATTAAAGGAAGGTCTGATAACAACGACTCATTGTATGGCGAATATAAGTGTATCAGTTAAGAGACAGAAATTATTTTTTTGAAAAGAAACAAATGGAAATTCTGGAGTTGAAAAGTACAATAACTGAAATGAAAAATTCAGCAGATTTGAGCAGGCAAAAGAAAGAATAAACTAACTTGAAGAGCAATAGAAATGATACAAATCTGAGGAACAAACATGAAAAAAATGAAGAAAAATGAACAGGGGCTCAGAAAAATGTAAGACACCATTAAGCACACCAACATATACATAATGAGAGTACCAGAAGAAAAGAAAGAAAAGGACAAATAAATGTTCAAAGAAATGATGGTCTTAAAACTCCCCAAATTTGATGAAAAACAATAATCTACACATCCAAGAAGTTCAATGAAATTCAACAGGATAAGCGTTTAAAAAGCTACATCCAGACACATGATGAGTGAAAATTATTGAACATCAAAGATGAAGAGAAAATATTGAAAACAGTACGAGAAAAATTACTCATCACATGAACGGGAATAACAATAAGATTAACAGCTGATACCCCTCAGAGTTCATGGAGTACAGAAGGCAAAAAGGATGTATTCAAAAATCTGTGAAATTAGAATCCTCTATCTAGAAAAGCTATCTTTCAAAATTAAGAGTAAATAAATACATTGCCGGGTAAACAAAAAGTGAGAGAATTTCTTGTTAGCTAATCTGTCTTATAAGAAATACAAAAGAAATATTCTTCATGCTGAAAGCAAGTGACACTAAAGAAAAATTTGAATTCATATGAAAAATAAACAGTGATAGTAATTATGGAGGTAATTAAAAAAGAAAGTATGATTATATATATCTTCTACTTTCCTTAATTTATTTAAAAAGCAATTGCATAAAGAAATTCCTAAGGTGTATTAGTGGGGCATAACATTTGTAATATGTTCGATAACAATAACACAAAGGAGTAGATGGGGTGGGAAAGAAATTCAGGAAATTATACCAGATGGTAATTCAAATCTAAAAGAAGAAATGAAGTGAACCAAAAGTTATAAGAAGGTTGAAAATTTAAAAACACAATAAATATGTTGTGTTCTCTTTTATCTCTAATCTTCTTTAAAATACATAAGATTTTGCAAAGCAATAATTATAACCATGCATTATTGAGTTTTTAAACATATATAGACATAATAAGTATAATAATAATCACCAAAAAAGAAAAGAGAATAAAGCTAAGTAGTAGTAAAGATTTTATCACCTGAAGTCAGGAGTTCGAGACCAGCCTGGCCAACATGGAGAAACCCCTTCTGTACCAAAAATACAAAAATTAGCCAGGTGTGGTGGCGCAAGCCTGTAATCCCAGCTGTTTGGGAGGCTGAGGCAAGAGAATCGCTTGAACCCAGGTGGCAGAGGTTGCAGTGAGCTGAGATCGCACCACTGCACCCCAGCCTGGGTGACAGAGCAAGACTCTGTCTAAAAAAAAAAAAAATAAGAAAAAATAAGAAAATGTAATCCAAAAAATGTTACACAATTTAAAATAGTATACTATAAAATATTCACCTAAGACCAGCAATTCCAGAGGTGGAACAAGATGATGGAATAGAAGGCTCCACCAGTCATTCCTCTTGCTGCAAGGACACCAATTTAACAACTATCTACACAAAAAAAGCACCTTCCTAAGAACGAGATATCAGGTGGGCATTCACAGTACCTGGTTTTAACTTGCTAAAAGAGGCACTAAAGAGGTAGAAAAACAGTCTTGAATCATAGAAGCCACCCTTCCCCCCATTCCCTGGCAGTGGCGGTGTGGTGCAAAGACCATTGCTGTGTGCTGGGGGAAGGAGAGCACAACAATTCTGAGGCATTGACCTCACTGCTGCTCCGTTATAGCATAAAGAAAAGCAGGACCAAGCTCGGCTGACGCCTGTCCGTGGAGGGAGTGTTTAAACCAGCCCGAACCAGAAAGGAATTGCTGATCTAGCGGTCAAACCTTGAGTTCCCACAAGCCCCGCCACCGTGGGCTAAAGTACTGTGGGACTCTAAATGAACTTCAAGGCAGCCTAGGCCACAAAGACTGCAACTCCTAGGAGAGTCCTAGTGCTGAACTAAGCCCAGAGACACTGGAATTGTTGGGGCAGGGAGGGGGGGAGTGAGGAGGGCATGCAAACTACTGAGACACCAGCCAGGGTGGCTAGAGAGTGTTGACATCACCTCTCTCCTAACCTCAGGCTGCACAGCTCAACATGACTCCAAAAGACACCACTTCCTTCCACTTGAGAGGAAATGGAAGAGTGGGGAGAATTTGTCTTGCATCTTGGATACCAGCTCAGCCACAGCAAGACAGGGCATGGGTCAGGGTTGTGAGGCCCCCTTTCAGGCCCTAGCTCCTGGACATTTCTGAACAAATCCTGGGCCAGTAGGGAACCCACTGCCTTGAAGGGAAGGATCCAGTTCTGGCATCATTCATCACCTGCTAACCAAAGAGCCCTTGGGCCCTGAATAACCAATAGCGATACCCAAGTACTACATCAAGGGCATTAGGTGAGCCTCAGACTGGCTAGCTTCAGGTGAGACTCAGCACATTACTAGCTGTGGTGGCTATGGGGCAAAACTCCTTCTGCTTCAGAAAAACAGGGGGAAAAGTAAAGGGGACTGTGTCTTGCATTTTGAATACCAGCTCAACCACAGCAGGACAGGGCAAGGGTCAGGGTTGTGAGGCCTCCTCTTCAGGTCCTAGCTCCCGGACATTTCTGCAGAAACCCTGGGTCAGAAGAGAACCCTCTCTCTTGAAGGGAAGGACCTAGTTCTAGAATCATTCATCACCTGCTAACCAAAGAGCCCTTGGGCCCTGAAAAACCGGCAGTGATACTCAGGTACTACATCAAGGACTTTGGGCGAGACCCTGAGACTTGCTGACTTCAGGTGAGACTCAACACATTCCCAGCTGTGGTGGCTTCAGGGAGAAACCCTTCTGCTTCAGAAAAATAGAGGGAAAAGTAAAGGGAACTGTGTCTTGCATCTTAGGTACCAGCTCAGCTACAGGGGAGTAGAGCACCAAGCAAGCTCTTAGGGTCCCCAATTCCAGGATTGGCTCTTGAATGGCATTTCTGGACCTGCTGTGGGTCAGAAGGGAGCCAGGTGCCATGAAGGGTGAGTCCCAGACCTGGCAGCATTCACCAAAAGCTGACTGAAGAGCCCTTGGACCTTAAGGAAACAGTAGTCAGCAGTAGTCAGGCAGTACTCCTTGTGGCCTGGGATGGCAGTTGCCACAAGATGAGGTTCCTCTGCCTTTGGAAAGTGGGAGGGAAGAGTGGGAGGGATTGCATCTTGTGGTTTAACTGACAGCTCAGTCACAGTAAAATATAATAGAGCACCAGGTAAACATCTAAGGTTTCTGACTCTAGTCCCTGGCTCTCAAATGGCACTTCTGTACTCTCCTGTGGTGTGGGAGAACACACTGCCCTGAAGGGAAGAACACAGGCCTAGCTGGCTTTGCCACCTACTGACTATAGAGCCCCAGGGTCTTGAGCAAACATAGGTGGTAGGTAGAGAGTGGTTACAGCACACCTTGGGTGAAACCCAGTGCTGTGCTGGCTTCAGCATGACCCAGCACAGTCAAAGTGGTAGTGCTTATGTCACTAAACCCCAAGTTTCAGGTAGCTCGAGGGAGAGAGAGAGAGAGAGAGAGAGAGAGACTCTGTTTGTTTAGGAGAAAGTAAGGGAAGAAAACAAGAGCCTCTGCTTGGTAATCCAGAGAATTCTCCCAGATCTTGCCCAAGACCATCAAGGGAGTACCTCTACATGTATACAAGAACCACAGCATTAGTGGGCTTGGGATGCCCCCTAAAACAGATACAGCTCAGATCACAACACCCAAGTCCTTTTGAATATGGGGAAAGCCTTCCCAAGAAGGGTGGATACAAACAAGCCAAGACTGTGAAGTCTAAAACAAATACCTAACACTAAAATGCCCAGACACTGAAGAACATCTACAAGTATCAAGACAATCTGGGAATACATGGCCACATCAAGTAAAATGAGGCACCAGAAACCAATCTTGGAGAAACAGAGATATGTGACCTTTGAGACAGGGAACTGAAAGTAGCTGTTTTGAGGAAACTTGAAGAAATTTAAGATAACACAGAGAAGGGATTCAGATTCCTATCAGATAAACTTAACAAAAATTTGTTAAGTTTTAACAGACAAATTTATTTGAAATTAAAAGAATAAAGCAAAACTTCTGGAGTTGTAAACTGCAACTGGCATACTGAAAAAGACTACATCAGAATCTTTAAATAGCAGAATTGATCAAGTAGAAGAAAGAATTAGTGAGCTTGAAGACAGGCTATTTGAAAACACACGGTCAGAGGAGACAAAGGAAAAAAGAATAAAAAACAATGAAGCAGACCTACAAGATCTAGAAAATAGCCTCAAAAGGGCAAATCTAAGCATCATTGGCCTTAAAGAGGAAGCAGAGAAAGAGATAAGGTTAGAAAGTTTATTCAAAGTGGGGAGGCTTCCAAGATGGCCGAATAAAAACAGCTCCGGTCTGCAACTCCCAGCAAGATCGATGCACAAGATGGGTGATTTCTGCATTTCCAACTGAGGGTCCTGGTTTATCTCATTGGGACTGGTTGGACAGTGGGTGCAGCCCATGGAGGGCAAACCAAAGCAGGGCAGCGCATCGCCTCACCCGGGAAGCACAAGGGGTCTGGGGACTTTCCTTTCCTAGCCAAGGGAAGCCATGACAGTCTGTACCTGGAGGAATGGTATACTCCTGCCCAAATACTGTGCTTTTCCCACAATCTTCACAACCGGCAGACCAGGAAGTTCCCTCCCATGCCTGGTTTGGCAGGTCCCATGCCCAAGGAGCCTTGCTCACTGCTAGCACGGCATCTAAGATCAACCTGTGACTCTGCAACTTGGTGGGGGGAGGGATGTCCGCCATTGCTGAGGTTTGAGTAAGCAATTTTGTGCTCACTGTGTAAACAAAGAGGCCAGGAAGCTCGAACTGGGCGGAGCCCACCTCAACTCAGCAAGGCCTACTGCCTTGCTGTAGATTGCACCTCTGTGGGCAGGGCATAGCAGAACAAAAGGCAGCAGATAGCTTTGGCAGACCTAAACGTCCCTGTCTAACAGCTCTGAAGAGAGCAGTGGCTCTCCCACCATGGCGTTTGAACTCAGAGAACAGACAGACCACCTCCTCAAGTGGGTCCCAGACCCCTGTGGAGCCTGACTGGGAGACACCTCCCAGTAGAAGCCAACAGACACCTCACACAGATGGGTGCCCCTCTGGGACGAAGCTTCCAGAGGAAGGACCAAGCAGCAATATTTGCTATTCTGCAGCCTCCATGGGTGATCCCAGGCAAACAGGGTCTGGAGTGGACCTCCAGCAAACTCCAACAGACCTGCAGCTGAGGGGCTCCACTGTTAGAAGGAAAACTAACAAACAGGAAGGAATAGCATCAACATCAACAAAAAGGACATCTACACCAAAACCCCATCTGTAGGTCACCAACATCAAAGACCAAAGGTAGATAAAACCACAAAGATGGGGAGAAACCAGAGCAGAAAAGCTGAAAATTCCAAAAACCAGAGTGCCTCTTCTCCTCCAAAGGATTGCAGCTCCTCACCAGCAAAGGAATGAAACCGGATGGAGAATGAGTTTGACGAGTTGACAGATGTAGGCTTCAGAAGGTTGGTAATAAAAAATTTCTCCAACTTAAAGGAGCATGTTCTAACCCATCACAAGGAAGCTAAAAATCTTGAAAAAAGGTTAGACAAATGGCTAACTAGAATAAACAGTGTAGAAAAGACCTTAAATGACCTGATGGAGCTGAAAACCACAGCACCAAAACTTCGTTACACATGCACAAGCTTCAAGAGCTGATTCGATCAAGTGGAAGGAAGGATATCAGTGATTGAAGATCAAATTAATGAAATAAAGTGAGAAAACAAAGTTAGAGAAAAAAGAGTGAAAAGAAACAGACAAAGCCTCCAAGAAATATGGGACTATGTGAAAAGACCAAATCTACGTTTGATTGGTGTACCTGAAAGTGATGGGGAGAATGGATCTAAGTTAGAAAACACTCTTCAGGATATTATCCAGGAGAATTTCCCCCACCTAGCAAGGCAGGCCAACATTCAAATTCAAGAAATACAGAGAATACCACAAAGATGCTCCTCGAGAGGAGCAACCCCAAGACACATAATTGTCAGATTAACCAAAGTTGAAATGAAGGAAAATATGTTAAGCGCAGCCAGAAGGAAAGGTCGGGTTACCCACAAAGGGAAGCCTATCAGATGAACAATGGATCTCTCGGGACAAGCCCTACAAGCCAGAAGAGAGTGGGGCCCAATATTCAACATTCTTAAAGAAAAGAATTTTCAACCCGGAATTTCATATCCAGCCAAACTAAGCTTCATAAGTGAAGGAGAAATAAAATCCTTTACAGACAAGCAAATGCTGAGACATTTTGTCACCACCAGGCCTGCCTTACAAGAGCTCCTGAAGGAAGTACTAAACATGGAAAGGAACGACTGGTACCAGCCACTGCAAAAACATGACAAATTGTAAAGACCATCGATGCTATGAAGGAACTACATCAATTAACTGGCAAAATAACCAGCTAACATCATAATGACAGGATCAAATTCACACATAACAATATTAACCTTAAATGTAAATGGGTTAAATACCCCAATTAAAAGACACAGACTGGCAAATTGGATAAAGAGTCAAGACCCATCAATGTGCTGTATTCAGGAGACCTATCTCACGTGAAAAGACACACATAGGCTCAAAATAAAGAGATGGAGGAAGACCTACCAAGCAAATGGAAAGAAAAAAAAAGCCCAGGTTGTAATTCTAGTCTCTGATAAAACACACTTTAAACCAACAAAGATCAAAAGAGACAAAGAAGGCCATTACATAATGGTAACAGGATCAATTTAAGAAGAAGAGCTAACTATCCTAAATATATATGCAACCAATACAGGAGCACCCAGATTCACAAAGCAAGTTCTTGCAGACCTACAAAGAGACTTAGACTCACACACAATAATAATGGGAGACTGTAACACACCACTGTCAATATTAGATCAATGAGACAGAAGGTTAACAAAGATATCCAGGACTTGAACTCAGCTCTGGACCAAACAGGCCTAATGGACATCTACAGAACTCTCCACCCCAAATCAACAGAATATACATTCTTCTCAGCACCACATTGCACTTATTCTAAAATTGACCACATAATTGGAAGTAAAACACTCCTCAGCAAATGCAAAAGAAAAGAAATCACAACAGTCTCTCAGAACACAGTGCAATCAAATTAGAACTCAGGATTAAGAAACTCACTAAAAACACACAACTACATGGAAACTGAACAACCTGCTCTTGAATGACTACTGGATAAATAACAAAATGAAGGCAGAAATAAAGATGTTCTTTGAAACCAATGAGAACAAAGACACAATGTACCAGAATCAACGGGACACATTTAAAGCAGTGTGTAGAGGGAAATTTATAGCACTAAATGTCCACAAGAGAAACCAGGAAAGATCTATAATTGACACCTTAACATCATAATTAAAAGAACTAGAGAAGCAAAAGCAAACAAATTCAAAAGCTAGCAGAAGGTAAGAAATAACTAAGATCAGAGCAGAACTGAAGGAGATAGAGACAAAAAATCCTTCAAAAAAATCAATGAACCCAGGAGCTGGTTTTCTGAAAATCAACAAAATAGACCACTAGCAAGACTAACAAAGAAGAAAAGGGAGAAGAATCAAACAGATGCAACAAACAATGATAAAGGGGACATCACCACTAATCCCACAGAATACAAACTACCATCAGAGAATACTATAAACACTTCTATGCAAATAAACTAGAAAATCTAGAAGAAATGGATAAATTCCTGGACACATACACCCTCCCAAGACTAAACCAGGAAGAAGTTGAATCTCTGAATAGACGAATAACAGGCTCTGAAATTGAGGCAATAATTAATAGCCTACCAACCAAAAAAAGTCCAGGACCAGACGGATTCACAGCCAAATTCTACCACAGCTACAAAGAGGAGCTGGTACCATTCTTTCTGAAACAATTCCAATCAATAGAAAAAGAGGGAATCCTCCCTAACCAATTTTATGAGGCCAACATCATCCTGATACAAAAGCCTGGCAGAGACACAACAAAAAAAGAGAATTTTAGACCAATATCCCTGATGAACATCGATGTGAAAATCCATGATAAAATACTGGCAAACCGAATCCAGTAGCACATCAAAAAGCTTATCTACCATGATCAAGTCAGCTTCACACCTGGGATGCAAGGCTGGTTCACCATACGCAAATCAATAAACGTAATCCATCACATAAGCAGAACCGACAACAAAAACCACATGATTATCTCAATAGATGCAGCAAAGGCCTTTGACAAAATTCAACAGCACTTCATGCTAAAAACTCTCAATTAACTAAGTATTGATGGGACGTATTTCAAAATAATAAGAGCTATTTACGACAGACCCACAGCCAATATCATATTGAATGGGCAAAAACTGGAAGCATTCCCTTTGAAAACCGGCACAAGACAAGGATGCCCTCTCTCACCACTCCTATTCAACATCATGTTGGAAGTTCTGGCCAGGGCAATCAGGCAGGAGAAAGAAATAAAGCGTATTCCATTAGGAAAAGAGGAAGTCAAATTGTCTCTGTTTGCAGATGACATGATTGTATATTTAGAAAACCCCATCGTCTCAGCCCAAAACATCCTTAAACTGATAAATAACTTCAGCAAAGTCTCAGGATATAAAATCAATGTGCAAAAATCACAAGCATTCCTATACACCAAGTACAAACAAACAGACAGCCAAATCATTCACTATTACTACAAAGAGAATAAAATACCTACGAATCCAGCTTACAAGGGTTGTGAAGGACCTCTTCAAGGAGAACTACAAGCCACTGCTCAATGAAATAAAAGAGGACACAAACAAATGGAAGAACATTCCATACTCACGGATAGGAAGAATCAATATCGTGAAAATGGCCATACTGCCAAGGTAACCTATAGATTCAATGCCATCCTCATCAAGCTACCAATTATTTTCTTCACTGAACTGGAAAAAACTACTTTAAAGTTCATATGGAACCAAAAAAGAGCCTGCATAGCCAAGACAATCCTATGCAAAAAGAACAAAGCTTGAGGCATCACACTACCTGACTTCAAACTATACTACAAGGCTACAGTAACCAAAATAGCATGGTACTGGCACCAAAACAGATACATAGACCAATGGAACAGAACAGAGGCCTCAGAAATAACACCACACATCTACAATCATCTGATCTTTGACAAACCTGACAAAAACAAGCAATGGGGAAAGGATTCCCTATTTAATAAATGGTGCTGGGAAAACTGGCTAGCCATATGCAGAAAATTGAAACTGGATCCCTTCTTTACACCTTACACAAATATTAACGCAAGATGGATTAAAGACTTAAACATAAGACCTAAAACCATAAAAACCCTAGAAGAAAACCTAGGTAATACCATTCAGGACATAGGCATGGGCAAAGACTTCATGACTAAAACACCAAAAGCAATGGCAACAAAATCCAAAATCGACAAATGGGATCTAATTGAACTAAAGAGCTTCTGCACAGCAAAAGAAACTATCATCAAGTGAACAGGCAACCTACAGAATAGGAGAAAATTTTTGCAATCTACCCATCTGACAAAGGGCTAATATCCAGAATCTACAAAGAACTCAAACAAATTTACAAAAAAACAACAACAACCCCGTCAAAAAGTGGGCAAAGGATATGAACAGACACTTCTCAAAAGAAGACATTAATGCAGCCAACAGACACATGAAAAAATGCTCATCATCACTGGCCATCAGAGAAATGCAAATCAAAACCACAATGAGATACCATCTCACACCAGTTAGAATGGTGATCATTAAAAGGTCAGGAAACAACAGATGCTAGAGAGGATGTGGAGAAATAGGAACGCTTTTACACTGTTGGTAGGAGTGTAAACTAGTTCAACCATTGTGGAAGGCAGCGTGGCGATTCCTCAAGGATCTAGAACTAGAAATACCATTTGACCCAGCGATCCCATTACTGGGTATATACCCAAAGGATTATAAATCATGCTGCTATAAAGACACATGCACACATCTATTTATTGTGGCACTATTCACAATAGCAAAGACTTGGAACCAACCCAAATGTCCATCTATGATAGACTGGATTAAGAAAATGTGCACATATACACCATGCAACACTATGCAGCCATAAAAAGGATGAGTTCATGTCCTTTGTAGGGACATGGATGAAGCTGGACCATCATTCTCAGCAAACTATCACAAGGACAGAAAACCAAACACCGCATGTTCTCGCTCATAAGTGGGCGTTGATCAATGAGAACACATGGACATAAGGCAGGGAACATCATACAATAGCATTAAGAGAAATGCCTAATGTAAATGACAAGTTGATGGGTGCAGCAAACCAACATGGCACATGTATACCTATGTAACAAACCTGCACGTTGTGCACATGTACCCTAGAACTTAAAGTATAATAAAAAAAGAAAGTTTATTCAAAGGGATAATAATAGAGAACTTCCCAAACCTAGAAAGAGATATCAATATCCAAATACAAAACGGTTATAGAACACCAGATTTAACCCAAAGAACGCTACCTCAAGATATTTAATAACCAAACTCTTAAAGCCTGAGGATAAAGAAAGGATCCTAAAAGCAGTAAGAGAAAAGAAAAAAATAACATACAATGGAGCTCCAGTACATCAAGCAGACTTTTCAATGGCAACCTGACAGGACAGGAGACAGTAGCATGACATATTTAAACTGTTGAAGGAAAAGAACTTTTATCCTAAAATAGTATATCCAGCAAAAATATCCTTTAAACATGAAGGAGAAATGAAAACTTTCCTAATCATTTGAAGGTACAAAACTCACTGGCAATAGTAAGTACACAGAAAAACACAGAATATTATGACACTGTAACTGTGGTGTGCAAACTACTTTTATATTAAGTGGAAAGACTAAATAACGAACTAATCAAAAATAATAACTACAACAACTTTTCAAGACATAGACAGTACAATAAGATATAAACAGGAAAAAAAGTTTAAAAGCAGGGAGTCGAAGCTCCTAAAGCAGGGACCAGGCCGCACAGCAGGAGGTGAGTGGCGGGCGAGTGAGCATTACTGCCTGAGCTCCACCTTCTGGCAGATCAGCAGCAGCATTAGATTATCATAGGAGCACGAACCCTATTGTGAACTGTGAATGCAAGGGATCTAGGCTGCACACTCCTTATGAGGATCTACTACCTAATGATCTGAGATGAAAGAGTTTCATCCAGAAACCCTTCCCCCTCGCCAATCCCCCACCCTGCTCCATGGAAAAATTGTCTTCCATGAAACCGGTCCCTGGTGCCAAAAAGGTTGACGACCGCTGCCTTAAAGAACTAAAATGAGGGTCAGGTGTGATGGCTCATGCCTGTAATCCCAGCACTTTGGGAGGCTGAGGGGGCAGATCACTTGAACTCAGGAGTCCGAGACCAGCCTGAGCAACATGGAAAAATCCCGTCTCTACAAAAAATACAAAAATTAGTCAAGTATGGTGGTGCGTGCCTGTACTCCCAGCAACTCAGGAGGCTGAGGTGGGAGGATGGCTTGAGCCTGGGAGGCAGAGGTCGCAGTGAGCCAAGATCATGCCACTGCACTCAGCCTGGGAGATAGAGCCAGACCTTGTCTCAAAACAAAAAACAAAACAAAACAAAAAACTAAAATTAGAACTACCATTCGATCCAGCAATCCTACTACTGGGTATATACCCAAAGGAAAATAAATCATACAAAAAAACACATACACATTTTTATAGCAGCACAATTCACAATAGCAAAAAAAAAATGGAGCCAACCTAAATGACCATCAACCAACGAGTGGATAAAGAAAATGTATATACACCACAGAATACTACCCAGCCATAAAATGGAACAAAATAATGGCCTTTGCAGAACGTGGATTGACTTGGAGGCCATTATTCTAAGTGAAGTAACTCAGGAATGAAAAATCAAATCTCATATCTTCTCACTTATAAGTGGGAGTTAAACTCTGAGGATGCAAAAACATAAGAATGGTATGGGGGGGCGGAGCAAGATGGCCGAATAGGAACAGCTCCAGTCTCCAATTCCCAGCGCGAGCGACACAGAAGACCGGTGATTTCTGCATTTTCAACTGAGGTACTGGGTTCATCTCACTGGGGAGTGCCGGACGATCGGTGCTGGTCAGCTGCTGCAGCCTGACCAGAGAGCTGAAGCAGGGAGAGGCATTGCCTCACCTGGGAAGCGCAAGGGGGAAGGGAATCCCTTTTCCTAGCCAGGGGAACTGAGACACACAACACCTGGAAAATCGGGTAACTCCCACCCCAATACTGCGCTTTAAGCAAACAGGCACACCAGGAGATCATATCCCACACCTGGCCGGGAGGGTCCCACACCCACGGAGCCTCCCTCATTGCTAGCACAGCAGTCTGTGATCTACCGGCAAGGCAGCAGCGAGGCTGGGGGAGGGGCGCCCACCATTGCTGAGGCTTAAGTAGGTAAACAAAGCTGCTGGGAAGCTCGAACTGGGTGGAGCTCACAGCAGCTCAAGGAAACCTGCCTGTCTCTGTTGACTCCACCTCTGGGGACAGGGCAATAATAAACGCAGCCGAAACCTATGCAGACGCAAATGACTCTGTCTGACAGCTTTGAAGAGAGCAGTGGATCTCCCAACACAGAGGTTGAGATCTGAGAACCTGCTCAAGTGGGTCCCTGACCCCTGAGTAGCCTAACTGGGAGACATCCCCCACTAGGGGCAGTCTGACACCCCACACCTCACAGGGTGGAGTACACCCCTGAGAGGAAGCTTCCAAAGCAAGAATCAGACAGGTACACTCGCTGTTCAGAAATATTCTATCTTCTGCAGCCTCTGCTGCTGATACCCAGGCAAACAGGGTCTGGAGTGGACCTCAAGCAATCTCCAACAGACCTACAGCTGAGGGTCCTGACTGTTAGAAGGAAAACTATCAAACAGGAAGGACACCTACACCAAAACCCCATCAGTACATCACCATCATCAAAGAGCAGAGGCAGATAAAACCACAAAGATGGGGAAAAAGCAGGGCAGAAAAGCTGGAAATTCAAAAAATAAGAGTGCATCTCCCCCGGCAAAGGAGCGCAGCTCATGGCCAGCAACGGATCAAAGCTGGACGGAGAATGACTTGGACAAGATGAGAGAAGAAGGCTTCAGTCCATCAAATTTCTCAGAGCTAAAGGAGGAATTACGTACCCAGCGCAAAGAAACTAAAAATCTTTAAAAAAAAGTGGAAGAATTGATGGCTAGAGTAATTAATGCAGAGAAGGTCATAAACGAAATGAAAGAGATGAAAACCATGACACGAGAAATACGTGACAAATGCACAAGCTTCAGTAACCGACTCGATCAACTGGAAGAAAGAGTATCTGCGATTGAGGATCAAATGAATGAAATGAAGCAAGAAGAGAAACCAAAAGAAAAAAGAACAAAAAGAAATGAACAAAGCCTGCAAGAAGTATGGGATTATGTAAAAAGACCAAATCTACGTCTGATTGGGGTGCCTGAAAGTGAGGGGGAAAATGGAAACAAGTTGGAAAACACTCTTCAGGATATCATCCAGGAGAACTTTCCCAACCTAGTAGGGCAGGCCAACATTCAAATCCAGGAAATACAGAGAACGCCACAAAGATACTCCTCGAGAAGAGCAACTCCAAGACACATAATTGCCAGATTCACCAAAGTTGAAATGAAGGAAAAAATCTTAAGGGCAGCCAGAGAGAAAGGTCGGGTTACCCACAAAGGGAAGCCCATCAGACTAACAGCAGATCTCTCGGCAGAAACTCTCCAAGCCAGAAGAGAGTGGGGGCCAATATTCAACATTCTTAAAGAAAAGAATTTTAAACCCAGAATTTCATATCCAGCCAAACTAAGTTTCATAAGTGAAGGAGAAATAAAATCCTTTACAGATAAGCAAATGCTTAGAGATTTTGTCACCACTAGGCCTGCCTTACAAGAGACCCTGAAGGAAGCACTAAACATGGAAAGGAACAACCGGTACCAGCCATTGCAAAAACATGCCAAAATGTAAAGACCATCGAGGCTACGAAGAAACTGCATCAACTAACGAGCAAAATAACCAGTTAATATCATAATGGCAGGATCAAGTTCACACATAACAATCTTAACCTTAAATGTAAATAGACTAAATGCTCCAATTAAAAGACACAGACTGGCAAACTGGATAAAGAGTCAAGACCCATCAGTCTGCTGTATTCAGGAGACCCATCTCACACGCAGAGACATACATAGGCTCAAAATAAAGGGATGGAGGAAGATTTACCAAGCAAATGGAGAACAAAAAAAAGCGGGGGTTGCAATACTAGTCTCTGATAAAACAGACTTTAAACCATCAAAGATCAAAAGAGACAAAGAAGGCCATTACATAATGGTAAAGGGATCAATTCATCAGGAAGAGCTAACTATCCTAAATATATATGCACCCAATACAGGAGCACCCAGATTCATAAAGCAAGTCCTTAGAGACTTACAAAGAGACTTAGACTCCCATACAATAATAATGGGAGACTTCAACACTCCACTGTCAACATTAGACAGATCAACGAGACAGAAAGTGAACAAGGATATCCAGGAATTGAACTCATCTCTGCAGCAAGCAGACCTAATAGACATCTATAGAACTCTCCACCCCAAATCAACAGAATATACATTCTTCTCAGCACCACATCGTACTTACTCCAAAATCGACCACGTAATTGGAAGTAAAGCACTCCTCAGCAAATGTAAAAGAACAGAAATTATAACAAACTGTCTCTCAGACCACAGTGGAATCAAACTAGAACTCAGGACTAAGAAACTCAATCAAAACCGCTCAACTACATGGAAACTGAACAACCTGCTCCTGAATGACTACTGGGTACATAACGAAATGAAGGCAGAAATAAAGATGTTCTTTGAAACCAATGAGAACAAAGATACAACATACCAGAATCTCTGGGACACATTTAAAGCAGTGTGTAGAGGGAAATTTATAGCACTAAATGCCCACAAAAGAAAGCAGGAAAGATCTAAAATTGACACTCTAACATCGCAATTAAAAGAACTAGAGAAGCAAGAGCAAACACATTCGAAAGCTAGCAGAAGGCAAGAAATAACTAAGATCAGAGCAGAACTGAAGGAGATAGAGACACAAAAAACTCTCCAAAAAATCAATGAATCCAGGAGTTGGTTTTTTGAAAAGATCAACAAAATTGACAGACCACTAGCAAGACTAATAAAGAAGAAAAGAGAGAGGAATCAAATCGACGCAGTTAAAAATGATAAAGGGGATATCACCACCGACCCCACAGAAATACAAACTACCATCAGAGAATACTATAAACACCTCTATGCAAATAAACTGGAAAATCTAGAAGAAATGGATAATTTCCTGGACACTTACACTCTTCCAAGACTAAACCAGGAAGAAGTTGAATCCCTGAATAGACCAATAGCAGGCTCTGAAATTGAGGCAATAATTAATAGCCTACCAACCAAAAAAAGTCCAGGACCAGATGGATTCACAGCTGAATTCTACCAGAGGTACAAGGAGGAGTTGGTACCATTCCTTCTGAAACTATTCCAATCAATAGAAAAAGAGGGAATCCTCCCTAACTCATTTTATGAGGCCAACATCATCCTGATACCAAAGCCTGGCAGAGACACAACAAAAAAAGAGAATTTTAGACCAATATCCCTGATGAACATCGATGCAAAAATCCTCAATAAAATACTGGCAAACCGGATTCAGCAACACATCAAAAAGCTTATCCACCATGATCAAGTGGGCTTCATCCCTGGGATGCAAGGCTGGTTCAACATTCGCAAATCAATAAACATAATCCAGCATATAAACAGAACCAAAGACATGAACCACATGATTATCTCAATAGATGCAGAAAAGGCTTTTGACAAAATTCAACAGCCCTTCATGCTAAAAACGCTCAATAAATTCGGTATTGATGGAACGTACCTCAAAATAATAAGAGCTATTTATGACAAACCCACAGCCAATATCATACTGAATGGGCAAAAACTGGAAAAATTCCCTTTGAAAACTGGCACAAGACAGGGATGCCCTCTCTCACCACTCCTATTCAACATAGTGTTGGAAGTTCTGGCTAGGGCAATCAGGCAAGAGAAAGAAATCAAGGGTATTCAGTTAGGAAAAGAAGAAGTCAAATTGTCCCTGTTTGCAGATGACATGATTGTATATTTAGAAAACCCCATTGTCTCAGCCCAAAATCTCCTTAAGCTGATAAGCAACTTCAGCAAAGTCTCAGGATACAAAATTAATGTGCAAAAATCACAAGCATTCTTATACACCAGTAACAGACAAACAGAGAGCCAAATCAGGAATGAACTTCCATTCACAATTGCTTCCAAGAGAATAAAATACCTAGGAATCCAACTTACAAGGGATGTAAAGGACCTCTTCAAGGAGAACTACAAACCACTGCTCAGTGAAATAAAAGAGGACACAAACAAATGGAAGAACATACCATGCTCATGGATAGGAAGAATCAATATCGTGAAAATGGCCATACTGCCCAAGGTAATTTATAGATTCAATGCCATCCCCATCAAGTTACCAATGACTTTCTTCACAGAATTGGAAAAAACTGCTTTAAAGTTCATATGGAACCAAAAAAGAGCCCGCATCTCCAAGACAATCCTAAGTCAAAAGAACAAAGCTGGAGGCATCACGCTACCTGACTTCAAACTATACTACAAGGCTACAGTAACCAAAACAGCATGGTACTGGTACCAAAACAGAGATATAGACCAATGGAACAGAATAGAGTCCTCAGAAATAATACCACACATCTACAGCCACCTGATCTTTGACAAACCTGAGAGAAACAAGAAATGGGGAAAGGATTCCCTATTTAATAAATGGTGCTGTGAAAATTGGCTAGCCATAAGTAGAAAGCTGAAACTGGATCCTTTCCTTACTCCTTATACGAAAATTAATTCAAGATGGATTAGAGACTTAAATGTTAGACCTAATACCATAAAAATCCTAGAGGAAAACCTAGGTAGTACCATTCAGGACATAGGCATGGGCAAAGACTTCATGTCTAAAACACCAAAAGCAACAGCAGCAAAAGCCAAAATTGACAAATGGGATCTCATTAAACTAAAGAGCTTCTGCACAGCAAAAGAAACTACCATCAGAGTGAACAGGCAACCTACAGAATGGGAGAAAATTTTTGCAATCTACTCATCTGACAAAGGGCTAATATCCAGAACCTACAAAGAACTCAAACAAATTTACAAGAAAAAAACAAACAACCCCATCAAAAAGTGGGCAAAGGATATGAACAGACATTTCTCAAAAGAAGACATTCATACAGCCAACAGACATATGAAAAAATGCTCATCATCACTGGCCATCAGAGAAATGCAAATCAAAACCACAATGAGATACCATCTCACACCAGTTAGAATGGCGATCATTAAAAAGTCAGGAAACAACAGGTGCTGGAGAGGATGTGGAGAAATAGGAACACTTTTACACTGTTGGTGGGATTGTAAACTAGTTCAACCATTATGGAAAACAGTATGGCGATTCCTCAAGGATCTAGAACTAGATGTACCATATGACCCAGCCATCCCATTACTGGGTATATACCCAAAGGATTATAAATTATGCTGCTATAAAGACACATGCACACGTATGTTTATTGCAGCACTATTCACAATAGCAAAGACTTGGAATCAACCCAAATGTCCATCAGTGACAGATTGGATTACGAAAATGTGGCACATATACACCATGGAATACTATGCAGCCATCAAAAAGGATGAGTTTGTGTCCTTTGTAGGGACATGGATGCAGCTGGAAACCATCATTCTTAGCAAACTATCACAAGAACAGAAAACCAAACACCGCATGTTCTCACTCATAGGTGGGAACTGAACAATGAGATCACTTGGACTCAGGAAGGGGAACATCACACACCAGGGCCTATCATGGGGAGGGGGGCGGGGGGAGAGATTGCATTGGGAGTTATACCTGATGTAAATGACGAGTTGATGGGTGCAGCACACCAACATGGCACAAGTATACATATGTAACAAACCTGCATGTTATGCACATGTACCCTACAACTTAAAGTATAATAATAATAAATAAATTTAAAAAAAAAAAAAAAGAATGGTATGATGGACTTTGGGGACTCGGAGGAAGATGGAAGGGGGCTTAGGGATAAAAACTACATATTTGGTACAGTGTACACTGCTTGGGTGTCGGGTACATCAAAATCTCAGGAAAAAAACACTAAAGAACTTGTCCATGTAACCAAAAACTACCTGTACCAAAAAAAAAAAAAAAAAAAAAAAAAAACTATTGAAATAAAATAAAAAATTTAAAGAAATAGTTAAAGTGGTGGGGGGGTGGAAATATCTCATGCCAATGGACACCAAAAAAGAGCAGGAGTGCTGATATTTATATCACACAAAATAGATGTCAAGACAAAAACTATAAGAAGAGACAAAGAAGGTCACTATATAATGATAAAGGGAACAATTCCATAAGAGGATATAACAATTTTAAATATATATGCACCCAACACTGGAGCACCCAGATATATAAAGCAAGTATTATCAGTGATAAAGAGAGACATAGACTTCAATACAATCATAGCTGTAGATGTCAACACCCCACTTTCGGCATTGGACAGATGTTCCAGACAGAAAATCAAAACAGAAGCATCAGACTTAATTTGCACTATAGAGCATGTGGATCTAATGGATATTTACAGAACATTTCATCCAACAGCTACAGAATACACATTCTTTTCCTCAGCACATGGATCATTCTCAAAGATAGACCAAATGTTAGGTCACAAAACAAGTTGTAAACATGCAAAAATTTAAAATGATACCAAGCATCTCTGACCACAATGGAATAAAATTAGAAATCAACAACAACAAGAATTTTGGAAACTATACAAATACATGAAAATTAAACAATATGCGCCTGAGTGACCAGTGGGTCAATGAAGAAATTAAGAAGAAAACTGAAAAAGTTCTGGAAACAAATGATAATGGAAACATCACATACCAAAATGTATGGAATACAGAAAAAAAAAAAAAAGTTAAAAGGGAAGTTTGTAGCTATAACTCCCTACATCAAAAAAGAGGAAAAAAAAATTCAAATAAACAAATTAACAATGCACCTTTAAGGACTAGAAAAGCAAGAACAAACCAAACCCAAAATTAGCAGATGAAAAGAAATAATACAGGTCAGAGCAGAAATAAATAAAATTGAAATAAAGAAAATAACACATAAGATCAATGAAACAAAAATGCAGTTTTTTGAAAAGTTAAACAAAATTGACAAAACTTCAACCAGACTATCTAAGAAAAAAATACAAAAGATACAAACATTAAAATAACAGGTCAAAGTGGAGACACAACTGATACCACAAAAATTCAAAGGATAATTAGTGGCCGCTATGAACAACTCTATGCCAATAAATTGAAAAATTTAAAGAAATGAAAAAATTTCTAGAAGCAAACAACCTACCAAGTTTGAAGCATAAAGAAATCCAAAACCTGAATACACCAATGACAAGTAATGAGATCAAAGCTATAATAAAAAGTCTCCCAGTAAAGAAAAGCTGAGGACCCAATGACTTCACTGCTGAATTCTATAAAACATTTAAAGAACTAATACCAATCCTAATCAAACTGTTCTGAAAAATACAGGAGGAGGGAATATATCCAAACTCATTCTACGAGGCCAATATTACCCTGATACCAACCAGATAAAGATGCATTAAAAAAAGAAAACTACATGCCAATATCTCTGATGAATATTGATGTAAAAATCCTCAACAAAAATTAGCATATCAAATTCAACAATATATGGCCAAGCACTGTGGCTCACACCTTTAATCCCAGCAGTTTGGGAGGCCGAGGCAGGCGAATCACTTAAGGCCAGGAGTTCAAGACTAGCCTGGCCAACATGGTGAAACCCCATCTCTACTAAAACCACAGAAATTAGCTTGGCGTGGTGGCACATGCCTGTAATCCCAGCTACTCGGGTGGCTGAGGCACGAGAATCGCTTGACTCAGGAGGTGGAGGATGCAGTGAATGGAGATCATGCCACTGCACTCCAGCACTCCAGCCTGGGTGACAGAGCAAGACTTTGTCTCAAAACAACAGCAGCAACAACAACAAACCCAATATACTAAAAACATCATCATGACCAAGTGTGATTCCCCCCTTGGGATGCAAGCATTGTTCAACATATACAAATCAATCAATGTGATACATCACATCAACAGAATGAAGGATAAAAACCACATGATCATTTCAATTGATGCTGAAAAAGCATTTGAGAAAATCCAACATCCCTTCATGATATAAACCCTCAAAAAACTGGGGATACAAGGAACATATCTTAACATAATAAAAGCCATATACAACAGACCCACAGCTAGTATCATAAGGAATGGGGAAGAACTGAAAGCCTTTCCTCTAAGATCTGGAGCACAACAAGGATGCCCACTGTCATCACTATTATTCAACATACTACTGGAAGTCTTAGCTAAAGCAATCAGGGAAGAGGAAAAAATGACGACATCCACTTTGGAAAAAAAGAAGTCAAATTATCTTTGCTTGCAGAAGATATAATTTCACATTTGGAAAAACCTAAAGACTCCATCAAAAAGACTATTAAACTGATTTAAAAGTTCAGTAAAGTTGCAGGATACAAAATCAACATATAAAAATCGGGAACATTTCTATAAGCCAACATGAATAATGTGAAAAAGATATTTAAAAAGTAATCCTATTTACAATAGCCACAAATAAAATTAAACACCTATCAATTAACCAAAGAAGTGAAAGATCCCTATAAAGACAACTATAAAACACTGATGAAATAAATTGAAGAGGGCCGGGCGTGGTGGCTCACGCCTGTAATCTCAGGACTTTGAGAGGCTGAGGAAGGCAGATCACTTGAAGTCAGGAGTTCCAGACCAACCTGGCCAACACGGTGAAACCCTGGCTCTACTAAAAATACAAAACTTAGCTGGGCATGGTGGTGCGTGCCTGTAATCTCAGCTACTTAGGAGGCTGTGGCAGAAGAATCACTTGAACCCAGGTGGTAGAGGTTGCGGTGAACTGAGATTGCACCACTACACTCCAGCCTGGGTGACAGAGCAAGACTCCATCTCAAAAACAGAAAAGAAAGAAGAAAAGAAAGAAAGAAAGAAGGAAAGGAAGGAAGGAAGGAAGGAAGGAAGGAAGGAAGGAAGGAAGGAAGGCAGGCAGGCAGGCAGGCAGGCAAGCAAGCTCCATCTCAAAAAAAGAAGAAAAAAAAAGGAAGAAATTGAAGAAGACACCAAAAAGTGGAAAGATATTACATGTTAATGAATTGGAAGAACCAATACTGTTAACATGTCCATACTATCCAAAGTAATCTACAGATTCGATGCAATCACTACCAAAATACCAATGACATTCTTCACAGAAATAGAAAAAAAAAATCCTGAAATTTGTATGGAACCACAAAACACCCAGAATATTCAAAGCTATCCTAAGCAAAAAGAACAGATCTGGAGGAATCACACTACCTGACTTCAAATTATACTACAGAGCTATAGTAACCAAAATAGCATGGTACTGGCATAAAAACAGACACATAGACCAATGGAACAGAATAGAAATCCCAGAAACAAATCTACAGACCTAACAGTGAACTCATTTCGAGTGTCAAGAACATACACTGGAGAAAAGAAAGAGTCTTGAAGAAATGGTGCTGCGGAATCCAATATGCAGAAGGATGAAACTAGACCCCTATCTCTCATCATATACAAAAATCAAACAAAAATAGATTAAAGACTTAAATCTAATGCCTCAAACTACTACAAGAAAACATTGGAGAAAATCTCTATAACATCAGTCTGGGCAAAGATTTCTTAAGTAATACCCCTCAAGCTCTGGCACAAAAGCAAAAATGGACAACTGGGATCACATCAAGTTTAAAAGCTTCTGCACAGCAAAGGAAACAATCAACAAAATGAAGAAATGACCCACAGAACTGAAGAAAATGTTTGCAAATTACCCATCTAATAAGGGGTTAATGATCAGAATATATATAAGAAGCTTAAACAACTCTATAGGGGAAAATCTGATGATCCAATAAAAAAATGGGCAAAAGATTCAGACATTTCTCACAGAAGACATACAAATGGCAGGCAGACACATGAAAGATGCTCAACATCTTTGATCGTCAGAACAATGCAAATCAAAACTACAATGAGATCATCTCCACTCAGTTAAAATGACTTATATCCAAAAGACAGGCAATAACAAATGCTAGTGAAGGTGTGGAGAAAAGGGATGGAGAAAAGGGAATCCTTGCACAATGTTGGTGGGAATGTAAATTAGTACAACCACTATGGAGAACAGTTCGGAGGTTCCTCAAAAAACTAAAAATTGAGCTACCATATGATCCAGCAATCCCACTTCTGTTTGTATGCCCAAAAGAAAGAAAATCACAGGGTGCAGTTCCAAGATGGCCAAATAGGAACAGCTCCAGTCTGCATCTCCCAGGGTGAGATGTGCAGAAGACTGGTGATTTCTGCATTTCCAACTGAGGTACCAGGTTCATCTCACTGGCGCTTGTCAGACAGTGGGTGCAGGACAGTGGATGCAGCCCACCGAGCATGAGCCCAAGCAGGGCGAGGCATCACCTCACCTGGGAAGTGCAAGGGGTCAGAGAATCCCCTTTCCTAGACAAGGGAAGCTGTGACAGACGGCACCTGGAAAATCAGGTCACTCCCACCCTAATACTGCACTTTTCCAACAGTCTTAGCAAATGGCACACCAGGAGATTATATCCCACGCCTGGCTAGGAAGGTCCCACACCCATGGAGCCTCGCTCATTGGTAGCACAGTAGTCTGAGATTGAACTGCAAGGCAGCAACAGGCTGGAGGAGGGGCGCCCACCATTGCTGAGGCTTGAGTAGGTAAACAAAGCAGCCAGGAAGCTCGAACTGGGTGGAGCCCACTGCAACTCAAGGAGGCCTGCCTGCCTCTGTAGACTCCAACTCTGGGAGCAGGGCATAGCCAAACAAAAGGCAGCAGAAACCTCTGCAGACTTAAATTTCCCTGTCTGACAGCTTTGAAGAGAGTAGTGGTTCTCCAAGCACGGAGTTTGAGATCTGAGAACGAACAGACTGTTAGGCAGGAATCTAGACCCAACATGGTGGCGTTACCCGGCGTAGCAGGCATTTTGTTAAAGACTACCTTCACCCTTGTACACACCCGCAGACTTACATGCGTCAGAGTTCTGGCTGGGCAACCACACTCCCCCATGACCTGCAGCTCACCTGCACTCCACAAGTTCGTAAATAGCAGTTTCGGTTGACAGTTTCCAAAGACCCCTTCCTCATGACCCTTACTCAACTCCTGCCCTAGTAGTTTCAAGACCCCCCAGGCCCTGTTAGCACAACCAGCTTCCCTACCTCTCGGGCTATAAAAAGCCCCTACCCTCCTCCCTCAGCGCAACTTCCTCGGCCCACGCCTTTGGACTGAGGAACCTTGCCCGCAAGCCCTAATAAAAGCTATTCTCACTGCCACTTGCCTTGTGTCTTTATTCCTGGGTCAGCTCCAGCCTCAGTTTACCCTTACATTTGGTGCCAAAACCCGGGAGGAGACCCCTCCCCGGACCCCTGCTAGGTTGGGCAGGCTCTCCTCTCCTCGAGCCAGGATCCACTCCTCAAGCCTGGAGCCGTCTCACCAAATTTAAGACTCAATTCAATCACTGCTGGGTAAGTTTTCCCCCCATCCTGAAGGCTCACTCCGGGAGTCCCTGTCTGAAATGCGCAGCTGCATCAGGGGCTCTCTCCGGTCAACTGTGACCTCGGCATCGGGGACTAGGAGACGTCCAACCTCCCCGGAAGCCACCATACCCCGCACTCTGCATGGCAGTGAGAGGATGCTCCCATTGCCACCAGACTGCCTGCCTTAGGACCATGGGAACTACCCAGTCCAAACCAAACTGAAAATCCCCTCTGAGGTGCCTCTTGGCTAATTTCCAGACTTTAAGTCTCAGCCAAGACCTAAAACAAAAGCAGCTCATTTTCTTCTGCACAGTAGCATGACTGCAGTATAAATTGGATAATCAGTCTCAGTAGCCTGCAGAAGGCACTCTAGACTTTAACATCCTCACAGATCTGACCAACTTCTGCAAGAGACTAGGCAAATGGTACGAGATACCCTATGTTCAAGCCTTTTAGGACTTGCGTTCTCACCCAGATCTCTGTGCTCAATGCTCATTAGCTCAGGTCCTACTCGCAAAGTCTCTTCCCTCAAGCAAGGAAAGGGATGATTCCTCCTCTTTTTCTGAGCCTCCTGACACCCTATCCCGGCCACCCCTTCGGTCTCCCACCCAACCTTCTCCTTACCCTGACCCGCCATTATCCCTGTCCTCGTCAGTGCCTCCCCTCCCTTCCACCCCTCTTGTGCCCTCGTCAAACCCGACAGATTCTATCTCCCCTACCTTTACCTCCTCCCCTTCCTCGCCTGTCTCAGCCCATACTCGGTCCAGGACCGACCGCCTGTGTCCCTTGCGAGAGGTGGCAGGCGCCAAAGGAGTAGTCCGGGTCCATGTGCTATTTTCGCTGGCAGACCTGTCTAAGATTGAAGAGCGCGTAGGCTCTTTCTCGGCCAACCCCACACAGTATTTCAAAAAGTTCAGATACCTGTGCCAGGCATATGACCTCACCTGGCATGATCCCCATGTTGTTATGACCTCAACCCTGTCCCCTGAGGAACGGGAGTGTATCCTAGTGGCAGCCAGGCAGCACGCTGACCAGGTTCATTTAACTGACCACACCATGCCAGTTGGCACTGAGGCGGTGCCCTCAGCCGAGCCCAACTAGGACTAGCAGGTTGGTCAGGCAGGCCGCCGCCGCCAAGATATGATGGTCCAGTGCCTTCTTGCTGGCATGCAGGCAGCCTCCAATAAGTCAGTCAATTTTAACAAGTTAAAGGAGGTAGTCCAAGATTTCAGATTTCAGATGAAAATCTGGCTGTTTTTCTTAACCGACTGACAGAGTCGCTTATTCAGTACACTCGCCTTGACCCTGCCTCCCCCGCAGGAGGAACCGTCTTGGCCTCATATTTCATTACTCAGTCGGCCCCTGATATCCAAAAAAAGTTAAAAAAGGCAGAGGACGGCCCTCAAACTCCCATCCAGGATTTAGTCAAACTGGCCTTCAAGGTCTACAACTCCAGGGAGGAAGCAGCTAAGGCCCAACGACAGGCCAGGCTAAAACAGAAGGTACAACTCCAAACCCAGGCCTTGGTAGCAGCCCTGAGACCAGCCGGCTCCAGGAGCTCCCAGAAAGGAGGTACTACTCGAGCGCCACCTGGTGCCTGCTTCAAGTGTGGCAACGACGGCCACTGGACCAAGCAGTGCCCCAACCCAAAGGAGCCAACCCGCCCCTGTCCGAACTGTCGGCAGATGGGCCACCGGAAGTCAGACTGCCCCGACCTAAGGACGGTCGCTGCGCCTCCACATGACGACCCTACTCCAGGTATTGGAGGCACCTTCCAGCTCCTCGACTCTGATGAAGATTGAAGAGGCCCAGACTCGGAGACCCCTCTCACTCTCGCTGAGCCCAGGGTTATGCTCCAGGTAGCGGGACTGCATGAAAGAAGTCTCCCAGGTCACTTTCAATCAGATGCTGCTCCACCCCTATACCCGAGTTCCGACCTCTGAAGAACCCCACGACGACCCATACCAGCAGGAAGCAGCCAGATGAACACATCGCCCCATTTTCTTATTAGAAGGAGGTCGGAATGTTAAGCAGGAATCTAGACCCAACATGGCGGTGTTACCCGGCATAGCAGGCATTTTGTTAAAGACTCCCTTCACCCTTGTACACACCCGCAGACTTACATGCATCAGAGTTCTGGCTGGGCAACCACACTCCCCCATGACCTGCAGCTCACCTGCATTCCACAAGTTCGTAAACAGCAGTTTCGGTTGACAGTTTCCAAAGACCCCTTCCTCATGACCCTTACTCAACTCCTGCCCTAGTAGTTTCAAGACCCCCCAGGCCCTGTTAGCACAACCAGCTTCCCTACCTCTCGGGCTATAAAAAGCCCCTACCCTCCTCCCTCAGCATGACTTCCTCAGCCCACGCCTTTGGACCGAGGAACCTCGCCCACAAGCCCTAATAAAAGCTATTCTCACTGCCATTTGCCTTGTATCTTTGTTCCCAGGTCAGCTCCAGCCTCAGTTTACCCTTACACAGACTACCTCCTCAAGACTACCTCCTCGAGTAGCCTGACAGGGAGGTAACTCCTAGTAGGGGCAGACTGACACCTCACACGGCCGGGTGCCCCTCTGAGACGAAGCTTCCAGAGGAGCGATCAGGCAGCATTTGCTGTTCAGCAATATTCGCTGTTCAGCAGCCTCTGCTGCTGATACCCAGGCAAACAAGGTCTGGAGTGGACCTCCAGCAAACTCCAGCAGACCTGCAACTGAGAGTCCTGACTGTTAGAAGGAAAATTAACAAACAGAAAGGACATCCACGCCAAAACCCCATCTGTACATCACCATCGTCAAAGACCAAAGGTAGATAAAACCACAAAGATGGGGAAAAATCAGAGTAGAAAAGCTGAACATGCTAAAAATCAGAGCGCCTCTCTCCCTCCAAAGCAATGCAGCCCCTCGCCAGCAACAGAACAAAGCTGGATGGAGAATGACTTGACAAGTTGAGAGAAGAAGCCTTCAGATGATCAAACTTCTCTGAGCTAAAGGAGGAAGTTCGAGCCCATTGCAAAGAAGCTAAAAATCTTGAAAAAAGATTAGATGAAAGGCTAACTAGAATAACCAGTGTAGAGAAATCCTTAAATGACCTGATGGAGCTGAAAACCATGGCACAAGAACTATGTGACGAATGCACAAGCTTCAGTAGCCCACTCGATCAACTGGAAGAAAGCGTATCAGTGATAGAAGATCAAATGAATGAAAAGAAGCAAGAAGAGAAGTTTAGAGAAAAAAGAGTAAAAAGAAATGAACAAAGCCTCCAAGAAATATGGGACTATGTGAAAAGACTAAATCTACGTTTGATTGGTGTACCTGAAAGTGACAGGGAGAATGGAACCAAGTTGGAAAACACTCTTCAGGATATTATCCAAGAGAACTACCCCAACCTAGCAAAGCAGGCCAACATTCAAATTCAGGGAATACAGAGAATGCCACAAAGATACTCCTCGAGAAAAGCAACTCCAAGACACATAAGTATCAGATTCACCAAAGTTGAAAGGAAGGAAAAAATGTTAAGGGCAGCCAGAGAGAAAGGTCAGGTTACCCACAAAGAGAAGTCCCTCTGACTAACAGTGGATCTCTCAGCAGAAACTCTACAAGCCAGAAGAGAATGGGGGCCAATATTCAAAATTCTTAAGAAAAGAATTTTCAACCCAGAATTTCATATCCAGCCAAACTAAGCTTCATAAGTGAAGGAGAAATAAAATCCTTTACAGACAAGCAAATGCTGAGACATTTTGTCACCACCAGGCCTGCCTTACAAGAGCTCCTGAAGGAAGTACTAAACATGGAAAGGAACAACTGGTACCAGTCACTGCAAAAACATGCCAAATTGTAAAGACCATCAATGCTAGGAAGAAACTGCATCAATTAATGGGCAAAATAACCAACTAATGTCATAACGATGGGATCAAATTCACACATAACAATATTAACCTTAAATGTAAATGGGCTAAATACCCCAATTAAAAGACACAGACTGGCAAATTGGATAAAGAGTCAAGACCCATCAGTGTGCTGTATTCAGGAGACCCATCTCATGTGCAGAGACACACATAGGCTCAAAATAAAGGGATGGAGGAAGATCTACCAAGCAAATGGAAAGCTAAAAAGAGCAGGGATTGCAAACCTAGTCTCTGATAAAACAGACTTTAAACCAACAAAGATCAAAAGAGACAAAGAAGGCCATTACATAATGGTAAAGGGATCAATTCAACAAGAGCTAACTATCCTAAATATATATGTAACCAATACAGGAGCACCCAGATTCATAAAGCAAGTCCTTAGAGACCTACAAAGAGACTTAGACTCGCACACAATAATAATGGGAGACTTTAACACCCCACTGTCAACATTAGACAGATCAACAAGACAGAAAGTTGAAAAGGATATCCAGGAATTGAACTCAGCTCTGCACCAAGCAGACCTAATAGACATCTACAGAACTCTCCACCCCAAATCAACAGAATATACATTCTTCTCAGCACCACGTCACACTTATTCCAAAATTGACCACATAGTTGGAAGTAAAGCACTCCTCAGCAAATGTAAAAGAACAGAAATTATAACAAACTGTCTCTCAGACCACAGTGCAATCAAATAGAACTCAGGACTAAGAAACTCACTCAAAACTGCTCAACTACATGGAAACTGAACAACCTGCTCCTGAATGACTACTGGGTACATAACTAAATGAAGGCAGAAATAAAGATGTTCTTTGAAACCAATGAGAACAAAGACACAACATACCAGAATCTCTGGGACACATTTAAAGCAGTGTGTAGAGGTAAATTTATAGCACTAAACGCCCACAAGAGAAACCAGGAAAGATCTAAAATTGACACCCTAACATCACAATTAAAAGAACTAGAGAAGCAAGAGCAAACACATTCAAACGCTAGCAGAAGGGAAGAAATAACTAAGATCAGAGCAGAACTGAAGGAGCTAGAGATACAAAAAAAACCCTTCAAAAAAATCAATGAATCCAGGAGCCAGTTTTTTGAAAAGATCAACAAAATTGATAGACCACTAGCAAGACTAATAAAGAAGAAAAGAGAAGAATCAAATAGATGCAATAAAAAATGATTAAGGGGATATCACCACCATTCCCGCAGAAATACAAACTACCATCAGAGAGTACTATAAACACCTCTACGCAAATAAACTAGAAAATCTAGAAGAAATGGATAAATTCCTAGACACATACACCATCCCAAGACTAAACCAGGAAGAAGTTGAATCCATGAATAGACCAATAACAGGCTCTGAAATAAGGTGATAATAGCCTACCAACCAAAAAAAGTTCAGGACCGGACGGATTCACAACCAAATTCTACCAGAGGTACAAGGAGGAGCTGGTACCATTCCTTCTGAAATTATTCCAATCAAGAGAAAAAGAGGGAATCCTCCATAACTCATTTTATGAGGCCAGCATCATCCTGATACCAATGCCTGGCAGAGACACAACAAAAAAAGAGTACTTTATACCAATATCCCTGATGACCATCAATGCAAATATCCTCAATAAAATACTGGCAAACCGAATGCAGCAGCACATTAAAAAGCTTGTCCACCATGATCAAGTGGGCTTCATCCCTGGGATGCAAGGCTGGTTCAACATAAGCAAATCAATCAACGTAAGCCAGCATATGAACAGAGCCAAAGATGAAAACCACATGATTATCTCAATAGATGCAGAAAAGGCCTTTGATAAAATTCAACAGCGCTTCATGCTAAAAACCCTCAATAAATTACATATTGGTGGGACATATCTCAAAATAATAAGAGCTATTTATGACACACCCACAGCCAATATCATACTGAATGGGGAAAAACTGGAAGCATTCCCTTGTAAAACTGGGACAAGATAGGGATGCCCTCTCTCACCACTCCTATTCAACATAATGTTGGAAGTTCTAGCCAGGGCAATCAGGCAGGAGAAAGAAATAAAGGGTATTCCATTAGGAAAAGAGGAAGTCAAATTGTCTCTGCTTGCAGATGACATGATTGTATATTTAGAAAACCCCATCGTCGGCCGGGCGCGGTGGCTCAAGCCTGTAATCCCAGCACTTTGGGAGGCCGAGATGGGTGGATCATGAGGTCAGGAGATCGAGACCATACTGGCTAACACGGTGAAACCCCGTCTCTACTAAAAAATACAAAAAACTAGCCGAGCAAGGTGGCGGGTGCCTGTAGTTCCAGCTACTCGGGAGGCTGAGGCAGGAGAATGGCGTAAACCTGGGAGGTGGAGCTTGCAGTGAGCCGAGATCCGGCCACTGCACTCCAGCCTGGGTGACAGAGTGAGACTCCATCTCAAAAAAAAAAAAAAAAGAAAACCCCATCGTCTCATCCCCAAATCTCCTTAAGCTGATATACAACTTTGGCAAATTCTCAGGATACAAAATCAATGTGCAAAAATCACAAGCATACTTATACACCAATAACAGACCAACAGAGAGCCAAATCATGAGTGAACTCCCATTCACAATTGCTTCAAAGAGAATAAAATACCTGGGAATCCAAATTACAAGGGATGTGAAGGACCTCTTCAAGGAGAATTACAAATCACTGCTCAACGAAATAAAAGAGGACACAAACAAATGGAAGAACATTCCATGCTCATGGATAGGAATAATCAATATCACGAAAATGGCCATACTGCCCAAGGTAATTTATAGATTCATTGTCATCCCCATCAAGCTACCAATAACTTTCTTCACAGAATTGGAAAAAACTACTTTAAAGTTCATATGGAACAAAAAAAAGAGCCCGCATTGCCAAGACAATCTTAAGCCAAAAGAACAAAGCTGGAAGCTACCTGACTTCAAACTATACCACAAGGCTACAGTGACCAAAACAGCATGGTACTGGTACCAAAGCAGATATACAGACCAATGGAACAGAACAGAGGACTCAGAAATAATACCACACATCTACAACCATCTGATCTTTGACAAACCTGACAAAAGCAAGAAATGGAGAAAGGATTCCCTATTTAATAAATGGTGCTGGGAAAACTGGCTAACCATATGTAGAAAGCTGAAATTGGATCCCTTCCTTACACCTTATACAAAAATTAATTCAAGATGGATTAAAGACTTAAATGTTACACCTAAAACCATAAAAACCCTAGAAGAAAACCTAGGCAATACCATTCAGGACATAGGCATGGGCAAGGGCTTCATGTCTAAAACACCAAAAACAATGGCAACAAAAGCCAAAATTGACAAATGGGATCCAATTGAACTAAAGAGCTTCTGCACAGCAAAAGAAACTACCATCAGAGTAAACAGGCAACCTACAGAAGGGGAGAAAATTTTTACAATCTACTCATCTGACAAAGGGCTAATATCCAGAATCTACAAAGAACTCAAACAAATTTACAAGAAAAAAACAAACAACCCCATCAAAAAGTGGGCAAAGGATATGAACAGACACTTCTCAAACGAAGACATTTATGCAGCCAACAGACACGTGAAGAAATGCTCATCATCACTGGCCATCAGAGAAATGCAAATCAAAACCACAGTGAGATACCATCTCACACCAGTTAGAATGGTGATCATTAAAAAGTCAGGAAACAACAGGTGCTGGAGAGGATGTGGAGAAATAGGAACACTTCTACACTGTTGGTGGGGTTGTAAACTAGTTCAACCATTATGGAAAACAGTATGGCGATTCCTCAAGGATCTAGAACTAGAAATACCATTTGACCCAGCCATCCCATTACTGGGTATATACCTGAAGGATTATAAATCTTGCTGCTATAAATACACATGCACATGTTATTGTGGCACTATTCACAATAGCAAAGACTTGGAACCAACCCAAGTGTCCATCAATGACAGACTGGATTAAGAAAATGTGGCACATATACACCATGGAATACTATGCAGCCATAAAAAAGGATGAGTTCATGTCCTTTGTAAGGACATGGATGCAGCTGAAAACCATCATTCTCAGCAAACTATCACAAGGACAGAAAACCAAATACCACATGTTCTCACTCATAGGTGGGAATTGAGCAATGAGAACACTTGGACACAGGAAGGGGAACCTCACACACCAGGGCCTGTCGTGGGGTGGGGGGCTGGGGGAGGGATAGCATTAGGAGATATATCTAATGTAAATGACGAGTTAATGGGTGCAGCATACCAACATGGCACATGTATACATATGTAACAAACCTGCACATTGTGCACATGTACCCTAGAACTTAAATTATAATAAAAATTAGAAAGGAAATCAGTATATTGAAGAGATATCTGCACTCCTATGTTTATTGCAGCACTGCTCACAATAGCCAAGATTTGGAAACAACCTAAGTATCCATAGATAGATGAATGGATAAAGAAATGTGGTACATTTATACAGTGGAGTCTTATTTAGCCATAAAAAAGAATGAGATTCTGTCATTTGCAACAACGTAAATGAATCTGGAGATCATTATGTTAAGTGAAATAAGCCAGGCACAGAAAGACCAACATCACATGTTCTCACTTATCTGTGGGACCTAAAAATGGAAATAGTTGAACACATGGACACAGAGAGTAGAAGGATGGTTACCAGAGGCTGGAAAGGGTTTGGGGGGTGGTTTGGTGAAGGGAGGTGAGGATGATTAATGGTTATAAAAAATAATTAAAAAGAAGGAATAAAGCCTACTATTTGATAGCACAACAGGGTGAGTATAGTCAATAAGAACTTAATCGAGCATTTTAAAATAACTAAAATAGTATAATTGGATTGTTTGTAACACAAAGGATAAATGCTTGAAGGCATAGATAGCCCATTTTCCATGATGTGATTATTTCACATTGCATGCCTGAATTGAAACATCTCATGTATCCCATAAATACGTATACCTAATATGTACCCACAAAAATTAAAAATAAATAAAATATCTGGCCAAAATAATAATAATAGATAGAACAACTAGGCAGAACATCAAAAAGTATATATAAGACTCGAAGAACACTATAAACCTGCTAGACCTAATAGACATTGGTAGCGTACTCGAATTAGTCCATTTTTACACTGCCATAAAGAACTGTCTGAGACAGGGTGATTTATAAAGAAAAGAGGTTTAACTGACTCTCAGTTCCACATGACTGGGGAGGCCTCGCGAAACTTAAATTCATGGCAGAAATAGAAGCAGGCACATGTTACATGGCAGCAGGCGAGAGAGAGAGGGCAAAGGGGGAAGAGCCCCTGATAAAACCATCAGATCTCATGAGAACGAACTCACTATCATGAGAACATAATGGAGGAAACCGGCCCCATGATCCAATCACCGCCCACCAGGTCTCTCTCTTGACATGTGGGGATTACAATTCGAGATGAGAGTTGGGTGGAGACACAGAGCCAAACCATATCAACACTCCACCCAATAATAGCAGACTATAAATTCTTAATTACACATAGAACATTCTTCAGAATAGAACACATCCTAGGCCGTAAAAGGCCATAGTAGTTCCTTGTCTACATTGAATTAAATTAGAAATCAAGAACAAAAAAGAAATGAAGAAATTACCAAATGTGAAAATTTAACAACACACATCTACATAACCAAATGGGTCAAAGAAAAAATTACAAAGGGAATTAGAAAATATCTTGAGATGAATAAAAAGGAAAACGCACACACCAAAATTTAGGAGGTACATCTAAGGCAATAGTCAAAGGAAAATTTATAGCTATAAACATCAATAATTTTTAAAAGATCTCAAATCAATACGCTAACCTTTCACCTTAGGAAAAGGGAAAAGGAAGAGCAAACTAAGCATAAATCAAGCACAGAGGGGGAAAATTATAAAGATTACAGTGGAAATAAATGAAATCGATCACTAAAAAATAATAGAGTAAAATCAACAAACCCAAAAGTTTATGCTTTCAATATATCAAAAAATGGGCACCTTTAGCAACATTGACCAAGAAAAGAAGAGAGAAGGCTCAAATTACTACAATCAGGAATAAAAGAAAGGACATCACTACTGACCTTTAGAGAAAAACTATTCCTAAAAGACTAGAGATCTATTGTTCCAACTATGTACCCTCAAACAAGTCTCAAGCTCTCTAAATTTATATGTCCTTATCTGTACAAAGATGAGTTAATCTAAACAAGACATTTTCAAACTTTTTCTAAGAAGGAGAATCATTTTTTCAAACAAAATCTTACAAGGACATATTATATAAAAAACTGATTAAAGCCTAACTTCTCTATTTGAAGCAACATGAGAATCTTAGAGAATTGTGGAAAAGACTCTTTTTTCTCTTAAAGGAGGTCCTGAGGCTCTTCTGGTAGAATCTAAGGACACCACAGAACATAATCTCTAAATTTCTAATTAGGTGATCTGTAAGATTTCTTCCAGCTCTAAAGAGTTATCTATATTAAATTATTTTCTGTATTGAAATTGCCATTATACAATTCATTATATTTCCACTAGATGGTGCTAATACCTTGATTTCCATTAAAAATAAACCTTGTATATGCTGATTTTTAGTTAATAATTTTATCACCGTATATGTAAAGCTGTCACCCTTAGCTTTTCAAATAACTACTATATTTCTTCTGTTATCCTCATTCCACGCCTGTGACACGCATAATATTGCACCTATTTTTCAGGTGAGGATATTGTGGTACATAGTAGTTAACTGAGTGATTCAAGGTCACAGTTTATCTTTAACAAATTTTCTGCTAGCTCTGAGACCTTCCCTTAGATCACATTGCCTAATAATGTCAGATTCTCAGGGCCCCAGGCTGACAAGAGAAGGGAAAATAAAGGAATGAACATTAAGTACATTAAAACTGGTACAAATGTCCTTTGGTCTTGTGTGATGGAACATCAATATTTGTACATGTAAATACACTTATAATTTCTTTATTTCCTTTATTTCTCAATATAAGATCTCTGGTGATATATATTCCTACCTAAATATAGTAAAGGCAAAACCATAATAGATAAACATATCCCCTATTTAAATACTATCCTTAGGGTAAATATAATAGTTCTTTTAAATGCAGTATAGAAATTACATAATCTAGGTTTACTAAACCTAAGCACTATGAATTTAGAAAGCAACAGTATATTTTTTGCTGGGTTTTTCTTTTAATTCAAAGAGGTATACAATAAGTTTTATACAGGCAGAAAAGAGACAGAGTTCCCTCCGAACTCAGAGATACTCCATCAAGAAAAAAAACTATTCCTGACCAACAGAAAGCAACCTACATTACTTACCAACAGAGACAGGTTTCAGATTAGTATTTAGAGAATTTTAAATGGTGCTGGAAAAGGATCTCAAAAATTTACTCCTCCCTAACATACTGCCTACACAATCGTTTATTAACATCCCCCAAATCTAGCAACAATAAATTTATGGTCTTTTTTTTAAAAAAAAGATAATATAAACTGTAACCATAAAAGAAGGATGATGAAAAAACTATGATCTGTTTGTATCCCTATTGGGAGAAAAGCAGCACAGAGCTCCCTTTCTCTGCATTGAGAAATACTCTCATCTTTGTTTAACCTACAAAGAACTCTCTTCTTCAAGAATTTATAAGCATAAGGACCTAGTCTCTGATCTGTAAGTCAAAGAAGTAATGTCATTAAATCTCATTTATTATGGCAAATGTTATATTATTTTTTACAGAACATCTTCAGGGTTTTATCCAGCTCTCTTGGATGCTATCCAATTCAAATGTCTTCTGTTATTTTACCAATTTATCTCATTGTCTCTAATATAACAGGAGATCACCAATTACAAATTTTCCTGTGTATACTCTTTGGCTTTACTTCAGTCTATTAATCTTTTTTAACTGCAATCTATTTTGAAAACAAATTTTAAAAAAAAACTCCTTAAATCTTCCAAATGCATTTTTTTTTTTAATTAAAAAAAATTGTGTTTACTTAGAAGCATTCAGAATGTCAACAAAACAGCTGCAACTTTTTTTTTTTTTGGCAATTACAGAGTGATATTCAGTTAACAGAACAACAATTATTTCATATAAGCTGCATCAGAGACAACTGAAGATGAAAAAACTACCATCCCCATATATAACTAATTTGTGCTGTGCACCAACAAGAACCTGCTTTAAATTTCCATGTCAATTTACAACCCCCATAATGTACCAGGCAAGGTTAGTGGCTATTTAAAATACTACCAGGACAGGGCTATCTAAAGACACATTTGGTAGTGTGTTAACTATACAAAAAAAGACACTGTACAGTTTAAAAACAAATCTTACACAGCCTTACATTTCAATTTTTTTCTTTAAAAGGAGTGAGTTGTGCACAGGGGGGTTAAATGCTTTATAGACAAGAAAAAAAACTGCGCTAGAACCAACTTATTCATCATCATCATCATCTTCTTCATCTTCATCTTCTTCATCTTCCTCCTCCTCCTCATCCTCTTCATCTTCCTCATCTTCCTCCTCTTCCTTCTTTTTCTTGCTTTTTTCAGCCTTGACAACTCCCTATTTGCTGCATCAGGCTTTCCTTTAGCTCGATATGCAGCAATATCCTTTTCGTATTTTTCAGCCATAAAAAGAATAAGATCCATGCCTGTAATCCTAGCACTTTGGGAGGCTGAGGTGGGTGGATTGTTTGTGTCCAGGAGTTCGAGACCAACCTGGGCAACATGGTGAAACGCTGTCTCTACTAAAAATAGAAAAATTTAGCCAGGCATGGTGGTGCACGCCTGTGGTCCCAGCTACTCGGGAGGCTGAGATGGGAGAATTACCTGAGCCCGGGAAGTCGAGGCTGCAGTGAGCCAAGATTACATCACTGTACTCCAGCCTGAGCAACCAGAGTGAGACCTTGTCTTGGAAAAAAAAAAAAAAAAAAAAGAAGAAGAAGAATGAGATACAGTCATTTGCAATAACATGGATGGAACTGGAGGTCATTATGTTAAGTGAAGCCAGGCGTAGAAAGACAAATATCATATGTTCTCACTCATATGCGGGAGCTAAAAATGTTGATCTCATGGAGGTAGAAAATAGAATGATAATACCAGAATCTGGGAAAGGTGTGTGGGTGGGAGAGGAGAGATAAGGGGAGGCTGGTTAATGGTTACAAATATATAGTTGGAAGGAATAAGTTCTAATGTTCAATAGCAGAGTTGGGCAACAATCTCAGATAGCTAGAAGACTTGAAATGTTTCCCACATACAGAAATGATAAATACTCAAGGTGATGGATACCCCAAATATCCTGACTTTAGCATTACACATTCTATGTATGTAACAAACACATACATGGACCTCATACACATGTAAAATGTTATATTCTTTTATTTATTTATTTATCTATTTATTTATTTATTTTGTAGAAAGGAGGTTTTGCCATGTTGCCCAGGCTGGTCTTGAACTCCTGGGCTGAGGCATTCTACCTACCTCAGTCTCCCAAAGTGCTGGGATTACAGCCAGGAGCCACCATGCCCAGCTTATGTTCAATTTGTTTAAAATTCAAAGAAAAAAGTATTTAAAATAACTACAGTTACATTAACTTGTTCATTAATACAAAATATAGTATGATGTAAACTGTGACATCAAAAAACAAAATGTAGCGGAGAAGGAATAAAATGCGGAACTTTTATGTGATCAGAATTAAGTTTTTATCAGCTTAAAATAAACTGGTGGCCAGGCACAGTGGCTCATGCCTGTAATCCCAGCACTTTGGGAGGCCGAGGCGGGCAGACCACCTGAGGTCAGGAGTTCGAGACCAGCCTGACCAACATGGAGAAGTCCCCGTCTCTAATAAATATACAAAATTAGCTGGGCATGGTGGTGCAAGCCCACCCAGCTACTCAGGAGGCTGAGGCAGAAGAATCGCTTGAACCCGGGAGGTGGATGTTGCGGTAAGCTGAGATCGCGCCATTGCACTCCAGCCTTGGCAACAAGAGCGAAACTCCATCTCAAAAAATAACAACAATAATAAATAAAAATAAATAAACTAGTATAAGATGTCTTACATAACTGTCATGGCAACCACAGGCAAAATATTATAGCTGATACACAAAAAATAAAGAAGAAGGAATCAAACCATACCACTATAAAAAAAAATCAAGTCACAAAGAAGACAGCAAGAAGGGAAGAGCAAAGAAAACTATAAAACATTCAGGAAACAACTAATAAAACAACAATAGTTAAATCCTTACTTATCAATAATTAATTTAACTGTAATGGATTAATTTCTCCAACCAAAAGACACAAACTGGCTGAATGGATAAAACAACAAATCTATTTCCTTTCTACAAGATACTCACTTTAGCTTTAAGGACACACATAGGCTGAAAGTGAAGGAATGGAAAAATAGTAACCAAAGAGAGCAGGATTGGGTATACTTATATCAGAAAAAAATAGACTTTATGTCAAAAACTGTCACCAGAGACAAAGAAGGGCATTATATAATGATAAAGGAGTCAATTCATCAAGAGGATATAACAGTTGTAAATATATAACTACTTAACATCACCTAAAATATAAACCAAATAGTAACATGACTGAAGTGAGAAATAAACAGCAATACAACAATAGTAGGAGACTTCAGTACCCCACTTTGAAAACAGAATAGATCTATGAAAAAGAAAATCAGTAAGTACTAAAGGTCTGAATATTTGTGTTCCCCCACAATTCCTATGTTGAAATCCTAACCACAAAGATGATAGTATTAGAAAGTGGGGCTTTAAAAAACAAACAAACAAACAAACAAAAACAGGGCCTCACTCTGTTACCCAAGCTGGAGTACACTGGCACTATCATAGTTCACTGCAGCCTCAACCTCCCAGATGCAAGCAATCCTCCCATCTCAGCCTCCCAAGGAGCTGGAACTACAGATGCAGGCTACCAGACCAGGCTATGTTTTTTGTTGTTGCTGTTTTTTTTTTTTTTTTCTGGTAGAGACAGGGTCTTGCTACGATGCCTAGGCTGGTCTCAAACTCCTGGGCTCAAGCAACCCTCCAGCCTCAGCCTCCCAAAAGTACTGGGATTACAGGTGTGCACCACCACACCTGGCCAGAAGGTGGGGCTTTTGAGAGCTAATTAAGTCATGGGTGTGGAGCCCTCACGAATGGAATTAGTGCCTTCATAGAAGAGGCTCAAGAGAAACCCCTATACTTTTTGGCCATTTGGGATTACTGTGAAAAGACACTTGTCTAGGACATGGGCCCTCATCAGACACCAAATCTGACAGTACCTATATCTTCAACTTTCCATTCTCCAGAACTGTAAACAATAAATATCTGTTGTTTACATGCTACATAGTTTATAGTATTTTGTTACAATATATATAACTGGTTGGCCTAAATGGTCTAGGACAATAATGAAGAAATGCAATTAAACCACACTATAGGCCAAATGAACCCAACAGAAATATATATAGCATTCCATCCAACGGGAGTAGAATGCACATTCTTCTCAAGCACACACACAACATTCTCCAGGATAGAGCATATGATAGGGCATAAAACAAGCCTTAGCAAATTTTTTAAAAACTAAAATCATATCAAGTATCTTTTCTGACCAAAATGGTATGAAACTAGCAATCAATAACAGGAATAATTTTGGAAAAATCATAAATACATGGAAATTAAACATCATGCTCATGAACAATCAATAGGTCAATGAATAAATTAAAAGGGAAATTTAAAAGCATCTAGAGGCGGTTCATGCCTGCAATCTCATCATTTTGGGAGGCCCAGGCAGGAGGCTTTCTTGAGATCAGGCTAGGAAACATGGCAAGAACCTGTCACTACAAATATATATACGTGTGTGTGTGTGTGTGTGTGTGTGTGTGTATATGTATATATATGTACAAATTTTAAAAATTAAAAAAATATTTTTAAGTATCTTGAGACAAATGAAAATAAAAACAATCCATACCAAAACTAATAGGAAGCTGGGCATAGTGGCTCATGCCTGTAATCCCAGCACTTTGGGAGGTCGAGGTGGGTGGATCACAAGGTCAGGAGTTCAAGACCAACCTGGCCAAGATGGTGAAACTCCATCCCTACTAAAAATACAAAAATTAGCCAGGAGTGGTGGTGGGGACCTGTAATCCCAGCTACTCAGGAGGCTGAGGGAGGAGAATTGCTTGAACCCAATAGGCAAAGGCTGCAGTGAGCCAAGATCATGCCATTGCACTCCAGCCTGGGCAACAGAGAAAGACCCCGTCTCAAACCAAAAAAAAAAAAAAAGTTTACAGCAATAAATGCCTACATCAAAAAAGACATATCTCAAATAAGCAACGTTGCTCCTCAAGGAACTAGAATAAGAACAAAGCCCAAAGTTAACAGATAGAAAAAAAATAAAGATCAGAGCAGAAATGAATAAAATAGAGGCCAAAAAATTACAAAAGATCAATGAAACTAAAAGTTGGTTTTCTAAAAGGATAAAATTGACAAGCATTTAGCTAAACTAAGAAATAGAGAGTAATCAAATAAAATCAGAAATGAGAGAGGAGACATTACAACTGATATCAAGAATAAAGAATTGTAAGAGACTGCTATGAACAATTATACATCAACAAACTAGATAACCTAGAAGAAATGGATAAATTCCTAGATATATAAACATATCAAGATTGACTCACGAAGAAACAGAAAATCTGAACAAATAATGATTAAAAATTAAATCCAGTAATAAAATGTCTCATTCAAAGAAAAGCCGAGGACCTGATGGTTTCACTGCTGAATTTCTAAAACATTTTTTAAAAACTAATTATAAGACACGTATTAAAAATATTTGGTCAGGCACGGTGACTCATGCCTGTAATCCCAGCACTTTGAAAGGCCAAGGCAGGCAGATCACCTGAGGTCAGGAATTTGAGACCAGCAACCAGCCTGGCCAACATGGCAAAAGCCTGTCTCTACTAAAAATACAAAAACTAGCCAGGCATGGTGACACATGCCTATAATCCCAGCTACTTGGGAGGCTGAGGCAGGAGCATCACTTGAACCTGGGAGGCAAAGGTTGCAGTGAGCCGAGATCATTCCACTGCACTCCAGCCTGGGAGACAGAGCAAGACTCCATCACACACACACACACACACACACACACAAAAGACAAGACAAGAAAAACATTTATAAAATAATGAATACCGGGTTTTCCATTCCAAGATGGCCGAATAGGAAGAGCTCTGCTCTGCAGCTCCCAGGTTGACTGATGCAGAAGATGGGTGATTTCTGCACTTCCAACTGAGGTACCTGGCTCATCTCACTGGGACTGGTTGGATAGTGGGTGCAGCCCACAGAGGGAGAACCAAAGCAGGACGGGGCATTGCCTCACCAGGGAAGCACAAGGGGTGTGAGGAATTCCCTTTCCTAGCCAAGGGAAGCTATGACAGTCTGTACCTGGAGGAACGGTACACTGCTGCCCAAATACTGTGCCTTTCCCACAGTCTTCACAACTGGCAGACCAGGAAATTCCCTCTCATGCCTGGCTCCCCCACAAAGGGAAGCCCATCAGACTAACAGTGGATCTCTCAGCAGAAACCCTATAAGCCAGAAGAGAGTGGCAGCCAATATTCAACATTCTTAAGAAAAGAATTTTCAACCCAGAATTTCATATCCAGCCAAACTAAGCTTCATAAGTGAAGGAGAAATAAAATCCTTTACAGACAAGCAAATGCTGAGACATTTTGTCACCACCAGGCCTGCCTTACAAGAGCTCCTAAAGGAAGCACTAAACGTGGAAAGGAACGACTGGTACCAGCCACTGCAAAAACCTGCCAAATTGTAAAGACCATCAATGCTAGGAAGAAACTACATCAATTAACGGGCAAAATAACCAGCTAACATCATAATGACAAGATCAAATTCACACATAACAATATTAACCTTAAATGTAAATGGGCTAAATGCCCCAATTAAAAGACACAGACTGGCAAATTGGATAAAGAGTCAAGACCCATCAGTGTGCTGTATTCAGGAGACCCATCTTACGTGCAGAGACACACGTAGGCTCAAAATTTAAAAATAGAGGAAGATCTACCAAGCAAATGGAAAGCAAAAAAAGCAGTGTTTGCAATCCTAGTCTCTGATAAAACACACTTTAAACCAATAAAGATCAAAAGAGACAAGGCCATTACATAATGGTAAGGGGATCAATTCAACAAGAAGAGCTAATTATCCTAAATATATATGCAACCAATACAGGAGCACCCAGATTCATAAAGCAGGTCCTTAGAGACCTACAAAGAGACTTAGACTCCCACACAATAATAATGGGAGACTTTAACACCCCACCGTCAATATTAGACAGATCAATGACACAGAAGGTTAACAAGGATATCTAGGACTTGAACTCAGCTCTGGACCAATCGGACCTAATAGACGTCTACAGAGCTCTCCACCCCAAATCAACAGAATATACATTCTTCTCAGCACCACATCACACTTATTCTAAAATTGACCACATAATTGGAAGTAAAACACTCCTCAGCAAAAGCAAAAGAAAAGAAATCACAACAGTCTCTCAGAACACAGTGCAACCAAATTAGAACTCAGGATTAAGAAACTCACTCAAAACACACAACTACATGAAAACTGAACAACCTGCTCCTGAATGACTACTGGGTACATAACAAAATGAAGGCAGAAATAAAGATGTTCTTTGAAACCAATGAGAACAAAGACACAATGTACCAGAATCTCTGGGACACATTTAAAGCAGTGTGTAGAGGGAAATTTATAGCACTAAATGCCCACAAGAGGAAGCAGGAGAGATCTAAAATTGACACCCTAACATCACAATTAAAAGAACTAGAGAAGCAAGAGCAAACCTGAAAGGCAGTCTAGGCCACAAGGCAAGTCCTTGTGGGTTTGGAGCCAATAAACTTAGGGGGCATGTGAGACACCAGTCTGGGTGGCCAAGGGAGTGCCTACCCTGCCCCTCCCCCAAGCCCAGGCAGCACAGCTTGCAGCTCCAAGAGACCCCCTTCCTTCTGCTAGAGGAGAGGAAAGGGAAGAGTAAAGAGGGCTTGGTCTTGCAATGGTAGGATAGGACACCAGGAAGAGTCATGAGACACCCATTCCAGGCCCTAGCTACTGGATGACATTTTTAGACACACCCAGGACCAGAAGGGAATCTGCTGCTTTGAAAGGAAAGACCAGATCCTGAAAGGATTCATCACCCATTGGCTAGAAAGCCAACAGATTTTGAATAATCAGCAGTGATAGGTAGTGCATACCATAGGTGGGCTTTGGTGAGAATCTGAAACATGCTGGCTTCAGGTGTGAACCAACACATTCCCAGCTATGGTGGCTATGTGGAGAGTCTCCTTCTGCTTGACAAAAGAAAAGGGGAGATGAAAGGGGACTTTATCTTGCAGCTTAGGTACCAGGTGAGCCACAGTAGGGTACAGCACCAAGCAGTCTCTTGGGTCCCCAATTCCAGACCTTGACTCTAGGATGGCATTTCTGGACCTATCCTGGACCAGAGAGAAGTGCACTGCCTTGCAAGATGAGTCCCAGACCCAGCACCATTCGCTGTAAACTGACTGAAGAGCCCTTAGGCCTTCAGTGAACATCAGTGGAGCCTGGCAGTACTCCCCACGGGCCTGTGACAGTGGTGGCCATAGGAAGATATTCCTCTGCTTGTGGAAAGAGGAGGGAAGAGTAGGAAAAAACTTTGTTTTGTGGCTTGGGTACCAGCTCAACCACAGTAAAAAGGAGCACCAGGTAGCTTCCTAAGGATTCTGACTCCAGGCCCTTGTTCCTGGCCAACATCTCTGCACCTGCCAGGAGCCAGGGGGAACTTGCTTCCCTGAATTGAAGGACGCAAGCCTGGCAAGCTTCATCACCTCACCTGCTATTGTAGAGCCCTCGTTCATTAAGTAAACATAGGTGGTATCCAGGTAGCAGATTACAGCAGGCCTTGGGTGAGACCCAGTGCTACGCTGGCTTCAGGTCAGACACAGCACAGTCCCAGGGGTAGTGGCCACAGGGGTGCTTGTATCACTCCTCCCCTAGCTCCAGACAGCTCAATACAGAAAGACAGACTCCATTTGCTAGAGAGAAAGCAAGGGAAGAGAACAAAGAGTCTCTGCTTGGTAATCCAGAGAATTTTTCTGGGCCCCATCCAACACCACCAAGATGAGACCTCTAAAACTCTGCAAGAGTCACAGTGTTACTGGGCTTGAGGTGCCTCCTAAGGCAGATACGGCTGCTGTGACCAAAAACTTAGCACACAACATGCAAATGCCTTCGAATATTAAAAAGCTTTCCCAATAATGATGGGTACAAATAAGCCCAGACTACGAAGACTACAGTAAATACCTAACTCTTCACTGCCCAGACACCAACAAACATCCACAAGCCTCAAGATCATCCAGGAAAACACGCTCTTACCAAATGAACTAAGTAAGGCACCAGGGAACAATCCCAGAGTGACAGAGATATGTGACCTTTCAGGCAGAGAATTCAAATTAGCCGTTTTGAGGAAACTCAAAAAAATTCAAGATAACACAGAGAAGGAATTCAGACTCCTCTCAGATATATCTAACAAAGTGATTGAAATAATTACAAAGAATCAAGCAGAAATTCTGGAATAGAAAAATGCAACTGATATACTGATATCAGAGTATCTTAATAGCACAACTGAACAAGTAGATGAAATAAGTAGTGACCTTGAAGACAGGCTATTGAAAATACAAGTCAGGGGAGACAAAAGCAAAAAGAATGAAGCACTCCTACAAGATCTAGAAAATAGCCTCATAAAGGGCAAATATAAGAGGAGGTAGAGAAAGGTATAGTGGTAGATAGTTTATTCAAAGGAATAATAACAGAGAACTTCCCAAACCTAGAGAGGTATCAATATTCAAGCAACAGATTATAGAACACCAGGCAGATTTAAGCCAAAGAAGACTACCTCGTGGCATCAGCCTTGGAAAATAATTTATGACTAAGTCCTCAGCAAAAGCAATTGCAACGAAACCAAAAATTGACAAACTGCTGCACAGCGAAAGAAACTATCAACAAAGTAAGTAAACAGACAACCTACAGAATGGGAGAAAATACTTGCAAGCTATGCATCCAACAAAGGTCTAATACCCAGAATCTTTAAGGAATTTAAATAATTCAACAAGCAAAATATAACCCCATTAAAAAGTGGGGGTTAAAAAGACTTGAATAGACAATTCTCAAGAGAAGACATACAAGTCGTCAACAAACATGTGAAAAAATGCTCAACATCACTAATCATCAGAGAAATGCAAATCAAAACCACAATGAGATACCATCTCACACCAGTCAAAGTGGCTTTTATTAAAAAGTCAAAGAATAACAGGTGTTGGCTGGGCTGCAGAGAAAAGGGAATTCTTTTACACTGTTGGTGGGGATGTAAATTAGTTCAGCCACTGTGGAAAGCAGTTTGGAGATTTCTCAAAGAACTTAAAACAGAACTACTATTTGATCCCACAATTTCATTACTGGGGATATAGCCAAAAGAAAACAAATCGTTGTATCAAAACGACACATGCACCTGTATGTTCATTGCAGCACTATTCACAATAGTAAAGACATGGAACCAACCTCAGTGCCCATCAGTGGTGGAATGCATAAAGAAAATATGGTACATATACACCATGAAATACTATGTAGCCATAAAAAAAGAATGAAATCATGTCCTATGCAGCAACGTGGATATAGCTGGAGGCCTTAAGTTAACAAACACAGAAACATAAAATAGTGATAAGGAGATTGAATCAGTAATCAAAAATCTCACAACCAAGGAAAACACAGGGCCAAATGACTTCACTGGTGAATTCTACCAAATATTTAAGAAAAAATTAATGCCAATCCTTCTCAAACTCTTCTCTAAAAATGAAGAGGAAAGAACCTATCCACACTCATTCTATGAGGTCAGCATTACCCTGATATCAAAGCCAGACAAAGACACTACAAAAAAATTATCCCTGATGAACACAGATGAAAAATTCCTTAACAAAATACTAGCAAACCAAATTACACAGCACATTAAAATCATCATATACCATGATCAACTAGGATTTAGTCCTGAGATACGAGGATGGGGGTGGTTCAGCATATAAAAATCAATACATGTGATACACCAGTTTAACAGAATAGAGGATAAAAACCATATGGACATTTTGATAGACAGAGAAAAAATTTTTTTACAAAATTCATCCTTTCAAGATAAAAAAAAAATTTCAACCAATTAGGAATAGAAGGAATGTACCTCAACATAATAAAAATCATGCAACAAGTCCTCAGCTAACATCATACTAGATGGTAAAAAGGTTAAAACATTTCCTCTAACATAGGAAAAACGCAAAGCAAAGATGCCCACTCTCACCACTTCTATTCAACATTGTACTAGAAGTCTTAGCCAGAGCAATTAGGCAAAATGAGGGGGGAAAAAAGGCATTCAAATTTGAAAGGAAGAAGTAAAATTGTTTGCAGATGACATAATCTTGTATTAGAAAACCCTAAAAGGCTACCAAAAAACTGTTAGAACTAATAAATTCAATAAAGTTACAAAACAAAATCAACATAAAAATCAGTTTTTATATGCAAGCAATGAACTATATACAAAAATTAAGAAAACAATCCCATTTATAATAGTGTCAACAATAAATAAAATACTTCTGAATAAATTTAACCAAGGAGGTGAAAGACTTGTACATTGAAAACTATAAAACGCTGAAGAAATTGAAGAAAACACAAATAAAGGGACAGATATCGTGTGTTCATAGATTGGAAGACTTAATATTTTTAAATGTCCATACTACCTAAAGCACTCTACAGATTCAGTCCTATCACTATCAACATGGCAATGGCATTTTCACAGAAGTAGAAAAAATAATACTCAAATTTATATGGAATCACGAAAGACCTAAATAGCCAAAGCAATCCTGAGCAAAAAGAACAAAGTTGGAGCCATCATATTTTCTGATTTCGAAATACACTAGACATCTAATAGTCATCAAAACAGCACAGTATGGACATTTTTAAAAGACATATAGACCAATGGAACAGAATAGAATATCTAGAACAAAATCCACATATTTACGGGCAACTGATGATCAACAAAGTTGCCAAGAACATACAATGGGGAAAAGAGAGCTTTTCCAATAAATGGTGTTGGATATTCACATACAGAAGAATAAAATTGGAACCTTATCTCCCATCATATGCAAAAAATCAATTCAAAACGGATTACAGACTTAAATGTAAGACCAGAAACTGCAAAATTACTAGAAGAAAACAGGGGGAAAGCTTCTTGATATTGTATGGGAAATGATTTTTTAGATATGACCCCCAAAGTACAGACAACAAAAGCAAAAATAGACAAATGGAATTACATCTAACTAAATACCATGTACAACTGCAAAGGAAACAATTAACAGAGTAAAGAGAAAACCCGTGGAATCTGTGGAATTGCAGAATATTATGAGACTTCAAAAAACTTTTGGAAAAATTGAATTAAAAGATTAAAATATAAATTTTATTTATCAACATAAGCTCCATCAAGTTTAAGATACCTTTGTGATACTAGCCATTTAGTTCATCCATAAAGAACTGAGGAATTTAGCCATGTCGATGCAATCTTTTTCACATTTCACATTAACTGAGGAAAAATGGGTGCCTTTTATAGATTTTTTTAAGATTAGGAAACAAAAAGAAATCAGAAGGAGCCAAATCATGTCTGTAAGGTGGATGCCTAATAATTTCCCATTGAAATTCACAAGATTACTTTTGTTTGATGAGAGGTATGAGCAGGAACATTGTTGTGGTGGAGAAGGACACTGGTGAAGCCTTTCAGGCGTTTTCCTCCTAAAATTTTGGCTTTCTGAAAACACTCTCGTAATAAGCAGACATTATCATTCTTTGGCCCTCCAGAAAAATCAAGCAAAATGCCTTGAGCATCCCAAAAAACTGTTGCTATGATCTTTACTCTTGACAGAGCTGCTTTTGCTTTGACTAGACCACTTCCACTTCTTGGTAGCCATTGCTTTTGTTGTAATTTCTCTTTGGGATCATACTGGTAAAGCCATGTTTGTCTCGTGTTACAATTCTTTGAAGAAATGCTTCAGGATTTTGATCCCACTTGTTTAAAATTTCCAATGAAAGCTCTGCTCTTATCTGCCACTGATCTGGGCACAATGGTTTTGGCACCCATTGAGTTTGCTCCACTTCAGTTTTTCAGTCAGATTTGTATAAGCAGAACAAATTGAGATGTCTATGGTGTTGGCTATTATTTGTACTATTAATCATCACTCCTCTTCAATTAGGGCACGAACGATTAATTTTTTCCTCACAAATTGTTGTGTACAGCCTGCTGCTGCAGGTTTCATCTTCAACATCATTTCGTCCCTTTTTTTTAAACAACATAATGAGTTTATATTTAATATAGTACTTCTCACCATGGGAATGTTAATTAATTAATATAAAGTTTTTTAACATTAAATATTTTCTCCATTTCAATGTCAATATAAAGTGATTTTTTAAAGCAAACCAAGTACCACATGTTCTCACTTGTAAGTGGGAGCTAAAATGATGCAAACTCATGAACATAGAGAACAATAGATACTGGGGTCTACTTGAGGGTGGAGGGTGGGAGCAGGAAGAGGAGTAAAAAATATAACTATTGGGTACTGGGCTTAATACCTTGGTGAAGAAATAATCTGTACAGTAAACTCCCATGACATGAGTTTACCTATGTAACAAACCTTCACATGTACCCCAAACCTAAAATAAAAGTTTAAAACGATAAATATAAAAATGAGGTATTTTTTTACATTAACTCTTTTCTCCACTTCAATGTGAGATACAATGAATGCATTTTTCTAAATGTTTTTTCTCCAGAGATAAAAGCATCTATGTTTGGCTATTTGACATCTAAATAGAATATTAACTTGGTCAATAACAAAAGTCTAATGAAAATATGGAGAAAGGACTCCTCAATGATTCCGGAGGCAGTGACTGTAACTGGATAGTGGTGATTTCTTAGGATTCTGGGCAAGAACTTCCTTCTTCATGTGATTTTTTTTTTTTTTTTTTTTTTTTTTGGAGACAGGATCTTACTCTGTCACCAAGGCTGTACTGCAGTGGTGTGACCATGACTCACTGCAGCCTCGACGTCCTGGGTTCAAGTGATCCTCCCACCTCAGCCTTTCAGGTAGCTGGGACTACAGGCGCATGCCACCATGCCCAGCTTAGATAATTCTAAAACTATGAAATATTACTTATGTAAATGTCGGCCACCTTACTTCTTGAATCCCCTTTCTAACCAGCAAATACAAATTATAGGCTGCATTTTTCAGTGCATTATTTATTATAAGGAAAACATTTTTTCTTATACATAGCAATTTGTTCTCATTTTATGGAACACAACTAAGAATGTGGAACTCCCCTATTTACTGTTTCTTGGAAACTTTTAAACACCAAAGGTCAAGTTTAGCTTCACTAGTACAAAGGTTTTCAGGGCAAAGTTTGATTTGGGATGCCCTTCAAAGTCATATCTGTCCATTTCTCTTTTGTGCACATGACCCCAAGCAGGCACAAATGCCTGTAATGCTGAGAACCACACCTAACAAGACAGGAATTGCATCTCTGGCTTCTACTGCTTCGACAACAGGCAGCAGCAAAAGCAGTAAAATGAGGACTAAGAGCCACCGTGTTGAAACAGAAGTCATGATGGTGGAATGTTGATGGCTGAAGTTTCCAAAGAAATAGTATATATATAATTCTATCTGACTGGAAATGTTCCCTTCCTGGAGCTCTGCATGCTGAGGCTAAGGGGTTCCACATGACACTGCCTTCCAGGAAACAGCCATTACAGGAATGTCATTCCGTCTTAAAAGGAGTTATCCATTTGAAAATTGCTGATTTCTTTGGGGCATTGTCTCCATTAACACTCTCTCTTTTCTTTTTCTTTCTTTTTCTTTCCTTTCTTTCTTTCTTTCTTTCTTTCTTTCTTTCTTTCTTTCTTTCTTTCTTTCTTTCTTTCTTTCTTATCTCTTTCTTTCTTACAAGGAGATCTAATGTATAGCTTGGTAACTATAGTTCATAATACTGCATTGTGTACTTGAAATTTGCTGAGAGTAGATATTAAATATTCTCACCACACACACACACACAAAAAGGCAACTCAGACAACTGGACCTCAGAGTAATCTAACAGTTGCTAAGGGAAGTTGTACTCTAGAGAAGTATTCCAGCTCATAAAGGAAAAGTAAAATGACACAATTAGAATACTATTATTTTAAAAACACTGATGAAATAAAGAATCCAGGCAATGATCACTGATGGCTGCTAATATCACAAAAGGCAAAACAACTAATATACAAGACCCCTGATGGACGTACACCATACCACCTGTGAAAAACTTCTGCCAAAAAACTGGTAAGAGCCTTTAGAATCTTAATTACTAATTTATAGGAAATACAGAGAACACAGAAAAAATAAACATGTTAAGGAACAGGGACACAAACAGCAAAATTCAAAATGCAGGAAACTACCTGACTTCTTTAACAAATACATTGCAAGGAAAAAAAGGAAAAAACCTACGGATTAAAGTAGACATAAGAGACACCTTAATCAGTCACAGTACATAGGCCTTGACAAATCAATTGTATAAGATTTTATGAGACAATCAGTGAAATCTGAACAATGTGTGTTTGAAGATTACTAATAAAATTCTGTTATAAAGGCATGTGAGGAAAAAATGGTAACTATGTGAGGTGATGGATATAATAATTAACTCTATCGTAGTAATCATTCCACAGTGTACATATATATATATAAACATCACAGTGTACACTATTAAATACATACATTTTAATTTGTCAATTATATCTCAATGAAGCTTGAGGGGAAAAGAAAGTAGTAGGAGGTCTTCTTACAGCAAAAGGAAAACAGTAAACTTCTCAAGTGTTTATCAGCCGCAGAAATGTCTGATATTGCTATAGGTCAGCAGTGCCAAGCAATACAGTTAAATGACAGAAATAAAGCTACTAGAGATAAATAAAAAATCACCCAGAATTAGGAATATGACTAACGTTTGGAAAGTAGAGCATTTTTCTCCCAGGGGAAAAAATCTGCAAAGTCTTTGTGGTCAATAAATGTAACCCCAAAGCCTTTTGAGTTGAACTTATTTGTATTAATATGCAATTCTTCTTTGTAGAACACTAATTTGTTACAGTGAAATTTCTGTATACCTTTTCTGAAAAGCCAAGTTCAGCATAATATATGTCCTAATCATTAGACAGGACTTTAAGAGCTAAACACAATTTAAATTCCACCAGAACAATGGAGACCACTAACAAGTTGTCTAGATTGTGAGGGAAATTTCTGTATCAACAGTCTCTTCTCATCTACTTAGCCCTGCCTTCTGCCAGGAGCAGACATAGGAGCTCAATACTGCAAGACTTACAAAAGAGGAGGAGAAGGAGGAAAAATGGTATTTTATTAAACAAACAACAACAACAACAACAAACTCTTAAACATATTATTTCCAAACCTTGCATTCGGATTTCAAAAATCTGAAATATTATATTTTATAAAGGTCTAAGAGAATTTGTCATTTAATACATTGAGGCAAATACGTTGACAATTCACAGTAAAGTAAGCTGAAGGAATTTCAATTTTATTCATAATTATAGCAGCTTTCTCTTAACTGTGGTATCTCTAAGGGAACACGATCAAAAGAGTGTGGCAGAAAGCAAGGAGAGCAGCAGCTATTTATGAACTTTTCTTAACAAAAGAAAAGGCAGGAGGGTGATAAAAACGCAGAAAGGTCCTGCACTGAGATGTTAACAAAAATCAAGGGAAATAAATGAGCGTTTTAAAAAATACCCACTATCACTCTTTACATTTAGTATTGTTCTAGGCTTCAATTTCAACAAAATTCTAATATACTACAGCATTTTTATATATTATCATTTGTGAAAAAATGAAGTTTTTACTTTTAGACTGAATGGGTACTTCCAAATTATATATAACCTCTAGTCTAAGATATTCACTGTTCTCAAAAGAGTTAAGCCTGTAGAATGTGTACTCATTTTCCATGACCTCCTTCTGGTATAAAATTTACAGAAAAGGGTGCTTAATTAGCAGCTATTCATCTCTGCTTGCATCAGCAACTGCTGCCAACAGTTTTTTTAACACGTGGATATAAAGCATGAAGAAATTATTCCAAAGGGTCAGGCACAGTGGCTCACACCTGTAATTCCAGCAGTTTGGGAAGCTAACGTGGGAGGATAACTTTAGGCCAGAGTTTGAGACTACCGTGGGTGATATAGCAAGGCCCCATCTCTACCAAAAAAAAAAAAAAAAAAAAAAAAATTTTTAAAATTGTTCCTGAGATTGAAAGATGTAGATGTTTGTCTTCACGACATTTTATCTGGGAACTTAGTAAGTAATCCATGCTTGCTCTGACCGTGATAAATTTTAGAATAAACCAGTGGAATGGCCACAAGAGAGTCCATCTCTAATAAATAGCAAACATCACCTAAAGATAGCAGCAGTAGTTTCCGTTTGTTAAGCAGTTTCTATTTTCCAGGCATGTTATTGAATACTCTATAATACATGCATTACCATATTTAAACCCCACAACAATTCTAAATAAAGTATCACAATATTTAACAATTTAACACTAATGCCTTAGATGACAACAAATTCTGACTGACAGTTGGTCTACTCCTAGAAAAACCATTCACTGTGCTACAATTCCTACAGTTAATAATACTGATAATTATTTTTGCCTCTTTTTAAACATTAAAATATAATAATTCCTTTAAAGACATTTGTGAATATTTCACCAGGTTATTTTTATATTCCCAAAAGATGTGGAAGAAAAAATGAAGCAGAAAGATTAAAATCATATGTAATTACTAGGGCTAAAATTAAAATTTTTCTTCTTTTCTTAAATATTATTCTAGTGATATGAACACAAAAGACTCATACTGGTGCTATATAAATTTGTTATTTATTTAAGATTTTAATGAAAATATCACTGTGGGTCAGATTGTATTCAAATATAGCCATTAAGATATTCTAGCTTATAATGTGAATATCTCATCATCATATTTTCTTTCCATGAGATTCTTTAGAAAATGATAACAGATAAGAAGTCAACAACCAATGGCGTATGTGCAAATAACCATGTCAGGCCTCAGCCTACTGTTCCTGGAGAACATTTATTTTTATGACTCTTAACTCACCCTCATTCTTGGCATAAACTCCAAGCTCACCTCTAGTCTTAAGCTTCCAGAAGCCATCCAGGGCACCAGCATCCTTTCTTTTTTTTTTTTTTTTTTGGACCTCCTTATTCCTGCCTTCTTGGCATACTGGTCTTTTGATACATTGATGCCATAAACTTTGTGAGTATTCTACTTCCAAATACTGTCAAATCCTGGAATAGAACTCTAGTCTGTTCTATTAGGAAGAGTTCTTTATATAGAGTTTGATCAATCTTTGGGCTCTAAAAAGTCTCTTACATAAGTTATTTGCATCAACATTTTGCTAGTGATAGATATGCCTGTGAGTATTAAAATCTCAGTGCCCAGATTCGTATTTATTTTGTTAAATGACAAACATCATATTCACAAAAGTTAGACTATAGTTAAAATAATCATAGGAGTATCTCCAAATAACTAGAACTAATCCTGCACTCAGAAAGGGTAAACATTTAGTGAATTGATTGGATATATTTTACTCCATGATCTATTTTTTTTTTCTTGAGACGGAGTCTCTCTGTCGCTCAGGCTGGAGTGCAGTGGTGCGATCTTGGCTCACTGCAACCTGCATCTCCCGGATTCAAGCAATTCTCCTGCCTCAGCCTCCCGAGTAGCTGGGATTACAGGCCTGTGCCACCACACCTGCCTAATTTTTGTATTTTTAGTAGAGACGAGGTTTCGCCATGTTGGCCAGGCTGGTCTTGAACTCCCAACCTCAAGTGATCTGCCCACCTTGGCCTCCCAAAGTGCTGGGATTACAGGCACGAGCCACCGTGCCCAGCCTACTACATAATCTCCTGATATTCAAAGCACTGCACCTTATGTGACATCTCCACAAAAATACATTTTTCACATATATTCATTTAAGTAACAATTATTGAGTATCTACTGTGTGTCAGAATCTGTGCTGGGCCTAGGTTTTCAGTGAAAGACAGGGTTCTTGCAGAGTTCCTATATTTTTGTATAATTTTCTTGATATTTCCAGATTACACACAACACTCCAAATCTTCGTATAGTACTCAGCATACAGTGTTAAATATGTACTTACTTGACTGATATTAAAATGCCAAAATTCATCTAAGACTAATGATTTTAGCCAATACTACTCCCAATCACACCTCCACCTTATACTCTGGTGTTACCAGACAACAATAAGTATCAAAGCAACAACAAAATTTTCTGTACTCCTGACAGAGAAATAAAGGAGGAATGGAGAGAGAGGAGTAAGCACTTATATTAAGAAGAGAACACTGGTCAGGTGTGGTGGCTTATGCCTGTAATCCCAGCACGTTGAGAGACCGAGGCAAGTGGATAGCCTGAGCTCAGGAGTTTGAGACCAGCCTGGGCAAAACTCCTTCTCTACCAAAGATACAAAAGGCAAAACTACCTTCTCTACCAAAGATACAAAAAATTAGCCAGGCATGGTGGCACATGCCTGCAGTCCCAGCTACTTGGAAGGCTGAGGTCAGAGGATCGCTTGAGCCCAGAAGGCAGAGGTTGCAGTGAGCAGAGATCATGCCACTGCACTCCAGCCTAGGTGACAGAGAGAGACCCTGAAAAAAAAAGGAAGAAAAAAAGAAAGAAAGGAAAAAAGGAAAGAAAGAAAGAGAGAGAGAGAGAGAGAGAGAGAGAAAGAAAGAAAGAAAGAAAGAAAGAAAGAAAGAAAGAAAGAAAGAAAGAAAGAAAGAAAGAAAGAAAGAAAGAAAGAGAAAGAAAGAAAGAGAAAGGAAGGAAGGAAGGAAGGAGGAGGAGGGAGGAAGGAGGAGGAAGGGAGGAAAGAAGGAGAACACATTTTTGTATGAACTGGCAATGTGTAAAAATAATAAACAATACATGTTAAAAGAGTAAATAAATATAGCATGTTGGTTTCTGAAGTCAGAGAAGGTTTAAACTGCCGAAGTACTCTACAGTAAATATTAACTGACATCTATGATAATATTCCTGAATTTACATTCAGTTTTTTGTTTATGTTACCTAAGCCAGAAAGAACTTTCTTCGTATTTATTATTCTTCTGGGTTCCTACTCCAAAGTTGTAACAGAGATGATGAAGACTTGAAGTCTGCAATATAAAAAAAAAAAATCCATGAGATTCATGATTTCCTTAAATCCCAACACACTTCGGGAGGCCGAGGTGGCAGTGAGCCATGACGGTGCCACTGCACTCCAGCCTAGGAGACAGAGCAAATCTCCGTCTCAAAAAACAAACAAAAACATACTTAATGTGTCCTATACATCAAAATAAGCTTCCTCATCAAAACCTCTCAATTTGTATAAAGAAGAACTGCAAAACATTCAGGTTGGGGAATTAGTTATGTATGAAAAAGTATCATAATAAATTAATTACTAATAGAAGTTAAAAGATGCTTTGTAACAGGAAACGAGAAACCCAATCATTGCCCAGCCAAAGGGCAGGCTAAAACCCGCTTTTGGTTGCCAGATCCAGTTAAAGGCACTAGAGCAGAGAGTATATTCAAAGACAAAAAATCACTATTGACGAGGAGTGAGGTTGGGAAATGAATGATTTTTTTTTCAAAATTGAGACAACTTTAAAAATTCTAAAGTTCTGAAATGTGTCCAAAGCACTATCTAGTCAAAAGACTTATTTAGAAATAGTTTCATGGACACTCTTTAGCAACAACAATCATTTTCTTTACATAAATTACCATTGAAATGAAACTAGGAACAAGCGTATGAATGTTGCCTTGGGAATCAGCATCTCAGTCCCTGCATTAATGCCATGTTTTACATAATTTTCATCTCTCAAAATACTGGGAAATGGCATAGGAGAAATTTTAATGCTAATAATTTATCCAAATATCCCCTCATTATTTATAGAAACCACCTATCTAGAGAATTTGATTACACCCATATAAAAAGTCCTTTATAAGTTTTACCCAAGACTACAGAAGTAGATCCTCAACTAAGAATCCAAGGTCTGAAGCAAGTTATTAATAAGTAATGTGTAAAGACCTGTCTTGCTTCAAAAAAGTTTCCCTTTGAATTACAGTACATTCAGATAGCAGAAGTTCAATATGCATGTCTGAGCACATCAGACCTACTATATACCTGAATCTAAAATAAAGAATAGGCCAGGCACGGTGGCTCACACCTGTAATCCCAGCACTTTGAGAGACCAAGACAGGTGGATCACTTGAGGTCAGGAGTTCAAGACCAGCCTGGCCAACATGGAGAAACCCCGTCTCTATTAAAAATACAAAAATTAGCCAGGCATGGTGGCAGGTCCCTATAATCCGGGCTACTCAGGAGGCTGAGGCAGGAGAATCTCTTGAACCCAGGAGGTGGAGGTTGCAGTAAGCCGAGATCATGCCACTGCACTCCAGCCTGGACGACAGAGTGAGACTCCGTCCCTAAAAAAAAAAAAATAAAAGAAAAGAAAAGAAAAAGAAAGAATGAATGAGACCAAGTGCTTGATAGCACTACACAGCGACTATGGTCAATAATAATTTAATTATAAATTTTAAGCTGGGCGCCGTGGCTCAAGCCTGAAATCCCAGCACTTTGGGAGGCCAAGGTGGGTGGATCACTTGAGGTCAGGAGTTTGAGACCAGACTGGCCAACATGGTGAAACCCTTCTCTACTAAAAATAGAAAAATTAGTTGGGCGTGGTGGTGGGCACCTGTAATCCCAGCTACTTGGGAGGCTGAGGCAGGAGAATCACTTGAACCTGGGAGGCGGAGGTTGCAGTGAGCTGAGATTGCGCCACTGCACTCCAGCCTGGGCAACAGAGACAGATTCCATCTCAAAATAATAATAATAATTATTATTATTATATAAATAATATACTTTTAAAAATAACTAATGTAGTTCAGTTGGATTGTTTGTAACACAAAGGATAAATGCCTGAAGGGATGGATACTCCATTTTCCATGATGTGATTATTATCAATTGCATGCTTATATCAAAACATCTTAATGTACCCCATAAATATATACATCTATCATATACCCACAAATGTAAAAATTTTATATTTAAAAGAAGTAAAATAAAATAAATTTGCAACACATTTCTCAATAGTCACATCAGAAGCTAGATGAGAATCTAACTGATGTTTTCAAAATACTCAGCAAAAATTATTTCCAAGTCCAAATTTTATATCCAGTGAAAGCATAAATTATGATGGTACAATAAAAATATGTTTGGACATGCAAACTCTTCAAACTGTTTTCATCCCATGAAACCTTTCTCAAGAAGCTACTGGAGGATATGCCCCCCAAAATTTAGGGAGTAAAATCAGAAAAAGAAAGACATAGAATTCAAGAAACAGGGTTACAATCTATGAGGGAGTTGAAAGGAATTCCCAAGTCAATGGAGGAGGAAAATCTCAAAACGATAACTGAACAGGATGCTTTCACAATAATCTGTACACATGAGAGAAGATTAGAAACTATGACAGTTATTTCTTTAAGCAAGTGAAACTGATAAAATAACTAATACATTCTAACATATTGAAAAGAAGTTTACATAATTAGGGAAAAAATAATACCAAGTACATGAAATACTAAGTAATCAAGAAAACCAATACAATTAACTCCAGGGAAAAACAAACTTTTGTGCAAGAAAAGAAAAGTAATCATGATACTTTATATGATTCAACTATGATGGTATTCACATAACCGCTGGAATGTAAACACTAAATATTAATCTAATCAAAGTTATGGTAAACTGTATAGAGTTGATGGAGTGACAGGAAGTGAGCATATGTGTTGGGGGTAGAGGGAAAAAGAAAAGGAACTAAATTCACCTTCTAAAGTGGGAAGTCAATATATAATATCTAAAAGTAAAAAAAAAAAAAAAATCAAGCAACACACAGTATAAGAACACTATGAAGATACATGGAGGTAAATACAAAAAGAGCCAACTAAAATAACTAAAGTAGCTGTTATGTGAGATAAAAATAAGCCCGAAAGTCGGGATGGGTACTGGTGATCTTGGTTTTTCAGGGTTAGTTTTGTTTTGTTTTTTGAGATAGAGTCTCGCTCTGTCGCCCAGGCTGGAGTGCAGTGGTGCGTTCTCGGCTCACTGCAACCTCTGCCTCCCAGGTTCAACCCATTCTCGTGCCTCAGCCACCGGAAGAGCCAAAATTACAGGCACCCACCACCAACCCTGGCTAATTTTTCATAGGTACTGGTGATTTTGTAACAAGACCTGTAAAGTTATTTTGCTCTTTAAACTATGTATAGATACACGCTGAAAAAAAAGAATTACATGTAACAAGTAGGCATTAAAAAGTAATATGAACAGACACTTCTCAAAAGAAGACATTTATGTGACCAACAAACGTGAAAAAAAGCTCGTCATCAGTGGTCATTAGAGAAATGTAAATCAAAACCACAATGAGATACCATCTCACACCAGTTAAAATGGTGATCATTAAAAAGTCAGGAAACAACAGATGCTGGAGAGGATGTGGAGAAATAGGAATGCTTTTACATTGTTGGTGGGAGTGTAAATTAGTTCAACCATTGTGGAAGACAGTGTGGTGATTCCTCAAAGATCTAGAACCAGAAATACCATTTGACCCAACAATCCCATTACTGGGTATACAGCCAAAAGATTATAAATCATTCTCCATAAAGACACATGCACACATATGTTTATTTCAACACTGTTCACAACAGCAAAGACTTGGAACCAACCCAAATGCCCATCAATGATAGACTGGATAAAGAAAATGTGGCACATATACTCCATGGAATACTATGCAGCCATAAAAAACGATGAGTTCATGTCCTTTGCAGGGACATGGATGAAGCTGGAAATCATCATTCTCAGCAAACTAACACAGGAACAGAAAACCAAACACCACATGTTCTCACTCATAAGTGGGAGCTGAACAATGAGAACACATGGACACAGGGAGGGGAAAATCACACACTGGGGCCTGTCGGGGGGTGGGAAGCTAGGGGAGGGATAGCATTAGGAGAACTACCTAATGTAGATGACAGGTTGATGGGTGCAGCAAACCGACCACGGCACGTGTATACCTATGTAACAAACCTGCACATTCTGCACATGTATCCCAGAACTTAAAGTATATTTTTTTTAAAAAGTAAACCCTATACTTTAAAAAATAACAGTGACAACCTGAGCTAAAAATTAACATTGATATTTGTTAGAATGAATCATAAATGTTCTAATGGCTACATAAAGAGCCTCAAAAACATGAACAAACCTGGCCAAACTTTCCATATACTGTGGATATTTAGTTTAAAAGTATACGACTCACTTAAAATTTACGGAACGTGTCATTACAACTATTCCAATGAGTCATTTTTAAGGCTCAAATGATTTTGAGTTTGGAATGAAACTAGATAACTTTAAATGATTAGGCGCTCCCAGATACGTAAAGCAGTGGGCAGAAAGGTCTACAGAAAGCAATTATATGCCTACTAGCCCATAACAGGCAGAAAACTGAGTTTTACGTCAAGAGCAGTAATTCATTTATGTGCCAAGAGATTGAATGTTACTACAGAGAGAAATGTACAGAATATTTACACATTATCTTTCAAATATTTGGCTATAAAATGGTAAATTTAAATAGGCAAAAGAGAATAAAAGAATTGTAATAAAGAGTAAGCAGCCTAGACCTCATTTAGAAGCTTTGTGCCCCACAGAGCAGCAATGAAATCTAGCTGAATCCTGAATGAATTACTTCAAAGAGTTTCACACATCAATTGGCCATTTACTTTGCATAAATAAAAGTTTCATAATGAAGTAAAACTCTATACAGAAGATAAATTCTAGAAGAAACCAAAGATAGAAATAAAAGATAAAAAAGCAAGCCAAAGCCTACAAACTACTCAAAATAAAATTCTGATTAACAGGAGAAGGAGGTAAAGAATTAAGTAAACAAGCTGCTACCAGAGATTTTTATTACAAAAAATACATACATAGGCACACATACCCTCTGCGCTATGGCTCAGGGATTCCCTAAATTGAGGACTAGGAATTTTTATACTGAAGTGATCTTTGAGACCATGTTGTCATACACTCTCACTTTACAGATGAGAATACTGATTTTCAAAGCAGTGAAATGTCTCACAACTAGACATACTAATGAGTAGCTCCTCCTACAAGGCTGTACACAGATCATGAACATTATCTTGAGTAATTAATTACATGAGTCTCAAATATCAAAGAAAGAAATCCTATGTTCCACTTATAAAAGTAAGTATATGCAAACGTCTTTTAAAATAAATGTTCAAAATAAAAGAATTTTCTAACTCTAACTAAATCAGGACGTTCCATTAAATAAAACATTACTGTATCCCAGTTATTCCAGTTAATAAATTTATTACTATAAACTTACAGAAGCTGAACACTAAATCATTACAGTAGTTCACCCCATCCATGGTTTTCCCTCCTGCCATGACTTCAGTTACCCAAGGAAAGAAGGGTAAGTATAATAAAATAAAGTATTTTAAAAGAGAGAGAGATCACATTCACATAACTTTTATTATAGGATATTGTTATAATTATTCTACTTTATTAGTAGTATTATTCATTTCTTACAGTGTCTAATTTATAAATTAAAATTTTTCATAGGTGTGTATATATAGGAAAAAACATAGTATATATAGGATTTGGTACTATGCGCAGTTTCAGGTATCCACTGTACATCTTGAAACATGTCCCTAACAGATAAGGGGAGACTACTGCATTGCTATCCATTTCATTGCTTGATTTCACATCTCTGTCAAACTTCTACAAGTGCTGTGTGGCATATATTTACTTTAAAATAGAAGTTAATTAAGTTTGACTTGCTTAAGAGTATGTTTTTTTGGTTTTGATTTTTAAGGACTTCACAAAATCATCTTAAAAGGATTAAAGACATCTTTTTAAAATTTCATTTTTTTTTAACTTTTTATTTCCATAGGTTATTGGAGAACAGGCAGTGTTTGGTTACATGAGTAAGTTCTTTGGTGGTGATCCGTGAGATTTTGGTGCACCCATCACCCGAGCAGTATAAACTGCACCCAATTTGTAGTCTTCTATCCCACATCCCCTTCCCACCCTTTCCCCCTGAGTCCCCAAAGTCCACTATGTCATTCTTACGCCTTTGCATCCTCATAGCTTAGCTCCCACTTATGAGTGAGAACATACGATGTTTGGGTTTCCATTCCTGAGTTACTTCGCTTAGAATAATAGTCTCCAATAGGATTAGAGGCATACTGATGTCATCACCCATTACTCCATGACTGGCATCCATTCTTTATGTACTTTCTCTTCCTATAGCAGTGGCCACTTGAATAACAGGTATTTTAAAAATTTATTTTTATAGTTCTATAATTTTCCAGGGGGACAGAGATTCTGAGGACTGAGTGGTCTCCCCGATAAGATTCTATGCGATCAGTCTAGTATAAGAAAGTATTCTCGGGCGCCTGTAGTCCCAACTACTCGGGAGGCCGAGGCAGGAGAATGGCGTGAACCCGGGAGGCGGAGCTTGCAGTGAGCTGAGATCCGGCCACTGCACTCCAGCCTGGGCGGCAGAGCGAGACTCCGTCTCAAAAAAAAAAAAAAAAAAAAGTATTCTCATGCCTGTAATCCCAGCATTTTGGGAGGCTGAGGCGGGCAGATCACTTGAGGTCAGGAATTTGAGACCAGCTTGGCCAACATGGTAAAACCCCCAGCCCTATTGAAAATACAAAAATTAGCCAGGCACGTGGTGCATGTCTGTAATCCCAGCTACTTGGGAGGCTGAGGCAGGAGAATCGCTTGAACCTGGGAGGTAGTAGTTGCAGTGAGCAGAGATCATGCCACTGCACACCAGCCTGGGTGACAGACTGAGTGAGACTCTGTCTCAAACAAACAAACAAAGAAAGTATTATTCTTCCACCCAGGAGATGAGTATGTAGATTCAGAGCCCAAATAGGGTGAGAGAACATAGACATGAAATAATGGTAAGGTAAAGCGAGTCAGAGTAGAAGGAAGAGGGTAAGCACCCAGGGAGAGAAACCCAAAATGAATAGTCAGAGCATGAGCATGGAGAAGAGGGCGTCCTCACAGTGAACAGAGTGGCAGAGAACATGGAAGATTGGTAACATACAGGGGTACTGATTAAATACATAAATACATTAAGGATAATTGAAGCCAAGTTTTTTGTTACTGGAGAAGAGAATTAGAAATATGAAAAGGGACAAAATTAGGATGAATATTTTGTTGTTGGATTGAAACAGACGGTATCATGGTTTTCAGTATATTAGAGATGATAGAAGATAGATAGATAGATAGATAGATAGATAATAAATAATATAGATAAATATAATGGAAGTGTATAAGTGTATATTACACACACACACACACACACACACGCTCTTTCCACTGTGAGGGTCTGAGAGAGCAGTGACATCCCAAAAGCAATGAGGATGCGTAATGCCCAGATCTTGGCTTCTAAATAAGATTTTCTACTAAAAGAAATAAGGACTCCTGAGATAATTAGCTAATTTCATGGCTTGATCAAGAAAGCACACACGTGCCTGTAGTCCCAGAAGGCTGAGGTGGGAAGACTGCTTGAGTCCGGGAAATCGAGGCTGCAGTGAGCTTAAAATACAAAAATTAGTCGGGCATGGTGGGGCATGCCTGTAATGCCAGCTACTCGGGAAGCTGAGGCAGGAGAATCGCTTGAACCTGGGTGGCAGTAGTTGCAGTGAGCCAAGATCATGCCACTGCACTCCAGCCTGGGTGACTCAGCCTGGGTGGCAGAGTGAGTGAGATCACATCACTGCACTCCAGCCTGGGTGACAGAGTGAGACCCTGTCTCAAAAAAGGAAAGAGGAAAAAGGAAAAAAACACACACACACACACACACACATATCGGCCTTAGTCAGTTTGTGTCACTATAAAGGAACACCTGAGGAAGAGTAATTTTTTTTCACATTTTCTGTCACTCCTTTGGTAATTTATTTTAAAATGAGGTTCATTTGATTAACGTTTTTGCAGGTTGTACAAGGTGGTGCCGGTATCTGCTTCTGATGAGGGCTTCAGGCTGCTTCCACTCATGGTGGAAGGCAAAGAGAAGCTGGTCTGCGCAAAAGTCACATGGCTAGAGAGTGGAAGCAAGAGAGAGAGCAGAGGGAGATGGCAGGCTCTTTTAAATAACCAGCTCTAGCAGGAACTAATAGAGGGAACTCACTCATTACCACGGGGACTGCACCAAGCCATTCATGAGAGATCTGCCTTCATGATACAAACACCTCCCACTAAGCCCCACCTCCAACATTAGGGATGAAATTTCAACATGAGATTTGGTTGGGTGGGTGGGTGGCATCAAACATTGAAACCATACCACAGCCTTAAAGGAAGAACACCAGAATTCAAATTAACACCAAACTGGTGGTAAGTTTACCATTCTTTTCCTGTAATGCGCCCTAGCCTAAACTTAATGCAGCCAGAAACTCAGAAGCGAATGCTGTGGTACAGACTGAGGGTGCTTCTCTACTTCTGGCTTGAGTTGCTCAGAGAAAGTGCAAATATTCAGTTTTGGTTTTTGTTTCATCTTTCTTCCATTCTCTTGTGCTCAGGCCCTAAGCAATCCCATGGTGGCAACAGCAGTGGTAGCTAGGGGAAACCATAATACTCAAAACTTTGACAGAGGAAAACCTTACTCTCCGTTCAGTGCAGTAGTAGTTCCCACAGGATGGGGCAAACTCCCACTGCTTTTTTTCCTCTGCCTGTTTCTTCCTATTGCTTGGCCCCAGTCACAGTGCAACTGCAGATTATGGATAGTTACTGGTTAGAGGACTGAAAAGGATAGCTCAGAGAACCAGAAATTACCAAGAAGATCATAGAGAGAGAGAGAGAGGAGCTCAGAAAAGCAACAAAATAAAGTTGATTAAGTTCAAGGCTCATCCTACAACCTCAACAACCAGGAATCTCAACCTAATTTACATAACAAAAACTTTGATAACTGAGCTAACAGATAAACCTCTGCCAAGTACCGGGACTGACCAATGAGTGTTGCATATGCAAAACAAACCTGAAGCGCATTGCAAAATTGAAACAACATTGGAACCATAACCCACAAAAAAATGAGTTTAAAATTTACCTGAATCTACGAGATTGATTACCTGCTATAATAAAAATATCAACATTCCCCCAGAATTTAGACAAGACCCAGAAGCCAAAAAAGTAATACAGAAAACGTATAGGGGTAGGGTGCGTTGGCTCATGCTTGTAATTCCAGCACTTTGGGAGGCGGAGGTGGGCAGATCACTTGAGGTCAATTCTGAGACCAGCCTGGCCAACATGGCGAAACCCCGTCTCCACTAAAAATACAATAATTAGCTGGGCGTGGTGGTGTACACTTGTAATCCCAGCTACTCGGGAGGCTGAGGCAGGAAAAGCGCTTGAACCCAGGAAACGGGTTGCAGAAAGCTGAGATCGTGCCACTGCACTCCAGCCTGGGTGTGAAAGAGCGAGACTCAGTCTCAAATAAAATAAATAAATAAATAAATAAATAATCACCTTATAAGAGACGCTGGTCGGGCGCAGAGGCTCATGCCTGTAATTCCAGCGCTTTGGGAGGCCGAGGTGCGTGGTTCACCTGAGGTTAGGAGTTCCAGAGCAGCCTGGCCAACATAATGAAACCACCCCCAGTCTCTACTAAAAATACAAAAATTAGGCGGGCATGGTGGCTCATGCCTGTAATCCCAGTTACTTGGGAGGCTGAGGCAGGAGGATCGTTTGAACCCAGGAGGTGAAGGTTGCAGTGAGCCAAGACTGTGACATTGCACTCCAGCCTGGGCAACAAGAGCGAAACTCCGTGTCAAAAAAAAAATGTTAAAATAAGGGTGGGGCAAGATCATGGAATAAAAGCCTGCATTGTTTGTCCCCTCCACTGGAACACCAAATTTTAACAACTGTCTGCACACAGAAAAGCACCATCACAAGAACCAAAATCAGGTGAACACTCACAGTACCTGGTTTTAACTACATATTGTAGAAAGACACATTGAAGAGGGCAGGAGAAACAGTCTTGAATCGCCAAGGCCACCCCTCCCCCATCCCCTAGCAGCAGCTATGCAGTGCAGAGAGAGAATCTATGCACTTTGCAGAGGAAGAGCACAGCGGCTGGGAAACTTTATATTGAACTCAGTGCTGCACAGTCACAGTGGAGAAAAAAGTCCTGCTGGGTTCAGCCAGCGCCTGTGCACAGAGGGAGCATTTGGACCAGCCTTAGCCACAGGAGAATTACCCTCATCCCAGTGGTGGGAACTTGAGTTTTTTGGCAAGCCTTGCCACTGTGGGCTGAAGTGCTCTGGGGTCCTACATAAACTTGAATGGCAGTCTAGGGCACAAGTACTGCAATTCCAAGGCAACTCCTAGTGGAAGGCTGGGCTTAGAGCCAGTGAATTTGCCACGTGACCTAGGGAGACACCAGCTGGCACAGCAAAGGGAGGGCTTGCACCATCCCTTCCCCAACCCCAGGCAGTAAAGCTCATAGCAATGAAAGTGACTCCTTCCTTCTGCCTAAGGAGAGGAGAGGGAAGAGTAAAGAGGACTTTGTCTAGCATCTTGGATACCAGCTCAGCCACAGTAGGACAGGGCACTGGGCAGAGTAGTGAGGCCCCCATTCCAGGACCTAGCTCTCAAACCACATTTCTAGACACATCCTGGGCCAAAAGGGAACCCACTGCCTTGAAGGAAAGGATCCAGTTCTGGCAGGATTAATCACCTGCTGACTAAAGAACCCTTGGTATAACCCTGGAATAACCATTAATGACCCAGGGAGTACACCATGGGCCTTGGGCTCTGAGAAGTGCTGGCTTCAGGGGACACCCAGCACATTCCCAGCTGTGGTGGCACCAGTGAAAGACTCCTTTTGTTTGAGAAAAGCAGAGGAAAAGTAAAGAGGACTTTGTACTGCACTCTAGGTACCAGCTTGGCTCTTGGGTTCCCCAAATCCAGGTGTAGCCTCTTGGACAGCATTTCTCATCCTGGGCCACAGGAGAGCCCACTGCCCTGAAGGGTGAGTCCCAGGCCTGGCAGCATTCACAAGCTGATGGAAGAGACCTTGAGCTTTATATGAACATCAGTGGTAGCCTAGCAGAACACCCCATGGACCACTGATGGTGGCAGCCACAGGGAGAGGCTCCTCTGCCTGTGGAAAGGGAGGGAAGAGTGGGAAGGGCTTTGTATTGTGATTTGAGTGCCAGCTTAACTGCAGTAGAATAAAACATCAGGTAAATTGCTGAAGTTCCTGACTCCAATTGCTGGCTCCCAGAGAGCATCTTTGGATACACCCAGGTTGGGGAGGAACTCACCATCCTAAAGGGAAGGGCCTTCCTTGGGCAAGGTCCAGTGCTGTGCTGGCTTCGAGTCTGACACAGCACAGGCCCAGTGCTTGCATCACCACACCCCCAGCTCAACACAGAGACAGTGACTCCATATGTTTCAGAGAAAGTAAGGGTAAAGAACAAGAGCTTCTGCCTGGTAATCCAGAGAATTCTTTCAGATGTTATCCAAAGTCATCAAGTCAAGTACCCTTTATGGGTCTACAAGAAACACAGCATTATTAGACTTGGGGTCCAAGTCTCTTTGAATAACTGGAAGGCCTTCCCAAGAAGGACTGGCATGAGCAAGCCTAGATCGAGAAGACTACAATAAATACCTAACTCTTCAATGCCCAGACACCGAAGAATATCTACAAGCATCAATACCATCCAGGAAAACAAGACTTTACCAAACGAATTAAATATGGCACCAGGGACCAATTCTGGAGAAACAGAGATATGTGACTTTTCGGATAGAAAATTAAAAATAGCTATTTTGAGGAAACTCAAAGAAATTCGAGATAACACAAAGAAAGAATTCGGAATTTTATCAGATAAATTTAACAAAGAGACTGAAATAATTTAAAAGAATCAAGCAGAAATGCTGGAGTTGAAAATGCAATTGACATGCTTAAGAATGCATCAGTCTCTTAGCAACAGAATTGATCAAGTAGAAGAAAACTAGTGAGCTTCAAGACAGGCTATTTGAAAATATACAATCAGAGGAGACAAAAGAAAAAAGAATAAAAAAGCATGAAGCATACTTACATGATCTAGAAAATAGCCTCAAAACGGTAAATCTAAGATCCATTGGCCTTAAAGAGGAGGTAGGGAAAGAGCTATGGGTAAGAAGTTTATTCAAAGAGATAATATCAAAGAATACCCCAAACCTGGAGAAAGATATCAACATTCAAGTATAAGAAGGTTATAGAACACCAAGCAGATTTAACCCAAAGAAGAACACCTCAAAGCATTTAATAATCAAACTCCCAAAGGTCAAGGATAAAGAAAGAATTCCAAAAACAGTAAAAGAAAAGAAAAAAAATCACATACAATGGAACTTCAATACATCTGGCAGCCAACTTATCAGCAGAAACTTTACAGGCCAGGAAAGAGAGGCATGACATATTTAAAGTGCTGAAGGAGAAAAAAAAATGTTTACCCTAGGATAGTATATCCAGCGGAAAGTATCTTTCAAACATGAGGGAGAAATAAAGACTTTCCCAGACAAACAAAAGCTGAGGGATTTCATCAACACCAGACCTGTCCTACAAGAAATGCTAAAGGGAATTGTTCAATCTGAAAGAAAAGGATGTTAATGAGCAAGGTACAAAACTCACCGGTAATAGTAAGCACACGGCTGGACACAGTGGCTCATGCCTGTAATCCCAGCACTTTGGGAGGTCGAGGCAGGTGGACTGCCTGAGGTCAGGAGTTCAAGACCAGCCTGACCAATATGGTGAAACCCCATCTCTACTAAAAATACAAATATTAGCCGGGTCTGGTGGTGTGCGCCTGTAGTCCCAGCTACTTGGGAGGCTGAGGCAGGAGAAGTGCTTAAACCCGGGAGGCAGATGTTGCAGTGAGCCGAGATCACGCCACTGCACTCCAGAGCCTGGGTGACAGAGCAACATTCTGTCTCAAAAAAAAAAAAAAAAAAAAAATAGTAAGCACACAGAAAAAGACAGAATGGTATCACACTGAAACTGTGGGGTGTAAACTTCTCTTGACTTAAGTAGAAAGAATGAATGATGAACCAAACAGAAATAACTACAACTTTTCAAAGCATAGACAGTACCATAAGACATAAAGAAAAACAAAAACAAAAAAAAAGGCTGGGCGCGGTGGCTCACGCCTGTAATCCCAGCACTTTGGGAGGCCGAGGCGGGTGGATCACGAGGTCAGGAGATAGAGACCATCCTGGCTAACACGGCAAAACCCCGTCTCTATTAAAAAACAAAAAATTAGCCAGGCGTCTTGGCGGGCGCCTGTAGTCCCAGTTACTCGGGAGGCTGAGGCAGGAGAATGGTGTACACCCGGGAGGTAGAGCTTGTGGTGAGCCGAGATCGTGCCACTGCACTGCAGCCTGGGCAACAGAGTGAGACTCCGTCTCAAAAAAAAAAAAGAAAGAAAGAAAGAAAGAAAAACAAAAAAAAGTTAAAAATTAGGGGAACAAAGTTAAAGTGTAGAGTTTTTATTAGTTTGTGTATGTGTGTGTGTGTCTCTTTGTTAATACAATCAGTGTTACACTGTCATCAATTTAAAATAATGAGTTATAAGATAGCATTTGCAAGCCTCATGGTAACCTGAAACTGAAAAACAACGAATACACAAAAAATAAAAAGCAAGAAATTAAATCATACCACCAGTGAAAATCACCTTCACTAAAAGGAAGACAGGAAAGAAAGAAGTGGAATAGAATAAAAAATAGAAAACGAAAACAATCAGAAAACAAATAACAAAGTGCAGGAGTAAGTCCTTACTTATCAGTAATAACACTGAATGTAAATAGACTAAACTCTCCAATCAAAAGTGGTTGAACGGATTAAAAAAAAACAAAACAAAAAAACAAGACCCAGTGATCTCCTGCCTACAAGAAACACACTTCCCCTATGAAGATACGCATAGATTGAAAATAAAGGGATCGAAAAAGATATTCCATGACAACGGAAACCACAAAAGAGCAGGAGTATCTATACTTATATCAGACAAAATGGATTTCAAGACAAAAAAATTAAGGAGAGAGAAAAAAAGGTCACTATATAAGGATAAATTGGAAAATTCAGCAAGAGAAAATAACAGTTTTACATACACATGCACCCAACACTGGAGCACTCAAATATATAAAGCAATTATTAGAGGGAAAGAGAGAGATAGACCTCTGGTCAATGAGTTTTTTTTTTGGATATGACTCCCACAGGTGACAAAAGCAAAAATAGGCAAATGGGATTGCATCAAACTAAAATGCTTCTGCACAACAAAGGAAACAATCAAAAGAGTGAAGAGACAACCTACAGAATAGGAGAAAATATCCACAAATCATACATCTGATAAAGAGTTAATCTCCAAAATATACGAAGAACTCAAACACTTCAATAGGAAGTAAACAACCCAATGAAAAAATGGGCAAAAGACCTGAATAGATATTTCTCTAAGGAAGACATACAAATCAGCAACAAGTATATGAAAAAATGCTCAACATCACTAACCATCAGGGAAATGCAAATTAAAATCACCATGAGATATCACCTCACATCTGTTAGAATGTCTATTATCAAAAAGACGAAAGGTAAGTGTTGGCAAGGGCATGGAGAAAAGGAAACCTTTGTACACTGCTGGTGGGAATGTAAATTAGTACACCCACTATAGAAAACAGTATAGAGGTTGCTTGAAAAATTAAAAATGTAACTACCATATGATCCAGCAATCGCACTTCTGGATATATACCCAAAGGAAATAAAATAAGTATCTTTAAGAGATATCTGCAATCCCTTGTTCACTGCAGCATTATTTACAATAGCCAAGCTATGGAATCAACCTAAGAGTCCAGCAAGGGATGAATGGGTAAAGAAAATGTGCTATTTGTATACAATAGAATACTATTCAGCCATAAAAAAGAAGGAAATCCTGCCATTTGTGATAACACAGATGAACCTGGAGGACATTAAGCTAAGTGAAATAAGCCAGCCACAGAAAGACAAATACTGACTGCACGATCTCACTTACATGTGGATTCTGAAAAAGCTCAGTTCATAGAAGTAGAGAGTATAAAGGTGGTTGCCATGGGTTTGGGGAATGGATGAGGAGACATTGGTCAAAGGGAACAAAGTGTCCAAGCACAGTGGCTCCCGTCTACAATCCCAGTACTTTGAGAGGCTGGGGCAAGAGGACTGCCTGAGCCCAGGAGTTCAAGATCAGCCTGTGCAACATAGTGAGACCCCCATCTCTACAAAAAAAACAACTAGCCAGCCTTGGTGGCACACACCTGTAGTCCCAGCTACTCAGGAGGCTGAGGTGGGAGGATCACTTTAGCCCAGGAGGTTGAGGCTGCAGTGAGCCAGGATCATGCCACTGCACTCTAGTCTGGCAACAGAGCAATACTCTATTTTGTCAAATAAAAGGGGAGAGGGTACAAAGTTTCATTTAGGCTGTATGAATAAGTTCTGGGGCTGTACTATATAGCACAGTGACTATAGTTAATATTATAATAATGTATTGTATACTTGAAAATTGCTAAGAAAGTAGATCTTAAATATTTCTCCACAAAAAAACCTGTGTGAGTTGATGAATATATAAATTGGCTTGATGGTGATCTTTTCATGATGTATAATATATCAAAATATCATGTTATATATAATAAATATATACAAATTTTGTCAATTATACCCCCAATAAAGTTAGAAAATTGGAGGAAAAAAGAATAAAGTTGGTGAAAGTAGAATGAGAAATTAGATTTTCCATAGTTTCAGTGTATCACTCACAAAATGATACAGGTTTACAGCAAAAAGAACTGGAAGACACGATCTTAATCAAAAGATTAAAGCTAGCACCACCAATAATAGTATAAGTCAATCCTGTATACCACCTAATAGGAAGCCATGAGTAGAACATAGAATCTCTTCTGTGATTTTCTGGCCTCAAATTCATAACCTGTTCTAATCATGAGGAAACTTTGGCTAAACCCATATTAAATCACATGCTACAAAATGACTGATCTGTAATCTTCAAAACTGCCAAGATCATGAATAGCAAGGCAAGAATGAGGAGGTGTTCCAGATTTCCAGATTGAAGGAGCCTGAAGACTATGTATAATTCTAGATTGAAACCATTTTCTATATAGAACATTATTGGAAAATTTGAATGACGTTTCCAGGCAAAGGGTATACAGGAGTTCTTTGTACTATTCTTATAACTTTTCTATAAATATGAAATTGTTTAAAAGTTTTTAAAGCCTAGAAGAATGTCTGATGTGACACATAACAGGCAACATATAAATGTTTACTGAATTAACTTCTACATTATGACACCCAATTTGGGGAAAAAATAAGACCAATCTCACAAATAGGTACGATGTATGCAATACTGGGAACATTCTCCCTAATACCAAATTATATCTCCATTATTAATCCCTCTGTGATAGTAAAGACTGAAGTAGGCACAGGCACTGAAATAGGAGAGAAAGAATGGAAAGGGAAGATAAAATGAAAAAGCAAAAAACTATGTATTTAGGAATTTTCATGAGATCCAGTCCAGGATGCAGGCTTTATCCTATCAAATCTCTCACATCTCCAAATCCCAGTATAGAAAAATACTATGGCAGTAACATGATTAACTGCTATCAACCTTGTCAGCAGACAAACTCATTTTTTTTCTTTCTTTTGTTGTATAGCATGAAATATGGAGCAAATGTTATCAAGATGGTTTGACAATAAAAGACAAAGCAAAGAAAATTTTAAGAAATATTCCATATTGGCCAGGTGTGGTAGCTCATGCCTGTAATCCCAGCACTTTGGGAGGCTGAGGTGGGCGGATCACTTGAGGCCAGGAGTTCCAGAGCAGCCTGGCCACCATGGTGAAACCCCATCTGTACTAAAAATACAAAAAGTAGCCAGGTGTGGTGGCACAGGCCTGTAATCCCAGCTACTTGGGAGGCTGAGGCACAAGAATCACTTGAACCCGGGAGGTGGAGGTTGCAGTGAGCCGGGATCACACCAGTGAACTCCAGCCTGGGTGACAGAGTGAGACTCCATCTCAAAAAATATATATATATATATTCCATATAGCTTTTTCAAATGCCCTTTCTGGTAAAGAACAAAGGAAGTAAAATATTTCAAAGATCAGCTACTTATGTGGAACTGATCTCAAACAGAATTTCCAAAAGGTTGCATGAAGTAGTAATGATTCTTCCTGGAACTTGATATAGCATATTTTCAAACTCTTGGAGAATGCAGATTTCACTCACCATCTGGGGGAGCCTCATCAACATATCTTTACACTGCAGTACACACATAGATGCTCTTTGAAAATCCCCTTGAGCAACTGCCTGAAAAAGACAAAGAATGTCAATAACTGGTTAAAATGAAATTACAAGGTTATTTGTCTCTAAGTCGATTTTAGCATTTTAACTAGTATTTAAAAGTCTTAAGGCCAGGCACGGTGGCTCAAGCCTGTAATCCCAGCACTTTGGGAGGCCGAGGCGGGCGGATCACAAGGTCAGGAGATCGAGACCATCCTGGCTAACACAGTGAAACCCCGTCTCTACTAAAAATACAAAAACTTAGCCGGGCGAGGTGGCAGGCGCCTGTAGTCCCAGCTACTCGGGAGGCTGAGGCAGGAGAATGGCGTGAACCCAGGAGGCGGAGCTTGCAGTGAGCCGAGATCGCGCCACTGCACTCCAGCCTGGGCAACAGCGTGAGACTCCGTCTCAAAAAAAAAAAAAAAAAGTCTTATTTTGTTTTCTAATATTTTTAGCAATACTAGTTGTTCGAGCTAAACAAATAGTTTGCTCAAAATACAGAAGAATAAGTGGTAATCTTTGGTGACACAGAGTTGATACTGAATGACTGGGAGTCATTTACTTTTCTGGAAATGCAAAAACTGGTTGTACTACCTTATGTTATTATATTATGACATAATGCCAAGTCTACTAGATGCTTCTGCAACTTGAATAGCTCTTGTATTCACCTTTACATTAGAGGAATTAAGTTAAACAGCAGTCTTTGTCTTTTTTTTTTAAAATAAAGTCTATTTTTATTTATTTATTTATTTATTTATTTATTTTTATTATTATTATTTTTTTGAGACAGAATCTTGCTCTGTTGCCCAGGCTGGAGTGCAGTGGCGTGATCTCGGCTCACTGCAAGCTCCGCCTCCCGGGTTCACGCCATTCTCCTGCCTCAGCCTCCTGAGTAGCTGGAACTACAGGCGCCCGCCACCACGCCCAGCTAATTTTTTGTATTTTTAGTAGAGATGGGGTTTCACCGTGGTCTCGATCTCCTGACCTTGTGATCCGCCCGCCTCGGCCTCCCAAAGTGCTGGGATTACAGGCGTGAGCCACCGCGCCCGGCCCAGTCTTTGTCTTAAAACAAGCTCACAATAACCTCATAGTCTGAACTGCTGTGTATATCCACTACAAAAAGCAGCTTATCAATTAGCCAGACATGTGGCACATACCTACAGTCCCAGCTACTTTAGAGGCTGAGGCAGGAAAATTGCTCAAGTCCAGGAGTTCGAAGCTGCAGTAAGCTAAGAAGATACCACTCTACTCCTGCCACAGATGACAGAGCAAAACCCCATCTCTTTAAAAAAATTTTTTTAAGAAAAAAGAAAAGCAGCTTAGTACAATCTCATCATGAAGCCAAAAGAGCCACTCTGCCATTTATCATGTGTAACTTTGAGCCTTAAGCTCTCACAGATTGTTTCCTCATTCATAAAGTGAGGAAACTGTACTAGACTATCTGTAGGGTCCCTTTCATTTCTACCATTCTATGACTGAACACCCCCAAATGAATGAAAACATCAATCACACATTATTTTAGCACTTATAGAAGAGGCTTGTTTCAGTCATTTAAGAACTTAGTTGGCCAGGCATGGTGGCTCACACCTATAATCCCAGCACTTAGGGAGGTCGAGGTGGGTGGGTCACCTGAGGTCAGCAGTTTGAGACCAGCTTGACCAACATGGTGAAATCCTGTCTCTACTTAAAACACACACACACATACACTCTCTCACACACAAATTAGCTGGGTGTGGTGGTGGGCACCTGCAATACCAGCTACTCGGGAGGCGGAGCTTGCAGTGAGCTGAGATCACACCAATGCACTCCAGCCTGGGCAACAGAGCGAGACTCTGTCACCAAAAAAAAAAAAAGCTGACAAAGCATTTTTGTAAGAAAACCGTGGATACGTACAAGGAAATAATAAAATACTACACTTGCTATTTTCTTCTCTTCTTTACGTGGTGTCAAATATTATTGTGCTTTGAATAATAAAATAATTGAGTAGAGAGAAGAAAATATAAACAACACGTAAGACGCCAGTTTCTCTCTAGTTTTCTCTTCTAACTGCTGAATAGTAAGCCTGGCATCTTGCTCAGTAGATACTCTCTTATAAGGCTTTAATACTAGATATTATTAAAGGGGAAAATAAATTGCTAACACAAGTGCCTCAATAAGCCATATCTCTTAGAAAATAATATCCCTTTCTACACTATATTCTATGAATACTTGCTGATTAATTCATTATTCAAGGTGGAGAAAATCTTACTATAAAAGAGGAAGGCTGAGTGACAACCCCATATCAGAGGATAGATGCTGCTGTCTGTTCTTATAACATATAAAACAATATGAGACTTTAATGTTCAAACAACTCATATAGTGTCTATCATTACTCAGATTTTTATCTTAGAGAAATCAAAGCTCTAATAATTCAGGCTAGTTTTGAAAATTTATTCGTCTTCTTATGACTAGAAATAAATATTTCAAGCCCCAAAGATAAAGATTTCAAGTAAAAGAAGTCTTAAAGAAGAGGCAGCACAATACAGTGCTGTAGTAACCTTTTGTGAGCATCAGACTCACCAGTGGAGCTTTCTGAAAATCACATGCCCAGCTCTCACCACTTGGAGACTGTGATTCATTAGGTGTGGAGTGATGTCCTGCCTATACTGATGTAGTGAAAAGAATATGAGCTTTGCATTCCCAGCTTTTCCACTTCTTGGCTCAGTGAACTTAGGTAAGTCACAATCTCTTTGAGGTTCTACTTTCTTAACTATAAAATAGGGACAGTAATGTCTACAATACAGGATGGATCTTATGAGGATCAAATGGGATCACAGATGTGAAAGCATTTCATAAACTGTAAGTCAGTATTTAAAAATGTGTACATTTTGGGCAGTCAAAACTACTATCAGGGCCGGGCCCAGTGGCTCACCCCTGTAATCCCAGCACTTTGGGAGGCCAAGGTAGGCTGATCACCTGAGGCCAGGAGTTCGAGATCAGCCTGGCCAACATGGCAAAACTCCGTCTCTACTAAAAATACAAAAAGTAGCTAGGCATGGTGGCACGTGCCTGTAATCCCAGCTACTTAGGAGGCTGAGGCAGGAGAATCGCTTGAACCCAGGAAGCAGAGGTTGCAGTGAGCCGAGATGGCACCACTGCACTCCAGCCTGGTCAATAGAGTGAGACACTGTCTCAAAAAAAAGAAAAAAAAAAAAAAAGACAATATATTAAAATGGCAATAGTCCCCAAGTTGATCTATAAGTTTAATCCAATTCCATTAAAATTCCAGTTGGCTTTTTTTTGCAGAAATTAACATGCTGATCTTAAAATTCAAATGGAAATTTAAGAGACCTAGGGCTAGGTGAAACATTCTGAGACATGACACTGAAAGCATGATCCATAAAAGAAAAAGAAATCAATAAATTGGACTTTATCAAAATTGTATTCTGTGACCCTATTAAAAAGGACAAAAAGACAAGCTGCAATGAGACAATATTCGCGAACATTTATCTGACAAGGGAATCATATCGAGAATATATAAATAATCCCGTAAATTGAACAGTAAACTATCAATCAAAATAGAAAATAGACAAGAAAAATGACAGATATTTTGCCTAAAGGGAGATACAGATGGTAAATAAGTAAATGAAAAGATATTCAACATCATTAGCCATTAGAGAAATGCAATTAAAACCACATTGAGATATCACTATATATCTATTAGGATAGCTACAATAAAAAAATTGGTCACAATACCAAATGCTGGCAAGGATGCAAAGAAATGGGATCTCTCATACATTACTGGTAAGAATCTAAATGGTGGCCGGTTGCAGTGGCTCATGCCTGTAATCCCAGCACTTTGGGAGGCCAAGGTGGGCAGATAACCTGAGGTCAGCAGTTTGAGACCAGCCTGGCCAACATGGCAAAGCCCCATTTCTACTAAAAATACAAAAATTAGCCAGGCATGGTGGCACACACCTGTTGTTTCAGCCACTCGGGAGGCTGAGGCAGGAGAATCACTTGAGCCTGGGAGGCGGAGATTGCAGTGAGCTGAGATCATGCCACTGCATTCCAGCCTGGGTGACAGAGTGAGACTCTGTCTCAACAACAAAACAAAACAAAACAAAACAAAACAAACAAAACACAGAATGTAAAATGGCATGGCCACTCTAGAAAACAATTGGCAGTTTCTAAAAAAAAAAACTAAATATACCCTTTATGTCCACACAAAAACCTGTATGAAAATGTTCATGCCAACTTATTTACAATAGCCAAAAATTGGAAACAACCCAAATTCTTTCAATGGTGAATGGCTAAACAAATTGGTACATCCATAGCATAGAATTCTACATAGCAATAAAAAGAGAACAGGGCTGGGCGTGTTGACTCATGCCTGTAATCCCAGCACTTTGGTAGGCAGAGGTGGACGGATCACTTGAGGCCAGGAGTTTGAGACCAGCCTGGCCAACATGGCAAAACCCCATCTCTACAAAAAAATTAGCCAGATGTGGTGGCACATGCCTGTAATCTCAGCTACTTGGGAGGCTGAGGCAGGAGAATCGCTTGAACCCGGGAGGCAGTAGTTGCAGTGAGCCAAGATCACACCACTGCACTCCAGCCTGGGCGACAGAGCGAGACTCTGTCTCAAAAACAAACAAACAAACAAAAAGAACAAACTATTAACACATAAAACAACAAGGATGGATCGCAAAAAAAAAAAAAAAAAAAAAAAAAATGCTGAGTGAGAACAACCAATATGAAATGGTTACATAGTATATTATTACATTTATACAATGTTCTTAAAATGACAAAATTATAGAGATGGAGACTAGGTTTTGGTTGCCTGGGTTTTGGATGACTGAAAGGGGTATCCCTATAAAGGGGTTATGTAAAGAATCTGTGTGGTAATGAAATTGTTCTGTATCTTGATTGTGGTGGTATGAATCTACACCTACACATGTGATGAAATTGTACAGAACTATATAAACATACGTGAACACACACAAGAGAGTTCATATAAAACTGGTGAAATCTAAATAAGGTCTGTGGATTGTATCAATGTCTATTTCCTGGTTTTATATTGCACTATATGTAAGCAAGATATTACCACTGGGGAAAAACTGGGTGAAGGATACACAGATCTCTCTTTACTATTTTTGTAGCTTCCTGCAAATCTATGCTTATTTCAAAAATTTTAAAAGTTTTTAGAAACACATTTGTTGGCCAGGCATGGTGGCTCATGCCTGTAGTCCCAGTACTCTGGGAGGCCGAGGCGGGTGGATCACCCGAGGTCAGGAGTTCGAGACCATATCTGGTCAACATGGTGAAACACCGTCTGTACTAAAAATACAAAAACTAGCTGAGCATGGTGGCGGCTGCCTGTAGTCCCAGCTAGCTACTTGGGAGGCTGAGGCAGGAGAATCGCTTGAACCCAGGAGGTGGAGGTTGTAGTGAGCCGAGATGGCACCACTGCCCTCCAGCCTGGGCAACAGAGCAAGACTCGGTCTCAAAAAAAATCAAATCAAATCAAATCACATTTGTTAACACCACCGCCAATTTCATCAGAAAAGACTAAGTATTTAGGCAGTGGCTCATGCCTGTAGTCCCAGAACTTTGGGAGGCCAAGACAGGCAGATCACTTGAGGCCAGGAGATCGAGACCAGCCTGGCCAACATGGGGAAACCCTTATCTCTACTAGAAATACGCCCCTCCCCCCAAAAAAAAGAAGGAAGAAAGAAAAGAGAGAAATGTGATGCCTCAATTTGGGAGGTAAGGCCCAGTGGGAGGTGTTTAGGTCATGGAGTCAGATCTCTCATGAATGACTTGGCTCCCTCCCCACAGTAACAGTGAGTTGTTCTTGCTCTAGTAGTTCCTGTAAGATGGCATTGTTTGAAAGAGTCTGGTATCACCCTCCCCTGTATCTCTTCTTCCCTCTCTTGTCATGTGATATGCCTGCTCCCCCTTAGACTTTTGGCATGACTGAAAGCTTACTGAGGTCCTTGGCCGGAAGCAGATGCTGGCATATGCTTCTTGTACAGCGTGTAGAACCATGAGCAAGAATAAATCTCTTTTCTTTATAAATTACCCAGCCTCAGGTATGCCATTATAGCAATACGAAATGAACTGAGACACCTTACTACTGAAACTGCTTTCTATGGTCACTATCATCTTCCTGAACATCAGGTTCAATGCCGCTTATTCCAACCTCATTTTCTTTTATTTCTCTGACGCACTGGCCACTGTTGATCATCCTTTTCTCCAAGCTCTCTTCTCATGGATGACCCACACTGTTCTAGTCCTCTTTCATCTCTGGTATTCCTTCTTTTTTGTTTGCTCTGCTTTTTGAAATTTTAATGTAATTAAATTTGATTTTTTTAAAGACAGGGATTCACTCTACCACCCAGGCTGGAGTGCCATAGTGTGATCATGGCTCACTGCAGCCTCAACCTGTGATCCTCCTGTTTCAGCCTCCCACGAAGCTGAGACCACAGCCATGTGCCACCATGCCTGCCTAATTTTTTTTTTCTTTTCTCACAGAGATAGGGTCTAGTTATGTTGCCCATGCTGGTCTTGAACTCCTGACCTCAAATGATCCTCCCACCTTGGCTTCCCAAAGTGCTGGGATTACAGGTGTGAGCCACCATGCTTAGCAGTGTTTGCTCTACTTTTGACCGTACTCTCCCACCTCCTAACAACATGTAAATGTTTGTGGAATGAACAGGCTTTATTATCCTCCCTTTCCTGCCTCCAAAGATTCAATGGTTCAAGTCCTTCTCACTGAGCGTAAATGATTGCTTCCTCTATATGTCTCCTATATCTGTCCCTTCTTTCTCATTCTCATTGGTACTACTATAGTCCAGGCTTTCACCGGTTCATGGTTACACTATGCCTTGATTCTGTTTATTTTTCTTTTTCTTTTTTTTTTTTTTTTTTGAGACAGAGTCTTGCTCTGTCGCCCAGGCTGGAGTGCAGTGGCCGGATCTCAGCTCACTGCAAGCTCCGCCTCCCGGGTTTACGCCATTCTCCTGCCTCAGCCTCCGGAGTAGCTGGGACTACAGGCGCCTGCTGCCTCGCCTGGCTAGTTTTTTTTGTATTTTTTAGTAGAGACGGGGTTTCACCATGTTAGCCAGGATGGTCTCGATCTCCTGACCTCATGATCCGCCCGTCTCGGCCTCCCAAAGTGCTGGGATTACAGGCTTGAGCCACCGCGCCCAGCCTTGTTTACTTTAAAATCAAGCCTAAACATGATTACAGGTTACTCTTCACTAGGTGCCACCAAACCTCTTCCTAAACACTTTCAATTACCCCAGTACCTTTAGGAAAATATCAAAAGTATTTTTTCAAAGAGGTATATTTGGGCTTTCTCAACCTGGCCCTACTTACTTCTCCAGACTTAGCACTTATCGTGCCCTTGCAAAATACTTTCCTTCAGATAAACTGGTCACACTCTTCCTTAAACATGGCATGCACATTACTGCCTTATATGACTTTGTTCATGTGCAAACCTTTGCTCTGCCTGGAATATTCTGTGCCCTCTTCCCCACTTTCCTAAGTCTGTTTCTTCCTTCAAAGTTCAAATCATGCTCTAAATCCTGTGTGTCTTCCCCTACAACCCAGTCCACAATAATCTCCCCACTTTTCTACACTCTTGTAGTACTTGCCTGTACTAGTGTTTTTCAGCCTTTCACATTTTACATACTACTTGCCACTCTTTTGATAGGATGGGGGGGGGGTAAAAAGATCAGAAAGGAATAATAGGGGGAGAGCAGATTCATTTGTACCACACACATTTACATAATATCTATTACGTGCTATGCACTATGCTAGAAGCTGACAATGCAGATTAATTTTTTTTACATTACTACTTTTTTAACTACTAGGAAAGATGGTGAACCAAAGTCCTTGATATAATAGAGAAAGCTGGCTTTCACTTGGCTTGTGTCTCCAGGATAGCCTCCATCATAGTCTTTATAGGTAAGCTCATAGCCCCTTCCTCAGTGTGACCTTGTCAGCTTCTACAAATGGTCTCACTTTAAATAGGGGAGGGAGCAGAAGAAAAATATGTGATCCTTGCATCTGCAGATGATGCACAATGCAGAAAGAGGCACTGCCAGTAACCAAGGGAAATGGGGAATTAGGAGAAACACCAAGATCTATAGTTATTTTTACAATTCCGAAAGATTACAGAAGAATAATCTGGCACATGCATACACAGAAAAGTATCCTTCACCTTGCAAGTGGATATAGGGATTGAGGAAAAATAAAATGTTAACAATTGTTAGGAAGGTGATGTGACCACTTTCGACAAAGTCTGTGTCCCACCTAACCTAAGTCATTCATTTGGCACTTAATATTTTCCTTTTTCCAGTTTTAGAACATGTACTTATGGCCTATCTCTCAAACTAGCTTATAATTTTCTTAAGGAAAATGACCATGTATTATATCTCCACTCACACACAGCACTGAACACTGCATGTAGATCACTTATCTGTACAACTATTATAGTACCCAATTTTTTCTATCTTGTATATGCATCCTTTATCTCACCAACTAAACTATAATCCTTGAGGATACGATATGTGATTGTTTGCATTACTCCACAAAACCTAGCATAGTAGTCTGTTCATAGAAGATATTCCTTGTCTGTTGAATAATTTAATAAATAATAAAGCAATTATCTAACTGGTTAAATGGTAGGTGCCTAGAAAAAGATAAGGCCTCTCAGGAGCTTTATTAGGACAGAGAAAACTCATTATCAAACACCGCTATTAACCGCCATTTTAAAGATGTCTTCTCCCAAGCAAATATCAACAAAACTCATAAACTCTAATGGTGAGAATGTCTTAGAAATGAAAAATGAACTTACAGCAAAAGGAATTAGCCTTCACTTCAACTTCTGAAGATGTCATCACTTATCAAAGTCAAGAATTATATAGTTCTCATTACTGATTATAACAACTAACACTTTTAACCAGCTATATAAAGAAGATGCCATTTAGATATCAACATCCACCACACTGAAGAAATGCTACAAGACCTTCTGAAATCATAGGATCTCGGTGTTAAAAGGGACTTAAGGATCACAGTAGTCAAATTTCCTACCAAATGAAGGAATTCCTTCTGCAATGTATAATTATTAGGATACTCACATCTTTGCTTACAGTTTTCCAGTGAAAACAGACTTAGAATCTTGCAGGAAAGCTATTCCATTATACGATTACTATCACTGATAAAAAGCTACTTACATAAAGCCACAATTCGTCTTCCTAGAATTTCTACCATTGTTCTTCATTCTATCCTGTGGAGTTTAATTCCTTTTCAATACAATAGTCCTTAAAATATTCAAAGAGAGCTATCATTCCTACTGTCTTCTTTTTCTGAGACAAACATCACTATATTCTCCAAATATTTTTCATATGATATACTTTGTACACCAACCCAGTAATTTTAAAATGTGATGTGTAGAAGTTATCACAATATTCAAAATGTGAATTAACTACCTAGATGTGGACACTATGTATCTACTAACATAGCCTAGGGTCGTGCTAGCTTTTTTTGCAGCTACGTCACATCACTGATTTAAGTTTGAGCTTGTGGACAATTAAAATACATAGGTCTGGCCAGTCGCAGTGGCTCATGCCTGTAATTCCAGCACTTTGGGAGGGCAAGGTGGGAGGATCACTTGAGCCCAGGAGCTCAAGATAAGCCTAGACAACATAGTAAAACCCTACGTCTACCCAAAAAGTATATATATTTTTTTAACTAGCCAGGCACAGTGGCATACCCCCATAGTCCTACCTACTCGGGAGGCTGAGGGAGGAGGATCCCCTGAGCCCAGGAGGTTGAGGCTGCAGTGAGCTATGATTGGGCCACATTACTCCAGCCTGGGCAACAGAGCAAGATCCTGTCTGTAAAAGAACGACAAAAATACCACACATAGGTCTGGCCACGCATGGTGGCTCACACCTATAATCCTAGCACTTTGAGAGGCCAAGGTGAGAGGATTGCTTGAGGCCAGGAGTTTGATACCAGCCTGGGAAACATAGCAAAACCTCGTCTCTACAAAAAAAAAAAAAAAAAAAAAAAAAAAAAAAAAAAAAAAAAGATAAAAATAAATAAATGAGAGAAAATTAAACAACCTAAATAAATGAAAAGACATCCCAGGTTCATGGACCAGAACACAATATTCGTAAGATAACAATATCCCCCAAATTGTTCTATAAATTCAATCCCTATCAAAATTCCAGCTGGCTTCTGTGCACAAATTGAAAAGCTGATCCTAACATTCATATGGAAATGTAAGGGACCCAGAAAAGTCCAAACAAATGTTAAAAAGAACAAAACTGGAGGACTTGCAATTCCCAATTTCAAAACTTACTACATAGCTACAGTAATCAAGACAAGTGTGGTACCAGCATAAGGCTAGACATATAGACCAATGGAATAGAATCAAGAGTCCAGAAATAAACTCTTACACTTATGATAAGTTGATTTTTGACAAAGGTGCTAAGGTCATTCAATATGGGGAAAGAATAGTCTTCTCAACAAATGGTACTGGGACAATTGAATAGCCATATGCAAAAGAATGAAGTTAGATCTCTACTTCACATTATACCTGAAAATTTACTTAAAATGGACCACAGATCTAAGTGTAAGTGCTAAAACTATAAAATTTTTAGATGTAGAGAAATTGGAGCCCTCAGATACTACTGGGGGAAGTGTAATAAAATAGTTCAGCCACTATGGAAAACATTCTGGCAGTTTCTCAAAAGGTTAAACACAGACTTAGAGTTACCATGCTACCCAACAATTCCACCCCTAGTTATATACCAAAGAAAATTAAAAACATACATACACACACTGTAAATGAATGTTCACATTAGAATTATTCACAATAGACAAAAATTGGAAACAACTCAAATATTCATCAATAGATGAATGGATAAACAAAACATGGCATATTCATACAGTGAAACATGCAACAACACTGATGAACCTTGAAAACAATTATGCTAAGTGAGAGAAGCTAATCGCAAAAGACCATTTATTGCATGATTATATTAACATGAAATGTCAAAAATAGGCGTATCTATGGAGACAGAAAATAAATTCATGGTTGCTAGAGCTAGGGTCAGAAGCAATGAGGAATGACTGCTAATGCTGATGGGGATTTCTTTTTGGGGTGACAAACATGTTTTAAACTTAGCTTGTGGTGAACATTGCACAATTCTGTGAATATACTAAATTACTGAATTATACAGTGTAAATGGGTGAATTTTATGGTATATGAATTGTATCTAAATAAATGTTACAAAATAAAAAGGGGACTTTTCTTTCTTGTTGTTATTTTGTTTGTTTTTTGAGACAGAGTCTAGCTCTGTCACTCAGGCTGGAGTGCAGTGGCACAGTCATAGCTCACTCATAGCTCAGTTTAACCTCAGACTCCTGGGCTCAAGGGATCTTTCTGCCTCAGACTCCGTAGTAGCCAGAACTACAGGTGCACACCACCAAGCCTGGCTAATTTTTTACTTTTATTTTTTGGTAGAGATGGGGGTCTTACTATGCTGCCCAGGTTGGTCTCCAATTCCTGAGCTCAAGCAATCTTTCCACTTCAGGCTCCCAAAGTGCTGGGATTACAGGCACAAGCCACCATGCCCAGCTGGGGATTTTTCATTTCCAGAATTGTGTAATAACAGAAAGCAAACTCATCATAGCTCAAATGCACACCTAAGTGTATGATGACAAAGAAATCCACAAGGTAAACAGAGGTAAAATATAACTTTAAACAGTGTGTGATCGCAGCAGACTTTTAGAAAGCATCAATAGACAACTCAGAACAACTGCAAATGAGAAGGCTCTTTTCAGGCAAATATTTTAGGCAGACTGTGAATGTAAGAGAGAGTCACAGAGACAGGTGTTTCAAGTAGGGACTGCTGCCATAAATAAATGACAGGTGTTACATGCAGGGGGTGAAAATGATGTTTAACTGTATATCAGTCTTCTCACCCTTAGCCACCCCATAGATTCCAATCAGCATTAGTAACATCACCTTCAGATATAACAGAGATAAAAAGGTCAAATTAATATCCTATAAAAGGCCAGTGACATCTGACTTTCTTCCAATAGGTAATATATCATCTCTTTTACATTTACATATGGAAAAAATGCCCCACTGGAAGACCCTGGTGCCCATGATACCTACAGACTCTGCTTGGTAAGAAAGCACTCTGAAGTGGTCTCTCTCAACAGTAATCTTCTCCATGATCAAGTCAGCCTCAGGGGAGCTCCTTTGAATTAATTTGATGTATAATTGCTCCAGACTCTGAAAAATAAAACCACAGTACAATGTACCAATGACAATAACCACAGATGTTACTACTAATAATTGCCTCAGCTAAAAATCAATGGTAACTTACGGCCACAGCAGCTTGAAAACATTCATCAGCGATTAGAAAATTTCCAACATCCAACCATTCTCTTCCTATTCTTATATTCATCTAGAAGAGAGAAATTAGAAAATAATTTTTAAAAATTCATACCTCCACCAAATTGGTTGGGGAATACTGGAGAAAATACTGAATCCTCTGTCCATATTCAGTCATGTAACTCACAGAAAACAAAAAGCAACAGTTAGCATTTGTTAGAGTTCTGTGTTCTACTTTGAACTCCACAATTTAAGAGAAATGGTCATTAAGACAAAAATAATAGCAGAAATTAATAGACTTAAAAACACATCTTCTGAGGAAATATTAAAAGAAAACATTGAGGTAACTTAGGAAGAGAAAGTTTTGAAAAACTTAATGCTTCACATACTTGAAGAAAGGTATATGATAAGCATTAGACTACTGGAGTTCTAGTTTTTAATTCCATCTGCAATAAAATTTGGATTAATCCAACAAATGTTTATTAAGTACCTTTACATTCAGTCTCACTGAAGGAGCTCACAGTATTGTAACTGGTAGATATCCCAACATGCACAAAAATGCAAAATGTGGAAACAGCCCTGGATGTGAAAAGTAGGAACATCAGGCAGTAGGCCTCCCTAAGAAAGGATCTTCCTCCCTCCTTTCCAGAAAGGAACAGAGAGTACAATTACTTTGGCTGGACAGAAACAGAGTTCTAGGTGGCTGACAACACAAGTTAATGAAAAACATCCAGTCCTACCTCTTCATCAGTCACTGGATTCAGGTTATAGTACACAGTGTGACACCATATTCATAGAAGATCATCACCGAATTTCAAATCGAATATGAGCAAGAATTACCAAACAATTGAGGGAAACCAATGCCATGAAAGGACATCACACTCAACAACAGAATATCTGAGAAAATAGAATTGAGAGAGCTAGCAGATGGAAACATACAGAGATATAAAATTATAATCCACAGAGTTAAATAATAGTAACAATCAATAACATGCCTTTTCAGTTTTCATTATTTGGGATCAACAAAGCTAAAAATGCAAATGTTAGAGGTGACAGAAGGTGGAAGGTTAAAGAGAAAGAGAGATAGAAAGAATGGAAATATCCTCACAAAGTAGCAAGTAAAGAGATAAACTCCAAATCTGATTTTTTTTTAAAAAAGAAAGAAAAGTTTAAATACATGACTTGGGCTGAGCATGGTGTGGCTCACGCCTGTAATCCTAGCCCTTTGTGAGGCTGAGGTGAAAGGATAACTTCAGGCCAGGAATTCGAGACCGGCCTGAGCAACATAACATAGCAAGACCCTGTCTCTACAAAAAATTTAAAAATTAGTTGGGCATGGTGGTGCACACCTGTGGTCTCAGCTACTAGGGAGGCTGAGGCAGGAAGATCGCTTGAGCCTGGGAGGTGAAGGTTGCAGTGAGCCATGATCACACCACTGCACTCCATCCTGGATGACAGGCAATGTGACTCTGTCTCAAAAAAAAAAAAAAAAAAAAAAAAATATATATATATATATATATAATTTTAGGCCAGGCACCGTGGCTCATGCCTGTAATCCCAGCACTTTGGAAGGCCGAGGTGGACGGATTTCTTAAGCTCAGGAGTTCGAGACCAGCCTGGGCAACACGGTGAGACCCCCCCCCCATCTCTACTAAAAATACAAAAAAATTAGCTGGGCATGGTGGTGCGCACCTGTGGTCCCAGCTACTTGGGAGGCTGAGATGGGAAGATCGCTTGAGCCCAGGGTGCCAAGGTTGCAGTGAGCCAAGATCACGCCATTGAACTCTAGCCTGGGTGACAGAGCAAGATCCTATCTCAAAAAAAGTATACTTTTAAAATACATACATATATACAAAAAATTATATGCATGTGTATATAAAATATATACAATTTGAAGTTTTAAAAGACAGCCAACAGATAAATTTAAAATAGTATAATATAATTAACAAAAATTGAGAGAGGATGGTGGAGGTAACATGATATAATATGAGATAAATCCTCATCCATTATAATAGCAAATAAATAGATCATAAATAAAGCTGATAAATCAATAATTAGTTATTGGCCAGGCATAGTGGCTCACGTCTGTAACCCTAGCACTTTGGGAGGCCGAGGCGGGTGGATAGCCTGAGCTCAGTAATTTGAGACCAGCCTGGGCAACAACCAGCAAAACCCCATCTCTACTAAAAATACAAAAAATTAGCTGAGCATGGTGGTGCATGCCTGTAGTCCCAGCTACTCAGGAGACTGAGGCACAAGAATCACTTGAGCCCTGAAGGTGGAGGTTGCAGTGAGCCGAGATCATGCCACTGCACTCCAGCTCGGGCGACAGAGTGAGACCCTGTCTCAAAAAAAAAAAAAAAAAAAAAAGAAAGAAAGAAAGAAAAAAAAGAATTAGTTATTGTTACAAGCAGAATTATGTCCCTTCAAAATCCTACACTGTAGCCCTAACCTCCAACACCTCAGAATGTAACTGTATTTATAGATAGGGGATTTAAGAAAGGATTGCATTAAAATGAGGCCATTAGGGCAGGCCCTAATTTCATCTAACTGATATCCTTATAACCAGAGGAAATTTGGACACACAAATGGACACAAAGAATGAGCACACACAGAGGAAAGGCCGTGTGAGAGGACACAGTAAAAAGGTGGACATCCACAAGCCAAGGAAAGAGTACTCAGAAGAAATCAAACCTGCTGATACCTTGATCTTGAACTTCTAGCCTTCAAAACTGTGAGAAAATAAATATCTGTTGTTTAAGCCAACCAACCTGTGATATTTTGTTATGGCAGCCCTCCCAAACCAATACAGTGATACAAGCATGTAACTAAGATACATAGAGAGAACCATGAGAGTGGAAACAGAAATGGTTACAGTAATAGCCTTAAAAGTGGCTAAGACATATGCACAAGGCAATTCATTGCAGCACCCAAATGTCTATCAAGGGAGGCTGGTTGAACGTAATAAGGTACATACAGCAACTGAAATACAGGTATTAAAAATAAGGAATATTTCTTTTTATTATTATTATTATTATTATTATTATTATACTTTAAGTTCTAGGGTACATGTGCATAATGTGCAGGTTTGTTACATATGTATACTTGTGCCATGTTGCTGTGCTGCACCCATCAACTCGTCAGCACCCATCAACTCGTCCTTTACATCAGGTATAACTCCCAATGCAATCCACCCCTCCCTCCTCCCCATAATAGGCCCCAGTGTGTGATGTTCCCCTTCCCGAGTCCAGGTGTTCTCATTGTTCAGTTCCCACCTATGAGTGAGAGCATGCGGTGTTTGGTTTTCCATTCTTGTGATAGTTTGCTGAGAATGATGGTTTCCGGCTGCATCCATGTCCCTACAAAGGACACAAACTCATCCTTTTTTATGGCTGCATAGTATTCCATGGTGTATGTGTGCCACATTTTCTTAATCCAGTCTGTCACTGATGGACATTTGGGTTGATTCCAAGTCTTTGCTATTGTGAATAGTGCCGCAATGAACATACGTGTGCATGTGTCTTTATAGCAGCATGATTTATAATCCTTTGGGTATATACCCAGTAATGGGATGGCTGGGTCATATGGTACTTCTAGTTCTAGATCTTTGAAGAATCGCCATACTGTTTTCCATAATGGTTGAACTAGTTTACAATCCCACCAACAGTGTAAAAGTGTTCCTATTTCTCCACATCCTCTCCAGCACCTGTTGTTTCCTGACTTTTTAATGATTCCTGACTTTTTAAAGATGGTATCTCATTGTGGTTTTGATTTGCATTTCTCTGATGACCAGTGATGACGAGCATTTTTTCATGTGTCTGTTGGCTGTATGCATGTCTTCTTTTGAGAAATGTCTGTTCATATCCCTTGCCCACTTTTTGATGGGGTTGTTTGTTTTTTTCTTGTAAATTTGTTTGAGTTCTTTGTAGGTTCTGGATTATTAGCCCTTTGTCAGATGAGAAAAAATAAGTAATATTTCTACATATTTCTATGGAGTAATCCCTAGGATATAATGTTAAATAAGGGGGAAAAAAATCAGGTGAAGAGGCTGGGCGCGGTGGCTCATGCCTGTAATCCCAGCACTTTGGGAGGCCGAGGCGGGTAGATCACAAGGTCAGGAGTTCGAGACCAGCCTGGCCAATATGGTGAAACCCCATCTCTATTAAAAATACAAAAAAATTAGCCGGGCGTGGTGGCAGGTGCCTGTAATCCCAGCTACTCGGGAGGCTGAGGCAGGAGAATCACTTGAACCCGGGAGGCGGAGGTTGCAGTGAGTCGAAATCATGCCACTGCACTCCAGCCTGGGTGACTGAGCGAGACTCCATCTAAAACAAAACAAAACAAAAACAACAACAACAACAACAACAACAAAAAATCAGGTGAAGAAGAGTATATATGGAATGTTACCATTTATCTAAGAAAATGGGGGAATGAGGGGAGATATGAGTATATACTTGCCTGCTTATATCTGAACACATATTTTATATAAATTTTGTACATATGTTTTAAAATATTTTATATTTTAATATAATATATACTTATATATAATATAAAAATACATTATATAATCCCTTACATGAAATGGTGTAATATTTGCATATAACCTATACACATCCTCCCATGTACTATAAATCATCTCTAGATGATTTAATATAATATAAATGCTATGTGAATAGTTGTTATACTGTATTTTTATTTGTATTTTTTTATTGTATTGTTATCTTTATAAGACTTTTTGGTAATATTTTCAATCCATGATTGGCTGAATCCAAGGATTCAGAAACATACTGCCTATAAATTATTCTGACAAATATCAAACCTGAATCAGAACAAGCTTGTAGATCTAATTATCAGTTTATAGAAAACAAGGGTTAGAGGAAACAATGGACTATTAAGTGACACCATGAGGATGCACCAGAACCCAGAATTTAGAAAACTCTATAGGACAACCTCATTTCTTCAACAAATAAATCTGTTCAACAGATTTAAAAAAAAAAAAAAAAAAAGAGAAGAAAACATGTAGTTTCATTAAAACAGACATATTAACAAAATACAAAGTATGGATTATCTTTGGTCCTGATTTTAAGAAACCAATTGGAGAGGGGGTGGGAGGACTAGATATTTGATTTGGGGAAATCTTTGTTAGGTTTTATCAAGTGTGATAAAGTGAACTGGGTTTGTTGAATATAAAAATACATTGTCTTGGGGGACGTGGGGAAGCATTGGGACACAATTACAGGGTTGGGCAGGCCCCATCTGGTAGGAGTTCATGGGTGAGTCCTGGGTCCCCTGCTTGCTGAGGAGATGGATAAAGATGGGCTTCCTCTCGTGGGAGTCAGGCATAGACTTGATCAAGGTGCCAGCTATTCAACAGAAAAGAATGGTGACTTTTCTAAACCAAATTGTGGTGCACACTGTATAGTTCCTTAACTGCTCTTCTACATTTAGTGAGGAAAAACTGGCAAACCTTTATCTTTTTATCCAGAAAATTATATTGTAGATGCAAAGTTGTCATCTATACCAGGCCTAGATGATGGCACATTTGAAGTATCTCCTTAAAGTGCCACTAATGTCACAAATGGATCACGTTCTGAAGTCACCTCAGGGTAATAACAGCAGGACAGTACATAAGACTCTGGACCACAGGAAAGTCAAGTATTAGCAGGAAATAACTGTAGCTAAAGATTCAAGATTGTCATATATCTCAAAATGGTTCAAGTGAGTGTACCAGTGATGGCAATAAGAAACAAAATGATATCAGAAGGACTAGACCCAGATCTTCTTGAGACATCAGATGCTCCAGTGCCTGATGGCAAAAGTGAAAAAACTGCAGAACAAAGTTCAGATAGCAAATCTTCTTTTAGTGACTAAGCTTAATTTTGATAAGAATTACATGTGCATGCGTATTGCAAAATCATGGAACCAACCCAAATGCCCATCAATCAACAAGTGGATTAAAAAACTGTGGTATATATATACAACTGAATACTATGCAGCCATAAAAAGGAATGAATTAACAGCATTTACAGTGACCTGGATGAGATTGGAGACTATTATTCTAAGTGAAGTAACTCAGGAATGGAAAACCAAACATCTTATGTTCTCACTGACATGTGGGAGCTAAGCTATGAGGATGCAAAGACAGAACAACGATACAATGGACTTTGGGGATTTGGAGGGAAGAGTGGGAGTGGGGCAAGGGATAAAAGACTATAAATATGATGTCTTGTATACTGCTCGGGTGATGGGTGCACCAAAATCTCACAAATCACCACTAAAGAACTTACTCATGGACGGACGCAGTGGCTCATGCCTGTAATCCCAGCACTTTGGGAGGCCAAGGTAGGTGGATCACGAGGTCAGGAGTTCAAGACCAGCCTGGCCAAGATGGTGAAACTCCATCTCTACTAAAAATACAAAAATTCGCCAGGTGCAGTGGCAGGCGCCTGTAATCCCAGCTTCTCAGGAGGCTGAGGCAGGAGAATTGCTTGAACCCGGGTAGCAGAGGTTGCAGTGAGCCAAGATCATGCCACTGCACTCCAGCTTGGGCGACAGAGTGAGACTCCATCTCAAGAAAAAAAAAAAAAAAAAAAGAACTTACGTAACCAAATACCACCTATACCCCAATAATTTGTGGAAAAATAGAAAATAAATAAATAAATAAATGTGTTGGGGTACATTTACATTCTATAAGAGATTGAACTCTCCTAGTTCTAAAAACATCAAATGGCCATGTATACACCACCAAGCTTCCTCTATGTTTTAAAAAATTAAGCATTACAAGCTGAAAAAGAAATACATTGTCTTTTAGAAACACATACTGAAATATTTATGGGCAAAATTATACATTTTGAATTTGCTTAAAAATAATCCAGTGGGTTGGTCAGGCGCAGTGGTGGCTCACACCTATAATCCCAAAACTTTGAGATGCCAAGGTGGGCGGATCACCTGAGATCAGGAGTTCGTGACCAGCCTGGCCAACATGGTGTAACCCCGTCTCTACTAAAAATACAAAAATCAGCCGGGTGTGGTGGTGGGTGCCCATAATTCCAGCTACTCAGGAGGCTGAGGCAGGAGAATCACCTGAACCCAGGAGGCAGGGGTTACAGTGAGCTGAGATCATGCCACTGCACTCCAGCCAGGGTGACACAGCAAGACTCTATCTCAAAAAAAAATTAAAAATAATAAAAATAATGCAGTGGGGCCAGGGGTTTGCTATTCGAGGAGATATAGAAGAAACAAGAGTGGCTATGAGTTGACGATTACTCTAACTGAGTGATGGGTAAAAGGGGGGAATCACTGTACTATCTTACCTGTTTTATATATGTCTGAGCTTTTACAAAATAAAATATTTTAAAACACTGGGAAAAATATTTTTCTACTAAAAAATGTATTTGCCCTAAGGAGCAAGAGAACAGATAAGGCTGGGTGCGGTGTCTCACTCTTGTAATCCCAGCACTTTGGGAGGCCGAGGCAGGTGGATCACTTGAGGTCAGGAGTTTGAGACCAGCCTGGCCAACATGGTGAAACCCTGTCTCTACTTCAAAAAAAAAAAAAAAATTAGCCTGACATGGTGGCACACCTGTAATCCCAGTTACTCGGGAAGCTGAGGCAGGAGAACCACTTGAACCCGAGAGGTGGAGGCTGCAGTGAGCCGAGATCATGCCATTGCACTCCAGTCTGGGCTACAGAGTGAGACCCTGTCAAAAAAAAAAAAAAAAAAAAGAGAGAGAGAGAGAACAGATAGAGAGGGATGGAGCAGAAAATCACTTTTTATTACTTTAATTACTTTTCTGAACAACTTAATTTTACATAAACATACATTTGCATTTTGGGGGGTGGAAATAAATGTTTACAAAATTAATCTTTTAGGCCGGGCGCAGTGGCTCACGCCTGTAATCCCAGCACTTTGGGAGGCCGAGGTGGGCAGATCACTTGAGGTCAGGAGTTCAAGACCAGCCTGGCCAACATGGTGAAACCCTGTCTCTACCAAAAATACAAAAATTAGCTGGGCGTGGTGGCGCATGCCTGTAATCCCAGCTACTCGGGAGGCTGAGGCAGGAGAATTGCTTGAACCTAGGAGATGGAGGTTGCAGTGAGCTCAGATCACACCACTGCATTCCAGCCAGGGTGACTCCTCAAAATAAAATTTTTTTTTTAAATCTTCTAAATAACAGAAATGTAAGAGGAAGACTTCCACTTTCAGCCATGATGGAATAGCTCAATTCAAACTGACTGTCCCACTCTAAACAACCCTAAAAGCTGGAGAAGCTATAACTGTGTGAAGGCACTGGAGTGGCTACAATCTTTGAAATAAGGAAAACACGCAAGGTGAACCCTGAGTTCAACTCAGTTTTATCATATTATATATGATACAGGATTTATCAGGCTGTTGTCATAGCATTTTACATGGACAAATTCTACCACTATGTACTTACGCATACATTTTATAGTTTACAAAGCATTTTTCACAAAAACTCTAATTTTAACTCTATAACACTCTAAGGTAGATATTACCATTTTCATTTTACAAATGAGAAAACTAAGTAATCTTCCAATGTCACATAGCTAGTCAGTGGCAGACCTAACCTAGGTCTTCAGACTTCAAATCCTGTACTCTTTTCCTTATTTACTTAGTGCTTCAAATTTTTCATTTGAAAAACTCATTTAGAACTAAGTATTACCATTCCCTTAGATGAAGAAACAGTTACTCTATCAAGTTAGAGGTGAGAAAAGTAAAAAATAAATAATCAACCCAGAATTATAAGTTCAGTATTTGGTTCATTGAACCACTATAATAACTACAGTATTCTGAGAACTTTAACTGTAGTAAATATATCATTATAAAAGGAACACCACCAAAAAAGAATAGCACTAAAAGATTCAGCCCCCTTCCAGTTTCACACTAACTTTAACCATTTTCATAGAAGTAACAACCATCTCATTTCATCTCCACTTTCTCCTAAATTAAGACTTACCATAATCAGTCGTTGAATACCTTGTTCTGAGGCAAATGAAGCTTCACACATACTCAGCAACTTGCAAGCAACATAATGTACTGCAAAACAGTAATTAGGCAATGATAAACACAAAACATTCATTCTCCTTTTATATACACCAATAAAGATAAAAGACGATTGAAAGGAAGCCAGTTTTGTTGTTATTAAAAATAAAAATCGTAAAAGCCTTTTTAAAAAATCAGTTTTCAAAAGTAAATGACCTGAAACTTATTAAATGGATCATTTACTGAATGCTTCAGTAAGAGATTTATTTATTTATTTATTTATTTATTTTTTATTTATTTATTTTTGAGACAGAGTCTCACTCTGTCGCCCAGGCTGGAGTGCAGTGACGTGTGATCTTGGCTCACCACAGCCTCTGCCTCCCGGATTCCAGTGATTCCCCTGCCTCAGCCTCCCGCGTAGCTGGGATTACAGGCGTGCGCCACCACGCCCAGCTGATTTTTGTATTTTTAGTAGAGATGGGGACTCAGGTCTCGAACTCCTGACCTCTGGTGATCCACCCGCCTTGGCCTCCCAAAGTGCTGGGATTACAGGTGTGAGCCACTGTGCCCAACCTAGAGAGATATTTAATACTTAAATTTTAATTTCTTAAAGCCTTAAGTCCCAAAGACTCACTAAAAATGCCTGATTCCACATGATGCTCTTGTGTATACCATGTTAACAGAAAAATAATTCTAAATTCAATTGACCTAAAGCTATTCGACATCTGACAAAATCTCTGGACATCAGAATAGTTTTTTATTTTTCTCCTAAAACATGAAACTTTCTAAATATATATATATATATAATTTTTTTCTGTAGAGAGGGGGTCTCGCTCTGTCACTCACCCAAGCTAGAATACAGTGGCATGATCATAGCTCGCTGTAGCCTCAAATTCCTGGGCCCAAGAAATCCTCCCACCTCAGCCTCCCAAAGTGCTGGGATTACAGGTGTGAGCCACCACAACTGGCCTAAACATACTCTTTTCTGTAGATGTCATAACAGTTCTTAAAGTAAATTTAGAAAATACAGACAACTTCATTATGTAGCTCATTTTCTTTGAAAATAGGGAAGTTTGAATAATTATAACCTCTTTATTTCTCTAGTTTATTTCAGCATAAAACATATTCAAGTTTTAAAATACAGCTTCACAAATAAATGAACTAGTTACCTTTATGTTAGATATCAGCAGCCATTCTACCTATGCTAACACCACTTCTAATTAATAGTCCTTTGAAAAAAAGATTTGCCTAGCAGAAATTACAGGGTAATTGAAATGGTCAGATTTCTATTGCCCATCATAAAGTGTAAAATCTATTCATCACTTAACAAAATTAATTTGTTCTAAAAAACACTTTTGGTAAAATAATTACTAATCGTATATTTATACTAACTTCAATTTCCAGTTTTGAAAATTTTTGAAAGTGTTTCTTTTTGGCTGGACACAGTGGCTCACACCTATAATCCCAACACTTTAAGAGGCTGATGTGGGTAAATCACCTGAGCTCAGGAGTTCAAGACCAGCCTGACCAACAAGGTGTAACCATGTCTCTAGTAAAAATAGAAAAAAAAAAAAAAAACAAAACTAGCTGGGAGTGGTGGTGCATGCCTGCAATCCCAGCTACTAGAGAGACTGAGGCAGGAGAATCTCTTCAACCTGGGAGGCGGAAGTTGCAGTGAGCTGAGATCATGCCATTGCACTCTAGCCTGGGCAATAAGAACACAACTCCAACTCCAACTCAAAAAAAAAAAAAGAAGAAGAAGAAGAAAAGGTGAAGTTTGGACTGGGCGGAACTCAACACAGTGCGACAAAGCAGCTGTGGCCAGACTGCCTCTCTAGATTCCTCCTCACTGGGCAAGGCATCTCTGAAAGAAAGGCAGCAGCCCCAGTCAGGGTCTTATAGATAAAACTCCCATCACCCTGGGACAGAGCACCTGGAGGAAGGGGCGTCTGTGGGCACAGCTTCAGTGAACTTAAACTTTCCTGCCTGCCGGCTCTGAAGAGAGCAGCTGATCCTGACAAGGAGGATTCTCCCAGCACACCACTCAAGCTCTGCCAACGGACAGACTGCCTCCTCAAGTGGGTCCCTGACCCCGGTGCCTCCTGACTGGGAGAGACCTCCCAACAGGGATCTAGAAAAACCTCATACAGAAGAGTTCCAGCTGGCATCAGGCTGGTGCCCCTCTGGGACAAAGCTTCCAGAGGAAGGAGCAGGCAGCAATCTTTGCTGTTCTGTAGCTTCCACTGGTGATAACCAGGTGAACAGGGTCTGTAGTGGACCTCCAGCAAACTGCAGCAGACCTGCAGAAGAGGGGCCTGACTCTTAGAAGAAAAACTAACAAACGGAAAGCAACAACATCAACATCAATAAAAAGGACCCCCACACAAAAACCCCATCCAAAGGTCACCAGCCTCAAAGATCAAAAAGGTAGATAAATCCACAAAGATGAGGAAAAACCAGTGCAAAAATGTTGAAAATTCCCAAAACCAGAATGCCTCTTCCCCTCAAAATGATCACAACTCCTCTCCAGCAAGGGCACAAAACTGGACAGAGAATGAGTTTGACAAATTGACAAAAGTAGGCTTCAGAAGGTGGGTATAACAAATTCCTCTGAGCTAAAGGAGCATGTTCTACCCAATGCAAGGAAACTAAGAACCTTGATAAAAGGTTACAGGAACTGCTAACTAGAATAACCAGTTTAGAGGGGAACATAAATGAACTGATGAGCTGAAAAACAGCAGGAGAACTTCGTGAAGCATACACAAGTATCAACAGCCAAATCAATCAAGCAGAAGAAACGATGTCAGAGACTGAAGATCAACTTACTGAAATAAGGCATGAAGACAAGATTAGAGAAAAAAGAGTGAAAAAGGAACAAACGAAGCCTCCAAGAAATATGGGACTATGTGAAAAGACCAAACGTACGATTGATTGATGTACCTGAAAGTGATGGGGAGAATGGAACCAAGTTGAAAAACACAATTCAGGATATTATCCAGGAGAACTTCCCCAACCTGGCAAGACAGGCTAACATTCAAATTCAGGAAATATGGAGAACACCACTAAGATACTCCTCAAGAAGAGCAACCCCAAGACACATAATCATCAGATTCTCCAAGGTTGAAACAAAGGAAAATATATTAAGGGCAGCCAGAGAGAAAGGTCAGGTTACCCACAAAGGGAAACCTATCAGAATAACAGTGGATCTCTCTGCAGAAACCCTACAAGCCAGAAGACAGTGGGGGCCAATATTCAACATTCTTAAAGAAAAGAATTTTCAGCCGGGTGCAGTGGCTCACACCTGTAATCCCAGCACTTTGGGAGGCCGAGGTAGGAGGATCACAAGGTCAGGAGTTCAAGACCTGCCTGGCCAATATGGTGAAACCCTGTCTATACTAAAAATACCAAAAAAAAATTAACTGGGCATGGTGGCACATGCCTGTAGTCTCAGCTGCTCAGGAGGCTAAGGCAGAAGAATCACTTGGACCCGGGAGGCAGAAGTTGCAGTGAGCTGAGATCACGCCACTGCACTCCAGCCTGGGCAACAGAGTGAGATGCCATCTCAAAAAAAAAAAGAAAGAAAGAAAAGAAAAAAAGAAAGAAAGAAAAGAAAAGAATTTTCAACTCAGAATTTCATATCCAGCCAAAATAAGTTTCATAAGCAAAAGAGATTTCCAAACAAGCAAATGCTGTCGGATTTTGTGACCACCAGGCCTACCTTACAAGAGCTCCTGAAGGAAGCACTAAATATGGAAAGGAAAAACCAGTACCAGCCACTGCAAAAACACACCAAAATATAAAGACCAAGGACACTATGAAGAAACTGCATTAACTAATGGGCAAAATAACCAGCTAACATCAAGATGACAGGATCAAATTCACACATAACAATATTAACCTTAAATGTAAATGGGCTAAATGCCCCAATTAAAAGACACAGACTGGCAAATTGGATAGAGTCAAGACCCATCAGTGTACTGTATTCAGGAGACCCATCTCACGTGCAAAGACACACATAGGCTCAAAATAAAGGGATGGAGGAATATTTACCAAACAAATGGAAAGCAAAAAAAAAAAAAAAAAGGAGGGGTTGCAATCCTAGTCTGATAAAACACACTTTAAACCAACAAAGATCAAAAAAGACAAAGAAGGGCATTACATAACGGTAAAGGGATCAATTCAACAAGAAGAGCTAACTATCCTAAATATATATGCACCCAATACAGGAGCACCCAGATTCATAAAGCAAGTCCTTAGAGACCTACAAAAAGACTTAGACTCCCACACAATAACAGTGGGAGACTTTAACACCCCATTGTCAATATTAGATAGATCGAGACAGAAAATTAACAAGGATATTCAGGACTTGAACTCAGCTCTGGACCAAGCAGACCTAATAGACGTCTACAGAACTCTCCACCCCAAATCAACAGAATATACACTCTTCTCAGCACCATATAGCACTTATTCTAAAATCAACCACATAGTTGGAAGTAAAACACTCCTCAGCAAATGCAAAAGAACGGAAATCAAAACAGTCTCTCAGAACACAGTGCAACCAAATTAGAACTCAGAATGAAGAAACTTGCTCAAAACCGCACAACTACAAGGAAATTGAACACCCTGCTCCTGAATGACTACTGGGTAAATAACGAAATTAAGGCAGAAATAATGAAGCTATTTGAAACCAATGAGAACAAAGAGACAACATATCAGAATCTCTGGGACACAGCTAAAGCAGTGTTAAAAGGGAAATTTATAGCACTAAATGCCCACATCGGAAAGCTGGAAAGTTCTGAAATCGACACCCAAACATCACAATTAAAAGAACTAGAGAAGCAAGAGCAAACAAATTCAAAAGTCACCAGAAGACAAGAAATAACTAAGATCAGAGCAGAACACAAGGAGATAGAGACATGAAAAATCCTTCAAAAAATCAATGAGTCCAGGAGCTGATTTTCTGAAAAGATTAACTGAATATCATAGATAGACTGCTAGCCAGATTAATAAAGTAGAAAAGAGAGAAGAATCAAATAGGCAATAAAAAATGATAAAGGGGCTATCACCACTGATCCCACAGAAATACAGACTACCATCAGAGAATACTATAAACACCTCTATGCAAATAAACTAGAAAATCTAGAAGAAGTGAATAAATTCCTGCACACATACACTCTCCCAAGACAAAACCAGAAGAAGTCGAATCCCTGAATAGACCAATAACAAGTTCTGAAATTGAGGCAGTAATTAATAGCCTACCAACCAAAAAAAAGAAAAAGAAACTCTCGGACCAGACAGATTCACAGCTGAATTCTACCAGAGGTACAAAGAGAAGCTGGTACCATTCCTTCTGAAACTATTCCAATCAATAGAAAAAAAAAGGATTCCTCCCTAATTCATTTTATGAGGCCAGCATCATCCTGATACCAAAACCTGGCAGAGACACAACAAAAAAGAAAATTTCAGGCCAATATCCCTGATGAACATCAATGCAAAAATCCTCAATAAAATACTGGCAAACCGAATCCAGCAGCACATCAAAAAGCTTATCCACCACAATCAAGTTGGCTTCATCCCTGGGGTGCAAGGCTGGTTCAACATAGGCAAATCAATAAACATAATCCATCACATAAACAGAACCAATGACAAAAAGCACATGATTACCTCAATAGATGCAGAAAAGGCCTTCAATAAAATTCAACACCCCTTCATGCTAAAAGCTCTCATATCTCAAAATAATAAGAGTTATTTATGACAAACCCATAGCTAATATCATACTGAATGGGCAAAAGCTGGAAGTTTTCCTGTGGAAAACTGGCACAAGACAAAGATGCCCTCTCTCACTACTCTCATTCAACACAGTATTAGAAGTTCTGGCCAGGGCAATGAGGCAAGAGAAATAAATAAAGTGTATTCAATCAGGAAGACAGAAAGCCAAATTGTGTTTGCAGATGACATGATTGCATATTTAGACAATCCTGTCGTCTTAGCCCAAAAGCTCCTTAAGCTGATAAGCAACTTCGGCAAACTCTCAGGATACAAAATCAATGTGTAAAAATCACAAGCATTCCCATACACCAATAATAGACAAGCAGAGAGCCAAATCATGAGTGAAATCCCATTCACAACTGCTACACAGAGAATAAAATACCTAGGAATACAACTTACAAGGAATGTGAAGGATCTCTTCAAGGAGAACTACAAACCACTGCTCAAAGAAATAAGCAAGGACACAAACAAATGGAAAAAAATTCCATGCTCATGGATAGGAAAGATCAGTATCACGAAAATGGCCATACTGCCCAAAGTAATTTATAGATTCAATGCTATTCCCATCAAGCTACCATTGACTTTCTTCAAAGAACTAGAAAAAACTACTTTAAATTTCATATGGCACCAAAAAAGAGCCCGTGTAGCCAAGACAATCCTAAGCAAAAAGAATAAAGCTGGAGGCATCACACTACCTGACTTCAAACTATACTACAAGATTACAGTAACCAAAACAGCATGGTACTAGTACCAAAACAGATATATATACCAATGGAACAGAACAGAGGCTTCAGAAATAACACCACACATCTACAACCATCTGATCTTCAACAAACTTGACAAAAAAAGGCAATGGGGGAAGGATTCCCTATTTAATAAATGGTGTTGGGAAAACTGGCTAGCTATATGCAGAAAACAGAAACTGAATCCCTTCCTTACACCTTATACAAAAATTAACTCAACATGGATTAAAGACTTAAACATAAGACCTAAAACCATAAAAACCCTAGAAGAAAATGTAGGCAATACCATTCAGGACATGGGCATGGGCAAAGGCTTCATGACTAAAACACCAAAAGCAATTGCAGCAAAAGCCAAAATTGAAAAATGGGATCTAATTAAACTAAAGAGCTTCTGCACAGGAAAAGAAACTATCAACAGGGTGAACAGGCAACCTACAGAATGGGAGAAAATTTGTGCTATCTATCCATCTGACAAAGGTCTAATATCCAGAATCTACAAGGAACTTAAACAAACTTACAAGAAAAATACAAACAACCCCATCAAAAAGTAGGCAAAGGATATGAACAGCCACTTCTCAAAAGAAGACATTTATGCGGCCAAAAAAAATATGAAAAAAAGCTCATCATCACTGGTCATTAGAGAAATGCAAATGAAAACCACAATGATGTACCATCTCACTCCAATTAGAATGGCAATCATTTAAAAAGTCAGAAACAACAGATGCTGGCGAGGATGCGGAGAAATAGGAACGCTTTTACACTGTTGGTGGGAGTGTAACTTAGTTCAACCATTGTGGGAGACAATGTGGCAATTCCTCAAGGATCTAGAACCAGAAATACCATTTTGACCCAGCAATTCCATTACTGAGTATACACCCAAAGGATTATAAATCATTCTACTATGAAGACACAGGCACACGCATGTTTACTGCAGCACTATTCACAATAGCAAAGACTTGGAACCAACCCAAATGCTCATCAATGATAGACTGGATAAAGAAAATGTGACATATATAACCATGGGATACTATGCAGCCATAAAAAATGAGTGCATGTCCTTTGCAGGGACATGGATGAAACTGGAAACCATCATTGTCAGCAAACTAACACACGAACAGAAAACCAAACACCGCATGTTCTCACTCATAAGTGGGACTTGAACAATGAGAACACATGGACAAGGGAGGGGAACATCACACACCGGGGCCTGTCAGGGAGTGGGGGCAAGGGGAGAGAGAGCATTAGAACGAATACCTAATGCATGCAGGCTTAAAACCTAGATGATGGGTTGATAGGTGCAGCAAATCACATGGCACATGTATACCTATGTAACAAGCCTGCGTGTTCTGCATAGGTATCCCAGAACTTAAAGTAAAATAAAATAAAATAAAGAAAAAGAAAATGTTTCCTTTTTTATTCCAAAGTTCCAAAGTTTGCTAATCCTTCAGTATTTTCAAAGACTCTGGTCTCTCAATTATTGCCCCTTTCTAAAAGTATCTTGAGTACCTCCCTCTCAACTTATTCCTTCTTCTCCACCTTCAAACGTACCCATCTCCTCACCTTGAAAAAAAAAAATCAACTAACCCCACTATGCTTCAAGTTTGCATCCATTTCTCCTCTTCCTTTGATTGACAAACTTCTTGAACTGAAAAGTCTGTCTACTAGCTCTACTGTTTTGCTACTCACTCATCTCCTTAAATGTCCGCAATGTGTTTTGCATCCTTACCACTTTACTAAAACTGCACTCTCAAAGATCACCTTCCTTAACTTCAGAGCAACATTTCATAATGGCCATAACCTTTCTGAAAAACATTACTCCCTTGGAGTTTCAGACCAGCCTAAGCAACATGGCAAAACCCATACCTACAAAAAATACAAAAATTAGTGGGGTGTGATGGTGCATGCCTTGTAGTCCCAGCTACTTGGGAAGCTGAGGTAGGAGGCTGACCTGAGCCCAAGAGGCAGGGGTTGCAGTGAGTCAGTATTGCACCACTGCACTCCAACCTGGGTGACAGAGCCGGATCCTGTCTCAAAAAAAAAAAAAAAAAAAAAAAAAAAAAAAAAAAAAAAAAATTACTCCCTTGGCCTGAAATATCCTGGTCCTTGTGTGGGAAATATCTTAGTCTAAGAACTTTGTCTGCTCCAATCCTCACTTTCGTAATCCAGCTGTTTATAGTTATCACCAATAAGTCTTCAAGCCAAAGGCAGCTGAGGCTGAAACAGAATGCTACTTCCATATAAAGATGTTTTCTTTGTTGCTGTAGCTCCGTCTTGTCTTCTCACCAGCCTGTTCCTGACCCCTCTATATTATAAACATCTTGGTTAGGTAATTGGTGACTGATACCTTTGAACATCCACTTTACTCTGCTCTACCCACAGCCTGAAATTGAATTGACTTTAGATAAACACAGGGTTGTACCCTCTGACATTTATAAATGTGTAAATTATTGTTTATCTAGCTTTAAACTATTCTTTCCGAAATCCTCAAGCATAATTTAAGATTGGTATCTTTGTTCTGGTATCTTACCTTTTCCCTTTCATTTACTCCATACCATAAAATGGTATAAGAACCCTATAAGGAGAACACACTCAATAAATGACTAATAAATCTCCAGTAGAATTTTTTTTTTTTTTTTTTTTGAGACAGCGTCTCGCTCTGTCGCCCAGGCTGGAGTGCAGTGGCCTGATCTCCGCTCACTACAAGCTCCGCCTCCCAGGTTCACGCCATTCTCCTGCCTCAGCCTCCTGAGTAGCTGGGACCACAGGAGCCCACCACCACGCCTGGCTAATTTTTCATAATTTTAGTAGAGATGGGGTTTCACTGTGTTAGCCAGGATGGTCTCGATCTCCTGACCTCGTCATCCACCTGCCTCAGCCTCCCAAAGTGCTGGGATTACAGGCGTGAGCCACCGCGCCCAGCCAATATCGTGTAGAGTTTTTTGACTGTTCCTTTTGGTCATCTATCTTTATTCTTTTTATTTTAACTTTGAAGCTGGTAGATTCAGAGTTAAAATCTCATTACTTTATTCTTCTCTCAATACCACTGATTAATTTTGGTGTGCATGAGAAGCCCTGAGATATTTTTCAAATTATAGATATGCCCAGGTTTCATCCTGCACCTAAATGAATCAAAACCACCAATGGTAGGGCCTGGGCATCTGTATTTTTCACAGGCTTCACAGGTGATTCTGATTTTTGTGGGGGAGGGGGAGAGACGGAGTTTCACTCTTGTTGCCCAGGCTGGAGTGCAATGGTGAGATCTCAGCTCACTGCAACCTCTGCCTCCAAGGTTCAAGAGATTCTCCTGCTTCAGCCTCCCGAGTAGCTGGGATTATAGGCACGCACCACCATGCCCAGCTAATTTTTGTATTTTTAGTAGAGACAGGGTTTCACCATGTTGGCCAGGCTGGTCTTGAACTCCTGACCTCAGGTGATCCACTCACCTAGGCCTCCCAACGTGCTGGGATTACAGGCGTGAGCCACCACGACCAGCCTGATTCTCATTTATACCAATATTTAAGAACCACTGCTCTTTATTTTTTTCCTCAGAGAACTCAACTACTCTTCTGTCTTCAACTACCACCTCTGTGTAAATCATTGCCAAATCTATAGGCTCAGTCCTGATCTTTCTCATAAGCTCTAGTCTCACATCTCCAACCTTATTGTCATCTCAAATGCAACAGGTCTAAAACTAAAACTTACAAGTCATTCATCTACTTCTGACTTTCCTGTTCATTGTTCCATAATTCCTCCAAGTAATAAAGAATTATAGCTTATAAATCTTCATGACTTATTTCATCACATAGCACATAATCCAGGCACACTAAATTTGTTTTTAAGGAAACAAAATATATTCCAATAAATATATTTTTTAAATAAAATTATTTTAACTTGGAGGCCTCCTGCACTAACAATCTGTTCTCCACTGTATCAAAAATAGTATGAGGCCGGGCGCGGTGGCTCAAGCCTGTAATCCCAGCACTTTGGGAGGCCGAGACGGGCGGATCACGAGGTCAGGAGATCCAGACCATCCTGGCTGACACGGTGAAACCCCGTCTCTACTGAAAAATACAAAAAAACTAGCTGGGTGAGGTGGCGGGCGCCTGTAGTCCCAGCTACTTGGGAGGCTGAGGCAGGAGAATGGAGTAAACCCGGGAGGCGGAGCTTGCAGTGAGCTGCGATCCGGCCACTGCACCCCAGCCTGGGTGACAGCGAGACTCCGTCTCAAAAAAAAAAAAAAAGTATGATACACATAACAAGCACCCAAATATCTGATTAAGAACTGCTACGTGAACTGAGACAGTACATAGGACTCTCTTCTTTACTGTCTCTTGTCCGTTCTCTTATCCTTCCCTTTTCTTCTCTTATCGCTTGCCTTTCCCTCTTCTTCTCTCCCCCCTTGCCTTTCTCCTCTCCTTGCTTCCCCTTTTTTCTCCACTTTCCTTACCTGTTTAGTATTTTTCCTCTTACAGCCCCCCCGCTTTTTTTTTTTTTAACATTCTCTTTTCTCTTCCCTAGCTCTCTCATCTCCCTGGCCCAAATCCCATCAACACTGTGTGGTTCTGCCCTCACCCCTTGCCTTCCCTTAAAAAAGAAAAAGAAAAGAAGAAAAGAAATGAGACAGTACATGGCAAGAGGCTGTCACAGCCACTTCATCTACCATATCTCTATTTGATAAGCAGTAAACAGCTAAAGCAATATTTCTTCATATGCAGAACGGTAGGAGTTAAGAATTAATGCACTTTAATATCACACAGTTCACCTGTGTACTAAGTTTCTTCCACTGATAAATTCCTAGCTCTTACCTCCCCATAACTACAGGATCTAAGGCTCCTGGGAGCAATGATATCAATTTATCTAAGAGTTAAAGAGCTAGAACTGTTCTCTAAACATGCTAATAGAGTGGACTCATGAGTAAGTATATTATTGATTATATTAAGCACAATTACCCTATATCTACATGGAAGTTGTATACAGTTTTGTTTATATTCACAAAGATAGTTAGTAGTAAATTCTATTTGTTGCATACAGATAAAAGTCATTTGTCTTTACAATGTCAAGCAGTCCAGAGGTTCACCCTTTGGTTTGTTACGTCAATGTATTCTTTATAATGAGCAATATACTTCCCATAAATGCATTTGCTGTCACTATGCCTATTGAAAATCAGTAACTGTCAGCACACTAGACTTTGCCCATTTAGCTAAAGCACTGGAACATTGCCAGACAGTGGACCACATTCAAAGCATCCAAGAAGATGAGTTTAGTTTGAGATTTTTGTTTTTTCGTTCTTGTTGTTTGCTCTCACAGGTAGAAATCATTTCCATAGTTTTTCTCGGTAACTCATTCCAATGTTTATCAATCCACTTCCTGAGGAAACTACTCTTTACACTTTTTAAAATCTGAGTATGTCATATGGTAACACTTATTCTATTATTAATAGAGGGGAAACTACTATTTGATGGTCCTTCAGAACCCTGAAGATTTTGATCATCTCCATGAGAAATAATCCATGTCCTTTAACATTTCTTTAAGTTCTCACTGTCTCACCTTTTAATCATCTTTGTTGTTCTCCTCCAGACTATTTCTTGCAGTGATACCTTTAAACGTTTGTTAATAAGGAGCTAACCTCTGAAAAAAATCATAAAACTGAGGGAGGCCATTTGCTTGAGAAACCAGTGTTCCTGGGTTGTTTTGTTTGTCTTTTAACAAATCTCTATCTAAGAACTGGCCAAAACATTATTTAAACTGCAGGAACACTATCCAATATATAGTAAGAACACTCCTCATAATACATGTCACAATATGTATACGTACATTTAATTTTCCGCTCTTCATTTACATGCCAACCTCCTCCTATGGTAAGTGCCCAGTTCCATAGGTTTACTGCCATTTCTTCAATCTGGTCAAAGAGAAACATTTCCTTAGCTACTTAAAATACTGGCCACCTCCAACGGTATTTTCATTCTTGAATATCGTATGCTTATGCAACTATTATGGGTCATTTCCAGGCCCCCCATAATCTAGTCCCATACTACCTCTCCCCTCAAAAACTTACCCACTGTTAGCAATTATCTATTTCCTGAACACAACTTGTTCATTCCTATCAATGTGTCTTTATTCATACTATTGGCTTCACCTGATATACCTCCTCCCTTTGTTTTTTTGTAACTCAAATCCATTTCAGTCTCACCAACAACATAAATGAAGCTTTCAGCAACCCTTACAGTCTACGTTGTTCTTTCTTCTTTGAATTCATATATTCATTAAGTTGTATACAACTTGGCAATTAATTATATTACTTTGTATCATTTATTCTTTAGTTGTTTTAGTTCTCTTTTTTTAACCCAATTTATGCACAGCAGTGGTACAAAATGTATGTTAGTTTTAAGTCTTTTCTTCCACGCCACTTTTCTCACTTACCATTCCACATTTTTCTGATGAGCTTCAGTTTAAATAGATGATTTATTTAGCATTTGATACAGTTTGGATATTTTTCCCCTGGCAATCTCATATCATAATTTGATCCCCCGTGTTGGAGGTGGGGCTGATGGGAGGTACTTGGGTCACGGGGGTGGATCCCTCATTGTCTTGGTGCTGTCCTCACAGTAATGAGTGAGTTCTCAGTCTATTAGTTACTGCAAGATCTGATTCTTTAAAAAGAGCCTGGTACCTCCTCCTCTCTCTTTCCTCCTCTCTCATCATGTGATGCCTGCTCCCTTTCCCCTTCCACCATGATTGGAAACTTCCAGAGGCCCTCACTGGAAGCAGATGCCAGTGCCATGCTTCTTATACGATCTGCAGAACCATGAGCCAAATAAACTTCTTTTCCTTATCAATTACCCAGCCTCAGGTATTTCCTTTATACCAATGAAAATGGCCTAATGCAGCATGGTTGTCATTTCACTTATTATTCTGGGGCTAATTATCATGTCCATCTCCATCACATAGTATCCTTAGTGCCACAGTTGATCAAATGATTTTCTTTTTTCTTTTTTTTTTTTTTTTTTTGAGACGGAGTCTCACTTTGTTGCCCAAGCTAGAGTGCAATGGTGTGATCTCGGCTCACTGCAACCACCTCCTCCTGGGTTCAAGTGATTCTCCCACCTCAGCCTCCCAAGTAGCTGGGATTACAGGCACCCGTCATAATGCCCAGCTAATTTTTGTATTTTTAGTTGAGATGGGGTTTCACCATGTTGGCCAGACTGGTCTCGAACTCCTGACCTCAGGTGACCCGCCCGCCTCGACCTCCCAAAGTGCTGGGATTACAGCCATGAGCCACCAAGCCCGGCCGACTTTCATACTAAGTATTATTTCATTTGTATCACTAAAAACACATGGAGTTAATACTCCACTCCAAATTACCCAGAAGAACAAATGATTCGACGTATTATGATGGGAAATGAACATCCAGACTAAAATAGCTTAAAGAAGCTACCTGTTTTGGCATTTTGGAAAGCAATTTGGAAATATATAAAAGTGTTCGGCCAGGTGCGGTGGCTCACACCTGTGATCCCAGCACTTTGGGAGGCCAAGGCAGTCGGATTGCCTGAGGTCAGGTGTTCGAGACCAGCCTGGCCAACATGGTCAAACTCTGTCTCTACTAAAAAATACAAAAATTAGTCATGTGTGGTGCCAGGCGCCTGTAATCCCAGCTACTCGGGAGGCTGAGGCATGAGAATCACTTGACCCCAGGAGGCGGAGGTTACAGTGAGCCAAGATCATGCTACTGCACTCCAGCCTGGGCAAGACAGAGCAAGACTCCATCTCAATAAAAATAAATAAATAAATAAATAAATAAATAAATAAATAAATAAATAAGAGAAACAATATAAATATCCAATAACAAAGAAATAAATAGGTGAATTATGATAAACTTTCTTGATGGAATAGTATTCATCCACTTAAAATAGTGGTCATGCCTGGACATGGTGGCTCACGCCTGTAATCCCAGCACTTTGGGAGGCCAAGGCAGGTGGATCACTTGAGGTCAAGAGTTTGACACCAGCCTGGCCCACGTGGTAAAACCCTGTCTTTACTAAAAATACAAAAGAAATAGCCGGGCGTGGTGGTGTGCACCTGTAGTCTCAGCTACTCGGGAGGCTGAGGCAGGAGAATCTCTTAAACCTGAGAGGCAGAGGTTGCAGTGAGTTGAGATCATGCCACTTGCACTCCAGCCTGAGCAACAGAGCGAGACTCCGTCTCAAAAAAAAAAGAAGAACTTCAATAAAATATTGTATTCTGGTCAATGATATGCACACTAAAACATTTGGGGGGGGGGAATGTACTGTTGTCAGCAACTCACTTTAAAATACACCCAAAAAATAAGATGGGTTGATGGACAAATGTATATGTGATAAAGCAAATATGGTAAAATGTTTACAACTGTAAAAAGTAAGTGGCTGTTACGCAGGTGTCCAGTGTAATATTCTTTCAACTTTTCTGTTTGAAAATGTTTATTTTAAAATGTTGAGCTCTCTGGTCTCGGCTGCAGAAGCGAGATGACGAAGGGAACGTCATCGTTTGGAAAGCGTCGCAATAAGATGCACACATTGTGCCGCCGCTGTGGCTCTAAGGCCTACCACCTTCAGAAGTCGACTTGTGGCAAATGTGGCTACCCTGCCAAGTGCAAGAGAAAGTATAACTGGAGTGCCAAGGCTAAAAGACGAAATACCACCAGAACTGGTCGAATGAGGCACCTAAAAATTGTATACCGCAGATTCAGGCATGGATTCTGTGAAGGAACAACACCTAAACACAAGAGGGCAGCTGTTGCAGCATCTAGTTCATCTTAAGAATGTCAACGATTAGTTATGCAATAAATGTTCTGGTTTTAAAAAATACTAAATAAATAAAATAAAATAAAATAAAATGTTGGGAACACAGAGCAAATTGCCTTTTATGATGTCAGAAATATTACATGTACCGTATAATTATAGCTAAGTAACATTTAAACAGTAAAACTATTAAAGAAAATACATTAAAATAATAGTTGTTATATTCAAGTGTGTGTTTGCATGTGATTTTGTATCCATTTTTTAAAACTTTCTGTAAAGTTATGTTACTTTATGATTTTAAACAATTTTTTGTATTTTCTCATATTGTGTTAGAAAGGATAAGATAAACTATGATTGTAAATACTTCATAATCACAAAACATATTTATTCAACACATGTGTATTAAGCACCTAAGATGTGGCAGGTTTTGTCGTAGGTTTACATAAATGTATAATGATAAGCATGGTAAATACATGCTGCAGACAGAAGTAAATAATATGAAGATTAGACTTTCCAGAAAGAAAATAAATTCAAGGCATTTCCAAAACCAAGCAGATCTTCTTGAAAAATAAGACCAAACTCTTATGGCTCATGCCTATAATTCTAACAGTGGGAGGCCGAAGAGGGCAGACTGCTTGAGCTCAGGAGTTCGAGACTAGCCTGTGCAACATGGAGAAACCCTATCTCTATGAAAAATACAAAAAATTAGCTAGGCATGGTGGCACACGCCTGCAGTCCCAGCTACTTGGAAGGCTGAGGGGGATCACTTGAGCCCAGGAGGTCGAGGCTGCAGTGAGCCGAGATCATGCAACTGCACTCCAGACCAAGACACTGTTTCAAAATACAAACAAACAAACAAACCCAAACTCTTGGAATCTTATAATTTGTTTTCACTAACAGCTAAGTACCGTAAGAGGTTATGATCTAAAAAGAGATTTACAGCCGGGCACAGTGGCTCACACCTGTAATCCCAGCAATTTGGGAGGCCGAGGTGGGTGGATCTCTTGAGGCCAGGAGTTCGAGACTAGCCTGGCCAACATGGCAAAACCACATCTCTTCTAAAAACACAAAAATTAGCCAGGTGTGGTGGCGCCTGCCTGTAATCCCAGCTACTTGGGCGGCTGAGGCACAAGTACTGCTTCAAACCAGGAGGCAGAGGTTGCAGTGAGCTGAAACCCTGACACTGCACTCCAGCCTGGGCAACAGAATGTGATAGTCTAAAAAATAAATAAATAAATAAAATAAAAAACTGAGATACCACCTCACAGTACTAGGATGACTACTATCAATAAAAAAACAGAACAAGAAGTATTGGTGATAATGTGAAGAAACTGGTACCCTTGTTCACTATTAATAGAAATGTAAAATGCTATAGTTGCTATGGAAAACAGTATGGCGGTTGCTCGAAAAATTAAAAACAGAATTGTCGTATGATACAGCAATTCCAATTCTGGGTGTATATCCAAAAGAATTGAATGCAGGGACTTGATCAGAAATTTCCATACCAATGCTCATAGCAACATTATTCACAATAGGCAAAAGGTAGATGCAACCCAAGTGTCCATCAACAAATGAATGGATAAACAAAATGTGGTATACACATACAATGGATTATTCAGTCTTAAAAAGGAAGAAAATTCTGACACATGCTGCAACACGGATGAACCTGGAAGACATTATACTAAGAGAAATAAACCAGTCACAAAAAGACAATTATTATATGATTCCACTTACATGAGGTACTGAGAGTAGTCAAATTTATAGAGACAGAAAGTAGAATGGTGGTTGACAAGCTGATCTCAAAATTCATAAGAATTTTAGGCCGGGCACGGTGGCTCAAGCCTGTAATCCCAGCACTTTGGGAGGCCGAGACGGGCGGATCATGAGGTCAGGAGATCGAGACCATCCTGGCTAACACGGTGAAACCCCGTCTCTACTAAAAAATACAAAAAACTAGCCGGGCGAAGTGGCGGGTGCCTGTAGTCCCAGCTACTTGGGAGGCTGAGGCAGGAGAATGGCGTGAACCCGAGAGGAGGAGCTTGCAGTGAGCTGAGATCCGGCCACTGCACTCCAGCCTGGGTGACAGAGCAAGACTCCGTCTCAAAAAAAAAAAAAAAAAAAAAGAATTTTAGAGGGCAAGGGGGAGTTGCTTAATGAGTACAGAGTTTCAGTTTTGCAAGATGAAAAGGGTTCTGGAGAATGGCTGCACAATGTGAACATACTTAACACAAGGGAACTATACACCTAAAAATGATTAAGACAGTAAATTGTATGTTATGTGTGTTTTACCACAATAAAAAACACAACGAGATAAGATAACACTTCAAACCCACTAAAATGACTATAACCAAAAAGACAAATAATGAAAAATGTCAGCAAGGAGGTGGAAAAACTGGATCCCTCTATCCCTCTTTTTTTTTTTTTTTTTTTTTGAGACGGAGTCTCGCTCTCTCGCCCAGGCTGGAGTTCTGTGGTGTGATCTCGGCTCACTGCAAGCTCCACCTCCCGGGTTCACACCATTCTCCTGCCTCAACCTCCCGAGTAGCTGGAACTACAGGCACCCGCCACCACACCCAGCTAATTTTTGTATTTTTAGTAGAGACGGGGTTTCACGGTGTTAGCCAGGATGGTCTTGATCTCCTGGCCTCGTGATCCGCCTGCCTTGGCCTCCCAAAGTGCTGGGATTACAGGCATGAGTCACCACCAACTGGATCCCTCTTATACTGCTAGTGGGAATGTAAAATGGTACAGCCATTTTGGAAAACAATCTGGTAGTTCATCAAAAGTTTAGAGTTATCACATGGCCCAGCAATTTCATTCTTAGGTACAAACCTAAGAAAAATAAAAACATAAAAATCTGTACATGAGTATTTATAGCAGGATTATTCATAATAGCCAAAAGGTGGAAGCAATGAAAACGTTCATCAATAGATGAATGCACAAACAAAATATGGTATAGCCATACAATGGGATATTATTCAGTCATAAAAATGTATGAAGTACAAATACATGCAACAACATGGATGAACTTTGAAAACATGGGGCTAAGTGAAAGCAGTCAGTAAACCACACATTGTATGATTTTATTTACATAAAATGTCCTCATTAGGCAAAACCATAGAGACCAAAAGTAGATTAGCGGTTACCTAGGGCTGAGGGTGAGGGAGGGAAGGGGATGGGAGGAAATGGAGAGTGTTTGTGAATGGGCGTGGTTTCTTTTTGAGGTGGTGAAAATATTCTAAAATTAACTAACCGTGGTGATAGGTGCACAACAACTCTGGGAAATACTAAAAACTATTGAATTGCATACTTGAAATGGGTGAATTGCATGGTATGTAAATTATATCTAAATAAAGGTATTTATATATACATAAACACATACATACATATATAGATACATATATATATAAAGAGGAAGAGAGATTTACAATAAACTTTCTTCTCACCTTTCCATATAAGTAATCACCAAAATGCAAGTATTTGCCCAAGGTAAATGTTCTCAAAAGTGTTTCAAGCCTCAAGACAATTTCCATATTAAGTAAGTAACAGACCTTCATTTAAACATTAGAAAATTACCCCCCAAAAAAGCACTTCTGAAGGCTTATAGTCAACTGAGTTCTCCACTACTGGGTGGCTCCACTACTTTGCTGCAAAGGGAAGGAAAAGAGAACTCGTGTGTGCCCAGGACCTTATGTATGTTATTTTGTTTACTATTCACAACAACACTTAGAGGTGGGTATTACTATTATCATTTAACAGATGAGAAAACTGAAGCCTGGAGAGGTTAATAAATATTAATAATATATAACATTACTAATAAATAATAAATGTTTAAACTTGAGCACATATTTTTCCATTGGTTTCTAAAATTTTTTTCCCCTAAATTAGGTGTGAACATCCAAAAATAGATTTTTATATGTTTAGCAAGGGTTAAGACTACTTTTTTATCTATATAATACATTGGTTAAAATGAAGAATTATCAAAACTTGTCATAAACAGAATTATTTTTATACTAACCTGAGCGTCTGTTATTTCAGCCATAGACTCCCTGTTGATATTTGCTATGTCTCTGAAGAGTCTATCAATTGCCTCTGGTATGTTAGGTGAATTATCACTTGCAACCAGGTTTTCAACAACTTCTGAAATAACAATGGATGATAAATGTGCTGTGAACTATTACCATTGGCTAAAAGTAGCAAATCATTTTTAAACCTATTCCTAAATCATTGGCCAAATGAATATAGCATGAAGGAACTTGATCCTTAGAGTAAAACCAAACTGGAGATTTAAAGTTTATTTAAGCAAGAGTATAATTTTCAAATAAAATTTGCATTCTTTGGGAGTCACTTGTTTATAACTTAATCATTATTCATTCTCAGAAAGGAAAATGCATTGACTTCACTAATAGTAAAGTTATTAGGTAATATTAAAAGTACAAAACAGGCCAAGCATGGTGGCACACATCTTTAGTCCTAGCTAGTCCAAAGGCTGAGTTGGGAGGATCACTTGAGTCCAGGAGTTCAAGAATACGGTGAGCTATGATCCTGCCACTGTACTCCATCCAGCAAGGGCTACAGAGTGAGACCCTTTCTCTAAAACAAACAAAAAAAACCCTACAAAACTGAACTTAACAGTGTCTTCAAAACTAGAAAATGTAGAAAATCTGAAAGATCTGGATATGTGCCCTGTAAAACTGAAAAACTTATTAATATTTTCAAGCATTAGACAGACATAGCAAACTGCTGGCTCTGAAGTCTTGACCTTACTTTGTGAGAAAAAAAAAAAATGACATGCTCAATTAGCAACAACATTAACCAGCTATTGAATCTGCACAAATGATGTCACCATTTTCTAAATGGTCTCAGCTCCAGACTCCACATAGCTGAATCTTACTAGGCCATGGAATTCCTTAAAACCCAAGCATTAGCTGTGCACAATGTTCCACGCCTGTAGTACCAACTACTCAGGTGGCTGTGGCAGGAGGATCCCTTGAGCCCAGGAGTTTGAAACAGGCTGGGCAACATAGCAAGACACCATTTAAAAAAAACAAAAAACAAAAACAAACAAAAAAAAACACTAAAACTAGGTCAGGCGCAGTGGCTCATGCTTGTAATCCCAGCACGTTGGGAGGCTGAGGCAGGCGGATCACTTCAGACCAGGAATTCGAGACCAGCCTAGTCAACATGGCAAAACCCCATCTCTATTAAAAATACAAAAATTAGCTGGGTGTGATGTGCTCGCCTGTAATCCCAGCTACTGGGGTGGCTGAGGCATAAGAATTGTTTGAGCCTGGAGGTTGAGGTTGTAGTTAGCTCAGATCGTGCCACTGAATTCCAGCCTGGACAACAGAGCAAGACTGTGTCTCAAAAAAAAAAAAAAAAAAAAAAAAAAAAACCCTAAAACTAAACAATAAGCATGATGTAGAATCTCAATTGATGCCTTTCATATTATCAAAAAAATTTTTTCAAACTCATGTGACATAAGTGTCCATAAGCTACATAGTTCTAATTTATTGCAACATTCCTGAGCCTCAGATTAGCAAAAATGTTATTAATATTCATAACAGTACCATAAAAGCACCTTCTAAAAGATTTTAAGCTGCTAAAATAAACAGAACTTTTACCTTGCTACAATAAAAAATAAATCAGCTACAAAAATTTCAATTAAACAAATGCTTGAGGTGATGGATATCCTATTTACCCTGATGTGATTATTACACATTGTATGTCTGTATCAAAATATCTCATGTATCCCATAAATATATACACCTACTATGTACTCATAAAAATAAAAATTAAAAATCAAAATTCTAGCTAAACATAAGACTATAGATTCAAATAAAGACTTCACAAAGCAAATTATGTTCAATTATGTTAAAATACCACATATTTTAAATACTTTAGGTGAAAAAATATATATGAAAAGAAAAAATACAAAAATTAGCCAGGCATGGTGGCGCGTGCCTGCAGTCCCAGCTACTCTAGAAGGTGAGACAGGAGAATCGCTTGAACCCAGGAGGCAGAGGTTGCAGTGAGCTGAGATTGACCACTGCACTCCAGCCTGGGCAACGGAACAAGACTCCAACTAAAAAAACAAAAAAACAAAAAACAAAAAAAGAAAAGAAAAAAGAAAAAAATCCTCTATCTTTCTTTCTCCCATAAGTTGTTTAATGGAAAGACTGCTATTAATATCTTGACTCCTCTAAGATTAGGTAAGTATTGGGCTGAGGGACATATATTTATGTAGACCTTGCTCAAAATATTGATAGCAGAATCAGGGAGATTTTAAAATTGATGTTTTTAAAAATACAAATATTGTTTAAAAACAGATTTTAAAAAATATTTTTGAGAAGAAAACAAAACCCCAATATAAACTTTCATTTGTTTGTTTTGTTTTGAAGTCAGAGTCTCACTCTGTCACCTAGGCTGGAGTGCAGTGGCCGATCTTGGCTCACTGCAATCTCCGCCTCCCAGGTTCAAGCAATTCTCCTGCCTCAGCCTCCTGAGTAGCTGGGATTACAAGCACATGCCACCAATATACGTTTTTAATTTGAGTTCCTTTTTAAAAAAAAAACAGCCTGGCCAGCCGTGGTGGCTCATGCCTGTAATCCTAACAGTTTGGGAGGCTGAGGCAGGTAGATTGCTTGAGCTCAGGAGTTTGAGACCAGCCTGGGGAACATAGTGAGACTTCATCTCCACAAAAAACTTAAAAATTAGCTGGGTATGGTGGCTCACACCTGTAGTTCCAGTTACTCGATGGCTGAGGTGAGAGGATCACTCCAGCCCAGGAGGTGGAAGCTGCAGTTAAGCTATGATCAAGCCACGGCACTCCAACTGGGTGACAGAGCAAGACCTTGTCTCTCAAAAAAAAAGAAAAAAAAATCCTAAGATATTATTGTAGAATACCAATAATAGTTTCTGGTTAGTTTATGAGACTATGAAGACATATATTTTGATTTGTGAATGTTCTCTTAAGTGGTTAATGTTTTATTAATTCATTTTTGTCTAAATAATTCTGGTCCTTTCAAAACATATTTTCAGTGTTATTCAGCTGAGCAACTTCACTGACACCAGCTGAGGCAATGACAGCATTGCAGTCCTTCAAGGATAAAATGCAGTCAGCAAAACTGGGTAAGTGATAGAGATCACACAGCTGAAAGGTTGAGAGTTACACTATAAAGAAGAGATTTGCATCTGGGAGAAGCTCAGAAAAGAAAATCTATTTTTTTGTTTCTGTCTTTGTTTTGAGACAGGATCTTGCTATGTTGCCCACCCTGGCCTCAAACTCTTGGGCTTAAGTGATTCTCCCATCCGAGTAGCTGGCATTACAGGTGTGTGCCACTGCACCCGATGAAAATAACTTCTATAAATGCAGTCTACGGCTGGGCAAAGTGTCTCATGCTTGTAATCCCAGCAATTTGGGAGGCCAACGCAAGAGGATTGCTTGAGCCCAGGAGTTCGAGACTACCCTGGGCAATATAGGGAGACCCCCATCTTTACAAATAAATTAATTAAATTAGCTAGGCATGGTAGCCCACAACTGTGGTCCCAGCTACTCGGGTGGCTGAGGTGGGAGGATCGCTTGAGCCTGGGAGGTTGAAGCTACAGTGAGCTGTGATCACGCCATCACACTCCAGCCTGAGTGACAGAGACTCTGTTTCAAATACAAAATGCAGTCTACTCCTGAGATGAGAAGACAGCAAACTGTATTAAGGTTTTATCAAGCAAGACTGTACATTTTGAAAAAATCATTAAATTATTTTCCTGGTTACAGAAAGAAACTATGATTTACAACATGATTTCAGTCCATTTAATTTAAATGAGATGCATCCTAGTTAAAACTGGAGGGGTCACTCGATTGAGGCAGTCATGTTAATCTGTATCAATTAATGCTGATTAAGTAGATAACTTTCTAGGTACAGTATAATAGAAAATAAACATTTTCCCTGTCCTTGAGGAAGGGAGCTTCTGTTACAACATGCAAAAATCTATCAACTGTCCTGCCAAGTCTTTCCCTGTGACCTCCATCAGCTCAACCAGTCATTCAAAACTCAAAGCAGCTCAAAGACCTGCCAAGATCAATTCAAGATTTTACTCTAAGTCACAATAATTATATGCAACTTCTTTAGTGAGAAAAAAACCAGAAATGACAATAAAATTAACATTTGCATATTGTTTTCCAGTCTCAAATCTTTTGCATATGCATTCTCATTTAATCTTCAATCTATTCTGTAAGGAAGATATTTTTATTTCATAAGATGTGGAAACTAAGTTTTAACAAAATGAAGTGACTTTTTAAAAAATCAGGCCTCTTTGCTGGATAAAGTAACTTCTTGATGGTAATAAAATAGAAAGTAGTAAGCTAGGACTTGAATTCAGGCTTTCTGATTTGAAATCTTGTATTTTCCACTATACTGGTTCTATCAGCAAGGATCTGGAACAAGTGACAAGCTAGGACACTCAGACAACTGAAAAATAGCAGAGAAGAAAGAAATGAGCCAAAAGCATTCAGAGCACTACACTATAGCTCTGATTGTGGGCTAAAGAAAACTATTCAAACTGCAGAGGTTGGTTTGAATGAGGACAGTCAAAATATCTAAAATGGTGTCAAAAGGGCCTGGCAAAAGCAGGCAAACAGGTTTAGTCATACACTAAAATTACATTGTAAATCGTAATTTCTATCCACAGTCACAAAGATAATAATTTTTCCTATATAATGTTCCAGGAAGTCCCAAATGACAAATTGGATATGGTACAAGAGAATCCAAGCAGCAAGTCATAAAGCAGAAGTCAGATGGAACTGCATGTACCATAGTTCCAACAGATCTATTCACAGCAGTGTATTGTAGTTCTGAGCAATGTCCTGATCCTGGAGGGTAACTAGGAATGGATGCAGGGCAGGCTAACCTCATGAAAATCATGACAAGCAGAAATGACACACCTCCACAGATGAAAAGCCCCAGCTCTCTGCTTCCTGGTGGGGAGGGAAAGAGTTGATCTGTGCCTCTAGTGCCCCAACTTCTCCAGGGCTGCCAAAAGAACTTGTATGTATCTCTCTAGTTTTGAGGCTCTGATCGGCCCGGCAAACTCTAGGTGCTCAGGGGAGAACAGGAGACAGTGGCTTGTGCTGGTACATGCCATGGCTCTCCACTCTGGCTCAGCCCAGAACAAGCAGACAAAAACCACAGCCTCCAGCTTCTCTCTGGGGAGAGAAAGAGGTGGTAGAGGCCCCCAGAATCTCTGGCAAGGCTAATTGGTGGGGCCCGTTTCCTGTACAAGACAAGTCGATGAAGAATGAGAGAGGTGCCTTATTTATCTAACACACAGGCACCAACAGTGGGTCAAGGAAAATGAAGAACCAGGCGAAGATGTTCCAAACAAAGGAACAAGATAATCTGCATAAACCAACCCTAATTAAATAGAGCTATATAATTTATCTGACAGAGAATTAAAACAACTCTCATGAAGATGCTGACTGAGGTCAAGAGAACAATGCATGAACAAAGTGAGAATTTCAACAAAGAGATAGAAAATATTTTAAAGTACCAAAAATTTCTCCAAGAAGATATACAAATGGCCAACAGGTATATGGAAAAAAATTTCAACATCACTAATCATCAGGGAAATGCAAACTAAAATTTAAAATTACAATGATATATCACCTCACATCCATTAAGATAACCAGTATCAAAAAAAAAAAAATAGAAAATAAGGCCAGACGCAGTGGCTTATACCTATAATCCCAACACATTGGGAGGCCGAGGTAGGTGGATCACTTGAGGCCAGGAGTTCGAGACCAGCCTGAGCAACATGGTAAAACCTGTCTCTACTAAAAATACAGAAATTAGCTGGGCATGGTGGCGCCACCTATAGTGCCAGGTACTTGGGAGGCTGAGGCAGGAGAATTGCTCAAACCTGGGAGGCGGAGGTTGCAGTGAGCCAAGACCGTGCCACTATACTCCATCCTGGGTGAGAGTGAGACACTGCCACAAAAAAAGAAAAGAAAAGAAAGAAAGAAAGAAGAGAAGGAAAGAAAATAAGAAGTACTGGTGAGGATGTAGAGAAATTGGAACTCTTGTACACTGTTGGTAGGATGGCAAAATGGTGCAGCTGCTATGGAACACAGTATGAAGGTTCTTCAAAAAATTAAAAATACAACTCGCATATGATACAGCAATTACACTTCTGGGTATTTATCCACATGAATTGAAGTGGGGGTCTTGAAGAGATATTAGCACTCCCATGTTCGCTATAGCACTATTCACAATAGCCAAGATGTGGAAATGACATAAATGTCCACCAGCAAATGAATGGATAAAGAAAATGTGGTATATACACACAATAAAATGCCATTTAGTCTTCAAAAAGAAGGAAATTCCATAATATGTGACAATATGGATGAACCTTGAGGACATTATACTAAATGAAATAAACTAGTCGCAAGACAAATACTGCATGGTTCCACTTACATGAAATACCTGAAATAGTCAAATTCATAGAACCAAAGAGTTGAATGGTGGTTTCCAAGGGCTGGGGGAAAGGGATAATAGAGAGTTACTAAGCAACGGGCATAAAGTTTCAGTCAAGCAAGATGAATAAGCGCTACAGATCTGCTATACAATACTATACTTACAGTCAATAATTATGTATACTTAAAATTTTGCTGACAGCAAATCTCATATTAAATGTTCTTACCACAATAAAAAAAGAAATGATACAACTCCAAAGCTAAACAGGTGCCTAGAATATGCCCCTAGTATGTTAAAGCTCAAATCTCATGGCCAGTATAACTTAATCCAAACCAATGCTGCTATTCTTTCTTCCTTTGGATAGAACAAGCTCAGAGAATAGAGCAAACCTAAGCCTACAAACTGGGCTCATCAGAAGATAAAGCAATGTTAAGTTTTGGAAGGCAATTGGCTGGGGGTGGAGGGAGGCAAGAGCTGACAATATCATGCTAATCACAAAGGAATTTCCAACTTGATTCTGGTGAGGAAACCTATCTAGTCACATTCAGAACACTAAACTTAGAGACTAAAGGATAACTGTGAATGCAGTGGTTCACACCTGAAGCCAACACATCTCAGAGTCTTGCCCAAGGCCCACAGCAGCAAGGCCCCATGGCCCATGGGGAGTAATGCCAGGCTACTGCCAATGTTTACTTAAGGCCCAAGGGCTCTTCAGTCAGCTTCTGGTGAATCTTCCAGGCCTGGGACTCATCCCCACAGGGACAGACTCCTCTGCCTGGGGAAAAAGGAGGGAAGAGTGGGAAGGACTTTGTCTGTTGGTTTCAACACCAGCTCAACCACAGTAAATTAGTGCACCAGGTAGACGTCTAAGGTTTCCATCTCCAGGTCCTGGCTCCCAGACAGCATCTCTGGACCCACCCAGGGCCTGGGAGAACTCCACACCCTTAAGAGAAAGACAAAAGCCTGGCTGGTTTCACCACCTGCTGATTGTAGAGCTCTAGGGCCTTGAGTGAAAAAAGGTGGTAGCAGCGGGCCTTGGTTACAAAGGTGGTTACAGCAGGCCTTGCGGGAGACCCAGTACTCTGTTAGCTTCAGTCTCGGCAGTGGTGGCCATGGGGATGCTTCTGTCACCCTCCCCCAGATCCAGGCTCTCAGCACAGAGAGAGAGACTCTGGGAGAAAGTAAGAGAGAGAAAAGCCTCTGCTGGGTAATCTAGAGAATGATTCTGGATCTTATGGAAGGCCACCAAGGTGGTTCCTCTATGAGTCTGCAAGAAACAAAACATTACTGTACTTGGGGTGCCCCCTAAAGCAGATACAGCTTAGATCACAACACTAAAGTCTTTTCAAGTATCTGGAAAGCCTTCCAAAGAAGGACAGATACAAATAAGCCCAGACAGTGAAGACGACAATAAAGACCTAACTCTTCAACGCCCAGACACCAAAGAACATCTATAAGCATCAACACCATTCAGGAAAACATGACCTCACCAAATGAACTAAATAAGGCACCAGGGACCAACCTGAAGAAACAGAGACATGTGACCTTTCAGAGAGATAATTCAAAATAGCTGTGTTGAGGAAACTCAAAGCAATATAACACAGAGAAGGAATTTAGAATTCTACCAGCTAAATTCAGCAAAGAGATTGAAATAATTTAATCAGAAATTCTAGAACTAAAAATGCAATTGGCATACTGAAGAAGGCATCAGAGTCCTTTAACAGCAGAATCCATCAAGCAACAGAAAGATTTAGTGAGCTTGAAGACAAGCTATTTGAAAATACACAGTCAGAGGAGACAAAAGAAAAAAAGAATAAAAAACAATGAAGCACACCTGCAGGATCTAGAAAATAGCCACAAAAGAGAAAAGCTAAGAGTTACTGGCCTTAAAGAGAAGGAAGAGAAAGAGATAGGGGTAGAAAGTTTATTCAAAGGGATAACAGAGAACAGAGAACTTCCCAAACCTAGAGAAAGATATCAATATCCAAGTACAAAAGGTTATAGAACACCTAGTAGATTTAACCCAAGAAGACCACCTCAAGGCATGAAATAATAATCAAACTCCCAAAGTTCAAGGATAAAGAAAAGATCCTAAAAGCAGCAAGAGAAAAGAAACGAATCACATGCAATGGAGCTCCAATATGTCTGGCAGCAGACTTTTCAGTGGAAACCTTATAGGCCAGGAGAGACTGGCATGACATATTCAAAGTGCTGAGGGAAAAAACTTTTACCCTAGAATAGTATATCCAGTGAAAATATCCCTCAGACATAAAGGAGAAAGACTTTCCCAGACAAACAAAAGCTGAGGGATTTCATCAACACCAGACTTGCCTTACAAGAAATGCTAAAGAGAGGATTTCGATCCTCTCTCATAACAATAATGAGCAATAAAAAATAATCTGGGCCGGGCGCGGTGGCTCAAGCCTGTAATCCCAGCACTTTGGGAGGCCGAGACGGGTGGATCACGAGGTCAGGAGATCGAGACCATCCTGGCTAACACAGTGAAACCCCATCTCTACTAAAAAATACAAAAAAACTAGCCGGGCGAGGTGGCGGGCGCCTGTAGTCCCAGCTACTCGGGAGGCTGAGCCAGGAGAATGGCGTGAACCCAGGAGGCAGAGCTTGCAGTGAGCTGAGATCCGGCCACTGCACTCCAGCCTGGGCGACAGAGCAAGACTCCATCTCAAAAAAAAAATAAAAATAAAAATAAAAAAATAATAATCTGGGCAGGGCATGGTGGCTCATCCCTGTAATCCCAGAACTCTGGGAGGCCGAAGTGGGCAGGTCACCTGAGCTCAGGAGTTTGAGACGAGCCTGGCCAACATGGTGAAACCCCGTCTCTACCAAAAACCACAAAAATTAGCCGGCAGTGGTGGCAGACATCTGTAATCCCAGCTACTCGGGAGGGTGAGGCAGGAGAATTGCTTGAACCCAGGAGGCGGTGGTTGCAGTGAGCCAAGTCGGCACCATTGCACTCCAACCTGGGCAACAAGAGTGAGACTCCGTCTCAAAAAAAAAAAATTATCTGAAAGTACAAACTTCACTGGTAATAGTAAGTACAACAACAACAAAAAAGTAACACTGTTATAACACAATTATTTTAACACTGTAACTGTGGTGTGTAAACTACCCTCAGCAGAATGAATAAACAATGAACCAATGAAAAATAATAAATACAACTTTTCCAGAAATAGTACAATAAGATATAAATAAAAATAACAAAAAAGTTAAAAAGCAGGAGGATGAAGTTAAGTCATAAGCTTTTTATTAGTTTTATTCGTTTTCTTTTTCCTTGTTTGTTTGTTTATACAGAGTGCTAAGTTGCTATCAGGTTAAAATAATGAGTTATAAGATAGTATTGCAAGACTCATGGTAACCACAAACCTAAAAATATACAATGAACACACAAAAAATAAAAAAGCAAGAAACTAAATCATGTCACCAGAGAAAATCACCTTCACTAAAGGAAGACAGGAAGGAAAGAAGGAAGAGAAGACCACAAAACAACCAGAAAATAAATAACAAAATGGCAGGAGTAAGTTCTTACTTATCAATAATAACATTTAATGTAAATGGACTAACCTCTCCAATCAAAAGACATAGAGTGGCTAAATTGAAAAAACAAAACCCATTGATCTCTTGCCTACAAAAAACACACTTCACATATAAAGACACACATAGACTGAAAATAAAGGGATGGAAAAAGATATTCCATGTCAATGGAAACCAAAAAAGAGCAGGAGTATCGACATTTATGTCAGAAAAAACAGATTTCATGAAAAAAACTAAGAGACAAAGGTCATTATATAATGATAATGAGGTTAATTCAGGATTCCATTCCAAGATGGCCAAATAGGAACAGCTCTGGTATGCAGCTCCCAGCATGATCGACACAGATTTCTGTATTTCCAACTGAGGTACCTGGTTCATCTCATTGGGACTGGTTGGACAGTGGGTGCAGCCCACGGAGGGTGAGCCAAAGCAGGTCAGGGCATCACCTCACCCAAAAAGCACAAGGGATCAGGGGATTTCCCTTTCCTAGCCAAGGGAAGCCATGACTGACAGTACCTGGAAAAACGGGACACTCCCGCCCAACTACTCTGCTTTTCCAACAGTCTTAGCAAACAGCACACCAGGAGATTGTGTCCCATGCCTGGCTTGGCAGGTCCCACACTGACAGAGCCTTGATCACTGCTGGCGCAGCACCTTGAGGTCAAACTGCAAGGCATCAGCCTGGCAGGGGAAGGGGCATCCACCATTGCTGAGGCTTCAGTAGGTAAACATAGCAGCCGGGAAACTAAAACTCAGTAGAGCCCACCACAGCTCAGCAAGGCCGGCTGCCTCTGTAGACTCCACCTCTGGGGGCAAGGCATAGCTGAACAAAAGGCAGCAGAAACTTCTGCACACTTAAACATGTCTGACAGCTCTGAAGAGAGCAGTGGTTCTCCCAGCACAGTGTTTGAGCTTGGAGAAAGGACAGACTGCCTCCTCAAGTGGGTCCCTGACCCCCGTGTAGCTTAAATGGGAGACACCTCCCAGTAGGGGCCAACTGACATCTCATACAGGTGGGTGCCCCTCTGGGATGAAGTTTCCAGAGGAAGGATCAGGCAGCAATATTTGCTGTTCTGCAGCCTCTGCTGCTGATACGCAGGCAAACAGGGTCTGGAGTGAACCTCCAGCAAACTCCAACAGACCTGCAGCTGAGGGACCTGACTGGTAGAAGGAAAACTAACAAACAGAAAGGAATAGCATCAATATCAACAGAAAGGGCATCCACACCAAAATCCCATCTGTAGGTCACCAACATCAAAGACCAAAGGTAGATAAAACCACAAAGATGGGGAGAAACCAGAGGAGAAAAGCTGAAAATTCTAAAAACCAGAGTGCTCCTCCTCCAAAGGATCACAGCTCCTTGCCAGCAATAGAACAAAGCTGGACGGAGAATGACTTTGACGAGCTGACAGAAGTAGGCTTCAGAAGGTCAGTAATAACAAACTTCTCCAAGCTAAAGGAGGATGTTCGAACCCATCGTAAGGAAGCTAAAAACCTTGGAAAAAAATATTAGATGAATGGCTAACTAGAATAAACAGTGTAGAGAAGACCTTCAATGACCTGATGGAGCTGAAAACCATGGCACGAGAACTACATGAAGCATGCACAAGCTTCGATAGCCAATCCGATCAAGTGGAAGAGAGGGTATCAGTGATTGAAGATCGAATTAATTAAATAAAGTGAGAAAACAAGGTTAGAGAAAAAAGAGTGAAAAGGAATGAACAAAGCCTCCAAGAAATATGGGACTATGTGAAAAGATCCAACCTACAATTGATTGGTGCACCTGAAAGTGATGGGGAGAAAGGAACCAAGTTGGAAAACACACTTCAGGATATCACCCAGGCAAACTTCCCCAACCTAGCAAGGCAGGCCAACATTCAAATTCAGGAAATATGGAAAACACTACTAAGATACTCCTCAAGAAGAACAACCCCAAGACACATAATCGTCAGATTCTCCAAGGTTGAAACGAAGGAAAACATGTTAAGGGCAGACAGAAAAAAAGGACAGGTTACCCACAAACAGAAGCCCATCAGACTAACAATGGATCTCTCTATGAAAACTCTACAAGCCAGAAGAGAGTGGGGGCCAATATTCAACATTCTTAAAGAAAATAATTTTCAACCCAGAATTTCATATCCAGCCAAAAAAAGCTTCATAAGCAAAAAAAAATAATAAAAATAAAAAAATTTAAAAAATTAAATCCTTCCCAGACAAGCAAATGATGAGAGATTTTGTCACCACTGGGCCTGCCTTACAAGAGCTCCTGAAGGAAACACTAAATATGGAAAGGAAAAACCAGTACCAGCTGCAAAAACACACCAAAATATAAAGACCAACAACACTATGAGGAAACTGCATCAACTAATGAGCAAAATAACCAGATAGCATCATGTTGACAGGATCAAATTCACACATAACAGTATTAACCTTAAATGGAAATGGTCTAAATGCCCCAATTAAAAGACACAGACTAGCCAGGCACAGTGGCTCACGCCTGTAATCCCAGCACTTTGGGAGGCTGAGGCGGGTGGATCACAAGGTGAGGAGTTCAAGACCAGCTAGGCCAACATAGTGAAACCCAGTCTCTACTAAAAATACAAAAAATTAGCTGGACGTGGTGGCATGCGTCTGTAATCCCAGCTACTTGGGAGGTTGAGGCAGGAGGATCCCTTGAACCTGGGAGGCAGAGGTTGCAGTGAGCTGAGATCAACCCACTGCACTCCAGCCTGGGCAACAAAGCAAGACTTAGTCTCAAAAAAAAAAGACAAATACTGGCAAATTGGATAAAGAGTCAAGACCCATCACTGTGCTGTATTCAGGAGATCCATCTCACATGCCAAGACACACATAAACTCAAAATAAAGGGACGGAGGATTATTTACCAAGCAAATGGAAAGCAAAAAAAAGCAGAGGTTGCAATCCTAGTCTCCGATAAAACAGACTTTAAACCAACAAAGGTCAAAAAAGACAAAGAAGGGCATTACATAATGGTAAAGGGATCAATGCAACAAGAAGAGCTAACTATCCTAAATATATATGCACCCAATGCAGGAGCACCCAGATTCATAAAGCAAGTTCTTAGAGACCTACAAAGAGACTTAGACTCCCACACAATAATAGTGGAAGACTTTAACACCCCACTGTCACTATTAGACAGATCAACGAGACAGAAAATTAACAAGGATATTCAGGACTTGAACTCAACTCTAGACCAAGTGGACCTAATAGACATCTACAGAACACTCCACCCCAAATCAACAGAATATACATTCTTCTCAGCACCGAATCCAGCAGCACATTAAAAAGCCTTATCCACCACTATCAAGTCGGCTTCATCCCAGGGATGCAAGGCTGGTTCAACATATGCAAATCAATAAACACAATCCATCACACAAACAGAACCAATGACAAAAAGCACATGATTATCTCAATAGATGCAGAAAAGGCCTTTGATAAAATTCAACATCCCTTCATGCTAAAAACTCTCAATAAACTAGGTATTGATGGAACATATCTCAAAATAATAAGAGCTATTTATGACAACCCACAGCCAATATCATACTGAAGTATTCCCTTTGAAAACTGGCACAAGACAAGGATGCCCTCTCTCACCACTCCTATTCAACATAGTATTGGAAGTTTTGACTGGGGCAATGAGGCAAGAAAAAGAAATAAGTGGTATTCAAATAGGAAGAGAGGAAGCCAAATTGTCTCTGTTTGCAGATGACATGATTGTATATTTAGACAACCCCATCGTCTCAGCCCAAAACTCCTTAAGCTGATAAGCAACTTCAGCAAATTACCAGGATATAAAATCAATGTGCAAAACTCACAAGCATTCCTATATACCAATAATAGACAAGCAGAGAACCAAATCATGAGTGAAATCCCATTCACAATTGCTACAAAGAGAATAAAATACCTAGGAATACAACTTACAAGGAATGTAAAGGATCTCTTCAAGCAGAACTACAAACCACTGCTCAAGGAAATAAGCGAGGACACAAGCAAAATGGAAAAAAATTCTATGCTCATGGATAGGAAGAATAAATATCATGAAAACGGTCATACTGCCAAAAGTAATTTATAGATTCAATGCTATTCCTATTAAGCTACCACTGACTTTCTTTGCAGAATTAGAAAAAAACTACTTTAAATTTCATATGGAACCAAAAAGCCTGTATAGCCAAGACAATCCTAAGCAAAAAGAACAAAGCTGGAGGCATCACGCTATCTTACCTCAAATTATACTAATAGGCTACAATAACCAAAACAGCATGGTACTGGTACCAAAACAGATATGTAGACCAATGGAACAGAACAGAGGCTTCAGAAATAACACCACACATCTACAACCATCTGATCTTCAACAAACTTGACAAAAGCAAGCAATGGGGAAAGGATTCCCTATTTAATAAATGGTGCTGGGAAAACTGGCTAGCCATATGCAGAAAACAGAAACTGGATCCCTTCCTTACACCTTATACAAAAATTAACTCAAGATGGATTAAAGACTTAAATGTAAAACCTAAAACCATAAAAGCCCTAGAAGAAAACCTAGGCAATACCACTTAGGACATGGACATGGGTAAAGACATCATGACTAAAACACAAAAGGCAATAGCAACAAAAGCCAAAATTGACAAATTGGATCTAATTAAACTAAAGAGTTTCTGCACAGCCAAAGAAACTATCATCAGAGTGAACAGGCAACCTACAGAATGGGAGAAAATTTTTGCAATCTATCCATACGACAAAGGTCTAGGAATCTACAATGTGGACCTGAAACAAATTTACAAGAAAAAAACAACCCCATCAAAAAGTGGGCAAACGATATAAACAGACACTTCTCAAAAGAAGACATTTATGCGGCCAAGAAACATATGAAAAAAAGTTCATCATCACTGGTCATTAGAGAAATACAAATGAAAACCACAATGAGATACCATCTCATGCCAGTTAGAATGGCGATTATTAAAAAGTCAGGAAACAACAGATGCTGGAGAGGATGCAGAGAAATAGGTACACTTTTACACTGTTGGTGGAAGTGTAAATTAGATCAACCATTGTGGAAGACAATGTGTCAATTCCTCAAGGATCTAGAACCAGAAATACCATTTGACCCAACAATCCTATTACTGATTATACACCCAAAGGATTGTAAATCATGCTACTATAAAGCCACAGGCACACGTATGTTTACTGCAGCACCATTTACAATAGCAAAAACTTGGAACCAACCCAAATGCCCATCAATGATAGAATGGATAAAGAAAATGTAGCACATCTATGCCATGGAATACTATGCAACTATAAAACAGAATGAGTTCATGTCCTTCGCAGGGACATGGATGAAGCTGGAAACCATCACTGTCAGCAAAGTAACACAGGAACAGAAAACCAAACACCACATGTTCTCACTCATAAGTGGGAGCTGAACAATGAGAACACATGGCCACAGGGAGGGGAACATCACACACCAGGGCCCGTCAGGTGGTGGAGGCCAAAGGGAGGGAAAGCCTTAGGACAAATATCTAATGCATGCTTAAAACCTAGATGATGGGTTGATAGGTGCAGTGAAACCACCATGGCACAAGTATACCTATGTAACAAACGTGTATGTTCTACACATGTATCCCAAAACTTAAAGTTAAAAAATATAATAAATAAACACTAATGAAATAAATTAAAGAGGACACCAAAAAATGAAAAAATATTCCATGTTCATGGGTTGGAAGAATCAACATTGTTAAAATGTCCATACTACCCAAAGCAGTCTACAGATTCAATGTAATTCCTATCAAAATACCAATGACATTCTTCACAGAAATAGAAAAAAAAATCCTAAAATTTATATGGGGCTTCAAAAGGCCCAGAATAGCCAAAGCTATCCTAAGCAAAAAGAACAAAACTGGAGGAATCACATTACCTGACTTCAAATTATACTACAGAGCTATAGTAACCAAAACAGCATAGTACTCACATAAAACAAGCCATATAGACTATGGAACAGAATAGAGAACCCAGAAACAAATCCACACACCTACAGTGTACTCACTTTTGTAAAGGTGCTAAGAACATACACTGGATTCAATAAACGGCGCTGAGAAAAGTGAATATCCACATACACGTATCTCTCTCCATATACAAAAGTCCAATCGAAATGTATTAAAGACTTAAATCTAAGACTTCAAACTGTTAAACTACTACAAGAAAACATTGGGGGAAATCTCTAGGACATTGTCTGGGCAGAAATCTCTTGAGCGATACCCCAGAAGCACAGGTAACCAAAACAAAAATGGACTAATGGGACCACATCAAGTTAAAAAGCTTCTGCAAAGCAAAGGAAATAATCAACAGAACGAAGAGACAACCCACAGAATGGGAGAAAATATTTGCAAACTACCCATCTGACCAGGGATTAATAACCAGAAGATATAAGGAGCTTAAACAACTCTACGGGAAAAAAAGTCTAATAATCTGATCAATAAATGGGCAAAAGATTTGAATAGACATTTCTCAAAAGAAGACATACAAATGGCAAACAGGCATATGAAAAGCTGTTCAACATCATTGATCATCAGAGAAATGCAAATCAAAATCACAATGAGGTATCATCTTACCCCAGTTAAAATGGCTTATATCCAAAAGACAGGCAATAACAAATGCTGGTGAGGGTGTGAAGAAAAGGGAACCTTCATACACTGTTGGTGGAAATGTAAATTAGTACAACAACTATGAAGAACAATTTAGGGGATCTTCAAACATCTAAAAATTGGGCCAGGCACAGTAGTTCATGCCTGTAATCCCAGCACTTTGGGAGACCGAGGCGAGCGGATCATGAGGTCAGGAGATCAAGACCAACCTGGCCAACATGGTGAAACCCCATCTCTACTAAAATACAAAATATTAGCCAGGCGTGGTGGCGTGCACCTGTAGTCCCAGCTACTCGGGAAGCTGAGGCAGGGGAATCGCTTGAACCCGGGAGGCAGAGGTTGCAGTGAGCCGAGATTGTGCCACTGCACTCCAGCCTGGAGACAGAGCAAGACTCCTCCTAAAAGAAAAAAAGAGAGAGAGAGAGAGACAGAGAGGGAAAGAGAGAAAGAGAGAGAGAGAGAAAGAAAGAGAGAGAGATGGAAAGAAAGAAAGAAAGAAAGAAAGAAAGAAAGAAAGAAAGAAAGAAAGAAAGAAAGAAAGAAAGAAAGAAAGAAAAAGAAAGAAAGAAAGGAGAGAGAGAGAGAGAAAGAAAGAAAGAGAGAGAAAGAAAAGGAAAATGTGGTACCTATACACAATGGAGTACTACTATTTGGCCATAATAAAGAATAAAATCCAGGCCGGGCACGGTGGCTCACGCCAGTAATCCCAGCACTTTGGAAGTCCAAGGCGAGAGGATCACGAGGTCAGGAGATCGAGACCATCCTGGCTAATATGGTGAAACCCCGTTTCTACTAAAAATACAAAAAAAATTAGCCAGGCGTGGTGGTGGCTGCCTGTAGTCCCAGCTACTCAGGAGGCTGAAGCAGGAGAATGGCGTGAACCTGGGAGGCAGCGCTTGCAGTGAGCCAGAATCACACCACTGCACTCCAGCCTGGGCGACTAAGCAAGACTCCGTCTAAAAAAAAAAAAGAAAAAGAATAAGATCCAGTCACTTGCAACAACATGGATGGAACTGGAGATCGTTATGTTAAATGAAATAAGCCAAGCACAGAAAGACAAACATTGTACGGTTTCACTTATTTGTGGGATCTAAAAATCAAAACAATGAACTCATGGACATAGAGAGTAGAGGAATGGTTACCAGAGGCTGAGAAGGGTAGTGGGAGCCGGGGGGAAAGTGGGGATGGTTAATGGGTACAAAAAATATATAAAAAATGAATAAGACCTACTATTTGATACAACAATAGGGTGACTAAAGTCAATAATAACTTAATTGTATATTTTTAAATAACTTAAGGCCAGGCGTGTAATTCCAGCACTTTGGGAGGCCGAAAAGTGGACTGCCTGAGCTCAGGAATTCAAGAACATCCTGGAAAACATAGAGAAACCCTGTCTCTACAAAAAAAATACAAAAATTAGCTGTGCATGGTGGCAAACACTTATAGTTCCAGCTACATGGGAGGATGAAGTGGGAGGATCGCTTGACCCTGGGAGGTGGAGGCTGCAGTGAACTGAGATCACACCACTGCACTCCAGCCTGGGAAATGGAGCTAGGCCCTGTTTCAAAAAATAAAATAAAATAACTTTTAAAAGTGTAATTGGATTGTTTATAATTCAAAGGATAAATGCTTGCGGGAATGGATACCCCATTCTCCATAATGTGCTTATTTCACATTGCATCCCCGTATCAAAACATCTCATGTACCGCATAAATACATAAGCCTACTATGTGCCCATGAAAATTAAAAAGAAAAAAAAATGGGCCAGGTGTGGTGGCTCACGCCTGTGATTCCAGCACTTTGGGAGGCTTAGGCAGGTGGATCACTTGAGGTCAGGGATTCAAGACTAGCCTGGCCAACATGGTGAAATCCCATCTCTACTGAAAATACAAAAAAACTAGCCAGGAGTGATGGTGCATGCATGTAATCCTAGTTACTCGGGAGGCTGAGACAGGAGAATCGCTTGAACCCAGGAGGCAGAGCAGTGAGCTGAAATCGTGCCAGTGCACTCCAGCCTGGGTGACAGAGAGAGACTCCATCTCAAATCTAAAAAAAGAAAAAAGAAAAAGAAAATGTGCTACATATATATACACAATGGAGTACTCTTCAACCATAAAAAAGAATGAGATCCTGTCATTTGCAGCAACGTGAATGGAACCGGAGGTCATCATGTTAAGTGAAATAAGCCAGGCACAGAACAACAAATTGTGCATATTCTCACTTATTTGTGAGTTAAAAATTAAAACAACTGAACTCATGGAGATAGAGCGCAGAATGAGGCTGGGAGAGGTTGTTGCGGGAGACGGGTAGGAGAGGAAGGGAAAATGGCTAATGGGTACAAAAAAATAGAATGACTAAGATCTAGTATTTGATAGCATAAAAGAATGACTATAGGCAATAACAATTTAATTGTACACTTGAAAATAACTAAAAGAGTATAATCAGATTGTTTGTAATACAAAGGATAAATGTTTGAGGTGATGGATACCTCATTTACACTGGTATAATTATTACACATTTTATGTTTTTATCAAAATATCCCATGCACGCCATAAATATATACACCTACTATGTATCCACTAACAATTAACCAGCAATTAAAAATATATATACATAGGCCAAGTGCAGTGGCTCACATCTATAATCCCAGCACTTTGGGAGGCCGAGGCAGGCGATCACTTGAGGTCAGGAGTTCAAGACCAGCCTGGCCACCGTGGTGAAACCCCATCTCTACTAAAAATACAAAAAAAAAAAAAAAAAAAATAGCCAGATGTGGTGGCGTGCACCTGCAGTCCCAGCTACTCAGGAGGCTGAGGCAAGAGGATCGCTTGAACCCAAGAAGCAGAGGTTGCAGTGAGCCGAAATCATGACACTGCACTGGAGCCTGGGCAACAGAGTAAGACTCCATCTCAAAAACTATATATGTGTGTGTTACTATCCTTGTGGGCAATATGAATGAAATAGACAAGAGTTGGCCGGGCACGATGGCTCATGCCTGTAATCCCAACACTTTGGGAGGCCGAGGCGGGCGGATCACGAGGTCAGAAGTTCAAAACCAGCCTGGTCAATATGGTGAAACCCCGTCTCTACTAAAAATACAAAAATTATCTGGGCATAGTGGCATGCACCTGTAGTCCCAGCTACTTGGGAGGCTGAAGCAGAAGAATCGCTTGAACCCAGGAAGCAGAGGTTGCAGTGAGCCAAGATCATGCCACTGCACTCCAGTCTGGGCGACAGACAGAGACTCCATTTCAAAAAAAAAAAAAAGAAAAAAAAAAGAAATAGACAAGAGTTATTTTATTCATTCATTCAATAAAACTTTAATGATAACCAAGTATGTTGTTAAGCACCAAAGATATGACATGAACAAGACACAGTCTCATACATGCCTCAATCAACAAACTTTTTAAAGTTCTAAATCACCTTAAAATTCCAGTAACACACTCTAATTTTACAATTGATTAAAATAAAGCATGGAGAAGTTAACTAACTTGGCCAAGATCAAAGCTATTAGCAACTCAGCCCTGAACAGAATCCAAGGAAACCGCACTCTTTCTGCTTTGGCTGATGTCTACATGTCTCCTTGTAAAATTTAGTTCAACAAACATTGCTCAAATGCCTGGTATCTTGCTAGGAATATAAAGATGAGTGAAGCCGTCTATGCCATCATGAGGATTACACTACCAAAGGTAATTAAATTCTAAAAATTATAGTAGTAATCAGTCATGAGATCAAAGTTGGATGAAGGGAAAAAATTAAAAATAAATAAAAATTTAAAAATTATAATATAATGTAATAAGTGCTGTAAGTGGAAGACGCTACAAGAATGTAAAAGGATTGCACAAATGCCCATTTGAGGGATGGAATATAGGAATAGCAGGATAGGCTTCACTGAAGTGTTACTTGAGGTGGGGCTGAAGGATGAGTTAGAGATTTCCAGGCAGATACTGAGGGAAAAGAACACGCCAGAGGGCAAAGCACAGAGGTGTGAAAAAGCACAATGAATTCAAACAGGCATAAGTAGTTATGTATGGCTGGAGAAAACACCATTAGAAAGGTATGTAGGGGCCAGAACTTGGAAGACACTGTATGGCATACTAAGAAAGTTCAATTCTGTGGGTCACTCAATGTCTTTATTTCATAAACTGTATTTTTTTTTTTTTTTTTTTTTTTTGAGACGGAGTCTCACTCTGTCGCCCAGGCTGGAGTGCAGTGGTACAATCTCAGCTCACTGCAAGCTCCACCTCCCAGGTTTACACCATTCTCCTGCCTCAGCCTCCCGAGTAGCTGGGACTACAGGCACCCGCCAGCACACCCGGCTAATATTTTGTATTTTTAGTAGAGACGGGGTTTCACCGTGTTAGCGAGGATGGTCTCGATCTCCTGACCTCATGATCTGCCCGCCTCGGCCTCCCAAAGTGCTAGGATTACAGGCGTGAGTCACCACGCCCAGCCATAAACTGTATTATTCCCCCTAACAGGTGCATACCAGGTGGCATCAGTGATTATCTCAATAAGATTTCTGTACAGGCTGTATAATAAGTATGCTCATGATTCTAAACTATGTGGCCCTCTCTTGGGATATTTCCTAATAACTCTATCATTCTTAATCTGAGGATCCCATTGTTGTATTTAAAGGAAAAGATAGTTCAGGGAAGATTCCAAATAAAGTCCTTTGAGATTCAGTGACAACCAATTATCTTGAGTGAGTTTTCCTACTAAACTTTTTAGTCTAGATCTGCACTGTCTAATACGGTAGCAATATGTGGCTACTGACCACTTAAAACGTGACTAGTTCAAATTAAGATGTGCTTTAATTGTAAAATACACATGGGTTTCAAAGACTTAGTTTAAAATGAGAATGCAAAATATCTCAGCAATTTTGTATACTGATTATATGCTGGAACAAAAATGTATGAATATGCTGGGCCATAGCATTAAAATTATTATTATATTAAAAATTAATTTCACCTATTTATTTTTACTTTTTAAACGTGATTACTAGAAAATTTTAGGTTACATTTCTAACTCACATTATATTTCTACTGGACAGGGCTGGTATTGAGTATACATTGGAACTATATTCTGAAGACTTGATGAAACAAATTAGCTAATGTCTACCTCCCTAACAATCATCATAAATATAATAGAAAAAGAAAATATAGAGGCTGGGCACTGTGGTTCGAGCACACCTGTAATCCCAGCACCTCCTGTAATCCAGAGGCCAAGGGAGGCGGATCACTTGAGCTCAAGAGTTCAAGACCAGCCTGGGCAACATGGCAAAACCCAGTCTCTACAAAACATACAAATATTAGCCAGGCGTGGTGGTGCATACCTATATGTTTATGCCACTGCACTGCAGCCTGGGTGACAAAGCGAGGTCCTGTATTTAAAAAAAAAAAAAAAAAAGGACCAGGTATGGTGGCTCATGCCTCTAATCTCAGCATTTTTTTTTTTTTTTGAGACGGAATCTCACGCTGTTGCCCAGGCTGGAGTGCAGTGGCGCGATCTCGGCTCACTGCAAGCTCCGCCTCCCGGGTTCCCGCCATTCTCCTGCCTCAGCCTCCTGAGTAGCTGGGACTACAGGCGCCCGCCACCGCGCCCGGCTAATTTTTTTTTTTTTTTTTTTTTTGTATTTTTAGTAGAGACGGGGTTTCACTGTGGTCTCGATCTCCTGACCTTGTGATCCGCCCGCCTCGGCCTCCCAAAGTGCTGGGATTACAGGCTTGAGCCACCGCGCCCGGCCATAATCTCAGCATTTTTGGGAGGCTGAGGCAGACGGCTCACCTGAGATCAGGAGTTTCACCATGTTGGCCAGAACAGCCTGGCCAGCATGGTGAAACCCCGTCTCTACTAAAAATATTTTTTAAAAAATTAGCCAGGAGTGGTGGCGCATGCCTGTAATCCCAGCTATTTGGGAGGCTGAGGCAGGGGAATCGCTTGCACCTTGGAGGCGGAGGTTGCAATGAGCCAAGATGGTGCAACTGCACTCCAACAGAGTGAGGCAACAGAGTGAGGCTCTGTCTCAAAACAAACAAACAAAAAATTAATTAATTAAAATAAAAACACAAAAATTAGCCAGGTGTGATGGTGGGTGCCTGTAATCCCAGCTACTTGGGAGGCAAAGGCAGAAGAACTGCTTGAACCCGGGAGGTGGAGGTTGCAGTGAGCAGAGGTCGTGCCACTGCACTCCAGCCTGGGTGACAGAGGGAGGCTCTATCTCAAAAAAAAAAAGAAGAAAATTTAAAATTTTCTTGAAAGAAATGATAATAGGCCGGGCGCGGTGGCTCAAGCCTGTAATCCCAGCACTTTGGGAGGCCGAGCTGGGTGGATCACGAGGTCAGGAGATTGAGACCATCCTGGCTAACATGGTGAAACCCAGTCTCTACTAAAAATACAAAAAACTAGCCGGGCGAGGTGGCAGGCGCCTGTAGTCCCAGCTACTTGGAGGCTGAGGCAGGAGAATGGCGTAAACCCGGGAGGCGGAGCTTGCAGTGAGCCGAGATCGCGCCACTGCACTCCAGCCTGGGCGACACAGCGAGACTCCGTCTCAAAAAAAAAAAAAAAAAAAAAGAAAGAAATGATAATGGAAACACAACACACCAAAACATATGGGATACAGCAAAAGCACTACTCAGAGTGAAGTTTATCACTGAGTGCCTACATCAAAAAAGAGGAAGAACTCCAAACAACTTAATGATGATTCTTAACTAGAAAAGCAAAGGCAAACCAAACCCAAAGTTAATTGAAGAAAAGAAATAATAAAGATCAGAATAGAAATAAATGAAATTGAAATGAAAATATATATATATAAAAGATCAATGAAGGCCAGTGGTGGTGACTCATGCCTATAATCCCAGCAGTTTGGGAGGCTGAGGTGGGTGGATCACTTGAGGCCAGGAGTTCAAGAGCAGCCTGGCCATCACAGCAAAACCCCGTCTCTACTAAAAATACAGAAATTAGCCTGGTATGCCTGCAGTCATAGCTACTAGGGAGGCCGAAGCACGAGAATCGCTTGTGCCTGGGAGGTGGAGGCTGCAGTGAGCTGAGATTATGCCATTGCACTCCAGCCTGGGCAATGGAGTGAGACTCTGCCTCAAAAAAAGAAAGAAATCTAGAAAAAAAGGCTGGGTACAGTGGCTCACACCTGTAATCCCAGCACTTTGGGAGGCCAAGGCAGGTGAATCACCTGAGGTCAGGAGCTCAAGACCAGCCTGGGCAACATGGTGAAACACAGACTCTACTAAAAATACAAAAATTAGCCAGGTGTGGTGGCAGGTGCCTCTAATCCCAGCTACTTGGGAGGCTGAGGCAGGAGAATCGCTTGAGCCCGGGAGGTGGAGGTTGCAGTGAGCCCAGATCGCGCAACTGAACTCCAGCCTGGGCAACAGAGTGAGACTCTGTCTCAAAAAAAAGTTAATAAAGTGTGTGTGTGTGTGTGTGTGTGTGTGTGTGTGTGTGTGTGTATAAAAAAAGGAGAATGAGAATTTGTCTCCAAACTTATCATAGGAAAAGGAGTTCCAAAGTGTGATAAACAGTTGTCATTCTTTAAGAAAAATAACCCTAATGTTGAGGACAACTAAGCTAAATTATCTCAGTGCCAATATTCTTTCAACATCCTTCAGCTTCTTTTTGCTATTTCCCTTGTTAAGCCGTCTTCTGTTTTGGATGTGCCTTCCGTTTGTCAAGATGAAGAAATTTTTCTGAATCAGGTGGCACAGCTTAGGAAACCGCCAAGCCGGGTTGCTTAAATAAAAACCTGTCTTCCAGAAAGAAAATACTCTAGATAACCTATTGGAAGCTGGTTACAAAAGCTTTTTACATCCCAGAAATTTCCCACCTAGGTATTTCCCCCAAGAGAAATGAAAACCTAAGTCCATTTTCAAAAAGTATACATGTCAAGGTTGCAGTGAGCTATCACTGTGACACTGCACTCCAGCCTGGGTGACAGAGCAAGACCCTGTCTCAAAAAAAAAAAAAAAAAAAGCCCTGTACATGAACATTCATATTAACTTGTTCATAGTAACCAAAACTGTGCATCAGCTGAGGAATGGATAACAAATTGCAATATAATCATTCAGTGGAATACTACTAAACAGTAAAAGGGAATTAATTACTTGTATATGGAACAATATAAATGAATCTCAAAACAACTACGCTTAGTGAAAGATGCAATAGAAAAAAGGGTACTGCTAAGAGATGAAACCTAGACATTTCCTTTCCAGTAATGCAATACGTCTCAACTCTTCACTCATGCTAGATTTGATTTTGTTTGTTTTGAGACAGGGCCTTGCTCTGTCAGCCAGGCTGGAGTGCAGTGGCATGATCGTGGCTCGCTGCAGCCTTGATCTCCCTGGTTCGGTCAATCCTCCAATCTCAGCCTCCTGAGGAGCTGGGAATACAGGTGCATACCACCTGGTTAATTTTTTTTTTTTATTTTTAATAGAGACAGGATCTTGTTATGTTGCCCGGGCTGGTTTCAGGCTCCTGAGCTCAAGAGGCCCGCCCACCTTGGCCTCCCAAAGTGCTGGGATTACACGTGTGAGCCACCAGGCCCAGCCTCATGCTGTATTTGGAGACCGTGTTTGAAACCCCAGAGTAATGGACACAGATAAACTAGAGAATGAGCACATAAAAATACCATGGTAAGGAGACAACATTCAAGAACAAGGTCTTGGATCAGAGAATATTTGGCATGAAGATGTCTTTGCTGCAGTCTGAATGCTCATGGATCCCTGGCCCCAAATTCATATGTTGAGACCTAATCCTCAATGTGATGGTATTAAGAGGTGGAACCTCTGAGAGGTGATTAGGTCCACTCTCACGAATGGGATTCGTGCTCTTTTAAAAAATGCCTGAGGGAGCTTGTTTGCCCTCTTCCACTTTGTGAGGACACAGAAAGGATTGCCATCTAGCAAGAAGGCCCTCGCCAGAATCTGTTGGTGCCTTGATGATCTTGGACTTCCAAGCCTGCAGAACTGTGAGAAATAAATTTATGTTGCTTAAAAGCCAAAAAAAAAAAAAAAAAAAAAAAAGGACAGAAAGAAAAAGAAAAAGAAAAAGAAAAAAGGGTATTTGGCCAGGCGTGGTGGCACATCCTGTAGTCCCGGCTACTCAGGAGGCTGAGGCATGAGAATCACTTGAACCTGGGAGGCAGAGACTGCAGGAAGCCAAGACTGCACCACTGTACTCCAGCCTGGGTGAAAGAGAGAGACTCTATCTCAAAAAATAAAGAAAAAGAAAAAGAGAAAAGGGTACACTGTATGATTTCATTTATAAACTAAACTACAGGTAATAGAAAACAGAACAGTGGTTGCCTAAGGTGGAGCATTAGGGATAGACTGAATGCAAAGTGGCAAGATGAAATTTTCTAAGAAAATGAGCATGTTCAATTTCTTGATTGGAGTGGTGTTTAGAAGAGTTACATTTGCCAAAAAAAAAAAAAAAAAAGGCATCAACCTGCACGCTTAAAACGTGTGAATTTTACTGTATGTAAGTTACACTTCAATAAAGTTGATTTATCATAAAGAAAATGAAAGAAATGATTTATCAAAAAGAAAATGAGGAAGGGAGGGAGGAAGGAAGGAGGAACAAAGGGAAGGAGGGAAGGGCAGAAAGAAAGGTGCTTTGGAGAGTAAATCCCTGGAGGCCATAGATCAGAAACAGGAGCACAGGGTGGTATCAAACTTTGTTCAACATGTAGAAGGCAACCTCAAAGGTGAACAGAAGAGTTTGTAACAGAAATGCATATATGGTGAGCCCCAAGAGCTCTTCCAAAAGGAGAACCAGAAATTCTAAACCTAGGGATAATGCCCAGTATAGAACAAGAGATGGTTGTCAGACTTTGGAGACAAGTGCAAATCAGGCAGACTGCATAAGCATAACCAAAGCTTAATGGATTGATGTCAACTTGAAGTAAGGTTTGTAATAGCATAACATTCTGTCCTTGGCCCTGTTTGATTTAACAGTTTTGTAAATGATTTGGAAGAAGCAGCTGAGGAAAAATCACAAATAAGATAGATTATATAATAAGGAACAGAAATTAAATCTCCAGCAATAGCAATGGGATTAATGTAAGAAAAAAGTATAGTCCTGCAGGTAAGTCTTCAAAACTAACTGCACCAATCAAGATGTCACTTAACAGCAGCATATATTTTTAAAAGACTGAGACCAGGCATGGTGGCTCACGCCTATAATCCCAGCACTTTGGGAGGCGTAGGCAGGCAGATCGCTTGAGCTCAGGAGCTCAGGAGACCAGCCTGGGAAACATGATGAAACCCTATCTCTACCAAAAATACAAAAATTAGTCAGGAATGGTGGCACATGCCTGTATTCCCTCAGGAAACTGAGGTGAGAGGACCACTTGAACCTAGGAGGATAGCGCCACTGCACTACAGCCTGGCAATAGAGTGAGACCTTGTCTAAATAAATAAATAAATATTTAAAAAAGACTGACGGGCTTTAGGGGACAGAGTTCAAAATGAATAACTAACGTGATATGAAAGAAAGAAAAAGCAAATTCAGTCTTAGTTATATTATTATCTAAAGAGAAAAATGATCAGTCCTAAATCTAAAGAGAAAGATTACAGGCGTGCATCACTTAAGGACAGGGATACATTCCGAGAAATGTGTGATTTGGTGATTTTTATCATTGTCCCAATGTCATAGAGCAGTGGTCCCCAACCTTCTTGGCACCAGGGACCAGTTTTGTGGAAGACAATTTTTCCACGGATGGTGGGGGGATGGTTTCAGGATGAAACTGTTCTACCTCAGATCATCAGGCATTAGTTAGATTTTCATAAGGAGCATGCAACCTAGATCCCTCATGTGGGCAGTTCGGGCTCCTATGAGAATTTAATACTACTGGCCACTGATCTGACAGGAGGCGGAGCTCAGGCAATAATGCTTGCTGGCCCAAGGGCTCACCTCCTGCTGTGCAGCCAGGTTCCTAACAGGCCAGAGACAGGTAATGGTCCATGGCCCAGGGGTTGAGGACCCCTGTCATAGAGTATACTTACACAAGATGGTATAGCCTACTACACATCTAGGCTGTATGGTATAGCCTATTGCTTCTAGGCTACAAACCTATACCTCAAGTTACTGTACTGATTACTGCAGGCAACTGTAACACAATGATAAGTATTTGTGTATCTAAACATATCTAAACCTAGAAAAGGTAAGTAAAAATATGATATAAAAGATTTAAAATGCCTGGGTACGGTGGCTCACAACTGTAATCCTAGCAATTTGGGACACCGAGGAAGGAGGATCGCTTGAGCCCAGGAGTCCGAAACCAACCTGGGCAACATAGGGAGATCCCATCTCCACAAAAAAATTAAAAATTATCTGGGCATGGTGGTGCATGCCTGTGATTCCCGGCTACGCAAGATGTTGAGGTGGGAGGATTACTTGGACCCAGGAGGTAGAAGCTGTGGTGAGCCATGATCACACCACTGCGCTGCACTCCAGCCTGGGTGAGAGAATGAGACCCTGCCTCAAATAACAATAATAATAAATTTTTAAAAGATAATAAAAAGGTACACCTGTATAGGGCACTTACCATGAGTGAAGCTTGCAGAACTGGAAGTTGCTCTGGGTGAGTCAGTGAGTGAGTGGTGAACATAAGTGAAGGCCTAGGACATTACTGTACACTATTGTAAACTTTATAAACTCTGTACACTTAGGCTACACTCAATTTATAAAATAATACGTTTATTTCTCCAATAATAAATTTACCTTAGCTTACTGTAACTTTTTTACTTTATAAGCTTTGTTTGCTTGTTTGTTTGTTTGTTTGAGATGGGGTCTCACTCTGTCACCGGGGCTGGAATGCAGTGGTGCAATCTCAGCTCACTGCAACCTCTGCCTCCCAGGCTCAAGCGATCCTCCCACCTCAACCTACTGAGTAACTGGGACCACAGAGTAGCTGGGACCACAGGCACATGCCACCACGCCAGGATAATTTTTTGTATTTTTGATAGAGACAGGGTTTCACCATGATTCCCAGGCCAGTCTCGAACTCCTGAGCTCAAGTGATCTGCCTGCCTCGGCCTCCTAAAGTACAAACTTTTTAATTATTTTTAACTTTTTGACTCTTTTGTAATAACACTTAGCTTAAAGCACAAACATTATACAGCTGTACAAAAATGTTTTCTTTCTTTATATCCCTATTCTATAAGCTTTTTTCTGTTAACATTATTAATTTTACTTTTTAAACTTTTTGTTAAAAACTAAGTCACACACACACACATTATTAGCCTAGGCCTACACAGGCTCAGAATTATCATTATCACTGTCTTCCACCTCCACATCTTGTCCCACTGGAAGTTCTTCAGGGGCAATAAAATGCATGGACCTGTCACCTGCTATGATAACAATGCCTTCTGGAATACCTCCTGAAGGAACTGCCTAAGGCCATTTTACAGTTAACTTTATTTTTTACAAATAGAAGGAGTACACTCTAAGATGATGATAAAAAATAGTATAAGATAGCATAGTATGGTATAGTGAATACATAAACCAGTAGCATAGTCATTTATTATCACCATCAAGTATTATGTACTGTATATAAATGTACGTGCTATAGTTTTGTTTTTTTTTTTTTTTTGAGACGGAGTCTCGCTCTGTCACCCAGGCTGGAGTGCAGTGGCCGGATCTCAGCTCACTGCAAGCTCCACCTCCCGGGTTCACGCCATTCTCCTGCCTCAGCCTCCCGAGTAGCTGGGACTACAGGCGCCTGCCACCTCGCCCGGCTAAGTTTTTGTATTTTTAGTAGAGACGGGGTTTCACTGTGTTAGCCAGGATGGTCTCGATCTCCTGAACTCGTGATCCGCCCGTCTCGGCCTCCCAAAGTGCTGGGATTACAGGCTTGAGCCACCTCGCCCGGCCCGTGCTATAGTTTTAAACAACTGGCAGCACAGTAGATTTGTTTACACCAGCATCACCACAAACACATGAATAAAGCATTGCTCTACAACTTTATAACAGCTCTGACATCACTAGGTGACAGGAACTTTTCAGCTCCATTAAAATCTTCTGGGACCACTGTTGTATATGCTGTCCTTTGTTGACTGAAATGTCATTATGCAGCACATGACTGTATTTTATGCTGATCATATCAAACATAGAGAATTGTGTTCTATTCTGGGTACCACACTTTAAGAAATAACATCAAAAGAACAGAGGATGTTTAAAGGATAGCAAACAAAATGATAAGGGGACTAGAAGCCAGGTAATATAAGGAATGTTTGAACAAACTAAGAATGCTCAATCTGAAGACACGTTCTGGGGTAAAAGATAACTTATCTTCAAATAGTTGAAGATGACATGCAGAAAAGGAGTTACATTTATTTAGCCCCAATGGGTGTAATTATCTAGACACATTTCTATTCCTTCTTGGTCTTTAATTTTTTTTTTTTTAAGACAGGATCTCACTGTGTCACCCAGGCTGGAGTATAATGGAGCAATCAAGGCTCACTGCAGCCTCCACCTCCTAGGCTCAAGCGATCCTCCCTCCTCTGGCTCCTGACACTAGTACAGGCATGCAACACCACACCCAGTTTTGTTTTGTTTTTTTAAATTTCTGCTAAACTCTCAGAAACACAGTGTTCGTTGTAGCATTGTTGTTTGTAATAGCAAATATTTGAAACAATGTTTATGTCCAACAAAGGAGACCGAATGAATAAATTGTGGTACATTTACATTCAATGAAATAACTACTCATCAGCAGTGAAAATAAATGAACTAAAAATATTCATATGGGTAAATATTGAAAACACAGCCTGGCACAGTGGCTCACTCCTGTAATCCTAGCACTTTGGGAGGCCGAGGCAGGCGGATCACCTGAGGTCAGGAGTCCAAGACCAGCCTGGCCAATACGGTGAAATCCCGTTCCTACTAAAAATACAAAAAATTAGGCGGGCATGGTGGTGCGTGCCTGTAATCCCAGCTACTCAGGAGGCTGAGGCAGGAGAATCACTTGAACCTGGGAGGCAGAGGTTGCAGTGAGCCGTGGTCACACCATTGCACTCCAGCTTGGGCAGTAAGAGCAAAACTCCAGCTCAAAAAAAAAAAAAAAAAAAAAAAATATATATATATATAAACACAATGCTGAGCAAAAAAAGGAAAAAAGAAGACAAGCTGCAGGAGAAAGAAATATAAAATAACTATTTATATAAAATTTAAAAAGAAAAATGGTACATGTAATCTTTTAGTGCTTTGAAATATCTGAAGCACATGGCAAACTTAAGATTTGACAGAACTCAGTGGTAGGTACATAGATGTTCATTATGTTATTTTGTATACTTTTCTGTGTGATTCAAATATTTATGTAAATACAAAGTATCAAATATTATCTACTTAAGAATCATAATCCTTATTCCATCTTTATACCTTTAAGATATTTTATCTTAATTTAAAACTTAAATTAAATAGTAGTGGGCTTTACTGTTATCGTTTTAAAATAACAAATATTGGCCTGGCATGGTGGCTCACAACTGTAATCCCAGCACTTTGAGAGGCCAAGGCAGGTGTATTAACTGAGGTCAGGAGTTTGAGACCAGCCTGACCTACATGGTGAAACCCTGTCTCTACTAAATACAAAAAAATTAGCCAGGCGTGGTGGTGTGGGCCTGTAGTCCCAGCTACTCGGGAGGCTGTGGCAGGAGAATCGCTTGAACTCAGGAGGCAGAGGTTGCAGTGAGCCGAAATGGCACTACTGCACTCCAGCCTGGGCGACAAGAGCAAAACTCTCTCTCAAAACACAAACAAACCAAACAAACAAAAAACAAGTATTAACAAAATGTTGACCTGAACTTTTTAAAATCATAGATTTGTAGCCACATTTCTTACCACCTATTTCATTATTATATGAATGTGAAGGTACCACAGGTCTCATTATTCCCCAGAAACAAAGAAAGTACTATAAACTCTCCTATATCTAGCACAGTTGAGGAATCTGGTGCTCTGGTCAATCAAATTGCTTTTGTTTATTAAGAGTTCCCATAAATAGCAAACACGGATTACCAATTTTCCAAAGAATTAAGACACAACAAAATGCACTTAAATCTAAAACTACACAGGATATAATTTATTTTTCACAGATGATTATGGAAAGGCACTCCAAGATCTTGCAGTAATTTTTTAAACTTATTTTTATTGCAATAGATTTATCTTTCAGATTAAACGTTTTATTTTGAATGTCATAAAAATCTTGAAAAAAAAAAACAAGTTATGAATTGTGAATTCTGTCTCCCTACACTAGTTCATGAAAAGGTTCCCAGTGTGTTAAAAATCGACATTGTTTCTGGTACATAAATGGGAAAACCTGGAGCTAACGACACTGCAAAAAGACAAAACTCAGAAACAAAATACTTAGATTTTTTTTTTTTTTTTTTTGAGACGGAGTCTCACTCTGTCGCCCAGGCTGGAGTGCAGTGGCGCGATCTCTGCTCACTGCAAACTCCGCCTCCCAGGTTCAAGTGATTCTCCTGCCTCAGCCTCCTGAGTAGCTGGGATTACCACGCCTGGTTAATTTTTGTATTTTTAGTAGAGACGGGGTTTCACCATGTTGGGTCAGGCTGGTCTCGAGCCCCTGACCTTGTGATCCACCCGCCTTGGCCTCCCAAAGTGCTGGGATTACAGGCGTGTGCCACCACGCCCAGCAATATTTAGATCTGAAATGAAGCAGCAGTTTGACATTATTTTGTACTACCACGTAAAGCTACGTACCTTTAAAGTCCATGGAAAGAAAATCATCTTTGTCCATTTTTAAATCTCTGGCTCAAGCCTATGAAATAACAACATATTTTTAATACTCTGTTTTATCCTCTAGTTTCTCAACAAATTTCTTTCCAGTGAAATGTTTCCCGTTACTTGTTATCCAAAGGCAGAAAAAAAGGCCGAGTAAAGTTAAAAGCCCATGAAAGGGCTTTTATGAGGGGCAGGGCCAGGCTGCCAAGTTACATCAAAGGGACCTTTTCTTACCATAAGTCTGCCTGGCAACGGGGGAAGTGGAGCTGAGTGGTACCCTGTGATTGGTCTGGCTGGGTCTCGCTGCTTCTTCCTAATTGGTTCAAAATCCACATCCGCTACCAACCGCACATTCAAAGCATCCAATCACTCATGGTCCTTTTTCCCGCTCTATGAGAAAACTAGCACCTTCAGCATACTGCCCCCAACGGTCATCAACAGTCCCACTTCAGTGTAATTTAGGTCCTTCAGCATCTAAACAACAATAACTACTATCTCCGGTTTTCGGTGGCCCATCATTGCTCCCCATACTCCTCTATCCTCATCAAAAAACATTTTGTTGTCCCCAGCGGTCATCAACAGTCCCGCTTCAACGTATTTTAGGTCCTTTAGCATCTAAACTACAGTAACTACTATCTCCCGTGTTCAGTGGCCCACCACCGCTCCCCATACTCCTCCATCCTCGTCAAAAAACATTACGTTTGCCCATCTTCGTTCGCCTTGAGAGTCACGAGCAGTTCGGTAGTACAAAGTCACTGCCTTAGGGCCACTCTAAAAAGTTTTGACCTAATGGCTATAATATATTCTTGCTGGTTATAAACTACCCAGCTAACTTACGCTTGAAGCCTATTCTACCCCTTCCTGCCCACTAAATCACTCACCTCAGCCGCAGCCACCAATGCCGCCCTGCTCTCTCCACAACCTCCGTCCACAGCGCACGAGGACGTTCAGAAAGCTCCGCCCCCTAGCGTCGTTAGCGGCGTCACCCTAGGCCACTAAAGCCACTCCCACTTGGCCTTTACCCTGTGTCACGGAGCGTAAGCCGTGCGACCCAAACTAGACCTTAGATCCTGGGGATGCAGTTCAGAGAGTCAGTCACTGGGTGAGTTCAGGGTGAGAATCACTGAGAGTAAGCAAATATGATGTAGTACTGGAAGAATACGACAATGAATTGAAGGAAAAGTGCAGATGGCCAGGATTACCGCCGAAAGGAGAGCAAGACTTCACACACAAAAAAGAACAGGAAAAGAAATAAAGCAAGTAGACACTGTTGATCACTGGTTATGCAAGAGTGACAAAGGTCAGAAATAGCAGAAATATTAGAAGCTGAAGAGACTAGTCGAGGCCAGCCTGAGCAACAAGCCAGACTGCACCTGAACCAAAAAAAAAAAAAAAAAAAAAAAAAAAAATCCAGGTGTGGTGGCGCAGGCCTGTAGTTCCAGCTACTTGGGAGACTGAGGTGGAAGGATCTTTTGAGCCTGAGAGTTTAGGTCCAATAAGCCATGATCCCGCCACTGCACTCCAGCCTGGGCGACAGCGAGACCATGTCTCTTAAAAATAAAAAATAAGTCAGGGGCGGTGGCTCAAGCCTGTAATCCCAACACTTTGGGAGGCCAAGGCAGGTGGATCACCTGACATTGGGTGTTCCAGACCAGCCTGACCAACATGGAGAAACCCCGTCTCTACCAAAAATACAAAATTAGCCGGGCGTGGTGGTGCATGCCTGTAATCCCAGCTACTTGGGAGACTGAGGCAGGAGAATCACTTGAACCCAGGAGGCAGAGGTTGCAGTGAGCCGAGACATTGCACTCCAGCCTGGGCAACAAAAGCAAAACTCCGTCTCAATAAATAAATAAATAAATAAATAGGCCGAGCACGGTGGCTCACGCCTATAATCCCAGCACTTTGGGAGGCCAAGGCGGGCGGATCACCTGAAGTCAGGAGTTCGAGACCAGCCTGACCAACATGAAGAAACTCTATCTCTACTAAAAAATTACAAAATTAGCCAGGCGTGGTAGCACATGCCTGTAACCACTTACTCGGGAGGCTGAGGTGGGAGAATCGCTTGAACGCGGGAGGCGGAGGTTGAGGTGAACCAAGATGACACCATTGCACTTCAGCCTGGGCAACAAGAGCAAAACTCCGTCTCAAAAAAAATAAAATAAAATAAAATAAAAATAAACCTTTTATTTCTGAGACATTTCTGTTGCCATGCCTTTGTCCAATTATTAAGAAACTAGGAGACTCCCCTGCAGTCTCACAGCAAGCTCCTGTGTCCCATTCATCTCCAAACCAAATGGCTTGAGGGATGGAATATGTAAGTAAAAATTTCATTCCCTCTAAATCTAAGCATGATGCTAATCTCCACTCGGAGTGTGAAAACATGATGCCTCCAGATTTGTAGACAAACACAAAATCAAAACATTAATAAGCCTCCCACTTCCTCCTATACACCCCTCTTTTAAGCCTTGTGCACCTCAGGCCAGATATGGAGCTGGCTAACAGGATAAAGAAGAGAGATTGTGGCTCCGGTTTCTGGGAACATTAACAGAGTTCCTTCCTGATCCTGAAAGTCTCAGAATCAGTCATTAGATCTCATGGACAAGATGAGATTTCTAAAAGTAATTTATTTTCCCTCTTCAAAATTGTATCTAGATTACATAGTACAATGAAGAAAAATGGGAAAACAGAAAGTACTGCTATTAATTCCTCTTCTTTTGCATCCTGCAATTTGGTATGTCTTTATTTCATAATCCTCGATTGCCATATTAGGGAAAGAATTCTGATGAAAAGGAGCAGTGGAGTATGCCACAGTTAACTGACTCTCCATGCACCATATACTGTGTGGCCTTGAGCCAGTTTTAAGAATCTTGGCATCTAAATTGGGCATGGTGATTCACACCTGTAATCCCAACACTTTGGGAAGCTGAGACAGAAGGAATCCTTGAGCCCAGGAGTTCAAGACCAGCCTGGGCAACATAGTGAGATCTTGTCTCTATACAAAATAATAATAATAATAATAACAATTAAAATTTAAAAAGAGCCTGAGTGCAGTGGCTCATACCTGTAATCCCAGCACTTTGGGAGGCAAGGGTGGGAGGATCACTTCAGCCCAGGAGTTTGAGACCAGCCTGGACAAAGCAATGAGACCACATCTCTAATTTTTTTTCTTTCTTTTTCTTTTTTTTTTGTTTTTTGTTTTTTGTTCTTTTCGAGACGGAGTCTCACCCTGTCACCCAGGCTGGAGTGCAATGGCGCGATCTCAGCTCACTGCAACCTTTGCCTCCCGGGTTCAAGAGATTATCCTGCCTCAGCCTCCCAAATAGCTGGGATTACAGGCGCTTGCCACAAAGCCCAGCTAATTATGGTATTTTTAGTAGAGATGGGGTTTCACCATGTTAGTCAGGCTGATTTTGAACTCCTGACCTCAGGAGATCCACCTGCCTTGACCTCCCAAAATGCTGGGATTACAGGTGTGAGCCACCGTGCCCAGCCTCTATTTTAAAAAATACATATATATTAAAAGAATCTTAGCACCTCAATTTCCTCACATGTACAATGGGAATAAAAGTAATTATAGGCCTCTGGTTCAATAGAATAATGCACATAAAGCATCTAGAACAATGGGTGGCTGGCATATAGTAGTAGTCACTTAACAAATGTTAGTTCCCATTATCATTTCCCATTTCCTGGTTGACAAACTTCCTACTTCCATTATCCCACCTAAGCCCCTGGTTCCACCATAGCTTCTTTGTTCATGGATGAACAGATGAACAAGCAAGGTGGTAATTAGACCTCAGCTCTCAAGACTACAAGCAGCCCTTTCACATGCATCTTAGAGTTCTTAATGACTAATAATGTCTGTAGTAGAATGGATATTATACTATTCAGGATTATATAAGGCATATAGGAATCACATGACTCTATTGATGAATGTCGGTTGTAAATATGACTCCAAAGTTAGGGCTACTGAGCTGACACCAGTGCACTGAAAGGACCAGTGAATAAAGGAAAATATACGGAAAGGGTGAAAACCCTGATAATGCATGGATATCTTCAAATTTTTTGTTTGTTTTTTTATCCAGATGGCCTTCTTAGATGTTACAAGTAAATGAAAATTAAAAGAAACAGAAGAAAAAAGCAAAAGAGAAAGAAAGACAAGGAGAGCAGATAAAAGAAGCAGGTACATATTGAGGTGGATATGCAACAGCGAGCAGTAAAATGCCATTAAGTAGCACTCAACATGCTGTGGATTATCTTCCTTTACCCTCCTAACATAAGCTATACGTTTTCTGTCCTACCCTTTAACAAAATGTTACAGAAATGGTGAAATACATGGTACATAAGATGGCTGAACAGCTTGGACTCTAATGAGAGCCTATTAAAATTCTCATCAATAGAGTGGATTAAAAGACAGTAAGCAACCGAGAATGTAAATTAGTTAATAAAGTAGCATTACTCCCTGTTAAAAGAAGAGAAAGACTTCCAGAATAAATATGCAATTACATCAGGAAAATTCTAAAAACAAAATCATTAATGGAGGGAGGAAGAGGAGCTTGTTCTTCCAGATATTAAAACTATTGCAAATAAAATTGTGTGGCAATAGTGCAGACAGATAGATGAACAGAATAGAGTCCAGAAACAGACCCAAAAATAAATAGAAATTATTGAAATCAGTGGGGCAAAGAATTATTCAAGAAAAAGTGTTGAAATGACTGGAGAGCCATTTGTTAAAAAAAAAAAACAAAACTAGATCCTTACCTCTCATTTCATATACCAAAATAAATTCTACATTAATCAAAAATTAAATTCAATCATAAAATTTCTATTAAAAATAAGTGTGAATATCTTATAGTTTTATTAATATACTAAGATGTAGCCATTTTTTTTTAATTTTACCTAGTCAGCAAGATCTAAATATGATCTGGAAACCCAAATCAAAAAAGAAAAACAGTAAGTTTTACTACATAAAAAATAACTCTTCTGGTGTTTTAGACATGAAGTCCTTGCCCATGCCTATGTCCTGAATGGTATTGCCTAGGTTTTCTTCTAGGGTTTTTATGGTTTTAGGTCTAACATTTAAGTCTCTAATCCATCTTGATTTAATTTTTGTATAAGGAGTAAGGAAAGGATCCAGTTTCAGCTTTCTACTTATGGCTAACCAGTTTTCCCAGCACCATTTATTAAATGGGGAATCCTTTCCCCATTTCTTGTTTTTGTCAGGTTTGTCAAAGATAAGATGGCTGTAGATGTGTGGTATTAATTCTGAGGTCTCTGTTCTGTTCCATTGGTCTATATCTCTGTTTTGGTACCAGTACCATGCTGTTTTGGTTACTGTAGCTTTGTAGTACAGTTTGAAGTCAGGTAGCGTGATGCCTCCAGCTTTGTTCTTTTGACTTAGGATTGTCTTGGTGATGCGACGGCAACAAAAGCCATAACTGACAAATGGAATCTAACTAAACTAAAGAGCTTCTGCACAGCAAAAGAAACTACCATCATAGTGAACAGGCAACCTACAGAATGGGAGAAAATTTTTGTAATCTACTCATCTGACAAAGGGCTAATATCCAGAACCTACAAAGAACTGAAACAAATTTACAAGAAAAAAACAAACAACCCCATCAAAAAGTGGGCAAGGGATATGAACAGACATTTCTCAAAAGAAGACATGCATACAGTCAATAGGCACATGAAAAAATGCTCGTCATCACTGGTCATCAGAGAAATGCAAATCAAAACCACAATGATATACCATCTCACACCAGTTAGAATGGCAATCATTAAAAAGTCAGGAAACAACAGGTGCTGGAGAGGCTGTGGAGAAATAGGAACACTTTTACACTGTTGGTGGGATTGTAGACTGGTTCAACCATTGTGGAAAACAGTATGGCAATTCCTCAAAGATCTAGAACTAGAAGTACCATATGACCCAGCCATCCCATTACTGGGTATATACCCGAAGGATTATAAATCATGCTGCTATAAAGACACATGCACACGTATGTTTATTGCAGCACTATTCACAATAGCAAAGACTTGGAATCAACCCAAATGTCCATCAGTGACAGACTGGATTAAGAAAATGTGGCACATATACACCATGGAATACTATGCAGCCATCAAAAAGGATGAGTTTGCGTCCTTTGTAGGGACATGGATGCAGCCGGAAACCATCATTCTTAGCAAACTATCACAAGAACACAAAACCAAACACCACATGTTCTCACTCATAGGTGGGAACTGAACAATGAGATCACTTAGACTCGGGAAGGGGAACATCAGACACCGGGGCCTATCATGGGGAAGGGGGAGGGGGGAGGGATGGCATTGGGAGTTATACCTGATGTAAATGACGAGTTGATGGGTGCTGACGAGTTGATGGTTGCAGCACAGCAACATGGCACAAGTATACATATGTAACAAACCTGCACGTTATGCACACGTACCCTAGAACTCAAAGTATAATAATAATAAATTAAAAAAAAAAAAAAGAAAATGTGGCACATATACACCATGGAATACTATGCAGCCATAAAAAAGGATGAGTTCGTGTCCTTTGTAGGGACATGGATGCAGCTGGAAACCATCATTCTCAGCAAACTATCACAAGAACAGAAAACCAAACACCGCATGTTCTCACTCATAGGTGGGAATTGAACAATGAGATCACTTGGACTCTGGAAGGGGAACATCACACACCGGGGCCTATTATGGGGAGGGGGAAGGGGGAGGGATGGCATTGGGAGTTATACCTGATGTAAATGACTAGTTGATGGGTGCTGACAAGTTGATGGGTGCAGCACACCAACATGGCACAAGTGTACATATGTAACAAACCTGCACGTTGTGCACATGTACCCTAGAACTTAAAGTATAATAAAAATAAATAAATAAAAAAAAATTAAAAAAAATAACTCTTCTGAGTGGCACTATAAGCAAGGCTGAAAGACAAACCACAGACTAAAAAAAGGTTTTTTCAACACATGTGACAGATAGAGACTTAACATCTCTAACATAAAAAGAACTCTTCAAATTAAAAAGAAAAAGACAAATACTCTGGTGAATAAAAGCTCAAAGGACATGATCAGACAAACTACGTAGGAAAAAATACAACCAACAAACACATAAAAAGATACTCGGTTGGGCCAGAAGGCATATGCCTGTAATCCCAGCACTTTGGCAGTCCGAGGCGGGAGGATTGCTTGAGTCCAGGAGCTTGAGACCAACCTGGGGAATGTTGTGAGACTTCGTCTCTATACAAAATTAGCCAGGCCTGGTGACGGACACTTGTAGTCCCAGCTACTCTGGAGGCTGAGGTGAGAGGATTGCTTGAGCCCAGGAGGTGAAGGTTGCAGTGAGCTGATATCACACCATTGCACTCCAGCCTGGGCGACAGATGACCTCTGGCTCAAATATTAATTAATTAATTAAAACTTTTTAAAAAATAAAATAAAAAAGATACTCAACCTCACTAGTAATCGTAGATATTCAAATCAAAGCAAGGTAAATTTTTAATCTATCAGATTGGCAAAGGTTAAAAAGATGAGGAAAACCTTAAATTTGGCAAAATATACAAAACAGGCACTCTTGGGCACTGTTGGTAGGAATACAAATTAAATTAATGCAACTTTCTGGAAGAAAGGCAGTTTGGCAATATATATCAAAATCTTAAATGTGTGTACCTTGTCACCCAACAATTACCCTTTTAGGATTTTTCCAAAAGAAGAAATTGGAAAAATTTGCAAAGACAGATTAACGGAAACATTCACCGAAACATTGTAAACCACGTAAATGTTCACCAGCAGACTACTGGTGAAGTTATACAACTACATTAGTTGTATATGGAACATATATTATGGTTTGGAATACACATACAACCTTTAAAAACTGTTGTGATGGCTGGGCACAGTTGGGAGGCTGAGGCAGGTGGATCACCTGGGGTCAGGAGTTCCAGACCAGTCTGGCCAACATGGTGAAACCCCGTCTCTACTAAAAATACAAAAATTAGCTGGGCATGGTGGTGGGTCCCTGTATTCCCACCTATGAGGGAGGCTAAGGCAGGAGAATGGCTTGAACCCGGGAGGCGGAGATTGCAGGGAGCCAAGATCGTGACACACACTCCAGCCTGGGTGACAAAGAGAGACTCCATCTCAAAAAAAAAAAAAAAAAAAAAAAGGAAAAGGAAAAGGAAAACTGTTGTGATGGTTCAAATCAGGGTGCCCCCTCATAAAAAATAAAAATAAAAATAAAAAAACGAAAGATTGCAAAAACAACCGGGCTTAATGCCTCACATCTACAACCCCAGCACTTTGGGAGACCAAGATAAGAGGAGCACTTGAGACCAGGAGTTTGACTAGCCTGGAAAACAATTTATAACAATTTCATAGTTATAAAATTAGGGAAATGTCTACATTCTACTGTTGAGATTTTAGAAGAAAAATGTTTTCAGAAAAGGTATGTATTTATGTAAAACCGAATGCATATTTAAACAAAAATGTCTGGAAGAGTATTTACCAAAATGTTAACAATGTTTATCTCTGAGTGGTGAGATTTGGGAGAATTTTACTTTCTTTCAGTTTTTTGGGTTTTGTTTTGTTTTGTTTTGTTTTGTTGCAAAGTCTTGCTCTGTCACTAGGCTGGAGTGCAATGGCACAATCTCGGCTCACTGCAACCTCTGCCTCCCCGGTTCGAGCGACTTTTCTGCCTCAGCTTCCCGAGTAGCTGGGACTACAGGCGCACTCCACCATGCCCAGTTAATTTTTTTTTTCTTTCTTTTTTTTTTTTAGTAGAGATGGGATTTCGCCATGTTGGCCAGGATGGTCTCAGTCTCTTGACCTTGTGATCTGCCTGCCTCGGCCTTCCAAAGTGCTGGGATTACAGGCGTGAGCCACCGTGCCCAGCTGTTTTTTTGTTTTGTTTTTGAGATAGGGTCTCACTCTGTTGCCCAGGCTGGAGTGCAGTGGCATGATCTCAGCTCACTGCAACCTCCACCTCTGGTTCAAGTGATTCTCCTGCCTCAGTCTCCCAAGTAGCTGGGACGACAAGCATGCACCACCACACCCAGCTCATTTTTGTATTTTTGGTAGAGACGGAGTTTCACCATGTTGGCCAGGCTGGTCTTGAACTCCTGACCTCAGGGGATCCACCCACCTCGGTCTCTCAAAGTGCTGGGATTACAGACATGAGCCACCGCATCCGGCCCCATTTTTCAGTGTTTTTAAATTTTCTACAATAAACACATATTTTTATCATTAGGGAGAAAAAGAGACACTATTTTCATTTTTAAAACTCCACAGGAAAATGAAGGAGTTCTTATCTGATGGGCATGCATTTTCTCAATAAAGTATGAGGCAAAGTCAACAGCAGAGAGTAGGAGGGAGAGATTTGAAGAATGTGAATAAGGTAAGAATGAGTGGTTTTAGAGAGTGGGAGAATTAAGAGTAAAGGGGGATTTTTAGCTATGTTGAAGATCTCGTTGATTAAGGTTGATTGTCACTAACCTGCCCATTGTGTGATTGCTTCCACCAATCCTCAACTATACAGGTTAAAGTATAAAGAAGATGAATGTGCGGATTCCTCCAGGAGATGGGGGGAGGGGAACTATGGAGTATTGTGTAGGCAGTTGAAGGTATTTGCAAGAGTCATAATAATAATAAATTCAGGAATTTAAGTGAAAAAGGGAGCAAGCAAAGTTTGGAGGAGGCCGGGTGTAGTGGCTCATGCCTATAATCCCAACACTTTGGGAGGCCGAGGTGGGAGGATCACCTGAGCCCAGGAGTTCCAGACCAGCCTGGGCAACAGGCTCGTCTCATGAAGAGAAATTATCCGGACATGGTGGCCAGTGCCTGTAGTCCCAACTGCCTGGAAGGCTGCAGTGGAAGCATCACTTGAGCCCAGGAGGTCGAGGCTGCAGTGAGCTGTGATCATGCCACTGCACTCCAGCTGACAGAGTGAGATCATGTCTCAAAAAAAAAAAAAAAAAGATTGGAAGAGTGATGAAAAGAGAGAAAGTGTGTGTGGTAGGAGGGGCAGTGAATTGGAGACTTCATGAGGCCAAAGAATTGTAGTGGGTTTACTTGAGCCAGTGAGCTAGAAAAGCTTGGGAAGTTTTAGAAAGAGAACTTGATGTGGGGTTTTTTGGCTTATTTTTAATTGAAAAATAGTAATTGTATATATTTATAGGATATAATGTGATGTTTCAATACATGTATATGTTGTGGAATGATCAAATCAGGGTAATTAGCATATCTATCACCTCAAATATGTATCATTTCTTCACAGTAAGAAGACTTAAAATCCTCTTTTAGCTATTTTGAAATATACATTAGTTTTTTGTTTGTTTGTTTGTTTGAGACGGGGTCTCACTCTATTGCCTAGGCTGGAGTGCAGTGGCACAATTACAGCTCACTGTAGCCTCCATCTCCCAGGCTCTGGTGACCCTCCTGCCTCGGGCTCCCAAGTAGGTGTGATCACAGATGTGCACCACCACACTCGACTATTTTTTTTTTCTAGAGACAGGGTCTCACTATGTTGCCCAGGTGGTCTCAAACTCCTGGGCTCAAATGATTCTCCCCACTTCACCTCCCAAAGTGCTGGAATTACAGGCATGAGCCACTACACCTGGCCCACAATACATTATAATTGATGATAGTCATCTTGCTGTGCAATAGGACACCATAACTTATTCCCACTACCTAGCTATAACTTTGTACCTGTTGGGCAATATCTCCCCTTTTACCATCCACCTCCCCACTCCCTCCAGCCTCTGGTAACCACCATTCTACCCTCTACTTCTATGAGTTTGATTTTTTTGGATTCCACATATAAGTGAAATAATATGGTATTTGTCTTTCTGTGCCTGGCTTATTTCACCTAACTTAACATAATATCATCTAGGTTCATCCATGTTGTCACAAATGACAGAATTTTCTCAAACTCCTGACTTCAATGATCCACCCACCTCAGTCTCCCAAAGTGCTGGGATTACAGATGTGAGCCACTGCACCCAGCCACAAATGACAAAAAATATATATATACATATATATATATATATATTTTTTTTTTAGATGGAGTCTCACTCTGTTACCCAGGCTGCAGTGCAGTGGTGCAGTCTCGGCTCACTGCAATCTCTGCCTCCCAGGTTCAAGCGATTCTCCTTCCTCAGCCTCCCAAGTAGCTGGGATTACAGGCACCTGTCACCACGCCCGGCTAAATTTTTTGTATTTTTAGTAGAGACAGAGTTTCACCATGTTGGTCAAGCGGTCTTGAACTCCTAACCTCATGATCCACTCACCACCGCCTCCCAAAGTGCTGGGATTACAGGCATGAGCCACCGCACTTTAGCCGTATACCACATTTCTTAATCCATTCATCCCTTGATGGATACATAGGTTGTTTCCATATCTTGGCTGTTGTGAATAATGCTGCAATGAACAAGGGAGTGCAAACATCTCTTCAGCATACTGATTTCAATTCCTTTGGGAATATCCCTGGTTGTGGAATTACTGGATTATATGGTAATTCTATTCTTAGTTTTTTGAAGAACTTTCATACTGTCTTCCAAAATGGCCATGCTAATTTACAATACCACCAACAGTTTATAAGGGTTACCTTTTCTCTACTTCCTCGCCAGTATTTATCTTTCATCTTTTTAATAACAGACAATCTAACAGGAGTGAGGTAAAATATCTCCTTGTAGTTTTAATTTGCATTTCTCTGATGATTAGATATGTTGAATCGCTTCTTGGCCTTTCGGCTAAGATCATGGGTACAGATGTTGAGCACTTTTTCATTGACGAGTGGTATCTATTGACCATATGTATGTTATCTCTTTTGTTTGTTTGGTTTTGTTTTGTTTGGGGTTTTTGTGTTGTTGGTGGAGGCAGGGTCTCACTCTGTCACCCAGGCTGGAGTGCAGTGGTGCAATCATGCAGCCTCGGCCTCCTGGGCTCAAGCAATCTTCCCACCTCAGCCTCCCAAGTAACTGGGACCACAGGCATGTGCCACCATGCCCAGCTAATCTTTTTTCTTTTTTTTTTTTTTTTTTTTTTTTTTTTGGTGGAGACAGAGTCTCCCTATGTTGCTCAGGCTCGTCTGGAACCCCTGGGCTGAAGAGATCCTCTGGCCTCGCACTCCCAACCTGCTGGGATTACAGATGCGCGCCGTCACACTCAGCCTGTATGACTTCTTTTGAGAAATATCCTTTGCCCATTTTTAATAAGGTTGTTTGTTTTCTTATTATTAAGCAGTTGGAGCTCCTTGTATATTTTGGATATTAGGCCCTTACCCGACGTATAATTTGCAAATTTTTTTCCAGTTCATGGGTTGTCTCCACTCTAGCACAGTTTTTTTAGTTTGAGGCAATCCTATTTGCTTTTTTTTTTTTTTTTTTTTTTTTTTTGAGATGGAGTCTTGCTCTGTCACCCAGGCTGGAGTGCAGTGGTGCGATCTTAGCTCACTGCAGGCTCCGCCTCCCGGGTTCAAGCAATTCTCCTGCCTCAGCCTCCTGAGTAGCTGGGATTACAGGCACGCCCCACCATGCCCGGCTGATTTGTGTGTGTGTGTGTGTGTTTTTAATAGAGACAGGGTTTCACCATGTTGGTCAGGCTGGTCTCAAACTCCTGACTTCCTGATCTGCCAGCCTCAGCCTCCCAAAGTGCTGGGATTACAGACATGAGCCACTGTGCCCAGCCCCCATTTGCTTTTGTTGTCTGTGCTTTTGAGGTCATATCAAAAAAATCTCTGCCCAGACTAATGTGATGGAGATTTTCCTCTGTTTTCTTCTGGTAGTTTTAATTTCGTTTCTTTTTTTTCTTTTCTTTTCTTTTCTTTTTTTTTTTAAGACAGAGTCTCGCTCTGTCACCCAGGCTGGAGTGCAGCAGCGCAATCTTGGCTCACTGCAACCTCTGCATCCTGGATTCAAGTGATTCTCATGCCTCAGCCTCTCAAGTAGCTGGGATTAGAGGTATGCACCACCATGCCTGGCTAATTTTTGTATTTTTAGTAGTGATGGGGTTTCACCATGTTGACCAGGCTGGTCTCAAACTCCTGACCTCAGGTAATCTGTCTGCCTCAGCCTCCCAAAGTGCTGAGATTACAGGCATGAGCCACCGGGCCCAGCCAGTTTTATAATTTTAAGCCTTACATTTAAGTCTTTAATCCATTATGAGTTGAGTCTTGTATAATGGATAAGGGTCCATTTTTACTCTTCTGTATGTAGATATCCAGTTTTCTCAACTCAATTTATTAAAAAGACTGCCCTTTCCCCTTTGCGTGTTCTTGGCACCTGTTGAAAATTAATTCACCATAGATTTGTGGGTTTATTTCTGGGCTCTGTATCCAATTCCACTGGTCGATGTGTCTGTTTTTATCCTAATACCATGCTGCTTGATTACTGCTATAGTTTGGATGCCTTTCTCTTCCGAATCCCCCGCTTTTTTTTTTTTTTTTTTTTTTTTTTTGAGACAAAGTTTTGCTCTGTCACCCAGGCTGGGGTGCAATGGTGCGATCTCAGCTTACTGCAACCTCTGTCTCCTGGGTTCAAGCGATTTTCTTGCCTCAGCCTCCTGAGTAGCTGGAATTACAGATATGCATCATCACACCCGGCTAATTTTGTATTTTTAGTAGAGACGGGGTTTCACCATGTTGACCAGGCTAGTCTCGAACTTCTGACCTCAGGTGATCCTCTTGTCTCGGCCTCTCAAAGTGCTGGGATTACAGGCTTGAACCACGGCGCTCAGCCTCTCCTCCAAATCTAATGTTGAAATTTGATCCCCAGTGTTGGAGGTGGGTCCTAATGGGAGGTGTCTGGGTAATGAAGGCATATCCCTCACGAATAGATTACCGCCCTCCGGGTGTGGGGGAAATGAGTTCTTTATTACTTTCCAGGATAGCTGGTTGCTAAAGACAACTTAGCACCTCCCCTCACTCCTCTTGCTTCCTGTCACCATGTAATCTCTGCACGTGTAGGTTCCCCTTCAGCCATGAGTGGAAGCAGCCCGAGGTTCCTACCAGATGCCAAATCTTGAACTTTTCCAAGCAAGACAATTACTATAGCTTTGTAATATATTTTGAAATGCAGTAGAGTGATGCCTCCAGCTTTGTTCTTTTTGGTAAAAAGTTTACTTTGGCTACTCAGGATCTTTTGGGGAGAATTTAACGTTTGACCTAGTAATTTCAGAGGCCTGTGTTCTTGCAAGATCTAGGCTATGAGTACATAACAAGGTAGCAGAGGTGGAAGGAATTATTTGACCAAATCACAGAACCACTGCCTCCTTCACATATCTTAACACTCATCCGAACACTTATTATCATTCAGTTGCAGGCCCTCGAATTAGTGATCTTCAAGAATCTCACTGGAAGGCCAGGTGCCGTGGCTCACGCCTGTAATCCCAGCATTTTGGGAGGCTGAGGAGGACAAATCACTTGAGGTCAGGAGTTCGAGACCAGCCTGGCCAACATGGCAAAACCCCGTCTCTACTAAAAATACAAAAATTAGCCTGACATGGTGGCACACACCTGTAGTCCCAGCTACTCAGGAGGCTGAGACAGGAGAATCACTTGAGCCGGGAAGGCAGAGGTTGCAGTGAGCCGAGATTGCACCACTGCACTCTAGCCTGGACGAGAGATCGAGACTCCACCTAAAAAAAAAAAAAAAAAAAAAAAAGAGTCTCACTAGAACCTACCTTTTCTGCCTTATTTTTCCACTTCATCCCTAGGCTCTGGGCAAGTTGAATTATAAGCTTTCCCATCTTTTTGCCTTTGTATACAAGATTCCATCCTCCTGGATGCTGTCACTCTAATTCACTAAATTACACATTTTACCTGTTCTTTAAGCTTTAGCTTAAAAGCCTTGACCTCTGCGAAGACTTCCCAGAACTCCTTGCGGTAACTTCATCACATGAATTCTCATGGTACTTCATGCATACTTCTCTTAAGGCATTTACTATTTTCTATTTTGTGTCTTTGTACTTATTTGATTCAATGTGATCTCTGTCTTCTTGTGGAGATTAAGATTAGACCATGCCTAAAGCAATTTTCAATTCCATCTTCAAGCATAGTGTCCAACTGCATGAATGTTTCCAAAGTGTGGTATGTGTGATTATTTTACACAGCCAAACATTTTTTAATAGTGAGATACTTCTTTAAATGCATATTAGAAAAATATTAAATACTTTTTTCTACTTATGGTAAAATGTTTTCCTTTTAAAATAAGTACATCTAGGCTTTAAAATATTTTTTTTAATACTCAGTACAGGAATTACACAGGTAGAGAAAAATTCATGAAGGTTATACTCAGATGTCTGAAGTCTAAGAAACACTGCACTGAATGAAAACTGACTAGAGAACCAAATCACAGAACCGCTTCCTCCTTCACATGAGAGTTATTTAAACAGCAGTACCAAGATGTATCAGTGCTCCCTATTGACAATCTTCTTTAAGTATATAAATGCAAGAGTCACTCATCTTTAAAAAAAAAAAATCTCTCCTTCAATTCCCTCCAGCTACTGCCTGAAATGCTAACCTATAGCCCCTTGTCCACTTCCTCACCCTCTATTCACTCAACCCACTGCAACACAGCTTCCACCCCCAGCACCTGACACTTGAAATGAGCAACTATCTCCTAACCAACAAAAACCAGTGAACCCTGTTCTGTCCTTGTCTTATTTAACTCGGCTCTCTAGGCAGCATTTGGCATTGTGCACTTGGGGCATTGCCTATTCATTGTTCCTGAAAAGTTCTTTCCTCCCTAGACTTCCACACACTCTCCTGTCTTTTCAGTCATCCCTTCTTCAACTCCTTTATTGAGTCCCCCACCTTTGTCTATCCCTTAAATGTTAGAGTTCCCCTAATCTTTTACTATTATGATCATTATAAAAGGAATGAAAATAGTATTGTTTGTACTCAGTTAAAAAAAAAAAAAAGAAAAGAAAAAGTACAGAAGAGAAACCAGAGGTTAACAGTTCCTTATATATTTTTCCAGAAAAAAATATGATGTATAAGTACATTCTCTTTTGTTCTTTCACAAATATTCTGCACCTTGTGACTTGAGTTTTGTTTTGTTTTGTTTTTGAGATGGAGTCTTACTCTGTCACCCAGGCTGGATTGCAGTGGCATGATCTTGGCTCACTGCAGCCTCTGCCACCCGGTTTCAAGCAATTCTCCTGCCTCAGCCTCCCAAGTAGCTGGGATTACAGGCACCTGCCACTGTGCCTAGCTAATTTTTGTATTTTTAGTAGAGACAGGGTTTCACCATCTTGGCCAGTGTTGGGATTACAGGCGTGAGCCACTGCGCCCGGCCTTCAGTTTTTGTTTTTTTTGTTTTGTTTTGTTTTGTTTTTTTGTTTTTTTGAGACGGAGTCTCGCTCTGTCACCCAGGCTGGAGTACAGTGGCCGGATCTCAGCTCACTGCAAGCTCCGCCTCCCGGGTTTACGCCATTTTCCTGCCTCAGCCTCCCGAGTAGCTGGGACTACTGGCGCCCGCCACCTCGCCCGGCTAGTTTTTTGTATTTTTTAGTAGAGACGGGGTTTCACCGTATTAGCCAGTATGGTCTCGATTTCCTGACCTCGTGATCCGCCCGTCTCGGCCTCCCAAAGTGCTGGGATTGCAGGCTTGAGCCACCGCGCCCGGCGAGTTTTTTTTTCATTTTTACTTAACAGAGTGTCTTGAAGGTCTTTTGTGTCACCTATTGGCACACATGGTTCTCTTGTTCTTTTAATGGCTGCGTAAGTATTCCCCGAATCAATGTATTATAACTTATTTAACTAGTTTCTTGCTGATGCACATTAGGTAGCTTCCGAGTTTTATGTTGTTATTAACAATGCCACAGTAAACATCCTTATACGCATGTAAATTTTTATAATGTTTATACATATGCAAATTTAAAAAATTCCTATAATTTTTTAAATTCCTATAAAAGTAAACATCCTTCCTAGCTACTGGAGAGGCTGAGGTGGGAAGATCTCTTGGATCTCAGGAGTTCCAGGCTGCATTGAGCTGTGATTGCACCACTGCACTCCAGCCTGGATAATAAAATGAGACCCGGTCTCAAAAAAAAAAGAAAAAGAAAAGCAAACATCCTTATACGTATGTAAATTTTTTCCTATACGTATGTAAATTTTAAAATTCAGGTGGTGGGGTGGAATTGTCAGACGAAAAGGAATGTGTTTTTAATTCTTATCATCAAATTGCCTGCCACAAAAGTTACAAGAATGTATAGCACCATCATGCATGAGACTGCCTGTTTACCCTCACTTTTGCCTCACTTTCTTTATTGCCTCGCTTTTGCCTAGTCATTTAAATTTGTTTGTCAGTCTGTAAGGTAAGAACTAACACCCCATGTTTGTTTTCATGTGTACTTCTTTAATAGTGAAGTTGAGCATCCCTCTTCTATTTGTTGCTGTTTTATATCCTTTTCTGAAAACTATTTACAACCTTTGCTAATTTTTCTATCAGGTTGTTCATTTCTTTCCTATTGATCTGTAAGAGCTGTTTGTATATAAAGGAAATTATACAATTTGTGCTGCAAAATACTTTTCTTCTTTTGATTTAGTTTATTTTGCCCAAAGGTCATCTTTGGCCCCACACAGCCTCTATCACATTATATTTGTCCTCTGAGTTGTTGACTCCTAAATCTATAACTTTAGCCCAGACCTCTATCCTAGCTCCAAATTTCAATTGTAGGACTGTATATCTTCACCTATATATGAAGCTAAAAGCACATGTATGTTTATAAACTCATCATACCTGGAACTGAATTATTATTTTCCAAATATTCTTTTCCTTTTATGCTCCCTTATATTAGTTAATGGTTTGGTCATTCACCTAGAAACTTTACCCAGATGTCACTCACTCCTTTTTTACCCTGTGCATTCAACTGATCAAAACTCTGAAATATTTTGCCCAAATGACATAGCCAATTAGTACTAGGAATGTTGCATAGTGGTTAGAGTATAAGCTGCAGAGTCAAACAAAACTGGGCTTCTTTCCTGGCTCTGACCTTTCTACATTATGTGACCTAAAGCATATTTCTCACCTAAAGCCTGTTTCCTCATTTGCAAAAAATAACTACCTTAACATCTATTTCATAGGGTTATTGAAAAGACTTAATGAGATTGTATGCAGAGTAATGGAATATAATAAATGCTCAATAAATGGTAGCTATTATCTTCCTGCTCTAGCTTGTCCCACTCACTTCCGAGACATCTTCCTTACTGCTGCCAGACTCACACTCACAAATCCAACCACTCCCCTGCTTAGAGTTGTCCAGTGGCTCCCCACCTTTTTTTTTTTTTTGAAACAGAGTCTCACTCTGTCACCCAGGCAGAAGTACAGTGGCACTATCACAGCTCGCTACAGACTCAACTTACCAGGCTCAAGGGATCCCTCCCACCTCAGCCTCCTGAGTAGCTGGGACTACATATGTGCACCACCATGTCCAGCTAATTTTTTATATTTTTTGTAGGAACAGGGTCTCACTATATTGCCCAGGCCGACCTGGAACTCCTGGGCTCAAGCGATCCAGCCACCTCAGCCTCCCAAAGTGTTAGGATTACAGGCATGAGCCACCGCACCTGGCCTTCCCACCTCTTTTTCTCCGCACACACACTTATAACATCTAAATTCCTTAGTATACAAGGCCATGTATACAGCCTTTTATCTTTTACCACAGCTGCATATATGCTACCCTCCAGCCACATTAAACTGTATGCTACACCCCAAACACAATTTGAATCTGTTTTTTCATACTTCCGTGGTTTCTTGCACACTGTACACTGACAGCCAAGCCCTTCCCTCAGTCCATCTACTGCAGACTCAGGTCAAGCATGTCCTTCTTTGTGCTTCCACAGCACTCTGCACTGTCCTGGTACAAATCACATTGTTTTGTAGTCATGTTTACCTGCTTGTCTCCTCCACAAGATTGTGAGTTCCTTGAGGGCGGGGATTATGTTTTGTTCACATTTGTATCCCCAGCACCCAGCACAGCACCTAACGTTTTATAGGAGCTTCACCTATGTTTGTTGAATAAATGGATGAGTGAATAGTTCTTGGTCTGAGCAGAGCTCTGACCTCTATTTTCCTACTACTTCTGCAGCAATCAGTACCCATATATTAATATATGTGGTCCCTTACCAAATCCCCTGACTATCCACCCCTCCCAGCAGCCAAACACCCCAGCCAAAATTTCTGATGCTCAGGCAGTCACAGGAGTGTGGGACTGGTCCAACTAGAAGAGGTGGAACAGAAGCCAATAGCTTCAGTGTAGGCCCTAACCAATGTCAGTGTTGCTATCAGAGTCCACCCCAATCCCAGAGACAAGTGTTGCTATCTACTTATCCAGAGCCTAAACTTTAGTGTAATGAGGGGAAAACATATATCAAGACCATTCCTCTAAGTGTGACTGGACCGGATGGCTACCTACTTACACCACCCTCCTCAAACCCTGATTCAACAAGAAGCACCCGCAGGCACAGCAGATGCTTTTGTGGTAACTGGAGAAAACACAAAGGACCCTTCTCTGAGGCTCTTCACTCTTAAAAGTCAGGCTCTACATCTTTAGCAAGCAAAAAACAGGACACAGTTTATTTTTCTACTTTCTTTTAATATCATTTTTTAAAGTTGGTAAGCAGCTAGACATCATTTAGAAGCAGACGGGTTAAAATAGACAAGAAATAGCAAAGACACATCCTTCACATCATACAGAACTGTATTAGTATCCACCACCACCATCACAGGGGAGGGCTGGCTGTCACTGGAGTCAGGAGTGCTCTCCATTATTGTGCAGGGGACCAGACAGCATTTAGGTGTGACGATGTCAGACTGAGTGAACACCGAGAGTGCTGGGATCAAGGTCTATAGTTTTGGCTCTAGACTTGCGTGAGGGTTGGTTACTCTTAATCTCTTCCATGCTGTGCTGGATCCCATAGCCGAAGTAGATAGCAAAACCTAGTGGGGAAAGGTAGCTGTGAGGTGGGGGTGTAAAGGCTTCATAGGTCTCCTACTTGAGACCAAGAGGGAAAGGAGTTGGGCTAGGACACCAAAGAAGCCTACTCTTCCCAAGTGTATACCTACCAATCAACATCCAGACCCCAAATCGGGCCCAGGTACCAGCTGTCATCTGCATCATAAGGTAAATATTCACAAAGATGCTCATTAGTGGGAGGAGAGGCAAAGCAGGCACCTGAAAGCAAAGTAAAATCTTCTTTGTACATACCACAGGGTGACCTAGAAAGAGATCCCTATCCTATGCAGGCCAGAAAAGGGCGAATCCAACTCTTACTTGTCCTCTGCATTTCAGTGGCTGCTCATTTAGCATACCTATGAGACTTCAAGAATATGCAGTTTGGGTAAATGGAACTGGAAAGGAACTAAAGAGGATCAGAGAAGAAGTCTTTGGCCTAGGTACCTCCTATATCTTCCCTTTCATGTTCAATTAAAGAATATCTATAAACTTTATTAGACCTCAAGATATCTGGAGCCTATTCTCCCAAGATGGGCTGGCAAGGGAAAAAGAGAGAGTTTATTTACCTTAAAGTGAAGGGGAGTGGAGCTCTGTGGCTGTCTCCAGATGACCACAGTGATCCCAATAATGAGCAGCAGGAGCAGCACAACCACTGCAATCCACACCAGGTCTCCAGAAAGCAATGGAACTGACCACTGGGCCAGCACCAGGCAAACAGCAGTCAGCAGGACAGCTTCAAAGGTCAAGTTGAGAGACATCAAAACCAACTCTTAAGACCAACATGCTAAGACATTAAAAACCCCATTCCAAGGAGAGTCGCACTCTCTCTAGTTCTTCCTCAGCCACCAAATGCCACACGCTTCCACCCAATCACGCTGACCTCAAAGCCACCCCAGAAAAATTCCACTGCTCACCAAGCAATGAGGAACAAACATAGACAACTTGGCCAGAGAGTGGAGTGGGGATGGAGTTGAATGGGCAAAATAGTCCCCATAGGGTCAGCTTCTCTGATTCAGTAGTTATCGGCTCCTCCTGCAACTCCACTTCTTCCCCAGTCTTTGTCTCCTGATCAGGTTGATACCTGAGGCAAAAGTAAGATGGCAGTATTAAGAACAACCTTTACTCACTTTACCATCTTCTCCCAGGCAGCTTAACCTTTCTCATCACCATTAAGGGAAGTTCTTTTTGGCAGGATGAGATACCCAGATTCCTCAAAGAAAGTTGGAATAGCCGGGTGCGGTGGCTCATGCCTGTAATCCCAGCACTTTGGGAGGCCGAGGCGAGTGGATCACGAGGTCAAGACCATCCTGGCTAACACAGTGAAACCCCGTCTCTACTAAAAATACAAAAACAAAATTAGCTGAGCGCAGTGGCGGGCGCCTGTAGTCCCAGCTAATCGGGAGGCTGAGGCAGGAGAATGGCGTGGACCTGGGAGGCGGAACTTGCAGTGATCCAAGATCGCGCCACTGCACTCCAGCCTGGGCGACAGAGCGAGACTCTGTCTCAAAAAAAAAAAAAAAAAAGAAAAGAAAAGAAAAAAAGAAAGTTGGAATAATGAAGGCGGAGGAGGAAAGAGGAGCAGCAGATCCCCATCATTCCTCATCCAAGAATAAAAATCCAAATCACAGTACGCAGAGGAAGAGAGTCTCACCTGAGGATGAGAACACAAATTGACACCAGGGAGTAAGCAAGCAGGGTCCCAATTGACATGAGGTCCACAAGATCAGTGAGTTTGAAGAGGAATGCCATGAATGCTAAAATTAATAGGCAGGAAACAAGAAATGAGAGAAAGGAGTGGCAAAGTTAAAGAAGTTGGCAAAACAACTAAGGGAAAGGGAAAGAGGGTCTGTTACCTGCAATAATGCCAGAGACCACAGTGGCTATGATTGGGGTGCGTGTGCCGGTGTGGATCCGAGCAAGTACACGGAACAGGAGGCCATCCTCTGCCATCGCGTAGATCACCCGAGGCATGGGGAACATGGAGCCCAGGAGGCTGGAGAGCAGAATGTCCAGGGTGGCATGAGTTGACGGGGATCTCTCTTCCCAAGCCTGTATGTTTAAGGGTCTCCACCTTCCCCTCACAGCCCTTTTAAGGGGTATTCTCTGGTACTGAATGCTATAACCTGAGACTCTGACAGCAGAAGAAAACAAACATTTGACACTGACCTGGTAGAAAGAGCACAGAGGGAGCCAACAGCCACAACATAGCGGGCAGGAGCCCATCCAATGTAGAGAAATGCCTCAGGCAAAGGGCTCTCAGGCTGAAGCTGGTAGTAAGGCATCATGAGGGTGAGTGCAGAAGAGACACCAAAATACGCCAAAAAGCAGACAGACAGCGAGATCACAATGCCCATCGGGATGGAATGCTGGGGATTCTGGGCTTCTTCTCCTGCAAGAAGGGTTGCAAGTTTCTAAATCAGGGAAGCAGGCCCACTCCTCTACCACCCCCAGTCTGCATACAGCCTGGGCACGCACTGTGCCCAAGCCCCAAACAGAATGGAATGACTGTGTTACCAGTGGTAGCAATACAGTCGAAACCAACAAATGCATAGAAACAGGTCGCTGCTCCGCGGAGAATTCCCTCGAAGCCAAAAGGCACAAATCCTCCAGAGCCTAGAGGGCCCAAGCTAGAGTGGAAGAAGGGGTGGAGAATGTAAGGGTGTGTTCGGCCAACTCTGTGTCTTTTCTCTAATGTCAAACCAGTTAGCTAGGTCTTCAAAGTCCAGCCTCCCATTTTTTCCCATCCCCATCCAGAATCCTTCAGCACAGATCTCCCTCTTCCCCTTCATTTTCCCAGCTCTGCAGCTCCTAAGAGTAACCCTCTAACCTATAGGTGTCATTGAGTTCAGCCATGGCCAATTCGTAGTCCTCTTCTGTGAGCTTCCAGTTGTGCAGGTCCCCCTTAATGAAGCCAGAGATGATGACGAACCCAAGAACCAAAAGGTTTACGCCTGTGAACACTTTGGTAACCAGGGCCGACTCACTAGCCCCGAGAGCCAACAATCCTGTGGGAGAAATACATTCAGTACTCCCAGAAAGTCTTCAGTCCAAGCTTTGTTGCCCTGCTTCTAGGTTCCTTTCCAGCTTTTCTTCTTCCCCACCATTATCACCTTCCTTAAGCCTTTCTCAGGCCCATCCCCCATCCTTATCCCTGGCCCCAGGGCCTAGCCCCTCCTGGCCCAACCCCCCCACCATTATATCCTGCTCTTTGCCTCACCAGTGAGCAGCAACACAAGGCCCAAAGCAAAGAAATCTGGATATTCTGCAAGGACATGGGGGACGTGCAGTGCAATGGATCCCTGCAGAGTCTTAGAGATGTGGTTCCCAATCAGGTTGTCAAAAGCAGAGCTCCAGGCCCGGGCCACACTTGCTGTACCTGGTGTAGCAGAGGGAGAAACATGTGGTCAAGTTCCCTTCTTCCCAGACCCCAGGCTCACACAAGTCCCTGCCATTTTCACCTATTCTTACTTTTGTTTTGTTTTGTTTTGAGACCAAGTCTCACTCTGTCACCCAGGATGGAGTGCAGTGGCACAGTCTCTGCTCCCTGCAAACCTCTGCCTCCTAGGTTCAAGAGATTCTCCTGCCTCAACCTCCTGAGTAGTTGGGACTACAGGTGTAAGCCACTCTGCCCGGCTAACTTTTGTATTTTTAGTAGAGACAGGGTTTCACCAGGTTGGTCGGGCTGGTCTTGAACTCCTGACCTCAGGTGATCTGTCTGCCTCGGCTTCCCAAAGCGTTGGGATTATAGTCGTGAGCCACTGCACCTGGCCTATTCTTACTTTTTAAGAACCAAAACCATTCACTTGATTAAGGAAACTAGGACGGAGATGGGTAGAATGAGCAATTTCTCCACACCTTCAACCCTCCCAGACCCCCAACAAACCCACACATTTAGGGAGATTGAGGGCCTGTGAATAATATAAAGAATACTTCGGCTTCACCATTCCACCCAGATTTCCTGACCCCAAACCCCTTTGCTGGCTGTGCAGTTCCCTCCCTCCCCTACCATATCTCACCAATGACATAGGAGAGGATGAGGTTCCAGCCAGTGGCGAAGGCCCAGAGTTCACCCACAGTGACATAGCTGTAGAGATATGCCGAACCAGAACGGGGAACCCGGGCACCAAACTCTGCATAGCACAGCCCAGCCAACACAGAAGACAGGGCAGCCACCAAAAAGCAGATCACAATGGATGGCCCTGCTTTATCTTTGGCCACCTCTCCAGCCAGGACATACACGCCTGCACCCAATGTGCTGCCCACACCCAGGGCCACTAAATCCAGAGTGCTTAGACATCTGGCAAGGCGAGTCTCAGCCATGCCTGACTCCAGTGTACGTCTGCGTACCAGCTTTTGACCAAATCTGCGAAATGCTTGCCACGGCATTCTAGCAGGAATTGAAGAGGATGATCTGGTGAAAAACAAGACAAAAGCCCTTCAATAGGGCTCATTATCCCTAAACTCTGAAAGCGAATTACAAGACCCACTCCACCAAGCAAAGGAGCTATTGGGAAATGGGGAGGGGGATATGGAAGGGACAGAGGCAAGTCACTTTACCTCTGACCTCAGTTTCTTCATATACAAGTAGGAATTACAATACCTTACAAGGTTTCTGGAAGGGCTAATTTCAGAAATGGCACGTGAAAGCCCCCTGAAGTAGAATGGCTGGCGCCTAGTAAGTGCTCAATCAATATTAGGTCTCTTTCTCTTGCCAGGAACTGTTAGGGTTTATCCTAATCTCAACCCAGGAATCCTGAAACCTAATGTGTCAGTTCCTTGGCCTGTGGCTATTTGGGAATTAAACAGAGCTGGTCCCAGGGGCTTGCCCATGGGGCTTCAAACAGACACAGCCCCCAGACCCCCCAGAAGGAGAGGGGACCAACCTTGCTGCAGATTAAAAGTAAGCACCGACTCAATTCCATCCCTCCTTACCAAGCCCACACTGCTCAACTAGCGCAGCCGTCGCCCAGGGGAGTAAGCAAATGTTCCCCTACTTCCTCCCAAGCCCTGCTAGGCTGACCGGCAAGCATCAACAGCGAGGCGGGGCTTCGACATCTAAAGATTTGGAGATGCGCCCCGAAAGGGGCCCCAGGGCATCCCGAGATTGCTTGCACTCTCCTCTCAGCAGAGAGGAAGGGGTCCACCCGATGCCCCCCGACTCAGGTCCCAGATTTTCCTGTCCCCATCTAGAAATGGTTTGGAGCTGGGGTGGAGACGGGAGCCCTAACTCCCGGGGCGGGGGTCTCGCCAGCAACAGGTCACGGCCCCGTTGATGCAACTGCATGCCATGGTTGCCTGAGAATGCTAGGTACGCCCGGACCCTCGCCGTCCCCCCTCCGACACACGTGTGGGTCCCCAACGCTTACCAGAGAGCTGTTGCAAACCTAGGGAGCAGAGAGCCTTGGATTGGGCTCGGTGAGGCGGAGTTAAGCCGAGTTGGGTTGGAGCTGCCGAGTTCGGCCGCTCAGGCTTCAAAGCTGCGGCTTGGGGTCGTTGCGCGCCAAGCGCCCCTTATATACACCGGGAGGCGGAGCCGGTAACGTCATGGGATCCCACCCCCAATCCTCCACCCTACACACAATACACACACACAACACACACACAAAACACACACACTTCTTGGCTTTGCGAAAGGATTGCGTGGGGCCTGAGACTGCGTCCCATCCTCACTAACAAGCCTGACGTGCCGGGGAGCGAGAAAAGGGGGAGGGCAGTCTTTTCCCATTTGCCTCGCTGGTCGTCAGAACAGGACAATAAGAGGCTTCCTGGCCAAAGAACCCATGGGATTTTCCACCTCTGTGCCTTGTTAGGACCAGTGATTCTGGGCAGGTATGGGGAAGGTAGATGGGGTGTGATGGGGGGAGTTGGGTGCGTGTGTGCGTGTGTGTGTCAGGAGTGAAGCGGAACACAGCAGGAGAGTCTCCACCTCACTCTCAGTCTTCCTTCCTTAGCTTGCTTGTCTACACATCTGACCCCCACCCCTCAGCTCTCACGCTCAACTGTGGGTGTTTCTAATGCAGGCAGCAGGAAAATGGAAGATGATTTCAAGCCACCTGTATACAGATAATTAATCCCATCTAGATTGATTTATAGACCCCAATCTCTCTATAATGTGTCTCCAGCTGCCTATAAATATTAAACTATTAAATGTGAAATTCTGACAATACTGACATCTTGGAGGAGGAAGCTTGTTTAGTTCCATTTTACTGATGTGTAAGCTGAGGCTCAGAGGCACGACTTGCTTGACACCACACCATAATTATTGTTGACCACCTTTGATAAAACCTGGCCTGTTGCACTTCAATGCCTGCCTCCCATAGGCACCATATCTTACTCAAATGCACAAGAAGAGGGATGTGGCTGCAAAGAAAGACAAACAGGGAGAGGCATCAGCAGCAAGGTAGGCCCGTTTAGGCTAGGAGATACTAGGAAACAGAAAAGGACCCGAAGAATCTAAGAATGATCACATTGGGTCAGATCCATAATCCATCTGACTCAATCAATTCTTACTCATAAGAAAGCACCAAAGGTTGTGAAAGTGTGGTCCCTGCTCCACCAAGACATCTTGGGGATTAAGAATGGACTCAGATATCCTTGCTTCTTTTAATGATCCATGATAAATATATTACCCATGAATCTAAAATCTAAATCCTTTTTGAAAGAATTGGTATTTTCAACTAGCTGCAGCTCCATTTGGCATTCATTAAGTATTTATTGAGCACTAGGTATAGTAGCAAGTACAGCAATGACGAGACCATGAAGGAAACACAAAATAAAATCCTTGCCCTCCTAGTCTTAATCTAACTAGGGAAAGAAAACACACACTATACAACTGAAACATTATTACATAGAGGTTAGGAGTGCTGTGTTTGGAATTGTACCTAGGTTAAACTCACAGCTCGGCCACTGTGGATTACCTAACATCCCTGAGCCTCAGTTTCTGGATATAATATACATATTTCACAAGGTTTTTGTGATGCTTAGATGAGATTATGAAGTCAAATCTTCCTGCCTGGCACATGGAAAGTACTCAAGACAAACTTGATACATATTTGGAATGATATATTAGTGTATATGATCTAGTTGCTTAGATTTTGAGATTGATTATAAATCACAGCATCACAGAGATAAAATCCAAATGCCATAAAATCCACTCTTTTAAAGAGTACAATTCAATAGGATTTAGTATACAGTCACAGAGTTGTGTATCCATCACTCCAATCAGTTTTAGAACATTTCATCGTTCCAAAAAGAAACCCTGTACCCATTCCCAGACACTCCCCATTTTCTCCCAATCCCCTCACCCTATCCCTAGGCAACCACGAATCAACTTTTTATCTCTGTAAATTTGCCTAGATGTTGGTTAAAGGATGTAGAGTTTCAGTTATGCAAGATGAATAAGTTCTGGGGATCAAACGTGCAACATGGTCACTATAGTTAATAACACTGTATTATGCTTGATACAGTTAATAGTATTGTATATTCTTGTACATACTTGAAATTTGCTAAGAGTAGATCGTAAATGTTCTCACCACATCAAAAAATAGTAATTACGTGAGGTGAGGGATATGTTAATTAGCCTCATGATGAGGCTCATTCCACTATATATATATCAAAACATCATATTGTACACTTTTAAAAATATGCAATTTTTATTTACAACTATACTTTGATAAAGCTGAAAATAAAATAAATAAATAAAATGTAATTCAGGTGAGGGAAAAGAAGAAAGAAAACCTCCATTTTGCACCAAAGTGATAACTGATTCAGGCAAGGATAATCAATAGATGATCCTGGGTGTTGGGGAGCAAAATATTCACATGACCTCAAAGTACCACCCCACAGATTATAGTTTAATTATAAAGGGAAAGGTCCTGTATTAGGGGTTTCTTTTGTTGTTTGTTTTGTTTTGTTTTTGAGACAGAGTCTCACTCTGTCACCCAGGCTGGAGTGCAGTGGTGCGATCTTGGCTCACTGCAATCTCCGCCTCCCAGGTTTAAGCAATCCTCCTGCCTCAGCCTCCCGAGCAGCTGGGACTACAGGCATGCGCCATCACACCCGGCTAATTTTTGTATTTTTAGTAGAGACGGAATTTCACCATGTTGGCCAGGCTGGCATCGAACTCCTGACCTTAAGTGATCTGCCCGCCTCAGCCTCCCAAAGTGCTGGGATTACAGGTGTGAGCCACTGCACTGGCCAGTTGGTAACCTTAATTACCTCTGCAAAAGCCCATTTTCCATACAGTGAAACATATTCACTGCTGTAACAAGCACCAAGGGAAGAAGTCATGGGGGCCAAAATTCTTCCTACAACAGTAACTTTACAATGGAGAAATCTGGTGGAAAACACCTTAGCTAAGTGATCAAGTTTAGCACCACAAATAATGGGGCAAACTGACATTATATGCCGGCAGAGGTGATGCAATGAGAAGTACATATCATCCATGACATATTTTTGCCAAAAACGTTTAACCCTGAAACTAGTTGTGAGGATGTAACCAGAAAAGCCCAGATTGTAAGACATTCTACATGACAAAAGACAACTAGCTAGAGCTCTGCAAATGTCTTGAAAGATTTTTTGCCAGGCGCGGTGGCTCACGCCTGTAATCCCAGCACTTTTGGAGGCCGAAGCGGGCAGATCACCTGAGGTCAGGAGTTCAAGACCAGCCTGACCAACATGGAGAAACCCTGTCTCTGCAAAAATACAAAAATTAGCTGGCCGTGATGACGCTTGCCTCTAATCCCAGCTACTCAGGAGGCTGAGGCAGGAGAATCGCTTGAACCTGGGAGGCAGAGGTTTCGGTGAGCCAAGATCGCGCCACTGCACTCCAGCCTGAACAACAACAGCAAAACTCTGTCTCAAAAAAACAAAACAAAAACAAAAACAAAAACAGAAAAGAAAGGTTTTTTTGTTTTTTTAAGTAGAGGAACTGTTCTAAAGGCACTAAAGGAGACTGAGAGTCATGACACTATGAAGTGCATGGTCCCCAGCTAGAACTTGGATTGGAATTCTAAAAAAACAGCTATAAAGGAGATGACTGGGATTATAGCAGAAATTTGAATGTGGCCTGTATATTAGATAATGATATTGTATCAATATTAATTTTTTGTGCATGATAACAATATTGAGGTTATGTAGGAAAGAATGTCCTTTTTCTTAGGAGATATGTGCTAAATATTTAGGGATGGATTGTATTAAACTTGAAAATGGCTCAGCAAAAATAATGTGTGTGTGGAGAGAGAGAGAGCAAATGTGACTAATGTTGAAAATTGGTGAATCTAGGTGAACAATATGGGTATTGCTTATGCTACTCAGATTATCCATATATTTTCTTTTTTTTTTTTTTGAGACAGTCTCGCTCAGTCGCCCAGGCTGGTGTGCAGTGGCGCGATCTCCGCCCACTGCAAGCTCCGCTTCCCGGGTTCACGCCATTCTCCTCCCTCAGCCTCCTGAGTAGCTGGGACTATAGGCGCCCGCCACTACACCCGGCTAATTTTTTTGTGTTTTTAGTAGAGACGGGGTTTCACCGTGTTAACCAGGATGGTCTCGATCTCCTGACCTCGTGATCCACCCGCCTCGGCCTCCCAAAGTGCTGGGATTACAGGCATGAGACACCGTGCCTGGCCGATTTTCTTTTAATTTAAAGTTGAGGCCAGGCAAGGTGGCTCATGCCTGTAATTCCAGCACTTTGGGAGGCCAAGGTGGGTGGATCTCTTGAACTCAGGAGTTTGAGACTAGCCTGGGCAACAGTGCGAAACCCTGTCTCTACTAAAAATACAAAAATTAGCCAGGCATGGTGGTGCGTGCCTGTAGTCCCAGCTACTCGGTGAGCTGAAATGAGAGAATCACTTGAGCCTGGGAGGTCGAGGCTGCAGTGAACTGAGATCACTCCACTGCACTCCAGCAACAAAGCAAGACTCTGTCTCAAAAAAGAAAAAGAAATTGAAAGTTTAGAAATGATCACACTTTCCTAGATGATATCCCACTTTTTCTACGTAACTCTTAATACATTTTGAATTTCCTTTGATATATGAAACGTGAAATATATATACATACATAACCTGAATTTTTGCCAAAATACACATCAGTCAGCCTAACACAATTCATTACTCATTCTTCTTTGGCTTTGATGATATGTACTTTATCATGTATTAAATTCTTAAATATACTAGCATATATTTCTGGATTTTCTATTTTTCCATTGATCTGTGACTAAATTTATGCTAGCATATTAAATTCATGTATTTATGTATTTATTTTAGTCCCAGTTCCAGGTTTAGCACATTAAAATTAGCTTTTAACTTAAAAATTACAGAAGCAGGCCAGATGCTGCAGCTCACACCTGTAATTCCAGCAGTTTGGGAGGCTGAGGCAGGAGGATCACTTGAAGCCAGGAGTTCAAGACCAGCCTGAACAACATAGCTAAATCCTACCTCTACAAAAAAATGTTTAAAAGTAGCTGGGCATGGTGGCTTGTGCCTGTAGCCCTAGCTACTGAGGAGGCTGAGGCAGGGGGATCTTTTGAGCCCGGGAGTACAAGGCTGCAGTGAGCTATGATTGCACCACTGCTCTCCAGCCTGGGCAACAGAGCAAGACATCTTCTCAAAAAAACAAAAAAAAAAATTACAAGCGCAAAACATGTTCATGAGACGGAGCGAGAGAATATAAAATAAAATAAAAAGTAAAAATCTCCTCCTACCCAATGTGATGTCCCTACTGTTTTTTGTTTGTTTGCTTTGTTTTGTTTTGTTTTGTTTTGTTTTGTTTGAGACCGAGTCTCGCTCTGTTGCCCAGGCTGGAGTGCAGTGGTGTGATCTCGGCTCACTGCAACCTCCGACTTCCGGGTTCAAGCAATTCTCTGCTTCAGCCTCCTGAATAGCTGGGGTTACAGGCGCCCACCACCATGCCTGGCTAATTTTTGTATTTTTAGTAGAGATGGGGTTTTACCATCTTGGCCAGGCTGGTCTTGAACTCCCGACCTCGTGATTCACCTACCTTAGCCTCCCAAAGTGCTGGGATTACAGGTGTGAGCCACTGCGCTCAGCTAATATCCCTACTGTTAACAGTTGATTTTTCTTTTTTCCAGATTCTGTACCTATACAAGAAAATACATGGAATACAAAGACATATATCCTTTTAAAAATACAAATATGACATAGCATACATATTCTTTTGCCCTTTATCTTTTTTTTTCTTAAAAGTATATTTTGGACTGCTTTCCAGATCAGTACTCATGGATCCACCTCACTCTTTTTTTTGTTGTTTTGAGACAGAATCTCGCTCTGTTGCCCAGGCTGGAGTGCACGAGATCTTGGCTCACCGCAACCTCTGCCCCTGGGTTCAAGCGATTCTCCTGCCTCCACCTCCCAAGTAGCTGAGATTACAGGTGCCCGCCACCACGCCTAGGCTAACTTTTGTATTTTTAGTAGAGACGGGGTTTCACCACATTGACCGGGCTGGTCTTGAACTCCTGATGTCAAGTGATCCACTTGCCTCGGCCTCCCAAAGTGTTAGGATTACAGGCGTGAGCCATCACGACCGGCCCGTCTCACTCTTAAATGGCTCTCTAAGTGTTCTGCAGTATGGTTGGTCCTTCATTTATTTAACCAGTCCCCTATTAATGCATGTTCATGTGGTTTCCAGTTTCTTTTCCCAACACAACATTTTAAATAATAGGCACTTTACTGTCTTTTAATATTTGTTAAGGCAAGACTTAACTTTTATAAAGTACTCCAAGCAGTTTATCTTTCAACGTGAAACAATTATTTTATAGTCAGTTCTGCTATAACGATTGTTTTTATTCCAAGGCAATTGATACATCAGTCAACAATTGGAACAGAATGTGAATTTTGCCTTTGCTTATGTGCAATGTGCAATTTCATCATCAGGAAATCGGCAAATGCAGAAAGCTGTGTCCAGTTAAACCAAGCCACGCAGTTATGCACATAGTGAGCACATGCACACACTGCAAACATCTATCAGCTACATCAGTTCACCACGTGTTATGAGCCACATCCATCCATATCTGGGGCTATAACTTTTGGGTCTGGCGGGTTTTTTTTTTTTTCTGTCTGAGACAAGGTCTCACTCTGTCACCCAGGCTGGAGTGCAGTGGCATGATCACGGCTCACCAAAGCCTCTACCTCCCACGCTCAGGTGATCCTGAGCTTATTTTTAAATGTTATATATATATTTCTTAGTATCATGCATAGGATCTCTTTTATTATATTTTCTAATTGGTTATTTATGACATACAAGATTGCCACTGGGTTTTGTATATTTTTCTTATTTGGAGAACACTTAGGCATACAACTGCATCATCTGCAAGTATTTTTGTCTCTTCTTTTCTAATAATGATTCCTCTTATTTCTGTTTCAAATCTTATTGCACTAGCCAGAACACCCAATACAATATTAAATAACAATGACGCTAACAGACATCCTTATTTTATTTTCAATTTAAAAGGGAGTAAGTGTGACTGTTGGTTTGGAAGTCTCCTTACCACATGAAGAAAATGTTTATTTCTATTTTTTAAATTATTTTATTAAAAATGGGTGTTTGCAACACTATTCCACATAAGATGTTTTCTTTCATTTTCTTTTTTTTTTTTTTTTTTTTTTTTTGAGACGGAGTCTCGCTCTGTAGCCCAGGCTGGAGTGCAGTGGCCGGATCTCAGCTCACTGCAAGCTCCGCCTCCCGGGTTCACGCCATTCTCCTGCCTCAGCCTCCCGAGTAGCTGGGACTACAGGCGTCCGCCACCGCGCCCGGCTAGTTTTTTGTATTTTTTAGTAGAGACGGGGTTTCACCGTGTTAGCCAGGATGGTCTCGATCTCCTGACCTTGTGATCCGCCCGTCTCGGCCTCCCAAAGTGCTGGGATTACAGGCTTGAGCCACCGCGCCCGGCTTTTCTTTCATTTTCAATTCTCTCTCTTTTGTTTAGTATAATGGTAGCCACAGCTGAACCTTTCTAACCTTCAGGCTTTTGCCCATACTTTTTCTTTTACCCAAAATGTCTTCTCCTAAAAAATGCCAACTCATGTTTCAAGACTATATTACACTGGGCCAGGCACGTTGGCTCATGCTTGTAATCCCAGCACTTTGGGAGGCCAAGGCAGGTGGATTGCCTATGCTCAGGAGTTCGAGGCCAACCTGGGCAACATGGTGAAACTCTGTCTCTACTAAAATACAAAACATTAGCCATGCGTGGCGGCACACGCCTGTAGTCCCAGCTACTCGGGCAGCTGAGGCGGGAGAATTGCTTCAACTGGGGAGGCAGAGGTTGCAGTGAGCCAAGATGGCATCACTGCACTCCAGCCTGGAAGACAGAGTGCGACTCTGTCTTAAAAAAAAAAAAAAAAAAAAAAAAAAAAAAAAAAAAAAGGAACTATATGGGCTTACTATGGTTTGGAAGTTTGTCCTCCAAATCTCATGTTGAAATTTGATCTCCAATATTGGAGATGGGGCCTGCTGGGAGGTATTTGGATCATGGGGGCAAATCCCTCATAATAAATTAATGCCCCTCCCTTGGGGGTGAGTGAGTTCTAGTTCTGTTAGTTCCTACAAGAGCTGGTTGTTAAAAACAGGCTGGCGCACCCCTTGCTTCCTCTCTCCCCATGTGATCTCTGCACATGTCAGCTCCCCTTCACCTTCTGCCATGAGTGGAAGCAGCTGAGGCCCTCATCAGATGCCCAATCTTGAACTTTCCAGGCATCAGAATTGTAAGCCAAATAAACCTCTTTTCCTTATAAATTACTCGACCGCAGGCAGTCCTTTACAGCAACACTAAATGGACTAAGACAAGGCTTATATAACTGGTAAGTGTAAGGAAAAATGTCACTTTAGGAACAAGGTTCAAACACTGTCATCAAGACTCCCTTCCTCCAGGTCCTATTCCTCTTTGCTTATCACAGCTTGTGATATAGATGTGGTATATCCTTACAGCTTGTGATCCAAAAGAAAGACTATCTAGACCCCAGTGACTTTGTCCATTTATCACATTTCATATGATGACCCTGGCTGGCCCTGCATGAGACCTGTGGCCACCCCAAGGTTATGGGATACCATGAATAGTCAAGTCGGGGTCATGGGCCCACCTCTGCACTTAAGAGTGGAGGGTAAGGAACTCTTATGCACAGTCCCAATAGAATTGTATGTGACAGAGAGGGGCAGATCTCCACAGGTCAGAGCAGATAAATGTCTGCTGTTATAGAGTGAACCTCTTTTTTCTCTTTCTGCCTCCTCACTACTGCTCTATAGAGAAAAAAAAAATTGACTAACCTAACTAATGAATTTGAGAGAAGGTACTGGGTAATGTGTGGCTCAGCTTTTCCTGGTTCCCACTTTCGAAGCCATCCTGTCTGCAAAGAGGGTGCATTCTGATTTGCTGTCTGTGAGGGTGGCCTAGCTTGCCCACCTAAGTCAGTCAGTCTCTCTAATTCAGGGCAGAAGGTGTTCAAAAGGCCTGCTTGGCCACAGATCTAAAGCCATGTCCACCAATAATTTCATCAGGACGAACGCTGACATTTTGACCTTTATTTACTTGTCTCTTATGACTTATATCTCAATTCGTTCAAAACTAAGAAGGAGAAAAGGGGGGAGTATGTATGGACATAATCCTTAACATGAAAACCTTAACATCCTGCTTCCCTCAAACCTGTGAAATTGGCATATTACCTATCTGACATGAAGAAAAATAAAATAAAAAAAACATTAATATCCACTGCAAAGTCCCATCTCAAATATCACTTCTGTGAAGGCATACCTGACTCCTCTCATTTCCAAGGTAGTTTGCTTGTTTCTTGTTCCTCCGTTTATAAGGCTAATACAGCACTTCTTAGATTAAAGAATAATTGTGTTAATATACTTTCCCCCCACTAGGCAGCCATCTCAGATGTAGAGATGGTTTTATTCTTCTTCCAATGCCAGCATCTGGTATCTTACTAAGTGCTTGTCTTTATGTGGGGAAAAAGGATATTTTCTTTCCTTTTTAATTACCTTTGACATAAAACCTTCTCAAAAAGTTTTTAGACGTTTAATTGGATTTCATTCACTTATTTCTCATCTATCTGCCTACTTATTAGCCTTTTAATAAACTCTTAATATTAGGAATGCTAACCCTCTGATGAAAACCATGTTGCCCTTCACCTAGATTATGTCTCCTTAATTACAGATTCTACAAGTTTGCCTCATGGAAGGGAGCCAATATGATCTGAGCACCTGCAGATAAGAGAAAAGGCACTTGAGGAGGAGTGGTTGAGTTAGATGAACCAGCTGCTTCTGAAGAAGGGGCAGACGTATGTACGTTTTAAAGCGGAGAGCTGTGAGGGAAGAAAGAGCCCCTAAAAGACAGGAATAAGAAGACACAAACATACTGTGTAGGAAATGGAGGTCATTCTAAAGCTATGTGGAAACAGTCACCATGGTGACTGTGTGCTCATGTAGTGAGACATAATACCATAGTAGGGTGAACCTGGCAGACCATCGCAATACAAGTTTCCTGCTTTGACATCTTATGTAGTCGGGTCCCATAGAAAGAGAAAAACAGCAGTCTGAAGTACAATATATGGATGCTTTAATTTCAACATCTTCTCAGGATGGGAATTTGCAATTAGATGTCAAAGGAGGGGTGTCTTACTTCGTTTTCATTGCCATAAAGGAATACCTGAGGCTGGGTAATTTATAAAGAAAAAAAGATGTATTTGACTTATGGTTCTGCAAACTGCAAGAAGTGTAACATCAGCATCTGTTTCTGGTGAGGGCCTCAGGGTGCTTTTACTCATGGTGGAAGGCAAAGGGAAGCAGGCATCGCATAGCAAGAGAGGAAGGAAGAGACAGCGGAGGGAGGTGCCAGGCTCTTTCAACAATCAGCTACTTGTGATGCTCAATATTAGGTGTCAACTTGACTGCACTGAGAGATTGCCCAGATGGCTGGTGAAGCAGTGTTTTGGGGTGTGTCTGTGAGGGTGTTACCAGAGAAGATTGGCACGTGAGTCAGCTGACTAGGAGAGGAAGACCCACCCTCAATGTGGGCAGGCACCATCCAGTCAGCGGCTGGTGGGGCATAAACAAAGCAAGTGGAAGAAGGGAGATATTCAGCTTGCTTAGTTTCCTCTTTTTCTCTCCCTTTGAGAGCAGGATGTTTTTATTCCTCCTGCCCTTGCACATCAGATTCTAGGATTTCAGCCTTTGGTCTGGGACTTGCACCAGTACCTCCTGAGGGCTGTCAGGCCTTTGGCCTCAGACTCGGGGCTGTACTGTTGGTTTCCCAGGTTTTGAGGCATTCAGATTTGAACTAAGCCACACTACGGGCTTTTCTCATTACCCAGCTTGCTGATGGCCTGTCGTGGGACTTCACCTTTGCAATCATGTGAGCCAATTCTTTCTGATAAACTTATATATATAAACTAATAGATAAACTTTATGTATCTATATCTATATCTATGTCTATATCTATCCTTTTGGTTCTATCCCTCTGGATAACTCTGACTAATACAGATTTTGGTACCAAGAGTAAAGTGTTGCTATAAAGATACCTAAAAATGTGGAAGTGACTTTGGAATTGGGTAATGGGCAGAGATTGGAAGAGTGTGGAGGGCTCAGAGGAAGATAAGAAGATGAAGAAAAGTTTGGTACATCTTAGAGACTGGTTAAGTGGTTGTGACCAAAATGCTGATAGTGATATGGGCAGTGAAGGCAAGCAAACGAGGTCTCAGATGGAAATGAGAAACTTATTGGGAACTGGAGCAAAGGTCACCACATTAAGCCTTAGCAAAGAATTTGACTGCATTGTGTCCATGCCTTAGGACTTTCTGGAAGGCTAAACTTAAGAGTGATGACCTAGGGTATCTGGTGGAAGAAAAAAAATTTTTTTTGAGCCAGCATATTGCTCTGTTGTCCAGGCTGAAGTACAGTGGCAGGATCATACCTTACTGTAGCCTCAAACTCCTGGGCTCAAGCAATTCTCCTGCCTCAGCCTCCTAAGTAGCTTGGGACTACAAGCACATACCACTACATCCAGCCATTTTTTTTTTCCATTTTTTGTAGAGACAGGGTCTTGCCATGTTTCCAGGCTGGTCTTGAACTCCTGGCTGGGCTCAAGCAATCATCCCGCCTTGGCGAGACGAGATCTCAGCTCACTGCAACCTGCAATCCAGTGTTGGGATTACAGGCATGAGCCACTGTGCCCAGCCTGGTGGAAGAAATTTCTAAGCAGCAATGTGCTCAAGAAGTGGCATGGCTGCATCTAACAGCCTCAGATCAGATATGGGGGCAAAATTCAAGTTGGAACTTGTAGTTAAAAGAGAAGTGGGGGCCAGGCATGGTAGCTCACACTTGTAATTCCAGCACTTTGGGGAGGCGAAGAGGGAGGATCACTTGAGCCCAGGAGTTTGAGACCAGCCTAGGCAATATACTGAGACCCTAGCTCTACAAAAAATTTTAAAAGTATGGTAGTGGGCACCTGTAGTCCCAGCTACTCAGGAGGCTGAGGCTGAAGGATCCATTGAGCCTGGGTGGTGGAGGCTGCAGTGAACCATGATCACACCACTGCACACCAACCTGGGCAACAGAGTGAGACCCTGTCTCAAAACAATTTTTAAATTATTAATAAAAGAGAGGAAGGGCATTACAATTCGAAAAATTCACTAAAATGAGGCCATTAGGGTGAGCTCTAATGCAATCTGACGGTGTCCTTATAAGAGGAACTTTAAACATACAAAGAAACACCAGAGACACATACACACAGAGAATAGACCGTGTGAGGACACAGTAAGAAGGAGACCATTTGCAAGCCAAGAAGAAAGGCTTCAGGAGAAACCAACATGTCTGATACTTTGATCTTGGACTTCTAGTCTCCAGAACTGTGAAGAAATTAATTTCTGTTGTTTAAGCCACTCAGTCTGTGCTATTTTGTTATGGCAGCCCTAGCAAACTAAAATACTTGCCATTGAACATTTTTCAAAATCTACTGTGTTATCCTTTTGTGGTATCCTAAAATAACTATTCCTTATTATTGTAAATTTATGTTGTTCTCACATTTTCACTATGGTAAGCAATGCTTCAATGAATGGGAAATTGGATATTCTTAGACACATTTTTCATCAAATAAGAATAGCTAGATTAACTCCCTTTCTACACTCTACAGAAATTTCTGACTGCTCTCAAGATCAACCCTAGTGATATACTAACAAATTCTCATTCTGGCTCCATTACTTCTGTTCTTTACATAGAGACCAACTTTCTGGTAATCTAAAGCAGATAATAACATGATCAAATAAATTCATTTTCTTTTCCTTTTCTGTTTTTTGTTTTGTTTTGTTTTTCTGAGACAGGGTCTCGCTCTGTTGCCCAGGCTGAAGTGTGGTGGTGTGATCACAGCTCACTGCAGCCTGAAACTCCTGGGCTCAAGCAATTCTCCCACCTCAGCCTCCCAAGTAGCTGGGAATACAAGCACACAACACCATGCCCAGCCTTTTTTTTTTTTTTTTTTTTTTCCACTTTTTATAGAGACAGGGTCTCGCCATGTTATACAGGCTGGTCTGGACCTCTGGGCTCAAGTGATCCTCCCTCCCACCTAGGCAACCCAAAGTGCTGGGATTAGAGGCATGGGCCACTGCACCCGGCCACAAAAATAATCACTGAGCTTCTGTTACATGTCAGGCACTGTGCTAAGAAGTGAAAAGTCAAGTTCCTTATCTTCAATGAGTTCACAGTCTAGTATGGAAGATGAGCATGTAAGCAGATAATTACAATGCATTGCAATAAGGGCTATTAGATCTCAAAAGAAAGAACAACCTACAGAATGGCAGAAAAAAAAGCCATCCAGGAAAAATTCGTAGAAGAGGAGATGAAACCTACCAAATAATCTACATGCTGGAACACTGGTTCCAAACCAAGAGGTGAAATTTAATGGCAATAAATATTTAAGAAGCCATATATTCAGTTTTAAAACTTGACCACACGAGGATAAGATGGGATGAACTGACTTAAACTAATATGAAGAAAAACTGGAGGTATTCATTGATAACAAGCTGTAAATATGCCAACAATTTAAATGTACTAGTTTTCTACTGCTGTGTAACAAACTGCCACAAATTTGGTAGTTTAAAATTATCCCAGCACAGATTAGCTAGGTCCTCTGCTCGGGGTCCCACCAGGCTAAAATCAAGATGTAGGCCAGGGTTGGAGTCTGAGCTGGAGCTTGGGATGCTCTTCCAAGTTCATGTGGTTGTTGACAGAATTCAGTTTCTTCTGGTTGTAGGACTGAGACCCTCAGCTCGTAAAGGCTGTGGCAGTTCCCTGCCAAATGGCCCTCTCTACAGGTAGTTTATATCGTAGCAATTTGCACCTTCAAGGTTAGCAGGAGAATTTCACTCACTCCAGTCTGCTGAGATAGAGATGTTGTTGTTGTTGTTGTTGTTGCTGTTGCTGTTGTTGTTGTTGTTGTTGTTTTTGACACAGGGTCTCACTCTGTCACCCAGGCTGGAGTGCAGTGATGAGATCTCGGCTCACTGCAACCTCTGCTTCCCAGACTCAAGTGATTCTCCAGCCTTGGCCTCCCTAGGAGCTGAGACTACAGGCATGAGCCACCACGCCTAGCCAATTTTTTTGTATTTTTTGTAGAAACAGGGTTTCGCCATGTTGCCCAGGCTGCTCTCGAACTCCTGAGCTCAAAGCAATCCGTCCACCTCTGCCTCCCAAAGTGCTGGCATTACAGGTGTAAGCCACTGCACCTAGCCTGAGATAGAGTTTTATATAACCTAATGCAATCATCAGAGTGACATCCCATCACCTTTGCCATATTCTATGGATTAGAAGCAAGTCACAAGTTCTGTCTGCACTCAAGAGGAGGAGATTATACAAGATGTAACTCATTGGGGATCACCTTAAGATATGTCTGCCACAGTAAAACAGGTACTAAATATGATAAGGTAAAAAACATATCATATTTTTCATTCAAACAGCATTTACAATCTACAATGGGCCGGGAAGTATGTTAGGCACTGGAGACACAGAGAAGAAATAAGTAACTTGGATCCATAGACACATCTTACACCAAAATACACCAAAATAAAAAATTAAAATCTAAAAATGAAGCTGACGGCGGGCCACGGTGGCTCACACCTGAAATCCCAGCGCTTTGGGAGGCCGAGGCAGATGGATTGCTTGAGTTCAGGGGTTAGAGACCAGCCTGGCAAACACGCTGAAATCCCATCTCTACAAAATATACAAAACTGAGCCAGGCATGGTGACACATGCCTGTAGTCCCAGCTACTCTGGAGGCTGAGGTGGGAGGATCACTTACGCTCAGGAGGCAGAGTTTGCAGTGAGCCAAGATCACGCCACTGCACTCCAGCCTGGGTGACAGAGCCAGCCCCTGTCTCAAACAAAAATAAAATAACAAAAATGAAGCTGACACTGGGCACACTGCCTGTGAGTTAGCCCTGCTCTGCAAGGAGCAGCACAAAAAGCAAAAAAATGAAACCATTCCCAATACATACAAATGAAAAAATACTTGAGGTGATGGATACACCAAATACCCTGACTTGATCATTGCACACTCTACGAGCATAACAAAATGTTACATGTACCCCATAAATACATACAAATATTATGTATAAATTTAAAAATGTTTTAAATGAAACCACAACTACCATAATTGCTCTAGTAGGTATCATGGAAGATTGTAGTTAATTATCTCAAACCGGGAGGACAGATACTCTTCTAAGCATAAACCAAACCCAGAAACCATAGAAGAAAGGACTGATGAATTTAACCATATAAAAATAAAAGAAATTCTAAATGGCAAAACTTATGATAGCAAGATTAAAAAAAAAGTCAAACAAAGGACATGCTGAATGAAACAATTTACAATTCATATGGCAAAAGGCTAATTTCCCTAATATACAAAGAACTCCTACAAATCAATAAGAAAAAGACCATCATCCCAATTTTAAAATGAACAAAAGACAGAAATAGCGAACAGTAAAATAAATACATGGCCCTAAGCTCATGAAAATATCCTTAACTTCACTCATAGTAGGAAAAATACAAAGTAATACTATATTTAAAAACCATTTTTCAGCTGGGTGTGGTGGCTTACATATGTAATCCCAGCATTTTGGGAGACTGAGGCAGGAGGATCACTTGAAGCCAGGAGTTCGAGACCAGCCTGTGCAACATAGTGAGACCCAACTTTCCAAAAAAAAAAAAAAAAAATTAGCTGGGTGTGGTGGCATGTGCCTGTAGTCCCAGCTACTTGCAAGGGTGAAATGGGAAGATTGCTTGAGCTCGTGAGGTGGAGTTTATAGTGAGCCAAGATCACACCACTGCACTCCAGCCTGGGTGATGGAGCGAGACCCTATCTCAAAAAAAAAAAAAAAAACACCATTTTTCAATATAACAAACTGATGGCCAGAGTATGAGGAAATAGATACTCTCTTATATTACTGGCGAAACCATCAAAAGAGGGCAATTTGGCAAAATCCATTAAAGTTATTTATATTTGTACAATTTGACCCAGCAAAAGAAATGTATCTTACAGATATACTAGCAATATAAAAAGGGTTATTGATAGCAGCATTCTTTTTAATGGCAAAGTATTTTAAATGACCTAAATGTCAACCAGTATGGAACTAGTTAAATAAAGTATGGTTTTTTCAGTGTAATACAGTGGAGTTATTTTTTAAATGGGGGAGATTCCACTTCCAAATGGCAGTGTGAGGAGCTCCACAGATCCACTTCCCAGTGAAACTCCCTAGTTGGTAAAAATTACACACACACACACACACACACACACACACACACACTTAAACTCTCTGGAAATTGCCCTAAGGGCATAGAGCAAATGAATAAATATTTATGCAAGAAAACCTACTAAATCACAGTAAGAAGAAGAGTCTGGGATACCTGAGAAATGACCCACACCCTACCTGACCCCAGTTCAGCATGATGGAAACTCCACTCCACTCCACTCCAGGCAGATATGACCAAGAAGACAAGACATCCCCTGTCGCTTGGTCCCGGTCAAAGGCTATAACATCTCCCCAGGAAGGGCAGACCTCCAGCATTTCCCAACCACCCCAGCTCCAGCAGGAGAAGCTAAATTCCTGGCAATTTAGACAAAGCGGGCTGCCCTCCTCCACCCACCCCCCACTCATAGGTCAGAGGCTCTAATCAGGTGCAGCAGCAGGACAAAAATACTGCAGCCCTGATGGCCCTTGTCCCAGCTGCCTTAAAGGGCAGAGGTTCTACACTGGCAAGCCAATAAGACTAGAGGTTACTGGCCTTTCCCAATGCTCTGCTAATTAAACACATGTGACACTCCAAGAAGAATGAGCCAGTGTCCCCACTCCATTTCCAGAGTAGAGGCTCAGAGATATAGCACAAGGGAAGAAGCAATGCTCAAGAACTATTTTTATTTTTCTTTTTTTTTGAGATGGAGTTTTGTTCTTGTTGCCCAAGCTGGAGTGTAATGGTGCGACCTTGGCTGACTACAACCTCTGCCTCCTGGGTTCAAGCAACTCTCCTGCCTCAGCCTCCCGAGTAGCTGGGATTACAGGTGCCCACCGCCATGCCTAGCTAATTTTTGTATTTTTAGTAGAGATGTGGTTTCACCATGTTGGCCAGACTGGTCTTGAACTCCTGACCTCAGGTGATCCACCCGCCTCTGCCTCCCAAAGTGCTAGAATTACAGGTGTGAAGCACCGCAATTGGCCAAGAACTATTTTTAAAAACCACAACTGGCCTCATGCAGTGGCTCATGCCTGTAATCCCAGCACTTTGGGAGGCCAAAGTGGGCGGATCACAAGGTCAGGAGTTCAAGACCCGCCTAACCAACATGGTGAAACCCCCATCTCTACTAAAAATACAAAAATTAGCCGAACATGGTGTTGGGCACCTGTAATCCCAGCTACTAGGGACGCTGAGGCAGGAGAATTGCTTGAACCCAGGAGGCGGAGGTTGCAGTGAGCCGAGATCACACCACTGCACACAGCCTGGGTGACAGAGCAAGACTCTGTCTCAGAAAAAAGAAAAAAAAGAAAAAAACACAACTAACATACTTTAATGGTCAAAAGTTTATTGGCTGGGCGCAGTGGCTGATGCCTGTAATCCCAGCACTTTGGAAGGCTGAGGTGGGTGGATCACGAGGTCAGGAGTTCAAGACCAATTTGGCCAAACAGTGAAACCCCGTCTTTACTAACAATACAAAAATTAGTCAGGCTCAGTGACAGGCACCTGTAATCCCAGCTACTCAGGAGGCTGAGGCAGGAGAATCACTTAAACCCCGGGGGGGTGGGGCAGAGGGTGCAGTGAGCTGAGATTATGCCACTGCACTCCAGCCTGGGAGGCAGAGTGAGACTCCATCTCAAAAGAAAAAAAAAAAGAAAAAAGAAAAGTTAAATGTTCTTTTCCTAAGATCAAGAACAAGACAAGGGTGTCCACCCATGCCACTCCTATTCCTCATGGTACTAGAAGTTCTAACCAGGGCAATTAGGCAAGAGAATGAAATACTAGATTGGTGCAAAAGTAATTGCGGTTTTGCCATTACTTTTAATAAAAGGCACCTTGATCGAAAAGGAAGAAGTAAACTGTCTCTATTTGCAGATGACATGATCTTGCATGTAGAAAATCCCAAAAAATCCACTAAAAACCAATAAAACTAATAAACAGTTTCATCCAGGTTGCAGGGTACAAGATCAATATACAAAAATCATTTGTATTTCTATACAGAATCAATAAACTAAAAATGAAATGAGAAAATAATTCCATTCATAACAGCATCAAAACGAATTAAATACTTTGGAATAAATTTATCAAAAGAAATATAAAACTTACTCTGAAAACTGCAAAGCATTGTTAAAAGAAATTGAAGACCTAAATAAATGGAAAGATATGACATGTTCATGGATCAGAAGACTTGATATTGTTAAGATGGCAATACTCCCTAAATTGATCTACAGACTTAGGGCAATAGCCATCAAAATTCCAACTGGTTTCTTTGCAGAAACTGATAAAGTGATCCTAAAATTTGTTTGAAAATTTGAGAGACCCAGAAAAGTCAAAACAGTTTTGAAAAAGAAGAACAAAGTTGGAGGACTCACACTTCCCAATTTCAAAACTTACTACAAAGCTACAGTAATCTATACAATGTGATACTACCATAAGGACAGACAAATCAATGGAATAGAGTTCAGAGTCCAGAAATAAACGCTCTCATTTAGAGTCAATTGGTTTTTGACAAGGGTGCCAAGACAATGCAATAGGAGAAAGAGTAACCTTTTAAACAAATGGTGCTGGGACAATCAGATCTCCACATGAAAAAGAATGAAGTTGGACTCCCTTACCTCACACCGTATACAGAAGTTAACTCAAAATGGATCAAAGACCTAAATGTAAGCACTAAAAGTATAAAACTTTTATAAGAAAACATAGGTATAATTCATGACCTTGGATTTGGCAATGGATTCTTAGATATGACACCAAAACCACAAGCAACAGAATTTTAAAAATAGATAAACTGGACATCATGAAAATTTAAAACTTTCTTTATTTTTATTTTTGAGATGGAGTCTCACTCTGTTGCCCAGGCTGGAGTGCAGTGGCACAATCTTGGCTCACTGCAACCTCTGCCTCCTGGGTTCAAGTGATTCTCCTGCCTCAACCTCCCAAATAGCTGGGACTACAGGTGTGTGCCACCACCCCCAGCTAGTTTTTTTTTGTGTTTTTAGTAGAGACGAGGTTTCACCATGTTGGTCAGGCTGGTTTCCAACTCCTGACCTCAAATGATCTGCCCGCCTCAGCCTCCCAAAGTGCTGGGATTACAGGCGTGAGCCACTGTGCCCAGCCAAAAATTAAAAGCTTTTGTTCTTCAAACAACATCATCAAGAAAAGACAACCCACAGAAAAGGATAAAATATTTGCAAATGATATATCTGATCAGAGATGTGTATCTAGAATATATTTAATATCTAGAATATATTTAAAACTAGACATCTAGAATATATATATATATAGAATGTATTTTTGACTATTATAAAAAAACAGAAAATAACAAGCGATGGAAAAGATGTGAAGAAAGGGAACCTTGTGCATTGCTGCTGGGAATATAAAATTGTGCAGCCACTGTGGAAAATAAAATGGCAATTTCTCAAATAATTAAGCACAGAATTACCATATTATCCAGCAATCCCACTTCTGTGTATATACCCAAAATAAGTGAAAGCTGGGACTTGAACAGATATTTGTACACCCATGTTCATATTAGCAAATCAAAAGGTGGAAGCAACTCAAGTGCTCATTGACAGATGAATAAATAAATTAAATGTAGTATATCTATACAATGGAATATTACTCAGCCCTTAAAAGGAAGGAAATATGGACACATGCTACAACTCGAAGATAAAACTCAAAGACATTATGCTAAGGGAAATAAACCAGTAACAAAAGAACAAATATCATATGATTCCTCTTATGTGAGGTTCCTTTTTTTTAAAATTTTATTATTATTATTATTATACTTTAAGTTCTAGGGTACCTGTGCATAACATGCAGGTTTGTTACATATGTATACTTGTGCCATGTTGGTGTGCTGCACCCATCAACTCGTCAGCACCCATCAACTCGTCATTTACATCAGGTATAACTCCCAATGCAATCCCTCCCCCCTCCCCCCTCCCCATGATAGGCCCCAGTGTGTGATGTTCCCCTTCCCGAGTCCAAGTGATCTCATTGTTCAGTTCCCACCTATGAGTGAGAACATGCGGTGTTTGGTTTTCTGTTCTTGTGATAGTTTGCTAAGAATGATGGTTTCCAGCTGCATCCATGTCCCTACAAAGGACACAAACTCATCCTTTTTGATGGCTGCATAGTATTCCATGGTGTATATGTGCCACATTTTCTTAATCCAGTCTGTCACTGATGGACATTTGGGTTGATTCCAAGTCTTTGCTATTGTGAATAGTGCCACAATAAACATATGTGTGCATGTGTCTTTATAGCAGCATGATTTATAATCCTTCGGGTATATACCCAGTAATGGGATGGCTGGGTCATATGGTACATCTAGTTCTAGATCCTTGAGGAATTGCCATACTGTTTTCCACAATGGTTGAACTAGTTTACAATCCCACCAACAGTGTAAAAGTGTTCCTATTTCTCCGCATCCTCTCCAGCACCTGTTGTTTCCTGACTTTTCAATGATCGCCATTCTAACTGGTGTGAGATGGTATCTCATTGTGGTTTTGATTTGCATTTCTCTGATGGCCAGTGATGATGAGCATTTTTTCATGTGTCTGTTGGCTGTATGAATGTCTTCTTTTGAGAAATGTCTGTTCATATCCTTTGCCCACTTTTTGATGGGGTTGTTTGTTTTTTTCTTGTAAATTTGTTTGAGTTCTTTGTATGTTCTGGATATTAGCCCTTTGTCAGATGAGTAGATTGCAAAAATTTTCTCCCATTCTGTAGGTTGCCTGTTCACTCTGATGGTAGTTTCTTTTGCTGTGCAGAAGTTCTTTAGTTTAATGAGATCCCATTTGTCAATTTGGCTTTTGCTGCCGTTGCTTTTGGTGTTTTAGACATGAAGTCTTTGCCCATGCCTATGTCCTGAATGGTACTATCTAGGTTTTCCTCTAGGGTTTTTATGGTATTAGGTCTAACATTTAAGTCTCTAATCCATCTTGAATTAATTTTCGTATAAGGAGTAAGGAAAGGATCCAGTTTCAGCTTTCTACTTATGGCTAGCCAATTTTCCCAGCACCATTTATTAAATAGGGAATCCTTTCCCCATTTCTTATTTCTCTCAGGTTTGTCAAAGATCAGATGGTTGTAGATGTGTGATATTATTTCTGAGGACTCTGTTCTGTTCCATTGGTCTATATCTCTGTTTTGGTACCAGTACCATGCTATTTTGGTTACTGTAGCCTTGTAGTATAGTTTGAAGTCAGGTAGCGTGATGCCTCCAGCTTTGTTCTTTTGACTTAGGATTGTCTTGGAGATGCGGGCTCTTTTTTGGTTCCATATGAACTTTAAAGCAGTTTTTTCCAATTCTGTGAAGAAACTCATTGGTAGCTTGATGGGGATGGCATTGAATCTATAAATAACCTTGGGCAGTATGGCCATTTTCACGATATTGATTCTTCCTATCCATGAGCATGATATGCTCTTCCATTTGTTTGTGTCCTCTTTTATTTCACTGAGCAGTGGTTTGTAGTTCTCCTTGAAGAGGTCCTTTACATCCCTTGTCAGTTGGATTCCTAGGTATTTTATTCTCTTTGAAGCAATTGTGAATCGAAGTTCATTCATGATTTGGCTCTCTGTTTGTCTGTTACTGGTGTATAAGAATGCTTGTGATTTTTGCACATTAATTTTGTATCCTGAGACTTTGCTGAAGTTGCTTATCAGCTTAAGGAGATTTTGGGCTGAGACAATGGGGTTTTCTAAATACACAATCATGTCATCTGCAAAGAGGGACAATTTGACTTCTTCTTTTCCTAACTGAATACCCTTGATTTCTTTCTCTTGCCTGATTGCCCTAGCCAGAACTTCCAACACTATGTTGAATAGGAGTGGTGAGAGAGGGCATCCCTGTCTTGTGCCAGTTTTCAAAGGGAATTTTTCCAGTTTTTGCCCATTCAGTATGATATTGGCTGTGGGTTTGTCATAAATAGCTCTTATTATTTTGAGGTACGTTCCATCAATACCGAATTTATTGAGCATTTTTAGCATGAAGGGCTGTTGAATTTTGTCAAAAGCCTTTTCTACATCTATTGAGATAATCAAGAGTAGTCAAATACATAGAGACAGAAGGTAGAATGGCAGTTGCCAGGAGCTGCGGAGAGGAGGGAATGGAAAGTTAGTATTTTTAATGAATGCAGTTTCAGTTGGGAAGATGAAAACTTTTTGGAAATGGATGGTGGTGATGGTTGCACAACAATGTGAATGTACTTAATGCCATAGAACTGTATACTTAAAAATGGTTTAAATGGTAAATTTTATGTTGTGTATACTTTACCACAAAAAAATAAGATGATGCAATTTTAAAATAGGCAAAGCATCTAAATAGACATTTCTTCAAAGAAGATATGCAAATAACCAACAAGAACAGGAAAAGATGGTCAATATCACTAGTCATCAAAAAAATACAAATCAGAGCCACAGTGAGATACCACTTCACACTCACTGGGACTGCTATGATCAAAAAGACAGATAATAAAAAGTAAGATGAAGATTTGGTTAATTGAAACCCTCATACACTACTGGTGGGAATGTAAAATGGTACAGCCTCTGCAGAAAACAGTTTGACACTTTCTCAAAAGGTTAAACATAGGACTACTCAATTCTACTCCTAGGTACATACTCAATAAAAATAAAAACATATGTTCACAAAAAATTTGTACACAAATATGGATAGCAGCATTATTAATAATAGCCCAAAATAGAAACCACTCAAATGTTCATCAATTGATGAATGGATAAATAAAATGTAGTATGTCCATACAATCAAATATTATTATTTATTAGTTTATTATAAACTAATAAAATACTAACACATGTCACAACATGAACTTTAAAAACTATATGCTAAGTGAAAGAAGTCAGTCACAAAAAAACACATATTCTACAACTGCATTTATATGAAAAGTCCATAATAGTCAAATATATAGAGACAGGAAGTAGATCAATGGCTGCCAGTGGTTGAGAGGGTTGGGAGGAAATGGGGAATGATGGCTCATGGGTATAGGTTTCTTTTTGAGGTGACAAAAACGTTCTAAAGTTGATTGTTGTGCCAGGTGCAGTGGCAAGGGGCCTGTAGTCCCAACTACTCGAGAGGCTGAGGTGGGAGGATTGCTTGAGCCCAGGAGCCGGAGGCCAGCCTGGCCAACATAGAGGGATCCTGTCTCCAGAAAAAAAAAAAACAAAATAAAATAAAAAAGTTCTGATGGTTGCACAACTCTGTGAATATACTAAAAACTAGTAAATTGTACTCTTAAGTAGGTGAATTGCATGGTATGTGAATTATAGCACAATCAAGCTGTGGTTTTTTGTGTTTTTGTTTTTGTTTTTGTTTTGAGACAGAGTCTTGCTCTGTCTCCCAGGCTGGAGTGCAGTGGCATGATCTTGGCATACTGCAACCTCTGCCTCCCAGGTTCAAGCGATTCTCCCTGCTCAGCTTCCCGAGTAGCTGGGATTACAGGTGCACGCAACCATGCCCGGCTAATTTTTGCATTTTTTTTTTTTTTTTTAGTAGAGATAGGGTTTCACCATGTTAGCCAGGCTAGTCTGGAGCTCCTGACCTCAGGTGATCCGCCCGCCTCAGCCTCCCAAAGTGCTGGGATTACAGGGGTGAGCCACCGCGCCCGGCCAAGCTGTGGTTTGTTTTTGTTTTTGTTTTTGTTTTTCGAGACGGAGTCTCGCTCTGTCGCTCAGGCTGGAGTGCAGTGGCCGGATCTCCACTCACTGCAAGCTCCGCCTCCCGGGTTCACGCCATTCTCCTGCCTCAGCCTCCCGAGTAGCTGGGACTACAGGCGCCCGCCACCTCGCCCGGCTAATTTTTGGATTTTTAGTAGAGACGGGGTTTCACCGTGTTAGCCAGGGTGGTCTCGATCTCCTGACCTCGTGATCCGCCCGTCTCAGCCTCCCAAACAAGCTGTATTTTTTTAAAAAATATGAGTGAAATTATTTTATTTTTTTTTTTTTTTTTTTTTTTTTTTTTTTTTTTCTTTTTTTTTTTTGAGACGGAGTCTCACGCTGTTGCCCAGGCTGGAGTGCAGTGGCGCGATCTCGGCTCACTGCAAGCTCCGCCTCCCGGGTTCCCGCCATTCTCCTGCCTCAGCCTCCTGAGTAGCTGGGACTACAGGCGCCCGCCACCGCGCCCGGCTAATTTTTTGTATTTTTAGTAGAGACGGGGTTTCACTGTGGTCTCGATCTCCTGACCTTGTGATCCGCCCGCCTCGGCCTCCCAAAGTGCTGGGATTACAGGCTTGAGCCACCGCGCCCGGCCCGAGTGAAATTATTTTAAACGAGGGAGCTCTTTAGGTTTAGAGATACATATATCCAATCGATAGAAAGACACAGATATAGATACATAGATCTCCAATACATATTGTTAAGTGAAAAGAGATATAAGACAGCATGTGAGAAATGTACCATTTCTAAGCCGAGCGCGGTGGCTCACTCCTGTAATCCCAGCATTTTGGGAGGCTGAGGTGGGTGGATCACCTGAGGTCGGGAGTTTGAGACCAGCCTGGCTAACATGACAAAACCCCGTCTCCACTAAAACTACAAAAATTAGCCAGGCATGGTGGCAGGAGCTTGTAATCCCAGCTACTTGGGAGGCTGAGGCAGGAGAATCGCTTGAATCTGGGAGGCAGAGGTTGCAGTAACCTGAGATCTCGCCATTGCAATCCAGCCTGGGCAACAAGAGTGAAACTCCATCTCAAAAACAAAAAAAAAAAAAAAAAAAAGGACCATTTCTCTAAAAAGGAAGAAAAATTCTATATACATGCACAATTGCTTATATATGAATAGTTTATCTCCACAGCTTTTCTCAACAAATGTTCAAAGAACAAAGCCCCAAAGAAAATTATTTGTGTGACTATTTTCTCAATTCCTCCAAGAACTGCACATAACTAATGTCATTCTAGATGCATAGGAGATAAGTTTCATTACACACAATGGATGCCAGAGGGCATCAAGCCTGGGCTGCAAAAGGATATCAAAGTAACTGAAAATCCTGGTTGCCACTGGAATAAGGATGGGAAGGAATTTTTTTTCTAGTACGCCCTTTCATGCCTTATGAATTCTGACCCAAAAAATAAATATTAATTTAAAAAATTTAATTGAAGTTTATCTATGAAAAAGGAACAAAATAGATTTAACTAAAGGTGGATATAGAATTAATGAAGTCTCAGAGGCCAGATGCGGTGGCTCACGCCTGTAATCCCAGCACTTTGGGAGGCCGAGGCGGGCAGATCACGAGGTCAGGAGATCGAGACCATCCTGGCTAACACGGTGAAACCCCGTCTCTACTAAAAATACAAAAAATTACCGGGCTTGGTGGCACGCGCCTGTAGTCCCAGTTACTTGGGAGGCTGAAGCAGGAGGAGAATCGCTTGAACCCGGGAGGCGGAGGTTGCAGTGAGCTGAGATCACGTCCATGCATTCCAGCCTGGGTGACAGAGCCAGACTCTGTCTCAAAAAAAAAAAAAAAAAGAATTAATGAAGTCTCATTTCTTCTCACAAGACAGTGGTTACTAAAGCATATTTACTGACTGAGGCTAAGAATCTGATGGAGATGGAAAAGTTGAAGATATACGAAAGAAGAAAAAATAATATCTATCTAGCCAGGTGCCTGTAGAGATGGGAGGATACAGGACATCTTCAGAGTGGGAGAGGACAAGGATAGAGAAGGCAGCCTAAGAGAGGTGAAGGAAGTTTGAAAGAGCATCTATGGGGAATGGGAGCAAAAGGTGCCTAGTTATAGTAAAAGGCCTGCTAGGTCATTGTGGTTCCACTGTATTTCGAAGGCGGCAGAGGGTTATGCATTTCACTTGAGGCTTCACATCTGAGTAGCGCCACCGCAAACCACAGTGCAAGTTCAAGTTAAGGCAACTAAGATGGGACTTTTTTGGGAAACCTTGTAACATGGGGACTGGCTAAAGAAGTTAGAACTATTGGCCGGGCGCGGTGGCTCAAGCCTGTAATCCCAGCACTTTGGGAGGCAGAGACGGGCGGATCACGAGGTCAGGAGATCGAGACCATCCTGGCTAACACGGTGAAACCCCATCTCTACTAAAAAATACAAAAAAAACTAGCCAGGCGAGGTGGCGGGCGCCTGTAGTCCCAGCTACGCTACTCGGGAGGCTGAGGCAGGAGAATGGCGTAAACCTGGGAGAAGGAGCTTGCAGTGAGCTGAGATCCGGCCACTGCACTCCAGCCTGGGCGACAGAGCGAGACTCCGTCTCAAAAACAAAAACAAAAACAAAAACAAAAACAAAAAAACAAAAGAAGTTAGATCTATTGAACTTGAATAAAATGAATATAAAATGAGGCATGTGAGAAGAAGGCCATAGATAATAGCCAAATATGTGATGGTTTGCCATGTAAAACAAGACAGAATTAGGAGATTGTCTAGCTCTAAGATTCTGTGATTTCTCTTCCCAAATAGACAATAAGCAATCACTGGTTTTTGAATGAATGTATATAAGTACTGAAAACAGACTGGAGAGATGGGAAGGGTCATAATGCAGTGAATTAAGGAGTGAATGGAAAAGAAGGGAAAAAAGAGTAAATGCAGACTACTCTTCTGAGAAGCTAGGCTATGAAGGAAAAGAGAAAATGAAATTTAGCTAAACAGAAATGCAGAATTCAGGAAGAGCACAATGATAATATCTAATAGCATATTCCATTGACTCAAAGATGCACATTTCTTCATGTTTTTAAAATTTCTGAAATTGGGACGCATCTTACAATTAATGGAATCTCACGTTTGCTGTCGGCTAGCAGCAGTTGTGATGTAGTTGTCATTGCCTGACACCTTCTGGTAAGATCAAAAAAAGCACCAGCGTCAAAACTTGCATAATGGATGTCAGCAACTTAGAAGAAAACAATAGTAGGACACATTTTTCCCCCCAGGAAATCATCAGTGTTCTTAATGACAAAAAAATAATATTTTATGGAAAACTCAGAACATGTTGACTGAGTCAAACGGTAATTCGAAGTCAGATCTCCAAATGTAAAAATATTTTAGAAATACTTTAACCAGTTTTATTTATTTCCTTTCAATGTTCCTTGTCACATATGCAAGAGAGTGATATATGATAAAAATCCGTTTCTAAATAAGTCTTTAAAAAAAAAAGAGAGTGAGAGAGACAGGGTTTTGCCAGGTTGCCCAGGCTGGTCTCAAACTCCTGGGACCAAGCAATCCATTCGCCCCAACGTCCCAAAGTGCTGGGATTACAGGCATGAGCCACCGTGCTCAGCTCCTAAACAAGAATTAAACAGAACTTTCAATCATTATAAAATATAAATTCTAGATGCTAAAATTGTCTTGTGCTGTAATTTATTTATTTACTTAGAGACTGCATCTCTCTCTGTCACCCAGCCTGGAGGGCAGCTGGCATAATCATAGCTCACTGCAGCCTTGAACTGCTGGCCTCAAGAGAGTCTCCTGCCTCAGCCTCCCAAAGTGCTGGGAACACCATGCCCAGCCTTGTGTTATAATTTAGTTGGCAGTATTTTGTTCTTTATTAGCGGTGCTTAAAATATGGGTGCATCTTATAGTCAATGATTTTCAGATTAGATGAAATAAAATAATTCTACATCTTGAACAGTGTTTATCACAGTACCATATTAGTAGGTGCAAACGTGCTCATTTACTAGGCATTAACATATTTATTCAACAAATATTTATTGAGCATTTACTACATACCAGGTACTGGATACTAAACATAAAATGGTCAATAATACATAGTTCTATAGCTCTCATTCTCATGAGCTTAATCATTAGGTAGGACAGTGGCTCCCAAACTGGTCCCTCAGAATTAGTTCCTCAAGATACTCCAAGAAAAAATAGTTCTATGGTCAGATTAATCTGAGAAAAGTCACACACTAAATTCACTTCATCAGAATGTAATTATCACATTAAAGGCTTTTTAAAAATCCTGTGGTAAAGGAGGTTGCTTAATTTGGTTTCACCCTACATATTTCAAACTTATTAATGATGTAAACCCAGATTCAGAATTGTGATACATAATATAAAAAGAGCTCCCACAAATCTATTGGAAAAAGACAAACAATATGGGCAAAGGACATCAATAGGCAACCGATGGAAAAAAATTGGTTAATGACCAATATATCTGAAAAAAATACTCAACTTCACTCATAATTAAGAAATACAAATTAAAACAATGAGTGAGCCAATTTTTGGTCATCAGATTGGCAAAGATGGAAAAAGATTAATGATAATGTGTTGTGAAGATATAAGGAAGAAATTTCCATTTATTGCTGTTTTGAGTGTGTGAAGGGGATCAATGTTTCAAGAGAATGATTTGGCAATATCTACCAATTTTACTTCTATGAATTTATCTTATAGAAATACTTGCACAGGTGCCCAGAGATTTACGTACAAAGGATGCCCACTATAACATTGCTTGAATAGTGAAAAACTGGAAAGAACCCAAATGTCCATCACTTGGGCATTTAATAAACTATATTACATCCACACAAAGGTCTACTATAAAGCCGTTATAAAGATAAGAGAGTTCTAATTGAAGATGTCTGATTAAAGATATGTGCTTATCTCCCTCCCTTTTGACATCCCATTAAAATGGTAATAAAAGAATAAGCCCTTAACAGTGAAGAAAATGGGCTTAACAAATTTCTGGAAGATTGGAAGTGTGTCAACTGATGAAACAGAATGGAACAAGCCAATGTGCCTGGCAGAATCCCAGAGAGGTTCCTGTTTCAGAGCTAGGAAGTGCTCAAGGTCAAAATAAGAAGGGAGTCTGAAAATTAGGGGGTGAACTGAAAGCCTATGAAAGAAGTGCCCCCATTGACTCCTTATGATCCCCCCAGCCATCATCCCCATATTTAGCATAGTTAACCCAATCTTTATCTCCTAGCCAAAAAAAGGAGGGGAGGGGAGGGGAGGGGAGGGGAGGGGAGGGGAGGGGAGGAGAGGGGAGGGAAGGGAAGGGAAGGGAAGGGAAGGGAAGGGAAGGGAAGGGAAGGGAAGGGAAGGGAAAGGAAGGGAGAAAAGGAAAGAAGAGAAAAGGAAGAAAAGAAAAGAAAAGGAAACTGGAGGACTCAATAGAAATAGAATAAGCTGCCTAAAGAAAACTAAGGGTCACGTAGGTGCTAGTGCCACAGAGCAAAAGAAAATTCTTGGCCGGGCGCGGTGGCTCAAGCCTGTAATCCCAGCACTTTGGGAGGCCGAGACGGGCGGATCATGAGGTCAGGAGATCGAGACCATCCTGGCTAACACGGTGAAACCCCGTCTCTACTAAAAATACAAGAAAATTAGCCGGGCGAGGTGGCGGGCGCCTGTAGTCCCAGCTACTCGGGAGGCTGAGGCAGGAGAATGGCGTGAACCCGGGAGGCGGAGCTTGCAGTGAGCCGAGATCGCGCCACTGCACTCCAGCCTGGGGCACAGAGCAAGACTCCGCGTCAAAAAAAAAAAGAAAATTCTTCCTAATCTGGCATTTGAGGGCCTGCAGCCTAAAGGCAGCTTCCCTAACCCAAGTCTAAAAGAGAAAGTCGCTAGTCACAAGCCCTGACCAGTTACACAGATGTCTTAGTTAGACTCCCTATCCAGGGGAAAATCTCAGTGAAAAATGGATCTGCATATATAAAGTAGAGAAACCTGTATCAACTACCTATTGTTTCACTTTTAAATATGAAGAAACAATCAAAGACTACCAGAAATATGAAGAAAAATAGCATATAAAAAGAAGCGCCAAGATAAACAAGCAGAATTAACCTAGAGGGAACAGAGATACTTCAGAGTAGATTGTAAGGATCTATTAAGATCAAAGGAGGGGAAAAAGTCCACACCTAGACACTATATCATTTTACACTATCAGGAATAAAAAGAAAATTGTAACTGCTCCCAGAAAGGAAAAGTAGGTTACTCGTAAAGAAACAAAAAGCAGATTTCTCATTAACAACACCGGATGCGAGACCACTTTACAATTCCGAGGGAAAATTACTCTGAAGTTAGAATTAAAAACCCATCCAAAGCCAGGCACGGTGGCTCACGCCTGTAATCCCAGAACTTTGGGAGGCTGAGGCAGGGGGATCACGAGGTCAAGAAATCAAGACCATCCTGGCCAACATGGTGAAACCCCGTCTCTACTAAACATACAAAAATTAGCTGGGCGTGGTGGTGCACGCCTGTAGCCCCAGATACTCAGGAGGCCGAGGCAGGAGAATCACTTGAACCTGGGAAGCGATGTTGCCATGAGCAGAGATAGCGCCATTGCACTCCAGCCTGGCAACAGAACGAGACTCCATCTCAAAAAAATAAATAAATAAAAACTAAAAAACCCAGTCAAATCATCACAAGCATGTACTCCAACAAAACCTGGGTAAATGCAAGAAAGAAAAAAACATGGGAAGCAAGAAATAGTAGATAACTCGTAAATCCAGTGAGAGAAAAGCTATAAGGTTAAAAATTATAAAGTAGGTCTGAAAAGCGATCAGTCCAATTTAGAATAAGAAACCAGTGCTACAGATCTGAATAGACATTTCTCAAAAGAAGACACACAAATGGCCAACAGGTATATGAAAAAATCCTCAACATCACTACTCATCAGGGAAATGCAAATCAAAGTCACAGTGAGATATCATCTCAGCTAGAATGACTATCACCAAAAAGACAAAAAATAGCAAATGCTGGTGAAAATGCAAAGAAAAGATAACTCTTATACACTGTCAGTGGGAATGCTAACTAGTATAGCCATTATGGAAAACAGTATGGAAGTTTCTCAAAAAAACAGGAATAAAACTATCATACAACCCTGCAATTCCACTACTGGGTATCAAAAGGAAAGGAACTCATATATATCAAAGGCATATGTGCACCCCCATATTTATTGCAGCACTATTCACAATGACCAAGATATGGAATCAACTTGTGTCCATCAACAGATGAATGGCAGATGAATGGATAAATAAAATGTATGGATACACAATGGAATACTATCTATCCCTAAAAAAAGAATGAAATCCTGTCATCTGGAGCAACATGGATGGAACTGGAGGAATACATTATATTGAGTGATATAAGTCAGGCACAGAAAGACAAATATCACATGTTCTCATTCATATTTGGGAGCTAGAAAAATTTATGTCATGGTGATAGAGAGTAGACTGATAGTTACCAGAGACTGGGAAGTGTATGGGGGGAATGAAGAGAGACTAGTGAATGGGTACAAACACTGTTAGAAGGAGTAAGTGCTACTGTTCCATAGCATAGTAGGGTGACTATGGTTAATAATACATTGCATATTTCAAAATAGCTAGAAGAGAAGATTTGAAATGTTCCCAACACAAAGAAATGATAAATGTTCAGGGTGACAAATATCCTGAATATCCTGATTTGATCATTATACATTGTATGCATGTGTCAAAATATCAAATGTACCCCCAAAATATGTACAAATATTATGTATCAATTAAAAAAGAAACCAGTGCTATAGAAAGAATGTCTTCAAGAAGAATGAAATAAGCCAGGTGCAGTGGCTCATGCCTGTAATCCCAGCACTTTGGGAGCCTGAGGCAGGAGGATCACTTGAGCTCAGGAGTTCAAGACCAGCCTAGGCAATATAGTAAGACCCCCTTTCAATTAAAAAAAGAAAAAGAAGAAGAATGAAATAGATTCCAATCAATGAGTAGACTGAGTAAGGAGCTGGAAAATATTAATGGTCTGAAGAAGTCAACTGGGCATGGTAGCTCATGCCTGTAATCTCAGTACTTTGGGAGGCTGAGGTGAGAGGATCACTTGAGCCAGGAGTTCAAGACAAGTCTGGGCAACATAGTGAGACCCTGTCTCTACCAAAAAAAAAAAGAAAGAAAGAAATTAGCTGAGTGCTGTGGCATGTGCCTGTAGTCTCAGCTAATCAGGAGGCTGAGGGGGGAGGATCACTTGAGCCCGACAGGTGGAGGCTGTAGTGAGCCATGATCGCGCTACTGCACTCCAGCCTGGGTGACAGAGTGAGACCCTGTATCAAACAAAAAAAGAAGAAGAAGAAGAAGAAGAAGAAGAAGAAGAAGAAGAAGAAGAAGAAGAAGAAGTCGTCATGTCTCTTTTCTCAAAAAGAAAATACAAAAAGCAATTAGAAACTCCAGGAAAAACAAATAAATAAAAACTATACAAGAAAATAATGACAGAAATATGAAACAAAATTTCCATTCTTGATAATATGATGGATTAGGATCTGCACCAACCCTCTCACAGAAAATCACTTAAGAGACTGGATAAAGCATAAAATATCTAATTTAAAAATATCAAAGGACTGATAAGATGATAAAGAATTATGGAGATAAAAGGGAATTCATACAGACATGTGGTATACTGAAGCTGCTTTTGGCATGAGAATATTTACAAAACCTGGTAACCTTCAGCTAAATTCCTCATAGACCCTTAGGTCCATCCAAGGTGGAGTGACTAAAAGGAGGTCCTCTTTCTGTACCCTTGGGTCTTAGCTGGATTCAGAAAGGGCTACAACCTTAAGTAAGGGTAGATTAGAATGTAATCCCATCCCACCCTACTCCCCAACGAAAAGGGATTGAAGAAAAGGTTGCCTTTGCTCTGAACAGAGTAGAGGCGATAAATAAGTCCCTGAGAAATGGAACAATAAGCTGGTCCTTGCACAAGTTTACAGTTAAAATATACACCACTGGTGGTCTAAAAATCTTAAATTAGTTTACACAGTCAGAGACTAGCATTGCCCATAAGTACCTAGCAGAAGCAAACACAACTTTCTGAAAAAATGCTCTTTTACCCTATGCCTCAAAAAATTCCGACAAATAATTTTCAAAAAAAATCAGCAGATGAGCAGCTCACTGTCACAAATTACTAAAGCTCACTTCTCTCTCACCAGAAAGTTTAAATTATTTTTAAAAATACTGGCCAGGCATGGTGGCTCACGTCTGTAATCCCAACACTTTAGGAGACCAAGGCGGGAGGATTGCTTGAGCCCAAGAGTTTGAGACTAGCCTGGGCAACATGGTGAAACCCCATCTCTACCAAAAAATACAAAAATTAGCGGAGTGTGGTAGCCCACACCTGTAGTTCCAGCTATTTGGAAGGTTGAGGTGGAAGGATCACTTGAGCCCAGGAGGCAGAGGTTGCGGCAAGCCAAAATTGCACCATGTCTTAAAAAAAAAAAAAAAAAAAACCTTAAAATGCCAATTTTTGGTAAGGATGTGGAGCACTTGAACTCTCATAATTACTAGCAGGAAAGTAAATTGATACAACCACTTTGGAAACCTCCTTGGCAGTATCTAATAAGGCTAAACATACAAGTACCCTGTGACCCAGAAATTCCACTCCAAGGCAAACACTAAACAGCGATGAGTGCATATATCCATCACAAGATATGCACAAGAATATTCAGCTTTATTCACAATAGCCAAACATTAAAAAGTACCCAAATGTCCATCAATAGAATTAATGGTGGCGTATCCATAAGAAGAAATACTAGCATTAAAAAAGAACAAACTATTGATATAGGTAACAACATGAATGAATCTCTAAAACATTATTCTGAGCAAAAGAACCCAGACACAGAAAAGTACATACTGTTCAATTCCACTTACATGGTATTCTAGAAGAGACAAATCTGTAGTAACAGGAAGCAGATAAATGGTTGCCTTGGACCATGGTTGGGGAGGATTGACTGAAAAGGGGCACAAGTGAATTTTCTGGAATGCTAGAAATGTACTCTCTTGTCGGTGATGATGATTACATGGGAGTATTCATTTGTCAAAACTCGTAAAATTGTACATGTAATATAGGTACATTTTATTGTCTATAAATAACACTTCAAAAGTTGATTTAAATAGATTTAAAAATGTGTAAAATTGAGAAATATAATAATTGTAATGAAAACTTAATGGGCAGCAGAAGCTGGGTGAGGTGGCTTGTGCCTGTAATCCCAGCTACTCGGGAGGCTGAGGCGGAAAGATCACTTGAGGCCAGGAGTTCAAGACATACCTAAGCAACACAGCCAGATGCCATCTCTAAAAATAAATAAATAAAAATTAGCCAGGCCTGGTGGCACAAACCTGTAGTCCCAGCTACTTAGGAGGCTAAGGCAGGAGGATTGCTTGAGCCCAGGAATTCAAGGCTGCAGTGAGCTATGATAATGCCACTGTACTCCAGGCTGGGTGACACAGCAAGAGCCTGTCTCTAAAATAATAACTTTTTAAAATGGACAAGAGGATTCTTGGGAGTTGGTGGAGATGGCATAGGTTTTAAAAATAAAAGTCAGAAAGAAAAGAATACGCCTCAACCCTCCCTGCCATAAAAACAGAGAAAGTGGGATAGCAAAACCAAAAATCCCCAAAGAGCCAAAGTTACTCACTGGGAAGCCTAGGGGGACAATTTGAGGACAACAGCTGAAACTGGAAGAGGCTATGCATGCTCCAACTGCAGGTAAGACCTAAAGAGGTTGGAACAATTTGGGCGTGACCACCCAATAGGTTCTTCTTGCCTGCTGCCCAAATAGAGCTGATTTATCAAAGTAAGTGAATTGCAATAGAGAAAGAGTTTAATTCACGTAGAGCGGGCTGAACTGAAGACCAGAGTTTTATTATTACTCAAGTCAATCTCCCAGAGAATTTGGGGGCTAGGGTTTTTCAAAGGTAGTTTGGAGGAAGGGGTGGGGGTGGCTAGGCAATGGGTGCTTGCTGCTGATTGTTTGGGTGCTCATTCATAGGGGTATGGTTTTCCTGATCTCTGAGTCGCTTCTGGGTGCAGCCTTAAGAGTGGCTGACGAGAGTCCAGGTGGCGCCATCGATATCAGACATGCAAAAAACCTGAAAAGAGACCTCAAAAGACCAATCTTAGGTTCTACAATAGTGATACTATCTGCAAGAGTAATTGGGGAAGATACATATCATGTGACCTCCAAAATAAGGGCTGGAAATCATTTATGTTTGCACCTTGGCAGAACTCAGGCTCCTCTATCCTCTCAGCCTGGCGGTCTCTCATTAGCTTTACAAAGGTGCTTGAGTTTTGGGGAAGGGCTATTATCATTTAAACTATAAACTAAATGTCTCCCAAAGTTAGTTTGGCCTAAGCCCAGGAATAATTAAGGGCAGCTTTAAGGCCAAAGGCAAGATGGGGTTAGCCAGCTCAGATCTCCTTCACTGCCATAATTTTCTCAGTGTTAGAATTTTTGCAAAGGCAGTTTCAAGGGTCTGGAACAGTGTGAGCCCCATGTACTCTCAAAACTAAGCAGCTAAATCTCCATTCCAGGACAAATCCCCACATTGAAAAGAAACTGCTGGGAACAGAATCCAAATGTAGCAGCACAGCAAAAGAAGGTTCGGATGAAAGGGGAGGAGTAAAACAGCGCCAAGATATCTGAGAAAGTTGCTACATTTTAAAAAACTACACAAAAGCAACAGAAGAGGGAGCTAAAAGCCGTGAAATTAGAAAATCTATTCTGAATCCAGCCTTCTAAAAGGAAAAAACTCCTATAAAAACGGTCAACAGAAAGGATCAAAGTTGCATTTATTATAAGAAAAAAGAGAATAAGGAGAATAATATCCTTTGACAATGAGAACATGGCAGAAATATATGACTGCAAAACATCAAAACTATAATCTACTATTTCAAAACAAGTAAAAAGACATTAAAAATGATACAAGATATGAAAAAATAAATCAGAATTAGAAAAACTCAAAAAAATGAGTAATAGGACTAAAGAAATAATTGAAAACAAAACAATCAGAAATGAATTCTAAACCAGAAGGAGCTCAAGAGCAAATAAACACAAAACATAACGCCTTAAGAGAAACAGAAGATGAAAAGAAACAAAAATTTTAAAACCAAAAAGAATAGAAAAAAAGAGATAAAAGGATTTGAGAGAAAGTGATACATTTAAAAGACAGTTAAAGAAAATCCAACATACATAGACGAAAACCAAAGCAAGGGAAAATAACAAATAATAAAGACTGTAAGAAAGTTTTCCTGAAACAACTTTATTTTAAATTTTTTTAAAAATTGTTTTTATCAGCTCTATGTCACAATGAAACAACTTTTAACAAAGGCTTGAAACTATATGTAGATTTTTTTTTTGAGACGGAGTCTTGCTCTGTTGCCCAGGCTGGGGTGCAATGGCATGATCTCAGCTAACTGCAACCTCCGCCTCCCAGGTTCACACAATTCTCCTGTCTCAGCCTCCTGAGTAGCTGGGATTACAGGCATCCACCACCACGACTGGCTAATTTTTTATATTTTTAGTAGAGACAGGGTTTCATCATGTTGGCCAGGCTGGTCTCAAACTCCTGACCTCAGGTGATCTACCTGCCTCGGCAACCCAAAGTGCTGGGATTACAGGCGTGAACCACTGTGCCCAGCCTAAAACAATACATTAAAAAGATAATTTGTGTGCCTGAGAAAATCATCCCAAAATGACCAACATTGAGATATATTCTAGTAAAATTATTGGACTTTAAAGAAAAAAAAAATGCATCCAGGCAAAGAGAACAATGGAAAGAAAATAAACCAGTCATCAGATATATTAACAACAATGCTTTATGCCATAAGAAAATAACGTAGCATATTCAAGATACATTTCAGAAAAGAAAATGTGAGTCAATTATTAAAAAGTCAAAGAAATAACAGATGCTGGTGAGGTCGCAGAGAAAAGGGAATGCTTATACCCTGCTGGTAGGGATGTAAATTAGTTCAGCCATTGTGGAAAGTAGTGTGGTGATTTCTCAAAGAACTTAAAACAAAATTACCATTCGACTCAGCAATCCCATTATTGGGTATATACCCAAAAGAATATAAGTAGCTCTACCATAAAGACACATGCAGACATATGTTCATCACAGCGCTATTCACAATAGCAAAGACATGGAATCAACCTAAATGCCCATCAATGGTAGAGTAGATAAAGAAAATGTGCTACGTATACACTATGGAATATTGCACAGCCATAAAAAGGAACAAGACTATGTCCTTTACAGGAACATGGATGGAGCTGGAGGCTATTAGCCTTAGCAAACTAACGCAGGAATAGAAAACCAAATAGCACATTTCTCACTTATAAGTGGGAGCTAAATGATGAGAACACATGGACACATAGCAGGGAACAACAAATGTGCTATGTGGTGCCTACTAGAGGGTAGAGGGTGAGAGGAAGGAGAGGAGCAGAAAAAATAACTATTGGGTACTAGGCTTAGTATCTGGGTGATGAAATGATCTATACGCAGAACCCTGTGGCACGAGTTTACCTATGTAACAAACCTGCACATTTACCCCGGAACCGAAAATAAAAGTTAAAAAAAACAAAAGGAAAAAAAATGTGAACCAAAGGCTTTTATATCCAGCCAAGTGGACTGTTATGGGCTAAATTGTGTACCCCACCCAAAATTCATATGTTGATGCCCTAACTCCCAATACCTCAGAATGAGAGGTATTTGGAGATTGGGCCTTTAAAAGAGGTGATTTTTTTTTTTTTTTTTTTTTTTTTTTTTGAGAAAGAGCCTAGCTCTGTCATCCAGGCTGGAGTGCAGTGGTGCAATCAGCCTCCCAAGTACCTGGGACTACAGGCGTGCACCACCACACCCGGCTGATTTTTGTACTTTTTAGTAGAGATGGGGTTTTGCCATGTTGCTTAGGCTGGTCTTGAACTCCTGGCCTCAAGTGATCCACCTATCTCAACCTCCCAAACTACTGGGATTACAGGTGTGAGCCACTGTGCCAGCCCAAAAGAGGTGATTAAAATGAAGCCATTAGGTGGGCACTAATCCAAACTCACTAGTGTCTTTATAAAAAGAGGAGGCCAGACAGGGTGGCTCACAGTTGTAATCCCAGCGCTTTGGGAGGCCGAGGCCAGAGGATCACTTGAGCCCAGGAGTTTGAGACCAGGTTGGGCAACATAGGGAGACACTATCTCTACAAACATGTTTTTTAAAGTTAGCCGAGCATGGTGGCACAGGTCCGTAGTCCCAGTTCCTTGAGAGGCTGAGGTGGGAGAATCGCTTGAGTCTGGAAGGTCAAGGCTACAGTGACGCATGATCATGTCACTGCACTCTAGCCTGGGTGACTCAGCAAGGCCCTGTCTCAAAAAATAAAATAAAATAAAATAAAAATAAATATAAAAGAAGAAATGTAGACTCACAAAGACACCAGGGAAAAGACCATGTGGGGACACAGCAAGAGGCAGCCATCTGCAAGCCACAGGCAGAAGGCTCACAGAAACCAAACCTTCCAAATACCCCAATTTTGGACTTCTAGTCTCCAGAACTGTGAGAAAATACATTTCTGTTGTTTGTCATTCAATCTGTAATTTTGTCATGTCAACCTTAGCAAATTAATACGCTGGCTTTCCAGGATAGAGGCTGTAGTTTGTAAACTAATCTGCAATCACGTAGGAAATGTTGCTCCTGTGAACCCTTCCTGAGGAATCTATTATGGAACAAAGTCCAGAAAGGCAAAATAACTAGAAATACAATGACATAAGGACTGTTGGTGAACATTAAATAAACGTAATAAACACACATGGATACTTGTAGAAGTAAGATTCAGTGAAGGTTCTCAGTAAGAGTACAGTATATAATCACTAAAGATGGGAAAAAAGTGAAGAGATGATATGTGAAAAACATTTCAAATTGTTTTTATAATCATATTAGTGGTGGTAATACTAATATTGCTATTCTGAGACAGTTGTGTGTATTATGGGGGATAAAGCAAATGAGTAATTATGTGATATTTGAATTATATTATCCCATATGCCCTTGGGAACCAAGATTCTCAAGTGTGAAAGAAAGGAGATTCAAATGTAAGATAGTTAAGGAAAACCCCATAGACCTGAATCTGAATTAAAATTATCAATGTGCTGGCCTGGTGCGGTGGCTCATGCCTGTAATCCCAACACTTTGGGAGGCTAAGGTGAGTGGATCACTTCAGGTCAGAAGTTTAAGACCAGCCTGGCCAAAGTGGTGAAATCCCGTCCCTACTAAAATTACAAAAATTAGCCGGGCGTGGTGGCGCACACCTATAATCCCAGCTACTTGGGAGGCTAAGACAGGAGAATCGCTTGAACCTGGGAGGTGGAGGTTGCAGTGAGCCGAGATTGTGCCATTATACTCCAGCCTGGGGAACAAGAGCAAAACTCTTGTCTCAAAATAAATAAAATAAAATAAAATAAAATAAAATAAAATAATCAATGCGAATTCATGAGGCATTTTCTTCTTTAAAAAGTTTAGAAACAATGACCAGCCCAGTAGCTGTGAGCATTGCTACCATCCAGACTGTGGCCTTGAAATACCATTTTTCACTAAAAAGAAACCAGGGCTTTTTGGAGAATGGCTGATTCCAGGTCTGGGACAGGAAATTTACAAGATAAGTCTGAAATACCAACTATATTTAAATCCACAAGTTCATAATGATTCTGTTTTTTGAAATCGCTGAAAATTTTAGAGTGATAGAAAACCAACTCAATGTTTTTGAAAATGTTAAAGGGAAAAATCAAGCATTTATCCTGCTTTTCCTTAAAAACTATACTATTGGGCAACCAAATAATAGAGGAGAGGATGTTTCTCTTTATTCCAGCAAATAAATGATTAATAATGGAATTAGAATATCACCGTTTTATAGCCGGGCACAGTGGCTCACGCCTGTAATCCCAGCACTTTGGGAGGCCAAGGCGAGTGGATCACCTGAGATCAGGAGTTCAAGACAGGCCTGGCCAACATGGTGAAGCCCCATCCTTACTAAAAATATAAAAATTAGTTGGGTATGGTGGCACATGCCTGTAATTCCAGCACTTTGGGAGGCCAAGGTGGGCGGATCACCTGAGGTCAGAAGTTGGAGACCAGGCTGGCCAACCTGGTGAAACCCCATCTCCACTAAAAACACAAAAATTAGCCGGGTGTGGTGGCACACACCTGTAATCCCAGTTACTTGGGAGTCTGAGGCAGGAGAATTGCTTGAACCTGGGAATCAGAGGTTGCAGTGAGCGGAGATCATGCCACTGCACTCCAGCCTGGGTGACAAAGTGAGACTACATCTCAAAAAAAAAAAAAAATACAAAATACATACATTTTTGAGGCAGAGAAGTATGGTGGGCAATAAAAAAGATTTTCAAGCATAAAATATATCATATTAGGACAAAATTCTGGACTAGACTCCTGAGCTCATGCAATCTTCCCACCTCAGTTTCCTGAGTAGCTAGGACTATAGGCATGTGCCACTGTGCCCAGTTGGAAGTAATAGCTAAAAGAAAAAAAAAATGAATGTTGCAAAATACTATTAAAGAATGTTTGCTTGTGTACTTTAAAATGGATAATATGTATGTAATAATATAGCTATAAAACGCAAAGAAAATTTTGACACAGAAGAAGAAGAAACAGAAAAAAACTACAATCATAGTAAATTTAAGACAGCTGTTTCAGTAATTAACAGAACAAGCAGAAAACAACAAACATAGATTTGAACAAAAGTTCAAATATGAATAAAAGAAGAAAATCACAAAAGAACATATGTAGTATGATTCCATTTATATACAGTTCAAAATCAGGCAAAACTAAACTATATTATTTAGGGATACATTCTCAGATGGCAAAATTATTATTTTTTATTTGAGGAAATAGTTATCACGAAACTCATGACTGTAGTTACCTGGCAGAGGGGGTGGGGAGTAGAAAGAGATGTGTATAATTAGGGAGGGACACTTAACAATTTCTTTTCTCATTTAAACCGTTACATTTATCCACCCTCCGGTATTTACTATTTTCCACACACAACCGCCAAGGGAAAATGGCAGTATAGCCCTCTCCTGAGTTGGGGTAGTGAGAAATCCAGACCCTGAGATAGAATCTTCTCCAGCTTGGAAAGACAGAATCTTGATAAGCGTGTATAACAAGAAAAAAATATGAAGCCAACTAAAATGTGGTATGATTTTGGATGGAGTGTAAGAAGAGAGTTTATCTGACCTTGTCAAGTAGCACAGAAATCATGACATTGTGCCACTAGAAAAGAAAGCGTAATCCTAAAACCCATCCTGTCTCTGCAGTGAAAAACATTTGTATAGTTGTAATAATGCAAATCTTGTTTATTGCTTTACAACTTTTAGCATCAACCTATAAACAATGCATGGAAAAATTAATTACCATTACCCAACAAATTGTAACTGTTCTCAACATTGACAAGGTAGAAGTTAAGATACAGCTAATGTGGAGGTGGGAGAGAAGTTGGGAGAAAAGGTGTGGGGAATTCATGACTTCCTCTTACATAATGGGAAGTCAACAAATACAATCAGAGTTGACAGAAAAATAAATTAAATTTTACTTTATTTTATTTTTTTAAAATTTTTGAGACGGAGTACTCAACCACCACGCCAGGCTTAAAGTTTTATTTTTTAATGTTACAAAGTTAATCTATAGAAACACTAAAAATAATAAGACTATGAAAATTGGAGTAGGGGCTGGGCACGGTGGCTCACGCCTGTAATCCCAGCACTTTGGGAGGCCAAGGCAGGCAGATCACCTGAAGTCAGGAGATGGAGACCAGCCTGGCCAATATGGTGAAATCCCGTCTCTACTAAAAAGACAAAAATTAGCCGGGTATGGTGGTGGGTGCCTGTAATCCCAGGTGCTTGGGAGGCTGAGACAGGAGAATCACTTGAACCCAGGAGGCAGAGGTTGCAGTGAGCAGAGATTGCACCATTGCACTCCAGCCTGGGAGACAAGGCGAAACTCTGTCTTTGGAAAAAAAAAAAAAAAAAAGAAAGAAAGAAAATTGAATTAGGGAGTGGAGACAGGGATTAGTATAAGAGAGGTAGATCTACCAGCTCTATTTTTAGTTTTTGAAGAAATCTCCATGCTGTTTTTCATAATGCCTGTACTAATTTACATTCCCATAAACAGTACACAAGAGTTTCCTATTTTCTGCATCTTCGCCAGCATTTGCTTTTTTTTGGGTCTTTTTGATGACAGCCATTCCAACTGGGGTGAGATATCTCATTGCGGTTGTGATTTGCAATTCCCTGATTAGTACAGATGTTAAGCATTTTTTCATATATTTCTTGGCCATTTGTGTCTTCTTTTGAGAAACCTCTATTCAGATATTTTGCCCTTTTTTTTTTTTGAGACAATGTCTTGCTTTGTCATCCAGGCTGGAGTGCAGTGGTGCAGTCATAGCTCATGGCAGCCCGGTACTCCTGAGGTCAAATGATCCTCCTGCCTCAGCCTCCCAGGTAGCTAGGACTACAGGCATGCACCACCATGCTAGGCTAATTTTTTTATTTTTATTTTTGTAGAGACAGGGTCTTGTTATGTTGCCCAGGCTGGTGTCAAACTCCTGGCCTCAAGCAGTCTTGCTGCCCTGGCCTCCCTGTCCTGAGTGCTGGGATTACAGGTGTAAGCCACTGTGCTGGGTCCTATTTATGTATGTATGTATGTATGTATGTATTTATTTATTTATTTTGAGATGGAGTTTCGCTCTTGTTGCCCAGGCTGGAGTGCAATGGCATGGTCTCGGCTCACTGCAACCTCTACCTGCTGGGTTCAAGCGATTCTCTTGCCTCAGCCTCCTGAGTAGCTGGGATTACAGGCCCCCGGACCATGCCCAGCTAATTTTTGTATTTTTAGTAGAGACGAGGTTTCACCATGTTGGTCAGGCTGGTCTCGATCTCTTGACCTCAAGTCATCCGCACATCTTGGCCTCCCAAAGTGCTGGGATTACAGGCGTGAGTCACTGCGCCCGGCCGCTGGGCCCTATTTTTTAACTGAATTGGTTTTTTTGCTGTTGCGTTACTTATAGTTTTTTTTTTGTTTGTTTGTTTTTTTGGTTTTTTTTTTTTTTTGAGATGGAGCCTGGCTCTGTTGCCCAGGCTGGAGTGCAGTGGCACAATCGCAGCTTACTGCAATCTCCACCTTCCAAGTTCAAGCAATTCTCCTGTCTCAGCCTCCCGAGTAGCTGGGACTACAGGCACATGCCACCACGCCTTGTTGATTTTTGTATTTTTAGTAGAGACTGAGTTTCACCATATTGGTCAGGCTGGTCTCAAACTACTGACCTCAGGTGATCCACCTGCCTCGGCCTACCAAAGTGCTGGGATTACAGGCATGAACCACTGCGCCCGGCCACATGCCTTATACAGTTTGGATGCTAGTCCCTTATTGGATGAAATAGTTTGCAAATATTTTCTCCCATTCTACAGATTGTCTCTTCACTGCGTTGATTGTTTGCTTTCCTGTGCAGAAGGTTTTTACTTTGATATAGTCCCAGTTGTCTATTTTGGGGGTTTTTTGGTTTTTGTTTTTTGGGTTTTCTGTTCGTTTGTTTGTTTGTTTTTGAGACAGAATCTCACTCTGTCACCCAGGCCGGAGTGCAGTGGTATGATCCCAGCTCACTGCAACCTCCATCTCCTGGGCTCAAGCAATTCTGCTGCCTCAGCCTCCTCAGTAGCTGGGATTAGAGGCACACACCATCACACCTGGCTAATTTTTTAATTTTTAGTAGAGATAGGGTTTCACCATGTTGGCCAGACTGGTCTTGAATTCCTGACCTCAGGTGATCTGCCTGCCTCGGCCTCCCAAAGTGCTGGATTACAGGTGTGAGCCACTGCGCCTGGCCTATTTGTGTTTTTGTTGCCTGTGCTTTTGAAGTCTTACTCATAAAATCTTTGCATAGACCAATGTCCTGAAGCATTTCCCCTAAGATTTCTTCTAGTAGTTTTATAGTTTGGGGGTCTTATGATTAAGTGTTTAATCCATTTTAAGTTGATTTTTGTATATGGTGAGAGACACAGGTCTAATATCATTATTTTGCATATGGATATCATATCTAGTTTTCCCAGCACCATTTATTGAAGAGAATATCCTTTCTGCCAACACTGTTGGCGCCTTTGTCAAAAGTTAGTTGGCTGTAAATACATGGGTTTATTTCTGGGTTTTATATTCTGTTTCATTGGTCTATGTGTCTGTTGTTATTCCAACACCATGCTGTTTAGGTTACTCTAGCTTTCTGGTATATTTTGAAGTCGGGTATATTTTGTAGTCAGTGTGATGCCTCCAGGTTTGTTCTATTTGCTTAGTTTTGCTTTGGCTATTTAGGGTCTTTTGTGATTCCATATTAATTTTAAAATTGTTTTTTCTATTTCTGTAAAAAAAATGTCATTGGTATTTTGATAGAGACTGCATTGAATCTATATGTTGTTTTTGGGTAATACAGTCATTTTAATAATATTAATTCTTCCAATTCATGAACATGGAATATCTTTCCATTTTTCTTAAAAATCCTTTTGTGTTATATGCTTTTTCGTGATGTATTACTTTGATTTTAAAAACATATTTTAATTTAAAAGGAATTATCTATATGCACTGGTATGGGAAAATGTCCAAACTATATGGTCAAATTTCAAAAAGTTGCATAATAGTATTTTAGTATAATTCAATTTTGTTTAAAAAAAAAAACAGGCCGGGCGCGGTGGCTCCCAGCACTCTGGGAGGCCGAGACGGGCGGATCACGAGCTCAGGAGATCCAGACCATCCGGGCTAACACGGTGAAACCCCGTCTCTACTAAAAAATACAAAAAACTAGCCGGGCGAGGCGGCGGGCGCCTGTAGTCCCAGCTACTCGGGAGGCTGAGGCAGGAGAATGGCGTAAACCTGGGAGGCGGAGCTTGCGGTGAGCTGAGATCCGGCCACTGCACTCCAGCCTGGGCAACAGAGCAAGACTCCGTCTCAAAAAAAAAAAAAAAAAAAGGTGTACATATTAACACTATGCAAAAAGCTTTTATATAAACTTACAGCAAATAGTCAACCGAGCTTATCTCCTGGGACTGTGATTACAGAGAATTTTTCTTTCAAGATCACAACTTTCTATAACGTTTGCTTGAAATTTAATAAGCAGGCCAGGAGCAGTGGCTCATGCCTATAATCCCAGCACTTTGGGAGGACGAGGCAGGTGGATTACCTGAGGTCAGGAGTTCGAGACCAACCTGGCCAAGATGGTGAAACCCCATCTCTACTAAAAATACAAAAACTTAGCCAGGCGTGGTGTTGGGCACCTGAAATCCCACCTACTTGGGAGGCTGAGGCAGGAGAATCGCTTGAACCCAGAGGTAGAGGTTGCAGTGAGCAGAGATCATGCCATTGCACTCCAGCCTGGGCAACAGGGGCGAAACTTCGTCTCAAAAAATAATAATAATAAATAAATAGAAAGAAAGAAAGAAAGAAAGAAAGAAAGAAAGAAAGAAAGAAAAATTTAATGAGCAGATACTACTTTTTTTTTTTTTTTTTTTTTTTGAGACGGAGTCTCACTCTGTTGCCTAGGCTAGAGTGCAATGGCATGTACTCGGCTCACTGCAACCTCCTCCTCTTGAGTTCAAATAATTCTCATGCCTCAACCTCCTGAGTAGCTGGGATCCCAGGCGTGTGCCACCACGCCCAGCTAATTTTTGTATTTTTAGTAGAGACGGGGTTTCATCATGTTGGCCAGGCTGGTCTCGAACTCCTGACCTCAAGTGATCCACCCATCTCAGCCTCCCAAAATGCTAGGATTACCAGCGTGAGCCACCCTGCCCAGCATCACATAATACTTTTATAATTAATGAAAACAACCACTAAAGAAAATTTTTAAAAAAAGAACTGTGATAATCTCATAATTGTCAAGGGTCATAAATGTCTCATACATATCAAGAATCCTTTAGTTTATGAAAGGAGGCATTCTCGTTGACCTAATTAAAATTGTGCAATGACTAACACTGTGTTTTGGTAAATGGTAAGAATAAGTTTCCCAAACTGAATTTTAGATTGTTTTGCATTACTGCTCAAAATCCATAGGTTTGAGTAGCTAGCACGCCATTGTTATCAATACAAATTCATATATCTTCACACATGGATTTCTGATCAGGCAGTTACCTTCTTTTTAGCCATTTTCCCCCTTCTGCTTTGCTACTTTGAGGGGAAGACTTCACAGATGCAACCTCTTGTCTTTCACCATTTAACCTACATGCCAGTGGTTCTCAGAAGTGTGGTCCCTGAACCAGCATATGCAAATTCTCAGGCCCCATCCAAACCTACTGAATCAGAATCTCTAGGGGTGGGGCCCAGCAATCTGTGTTTTAATAAACTCTCTAAAGAGTTGCTAGATAAAATACAGGACACTCACTGAGTTTGAATTTCAGATGAACAGTGAATAAATTTTTAGTATAAATGTTTGCAATATTTGAGACACATTCAAATTCAAATTTAACTGGGAATGCTAGTTTTTGTTTGTTTTCTGTTTGCTTTTCTCAATCTGGTAACCTGAGCTTTGAGAAATTCTGATGCACACTCAAGTTTGAGAACGACTGGGGTAGACAAGACAAAGACATTGGATTCAGATAGACCTGATTCCACCACTTTTTGAAAACTATGGATGGAACTGCACAGATATGACTGGCATTTCCCTATGAAAAAGGAGACTGTGGCAGAGAAGCAGAGATGAGAGTGGAGGGTCAACCAGCCTCAGGGCCTAGAGTAAAGTTTGGTAGCAGAAAGGGCCTGGATTTCACCAGAAAATTCAAACACACTCTAAGTGACTGCCATTCTGCTGCCTATAGGGTGCTACTTTCACACCAAGCACAACGTTGGCCAATATGGTTGAAAGGGCTGGGATAGGGGTATGCAAGGGAAGGTAAAACAGAAATCTCCCATAGGGAGGGAAGAGTATAAAGGGCGCAGGAAAAGGGCAATGACTTAGAACTGGTCAATGTCAATTTGTGTTCACATCAGGCTGTCTACCATTGACTTTGTAGTGAGAAAAGACTGGGGTCTTCCCCAGTCTTTTCTCTCTTTGAAATGAAGAACTTCCTGGGCAGTACTGGCTTTGTCCCGTGAGCCTCTAAAGCAGTGGTTTTCATTCAGGAGTGATTTTAACTTCCAGCAATGTCCAAAGACTTTTTTAGTTGTCAAAACATTCCTGGGAGAGGAACATGCTACTGACATTTAGTGGGTAGAGGCCAGATACTGCTACATCATACAAAGCACAGGACAGCACCTCCCCATACACAACAAAGAATTAGCCAGCAGCAAATGTCAAGTTCCAAAGTTGAGAAACTCTGTTCTAAAGCAGACTGGGGACAGGGGTGGTGGTTCACCCCTGTAATCCCAGCACTTTTGGAGGCCGAGGCGGGCAGATCACCTGAGATCAGGAGTTCGAGATCAGCCTGGCCAACATGGCAAAACCCCATCTCTACTAAAAATACAAAAATTAGCCGGGTGTGGTGGTGCACGCCTGTAGTCCCAGCTACTTGGGAGGCTGAGGCAAGAGAATCGCTTGAACCCAGGAGGCAGAGGTTGCGGTGAGCCGAGATCGCGCCATTGCACTCCAGCCTGGGGAAAAAGAAAAAAGGAAGAGAGAGAGAGAGAGAGAGAGAGAGAGAAAGCAAGTAAGAAAGCTGATTGGTGCAGAGGAAGAGTTACTCTCTTCCCCCAGTCTCACCCCTTAACCCAAACAACTGACTCTCTTATGCATGCACATTCCCATGAGTCTGGAAAAGGGAGGTCGTGAACTTGGGCAAAAGCTACTAAACTCTCTAAGCTTTAGTGTCCTAACCTGTAAAATATGGATAAAAATATTTACAATCACAGAATTGTTGCAAGAATTAGATGAGGTAATTTAACAGTTTAGATTCAAACATTTATTGAGTAGCTACACTATATACCAGGTATTGAGAGTACAGACACAGTCTTTGCTATTAAGGTTTTAAGTCTAATGAGTTTTAAGGCATATTTTCAAAGGCTAATTTCTTTCACACACACCCCTCACCCATACCCTCCCCCTTCATTGTTAGACAGAGGCCTAATACTCTTTCTTCCTTGCCAGAGAACTGAAAGGAAGATCAGAATGAATGCCTATTATGAAGAATAGCTACATGTATTCCCATTACCAGTTTGTACTATTTTGATGATGCTTCTCATCCATTCCAAACATAGCACTGAAGCCAATGTATTGTCCTTAGTAATCGAAAGAAGTTCAGTAAGCTGTTTAGGGTTGGCATCTGCTGTCTTCTCAGAATTGACTATTACCTATGAACATGGTCAGGAAATAAAAAGCAAGCTCACCCTTTCTCTGACCTTGACCTACATGGCTCCTAAAATTCTGCTCTGGGAATGCTTCAAGAAGCAAGGGAAGCTTCTTAGATTACTAGAATATTTAGGTGCTTTTCCAACATTCCCACTTGCTCATGAAATGGAATGAGAGAAGAGGGAAAAAGAGGACTCCAGAGTGATATTCAGGTTTTAGGATTGAGCAACTAAGTGATAGAGTGCCTTTTACTGAGATTGGAAAGTCTCAGGGAGAAATAAGTTTGGAAGGGAAATCAGGAGTTCTAATTTGGACATTAAAAAAAAAAATCTCCTGGCCGGGCATGGTGGCTCACACCTGCAATCCCAGTACTTTGGAAGGCTGAGGTGGGTGGATCACCTGAGGTCAGGAGTTCAAGATCAACCTGACTAACATGGTGAAACCCCATCTCTACTAAAAATACAAAAATGAGCCGGGCATGGTGGCATATGCCTGTGATCCCAGCTACCCCAGAGGCTGAGGCAGGAGAATTGCTTGAACCTGGGAGGTGGATGTTGCAGTGAGCCGAGATCGTGCCATTGCACTCCAACCTAGGCAACAAGAGTGAAACTCCATCTGAAAAAAAAAAAAAAAATCTCCTGGCCTGATATGGTGGCTCATGCTTTTAATCTTACCACTTTAGGAGGCCAAGGTGGGAGGATTGCTTGAGCCCAGGAGTTTAAGACCAGCATGGCAACAAAGTGAGACACCATTTTTACAAAAAAATCAAAACATTAGCCAGGCATGGTCCATACACCTGTGGTCCCAACTACATGGTGAGCTGAGGCAGGAGGATTGCTTGAGCCCAGGAGGCTGCAATGAGCTGTGATGGCACCACTGCACTGCAGTCTGGGCGACAGAACCAGACCCTGTCTCAAAGAAAATAAATTAATTATAAAAAACTCAGCCGGGCGCGGTGGCTCAAGCCTGTAATCCCAGCACTTTGGGAGGCCGAGACGGGTGGATCACGAGGTCAGGAAATCGAGACCATCCTGGCTAACACGGTGAAACCCCGTCTCTACTTAAAAGATACAAAAAATTAGCCGGGCGTGGTGGCGGGTGCCTGTGGTCCCAGCTACTCGGGAGGCTGAGGCAGGAGAATGGCGTGAACCCGGGAGGCGGAGCTTGCAGTGAGCCGAGATCGCGCCACTGCACTCCAACCTGGGCGACAGAGTGAGACTCCTTCTAAAAAAAAAAAAAAAAAAAAAAAAAAAAAAAAAAAAAAAAAATTATAAAAAACTCTTCCTCTTATGTCTCTAATCTCTCCTTCTGTCAGCCTGTACAAATGGTCAAGTCTCTTGTTTCTTAAAACAAATGAAGCCTTTCCCAAACCTTATAATCCCTCGAACTATTACCCTCTTTCCTTTCCTTTATATCCAAACTTCTTTAAAGGATCACCTTAGCTGGGTGTAGTGGCTCATGCCTGTAATCCCAGAACTTTAGGAGGCCGAGGCAGTAGGATCACTTGAGGCCAGGAGTTCAAGACCAGCCTGGGCAACATGGTGAAACTCCGTCTCTACCCAAAATACAAAAATTAACCAGGCATGGTGGTGCACGCCTGTAGTCCCAGGTACTCGGGAGGCTGAGGCAGGAGAATCTCTAGAACCCAGAAGGCAGAGATTGCAGTGAACCAAGATTGCGCCACTGCACTCCGGCCTGGGCGACAGAGCAAGACTCCGTCTCAACAAAAACAACAACAACAACAAAAAGAACAACAAAAACAGATCATCTATTTCTCACTATATCTACTTCCTCGCTTCTGAGTCTGTACTTGACTCCTGGTTTCTGCCCCTACCATATTATTGGAACTACCATCACTACCCTCACCACAAATAATGCCATAACTGACAAATCTAACAATTACTTTTTGGTACCAATCTCACAAGGCCTCTCTGTAGCCTTGGAAATAGCTAATCATATCCTCTTTGAAAATTTCTCCTCTCTTGGCGTCCCTGGTATCACTCTTTCCCGCTTCTCTTTCTCCTCTATGACTTTTCCTTCTGACATTCTTCCTGGTTCCTCATCTATTTGCTGCTTAAATATTGAACTTGCAGGGCTTCTTTTCAGCTCTTTTATTACTTTATAGTTTTTTTCAAAGATAATCTTATCTTCCAAATCCCATTTAGACGATTTTGGCTGTCATCTATAAACTGTCAACTCCCAAATTGCTGTCTTCAGACTTTTATTCTGTTTGGAACTACAGGCTCATATTTTGTTTTTGTTTGTTTATCTGTTTGTTTTTGTTTTTGAGATAGAGTCTCACTGTGTCACCCAGGATGGATTGCAGTGGCATAATCCTGGCTTACCACAACCTCCACTTCCTGAGTTCAAGTGATCCTCCCGCCTCACCCTCCTGAGTAGCTGGGACTACATGTGCATACCATCACGCCAGGCTAATTCTTGCTTTTTTGTAGAGGCGGGTTTTCACCATGTTGCCCAAGCTGTTCTTGAACTCCTGCAGGCTCATATTTTGAATTGCCTACTAGATGGGTCCATCTAGATGTTCCTAGGTGTCTCCAACTGAACACACTCAAAATTAAATTCTAAACAAGGCAATTTAGGGAAGAAATTCTAGGTGCCAAAAGCATATGAAAAGCTACTCAACCTCACCTTATAGTCAAGGAAATGCAAATTAAAGTAATGCATGCAATATTTCTGACAAAGACTGGGCAAAATCAATGAGAATAATGGCATCCGGTGTTGGTGAAGATTCAGGGAAACAGGCACCCTTGTACACTGCTGGCAGAAGGATGACTTGCTGTATCCTTTTAGGAAAGTAATCTAAAAATACCTATTAAAACATAAAATGCATATATATTCCTCTTATACAAAGGAAATCCCCACACAAGTCCATTAAGGTGCTTGTATGAGGATGCTCGTCAGATCATTGTTTGTGATAACAGGAAGTTGGAGGTAATCTGATTGCCCATCACTGGATAAATGAATAGGGAAAATGTGGCAGATATATCTTAGAGTACTATGCGGCAGTTAGAAGGAATGCATTAGATATATACCTAGCAACAGGAATGGCTTTTACAACAGAATGCTGAGTGAAAAAGGAAACATTGACATGTCTAACACAATACAATTTATGTAAATTAAAATACACACATAGGCCAGGTGCCAGTGGCTCACGCCTGTAATCCAAGCACGTTGGGAGGCTGAGGTGAGCAGACCAGTTGAGGTCAGGAGTTCGAGACCAGCATGGCCAACATGGCAAAACCCCGTCTCTACTGAAAAAAAAAAAAATACAAAAATTAACCGGGCGTGGTGGCACACACCGTTAATCCCAGCTACTTGGGAGCCTGAGGCAGGAGAATCACTTAAACCTGGGAGGCAGAGGCTGCAGTGAACTAAGATCACGCCACTGCACTCCAGTCTGGGTGACAGAGTGAGACTCCATCTCAAAAAAAAATAAAAATAAAAAAATACACACATAAAATAAATTGCACTTTTAAGAATACATTCAGGCTCGATACAGTGGCTCATGCCTGTAATTCCAGCACTTTAGGAAGTCAAGGCAGGCAGCTCACTTGAACTCATGTGTTCAAGAATAGCCTGGGCAACATGGCGAAACCCCAGCTCTATTTTAAAAAATCAAAAATGAGCCGGATGTGGTGGCACATGCCTGTAGTTCCAGCTACTTGGGAGGCTGAGGTGGGAAAATCACCTGAACCTGGAAGGTTGAGGCTGCAGTGAGCCATGATCACTCCACTGCACTCCAGCTTGGGTGACAGATGAGACCCTCTCTCCAAAAAAACAAAAAACAAAAGAATACATTCAAACAAAAGGATATACATTAAAGAATGGTTGTCTATGAGGTGGAGAGGGCACGGGGATGGGGAATGAGAATTAAAGATAATATATACATATTTTTTCTACTCCTAATAAGTCTTATAAAAGAGAGTATATAAGGAAGGAACCTAACACAGATCAATAATGATAATATGCCATAAACTGAGGAATATGATTAACTCAACCTGCATCACTGAGGAACTCCCCAAAGTAATAACATATTCTTTTTGACCCTATAGTTTGTTCCATTTTTTTGCCATCAACAATAATGCCACAGTAAATATCCTCTACATGGATGTCTTTATATTGGTGATTATATTTCTATAGAAGATATTTTTAACTTCTGGTATCTCCACATATGGGATAGTATGCAGAATGAGTTACAAAGAAATCCATGCCAAGACACATCATAATTAAACATAAGGAAACAGGCCAGGCACGGTGGCACATGCCTGTAATCCCAGCACTTTGGGAGGTGGAGGCAGGTGAATCACCTGAGGTCAGGGGTTCGAGACCAGCCTGACCAACATGGTGAAACCCCGTCTCTACAAAAATTACAAAAATTAGCCAGTCATGGTGGCACACACCTGTAATCACAGCTACTTGGGAGGCTGAGGCAGGAGAATCGCTTGAACTCGGGAGGTGGAGGTTGCAGTGAGCCGAGATCGTGCCACTGCGCTCCAGCCTGGGTGACAAGAGCGAAATTCCATTGAAAGAAAGAAAAAGAGAAAGAGAAAGAGAGAGAAAGGAAGGAAGGAAGGAAAGAAGGAAGGAAGGAAGGAAGGAAGGAAGGAAGGAAGGAGGGAGGGAGGGAGAGAAGGAGAAAGGAAGGAAAGGAAAGAAAGAAAACAAAAGAAAAAATCCTGAAGTCAGGTAAAGAGAAAAGATGCATCACTTACAGCAGAACACCAATTGCAGTGAGAGCAGATTTCGCAAATGAAACCATGTGGGCCAGAATAAAGTGGCACAACATTTGTTTTAGAGCAGAAAGAAAAGAATTGCCAGATTAGGGCAGGAAGTATACAAGATAAGGCTGGAACATCTCATAGTGACAGAAAGTAAAGAAGTGCTCAAAAGAAAAAAAAAAAGACAATGATAGGATGTAAAAGGGCACAGGAGGCAACTAAAAGAGCTCCTAATGTCCAAAATTAGAACAATATGAACAATAAAATATAGTATTGTATTATAACCTAAAGTATAAAATATATATCTGCCTGGGCATGGTGGCTCATACCTGTAATCCCAGCACTTTGGGAGGCCAAAGCAGGTGGATCACTTGAGCTCAGGAGTTCAAGACCAGCTTGGGAAACATGGTGAAACCCCATCTCTACGAAAATTACAAAAATTAGCTGGGTGCAGGGGTGTCCGCCTGTATTCCTAGCTACTTGGGAAGCCGAGGTGGGAGAATCACTTGAGCCCAGGAGGCAGAGGTGGCAGTGAGCTGTGATCACACCACTGCACTCCAGCCTTGGCAACAAAACAAAACCCTGTCTCAAAAAAGAAAAGAAAAGAAAAGAAAGAAAGAAAATCCCAAACATAATCCATGAGTTCATACTGTTGTAAACAAATGACTTGATCAGATGGATTGCTGGATGGCTGAATGGATAGACAGATAGTGTCTTAGTCCATTTTCTGCTACTGTAACAGAATACCATACACTGGGTAGTTTAATAAGAACAGACGTTTATTTGGCTCATGATTCTGGAGGCTGTGATTCTGGAGGCTGTTGGTGCCATGTAGCAAGGGTCATCTTATGATGGAAGGGCAAATAAACATGTGAGACAGAGAGGAAGAGGTCTGGACTTATCAGGAGCCCACTCCTGAGATAACAGCATTAATCTTTTCAGGAGGGCAAAGCCTTCATGGTCTAATTACCTATTAAGGACCTCACTTCTTTTTTTTTTTTTTTTTTTTTTTTTTTTTTTTTTTTTTGAGACGGAGTCTCACGCTGTTGCCCAGGCTGGAGTGCAGTGGCGCGATCTCGGCTCACTGCAAGCTCCGCCTCCCGGGTTCCCGCCATTCTCCTGCCTCAGCCTCCTGAGTAGCTAGGACTACAGGCGCCCGCCACCGCGCCCGGCTAATTTTTTGTATTTTTAGTAGAGACGGGGTTTCACTTTGGTCTCGATCTCCTGACCTTGTGATCCGCCCGCCTCGGCCTCCCAAAGTGCTGGGATTACAGGCTTGAGCCACCGCGCCCGGCCCTCACTTCTTTAACTATGTTTCCAACCATGAACTTTTGGGGACACATTCGAACTATAGCAGATAGATAGATAGATAGATAGATAGATAGATAGATAGATAGATAGATACATACATACATACATACATACATACATATAGGTAGATAGAGACAAATTTCCCATGTACAATTCTAAATAGTTTATGTAGATATTCTGCCCCTCAAGGAGGCGGAGCATAGCTCTATTCCTTCAGTTTGAATGCACATAGTGACTTCTAAGAGTATAGTATGGCCGGGTGCGGTGGCTCATGCCTGTAATCCCAGCACTCTGGGAGGCCAAGGCACGTGGATCACCTGAGGTCGGGAGTTTGAGACCAGCCTGACCAACATGAAGAAAGCCAGTCTACTAAAAATACAAAATTAGCCAGGCATGGTGGCATGTGCCTGTAATCACAGCTACTTGGGAGGCTGAGGCAGAGGCAGAGGCAGAGGTTGTGGTGAGCCAAGATCGTGCCACTGCACTCTAGCCTGGGCAACGAGAGCGAAACTCCATCTCAAAGGTATAGTATGGAAAAGGAGAAAAAGAATAACTTTGCTATGGAGAAACCTGACAAACACTACTTCAGTCAGGTGATCAAGATCAACATCAATAGTATGTATCCACGATATGATGTGATGAAAATGGCACTTCTGTGGTCTTCCTCCCTAAAATCCATAACCTCAGTTTAATAATGAGACAAGTGTGTTAGTTCAATCTCACACTGCTATGAAGAAATACCCGAGACTGGGTAATTTATAAAGGAAAGAGGTTTAATTGACTCACAGTTCCACATGGCTGGGAAGGCCTCAGGAAACTTACAATCATGGTTGAAGGAAAGGAGAAGCAAGCACTTTCTGCACAGGGTGGCAGGACGGAGTGAATGCAAGGAAGGGAAATGCCAGATGCTTATAAAACCATCAGATCTCATGAGACTCACTCACTATCACAAGAACAGCATGGGGGAAACCGCCCCCATGATCCAATTACCTCCACCTGGTCCCACCATTGACACATGGGGATTATGGGGATTACAACTCAAGGTGAGATTTGGATGGGAGTCATCCAAACCATATCAGAGCCAAACCATATCAACAGACATCAGATAAATTTGAATATTTTATAAAACTACTGACGAGTACTTCTCAAACTATCAAGGTCATCAAAAACAATAAACACCTGAGAAACTGTCATAGCCAAGGGGAGCCTAAGGAGACATGATGACTAAATGTAATGCAGTGTTCCAGATGGTATTCTGGAGCAGATAAAGGACATTAGGTGGCCAGGCATGGTGGTTCATGCCTGTAATCCCAGCACTTTGGGAGGCCAAGGTGGGAGGATCACTTGAGGCCAGGAGTTCCAGTCCAGCCTGGGCAGCATAGCTAGACCACATCTCTTCCAGAAATTTTTAAAAAATTATCTGGGCATGGTGGCATGTACCTGAAGTCCCAGCGACTCAGGAGACTAGGGCAAGAGGATCACTTGGGCCCAGGAGTTCAAGGCTGCAGTGAGCTATGATCACACCACTGCACTCCAGCCTAGGCAACAGAGCAAGACCTTGCTGCTAAATATAACTTTTTAAAAGTACATTAGGTAAAAACTAAGGAACTCTGAATAAAGTAAGGACTTTAATAATAATGTATTAATACTGCTTCATTAATTGTAACAAATGTACTATATTAATATAAGTGGTTAATAATAGGAGAAACTGGATGTAGGGTATATGGAAACTCTCTGTACTATCTTTGCAATGTTTCTATAAATCTAAAACTGTTCTAACAAAGAAATACCTTCAGATAAAGGAAAATTAAGTAAATTTGTTGTTAACAAACCTACCCTTAAAGAATGGCTAAAAGGCTGGGCGAGGTGGCTCACTCTTGTAATCCCAGCACTTTGGGAAGCAGAGGCAGGTGGATCACCTGAGGTCAGGAGTTCAAGACCAGCCTAGCCAACATGGCAAAACCTCGTCTGTACTAAAAATACAAAAAATTAGCTGCATGTGGTGGCGTGCACCTGTAATCCCAGCTACTCAGGAGGCTGAGGCAGGAGAATCGCTTGAACCCCAGGAGGCAGAGGTTGCAGTGGGCCGAGATCATGCTATTGCACTCCAGCCTGGGCAACAGAGCGAGACTCTGTCTCAAAGAAAAAAAAAAAGAATGGCTAAAAGAAGTTCTCTAAACAGGAAGGAAGTGATAAAAGAAGGAGACCTGGAACTTCAGAAAGGAAAGAAGAATATTGGATTGGGCAAAAGTAGGGGTATACTATCCTCTTTATGAGTTTTTAAAATTATATTTAATGCCTAAAGCAAAAATTGTAACACAACCAAATGTGGTGCTCAATGTGTATAGAGCAAATAAGTAAGATAATTATATATTTTTAAAGTGGGGAAAGGGGATCTAAATGTAAGGTTTCTATACTTCACTCAAAGTGCACTCAAACACTGATACCAGTACACTGTGATAAGATACATATTTATATTGTAATATCTAGAGCAACCACCGAGAAAAGTGTATAAAGTAGTATACGCAAAAATACTAGGCTGAGTGTGGTGGCTCATCCCTGTAATCCCAACACTTTGGGAGGCCGTGGTAGGAGGATTGCTTGAGTGCAGGAGATCGAGACCAGCCTGGGCAACAAAGTGAGACCCTGTCCCTACAAATAACTTAAAAATTAGCTGACTGTGGTGGCTCATGCCTGTTGTCCCAGCTACTCGGGAGGCTGAGAGAGGATCGCTTGAGCCCAGGAGGTTGAGGCTGCAGTGTGCGATCACGCCACTGCACTCCAGACTGGGTGACAGAGTGAGACTCTGTCTCAAAAAACAACAAAAAAGGAAAATATAACAAAATCACAACTTCAAACATATTATTATATTATTGTCTAAATTCAAGAAGTTAAAATGGTGAAGGTAGAATATGAGTAAGTGAAGCTTGGGAAACATTGGCCTACATGATAAAGCTTTAATTCCATAAGGGTCCAGGCATGGTGGCTCAAGCCTGTAATCCCAACACTTTGGGAGGCTGAGGCGGGCAGATCATCTGAGGTCAGAAGTTTGAGACCAGCCTGGCCAACATGGTGAAACCCCATCTCTACTAAAAATAAAAAAATTAGTCAGGCGTGGTGGCACACACCTATAGTCCCAGCTACTCGGGAGGCTGAGGCATAAGAATTGCTTGAACCCAGGAGGCGGAGGTTGCAGTGAGCTGAGATCGTGCCACTGCACTCCAGCCTGGGGGATAGAGCAAGGCTCTGTCTTCAAAAAAGAAACAAAAAACAAATTCCATAAGGAAAGGTCTCATCCTACATTTCTAATTTTTTCATCATAAATGTACCATTCTAATTAGAAGGAACTTTCTTTTTTTTTTTACAATACAAATTTATCATTTATTAGCAACCAGTTGTGAGGAAAAAAGTGACTATTGAATAAAGAAATTTATGAGACATATGAACCAATTGCAATGTATAGACATTTTGGAATTTCGATTCAATCTGTAGACTATGAGATTATTTGCACACTGACTGAATATTTGATACTGCAGAACATTACAAAATTGCTACAATTTTTAAGCCTGTAATTCCAGCACTTTGAGAGGCCAAGGCGGGTAGATTGCCTGAGATCAGTTTGAGACCAGCCTGGCCAACATGGTGAAACCCCATCTCTACTAAAAATAAAAAAATTAGCCAGGTGTGATAGTGTGTGCCTATAATCCCAGCTACTTGGGAGGCTGAGGCAGGAGAATCGTTTGAACCCAGGAGGCGGAGGTTGCAGTGAGCTCAGATCGTGCCACTGCACTCCAGCCTGGGCGACAGAGCTAGACTCTGCCTCAAAAAAAAAAAAAAAAAAAAAAGGTCAAGAGCAAGCCAGTAGTGTGAGACAGTAATCTTTGATTGAAGTGTACTGCTCCTTGTGGAGCACAGCTACCTCACAGGCAGAGCACCAGGGTTGGCAAGGTCTGGGTCCTTGGCAACTGTATTTATACTCAGACCCATTTTCAATTACATGCAAATTAAGGGATGGGTGAATGCAAATGACTGAGTGGGTTATTTAGAATTTTCTAGGAAACAGGCAATAACTTCCAGGTTATTGCTATGGAAAGGGTGGTAACTTCTAGGTTGTTGCCACGACATTTGTAAACTATCATGGCCTGGTGGGAGTGCCATATCTCAGTAAGCAATGAAAGCAGCTAGTGGGGTGGGCACAGTGGCTCATGACTGTAATCCCAGCATTTTGGGAGGCTGAAGTGGGTGGATCACGAGGTCAAGAGTTCGAGACCAATCTAGCCAACATGGTAAAACCCCATCTCTCCTAAGAATGCAAAAATTAGCCAGGCATGATGGTGCATGCCTGTAATCCCAGCTACTCGGGAGACTGAGGCAGGAGAATTACTTCAACCCGGGAGGCAGAGATTGCAGTGAGCCAAGATCATGCCACTGCACTCCAGCCTGGGCAACAGAGCAAGACTCCGTCTTGGAAAAAAAAAAAAAAAAAGCAACTAGGGATCACTTTTGTTGCCATCTGCTGTTTCCTGCAGGTTTCTTTATTTTGTCCTGTCTGGACCATATCCTGTTTTGGTCAGCAGGGTTGTGACCAGAAAACAAGTACTGCCAGTCTCCCACCTCAGTATAGTTATGAATTTTTGGAAAGCCCTTAGAGGGAACTTTCTGATGGTCCCCAAACATTCCATGTTCTTTCATCTCTCTCTGCCTTTCCTCATGCTGTTCTGTCTAATGTCTGCCTAGTACATTTCTCCTTACGCTTCAATACTCAACTTAACTATATCTTCCATGAGGATTTTTCTCTTATCAAGACGGAGTTTCTCCCTTGTTGCCCAGGCTGGAGTGCAATGGCGCGATCTTGGCTCACCGCAACCTCTGCCTCCCAGGTTCAAGCGATTCTCCTGCCTCAGTCTTCTAAGTAGCTGGGATTACAGGCATGTGCCACCATGCCCAGTTAATTTTGTATTTTTAGTAGAGACAGGGTTTCACCATGTTGGCCAGGTTGGTCTCAAATTCCTGACCTCAGGTGATACACCCGCCTCAGCCTCCCAAAGTGCTGGGATTACAAGTGTGAGCCACCGTGCCCGGCTGAGGATTTTTTTCTAACACTGTTAGGCTCCCATATTGTGTTCCCATAGCACCTCTATTCTTGCTCTTATGCTTTGTAATATGGCAAATATTTGTTCATATGTTTGTTTCCCCCACAGAATTATAAACTCTTCCTGTACAGGGGCTAAATCTTACACAACCTCTTAGTTCAAAGTCTCACAAAATACCTGGCATAAGTAAGTACTCATAAATTCTAAGTTGAATGAAAAGATCAAAGTTTGGAATTTAGAGCCAAGGAGCACATTCCCTAAAGGTAGATCTGTTTTTCATGTTACTAATGCTTTCTTTCTTCTTTTAGATGTCACCGCTGGTCACCTAGAAAACAACACAAAGGCCAAAGTCATAAAGGTTTCAGGAATAGGAACAGAGTAGATTAGAATGGTATGGTTTATTTCATTTAGCATAATATCCTCAAAGTTTATTCATGTAGCATATGTCAGAATTTCCTTCCTTTCTAAGGCTGAATAATATTCCATTGTGTACCACATTTCATTTATCCATTCGTCCATTGATGGACATTTGGGTTTCAGCTATTCTGAATGCTGCTGCTGTGAACATGGTTGTACAGATACCTGTTCAAGTCCTTGCTTTAATTCTTATGGGCATATACTCAGAAGTAGAATTGCTGTTTGTCATCTTAATCATATTTTATATTTTGTTTCTCAACTTGCATCTTCCCCAGATGTGTTACTTTAAATAGAAAAAAAAAGTTACTAATAAGGAAAGATTTAAAATGCAACACACATTTAAGAAACATTAATTAATACATTTCTTTCTGGTCTATTGGCCACAGAATTCAAGTTAGTTCTGAATCTGATCATCTTTGGATGAACTGACAAAATTGAGTTTCTGGACCTACAAAACAACAGATCAGGCCCTAGTCTAGGAAATGCCACAGAGATACTGTGGCATCTTTAAGGCTCAGTCTAACGCAGCCTGGTGGCACCTAATTTATGTGTAAGTTACAATGTTAGTGACTGCAACTTTAGGAATAGTGAATACCAAATTTAGAAATAAGTAGTTCCCAATCCCCTTTCCATTTACTACACTCCTGAATGAATTTCAGAGTCGGAAGACACATTAAAAGTCAATAAGAATAATCCTTTTATAAAACAATCTACCTGAAATGAATGGGCCTTCTGAAAGTGCTTTTAGTCTGTAGATGTTTGGCCTCTAAAGACATTATTCAGGGTGTGGGTCACTTAAGAAATATAATTACAAGGTTAGTGTTGTTTGTATAGAGTAGTATTTCAGGAGATTATCTCAAACACTATATAATACCATTTACACTGGGAAAGCTATCTTCTCTGTTCTATGGAGTGGGAACCTTCACCATAAGCTTGTATCTCAGGCTGACTACAGAACTCATTTCCTCTTTTTTATGAATTTTATTTAAAACATTTTTTGTTCTTTATTTAAAGTTATTTGGCTTTATTTTTAATTTTTAATCTTGTGGGTACACAGTAGGTGTATATATTTATGGAGTGAGTGAGGTATTTGCATACAGGCATATAATGAAAAATAATCATACCACTGTAAATGGAATATCCATCACCTCAAACATTTATCCTATTTTGTATTACAAACAATCCAATTATACTCTTTTAGTTACTTTTAAATATATGATAAGTTATTGTGACTGTAGTCACCCTGTTGTGCTATCAAATACTAGATCTTATTCATTCTATCCAACCGTATTTTTTACCCATTAATCATTCCCACTGCCCCCACCACTACCCTCCCTAGCCTCTGATAACTATCCCTTCTATTCTCTATCTCCAGGGTCAATTGCTTTCATTTTTGGCCCCCTCAAGTGAAAACACATCTAGTTTGTCTTTCTGTGCCTGGCTTATTTCACTTAACATAATGTCCTCCAGTTCCATCCATATTGTTGCAAATGACAGGATCTCATTCTTTTTTATGGCTGAACAGTACTCCACTGCGTATATGTAGCATTTTCTTTATCCATTCCTCTGTTGACGGACACTTAGGTTGCTTCAAAATCTTGGCTATTGTGAATAATGATGCAACAAACATAGGAGTGCAGATATCTCTACAGTATACTGATTTCCTTTCTTTGGCGTATATACACAGCAGTCAGATTGTTGGGTCATATGGTAGCTAGCTCTATTTTTAGTTTTTTGAGGAACATCCAAACTGTTCTCTATAGTGGTTGTACTAATTGACATTCCCACCAACAGTGTACAAGTGTTCCTTTTTCTCCATATCCTTGCTAGAATTTATTATTGTCTGTCTTTCGGGTAAAAGCCATTTTAACTGGGGTGAGATGATATCTCATTGTAGTTTTAATTTGTACTTCTCTGATGATTAACGAAGTTCAGCATCTTTTCATATACCTGTTTGCCATTTATATGTCTTCTTTTGAGAAATGTCTATTCAGATCTTTTGCTCATTTTAAATCAGATTGTTAGATTTTTTTTCTATAGAGTTGTTTGAGCTTCTTATATATTCTGATTAATAATTCCTTGTCAGACAGTTTGCAAATATTTTCTCCCATTCCGTGGGCTCTCTCTTCATTTTGTTGATTGTTTCCTTTGCTGTACAGAAGCTTTTTAACTTGATGTGATCCCATTAGTCCATTTTTGCTTTGGTTGACTGTGCTTGTGGGGTATTCCTCAAGAAATCTTTGCCCAGTCCAATGTCCTGGAGAGTTCCTATATTAGTTATTTTTCACACTGATGATAAAGACACACCTGAGACTGGGTAATTTATAAAGAAAAAGAGGTTTAATGGACTCACAGTTCCACGTGGCTGGGGAGGCCTCACAATCATGGCAGAAGGTGAAAGACATGTCTTACATGGTGGCAGACAAGAGAGGATGAGAACCAAGTGAAAGGGGTTTTCCCTTATAAAACCATCAGATCTTATGAGACTTATTCACTGCCACAAGAACAGTACAGGGGAAACCGCCCCATGATTCAGTTATCTCCCACTGTGTCCCTCCCACAACACGTGGGAATTATGGGAGTTACAATTCAAGATGAGATTTGAGTGGGGACACAGCCAAACCATACAAATCCCCAATATTTTCTTTTAGTAGTTTCATAGTTTGAGGTCTTAGATTTATGCCTTTAATCCATTTTTATTTGGTTTTTGTATATGGCAAGATAAAGGGGTCTAGTTTCATTCTTCTGCATATGGACAGCCAGTTTTCCCAGCAGTATTTATTGAAGAGACTGTCCTTTCCCCTTTGTATCTTCTTGACACCTTTGTTGAAGATTAGTTCACTATAGTTGTATGGAGTTGTTTCTGGGTTCTCTATTCTATTCCATTGGTCTATGTCTGTTTTTATGCCAGTACCATGCTGTTTTGGTTACTATAGCTCTGTAGTATAATTTTTTTTTCTTTTTCTTTCTTTTATTGGGATGAAGTCTCCCATTGTTGCCCAGGCTGGAATGCAGTGGTACGATCTCAACTCACTGCAACCTCCACCTCCTGGGTTCAAGTTATTTTCCTGCCTCAGACTCCCCCATAGCTGGGATTACAGGTGCCTGCCACCACACCCAGCTAATTTTTGTATTTTTAGTAGAGACGGGTTTCATCACGTTGGCCAGGCTGGTCTCAAACTCCTGAGTTCAGGTGATCCTCCTGCCTTGGCCTCCCAAAGTTCTGGGATTACAGGTGTGAGCCACTATGCCTGGCCTGTAGTATAATTTGAAGTCAGGTAATGTGATTCCTCCAGTTTTGTTTTTTTTTGCTTAGGATAGCTTTGACTATTCAGGGTCTTTTGTGGTTCCACATAAATTTTAGGGTTGTTTTTTCTATTTCTGTAAAGAATGTCATTGGTATTTTGATAGGGATTACATTGAATCTTCAGATTGCTTTTGGTAGTATGGCCATTTTAACAATATTGATTCTTTCAGTCCATGAACATGGAATATCTTTCTATATTTTGTATCCTGTTAAATTTATTTCACCAATGTTTTATAGTTTTTATTGTAGAGATATTTCACTTCCTTTTATAAGTTAATTCCGCTGGGTGCGGTGGCTCAAGCCTGTAATCCCAGCACTTTGGGAGGCTGAGACAGGTGGATCACGAGGTCAGGAGATCAAGACCATCCTGGCTAACACAGTGAAACCCCGTCTCTACTAAAAAATACAAAATACTAGCTGGGCGAGGTGGCGGGCGCTTGTAGTCCCAGCTACTCGGGAGGCTGAGGCAGGAGAATGGCCTAAACCTGGGAGGCAGAGCTTGCAGTGAGCTGAGATCTGGCCACTGCACTCCAGCCTGGGCGACAGAGCGAGACTCTGTCTCAAAAAAATAAATAAATAAAAATAAAAAATAAAGTTAATTCCTAGGTATTTAATTTTATGTGTAGCTATTGTAAATGGAGTTACTTTCTTAATTTCTTTTTCAGATTATTCACTGCTGGCATGTAGAAATTGCTACTGATTTTTGTATGTTGATTTTATATCCTGCAACTTTATGAATTTGTTATCAGTTCTAATAGTTTTTTGGTGAAGTCTTTAGGTTTTTCCAAATATAAGATCATATCATTTACGAACAAGGATAATTTGATTTATTTTCCAATTTGGATACCTTTTATTTCTTTCTCCTGTCTGATTGCTCTAGCTAGGACTTCCAGTACTATGTTGAATAACAGGTTTACAGTGGTCATCCTTGTTGTGTTCCAGATCTTAGAGTAAAGGCCTTGAGGTTTTCCTCATTCAGTATGATACTAGATGTGATCTGTCATATATGGCTTGTGTTGTGTTGAAGTATGTTTCTTCTATACCCAGTTTCTTGAGGACTTTTATCATGAAGGGATGTTGAATTTTATTAAATATTTTTTCAGCATCAGTTGAAATGATCATATGGTTTCTGTCCTTCGTTCTATTGGTATGACATATCTCATTGATTGATTTGCATACATTAAACCATCCTTCCATCCAGAGATAAATCCCACTTGGCCATGATGAATGATCTTTTTAATGTGTTGTTGAATTCGATTTGCTAGTATTTTTTATCTTTTTTTTTTTAGTAGAGACAGAATCTCACTATGTTGCCCAGTCTGGTCTCAAACTCCTGGCTTCAAGTAATCCTCCCACATTGGCCTCCCAAAGCACTGGGATTGACAGACATGAGGCATTGCATCTAACTGGTTTGTTAGTATTTTCTTGAGGTTTTTTTTTTTTTTTTTTTTTTAGATAAAGCCTCACCCTCTTGCCAAGGCTGGAGTGCAGTGGCACGATCTCAACTCACTGCAACCTCTGCTCCCCAGGTTCAAGCAATTCTCATGGCTCAGCCTCCTGAGTAGCTGGGGTTTCAGACGTGCAGCAACACGCCCAGCTAACTTTTGTATTTTTAGTAGAGATGGGGTTTCACCATGTTGGCCAGGCTGGTCTCAAACTCCTGGCCTCACGTAATCCACCCACCTCATCCTCCCAAAGTGCTGGGATTACAGGCGTGAGCCACTGTGCCTGGCCTTCTTGAGAATTTTTATGTTAATGTTCATCAGGGATACTGGCCTGTAGTTTTCTTTTTCTGATGTGTCTTTGTCTGGTTTTGGTATTACGGTAATACTGGCCTTGTAGACTGAGTTTGAAAATATTCCCTCCTCCTCTATTATTTGGAATAGTTTGAATAGGATTGGTATTAGTTCTTCTTAAAATGTTTGGTAAAATTCAACGGTGAAGCCATTGGGCCCCAGGGTTATCTTTGCTGGGAGACTTATTATTATAACTTTGATCTCATTACTTGTTATTGGTGTGTTCAGGTTTTGGATTTCTTCATGGTTCAATCTTGGGAAGGTGTATATGTCTAGGAATTTATTCATTTCTTCTAGGTTTTCTAACTTATTGGCATATAGTTGCTCATAGTGGCCTCTAATGATCTTTTGAATTTCTGCAGTATCAATTGTAAAATCTCCCTTTTCATCTGTGATTTTATTTATTTGGATAATCTCTCTTCTGTTCTTAGTCTGGCTAAAGGTTTGTCAATCTTGTTTATCTTTTCCAAAAGATACACAACTTTTCATTTCATTGATCTTTTGTATTGTTTTATTTGTTTCAACTTCATTTATTTCTGCTCTCATCATTACTATTTATTTTCTTCTACTAATTTTGGGGTTTTTTCTTGTTTTTCTAGTTCTCTATCATGCATCATTAGGTTCTATTCTTCAAATAAACAACCTAATGATGCATGTTAAAGAACTAGAAAAGTTCATTTATCTCTTCAACTAGAACTAGGTTGAAGTTTTTTCTAGGATGATGCAAAAGTAATTGCGGTTTTTGCCATGAAAGCAAAAACCATTACTTTCTGGCATTATGTTCAATGGCAAAAATCGCAATTACTTTTGCATCAACCTAATACTTTTTGGACGTAGGTGCTTATAGCTATAAACTTCCCTCTTAGTACTGCTTTCACTGTGTCCCATAGGTTTGGGTATGTTGTGCTTCCATTATCATTTGTTTCAAGAAATTGTTCAGTTTTCTTCTCATTTTTCTTATTGGCCTACTTGTCATTTAGGTGCATGTTGCTTGATTTCCATGTGTTTGTATAGTTTCCAAAATTCCTCTTGTTATTGATTTCTAGTTTTATTCCATTGTGGTCAGAGAAGGTATTTGAAATAATTTTTTTTAATGTTTTAAGACTTGTTTTGTGGCCTAACATATAGTCTGTCCTTGAGGATGATCCATGTGCTGATGAGAAGATGTGTATTCTGCAGCCATTGGATGAAATGTTCTATAAATATCTTTTAGGTCAATTTGGTCTATAGTGCAGATTAAGTTCAATGTTTCTTTGTCGGTTTTCTGCCTGGATGATCTGTCCAATGCTGAAAGTGGGGTGTTGAAGTCTACAGCTATTATTGTACTGGGTTCTGTCTCTTTCTTTAGCTCTAATAATATTTCTTTTGTATATCAGGGTGCTCTGGTGTTGGGTGCATATATATTTAAAATTGTTATATCCTCTTGCTGAATTTATCACTATATAATGACCTTCTTTGTCTCTTTATATAGAATGACCTTCTTTGTCTCTTTATATATATTTATATTTATGTGTAATATTTATATTTATATTATATATATAATGACCTTTGTCTCTTTATAGTTTTTGTCTTGAAATCTATTTTGTCTGACAGAAGTATAGCTACTCCTCCTTTTCGATTTCCATTGGCATGGAATATCTTTTTCCATCCCTTTATTTTCAGTCTATGTGTGTCTTTATAGGTGAAGTGTGCTTCTTGTAGGCAACGGATCATTGGGTCTTGCTTTTTTTATCCATTCAGTCACTCTGCGTCTTTTGATTGGAGAGTTGAGTCCATTTACATTCAATGTTATTATTAAACTGATGACAACTTAACACTAATTGCAGGAACAAACAAGGTAACTAACAAAAAAGCAAAGAGAATACTAATAAAAACTCTACACTTTAACCTCATCCTCCAGCTGTGTAACTTTTTGTTGTTTCTATTTATATTTTATTGTACTGTCTATGTCTTGAAAAGTTGTCATAGTTATTATTTTTGATTGGTTCATCTTTTAGTCTTTCTATTCAAGGTATGAGTATTTATACATTGCAATTACAGTGTTATAATATTTTGTGTTTTTCTGTATACTTACTGTTACCTGTGAGTTTTGTATTATACCTTCAGATGATTTCTTACTCCTCATTAGTATATTTTTCTTTCAGACTGAAGAACTCCCTTTACCATTTCTTGTAAGATAAGTCTGGTGTTGATGAAATCCCTCAGCTTTTGTTTGTCTGGAAAAGTCTTTATTTCTCCATATTTGAAGGATATTTTTGCCAGATACACTATTTTAGGGTAAAAGTTTTTTTCCTTCAACACTTTAAATATGTCATGCCACTCTCTTGTAGCCTGTAAGGTTTCCACTGAAAACTCTGCTGCTGGATATATTGGAGCTCCATTGTATTTTTTTGTTCTTTCTTTTCTCTTGCTGCTTTTGGTATCTTTTATTTTTATTTTATTATTATTATTTTTTGAGACAGAGTCTCCCTCTGTCACTCAGACTGGAGTGCAGTGGCACAGTCTCGGCTCACTGCAACCTCTGCTTCCCAGGTTCTAGCGATTCTCATGCTTCAGCCTCCTGAATGGCTGGGACTACAGGGACAGGGCACCACATCTGGCTAATTTTTTTTAAATTTTTAGTAGAGACAGGGTTTCCCCATGTTGGCCAGGCTAGTCTCGAACTCCTGGCCTCAAGAGATCCACCCACCTTGGCCTCCCAAAGTGCTGGGATTACAGGCATGAGCCACTGTGCCTAGTCTGGATCCTTTCTTTATTCTTGACCTTTGGAAGTTTGATTATTAAATAATAGTCTTACTTCAGTTCAATCTACTTGCTGCTCTATAACTCTCTTGTATTCAAATATTGATAACTTCCTCTACGTTTGGGAAGTTCTCTGTTATTGTCCCTTTAAATAAACTTTCTACCCCTATCTCTCTCTCTCGTCTCTTTATGGCCAATAACTCTTAGACTTGCCCTTTTGAGGCTATTTTCTAGATCTTGTAAGTGTGCTTCATTCTTTTTTATTATTTTTTCTTTGGTCTCCTCTGACTGTGGGTTTTTTTTTTTTTCAGGGTCTTGCTCTTTCACCCAGGCTGTCATGCAGTGGCACAATCATAGCTCATTGCAGCCTTGAACTCCTAGATTCAAGTGATCCTCCTGCCTCAGCCTCCTCAGTAGCTAAGACTACAGGCACACATGCCACCACACCCAGCTAATTTAAAAAAATTTTATAGAAATGATTCCTTATTATGTTGCCCAGGCTGATCTTAAACTCCTGGGCTCAAGAGATCCTCCTGCTTCAGCCTCCTGAGGTGCTGGGATTACAGACATGAGCTACTATGCCAAGCCATGTATTTTCAAATGGCCTGTCTTCAAGCTCATTATTTCTTTCTTCTGCTTGATCAATTCTGCAATTAAGAAACTTTGATTCATTCTTCGGCATGTCAGTTACATTTTTTAACACCAGAATTCCTGCTAGATACTTTTTAATTATTTAAATCTCTTTGTTAAATTTATCTGTTAGGATTCTGAACTCCTTATCTGTGTTATCTTGAATTTTCCTGAGTTTCTTCAAAACAACTATTTCGAATTCTCTGTCCGAAAGATCACGTATCTCTGTCTCTCCAGGTTTGGTCCTTGGTGCCTTATTTAGTTCGTTCGGGAAGATCATGTTTTCCTAAATGGTCTTCATGCTTGTGCATGTTCGTCAGTGTCTAAGTATTGAAAAGTTAGGTGTTTAGTAGTCTTTGTAGTCTGGGCTTGTTCATACCCGTCCTTCTTGGGAAACTTTCCAGGTATTCGAAGGGACTTTGTGTGTTGTAATCTAAGTTTTTGGTCACTGTAGTCACATCTACGTTAGGGGGCACCCCAAGCTCGGTAGCGCTGTGGTTCTTGCAGACTCTTTGAGGTACTGCCTTGGTGGTCTTGGATCAAATCCGGAAGAATACTCTGGATTACCAGACAGAGACTCTTTTTCTCTGCCCTTACTTTTCCCCAAACAAACAGAGTCTCTCTCTCTGTCTCTCTCTCTCTCTCTCTCTCTCTCTCTCTCTCTTTCTGTGCTGAGATGCCTGCAGCTGAAGGAGGGCAGAAATGCTTTTTTAAGTTACCACCCAGTTCTAAAGTTGCACTTTGATAACTTGATTATTTCCGATGTTTTCATTAGCAACACAGTTGTAAACCACTTCTCCAGATAGTTAATCTCATCTCTTAAATGACAGTTATTATTAAAATTTCAAATGAGTAATTCTTTTTCTGAGTTCTTAGTTTCCTACATACTTATTACAGCATTAATCATTTTACCTGACAATACCTACTCACTAATCAATTCCCAGTGAGAATTATTAGACACTCATATCCAGTAGCAACAAAGAAAAAAATTAAAATCCTTAAGACACATAGTTAGGGATATGCTTTCAAATCTGGGATGTACAGAAATTGAAACTGTGAGCCTCCTTGGCAACTCCCAGAGGACATAACATAACAGTAATCAATCCACTGTGTGGCTTGTTACATAAGTACTATGGAAGTCTTGGGACCATTTGGAATCTGACAGAAGCCTTATGGAAGTGGTTCAGTGGTGGTTGGCCATTTGCATATTTTCCTCCTATTACAGATAGGGGAAAAAAGACTGAAAGAATATATACCAAAATGTTAATATTGCTTATTCCTGGGGAGTAGGGCTACCAGTTTTCTTTTATTTTTTGTTTATCTGTATGATCTAAAATTTCTAAAATAAATATAACTATTATAAGAAAATTCCAAATGATAAAAGTCCAAAAAGATGGTTTGTTTTAATAGTAAGTAAGCTGAGTTGCATTTTCTACCATCTGTTTCAGTCAGGGAAATGAATAACATCTTCTAGGGCAAAGTAACAGGGTAAATGGAGACCCAGAGAAAGACTGATTGTTCTCTATGATAAGCATTCTCTAGAACATAAAAGGAAGTAATTAACAGGACTCCAAGCTTTGTTCTGTTGTGTCTCACCCCCTCTCGATTCTTCTCTGGCTTTGTTCCACACTCTGAACATCCTAAATCAACTTACAAGTGGTGGTAACCAAAAGAATCTATCAGGAAAATTGTCTCTCTAGACTCCGATTCCATCAAATATCCCCTTTCTCTTCTATTTTCCATATTTTCTTACCACCTATAGACATGCTTAACGTTTCTCCATTCTAAAACCAAGTTAAAACACTATTTCTCCCCTATCTCGTTACAAACTACCATCCTTTCTACCTCCTTCCTTTCATAGCCAGATTTCTGGAACAATTAATCTACAACCACGGTCTTTTCCCACTTTCCATTTGTTCAATTTGCTGCAGTCTGCCTTCCGCCATGACTCCAACAAACTTTAAAGGAAAGCTTCCTAGTTGCTGAACTTACTGGCCGATATTTACACAGCCTAGGGTGATTGGTTGCTCTTATTTCCCAGAAGTTCTTCTTCTTGGCCTCTGGGAAGAAAGGAGTGAAATGGGAAGAAATGACACTACTGTCTCTTCATTTTTTTTTTCTTACCTTTCCCTGTCAGATTTCCCTCTTCTGTTCCACACTTATTCATTGGGATTCCCTAGGGTTATGTCCTAGTCTCTTATCTTCTTACACCACCTGGAACAAAGTTTATCTACTTACACAGCTTCAACTATCATCTATACAATGATAGATTGCAAAATTTGTAATAATTGCCTCGAACTCTTGCTTAAGTTCCAGATTTGTATTTCCAAATTACAATTAAGCATCTTTACATACAGGTTACAAACAGGTACCCTAAGCTCCACTAGTCTAAAATCAGACTTATCTTCTCTACTGCCACAATTTATTAAATTCTTGAATTACATTCTCATTCACAATCGCAAGCCATGTTCCTAAGCTAGAAGTTTTTGCTTTTGCCTTAACTATCCCTTCTCCCTAACGCTGCACATCTAATCGATCAGCATACAGTCCTATTGATTTTAACTCATAAATGTCATTCTGTCAAGCCTAGCCTTTCTCCTGCACTGCCTCAATCTTGGTTCAGACTCTCATAATGTCCAGCTGGGACTATTATGTCTGCTAAGTAGTCCTGCCACCAATCTCTCCCCATTCTACACCTGTTGAACTTCCACACTACTTTCAAAATGATCTTTACAAAACAAAACTCACTCTTTTGACTCCTCAGTACCTACAGGATAAAACACAACTCCTAGGTCTAGTATATTAGGATTCAGTCCAGCTTGTTAGCCTCACACTCTACTCCACCCCCAAACTCCTGCATGCTAAGCTTCTCACCATTCCACAAACACACCAGGCCAAATAATGTCTCCATGTCTTCACACATTGTATCCTGTCCTCTTAGAATGTCCTTTTCTTTCTTCCTCACCTGACAATGTCCTACTCATCCTTTAGTATGTGTCTTCTTGGGAAAGACAAACTAGCTGTTATTTATCAAGAAGTTTTGCTAAGCAATTTATGTTCATTAGCTTATTTTAATCCTCAATCAATTCTGTGAGATAACTACTATTATCATTTTACAGATGAAAAAGCTGAGATTTAAAGGGGCTAAATAACACTGTCATCTACTAAATGGTGGGATTTAAATATAGGTATTCAAAACCTGAACTTTTAACCACTATGCTACAGGCAATGTGTATTATACATAGTTGATTGTTCTGTTCTCTGTATTCCCATAGCACTCTGTTCACCACTCTGCAATGGCAGTTACCACCCTAGAATGTAATATTTCTGTTTACACAATATCATCCCCCACTAGATGTAAGATACATGGTGATAGAGATAAAATCTTGCAGCCGGGCGTGGTGGTGTGTGCCTGTAGTCCCAGCTACTGGGGCGGCTGAGGTGGGAGGACTGCTTGAGCCTAGGAGTTCGAGTCTGTAGTGAGCTATGATGGCGCCCCTGCACTCCAGCCTGGGCAATAAGAGTGAGATTGGTCTCAAAAGAAAGAAGGAAAGAGAGGAAGGAAGGAAGGAAGGAAGGAAGGAAGGAAGGAAGGAAGGAAGGAAGGAAGGTAGGCAGGCAGGCAGGCTTAACCAATCTTTGTATCTCAGTGTGTTTAGCACATTGTAAGTGCTCAATAAATGTTCACTATATAAATGAATTTTGAAACCTCTCTCTGGCAGTAAGTAGCCTTTTGTTTGTTGCCTTGCTTTTTCTTCTGACTGTGTCTGATATGGTTTGGCTGTGTCCCCACACAAATCTCATCTTGAATTGTAGCTCCCATAATCCCCATGTGTCCTGGGAGAGACCAAGTGGAGGTAATTGAATCGTGGGGGCGGTTTCCCCCTTCCTGTTCTCATGATAGTGAGTGAATTCTCATGAGATCTGATGGTTTTATAAGGGGCTTTTTCCCACCTTTGCTCTGCACTTCTACTTGCTGCTACCATGTGAAGAAGGACATACTTACTTTCCCCTCCACCACGATTGCAAGTTTCCTGAGGCCTCCCCAGCCATGCTGAACAGTGAGTCCATTAAACTTTTTTCCTTTATAAATTACCTAGTCTCAGGTATGTCTTTATTAGCAGCATGAGAACGGACTAATACAGTGTCCTTTCATTATTCGTTCAACTACGAGCAGTAAATGCTGGCAATTTTTAAAAATTGTGTTTCAGGCTTTGTTTTTATTTATACTGCCTTACTATTTGCATAGTAACTTTAATATCTTACATTATTAATGAACAGGTTTGTAAGTATTATTATTTAATGTGTGTACAAAATTTCTTTTTTTAAGAATGAGTTCATGGCCTTTGCAGGGACATGGATGAAGCTGGAAACCATCATTCTCAACAAACTAACACAGGAACAGAAAACCAAACACCGCATGTTCTCACTCACAAGTGGGAGTTGAACAATGAGAACACATGGACACAGGGAGGGGAACATCACACACCAGGGCCTGTCGGGGGTTAGGGGGCAGGGAGAGGGAGAGCATTAGGACAAATACCCAATGCATGCGGGACTTCAAACCCAGATGACGGGTTGACGGGTGCAGCAAACCACCATGGCACCTGTGTACCTATGTAAAAAACCTGCACGTTCTGCACATGTATCCCAGAACTTAAAGCAAAAAAAAATTCTTTTTTTAATATTTTAACTTTTATTTTAGGTTTGAGGTAGATGTACAGGTTTGTTATATAGGTAACCTCGTGACTCAAGGGTTTGTTGTACAGATTATTTCGTCACCTAGGTACTAAGCATAGTACCCAACCGTTGTTTTTTTTCCCTAAACCTCTCCATCCTCCCATCCTCCTCCCTCAAGTAGAACTCAGAGTCTGTTGTTTCCCTCTATGTGTCCATGTGTTCTCATTGTTTAGCTCCTACGTATAAGTGAGAACATGCAGTGTTTGGTTTTCTGTTCTTGCCTTAGTTTGCAAAGGATAGTGGCCTTCAGCTCCATCCATGTTCCTGCAAAGGACATGATCTTGTTCTTTTTTATGGCTGTGTAGTACTCCATGGTGTATACGTACCACATTTTCTTCCTTTCTTTTTCTTTTCTTTTCTTTTTTTTTTTTTTTTTTTTTTTTTTTTGAGATGAAGTCTCACTCTGTTGCCCACGCTGGAGTGCAATGGCGTGATCTTGGTTCACCACAACCTCTGCCTCCCAGGTTCCAGCGATTCTCCTGCCTCAGCCTCCTGAGTAGCTGGGATTACAGGCACCTGCCACCATGCCTGGCTAATTTTGTGTTTTAGTAGAGACAGAGTTTCACCATGTTGGTCAGGCTGGTCTCGAACTCCTGACCTCAGGTGACCCACCCACCTCCGCCTCCCAGAGTGCTGGGATTACAAGCGTGAGCCACTGTGCCTGGCCACCACATTTTCTTTATCAAGTCTACCATTGATGGGCATTTAGGTTGATTCCATGTCTTTGCTATTGTGAATGGTGCTGCAGTGAACATATGCATAAATGTGCCTTTATTGTTTTGGGTATATACCCAGTAGTGGGATTGCTGGGTCAAATGGTATTTCAGTTTTTAGTTCTTTGAGGAATTGCCACACTGTCTTCCACAATTTACACTCCCACCAGCAGTGTATAAGCATTGCCTTTTCTCCACGACCTTGCCTAATGCTAGCAATTTTGACAGTGTCTCATAAAAATCTCCTTTCATATACTAAGTGAATTTATATGAAGTGATCAACAGAGGAATTGATCAATAAGCTTCCCTCTAAAATGTACTTCTTGAATTAACTTTCTCTCATAGCCTATTCTACTGACATCTTCTCTTTAACTTATTAGTGTTCTCAAGTCTTTGCCCATCTTTAAAAAAAATCGCATTCCTTCAACCATGCTAGCTATAGTCTGCTTTCCCTATTACTCTTTCCCTTTGCCAAACTTCTTTAAAGGTTAGTCTGCATTTCCACACCTCCCATTTGCTTTTTTGAAATTTAGAAATACTTTAAGCAAACAAAAAAGGGTAGATAATAATATAATAAAAACCCATGTACCTACAACTCAGTTTATTAGAAACTGACATTTTGGCTGGGCACGGTGGCTTATGCCTGTAATCCCAGCACTTTGAGAGGCCGAGGCGGGTGGATCACCTGAGGTCAGGAGTTTGAGACCAGCCTGACCAACATGAAGAAACCCCGTCTCTATTTAAAATACAAAATCAGCCGGGTGTGGTGGCACATGCCCGTAATCCCAGCTACTCGGGAGGCTGAGGCAGAAGAATTGCTTGAACCTGGGAGGCAGAGGTTGTGGTGAGTCAAGATCGCGCCATTGCACTCCAGTCTGGGCAACAAGAGCGAAACTCCATCTCAAAACAAAACAAAACACAGCTGACATTTTGTCAAATTTCTTTCCTATTTTTTAAAGAGGTAAAACATTATTGATAGAGTAAGCATTATGTGTACCTATCCCATTCCCATCCCTCTTCCTCCTTCCCCAGAGTTAGTCACTATTCAGACTTTGGTATTTCTCATTTCCATATATTTAATAACTAGTTGACCTCTGCAGCATTTGATCCTATTCATTTTTTTCTACCTTAGAACTTTCACCTCCCTTAGTTTCGACACCACTGTCTCCTTAGTGCTCTGAATCTCTCTCTTGACTGACAGTCTACACACTACACAAGATGTGAGTAATGACTCCCAGTGAATCATTCTTACCAGAACCCATACCTTCGGTACTGGTCATGTGATTTGCTTTGGACAACAGGATATCTACAGATGTGATGCAAACAGAGGCTTGAAAAGCACTTGTACATTAAGGCTTGCCCTCTTGAAATGCTGCCACCACATGAACAGGTCCAAACTTTCTGGAGAGGCCACTGTGGGCACTGTGGCTAATAGCCTGCCAACTGCCAGATGTGTGAGTGAGGTCATCTTAGGTCATCCAGCCCCCACCAACTTGACAGCTGACTGCCACAGACAGCCTAGGCAAGACCAAGAGAAGAAACGCCCAACTGAGTCTACACTCAGAATTTAATCATCTACAGAATTTTGAGCAAATCAAATAAATGAAGCTAGTGCAGCGGCTCACTCCTGTCATCCCAGCACTTTGGGAGGCCAAGGTGGGAGGATCGCTTGAACTCAGGAGTTCAAGACCAGCCTGGGCAACATAGCAAGACTTCGTCTCCACAAAAAAATAAAAAATAAAAAATTAGCTGGGCAAGGTGACGCACGTCTATGGTCTCAGCTACTCGAGAGGCTGAGGTGGGAGGATTGCTTGAGCCCGGGAGGTCGAAGCTGCAGTGAGCAGCGATCATGCCACTGCACTCTAGCCTGCGTGACAGAACAAGACCCTGTCTCTAAATGTACATACATAAATGTTGTTTTAAGTGACTAAGTTTTGGTGTGGTTTAGTTTTATATCCATAATATCATATTATACATATTACATCACAACTTGGTTTTTTTGTTTCTTCATATTGAGATCTTTCCATGTTTATACCTATAGCTATAGTTCATTCATTTTAAACTAACTTGAACAAAAAGTCCTTTCATATGAATATACCATCATTTATTTATTCATTCATTCACTTACTAATGGACATTTGTGTTTCCAGTTTCTCACTACTACAAGCAATATTGCAATGCACACTCTTATATGGGTCCTTTTGTACTAGGAATGGAATTACTTAGTTGAGAGGTAGATATCTTCAACTTTACTATATAGTAATGAGCCACATAACTATATTTTGGTCAATGACAGACTACATATACAATGATGCTCCCATAAAATTATATTACCATTATTTTACTGTACTTTTTTATGTTTAAATATAAATGTATCTAAACATAGTTACACAGATACTTACCATGTGTTACAATTGTCTACAGTATTCAATGTAGTAACATGCTGTACAGGTTTGTAGCCTAGGAGCAATAGGCTATGTCATATAGCCTAGATGTGTAGTGAGCTATACCACCTAGGTTTGTGTAAATACACTATGATGTTTGCAAAAGGAACAAATTGTCTAACAATGCATTTCTTAGAAGGTATCCCCGTCACTAACCAACATCTAACTGTATATGCCCAGCTGCTTTCCAAGAAGGTTGTACACGTCTTCAATCCCTTATCTACAATTTTGAAATCTGAAAATTGTCTGAAAATCAAAAGTATTTTTCATGAGTTTGGCTTTTTTCACTTTGTTTATGGTGTTTTGGTATTTTTTACTACTTACAATTTTTTCAAGGTTATCAATAATTTTCTTTACGGTTGTGCTTGCCTTCCTCTTCCAGCCACTATAAACTGGTTTCTGAACCATACCATTCCAATTATACTGCTCAAGAAGGTCACCAATTGTGCTTAAAAGCCAAATTTCATGAGCATTTTCAAGTATAATGAAATAACTAGTTGACCTCTGCAGCATTTGATCCTATTCAACTTTTTCTACCTTAGAACTTTCACCTCCCTTAGCTTTGATACCACTATCTCCTTAGCACTTTCACTCTTACTCTCGACCAACAGTCTACACACTATTAGTGGGACGCAGCACTGTGCAGTGGGATTCAGAGTTTTCATTAAAACTACCAAGAATCCATGTGCTCTCATGTCCATCTGTGTGATGTGCTATGTGTGGTAGGTATGACGTCATGAAAAACTTACTGTGTAAAAATATTGAGTGTTTCAATTAAGGATTTATTAAGGTAAAAATATATTAATGAGTAATTTCCAAATGAATTCGATACAACAATGATGTGACATTAATGCCAATGAACTCAGGGCAAAAAGAACTTAGGAGATAAATTATATATATGCTACCCCCTACACTAATTGTTACATGTTCATTTCTTTGTTTCTCTCTAAGTGCCTATGTGTCACTTAGACTAGCATATAGTTAGCTGCTGATTGATGTGTATCTTCTCCAAAAGGTAAATTTAGTCACAACATTCCCAATCCAAGCATGAAATAAAGGTCAGATACCGCAAAGAAAAACACCTTATTGTGCAATATTTTACAAACAGCATAGTAATACTTGTTTTAGGCAAGTATCATCAATGAATGCTAGAACTAGTGGGTGAAAGTTTGATGAGAAACAAGATATTCTTAAAATATCTTCCTCAAAGGTATTTATTACTTGCAAAGGGAAGAATAGTACCTTGAGAATGTAGAAAACTGGCAGATCTTTCTTTAACCAACTCGTGATCAACATTAATATCACCAGTAATGGCACAAATAAATATTATGTGCCTCCTGATATTATGCACTGAGAAGGACACAAATTACTTCTGTAATATTCCTACTGAAAATGCTTAACTTGAATTAAATTGCATGGAAATATCAGACAAACCCAAAATGAGGGACATTCTAAAAAAAACTGACTTATGTTCTTCAAAAATATTAATGCCATGAATGACAAAGAAAGGCTAAGGAATATGTTCCAGATTAAAGGAAACTAAAGTTGGTGGTTTCCCAAAATGTTAAATATAGAATTACCATATGACCCAGCAATTCCAGTCCTAGGTATATGCCCAAGAGATTGAAAACAAATATTCAAACAAAACCTTGAAAACATATGTTCATAGAAGCACTATTCACAGTAGTGAAAAGGTAGAAACAACCCAAACATAAAACCCAAACATTTTATGTTTATTTCCCCTGCTACTAGATTGCTCTTATTCCTGAAGAGCAAAAGCCATGTCTTATTCATATATTTACTCTCAATGTGTTGCATAATATCTAGCACATAGTGTGTTGGGAGGGGATGGTTAGTTAATGACTAAATAAACCTCCTCTCTGACCTTATTTCCTACTATCCTACTGGTTCGATGGATGTACATAGCATTTTCTAGCCTCTCTCCTTTGCTGCTGCCAATCTCTGTGCCTACAATGTTTTCCACTACTTCATCTCAACCTACTGAAAACCTGTTTTCTGTGGGGCAGGTAATTCTCATCTCCTGTTGCTACCTTTTCTGATCACCATGGCTAAAAATGATCTCTTTCTTATCCTGGTCTCTATTACACAGTGAGATCTTAGGATCAACAAGATCCAAAGATCAATGAGATTTTAGGATTGATAAGATCTAAAGATCAATAATATCTACTCTCTGCCCTCAAGAACTCACTGTCTACCATGGGGGTCCTTAAGCTAGGACAGTGGTTCTTGAAGCCTAGTGAATAAAATAATTACCTGGTGGGATTGTTCAAGATATTTGAGGCCTACCCTCAAAAGATTCTGATTCAGTAACTCAGGTTGCTTTATAAACAAGCATTCCTAGTGATTCTAATGCAGGTGAAGAGTCTGTGCATGTCCTTTGGGAGGTTCATGAACCTCACGAACAACTGTGTAAATATATACGTATATGTGTATTTTTCTAGACAGAGTCCACAGTTTGTAGTACGTAATCTATGACCTCTAAAAAAGTTTAAAAGCCACTGATCAAATGGGAAATAGATATGTTAACTGACAGGTTACAAAACAATTCAGCTAAGTGACAGAAGAGAAATATGAATAAAGTGCTGTGCGAATATAGATCAGGAAGCAACTAAGTGTCCCAGAAAAAGCTAAGAAAAGCTTCATGTGAGGGTAACATTTTATTTTATTTATTATTTATTTAATTTTGTTTTTAGAGACAGTATCTCACTCTGTTGCCCAGGCTGGAGTATAGTGGCACAATCATATCATATGGAATCATACGATTTCATATAGTGAAATCATAGTTCACTGCAGCCTCAAAGTCCTGGGCTCAAGAGGTCCTCTACCTCAGCCTCCCAAATAGCTGCAACTACAGGTGTGCACCGCCACAGCCAGCTAATTTTTTTTTTTTTTTTTTTTTTTTTTTCAGAGATGAAGGTCTCACTGCCTTCCCAAGCTGGTCTTAAACTCCTGGCCTCAAGTGATCCTCCTGCCTCAGCCTCCTGGGTAGCTGAGATTACAGGTGTGTTACCAAACCCAACTTAGGTTATTTTAGCAGGATTTTCTAAAGTGATTATAAATTTGCCAAGTGAGTAGAATACTGGTAATTCTAGGCACAGGGAACAGGATATGTAAAGACACAGGGATACAGAAAAGAAGTTTTACTTTCAATATGTCTAGAATATTTGTGAAAGGAGATACATGTGAATAATGAGACTAGAGACACAGGTGGGGCTTTGCATGCCAAGTTAAAGAGTTGCTTTGTTTTGTTTTGCTTTGTTTTTCAGAGACAGGCTGGAGTACAGTGGCGCAATCATAGCTCACCGGAACCTCCAACTCCTAGGCTCAAGTGATCCTCCTGTCTCAGCTTCCCAAGGCACTAAAACTAGAGGTGTGCAGTATTTTTTTATTTATTTATTTAGTACAGATAGCGTCTCATTCTGTCACCCAGGCTGGTCTCCAACCCCTGGCCTCAACTAATCCTCCTACTTCAGCTTCCCAAAGCGCTGGAATTACAAGCATGAGCCACCACGCCTGGCTTGTTAAAGAGTTTTATTCTGTAAATAACAGAGAGACAAAAGAGTGGTTTTTAAATTAAGGTAAAATTTACCATTTTAACCTCTTTATTTTATTTATTTATTTATTTATTTATTTATTTATTTTAGAGACAGGGTCTTGTTCTGTTGCCAAGACTGGAGTACAGTGACAGTCATAGCTTATTGCAGCCTCACACTCCTGGTCTCAAGTGATCTTACTGCCTCGGCCTCTCAAGTTGCTGGGATCACAAACCCAAGCCACTGTCCCTGTCTAAGTTTTCTGTTTTTAGTAGAGACAGCGTTTCACCATGTTTGCCAGGCTGGTCTCAAACTCCTGACCTCAAGTGATCTACCAGCCTCAGCCTCCGAAAGTGCTGGGAGTATGGTTGTGAGCCACTGCGCCTGGCCAGGAGATCTATTGTACATCATGATGACTATAGTGGCTTCCAGGGATTGGGAGGAGAGGGATGAATAGGTGGGGCACAGAGGGTTTTTAGGGCAGTGAAACTATTCTGTATGATACTGTAATGGTAGATACATGTCACTAAACATTTGTTGAAACCCACAGAATGTATAATACCAAGAGTGAACCCTAATGTAAACTATAGACCTTGGGTGGTAATGATGGCTCATTGATTGTGACAAATATACCACTGTGGTATGGGATGTTGATAGTAAAAGAGATTGTGCATGTGTAGACAGGAAGTATATGGGAACTCTCTATACTTTCTGCTCAATTTTGCTGTTAATCTAAAACTTCTCTAAAAAATAAAGTGTATGGCCAGAAGCGGTGGCTTACGCCTGTAATCCCAGCACTTTGGGAGGCTGAGGTGCGCGGATCATGAGGTCAGGAGATTGAGACCATCCTGGCTAACACGGTGAAACCCTATCTCCACTAAAAATACAAAAAATTAGCTGGGCATGGTGGTGGACACCTGTAGTCCCAGCTACTGAGGAGGCTGAGGCAGGAGAATAGCATGAACCTGGGAGGTGGAGGTTGCAGTGAGCCAAGATGGCGCCACTGCACTCTAGCCTGGGCAACAGAGCAAGACTCTGTCTCAAAAAAACAAACAAAACACCAGTCCATCCCTTTCCTTGCTATCTAGACTGAGAGGCCTAACTCCTCCTCCTTAACTTTAATAAGCCGTCTAAAGAGCCTCTTTAGTACCTCTTCTTTAGTCTCCCTGTGATGCTTCAACTCCCGGCAGCCTGCTTTACTCTACCCAGACAAATAACCTAATGACTTATATCCAAAAGGTGATCTGAACTGATTAAGGAGGAAACTTTTTTTTCTTAGAGATGGGGTCTCACTATGTTGCCCAGGCTGGCCTCAAACTACTGGTCTCAAGTGATCTTCCCACCCCAGCCTCCTGAGTAGCTGGGACTACAGGTGCATGCTGCCATGCCCAGCTATCTTTTATACTTTACCATCTTCTCTGTTTTAAACTAGCATGGTCTGTCTACCTAACCTGTCCATTGTTTTACTATTTTCCAAAAAATTCAAGATTTGAGTCAAACAAAAACATTAAAAATACTAATGGTAAATACTAAGAATGCTAATGTTGGCTGGGCACGGTGGCTCACGCCTGTAATCCCAGCACTTTGGGAGGCCGAGGCAGGTGGATCACCTGAGGTCAGGAGTTTGAGACCAGCCTGACCAACATGGAGAAACTCTGTCTCTACTAAAAATACAAAATTAGCCGGGCATGGTGGCGCATGCCTGTAATCCCAGCTGCTCTGGAGGCTGAGGCAGGAGAATTACTTGAACCCGGGAGGCAGAGGTTGCAGTGAGCCAAGATTGCACCATTGCATTCCAGCCTGGGCAACAAAAGTGAAACTCTGTCTAAAAAAAAATAATAATAATAAAAAGAATGCTACTGTTAAAAGTACTATTCTGGAAGGAAAGTATATTAGTCAGAGTTCTCCAGAGAGACAGAACCAATAGGATACATATAGATAGATATATGAGAGGGAATTTATTAGGGGAATTGGCACACATGATTATAGAGATTGAGAAATCCCACAACAGGTCATCTGCAAGCTGGAGACCCTGGGATGCTGAGAGCATGGCTCAGTCCAAGTCTGAGAGCCTCAGAAATCGGGAAGCCAATGGCGTGTAACTCTCAGTCTGAGGCCAGAGGCCTGAGAACCGAAGGTTAGGCAGGGAGCACTGGTGTAAGTTCTGGAGTCCAAAGACCGGGGAGACCAGAGTTCTGTTGCCCAAAGCAGGAGACAAATGTATCCCAGCTCCAGCAGATAAATCAACACATTTGCCTTTTTCTCATTTTTGTTCTCTACAGGTCCCTAACACATTGGATGATGCCTGCCCACACTAAGGGCAAATCTTCCCCACCTAGTCCACTCAGACTCACACAATCATCTCTTTCGGAAACACCCTCACAGATACACTCTAAAATATGCTTTACCAGGATTCTAGGTGTTCCTTAATCCAGTCAAGTTGACATCTAAAATTAACCATCAGAGAAAATATACAGAAGATCTAATTTCTTACAAACTCAGGAAACAAAAGGGAACTACCTTTCTTCAAATGAGCCTAATTTGCATTCATTATAGCCTGATGTCCAAGAAGCTCTGACCCTTAAACTTTCGTAAGCTGCTCTGACAAGAAATAATTAATTGCATACCTATCTGTGAAGAATAATCCATCACATGATTCTACTTCCATCTCATTAACTCTGCTTTCCACTGCCTAATAATAGTGACTATTGAGCTCTAAGTATGTGCCAGCCATCGTGTTGTGTGGTTTATTTTTTTTCATTTAATTCTTACAGTAAGTATCAATCCACTTGATAGGATGAAGAAACTGAAGTTTGGAGAAAGTAAATAATATTTCCATGATCAGGCAGCTAGTACATAGGAGAGCCAGGATTCATTCTTTCAACTATTAAGTATTTAAAGAAATCTTTTTTTGTTGTTAATAAAACTCTTGTGGTTTCATTGTATCATCTGAACAAATCAATGTCTGGGCGGTGAGGCAGCTGCTTTCTCCTTCCCTTCTTTGGGTTACTAGAGCAACTGCTCCACAGATTTTAAAAAAAAAAAGGACAACCTTTTGCATTACTTAAGTCTTTCCAAGGCATGCGCTGGTACAACACAAACTTTTCCCGTCAGAAGCAACTAGTCTAGTGTCCAAACATCATGCACCTTGGTGGCAGCAGCACACTGAGCCCACTCCCGCCACAGCCCTGCTCATTTGTGCATGACATTTGGAGCATCTGGAAGAGTGGGAATAGTATTGGGAAGAGGAGGGAGGAGGAAACAGTATGAGTGCCTGGCTGAGAGGAGGTCAACCGAAGTTGTGCAGGGCAAGCCTGAACATGTCATTGGTGAAAGCATCGTTGACGTTCTTTAACAGGAACATCTGGTGGAACCCCATGATGAGGTCTTCATCCGCCTTAAGCTGACCCCACAGCCATGCTGATGATGCAGTCATCTGGCGTGGGCTAATGCTGGATTTTCTGGAACGGAAGGCTAGACAACTTCTCCACAGTGGCAGCTTTCCCCTGGAACTGTTGTCCTTCTCATGTAAGGCATGATGCATCAATGTAAATTGCACCTAATTGGGTTCTATCGTTATCAAATAACTGGTAGTAATGTTGAATGAAGCTGGATCCAACCTGCTCCCAAATTGGCTTGTCTCCCATTCTGGAGCATCACCCAGCCTTGCGGAGACCCGAGGGGCTGGCATGATGGCGGCAACGGAGGCGGCCAAGAAACCTTTAAAATATGATTGGTATCTCTATATAGCCAATATTTCATTAGAAAAGGATAAGTCATCGTAATTCAATTTCTATTTATTTATTTAGTTAGTTAGTTATTGCAGGGACAAGGTCTCTCTATGTTGCCCAGGCTGATCTCAAACTCCTAGGCTCAAGTGATCCTCCCACCTCAGTCTCCCAAATTGCAGGGATTATAGGCGCAAGCCACCATGCCTGGCCTATAATTAAACTTCTATCCATTTTTAGTATTTTTAGTTTTTTGTGACTTTTTGTTTTTTTGTTTTTTGAGACAGATAGATATTCATAGATATTTTCACTCTACTGCCCCGGCTGGAGTGCAGTGGTGCCATCATAGCTCACTGCAACCTGAAACTCCTGGGCTCAAGAAATCCTCCAGCCTCAGCCTTCCAAGTTGCTGGGACTACATTAGTGCACCATCATTTCCAGCTAATTAAATTTTTTTTTTTTTTTTTTAGAAACAGGGTCTCATTATATTATCCAGGCTGGTCTCGAACTTCTGACCTCAAGCAATCCTCTCACCTTGGCCTCCCAGAGTGCTAGGATCACAGGTGTGAGTCACCGTGGCTGGCCTTCTATTCGTTTTAACTTGAAAGCATACTTTCTTTCTATTTAACCTTGCTTCCTGTAAGCTTCTTCATTTTTGAACTCAAATCAGGTCCCCACACAGGCTTAGTTCTCCTAGTTCTCAGTTTTTATAATTCATGACTACCACTCTACTGACTGTGTCCATAACCCCTGGGGCCTCCTCTCTGTTTTGCCGCTTGTAACCCAGGCCTTAACTTGTCCTCTAGGGTCTAAGATTCATATCTATATTTTTCCACATTCCCCTTTTTTTTGTTCTTTTTCTTTCTTGTTCTTTTCTACAGAGCCGGGGGACTACTCACCTGGCTAAACCAGAATGACACAGATTGCCTCATAAACTGGAATTCTGGGGGCCCGAGAGCACAATATCCCAGGTCACAAATGACAGAGGACTGTACAAGCAATATATTTTTTGTGATTTTTTTTTCTGATGGTTGCTAGAATGAAAAATAAAGAAATATTACATATCTAAGAGTAACCATTAAATTCTTCCATATTATTTCAGAGTAGAAATCAATTTAATAAGTCCCCAGCACGGTGATAAATAATTTTTCTGCTGTTGTCAACCAATATCAAATATAAAGTACTAGTATAGAAACAGCTATAAGGCTCCTTTCCGGCTGATCAGCTCCTCTCCTCCACTCCATTGCCAGCAATTATGCACCTCAGTATCCAACTAGTCCAATGTTCTTTTATCCTGTAACAAATGGTAGCCAGAACTCAATATGTGCCAGATTATCATCACAGCAATTAATATTCTTAGGGTTTCATAACTGGAACTCTACACCTCTGATTCACTCTCATTTTTGCTTTACATTTTCTCTTCCATGCTTCTAGCTATGTATCTTATTTATACAGAGATAAAATTATATCAAATGTAGCTAGGGTAATTAAGATGGAACCCTCACACTAAAGCAGATCCCAAGTAGTTGTCTATATATTGTGGATTGCAAATGGTCCTGGAAAAGAATATAAAAAGGTCATTCCAAAAAGTCAATACATGTTTTTAGAGATGAGTTCTCACTCTGTCACCCAGCCTGGAGTGGAGTGGTGCAATCATAGCTCACTGCAGCCTCGAATTCCTGGGCTCAAGTCATCCTACTGCCTCAGTCTCCTGAGTAACTGGGACTATAGGCGCACACCACTATGCCCGGCATCAATACATTTTCTTAAGCTCCAATTTTCTAATTACAAATAGACAAAAAATTCATCACAGTATACTGGACACAGCCCAAGGAAAAATCTATTTGATACTAAACTGCATTCTTACCAAAATTATGATCTATAGTCAACTTTAATTCTAGTGGTGGCATTAATAACTTATCACACATACCAATTTCACGTTTGTCATAGTCACAGTATTCCAAAGCTGTCAAATTACTTCCCAGCTACCAATATCAGTTCCCAAATTTCACTGAGATCTAAACAAAACAATTTCAAAAAGTTTCCTTAGTTTACTGTCTAGGAAAAAATATATATATAAAATATATATATTTTAAAATTTTATGTATATATTTTATATGTATATATAAAATATATAAATAGCATATATATAATATATATATGCTATATATTATATATATATATTTTTTTTTTTTGAGACAGAGTCTCACTCTGTCACCCAGGCTGGAGTGCAGTGGCATGATCACGGCTCACTGCAAGCTCCACCACTCAGGTTCATGCCATTCTCCTGCCTCAGCCTCCCAAATAGCTGTGAGTACAGGCGCCTGCCACCACGCCCGGCTAATTTTTTGTATTTTTAGTAGAGACGGGGTTTCACCATGTTAGCCAGGATGGTCTCGATCTCTTGACCTCATGATCCACCCGCCTCGGCCTCCCAAAGTGCTGGGATTACAGGCATGAGTCACTGCGCCCGGCCGGGAAGAATATTTTTAACAATAATGACTCTAGTTATGTTCTGGATTCCAACTAATCACATAGATTCCAATATTATCTTTTTCTTATACAACTAATTGCACCCTATGCTTGAGCCAAAACTAGCCGCCATTCCTTAAAACCTTCTAGCTTTTGGTCATGCCCATCCATTCAGCATCTATCACCTCTCCCTACCTGAACTCTGGTCACCTCAAACCATGAACTGTGCTGCTTTTTCCTCCTCTCTCTCTCTGTCTCTCTCTCTCTCTCTTTTTTAGAGAGACAGTGGTCCTGCTCTATGTTGCCCAGGCTGGCCTTGAACTCCTGGGGCTTCAGTGGTCCTCCCACTTCAGCCTCCCCAGTAGCTGGAATTACAGGTGCACACAATCATGCTCAGCTGAGGCTGTTCATTTTCCTTTGCTCATATCTCCCCATAAGTCAAGATCAGGTTATCATCTTCTTGTATCTTCTTCACTGGATCCCCAAGGTATTATTTTACCATCTTACCTCAATAACCTCTTTCTTCAAAGTTCATAATACTCAATTTTATGACTCTCTCAATGTTAAATGAAAATCTCAAAGTCTCCCCCCAACATTCACTGAGGACTTCAGTACCAACTGTTTTCCTTTTCTCATCCTGAAAGCCTTCATTATCCCCCTTGATGATCTAACACCCAGACCTCATGGATCCTTGACATACCCTATTCTAATTTCTTTTTTTTTTTTTTTTTTTTTTTGAGACGGAGTCTCGCTTTGTCGCCCAGGCTGGAGTGCAGTGGCCGGATCTCAGCTCACTGCAAGCTCCGCCTCCCGGGTTTACGCCATTCTCCTGCCTCAGCCTCCCGAGTAGCTGGAACTACAGGCGCCCACCACCTCTCCCGGCTAGTTTTTTGTATTTTTAGTAGAGACGGGGTTTCACCATATTAGCCAGGATGGTCTCGATCTCCTGACCTCGTGATCCGCCCGTCTCGGCCTCCCAAAGTGCTGGGATTACAGGCTTGAGCCACCGCGCCCGGCCCCTATTCTAATTTCTTAATCTCAATTCCATTTCAATCACCCATTTCTTTCTTTCTTTTTTTTTTTCAGGGGAAAGCACAAACTCAGTCTCTCACTACCACACATTATGCAGTCGAGTTTCCTGTATTTGGGGAAATCACAAGGGCCAGCACACCCAGAATGCAATGGATGGGCCTCACCCTGAGAAAACCACCTTTGTGATCATGGTATCTCCCCTGCCAGGTATCAATTATTTGTTTCTGGAGTGACACTTGGAATGGCTCTACTTCCAAAACCAAACACAGAGGATCCACTCTCAGAACTACTTGTTATTCTACCTCTCCTAAACCTTATACTCCCGAATTTACCCTTCAACTGACTCAAGGCCTTTAATTCATTAACCCTCTTACCTATTTTCCAAAGCCATCACATACCTTTGGGTTTTGTTGTTGTTGTTGTTGTTGTTGTTTTCGGGGGAGGGGGGACTGGAATTCTTTTATTTTAAAAAAGATTTTTATTTCCACAGGTTTTTGGGGAACAGGTGGTATTTGGTTACATGAGTAAGCTCTTTAGTGGTGATTTGTGAGATTTTGGTGCACCCATCACCCGAGCAGTATACACTGCACCATATTTGTAGTCTTTTATCCCTCACCCCCTTCCCACCCTTTCCCCCTGAGTCCCTAAAGTCCATTGCCATCACGTACTTTTGGACTGCACTTCCTTGTCTACTTAGGAAAGAGTCTATGGACAGTGGGACTTCAATAAAAGTAACCAGCACTCTCTATTCTCCTATCCCCTTGATTTTCCACCACACCTATTATGTCAATTCTCACCCACAAATCAACCAAACTATTTATATTCTCCATTCCTGCTTACAAAGTACTGCTGAGTAAAATTATATACTCCTGGTCACCAGCTTCCCTTCCATCCTCCACTCCTAACAGAATGTTCTTTTTTTAAAGTTGGCAAATAAAAAGTATAGATATTTATGGTATACAATATGATGTTTTGAAAGATGTACACATTGTGTAACATACGCATTACATCCCATACTTTTTTTTGTAGTAAGAACACTTAAGAATGATCTTTTAAAACATAAATTAGTGGCCGGGTGTGGTAGCTCTCGCCTGTAATCCCAGCACTTTGGAAGGTCAAGGCAGGCAGATCACGAGGTCAAGAGATCGAGACCATCCTGGTCAACATGGTGAAACCCCATCTCTACTAAAAATACAAAAATTAGCTGGGTGTGGTGGCATGCACCTGTAATTCCAGCTACTCAGGATGCTGAGGCAGGAGAATCACTTGAACCCGGGAGGCGGAGCTTGCAGTGAGCTGAGATCGTGCCACTGCACTCCAGCCTGGTGACAGAGTGAGACTCCGTCTCAAAAAAAAACCAAAAACAAAAAAACATAAATTAGGCAGGACTTCTGAAATGGCAGAGGAACTCAGCAAATCCTCTCTTCCTTAAAACAATGATAAAACTGGAAAAAATTGTCAAAAACAATAATTTCAGGACTCTGGAAATAGACAAAAATTAAACAAATTAAGAAGCATTTAAGAAAACCTGTGGAACCTTTGGCTACGAACAGTGGGAGACTATGGGGCTGCTTCCATCTCCCCTGCTCCCACTAGGTCCCTTGGAGCTGATTTTACAAGAAAAGTCAAGGCAAGCCATAAAAAATAACAATTTAGATGCTGGAGGGGAATTACTTCATAAAGAATGAGCACCAAAAAACTCCTATACCCAGGGGTGTTTAAAACAATAGCTAACTCAATTTCATACAAACATGGGAAGCCAATATCACAGTTACCTGAAGTTACAATATTGGTTGGAGCAAGCAACAGAATAGCAGATCTGCCAGAAGTTTACAGAGAGATCCAGAAAACAGGACAGTAATAGTGGGGCTTGATAAGCACCTTCAAGGCCCTGGTTGTCTAAGAGGCTGTGTGCATGTGCAAGGCTGCACTGAAGTTCAAGGTACCAGAGAGGGGCCTAGTTATTTACATTTCCTTGGCTGAATGTGAGGCCTTGCACAGGCACAGGATACGAGAAGGCCTATCAGGAAGTAAAAGTCACGGAAGACTTGTAAACTCTCCAAACTTTGAATGTGTTTCCCAAACCACACACAACTTCGTCAGCAAAGGGCAGAAGACATACTGGCCCAAGGTGTTTAAGGACAACCTCCAGCAAATTATTGACTGACCACTAAGTTACCCTGACCCAGATATGATACCTAGAAAGCCAGGCTTAGAAATGAAAAAAAAATTATTATTTTATTTTATTTTATTTTTTGAGACAGAGTCTTGCTCTGTTGGCCAGGCTGGAGTGCAGTGGCACAATCTCAGCTCACTGCAACCTCTATCTCCTGGGCTCAAGCAATTCTTCTGCCTCAGCCTCCCGAGTAGCTGGGATTACAGGCATGTGCCACGAAGTCCGGCTAATTTTTGTATTTTTAGTAGAGACGGGGGTTTCACCATGTTGGCCAGGCTGGTCTCCAACTCCTGACCTCAAGTAATCTGCCCACCTCGGCCTCCCAAAGTGCTGGGATTACAGGTATGAACCACCGTACCCGGCCAATTTTTTTTATTTTAACTGAGCAAAAGTCTGGATACGGTGGCTCATGCTTGTAATTCCAGCACTTTGGAAGGCTGAGGCAGGAGAATCGCATGAGGCCAGAAGTTCAAGACCAGCCCGGGCAACATAGGGAGACCCTGTCTCTACAAAAAAAAAAAAATTAAAAATTAGCTGGACATGGTGGCACATGCCTGTGGTCCCAGCTACTTGGGAGGCTGAGGCAGGAGGATCACTTGAGCCCAGGAGATCGAGGCTGCAGTGACCTATGATCACACCACTGCACTCCAGCCTGGGCAACAGAATGAGACCCTGGCTCCGAAGGACAGGAAGGGAGGAGGGGACAAGAGGAAAGGAGAGGAGGACAAGAGAGGAGAAAGAAAATACAATAGAGGGGTGGAGGGGGATGGGGCAAAAAAAAAAAAGATAAAAAAAGGACAGCTACAACAATCATTAGGGAGTGGGGATCAGAACGCTAAGCTTAACATTCTGAGGAACTGCAAGACTGTTTTCCAAAGTAGCTACACTCATTAGGATGTCTATCGTAAAAATGATGGACAATAAGTAAGTGTTGGCAAGGGTGTGGAGAAAACTGAAACCCTCATACTCTACTGGTGGAAACGTAAAATGGTACAACCAATGTAAAAAGCCTGTGCTTTGGAAAACAATGTGCCAGTGCCTCAAAAGGCTAAACATTAGAGTTACTCTATGACCCAAAAAGCAGAAACAACCCAAAACGTCCATCAACTGATGAATGGATAAGTGTTATATATCCATACAGTGGAATATTAATCACCCATAAAAAGAAGTGAAGTACTGATACATGCTATAACATGGATGCCTTGAAAACACTATGCTAAGTGAAAGAAACCAGACACAAAAGACCACATATTATATGATTCCATTTATATGAGATGTCCAGAGTGTGCAAATTCATAGAGACAGTAAGTAGATTAATGGCTGCCAGGGGCTGAGGGCAGGGGGAAATGGAAAGGGCACACTAATGGATATAGGGTTTATTTTTGGTGTGAGGGAAATGTTCTGGAATTAGATAGTGGTGATAGTTGTACCACCTTGTGAATATATTAAAAACCACTGTGTTATGCATTCTAAAATGATGAATTTTATGGCATGTATATTTCAAATTTTAAAAACACCTAGTGCTAAGTGAAAGCAAAAGGCTATATAGCATATGATTTCATTTACATAAAATATCTAGAAAAGGCAAATCTACAGACAGCATATTAGTGGTTGCCTAGGGCTACAGAAATGAAGCAGGATTGACTGCAAAAGTATATAGGAGATCTTTTAGTTTGATGGAAATGTTTTAAAACTGGATTGTGGACATAGTTGCACAACTATAAATTTACTAAAAAGTTTTGAATTGTATATTTAAAATAGGTGAATTTTATGCTATGTAAATTAAACTTTAATAAAGCTGTTTTTTAAAAAAAGAAAATATAAGTCAACTAGGACTCCTTGGAGAAATAGCAAGTCTGAGGCAGGAAACATATAAGCCTTGTGCCAGGAATCAAGCAAGCTATGGAACACTAATGAGTCATGTCAGGAACATACAGGAGGCAACACATTGGCAAAAGATGGTAAAAATTGAGCATTAACAAGAATAATGAATGCAGTCAATTAAAACCCATTGAATACATTTTTTAATTTTTAATTTTTATGGATACATAAATAGATGTACGTAAAAGTTATTTAAAATTTTTAATTTTTATGGATACATAAATAGATGTACATATTATGGTGACAGACATTTTTTAAAGAGTGGTTAATAATGACAGGGAAAGAACAAACATATACAACTCATTGGATATCATTGAAAGTAAGTAGAGCACCAACTCTTTACTCTGAAAATTGGTAATTAAGGAAAGAATTAATCATGTATTCTGCCTTCCCTGTAGGAGTAACACAGTAGTCCTAGTTGATGAGGGAAAGCTTACTTTCAGAAGAATTCCAACTAATTAATGTGGAAAACAAAATTAGGGAACCACTATTTTGAAACTACTAGTAAAATGATTAATTCCACCAATGGTCATCAACAGATTAAACTATTAGATGAAAAGTTGATGGGAAACATAATGAAGGAGTTAGGCAGGGCATGGTTGCTCATGCCTATAATCCCAATACTTTGGGAGTCTGAGGTGGGAGGATCACTTGAGCCCAAGAGTTTAAGACCAGCCTGGGCAACATATAGAGATCCTGTCTCCACAGAAAAATAAATAAATAAATAAAATTTAAAAATTAGCCAGGGCTGGGTGCAGTGACTCACACCTATAATCCCAGTACTTTGGGAGGCCGAGGCGGGCAGATTACTTGAGGCTAAAAGATCGAGACCAGCCTGGCCAACATGGTGAAACCTCGTCTCTCCTAAAAGTAAAAAATAAAAAAAAAATAGCCAGGGATGGTGGCATACACCTGTAATCCCAGCTACTCAGGTGGCTAAGGCAGGAGACTCACGTGAACCTGGGAGGCAGAGGTTGGCACTGCACTCCAGCCTGGGTGACAGAGGGAGACTCTGTCTCAAAATAATAATAATAATAATAATAATAATAATCAGCCAGGCAGGGTGGTGCATGCTTGCAGTCCTAGCTATTCAAGAGGCTAAGATGGGAGGATCACTTGAGCCAAGAGTTCAAGACTGCAGTGAGCTATGATCATGCTACTGCACTTCAGCCTGGTGACAAAGCAAGACCACATCTCTAAAAATAATAATAAGTTAAATAAAATAGTGAAGGAATCAAGATGTTACTCATTTATTAAAAATGGAACGGATGTGTGCCTCCAGTTGTGATTCAAAGTAAAATACAGTTACCCCTGTTAAATATTATTGACCAAATGAAGAAAGTTGAACCTGAATATCATCAAGCTTCTAAAGCTAACTTCCATTACAAAAAAATATGGACTATAGAAGAATAAAGTAAATGACAGCATAAAAAAGAAAACAAACAAATCTAAAATGTGGGATATTCCACAGGATCACTGATTCACTTTCTGCAACAAGTCAATGGCTTGACAAACAAAATGCGAGGCATAGACTGCTCTCAATTAAGAGAGAATGGCTGGGCGTGGTGGCTCATGCCTGTAATAGCAGCACTTGGGGAGGCTGAGGCAGGAGGATCTCTTGAAGCCAGGAGTTCAAGACCAGTCCTGGCAATATAGTGAGACCTTCCCATTTCTACAAAAAAAAAAAAAAAAAAAAAAAAAAATTAAAATTAAAAAACAATTAGCTAGGCATCATGAAGTGTACCTGTAGTTCCAGCTACTTGGGAGGCTGGGGCAGGAGGATCCCTTGAGCCCAGGAGTTCAAGGTATCAGTGAGCTATGATCATGCTATTGCACTCCAGCCTGGATGACAGAGAGAGACCTTGTCTAAAAGAGAGAGAGAAAGAGAAAGAAACTTAAGGCCGGGCATGGTAGCTCATGCCTATAATACCAACACTTTGGGAGGCCAAGACAAAAGAATCATTTGAGCCCAGGAATCCAAGGCCAGCCTGGGCAATAGAGCGAGACCTTGCCTCTACCAAAAAAAAAAAAAAAAAGTAATTAACCAGGAGCAGTGGCATGTGCCTGTAGTCCTAGCTACTTGGGAGGCTGAGTCAGGATAATCACTTGAGACTGCGAGTTCAAGGCTGCAGTGAGCTATGCCACTGCACACCAGCCTGGGCAACAGAGCAAGACCCTATCTCAAAGGGAAAAAATAAATAAATGGAAATAGCTTAAATCTGTAGTGAAATTAAACATAAGAACCAATGCGGTCTGGCGCGGTGGCTCACGCCTGTAATCCCAGCACTTTGGGAGGCCGAGGTAGGCGGATTACAAGGTCAGGAGATTGAGACCATCCTGGCTAACACAGTGAAAACCCATCTCTACTAAAGAATACAAAATATTAGCTGGGCGTAGTGGCAAGCGCCTATAGTCCCAGCTACTTGGAAGGCTGAGGCAGGAGAATGGCATGAACCCAGGAGGTGGAGGTTGCAGTGAGCCGAGATTGCGCCACTGCACTCCAGCCTGGGTGACAGAGTGAGACTCTGTCTCAAAAAAAAAAAAAAAAAGAAAAAGAAAAAGAAAAAAAAAAAAGAACCAATGCCAGCCGGGTGAGGTGGCTCATGCCTATAATCCCAACAATTTGGGAGGCCGAGGCAGGCAGATCACCTGAAGTCAGGAGTTCAAGACCATCCTGGGTAACATGGTGAAATCCCATCTCTACTAAAAATACAAAAAATTAGCCGGGCGTGGTGGCGGGTGCCTGTAGTCCCAGCTACTCGGGAGGCTGAGGCAGGAGAATGGCATGAACCTGGGAGGCGGAGCTTGCAGTGAGCCGAGATCGTGCCACTGCATTCCAGCCTGGGCAACAGAGTGAGACTCAGCCTCAAAAAAAAAAAAAAAAAAAAAAAAAAATTTGCCAGGCGTGGTGGTGAGTGCCTGTAATCCTAGCTACTTGGGAGGCTAAAGCAGGAGAATTGCTTGAATTTGGGAGGCAGAGGTTGCAGTGAGCTGAGATCGTGCCATTGCACTCCAGCCTGGGCAACAGAGTGAGACTCTGTCTCTCTCAAAAAAAAAAAAAAAAAAAAAAAAACCAGAACCAATGCCATCAAACTGTAAAAGTCCTTGAAAGTACTCAGCAGATCCCTTCACATCACCCTAAGTATCCATCTACTTCTTCTTCCTCTGATTAAGATTGCTTTTCTCTCAAGTACTGGTACTCAAGTTAAACTTTAAAAACTGTTTTCTTTTGTTTCATAACTAATATTACAAAAATATTTTCTATTTGTTATTGCCATGTGTAATATTTTATTGACCCTGTGGATTAAGCAAGCTTTTTTCTGCTATTCTGGAAACATAACCACCACTTATAAATGGTTTCTCTGACAAAATTGTCCAGAGCTCCAAATCGCTAATTTAAATACTTAAACTTTAAAAAATACACAAAAAAAATGCACAAAGAAAAATTCACAAAAGAATTAAACATTTATTCTATTCATCATGTACAAATGGTTATTTTAGGATACCAAAAAGACCTAGTTGGTAAGGGAAAATTATTTACAGGAGAATTTCAGTTAATAGTCGTAGAAGAAGCTGGGCAAGGTGGCTCACACCTGTAATACCAGCACTTTGGAAGGCTGAGGAAGGAGGGTCGCTTGAGCCCAGGAGTTCGAAGTTACAATGAGCCATGATCGTGCCACTGCACTCCAGCTTGGGTGACAGAGCAAGACCCTGACTCAGAAAAAAAAAAAAAAAAAAAAAAAAAGTGTAGAAGAAATGAAAGAACTAGAAAAATCGCCATTTGGAATCCCCTTACGAAACTAATAATTCAGATAATGATCATCAGTGGATGCTGAGACAATGAGGATGCCTTTCCAACAATAAGGGTAGATGAGAAAGACAATAAGGAATTTTAATATAGAAAGATTAAGCTGTCCACAATCTGTACTCACTGCTCAGTCATAGCATCACTAAAAGTGGACCAACCAGACATTGGGGTAGCATGTGTGAAGGCTTGGATTCAAGAGAAAGAGAGCATGGCATATACTGATAATTGAATATGGAATTTAGAATTGCTGAGGTACAGAGTGTGAGATTAGGAGTGGTGATAAATGAAGCTGATGCAGGAGCCAGATGTAGGGGCCTTGTAACACTTAAAGAATTTTGAATTTTCTCTTAAGGGAACTGGGAAGTCACTGAAGGGTTTTTGTTTTAGAATATATTCTCTGGCTATAGTGTAGGACATGATTTGAGGGTAAAATAAGAGTGGGGGCAGGTAGATGAATTAGGAGACAGTTGCAATAGTCCAAGTCTGAGATGATGGTGACCTGGACCAGGGTAGTGGCATTAGGAAAAAGGTGAAGTATATGGATTCAATGAATATTTAGCAAATAAACCTGAAAGGATTTGGTGGTAAAATAGAGAGAGGATGGTGTGAAGGTTTTAGACTTGGGAAACTGGGTTGATAGTTGTGCCATTCACTGACATAAGAAACACAAGAGGAGGAACGGACTTAGGCCGAGAGGGTGAGGAAGGAAGTAGCTCAGTATGGGAAATAGTGAATTTGCGATGACCATGAAGCCTGAAAATAGGCAGATGGCTACCTGGGGCCTGAAGCTCAGAAAAGAGGTCTGGATTGAACATACATTTGTATGAAGTCAGTGTATAATAAGCAGCTGAAGCCATGAGAATGGATAAGATGAGCCTAGTCAAAAACAGCAAAGCAGGGGGGCACAGTGGCTCACGCCTGTAATCCCAGCACTTTGGGAGGCCGAGGCAGGCAGATCACTTGAGGTCAGAAGTTTGAGACTAGACTGGCCAATGTGGTGAAACTCCATCTCTACTAAAAATACAAAAATTAGCCAGGTATGGTGGCACGCGCCTGTAATCCCAGCTACTCAGGAGGCTGAGACACAAGAATCACGCCACTGCACTCCAGCCTGGGTGACAGAGCGAGACCCTGTCTCAAAAAAAAAAAAAAAAAAAAAAAAAAAAAAAAAAAAAAAAAAAAGCAAAGCATAACATGATAACATGTGGTCCTGTAGCCCCATATCTTTTACCTCAAGTAACTTCACAACAATGGCAGAAAAGAAACCAGATCACAGTGAATTGAAGAGTGGGAGGTGAGGAAAAATAAGGTGAATGAAGGGGAAGAAAGAGAGATGACAGGAACTGAAAGAGGATATGAATTTGTATAGCATTCATTTACGCTGTCCAATTAATCCTTTGCTATATACTGTCTTATATCATAATATGAATATATGGTATCATCCCCTTCAAAAAATGCCTCACATGCATGTCTAGTCTTCCCAGTAAAATGAAAGCTCCTCATGGAGCTTTTAAAAAATGTCTTTAGGCTAGGCACAGCGGGTCACACCTTCAGTCCCAGCACTTTAGGAGGCCGAGGCAGGCGGATTGCTTGAGTCCAGGAGTTCGAGAGCAGCCTGAGCAACATGGTGAAATCACATCTCTACAAACAATACAAAAAAATCAGCCAGGTGTGGTGGTGCTCGCCTGTGGTACCAGCTATTCGGGAGGCTGAGGTGGGAGGATCACTTGAGCCTGGGAAGCGGAGGTTGCAGTGAGCCAAGATCGTGCCACAGCACTCCAGCCTGGGTGACAGAGTGAGACCCTGTCTCAAAAAAAAAAAAATTCTTCATATCCTGTATTCCCCACCGTACATACAGAAGCCAGAGAGCTGTTTGAGATCAGGAGGCTTAGCTGCTGACTATACAAGAACAACCTCCTAGGTAGGCAATATCTTTGTACAAGGTAGTTACTCCAGTGAGGCAGGCACACAAATTCAGCAGGCCAGTTTATACATTAAAAGGTTGATTTGTGAGCACATTTTTTAAACAAAGGGTAAAAATATTTAAAAAAAAAAACAGAAAACAAACAAAAATAAATAAAACAAAGGGAGTTTATATCCACAAAGGATATATTAACATCAGATTATACAAGCCTGACAAACTATCTTTCTCTACTCAAGATATTTTTATAAAAAGCCTGACTAACCAGAATTGGGGACAAGAAGATTGGTGAGAAGAAACTTACTCTTAGCTGTAATGTTTAAATATTTTTATAAGGAGAATGTACTCACATGTTACCTATGTAATTAAACAACAACCAAAAAAAAATGAAAAGGCTAAAGAAATAAAGTATCATCCTTCCCCTTCCAGGCTCCTTGCAGATAACCAGCCTTTACCCTTCTATTCATAGATTACTATTTCAGATGGCAAATTTATAAGGCAGTTGAGTAAGTTAGGATTTCTTCACATTCTTACATTTCATTCTCTTTTTCCTGAGACCATACTCTGGTCTTTGATGGAAACTTAAAAAAAAAAAAAAACATTCCAGTCTCATTAAAAGAAAACCTAAGTCTCTCAGGGTAGGTTAATTCTGCAGATGTATGCCTTCAGATAGCTGTTTTTATCTATTTTGTTTCATTTTACTTCATTTTCAGACAGTGACCTTTTCCCATCCTTACTTGCAAATTCTGAGAGCCCCTTTCTATAAGGCACCTTTCCTCCTTTTTAAATAATGTGTAGGAGTACTTGTTGACAGACAGAGCATTAAAAGAAAAGGGCACATTAATAAGTTTTATCAGTAATATTTTAGAAGTCTGAACTAGATAACCTCTGTTCCTTAGATTTGATGAAGATTCTGATTAAGGTAGAATAGCCTTGGCTGCCTCAAACATTTCTCTTTGCCTCTGGCACCAAAGAGGACACAGACCAAGCCACACCAGGACAATCTCCACTCAAGAATAGCAAGTTTGGACTGTGTGAAAGGTCCCCATTTTACAATAAACAAGCTTCCCTATAACTTTGAAACATTAATCCCAGGAAAACACTAGAAATTGGTTCAAGGTAGTATTCTGACAGGTCTGTTGGGTCAGATCCTATATACAACAGCAGGTGAAAGTAGATGAACAGTAGCAAATCCTTTTTTGATGGATTGATTTCAACAGAGGAAAGGTGTCTAGTCAGGCTGCAAATATTTGAGCTCCGCTCTGCCTTTTTTGATATTTTCAGATAGTCATTTGTATGAAGTGGCATACTAATCAAATTTGCAGATGATAAACTGGAAAAGAAGCTAGTACAACTGGATGACATTCAGGATTCAAAAGAAGTTTGACAAGCAGGAATGATAAGCTAAATTTCTTAGGCTGAAAAGACAGAGATCAAATTAAAGCCTTATACTAGATCCTGAAACACAAGCATTTAAGTACCAAATGGATAAATATAGTTGAGTTAAAGTCTTAGGGATTTCAACTAACTATAGGCTCAACATAATTCAACAGAGTGATCAATGTGGCTGTCAAAAAAAAAAAAAAAAAAAAAAGACAAGAAAAAAAAGCCAACAATTTTGGCCTACATGAGTAGTAACATAGGGTCTAGAACAAAGAAAATCACTGACCCACTCCTCTGTACTGATCAGAACATGTACCTGAAATAGTACATTTCATTCTAGATGCCAGTCTTTAAAGAGAGATATTCATGAACTGAAGTATGAACAGAATAGAATAACCAGAATGATGAGGAGATCTTCAAACTCTGCCATGAGAGTCATGGCAGTAAAGGAACTGCAGATGTTTATTTAGCACAGAGAAGACAAGACTTAGTAGAGGAAACCAATGACCACTGCTTTCAAATATAAAGGGTTGTCCAATAATGAAGGAGATTGTCTCTGGAGCAATTTCCTCAAATAATGAAGTATTCAAGCACAGATCTAAACTCACTTAGTGGAGATATTGGGAGAGATTCAAAAGCCTGGGATAAATCCTAGGTCTCTCAGCTAAAGGAGCCCCAAAGTGATGATACCTCAGTAGCAATAAGTATACCCCAGCAGAAAGATCCTGGTTGCTAAATATCATTCCCCACTTAATGGAGCCAGGCTTCCTTGGAGAAATAGCTGATTCCAAGGCTATGGCCAGGAAAATACATGATAATCCTAAAATATTCTTGTTGTCCCAGAAAGTAAGAAAGTGCCAAAGAATCATGGAGGTATGTCAATGGACACAGAAACCAGTTTGAAGAAGCTCCCACTGACCAAATCTGGGCCAGTTAGAGCATCAAAATGAATAAACAGTAAAACGTTATAACTCATGTAATAAGTAAGAATCCATGAGTCTATACTGATAATCAATCAGTCAATTAATCAATACATAGGGTAAAAGGAAAGCTCTTCCTTACAATTGAATGCCAGCAAATAAGTGTAGAACTAATGATGTATTTAGAAAATCACTATTTTTCAAATATCATAGTAATAACTGATTCAGGCAATAATCAATGAATGTTAAAATCTATTGGCTGAGACTTTGATATGGAATAGGACATTTTATACAGTCTCAAAGTGTCCCCCCACAAATTTCATATTTATTACAAATATAAAAATAGTAACTTTAGAGTGGAGACACTTGGCAGACCCCACTTTAACCAAGTAGTCAAAGTTATTATCACCAATGATGGGGCAAACTGATATCATGTACCTCCTGTTGCCAATGCACTGAGAACACATCACCTCTGTGATATTCCTGCAAAAAAGAAGCATAATCTAAATCTAATCATGAGGAAACATTAGACAAACCCAAACTAAGGGACATTATACAAAATATCTGGCCTGTACTCTTCAAAAGTGTCAATGTCAGGAAAGACAAAGAAAGGCTGAGAAATTACTCCAAATTAAAGGCAACTAAAGTGACATGACAACTAAATCCAATGTATAATCCTGGACTGTATTCTGGACTGGGGAAAAATGCTATAAAGGAAATTATTAGGACAAGAGGTAAAAGCTGAATGTGGACAGCAGTGGTATTACATCAATGTTAATTTTCCTGATTTTGATCATTATGCTGTGATTTTGTAAGAGAATGTCCCTCTTCTCAGGAAAGATATGCTGAAGTATTTAGGAGTATAGGGGCCTTATGTCTCCGGGTTATTCTGATTCAGAGAAAAAATAGATAAAGATAGAGATAGAATGATAAAGCAAATGTGGCAACATGTTAAAAATGTATAAATCTGGGTTAAGGGTAAGTGGAAGTTCTTTGTAGTAATACTGTAACTTTTCTTTAAATTTGAAATTATTTTGAAGTAATGAAGTTTTTTAAAAGCTTTGAATGATTAAAAAAGAGAAAGAAAACTATACTAAATGTTCTCTAAAGTTCTAAAAAGACCATCAGCAAGAGATAAATTCTAAAACTAAGGCTTTTAGCAAAGGAGACAATAATATTAAATAATTTTTTAAGAGTTGGAAAAGCTACTAAGAGATTAAAAATAGGCTTTCTGTAAGAGAAATAACATGGTATTTTGTGTCACATAGACCAGGATTCAAATCCTTGCTCTATCATTTATTATTTGTATGATCTTGAGCCAAGTCATTTAGCTTTTCTCAGCCTTAATCTCTTTATGTTGTAAAGACAATACTACCTACTTCTCTAGTTACACACATATATATTTCTGTAACATACAAAAAACTTTTACAAATCATTGCATATCAACATGAAAAAAGATGAACACCCCAATAGACAAATGGGCAAAGAACAAGAACAGTCAATTCATGATAAATTATATACAAATAGTCAATAAATACGTTATGTGAAAACCTCACCAGTAATAAAAGAAATGCCAATAAAACTGAAATATAGGCTTGGCACGGTGGCTCAGGCCTGTAATCCCAGCACTTTGGGAGGCTGAGATGGGCAGATCGCCTAAGGTCAGGAGTTTGAGACCAGCCTGGCCAACATGGCCAAACCCCATCTCTACTAAAAATACAAAAATTAGCTGGCCGTGGTGGCCCACACCCATAATCCCAGCTACTCAGTAGGCTGAGGCAGAAGAATCGCTTGAACACAGGAGGCAGAGGTTGCAGTGAGCCAAGATCGCTGCACTGCAGCCTGGGCCACCACAGAGTGAGACTCCATCAAACACACACACACACACCCCACACACACATACATACAAACTGATATATAATTTTTCACCTATGAGGATTGGCACAGAATAAAAAGACATAAAACCCAGTGTTGATGAGAGTGTAAGAAAATAGACTGAGCACAGTGACTCACGCCTGTAATCCCAGCACTTTGGAAGACCGAGGCAGGTGGATCACCTGAGGTCAGGAGTTTGAGGCCAGCCTGGCCAACATGGTGTACTAAAAATACAAAAAATTAGCTAGGCTTGGTGGCAGGCACCTGTAATCCCAGCTACTCTGGAGGCTAAGGCAGCAGAATCACTTGAACCAGGGAGGCGGAGGTTGCAGTGAGCCGAGATCGTGCCATTGCACTCCAGGCTGGGCAACAAGTGTGAAACTCCATCTCAAAAAAAAAAGAAAGAAAGAAAGAAAGAAAAGAAAATGTACTATTGGTGGTAAGGTAAACTGATACAACATTTCTAGAAGGCATTTGATAATATTAAGCAAAATCGATCCAGGAACTTCTACATTGAAAACTACAAAACATTGCTAAGAGGAACTTTACAAGACTGAAATAAATAGACTGGGTATGGTGGCTCATGCCTGTAATCCCAGCACTTTGGGAGGTCGAGGCAGGCAGATCACTTGAACCCAGGAGTTCAAGACCAGCCTGGGTAACATAGTGAAACCCCATCTCTACCAAAAAAACGTATTCAGGCATGGTGGCACACACCTGTGGTCCCAGCTACTTGGGAGGCTGAAGTGGGAGGATCGCTTGAGCCTGGAAGGTTGAGGCTGCAGTGAGCCATGGTTATGCCACTGCACTCCAGCCTGGGTGATAGACTGAAACTCCATCTTTAAAAAACAAATAAAAACCTGAAATAAATAGATATACCATGATCATGAGTTAGAAGACACAATATTCTTAAGATGTAAATCCTCCTAGAATTCTTCTATAGATTCAATACAATAGCAGTCATAATACTACCAGGTTTTAAAAAGAGAAATGGACAAACTGATTCTAAAATGTATATGGAAATGGAAAGGATCTAAAATATCCAAAACAATCTTGGAAAACAATAGCAAAGTTGAAAGACCTATATTCCTGACATTAAGACTTACTATAAAACTACAGTACTTAATAGACAAATAGATCAATGGCACAGAATACAGAGCCCAGAAATAAACTTGCACATATAAAGTCATTTGATTTCTGACCAAGCAGTGTTGGATTGGGGAAAGGAAAGTCTTTTCAACAAATGGTGCTAGAATAACTGGATATTCATTTGGGAAATATAAACCTCAACCCCGACCCCACATCATACCCAAAAACTAACTGAAGATGGATCATGACACTAAACATATAATATAATTGCTAAAACCCTAAAGCTTCTAGAAGAAAATCCAGAAGAGAATTTTTGAGACTTAAGGATAAACAAAGGTTTCTTAGAACACAGAAAGCTGGCCGGGCGCGGTGGCTCAAGCCTGTAATCCCAGCACTTTGGGAGGCCGAGACGGGCGGATCACGAGGTCAGGAGATGAGACCATCCTGGCTAACACACTGAAACCCCGTCTCTACTAAAAATACAAAAAACTAGCCGGGCGAGGTGGCGGGCGCCTGTAGTCCCAGCTACTCGGGAGGCTGAGGCAGGAGAATGGCGTAAACCCGGGAGGCGGAGCTTGCAGTGAGCCGAGATCACGCCACTGCACTCCAGCCTGGGCGACAGAGCGAGACTCTGTCTCAAAAAAAAAAACAACAACAACAACAACAACAACAACACACAGAAAGCTATAGTCATAAAAGAAAAAAAATGATAAATTAGAATTCACTGAATTTTAAAATCTGCTCATGAAAAACCACTATTAAGAAAACGAATAGGCAAGCACAGACTAAGAGAAAATACTTGAAAAACATATATCTGACAAAGGACTTATAAGCAGAATATATAAAGAACTCTTACAAATCAATAATTTAAAAATGGATTTAATCCAACTTTAAAATGGACAAAAGATTTGAATAGATATTTGGCAAAGATATTTGAATGGTCAATAAGCACATGAAAAAGTGCTCGACATCATTAATACTCATGGAAATGCATATTAAAACGACAGTGAGCCAGGCACAATGGCTCACACCTGTAATCTGAGCATTTTGGGAGGCCGAGGCAGCTGGATCACTTGAGCCCAAGAGTTCCAGACCAGCCTGGGCAACATAGTGAAGCCCTGTCTCTACAAAAAACAAAGCAAAAATTAGCTGGGTGTGGTGGCATGGCCTGTAGTCCCAGCTATTTGCACCACTGCACTCCAGCCTGGGTAACAGAGTAAGACCCTGTCTTTGGGAAAAAAAAAAAAAAAAAAAAAAAAACTACAATGAGATACTACTACACACCCACCAGAATGGCTAAAATGTTAAAAGACTGACCATACCAAGTGTTGGAGAGAATAAATAACTACTAGAAATCTCATATATTGCTAGTGGGAATAAAAAATGGTACAACCTGTTTAGAGAATTACTTAGAAGTCTCTTATACATTTAAATATACATCTATCCTATAGTCTAGCAATTCCAGTTCTAGGTATTTACCAAAAAAAAAAAAAAAAAAAAAAAAAAAAAAAAAAAGGAAGCATATGTTTACAAAAAGACTTGTACCAGAATGTTTACTTCAGCTTTATTCATAGTAGCCAAAAACTGTAAATAATCCAAATGTCCATCAATAATAGAATGGATATGCCAGGTACAGTGGCTCATGCCTGTAATCCCAGCACTTTGGGAGGCCAAGGCAGGTGGATCACCTGAGGTCAGGAGTTTGAGACCAGCCTAGCCAACATGGCAAAATCTCATCTCTACTAAAAATACAAAAATGAGCTGGGCATGGTGGCACATCCCTGTAATCCCAACTACTTGGGAGGCTGAGGCACAAGAATTTCTTGAACCTGGGAAGCAGAGTGCAATGAGCTGAGATTGCGCCACTGCATTCCAGCCCGGGTGACATAATGAGAGTCTGTCTCAAAAATAAATAAAATAAAATAATATTACATTATCACAATGAAATGCTATACAGCCATTTTTTTTTATTTTTTAAAAAATGAGATCTCACTACATTGTCCAGGCTTGAATGCAGTGGCTATTCACAGACATGACCATAGAGCACTACAGCCTTAAACTCCTGGACTCAAGCGATCTTCCCACCTCAGCCTCCCAAAGAGCTGAGACTACAGGCACAACACCACTGTGCCCACCTTACAAAGCCACTTAAAACAATAGTGTAATCTATATTCATTGACACAGAAAAATGTCCAAAACGTACTGTTGAGCGAAAAAAATGGATTAAGAACAGCATGAAATAAAGAAAAATAAGTTAAACAAGATATTTTTCACCCATCATATTGATAAGGATGAAAAATGATTGATAAATGATAAAGATTGAAAAACGACCTAATTCTGGCAAGTATATGGGGAAAACACATTTTTATATACTGTTAGTGGAAGTGTAAATTGGTCGACTCTAGAAGGCTATATGACTATACTATTAAAATTGTAAATATGCTTACCATTTCACACAGTAACCCATTTCTAAAAATTTATCCCACAGTAATACTCACAGAGACACACAAAGATTTATATACAAAGAATATAGCTTTACATATAACCTATGCACAAAAAAGAATGCAGTAGTATTTGCAACAGTCAAACATCAGAACAATGCCTGTACAGTGAGTATGGCAAAAGGAAATAATGGTCCATGTATACAATGGAACACCATGCACCTGTTAAAATCAATGAGTTGGCCAGGCGCAGTGGCTCACACCTGTAATCCCAGCACTTTGGGATGCCGAAGCGGGCAGATCACCTGAGGTCAGGAGTTCGAGACCAGGCTGGCCAACATGGTGAAACCCCATCTCTACTAAAAATACAAAAAATTAGCTGGGCGTGGCAGCAGGCACCTGTAATCCCAGCTACTTGGGAGACTGAGGAGGAAGAATCGCTTGAACCTTGGAGGCAGAGGTTGCAGTGAGCTGAGATCATGCCACTGCACTCCAGCCTGGGCTACAGAGCAAGACTCCATCTCAAAATAAATAAAATAAAATAAAATAAAATAAAATAAAATAAAATGAGTTAGTGCTATGAGTAGTGAAACAATAAAAATGTCAAAAATATGTTGAAAAGGAAGTTGCAGCACAGTATATAAAATAAAGTTTGGGCCAGGCATAGTAGCTCATGCCCGTAATGAGCTTTGGGAGGCCGATGGGGGGGATCACCTGAGGTCAGGAGTTGGAGACCAGCCTGGCCAACATGGTGAAACCCCGTCTCTACTAAAAATACAAAAATTAGCCAGGCGTGGTGGCACACACCTGTAGTCCCAGCTACACAAGAGGCTAAGGCAGAAGAATAGCTTAAACCCGGGAGGCGGAGGTTGCAGTGAGCCAAGATCATGCCACTACCCTCCAGCCTGGATGACAGAGCGAGACTCTGTCAAAAAAAAAAAAAAAAAAGTTGTGGACAGAGAATGAGATATTGGCATTTTATATTTTCAGATATAGAGTAATTCTGGGAAATGACAAAACCCAGAATGAGGCTAATAAATTTTCTTGCAGAAGTAGAGTGGAGAAGAGCACTAGAAATGGTCAAGGAGCTGTGAAGGTAGAGTGTTGCTCAGCCAGTTCATCCACAGGAGCATTGTGATGGGCTGGGTGGTAGACAGCAGATGCTCGAGTCTCCATAGAATATTAGGAAATATCCAAGAAGGCAATAAATGACTACATTGAGAAGGAATAAAAGGTAATATTGCAAAAGGCATGAGCCTTAAAAGAGAGGCCTTTAATGTGAGGGTTGAAAGCAAAGGTCTAAAAGCAGTGATAAGGAGTAGGAATGATGATGACTTCTGGGAAACAAAAATTACAATGATTAATAACTCTCCAGTATCAGTGAGGTATAAGAAAGCAGGCATTTATGTATGCTTGGTAAGAAGGTACATTAGAAAAACTTTCTGGATAAAAATTTGGCAGTATTTATCAATTTTTTTAATGTTTGTGTCATTTGACTCAGCAGTTCCAAATCCACAAATCTATCCTACAAATATATTTACATGTACCCAAACATGCATGTATTAGCATTTCACAGTGGCATTGTTTGTAAAACTGGAAACAACCTAAATGTTCATCAGTAAGGATATTTGTTCAATCAATTATGTGAGGCTTTCACTCAAGAACCATAGCAATAAAGAGGGCATAGCCTGGGAGAGAAGCCAGGTTTCAGTTAAAGCAAGCAAGTGGAGAGAGAATTCAGTGAGGAAATTTAGGGTACAGTAGAGTCTATCTACAATGGAACCAGTTTTCCAGAAAACATAGTACAAATAATTGGCAAGAGAGGCAATAGTGGGTGGATGATTGAGGGTAAGGAAAAGTGTAGAAGAACAGAAGGAAGCCCAAAGGGGTTCAGGACAGAGTAAACAAAAAGGCAGATGACCAAAAAGACTTGCAGTATTAATTGGTTTTCAGTTAACTGGACTCTTCAGTCTAAAATGCCCTTCCTTGCCCTTGAAAATCCAGGAAACTCCTACTCATTCTTTAAATCTCAGACCAAAAACTATCTTTTCTATGAAGCCTTCCCTGATGGCCTGTGGTCGAATTATGAACAAGTGCCATAGCAGTCCTATTATAGGATTTATTACTTCTGATTAGGAGTATTTAATGTGAAGCTTATGGATAGGCATCAGGGAACATGTCCACGTTTAAAATTGATGCAAAATTATGTGTACATGTGTGCATTTTTCTAGGGGGGAAAGTCCAAAGACTTTTTTTTTTTTTTTTGCAATTTCACGCTGGTAATTTTTCTTTTTTAAAATGTAAGCCACTAATAATTTAAGAAAAATATTTAAACCAAAAGTTGCATATTAATATTATACACAAATTGAAACACAAGTGACTTTTACCACAGTGTATACATGCTTACATAAACTCAAATAGTTACACATTTAAAATAATTTCCATTTAACATATGAAAGTTCTGAAATACATAAAAGCATTAATACTTTCTATAAATCTACAGTTAGAATATCAATTTGCTACAAGCATATAAAAACATCAAGTGCTTTCTTGGAGTTTCCAGTTTCCTCCCTAAAACACAATCTGGTCATAACAACCTGATTGCATATAAAACTTTAAAAGTAGGCTTGGGCCAAGTGTGGTGGCTCACGCCTGTAATCCCAGCACTTTGGGAGGCCAAGGTGGGTGGATCACCTAAGGTCAGGAGTTCGAGACCAACCTGGCCAACATGGTAAAACCCCATCTCTACTAAAAATACAAAAATTAGCTGGGCATGGTGGTGCCCACCTGTAATCTCAGCTACTCCAAAGGCTGAGGCAGGAGAATTGCTTAAAACCAGGAGGCGGAGGTTGCAGTGAGCTGAGATTGTGCCACTGCACTCCCAGCCTGGGCAACAGAGCGAGAGTCCATCTCAAAAAAAAAAAAAAAAAAGTATGTTTGAATGTTCTCAAACACTTTGATATATGTTCTTCAGGGACTTCAATTATAAGCAACAGAAATTATAAGTGACTTCAATCCCCATCTTGCTTTAAAATGGACAAGTCTTTGGTTAAAGTTCTATATTTGTGGCATTTGTTTTCAATTAAGATGGCCCCCAAACCAATAAGTGATACTGATATATTTTTTTTCTTTTCTTTTCTTTTTTTTGAGACAGAGTCTCGTTCTGTCATCCAGGCTGGAGTGCAGTGGCGCAATCTCAGCTCACCGCAAGCTCCGCCTCCCGGGTTCATGCCATTCTCCTGCCTCAGCCTCCCAAGTAGCTGGGACTACAGGCGCCCGCCACCACGCCCGGCTAACTTTTTGTATTTTTAGTAAAGATGGGGTTTCACCGTGTTAGCCAGGATGGTTTCGATCTCCTGACCTCGTGATCCGCCCATCTTGGCCTCCCAAAGTGCTGGGATTACAGGCGTGAGCCACTGCGCCTGGCCGGTACTGATATATTAATAGTTCACGAGACTTGATTTCATCTGCTTCTGATGTGTGGAAGGTTACAGATACTCATTTACTATAATATGTCATTGATAATTTCGATCTTTTACCCGTAAGCAGAGAAATCAATAGATTTATTATTTCTGTCAGTTTTCTGTTATAATCTAAACTGTACAATGATTTTCAGTAACTATACATACTGCTCCACAGTATATGTGACTATGATTGATAAGATGTAGAGCATTAAACTTAGAGTTAACTTATTCTGATAAGTCAATATGAGACTGTACAGTAATTCTACATTATCTATAGTAGGTTGTTAGATAATGCTTATTTTTAAAAACCCTATACCATTCCATTTACAAGAGAAATTGTTGCAAATGTATAAAACAGCAGATATACAAGGAGAACACCAAACATACTTTATTAGCACAAAAAAGCAGCCATAACAAGGCACAGCAAGCAGAAACACACATTAGCAGTCAGAGAGTTAGTGTGGCATACAAATAAAGCTTTTCTTTTTTTGTGGCCTTGGCAATTGCCATAGGGATGTAAAATAATGTTCTGTAGCAGCAGGTAAGGAAACTATGGAGCACTCACCAGTGGTATAGAGCACATTAACAAAAAGACACAAGAATGGATTCAGCTACTTTAGGGCAAAATGTCTAGGACAGAACGGTACATTCAATTCAGTTACTAAGAAGCAAACGCTAGAACTTGATATAACTTCCAAAAGAGCTCACTCAAGTAGTATAACATTCACGTAGTATTCAAGTAATATTACACTCAAGTAGTATTCTAAGTGACAAAGAGGTGTTAAGTAGTTATTTACAGATATAATGGTTGTACAGTACCTTTCAAATCTGCAATTTATGCTTCAGATTTTCCATTGAGAGTAAATTACACTGAAATTCTGTAAATTATACTTAAGCAATTTAGCTATGAGTGTTTACAGAAAAGAGATAAATACTGCCATCCAAATTAGTAATTACAGTTTAACAATAATCTAACATCAGCAACCATTGTAGTTACTATTATCTGATTTGTTTGGGCATCTTCTAGTCTTATTTTCTTCATGATTCACAAAATCATTATGGGTATAGGAGAAGATCCAACTTTTATGAAACAACAATTAGACTACACATTAACTTTTTTTTTTTTTTTTTTTTTTTGACACCAAGTTTCGCTCTTGTTGCCCAGGCTGGAGTGCAGTGGCGCAATCTCGGCTCACTGCAACCTCCGCCTCCCAGGTTCAAGAGATTCTCCTGTCTCAGCCACCTGAGTAGCTGGGATTACAGGCGCCCACCACCACACCCAGCTAATTTTCTGTATTTTTAGTAAAAACAGGGTTTCACCATGTTGGCCAGGCTGGTCTCAAACTCCTGACCTCAGGTGATCTGCCCGCTTTGGCCTCCCAAAGTGCTGGGATTACAGGCATGAGCCACCATGCCCAGTCACATCAACTTTTTAAAAAATCATATGCAAGACTATATTGCAGCAGCTGTTTTAAGTTAAAGCACTCATTTAAAAACTAATACCTGGCTGGGTGCAGTGGCTCATGCCTGTAATCCCAGCACTTTGGGAGGCTGAGGCAGGCAGATCACGAGCTCAGGAGATCGAGATTATCCTGGCTAACATGGTAAAACCCCGTCTCTACTAAAAACACAAAAAATTAGCCAGGCATGGTGGCAAGCGCCTGTAGTCCCAGCTACTCGGGAGGCTGAGGCAGGAGAATCGCTTGAACCTGGGAGGCAGAGGTTGCAGTGAGCTGAGATCGCACCACTGCACTCCAGTCTGGGCGACAGAGCGAGACTCCATCTCGAGGAAAAAAAAAAAAAAAAAACTAATACCTAGGGCCTTTAAATAAAATCCTACTACTAATTTTATAAGTGCAAACTTTTAAGAATTACTATTTAGAAAACCTGGTTTACTTAACAGTATCTTTTGCAGAAGAGAAAAGAGTCTGACTATAAATTACATCAACACGGCCGGGCGCGGTGGCTCAAGCCTGTAATCCCAGCACTTTGGGAGGCCGAGACGGGCGGATCACGAGGCCAGGAGATCGAGAGACGATCCCGGCTAACACGGTGAAACCCCGTCTCTACTAAAAAATACAAAAAAACTAGCCGGGCGAGGTGGCGGGCGCCTGTAGTCCCAGCTACTCGGGAGGCTGAGGCAGGAGAACGGCGTAAACCCGGGAGGCGGAGCTTGCAGTGAGCTGAGATCCGGCCACTGCACTCCAGCCTGGGTGACAGAGCAAGACTCCGTCTCAAAAAAATAAAAATAAAAAATAAATAAATAAATAAATAAATAAATAAATTACATCAACACTTAGGTGAATTGCACTATGCCCTTGTGGCCAGAAAATTACATTTTTTTTTTTCTAAAAGAAAGGCATTATCTTATTTGTATTGGACTTCTAAAGCTTGATTTATAGTAATTATAAACATCACTACTTTTGGAAGGTTATAGAAAAACTCTTAGAAAAAATAATTTCAAACATTAGTCACACTGTTGAAATACTCATCTGATATTAATAATTTGTTCTTCAGTAAGAAATAGAATTCTTCACAGCAAATGCCCCAGAGTTGCCTCACTCAATTACTACAGCCATTAAAAACCAAACTGTTCACTAAATAGGCAAACTTGTTTTGTAGTCTTACTCAACACCTGTAGTTTGTTTTTGTTTTTGTTTCTGTTTTGACAGAGTCTTGCTCCGTCTCCCAGACTGAAGTGCAGTGGAGCAATCTCGGCTCACTGCAACCTCCACCTCCCAGGTTCCAGCACTTCTCCCACCTCAGCCTCCCCAGTAGCTAGGATTACAGGCGCCCGCCACCACACCCGGGTAATTTTTTGTATTTTCAGTAGAGATGGGGTTTCACCACGTTGGCCAGGCTGGTCTCGAACTCCTAAGCTCAAGTGATCCGCCTGCCTCAGCCTCCCAAAGTGCTGGGATTACAGGCGTGAGCCACTGTGCCCGGCCTGAACACCTGTACTTCTATCCTCTGTTGTTCCACTAGGAATCATGTTTATCTGGGTAAGTAACAGAAGGTTGCATCTGACAGATACTAACACTAACCTTACATACTGTATGAAAAAACCTAGCACCATTATAGGTATATGTCTGATGCACATGAAAGCAGACCAGGTTCACACCCTTTGGGGACAGGAGAGTTTACTTTGCCTTGACTGGTTCTCGTTCTAACCAGCAAACCCAAAATTTGTGTTTATAATAATACTCTTTTTAAAAATCCTGTAACATTGATGGTAAAGGAGGCCCATTAATTCCATCATATGTAGTGCACCTGCAGATTACTGTACAACAGATATACTACAGCTAAAAAGGAAAGCCCTGTCTAGTAATATAGTAAGCAACGGTTCAAAAAACATGCAATAACTGGGATCTTTATAATGTTCTTTTTTATTATACTTTAAGTGCTGGGACACATGTATAGAACATCCAGGTTTATTACATAGGTATACATGTGCCATGGTGGTTTGCTGCACCCATCAACCCATCATCTACATTAGGTATTTCTGCTAATGCTATCCCTCCCCTCGCTCCCCACCCCCCAACAGGCTCCGGTGTGTGATGTTCCCCCACACCCCGCTCCCCGCCATGTCCATGTGTTCTCATTGTTCAACTCCCACTTATGAATGAGAACATGCGGTGTTTGGTTTTCTGTTCCTGTGTTAGTTTGCTGAGAATGATGGTTTCCAGCTTCATCCATGTCCCTGCAAAGGACATGAACTCATCCTTTTTTTATGGCTGCTATAATGTTCTTAAAGTCCTGTTATAGTGGAGGAGTGAAATAAACAGGGGTCATGGGCATCAAAACCAAAGTTCTGATTACTGCTCAATTCAGGCCTGCAGGGATCTGTTGTAGCCCCAGAAGTTCACAGAGAAGAGGCAGTCCCTTTGCCCAGCGTCCCTGAGCAAAATGTGTCTTCGCGTTTCCCTTCTAGAAGGGCTTCTGTTTCATAACGATCCATCACTCTCCAATAACAAGGATTCCCTGTAATCTGAAGCAATGTATGTAATCAGTCTGTGTGTGGACTTCCCAAGCTCCCTGTCTGCTAACATGGGCATGTACCTCATGCTGCTTCTGCCCTCCATGGCTGCAAACACAGGGTGGCTGTATCCTCTTTCAGGTCACAATTAGCATGTGGAACTGCAGAACTGTCCCCACTTATTTCAGTCGTTCTAGGAGCTAACTTTTGTCCCAGTTTATATAATGGATTAACCTGTGCAGTCGCTTCAAATGTATGTATTTGTGCATCGGGAGGGGGATCAACCCCTTCTTCAATACTAAGCGGTTTTCTCTCTCTAAACTATCTTCATCTTCTATAGAAACTAAATATGGGGCTGGGTGAGGTGGCTCACACCTGTAATCCCCGTACTTTGGAAGGCCGAGGTGTGCTGATCACCTGAGGTCAGGAGTTCAAGACCAACCTGGCCAACACGGCGAAAACCCGTCTCTACTAAAAAATACAAAAATTAGCTGGGCGTAGTGGCGGGCATCTGTAATCCCAGCTACTCAGGAGGCTGAGGCAGGAGGATCGCTTGAACCCGGGAGGCGGAGGTTGCAGTGAGCCAAGGTTGTAGTGAGCCAAGATTACACCACTGCACTCCAGCCTGGGCAATGGATCCGTCTCAAAAAAAGAAGAAAAAAAAAAACCCCAAAGACGGATCAAATGCATCAAAAAATGTTGAATGTGGGCTCACAGGAGCTGTATGCTGTTTAATCAAATGCCATTTGGGGGCTAAATCTGAGCCAGCAGGAAAAGGGCATTTCTCCAGCATTAATTCAGAAAGAGATTTTTCTTTAATTGGAAAAGAGAGGCTTTGACTGCTTGTTATAAGTTCTCATGGGAAAACACAAGCCCACAGTATCCTGCAGCCTGTCTCAGAGAGCGACTTCCCTACGGTTCTTCTGGTTCTTCTGGAAACACTGTCCGTGTCCTATACAGAGCTTAGCACCTCTCTTTCCTTTGAAGTCCACTTTGAGTTCTACCAAGCTTTTTATCAGTATCCAATGAATCCTGGGTCATTGTAACAGAAATGTTTCTCTTACCACCCCATGGAGCATGTCAAAAGTAGGAATCTCTTCGTGCAAGTCTTGTTCCTGGGGTAACACAAAAATCATTATCCTTTTTGATACTTATTTCAACAATTTGAGGGATTTCAGTGGCACAATGTTGGTTTCTCCTTGAAGAATTCTTTGAAGGGCCTGGCGTGCCAGGTGTAAAGCAACATTTTCTCTTAAGGGACTACTTTGTTGCTGAGCAGCTGAGTCTCCTATATTGATGCTTTTTGTTTTTGACAAATATCTGTCAGAGTTGATATCCACATTTTCACTATGGCTTACTCCCTCACGACTGAAGACATTCTGTTACCTGTATTTGAAGTTATTCCACATTTCTCCCACTTTATCCACTGATTATAAAAATCATTCAGGGTGTGTGGGGCAGCCTCATTCAAGGCATCTGCAGCAAGGCAGGATGGGCAGAGGCCGCAGTCACTGACAGGTTAAGTCCACCTGCCTTCTGGTGCCACCTGTCCCCTCCGACTGCCCAGAAAGTGCAGCCTGGCTTCCTCCTGACAGAGCTCAGGGACCCCAGCTCCACTGCTTGCTCCCGCCAGGCCCCCATCCATTCCCCAGCCACCTCCCCTTCTTCACCCATTTTCCCTCCCCCTACAACCCCCCACTCCCAAGTCCACAAGTTTTGTTTTTCTGTTTTTGTTGTTGTTTGAGACAAGGTGTTGCTCTGTTGCCTAGGCTGAAGTGCACTCAGCCTCAACCTCCTGGGCTCAAACGATCCTCCTACATCAGCCACTTGAGTAGCAGGGACCACAGGCACATGCTGCCACACCCAGCTAATCTTTTTATTTTTTGTAGAGATGAGGTCTCTCACTATGTTGCCCAGGCTGAAGTCCACCATTTTTAATGAAATGCTGGAACACTTATTGTGGTGTAATTTGCTCATCAAACATTTCCTGAGCACTTACTATATGTCAGGCACTGCAAATATAGAGATGAAACAAAAATGTCCCTACACTCAAAAAAGTTTACAGGCCAGGCGCAGTGGCTCAGGCCAATAATCCCAGCACTTTGGGAGGCCGAAGCAGGAGAATCACTTGAGACTGACCAGGAGTTCAAGACCAGCCTGGGCAGCACAGTCAGACCTCGTCTCTCCAAAAAAAAAAAAAAAAAAGAAAGAAAAAAAAGTGTTAATAGCTGCAGTGAGGTTGAGGCTGCAATAAGGCATGGTTGCGCCACTGCACTCCAGCCTGGATGACAGCAAGACCCTGTCTCAAAAAAAAAACAAAAGTTGACAGATGAGAAAGAAAGAGAAGTAAACACAGGATTACAAAATAATGTAAAACATAAAAGAAGCCTAAATAAAAGGAGAGACATATCATTAATGAAAACTTTAATAAATAGAGGGATATATTATGTTGGGAAAATTTAATAATGTAAAGATATCCACTCTCCCCAAATTAAGCTGAAATTTCAACATAATCTCAACTAAAATCTCAACAAGATTTTTTTGGAGAATATTTTGGCTGATTCTAAAAATCCTTGTAGAAGGAAAAGTGAACTAGTTAGGCAAGAAATGTCTGAAAACAAGAGGGAAGACTTTATCAGGTATCAAAATTATGATAAAGCTATAGCAGTAATATAAAAAGTGTAATTTTGGCGTAAGAACAAACATCAGTGAAACAAAATAGATGGTCCAGAAACAGATTTGTGTGTATAAGGGAATTGGGTATATAATAAAGGTGGCATTTCAAGTCGTTGGAGAAAGTAAACAGTATTGTGATGATTACCTATTAGGTTGGTGCAAAATAAATTTGCCATTTTTAATGGCAAAAACTGTAATAACTTTGCACCAACCCAATATTTGAAAAAAAATTAAGTTACAGCAATATCTCATACCATTCACAAAAGTAACTTCTAAACAGTTTAAAGAATTAAAACCAGCCAGTCGTAGTGGTTCATACTTGTAATCCTAGGACTTCGGGAGGCTGAGGTGAGAGGATCACTAGAGCCCAGGAGTTCAAGACCAGTCTGGACAACATGGCAAAACCCCATCTCTTCAAAAAATACAAAAAAATTAGCCAGGCGTGGTGGCCTGCGCCTGTAGTCCCAGCTACTTACGAGGCTGAGGTGGGCGGATCACCTGGGCCCAGGAGGTCGAGGCTGTGGTGAGCCATGATCATGCCACTGCACTCTAGCCTGGACAACAAAGTGAGATTCTGTCTCAATAAATAAATAAATAAATAAATAAATAAAAGTAAATAGGCCAGGCGTGGTGGCTCACACCTATAATTGCAACACTTTGGGAGGCCAAGGCGAGCGGATCACCTGAGGTCAGGAGTTCGAAACCAGCCTGGCCAACATGGTGGAACCCTGTCTCTACTAAAAATACAAAAATTAGCTGGACGTGGTGGCGGCACCTGTAATCCCAGCTGCTCGGGAAGCCGAAGCAGGAGAATCACTTGAACCTGGGAGTGGGAGGTTGCAGTGAGCCAAGATCACGCCACTACACTCCAGCCTGGGTGACAGAGCGAGACTGCGTCTCAAAAAACAAAATAAATAAATAAATACTAGTAATAATAAATAGGCCAGGCGCGGTGGCTCATGCCTGTAATTGCAGCATTTTGGGAGGCCGAGGCAGGCGGATCACCTGCGGTCAGGAGTTCGAGACCAGCCTGGCCAACATGGTGAAACTCCATCTCTACTGAAAATACAAAAATTAGCTGGGCATGGTACCACAGGCCTGTAATCCCAGCTACTCGGGAAGCTGAGGCGGGAGAATCACTTGAACTGGGAGGCAGAGGTTGCAGTGAGCCGAGATCACGCCACTGCACTCCAGCCTGGGCGACAGAGTGAGACTCCGTCTCAAAAATAATAATAAATAAAAATAAATAAAAGAAGCCCGTCTCAAAAGCTTATATACTATATGATTACATGACAGGTTTGAAAAGGCAAAACTATAGTGACAGAAAACAGGCAGTGATTACTGGGAAGTAGAGGGGAGGAGTAGGCTATAAAGGAGAACTGGGAATTTTTTGAGGTGATGAAACTATTCTATATCTTCACTGTATTGGTTGTTATATGACTTTTTTTTTTTTTTTTTTTTTTTTTGAGACGGAGTTTCACTCTTGCTGCCCAGGCTGGAGTGAAATGGCGCGATCTCAGCTCACCACAACCTCCGCCTCCTGGGTTCAAGCCATTCTCCTGCCTCAGCCTCCTGAGTAGCTGGGATTACAGGCATGCACTACCACGCCCGGCTAATTTTGTATTTTCAGTAGAGACGGGGTTTCTCCATGTTGGTCAGGCTGCTCTCCAACTCCCGACCTTAGGTGATCCACCTGCCTCGGCTTCCCAAAGTGCTGGGATTACAGGCATGAGCCACCATGCCCGGCCAGTTGTTTCTTTATGCATTTGTCAGCACCTGCAGAAACATATACTCAAGATGAATTTTACTATATGTAAGTTTACCTTAATTAAGAAATGAAAAAGTGTATAATCCCAGCACACACCCATGCATCTATGCGTGCATGAACATACACACACATTTAGAAATGTATGAGAACGAACACACAAGGACATTTTCAGAGGTGATGGACATGTTCATTATCTCGATTGTGGTAATAGTTTCATGGGTGTGTACATATGTCCAAATTCATCAAATTATATACTTTGAGGATGTGCAGTTTAGTGTACATCAATTATACCTCAATAAAGCTGTAAGAAAAAGGGGGGAAGAAACACATGAGAAGAAAATATAAATGAACATGCTTAAAACCTTGGAGCAAGAACACTTAAGACTAAAAAAGCAAAAGCTGGGCCAGGTGCAGTGGTTCATGCCTATAATCCCGGCACTTTGGGGGCCAAGGCGGGCAGATCACTTGAAGTCAGGAGTTAGAGACCACCCTGGGCAACATAGTGAGATCCCATCTCTACAAAAATAAATTTTTTTTTAATTAGCCAGGTATAGTGGCATGTGCCTATGGTCCCAGCTACTGGGGAAGCTGAGGTGGGAGGATTGCTTGAGCCCAGGAGTTCAAGGTTACAGTGAGCTATGATTGCACCACTATACTACAACCTGGGCAACAGAATGAGACTTGTCTCTATGAAAAAACAACAAAAAAGTAAAAGCCATAAAGAAAAGGAATAATGTATCTGACTACATCAAAATTTAAAGTTAATAAACATGAAAAAATACTTAAATTCACTAATAATCAGAAAACTGTGAATAAAGAGGAGATATTTTTTGCCTGACAGACTAACAAAAGTTTAAGAGATTGATATCAAGTGTTGGCAGGAGTGTAGGGAAGTAGGTACTCTCATATACCATCTTAGTTTTCATTTTTTTGAATATCATTTCTGGCACAAAAAAAGGACTCATATACCATTGTTAGAAGTATTTGGCCTTTTTGAAGAGCAATTTTGCAGTAATAAAATGTAAAATGTACATACCCTTTGATCCAGTAACCCAGTAATTCTACTCTTCAGTACCTACCTTAGAGAAACATTGTCCATAAAAAAGAGTTAATGGCAAACAACCACCCCAAACTGGAATCCACTTCAATCAGTGCTTCTCAAAACTATCTGTGGTAACCAGGTGCAGTGGTTCACTCCTGTAATCCCAGCACTTTGGGAGGCCAAGGTGGGAGGACTGCTTGGGGCCAGGAATTCGAGACCAGCCTGGGCAACACAGCAACATCCCATCTTCAGTAAAAAACCAAAATGAAAACCATGTGTGGCAAAAGATCAGGGATTTTGTTTTTTTTGTTTGTTTGTTTTTTGTTTGAGACAGGATCTTGCTCTTTTTCCCAGGCTGGAGTGCAGTGGTATGATGATAGCTCACTGCAGCCTTGACCTCCCAGGCTCAAATAATCCTCCTGCCTCAGCTTCCTGAGTAGCTAGGACTATAGGCACATGCCACCATGCCCAGATAATTTTTAAAATTTTTTGTAGAGATGAGACCTCACTTGGTTGCCCAGGCTGGTCTCAAGTGATCCTTCTGCCTGGACCTCCCAAAATGCTGGGATTACAGGCATGAGCCACCACACCTGAGCCAGTTTGGGTTTTTGTTGTTGTTGTTGTTGTTGTTGTTGTTGTTGTTGTTGTTTGGGTAAATTTGCAATCCATCACGGACTGATATCTTTGTAAAGAAAAAACAAATTACTAGAAAAGTGATCATTCACTTAGATGTCATGGCCACATGGAATTGCTATAAAAGGTTTTAAATGCCTATCCTCGGTTCCTATACTTATCTCCTTGTGTACAGGTGATAGTTCACGACTGGCACCAGCCTATGGAATACAGTTTGAGTAGCACTGATATAAATGTCCATCAGAAGGGAAGTGAGAACTACTATATGACCCAACAATTCCACTTCTGGATATATACCCAAAAGAATTGAAGGCAGAAATGTAAACAGATATCTGTATACCTATATTCATAGTAGCATTGTTCACAATAGACAAAAGGTGGAAACAACCCAAGTGTCCTTGACAGATGAATGGACACACAAAACGTGGTATGTATGTATGTATATACACACACTTTGGAATATTACTCAACCTACAACATGATTGAACCTTGAACACATTATGCTAAGTGAAACAAGCCAGTCATGGCCTGGCACAGTGGCTCCTGCCTGTAATCCCAGAATTTTGGGAGGTCAAGGCAGGCAGATCATTTGTGTTCAGCCTGGTCAACAGGTTGAAACTCCATCTCTACTAAAAATACAAAAATCAGCCAGGTGTGGTGGAGCGTGCCTATAGTCCCAGCTACTCTGGAGGCTGAGGTGGGAGAATTGCTCGAACCCAGGAGGCGGAGGCTGCAGTGAGTAGAAATCACACCACTGCACTCCAGCATGGGCAACAGAGTGAGACTCCATCTCAAAAAAAAAGAAATAAGCCGGTCACGAAAATACAAATACCATATGGTTCCACTTATATAAGGTTACCTATAATAGTCAAATTCATAGAAACAGAAAATAGAAAGGTGGTTGCTAGGGCTGGGGGAGGGGACAATGGGGAGTTATTGTTTTGAGTTTCAGTTTGGAAGATGAAAAAAGTCTGGAGATGGATGGTGGTAATGGTTATATAACAATGTAAATGTACTTAATGCCACTGAAATGTTTCCTTAAAAATGGTTAAAATGGTAAATTTTGTTACATATACATTTACAATAATATATGTGTGATATACTCAACCAAAACATCCCAACAGATCAAATGTAAAGGCAGATATGAGACTCCAGATGTCTGGAGTATTATTATTATTAAGCCAGACATTAATGAGACTTGCTAAAAAAAAAAAAAAAAAAAAAAAAAAAAAAAAAAAAAAATTTTACTCTTCTCAATAATATTTCTTGCTTTGGAAAAGTTATTTTGCTTTTTTTTTTTCTTTTTTGAGACAGAGTCTCGCTCTTGTCACCCAGGCTGGAGTGCAATGGTGCAACCTCTGAAACCTCCGCCTCCCGGGTTCAAGCAATTCTCCCACCTCAGCCTCCCGAGTAGCTGGGATTACAGGTGTGTGCCACCACACCCAGCTAATTTTTGTATTTTTAGTAGAGATAGGGTTTCACCATGTTGGCCAGGCTGTTCTCGAACTCCTGACCTCAGGTGATCCGCCTGTCTCAGCCTCCCAAAGTGCTGGGATTACAGGTGTAATCCCAGTTTTAATTTCTGGGATTAAAACCGCCACACCCGGCCAGTTTTAATTTCATTGAATAGAGAGAGCCATAAACCTACATAAACAAATTCTGTTAGGAATGTCAAGGGGTCCTGCAATCAAAAAGTTTGCGAACCACTGCACTAGAGAAACTGTCATGTTCAGGAATGTTTATAGGAGTACCACTTGCAAAAGCAAAATATTGAAAAAATCTAGTAGTCTATCAATAAGGAAATTGTTAAATAAACTGTTTTATAGCCATACTATGGCATAATACATCACTTTTTTAAAAAAGAAGTAAATCTGCCCGGGTGCGGTGGTGGTTCACACCTGTAATCCCAGCACTTTGGGAGGCCAAGGCGGTTGGATCACTTGAGGTCAGGAATTTGAGACCAGCCTGGCAAACATGGTGAAACCCTATCTCTACTAAAAAATAAAATAATATAAAATAAAAGTAAACCTATATGTACCAAAATAAAAATGTTTCCAAAACACTGAATGAAAAAACTTGTGGGGTATGTACAGTAGGGTATAATTTTTGTTAAAATAAAAATACAACACAATGTAGTTTCTATGATAACTAGAAAAAAAGACCTGGAAGGCTGCCAGGATACACACCAAACTGTTAATAGCAGTTACTCTGGGGAAGAGGGAAAGAGGACAAGGATTGTGGGTAATGGCCAAAGTGTTAGCCCCATATATGTATAGTGTTTTGATTTTTTTTTTTTTTTTACAAGGAGAATGTACTGGTGTAATTAATTAGAAAAATAAATAAAAGCAACAAGGTCAAACCCACTGACATTGAGGAAGGGGACTTTCTGAGTACAGGCTGTAAGGGCTAATCTACTTACTGCAGTGGTCTTAGAGCTGATGAGTCTAGGAAGGAGCCACAAGGGGTGAAATCAGGCAACAGAGGCGGCGGCTGGCTGAAATGGTGGAGGCCACCTAGACGGCGGAACTTTCTGGGTCACACACTTCCTGCTCCCTTCCTGAGACTTAATACAAAAAAGGCCTTCACAGCCGCAGAGCGCAGCCTCTCCCGCTTCCGCCGCGAATCGGGTCACAATGCTCGCAATGAAGAACTTCATCCTGAGGCCCGCAAAGTATTGTCCCATTCCCTGGTCCCTGATCCCCACTCCCCAGGCCCATGACTTCAATGGCCCCATCCCAGGAAGAGCTCCGGGCTGGCGTTTGTGGAACGAAACCGACAGCCTAAGGCAGGACATTCCTAAGGGCTGGACAAGCGGACTACGGCCTCATTCACCGCGGCACAACCAGAGACATTCTGAGACGCCAGAAGTGTGACCATGACCGGGGTAGAGGATACCTAGGTTGCAGGAAAGCGCAGTTACCAACTCCGAGGAAACCGGCTGACAGCTCCAGGGGCGAGGGCAGGCCTCACTTTCGAAAGCAGTGCCATAGCGTTTCTATTGGTCTTCCATTCCAGCCAACCAGCAGGTTTCCCTGTGTTCTACCCCTCAACTAAGAGGCCAATCAGAAGAGGGTATGTGCTTCCCATTGCGTACGACCAATTAAGGCTTATTTCTGACTAACACGTGGACAGCCAACCAGAAGGCCTGGTAATCTGACCTCTTATTATGGTCACCATCACGGTCTTGGTCCCCATCCTTGTTCCATCCCTGCATGGAATCAAAGGTATGGATCTGGGAGAAATAACTAGACGGGGGTCCAAGCTGGAGGGATGGTGGCTCAAGAGACCAAGTTATATTTCCCCGAGTATCAAAGCAGGTTGGCCATGAGATCAGAAGAGCATGTAGTTGAGCTGTCAGTACTGCTCTGGGCTTGACCTAAAGTAATGACAATCTGAAAAAGGTACTGGTTGTGAGAGCGCCTCAGATAATGTTGCTTTGTCACTAGACTAATCGCTTCATCTTCCCCCAGAGTCAGATGGGAAGAAACTTACACTCAGGGCCTTTAATTAAGTGTGATGGTTTATTTATGGTGAAGAGTGGTCAGTATCCTCAATTAGCAACAATAGATACTGCCTCTAGAACGACCAAAAGTAAATGTGTGGGGAAACTAAAACCTGACAGTGGTATCATTACAACTAAACATACCAGAAAACGCAAATTAAAACCATGAAATACGATTTTCACCAAATAGTTTGGATAATTATCAATTGTTTAAATTTTTACCACTTTTGCAAGTAAACTTTTTGTGAACAGAATTTCCCCACTTTGGGTGGGGAAACATTCTCATTTGCTGTCACTGGAAGCCTAAACTGCATTCTTTAAGAAAACAATTTCGCTTTAGCTATCAAAATGTAAAATGAGGCCAGGCACAGTGGCTCATGCCTGTAATACCAACACTTTGGGAGGCTGAGGCAGGAGAATTGTTTGAAGCCAGGAGTTCGAGACCAACTTGGGCAACAAAGTGAGACCACCCCCTCCCCCATCTCTACACACACACACACACACACACACACACACACACACACACACACACACAGTAAAAGGCGCACACTTTTTGACCCAGCAATTCCTTCTCTCAAAATCTATCCTACAGAAATATTTATACGCTGGAGCAAGGTTATATGTAGCATTATTTATAATAGTGAATGATTGGAGACAAATTTGCATCAATAGGTGAATCATTAAATTGTGATACAACCATACCATGAAATATTATGCAGTCATTTTTTAAATGAGGTAAATTTCCAGGTATTAATGCAAGAGGAAGTCCAGAATACAATGCAAAGTGAAAAAAAGTTGCAAAACGGTACATATAATATCCCATTTTGTTTAAAAAAACCTATATACAAATGTGTGGGTATTCGTATATGTATATATGTGTATATTAATATATAAACACACACAGAACAACATCTGGGAAGACACGCACCAAATTAAGTTATTCTTGGAGAATGGGAGTGGTGAGAGGGACTAAGGAAAAATCTTTCACTTTTTACTTTACACATTTATGTTTTGCTTGAATTTTATTGACTGGCTTTAATAATTTTTGAATTTTTATCACCACAATGAAACATTTTAACAAAATAGGCACTTTTGTAATCAGATCAATAGAGTTATAATGTATGTGTTTTAAATAAAAATAGCTCCATGGGGGCTGGGTGCTGTGGCTCACACCTGTAATCAATCACAGCACTTTGGGAGGTCGAGGTGGGAAGATCACAAGGTCAGGAATTCGAGACCAGCCTGGCCAATATGGTGAAACCCCGTCTGTACTAAAAATACAAAAATTAGCCGGGCGTGGTGGCGTGCCCCTGTAGTCCCAGCTACTCTGGAGGCTGAGGCAGGAGAATCGCTTGAACCTGGGAGGCAGAGGTTGCAGTGAGCCGAGATCATATCACTGCACTCTGGTCTGGGCGACAAAGCAAGACTCCGTCTCAAAATAATAAATAAATAAATAACTCCATGGGGTGACTACTTCATTTTAAAATTTCAGCTAGAAGACCTAGGATACAATTAGGACAACCGTAAACCAAATCAACTCTGAGTTTCAATGGGGTTATACTCATGACTTGATATAACAGGATGTGGGCAAACAAAATCTAATCAGGATAATCGTTCATTTCTGGAAGAGAAAACTAACTACACTACAACAAACTCCATCATATGCAGGAAAAATTGTGCTTTCACTTTTTTGGTGGCATCACCTCCAATGTTTACTCAACTCCTTGGCAAGGGTGGGAAATCATAAAAAGCTAGAGATTTAAGATACCTCAGAGATCATTTAGTCAAAATCCCTCATTTAGTCGAAATCCCTCATTGTATAGTTCAGAAAACAGGCCTAAAATGGTGAAGCAATTCAACTAAGGTCCTACAGCTAGCTATATAGCCAATTTTAGAAGTCAGGTTTCTATTCCAGGCCTGGTACTCTTTCTGTTTCTTTTCAGATCTTCCTGAGTCTTCAGTATGATGAAAGTATGAAGTATTTTTAAATTTTATGATTAGACATCCCTATATTTAAATGTTACAACCAAAATGCATAACAAAATTAAAATGTATATGCCTCCATTAGTACAGATGATGAAAAGTTCACTGTATCTAGACAAAAAATATTGGTATAACATTCTCTTCAAAAGTAATACATAAATCAGGCCAGGTGCAGTGGCTTACGCCTGTAATCCCAACACTTTGGGAGGTCGAGATGGGCAGATCACTTGAACTCAGGAGTTTGAAACCAGCCTGGTCAACGTGGTGAAACCTCCGTCTCTAACAAAAATACAAAAATTAGCCGGGTATGATGGCGCCACGCCTGTAGTCCCAGCTACTCGGGAAGCTAAGGCAGGAGGATCGCTTGAACCTGAACCTGGGAGGCAGAGATTGCAGTGAGCTGAGATCACGCCACTGCACTCCAGCCTGGGCAACAGTGTGAGACTCCACCTCAAAAAAAAAAAAAAAAAAAATCTAACTGTATTTTACTGTTTACCTAAGAACTACTGTTTTATCCCAATTTCTAACTGTTCTTCAACTGGCACTGCCTCTTAACCCTTTATCTTCAGTTTCTTTATAAAGTAGTTGATGACCTATATAAAAACACTTAAAACCACCATAGGAAACACCTATTTAAAGGAAGCCTGCAGTGATTTGAAGAATTCTTTTTTGATGTTGACAATTATCCCTGGTTTATCTGTTTTATAAGGAACGAGTTCTCTGTTTTTAAATGCATAGACAGAGAGACAGGGTATGGAGAGAAGAAATAAAATAGGCAACAACTGGTTTTTGTACAAACAAGGTAAAAAAAGAAGATAAGAATGAGGGGTGGTGGGTGGTCAGGAAGGGAGTGGCAGAGAACCACATGCTAAATTAGTCACCAAGACTTTATATTTCAAAAGTAAACTCAAATACTAAGATATATAAATGGAATAACAACTACCTAACCTTCAGGCTGTAATTAAAGTGTTGTCCAATTTAAGACTCTACAACCTGAGGACATGTGAGGGCCTTGGAGAGATTTCAGAATAAAAAAAAAGATAAAAGAGTTAAAAATGAGCCAAGTAAGGAAAAATTAGAACTTATTATATCTAAGAAGAGAATACTAAGGGTGACTCAACAGTTTTCAAGGATATGAAGAAATATCCATTTCAGTGAGCAGCTGTTCTACATTTCCACAGAAGAAAGTAATTTTACTTAAATTATTACAGCATATATTTCAACATATAAGTAGGAATATCTTCAACATAAAAGTATCTCATGTAGGATAACTATCAAACAACTCCAAAGAAGCCTGAATGTTATCCACCTCTCCCACCTTTACTGGCTTAATTCCTTGTCTCAAAGAATGGGTCAAAGGGTAGATAAGGCATCTTTGGAATGTGAAGATTTAGACTTCTTTTGGGTCTAGCTATATTTAAAATTTTTTGTTAGCCTCTGTCCCCCAGGTTCCAGCATAAGGTTAAGCCCTTTCTGCACTATAGATAAAGGGGATTAATTAGCAGTAAACATGCAAATACCTGTGTAAATTAGAATTCCTTATCAAAGAAAAGTATGCTTCTCCTCAGTGTTAATGGGTAACAGGGTTTGGATTTAGGGTTCTTGCCCGGCCCAGTTCATGTGCCAAAATGGCCAATTTGACATCCAAGAGAGATTTACCTGGCCTGATATTTTAAAAAAAGAAAAAGACTGGACAACTAACCAGATGTCCCTGAATCTCTTACTTTGTCTCTAGCATTTTCCTGTCTTGTATAGACCTCTCTTCATTTTGTTTTGAGGCTGGAGTGCAGTGGTACACTCCTCATGGCTCACTCCTCAACCTCCTGGGCTCAAGCAATCCTCTGGCTTCAGCTTCCCAAGTAGCTGGGACTATAGGCATGTGCCACCATACCTGGCCAGATTTTTAATTTTTTTTTTGTAGAGATGAGATCTCACTCAGTTGCCCAGGCTCGTCTCCAACTCCTGGACTCAAGCAATCCTCCCAAAGTGCTGGTATTACAGGCATAGGCCACCACACCCATCTAAACATCTCTTCAACTGAACTCTTAAGGTCTACGAAAAAAGAGAATGTAATATCATATTTTACTTGTACCACAACCACTCCACCCTATCCCCAGCCCTGCTGTTAGCATAGGACCGGACACAGAAGACTATTAGCACTTGTTAAATGAGTTGTCATCTGTCCAAATTTTTGTTAACACTTTATTTTATAGCTGCTTTTCTATTTATTCTGCAGTTCATTCTCAACACTGCTGCCTACGAAGGTTGCATCTCTCTTTACCCTTACTTTCCTTTATTTCACAGAAATACCCATTCTTCCCTATCCCCTCAGATATTTTTAGTCATCTCATTCATGAACTACCAGAAACCTCAACTTCCTCACAGCCCCCACTCTTCTGCTTAGAACCAAATACTGCTAAGTAATATTAATTTCCTTTTTTTTTTTCTTTTGAAATTTTTTGTAGAGACAGTGTCTCACTCTGTTGCCCAGGCTGGTTTCAAGCTCCTGGGCTCAAGCAATCCTCCTGCCTCAGCCTCCCAAAATGCTGGGATTACAGGCATGCATAAGCCAACTACATTCAGCCTTAATTTGCTAATGTTTTAAACGCATCACTTTCTATACCTTCTTTCCATGTTGAACTACATTAAAACTAGCTTTGATTTTCTAAATGACAAGACTGCTACCTCCTCTCATTCCAACCCTTGCCAAAACCCTCTCTGTGTAGGGAAACCATTTCAGAGCTCAATGGTCAGATGAATATCCACCCGCCAAAAGTTCTGAGAGTTCACCCACCTTTCTGCCTGTGTCAAACTTATTTGGAAAAAAAAAAAAAAACAACAGTGTCAATTGAGGTAAAAAGCCTATAGAAGAAATGTTTGTTGGTGTTGTGTGGGTGTGTCAGAGGATGAACACATTCATGTGTTTATGTACATGTATTACATATGCAGACACACACACACACACACACACACACACATATAAATATATATAATAAATATATTCTGCCCAAATTAGCACAAACCCACAAGCTTAAAAACCAAATCTGCTAAATGTGACTCAAACCACAGGTACTGAGCCTACAGCTACTTCCTGCAAGCAGATGCATTACCTCTGTGACAAAGTCAGCTGTGAGTTGCAAAAAGGATAGGTAAATATCATAAAGATAAGTTAAGATTCTGCTTTTTAAAAAAATTTAAATGCAAAACATTACCTCAGGACACTGGCCACATTGTATGATTTCTGCATAATACCCAGCATATCCTAGACACTAAAAAATACTAAATTTACAACTTAAGCAGGAAAACAGAGGCTTGCTTCACAGTGGTTTAATATGAACAGAGTTGAATATGACATTGTCTGACAGAAGAATGAACAGTTTGCTGAATAAAAGCCCCGAGTCAGGATATATATACACAGCAGAAATGGGGCCTCAGACTCTCAGCACTTGTGCACAATGAAAGAAGAAATCGTTTTTAAAAAATGTCTATAACAGAGGATACAAATCAAAAAGGCAGCAACAACAACATTGGCGAGGTGGGAAAGGGAGCAGAGCCTCTCATTTGGGGCTGCTTAGCCCCTGGCACAGGCTCAGCAGCTGGAGAGCTGTCTCAAGGAACTTCAACATTTAGATGGGCTCCAAATCCTATGTCAAAATACAATCCTAATCCCTCTGATCAGGGTCAGTCAGAATCAGTAATCCTTTTCCCCAACGCCCTGCATAGAAAACTCCAATCTTTCCATGATAAGGAGTCTAAGCAAAGAGCCCCCACCTCTCACCTGGCACCAAAGTTAACTTGCTCTCACCCCACCACTTAGGACAGACATTGGGCCCCAGCAAACAAACCACCCCCTCCCAGACAGAAACCAGGATAGTTGCCAGCCTCAAGAAGCTGCTTCAGATGTTAAGATTTGGGAAATCCATACCAAGCTGCTATCCATAGTTCAACTTCTGGAGAAAATGCTGGAGTTGCATGAGAAACAAGTGCAGGCAGTTCAATAACCCTGTGACCACGCTGGGGAGGGCAGCAAAAATTCTTGCCCCTGAGCCCCATTCAACAGCTCAAAGTGCTTAGGAGAAGTCAGAGACTGTGTGGTTGGTTTGTGTGCTTCTGCCCTGTGGCAGCACTAAATGGGATGGGGGAAAGGAGAATGGAAGGAAGACAGTGTTGATGCCCTTCCCTACCGCCGGGAAGAGCCTAGAAGATAATCCACTCCCACCCTTCAGGGAGTTACCTGGCAGTGGTGAGTTGCCCCCACCCCTCAAGCCACCAAACCTGCAAAGCTAACCCATAAAGTAGCAAGGGCTTAGGGAGGGAGAACTCCTGGCCCCATACTGACTCACCAGCTGATGAGCAAAAATAGGCAGCTAAAGTGGGAGCCACAAAGGGAGAAGGGCTAGGCAATAGGAGCTCCCCTACTGCCCTATGGCTTTCTTCTGACTCTGAAGCAGCCATAATGATGGGCCCAGAAAACCCACACACCCTGCTCCATACAACAGACTGCTTGGACTCTAGGAGGATTACTGCCATGGAAAGCAACAAAGGAGAGAGAAAGCAACAAAAGAAACTGTTAAGAAAACTGGGAGCAGGCCTAGAGAAAACAAGGAAAGCTTCTGAGTCTCTACCACCTTTCCAAAAAGGAAAAAATACATGCAGTTAGGAAAGGCAGGGTTTTTCCCTGCTCGGTGTTCTTGGTTAAACCTAAGAGTAAGAAAAATCCCCTGGACTTGCAGCATCAGTATGTATCCAAGTGCCTCACCAGCACAAGCGCCCCCCTCCCCCCAGGTTAGCCTTCCGGCATGGGTAAATGCCCAAGAAATTGCCGTCCAGTCTAATCCCCCCACCCACCCACCCCAACCCCAAGCAAAGGGCATCTGCCTGTGGGTTCCCACCTCTCCTCAGAGAAGAGGATCCTAGCAGAGTGCCCACATGGTGTAGTCAGGTACCAGGGAGCACAATGCCAGACAGTCTATCAGGCCAGGAGATGGGCAGCCAACTTCAGATCAAAGACAGAGAGAGGCTTAGTGTAAAAACCAATGTCATTTCAGCAGGAAAGTAGAGGGCAGGTGGTGAGAGGGGCTCCTACTGGCGCACCTTCCCCGGGACGTAGTTCCTGTCAATTGCCTCCTCCTGCAGGAACATGTGTAGGCAGCGTTCATTCTGAGCCAGTGGGTGCCCAGCAATTCTATAAAGAAACCAGGATGGTTATCAGTAGTATTCAGAATCAGAGAGAATTAGCAGAGGGATGGGGATGTGGACAGGGGAGGAAGGGCAAGGTCAGCCCTAAGGTTCAAGCCAGTAGAGGACAGCAGTAGGGTACCACCTCAACCCTAATATTGTAGAGGGGACAGGGAATAGAGGGGCAAGACAGGGAAATCCCTAGATACAACCAACATACTGTGCTTTCTCAGGCTCTGACATACAGGATCAGAATTCTACTCAAAGGAATAGAGTTTTACTGTCCAGTCAGCCCACCACATAATTGGCACCACATCATAGTACCCATTATAAAAGGTGAGCTGGGTGCGGTGGCTCATGCCTGTAATCCCAACACTTTGGGAGGCCAAGGTGGGTGGATCGCTTAAAGTCAGGAGTTCGAGACCAGTCTGGCCAATATGGTGAAACCTCATCCCTACTAAAAATATGAAAATTAGTCGGGCATGGTGGCCTGTGCTTGTAATCCCTGCTACTCAGAGGCTGAGGCAGGAGAATCGCTTGAACCCAGGAGGCAGAGGTTGCAGTGAGCCGGGATCGCACCACTGCACTCCAGCCTAGGTGACAGAGTGAGACTCTGTCTCAAATAAATAAATAAGTAAATAAATAAAAATAAAAGGTGAGGTAAACAAAACATAAAGAAAGACTACGATGGCAAAAGTAGCAAGTGGAGCCCCCAGGAACTTGGCTTACTTGTTAATAAACTGCTCGAGGCCCTGCCTCCTTTCTTCGATGAAAGACTCTTCAAAGATCCCTTCATCTCCTCGGAAAGGGAGCTGCCGCTTCAAGGCTTTCCCAGGCAGTGGTGGTACTACAATCTGAAGGCACACACAAAATTCCAGCCACATGGGAGAGAGACAGAGTGGGAATGAGATGGTAAAGCACTGTGTACCTCATTTCTTGTTAGGCATAGGGTCTATCTTGTCCCACAGCCAGCAACTTGCAAGAACTAATACCATAAGAACAGTCAGGATGGCTCAGGTCAAAAATTAATCCGTTTCTGTGGGAGGACAGGTTTACCACCTCAAAAGAAGGAAATAAACTCCAAATAATCCTCACTTTCCTTAACAAGCCACTACCATTCAAGAATTTAGCTAGGATTTCCCTGACACTAGACTTTCCATTTTTAGCACCTACAGGAATTAAGTTGTACAACTTTACTAGCGACTAAGTGAAGTAATAACTTAAAAAAAAAAAAAAAAAAAAAAAAACTTGTCCTGAACTTACCACTTTCTTTCTTTCTTATTCTATTTTTTTTTTGAGACAGAGTCTTGCTCTGTCACCCAGGCTGGAGTGCAAGGGCACGATCTCGGCTCACTGCAACCTCTGACTCCCAGGTTCAAGCAATTCCCATGCCTTCGCTTCCCAAGTAGCTGGGATTACAGGCATCCACTACCACGCCCGGCTAATTTTTTGTATTTTCTGTAGAGACGGGGTTTCACCATGTTGGCCAGGCTGGTCTTGAACTCCTGACCTCAGGTGATCCGCCCGCCTCTGCCTCCCAAAGTGTTGGGATTACAGGCGTGAGCCACAGCGCCCAGCCAGAACTTACCACTTTCAAGTTTCAAAAGGTTATCCCCCCGATCTAAAATACTGAGATTTGATGGATAAGAATGTGTTCACCCTCTTCATTCCCTTCAAGACTTTATAGACTGTGGTTGTATGCCCCCTCAGCCTATGTAGATCTCCTCCTCCAAAGATGCCACACAGAGAACAAGGCCATACCTTGCTATCTCGCTCCAGCTCATTTTTCAGCCACTCAAAGTCACTGTAGCGCCGCCGTACGCAGGACTCCTTCAGCTTGAAGATAGGTAGGTTTGTCTACATAGAAGGAAAAATGAAAGAAGAAAGATGGAAAGTAATGTTCAGCCTGTGGTAGCCACCTGTCTGAGTAACTTGGACAGGTCCCAATAAAGAAATAGCTTCTATGGATCATGCTCCTATAACCTTTCAAATCACCACCAGGTAAAGACCAACCCTTACCACATCCAACCTTGTCACAGCTGATGATCAGAAGTCCCTTGCTGCTTAGAATTTATCCTACACGTAGACTTGCAGTAGTATGTAAATATGTACGTATAGGAGTTTTGACCGGGCTTGGTGGCTCATGCCTATAATCCCAGCACTTTCAGAGGCCGAGGCGGGCAGATCACTTGAGGTCAAGAGTTCAAGACCAGCCTGGCCAACATGTTGAAACCCCGTCTCTACTAAAAACACAAAAATTAGCCAGGCATGGTGGCACACACTTGTAATCTCAGCAACTTGTGAGGCTGAGGCAGAAGGATCACTTGAACCCGGGAGGCAGAGGTTGTAGTGAGCCGAGATCACACCACTGTACTCTAGCCTGGGAGACAGAGTGAGATTCTGTCTCAAAAAAAAAAAAAAAAAAAAAAAGAGTTTCATTGCATTTTATTATTTATAATAATAATAAATGTCTACGAATAGACAACAGGTTACAATGAATTATGGTATACCTGTATAGTAGAATATTAAATAACTATGAAAAGAATGTGAAAGCCAGGTGCAGTAGCTCACACCTATAATCCCAGCACTTCGGGAGGCCGAGGCAGGAGGATCACCTGAGCCCAGGAGTTTTGAGACTAGCCTGGGAAACCATAGCAAGATTCCATCTCTACAAAAAGTAAAAAAGCCAGGTGTAGTGGCAGTGCTCGCCTGTGGTCCCAGCTACTCAGAGGGATCACCTGAGCCCAGGAGGTCAAGGCTATGGTGAACTGTGATCATGCTACTGTAATCTGGCACAGAGACTCTGTCTCTCGGAATAAAAATGAAAGATCTCTATGTGCCAGTATGGAAAGATATTAAGGAGTAAAATAAAGATATAGAACAGTGTGTGTGTGTGTGTGTGTGTATATATATATATATATACACACATAGTTTGCCTCTATTTGTGTTTTTAAAAAGGATATGTATGTATATATTTACACTGATGAATAAAGTATTTATGAAAAGATACTGGTAATGGTGATTGACTTTTGAGAGTAAGAGAAGACAACTGGAATGGGTGGAATAGTCACATTTTTCATTGTAAAATTTGAATTTATCATGTGTACATACTACATTTTCCTTTAAAAAGTGAATTTAAATTCCCTGTAAAGAGAAAAACACATCCAAGGTATGCCTACGTCTGCTCTTCCTGTCCAAATCCTCTCCATTCTACCACTGCTTACTCAACTCTCACTTCATACAAAAAAATTTCCTGACAACACCAACTGGATTTATTGGTTTTCCTCCTCTCTGAACTCTTCTGACATTCATACTTTAGCATTGCCTGATATACTATTGTTTTATGCATCATGTTTGCCTTGTCTAACTAACTAATCTCATTAAGATTAGAAACTATGACTACTTCTGCATCTTCTAAAATGCAGAATATGCAAGTTACTCAATAAATGCTCAATTAATTAATAGAGACTCTATGTGTCTGTTTATCATCTCCTCATCTAGAAAATGCAGAAGAAATCGCCATTACAAAAGTTGGCTTACCAAAGCTTGCTCCCTGATATAAATCAGCTCATTCCTACATTTTAAACACTGAGATTCCCAAGGCTCTAGTGGCAACACGAATCCCTTGACAGACAGAAAGCCCTGATCTTCATTCCTGCCTACAAGTTCTAAATAGAAATGGCCAACCACATGTATTAATACTGACCATATTTACTGCCAGTCAATTCAGGTGAGAGGATGAATAAAATAAACTAGTTATCTCCTTTCTCCACAACTGCCTCTTGGCGGGAAAAGAGCATCTCGAAACTCTATTAGAGCTTCACACAGACCCCACACTACATCATGCTTTGTACTCCTTGACACTGGAAATTGTTTTTTCAGGATCCAGTTCTTAAATAGGCCATCAAAAGCCAAATAACTGGCCAACTTACATTAGTTAAACTCCATCCAGGATCGTCAAGGTTCAAGGAATGTCAATAGGTTGAAATGGAGTGAGATTCATATAAAGTAATATTACTAAACCATTATTTATTTAAGGGCGGGATGCGGTGGCTCACGTCTGTAATCCCAGCACTTTGGGAGGCTGAGGCGGGCGGATCACTTGAGGTCAGGAGTTCAAGACCACCCTGGCCAACATGGTGAAATCCTGTCTCTACTAAAAATACAAAAATTAGCCAGGTGCTTGTAATCCCAACTACTCAGGAAGGTGAGGCAGGAGAATCGCTTGAACCTGGGAGGCAGAGGCTGCAGTGAGCCAAGATCATACCACTGCCCTCCAGCCTGGGTGACAGAGCAAGACTCTGTCTTAAAAAAAAAAAAAAAAAAAAAAGGGAATAAACAAGGCCAAGCACGGTGGCTCATGCCTGTAATCCCAGCACTTTGGGAGGCTGAGGCAGGCAGATCACCTGAGGCCAGGAGTTCGAGACCAGCCTGGCTAACATGGTGAAACCTTGTCTCTACTAAAAATATAAAAATTAGCCAGGCATGATGGTGTGCACCTATAATCCCAGCTACTGGGGAGACTGAGGCAGGAGAATTACTTGAACCTAGGAGGCAGAGGTTGCAGTGAGCTGAGATCGTGCCACTGAACTCCAGCCTGAGTGACAGAGTGAGACTCCATCTCAAAAAAAAAAAAAAGAATAAATAAGTGGCCAGGCATGGTGGCTCAAGCCTGTAATACCAGCACTTTAGGAGGTCAAGGCAGGAGGATCACTTGAGACCAGCCTGGACAACATAGGCTGTCTCTATAAAACCTTATCTCTACAAAAATAATTTTTAAATAAATTCAGGTATGATGGGATATGCCTTTAGTCCCAGCTACTCAGGAGGCTAAGGTGGGAGGATCACTTGAGCCCAGAAGGTCAAGGCTGCAGTGAGCCATTATTGTGCCATTGTACTCCAGCCTGGGGAATAGAGCAAGACCTAGTCTCAAAGAATTAATTAACAAGCTGGGCACGGTGGCTCACACCTGTAATCCCAGCACTTTGGGAGGCTGAGGCAGATGGATCACTTGAGGTCAGGAGTTCGAGACCAGCTTGGCCAACATGGTGAAACCCTGTCTCTACTAAAAATACAAAAATTACCCAGCCGTGGTAGTGCATGCCTGTAATCCCAGCTACTTGGGAGGCTGAGGCAGGAGAATCACTTGAACCCAGGAGGCAGAGGTTGCAGTGAGCCAAGATCACGCCACTGCACTCCAGCCTGGGCTACAAGAGCGAAACTCTATCTCAAAAAAATATATATGTATTAGCCAGGTGTGGTGGCACCATGCCTGTATGCCTGTAGTCCCAGCTACTCTGGAGGCTGAGGTAGGAGAATCGCTTGAACCTGGGAGGTATAGGTTGCAGTGAGCTGAGATCATGCCATTGCACTCCAGCCTGGGTGAGAGAGCGAGACTCCATCTCGAAAAAAAAAAAAAAATTGTGGAAGGGACCAATTAAAAGTTTAGTGAGTAGAAAAATTTTACATGCTAAAGTTTTGCTACTAAGTGTTGTCAAGGAGACTGAAGTGTAGTAGAAAGAATATGGAGTCAGACATATTTGTGTTAAAATCCCAGCCCTGTCAGTTATAGTTATGTGTACTTGGGCAAGTTACTTAAACGGCATTCCTCCTCAGTTTCCCATGTGTAAAACGAAGTTTTGTAAGGATTAAGACAAATTAAAACCTAGTTCAGTGCCTGGCACACAGCAGGCACTAGATGAACAGTCCCTGTTGTTACTAGAATACCTGGAGTAGGGCCAGGCGTGGTGGCTCATGCCTGTAATCCCAGCGCTTTGGGAGGCCGAAGCAGGAGGATCACTTGAAGTCAGGAATTCAAGACCAGCCTGGCCAACATGGCAAAACCCCGTCTCTACTAAAAATACAAAAATTAGCCGGGCATGGTGCATGTGCCTGTAATACCAGCTATTCGGGAGGCTGAGGCAGAATTGCTTGAACCCAGGAGGTGGAGGTTGCAGTGAACCGAGATCGCACCACTGCACTGCAGCCTGGGCAACAGAACAAGACTCCATCTCTAAAAAAGCAAAAGAATACCTGGAGTAAAGAGCGATTTCATTCAGAATCCCTAAGACTCTTGGCTAATGCATCGAATGTCTCCAAAATCCCACAGCAGACAGCCCTTATGCTGTACTAGTTATGCCCAAGCTCCCTCAGGTAACTAAGTTCTCCAGCACTGACAATTTCCCGCTTTTATCATATTCTAAAGGACCTAAATTCCATTCTCCCCCAAAGACATGATTTCAAATAGTTCTTATATAGACAAGTGTTTCTCATGTTTTGCTATTCACTTTTCTTTCTTTAGTTTGGACTTTGCCAAGCTTGGAATCTGGAAATCATCATTTCTCAGTAAGATTTCAAAGCCCGAGTAGGAAACCACAATTTCTCATTCAATTCACTCCTTCAACAATGAAAGCATATACACTCTTTTAGTTCTTCAATGCTGTTTGAGCAGGATGCTGTCCACAGAGAATATTCTGGCCTTTTAGTCTGAGAAGAAAACATATGGAAAACTGGAAAATGATTCTCAAACTGTTTTGCCTATAACCACTTCAAGTGGGCAAAAGATCCTGTAAACCAAATACTCTATCTGGACATTCCATCCTTGCATTATGGGCTAAGCACTAGAGTAAAGTCCTCTGTCATGCATGCTGGAAGAAGCCACTCCGGGGCAGTTCTGAAATGTCATGTATTAAAGTAACTACAGACCAGGGTCAGAATCCAGAAGGGTAATCTAGGACAGAAAGGGCAAAAAGCCATTCATATAATGGCTTTTTGAGAGTCAATAAATACTGAAAGAGAGTCAATAAATACTGAAATAAACATTCTGGATACTTCAAATCTAAAGGATCAGCATAGAATGAAAGCAGTGACTGACAAGGCACCAATCCCAGGGCAAGGCCAGGTTTCAAGGCGAGACAGAATGTAGTACCTGCGAAAACTTAAGCATAAAACATTTATCTCCTTCAGATGCTGATCCGACACAAGTTAGGAAAGCGCTCGGTCTCAAGGAGACTCCCTTTCTTATTTCTGCTCCCACAAGCCCGCCGTCTGCCTTTTCTGGAATCTACCTTCCCTTTAATTCAAGGCTTTGCTTAACTCCATTATCCCAGGAAGACCTCATTAGAAAGCAGCCGTCCTTCCTGCCCTCCCTCTTCAGACTTCCCGCAACCTAGTTTAGTTATGGAGCTCAGCGATATATCGCCTTGGCTTTCCATCCCCCAGCCCTCTTCCATCCTCCCTCCCTTCCTTCTGTCGCTACAGCAGTGATTCCTATCTCCTTGAATTCCTCACTCTAATCTTTTTCCATCCACCCCACCCTATCCAGCCATGCTTCACTTCCTCATGGGTAGTTTTCCTGCATCCCCGTCCGATGTCTCCCTCAGGAGTTTTCTGCATCCTCCGGTCACAACTGAATCGGCAGACCTCTCTCCAAGCCTATTATGCCCCTAACCCCCAAATGACCCCTAAGGCGTCTTCCCCGCCGTTAGTTGTCCCCGCGGTAGCCTCCCTCCCCCCTCCCGCCCGCGCCGCCCGGTCCTCCCTCAGCTGTCTCCCTCACCCCGTGACTCACCCGCATGCGAACCTCATAGGTGGTGAAGCGCGCGCGTCCCACGCCCACCGTCTGAGGATTAAAGATGTCGATCTCCAGGAAGTTACTTGGCGGCCCGTAAGCGTCGGTCAGGTCCTGCGGCTTCGAGTTAAGGCGCCGGGTGTCAGCTACTGCCGTGTCCGACATCTTTCCGAAGGAGAGCCTGGGACCGGGGAAGGGGGGTGGGGGACAGAGGCCTGAGGCAGGAGCGCGCACGGCCCCTCCCGCTTGCAAAATAACCAGCCAACCCACAGGCGGCGGCGGCGCGCACGCGCGCCCACGCACGCGCGCACGCGTACGCCGCTCGGGCCCGGGCCCTGCGCCCTGAATAGCGGCCGTGCTGCCTGCTGCGCGCCCTGTAGAGTGGAGGCCATATTCAGGCTTCCGGGTGATGTTTGTGGCCACCCAGGAACCTGCATCCCCGATACGCAGTACCCAATACCCTGCTTAGCACCACTGGCTGGCTCCGCCAATCGCGGCTCCTCAACCCAAGAAATTGTCTCATACCGTGTATCAATCAACAGTGGGTAGTGCCCCGCGAGCCAGGCTCCTACAGTGATAGGTCGAAGCCCTGTGACCTGAATAAGTCCTGGTTTTCCGCGAAAATAGAAGGGTGGTCTATGGAGGGTGGGGTTCCAATAATAGTACTGAGAACCTATAACGTAGCCGTCCCACCTGTGCCACTGATGCTTTCAGTTCATGCCACACACAATGGCGCACTCAGCACTACGTATGGTGCCAGGAAAGCAGCAAGCAACTAGAATGGGGTAAAGAAAGACATTTCTCTCTCACTTTTCAGGAAAATTGGGCATATCTTACTCCTTGTTGCCACACTCCAGGTGTACTCAATCTTATATTTCTCAGCAAATTGAGGGTACTTACTTCATACCTTCTATTTCTACTCCGCAGAACTCCATATTTGGCACTGCTCTGAGGTTGCCTGCAACCCATAACGGAGATAGAATAAATGTTTACATGAGAATATCTATAGAAATACTAATATTTATATGACTAATTTACATATGCTCTACATTAAAGGGTAGACAGGGTGATGATTTCAGGTCATCCTTTCTCCACCTTTCCCTTGCCCTCCTCTGCTCAAAAAATATTTCCCGTATCACTGATGCCAGAAATTCTTTCAACAGAGTATGAGGCCCTACAGTTTCACAATTGCTATTTAATTCAATTTAACCAATATCCACTAAGCAACTACTTACGTGCCAAGCACCATGCTAAACACTAAAGTCTTGGAGTTAAATAAGAGAGTCCCTGCCCTCAAGGAGTTAACATTCTAGCAAGGGAGACAAGTAAACAAAACTAATATAATGTGACAAATACAAAATAAGTAAATGTTCAAAGCAGCACATAGGAAATGTATAATTGGAAAAATTAGGGGAGGCTCCCCTGGAGGAGGAAACATGAGTTTAACAGACATGAAAAGACATAAAGGACAAATAGGAGTGGAAATAGGGAAAGGTAATTTCTGGAATAAGAAACAGCATATGCAGGCCAGGCGCGGTGGCTCACACCTGTAATCCCAGCACTTTGGGAGGCCGAGGCAGGCAGATCACTTGAGGTCAAGAGTTCGAGACCAGCCTGGCCAACATGGTGAAACCCCGTCTCTACTAAAAATACAAAAATTAGCTGGGCAGGGTGGCACACGCCTGTAATCCCAGCTACTCGGGAGGCTGAGGCAGGAGAATCGCTTGAACCTCGCTTGAATCGCAGAGATTGCAGTGAGCTGAGATCATGCCACTGCACTCCATCCTGGACAACAGAGCAAGACTCCATCAAAGAAAGAAAAGGAAAAAAGAGAGAGAGAGAGAAATATGCAAAGTCCTTGTGATAAGAAACAGTAGGGCATTTTTAGGCATTTATCGCCAATTCAGACTGTGTGATGGAAGTGTTTAGAAAGGTAGACTGGCTAAGGATGGGCAGACAAAGGATGATCTGCTTATATTAAGCAAAGGATCTCTGACTTTATGATAGGTGATACAACGCTTTATAGTAGGTGATAGGGAGTCCCTGAAGGATCCTAAGCAGGAAAAATACATGATCAGATGTATGTGTTAGAAGAATTGTTTTGTAGACAACATGGAAGATGTATTTAAGTTGAATTGTGAAGGTATTGACAATAAGACTCAGAATCAAGTGGTGATGGTGAGAATGGAGAAGAGGGAAGAGATAGGACAGAGATTGAAGAAATAAAATAGGACTTGTATGTGATTAGATATGGTGGTAGTATAGTGTGGGGCTTAAATGTGTGACCCATGGACTTAGGCTGCCTGGGTTTAAATCCTTGCTTTCTAGCTGTATAACCATGAGCAAATTATACAAACAGTTTTCCTCATCTGTAAAAAATGAGTTCAGTTTAGATAAATATGGGGTGTCTGTAGAACATCCAGGTGGAGATGTCCAGCAAGTAGCTGGAAATACTGGCCTGGAGCTCGAGGGCGAGGTCAGGGTTAGAGAGATAGAGATATGAGAGTCATCAGCATACCATGTAGAAAGAAAAACATGAAGAGGCAAGGACAGAAGATTTAAAAATTGGTGAGGGCATGCAGTTTTGGTAGGAATGTGAATCGGTACAATCTTTCTGGGAAATAGATTGGCAGTATGTGTTTTTCTTAAAAACTTTGACTTGAAGAAACTTGTAATACTGGTTGTCTCTGGAGAGCAGAACTGGAGAAAAGGAGGCACAGATGGCAGGGAGGGTTGTTTTTCATTAACTATGTTTAAGTATAGTGCCTTTGTATTTTTTTTATTTTAAATGTTATTTACCAAAATCTTTGACTCAAAAGTTTTACTTCCAATAATTTATCCTCAGAAAATAATCAGATAATCACATAAAGATACCAGTGTAAGGATCCTGTTTTTAAGAGCAAATAATTGTGCATTTTCTGCAATATTTTTGTAGTCTTTTTTTCTAATTTGTGAATTTGCTTATATAACAAATCTTATTTTATTTTATTTTTTTTTTGAGACGGAGTCTCGCTCTGTCGCCCAGGCTGGAGTGCAGTGGCGCGATCTCGGCTCACTGCAAGCTCCGCCTCCCGGGTTCACGCCATTCTCCTGCCTCAGCCTCCCGAGTAGCTGGGACTACAGGCGCCCACAACCGCGCCCGGCTAATTTTTTGTATTTTTAGTAGAGACGGGGTTTCACCGTGGTCTCGATCTCCTGACCTTGTGATCCGCCCACCTCGGCCTCCCAAAGTGCTGGGATTACAGGCGTGAACCACCGCGCCCGGCTTTATAACAAATCTTATAAAGGGGTAGCGGATTTTATATTTTACAAGGCTTTTTATCTTAGTCACTTCCATCATAAATTTCACTATCCTGTGCAAATGGCCTAATTTACAGTTCCCCTATCTATCCATTTAAAATAATGTCCTATGCTTGTTGATACAGAATGATGTCCATTAAAAAGTGAAAAAAGCTGGTAAAAAATATTGTAGTATATCATTTGTATTAATGTATATTTTATATATATAATTAATATAAATAGTTATAATTATAAATAATATATAATATAATATAAATATAAATAACTATATATAAATATTTATATATAAATAACTATATATAATTTTTAAAGTCTGGAAAGACATACAGCAAAATGTTAGCAGTGGTTACCTCTGTGTGGTGGGGTTTCAGTTGGATTTTATATTTTTATAATTTTCTAAAGGATCTGATGTTTTAACAATAAACTTACATTTCTTTTTTAACCAGAAAAAGTAAAACTATTTCCATTTGGGAAAAACATTAAAGGGCAGGCACAGAAAAGAACAGCTTGTGGGCCAGGCACGGTGGCTGGCGCCTGCAATCCCAGTACTTTGGGAGGCCGAGGCGGGCAGATTGCCTGAGTGCAGGAGTTCACGACCAGCCTGGGCAACACGGTGAAAACTGGTCTCTACTAAAATACAAAAAAGTAGATGGGCGTGGCGGCGTGCACCTGTAGTCCCAGCTAGTCGGGAGGCTGAGGCAGGAGAATTGTTTGAACCTGGGAGGCGGAGGTTGCAGTTAGCTGAGATCAAGCCACTGCACTCCAGCCTGGGCAACAGAGCAAGACTCCATCTTGGAAAGAAAAAAAAAAGCCTGTGAAGGATATCAGGAAGGAGTGGTCAGAGAGGTAGGAAGAGAGCCAGAAGACAATAATGATCTGAAGGCAATGAATGAAAATGTTTCTAAAAGGAGCAAATAGGTGGTTAATAGTGTTTAATACAGTAGAAAGGTCAAATAAGATAAGCCCTGATAAATGTCCAGTAGATTTAATAATTACTTAAATGAGAACAGTTTCAGTAGAGTCCTGGGAGTAGAATCCAGATCATAGTGAATTGAGAATTGAATTAGAGGTGAAGAAGTGGAAACATTTAATAGAGAATCTTTTGAGAAACTTGCCTAAGAAAGAAATGTAGCCAGAGAGCAATGCATAGTCAAAGAAGGATTTGTTTTTTAGGATAGGAGAGATTTAAATGTGTTTAGCGCTAGAGGGACCAATTCCATAGAAAGTGAAAAGTTAAATATATAGATGAGTGACGAGATAAGGCCCTAGGAGAATTGTGCAAGTTAAATTCACAATGAGGTGTAAATAAATGATAAATGATCTTTGAGAAAAAATTTTGATAGGGTGAAAAGAAGAGGAGAGTAGAGGGTACTGGGCTAATTAAGTCCTTTGCATTAATAAGGCAGTAACAGCTAGCTGGCTCCCATACACACACACACACACACACACACACACACACACACACAGAGCACCCTTTTTATTTTTCATGGCAGGCACAGAAGTTCAGAGCTACTAAGTGATGTTGGGTGAAGCACAGTTATCCTCTGTACCTCAGCGCGCGCGCGCGCACACACAGACACACACACACAGTAGCTGAGTCAAATCTCTTGACAAACAGGTGACATCAGAACTTGATGCGCACTTTCCTCTCTACTGCGTTTCCTTGACCACAGTGATTCTTGGCCAAAAGGAGTCAAGAATGGGGGTGGTGAGAAATGAAGATTTAGGACCTTTAAATTGTATGGAATCCCATTAGTTCATCATCCTGCCCACAGGCAGTACTGTACCTTAATCAAACAGACACCTATTCATCTTCCTGCCCGTACATTTTTCTCAAAGGACATTTCACAATCTCCGACTCAGTGTTATGCAACCATACTGACAAGAACTTCTTTCGATTCTCCCTTCAGGCTGTCCCAAGGAAATGGCAAATCAAAAGACCCTGTAATTTGGGGTGTTTGTGTTCCTGAAAGCAGGAGGCTGGAACTGCAGGGAGGGAGTACGAGGGGAGGGTCTGGTTGTAAAAACAGGTAGAGTGGTGAAAACAAAAGAGTAGAGCTCATATCCATACAATCTGTATTTCAGGGGATCTGGATTTAGAGCTTAACTGCCTTTCTATGGAGCACCCTACTCCTTTCCACACACACCCATCCAGCTGCCTATTACCATTAGTGACTTGTTCCCTTCTTGACGTTCATTTCACCTGAGGCCTCCCTGAGGATAGTCTACTTTAAACTAAATCCCCTCTGAAAGTTGTCAGTTGTCTCCCTATGTTGATGAAGTGCCCTTTAAATACTCAACTTGCCTACTTAAGTTGGTGATTGTATTTATTTCACAAAAGTATCTCTAAGTCGCCTAGGGGTGAGGGCAATCTGGGAAAAAGTGGCGGCAGCCTAAGTGGGCTGTTATGCATGTTAATGGGGTTGCTAAAGACCTAACCCATCAGCTGACAAGAGTCTGACCTCCAGCTTCCATAGAGGTGTTCGTTAGTTATATACTTAGTTATCTAGAAACAATAAGACCTGGAAAGACAATAACGTTGAATTAGCCAGCCTTCTTCCCTTAATAAAAGCTAACCTTTTATTGAACACTTACTATCTGCCAGGCACAATTTTAAGTGCTTTATATATTTTAACTCAGTTAATCCTCAAAACAATCCTATGACATAGGTGCTATTTTTACATCTGTAGTGTAATGATGAGGAATAGACGGATTAAGCAACTTGCCCCAAATCACACAGCTAATAGTGATAAAATCAGGATTTGAACCCGGTCTGGTTTTTGAGCTCAGGCTTTTAACATGCCTCTCAGAGGAGAATATTTTAGCCCTGTATGTCACCATAAAGAGAAGTGGGGGGGGGAATATTTTAAAAAGGAAAAAGGAAGAAAAAGAACAAAAAATGTGATTATGGTGGGAGGGAAATAGAATGACTCTAACAAATGCTGATATAAGCTGCAAATTCCTGCCTAGATGTTGTTCTTCATCTGTTTGGTCTTTAGTCTGATGCTTTATGTGTTGAATTGTATCTTAACTATGACAACTTGAAGCCTATTTAATTTCTGCCCATCCTTCAAAGCCCAGTGCAGGTCCCACCTCCTCCATAAAGCCTCCATATCCACCCAGTCTACAGTAACCTGTACTTTAAAAATTGTGTTTACACTTATTGTCTATAGCGTTCATTTGGCTCTGGCTCACATTCTTAGTTAGCCTCCTGTGCATATATGTCTCATCTTACCAACCACATTGTAAAGTCCCTAAGGGAGGGTCTAAGACATATTTTTCTTGCATCTTGCATCCCTATAATTTCTAGCATCGTGTTTTGTAAATAATAGGCACTCAGTAAATATTCATTGGTTGACTGGTTAAAAAAGAGACTGCATCTTGGTTAACATCTACATCATTTAGTGAAGAACTGTGCACTCAATGTGTACTCAATAAACATTAATAATATTACAAACTCATTCAAAAAGCCTTTATGGAGTTTCTTTTTTTTTTTTTTTTTTTTGAGACGGAGTCTCGCTCTGCCGCCCAGGCTGGAGTGCAGTGGCCGGATCTCAGCTCACTGCAAGCTCTGCCTCCTGGGTTTACGCCATTCTCCTGCCTCAGCCTCCCGAGTAGCTGGGACTACAGGCGCCCGCCACGTCGCCCGGCTAGTTTTTTGTATTTTTTAGTAGAGACGGGGTTTCACCGTGTTAGCCAGGATGGTCTCGATCTCCTGACCTCGTGATCCGCCCGTCTCGGCCTCCCAAAGTGCTGGGATTACAGGCTTGAGCTACCGCGCCCGGCCTGCCTTTATGGAGTTTCTACAGTGTGCAGAGAATGGTGCTGTGGGACTATGAATGAAATAAAAGACACAGCTTCTACCTTTGAAGAGCTTGGCTTGGTTCTCTTCTTCATAAAGTCTTCTCTTACTACTTCAGCGCACGTTATCTCCTTTCTCTGAATTTCTGCCGCATTCGAAGTAAAGACCAGTTATCACTCAATTGGTTTGTCTCCCTCGGTTCAATTGCAAGCCCCTTGAAGGAAATGGACAGCTCTGTCCTGGGAACATAATAGAATCACAGAATTGGAAGGGACTTCACAACTTTCCCTATCATCAAACTTCCTACCCAATGCAAGAATCCCTTTTGCAACACCCCTAATGTAGCTCTTATTTAACTCTATGCTTCCAGTATCAGGAATTAGCTGAAATAGGAAACACAGCAGGAAGAGCGGGTTCAGAGGCAAGATAATGAGTTGGATTTTGACTACTTGCAATTTAATGTGATTGTTAGACAATCAGGCAGAGACAAACAGCTGAAATTCAAGTCTCAACCTTAGGAGAGAGGTCAAGGCTGAAGAGAGAGATTTGAGAGTCTTGGGCACGGAAGTGGTAGTTGAAGCTCTAAGATCAAGTAAGACTGCCAAGGACAAGAGAAGAAAAGAGCCAAGGACAAAGTCTCTGAGAATTCCCCTACTTGGAAAGTGACAGGAAAAATCAACAAGGTGGGAGAAGACCTGGAAGGCAAAGGAAAAATTTTAAGGAGAGGCTGGTCACCAGAGTTAATGGAGGATGATGCAATGAAGTTAGAGAGGATGAGACTGAGAAAAAGTTATTTTATCTGGTGATTAAGAAGCCAGACTTGCCAGGCGCGGTGGCTCACGCCTATAATCCCAGCACTTTGGGAGGCCAAGGTGGGCTGTTCACCTGAGGTCAGGAGTTCAAGACCAGCCTGGCCAACATGGAGAAACCCTGTTTCTGCTAAAAATTAAAAAAAAAAAAAAAAAAAGCCAGTTGTGGTGGTGGGCGCCTATAATCCCAGTTACTCGGGCAGCTGAGGCAGGAGAATCACTTGAATCCAGGGGGCGGAGGTTGCAGTGAGTTGAGATCACACCACTTCACTCCAGCCTGGGCAAAAGAGTGAAACTCCGTCTCAAAAAAAAAAAAAAAAAAAAAAAAAGAAAAGAAAAGAAAAGAAAAGAAAAAGAAAAGAAAAGAAACTGGACTTTTGACAACCTATGACCTAGAAGAGAGCCATTTCAGTGAAATGGGGTCTATTTTTGCTTGCTCTTGTTACCCCTAACACCTAGCAGAGCGCCTGGCTTGATACATACTTGTTGAGTAAATGAATGGATTGGTGAAGTGTAGATCCTGCCACAAATATGAAGTGGTGGAAAAAGGGGAAAAAGTGGACAAATTGGCCTTTTTCTCTGAAGCAAGGGGAGAATATGGGTGATGATATACAGAAATATTAAGGTGAAAAAGAAAGAAGTTGAGGTCTATGATTTTACCCCTAAAATATGAAGTAAACTCATCTGAGAATCTCTTACAATTTCCATTCTCAGTATGATGGAGTAAATTCTCAATAGATAACATTTGTAAACTCTGGACAAAATACACACGCACAGACAGATACACACACGTGCGTGTGTGCGTGCACAAACACACACACACGCACGCACGCACAACTTGAAGGCTCCAGAGAGTGAACAAAAGCAGGCAGATTTCAGAGGGCAATTGGAGCTTGGAATAAGAGGTCAGCATGGGGTGAGTTTCTCATTTTTGTGGCCTCAGCCTGAGGTCAGGCTGCAATCACTGGCCACATCACTGAAAGTCCATTAGGAAATCCTTATCTTTCTAGCCTGAAGAACCAAAGGACAGAGCCTGGGACAACCACAGCCTCTGGAAAGTGAGGAGATGGCTAAGAAAGGAGAGATTCTGAGAAAAGGAACCCTAAATTATCTGTATAAATTCTTCCCCAAGGCATATTCTGAACTGTGCATGCATAGGGCAGTTTCCATCTAAAACTGAAAGAATGGAACTAAGATTTGAGCTGCCACTAACCACAGGTAAGGCAAAGTACAGTTTGAATCTAAACAAGTTAATTACCTGCTAAAAGAAACACATCTACCCTCTCAGAGAATATAACAGAATCCAGAATCTCCACAACATAACATACACAATGTCCAGGAGCCCCTCTAAAAGTAATACAGTTATCCATATCCATGGGTTCTGCATCTGTGGATTCAACCAACTGCAGATCAAAAATATTCAAAAAACAGGCCAGGCGCAGGGGCTCACGCCTGTAATCCCAGCACTCTGGGAGGCCAAGGTGGGCAGATCACTTGAGGTCAGGAGTTTGAGATCAGCCTGGGCAATATGAAGAAACCCCGTCTCCACCAAAAAATACAAAAATTAGCCAGGCAGGTGGCACGTGCCTGTAGTCCCCAGCTACTCGGAAGGCTGAGGCAGGAGAATCGCTTGAACCTGGGAGGCGGAGGTTGCAGTGAGCTGAGATAGTGCCACTGCACTCCAGCCTGGGCGATAGAGTGAGACTCCATCTCTCTCAATCAATCAATCAATCAATCAATCAATAAAATAAAATATATGAGAGAATATGTGTAGATTATATGCAAAAATTACACCATTTTATAAAATGGACTTGAGCATCCTCAGATTTTGGTATCCATAAGAGGGTTCCTGGAATCAATCCCCCATGGATACCAAGGGACGACTGTATGTGAAGAATTAGGAAAATGTAACCCACACTAAAGGAAAAAGACAATTCATGGAGGCTAACTCAAAGATGATATTGCTTAACGAGGAGAGAAAAATACCCTGGTAACAAATGAAAAAATTGAAAACCTCAGCAGAGAAAAACAAAATATAGAAAATAACTAAATGAGAATTCCAGAACTAAAAAATACAGTATCTGAAATGAAAATTTAAGTGTGTGGAATTAATAGCAGAATGAAATATAATGGAGGAGTCAGTGAATTTGAAGATATCATAATCAAAAGTATTCAATCTCAAGAAGAGAGAGAGTGGATTTTTAAAAAAATGAACAGAGTCTCAGACAATATCAGAGGTCTAAAATATGTGTGAAGGAGGCTGGCCGTGGTGGCTCATGCCTGTAATCCCAGCACTTTGGGAGGCCAAAGCAGGCAGATCACTTGAGGCCAGGAGTTCAAGACCAGCCTGGCCAACATGGTGAAACCCCATCTCAACTAAAACTACAAAAAATTAGCCGGGCATGGTGGTGCACACCTGTAATCCCAGGTACTCAGGTGGCTGAGGCACAAGAATCATTTGAACCCAGGAGGCGGATGTTGCAGTGAACCGAGATTGTGCCACTGCACTCCAGCCTGGGCGACAGAGTGAGACTCTGTCTCAAATAAAATAAAATATGTGTGAAGGAGGAGAAAGAGAGAATAGAGCAGAAGGATTATTTGAAGAAATAATGGTTGAACACGTGCCAAACTTGGCAAAGTTATACATTTACAGATTCAAGCTCAGCAAAGCTCAAAAAGAATAAATATTAAGAAAACTGCACCTACTCGAATCATAGTTAAAACTGCTGAGAGCGGGCCAGGCACGGTGGCTGATGCCTGTAATCCCAGCACTTTGGGAGGCTGAGGCGGGCATATTACCTGAGGTCAGGAGTTCGAGACCAGCCTGACCAACAAGGAGAAACCCCGTCTCTACAAAAAATACTAAATTAGCCAGGCGTGGTGGTGCGTGTGTGTAATCCCAGTTACTCAGGAGGCTGAGGCAGGAGAATCGCTTGAACCCGGGAGGCAGAGGTTGCAGTGAGCCAAGATCGCACTCCAGCCTGGGCAAGAACAAAACTCCATCTCAAAAAAAAAAAAAAAAAAAAAAAGCCACTGCTGAGAGCCAAAAAATAAACAGAAAATCTTGAAAGCAGCCAGAGAAGAACAACACTGCATACAATGATTCAAATTACCATGGACTTCTCCTCAGGAACTATGGAGACTAGACGGCAGTGGGAAAACATCTTTAAACTGGCGGGAAGAAAATGACTGTCAGTCTAGTATATTATATTCTGTAAAAATATCCTTTAAGAATGAAGGCAAAATAATGGCATCTTCAGATAAAAGAGAGTCTTTCACATACTTATAAGACCTTATACTTGCTATTCCCTCTGTCTGGAACACATAGTCTCTTCCCCAGTCCCCTCTGTATCTTTAGCTTGCTAACTCCTACTCATCCTTCACATCTAAGCTTACATGCCACTTTCTCCGGGAAGCCTTCCTGATCCCCCAACTTCAAATTAGGTTTCTTCTTTTATACATGTGTATTCCCCCATATTTCCCCATCTTAGCATTTATCATGCTATATGTAATTGCTTGTTTGATTGCTTGTGAACTCCACTAAACTATATGCTCCATGAGGGGAAGCACTTGAATTTTTTCTTGCTGGTTTTGTTTTTGTTTTTGTTTTTGTTTTTAGATGGAGTCTCGCTCTGTAGCCCAGGCTGGAGTGCAGTGGCATGATCTTGGCTCACTGCAACCTTTGCCTCCTGAATTCAAGCAATCCTCCCACCTCAGCCTCTAGAGTAGCTGGGACTATAGGTGCACACCACCATGCCCGGCTAACTTTTGTATTTTTGGTAGACATGGTGTTTCTCCATGTTGCCCAGGCTTGTCTTGAACTCCTGGACTCAAGCAATCCACCTGCCTCAACCTCCCAAAGTGCTAGAATTACAGGCATAAGCCATTGCGCCCAGCCTGGTTTTTCTTATTAGTGTATTTACAGTCCCTGGCACACAATAGATGCTCAATCAATATTTTTTGAATAAAGGAAAGAATGTCTGATTCCAAAGTATTTTTTTTCTTTCTACTACACCAGGGTGCCATAATAGAGAGGGAGGTCCTGACACTACTATAAAATTCACTACTCTTGGCCAGGTGTGGTGGATTATGCCTGTAATTCCAGCACTTTGGGAGGCTGAGGTGGGAGGATCACTTGAGCTCAGGAGTTCAAGACTAGCCTGGTCAATATAGTGAGACCCCGGTCTCATTTTTTAAAATTTAAAACAGGCCGGGCGCAGTGGCTCATGCCTGTAATCTCAGCACTTTGAGAGGCCGAAGTGGGCAGATCATTTGAGGTCAGGAGTTTGAGACCAGCCTTACCAACATGGTGAAACGCTGTCTCTACTAAAAATACAAAAAAAAAAAAAAAAATTAGCCAGGTGTGGTGGTGCATGCCTATAGTCCCAGCTACTTGGGAGGCTGAGGCAGAAGAATCACTTGAACCCAGGGGGTGGAGGTTGCAGAGAGCCGAAACTGCACCTCTGCACTCCAGCCTGGGCAACAGGGTGAGACTCCGTCTCAAAAAATAATAATAAATTAAATAAAAAAAATTCACTACTCTTAAACTTTATGGAGAAAACTACCATTCACTGAAAACCTGCTGCTTTCATTGAACTATCATTTTCCAGTGATTACATAGGCAATTACTGTTTTGGGACCATCTATATGTGCTTAACATAGATCCCTGGTAATTAATGCTTGTATAAATCCTCATTTTAATACCACTTCAAGATAAATGGGCTGGGTATGGTGGCTCACCACCTGTAATCCCAGCACTCTGGGAGGCCAAGGTAGGAGGATCCCTTGAAGCCAGAAGTTCGAGACCAGCCTGAGCAACAGAGCAAGACCCCATCTCTATTTTTTCAAAAAAGAAAAAAGATAAATGGCTAAAAATTCAGAAATGATTAACCAACGGTACATCCAACTGAGAATATTACACAGGCATGAAAATTATATTTATGAACCTGTGTAATCATTTGAATACATGCTTATACGTTGAGGAAAAAACAAGAATACAAAATTGTATGTACAATGTGATTACAATTTTTAAAAATCCATGTAGGAAAAAATAATACTGGAAAGATATATACCAAAATATTAACTGTGGTTTTCATTGGGTGATAAGACTGTAAGTACTTTGTAACTTTTTTTCTGTATTTTACCATTTTTCTTTAATAAACATGTATTGCTCCTATAGTGGGAGAGGGTTTTTTTTGTTTTGTTTTGTTTTGTTTTGAGGTGGAGTCTCACTCTGTCACCCAGGCCGGAGTGCAGTGGCGCGATCTCTGCTCACTCCAAGCTCAGCCTCCCAGGTTCACGCCATTCTCCTGCCTTAGCCTCCTGGGTAGCTGGGACTACAGGCGCCCGCCACCATGCCTGGCTAATTTTTTTTGTATTTTTAGTAGAGATGGGGTTTCACCATGTTTGCCGGTATGGTCTCGATCTCCTGACCTTGTGATCCACCTGCCTCGGCCTCCCAAAGTGCTGGGATTACAGGCGTGAGCCACCGCGCCTGACTGAGGGTCTTTCTTTTTTTTTTTTTTTTTTTTTTTTTTTTTGAGACAAGAGTCTCGCTCTGTCACCCAGGCCGGAGTGCAGTGGCGCGATCTCGGCTCGCTGCAAACTCCGCCTCCCGGGTTCATTCCATTCTCCTGCCTCAGCCTCCCGAGTAGCTGGGACTACAGGCGCCCGCCACCACGCCCAGCTAATTATTGTATTTTTAGTAGAGACGGGGTTTCATCGTGTTAACCAGGATTGTCTGGATCTCCTGACCTCGTGATCCGCCCGCCTCGGCCTCCCAAAGTGCTGGGATTACAGACGTGAGCCACTGTGCCCGGCCTGGGTCTTTCTTTTTTAAAAGTTGAAGATAGAAAGTCTTAGGGTAGGAAGAAGTCTCTGAGTACACCAAAGCACAAGCACAAGTAAAGCAGGATGGTGTTTATGCCTCCTTTCTCTTAACTTATATCTTAATGGCCTGATACCATTTATAGATTCACTGAGTGCATAACCTTGTTGAAGGATGCTAAAAGACTGGCCCCAGAAAAAGAAGAAAGGGGATCAGCAGTGGAAACTGCCAGAGGCAGAAGAAGAAAGAGACTAAGCAAAGAGTTCAGAAAAAGTAAACATAAAAGAAGAGGAAATGGGAGGGGGAGGGAAAGACCAGAGGATAGGTATAGTTTTATGCATCAGGGCCCATATGAAAAAGAGGAGCTAGTAATGGATTTTTTTTTTTTTTTTTCTGAGACAGTCTTACTCTGTCGCCCAGGCTGGAGTGCAGTGGCCGGATCTCAGCTCACTGCAAGCTCCGCCTCCCGGGTTTATGCCATTCTCCTGCCTCAGCCTCCCGAGTAGCTGGGACCACAGGCGCCCGCCACCTCACCCGGCTAGTTTTTTTGTATTTTTCAGCAGAGACGGGGTTTCACCGTGTTAGCCAGGATGGTCTCGATCTCTTGACCTCATGATCCGTCCATCTTGGCCTCCCAAAGTGCTGGGATTACAGGCTTGAGCCACCGCGCCCGGCCTAGTAATGGATTTTTATAACAGGCATAGCTAGCATGTTTTTCATGTTATTTTACTATTGTCTGTATTTGTGCCTTTGAGCCTCTCGCTAGTCCTCCTTCCAGCCCACATGTACTGTCATATCTGCCTGATACTGCCAGGGAAGATCAACTGGACACTAGACCTGAACATTCTGGTGCCTGTTCTAGGAGCAAATTACATAACCACGTGCCTATCTATGTGAGCTATAGATTTAGCAGGCTATACGGGGCAGTCAGGAACCTTCTGGATGATAAAGGAGATCTGCATGGGGATTCAGAGAGCCCCACAGGCATTTATGGAAAACAAGAAAGTAGAGCACTTCTGAGTCTAAACCCCATTTATGACACATAACCCAACTAACTGAACAATGCTGGCTCTTAGCCAAGACCATTTTTGTAAGATGGTTATACTCTTCTGTTGATTTTGTGTAATACTTCTGTCATCCTTGAAGCTTTTAGTGGGCTAGTGGGATGATTGATGGGGGATTTTAGTTTATTAAATGTCAAGTGAGGGTGTTGGAATTAGAAATTAATTTCTACATGGTTTGGTTTGAGTATAGTTATTTCCCAGAAAGACAGACATTTTAGCAACCTTGTCCTTTCTGTATGATAATGAATCCCTTAACCCATCTTGAGGCCAGGAACAAGGAGACTTAACCTTAAAAGAAAGGCATGTAAGAGGGCCAAGACAAGATCTCAGCATCATCGCTTGACCTTTAGAGAATGGACACAATTGTCTTGGAGCTTCTGATTATGTAACTTGTAATATAAAAAAAATTGTGGCTTTAATGACCATTTGCTAGATTATTGCATCATCCAATTTGATAGCCACTAGCCACAAGTGGCCAAATTTAGGTTAAAAATTAAATCTCAGTTTCACTGCGCATATTTCAATAGCCACGTATGAAAAAAAATGGCTATTTTCTTTTTTGGATTTTTTTTTTTTTTTCTTGAGACAGAGTCTTACTCTGTCACCCAGGTTGGAGTGCAGTGGCACGATCTCGGCTCACTGTAACCTCCGCCTCCCAGGTTCAAGCCATACTTCTGCCTCAGCCTCCTGAGTAGCTGAGACTACACATGTGTGCCACTGCGCCCAGTTAATTTTTTGTATTTTTAGTAGAGATGGGGTTTCACCGTGTTAGCCAGGATGGTCTTGATCTCCTGACCTCGTGATCCGCCCACCTCGGCCTCCCAAAGTGCTGAGATTGCAGGTGTGAGCCACCATGCCCAGCCCAAAAAGTGGCTACTTTCTAGACAGTGTAGATATAGAACATTTCCACCATTGCAGAAAGTTCAACTTAACAGCACTGTGAATCTAGACTCACAGGATTGTGATCTAGGGGCCAGTCATCTCTGCACCTGTATGCAGAGATGCAAAGTGACTTATTTTGTCTTACTTCACATTGTTTCTTTGCACTGGTGTGCTCTGAGTGACACCAGGAAATTGAGGCAGTTTAGCAGACTTATTAGCATTATTGCTCTTGCCACAATTTTTTTTAAAGGTAAGAATTATTTTTCTTGTGGAAGGGGAACGTGGAGTCTCCCTTTGTCACCCAGGATGGAGTGCAGTGGCATGCAATCTCAACTCACTGCAACCTCCAGGTTCAAGTGAATCTAGTACCTCAGCCTCCCAAGTAGCTGAGACTACAGATGCGCACCACCACGCCTGACTAATTTTTTGTATTTATATTTACGTTTCTTTCTTTTTTTTTTTTAAGATGGAGTATTGCTCTGTCGCTTAAGCTGGAGTGCAGTGGCACAATCACGGCTCACTGCAACCTCTGTCTCCCAGGTTCAAGTGATTCCCCTGCCTCAGCCTCCCAAGTAGCTGGGACCACAGGGGTGCACCACCATGCTTGGCTAATTTTTATATTTTTAGTAGAGATGGGGTTTCACCATGTTGGCCAGACTGGTCTCAAACTCCTGACCTCAGGCAATCTGCCTACCTCAGTCTCCCACAGTTCTGGGATTACAGGCGTGGCCACCGAGCCCAGACAATTTTTGTATTTTTAGTAGAGTTGGGGTTTCACCATGTTGCCCAGGTTGATCTTGAACTCCTGAGCTCAAGCAATCCACCTGCCTCAGCCTCCCAAAGTGCTGAGACTACAGGCGTGAGCCACTGCACCCAGCCAAAAATGAGAATTCTTTAGGGAATGGCTAAATCAAATGTGTCCTATTCACTAAACTGAATACAATACAGCAGTTAAAGGGAATGAACTAGATGTTTCAATAAGAATAGACCTCAAAAACATTTTTGTGTGAAAAAAGCGAGCTGCCGCCGGGCGCGCGGTGGCTCACGCCTGTAATCCCAGCACTTTGGGAGACCGAGGCAGGTGGATCACGAGGTCAGGAGATGAGACCATCCTGGCTAACACGGTGAAACCCCGTCTCTACTAAAAATAAAAATAAAAAAAAAGAAAGAAATTAGCCAAGTGTGGTGGCAGGCACCTGTAGTTCTAGCTACTCGGGAGGCTGAGGCAGGAGAATGGCGTGAACCGGGGTGGCGGAGCTTGCAGTGAGCCAAGATCGCACAACTGCACTCCAGCCTGGGCGACAGAGTGAGACTCCGTCTCAAAAAAAAAAGAAAAAAGAAAAAAGAAAAAAGCAAGTTGCCAAATGTAATCATTTATGCAAAGAAAAAAACCCACAAAACAATACTATGTATTTCCCATTCAAGAGTTTTTTTGTTTGTTTGTTTGTTTGTTTTTTAAGAGACAGGGTCTCGGCCCAGCACGGTGGCTCATACCTGCAATCCCAGCAGTTTGGGAGGCCAAGGCGGGTGGATCACTTGAGGCCAGGAGTTCAAGACCAGCCTGGCTAACATGGTGAAACCCCGTCTCTACTTAAAAAAATACAAAAATCAGCCAGGTGTGGTGGCACACACCTGTAATCCTAGCTACTTGGGAGGCTAAGGCACGAGAATCGCTTGAACCTGGGAGGTGGAGGATCCCCTGAGCTCAGGTGCTCAAGGATGCAGTGAACTATGATGGTACCACTGTACTCCAGCCTGGGCGACAGAGTGAGAATCTGTCTCAAAAAAAAAAAAAAAAGAGAGAGAGAGAAAGAGAGAGAGACAGTCTCACTCTGTCACCCAGGCTGGAGTGCAGTGGCACAGTGGTACCATCATAGCTCACTGCAGCCTTGGGCACCTGAACTCAAGGGATCCTCCTGCCTCAGCCTCCCAAGTGGCTGGCACAGGCGTATGACCCTGCACCCGGCTAATTTTTATTTTTTTTTGTAGAGACAAGGTCTTGAGATGTTGCACAGGCTGGTCTCATTCTCGAACTCCTGTCCTCAAGGGATCCTCCTGCCTCAGCTGCCTAAAGTGCTGGGACTACAGGTGTGAGCCACCATGCTGGCCTTTTTTTTTAAAGGATAGGAAGAATGCATATCAAACTCATGACAGTGGTTACTTCAGGGACGGGGTAAAGGTGTGTAGGATAAGGGTCCAAAGGTACTTTTAGTTTTTCTTTAATGTTCTAAATTTTTAAAGGAAAATATACTTATGTATTACATGTGTAATTATAATTATTAAAACAGGACATAAATGTGTATATATATAATATGAATGTAAATATATAAAATATGGTGGTGAAAAAATAAGGGAAGTACACAAAACCCTTTGATAGTTGTGTTAGGATGATAGGATTGTGGCTAATTATTTTCTTCTTTTTCTCTATTTTAAAAAAGTTTTTTTTGTTGTATGGCTATAACGTTTATATACTAAAAATCTTAAAATAGGTCCAGGCACAGTGGCTCATGACTATAATCCCAGCACTTTGGGAGACTGAGGTGGGAGGATCACTTGAGCCTGGGAGTTTAAGACCAGCCTGGGCAACATAGTGAGACTCCCTCTCTAAAAGAAATAAATTCTTAAAATAAAGCAAAGCTGGCTTTGTGTTGCTGACATAGTTTTATTATTGCATATTAGGTATAGTTCTTAAGAGGCAATAGGCTCTGCTACATAATTAGTGTCAGAAATAACAGCTTGATATCATTCATGTAAAAAATTTTAATTGTCCTTAGTGACAGTCTCCAAAAATCAATTGGTCACTATAATGCCCCATTCTGCAGCTAATTCATACTGTAAGGCACACTGGGACCCTATAATTCCTAAAACCCAAGGTTCCATTGGAATATTTTGAGACTCTCTTCTTATGCCCAGGCCACCTGACTGGTAATGGGCTTTGAAAATTGTTCACATCAAAAATCCTTCCTCTGTGGCATAGAACTCAGATCCAAAAGCTGCTTCCTAAGAAAAATCTGACTTCACCTGCACCCTACCTCCATGAGAACATGAGGTAAACCTCTATGCAGACAACTCTGGCCAGGCTTTTCAACTTTCAAGCCAGAACAGTAACCCTGTCACCTGTCCACCTGTTTATCTGGCTTCCAAAACATATGGATCCTGCCCCAGTCAACAACAGAGCATACCAATACTTCTGACCTTCATCAGAGAATCAATGTACTCTGCCTCTGAGGTCGTGTCAGAAGCCTGCCTATGAGAAGAGATATTTATGGAATATATTGTAAAGGACATTCTATCCATCCACTCCTTTACGTGGCATTTTAAGTTGTGTCCTCAGATCAAGTTGGAGCCCCAGAAGGTTACAGGCCTGACCCATCTGAGCTCAGTTCTGCAGAAGTGCCTCAATGTTACGTCCTTGGCTTTTAGCCAGGGTAGTTACAAGAAAGTAATGTGAAAATCTCTTCTGTGTGTATTATAAAACCGTTACCGAGGACATTGTCCCTTATGTTAATCCCACATAAGAAATTTCTTATGGAATTTAGTGCCAGCAATAGACAATTATGTAGCTGTTAAAAAATATAATTATGGAAAACTAAATATGAAAACTGGTTTATGATATGTTCATTGAAAAAAGCAGGACACAAAATGGTATACAGACTCTAATTGCAACCATGTAAAATTATATGTGTCTGTGGATAAGGACTAAAAGCTGACAGGCAATGATGAAAGTTGTATGAGGGCAATGGGATTATAAGTGTTTTGTTTTCTCAAAAAATTTTGTTTGCTATAATCCTGTCTTTTCAATTGGGGGGTGGGGGAAAGAATTTAGTGACAAGAAAATCTCTGTCTCTCTTGAGGAATTGGTATGCTTCTTTCTTTCTGATAACAAAAATTGTGTAATTGATTGTGTTTCCCCCTTTCTCCACCCACTGACTACCCAAAAAGGTGAATTTAGTGTTCAGTCATCACACATGAGCTTCCTCTTCCTTTAAAGAAAGGAAGAGGAAGGCCAGGCGCGGTGGCTCAAGCCTATAATCCCAGCACTTTGGGAGGCCAAGGTGGGTGGATCACGAGGTCAGGAGTTCGAGACTCAGCTTGGCCAACATGGTGAAACCCTATCTCTACTAAAAATACAAAAAAAAAAATTAGCCAGGCATGTTCGCGCATGCCTGTAATCCCAGCTACTTAGGAGGCTGAGGCAGGCCAGGAGGCAGCGGTTGCAGTGAGCCGAGATCACCCCACTGCACTCCAGAGCTTGGGTGACAGAGTGAGACTCCATCTTAAAAAAAAAAAAAAAAAAATAGAGAGAGAGAAAGAAATAAATAAATTTCTATTTTCTATTTCTATAATCTTATGACATTTGTATTCTTTTGGTAAGGTGCTTCAAATCCTTTGTAGAAAGAGGCAAAATAGACCAGGCACGGTGGCTCACGCCTGTAATCTCAGCACTTTGGGAGGCCGAGGTGGGCGGATCACGAGGTCAGGAGATTGAGACCATCCTGGCTAACACGGTGAAACCCCATCTCTACTGAAAATACAAAAAATTAGCCGGGCGTGGTGGCAGGCGTCTGTAGTCCCAGCTACTCGGGAGGCTGAGGCAGGAGAATGCATGAACCCGGGAGGTGGAGCTTGCAGTGAGCCAAGATTGCGCCACTGCACTCCAGCCTGGGTGACAGAGCAAGACTCGGTCTCAACAACAACAACAAAAAAAGAGGCAAAACATAAAGCATTTCTCTCAGTTTAAAAGGTATACATGGTCATAGTAAATTGGAAAAATATAAGAAAGGAAAACAGATAACCACTGTTAACACTTTTTGGCAAATCTATCTTTTCTCAATGTACCTTACTAAACAAAATTATGAACATATAGTATATAAAGTATCATATCCTGCTCTTTTCAGGTAACTTAAAATATAAGCATGTTGACCAGGCACTGTGGCTCATGCCTGTAATCCCAGCACTTTGGGAGGCCGAGGCAGGTGGATGGCTTCAGGTTGGGAGTTTGAGACCAGCCTGGCCAACATGGTGAAAACCCATCTCTACCAAAAATACAAAAATTAGCCAGGTGTGGTGGTGCAAGCCTGTAATCCCAGCTATTCGGGAGGCTGAGGCACGAGAATCACTTGAACCTGTGAGGCAGAGGTTGCAGTGAGCCAAGATCGTGCCACTGCACTCCAGCCTGGTGACAGAGTGAGACCTGTCTCAAAAAAAAAATATATATATATATATACACACACACATACACACACACACACACACACACATATATAGACATAGACACACACACACACACACATATATATGCATGTTTTTGTGTATTGAAAACTCTGGCAAAAACCTCTGGGAAAAAAAAAAACTCTTCTGTAAATAACTCTGGTAAATATCATGCCAGTAGGATTGTTTCATTTTTTTTCAGGCTGAAGTACAGTGATGTGATCTCAGCTCACTGCAACCTCCACCTCCCAGCTTCAAGCAATTCTCGTGTCTCAGCCACCTGAGTAGCTGGGACTACAGGCATGCACGATCACGCCTGGCTAATGTTTGGTACTTTTAGTAGAGACGGGGTTTCACCACGTTGGCCAGGCTGGTCTTGAACTTCTGGCCTCAAGTGATCCACCCACCTTGGCCTCCCAAAGTGTTGGGATTACAGGCATGAGGCATGAGCCACTGTACCCGGCTTTTTTTTTTTTTTTTTTTTTTAAGACAGGGTTTTACTCTATTGCCCAGGCTGGAGTGCAGTGGCACAAACACAGCTCCCTGCAGCCTCAACCTCCTGGGCTCAAGCAATTCTGCCACCTCAGCCTCCGAAGTAGCTGGGACCACAGGTGCTCACCATCGTGCCCAGCTAATTAAAAAGATTTTTTTTGGTAGAAATGGAGGTCTCATCATGTTGCCCAGGCTGAGGACTTTCAAAGGTTGGAACCATAGAGCTCTACAGGAAGAGTTAAAGAGGAAACTCTAAGGTTCCTTGAAACCCGAGGGATTGGCTGGACACGGTGGCTGAAGCCTGTAATCCCAGCACTTTGGGAAGCCAAGGCAGGCAGATCACGAGGTCAGGAGTTCGAGACCAGGCTGGCCAACACTGGTGAAACCCCGTCTCCACTAAAAATACAAAAATTAGTCAGGCGTGTTGGCGCGTGCCTGTAATCTCAGCTACTCAGGAGGCTGAGGCAGGAGAATTGCTTGAACCTGGGAGGCGGAGGTTGCAGTGAGCCGAGATCACACCACTGCACTTCAGCCGGGGCAACAGAACGAGACTCCATCTCAAAAACAAAAACAAACAAAGCAAATAAAAAACCTGAGGGATGAAGCATTGTGGATGTTATTTATGCAGGAGGCTAGGACCAAATTCATGTGGGTGTGAAGTGTAAGCTCGGGGTGGCCTAAGATATAAAGGGCAACCTGGGGTCTTGAACCCAGATTGGAGATCACAAGAAATAGGATTTTTGAGCTAGAAGAGACTTTAGAGATCTTCTCATATATCACTCTCATTTTACAAATGAGTAAACCAAAGCCAAAAGAGTGAAACTGTCTTGTTTAGGCTCTGGAGTCGGACTGCCTGGATTTGTACCTCTGCTCTACCACTTAGCAATTCTGGACCTTAAGCATGTCTCCTTATCCTAACTCTCATTTTCCTCTGTGAAATGAAAACAGTAACACCATTGAGTTTATATATTTGTTGTGAGACTAAATGAGATAATCCACATAAAGCACTTAGCATGGTACCTAACACACAATAAAAACCCAATAAACATTACTTATCAATATTAGTGTAATTAGCATCATTATTCAACTAGTTAGTGACAGAAATATGACAAGGACTCAGATGTCCTGACTCAATCTAGTGCTCTTTTCACTGTACCAGAGTTATGTCTATGGTCCAAAAAAGTGGTGCCAACTCAAGTCTATGTGGGGCTGGGCATGGTGGTGGCTCATGCCTATAATCCCAGCATTTTGGGAGAGGCTGAGGCTAGTGGATAACTTGAGGTCAGGGGTTCGAGACCAGCCTGGCCAACATGGTGAAACCCCATCTCTACTAAAAATACGCGGAGGTTGCAGTGAGCCGAGATCGCGCCACTGCACTCCAGCTTGGTGACAGAGAGACACTCCGTCTCAAAAAAAAAAAAAATACAAAAATTAGCTGGGCGTGGTGGCAGGTGCCTGCAATCCCAGCTACTCAGAAGGCTGAGGCAGGAGAATTGCTTGAACCCGGGAGGTGGAGGTTGCAGTGAGCCAAGATCACACCATTGCACTCTAGCCTGAGCGACAGAGGGAAACTCCATCTCAAAAAAAAAAAACTATTTGGGACTAAAATCTGAGTACTTCACTCTAGGGTGCACTTTATGAGCAAGTACCAACCCTGATGTCTGGAAAATAGTAGACCCTTAAGAAATATTCATTGGCCAGGTGCAGTGGCTCACACCTGTAATCCCAGAACTGGGAGGCTGAGACAGACAGATCGCTTGAGCTCAGGAGTTTGAGACTAGCATGGGCAAAATGGTGAAAATCCATCTCTATAAAATATACAAAAATTAGCCAAGAATGGTGGCACACATCTGCAGTCCCAGCTACTCAGGAGGCTGAGGCAGGAGAATCACTTGAACCCGAGAGGCAGAGGTTGCAATGAGCTGAGAGCGCACCACTGCACTCCAGCCTGGACAACAGACTCTGTCTCAAAAAAAAAAAAAAAAAAGTCATTAACTGAAAATATTTTTTATTTATTTACATATTTATTTGAGACAGGGCCTCACTCTGTCTCCCAGGCTGGAGTGCAGTGGCACCATCACGGCTCACTGTAGCATCAATCTCCCAGGCTCAAGCAATTCTCCCATGTCAGCCTCCCGAGTAGCTGGGACTACAGGCATGACCCACCACGCCCAGCTAATTTTTTATTTTTTGCAGTGATGGGGTCTCACTATGTTGCCTAGGCTGTGAAAAGATTTTTTAAAACAATAATAGACAGGGTTGGGAGGGTGGCTTCTAAAACAAGGACTAGGCTGGGCATGGCAGCTCACACCTGCAATCCCAGCACTTTCGGAGTCTAAGGTGGGTGGATCGCCTGAGCTCAGTAGTTTAAGACCAGCCTAGGCAAAATGACAAAACCCTCTCTCTACCAAAAAATACAAAAAATTAGCCAGGCGTTGTGGTGCACGCCTGTGGTCCCAGCTACTTGGGAGGCTGAGATGGGAGGATTGCTTGAGTCTGGAAGGTGGAGGTTGCAGTGAGCCAAGATCGCACCACTGCACTCCAGCCTGGCAATAGAGTGAGACCCTGTCAAAAAAAAAAAAAAAAGAAAGAAAGAAAGAAAAAAGACAAAGACTAGAAATCTTTCACAGAAACACATAAGAAAAGACTTAGGGAAGAGAAAAAGCAAATATATGGACGTTCTATATACGTTTGTGAAGATCGGGGATGAATAGAGGTGGTACCTTCTGAGAGTCCTTGAATTTTTTTCATTATTATTTTTGTTAACTCCTGCATTTTCCATGTGTTTATTAGCAAAAATCCTATAAAAATGCTACATATGAATTGTGTGTTTCTTCAGAGCTGGGTAGTAAGAAAGAAGTGGGGAAATGTCAACCTCAAATCAAATTCATAGAGCCAGTTTGGCAAAAGACCTGTGGTGGGGGCATGGCACCCAAGTAGAAGAGTAGACAGTGGCAGAGAAAGAGTCAAGAGAGCCAAACCCCTATGACCTTGAAGAGGAAAAAAACAAATTGTGAATGGGGGGCCATTTGAGAAAATAATCTCTGGGGTTTCAAACTGAGAGAAAAGCCTGTGTCCTCTAAATCCTGCCATTATCTGTTTGTAGCTTACAGCTACACTGGTTTCTGGGGGCCTCCTATTAATCTTGTTTCCTGCCCAATGTCTTTTTATTTTCCAAGACCATCTTGCTAATTCTGTCTCTTGACTAATGTTATTTTGCAACATTTTCACAGCTGAACAACCCTGACCTCTCTATCTGCGTGCTTTAAAGTCACGATGGTGTTTTTACCATCCCACCAATCCTTTAGCTCGTCCTCCTAAATTATCTGGTCCTATGACGTGTGGTCATTTTTATCTGTCCAGGATTTCAAGGTATACTCTCAACAGCAAAGGCTCCACAAACATCTGTTGATTGATGGTAGAGTTTATAATCTAGTTGGGGAGACAATATGCCCTCATGAAATGAAAAGTCATGTAAGCAGAAGCACAAAGTTAAAGAATACAAGCCGGGCGCGGTGGCTCACGCCTGTAATCCCAGCACTTTGGGAGGCCGAGGCAGGTGGATCACTGAGGTCGGGAGTTCAAGAGCAGCCTGGCCAACATGGTGAAACCCCGTCTCTACTAAAAATACAAAAATTAACCAGGTGTGGTGGCCCTCGCCTGTAATCCTAGCTACTAGGGAGGAAGAGGCAGGAGAATTGCTTGAACCCAAGAAGCGGAAGTTGCAGTGAGCTGAGATCGCACCATTGCACTCCAGCCTGGGTGACAGAGTGACACTCTGTCTCAAAAAGAATAATAACAATAAAAAATAAAAATGCAAACTGAGTTCATAGAGGTTCAGGAGATGCAAATTGGAGAAGTGACCTGTCAAGTTGAGCTAGTCAGGGAAAGTTTCCAAGGGCAGGTTCGTTTTGAGCTTTGAACTGGAAATTTAAGGAGGTGATGGACATGAGTTGGTGGAGAGGTGGACCTTTCCAAACAAATGTACAAAGGGAGACAATGCAAGATACAACTCAGGCCAGGACAGGTTCCTGCCCCACCCTGCCATTTCCCTGTCTCAGTAACTCTGCATGATCTGCCACCATACCTGTTTCACTTAGAAGAGAGCTCCTTGTGACCTAGTGCCACAAGGCTCTCTCCTCTGCCAAATTCACCACTCATGCAGCACTTACCAAGTACCCTTAGCTGGGGTGAAGGAAAAGGGGGCATGTGCAGGGAATGTTTGTAGGCATTGTGAGCAACTATGTCTCATCTCTCTAGTCTGGACCTCAGATGGGAATATATGGCCTTCTGTATACACCTAGGTGACAGGTGGAGGATAAATGCATGTTGGAGCAGAAGAAGGCAGGAATATGGAGAACCAATATGGCTATTTTACAATGATCAGGCTAATATCACTTTGAAGGCCCAATGTGCTGCCACCGCTGAAAAATCCTTGGTTGCATGGAGATCCTTCTGCACAGAAGGAAGACCTTGTCATCACAGAACATAATAGCAACACTGCAAGTGGCAGACAAGTCAAATTACAGTCTCTGCCCCTCAGAGGTTGCTGTCTAACAATAGGAACAGGGCCAGGCAAAAAATGCATAGGACATGTTTATTTAAAAGTTAAATGTCCAAGTGCTATTTGTGATATTTCATTTAATAAATGATATTTGTCAAGCACTGTGGCTCATGCCTATAATCCCAACACTTTGGGAGGCTGAGGCGGGTGGATAGCCAGAGGCCAGGAGTTCAAGACCAGCCTGACCAACATGGTGAAACCCCGTCTCTACTAAAAATACAAATATTAGCTGGGCACGGTGGCAGGCGCCTGTAATCCCAGCTACTCGGGAGGCTGAGGCAGGAGAATCGCTCGAACCTGGGAGGTGGAGGTTGCAGTGAACTGAGATTGTGCCATTGCACTCCAGCCTGGGTGACAGAGCGAGACTCTATCACAGCTTATTGGGAGAGACGGAGAAGTAAACAAATAATTACAATACAATATAGTTTGTGCTATATAACATAAGACTGCACAAAGTGCTTAGGAATGCAGGAAAAGAAAGGAGAACTAATCGCACCTAAGGGAGACAGGGAAGGCTGAATAGGAGTTTTCAAAAATAAGAGACATGGAAAGGAATGACAAGAGGGATGATATCTCAGGATGCAGAGAGAAAGGTATAAAAGGGCATGGTATTTCCAGGAAATAGTGTGAAACTCTGCTTGTAACTTAGTGTGCAGGAAAGGTGTGAAGTGGCCTGAATCTGAGGAGCCTGGCATGCCTTGCTAGGGAATTTGAACTTTGTCACACAGGCAATGGGGAAAATCAGAGGAAGATTTAACCAGGGAAATTACATGATCAAAAACACAAAATTTATAGCTGGGCGCGGTGGCTCATGCCTGTAATTCCAGCACTTTGGGAGGCCAAGGCAGGTGGATCGCTTGAAGTCAGGAGTTCTAGACCAGCCTGAGCAACATGGTGAAACCCCATCTCTACAGAAAAAAAAAAAATTAGCTGGGCATGGTGGCACATGCCTGTAGTCCCAGCTACTCTGGAGGTTGAGGTGGGAGGATTGCTTGAGTGCAGCAGGTCAAGGCAGCAGTGAGCCAAGATCACGCCACTGCATTCCAGTCTGAGTGACAGAGCAAGACCCTGTCGCAAAAAAGAAGGAAAGAAAGAAGGAAGGAAGGACGGAAGGAAGGAAGGAAGGAAGGAAGGAAGGAAGGAAGGAAGGAAGGAAGGAAGGAAGGAAGGAAGGAAGGAAGGAAGGGATTATACGATCACATATAAGTTATATAATCCCAGTTCTGCCTCCTTGGGCAAGTCAATCTCTGAGCATCGTTAGTGTCTGCATCTATAAAATGGGGATAATAGTTGTACCTACTTCATGGGGTTGAATTGAGGAGTAAATGAGGAGTAAATGAACTAATGTTCGTAAAGCAATTTGCACAAAGACTGGCACATAATAAGGGCTCCATAAATTTTATCCATAATTACCAGACATGTTTCTTAGAACGGTAACCTTGTTGGCAGCTCTGAATATAAACTGTAGTGAGGAAAAGACTGATGGAAGGAGATCCAATACTGCACCTTTTTTTTTTTTTTTTTTTTTTTTTGACAGGGTGTTATTCTGTCACCCAGGCTGGAGCACAGTGGCATGATCTTGGCTCACTGTAACCTCCACCTCTTGGGCGACTCTCCCACCTCAGCCTCCTAAGTAGCTGGGACTACAGGCGCATGCCCCACACCAGGCTAATTTTTCTATTTTTAGCAGAGATCGGTTTCACCACGTTGGCCAGGCTGGTCTTGAACTCCAGACCTCAAGTGATCCGCCTGCCTCGACCTCCCAAAGTGCTGGTATTACAGGCGTAAGCCACTGCACCCAGCTGATCCTACAATTTAAATGCAGTTATAAATAGGTCTTGAACTGGGATTTGGATGTAGAAAGTTACGGAGATGAAGAGGTAACGGGTAAGTCTAGCTTGGGAGACTGGGTAGATCAGGACTACCATAAGCCAAATTCAGAGATAAGGGTAGCCAGAGGATAGGGGTATGGGTGCAGGAATAGATAATGAGTTTGGGACCTGTTGAATGAAAGTGAAGCCGTTGGAGATGTGAACCTGGAGAATATCAGTGTTGAAGGGAAGGCCAGAAGAGCCAGTGGAGGAAACTGATTGGTAAGTAAGACCTCACTGTAGGTGGGAACTGCATATGGGGGGATGAAGGCGGGTGGAGGGAGGAGGAAGGGGGTGAGGGGGAACACCACCGTGGGCTAACCATTTGTTTATGTTACACAAGCCCCTCCACCCAACTCTCCAACGTGCATACATCCTATGTTCTAGTCAGTTCCTTGCTTCTTGCTTCTTGGCCTCCTGCTTCTTGAAGAGAAGATTTTTTTCCCTTTTGCCTTCTCCTAAATGAAGGAGGGAAAGGGCTAGCACCTCTCAATCTGGTCACCTAGGCGACTCCGAATCACAAGGGAGACGATGGAAAGGGGGAAAGGGCGAAAAACGATTCTTAAGAAAAGAAAGAGTCCACGACGACTTCTAATAATTAAAGTTCCACCTCGTTATATCCTGCCACGCCGCTCTCCTGCCGCCGTATCGGGCTCCTGGCCGCGAAGCAGGACGGGAGATGTAGTCCTCAAGAGTGACCAGGGTGGCACGACTGAAGAACTCGGTTTCCCGACTGGCTTTCGAGGCGCGTGCGCAGATGGCTGCCCCGGCGAGTGGTAAACAGAGACGTCAGGAGGGGGCTGCTGCTTGGAGCAAAACAAAAGGGAAACCCGGGGGGCGGGGGGTGGGGGGGGTTGATAGGGGAATCGGTGCGGGAATTAGGGAGGCCGCAGCCGCGGGGACCCGGACCCGATTAAGAGTGGCGAGAAGGGAAGAGGCGGGGGAAGGGGGAGTCAGGGGAGGGGCAAGTGACGCGGGGGAGCGGGGCGTGGGGGAGGGCAGCAATCCGGGTGGAGGAAATTTGGGAGGAGTGTCCGGGGGGCAGCAACTTAAAAGGGGGAGGGAACTGCGGCTAAGGAGACGTTCGGTGATGGGAGCGCAATGTATGAGGGGATACCGTGCCTCAGGTTTAAAAGAGCAGGAAGCTAAGTGAGAGGTTGCAGAAAAAGTGTTTTCGCTCGGCAGAGGTTACAGGTGGCATCTCGGAAAGAGCTCTGAGGCTGCAGGCTGTAGTCGCGAAGGGGATCGGAGAACTGTGTGAAGGGACAGCTTAGGGACTAGCGTCCTGGGACTAGGGGGAAGTTCGCGACTTTCTGAGGACTGGCAGGAATGTGCCTCCTGGCCCTCGATGCTTCCCCCCTGAGGGGAGGCATCGTGAGGGACTGTGGCAGGCTTCACTGAACGCTGAGCCGGGGAGGTCCAACTCCACGTATGGATCCGGGGAATGAGAATTCAGCCACAGAGGCTGCCGCGGTCATAGACCTCGATCCCGACTTCGAACCCCAGAGCCGTCCCCGCTCCTGCACCTGGCCCCTTCCCCGACCTGAGATCGCTAACCAGCCGTCCGAGACGCCCGAGGTGGAGCCAGGTCTGGGGGAAAAGGTACACACGGAGGGGCGCTCAGAGCCGATCCTGTTGCCCTCCCGGCTCCCAGAGCCGGCCGGGGGCCCCCAGCCCGGAATCCTGGGGGCTGTAACAGGTCCTCGGAAGGGAGGCTCCCGCCGGAATGCCTGGGGAAATCAGTCATATGCAGAACTCATCAGCCAGGCCATTGAAAGCGCCCCGGAGAAGCGACTGACACTTGCCCAGATCTACGAGTGGATGGTCCGTACTGTACCCTACTTCAAGGACAAGGGTGACAGCAACAGCTCAGCAGGATGGAAGGTAATTATGACCCTCTTACCTTCTTCCCAACACCATCTAGCCCCTGGATTCCCTAGCCTCCCTTACTTCTACTCTGGGGCCCCTTTTACTACCTCCCACCCCCACCCCCTTTGGGAAGCCCAGAGATCCACCTTCAATCTCCAGTTAGACAAACATTTACTTAGTACATAGTATATGCCACACTCGGTGCTTGATGCTGAAGGATCACAGATGAATAAGACACTGTCCCTGCCCTGGAGAAAATCGAATTCTCTGCTCACTGCTCAACACTCGCAGCACTTTGGCTTGGGCTGCCCCAAACACTTATTCCCACAGAGAAGTCTTTATCCTATGTACAGCAGGAACTGTGTGGATTCTCCACATGAACCTACCCTTCCCTCCTCCCCCACCTCCCACCCCAACACCTTTTCTCCCATTCCTGTGGGATTACTTGGATTCCCTGCTTGCCTCCCAATACCTCAGTGTAGTGGTACTGTTCTAGCACTGCTCTACCTGGGAGGAGGGAGTGCAGTGGCAAAGGGTGAAAACAATAATATTCATGGGGAAAGGTAGCTGATCTTATGCACTAAGAAGAGAAAGGGCTGTGAGCTGCCACCTGTCTCAGTTTACCCTGTGCTGCCAAGAAACTCTCCCTTGTAAGGGGCTATCCAAGTTTTGGGGGGAAGTCATCCTTTACTGTTAAGGAATATTAGTCATAAAGAGGAGGTAGGGCTCTGACTTTAGAGCATGAAGTTGGGAGTTCCCTTGGCCTTCCGTGAAGAAACTGTGAGGGAAGATCTCAAAAGATACTCTGAAAAACTTGTCCTGAGAAATATGGGGCTCTAATCACAAAATTGGGGAGCTTCAAGCCCTATTGCTGGCTTGTACCTCTGTAGGTGGTGAGGTCAGCATATAACCAAGTACAGAGGGTTGGATGAGCAGAGGAACTTCCCCTAGGTATAGGAGACTGAGGGATCAGATCTGTGCCGTCCCTAGGGGCTGGGCAGAACAGAAGACAGGACAGCTGACTGAGACCCTTGGCACTATTTCTGGGTAGACTGCCACGCCACAGTCTCAGCTCATAAAAAGCTCAACTCCTTGGACCCAGCCTACACAGCTGTTTTTCTTTTCCCTTAGGTTCATTTTCCAGTGTAGAGGAAATAACAAGTTGTTAGTTATATTGTGGGAGTATCGTCCGTCCTTATAATCTACACTTATGTGGGGCTTTAGAGTTTACAAAGTAGTTTTTAAATTTTTTATTTTATTAATCTTTACAGCAATTCTGAGATTCCACATTTTACGCATTAGGAAACTACGTACCGAAAGGTTAGGAAACTCACCTAATAACAGCAGGGTGAGGACTTGAACTCAGGTCTAACTATAAATCATACTCTCTAAGAAGAGCCTGGCTTGCTCTAATTGGAATGATGGCAAAATCAAATCAGGCTGAGCCTGGGACTTCAAGGCCCACCCCCGCCCCCGGCCCCCGCCCCCGGCCCCCGCCCCCCTCTGAGGGAAGTCTCATGCCTGAACTGGCCTCCCTGATGATATGCCAAGGTTACTCCCACCCCACCAGGGGGCGGCACTCACTTAGAACAAGAAAGTTTAGATTAGGTGGTTTGGGGAGCAATTAGCAGTCACCCCTACCACCCTGCCCTCCAACATGTAAGAGTTATGGGCTTTTGGGAAACTGACCTCTCCAATTAAGAGGCTGTGTACCACTTGCTAGTTCCAAGGCCTAAAGAAGAGGAGACAAATGGGCCTTGTGGCTATTAAGTAGTAGAGAAAGGAATGGACCTTCTCAAGTAGATCCAGAATTAGAGGATAAAAAGAGGAGAAATCATAGTGCCAGGTCATGGTCATTGTGGTCCTTAGTTACTATGAGGTGAGGTCGGATGGACAAGTGCCACTCCTTGAAGGAACGTCAGCACAGTTGAAATGCCATTACCTCAGGGTCCCAGGAACACAAGGCGTTCTTTGGCTAAAGAGCCCTGGAACAAGAAGCATCATTTGCCAGGCAAAGGGTCTCCTTATCTTAAGAGCACCAGTCAGAGAAACAAGTAGTTTCTGACCGTCCCATGGCCTCAGCCTCCTAGTTGCTCCAAGCACTTCTGGGCTCCTCCTGAATTTCTAAACTAAAGAGCTCCATGTGGGAGGTCAAATGCCCCCAAGGTTGAAGAGTTTATGCACAAATTCCTGAGAAATAGGGGAAAGGCACTGGAAAGGAGGTAGGGAAAAGAAGGCAGGTTTCGGGAAAGGGGGGTGGCCAGGGGAGGGCCAAACCCCTTGTGTAACTAGCCTGCCCCGCGGCAATCAGTAAATATAAGCTGCGCTGGGGGCTGAAGAAGCTGCCAATCTCAGCTCCCTGGCCACTGGAAAGCATCGTCTCTCTAGTAGAATGTCACCAGTAAGGGAGGAAGGGAAAACATACAGCTTCTAATACCCAAGACACTGAAGAGCTGGCAGAGCCTCAAGGGGAACCTCACCATTGTCAACCCAGGGGCAACCCACCAATCAGGTACAAATATTGATTATGTACTGTGAGCTTGAGTAGGTATTGAGTATGTGCTGTGAGCTTGGTGCTCTGGGAGGGCTCTGTTGGGGGATGTGGGACTGGAGGACATTACACTTGGCACTTACACTCGATGAGACGAATTACATGAAACCGTAAACCACACAATATAAATTGGGTAAAATTGTGTGGTGCAGATTTTTAAAATACTATGCTAGAAATCTGGCTGCCAAAGTCAAGCAGCCGCTTTATAAAAGAGGTGGAACTGAAGCTTGGTCTTGACGAAACTAGTAAAACTTAGAGAGGGGAGATCCCTCTTCGGAAAAGAGGGGAGGGGAAGATTGCACCTCACGTATTTGAGGCACAGCAAGAAACCTGAACCTGAACTGAATGTAGTTGAGGGTGTGTGTTGTGGATTGGAAGAAATAAGGCTGGGATTCAGGGAGGGAAGAAAAAGGAATCTTTAAATTCTATAGAGAGCTGGGTGGCCCAAATGCTCTTTGGGGAATGGAGCACCTGCTGTGCTGAGATTCCTGCCCTTCAGCCTATTCAGAGAACCGGCTCTGGGCAGGGCGGGTCCATCCTGGGCTGGTGCTGTACCACTGTCCGGTAAACTCCACCCAAACCCGCACGCAAGGAAAGGGGTTGAATGCTCTTTCCCACCTGAACCTAGTTCTTGCCGGGCGAGGAGCACGTCTCCCCAATGCGCACCAGCCCCAGGTACCCCCCACCCCCGGCAAAACACACATAGAGCCCTGGGAGGAGCACGGTACTAGGAGCTTTTCCAGGGTAGGCACCCCTGTGCCCTTTGCAGTGGGTTATTACATTTTATCTCCCACCCGCTGTACAGAGAAGTCTGGAGCAGAGGCTGAGCAGCTTGTCTGGGAGCGGGAAATGTGTGTGGTCTCCCCTCACACCCCACCCCCATCCCTACTTCTACCAGTTTTCCCCCCTGGATTCAACTTTCTTTGAGTCTCTAGGAATACCCCTGCTGTGTTCCAGCATCCTTTTATCTTTTATCTTTTTTCTCTTTTTTTGTAAATTATTTAAAGTTTTTCTTAAACTTTAATGACCTGGGAAATGAACCCCCGAAATGAACCCCGCTGTGGTGGTGGCACCAAATCCTAACCCCTAGATCTTTGTGGACCAGCATCCTCTTAGACTTGACCGCTGGCCACACTAGCCTCCCCTACACACACCTCACGGCCCTTTCCTGCCTTCTCTGCCCCTCCAGAACTCGATCCGCCACAACCTGTCCCTGCACAGCAAGTTCATCAAGGTTCACAACGAGGCCACTGGCAAAAGCTCTTGGTGGATGCTGAACCCTGAGGGAGGCAAGAGCGGCAAGGCCCCTCGCCGCCGGGCCGCCTCCATGGATAGCAGCAGCAAGCTGCTCCGGGGCCGCAGTAAAGCCCCCAAGAAGAAGCCACCTGTGCTGCCAGCTCCACCCGAAGGTGCCACTCCGACGAGCCCTGCCGGCCACTTTGCCAAGTGGTCAGGCAGCCCTTGCTCTCGAAACCGTGAAGAAGCCGATATGTGGACCACCTTCCGTCCACGAAGCAGTTCAAATGCCAGCACCGTCAGCACCCGGCTGTCCCCCTTGAGGCCAGAGTCTGAGGTGCTGGCGGAGGAAATACCAGCTTCAGTCAGCAGCTATGCAGGGGGTGTCCCTCCCACCCTCAATGAAGGTCTAGAGCTGTTAGATGGGCTCAATCTCACCTCATCCCATTCCCTGCTATCTCGGAGTGGTCTCTCTGGCTTCTCTTTGCAGCATCCTGGGGTTGCCGGCCCCTTACACACCTACAGCAGCTCTCTTTTCAGCCCAGCAGAGGGGCCCCTGTCAGCAGGAGAAGGGTGCTTCTCCAGCTCCCAGGCTCTGGAGGCCCTGCTCACCTCTGATACGCCACCACCCCCTGCTGACGTCCTCATGACCCAGGTAGATCCCATTCTGTCCCAGGCTCCTACTCTTCTGTTGCTGGGGGGGCTTCCTTCCTCCAGTAAGCTGGCCACGGGTGTCGGCCTGTGTCCCAAGCCCCTAGAGGCTCCAGGCCCCAGCAGTCTGGTTCCCACCCTTTCTATGATAGCACCACCTCCAGTCATGGCAAGTGCCCCCATCCCCAAGGCTCTAGGGACGCCTGTGCTCACACCCCCTACTGAAGCTGCAAGCCAAGACAGAATGCCTCAGGATCTAGATCTTGATATGTATATGGAGAACCTGGAGTGTGACATGGATAACATCATCAGTGACCTCATGGATGAGGGCGAGGGACTGGACTTCAACTTTGAGCCAGGTACAGTATCCCCTAATCACCACAGCACCTCATAGCCTGTGACCACTCCTAGGTGCCCAGTTAGTCCCATGATCTGGGCGAAGGGGAGATTTAGGACAAGTGGTAGCCAGATCTCCTGGGGAACTGGAGGGAAGATGTCATATTAGAGTAGCATGGTTTCCGGACGGGACCTCCAGGCCCCTCAGCTGTGCCCACCCCTGCAAGGTAGCACAGAAAAGGTATGTGTGTGGAAGCGGGGTAGGTGCCACCATCTTCTTTGGTGGGAATCTGGATGATAGAATGTTGGCAAGCCCCAGATAAGCCTCTTACCTTGTTCTCCGTTTCTTCTTCCCATAGATCCCTGAGCCATGGCTGGAAGCTTTCTCCCCTGCTTCAGAGGTGGAGCCAGGCGTGTCCATATCTGCTCTTTACCCTTGAGCCCTCCCCAGGAATTTGGGACCCTGCTTTAGAGCTAGGGTGGGTCTGGTCACACACAGGTGTTGAAGAAATTATAAAGATAAAGCTGCCGCATCTGGGGACAATATGGGGAGGGAGATGGGAGGGGAAAGGGGAGAGGGTTTTTCTCACTGTGCCAATTAGGGGGTAAGGCCCCCTCTCAGGAGCCATCCTCGGCTTTCCCTATTCCTACCCTCTAGGCTTTGTAGCGAGATGAGCAATGCTGTTGGAAATGCGAAGTCACCAGTGGCCTTACCCCTGCCTTTGGGAGCAGGATTTTTTGTAGAGAGTCTTAGCTGAGCCAGGCTAGCTGGAGCCTGGGATTTCTATGCAGTGGCCCCTTAGGCCAGTGATGTGGGGTGGGTGGGCAGTTTAGGGGATCTGGAAGGGCCAAGGTCTGAGCACCGGAGTGGCTCGCCAGGCCAAATCACCCTTAGAAGGCTGCAGATAACAGAAAGGCTTTTTATAAACTTTTAAAGAAATACAAACACAAATATAGAGATTTTTTTAACCATGGCAGGGTGCTAGTGGTGGGCAGAATGCTTTTTTTTCTTTCTGAAGGCTTTGTGATAGTGACATGATACAAACACTACAGACAATAAATGCTAGGAGAGACACAGGGAAGTGGGGAGAGGAGGGGAGTAATAGTAAACACAGGGAAGAGCTCCCCTATGGACCAGGTGTAGAGAAAGGTCTATGCAGAAATAAGTTGGAGTTTCCCCTAACGAAAAAGCTAACCCAGGTCCCCTCATTCCTTCAACTTGTACCTGGAAGTGTGTGTTGTTGGGGTGCAGCCACACTCTTCTATGACCCAGCATGGGTTAGTGCTACAGTGGGAGAGTAAATTGAAGGCCTGGAATTAGCTTGGGGCCAGGGAAGGGACTGGGAGGGGAGAGAAGAGGAGGGAAGGATTTAGGATGGTAAAGTTAGGTACAGAGACCTCCCTGTTCAAGGCCCCTGACAGCTGTCCCTGCCCTTCTTCCCCTTCCCTGACTGCAGGGGTTATGTGGAAGTGTGTGTGGCAGCAGGGAGGGGAGCAACGGGGAAGGGGGAGCTGGGGAGCTTGGCTGAGGGTCTGGGAAATGAGCAGGGATGGGGGGGAATGTGGATCAGGTTTACTAGCACCTGCCAGGGAGGCCATCTGGGGCTCCTTCTCCACCCCAGCCCCCAAAGCAGCCCTTCCCCCAGTGCCCTTTGCATTGTCCCCTCCCCCACCCCTGCTGTGGGTTCCCATCATTTCCTGTGTCAGCGCCTGGCCTACCCAGATTGTATCATGTGCTAGATTGGAGTGGGGAAGTGTGTCAAATCAATAAATGAATGAATTCAATAAATGCCTATAACCAGCTCTGGTTTCTGCTGCCTTGCTTCTCCCCTTGGATAAGGGGGAGGGAGGGTGAAAGGCAAAGGGCGGGAGGAAGAAACTGCCCAGAGGCAGAGACATGGAGGAGGGTGGGGGAATTTCAGCCTGGGGAGGTGGTGGAGTGTGGGGGTGGAGGGACACCTAACCCCTGCAGGAGTAGGCGGGCTGTGAGATAGGCCTCCCAAGGGGAGGTAGTCTGGTTTGAGAAGACCCCACCCCCTACTCCGTCCCTCAAAGGCTCATTGTACTAGACTTCACAGCCTTCCTCACTCCCACCCATGTGCTTGCCCCAGCCCTCTCCTGCCGTTCCCATCCACCCTCAGAGCCTCCTCGGTGCCTGGGGCGTACGTACTCAAGCCTTAGTGCAGATACTGGGAGAAGGAGTCTTTCTAGAAAAAGAAATCTCACGTTAAATTCCAGTAATGTCACACCTAGTATTACTTCTTTTGCTTGGTGGTTTTATTGAGTTGGCGACGTTTATCCTTCTTCAAGTCTGGTCTGTTCCTAAAGGTCGGAGACTTGCGAGTGGACTTCTTTTTGTCTGATCGTCCTGATAGCTTGGACTAGAAAAAGAAAGTAAGTAAACAAAGAGGCCCCTGCAGGGAAAGTTTCTACAACCCAGGGCCAAAGGAAGGAAAAAAGAAATTGGAGGCAGGAAATTCATCTCAGAGGGCTGGGATGGAGGAACATTCAGTCGGCTGGCGGGAGAGGTGGGTGCTGGGGCAGACCACATTTGGCGAGTCTTACCGGGACACTCGCAGTAGGTTCAATTATAACGACCTTCTTGGCTTCTTGCATTTTAAGCATCTGAATTCGTCTCCTCTCCAGGGTGTCACATTGTATGCGCAGTGCAACTAAGAACAAAGAAAAGGCACCTGCACCTCTGAGAACTAGAGACCTTACCCTTCCCGATGCTCCCATTCATTGTTCAAACCATCAGCTGGAACCCCACCTGGCCTAAGATGGAAATGCTGGAATGGTGATAGGGAGATATACGGAGAAGATGGCCAAGAAATAGGGGAAGCAGGGAGTAACGCATGCACATTCCACCTGGTGTGAGCTAAACATCCCTCCTAAAGTGGACCTGGACCCTGCCCCCTTTTTCCTAGGCTCCTATCATCTGACCTACAATATCTCGCTAGTCCCACCCTACATTCTCCATCACACAGCTATATACTGTACCCTTCATGTTCTTCCCTCCCCCATTTCACTTCTTACCAAGCAGCCGAGGCTCCGGATTCTTGAGGAGAGGCACAAAAGCTCTGTAACCATTCTCCAGCCTGGTTCCTGTGAACATAGCCGTGTGCTATCTCCACCCGTCAACCAGTCTCCACCCTTCAGAAGCCCAAGATTCCAGGACCCAACACTAAAGACTACCCACTGGGCGTGGTGGCTCACGCCTGTAATCCCAGCATTTTGGGAGGCCGAGAGTTCCAGACTAGCCTGGCCAATTTGGTGAAACCCAGTCTCTACTAAAAATACAAACAAACAAAAAAATAGCCAGGCATGGTGGTGGGCGCCTGTAATGCCAGCTACTCCAGAGGCTGAGGCAGGAGAATCGCTTGAATCCAGGAGGCGGAGGTTGCAGTGAGCCAAGATCATGCCACTGTTTCAGACTGGGTGACAGAGCAAGACTCCATCACAATAAATAAATAAATAAATAAATAAACAAATAAATAAATAAATAAAAAGACTACCTTGCCGGGTACAGTGTCTCACGCCTATAATCCCGGCACTTTGGGAGGCTGAGGTGGGTGGATCAACTGAGGTCAGGAGTTCAAGACCAACTTGGCCAACATGGTGAAACCCCGTCTCTACTAAAAAATTAGTTGGACCTGGTGGCGGGCGCCTGTAGTCCCAGCTACTAGGGAGGCTCATAGGAGAATCGCTTGAACCCGGGAGGCAGAGGTTGCAATGAGCTGAGATCGCCCATTGCACTCCAGCCTGAACAACTGGACAACAAGAGCGAAACTCCGTCTCCAAAAAACAAAACAAAACAAAACAAACAAACAAACTACCTTGAGCTAGTGGATCTTACTTCTTCCCCTTAGGTATGGACCTAGGGGAGAGTATGTGTCAGATAACCTATTATTATAGAGGTAGTGCCCTTCCTTAGGCTGACTAGAGATAGTCAATTTGGATCTAGTTGAGGGCGTTCTGTTTTTTGAGGGTGTTCTGTTTTTTTAATCTGGTTTTGGTTGTTTTTGGTTTTGTTTTTGGAGGCAGGGTCTTGTTATGTTGCCCAGGCTAGTCTCAAACTCCTGCCCTCTATCAGTTCTCCCGCCTTGGCCTCTCAAAGTGCTGAGATTACAAGCATGAACCACTGTGCCCAGCCTTGGATGCCTTGTTTTAAAGATAAGGTTCATAATCTATCTTGAAGGCATTGTTCTGTTTCTGGGGAACATTCCTGAGCCTCTACCTGGTGGCCCACGCTCCACCTTACAAACGTAGTAGGTGCTTCGAGCTGTAAGGTATTTGCTGGCATACTCTGCATGGGTGGGCTTCATCAGGAAAAGCATCTTCATTTTCCCCGTTTGTTCACACAAATCGATGGTGCCTGGAGGGAGATCACAGGGTAATTGGGGCAGCTAAGGAAAGAGAGTGGGAGCAAAAGGAGCCAGTGATCCTATACAGAATGGGTTGGAGGAAGCTGTAAGGATATGAGGAACTCCCTTCTTGCCAGGAGGAGGGCTTGGGGGTTAGAGATGACCCAACTCCTTCTGACCTTTGGCCATTAGTCCCCTCCCCAAGCTCCTCACTTGTTTTAGGCAACTTTACTTTACTGCGGATGTAATACAGCAACACCACGACAGCACAGTTGGTATTGACCAGAAACTGCTGATTATCTGAGAAGAGACAGGATGGGACACATGGGCCTGTTTCTGTGATCTCCACTGCCCTCAGATCCCTCCACCCCCATCCACAGACTCTAGTTCTATGCTGCCCCTCACCTCCATGTTTGATGAAGATGAACATGCCCTCAGGATCGCCTCACTCTTCACAAAATGCCCTGATGAGTCATGCAGAAGGAGGGTGTTCTAGAAGCCTTGTGTGGGGCAAATAGGCCTATAGGGTTGGTGGACTGGAGAGGCAGATGGATTTCATAGGCTGAGGATGCCCAGGCTGGACAGGCAGGAGAGAGCTGTTGGTAGTTGTGGATAACCAGTATCCCCAGGGGTGGGGCCTGAGGCTGCAGTTGAGGGATTATGAGGTCAGAAGTGGCAGGTGTGGCCAAAAAGTGGAGTAATGATAAGGAGAGAAAAACTTGGGTACTTGGGTGGGGTATGTTAAAGATTAGTTGGAAAGGGGGGGCAACATGGTAAGTCTAACTCTTTTTTTTTTTTTTTTTTTTTTTTTAGACGGATTCTACCTCTGTTGTCCAGGCTGGAGTGCAGTGGCACAGTCTTAGCTCACTGCAACCTCCGCCTCCTGGATTCAAGCGATTCTCCCGCCTCAGCCTCCCGAGTAGCTGGGATTACAGGAGCGCACCACCATGCCCGGCTAATTTTTGTATTTTTAGTAGAGACAGGGTTTCACCATGTTGGCCAGGCTGATCTCGATCTCCTGACCTTGTGATCCACCCACCTCAGCCTCCCAAAGTGCTGGGATTACAGGCGTAAGCCACCACGCCCAGCCCATTCTAAGTCTAACTCTAAACTAAACCCTGGAATGAGTGCAGGGCACCTGGAAAAAAGTCAGTTTCCAGAACAGTACTCTTTTTCTAGCGAATTGGTAATACTCCTGCCTCCACAGCATAAATGTACTACTCCTTTTTCTTCCCCTCCCACCCTCCTTGTATCCCATGTTTCCCCTACTCCTCACCCCCATGACAGACATTTTTGATGATTATCAACAGAAACTTTATTTCTCATCGGTTCAGGAACAATCAGAGGGTAGATGGAAAGAGGAAGGGAGAGAAAGAGGGAGGGAGGAAGAATCCTGTGGAAAGGAAGGGCCAGACTGAGGAAGATGAAAAACATGTACAGGGCAAAAGGGTAATTCTCAAGTGGGGAATGCCGAATGAAGAGGCGCTTACATGGGGACACAAAATTCCAAATCAGCCACAGTGGGGTGAGGTGACTATGAGACGCGGATGGGTTGAATGAAGGAAAGTTAGTACCACTTAGGGCTATAGGACCCTGGGGTTCTTCTGTCAGAGGATTGGGGTTCAGGTTTCAGGCTTCAGGGTGTAACATGGGGGGGCCCAGTAGGGGCTATGCTGGTTGCATGGGGAGGGCCCAGGCCCCTCCCCGAGGGCCCCTCCTTTTGGGGGAATCTCACTGACGAGGCAGAGTCGTTCACTGTAGTCTGGCTGCAGACTCTCAGCCAGTCCCTTAGACACACCACTCCAGGCCTAAAGACAGATATGTCCAGGTCAGGGGTCAATTAGGGGCAGGAAGTAAAATACTGAGCTCTGTGCCAAAGGAGTACTCATGATGTCTGCAACCACTGTAATTGATTACAGAAGGGATACACAGACTCCTGGGCCCCCAATACCAGTTTCCATCTGCCTCACTTAATCTATAATCTGCGCTTCTGTGTGTGTCTCTCTCTGCATAGTCCATCCCCCATTTGGTCGGCCACATCCTGACAGTTAGCGCAGGGCCTCCTTCTCTCTCCTCTCTGCCCCCACCCCCACACTCTGTCTGTCTTGCTGGCGGGCAGTTGGCAGTTGATAGACTGCAGCATGCTTATGACAGCGTTCTCACCGAAAAGTTCCCGTGGTATTCAGTAACAAGATCCTCTAGGTTCTTCAGGGTGGGAATTCGGGGCATCGTCCTGACAGAGGAGAAAGAGGGAGCAGGAACACATAGGTTAAAGCTTTTTTATCACCCTTCTCCCAGTTGTCCCATATGAAATAAAGTGATTCTGTGTTCTCTGTGCCTGTGGCTTCCTTCCATCACCAAACTCTCTTGGGTAATCTCTCATTTCTTACTGTCTCATCCTTTACTCCTAAAGACCCTGCAAAACCCTCCTCTGCTATTCTCAGCTACTGTTCCCCTTATTTTTCTGGGCTTCTCCAAATCTCACCGTTCCAGCCAGAAATACACACAGAGAAGGCTGATAATCAATCCCATGGAGCCAACGGAGATAACCACGGCTTCCAATGCAAACAGGAAAGGATTCTCTACAGAAAAAAGAAAAGCAAAGTGGACCTTATATTTGTTGTGCGCCTACTACATGCCAGGCACTGGTGCCAGGCACTGTGCTGAAGATATACTCTGTTTAATCCTCACAACAGCTCCTGTGAGGCAGGAACAATTATCTCCATCTTATATCTCAGGAAACAGAATCCAAGAGTTTAGTGATGTACCCAAGGCCAAAGAGGTAGTAGTATGTGGCAGAGCCTAGATCCAGCTGGTTCCAAAGCCATCTTCACTTTGCAGGCTCTCTAGGAATGCTTCAGGGAAATCCTATACACTCTATAGCCCCCTTGAGTAACCCTAAGCCTCCTTCTCAATCCACCCCCTCTAACAACACACTAACCCAACCCTACACAGAAAAACCTTGATTTCTAGAGGTTGGGGTTGGACAGTGTGGGGAGATGGGGCACCAAGTTTGGGGGCTTTAGTGATAGGGGAGTGGAGCAAAACACAATGGTGTTAGAAAGGCTGGGGTGTTGGGCTTATGGATTGGGGTCCTGTGGGCCCATTTTACCTTTTGAACTATTGCTCCCCCAGTGGATTGGGTGGCTCCATTCACTCCAATGCTGAGCACTTCCACAGAGTGGGTTAAAGCGGCTCCGGACACGAAACGTGTAGCGTTTCTGCCCATCCACACTAGGCAAGGAGAACTTATGTCTATAATCCACTGATTGTTCCTTGAGGAAAAAGAGGATGAGGGAAAGTAGGTGTCTATGAGAGAAGAGAGAATTAAAACATACCCCTGAACACCCACCAGTATCATCTCTGCTACTTCCCAGTTTCTCTCTCCTGAGTACTCAAGCCACACTGCTCCCTTCACTGACTTGAATCTAATGCCTCCCCTCTGGATCCCCTTAATGGCTTCCTTTTATTTACTTGTTTATCCGGTATCAGGAAGAGTATGGGTAGGGAATCCTTAATGAAAACTCACTGGTGTCAGGCATGGTGGCTCACACCTGTAATCCCATCACTTTGGGAGGCCAAGGTGGGCAGATCACCTGAGGTCAGGAGTTCAAGACCAGCCTGGCCAACATGGCAAAACACTGCCTTTAGTAAAAATACAAAAATTAGTCAGGCATGGTTGTGCATGCTCCCAGCTACTCGGGAGGCTGAAGCAGGAGAATCACTTGAACCCGGGAGACAGAGGTTGCAGTGGGCCCAAGATCGCCCCACTACACTCAAGCCTGGGTAACAGAGTGAGGCCATCTCAAAAAAAAAAAAAAAAAGAAAAAAAAAGAAAAGAAAAGAAAAAAAGAAAACTCACTGGGGATTACAGGGAAAGGAGTTGGAGGAGGGAGGGTAGGGGGTGAGCAGAGAAGCTGGGAGGCAGAGAACAGGAGCTTGATATTAGGTCCTCCTATCTGTCTGGTTGAATCCTTTAGCCCCACTTGCTTGGCCTTAGCTGCTACATTCACATCCCTAGTCACTCACAGTCCAGCTGTGGTCCCAGTCAGTCCGGTACTGCACCAAGTGCTCCAAACAGTGGTTCAAGAATCTGTTGTTCCAGTTCAGTTCTAGCTGGGATTCACTCAGTTTGCGAAGTGTTAGGTTCTCCGGAGCCCAGGGGATCACTGGAGATATGTGTGTGTATGTGGTCATTCCCCTGGCCTAGACAAGTCAGGATCCTGAAGGTAGTGCCCCTAATACCTCCTCCCTTCCCATCCTGATCCCCTACCTCCTTTTTTCTGCCCATCTACCCTTATGATAAAATAACACTACTCCGTAGACTCCAATGTCCCACAGTATCCCTGGTCTCTTGACCCTTTCTTTCCAAATTACCCAGATTCTGCAGTTTTAGCATCTGTGTGGCCTGTCTCCTGGGTTCCCGTGGGTCCTGGAGCTGAACAACAAATGTTTGGTAGAGGTGGATCTCCTTTTTTTGCAACTGACAGCCAGAAGTGATTTCTTCAGAGAATAGATAGTGGCTGCACTTCTGGACTTTATCATTATCCGAATTCTTGTACCTAGAGGAGAAAGGTTGGAAGGAAGAGGAACAGTGGGGCCAATCTGGGTACCGCAGCTATCCAGAGCCTAGCCTCATCTCCCCTCAACCGACTTATGACTTACCCCAGGAGAAAACAGTGGGGCACCTGGGAGACTTGCTACCCTCTTTCTTGGTCTCTGATCCAACCCACCTCTTGTTCTTCCCCTCCCCATCTTCCCTTCTCATACCAATAATGCAGAGTGAGGTTGGTAGGCTGGGGCTCAGAGCTGCTGTTCCAAGTGCAATTCATGTACTCGACATTGAACACAAAACACTGAACCTCTGGGAGGGGCAGAGTGGAAACACTGAGGGAGTCAGTGGGCATAGAGGTCAGGAAGAAATCTAGATTGGGAAGAAAATGAAGGCAGGGAGGGAAAGAGAAGAAATGATGGTCAGAAGGAAGAGGCTGAGCATGGTGGCTAATGTCTGTAATCCTGGTGCTCTGAAAGGCTGAGGCAGGAGGATCACTAGAGGCCAGGAGTTTGAGACCAGCCTGGGCAACATAGCGAGACCCTGCCTCAAAAGAAAGAAACAAACAAACAAAAAAGAAAGAAGAAGTAGCATGAGGCAGGGAACCCTCCCCCTTCCCCTTCCCATTCTACTTTTCAATTCTGCCCACATGATTGTAATGGCCAGTGGCAGGTTCCAGATTTCTGTACAGCCCCTTCCCACAGCCACCCTTCTCACCAGCCCCCTCCAGTCCCAGATTTCCCACCAGTTGTGGCGTCTTCATTCCCATTGGGCGTCAGAATTGTCGTGTTCAGCGCCACTCCCAGCAGGGGCAGCTGCAGGACTAAGAGGGATCTGAATGGTAATGATGGCTTCAACATGGCGCTTGCTCTTCATTCCCTGGGTGTAGTTTGTCTGTGTCAGGAACCTGGGTCCCTCACCCACCACCCCTCCCCACCCACACATTTCCTCTGTCATAGCTTCCGGTGGAAAGAACCTTATAAACCAGGGCTTTACAGAGGGTGTGGCAAATGTGTGCTGTGTGACAAAGGCCAAGTCCTCTCAGAGATTAGGTGCTGCTGTAAGGTGGCAAACATAAACTAAGGCTGGATATACAATAGTGTCAGAGACTCAAAAATCCTCAGTCCACCTAGATCCTGGGAAGGATCTGTTCACTACCACTAGCACCATTCTCAACCACCTTCTCCTCTAAATCACTACCTTCTATAATGGAAGTTCTGAACCCCACCCCCGACATCACCATCTTATGCCATGCCTCTTCCTTGACTCGGTCACCCTTAAATCTCTGTCAAAGCTCTACTGTTTTGGGAGGATGGAAAATACCGTCTTGGCTCCTGTGGGCACATATACAGCTGTCTTTCCTCTGATCTAATCCAAACCAGAATACCCACCCTTAGCTGCTGCCTGAGCTGGGTCCCTGTTGAGACTGGCGAGGAAGTGTGACTTATAATAGAAAAAGATTCTAGAAATGGAGGAACAACAATACTAGCTTCAAGCTTCCCATCTTCCCCCAACTCTGCTTCTCTTCCTGCCTTCCCCACCTCAGTCGATGGTATCGTCACCCTCTCGGTCACCCAAACTTGAAACCTCAGAATCAGCTTCAATTTCTCCTCCTCTCTCACCCGGAGAATATAACCCACTCTGCTTCTCTGGTGTTTCTCCCAACAGTTTCCTCCTTTCCATTACCACAGCCACTCTGCTAAATCAGTCTTTCATTAGCTCTAGTCATGATTCTTTCTAGACTCCACCAACTGGCCTCCCTTTCAAAAGGTCCTCTGCTCTCTAATCCATTCTTCAAGTTGTTGCCAGTTTTACCTTCCCGCAAAACACAGAGCTGATTGGAGAATCAGAAACTATTTATTCAGCAAACATTTATTAAGTCTTTAATATGCGCCAGGCACTGTGCTTATGTTCTGGAAATAGACCAATAAGACATCCTCATATTTCCAGATGCTCACAAAAAAGTGGGGAAGACATAAACAAGTAATACAATATAGTGTAGCAAGTCCTATAGCATAAATGTAGAGATACTACAAAGTATGTGATCACAGAAGAGGAAGTAACTAAATTTACCAAGATGGAGAGAGGGGTAGTTTAGTGAAGGCTGTGCTGAAGAGGTGCTATTTCAGTGGCATCTAAAAGAATGAGTGTAATTTTACCAGACAGAAAGTGAGGTAGGATACCAAGCAAAGAAAAAGAGCACTTGCCTGGGAGTCTCAGGAAAACTGGACTATATGGCCCAGTTTAGTATTTAGTATGTATCTTTAGTATGTATCTTTAGTATGTATTAGTTTGCTACGGCTGCCATAGTTATCCCCAAATTGAGTGGCTTAAACCAACAGAAATTTATTCTCTCAGCTGGGTGCAGTGGCTCATGCCTGTAATCCCAGCACTTTGGGAGGCCAAGGCAGGTGGACTGCTTGAGGAGTTTGAGACCAGCCTGGCCAACCTGGTGAAACCCCGTCTCTACTAAAAATACAAAAATCAGCCAGACATGGTGGCGCACACCTGTAATACCAGCTACTCGGGAGGCTGAAACACGAGAATCGCTTGAATCTGGGAGGCAGAGGTTGCAGTGAGCTAAAATTGTGCTACTGCACTCCAGCCTGGGCAACAGAGTGAGACGCCATCTTAAATAAATAAATAAATAAATAAATAAATAAATAAATATATAAAAAATATTTTTTAAAAAGGGGGAAAAAAAAAAAAGACATGTATTCTCTCACAGTTCTGGAGCCCAGAAGTCTGAAATCAGTGTGGCCAGGGTTGGTTCCTTCTGGAGGCACTGAGGAAGAAGTTGTTCCATGCCTCTCTTCTAGTCTCTGGTGGCTGCCATCAATCCTTGGTGCTCCTTGGCTTGCAGACACATCATTCCAATCTCTGCCTCCATCTTTGCATTACCTCTTCTTCTCCTCTACATCTCCTTTATCCTTCTCTTCTCTTACAGGGACACCTGTCATTGGATTTATGGCCCACCCTAATCAAGGGTGTTGTCTCCTAGGAGCTTTGCCTTAATTACAGCTGCTAAAAGCCTTTTGTCAAAGAAGGTGACATCCACAGGTTCCAAGTGAACATATCTTTTTGGAGGCCACATTCAACCCACTACAGAGGGCATTCTCCAACTTAAAAGTCTTCAAAAGCTACTCATGGCCTTCAGAATAAAGTCCAAGCTCCAGTGATCAATTCCAGCCACACAGGATATGTCATACGCATTGACTCTCTCTGGAATTAGTCTCTTCCTTTCCGTAGGCTAAAATCCTTCAGAGGGCAAAACTCCGTCTCTACCAAAAATACAAAAATTAGCCACGTTTGGTAGCACTCACCTGTAGTCCCAGTTACTCAGGTGGCTGAGGCACAAGAATCACTTGAACCCAGGAGGCAGAGGTTGCAGTGAACTGAGATCGCACACTGCACTCCAGCCAGAGTGACAGAGCAAGACTCTGCCTAAAAAATAAAAAATAAAAAATAAATCCTTCAGGGTTACATGCCTATTAGAATAGCCAAAATCAACTGGGCAAGGTGGCTCACGCCTTGCCTGAAATCCCAGCACTTTGGGAGGCTGAGGCGAGTGGATTGCCATGGCAACACAGCAAGATCCCATCTCTTGTTTGAAAAAAAAAAAAAAAAGAGGCCGGGCACAGTGGCTCACACCTGTAATCCCAGCACTTTGGAAGGCCAAGGTGAGTGGATCATTTGAGGTCAGGAGTTCAAGACCAGCCTGGCGTACATGGTGAAACCCCATCTACTAAAAATACAAAAATTAGCCAGGCAGTAATGGCGCATTCCTGTAATCCCAGCTACTTGAGAGGCTGAGACAGGAGAATTGCTTGAGCCTAGGAGGTGAAGGTTGTGGTGAGCCGAGATTGCACCACTGCACTCCAGTCTGGGTGACAAAGTGAGACCCTGTATCAAAAAAAAAAAAAAAAAAAAAAAAAAATGCCCGAATCCAGAACACTGACAACACCAAATACTGGCAAGGATGTGGAGCAACAGGAAAAACTCTCATTTGTTGCTGGTGGAAATGCAAAAATGATACAGCCACTTTGGAAGACAGTTTGGTAGTTTCTTATAAAACTAAACATACTCTTTCAGCAATCATGTTCCTTGGTATTAACAAAGGAGGAGAAGACTTGTGTTCACATAAAAACCTGCAGACGGATGTTTATAGCAGTTTTATTCATAATTGCCCAAACTTGGAAGCAACCAAGTTGTCTTTCAGTAGGTGAGTGCATAAACTGTGGTACATCCTGAAAGTGAAATATTATTCGGTGCAAAAAGAAATGAGCTATTAAGGCCGTGAAGAGACATGGGAGAAAACTTCAATGCATATGACTAAGTGAAAGAAGCCATGCAGAAAAGGCCACATACTATAGGATTCCAACTATAAGACATTCTGGAAAAGGGCGAAACTATGGAGACAGTAAAAAGATCAGTGGTTGCCAGGGGTTGTCGGAGAGGGAAGGATGAATAGGTGGAGCAGAAAAAGATTTTAGGTCAGTGAAAATATTCTGTAAGATACTACAATGGTGGACACATGTTACTCTTTTATCCAAACTCACAGACTGTATAAGATAACATCAAGAGTGAACTCTAATGTAAACCATGAACTTTGGATAATGATGTTCAAGGTAGGTCCATCAACTGTAACAAATATACCATCTATGTGTGAGGGCAGACAGTATATAGGAATTCTCCGTACCTTCCTCTCAATTTTGCTGTGAACCTAAAACTGCTCTAAAAAATTCTTTTAGGGTCGGGCGTGGTGGCTCACGCCTCTAATCCCAGCACTTTGGGAGGCCAAGGCAGGCGGATCACGAGGTCAGGAGATCGAGACCATCCCGGCAAACACGGTGAAACCCCGTCTCTACTAAAAAATGCAAAAAAACTAGCCGGGCGTGGTGGCAGGCGCCTGTAGTCCCAGCTTCTTGGGAGGCTGAGGCAGAAGAATGGCGTGAACCTGGGAGGCGGCGGAGCTTGCAGTGAGCGGAGATCGCGCCACTGCACTCCAGCCTGGGCAACGGAGCGAGACTCCGTCTCAAAAAAAAAAAATTCTTTTAGTCCGGGTGCTGTGGCTCACGCCTGTAATCCCAGCACTTTAGGAGGCCAAGGTGGGTGGATCGCTGGAAACCAGGAGTTTGAGACCAGCCTGAGCAACACAGCAAAACCCCGTCACCACCAAAAAAAAAAAAAAAGCAAAAATTAACCAAGTGTGGTGGCTTGCACCTGTGGTCCTAGGTACTTGGGAGGCTGAGGTGGGAGATTTGCTTGAGCCCGGGAGGTGGAGGTTGCAGTGAAGTGAGATTGCACCACTGCACTCTAGCCTGGGCCACTGAGTGAGACCCTGAAGAAGGAAGGAAGGAAGAAGGAAGGAAGGAAGGAAGGAGGGAAGGAGGGAGGGAGGGAGGGAAGGAAGGAAGGAGAAAAGAAAAGAAAAGAAAAGAAAAGAAAAATTATCTTTTAAAAATATCCTTCAGGTCAGTGGCTCACGCCTGTAATCCCAACACTTTGAGAGGCCGAGGCAGGTGGATCGCCTGACCAGCCTGACCAACATGGAGAAACCCCGTCTCTACTAAAAATACAAAAAAAAAAAAAAAAAAAGAAAGAAAAAGAAAAAATTAGCCAGGCATGGCAGCACATGCCTATAATCCCAGCTACGCAGGAGGCTGAGGCAGGAGAATCGCTTGAACCAGGGAGGCAGAGGTTGCAGTGAGCTGAGATCGCGCCATTGCACTCCAGTCTGGTCAACAGGAATGAAACTCCGTCTCAAAATAAATAAATAAATAAACAAATAAATAAATAAATAAAATATCTTTCAGGCTGAGCGTGGTGGCTCACACCTGTAATCCCAGCACTTTGGGAGACCGAGGTGGGAGGATCACTTGAGGTCATGAGTTCGAGACCAGCCTGGCCAACATGGAGAAACCCCGTCTCTACTAAAAATACAAAAATTAGCCAGGCGTGATGGCGTGAGCCTGTAATCCCAGCTACTGGGGAGGCTGAGGCAGGAGAATCACTTGACCCTGGGAGGCGGAGGTTGCAGTGAGCCGAGATCATGCCACTGCACTCTAGCCTGGGCAACAAGAGCAAAGCAATAAATAAATAAAAGCAATAAATAAAATAATAAAGAAATAAAACAAAATAAACAAAAATAAAAATATCCTTCAGAGTTAGTTCAAATGTTACCTCAGCCTCCCAAGCAGCTGGCATTACAGGCGCCCACTACCACACCAGCTAATTTTTGTATTTTTAGTAGAGATGGGGTTTCACCACGTTGGCCAGGCTGGTCTTGAACTCCTGACCTCAAGTGATCCACCCGCCTTGGCCTCCCAAAGTGCTGGAATTACAGACGTGAGCCATCGCTCCCGCCTTGAATTACTTTTTCTTTCCATTGTGATTCAATAGCATTTTATTTTTGTTACTGGTGTTATTTTTGTTTATTGTTATTTGCTACTTTTGTTATAGCACACTGGCTGTCTTTTCTCTAGAAGGCAATACAAGGCCGGCACAGTGTCGCACGCCTGTAGTCCCGGCTACTGGGAGGCTGAGGCAGGAGGATCGCTGGAGTCCAGGAGGTTGAGGCTGCAGTGAGCCGTGATCGCGCCACTGCACTCCAGCCTGGGTGACAGAGGGAGAATCTGCCTCAAAATAAATAAACAAATAGCAATACGACAATAGGATATTGGCTCTGGAATTGAGAATCTTAGTGCCAGCTCTGTTACTCAGTAGCTGTATAATACTGGGTAAGTGAATTTTCACACTTTGAAAACCAGCTTCCTCATCTGCAAAATCGAGCCAATAATAAACCCTAACTCATGAGGCTGTGAGCAGATTAAAGGAGATAGTGTCTGAAAAGCATCTGACACAGTAGGTGCCTCTTTCGCTAGACCAAGGGTTCTTAACCTGGAGTTCATGGACCCTTAGGGGATACATGGATGAGCTTCAGGGGATCTAAGAATCTAAAGTAACATTTTGCATGTCAATATATGCATATTATTATTATTTCTGGGAAGAAGGTCCATAGCTTTCATTAGCACCTTTAAGGGTTTGTGAATCAAAAAAGTTACTCTGCGGTACCCTTGGGCAGAAAAAACAAACAAAAAAGGTTAGACAACTCGATGGTAGACCTTGAGGGATTAGAGCCAGCCTTTCAGGGTTTAATAGGTTCTTTCTCATGCATACGTAGTTTCTAATGTTCACAATAGCCCCTTCAAGGAGGTGTTAGCGCACCTATTTTTCAGATGCCGGAACTAAGAAACGAACTGATTTGTAATAGACGGAGTTCCTAACCAAAGCAAATGTTATTGAAGACTTTTCTAGGCCAAAACCGAGCTAGGCTCTGGGAACCGAATTCCAGTCAGAACTCAGCACCACAGAGGCCTCCCTCTTCCCTGGTTTGCATCCCCAGCTCACTCGGCGCCTCCGGAACGTTTCATAGATTTTTGCTGAGTGAAATCAACTTACCGCCGCCGCCGCCGAAAAACTCCCGGGGCACAGAGCTCCGCCCCCACCGGGCCAGGCCCCACCCCCTCTGCGGTCGGTATTGTCCGATGGTTCCCGGCGTCCCTCGGCTTCCCTCGGTAGTTTCCGGCAATGGTCGAGAGTTTCTAACGTGCCCCCTTGTTGTCTCTCGGCCGCCGTCCTCTCAACCACCGCCCCCCTTTTCGGCTCCCTCTCCCCCTTCCCGTTCCCCCAGTCAGCCTGGCCCTGCTGGCGCCTCCGGCGCTACGGGCTGGGCAAGATGGCGGCCTTCGGGATCTTGAGCTACGAACACCGGCCCCTGAAGCGGCCGCGGCTGGGGCCTCCCGATGTTTACCCTCAGGACCCCAAACAGAAGGAGGTGCGTTCGAAAATCGGGGCTCTGGAAGGGCCGGGGGCACGCGGTCAGCCTAGGAGGAGGCATTGACGTCTGGGAATGGGGGGCGGGGCGGTTCGGTGAGAGCGAAAGTCCCGAAAGGGGGAAGAGTAAAGTGGGCTGGCGTGGGAGGGCAGGACGGGGCGCGGTGGGGGGTTCCAAGGTATGAATAGGGGGTGGTGTAGGGGCCGCACCAGAAGCGCCCTCCTCCACACACATCTCAGAAAGTTGTCTGAGACAGCTTGGTGGGGTACGGCTGCTCGGATGTTCGCAAGAGAAGAGTGATGTTTGAGGGCGCCCTGGGTGATTGGGAATCGTAGTGACCATGGGGGTGACGGTGGGGTCCAAGTGAATGTAAGGGCCCAGCTTTAAGTAACGATCTGTGCTACACGGAACCCTCCTCCTGCCCTTTCACCTTGTTCCTTCGCTTCTCCTGCCCTACTCTCCCATCCCCTCCCCCTCCCGCTAAGGAAAAAACAACTAAACGCCGCTTTCCTGCCTCAGGATGAACTGACGGCCTTGAATGTAAAACAAGGTTTCAATAACCAGCCTGCTGTCTCTGGGGATGAACATGGCAGTGCCAAGAACGTCAGCTTCAATCCTGCCAAGGTGAGACAACTCTGCCAGGCTGAAGGAAAAGGCTGGAAGAATCTGAGAAGGAGCAAAGGCCCTGGGTAGGGAAGACTTATAGGGACAACCTAAGTGGCTGAGTTTGCCTTCATGACCTAATGCTGTCTCATTGGCATTTGCCCAGCAAAAGGCAGGCCACCTGTCTGCCCCTTCTTCCCACCCTGAGGTACAGTTTTCTTCCCTCAGATCAGTTCCAACTTCAGCAGCATTATTGCAGAGAAGTTACGTTGTAATACCCTCCCTGACACTGGTCGCAGGAAGCCCCAAGTGAACCAGAAGGACAACTTCTGGCTGGTGACTGCACGATCCCAGAGTGCCATTAATACTTGGTTCACTGACTTGGCTGGCACCAAGCCACTCACGCAACTAGCCAAAAAGGTAAGGTACTGTTTCCTGTCCTTCAGGCCAAGGAGGGAGCATAGGGTACCAAGTATCCTCCTATTCCCATATTAAGCTACATGGGTGTCAGCTCATGGGGATAATAGAGACCTCACTATTTGCAATGTCCATCCAGGTCCCCATTTTCAGTAAGAAGGAAGAAGTGTTTGGGTACTTAGCCAAATACACAGTGCCTGTGATGCGGGCTGCCTGGCTCATTAAGATGACCTGTGCCTACTATGCAGCAATCTCTGAGACCAAGGTTAAGAAGAGACATGTTGACCCTTTCATGGGTGAGTAACTCCTAACACCAGGTGTACGGCTGATGGCTTCAAGGAGGGATAGAGACACCCTTGCAAACATCCTCCTTCTTAATCTAGATTCCTTGTTTCTGCTTGTTTCTTGCATTTGCTTGATCAGTAAACACTGAGAAATTTGAGTGTCTACTGTGCACATATACTGGTCTACAAAAACGTCCAGTGCATAATCTCTGCCCCTAGGATACTAGTAGTCTAACAGGGCTGCTAAGGTATATGTACAAATAACATAATTAAATATAGAAGGTGGTGAATGTCAGGCTAGGAGCAGAAGGTTCTTTGAGTGGACAAAAGATTACTTTCTTATGGGGATACCCAGAAAGGCTTTAGGAAGGTGGGATTTGACTAGAGACAAAGGATGAACTGAATTTACAAATATGGTGGGTGATTGGGAGTGGGGTAAGGTATTCTAAGTAGAAGGATATTCTTTTTTTTTTTTTTTTTTTTTTTTTGAGACAGAGTCTTGCTCTGTCACCCAGGCTAGAGTGCAGTGGCAGGATCTTGGCTCACTGCAACCTCCACCTCCCGGGTTCAAGTGATTATCCTGTCTCAGCCTCCCAAGTAGCTGGGATTACAGGTGCCCACCCCTGCGCCCGGCTAGTTTTTGTATTTTTAGTAGAGACGGGGTTTCACCATCTTGGCCAGGCTGGTCTCGAACTCCTGACCTCGTGATCCACCTCAGCCTCCCAAAGTGCTGGGATTACAGGCGTGAGCCACCGCACCGGCCAGTAGAAGGAAATTCTAAGCAGAAGGATAGTATCAAATAGCCCTTTTTCCCTGTTTCCTCCAGAATGGACTCAGATCATCACCAAGTACTTATGGGAGCAGTTACAGAAGATGGCTGAATACTACCGGCCAGGGCCTGCAGGAGGTGGGGGCTGTGGTTCCACGATAGGGCCCTTGCCCCATGATGTAGAGGTGGCAATCCGGCAGTGGGATTACACTGAGAAGCTGGCCATGTTCATGTTTCAGGTAGGGAGTAGGGCATGCTGTGTGGGGCATTAGGTTGAGCCTGAACTTGTACTCTGCCAATAGAGAACAGAATCTGCTTGCCACCTTGCCCCAGTTGTGGTTCTCTTCATCTTTTCATTTACTTTATCTGCTTCATCTCTAATAGTCCCCTCTTCCCTCCCCTGGTACCCATAGGATGGAATGCTGGACAGACATGAGTTCCTGACCTGGGTGCTTGAGTGTTTTGAGAAGATCCGCCCTGGAGAAGATGAATTGCTTAAACTGCTCCTGCCCCTGCTTCTCCGAGTAAGGCTTGGAATTTTGGTGGTGGTGGGGCAGGGGGAGTCTAAGAAGGATTTAAGGAAGAATAAAATGTCAGAGCAGGGTCCCCTGGAGAGAACTAGGGGCTCTGATGGTCATGTCTTCACAGTACTCTGGGGAATTTGTTCAGTCTGCGTACCTGTCCCGCCGCCTTGCCTACTTTTGTACACGGAGACTGGCCCTGCAGCTAGATGGTGTGAGCAGTCACTCATCTCATGTTATATCTGCTCAGTCAACAAGCTCGCTACCCACCACCCCTGCTCCTCAGCCCCCAACTAGCAGCACCCCCTCGACTCCCTTTAGTGACCTGCTTATGTGCCCTCAGCACCGGCCCCTGGTTTTTGGCCTCAGCTGTATCCTACAGGTAGGTACTAGGCGGGCCCAAGGAAGCATTGAGAGATAACCTGAGAAGAATTGGGTGCCCATCCCAGAGTATAGGGGTAATTCCAAATTGGATGTGGGAGTAGGTGCTGAGTACTTGCTTGGAGGTGGTTGTTTCTTGGTAATGGGGTGTTAGTCCCCTTTGGGGGTTTTGACCAGCCTCTCTCTCCCTTCCAGGGCTAAATAGTAGGCCCAGAGCCTTTTAGGAAAGTGAGTGAAGGGAGGGGATCGGGTGGAGTGATGCCTGTCTTGGGGGCCCAGTCAGAATAACTTTGGATCTGGAATCTACGGGTTTGGTCTTAGAATGGGATTCCAGAGGGGTAGCCATGTGAACGAGTTGGACTTAGCTGTTTCTATCTGGCAGACCATCCTCCTGTGTTGTCCTAGTGCCTTGGTTTGGCACTACTCACTGACTGATAGCAGAATTAAGACCGGCTCACCACTTGACCACTTGCCTATTGCCCCCTCCAACCTGCCCATGCCAGAGGGTAACAGTGCCTTCACTCAGCAGGTATGTCTGACCACTCGCCTGGTACTCTGATTGGGCTATGAGGCTAAAGTGCTCTCTCAGAAATAGTGATTTGGAGTCTGGTACTATTCTTCTAGCCTGGGGCTCTGGCCTTTTGTATGCCTTGGTACATCCTTATAGCCTTCCTTTTTAACATTGCAGGTCCGTGCAAAGTTGCGGGAGATCGAGCAGCAGATCAAGGAGCGGGGACAGGCAGTTGAAGTTCGCTGGTCTTTCGATAAATGCCAGGAAGCTACTGCAGGTATGTGTCGGAGAACAGATAATAGGAAGTATGTTTGAGGAAAGGATGGAGATAGTAAGGACATGTAGATCTGAGAGCCAGAATGCACTGGGCCTCTAGTTCAGTCCCCTTTACCACTTTTCCTCCTTAGGCTTCACCATTGGACGGGTGCTTCATACTTTGGAAGTGCTGGATAGCCATAGTTTTGAGCGCTCTGACTTCAGCAACTCTCTTGACTCACTTTGTAACCGAATCTTTGGATTGGGGCCTAGCAAGGATGGGCATGAGGTAAGCGAAAAGGGGAATAGAAGGAGCAAAAAACATTGCAAGAGCAATAATATATCTGAGGGGAAGTCATGGTGAGGCATTGAAAGCAGAGCATATCTGCAGAAATGATCTTACTGGGCCCAGAATGTTTTATGATGGAGTGCAGTCTTCAGGAAATTGGAACTCATTTCTTTGTCCCCACCCCTACCTTACTCCTCCCTCTCTTCCTTTGGTCTCCAGATCTCCTCAGATGATGATGCTGTGGTGTCATTGCTATGTGAATGGGCTGTCAGCTGCAAGCGTTCTGGTCGGCATCGTGCTATGGTGGTAGCCAAGCTCCTGGAGAAGAGACAGGCGGAGATTGAGGCTGAGGTTAGAGGGCAGAGATAAGAGAATGAGATTGGCCAATGGGAAGGAATTTACTGGGGTTGGAGACCAAGAGATGGAGGTGGTGGAGGGACCAGAGTTGAAGGTGTGAGAACAGAGGAAAGAAGTGGAAGAGAACCTAAAGGCAAAGTTACGGACATGAGGTGAAAGTAGAGAAGAGTGGATTGTTATCAGAATTAGAGATAACATCAAGGCTTCAGTTGGGAGGTGGTAAAGAAGATGGAGGTCAGCAGGGGAATGAAAATGAAAAGCATGGGGTAGAGGTCAAGCAGGTAGTAGTTTAAGGCCTACACATTGAGGAGTGAAGAAGCAGGTAAAAGTCAGTTCTACAATTTGTTCTGTCATCTTGCAGCGTTGTGGAGAATCAGAAGCCGCAGATGAGAAGGGTTCCATCGCCTCTGGCTCCCTTTCTGCTCCTAGTGCTCCCATTTTCCAGGATGTCCTCCTGCAGTTTCTGGATACACAGGCTCCCATGCTGAGTACGGACCCCTACCACTCTCTAGTTGCGTCTGCCTAGACTCAGTTACCCGCCACTGTCATCAAAAAGTATATTTCTCTCTTGGGCTCTATGCAGAATGACTTTTAGATGTAGTTCTAGTGATCCTCTTTAACTGATCATCTTACAGTTAAAGTAGAGAAATACAGAGAAGGATTAAAACAAGAGCTTGTGATTGAAGCATTTTCACTGCGTAAATCGCAACAAAGACATTACATTCCTTTCTGAGATGGTGTGTGGGGCAGCATGTGAGGTAACCAACCACGCTTTGTCCCTCGACAGTTTCTGGGATTTTTATTTTATCACTCCTATTAATTGCCTTAGGTGTGTCCCTCTCTCTTTTGGCCCACCTTTTTGTGTTCTCCTAACTCATGTTTCCTCATTCCCTTCCTCCAGCGGACCCCCGAAGTGAGAGTGAGCGGGTGGAATTCTTTAACTTAGTACTGCTGTTCTGTGAACTGATTCGACATGATGTTTTCTCCCACAACATGTATACTTGCACTCTCATCTCCCGAGGGGACCTTGCCTTTGGAGCCCCTGGTCCCCGGCCTCCCTCTCCCTTTGATGATCCTGCCGATGACCCAGAGCACAAGGAGGCTGAAGGCAGCAGCAGCAGCAAGCTGGAGGTGAGTGGGCTTTTCCTTGCCCTAGATCGTTTCTTCTGACATTTCTATCTTCATGGCTCCCAGAGGCCTCTAAGAGCGTCTTTTGCGTGGGGCAGGGGGGTAGTATTTTCTTAGCACTTGGTGATTGACCAAGCACTATCACATCAATTGTTTCATTGGTTCCTCCCATCAGCCTTGTGAGGTACTCTTGTCCCCATTTTCAAGCTGAAGGAAGCAGAGGCCTATACTGGTTAAGTGATTGGATGACTTGACTCCAGATCCTGTGCTTTCCACAATCTGGTCTTCTCTCTCCAATTCCCCCGTGAAGTTTTCTAGATGGTGGGAGCCGCTCCCTAGGGCTAAAGCAACTTTGCTTATGTTCTATGCCCTCAGGATCCAGGGCTTTCAGAATCTATGGACATTGACCCTAGTTCCAGTGTGCTCTTTGAGGACATGGAGAAGCCTGATTTCTCAGTAAGTTCAATCCTGAGCGTGGCAGAATCTGGCTCCTTTGATCTTCCCATTATGCCTGCGTTTGGCATTTCTTTACCCCCGCTCATCCCCTTTCCTTCTTCTCATGTTCTGCCTTCTCACCTTTCTCTCAGTTGTTCTCCCCTACTATGCCCTGTGAGGGGAAGGGCAGTCCATCCCCGGAGAAGCCAGATGTCGAGAAGGAGGTGAAGCCCCCACCCAAGGAGAAGATCGAAGGGACCCTTGGGGTTCTTTACGACCAGCCACGACACGTGCAGTATGCCACCCACTTTCCCATCCCCCAGGTACTGTTCCCCAGCACCTTGTGATGATCTGTTTTGAACCTAGATTGCTGTCCAAGGAATTTGCTGAGGGGTTGGAGCTGTTCCTGAGGATGTGGGTTGGGAAAGGGAAGGGCTTCAGCATGTGGATGCTGAGGGGTGTGGAGCATGATTTCAAGAGGAGGGAAGGAGATCGGTGCTGGAGTCTGATGGTGCTGCTGGGATGCAGGAGGAGTCATGCAGCCATGAGTGCAACCAGCGGTTGGTCGTACTGTTTGGGGTGGGAAAGCAGCGAGATGATGCCCGCCATGCCATCAAGAAAATCACCAAGGATATCCTGAAGGTTCTGAACCGCAAAGGGACAGCAGAAACTGGTGGGTTTGAGGCTCCTTAAACAGATCTCCCCCAAAGAGTGCCCTAGTCAGTCTTCCCTTCCCCAGCATAGGGAACTCCCCAGTCATGTCCCAATGTCCTGTCTCTTGGAGTCTCCTGAGAGCTCTAGTCCTTTTGAAACTTCCCCCCTCATTCCCCCCCTCTACAGACCAGCTTGCTCCTATTGTGCCTCTGAATCCTGGAGACCTGACATTCTTAGGTACCTCACAGTAAGCCCCATACTGCCCTCCCTCCCTCTCCCTTCCCTCCCTCAACCTAGCACCTCCCTGTACATATTCCTTTAAGGTCCACATAGTCTGTGGTCCTCTAAACCTTTGCTTCACTGTCCCCTTCCCTTCATTCCTCCCCCATCCCTTCCCTGACCCTCCCTTCCCTGTTTCCCTCTTCCTTCCTTCCCTCCCTCCCTCCTTCCCTCTCTCCCTCCCTCCCTCCCTCCCATAGCCTTCTCTCCATACCCCACTCCCTACCCCTAGTCAACTAGTTATCTTCCCTATCTTGACTGGTCCCTTTCAACTGTCCCCTCAGGTGGGGAGGATGGGCAGAAGCGGCGACGCAACCGGCCTGAAGCCTTCCCCACTGCTGAAGATATCTTTGCTAAGTTCCAGCACCTTTCACATTATGACCAACACCAGGTCACGGCTCAGGTGTGGGCCTAAGCCCAGCCCCTTTCCCACATTCTGGCCTCCTCTCCTGTTTTCCTTTTCTTCCCTATCTTCTCCCCGCTAGGCAGGCTAAGCCTCCTGGTCTCATCCCCTTCCACTGTCATCCTTTCCTGCTTCCCTGGTTCTTTCTTCTCTCCACTCCCGTCTCACTCCCACTGCCCTTATCAGGTCTCCCGGAATGTTCTGGAGCAGATCACGAGCTTTGCCCTTGGCATGTCATACCACTTGCCTCTGGTGCAGCATGTGCAGTTCATCTTCGACCTCATGGAATATTCACTCAGCATCAGTGGCCTCATCGACTTTGCCATTCAGGTGGGGAAGTTGGGGAGATGAGGGTGGAGGAAGGAGTTCGTGCCATATAGGGGCTATGGAGGGTCATAAGGACAGGGGTAAATGCTCCAGCCAGTTTCCCAGGCTATTTGAAGGGGCAGAAAGACTAGCACGGGGGAAGTGAAACATGAGCTGAGACTGTAGGAATAGAGACAAGTGCTCCCTGGGAAGGCCAAGAGGCAGATTAGAGCATTGGACACAGACCGTCCTCCCACTGTGGAGTTCATAGAACTGTATCCTGGATACTGGTTAGAGGTGGTGTTGATAGACTAAAGGACCGTGGCATAGGGTAACGAGCCCTTCTATCCTGAGGTGGCTCCAGCAGGAAGGGGCTCAGGCCCAGCCTTGCCAGCGTCCGCACAGGAAGGTGGGTTCTATGTAACATGAGGGGCCTCTTTGCATTTCTCACCCCTGTTCACTCTGCTAGCTGCTGAATGAACTGAGTGTAGTTGAGGCTGAGCTGCTTCTCAAATCCTCGGATCTGGTGGGCAGCTACACTACTAGCCTGTGCCTGTGCATTGTGGCTGTCCTGCGGCACTATCATGCCTGCCTCATCCTCAACCAGGACCAGATGGCACAGGTCTTTGAGGGGTAAGCAGGACATTGGAATAAATGAAACAAAGCTCTGGCGAATGCTGGTGGAAGTGGCCTGGGAAGAGCATGCACTTCCTCATACTCTGGGGAAGTGCCTGCCACTCAGATGGGAAAGGAATGGTATTTCCCAGAGGCTTGAATCCGTTTGGAGGAGCCCGCATACCATCTGCTGACCCTCCCAACCTTGCTTCTTCATGCAGGCTGTGTGGTGTTGTGAAGCATGGGATGAACCGGTCCGATGGCTCCTCTGCAGAGCGCTGTATCCTTGCTTATCTCTATGATCTGTACACCTCCTGTAGCCATTTAAAGAACAAATTTGGGGAGCTCTTCAGGTAAGAGCGGTGGAAGGTAAGGGGTAGCAAGTGGGACCTACTCCCTTCTTCCCATAACCACCCAACTCAGGAGGAGAGCATGGCCCGGGACCCTGCTGCCTGTCTAGGGTCATTTGTGGACTGTGTCCTCCACATACTGTTGTGTTACCAAGAGTGGGCCCTCTTCCTCGGCAGGCTTGCCCGCCACCTATATCTGTGGGGCCCAAACTCTTCCCCCTCTTCCTCGCTGCCTTCAGAGGCCCCAGTTCCTTATTCCCATGTGGTTCCTTTCCTGCCCAGTCCGTTTTGTCCCATCTCCCTTTTCTTGTCCCAAGATCCTTCATCCCTCACTTTCTCCTTTTTTTCTTTTCTCCCATTTCCTGACCATCCCTCGACCTCAGCAGACCTTCTTCAACACTACTATCTCCTTTCCTCCATCCCTGCAGCGACTTTTGCTCAAAGGTGAAGAACACCATCTACTGCAACGTGGAGCCATCGGAATCAAATATGCGCTGGGCACCTGAGTTCATGATTGACACTCTAGAGAACCCTGCAGCTCACACCTTCACCTACACAGGGCTAGGCAAGAGTCTTAGTGAGAACCCTGCTAACCGCTACAGCTTTGTCTGCAATGCCCTTATGCACGTCTGTGTGGGGCACCATGATCCCGATAGGTATGGGGTGTACTGAGTGAGGAAGGGCACCATGCCCCCACCTGAGATAGGGAGGGCTGAGGTATCTGGGAGGTACTACAACCTTGATTATATACTGGGGCAGAGATGAGAAGTTAATGGGTCTGAGGTTTTGTGGAGCAAGGGTTTTCCTGAGGGCATTTGTACTTTTCCCTAGGGTGAATGACATCGCAATCCTGTGTGCAGAGCTGACCGGCTATTGCAAGTCACTGAGTGCAGAATGGCTAGGAGTGCTTAAGGCCTTGTGCTGCTCCTCTAACAATGGCACTTGTGGTTTCAACGACCTCCTCTGCAATGTAGATGTGAGACTTGGGGTGGGGTCTTGCTAGTGGAACAGTGACCAGGGCAGGGGCCGGTCATGATCCTCTGACCAGGGACAGAGTTCCATAGAGTGGAGGCACACTGCTTTGAGTGGGCCTCCACTCTGAGTCGTGGTGTCTGTCTGTTTTTTCCTCCAGGTCAGTGACCTGTCTTTTCATGACTCGTTGGCTACTTTTGTTGCCATCCTCATCGCTCGGCAGTGTTTGCTCCTGGAAGATCTGATTCGCTGTGCTGCCATCCCTTCACTCCTTAATGCTGGTGAACTACCAATCTGTAACCCCTAGCATTTCTAGACCTCAAATTTCAATACACACTGGACGGCCATCCTCTCATTGTTCACTGTGGGAGACCTTGCTGCGGCTCCCTGGCCTTCCCCAGAAGGCCAGTCCTTTGGTATGCTGAAGGCTAGAAGGAACCTGTTTTTTAGCCCTGGATTTGCAGCCCTGACCTTTCCAATTTCTGACCCTTCGACTGCATAACAGTTCTCTGCTCTACCTCGCTTTCAATATTATCTTGCTTTTTCTCCTTTCACTTTACCTCATCTTCTCTCCCATGCCCCTGCCATACACTTGCATGCATGCAGGCACGCACACATACAAACCCACATGCATTTCAGCTTCATCCTTCCCAGATCTGTTTTGTCTTCCTTTTAGCTTGTAGTGAACAGGACTCTGAGCCAGGGGCCCGGCTTACCTGCCGCATCCTCCTTCACCTTTTCAAGACACCGCAGCTCAATCCTTGCCAGTCTGATGGAAGTAAGTGACCCTGATCTGAACCAGCCAACAGTAGAAAGTGTGGTTCCCCTGCCTCCATGGATTCCACTTTTGCTTCCCCTGACTTCATCGCCTTCCCCAGACAAGCCTACAGTAGGAATCCGCTCCTCCTGTGACCGCCACCTGCTGGCTGCCTCCCAGAACCGCATCGTGGATGGAGCTGTGTTTGCTGTTCTCAAGGCTGTGTTTGTACTTGGTACGGGGGTAGGAAGGGAGTGGTGCCAGAAGTGTGTATAGGGTGGAGTGCCAGCTAAACTACAAGGGACAGTCTTTCTCCCTTCTGAAGGTGGTCTCTCTGACCTTTCGGGAGGAGGGGAGGGAGAGAAGTATATTTCTGTCCCATAGGGCAGGATTTGGGGTGTTTCTGCCTCTGTGGGCCCAGGGTGGGTCTCCACACAGTGTTCCAATCTCACTCTGCCCTCCCTATCTCCCACCCGTGAACCACAGGGGATGCGGAACTGAAAGGTTCAGGCTTCACTGTGACAGGAGGAACAGAAGAACTTCCAGAGGAGGAGGGAGGAGGTGGCAGTGGTGGTCGGAGGCAGGGTGGCCGCAACATCTCTGTGGAGACAGCCAGTCTGGATGTCTATGCCAAGTACGTGCTGCGCAGCATCTGCCAACAGGTCAGTCTCACCTTCCTCTCACACCTCCTAAATGCCTCTGTGTAATACAGTCCTGTTTCCAGCCCATGATCACACCACCTCCCTACTATACATTGTGTTCCTTACCAACTCCAGCCCATCCCCCATATTCCTAACCCCCTCACTGGTTGCTCCCAGTCCCTGATTGTCAGCTTCCTCAGGAATGGGTAGGAGAACGTTGCCTTAAGTCGCTGTGTGAGGACAGCAATGACCTGCAAGACCCAGTGTTGAGTAGTGCCCAGGCGCAGCGCCTCATGCAGCTCATCTGCTACCCACATCGACTGCTGGACAATGAGGATGGGGAAAACCCCCAGCGGCAGCGCATAAAGCGCATTCTCCAGGTAGGCCAAGGCTGTGGGGGCCGCAGAGGAAGTAGTGGGCCCAATCTGGGGAGAAACAATAGGAACCTTGAGAAAAGGAGAGGGGGAGTTAAGTAGAGAGGAAGACAGACAAGGATATAGTGGAGGGGAGAGGTAGCGAGAGAAACACGGCTCCAGCATGGGCTGAGGAGTAAGTCCAATAGGGTCTAGACTCCAGTGTAAGAGTATTAGGTGAGGGCATAGCTATCGGGAATGAATCTAGCTTATCAATGGGAAGCATAGCATCTGGGAGGCCTAGGCGTGGGCCTTGTATATTTGGCATTTTGGCCATGGCTCAGAACTGAATAGTAATGGCTACTACTTGCTGAGCATGTGTTTTGTGCCAGGTACTGTGCTAGGTACTCTGCACACATTTCCTCATTTAATCTTTATGACCCTATGAAGTAGATGAGCCTCCCTGTTTGACGGATGAGGAAACTGAGGCTTGAAGAGGTTAAGTAACTTGTCTAAGGTCACATAGCTGATAAGTTTAGAGTCAATATGTGAACCCAGACATGTCTGTGCACTTTCCACTTCACATTGCCTCACACCTTCAGATGACCAGAGAGTGGAAAAATGAAGCCATTGAGGAAAAGCTAAAGGAATAAGGTCTCTTCAGCCCAGGAGAGACAGTGTCGAAGAGAGATTAGCTAACAGTAGCCTTCTGGTCTCTATAGGACTTTGAGAGATTGTCTTATAAAGGTCCTGTCAGGGACTTTGAGCAGTTGGTCTAAAACGAGAGAAGCAGGCTTCGACTTTAACATCAAGGATTTCAAGGTTAAGCATTAAGCAGAACTTCCTGATACGAAGGGATGGGAAAGATGTGAAATCTTTCCTGAACTGTTTTAAAAATTGGAAAGATTTTCAACTAGTTTGGACTATTTAAATGTAGTCTTTTTTTTTTTTTTTTTTTTTTTTTTGAGACGGAGTCTTGCTCTTGTCACCCAGGCTGGAGTGCAGTGGCGCGATCTCAGCTCACTGCAACCTCTGCCTCCCAAGTTCAAGCGATTGTCCTGCCTCAGCCTCCTGAGTAACTGGGATTACAGGCGCCCACCACCACGCCCGGCTAATTTTTGTATTTTTAGTAGAGATGGGGTTTTGCCATGTTGGCCAGGCTGATCTCGAACTCCTAACCTCAGGTGATCCACCTGCCTCAGCCTCCCTAAATGTAGTCTTTCTTAAAGATGGGGACATAGAGGTCCCTTTCAGACCTCCAGGAGTCTGTGATTCAATGTTGCAGGAGAACAGGAATTGGCCTCAGATTGGTGGGTAGCTGGGGGTAACACGATGATTACTAGCCTGGGTGTGGGGCCTCTATCACAGAACTTGGACCAGTGGACCATGCGCCAGTCTTCCCTGGAGCTGCAGCTCATGATCAAGCAGACCCCTAACAATGTGAGTAGTGCCTGGACCCTCCCTTTCCTGTGTTCACGTTCAGCTCCATGTGTCAGGGAGGTGGTCCACCACAGAAGAACCTAGATCCTACCCTTGGGCTCTTGAGCTGAGAGATAAGAGGGGATGGGAAAATGGTGAACAAGTGGAGCTGATGATAAGGGAAATGGGTTGAGAGTGTTGGAGCTCTGAGCTGTGGGGAAGCTTGGTGGTGGTGGTGGTGGAGCCTGTTTATCTGGCCATAGATGTAAGGAGGTATGTAAAGGAGAAGACAATGAGGAATTGGAGAAATACGGAGGTACTAGAGGACATGAGTCCCAACAGAGTTGGGTTCCTGTCTCCCCATCAACCTCCGCCAGTGCTGTCCTTCTCCCTCATCTCCCATCTCTCCTACCATCTGCTTTCCTTCACCCTTAGCTACCTATTTTAGCACTTCTGTGCCTTTCATCCTCCCCAGGAGATGAACTCCCTCTTGGAGAACATTGCCAAGGCCACAATCGAGGTTTTCCAACAGTCAGCAGAGACAGGGTCATCTTCTGGAAGTACTGCAAGCAACATGCCCAGCAGCAGCAAGACCAAGCCTGTGCTCAGGTCGGATAGAAACATGTTAGGACCCATCCCCTTAGGAATTTCTCTGCTGGTAGCATGAGTGATGTCAGATGCGTGGAGATACCAGCATGTCCATCAGGGAAAGGAGAGGATGGATTGTTCCAGCCTTGCCTGGCTCCCCTGTGACCCTGTGTCCTCTGTTCTCCAGCTCTCTAGAGCGCTCTGGTGTATGGCTGGTGGCCCCCCTCATTGCTAAACTGCCCACCTCAGTCCAGGGACATGTGTTAAAGGCTGCTGGGGAGGAATTGGAGAAGGGTCAGCACCTGGGTTCCTCTTCACGCAAAGAACGTGATCGACAAAAGCAGAAGAGGTAAAGGGGCTTAGGGAGTGGACCAAGATTGAGAGGTAGAAAGGAGAAAAGGCAGGCCTGGGGAAGAATAAAATTGGGGCTAAGGAGAAGCATCATAGGAAAGTGGAAAATCAGAGGATAAGAGTGGGCATGGCTGAGCAAGAGGCTAGGTCTTAGGAGAGTAGAGTCTGGAGAATGAGGTTGGAAGTTGATTCCCAACCCACAGTCTCCCTTTTCTCCTCTTCTCTCCTCTCCTCTTCTTCTCTTCTCTTCTCTTCTCTTCTCTTCTCTTCTCTTCTCTTCTCTTCTCTTCTCTTCTCTCTCTTGTCTCTAGCATGTCCCTGTTGAGCCAGCAGCCCTTCTTATCACTGGTACTAACATGTCTGAAAGGGCAGGATGAACAACGCGAGGGACTCCTTACCTCCCTCTACAGCCAGGTGCACCAGGTACGGATCTCTGGGCCATGGAGGTGGGCAGGAGGGCAGGGAAGGATGCACCTAAGGGGTTACTCTGTACTTGGAAACTTCAGTACTTTCTGATAAACATATTGGCTGTTGTGAGATGGAAACACGAAGATCCCTGAACTGCATATTTTATTTGTTTCTATTCTAGATTGTGAATAATTGGCGAGATGACCAGTACTTAGATGATTGCAAACCAAAGCAGCTTATGCATGAGGCACTCAAACTGCGGCTCAACCTGGTGAGAAGGCCAGCTAGGGAAAGAAGGAAGAGGGTAGGGCTAGAAATGCAGAGCGCAAAAGCCTCAGGTTGGGGAGAATGGGGGTAAGGATAGAAGCCCCAGGTTATTCTGAGTCTTGAAGTTTGTTTTGTTTTGTTTTGTTTTGTTTTGTTTTGTTTTTGGAGTCGGAGTCTCGCTCTGTCACCCAAGCTGGAGTGCAGTGGCACCATCTCAGCTCACTGCAACCTCCACCTCCCGGGTTCAAGTGATTCTCAAGCCTCAACTTCCTGAGTAGCTGGGACTACAGGTGTGCGCCACCACACCTGGCTAATTTTTGTATTTTTCATAGAGATGGGGTTTCACCATGCTGGCCAGGCTGGTCTTGAACTCTTGACTTCAAATGATCCGTCCATCTCAGCCTCCCAAAGTGCTGAGATTATAGGCATGAGCCACCGTGCCCGGCCTGAGTCTTGAAGTATTAACCGTGTTCTCTGAAAGAATGCAGGGACTGAAAGTGGTTAAGGGGGCTGTATCACTGTGGTCATGGTCCAATAGATTATGTACCCTGGATCCTTGCAGGGACTCTGCCTCAGTATCCTAGATTCTGACTGGGCCCTAGAAGCACTGGAAACCCATTGTAGAATGTTGAATGGAATCCTGGAAATCATTCAGTCCAACTCCCATCACTTTCTAAGTATGGAAACAGAGGCCCAGAGATGTCAAGAATTCCCTCATTGTCTTGAGATCATATAGTAAATCATAGGTTCAACTCAAGCATGAACTCAGGCGTCCCAACTCAGATTTGAACTAAGCTTTCCTTAAACTCTGGCCTTGTCCCTGAGCCATCTGACTGACTTGTTGTGGCCCTGGCAGGTTGGGGGCATGTTTGACACGGTGCAGCGCAGCACCCAGCAGACCACGGAGTGGGCCATGCTCCTCCTGGAGATCATCATCAGCGGCACTGTCGACATGCAGTCCAACAAGTAAAGCATCCCCACCTGCTCCCTGCAGTTTCATACCCAAGAGGCTCCCCTTACTCCCACGTCAGGTGCACCCACTGAGATTGGTATGGCTGTTACTGTGGACTCCATGGCCCTGGGCTCCCCATATGGTTTTGGTGCCCTCGGGATGACATATTAAGCACCTCTCCCTGTTTGTGTCCTCTGCTGAGGCCTTTTTCTATCTTCACCTCTTTCTTCTCTGGTTTTCTCTCTGGCTTCCTGTCTCAGTGAGCTCTTCACTACTGTGTTGGACATGCTGAGCGTGCTCATCAATGGGACATTGGCTGCAGACATGTCTAGCATCTCCCAAGGTAGCATGGAGGAAAACAAGCGTGCATACATGAACCTGGCAAAGAAGCTACAGGTGAGCAGAGGAGGCAGGGACAAGGATTGCGGGAACCGGAATCTGCTGTCCAGCCTCAGGAACTTGCTTCTGGCTTGAGCCCTCTACCTTTCCTTCTCATGTCTATCTTTTCTTTGTTACTCATGCCATGAGCATTTACTGAGTGGGGGTCTTCTCTGTGCCGAGTTCTGTGCTGTCCCCTGAGACTTCCCATCCCTGTTTTCTGTATCTCTGAACTCTTGTCCCATCTTCATGTGCCTGCAGAAGGAGTTGGGGGAACGCCAGTCAGACAGTCTGGAAAAGGTTCGCCAGCTGCTGCCACTGCCCAAGCAGACCCGAGATGTCATCACGTGTGAGCCACAGGGCTCCCTTATTGATACCAAGGGCAACAAGATTGCTGGCTTCGATTCCATCTTCAAGAAGGAGGCATGTTCCATTGTCTGCCCATGTCCCTTGCCTTTTTTCCCCTTTGGGCAAGAACTTTCCCTGCATCAGCTTTGTAGCTCCAACAGACTCATCAGATTCAGGAGCCCATCCAGTCTCTGCCAGTGAACACCATCTCGGGGGTTTTCAGCAAATCACTTAACTTTCCTTACATTTCATCTCCATCTCTGGAGTCCCACCCTCTTTCCTTCACCCTGCCCTCACCTTTTAACATACCACCCATTTCTCAATACCCTAACCTCCTCTTTCCTCTGCTCCACCTGCCTCATGTCCTACCCCACCCATCTATCTGGCCGACAGCCTGTATCTCTTTTATTTCTGTGTTTCTCTCCCTACACCCACCCATCTCGGCACAGTTTTATCTTTTCCTTCTCTGTCAGTTGCGTATTTGTTGAGTAACCATAATTATTGTGTATAGTTTAAAACCCAAAGTCTAACTCCTTCATATATACATTCTCTTCATCTGTCTTCCTAGTCCATCTGTCTCTTTTCCTCTGTCTCTGTCTCTCTCCGTGTCTGACTCGTTTGCCTTTCTTTGTCTCTCCACCTTTTTGTCTCTCTTCCTGTTTCTCTCTCCCTCTCTGACTCTGTCTTTCTCTGCCTGCCTAAAGGCAGAATCTCTCCCTGCCTTCCTCTCTCTCTTTCTCTGCCTTCCTTTTTCTGTCTGCCTCTGAATGTCAATCCCTCTCCCTCCCCACTTCCTCTCTGGCTTTCTCCCCAACCCCTTTCTCTCCCGGTCTCGGCTTCTCTCCCCACACGCCCGCCGCCCGCCCCGTTCATTCGTCTCCTCTCCTGGTCCTGGCTGGCTTCATCTTGCGCCTCCATACCTCTCCCTGTCCCCCACCCTTCACTCTCTCCCCGCATAACTCTCTTCTGCATGTATGTGTGTATCCGTGTCTGTCTGTTTCTTACCATCTCTCTTGAATCTACCTATGACTTTCTACCCACTCCTACAAGTGCTTGCGGTCTCTCTTGTGTTTTCTAAGTCCCAACAGCTTATTGTTTTTCATTTTCTGGAGCAGGGTCTACAGGTTTCCACCAAACAGAAGATCTCGCCCTGGGATCTTTTTGAGGGGTTGAAGCCGTCAGCACCGCTGTCTTGGGGCTGGTTTGGAACAGTGCGGGTGGACCGGCGAGTGGCTCGAGGAGAGGAGCAGCAGCGGTTGCTGCTCTACCACACACACCTGAGGCCCCGGCCCCGCGCCTATTACCTGGAGCCGCTGCCACTGCCCCCAGAAGATGAGGAGCCCCCTGCTCCTACCCTGCTAGAGCCTGAGAAAAAGGCTCCGGAGCCCCCCAAAACTGACAAACCGGGGGCTGCTCCACCCAGCACTGAGGAACGCAAGAAGAAGTCCACCAAGGGCAAGAAACGCAGCCAGCCAGCTGCCAAGACAGAGGTGAGCGTCTCCCCCATGACAGTTCTCCCACAGCCTCTTACTTCATGACGCTCCAGTTTCTGGTTTGTGGGAGGGGTGGGGGCGCATAAGGAAGGGGTGCCATTAGAATCATAATAAAAATTAACCATGTACGAATCCAGCTCCTCTTTACCTCATTCTCCCCCAGCTCCCCGACCCCACTCAGCTACAACCCACTCACCCTCTTCTTCTGTCACTCACACAGGACTATGGAATGGGCCCGGGTCGGAGCGGCCCTTATGGTGTGACAGTGCCTCCAGACCTCCTGCACCACCCAAACCCTGGTTCCATAACCCACCTTAATTACAGGCAAGGCTCCATAGGCCTGTACACCCAGAACCAGCCACTACCTGCAGGTGAGTGCCAGTCACTAGGAATGCTGGAGGGACCTAGGTGTATACTCCCCCTGCCCAAAGGGTGATGCCGTTCCCCTGAGGAGCTATGGATGTCAAGGACATTGAGCAAGAGACAGAGGGATGAGGAGCCTAGAGGTCAGCCCACTCTCCTTTCCAGGTGGCCCTCGTGTGGACCCGTACCGCCCTGTGCGCTTACCAATGCAGAAGCTGCCCACCCGACCGACTTACCCTGGAGTGCTGCCCACAACCATGACTGGCGTCATGGGCCTAGAACCCTCCTCTTATAAGACCTCTGTGTACCGGCAGCAGCAACCTGCGGTGCCCCAAGGACAGCGCCTTCGCCAACAGCTCCAGGCAAAGATAGTGAGAGGGGCAGTAGGGAGGGCTGTCAGGGAGAGGGGCTTTTGAGGGTCACAGGACTGAGGAGACACGGGATCTTCACAAGGACACTCAGAGCAGGAGACACAAGAGATGAGATGGCAGCAAGCATTTCCTGAGTTTGAGTTGTTCTCTTCTCTCCCTTTAGCAGAGTCAGGGCATGTTGGGACAGTCATCTGTCCATCAGATGACTCCCAGCTCTTCCTACGGTTTGCAGACTTCCCAGGTAAGAGCCTGGGATTGTGAGACTCGGGGGATGAGGCAAGCTGCTTTGCATACTCTCAGCCCTGATTCCCTCTCTCCTCCTTCCCTCCAGGGCTATACTCCTTATGTTTCTCATGTGGGATTGCAGCAACACACAGGCCCTGCAGGTACCATGGTGCCCCCCAGCTACTCCAGCCAGCCTTACCAGAGCACCCACCCTTCTACCAATCCTACTCTTGTAGATCCTACCCGCCACCTGCAACAGCGGCCCAGTGGCTATGTGCACCAGCAGGCCCCCACCTATGGACATGGACTGACCTCCACTCAAAGGTACCCAAAGTAGTGGTGAGCTAGGAAGAGATGCAGAGGTATAAGGGAGCATTTGACTTGGGAAAGCCCGTGCCTGAAGGTGATGGGACTGGTCAGAACTTTCGGAGACGTCAAGAATACTTATCTGGCCACATAGCCCATAACCACAGAAGTCTCGAGCTGGAAGGGACCCTGGAGACCAATAGTTTCATGTGTACTTCCTTAACAGTTCTTTGAGGCCCAGAGAGGGGAAATTGTTTATCTGACTCATGGAAAAATCTGGGCTGTGTGGTAGCTCACACTGGTAGTCCCAGCACTTGGGGGCCCAAGGTGGGAGAATCAGTTGAGTCCAGGAATTCGAGGCCAGCCTGGGCAACATAGGGAGATCCCATCTCTAAAAAAAAAAAAAAAAAACATATTTTTTTGAAACAGAGTCTCACTCCAGTTGCCCAGGCTGGAGTGTCGTGGCATGATCATGGCTCACTGCAGCCTCGACCTCCCAGGCTCAGGTGACCCTCCTACCTCGGCCTCCCAAGTAGCTGGAACTACAGGTACACACCACCACGCCCAGCTAATTTTTTGGATTTTTAGTTGAGATGGGGTTTCGCCATGTTGCCCAGGCTGGTCTTGAACTGAGCCACCACACCTGGCCAAAAAAAATTTTTTTTTAATTAGCTGGGCATGGTGGTGCATGCCTGTAGTCCCAGCTACTCAGGAGGCTGAGGTGGGAGGATTGTTTGAGCCTGGGAGTTTGAGGCTGCAGTGAGATGTAATCGCACAATGAGCCAAGATTGATTGCGCCATTGCACTGCAGTGGTGACAGAGTGAGACACTGTCTCAAAAAAAAAAAAAGAAAAAGAAAAAAAAAAATATCTGGAGTTCATAGATGAACTACATGATAAGGAGTCCTAAAGCCGGTACCGGCTTTAAATACCAGGTTGAATACCAGGATGGATTAATGAATGAATCCTCCCACCATGGTTAATGTTAGTCAAGCCTTAGTTCAGGCCTTGTAACCATGTTTAGAGACTCCAAAGCTTGGGATTAAGAACACTGGGGAGTGGACTAACTGCCCATTGTGTGGCCAGCACTATACCAGGACTGGGTGAGGTGAAGAAAGATAGCAAAAAACCCCAAAATGCATAGTTCCTCACTACAAAGAATCTTTACTATAGCTGGGGAGATGAGACTTACAGAAGAACATTGAGAGAACACTCTGAGCAAAGATATAATCAGGTATGCAGTTGTATGCTATGAGGTAAAATGCGGATTGAGAAAAAGTACGGGGTAGTATCTGTGGGCCTGACTCATCAGAGAATGTTTCATGAAGGAGGTCAGACTTGAGTTGGCCTTTGAAGAATAGCTGTGATTGGGATTTGTGGAGAAGAGGAAAGGGCATTCCAGGTAGAGGATGTAACATGAACAAAGACATGGGGACAAGAATGAGGATGGTGTCTGGGGAGAAGGGCCTGGATGGAGTGTAAAATCTGTGCTGGGGAAGTCACTGGGGCTAGGCTAGGAGGGGGCAGGCTGAGAGATGGCCTTGAATGCTCAGCTGAAGAATTGAGACACAGTCCCAGTAAGGACTCTTTTGATCAGAAGAGTGATAGGAGGAGTTGGGTATGTTGCAAGACTCCTTGGAATGAATGGATAGCATGTGTACTGGGAGGTGCAAGAAGAAGACTTCAGGCTGGGCGTGGTGGCTCATGCCTGTAATCCCAGGACTTTGGGAGGCCCAGGTGGGCAGATGACCTAAGGTCAGGAGTTTGAGATCAGCCTGGTCAACGTGGTGAAATCCCGTCTCTACTAAAAATACAAAAATTATCTGGGTGTGGTGGCATGCGCCTGTAATTCCAGCTACTCGGGAGGCTGAGGCAGGAGAATTGCTTGAACCTGAGAGGTGGAGGTTGCAGTGAGCCGAGATTGCATCACTGCACTCCCACCTGGGCGACAGAGTGAGACTCTGTCTCAAAAAGAAAAAAGAAGACTTGAGACGGGGAGCCTGGCCAGTAGACTCTTGGAGTGATATACAGGTGTAGTAGAACAACTTGAAATGTTATTGGGGAACAACAACAGCAACAGCAAAAAACCTCAATGAGTGTTTATAGAATGCCTATTTTTTTTTTTTTTTTTTGAGATAGAGTCTCGCTCTGTCGTCCAGGCTGGAGTTCAAGCAATTCTCCTGCCTCAGCCTCCTGAGTAGCTGGGATTACAGGCGCCCACTACCACGCTCAGCTATTTTTTTTTTTTTGTATTTTTGCTAGAGACGGGGTTTCACCATGTTGGCCAGGCTGGTCTGGAACTCCTGACCTCAAGTGATCCGCCCGCCTCAGCCTCCCAAAGTGCTGGGATTACAGGTGTGAGCCACCGTACCCAGCCCTATTTTTCATTTTTGTAAGAGAAAAAATAGCTAATGCAGATGAAAAATTCCTAACCATTAAGGTTATGAGACACTAAAATAGAGTATCATCTTATGCAACTTATTCCCCAGACTGGAAGTCTGGTTAGTGACAAGAGGAATGAATGAAATAACCTGCTAACGTTTCTTTCAGGTCAGGGACCCGAGGTTTATACTGACCCCCTCTCCCCACCTCCCTCACACCTTGACCTCTGGTCCTCTTGTCTTTGGAGGTTTTCACACCAGACACTGCAGCAGACACCCATGATAAGTACCATGACTCCAATGAGTGCCCAGGGCGTCCAGGCAGGCGTCCGCTCAACAGCCATCCTACCTGAGCAGCAACAGCAGCAGCAACAGCAGCAACAGCAACAGCAGCAGCAGCAGCAACAGCAACAGCAACAGCAGCAGCAGCAGTACCACATCCGGCAGCAGCAGCAGCAGCAGATCCTGCGGGTAAGGCACTGGGGAAATTTCCTCTGGGACCTGGGAGCCCAGGGAAGAGGAGAGGCACAAGTTCTTCCCACACAGTTACCAAGACTAAACGAGGCAGTGTATCAAAACACCTAGCAGAGCAGCTGGCCTCTAGTGGTGCTGGAGAAGTTAGTTTCCTACCCTCCCCCTTTTTGTTTTCTGGGAATCATAGTAGGAGAGAGTTGGACATTGTCCACTGGGTACCCTAGATTTGGTTTCTTTCTGGGCAGCTGTCTAAAAAGGGAAGGCAGTAGACCCCGAGCTCCCACCCTGCTTCCTCATCCCCTGCCCTCAGCCCTCCAGTTCTGAGTCTTAGCTTTCTCCCTCTGCTCCTTCTGAAGTATCTTTTATGTTCTTATAGCAGCAGCAGCAGCAGCAACAGCAGCAGCAGCAGCAGCAACAGCAACAGCAACAGCAGCAGCAGCAACAGCAACAACAGCAACACCAGCAGCAACAGCAGCAACAGGCGGCTCCTCCCCAACCCCAGCCCCAGTCCCAGCCCCAGGTAGCTACTGGACTAGAGCCCCAGGCTCAGGGACAACTGCCCAGGTTGGGCATGCAGCCAGTGAACTGGGTTGGGGACAGTATGGAATAGGGTAGAGGTGGGAGGCAGGGCATGGCACCCTAAAGAGGGATTGGGAGGCCAGGTGCGAGGCTCACGCCCGTAATCCCAACACTTTGGGAGGCCGAGGCAGGTGGATCACTTGAGATCAGGAGTTTGAGACCAGCCTGGCCAAGATGGTGAAACCCCATCTCTACTAAAAATTAAAAAAAAAAAAAAAAAAAAAAAAAGCCAGGCATGGTGGTGGGCACCTGTAATCCTAGCTACGTGGGTGGCTGAGGCAGAGAATTGCTTGAACTTGGGAGGCAGAGGTTGCAGTGAGCCGAGATCACACCACTATACTCCAGCCTGGGGGATGGAGCGCGACTCCGTCACAAAAACAAAAACAAACGGATTGGGAAAGGAGGTTGAAGAAGGCGAAAAGTTAGACTTCAGTCTTCCACTTCCTATTTCCACCCAGTTCCAGCGCCAGGGGCTTCAGCAGACCCAGCAGCAGCAACAGACAGCAGCTTTGGTCCGGCAACTTCAACAACAGCTCTCCAGTAAGCCTGCCTGCCTTCCCAAGGAGAACCCCATGGAATAAATTTAGGGGGCGGGGTGGGCCAAAGTAGCTGAAAAGATGGCTTCAGGCCCAGGTTATGAGAGGAGGCATTCCATTCCATCCCCTTCCCTTGATACCTGAACAGCTTTCCTCGTGCATACCCACACCCCTGCCTGGTCTGCCATCCCTGATAATCTCTGGTTTTTCACAGATACCCAGCCACAGCCCAGTACCAACATATTTGGACGCTACTGAGCCACCTGGAGGAACTGCTTGTGCACTGGATGTGGCCCCACCCTTTCCTCTTAATTCCCAATCCCGTTCCTGGGCTAGCACCAGTAGTGGTTGGGGCCCTTCCCTCAGGCTCCGTTTTTAATAAGTTTTTAGTATTTTTGTTAATGTGAGGCATTGAGCTGTTGGGTTTTGTATATTATTTATATAGAGACCCCAGAGCTGTTGCACCCAATACACAGAGCTTCTTTGCAAAGGGAGTGTGTGAGTTCTGCATGTCTGGGAAGGGTGGTCTCTTGGGAGAATGCTGGGGGCTGGATCAACAAGTCAAAGTCTTCGTTCTATTCCAATCATCTCCCCTGTTTACCTTACACTCTAAATTTCTTTTTTTTCTTTCTTTCTTTCTTTTTTTTTTTTTTTTTCTTTTTTTTTTTTTTGAGACGGAGTCTCGCTTTGTCGCCCAGGCTAGAGTGCAGTGGTGCAATATCAGCTCACTGCAACCTCCGCCTCCCAGGTTCCAGCGATTCTCCTCCCTCAGCCTCCTGAGTAGCTGGGATTACAGGTGTGTGCCATCACGCCCGGCTAACTTTTGTATTTTTTTTTTAGTAGAGACAGAGTTCCACCATATTGGCCAGGCTGGTCTCGAACTCCTGATCTCATAATCTACCTGCCTCAGCCTCCCAAAGTGCTGGGACTACAGGCGTGAGTCACCGCGCCTGGCCTAAATTTCTTACTTCTAATTGGATTGCTACCCTCTCTTCCTCTTCTTCAACATGGCAACACGTTAAAGTACAGGGGCCCTTAGTCTCTTTTTATTTATTTTTGAGACGGAGTTTTGTTCTTGTCGCCCAGGCTAGAGTTCAGTGGCACAATCTTGGCTCACTGCAACCTCCGCCTCCCAGGTTCAAGTGATTATCCTGCCTCAGCCTCCCGAGTAGCTGGGATTACAGGCATACGCCACCACGCCTGGCTAATTTTTGTATTTTTAGTAGAGACAGGGTTTCACCATGTTGGCCAGGCTGGTCTTGAACTCCTGACCGCAGGTGATCCGCCCACCTCGGCCTCCCAAAGTGCTGGGATTACAGGCATGAGCCACCACACCTGGCCCCTTAGTCTTTTAAGAAGCGGCAGTGAACCTTCTCAACTAAATGTTGCAGCCATAAGCTTTCCTCCATGGGGGATATACCATTGGGATTGAGGAGGGGCCCTTAGGCCAGGGGAAACATCAGTGGAACCTGATTCTTCCACAACACCCCAGATGTTGGGCCTCAAACAAGCTGGGGAGGGTGGAGATGACAGACACTGCCTACGCTTCTTGTCATCTTGTGTGGTCCCCATCATGCACCAAGTGGCATACCTTTCATAGGACAGAGAACTTCCCTGAGAGTCACATGCCTGGATGAAAAATTGCCCTCCATTGGCATGTGCCATCATAGAATAGGTCGTGCAAGGACCGCTTGGTTCTAGGAGGAAGAAAGACCAGTAAAAATAAGCACCCTTTCTCTCTCTGCCCTGCTGCCAGAACTGCCTGTTCTCACATGACCCACCTTGGCAGTTACCCAGGATGACTGTTGCTCGCTCCCATTTTACAGTAGAGAAAACTCAAAACTGTTACCCCAGAGTCACATTTGGAGCTGTGGCAGGGCCATTCTCGCCCTCTTGCTTTCCAGTTTGAGTTCTAGATCCAAGGCTGTCCAGGAGAGCCAACTCGTTTACTACAATGGAGTCTTGGAGTCTTGGAGTCTTCTGCCCTGCCTAGCTAGGGCTGGAAGAGGATCAGCCTCAGCCTTGTGAGTGGGTGGTACAGGATGATTTGACAACTTAAGGATAACATGCAAGCCATAGTTGCACCCTATTACTGGGAAGTGTCTAGTGTGCTGGCAAAAACCAGGAGCGCCAATCAATACCCAAGTTATAAAAAATAAAATAGCCCTCTTTGAGGCCCACGAAGCCCTTGCTTATATGGGACTTACCAAGTTTAAGAGTTGCGTGCACAAGGAATGGAACTCCTTGACAGCGTAAAGGCAAACGTGACCGAAACTTTCTTCTCCCTTACTCTATCCTGACAAACATTCTGAGGAGTCACAGGAGTACAGGCTTGGCTGGGATGAGGGACATTCAGCGGGGCTTGGGGGTTGCTAAACAAACGGCAGGTGCGCCACATACAAAAACACAAGACACAAAGACACTGAACCTGGAGGGGAGAGACTGAAATGGTCAGACAACTGGCATGCTGACAGTCTGAGTCTGACATGCCCCAGCAGAAGCAGCAGAAGGGAAGAGCACTGACCTTTGGGAGAGTGACAGGATGAGAGCAGAGTGGCCCCACTGGTTGCTGCTTGGGTAGTGCTGGTGCTGAGAAGGGATGCTGACTGAGGTGGAGGTGTGTTTTTGTGTAGTATGACTGAGGGTTCCTGCAGGCAGTGCCTCAGTTTCTCCCTTTGGGTCAAGGTCTCAAGCTTTGCAGGTAAAGATTGGGCTAGCTGCCCTGGAAGATCACCTGTCTGATAGCTTGCAATCTGAGGTGTGTGTGTGCGCGTGCATGAGAGGGAGCGGAATGTGCCTGAGCATGGGGGGAATTGGGCCATGCCCCAGGACTTGAGCCATCTCTGGCACAAAAGGAGTTAATGGCAGGGACCGCGCCCCCCCGTGTCCGGGCACGCGCAGCGCGCCCCCTCGGTGCGCGGGCACAGCAGCCAGGCTGCCGGAGAGCTGATCTCGGGGATTCGGGTGCGGAGCCCTTGGCCTGGAGGCGATATGGGTGGTCCGTGGCCCGGTTCAGTCGCTTGCAGCAGCCCGGGGAACAGGTGAGGCCGCCTGCCCCGGTCTCTCATCCTCTAGCTGCCCATACCTTGCCCCCATCCTAACCCCTCCCAATCCCAGGCTCCTCCACTCCCCAGCCAGTGGCCCCCATCCCTCTCAACCCCATGTTCTCCATCGGCACCCCTGACCCCCGATCCTCCCCTGCTTCTGTTCTCTCCTCTACCTCCTCCCTAAATCCCGCATCCCTATCATCCTCCCGCCCATGGTTCCTCTATTTCCACAGCCCATCCTGCATGCTCATCAAAATACCCCTATTGAGGGCCCCCAGCCCCATCCCGGGATTGCACATTGCCAGTCCCCCCTCCCCTGCAGTGCAGCTCCATCCCCCTTCCATCATAGCATCTCATAGCCAGGCTCCCTCCCCCACTCTCTGCAGCCCCCCCACCCAATGGAGGCCTTTATCCTATCCTCCCCCATTCCAGTGCAACTCCATCCCCCAATCCGTTCCAAGCCCTCATAGCCCCCAATACTGCAGTTCTCAATATTGGTCCATTCCTGCACAATGCCCCGCGCCCAACACCTCTGCAGCCCCAAAAGTACCCCCAGATGCCATTCTCATCCCCGGCATTGCTGCCTCCCCTTGTCTTCTCCCAAATTGCAAGTTGGGCAAGGATGGAGATCTTGGCCTTGGGGATTCACAGTGGGTCCTAGGGTACAGAGGGCGTTTGGGGGTCGGTCCGATTGTCTAGGTGTTCACGGGGGAGGGGCTGCAGGGAATTGACTCAAAGGAGAATTTGGCATTTGGCGCCGAAGGGTTACTGGAGAGGGGGTTATCCCGAAAGGGTTAATGGAATTTGTGGGGTGGGGGCAGCACCGAGGGGGTTAATGTGGGGGGGTTGCTGGCGGGGAAGCTGTGTGAATGAGCGGTCTGTGCCCTGGAGTTGCCATGGAGACGGTGAATGGGGGGATTGTGTGAACTCAGCTGCGGACTATCCCCCCCCATACACACACCCACCCACTCCCTCCTGCCCCACCTCCCTACTCCTACCCCTTCCTTCCCCTTCCCCTCCTCCCCCGACCCGGGTGCATTCTGGGCAGTGTCTGGGATCTTCCCCCTCAATACTTTGCTCCCCATTTCCTCATTTCCTCTGAGCCCCCACCCCTTAAGCCACTTTACCCGCCCTCCCTCCTCTTCCTTTTTCTTCTTTCTGTCTCTCTCTCTCTCTCTCTCTCACACACACACACACACACACACACACACACACACACACATTCTCATTCCCCTCTCGTGGTGGCTGATTGCCGGGCGTTCCCAATCTCCCTCCCCCACCCCTTCAACCAGTTCTTAAAGGAGCAGGCCTGCAATCTGGGAAGGCGGGAGAAATGGAGGAAAACTAAATGTGCATGTGGCGTGCATGTGGCGTGCATGTGGCGTGCGTGTGCATGTGTGTGCGTGTGTGTGCGGGAGCATGCGGGAGTATCTGTGTGTGCCTGTGTCTATGTGTTGACTGTGTAACTGTGTCAGAAGGCCTGTGTGTCTGAGTGTGTTGCTATTTCTGTTTCTGTCTCCACCTATGTGTCACCATTATGCTGCATGTGTCTGGATATTTACCTATGCGGGTATGTGTGATTATATTTCAGTAAGTCTCTGTGTGTGTCTCTGAATGTATCACTCTGTGAGGCTCTGGCTGTGTGAGGCGCTCTGTCTCAGAATGTGGGACTATATGAGGGGATCTCTGTGGGTTTGGAATGTATGTCTCTGTGAGTGAATATCGCAGTGTCTGTGATCCTGGCTTGGTCTCTCTCATTCCCTCTTTGAGTCTTTGTGAGTTTATTTCTATGAGTCTCTGAATATGTGTTCCCCACGCTCCGTTGTTTATTTTATAATACACCGGAAGAGCATCCACAATGCCTAGGGTGCTCGGCAGAACTCTTTCTACCTCACTTCTGGAATTCGGTGTGAATTAAGAGAGAGCCAACTGAAAGGACCAAGGCTTAAGGATTTGGGAGCAGTGAGGGCTGAGGAGAAATGTACAGAAGGGGCGCAGGAGGGTCCAGGGACTCCGGTGAATGGCTGTCCTGCCCTCTGCCCTGCCTGAGGGTGAGGGAGTCTCTCTGTGGGACTCTGCCGATTCGCTGCTTTCTGTTCTTGTGTCTTAGTGTCCCGGAGTGAGGTTGACAATCCCACCCTGTCCTGAAGTGGAGGTCCCTGTGTGGGCTTACCAGGTCCCAAGGGCTACACAGCTCCGTTCAAGCAGCATGCCCGGGGACCTGAGCTCCATCTTTGTTTCTCCCCACCCCCTGGCTGTCACACGCTACTCTGGCTCCAGCCGACCCTGATGAACCTCTTCGGCTGTGGGGTTGAAGTTGGGCACCGGGAACTTGCAGTGGCAACAACTGTCACTGTCAAACCCCTTGGATTTTCCAGCCATGGCCAGGCACATAGAATGGTTCTGATTGGCAGTGGATCATCTGTGAGTCCCTGGGCCCCTGGCCATGTGAAACCTCTCCTGCCTATAAGAGAATAGCCCAAGCCCAGCGGGGCCCCCAAAGACCAACTCTGTCGCCCTCCCAGACCATCTTGGATGACACATACTTCCCTCTTTCCACAGGCCTGTCTGGCCCTGAGGGAGTTCCCCTTTCTGAAGCTGTGGTGCTTGGACGACCCGCTCTCTACGTTGCTGGGCACCTGTAGGTGTCCCTCGAGAGCTCAGTTTTGAGGTTCAAGTCAGTGTGGCCATGAAGGGGCTGCCTATTGGGCTGATGCTGTGACCCTGGAGTCTGCCTCTCCTGCCAGTCCCCCTGCCCGGAACATGTGGCTGCGGCTTGGCCCGCCCTCGCTGTCCCTGAGCCCCAAGCCCACGGTTGGCAGGAGCCTGTGCCTCACCCTGTGGTTCCTCAGTTTGGCGCTGAGAGCCAGTACCCAGGCCCCAGCACCCACAGTCAACACTCACTTTGGGAAGCTAAGGGGTGCCCGGGTACCACTGCCCAGTGAGATCCTGGGGCCTGTGGACCAATACCTGGGGGTGCCCTACGCAGCTCCCCCGATCGGCGAGAAACGTTTCCTGCCCCCTGAACCACCCCCATCCTGGTCGGGCATCCGGAACGCCACACACTTTCCCCCAGTGTGCCCCCAGAACATCCACACAGCTGTGCCCGAAGTCATGCTGCCAGTCTGGTTCACTGCCAACTTGGATATCGTCGCTACTTACATCCAGGAGCCCAACGAAGACTGTCTCTACCTGAACGTCTATGTGCCGACGGAGGATGGTGAGTGCTGCGGCCAGGCACTGTGCCCTCCCTGCCTCCCGCCTGCCCTGTTGTGTTTGTGGCTTGCATGTGGTTGTGTGCCCTGCAGCATGCGTCTGTCTGTCTGTGAAAATGCTTCTAACCATCACTCTGCTTGGCCTCCCACCCCCCTCCCCGTTCTTCCCTCTCCCAGCATTGTCTGAGCTCCCATGTGTGAGTGACACTGTTGCCAGGAGGGGCCTGGCCCGGCCTGAGAGCTGTGATGGGTCTAGGTCCAGTGCTGGATGGGGGTCCCCTGGGGGAGTATGGGTCACGACTGGCAGCTGCCCGCGGGAGGATGCTGGCTCCACCAGGCCCCCCTGTTGCCATTCCACCTGCTTCGAAAGGTGGTAGGTGTGTGTGGCCAAGGACGCTGGGTGTGTGGGGGGCGGGGGGCAAGCCTGGTGGGCAATGCTTAGGTGCCGCCTCTTTCACTAGCTGATGCCTCCTCCCGCGGGGGTCACACTAAGGTAAGTGACAGAAACAAGGAGATGGTGGGACAGGCTCTCTGCCATGTGCCGCCTGCAGAGCAGCTCAGCTCTTGGGGCCTGGGGGGTGGGGGGTGCATGCCCCTGGGCAGAGGCCTCCTGTTATTTTTTAGTTTTTTATTCATTTTACAGTAAAGCGGATTTCCAAGGAATGCGCCCGAAAGCCCAACAAGAAAATTTGTAGGAAAGGAGGTAGGTAGCGAGCCGGCGGGGAGGGAGAGAGAGAGAGAGGGAGGGCTGCCTGCCCACCTGCCCTTGCCCCCAGGACCCAGCCTTCCTCTAAGTAGCCCAGGCTCAGGGGGCAGTGAGCAGGCATAAGCGCCACCTCATCCGAGGGCCCTGGCTGCCTTGCAGGGAGGATTTGGTGGCCTAAGGCAGCCTCAGAGCAGAAGCAGCAACCCTATTTCTTCCAATATTCCCAGCCCCAAATTCCACCCTAAAGTGTGTGCCAAAGGCAGAGCCAGTGGCTCTCTCGGTGACACCTCAGGAGAAACTCTAGGAAGCCAAGATGGAGCCAGAGGCTCCACCCTTTTCCTAGTGGGTGGAGCCAGAAGACCACCCCTTCTGTGTTCTTTCTCCTGGATTGAAAGTCTAGACTCAATTGTCCCACCCTGAAGCTTAGACCAAACACGTGTACACAGGTTTAATAACTCCTGCCATACACACCTCTGCCTCCCACCCCACCACCTCTGGCCAGAGTGTAGCTGATAGACCCAGGCTGCTCTGGTGGCAGAACTTGGGGGTCTCTGGGAACTATGGACTTTAAAGGAGGCACAAGATCCTGAATTTTAAATTTGCCCTCATGCTGAGAGGAGTTTCTCCCCCTGTATAATAATTCTTCCTGTTGGAATATCACTTTATGTTTTCTGTAAAGTGCCTTGGCATTTACCTTGTAGAATCCTCCCTACATCTCTGGAAGCATCTAAGGCAGGAATCAGTATCCCAATTTTACAGATGAGGAAACAGGCCCAGGGGAGTGACTTGTTGCTGCTCAAGGCCCCCGTCGCTGGTCTGTGGCAGAGCTGGGACCAAAACCTGGGTCTCTTGACCCTCAGGACATGGTTCTTTCCACTGTAGCACACGGAAGCAACTCCCATCTGCTCATTCCCATCTCCCCAACTCAAAAAAATGGTGAGATGTGGCTGGACTGGGGAGAATTGGAACAGTAACAGCCTAAGGAACAGGTGGAAAAATCACAGCTTGATCCCTACAACCCTCTGGCAAGCTGGGAGTTTGTTTTCCTTTGATGTCCTAGGGCAGGGTTTCTCAGAATGGGGTTGTCAGGATTCCTGGGATGGGGTGCTCCTTACTGAATAAGAATTTCTGGGGGCAGAGCCTGGGAATCTATATGTTGAACATGAGCCCTGAGTGCTTCTAATGCACACCTGAGCATGGAGTAAGACCCGCTGCTCTAGGGATAGTATTTCACCACAGCCCCATATCCCACCCAGGACCTCACACACTATAGGCAATTGATGTTTTTCGTGTAATTCAGAAGCATCATGGTGCTGCAGAAAGAGTACAGGTCTGGGAAGCACAAGGCCTGAGTCCCAGCTCTGCTGCCAACTCACAGCGAGACCTTAGCCAAGTCTTTTCCTTCAAGAACCTCTGTTTCCACATCTGAGGTTGGTAGGGGACAGTTCTGGCCTTAGCATTCCATTAGTCTATAAATGAATTCAGGAAGAAGGTCTCTTAAACCTGCAGGAGCGGCTGGGCACGGTGGCTCACGCCTGTAATCTCAGAACTTTGGGAGGCCGAGGCGGGCGGATCACGAGGTCAGGAGATCAAGACCATCCTGGCTAACACGGCGAAACCCCATCTCTACTAAAAATACAAAAAATTAGCTGGGCGTCGTGGCGGGTGCCTGTAGTCCCAGCTACTTGGGAGGTTGAGGCAGGAGAATGGTGTGAACCCGGGAGGCGGAGCTTGCAGTGAGCCAAGATCGTGCCACTGCACTCCAGCCTGGGCGACAAAGCAAAACTCCGTCTCAAAAAAAAAAAAAAGAAAAAGAAAAAGAAAAGAAAAGAAACCTGCAGGAGAGGAGATGGCATTCACATTAACCATTTCTTAGGAAGAATGATCTCCCAGTAAGAGCCTTGGGCTGTCCAGTCCAGCCCTGAGAGTGTGGCCAGAGAGCAGACTGGAAGCCCCGGCTCAAACATGCACATTTACCAATTGTGATTGTTGACTGTGGGCAAGGCCATGTGCTAGGTGTTGTTGGGATGTGGAGGGATGTAAGGTAGAGGAAAGATCTAGAAATGGCTAAAGGCCTAATCACTGCTCTGAAGAAGCTCTTAGCCTTGTATTAAAACTCAGCTGGTTTGGCCGGGCGCAGTGGCTTATGCCTATAATTCCAGCACTTTGGGAGGCCAAGGTGGGTGGATCACTTGAGTTCAGGAATTCGAGACCAGCCTGGCCAATCTGGTGAAACCCCATCCCTACTAAAAATACAGGTGCATGGTGGCACGCACCTGTAGTCCCAGCTCCTCAGGAGGCTGGGGCAGGAGAATCGCTTGAACCCGGGAGGTGGAGGTTGCAGTGAGCTGAGGTGGTGCCATTGCACTCCATCCTGGGCAACAAGGGTGAAACTCCATCTACAAAAAAAAAAAAAAAAACAACTCAGCTGGTTTCCCTAAGTCCCATGGGCCAATCAGGAAGTGGGTTCCAGACAGTGCAAGGGAAGGCATTTGGTCATTTCGCTGTTCAAATTAGTTCCCTACCCAGGACCTGGTGGCCATTTGGAAGAGTGACAAATCCCGCCTCTTGAGGGAGACCCATCCCCAGAGGTCGTTAGGGTTGTGGTGTGCAGAGGTCTGGGGGCTGGCCTGGCTGGGATCCCTCAGCGGCACAGGGTCTGGGAATGGTGGTCGGCAGTCAGGCTGGCCTGGGTAAGAGGCATGGCAGCTAGGAGCCGCTCAGCAAGTGCCAGGCTGAAGGAGCAGAGGCATCTGTGTGAAGGAGGCTGGGACAATGCAGCAACCCAGGGACACTCTCAGAGGGGTTCACACGGGATGTATCTTCTAAGTCAGGGATGATGGGAAATGAAGGGTTTCCTGGGGAAGACCTGCCCCATCTCCCAACACCCCACCCCATCAAGTTGGAAGGAATTCGTGTCGGGATAAGTGACTCCTTTCCGTTTGGTAGGCTGTCCACAGTGTGAGGGATGATACCCATGTCCCATTAGGTTTCTGAGGACAGCAGTGGCAGGTGTTGAGCTAATGTATTAAGACGGTAGGTGCCACCGGAAGTTCAGGGAGCCAGAGGCAATTTCTCCCCTAGAGCTGTGCTCTTGTCCTAGTTGAAAAGCCATTTTGTAGGATGAGGGCAGTTCCTGTTTTGATGAATGGCTGTAAGGAAATCTAGTCATCAGAGTCCAGACCGGCTGGGAAAGAGGGCTCTTTGCTCCTTCCAGGCTGAGGGTATCTGATGTCATAGATGCAAGAGAGCAAGCCCTGGGGTGGCAGCACAGCCCCCTCTGTTTCCACACACTGACCAGCATCCAGACAGCCGGTCCTCTCCCTCCTTGGCCATCACCAGGATGCGCTTCTAGCCTCCTTAGAACAGGAAGGAGAATTTGTGCCAGCTTAGCCCCAGATCCTAAATGTTTCCCTTCTCACCTCTAGTCTCTTCTTTTCTCTCTACCCTCCTTTCCCCTTCTCTCCCCTCCCCTCCATGCCCCACTGCTTTTCTCATCTAATTCTTCCCTCCCCTCCCCTTTCCCCCACCCCAGAAAGGTGGCATGATGCAGTGGAAAGATCATGGGCTTTGGAGTCAAGCAGACCTGGGTGTGAATCGCACCTCTAGCACTTCCTAGCTGTGTGATCTTGAGCAAGTCACTTTACCCCTCTGAACCTCAGTTTCCCCATCAGTGAAACAGGAATAAAGATAGGACCTATCTCATTGGGGTATAAGGATCAAACAATATGGCAGAAATAGAGTGTCTGGCACATGGTGAATATTCAGTACATGGTTGGAGCTGTGACCATTATTCCTATCTCTTTGTTTCTCTTCTATTTTTTTTTCTCTCTCTCACCATCCCTTTCTCCTCTTCCCCTTTCTTCTCTCCCTCTGTCCCTCTCTGGCTCTCTCTACATCTCAGAGCAATGCTTGCTGCTCTCGACACTGGTTCCTGTGGGCAGGAACCCCATTTGCCATTAACCAGAGCAGGGGCTCCAACAAGGAAGACCAGAGGGAAACTTCATCTCCCATTTTCTCCTGTGGGGATCAGGGTCAGCTGAGGCCCAGCTTGAACCTGCCCACTGGGCCCCAGGAGCTCAGGCCTGGGGTCCCTGTACACATCTCTGCCCTAAGTACCTCGTATCCACAACCTCCACACTTGCTGGCAATGTCGCCCCTCACCCTTGGTACCTGACCCTGCTCTCCAGCTCAACCTGCCTGTGTACACACGAGCAGCCCCTTCCACCCAGAATGAATCCTTCCCCTGAGTGGGTCTCTGGCTCTGTGCCCTGGCCCACTTGCTGCTACCTCCTTCCTCACTGGAAAGGTAGTTGGTTGAGATGGGCTGTTGGGGACAGGGAGGCGGGGCAGGGCGGCGCAGAGAGGCCAGCACAGCAGGGACCTGCAACACCATCATCCTGGTGAAGGTCTGGGCCTCAGCCCACCCATTCCCTCAGTTCTTGCCATCCCTCCTGCCTGTCCTGGGCCCAGGCCCGGAGCTGGCTTGCTGGGCCACACTGCAGTCATGCTGTTTTTGAATTCTCTCTCTGTTTTGTTCTCTGTTCTGTGCTGTTGTGTCTCCCCGTGTCTGGTCCCCAGGATCCGGCGCTAAGAAACAGGGCGAGGACTTAGCGGATAATGACGGGGATGAAGATGAAGGTATTTGGGGGCTGCAGGGCGCGGCGGCTGGTGCATGGCACAGAGCCCCTCCCCTTCTCGATGGGGAGAAGCCCCGTCTGTCTGTCTGTCTGTCCGTTGGTGTGTTTCTGTTCCTGTACAAGGCCGTTGGGCTGTTCATCTGTCTTTGGCCCCGTTGGCCACTGGGAGTTCCGGGGTGATGGACATGGCTGGCAGGAGCAGGGGACCACAAGCAGAGCCATGGGGAGGACATCCTCCTTGCCTGGGTCTCCCGCCCCTTTCCCATCTTCTGTGGTTCAGAGGCACCTGCCCCTACTGAGCAGCAGGGAGAGTGGAGAGAAAGCAGGACCACTGAGGGTGGGGAGAGGACAAAGGCAACGGAACGGCAAGGAGATTACCTGTGTTTCAGTGAAGAGACCCCTGTGTCTCACAGGGAGCCTGGCTTCTGGGAAAGGGACCCCGCAGGACGGCGAACTGGGGAGTGAGGCAGTGACAACCAAAGGGGCTGGAAAAGCAGCACCAGAACCTCCCCAGCCTTATCCTAGAAAAGAGAGAGATGGTCTCGGGGCCAGGGGCTGCAGTAGGTACAAGACAAGGCCAGAAAGAGTGGGCTAAAATGCCAGGCTAAGGCCAGGACACCACAGCCATCAATAAATGGCATGAGATCCTTGGGCAATGATCGGACCAGCCTTCCTCCTTGGAGAAACAAGTTCTGTTTGCTCTGCAGCAGAGAGCATCCCTTCCTCCTCCATGCCCTGGCCCCGCCCCTCTGTCCCGAAGGGGCCAGGCAGCTCAGGGGGGCCCAGTGGTGATGGGTAGGGCTGTGCTGGCATGGCAGAGAGTACTGGTCCAGTTCACAGACTGACAGGCTACAGGCAGAGGTGATCAGGCCTGGAGCCTTCTCTTGACTGCCCCAGCCCTGATGCCGTGCCACCTGGGCTTGGGAGCAGCTGCTTGATGGTCCCTTGTTGAATGGCCTCTGGGGAGGCTCCATCTTCATCTTGGTGCTGACTGGGAGCAGGCTCTGTCATTCTTAGTTCTGCCCCATCCCCAATGCTTCTGGTTAAGTCTGCCCGGGGAGAATGGGGAAATGGGCACATGGCTAAGAAACCATGTCAACAAGGTTCCCCCCACCCTATCTCTGCCATTCACTCCCCTTTCCCCACATCCTTCCTTGTTCTCTCCCTGTGCCACCCCTTATTCCCACACCTCTTGTCTCTGTCTGCACTGGGGGGCCAGCTGCTGCCAATGGCCGTTTTTCCATGTAACTGGTCTAGTCTTGGGGGTTTCAGGGCTCCCCAGCTCCTGCTCTCTAAAGCCATGTCAGGTCCCAGGACTCCTGGGTGCCCAGGGCAGCGACTCACCTGATGTGGCTAAAGGACCAGCCCTTCCTCTTTCTGCTGCCCCCCGCCCCCAGGGCCCAGCCATGGCCCACTGAGGCCTGGCTATATCACATGCCTGGCTGCCTTCAGCTGGGAGACACTTGAAACCAGAGCCTTCAAAAACATCACTGAAGTCCCACTGTCTCAGGCTGATGCTTGAGCTCCAGGTTGAGCAGCCTCATGAGTCCTGCCCTCAGGGATGGCGGTGGTGTCCTGGCACCTGGGATAGCTTTGCTGCCCGCACCCACCCCCCGGGCTGGCGGGGGTTGGGGAGGAAGGGCATCCCACCCAGCCTGTGTCTCACCCCTTCTCCTTGCAGACATCCGGGACAGTGGCGCTAAACCCGTCATGGTCTACATCCATGGAGGCTCTTACATGGAAGGGACAGGCAACATGATTGATGGCAGCGTCCTCGCCAGTTATGGCAATGTCATCGTCATCACCCTCAACTATCGGGTTGGAGTGCTAGGTATGGTTCCCTGTCTGGTGCCTAGAAGGAAGACTGGCTTCTTAAGGAGGGGAGGAAAGAATGCTGGAGAATTTAAAAACAGAGAGCCTTGCTTCTCTAGCTGGTGCTAATAACCACAGTCAAAATGGTGTTATCCTCTGGCCCCTACCCAAATGCTAGGGGCTTCCCCATATCCCCAGGCCCTTTCTTAGAAGGTTTAGATGCCACTGGAAATTCAATTCAAACTTCACACCTTCTCTCAGGTCCCAAGCCAGGTCTCTGCTTCCAGACTTTCACTTGGCTGGGTTTTGTAGGATGCTTCAATTTTCCACTGTCCCGTCTTCACCTCTACCCACCCGCCCCACATCCCTAAACACCCCACACATGTACAGATATTCCTTCCAGTCCACTCCATGGCCACACACCTATTTACCTTCACGTGTTTACACATCCACCCCGCCATGCAGCTGCAGGCAGACGGTGCTTTCTCACTCACCCCCACAAAGTACACACACCTAGCCCCACATTCACATCTCCAGGCCCCTCACACAGAAACACATTCTCCCAGCACTCCAGGTAACTCCACTCACATAGTCTCTCCAGAACACACACCCGCACACCCGCACACCCGCACACGCGCACACGTGCACACCCGCACACGCGCACACCCGCACACGCGCACACGTGCACACCCGCACACGCGCACACCCGCACACCCGCACACCCGCACACGCGCACACCCGCACACCCGAACACCCGCACACGCGCACACCCGCACACGCGCACACCCGCACACCCGCACCCGCGCACACCCGCACACGCGCACACCCGCACCCGCGCACACGCGCACACCCGCACACCCGCACACGCGCACACCCGCACACGTGCACACCCGCACACGCGCACACCCGCACACCCGCACACGCGCACACCCGCACACCCGCACACGCGCACACCCACACACCTGCACACCCGAACACCCACACGGTCTGTGTACTCCACATCTGCACCCCGCAGATGGCTCTCACCCTCTGCATGTGCACACACATGCTCATGTGCTTCTCCCCATGTCTCTGGAGCCACATCCACACCCATACCCACGACGCATACACACCCACACCCACACTTTACCCCCGTATTTACAGCCCACACAAAAACCTACACCCTGCACATCCACGTCCACACCCAAACTCCACACATATGCACCTTAAACGTATATAAATATTCCTTCCACCCACCCCGCACACATACCTGTACACGCCCGTATCGCCCTGCACACCCCACTTCTACATCCACTTTACACACCCACCTGCTACCACACACACCTGTCCCTATCTCCTCAGAAACACAAACCAACATTCCCCTTCCCTACACACATATACTCTTACCTGTTTGTCCACACTGTCCCACCCTACACATACACAGATACTACACACACACCATATCCACATCTACATACATCCCACATACTGCCCTTATGTCATTCCCCTACACATACACTCCCCCACACACACACATCGTGCATGCATGCATATACATGTGCACACTCTTCCATACACAGCCTGCATATGTACACCCAGCACACACCCACGCACTTCTCCCCTCACCCCACCCCACAAATACATACACATCCGTGTACATGGGGCTGCACCTGTATCCATACATGCACACACACCTCTACCCATGCCCAACCGCATCCCCCCAAGTCCCACACTTCCTTACCCCGTATATGCACACATACACACTCCTTGTACTCTCTCTATGCATGTCCCCTGCACACTCCCACCCATCGCACACATACTCCCATTCATACGCGCTCATTGCCCAAATGCCTCCTCATATGCACCCATACACCTCCCCACCCGCGCATTCTCTGCTGTGCACAAGCTTGTGTCAGTCATTTAGGCTGCCCCTGAACCCTGTACCTTCCTTGGTGACCACCCATGCCTATCTATGGTGAAGGTCTTGAGGTAAATGAGGTGCCTCAGAGAGGGTGACTAAGCACACAGGGCCCTGCTCATGCTTCCCCAAGCCCCGCATCCCTGTAGTGGCATGAAGAAGCCAACTTCTTCCTGGAGAAGAGTTTCAGCGAGAGTATAGGCTCTTGGTCAGGTCTGTAGGCATATGGGTGCTAAACCAGCAGTTAGGCATGGCTTATTCCATGGCTAGTTAGGGTACATGACCGTATTTTATTTCATTTCATTTCATTTTTATTTAATTTTTGAGACAGGGTCTCACTCTTGCCCAGGCCAGTTTTGAACTCCTGAGCTCAAGTGATCATCCTCCCACCTCAAGGGCCTTATTTGAATTTTTTTTTGAGACGGAGTCTCGCTCTGTCACCCAGGCTGGAGTGCTGTGGCCGGATCTCAGCTCACTGCAAGCTCCGCCTCCCGGGTTCACACCATTCTCCTGCCTCAGCCTCCAGAGTAGCTGGGACTACAGGCGCCCGCCACCTCGCCCGGCTAGTTTTTTGTATTTTTTAGTAGAGACGGGGTTTCACCGTGTTTGCCAGGATGGTTTTGATCTCCTGACCTCGTGATCCGCCCGTCTCGGCCTCCCAAAGTGCTGGGATTACAGGCTTGAGCCACTGCGCCCGGCCGGCCTTATTTTAATTTGCTTTTTCTCTTTTTTTTTTTTTTTTTGAGACAGAATCTTGCTCTGTTGCCCAGGCTGGAGTTCAATGGCACTATCTTGGCTCGCTGCAACTTCCACCTCCTGGGTTCGAGTGATTCTCCTACCTCAGCCTCCTGAGTACCTGGGATTACAGGCACCTACCACCATGCCTGGCTAATTTTTGTATTTTTAGTAGAGACAGGGTTTCACCATGTTGGTCAGGCTGGTCTCAAACTCCTGACCTTAGGTGATCTGCCCGCCTCAGCCTCCCAAAGTGCTGGGATTACCGGCATGAGCCACCACGCCTGGCTCTTAATTTTCTCTTGACTATATTGCTTTGTCAGTTCCAATCCCAGAGGCCCCGGGGCTGCATTTCACTTCTGGGTGCAGTTGTATGCGCAGAATGGCAATCTTCTCTTGGCTTACAATTAATACTATGTGAGATAGGAAGGTACCTTTTTGGGGTTCAAACTGCAGAAATGATATTCCTTGAAAAAAGCAAAGTCTGTGTCCCCTTCATTGGCACCTGGGACACTGAATATGGAGCATGCAGGCCATTCACGCTGGTCTCCCCAGGGTCTGGTAGGCTTGGGATGTTGGGATGTCATGGTTCTGTCCCTGCCCCTCTGTCTTTCTGCATTACCTCAGACACCATGGTGAGGCTCTTGTAAGCTGTTCTGTCCTGTTGAATCTCATGGTACCGTGAAGGTGGCTGGAAACCCGCACACTAGGGCTGCACACTTTCTTTTTTAATTAATTAATTAATTAATTAATTAATTTTTTTGAGACAGAGTCTCACTCTGTCACCCAGGCTGGAGTGCAGTGGTGCAATCATGGCTCACTGCAGTCTTGACCTCCCAGGCTCAAGTGATCCTCCCACCTCAGCCTCCTGAGCAATTTGGGATTATGGATTACAGGTGTGCACCAACACACCCAGCTAATTTTTGTATTTTTAGTAGAGACAAGGTCTCACTGTGTTGGCCAGGCTGGTCTGGAACTCCTGACCTCAAGTGATCCGCTTGCCTTGGCCTCCCAAAGTGCTGGGATTACAGGCGTGAGCCACCGCGCCCAGCTGGGCTCCATAGTTTCTAGAGAGGAATGAACGTGCAAATGTAATCACAAACAGATATACAGACACATGTACACGGTAGTTCAAAGCCAAAAGTAATTTTGCTACTTTCTTTCCTTAGAGTGACAGAAAACACTCAACTCAGCTGCTTAAAAAAATATAAACACAATGCTCCATTCTATAAGGTTTACTGGAAAATACAAAGAATATTAAAAATGTGCTTCAGAGCAGCTAGGGATGAAGAAAGAGAGCACGGAAAAGAGGGCGAGAGACAGGAGAAAGCAAAGAAGAGAAGAAAAGGAGAGGACGAGAGAGTCAGGGAGAGGAAGCAGAGAGGAGACAGAAGGAGAGACTTAGGATTTGGAGAGAGGCTCGGCATTTCACGTAGGATGTGAACTCTCCACAGTGTCAGTTGGGAACTGCGGGCCGCACAGAAGGCTGTCGCTGGTGAGCATTCCGTATGATATCCTGATTTGCTGATTACTTCAGAGTCCTTCAGCTGCTGTAATCCTTAAGCTTCTACACCAGAAGTTCTTAACCTTTTGGGGGGTCTTGGACCCTTTTGAGATTCTGATGAAAGCTCTGGACTCTCCCCTGGAACGATGCACACATGCACGCGCACACACACACAGACACACACATGCTTAAGAAAACAATTTTACAGGGCCGGGTGCGGTGGCTCATGCCTGTAATCCCAACACTTTGGAAGGATGAGGTGGGTGGATCACCTGAGGTCAGGAGTTCAAGACCAGGCTGGTCAACATGGTGAAACCCTGTCTCTACTAAAAATACAAAAATGAGCTGGGCGTGGTGGCGGGCGCCTGTAGTCCCAGCTACTCAAGAGGCTGAGGCAGGAGAATCGCTTGAACCTGTGAGGCGGAAGTTGCAATGAGCCAAGATCATGCCACTGCACTCCAGCCTGGGCAACAGAGTGAGACTCCATCTCAAAAGAAAAAGAAAGAAAGAAAGAAAAAACAATTTTACAGATCCCTCTTAAGTTCATCCATGAAAATCAGGTTAAGAACTCGCACTTGACAGCCCCCTGTCATTTGGATAACCAGAACAGCACATCTGGGGGGCAGGAACATTCTTCTTTGGGCTTAAGCAGTTGATGATCAAATATTACTGAAAACTCAGAAGGAGTCCTACACTGAGATTTGCTCAGAAGTTCCTCACCACTTCCTACATACCCTTCAGTTCCTGTTTTGGAACACAAATATAATCAATAAGCCCATATTGGATCCTGGGTACATATAAGATGTTTTTGTCTCTTGACACCAGATGTAGAACATGGGTTTGTCCCTGATGCTTGGGAATTTTCCTGTGTAGTGGAGCCTTTGTTGTTTTGTTGCCCAAAGCATCCCAGAACAGGTGGCTTGTTTTGGACCCCAGTCACAGGCATTCATTCACTCTCCTTCCCATCAGCTTTCCTGAGCACTGAACTCATCAGGCGGATCACTCTAAGGTGCTTTTCTTTTTTCTTCTCTTTTCTTTTTCTTTCTTTCTTTCTTTCTTTCTTTCTTTCTTTTTTTTTTTTTCTTTTTGAGACAGAGTCTCGCTCTGTCACTCAGGCTGGAGTACAATGGCGCGATCTTGGCTCACTGCAACCTCCGCCTCCCGGGTTAAAGCAATTCTCCTGCCTTAGCCTCCCAAGTAGCTGGGACTACAGGCACCTGCCACCACGCCCGGCTAATTTTTGTATTTTTAGTAGAGACGGGGTTTCACCATGTTGGCCAGGCTGGTGTCGAACTCCTGACCTCAGGTGATCTACCTGCCTCGGCCTCCCAAAGTGCTGGGATTATAGGCATGAGCCATCACACCCGGCCTCTAAGGTGCTTTTCTAGATATCTTGGGTGATTCATGCATGTTGAGAATGTCACAGGCTAATCCATGAATCCTCTCCAAGGCAGAGGGGTAGCTATTATTTGAGAAGGCCCCACTGGGCTTGAGGCCAACAAAGAAAGGGACTCCAGCAGGATATAGGATGTGGATATCCCTGAGGCTGAGCAAGCAGGAACTTGCCAAGTTTTTACTCCAGGTTCCAGAATTGAATCCTACGTGCTTGCTCAGGTACCCTCCAGGCAAACCGAAAACCCAGTAAACATCAAGTCTTGAGTGACACAAATATCTGGTTTTGTTGCAATCTGCCAGATTCCCCCATCTTCTGTTGACGAGCAGTTTACCATGAACTACAGTATAAACTTGGGCCCAGGGAGACTGGCTCCGATTTATTCTGACAGTTTATGGAGTTGGATATTTCAGCCTTCATTCTCACACGGTTTCTGTGGATGGCTGAGTTACTGGGAACTAGCAGTGAGTGACCTCTCCCAGAATGCCAGATTTTGTGTGCTTGCGGTTGGTCAGGTTTGCTGTCATCTTCCTGAGCCTGTTAGAGATAGTATTTCTTTTTCTTTCTCTCTCTTTTTTTTTTTTTAAGATGGAGATTCATTCTTGTTGCCCAGGCTGGAATGCAATGGCACGATCTCAGCTCACTGCAACCTCCGCCTCCCAGGTTCAAGCGATTCTCCTGCCTCAGCCTCCCTAGTAGCTGGGATTACAGGCATGTGCCACAGGCGTGCCTGGCTAATTTTGTATTTTTAGTAGAGACGGGGTTTCTCCATGTTGGTCAGGCTGGTCTCGAACTCCCGACCTCAGGTGATCCACCGGCCTCGGCCTCCCAAAGTGCTGGGATTACAGGCATGAGCCATCGCGCCTGGCCTGGAGATGGTATTTCAAGTAGGACTCTTCGTGGAGTAGGGATCATTGACATGGCATCATCCACATGCTTCAGGGCCCCTTATCCAGAGGCTCATAGGATCTGAGGGAGCAGAGAGTGATGGTCAAAGCCTCTATCCAATCACCTGAGGTCAGGAGTTCATGACCAACCTGGCCAACATGGCGAAACCCCATCTCTACTAAAAATACAAAAATTAGCCAGGTGTGGTGGCGTGCACCTGTAATCCCAGTTACTTGCGAGGCTGAGACAGGAGAATCACTTGAACCTGGGAGGCGGAGGTTGCAGTGAGCCAAGATCGTGCTATTGCACTCCAGCCTGGGCGACAAGAGTGAAACTCCTTCTAAAAAAATAAAAAATCCAAAAAAAAAAAAAAAAATCCTCCATCCAGCCCTTTCAGGCCTTTGTTCCTAACCCAGGAAATTGATACATGTTGGAGAAGTCTGCTCTATTACATCCAAATGCAGGCTTTGCCTGCTGATCAGGGCAGACATGTTTGACACATTTCAGTAAATGATGCCTTGGAAAAGGCTGAAGCCAAGACCACTATTGCCTAAATGAAAGAAAAGGAAAAGAGAATACAGGGGAAGGAGAGAGGAGGGAGGGTGGACTGAAAGAAGGACAGTGATTTCTGCCAGAGGGTCCCAAGGCTTGGGCAGCTGGGTTGGATCATGGTCAACAGAGTTGGGGTTTTGAGGGATTTTGTTTGTTTGTTTGCTTTTTTAGAGATGGAGTCTCATTCTGTCCCCCAAGCTGGAGCGCAGTGGGGTAATAACAGCTCACTGCAGCCTTGACACCTAGGCTCAAATCATCCTCCAGCCCCAGCCTCCTGAGTGGCTGGGACCACAGGCATGCACCACCACAACTGGCTAATTTATTTTGTTTTAAAAATAAAAGGAGACAGGGTCTTGCTACATTGGTCAGGTTGATCTCAAACTTCTGACCTCAAGTGATCCTCCCACCTCAGCCTCCTAAAGTGCTGGGATTACAGGCGTGAGCCACCGTGCCCGGCCAAGGTTTTAAGACTCAAAGGAGCAGTTTCAATTTCTGAATGGGCCACGCAAAGGAAAAGCTGGTTTCCTTGTCTGGAAGAGCAAGGGTTCCTTTGTTCATCCTCATGCAGGCTTTCTCTAATTCATTCTCATTTCCTCCTCTGCAACCTGGGGCTAAAGGGGACTTGTGACTAGGGCCCGGGAGAAAGAACTAAGTACTTTACATACTTAATTGTACCAGAGGTAAATTAATAACACACTTGAAGAGGATGAGATGAGCTCTTTTGCAGAAGCTAGGTACAGAAGGACTTGAGAAAGACAGTGGTGAGGTCTTGTGACTGCTTGAGTCTATTTGAATTCAGCCTCTGCCTATGGACTGCAAGGACCACCAGAGAACTCCCCATGAGCTCTGGGAGCCTTCTCCAACATGGCCTCTCACAAAGTTGATTCCAGGTGCTGTGAATGAGCTTTTAACCGGGGAGTAAAAATACTGATCCAAGTGTGGGTTTCCAATGTGTAGGAGCTCCACAATTACCCACCTCCAAAGACTTCTTCCAAAAGCCTATGGCAGGAGAAGACAGAGCCTTCCAACGGACCCAAGGATTCAGGGAAGAGAGATGAAATAAGGCCGCAGGATCAGTCTAAAATGGAAGCAGAGTAGGGGGGAATATAGGACATCTCTGTGGGATAGCCAGCAGGTGGGCAGGAAGGTAGTCTCCATGGCAACAAGTCTCCACAGCAGCAAATCCCAGCAGGTGGGTGGGAAGGTAGTCTCCATGGTGACATGTCTCCTCAGCAGCAAATTCCAGTGGGGGGGCGGGAAGACCTGTTTCTGTGGTAACGCACTGCGCTACTTCCCTATTTCTCCACCAGATGAAAAAGATGGTCTGATCCAGTGGTTTCTCAACTTTAGCAGGTGTCAGCATCACCTGGAGAGCTTGTTAACACAGATTGCTGGGCCTCACCCCCAGAGTTTCTGATTCGTTAGGCCTCCAAGGCAGGGAAATGAGGACCTGCCCTGAAAATGAGGGGAAGGGGGCCATCGAGGCCCCAGAAAGAAGTGGAGAGGGACTGATTTGAACAGGAAGGGCAAGGAGAGTTTAGGGATTGTTGCCTCTTGGGATCATCTACACTTCCTTTGGAGAGAGAAGAACGGGGAAAGAGGAGTAACTATAGAGCTACAATGTGCTGAGCATGTTCTAGATGATTATATTCGTTTTATCCTTGTTACAACCCTGTGAGGTATTTGTATCCCCATTTTACAGAAGAGGACACTATGGCTCAGAGATTTTAAACTAAGTGCCCAAGGCTACATGGCTGAGATGTGATAGAGCCAGGATTCAAATCAAGGACTGTCTGACTCCAAGGTTTCCATTCTATCTGGCCAGATGTTAGGGTAAGGTCCTCAATAGTAGCTCAGAATGCTGAGTTCTAGACATTTGCAGTTTCTGCAGTTTGTCTCCTACCTGGAGGCATCCACTTCAAATGGTCTGCAGACCCCTCCTTCCAAGCTGGATAACAGGTGGGAGGCAGGGAGCCGACCCCTCCTCTGTTGACGATGCTGGACATTGCAGAAAGGAGCACTGGTTTAAGTTAGCTAGGTGGGAAGAACTACGCTGCGTGCTCATTCTCTATCCCCACCTCCCCTGTTGACCCTGCCTGCCGTCATCACCCAAATCCTCCATCCCTCTGCCTTCATTGTCCTCATGCCCTTTGTCGAATCCAGGTTTCCTGAGTACTGGAGATCAGGCTGCCAAGGGCAACTATGGGCTCCTTGACCAGATCCAGGCCCTCCGCTGGGTGAGCGAGAATATTGCCTTCTTCGGGGGAGACCCCCGCCGGATCACCGTCTTTGGCTCGGGCATTGGTGCATCCTGCGTCAGCCTCCTCACGTTGTCACATCACTCAGAGGGTGAGTAACTCCTGGGGCAAAACATGAACTAGCCAAGTGCTGGCTGCCCAGCGTGCTCCATCCATGTCCCAGGGCATCCAAGGGAATCAGCCAGCTCTCTTCTACCAGCTTGGTATCCCTTTGGCAAGAAGTGGAAGAGAAATGTTCCTCTGGGAGAAGTACTTCTCCCAAAGCTGGAGAGGGAAGGAAGAGAATCCCATTTATGTCCCGGGAAAGCAAGATTCTCCTTCTGATGTGGGAGTCTTATCTGGGGGAGTGGGAATAGAACAACTGTCCCCTCAGAGGACAATAGTTTGACAGGGGTTGGGGGAGATCTTTCAGTATGGGAAGGACATGTTACTTCTCAGTAGAGATATAGGGTGGAAATTGGTTTCTAGGTCTAAGAAACACCCATTCTCTGCCTTTCTCTCTGAAGAACAAGTCTGTACAAGAGGGGAAACGTCCTAGAGGGGAAAGTGGATCTGAAATGAGAGTCCCTAACCCGTGAGGTGGGCTCCTTCCATAGGACGATGGTCTATTATCGGACTCCAGACCTCTTCCTGGACTGTGCAAGCTGCCGGGGAGATTTTCATTTTTGGTCTCTCTCCTTGTGGTGGGTCCCTTTGCCAGTGACACTTCCAAGAGAGCAGAATAGGTCCTTTTTGCTCGGCAGGAAATGTTTTCTCCACCTCTGGACTACAGGGAACATTCTATCTCTAAGAGGCAAAGCTGAGCTTCTCAAGAAGGAAAGATCTTCCTGAAATAGGTGCCCTTTTTTTTTTTTTTTTTTTTTTTTTTTTTTTTTTTTTGAGACGGAGTCTCGCTCTGTCGCCCAGGCTGGAGTGCAGTGGCACGATCTCGGCTCGCTGCAAGCTCCGCTTCTCGGGTTCACGCCATTCTCCTGCCTCAGCCTCCTGAGCAGCTGGGACTACAGGCACCCGCCACCGCGCCCGGCTAATTTTTTGTATTTTTAATAGAGACGGGGTTTCACTGTGGTCTCGATCTCCTGACCTTGTGATCCGCCCGCCTCGGCCTCCCAAAGTGCTGGGATTACAGGCGTGAGCCACCGCGCCCGGCGTAGGTGCCCTTTTCTGAAGTAAGGAAATCTGTGAGCGAGGATGCTTTCTTTCTTTTTTAATTGAACACTAACCCCCTGAGTTAGGGACATTCTCACAGGAAGACCTTCTGTCTCTCGGAAGAAGTTATCTCTCTGAGAGAGAAGAACCACCTTCTTTGACCTAGAAATTCTGTCTTTGCCCCTCCAGGGACTACCCTGGTGAGGGAGGACTCAGGTGGGATCTGCATCTCTAAAGAGAGAGACTGTGTTCCTAGGTGACCATAGTGGGAACAGGAATCTCCCCTTTTTCCCCAAAGGAGGGTGAAATGACAGGCTGCAAGGGTGCCTTGGCCTGAAGAAACGTTCTGTGCCTCCTCCGACTGGGGACTCCTCCCCCTGGAGTGGTGCTATGCTTTGTCTCATAGGGGGCCTGTGTCTCTGGAGGTTTGACTTTTTTTTTTTTTTTTTTGAGACAAGATCTCGCTTTGTCCCCCAGGCTCTGTCTCCCAGTGCAGTGGTGCGATCACAGCTCACTGCAACCTCCGCCTCCCAGGCTCAAGTAATCCTCTTGCCTCAGCCTCCAGAGTAGCTGGGGACTACAGGTGCATGCCACCATGCCCGGCTAATTTTGGGGAGAATTTTTTTTTGTAGAGACAGGTTTTTGCCATGTTGCCCAGGCTGGTCTCGAACTCCTGAGCTCAAGCGATCCGCCTACCTCGGCCTCCCAAAGTGCTGAGATTACAGGCGTGAGCCACTGTGCCTGGCCAAGGTTTGACTTCTTTAAAGACCTGTTCTCTCTGTTTTTCTGTAATTGATGCATGGAGAATAATTTTTGGGAAAATGAGGCTGTCTTTTAAGTAGTAATCTATCATTTCTTTCCCTCTCTTTCCACTCATGCAAACTGGCTTTCTCTTAAAGGAATGGAATTGTGTGCCTAAGGGACAAATTCTCCCTTGGGAATGTTGGGGCCAGGGAGGGAATGATATCCTTTTTTTTTTTTTTTTTTTTTTTTTCCTAGAGGGGGAAAATTATCTTCTTTTTGAGTTTGGGGGACTGGTTCCCTCTCTGCTGGGGGAAAATCTGAATTTGAAGTATCAGTAGCTTCAGATAAAAGGAAAGCCTCTGCCAGGTGCGGTGGCTCATGCCTGTAACCCCAGCACTTTGGGAGGCCAAGACAGGCGGATCACCTGAAGTCGGGAGTTCAAGACCAGCCTGACCGACATGGTGAAACCCTGTCTCTACTAAAAGTACAAAATTAGCCTGGCGTGGTGGCGCATGCCTGTAGTCCCAGCTACTCGGGAGGCTGAGGCAAGAGAAATGCTTGAACCTTGGAGGCAGAGGTTGCGCTGAGCCAAGACCCCGCCATTGCACTCCAGCCTGGTCAACAAGAGTGAAACTCCATCTCTAAAAAAAAAAAAAAAAAAAAAAAAAAAAAAAAAGCAAAGTCTCAGTGGAGACCACAGATGGGGAGCACAGGTTCCCTGGAGACTTTCAGACCCCAAGGCCTTTGCCCTTGGGCTCCTTCCCCAAACCCTCAGAATGTGGGGCTCTTGCCTGCCTGCATTTCTCATCTCTCATGAAAAAGACTCCTTTGTGGTGCAAGTGCCAGCTCCCTGGTGGTGCGCTGGCACAGAGCTGGGCCCAGCTGGGCAGGAAGCAAGAGGGGAAGACAAGGAGAGATAAAGAGAGGCGGCATAAGGGGGCTGACGTCTGGGATTCAAGGGGTTAATTCTTCCTGACATTGCCTTAACCCCTAAGTTACCAGTCATTGCACCAGGACAGGGAAGGGATGGAGGAAGCTGTCAAGGAAGGGGTTCAGCAACCCCTCCTTTGGCCCTACATCATCCCCTGCCAAAAGAGTTGTTCCCCCTTCCTAGCCCATTTAAACCATGGGGCAGCCTCAGTGACAAAGGAATGAGGGGATTTATGGCTATGTATGACACGACAGATCTGACCTAGTGCTACCTGTCTTCTGTAGGACTTTTCCAGAGAGCCATCATCCAGAGTGGCTCTGCTCTGTCCAGCTGGGCTGTGAACTACCAACCAGTGAAGTACACCAGCCTGCTGGCAGACAAAGTGGGCTGTAATGTGCTGGACACCGTGGATATGGTGGACTGTCTTCGGCAAAAGAGTGCCAAGGAGCTGGTAGAGCAGGACATCCAGCCAGCCCGCTATCACGTGGCCTTTGGCCCTGTGATTGATGGTGATGTCATTCCCGATGACCCTGAGATCCTCATGGAGCAGGGCGAGTTCCTCAACTATGATATCATGCTAGGTGTCAATCAGGGCGAGGGTCTCAAGTTTGTGGAAGGGGTGGTGGACCCTGAGGATGGTGTCTCTGGCACTGACTTTGACTATTCTGTCTCCAATTTTGTGGACAATCTGTATGGCTATCCTGAGGGTAAGGACACCCTGCGAGAGACCATCAAGTTTATGTATACAGACTGGGCAGACCGTGACAACCCTGAGACCCGCCGTAAAACACTGGTGGCACTCTTCACTGACCACCAGTGGGTAGAGCCCTCAGTGGTGACAGCCGATCTGCACGCCCGCTACGGCTCACCTACCTACTTCTACGCCTTCTATCATCACTGCCAGAGCCTCATGAAGCCTGCTTGGTCAGATGCAGCTCATGGGGATGAAGTACCCTATGTTTTTGGGGTTCCTATGGTAGGCCCCACTGACCTTTTCCCCTGCAACTTCTCCAAGAATGATGTTATGCTCAGTGCTGTCGTCATGACCTATTGGACCAACTTTGCCAAGACTGGGTAAGGAGAAAATAGGGTTTTTTTCTTCTTTGAGACCCCAGCATGCCCTCCCCTCCGCTCCTCTAGCTAAATCTCTTCCATCATATCCCTTCCTAAGATGTTCCCAAAATCTTGCTTGGTACCCCTTCACTCATCTTCCTACCTCCCTTTCCTGAGTCTTTCATGCCATTTTTCCTTCCTTCAGAAATGTCGTTGAGGCTCAGAACTCAGTTAGCATCGGGACTAGGAAGGAATGAGAGTTACTGGAAGAACTGTGAGATTGAGCCAGGCCCAGTGGCTCACGGCTGTAATCCCAGCACTTTGGGAGGCCAAGGCAGGCAGATCACTTGAGCCCAGGAGTTCAAGACCAGCCACGGCAACATAGAAAGACTCTGTCTCTAAAAGGAAAAGCATTAGCCGGGCATGGTAGTGTGCACCTGTAGTCCCAGGTACTTGGGAGGCTGAGGTGGCAGGATCGCTTGAGCCCCGGAGGTTGAGGCTACACTGAGCTGTGATCATGCCACTGTACTCTAGCCTGGGTGACAGAGCGAGACCTAATCTCAAACACACACACACACACACAAACACACAAACTACGGGATTCAAGGTTTGCTGGTCAGAGGTCATGCGAAATAGGAATGCAGTACTTCAGAAAGAGCCTTCAGGGCCAGGCGCGGAGGCTCACACCTATAATCCCAGAAGTTTGGGAGGCTGAGGCAGGCGGATTGCCTGAGCTCAGGAGTTCGAGACTAGCCTGGCCAACATGGCGAAACCCTGTCTCTACTATAATACAAAAAATTTCCCAGGCGTGGTGGCAGGCGCCTGTAGTCCTGGCTACTTAGGCAAGAGCATTGCTTGAACCCAGGAGGCAGAGGTTGCAGTGAGCCAAGGTTGCACCACTGCACTCCAGCCTGGGTGACTCTGTCTCAAAAAAAAAAAAAAAAAAAAGAAAAGAAAACAAAAGAAAAGAAAGAAAGAGACTTCAGGTTCAGCAATTTCTGCTTGCTTAATGAAAGAAAGAAAGAGCCTTTATTAGGGGGCTCCTGGCAAAACTGGGCAGCTGAAAAGATTGATAAATGCTCAGTAGCATGTGCAAAGAAAAAGCATCTATAGCCTTAACATTAAAGGATGAGTGCCGGGAAGGAGGAGATAGGAGTTCAGGCTCTGGGGAAGAAGCAGGTGTGGGCAGAGCAGGGGGACCCTGAAAAAGATGGAAACGGTAGGAAGTTCTGAACTGGGAAAGAGGTTTGGCTGTCACAGGAAAAATGCTGGGCCTTGTCCTCAACCAGATAGAGTGGTGACCCCAGATTTCCATGTGGTATTTCAGGGATCCCAACAAGCCGGTCCCCCAGGACACCAAGTTCATTCACACCAAGGCCAACCGCTTTGAGGAAGTGGCCTGGTCCAAATACAATCCCCGAGACCAGCTCTACCTTCACATCGGGCTGAAACCAAGGGTCCGAGATCATTACCGGGCCACTAAAGTGGCCTTTTGGAAACATCTGGTGCCCCACCTATACAACCTGCATGACATGTTCCACTACACGTCCACCACCACCAAAGTGCCGCCTCCGGATACCACCCACAGCTCCCACATCACCCGCAGGCCCAATGGCAAGACCTGGAGCACCAAGCGGCCAGCCATCTCACCTGCCTACAGCAACGAGAATGCCCAGGGGTCCTGGAACGGGGACCAGGATGCAGGGCCACTCCTGGTGGAGAACCCTCGTGACTACTCCACTGAATTAAGTGTCACCATCGCCGTGGGGGCCTCCCTCCTGTTCCTTAACGTTCTGGCCTTCGCTGCCCTCTACTACCGTAAGGACAAACGGCGCCAGGAACCCCTGCGGCAGCCTAGCCCTCAGCGGGGAGCCGGGGCCCCGGAATTGGGAGCTGCTCCAGAGGAGGAGCTGGCAGCGTTACAACTGGGCCCCACCCACCACGAGTGTGAGGCCGGTCCCCCCCATGACACGCTGCGCCTCACTGCGTTGCCCGACTACACCCTGACCCTGCGGCGCTCCCCAGATGACATCCCACTCATGACCCCCAACACCATCACTATGATCCCCAACTCCCTGGTAGGGCTGCAGACATTGCACCCCTATAACACCTTTGCTGCAGGGTTCAACAGTACCGGGCTACCCCACTCACACTCCACTACCCGGGTATAGCTCCAGCTCAGAGCACAGCCAATGTCCCGGCTCCCTCCCTCCCAGATCCAGGAACACACGCACACACACACACACACACACACATGCAGACACACACGCACACACATATATGTATACGCACGCACCCACACCCTACAGCAGACCCACCCGCACAAACATAGACAGATGTGGACATGCACCCGCATGTACAAAAACACAAATACGGAAGTAAACCTGAACAAACCCTTTAAATGGGGACGCAGATGAGTCCTTGGGAAACCGAGGACCCATGAAACAGCAGCTGAAGCCAGCTCCCTGAGCCTGACCACAGACACTCCTGGGGGGCCTGAAAGCAACAGCCGGACACCCCCTTGGTGCTCGCCTTCGGCCTCTCTTGGAACTGCACCACCGACCAACTCCAGACTTGGGAGCTCTTCCTCCCCAGGACTTGGTCTTTTTTCTGGGTCTTGTTTTGTTGATTTTTCTTTTTTAATTTTGGAACAAATGCTTTTCCAACCCGTGAGTGCTAAGAGGCTCTGGAAGGGAGGGCTCCAGGCCCGAAGGTCTCTCTGGCTCTAGGACCCCCCAGTGCTCACACAATCAGACCAAGGAACAGGACCCCCAGGAAGGAAACAGATTCAAGCAAGACCATGGGGTGGAAGGAGAAAGGGGCTAGCACTGGATGGGGCTGGAGGGCCGTCGGGGAGAGATCTCCAACGCTCTCTGTGTCCGTGTGGAGGGCTGCAGAGCCTGCAGGGTGACCTGCTTCCCCAGAAGCCAACAGCGTTGGCCTGGCCAGACCAGGGGACCTTAGATTTGGGGAACAAGGTACTACGGAAGCCACGTCACTATTGGGCCCCCGGGTCTGATCTGGGTTTTGCCTCTGCCCTTGGGGAAATGCTATCAGAAATTCACCCCATTTTCTTTACAGTCTCTTTTGTGTCTGTCATTTCTCTTTCAAAAAGGCGGTGTTTTTGTTGTTGTTGGCTTTTTTTTTTTTTAAAGAAAAGTTCTTAAAACACTAACGGAAACCCATGGAGTTTGTCCTTTGTAAAAATTTTAAACACAGTGTCTTGATATAAAAATAAAAAATCCAGTTAGCACTCCCAACCTGCCTCCCTTGCACAGGCCTTGCCCCAACAGACCTCTGAACAGGGTGCCCCTGTGGGCTGGGAATCAGGCAGTCTCCCCCTGCCTCCTGTATCTCTAAGCTGATACGAGTCTGGGCTGCACTGTGCGGGGTTGGGCGGGGGGTTGGCGGCCCCTGCGTGAAGGCCTCTCCAATCTTAATCAGGTTGCTCTTCCCATCCCCCTGCCCCCAGCGCGCTGGGTTCCTGCAGCTGAAGCCTCATCTCAGCACTTCAGGCCTCCTAATGAAATGGCAAAAATACTTCCTTCCTCCTCTGCTATGGCTGCGGCCTCCTCCTCCTCTTCCTTCTCCTCCTCCTCCTCTGCTGCAACCACCCTGCCCTCACCTTGGACTGGGGGCTGGGAGGAAGTTTGACCTCTAACATGCTGAAATTCTTTCTCCTATCTGAATCCAGTGCAGCGTCAGACGTGGACTCCCTGGCCTTGAATGACTGACAGAGCAGGGGCCCTCTCCTTCCCCAGGAATACTTGTTTGCTGCTCTGTGAATTAGAACTGGAGAAGTCCTTGGGGCCCTGGGAGCGATTTTTCTACAGGATTGTGATCAATGACTCCCTGTCAACCCTGGGGCATGGATTCAGTGGGGCCCCACAGGGTTAGCATTATGGGATTTCATATTATTCTCAGTGACTTAAAAGACTGAACTGGGAGTGTGCTCAGCAAGTATGATAGTTGGGTGGGGTTGCTGATACCTCAGAAAGCAGGAATAGAATTCTTCAAATGACCCTGACAAAATGAGGGAGATGAACCATCACAAGCAGGACCATGTCCAGAGAGGACGAACACAGGTAGTGTGCACAAAGACCAAAACCCAGAACTAATACACTAATATGGTACACTGGACAAGGGAGATGGGCAGTGATTGACTTGACACAAGTATAGTTAAAAAGAAGAACTGGGGAGATGGTGTCAGGGTACATCACAAGTGAGTCCATGATATAAAACTGGTTTTCTCCCTCCTTTCCTCCCACCCTTCTTTCCTTTCTTTTTTCCAAAACTAATGTGGATCCTGCATATAGTAACAAAAACCCAGCATGGAGGAGCTGAGAAGCCATCCAAGTGTGAGATTTAGAACCAGAAGTCACCTGAGAGTCATCTAGTCCAACCCATTTATTTTATAGTTGGGGAAATGGGCCCAGAAAAGCCCGTCACAGTTAGTATTAGAAACAGACGTAGGATGCCACCCAGCACTACATGACCCTTGCCACAGTCCCACTCAACTTGTTCCATTCTACCTGCCATTGGTCATACCTTTCAAAGCATGATGGGTCTACCTTTGACCAACACATTTTTAGCATAAGTGGAAAGCTAGAGAGGATCTGGAGAAGAGCATAAATAATGCCACAGGACTGGGTGCTGTGTGCGTGTGTGTGTATGTGTGAGTGTGTGTGTGTGATCTAGAAAGGAAAAAGCTGATGAGGTAACATTCAATGGTTGTAGAGCACCTACCATGTGAAAAGTGTGCTATACCCATCTTCAAAATTTAACTCCTAAATAAGGACAGAGCTGATGACCTGTTCTCCATTTCTTTTGAGAATGATAGAAGGGAAAATGAGATCAAGTGACATACAAGGAATAACTTTGCTATGAATAGGAAATGATCACAAGCACCTAGTGAGTCCTCAATAACAGTTGCCAAATTGAGTGAATGGCTACTAAGGGAAGCACTGGTATTTCTCATCTTCCTGAAAGCAGAGGGCTAGATTATATGTCTTTTTTTTTTTTTTTTTAAACAGAGATGGGGTTTCACCATGTTGCCCAGGCTGGTCTCGAACTCCTGGGCTCAAGTAATCCTCCCACCTCAACCTCCCAATTGACCTTTTGAAGTCAATCCAGAGTCTTTGTTCTTATGTTCCATCCTTTGATTGGTCCATTTGAGATATTACGTGGCCTCCTATTTGAGACCATACCTGGCCTCCCGCTCTGGAGTGGGAAGTGTACCTCCAAGTTAGGAGGGCTCTCTATTTTGGGATGATTTAGACACTGCCTCTCCTCTAAGAACTCAAGGCGCCATAGCAAAACCAGCTCCAATCCTATTAGGGACCCATCAGTGAGAGATTACAATTGGTCTTCACACTTTTGAAATGTCTAGGTGGAAGAGGTGATCTCCAAGACAGGCAGGATTTCAATCTAATTGACAGTCAATTCCATGCCCATGTAGCTTCAGGTTCTCAGCCCTGTTGCTGACAGCTGGCCCTGGGCCCAGCTAAAAAGCCCAGCTCCTTGTTTGAAGTGAAGTTGAGGATATACTTGGATTTTATTTAACATTACAAAACGCATTAGTGCCTAGATGGGGTCAGTCCACATCCCTAGATTTATCTGGTTTCTATTTTAGTCTTTTAAGGAGCTGGACACAGCTATCATATGATCTGAATTTGTAGTGTGTGTGAAGGGTCAGAGGTTGGTCACTGGAAATCTCCATAGCTTGAAGTATGGTTACCAGGACCGTAGGCTTGGCCCTGTGCTAGTTTACATACTATGGGGGATAGAAGACACCAGTTGCATACGGTCAGGAAAACAAAACGGAACCACAATCAAATGAATGAAATGCATGTGCTTCAATTGTATGGTAAAGGTTAAAGGGATTGGAGAAACTGTAAAAGAGGCTATGATGGGATTGGGGTGGGTGGGTGGATAGAGTGGGCATTGGAGGGAAAACACAGCCAAATCATGGAGATGAGAAGGTCTAGGTGTGCTTGAGGGGACTGGCCAAAATGGTGGGAAATCAGCTTGGTGAGGCAGCTCATGAAGATCTTCACAGCAGAAGAGTTTGGCTACTATTGAATGAGCAACTGGACACCCTGATTGAACTCTTTTGCGAATGGTTTTATGGTGGAACAACAAAGCCTCCTCAGCTCCTCTTTCACTCCTTCTCTTCTACAAGGAAAAGGATTTTCACACTAGAAAGGACAAGGTGAACACCAGAGAGAAGCTCCTGAAGGCAGTCTAGTCCAAGAGAGCCGTAAACTGCCCTGAGTAACTCCATTTCATTGTCTGAGTCAGTAACATCCCAGGGCACTTAAGGACTTGCAGCTCAAATTGCAGGACAACGGGTGGTGGCCCTGAAAACCCCATAGAGAAGGGAAGAGATACGTGCTGCAGCCTAGAGATGGGCAAACATGGCCCCACTTTGACAGATGGGAAAAGGTAAACTCCACAAACTTTAGATCAATACGTTTGATATTGATGGAGGGCAAGATTCTAGGACAGATGATTAAAAGGATGGTTGGTGAGCACTTACAAAAAGAAGCAACAGCCGGGTGCGGTGGCTCACGCCTGTAATCCCAGCACTTTGGGAGGCCGAGGAGGGCGGATCACGAGGTCAGGAGATCGAGACCATCCTGGCTAACATGGTGAAACCCCGTCTCTACTAAAAATACAAAAAATTAGCCGGGCGTGGTGGCGGTGGGCGCCTGTAGTCCCAGCTACCCCGGAGGCTGAGGCAGGAGAATGGCATGACCCCGAGGTGGAGATTGCAGTGAGCCGAGATCGCGCCACTGCACTCCAGCCTGAGCGACTGAGCCAGACTCCGTCTCAAAAAAAAAAAAAAAAAAGAGGCAACGATCACGCAGTCCCCACATGGATTCAGGAAAAACAAATCATGCCCCGCTGGGTTAATTTCCCTTGACAGAGTGACCGGAGAGGTAGAGGAGGGAAAAGTTATCACCCACAGCGTATCTGGAGTTCAACCAAACATTCTCTCAATGCTTTTGGGACAACATGTATACATGTGGGGTGGGTAAAGGTAAACCTAGGCGAATTCTTAACTGGTTGAATGACTACATACAAAATAGTTCTGTTTTAATGTCACTAGATCAAATTTACAAATTACACAAAGTTGGTAAAGTCCCTTATTTGAACTTCAAAATGTGGCAGTACAAATGTAAGATGTGAGAGATGTGGCTTAGAGGGGTTTTAGAGTGAATGAAAGCTTATGAGTTGAAAGTGCGGTTTGGTTGCTATAAAAAGTATTGTGACCTTGGGCCATATTACTAAGAGTACAACTTTCAGAACAAAGGAGGTGATCATCTTGTGCTACTCTGCACTGCTCAGACCACATCTGACGCCCAGTGTTCAGTTATGAGCACCAGACTTCAAGGGAGATGTTAACAAAAGTATATCCAGAGAAGAGTGAGAGGACTGAAGAATCCCAGGAGAAATTTGTCTACTGTCAGTGAATAATTACTGGGCTCACAGTAGATTTGTTCTGTGTGACTTCAGGGCTCCAAGATCTAATGGATGGAAATTATAGGAAAACAGATTTGGGTTCAACATAAGGAAGAGGCTCCTTTTCCTTCCTTTTTTATAATGAAAAATTATAATAAAAGTTTCAGCTCCTGATTCCAGCCTCTTGAAGTCCTTTAAAATGTATTACCAACAGTTTCAGAAACAGAAGAAAAATGTCCTAATCCCAACATCTAAACGTAAGCATTTTGCTGTGTTTGGGAAGACCTTTCTAGTATTAGTAGTACTCTCTGCAATTAAAATGGACTGCCCCTAAAAGTAGGCAGCTCTCCATCACAGAAATATTCAAGCAGGGACTCCATGTTGGTGATGCAAAGACGATTAAAGCATCTGATAAAGGACTGAACCAGATGACCTTTAGGGTTACTGAGATTCTATCGTACATGAGCTGGAAGGTCTCATGGTAGAATATTCAAGAAAATATTTCTAGAGCCTACGTGCAAGGTGAGCTGGAGGAGGAAAGCCTGGAAGCAAAGATAATAACTAGTTCAGAGGTACCTACTCTGAGGGCTACAACTATTTTCGCCTCCAACCACCCCCCGCCCCGACTTGAATTTCCAAATTATAGTGTCAGAAGTAGCTTTAGGCTAGGTGCGGTGGCTCATACCTATAATCTCAGCACTTTGGAAGGCCGAGGTGGGAGGATCTCGAGCCCAGGTGTTTGAGACCCGCATGGGCAACATAGGAACACTCTGTTTCTAAAAAACAAAAAAATTAACCAGGCGTGATGATACATGCCTGTGGTCCCAACTACTCAGAAGGCTGGGGTGGGAGAATCACTTGAACCCAGGAGGTCGGGGCTACAGTGAGCTGTGATCGAGCACTGCACTCCAGCCTGGGTGACATAGAGAGACCTTGACTCAAAAAAAAAAAAAAAGAAAAGAAAAAGAAGCAGCCGTCTTACTGGTTACCTAGTTCCCCTCCCTTATGATCTGGTGCTTTATTCCCTTCTGCAGTCTCTTTGCCAAGTAGTTATTTTGCCTCTGCTTAAATATTAAATACTTCCATTGATAGGAAATTCTTGTCCTCCCCAAAAAGACTAGTGCATATTATAGCATCTTAAACCATTATGAAGTTCTATCTTATGTTGATTCAAAATCAGCTTTCCCACAGCACCCACCCATTGCTCCTGATTGCACACTGTTACAAAGCAAAACAAGGTGAATCCCCCTTCTATATGAGGACTCTTCCAACACTTGTATTGTTTTCTCTTTTTAATTTTTTTATTTATTTTAATTATTATCATTATTTTTAGATGGAGTCTTGCTCTGTCATCCAGGCTGGACTGCAGTGGTGTGATCTCGGCTCACTGCAAGTTCCGCCTCCCAGGTTCAGGCAATTCTCCTGCCTCAGCCTCCCGAGTAGCTGGGACTATAGGCACACACCAGCTAATGTTTGTATTTTCAGTAGAGACGGGGTTTTGCCATGTCGGCCACGATGGTCTCGATCTCTTGATCTTGTGATCCACCCACCTCAGCCTTCCAAAGTGCTGGGATTACAGGCGTGTGCCACCAAACCCAGCCAAAATTTTTTTTTAATATTTTTATAGAGAAGGGGTCTATGTTGCCCAGGCTGGTCTCCAACTCCTGGGCTCTTGTGATCCTCCCACCTCGGCCTCCTAAAGTGCTGGAACCACAGGCATGAACCACCTTGACCTATCCCAATATTTCAAACCTGTATTTGAAAACTGGATCCTGAACCACCATCATCACCCTGTTGATCCCTACTCCAGGTTAAATAGCTCCAGTCATTCATACACAGTGATTTTCAAGTCTTCCCACACTTCTGGTCTCTTGCTTTTGTACATGCTCCAGGTTGCTAACATCCCTGTTCATATACGGTAATTCAAGGCTAAAGACAATCATCCACTGTGGTCTAATGAGCAGACAGGAAAGCAGAACTGTAATCTCTCCCATTCCAGACCCTAACATATTAGCATTTGGGGCAGCTAGTGTCAAAAATAGTGAGGTTACAATTACTCCAAACACTTAAAACCTTTTCACACATGTCTCTCTTACCTTGCACTTAAGCATTTGGTTTCAAAAACTTGATTATGAAACTTTACATTTCATCTTCCTCGTTCATTATGGACTCTTGGGATTCTTTCTGAAGCCAGCTTCATGTCATTTGCAAATTTGATCAGTGTGCCATCAATGTCCTCATCCAAGTCATTAATTAAATTATTGGCTAGGCAAAGGACCTCCCTCCAGGCTGACAAAGATCCGTTAGTCACCAGCTGTGAATACACCCAACTGTCCTGTCTTCACCCCACATTTTTCATTCTTATCTACAAGGACATCTCACGCCAGGGCATTCTTCAACAAAACAAGATTGCATTTTGAAATTCTTTTTGGAAACAGGGAGTGGGGAGGAGAAGGGAGTGGGAACGAAAGGCGTTTGACCTTTAGATCTTCTCCTCCCTTCTCCCCAGCCCCCAGGATGAGCCCTGTGGCTTCAGTCTCCAAGAAGGAATTTTCCAACCAACAGCTCAGATGTAGAAAGTTGAAATAACTGGACTTAGGGTCAGGAAACATGCATTCAGATCCATCTCTGCCTCTTCCTAGCTGGATGACCTTGGTTGAAGTGTTTAACGTCTCTGAGTCTGTTTGCTCATCTGTAAAATAGGGACAGGCCGATTACACCTACCTCACAGGGTTGTTGTGAGGATTAAATGAGATGTATGTGAATGTGCTTCGGAAACTGTAAGCGTTATACAAATGTAAGATATTATTATTATGACTGACTGCCTACTGTGTTCCCCAGTATAGGCTATAAAAAGATGAATACGACGTAGTCTTTGCCCTCAGGGAGCTCACAGTTCTGTAGGGGAGATATGTTCACAAATAGCCATGGTATAAAGTATAACAGGGAAAATGACCCAAGTTGTTACAGTAATTCAGAAGAGGGAGCAGGCCCTTCAGACTGGGGGGAACCAAAAGAGAGGCTTCAAAGAGTTTGATCTGTACCCTGACAAATGGGATAGATCTGACACATGGACACGGCTGAGAGAAGACAGCATTCCAGGTGGAGGAGTCTAGGAATGGGTATTTATGGAACGCGTCTGTGGTGCTGGAAGCAGGCCTGTTTGATTGTAAGAAGTAATGAGGCTGGTCAGCCACATCACAACTTTTTTAGACACGGTCATTTTCAGCATGCCCAGGGTAGAGCATTCAGTCCTTCAGAATGAGGACTAGAATTTAAGCAGAGCCTCTGAGGTCTCATGTCCACTGTTCAACTGACCTCCTTGGAGAAAAACAACTCTTCTGGAGGGTGGAGGCATCCACAAAGGTTCTAGGAAAATCACCCTTTTCCTCTTCTGAAGCTGAAAAATAGGTCTCTGGGAAGAGCAGGGACTAAGGCCATATTTAAATCCTAAAAATTGGCCGGGCGCGGTGGCTCACGCCTGTTATCCCAGCACTTTGGGAGGTCAAGGCGGGCGGATCACCTGAGGTCAGGAGTTCCAGACCAGCCTGGCCAACGTGGTGAAACCCCATCTCTACTAAAAATACAAAAATTAGTTGGGCGTGGTGGTGGGCACCTGTAATCCTAGCTACTCGGGAGGCTGAGGCAGGAGAATCGCTTGAACCCAGGAGGCAGAGGTTGCAGTGAGCCAAGATCACGCCATTGCACTCCGGCCTGGGCCACAAGAGTGAAACTCCGTCTCAAAAAAATAATAATAATAAATCCTAAAAATCTTCAGCTGGAAGTGGCTCTGGCTTAAGAATTCAAGAGTTTTAATTGAAGGAGGGTCATCCACCATATCTGAAAGGCTTCACACTCTTCAATTTCATGTGGGGAGTGGGGAGGGAGAGGAAAATAGTTCAAGGGCTCTCAAGGTCCATTTCCTGATGGTTTCTTTGCAGCTATGGTTATGATTTGGTGCCACCTGGTGTCCAAGACAGAATATAGCGCCCTCGTGTAGAAGCTGCCTTCCCCCTCCTTCCTAAATCAAGAGCACTGAACTGCTTCCCAGCATCTAGGGATGGGACTAGCTTCCTTCCAGCAGGATAGAGCCAGTCATTCAGAGGCATTCTGGGGTCTGTGTAAATGGAAAAGAAGAGGAGGAAAGGGAAAGTCCTGCACCAGGCCTCATAGCCATCCTTTCCTATGTTACCAAAGTTTCTATTTTTTCCCAGAGCACCCCTGGGGTAAATGGAGTATCTTCCCCCAGAGTACCTTCCCCAGAATACTACAGGACTGGGTTTGCCATGTCCCCCTCTCTCCACCCACACACATTCTCTTATGATGGCTTGAGTATCCACAAAAGATTATTACAATACCTCTCTCTCAGACGTGACCAAGAGAAATTGTCATGATTGTCTAGGGTGGCCAAGGGAGGAACAGTAAATGAGTCTTGTTCCCCACTCAGCTCAAGTTTAAGTGCTGTTTCTTCCTGAGTGGGCTATACTATTCTAGAATGACTGAGCTAGAATAGCTCCTCCGTAAGAAACCTGTTTATTGAAACTACACTTAGAAATCCTACAGCCCCTCTTAAAGGTTAGGGGAGGGAGAAACGGTGCCTCTGATAATAGAACAGATGGTGGCCCCCTTTTCCCTCAAGCCCCTTTCCTAAATAGATTCAACAGGATCAATAAAACTGACACTGCGGCTGGGTGTGGTGGCTCACGCCTGTAATTCCAGCACTTTGGGAGGCTGAGGTGGGCAGATCGCTTGAGGTCAGGAATTTTCAAGACCAGCCTGGCCAACGTGGTGAAAACCCATCTCTACAAAAAATACAAAAAATTAGCCAGGCATGGTGGCAGGTGCCTGTAATCCCAGCTACTCTGGAGGGTAAGGCAGGAGAAGGCGGAGGTTGCAGTGAACTGAGACCGCGCCACTGCACTCCAGCCTGGGTGACAGCATGAGACTGTATCTCAACAACAACAATAAACAAACAAACAAACAAACAGGAAAAAACTGGAGTGGTCTGATGATGTCTTATAAAGGAGTATTAGTAGAGCATAGTTTGAGGGGATGGCTTGAACTGGGATGGCCAGAGCTGAGCAAGGACAAGACTGAGCTAATGAAAAGGTTAATCCTTCTGCCACTACTTCCATTCCTAGGTACCCTTAAAGTCTGAGTTTCTGTTGTGTCCACCTCAGGCTCTTCTGGGTGCTGGAGAATCCTGGACCAGCTCTCAGTTTGGATTGTCAATTGCAGGTGAGGGGCATGAAAATGGCAGAAGTGCAAAAGAAAGAAACCATCAGCTAGATTAGCATGCTTCAATTCATGGATCACTACTTTTATTTGCCTCAATTCTTCCCTGGTCCCTACATTACAGGGCTGCCAGAGTGCATGCCCTCTAACTGTACTGGCTAAGAAGTAAACAAATTCCTTTTTATCTTTTAGTTAAGACAAGGCTGCAATTTTTGAAAAGTAACATTTGCTAGGACACTAATGGATAAGAAAGTAACCAAAAAAGGTAACAAGAGAACACACAAACTAATGGGCTTACAATGTTCACATTTCTTATCCTGTATCAACTAAAGTTTAACCATAGTTGGCCGGGCCTGATGGCTCACACCTGTAATCCCAGCACTTAGGGAGGCCGAGGTGGGCAGATCACCTGAGGTCAGGAGTTTGAGACCAGCCTGACCAACATGGTGAAACCCTGTCTCTACTAAATAAAAATAAATTAACCCCATCTCTACTAAAATACAAAAATTAGCTGGGCATGGTGGCACACTCCTGTAATCCCAGCTACTTGGGAGGCTGAGGCTGGAGAATAGCTTGAACCCGGGAGGTGGAGGTTGCACTAAGCTGAGCCACTGCACTCCAGCCTGGATGACAGAGCAAAATTCCATCTCAAATAAATAAATAAAGCTTAACCATAGAGGAGGCTGGGTGCAGTGGTTCACGCCTGTAATCCCAGCACTTTGGGAAGCTGAGGCAGGTGGATCACCTGAGGTCAGGAGTTCGAGACCAGCTGGGCCAATATGGTGAAACCCTGTCTCCACTAAAAATACAAAAAATTAGACAGGCGTGGTAGCAGGCACCTGTAATCTCAGCTACTTGGAAGACTGAGGCAGGAGAATTGCTTGAACCCAGGAGGCGTAGGCTGCAGGGAGCCGAGAGAGTGCCATTGCACTCCAGTCTGGGCAACAAGAGTAAAACTCCGTTTCAAAAAAAAAAAAAAAATCATAGAGGAAGTTATCTGGTTCAATGTATAGGGCACCTTAGCAAATCCTTTTTTGCCAGGGCAACCTTTCCCAATTCATGATAGGTCAGAGGTTAGACAAAGCTGCCTAGACCCGAACCTGAAGGTTGGTGCAAAAGTAATTGCGGTTTTTGCAATTAACGTTAATGGCAAAAAACCGCAATTACTTTTGCACCAGCCTAACAGATCTACTGAGTTTCACAGTACCTGGTGGAATCAGTTTCCCATACTGCTCTGAGTGCAGAGACCCTAGTGGGTGCCTTCTATCCTGGCACGTGCTGCTTGCCGGTTCTACAGTCACCCTGGCCCTTGGGTTTCCCCCACCCTCCTCCCACCCTTTTCAGGCCTCCGGAAAGAGAAGACCCTCAGTGAAACTCTACCCCTTCACATAGTTTTGATGACTTAGGACATGTGTTCGGACAAATACAAATAAACGTGCTTACGATTCTAATTAGAAAAAGACACTTAGAATTGAGACTGCTTCTGAAAATCTGATCCTGTGCTGGCAGTTCCTGTTGATATCAGCTAGTATTTCGTTTTAGTCCCCTAAAGTGGCCATGTGACCTTGATGGCAAACGCCATCTTTCTGCGGAGCACGCCTGCGCTGCATCAGGCTGCTCTGACGGCTCTCTCGCGCTCCGCCTTTTCCGATTTCAAAAGCTTTAGACCGCCCACCAAGACCCTTTTTCCGGTCGGAGAGGCCAGGTAGGCTCTCAGTTCATTTGCGGAGCAAACGTGATTGACACAATCTGCGTCTAATGAATGTTCGTCTGCTTCCCAGCTCGGATTACTAGTTCCGCTCCCTTTCCCAGCTTCTTTTTGATGACTCATCCCTCAAATTCTTCACACGCTCGCCTGATTCCCGCCCCTCCCGTCCTCTCTCGCCTCGTTCCCACTTGACGCCCACCCCCCCACCTCCGCCGCCTTGCTCTAGGGAAATGGATTTGGTGAATCCTATCGAGGATCGTTTTTTACAGTGTATTTTGAACATATAGAAGCAAAAAGCACAATTTCCGCACAGGAAAGAGGAGGTTCATTTCCTTATAAGGAGCTTAACCCCTCATTGTTCTTTGAGCTTTCTCCCTTCCGCAAGATCGGGGTGGGGGCAGGGGCGGGAGAAACGACAGCGGGCCTTTTGCCTCTCGGTTTCCAGTTCAATTCCAGACCCCCCGCAGCTCTGAGTCCCTAGCAAAGGTCAGCTGCCTTGCCCCAACCGCCGGCCCCACCGAGAGAGGAGTCTGGGGAAGTACAATCCAGGGTTGAAGATTTACAAACATTTCTCCGGGTCTTGGGCATCTGCAGTGGGCACCTGCAGTGGGCACGTATGACAGTTTTGCCGGGGACTGCAAATGCAAAATTACAGCCCTAAAGAGGAAACAGACCTTCAGTCGTTACTAGGAGGAGGGGAAAAGGTAGGAGGAGTAAGAAAAGTAGGGAGCTGAGACTGAAATAACAAGCTGTTCTGGACCCAAACTCCTGAAATAGGCGAATGAATGGACTTCCACCTGCACAAGAAATCCTAGCTTTCCTGGATAGGGTCAAATGAAGCCAATAGAACATCCATAGTGGGAAGTTGGCAAGAGACTGGCTAAGTTTGCCCCCTTTGGGCTGCTGCTTGTAGTCTCATTTGCTTTTTGATGCTCACGCAACCATCACCACTTCTCTGCTGTGTGTCTTCATCCCACAGCTAAAGCATATGATTGAAAACTTGCAGTTTGACCTAAGTTTAACACTGCCTTGTATAGAGCTTTGTGAATAATGGGTGCAGGATCAATTCCCCGGAGCCTGAGTATCATACCAAAGGCTAGAGACTCAGGGGCTTCCCAGTCTGCAAAGTGCTCTCAGACTCAGGCACATATTCTGAGAGAGCTTTTGCATTTTGGTATTGGATCTCCAGGAGAGGGGAGGAGTTTCCGATTGGGAAAACAAAGAAGGTGCTAAGAAATAGGTGGCCACCTTATTTTTCGATTCCCTCCTAGGCAGCCCTGCTGCTCTCCCTTTGGAGGCCCCTTGGCTAAGTCTCATCCAAAGTTCATTTGCATTGTCCAGCTTGCCCCTCTGGCCTCAGAGAGGAATGTAGCCAATGAACAGGAAAGAGGAGGCATGCTTTCTGTCCCTGCTGGGGTGAAGAGTAAGTGGAGACACAAATCCTACCCCCTCCCCAGCTTCTGCTTCCAGCGCCTCTCCTTCATCTTCATCACAAAACGTTTCTAAGGCATTTGTCTGTCCAATACTCCGTCCACATTAGTTTACACGCAGTCGTTGCCTTGACAATCAGAGACAACAAGGGCTGAGTGACACTGAAAATGCAGAAAGCGGCCAGTCATGGTGGCTCATGCCTGTAATCCCAGCACTTTAGGAGGCCGAGGCAGGCGGATTACTTGAGGTCAGGAGTTCCAGACCAGCCTGGTCAACATGGCGAAACCCTGTCTCTACTAAATTACAAAAATTAGCTGGGCATGATGGTGCATACCTGTAATGCCAGCTACTCAGAAGGCTGAGGCAGGAGAATCGCTTGGACCTGGGAGGCGGAGGTTGCAGTGAGCCAAGATTGCGCCGCTGCACTCAGTGAGACCCTGTCTCAAAAAAATAAAATAAACAAAGAAAGAAAATGCAGAAAGCACATATATGCAGGGTGGGGAGAAGTAGGTTCATGTGTAAAATATGTAATCCACAAATGTTCACACCAGCCACACATCTGAGATCAGTGCAATTTCACGGGGAAGGAATCAGGATAAATGCATGTAACAGATGAAAAGTGGAAGTGGGCAATCGTGAGAGTTTTTGATTTATCTAGGCAGATTGGGACCAGGAAAGCTATTGGCTCTCGACTGCACAGGATTCCTAGAGGACATGGGATTGCAGAAATATCTGAGCGACAGAACCAAATGGTGATAAGGTACTTGCCTCCTGAGGTGGGAGTGGGATTAGCAAATGGAATAGACTTTGATCAGGAAATGGAATAACCAGCGATTGTTATTTCTTTTCCTCCTCCCCTCTCAACACACATTTGTTGAGTGCCAATTCTGTCATAGATACTGGAAACATAAAAACAATAATGATAGAAAATAGTTCTTGGATATTTACTTGGGTGCCAGCTACTATATTAAGCATGTTATCTTCTTTAAATCTCACAGTGACGTTCTGATGTAGGTATCATTATCATGCCCATTTTGCAGATGAGCCAGCTGTGGTTCAAAGAGATGAAATGACTTACCCCAAGACCACACAACTGGTTGTAAGTGAAAGAAGTGGGATTTGAATCTAGGAAATTAAAGTCTAGAGCCTGTGCATTTAATCAGTATGCTCTACCTTATCTTTTAGCAGGACAGTGATAGAAATTGGATTCCTTTGGTGACAGGGGATGCTAGAACAGGGAGGGTCAGGACTGTGAGAGCAGACAGATGGTCCAGGGTAAAGCAGATCCCAGAAGTAGAAGCAGAGCCTCAGCCAGCTATTTAGACAGGCAGGTAGAGCAAGCATCTGGGTAACCAGGATGCAGCAGAAGCCAGGAGGAAGCCCAGACAGGCAGGTGGTTGGCAGCCAGAGTGTCTGGCAGCCAGTGACAGAGGCCCTGCCATGGGGCCTGGGCTTCCAGGGAAGGATGCCAGGTGTCAAAAGGTCTGGCAAGAGCTAGACAAGCACTATCCCTGTGAAGATGAAGGTGCCAGACAGGGCACTAAGGTAGGATGCAGGAGCTGGGGGCACCAGAACAGATGCTTCAGGTAGGGGCTTCTGTACAACAAAGCAGGAAACAGTCTTATGAGAGCAGGGACCAGCTTCACTCATTCACCCTTCAATCTACTCTTTCAACAACATTTTTTGAGCTCTTGCCATGTTCCAAGTACTATGCTAGGCTCTGAAGTAACACACAGTCCGGCAGGGGAGCCAGACCTGTTTTACAGGTATCTCCAATACTGTGTGATAAGTTCTATATTAGAGGCATAGACAGTGTGGGGATGGGGGTGGGGAATACTAACTTAATCCTGACAGAGTTCTCAAATAATTTGGTTTTTTTTTTTTTTTTTTTTTGGATGGAGTCTCGCTCTGTTGCCCAGGCTGGAGTGCAGTGGTGCAATCTCGGTTCACTGCAACCTTTGCCACCCAGGTTCAAGCGATTCTCCTTCCTCAGCCCCCTGAGTAGCTGGGATTACAGGCATGGGCCACCATGCCCAGCTAATTTTTGTATTTTTAGTAGAGACGGGGTTTCACCATGTTGTCCAGGCTGGTTTTGAACTCCTGGCCTCAAGTGATCCGCCCTCCTCAGCCTCCCAAAGTGCTGGGATTAGAGCCAGCCACTGTGCCTGGCCCACAAAGAATATTAACTCTGAGCTGGGTCTTTAAAGAAGAGAAATTTTGGCCGAGCGCGGTGGCTCACACCTGTAATCCCAGCACTTTGAGAGGCCAAGGCAGGTGGATCACGAGGTCAGGAGATTGAGACCATCCTGGCTAACACAGTGAAGCCCCATCTCTACTACAAATACAAAAAAATTAGCCGGGCGTGGTGACGGGCACCTGTAGTCCCAGCTATTTGGGAGGCTGAGGGAGCAGAATGGCGTGAACCCGGAAGGCGGAGCTTGCAGTGAGCCAAGATCATGCCACTGCAGTCCAGCCTGGGCGACAGAGGGAGACTCCATCTCAAAAAAAAAAAAGAAGAAGAAGAAGAGAAATTTTCCAGGCTCAGAGTGGTGGGGAGGATTTCAGACAGAGGGAATAAAGTTTTGAAAGAGTAAGGCACATTTCGGGGACAGTAAGCAATTCATACAGGACAGTGGGTACATGGTAGGGAGGGGTGGGGAACATGAATCTGAAGAAGACCTAAGGCAAAATTTTAAAGGCTTTTCTGAGAGCTGCTGAAGATCTTGGATACTCTCCCATAGGTAAAGGGGAGCCAGCTGTGGTCTTTATGTCAGCAAGTACCTGGATTACATTGGGGTGTTTTAGAAAGACCGAAAGGGATAGTACCCGGATGCACTGGAGGCAGGCAGATAACCCAAGAGGTTCTTGCAATTGTGCAGGCAAAAAAAAAAAAAAAAAAAAAGAATGATAGGAGCGGCCAGGCGCAGTGGCTCACGCCTGTAATCCCAGCACTTTGGGAGGCCGAGGCAGGCAAATCACAAGGTCAAGAGATCGAAACCATCCTTGCCAACATGGTGAAACCCTACTTCTACTAAAAATACAAAAATTAGCTGGGCATGGTGGCACATGCCTGGAGTCCCAGCTACTCGGAAGGCTGAGGCAGGAGAATCACTTGAACCCAGGAGGCAGAGGTTGCAGTGAGCCAAGATTGCGCCACTGCACTCTAGCCTGGCGACAGAGCCAGACTCAGTCTCAAAAAAAAAAAAAAAAATGATAAGAGCTTGAACTAAGATAGTGACAGAGAAGATTAGTTTGGGAAAACATTTCTGAAGGAGAATTGACAAGGCTCAGTGATTGATGTTGTCAGTGAGGGGGGAAAAGGAGTCATAAACAACTCAAAAAATTTTGTGCTTGAGAAACTGGGCCTGTGGTGACATTATTCACGTAGGGACTGGGAATCTAGGATGGGGAGCAGGTTTTACGGAGGGAGATAAGTGATTCAGTTTGGCATATGTTGAGTTGGAGGTACCCAGTGGTGTGCTGGAAGACATTTAACTACTGGCTCTAGATGGTGGGAAAAGCCTTGACGAACCAATTCCTGTGGTAAATACTCCCACCCCTAATTTCAAGCCACCCCTAATGTGACATCAATCACTCGAAAAATTCCTAAAATTTTAACAACTGGTCTCAGAGACCCATGGAAAGAACTATACCAGATACTTTGAGAGCACAGGCTTCTGATGGCATTGCTTAAATAACTTTGAGACTGTACCACTGGACTAAGTCGAGATTTCCAGAACTCCAGTGGAGAAGCCGATGGGGTCACAAAACTGCTAACCCAGTATCTTAACAGAAAAAGAATTAATTACATAGGACTGAATAAACTGATGAAAGATTATTATGGTTTTTATTTAGAATATTGCTGCTGGATTTAAGAAAGCCCTTTTCTCTTTTCAGTTATCTATAGTCATAACAACTAGTAGATTATACTTTTATTTATTTGTTTATTTTTATTTATTTGAGATGGAGTCTCGCTCTGTCGCCCAGGCTGGAGTGCAGTGGTGCAATCTCAGCTCACTGCAAGCTCCGCCTCCAGGGTTTACGCCATTCTCCTGCCTCAGCCTCCTAAGTAGCTGGGACTACAGGCGCCCACCACCACGCCCAGCTAATTTTTTTTTGTATTTTTAGTAGAGACGGGGTTTCACCGTGTTAGCCAGAATGGTCTTGATCTCCTGACCTCGTGATCCGCCCACCTCGGCCTCTCAAAGTGCTGGGATTACAGGCGTGAGCCACCACACCCGGCCTATTTATTTATTCATGTATTTATTTTTGAGACGGAGTCTCACTCTGTCACCCAGGCTGGAGTGCAGTGGCGTGATCTTGGCTCACCGCAACCTCTGCCTCCCAGATTAAAGTGATTCTCCTGCCTCAGCCTCCCTAGTAGCTGGGATCACAGGCGGTGCCACCACGCCTGGCTAACTTTTGTATTTTTTAGTAGAGATGGGGTTTTGCCATGTTGGCCAGACTGGTCTCGAACTCCTGACCTCAGGTAATCCACTCACCCTCAGCCTCCCAAAGTGCTGGGATTACAGGCATGAGCCACCGTGCCCAGCTTTTATAAACAGAAATGAGATATTTATCTTCTCTCCCTGACTGATTCCTATGGAATTTGGGAACTCTTATTGAGTACTCTTATTTTCATGGCAATATAATTATCTGCATAAATTCAATAAGAATCTGTCCTCTTCTAACAGGACATAATTGAAAACATTGGTTCTATAACCGGGACTCTGACCGGAATGTCATATTCAAGAATAGTATGCATAGAATGAGATATGACCAAACAGTTTTAAGAAGCTAAGGTTGACTTTATGGACCAAATGCTTACAAAGCCCTCATGAGAAAACTGACCTGGTACCTGGCTTATAGGGATCCCAACCTTATTCTTGTTTATAAAACAAGCCTGGTCTCATTAGATTCAGTGTTATTCCCCGGGCATGATGGCTCATGCCTGTAATCCCAGCACTTTGAGAGGCTGAGGCGGGTGGATCATTTCCCCAGGTAAGACAAGGTCACTTCATGGCAGGCAGGCTCAAAAACCTTAGGATATTTATGGGACCTTGAGAAGAGAGGAATTCACCCAAATTTATAAGTACTGCAGGTAAAATCTGGTCACAAGTTCTTGGCTTGGCTTCCTAGCCTCCAGAAGGCTTTTAAAAATCTAATATGAAACTCCAGGCCAGGCACCGTGGCTCATTCCTGTGATCCCAGCACTGTAAGAGGCCAAGGTGAGTGGATTGCTTGAGCCCAGGAGTTTGAGACCAGCCTGGTCAACATGACAAAACCTCATCTCAACTAAAAATATAAAAAAATAGCCAGGGATGGTGGCATGCACCTGCAGTCCCAGCTACTAGGGAGGCTGAAGTGGGAGGATCACCTGAGGCCAGGAGGTCAAGGCTACAGTGAGCCGAGACTGCGCTGCTACACTGCAGCTGGGGCAACAGAGTGAGACCCTATCTCAAATAAAAAGAAAAGAAAAGAAAAAACTAATATGAGTTTCCTTATTAAAAGTTACAGCAAAGCAAACTGAAAAAGTCCTACGTGGCCACATACCATTCTTCCTGCTCTTATGTAAATAATAACCCCAAGTTATTTTATTTATTTATTATTTATTTATTTATTTTGTTTATGTGTTTATGTATTTATTTTGAGACGGAGTTTCGCTCTCGTTGCCCATGCTGGAGTGCAATGGCATGATCTCGGCTCACTGCAACCTCCGCCTCCCGGATTCAAGCGATTCTCCTACCTCAGCCTCCCAAGTGGCTGGAATTATAGGCATGCACCACCATGCTCGGCTAATTTTTTGTATTTTTAGTAGAGACAGGGTTTCTCCATGTTGGTCAGGCTGATTTCGAACTCCCGACCTCAGGTGATCCACCCGCCTCGGCCTCCCAAAGTGCTGGGATTACAGGCGTGAGTCACTGCACCTGGCCCATTTATTTATTTTTGAGACAGGGTCTCACTCTGTCACCTAGGCTGCAGTGCAGTGGCATGATCTTGGCTCATCGCCACCTCTGCTTCCTGGGTTCAAGCGATTCCCCTGCCTCAGCCTCCGGAGTAGCTGGGATTACAGGCATCTGCCACCACATCCAGCTAACTTTTGTATTTTTTAGTAGAAACGGGGTTCACCATGTTGGCTGGGCTGGTCTCAAACTCTTGACCTCAAGTGATCCACCTGCCTCAGCCTCCCAAAGTGCTGGGGTTACATGCATGAGCCACCATGCCCAAACAATAACACCAAATCTAATGAAACCAGACTTGTTGTGTAAACAAGAATAACCTTACTGGCCTGGGTGTGGTGGCTGGCTCATGCCTATAATGCCAGCACTTTGGGAGGCTGAGGCAGGTGGATTACCTGAGGTCAGGAGTTCGAGACCAGCCTGACCAACATGGAGAAATCCCATCTCTACTAAAAATACAACATTAGCTGGGCGTGGTGGTGCATGCCTGTAATCCCAGCTACTTGGTAGGCTGAGGCAGGACAATGGCTTGAACCTGGGAGGCAGAGGATGCGGTGAGCCGAGATTGCGCCATTGCACTCCAGCCTGGGCAACAAGAGTGAAACTCCATTTCAAAAAAAAAAGAATAATCTTACTCTGATTATTTTTTGTTTGTTTGTTTTTGTTTTTTGTTTTTGTTTTTGTTTTGAGACAAAAAAAAAACGACCCTCTGTCACCCAGGCTGGAGTGCAGTGGCACCATCTTGGCTCACTGAAAGCTCCACCTCCCAGGTTCACACCATTCTCCTGCCTCAGCCTCCCAAGTAGCTAGGACTACAGGTGCCCGCCACCATGCCCAGCTAATTTTTTTTTTTTTTTTTTGTATCTCTTAGTAGAGATGGGGTTTCACCATGTTAACCAGGATGGTCTCAATCTCCTGACCTCGTGATCCGCCCACCTCAGCCTCCCAAAGTGCTGGGATTACAGGTGTGAGCCACTGCACCCGGCCTCTTTTTGTTTTTAATTGAGACAGAGTCTTGCTCTCTCACCTAGGCTGGAATACAGTGGCATGATCTCGGCTCACTGCAACCTCTGTCTCCCGGGTTCAAGCGATTCTCCTGCCTCAGTCTCCCGGGTAGCTGAGATTACAGGCACGTGCCACTATGCCTGGCTAATTTTTGTATTTTTAGTAGAGATGGAGTCTCACCATGTTAGCCAGGCTGGTCTCAAACTCCTGACCTCAGGTGATTCCCCTGCCTCGGCCTCCCAAAGTGCTGGGATTACAGGCGTGAGCCACCGTGCCGGGCCTTGTTTGTTTGTTTGTTTTTAAACTCCCCTTCTGCACACTGATTTTGGTTGTCATTGATCAAAAAAGGGGGTGACTATAGAAAGAAATTTTATGTTTCAATAGAAAACTTTAGCACACCCTTGTGGGTTATTAGATTCTAGTCCTGTTCATTGTCTTTGAAATATTTTTCACCACTTGGCAATCTACATTTTACGTTTTACTTTGTTATCTACCTATAAGTTGGACTAGATTCTGCTGTCCTGTGCATTTTGTTAGTCCTCAACAAATTCTCAATTCTTCCAGTTTCCTTCAATATATAGCTATAACTCTCTAAATTGATCTTTCCAATTATTTTCCCACCCTCCTGACTTGGTGACACTGGGAACTAAAACCTGACTGCCTAGATCCTTACTGGGACTCTAGATTGTCTTGTAGCTGACTTTCTTTCTCCCCAGGATCTAAAGAAGCCCTACAAGTGAAAGCAAGACACCTTGATATAAAACTTCAAAAGGATTTGTCACCAAAGCCGATCATGTATGAACAACCTTCATGCCTGCTGCTGTGTGGGCCACTCAGGAAGTTCAGTGGAACTTCCATGCTCTTCCATGCTTCGCTCCAGGAAATAACCATGCAAACTGCAAATCAGAAAATCCCTTGGCTTGCCACTGCTGTCCTCACTCCACCATCTAAAGATGCTTCAAGCCCAGTGTATAGAAATCTTCTCAACTGGTTGTCCTCTGGACTCATGAATTTATAGTCTGCTCCAACCATCAGTCTTTTTTTTTTTTCTTTTGTTTTCACAGAAACCACCCTCATTAAATACCTGATTGCAAATATCCTCTACTACCAAGTCTCAACACATGGTTCAGCTGGTCCTTAATGAACAAAAGGCTACTGAATAAGAAATGATTTTAAATTGTTCAGAGGAAAGAAGAATGTCACTTCTTGCCTTGAACAAGAGGAAGGACTGAAAAAGAATCTCTCATTGACCAAACTTTATTTAGGCTCCTCTGAGCTCTCTTTTTGACTAGGCCTCTACGTTGGCCCTTGTCCTTCCTTGTCCTGCCCAGTCAAGTCTTAGCAGGGAATCCTGCTAAGTTATCCCCATCTCGTTAATATCTGATCAAATTCTTCATTGCCCCACTTTTTGCTTTGTTTTGTTTTGTTTGGATGTTTTGTTTGTTTGTTTTGAGACGGAGTCTCGCTCTGTCACCCAGACTGGAAAACAGTGACGCGATTTTGGCTCACTGCAACCTCTGCCTCCTGGGTTCAAGCGATTCTCATGCCTCAGCCCCAGAAGTAGCTGGGATTACAGGCAACCACCACTACGCCTGGCTAATTGTTGTACTTTTATTTTATTGTATTGTATTTATTTATGTATTTATTTATTTATTTTTGAGACAGAGTCTTGCTCTGTCGCCCAGGCTAGAGTACAGTGGCATGATCTCGGCTCACTGCAACCTCCACCTCCCAGGTTCAAGCAATTCTCCTGCCTCAGCCTCCTGAGTAGCTAAGACTACAGGCGCCCGCCACCACGCCTGGTTAATTTTTTGTACTTTTGGTAGAGACGGGGTTTCACCCTATTGGCCAGGCTGGTCTCGAACTCCTGACCTTGTGATACGCCCGCCTCGGCCTCCCAAACTGCTGGGAATGCAGGCATGAGCCTTATTTTATTTATTTATTTATTTATTTATTTATTTATTTTATTTTATTTTATTTTATTTGTGGAGACAGAGTCTCACTCTGTTGCCCAGGCTGGAGTGCAGTGGCACGATTTCAGCTCACTATAACCTCTGTCTCCCAGTTCAAGCGACTCTCCTGCCTCAGCCTCCCAAGTAGCTGGGATTACAGGCGACTGCCACTACGCCCGGCTACTATTTTTGTACTTTTAGTAGAGACGGGGTTTTGCCGTGTTGGCCACACAGGTCTCAAACTCCTGACATTGTGATCTGCCCACCTTGGCCTCCCAAAGTGCTGGGATTACAGGCATGAGCCACCGTGCCCGGCCATTCCCCTACTTTTGATCTCTAAATCCTTAGTCCTACTCTTGATGTCTCCTCTCAATAATTGTCCATCCACTGACCCCTTACACCACTCCTCGGCTATAAATAAATCCCCACGTGTCCTTACTGTATTTGTATCGTATTTGGAGTTGAACTCCACCTTTCTTCCCTATTGGAATAGAATAGTCTTTTCTTTCTTTCCTTCCTTCTTTCCTCCCTTCCTTCCTCCCTCCCTCCCTCCCTCTCTTTCTTTCTTTCTTTCTTTCTTTCTTTCTTTCTTTCTTTCTTTCTTTTTCTTTTCTAGAGACAGGGTCTCACTCTGTCACCAAGCTAGAGTGCAGTGATGTGATCATAGCTCACTGTAGCCTTGAGCTCCTGGGCCCAAGTGATCCTCCTGCCTCAGCCTCCCAAGTAGCTAGGACCACAACAGGCTAATTTTTTATTTTTTAATTTTTATCTATTTATTTCATTATTTATTTATTTATTCTGAGACGGAGTCTCGCCCTGTCGCCCAGTCTGGAGTCCAGTGGCGTGATCTTACCTCACTGCAACCTCTGCCTGCCGGGTTCAAGCAATTCTCCTGCCTCTGCCTCCCGAGTAGCTGGGACTACAGCTGCCCGCCACCATGCCCGGCTAATTTTTTGTATTTTTAGTAGAAACGGGGTTTCACCATGCCAGCCAGGCTGTTCTCAAACTCCTGACCTCGTGATCCACCCGCCTCGGCCTCCCAAAGTGCTGGGATTACCAGGCATGAGCCACTGCTCCCAGCCTATTTTTAAATTTTTATTTGTTTTTCTTAATTTTTAAAGTATTGTGTAGAGATGAGGACTTGCTGTGTTGCCCACCCAACTACCCGGGAGGCTGAGGCAGAAGAATTGCTTGAACTTGGGAGGCAGAGGTTGCAGTGAGCCAAAATCGCAACACTGTACTCCAGCCTGGGTGACAGAGTGAGACTCCAGCTCAAAAAAAAAAAAAAAAAAAAAAAAAAGGCCGGGTGCGGTGGCTCACACCTGTAATCCCAGCACTTTGGGAGGCTGAGGCGGGCGGATCACGAGGTCAGGAGATCAAGACCATCCTGGCTAACATGGTGAAACCCCGTCTCTACTGAAAATACAAAAAAAATTAGCCGGGCGTGGTGGTGGGCGCCTGTAGTCCCAGCTACTCGGGAGGCTGAGGCAGGAGAATGGCGTGAACCCGAGAGGCGGAGCTTGCAGTGAGCCGAGAGCATGCCACTGCACTCCAGCCTGGGCAACAAAGCGAGACTCCATCTCAAAAAAAAAAAAAATTAACAATTGGCTGCCAGTATAAGCTGACTTCAGCACATCAGTAGAGGTGCCTGAGGAACATCCAAGAGATGTTTACAAGAGCACTGGAAACACAGATCTAGAGCTAGCAAGTTTGGGGCTGCTCTGCCTTTATCCTCATCCTTGCCCCACCCCAGCTGTTCCTGCCTATGATGAGCTGATGAGTCCAGCTGATGAGCCTGCCCACGCACCTGTACTCTGAGGCTATGCTCCCCTCAGCCTTGCCTTCGAGTCCAGCAGGTCAGGATGAGGAATCTGTCCCCCGCATACCAACTGGATTGGTAATTTAACCTTTTTCACAATTAAATGCAAGAGTGTCTTGCTAGACTCTCCCAGGACACAGTTTAGCTTAGTTCTCACCTGAATATTCTGGCAAAATTTCCCAAACTTTAGTTATTCAAGTATCACATTCACAATTTTTGCTCTATTTGCGTGACTACTTGTACTATTATTTACTTAACATTTTTCTTTAAATTGCCTTTAAATCAACTCCTTCCCTCTTTTTGTAATATTGCCTCTTCCGAAGCAACAATAATCTAACTCACCCTAAAAAAAATCCATGAGGAGTATGTCACACTAGAGACCAACATTCTTTCTCTCAAGAAATTCAACACAGTCATCTTGAGACAGATTTCTGTTTCTTTCTTTTTCCTTTTTTGTTTTTGAGATGGAGTCTCGCCCTGTTGCCCAGGCTGGAGTACAGTGGCACGATCTCTACTCACTGCAAGCTCCGCCTCCCAGGTTCACACCATTCTCCTGCCTCAGCCTCCCAAGTAGCTGGGACTACAGGCGCCCACCACCACATCCAGCTAATTTTTTTATATTGTTTAGTAGAGATGGGGTTTCACCATGCTAGCCAGGATGGTCTCCATCTCCTGACCTGATCCGCCATTCGCGACCTCCTAAAGTGCTGGGATTACAGGCGTGAGCCACCATACCCAGCCCTTTATTTTTTCCTTTCTTTCTTTTTCGAGATGGAGTCTCGCTCAGTCACCCAGGCTGGAGTGCAGTGGCGTGATCTTGGCTCACTTCAACCTCTGCCTCCCAGATTCAAGCGATTATCTTGCTTCCACCTCCCACTTAGCTGGGATTACAGGCGTGTGCCACCATACTGGCTAATTTTGTATTTTTAGTAGAAACAGGGTTTCATCGTGTTGGTCAGGCTGGTCTCGAACTCCTGACCTCAAGTGATCCACCCGCCTTGGCCTCCCAAAGTGCTGGGATTACAGGCGCAAGCCACCGCACCCGGCCTTCTTTTCTTTTCTTTTCTTTTCTTTTTTCTTTTTTGCTTTTCTTTTTTTGAGACGGAGTCTCACTCTGTGGCCAAGCTGGAGTGCTGGAGTGCAGTGGCATGATCTTAGCTCACTGCAACCTCCACCTTCCGGGTCCAAGGGATTCTCCTGCCTCAGCCTCCCAAGTAGCTGGGACTACAGGCGTACGACAACATGCGCAGCTAATTTTTGTATTTTTAGTAGAGACGGGGTTTCACCATGTTGGCCAGGATGGTCTCGATCTCCTGACCTCGTGTTCCACCCACCTCGGCCTCCCAAAGTGCTGCGATTACAGGCGTGAGCCATCGCGCCCGGCCTGTTTTCTTTTTTTTGAGATAGGGTATCGTCCTGTCACCCCTGCTACAGTGTAGTGGTGCAATCTCGGCTCACTGCAGCCTCGACCTCCCAAACTCAGATGATCCTCCCACCTCAGCCTCCCTAGTAGCTGGGACTACAGGTGCATGCCACCACGCCTGGCTAATTTTTTATATTTTTGGTAGAGATGAGGTTCTGTCATGTTGCCCAGGCTGGTCTCAAACTCCTGGGCTCAAACAATCCTCTCACCTTGGCCTCCCACAGTGCTGGGATCATAGGCATGAGTCACAGTGCCCAGCCTGGAATCTCATATCAGATTTTTAAAAGCCTTCTGGAGGTTAGGAATCAAGTCAAGAACTTGAGACCAGATTTCACCTGTGGTATCTATAAATTTGGGTGAATTCCTCTCTTCTCAAGGTTCCATAAATATCTTAAGGTTTCTGCCAAGAAGTGACCTTGTGACTTACCTGGGCAAGTAATCCGCCTGCCTCAGCCTCCCAAAGTGCTGGGATTACAGGCATGAGCCACCGCACGCCTGGGCAATAACACTGACTAATGAGACCAGGCTTGTTTTGTAAACAAGAATAAGGCTGGGATCCCTGTAAGCAAGGTACCGGGCCAGTTTTCTCACGAGGGCTTTTTTAGCATTTGGTCCATAAAGTCAACCTTAGCTCCTTAAAACTATTTGGTCATACCTCATTCTCTGTCTCAAAAAAAAAAAAAAAAAAAAAAAAAGGAACAGGATGTGGTCATCACCCCCAAGGTCTCATAGTGTAGTAAGAGACAGACATCGAGATCCAGGAGCACAAGAAGGGAAGATAATTTCTATCAGAAGAAGGGGTTGGGAATCTGAGAAGTCTTCACGGAGGAGATGACATTAGAGTTGGGATTTGAAAGATGAGGAGAAGTTATCCCAGTGAAGAGTGGGGAGGGCATTCCAGGTAGAGGGACACATGAGCAAAGGCATTCAGATGTAAATGTCTGTGACATGGTTGGGGATGACTAACAGTTCAGTGCAGCTAAACTGCAGGCTGCTAGGGGCTAGACTGTGAAGGGACTCCTTTAGCCATGTTCAGGAGTTTGGACTTTATTCTGTAATGTAGATAATGGGAGCCTTCAGAGATTTTTTTAAGCTGGATTGATCACATGTCCGGAATTGGAAGGGTAAAATTGCAAGTGGCGAGACCATTTGAGACACTTTCATAATTGTCTGAGCAGGAGGGGATGAGGGCCTGTTCTAAGCCAGTGAAAAAATGCTGGGGGAGAGTGAAGTAGAAGTAGAAATAGAGAAGTAAGGGAGGTGATCTGATTTAGGAAATAAAGATAATGACTTGATTTTTAGATCGATTATAGCGAAACTATTAAGCTCTCAGGCTGTGGAATCAGGAAGAATGTTGACTACATGACACCCCAGTTATGTGACCTTGGACATTATTTAACATCTCTGGGCTGGGTGCTGTGGCTCATGCCTGTAATCCCAGCATTCTGGGAGGCCGAGGCGGGAGGATCACTTGAGCCCAGGAGTTCGAGACCAGCCATAGGTAACATGGTGAAACCCCACCTTTACAAACAATAGAAAAATTAGCCATGCATGGTGGCAGGCACCTGTAGTCCCAGCTACTCAGAAGGCTAAGATGGGTGGATCACTTGAGTCCTGGAGACGGAGGTTGCAGTGAGCCAAGCTTACGCCACTGCACTCCAGCCTGGGCAACAGAGCAAAACTCTGTTTCGAAAAAAGAAAAAATCTCTGACCCTCAGCTTCCTCATCGACAAAGTGGGGATAATAAAATACCTACCTTGTAGGATTGTTATAGGATGTAAAGGAGATAACATATGTGATATGCTTAGTACAGGACTCACAATTAAGTACTGAGTGTTAGCTATTATCATTAGTATTATTAATTTTACTGCAAGCTAAATTTAATAATTTAAATAATACTATTTAATTTAATACTATTTAAATTTAAATCATACTATTATCATTAGTATTACTAATTTTACTGCAAGCTCAATTTCAGTGACTGGTAGAAATGTCCAATAGACAGTTGGAAATGTGAACTGAGGTGCGAAAGGAAGGTGTGAACCAGAGATTTCTGATCCACCTTGTAGAGATAACAGTTGCTATAGGAGTGTGACTAAGTATCTGTGGAGGGCAGAGAATGAAAAATTTTTTTTTTTTTTGAAGCGGAGTTTTGCTCTTGTTGCCCAGGCCGGAGTGCAATGGTACGATCTCGGCTCACCGAAACCTCCACCTCCCAGGTTAAAGTGGTTCTCCTGCCTCAGCCTCCCAAGTAGCTAGGATTACAGGCATGCACCACCATGCCCGGCTAATTTTGTATTTTTAGTAGAGATGGGGTTTCTCCATGTTAGTCAGGCTGATCTCAAACTCCCAACCTCAGGTGCTCCGCTCGCCTTGGCCTCCCCAAGTGCTAGGATTACAGTCGTGAGCCACCACGCCCGGCCAGAGAACGGAATTTTACAGAATGTTCACATTTAGAGATGGTAGGAGAAAGGTCATAGGAAATTAGTGGCTTGAGAGGGAGGGGTCCTTACCTTGGAGAGGATCTTTAAATTGCTAATCAGTGGCTTCATTTAAGTCCTCAGTCTCTGATGCCTCTGCAGCATTGGATGCAAGTGACCTCTTAAAGCCTCCTTTCAGAATCTCTCTTCAGTTTCCATGGTGTTCTGTACACTTCGATCTTCTGTGATTATGCATAGATGTCACAGCTGAGAGCCTTATAGAGCTTACTTACTCCAGCCCCCTCATTTTACAAATGAGGAGACTAAAGAGTCAGAAAATGGAAGTAGCTTGTTCAAGGCTCACCGTCAGTTGTTCCTTCCTTGTCTTCCCCCCACCAGCTTCTCTCACTTCCCATGGTTCTTCGCTCTTTGCTCTCATATACTCATTTCCTCTTTTGATAAACTCATCTGTCTGCATAGCTTCTAGTGTTGCTTTCAGGCTTTTGGTTGCCAAATCGAAATCTCTCCCACCCTTGCCTCTCTTCAGAGCTGCTATCCCACCCTTTGTACAGTCAGCTAGATGTTCCACTAACACCTCACACCCAGCGTGTCTGCACATCATCTTTCCCCATACAACTAGCTTCCCTCTTTGACTCCACCATCCTATTAATGGCACCTCCACTTTCCTAGTTAATCCTTTACCAAGTCTGGTAAGTTAGTCCTACATAAAGCCCCATGCAGTATAGTCGTTAAGCACATTCCAGCTGTAGGAAACCTTAAAGGTATTTATTTCTCCCAGCTTCGCCTTTTCCTTTCTCTTTCTTTTTCCTTCTTTTTTTTTTTTTTTTTTTTTCCTGAGACGGAATTTTGCTCTCGTTGCCCAGGCTGGAGTGCAATGGCGCGATCTTGGCACACCGCAACCTCTGCCTCCCAGGTTCAAGCAATTTTTCGGCCTCAGCCTCCTGAGTAGCTGGGATTACAGGTGCGTGCCACTACACCTGGCTAATTTTTGTATTTTTAGTAGAGATGGGGTTTCGCCATGTTGGCCAGGCTGGTCTTAAACTCCTGACCTCAGGTGATCCACGTGCCTCGGTCTCCCAAAGTGCTGGGATTACAGGCATGAGCCACCATGCCGGGCCAGCTTCGCCTTTTTTGAAAGAAAAAATTGAGTCTGTGGGAGGCAAGGCAATACAGCCTGTGAATAGAAGTCAAGACTAGAACCCAGGGGGCCAGACGTAGTGGCTCACACCTGTAATCCCAACACTTTGGGAGGCCGAGGTGGGCAGATCACCTGAGGTCAAGAGTTCAAGACTAGCCTGGCCAACATGGCAAAACCCTGTCTCTACTAAAAATACAAAAATTAGCCGGGCATGGTGGTGGGCGCCTGTAGTCCCAGCTACTTAGGAGGCAGAGGCAGGATAATTGCTTGAACCTGGGAGGTGGAGGTTGCAGTGAACGGAGGTCACGCCACTGCACTCCAGCCTGGCCGACAGAGTGAGACTCTGTCTCAAAAAACAAAAAAAAAAAGACTAGAACTCAGGGATATTGGAAACCCCGTCCAATGTACTTTGTACCACACCACATTGCCTCTTGCAATCTTATTAGATTTGTCACTTCCTTTTCATCATTATTGCCACCTCCCTAGATTAAACCTTCATAATCTCATGCCTAGATTGTTGACATGGCCTCCTACCTACCTTTGCAGCCTCTAGCCTACCTAGTCCCCAGTGCATCCTGCCACGTTAATCGCCCTAAAGCATTGTTTCCACCTTGTCTTTCTCACTGAAAAGCTTTTAGTGGTTCCTCACTGCCTACAAAATAAAAAATAAAATTCAAATTTCCAAGCCAGGCACTAAAACTCCTCCAAACTCTGGTGCCTCATTACCCACATTACCCTTTTATACCCTATGGCCCAGCCATATCCAATACCCTGTGCTCCTTGAACAGCTTATACACTTTCATGCCCTGTTGCCTTTTTACACGCTGTCCTCTCAACTTCAAGCGTTCTTCCTTTGATTTTCTCCTGATCCAATGTCTACTACTCACCTTCCAAGGCCCAACTCAAACGTCCTAGTGCATGAAATTATTTCAGATTCCCCTAGTCAGAATTAATCTCTGTGAAAACATGTGTGACAAGACTTCCTGTCATAGGTGTTCAGTAAATGTGACTTCCCATCCCCCTTCCCCTTTTCACCTGTGTTCCCATAACGTATTGCTAATACCTCTGTTTAACACTGATTTCACTTACCTTGTAGTAGAGCTACTTATTTAAACAACCAGTGAGACTCATCTCATTCATTTTGCATCCTCCACAGCCCCTAACAGAGTTCCTGGTACACGATAGGTACCAGGAACTTAACAAATATTTATTGAAATGAAATCTGTGGTGCCAAGTTTCATTAGTAATTCAGCAATACCCACTCCTGTTTCTGAACATGAAGTGATATGTTGAGAGAAGAGAATCTGGGAAACCTTGTTGGAAAATCGCCAACAATTTGCTTCAGAGCAGCCTCAGTAACTTTCAACCTGACTGTTTGCTTGAGGATGATGAGGTATGAGGTAGGAAGGGTGACAACTCAAATAAGGCTCTTGTCCACGCATTCTTTTTTTTTTTTTTTTTTTTTTTTTTTTTGAGACAGAGTTTCTCTCTTATTGCCCAGACTAGAGTGCAATGGTGCGATCTCAGCTCACGACAACCTCCACCTCCCTGGTTCAAGTGACTCTCCTGCCTCAGCCTCCCGAGTAGCTAAAATTACAGGCATGCGCCACCACGCCCAGCTAATTTTGTATTTTTAGTAGAGATGAGGTTTCTCCATGTTGGTCAGGCTGGTCTCAAACTCCCGACCTCAGGTGATCCACCCGCCTTGGCCTCCCAAATGCTGGGATTACAGGCGTGAGCCACCAAGCCTGGCCTGTCCACGCTTGCTTGCTTGCTTGCTTTTTTATTTATTTATTTTTTTGAGACAGAGTCTCACTCTGTCAGCCAGGCTGGAGTTCAGTGGCGTGATCTCAGCTCACTGCAACCTCTATCTCCCAGGCTTAAGCAATTCTCCTGCCTCAGCCTCCCAAGTAGCTGGGATTACAGGCGTGTGCCACCACACCCGGCTAATTTTTGTATTTTTAGTAGAGACGGGGTTTCACCATGTTAGCCAAGCTGGTCTCGAACTCCTAACCTCAGGTAATCTGCCCGCCTCAGCCTCCCAAAGTGATGGGATTACAGGCGTGAGCCACCAAGCGTGGCCTGTCCATGCATTCTTTAAAATCAGCTGAGGTCCAGCTGAGCACGGTGGCTTACGCCTGTAATATCAGCATTTTGGGAGGCCAAGACAGGAGGAACATGAGGCCAGGAGACCGAGATCATCCTGGCCAACATAGTGAAACCACGTCTCTACTAAAAATACAAGAATTAGCTGGGCATGGTGGTGCGTGCCTGTAGTCCCAGCTACTCGGGAGGCTGAGGCAGGAGAATCACTTGAATCTGGAAGGCAGAGGTTGCAGTGAGCTGAGATTGTGCCACTGCACTCCAGCCTGGCGACAGAGTGAGACTCTGTCTCAAAATAAATAGATAAATAAAATAAAATAAAATAAAATAAAATAAAATAAAATCAGCCTTAAGTCAATGCAGGCCCATCATCCCAAGCCAGTGGGTTACAAGTAGCTGGAGAGAGCAGTGACTGGTGCTGAAGAAGTGAGGAAGTGGAAGCAGAAGCTCCTTGGAGCCATTCAGAAAAAGAGGCTACCATGATCCAGAAGTCAATCTTTCCCTGGAAAGGAATTATTGACCTTGGAAGAGTGGGTAACCATGATGGATGATGCGGGCCAAGTAGGTTGGCATGTGTGACACACCTTTATGGTCTCTCTAGGCCATACTGGACACAGCTTTTATAATAGCTAAGGCTGCTGTGCAGATCATTCCAATTCTGGAAGTGCTGCCTGAAATGTGGCCAAGATAAAAAGATGACTGGATTCTCATGCCTACAGCTGAAGGACAGCTTGAAGGCCTCAAGTCATTTCTTTGTTGATCACCTTCATTCATTCATTCATTCATTCATTCATTCATTCATTCATTCAGTCAATCATCATCAAACATATTCTAAACACCTACTATGTGCGAGGCACATAGGTGCTAATACAAAGATGAATGGTTCCCTGTCCTTAAAACGTATTTTGTCTAGGCCAGGTGCGGGAGCTCATTCCTGTAATCCTAGCACTTTGGGAGGCTGAGGCGGATGGATCATTTGAGGTCAGGAGTTTGAGACCAGCCTGGCCAACGTGTTGAAACCCTGTCTCTACTAAAAATACAAAAATTAGCCGGGTTTGCTGGCACATGCCTGTAATTCCAGCTACAGGGGAGGACGCTGAGGCAGAATTGCTTGAGCCCAGGAGGTGGAGGTGGCAGTGAGCCAAGATTGTGCCACTGCACTCCAGCCTGAGTGACAGAGCCAGACCCTGTCAGAAGAAAGAAAGAAAGAAAAAAAGAAGGAAGGGAAGGGAAGGGGAAGGGGAAAGGGAAGGGAAAAGAAAGAGAAAAAGAAAAAGAAAAAGAAAAGCCGGGCACGGTGGCTCATGCCTGTAATCCCAGCACTTTGGGAAGCCGAGGCAGGTGAATCACCTCAGATCAGGAGTTTGAGAGCAGCCTGGCCAACACACTGAAATCCCGTCTCTACTAAAAATACAAAAATTAGCCGGGTGTGTTGGTGCGCACCTGTAATCCCAGCTACTTGGGAGGCTGAGGCAGGAGAATCACTTGAGCCCAGGAGGCGGAGGTTGCAATGAGCCGAGATGGCACCAGTGCACTCCAGCCTGGGCAACAGAGCAAGACTCTGTCTCAAAATAATAATAATGTCTCATGTGATGACAATTTTATTTTAAAAGCATATATATATATATATATATATATTTCTTATTGAAAAATGAATTTAAGGGGCTGGGCACAGTGGCTAACTTCTGTAATCCCCAGCAATTTGGGAGGTCAGGGTGGAAGGATTACTTGAGCCCAGGAATTTGAGACCAGCCTGGGCAACAAGGTGAGACCCTTCCTCTACAAAAAATTAAAAAATTACCGGGATATGGTGGTGCATGCCTGTGGTCTCAGGTACTCAGGAGGCTGAGATAGGAGGATCACTTAAACCAGGGAGGTTGAGGCTGTAGTGAGCTGTGAGCTGTGATCGTGCCACTGCACTCCAGGGGACAGAACGAGATTGTCTCAAAAAAAAAAAAAAAAAAAGAAAAAAATGACTCTAAGGTTTCACATCTGTTAGTAATGTTTTTTGTTTTTTGGGGATTTTTTTTTTTTTTTTTTTTTTTTTTTTTTTTTTTTTTTGAGATGAGGTCTCGCTCTCTCTCTCAGGCTAGAGTGCAGTGGCGTGATCTTAGCTCACTGCAACCTCTGCCTCCTGGGTTCAAGCAATTCTTTTTCTTTTTCTTTTTCTTTTTTTTTTTTTTTTGACACAGTGTCTCACTCTGTAGTCCAGGCTGGAGTGCAGTGGCATGATCTCGGCTCACTACAAGCCCCACCTCCCGGGTTCATTCCATTCTCTTGCCTCAGCCTCCCGAGTAACTGGGACTACAGGCGCTTGCCACCACGCCCAGCTAATTTTTTTATTTTTATTTTTAGTAGAGACGGGGGTTTCACCGTGTTAGCCAGGATGGTCTCGATCTCCTGACCTCATGATCTGCCCGCCTCGGCCTCCCAAAGTGCCGGGATTACAGGCGTGAACCACTGCGCCCAGCCACTCAAGCGATTCTTGCGCCTCAGCCTCCAGAGTAGCTTGGATTACATGCATGCACCACCATGCCCGGCTAATTTCTGTACTTTTAGTGGAGACAGGGTTTCATCATGTTGGCCAGGCTGGTCTCAAACTCCTGACCTCAAGCGATCTGCCTGCCTCGGCCTCCCAAAGTGTAGGGATTACAGGCTTGAGCCACTGTGCCTGGTGACTATTTTTATTTTCACCCTTACCCTTATGATTTTGTTTTTTCTTTTTTTTTTTTTTTTTCCTTGTTTTTTTTCTTCTGAGACAGAGTCTCACTCTGTTGCCCAGGCTGGAGTGCAGTGGCACAATCTTAGCTCACTGCAACCTCCACCTCCTGGGTTCAAGCAATTCTCCTGCCTCAGCCTCCAGAGTAGCTAGAATTACAGGTGCGTGCCAGCACACCCAGCTAATTTTTCTATTTTTAGTAGAGACGGGGGTTTCACCATGTTGGCCAGGCTGGTCTCGAACCCCTAACCTCAGGTGATCTGCCTGCCTCAGCCTCCCAAAGTGCTGGGATTACAGGCATGAGCCACCATGCCTGGCTGATTTTCCTTTTTTAATTTTCAGTTTCTTATTTTATTATAAACCATTATTTCTTCTTTATTTTCTTTATGTTTTAACTTTTCAGTTCAGGAGTACATGTGCAGGTTGTTACACAGGTAAACTTGTGTTATGGGGGTTTGCTGTACACATTAAACCTAGTACCCATTCGTTATTGTTCCTGATCCTTCCCCTCCTCCCACTCTCTGCCCTCCAATAGGCCCCAGTATGTGTTTTTCCCCTCTCTGTGTCCATATGATTTTCTTTGTACTTCTCAGTTTTTCTGTAAAGAACAGGCATTACAGCCGGGCATGGTGGCTCACGCCTGTAATCCCAGCACTTTGGGAGGCCGAGGCAGGTGGATTGCTTGAGCTGAGGAGTTCGAGACCAGCCTGAGCAACACAGTGAAACCCTGTCTCTACCAAAATACAAAAAAATTAGCCGGTCGTGGTGGCGTGTGCCTGTAGTCTCAGCTACTTGGGAGGCTGAGGCAGGAGAACTGCTAGAACCCAGGAGGCGGAGGTTGCAGTGAGCCGAGATCTCGTCACTGCACTCCAGACTGGATGACAGGGTGAGACTCCGTCTCTGGGGGGTAAAAAAAAAAAAGGAGAAAAATAAAAGGATGAAATGTTTGATGAAGGTGGGAGTGGTCAACTGTATCAAACACCTCAAAGAAGTGCAGTGAGGCTAGTCCTGAAGGGTGTCCATTGGATTTAGCAACAAGGTGACCTTGGCAAAAACCATTTAAATGAAATGGGGAGTGGTGGAGGAAGCCAGGTTGGAGGGGAATTGAAGAGTAAATAGGAAACGAAGAAGTGTAGACAGCAAATATAGAGTTGTCATTGAGGCCAGGTGCAGTGGCTCATGCCTGTAATCCCAGAATTGTGGAAGGCCGAGATGGGAAGATCACCTGAGGTCAGGAGTTCGAGACAAGCCTGGTCAACATGGCAAAACCCCATCTCTACTAAAAATTTAAAAATAAAATTTAAATTAGCGAAGCGGGTGGGGCGCAGTGGCTCACGCCTGTAATCCCAGCACTTTGGGAGGCCAAGGCGGGCGGATCACAAGGTCAGTAGATCGAGACCATCCTGGCTAATATGGTGAAAACCCGTCTCTACTAAAAAAAATACCAAAAAAATTAGCTGGGTGTGGTGGCAGACGCCTGTAGTCCCAGCTACTCGGGAGGCTGAAGCAGGAGAATGGCGTGAACCTGGGAGGCGGAACGTGCAGTGAGCCAAGATCGCGCCACTGCACTCCAGCCCAGGAGACAGAGCGAGACTCGTCTCAAAAAAAAAAAAAAAAAATTATCCAGGCATGGTGGTGGGCGCCTGTAGTCCCAGCTACTTGGGAGGCTGAGGCAGGAGAATCACTTGAACCCAAGAGGCAGAGGTTGTGATGAATCAAGATCAGGCCACTGCACTCCAGCCTGGGAAACCGAGCGCGACTCCATCTCAAAAAAAAAAAAAAATGTGTCTTTCAAAATATGTGGTTAAGAAGGAAAAGAGAGAGAGCAGAATCCCGGTTTAAGATATCTTCCAATTTGGGGGCCAGGCACTGCGGCTCACCCCTGTAATCCCAGCACTTTGGGAGGCCGAGGCCGGCAGATCACTTGAGGTTGGGAGTTCAAGATGAGTTTGGCCAGGATGGCAAAACCCTGTCTCTACTAAAAATACAAACAAATTAGCCAGGCATGTGGTGCACACATATCATCCCAGCTACTCAGGAGGCTGAGACATGAGAATCGCTTGAACCTGGGAGGCAAAGGCTGCAGTGAGCCAAGATCGCACTACTGCACTCCAGCCTTTGCCACAGAGTGAGGAAAAAAAAAAAAAAAAAAAAAAAATCTTCCAGTTTGGGAATCCCACTCTAAGTGTGGTAGCTTTAAACATGCTGAAGGCAGGTAGATTATGAAGGTCATCTGACATCCAGCTTTTCAATGTAAGGGGTATATACAGCAGAATGCGGAATTGGAAGTGGTAGCCAGCTCAGGGTATCAACATCAGAAATTGCTCCTCAGAATCAGAGATAAACTTATTATTATTATTATTACTACTACTATTATTATTATTATTATTACAGGCACCTGCCACCTTGCCTGGCTAATTTTTGTTTTTTTTTTTTTTTTTTTTTTTTTTTTTTTTTTTTTTTTTGAGACGGAGTCTTGCTCTGTCACCCAGGCTGGAGTGCTGTGGCCGGATCTCAGCTCACTGCAAGCTCCGCCTCCCGGGTTCCCGCCATTCTCCCGCCTCAGCCTCCCGAGTAGCTGGGACTACAGGCGCCCGCCACCTCGCCCGGCTAGTTTTTTGTATTTTTTAGTAGAGACGGGGTTTCACCGTGTTAGCCAGGATGGTCTCGATCTCCTGACCTTGTGATCCGCCCGTCTCAGCCTCCCAAAGTGCTGGGATTACAGGCTTGAGCCACCGCGCCCGGCCTAATTTTTGTATTTTTAGTAGAGACGAGGTTTCGCCATGTTGGCCTGGCTGGTCTCGAAATCCTGACCTCAGATTATCCATTCGCCCACCTCAGCCTCCCAAAGTGCTGGGATTACAGGGTGAAGCCACCGTGCCCCGCCAATAAACTTATCATTATTAAAACTGAGCAAAATAGCTGGGCGCGGTGGTCATGCCTGTAATCCCAGCACTTTGGGAGGCCGAGGTGGGTGGATCACAAGGTCACGAGTTCAAGACCAACCTGGCCAATATGCTGAAACCCCGTGTCTACTAAAAATACAAAAATTAGCTGGGTGTGGTGGCACGCGCCTGTTATCCCAGCTACTCGGGAGGCTGAGGCAGGAGAATTGCTTGAACCCGGGAGGTGGAGGTTGCAGTGAGCTGATATCATGCCACTGCACTGCAACAGAGGAAGACTCCGTCTCACACACACACACACACACACACACACACACACAAAAGCTTCCTCCCTGCCCCCAACTCCGCCTCCAAGGCTTGTGATGCGTATGAACTAGTTATGGAAGTTCGTATGACTCATGTAACAACAATAAGGCGCTTCTTCTCCGAGAAAACACCAAATGGCGGATGACACCGGTGCAGCGGGGTACCCGGAGGCCCTGGTGGCCCTGGGATGGGGAACCGCAGTGGCTTCCGTGGAGGTTTCGGCAGAAAATGTGGCACATATACACCATGGAATACTATGCAGCCATTAAAAAGGATGAGTTTGTGTCCTTTGTAGGGACATGGATGCAGCTGGAAACCATCATTCTCAGCAAACTATCACAAGAACAGAAAAGCAAACACCGCATGTTCTCACTCATAGGTGGGAACTGAACAATGAGATCACTTGGACACGGGAAGGGGAACATCACACACCGGGGCCTATCACGGGGAGGGGGGAGGGGGAGGGATTGCACTGGGAGTTATACCTGACGTAAATGACGAGTTGATGGGTGCTGACGAGTTGATGGATGCAGCACACCAACATGGCACAAGTATACATATGTAACAAACCTGCACGTTATGCACATGTACCCTAGAACTTAAAGTATAATAAAAAAAAAAAAATCCAAATCAATAAAGTAATAGTATATAAACAGTAAAAAAAAAAAAAAAAAAAAAAATTGAGTTCTTCTAAAGGCCTGAGGTCATTCAATGACATTTACCTCCAGGTGATAGTAATATCTTCGGTTTTCTAGATGGCATGTATCTTTTAAAGTCATGATGCTGATTGCTGCTATCTAAATAATTGACCTACCTGGAAACTAGGCAACTGAATTATAACAAGGTTTTGTGGTACTGTTTAAGCTTTAAAAGATCAATTCTATTCAAACTGAAAAACAAAACTGTGGTTTAAGAGTAGTATTAAGCCGGGCGCGGTGGCTCACGCCTGTAATCCCAGCGCTTTGGGAGGCCGAGACGGACGGATCACAAGGTCAGGAGATCGAGACCACGGTGAAACCCCGTCTCTACTAAAAATACAAAAAATTAGCCGGGCGTAGTTGTGGGCGCCTGTAGTCCCAGCTACTCGGGAGGCTGAGGCAGGAGAATGGCGTGAACCCGGGAGGCGGAGCTTGCAGTGAGCCGAGATCGCGCCACTGCACTCCAGCCTGGGCGACAGAGCGAGACTCCGTCTCAAAAAAAAAAAAAAAAAAAAGAGTAGTATTGAACATTTATTGAACATCTATTATCAATTAGGCAAAGTATTGAGAATTTACAGACTGTAAGTATTGGATAGGAAATTATTAGTCTGCATCTATATATCACAAAATACTGAATAAAATGTCTTAAGTGCCTCAAAAAATAAGAAACAAAGCAATAAGGGCTTCTTTTTTTTTTTTTTTTTTTTTTTTTTTTTTTGAGACGGAGTCTCAGTCTGTCGCCCAAACTGGAGTGCAATGGTGCGATCTCAGCTCACTGAAACCTCTGCCTCTTGGGTTCAAGCTATTCTCCTGCTTCAGCCTCCCAAGTAGCTGGGACTACAGGTGCCTGCCACCATGCCTGGCTAATTTTTGTATTTTTAGTAGAGATGGGGTTCACCGTATTGGCCAGGCTGGTCTCGAACTCCTGACCTTGTGATCTGCCCACTTCTGCCTCCCAAAGTGCTGGGATTACAGGTGTGAGCCACCGTGCCCAGTCAATAAGGGCTCCTTTATCAATATGTGTAGCTCATTTGCAGAGACAATATTGTTTCTCTAGGAATAAGCCAAACCCCAGTGCATTCTATGGCTCAACCCAGCCCCAGCACTGTGAAGTGGAATGTCAGCAGTGAGAAAAAGCTGTTTACGTTCATTGGAAAGCACTAGCTCAGATTCAGAAATAAGTAACTGCTTGACATTCTGCAAAGTGCCCTCATGCTGGCAGATGCAATGCCACTGAACATCCATTTCCTAGGAGACAATGAAGTAGCTCAATTATCCTTGTCTTTTGTAAGAAGAAAACAACCAAAATGGAGGCATCTTCAGAGAGCCTTCAGAAGCGTCTTCAAAGCCCTTGCTTTATATCTGAAGCAGGGGATCCCAAGATTGTGGAATCCTTATTCTGGATGTGTCTGCTTCTGCCATGAGCAGAGGGAGGAGGATCCTACAGGCATCCAGCTAGAAGAGCTTTTCACCCGAGGAGGTCCAGGGTGGCAAAGCCTTACAGGAAAACTGTAGTTGTCTATCAAAGGGAAAGGCAAAGATGAAAACAAAAGGGAGGCTGGACATGGTGGCTCATGCCTGTCATCCCAGCACTTTGGGAAGCCGAGGTGAGATGATTACTTGAGCCCAGGGATTTGAGACCAGCCTGGGCAGCATGGCAAGACCCCCTCTCTACAAAAATAAAAATAAAAAATTAGCTGGACATAGTGGCATGCACCTGTGGTCCCAGCTACTCAGAAGGCTAAGGTGGAAGGATAGCTTGAGCCCAGGAGGTCGAGGCTGCAGTGAGCTGTATTCAGGCCACTGCACTCCTGCGGGGTGACAGAGTGAGATGTTCTCTCCGAAAAAAAAAGAAAAAGAAAAAAAGAAAAGGAAAGAAAGAAAAGAAAAAGTGACTCCCGCCTGTAATCCCCAACATTTTGGGATGCCAAGGCAGGTGGATGGCTTTGGCTCGGGAGTTTGAGACCAGCCTAGCCAACATGGTGAAACCAGATCTCTACTGAAAATACAAAAATCATCTGAGTGTGGTGGCGCCCACCTGTAGCCCCAGCTACTCAGGAGGCTGAGATGGAAGTGCCACTGCACTCCAGCCTGGATGACAGAGCAAGACCCTGTCTCAAAAAGACAAAGAAAGAAAAAAAAAAAAAAAGAAAGAAATAGGAAGACAAAATATTTGGCCAGAAGACTTGGGAGCAAGATTGTTCTGATTGTTCTGTTCAGGTGCAAGACACAAATTCAGACCAGGCACAGTGGCTCATGCCTGTAATCTCAGCAATTTGGGAAGCAGAGGTGGGAGGATCACTTGAGCCAAGGAGTTTGAAACCAGCCTGGTCAGTTTGGTTGACATAGCAAGACCTCATCTTCAAACAAACAAACAAACAAACAAACAAAAAACAGATTGAGGAGAGTAGGTTAGTTAGAATATGAATGTAGGGTCCTGAGTCAGGCACCAAAGGGGAGAAAAAAGATGGATGTAAAGAATGAAGGGTGGGGCGCAGTGGCTCACACCTGTGATCCCAGCATTTTGGGAGGTTGAGGTGGGCAGATCACCTGAGGTCAGGAGTTCAAGACCAGCCTGGCCAACATGGTGAAACCTCATCTCTACAAAAATTAGCTGGGCGTGATGGTGGATGCCTGTAATCCCAGCTACTCTGGAGACTGAGGTAGAAGAATCACTTGAACCTGGGAGGCGGAGGTTGCAGTGAGCTGAGATCGTGCGATTGCACTCCAGCCTGGGTGACAGAGGGAGACTCCATCTGAAAAAAAAAAAAAAAAAAAAAGAATGCAGATGAGCCAGGCTCAGTGGCTCACGCCTGTAATCTCAGCACTTTGGGAGGCCAAGGCAGGAGGATCACTTGAGCCCAAGAAGTCAAGGCTGCAGTGAGCCATGATTGCTGCACCACTGTACTCCAGCCTGGGTGACAAAATGAGACCCTGTCTCAAAAACAAAAACAAAAAAGAATGAAGATGTATTAGAGCTCCGGTTTGTTGTTGTTGTTGTTTGTTTGTTTGTTTGTTTGAGACGGAGCCTTGCTCTATTGCCAGGCTGGAGTGCAGTGGCGTGATCTCGGCTCACTGCAACCTCTGCCTCCCGGGTTCAAGTGATTCTCCTGCCTCAGCCTCCCAAGTAGCTGGGACTACACGCGCACGCCACCACGCCCAGCTAAGTTTTGTGTTTTTAGTAGAGACAGGATTTCACCATGTTGGCCAGGATGGTCTCGATCTCTTGACCTTGTGATCCACCCGCCTCAGCCTCCCAAAGTGCTGGGATTATAGGCATGAGCCACTGCGCCCAGTTTCAACTTTGCTTTTGTTCTCCACTCCAAACTGTCCTTAGAGTAAATGGTATATGTCTAACTCTCAAGTGAATTGGGGCACTATCTGGTACAATTCTTCAGAAACCTCCTTGGAAAAATACTGATAACTCCCTCTCGTTGGCTTCTTCAAAGAATATGAATTCCTGGGGCATAGATTCATTCATATGATCATGTGGCCTTTTGAAAAGGATTTGTGAAAAATAATACCAATTATGAGTACAAGACCACTTCCATGTTTCCCTTGCACCTCTCACTGGGAACAGTTTGCATGATTTTCCACAGCCTGAGCTGGCGTGGGGATTTGGGAAATGTTCTGCAGCTTCTCGGCGTTAGCCATCTCCTTAAGCCTATGGACCCATTTGGGAAGAGTTTTTGCCTGTGTGTCATAAACAACATTTATATTGGAAGCTGTCCCTTTGATTTCTGAGTCATACAGCAATGCTGTCTCATTGATCAAAGCCATACAAAATGCCACATTTTGTTCGGTAATGAGACCCAGGGACAGGCTGGATGATGGACTCCACATGCGAGGCTGTGCTGCTGCCTGCCATCCCAGAAAGCCTCAAGATTACCGTTGCTGAGGCAGCTGCCACAACTCCCTGATGTAATGAGCAGAGCTCTCACCAGGCTGCCGATTCTGTTTATGAGGCCTAAAGCTCTGAACTATGACAATGTCGGTGGTAAGATGTGCTTTTAAATAATGTGATCGGTTTGTTCCATCAACTCTCTTGGTCTTCAGTGGAACAGGAATGAGGAAAGCCCTTGTTTGGGCTGATGTTTGAGCCATGCTGGAGACAGCAGGCTTGTGTTTAGGGTCTCTTACCTGTCTCAAGATTTAATGAAGATTTCCTTGAGTGAATATCAGGAAATAAGCAGGCTGATTTTTTTTTTTTTTTTAAGACGGAGTCTCTGTCTGTTGCTCAGGCTGGAGTGCAATGGCGTCATCTTGGCTCACTGCAACCTCTGCCTCCCGGGTTCAAGCGATTCTCTTGCCTCAGCCTCCCAAGTAGCTGGGATTACAGTCATATACCACCACGCCTGGCTAATTTTGTACTTTTAGTAGAGACGAGGTTTCTCCATGTTGGTCAGGCTGGTCTCGAACTCCCGACCTCAGATGATCTGCTCGCCTCAGCCTCCCAAAGTGCAGGAATTACAGGCATGAGCCACTGCGCCTGGCTGTAAAGTTTTTAAATATTCCCCCAAAACATTCATTGTAATGAGAAAGACTGGGCAAAGTTATCTCAGCACTTTGGGAGTCCAAAGTGGACAGATCACTCAAGTTCAGGAGTTCGAGACCAGCCTGGTCAATATGGCGAGACCCCCCCATCTCTACAAAAAATTTGAAAAGTAGCCGGGTGTGGCGGCACACACCTGTAATCCAAGCTACTTGGGAGACTGAGATGGGACGATTGCTTGAGCCCTGGGGGTGGGTGGAGGTAGAGGCTGAAGTGAGCTGTGATGGCGCCACTGCACTCCAGCCTGGGTGACAGACCATGACTCTGTCTCAAAAAAAACAAGAAGGAAGTCTGCTTAGGATTCCAGGTAGCAGCTGAATTCAGCTGCATCACAGGAGCAAATGGATTTACATTGTTTGCTGTAGTCATTTTCCCTTTGTCCTCTTTTTTTTTTTTTTTTTTTTTTTGAGACAGAGTCTTGCTCGGTCGCCCAGGCTGGAGTGCAGTGGCGCGATCTTGGCTCATTGCAAGCTCTGCCTCCCGGGTTCATGCCATTCTCCTGCCTCAGCCTCCCGAGTAGCTAGGACTACAGGCGCCCACCACCAAACCCGGCTAATTTTTTGTATCTTTAGTAGAGATGAGGTTTCACCGTGTTAGCCAGGATGGTCTCGATCTCCTGACCTCGTGATCCGCCCGTCTCGGCCTCCCAAAGTTCTGGGATTACAGGCTTGAGTCACCATGCCTGGCCTGCTCTCCCTCTTTTCCCTCCCTTCTCTCTCTTTGCCTTTCCTCTCTCTAGCAGCCACACTCCATCCAGAAGATGGGCTCAAGTAACAGTCAACAGGCAGCAGACAGGTCAATTCTAGCAACAGTATATTTTATACAGCTACAAAGTATCCAAATAGACTTCCTATAGTTTAGAACTATAAGCACCACAAAGAAATCCTGCCAGAGCTCCAAGGAACAATGAGTACACACTAATATTAACCTGTAGTTTCCCTTCCTAGGAACTCCGCTATGTATAGGAACTCTCTCTTCTGGTCAAACAGGTCTGCCTACCGTTCCCCAAACACAGCTCACAGCTTCCTGTCACCTGAAATGTTTGTCCCTCCATCTCCTTTATGACCCACATCCAACTCTGCCTTTCTGTTAAACCTACCCTTTTCTTCTGCATCTGAACTTCTGGCATCTCATATCTACATATGGCATTTAGGAGAAACTCCCTTGTAGTTACTCAGGTGAGTGTCTCATCTGTCCTGTTAGCTTAGAATCTTCTGGAGTCAGGGACCACCTGTAACTGATTCTCAGTGGGACCCTGTAGAGCTCATCAGCTGTGATATAGTGGTCAAGTGAACAAGTTCTGGAGCCAGACTGCCTGGGTTCAAATCCAGCTTTGTTACTTACCAGTAGCCAGCTAACCTCAATTATGTCACTTAACCTCTGTGTGCCTTAATTCCCCTGTAACACGAGAATATTAGTAGTGCCTACTTTGTAGGGTTATTTTGAAAATCAAACAAAGTAATACAAAACACTTTGAACATTGCCTTTTATGCATTCAGTACTCGGGAAACGGTAGTCCTCTTTATCCACTACAACTTGTACTCTCAGAGGGAAGAATGGTGTTCAGCCTGTCCCCCACCCACCATGATGTCCAGCTCAGTTTTGCCTTTCACCAGGTTTACCAGGCACAACTAAAGGATTCCCTATCTGGCTTTAAATGTCCTCTATACTCTAAGCCTCTTAACTGACTGACAGTTTCCTCCACAGCCCCTCAACACAGTCCTACCTCCTTACTGGCTCCCAGATATGCCTTGCTCCTTCCTACTCTGTGCCTTTACTCACACTGTTCCTCCTCCCTGGAATGCTAACCCTGTCCTTCCCCTTCCGGCTCCTACCTGTCTTTTACGTCTCCACTCAAACCTCACCTCCTCTAGGAAGCCTTCCCTGATTACTTCAGTTTACTCTCATCATTCCCTTCTCTGGACTCTCTCAGGAATCAAAGTTACAACCACATGATTGAATACACACTGATATTTTTCACAGCAATTTATTGGGTCTTGGTCCCCTCTCCTCCAGAAGTTCGGCAGGGCATGATAGCTCACACCTGTAATCCCAGTGCTTTGGGAGGCTGAGGTGGGCGGATCACTGGAGCCCAGGAGTTCAAGACCAGCCTGGCCAACATGGCGAAACCCCATCTCTACTAAAAATACAAAAATTAGCCAGGCGCCTGTAATCCCAGCTACTTGGGAGGCTGAGGCAGAAGAATCGCTTGAACCCGGGAGGCGGAGGTTGCAGTGAGCCAACATTGCGCCATTGCACTCTAGCCTGGGTGACAGAGTGAGACTGCAACTCAAAAAAAAGTTGATAAATCTCTTATGAACAGTTGGGATGTTTTCACCTCCTTTGCTACCTGCACCCGGCACGTAGCCCTTTGTTGGGTTCCTAGTAGATGTCCAACACTCATGGACTGATGTATCCATATGCCCAAGTTTGGCTAAGGAAAGCTGAGGCCCTGACTCCCTTTCTAGCAGTGAGCTCAAGCTGGAGTGAAGAACAGAAGGCAGGGGGCCAGTTTCTCTGCTAACTTCCCTTATTTCTCCACTGCCATTCAGGCCACAGAACCCAGCAGGGTCTTCAGGTAAGCCGTCAGTGGTGCAGACCTTGAAACTAGACTGATCCCTCAGTTAATGGTTGACATTCTCTGTTTACCTTAATGATTGCCAAGATTCATTGCTGCACATGATACACTTTGCAGTTCAACTGCCTTGGCCTTGAGGGTAGAAAGCAATTTCTGAGGTTTTAGGGTTCTGGGATAGGATTAGAAATACTTTGGTCCGTCCCCAGCCACTCAGGATGTGGACAATAAGCAAGTGGCTGAAGGGCACCCTGGTACTGCCATATGGTGGGAAGCACTGCCAGCTCCCATCTTGACCTCAGGTGCCAGCAGGCATCACCCATGGCTTTTTCCTCCCCGTTGTCATATAATGTGTTTATTTATTTATACTTTTTGTAGAGATGGGGTCTTACTATGTTACCCAGGCTGGTCTCAAACTCCTGGCTTCAAGTGATCCTCCTGCCTTGGCCAAAGTGCTGGGATTACAGGCATGAGCCACCATACCCAGCCCTGTCATATAGTTTCAGAGGCTGGGAGCTAGAAGGGTTGACCAGGATGGCAGCCTGTACAGGATCCATCTCTGCAGCTTGCCTGCACTGTGGATCTACCTAAGGCTAGGGCATGGGGGAAGCCTGAGGGATGCTGAGGAGCACAGGTCCAGCTGAGTCTCCCAGAGAGACTAAACATGGGTGGGTGACAATGATGCTTCTCTTCCTCTGGGACAAGGCAGTGACTCCAGGCTATGTGATCTGTCTCTCCAAACTCATAGGGCGCTCAGAGGATCAATCGTGTTTAATGACTGTATGTGGGAGGAGGTGGGGCTGGTTAATGTTTGTCTGGTTCCTCTTGGGCTGTGGGCCATTTCTGGCTCTGGCCCTGAGCTCGTTGTCCCTCCCCTGGGCTGGGCTGACAGTACCTGGTGGCATAGGGCAGACACACCTGCAGACATTCTCTGGGAAAGGGCAGCAGCAGCCAGGTGTGGCAGTGACAGGGAGGTGAGGAGACTGGGGGCTGAGGGAGGTGGGCCAGGGAGGGCTGATGTGGCACAGGGGGCCGGAAATAGGGGCCGGGTCTTGCCTTCTATTGACCTCCGCCTTCAGTCACTTAGGTCCCTTCCATGGTTCCTTCTGAAGCTGGGGTGAGGCCCCTCCTACCAGGTGCCAGGCTTGCTTAGCCTCTCTCTGCAGCCTCTTTCCAAGTTCGGTGTTGCTTCTCCTCTCACTTTTTTTCCTTCAGCCAAAGATTCCCCTATTTCCATAGGGTCAGATTCGCAGGAAGACTTGAGGGACCCCCTAGGTGCAAGGTGGCCAAGTTTGTCTCTCTGAGACATTTCCTGCCGCACAGGGTTAGGGTTTAGTGGGAATGTTGGGCACTGCCAGGTGCTGTTTTCCTTCCTTGATTACAAGGCAAACCAGGCATGCACCCAACACGGTGCTGCGAGTGGATGAATAAAGCGTGTTCAGCGGGCTGCAGAGGGCTAGCCAACAGGGCCAAGGATTTGGGAGCGTGTGTTTCCACTTTCTTGAAGGAGGCGGACAGACTCAAGCTGAACTTGGAGTAATTGATGGTTTGGAGATTTTTTTTTTTCTTTTTTTTTTTTTTTGAGACAGAGTTTCACTCTTGTTGCCCAAGCTGAGGTGCAATGGCGCAATCTTGGCTCACCGCAACCTCCGCCTCCTGGGTTCAAGCGATTCTCCTGCCTGAGCCTCCCGAGTAGCTGGGATGACAGGCATGCCCCACCATGCCTGGCTAATTTCGTATCTTTAGTAGAGACAGGGTTTCTCCATGTTGGTCAGGCTGGTCTCAAACTCCCGAACTCAGGTGATCTGCCCGCTTCGGCCTCCCAAAGTGCTGGGATTACAGGTGTGAGCCACCATGCCCGGCCGGTTTGGAGATCTAAAGGAGAGGTGTTCCCCAGCTGTTTGAAAGTTTTGCAGCTGTTGGGAATGGCACAGCAGAATGTGTAAACTTAGAAAACGAGATGAGGAGAGGAGAATACAGACAAGAGGGGTTTTAATGGAGAGAAGTATAGATTAGAATGCAGCCTGCCAATGGAAAAGGGACCCAGGCTTGGGTGAGGGGCCAATACGATTCCTACTCTTTCCTACTCGCAGCACTTGCTTACCACCTGTGTAGTAAGTTACTCAGCTTCTGTTAGCCCTCATTGCCTCACCTGTGAGTTGCAGACAATAGCTCCTGGCTGACGGGGTTGTTGTGCGCGTGAGAGTCTGTGACTATACACACAGGGGGCACTCCATAAATGGCAGCTGTTATAATAACCCAAGCAGAGAGCAACAGGAAATCAGGTGGGTGATGGAAGAGTAAGGGAGTAGCGTCCAAACAATGGGGAAGGGAGCTGGCATGAGCAGAAGCTCTCCGAAAAGACCGCAGCAGAGAGGGGGAAAGAACAAATTGGAATGAGCTAGACTGGACCTGACCCAAGCCTGGCCACGGAATACGTATGGCAGGGTGGAGAGGCTAAGTCCAGTGACTGAGATACTGTAGAACCACAGGACGGAGGCAAGAGAGAGAAGCAGGGGAAGGGGAAGAGAGCTGGAGGAGTTTGGCCTTAGCCACACCAAACTGATGAAGGCAGCCAGAAATTCCTAAGTAAATCTCAAAGAAAACCCCATGTCCCTTCCTGACGAGTGACTGCCTGTGAAATGGGGGAGGGAGCATGGAGTCGCAGGCTGAATGTAACCCCATCCATCCCAGCCCGTCCCTCTTCCCCAAACCCCACATCACAAGGATTTTCCTGTAGTTGGAAGGATAGGGAGGAGGTGAGGGCAGAAACAGAGACAGAGACAGACTAGACGAATGTGTGTGTGCACGCGCGCGCGTGTGTGTATGTGTGTGTACGTGCCAGCACACGCAGGAAAGTGTATAGGTTTTTGAATAGTAGGCCTGGTCTCAGTTAGAATGCAAACTCCTTAAAGGAAGAGAGGCCGCCATAAGCAGCACTATATACAAATACTTTGAGGCAAGAAAATAAACTTGGAACTTGATTCTACCATTTAGCAGCAGTGCAATTGCCGTTGAGGCAAATTACTTAACGTCTCTGAGCCTCAACTTCCTTGTCTGAAAAATGGGGATAATATTACAGGACTGTTGTAAGGACTAAGTGAGATCACCTGATTTTGCACTGTGCTTGGGTGCTAGGGCAAATCTAAATTTGGCCAAATCTAAATTAGGGCCAGAGCCTGACGAGGCCAGAGAAGTCCTGTCTAATTAAACATGAGAGCAAAACACACCTGCAGCAACACCGAGGATATCAATACCTGGACTTTAACCCAAAGTCACAAAAACAGTTTGGATTTCAAAATCAGGTCACTCCCCTGGATGTTTTTAGAATGAAATCCTTGAGGCATTGATGTTGACATAGGGATCAGTTCTCCTTCCACAGGGAACAGCAAAAATTGAGATCACAGCACCCAGACAAGGGTCCTTAGAGGCCCCACAGGGAGCTACTGGCTATGTCCCAGAAGCCTCAAGAAGAAAAGAGGCGGAGAGTTACAAGAACCTAGAAACTCAGGGGTGGCCAGGATGTCTGTGGCACACCCCTGAAGGGCAGAAAAAAGAGAACAGCTAAGGTTTGCTTTGCAGTTTGAGAAAGCAGCCCAAGAAAGGTAAGGAAAGGGAAAAGCAGACCAAATCAAGAGGCAGCAAAAAATCCTGGGACAGAAGGAGAGGGAAAGAGTTGTCAATTGCTACAACAAAAGTACCTTAGAAAAAAAAGAGCTGGGCCGGGCGCGGTGGCTCAAGCCTGTAATCCCAGCACTTTGGGAGGCCGAGGCGGGCGGATCACAAGGTCAGGAGATCGAGACCACAGTGAAACCCCGTCTCTACTAAAAATACAAAAAATTAGCCGGGCGCGGTGGCGGGCGCCTGTAGTCCCAGCTACTCAGGAGGCTGAGGCAGGAGAATCGTTTGAACCTGGGAGGCGGAGGTTGCAGTGAGCTGAGATCACACCACTGCACTCCAGCCTGGGTAACAGAGCAAGACTCATCTCAAAAAAAAAAAAAAGAAAGAAAGAAAGAAAGAAAAGAAAGGAAAGAGTTGTCAATTGATAGGAAAGGAGAGAAGGGGCTAAAAGAAAATAGGACATAGCAGTTTCAAATCTCCCTCCCTGTTCCTTCTTTTTTTTTTTTTAATCTCCCTGTTCCTAAAAAATACCCACAGAAAGTAAAGTTATACTTGTAGCCAAGTAGAGCTTATGGGAAAAAGTATGTGCTCTGTGAGAATCACGTGAACCCGGGAGGCAGAGCTTGCATGGAGCCGAGATCGTGCCACTGCACTTCAGCTTGGGCTACAGAGTGAGACCCCGTCTCAAAAAAAAAAAAGTATGTGGCCAGGCGCAGTGGCTCACACCTATAATTCCAGCACTTTGGGAGGCCAAGGTGGGCGGATCACGAGGTCAGGAGATCGAGACCATCCTGGCTAACATGGTGAAACCCCATCTCTACTAAAAATACAAAAAATTAGCCAGGTGTGGTGGCGGGCACCTGTAGTCCTAGCTACTCAGGAGGTGAGGCAGGAGAATGACATGAACCCGGGAGGCGGAGCTTGTAGTGAGCCGAGATCACGCCACTGCACTCCGGCCTGGGTGACAGAGCAAGACTCGCTCTCAAAAAAAAACAAAAAAAAAAACAGTGTGTGTTCTAGAGTCAGCTTGATCTGGCTCAAATCCCAGCTCTATCACTTAACTGACTATGTGACTCTTAGATAAGTCCTTTCACCTTTCTTTGCCTCAGTTTGCTCATCTGTGACACGAGGATAAATCAAAACTTACCTCAAAAAGTTTTTTTGAGGATTAAACGAGAGTGCATGTGCAGGGGCCTGGCATATAACAGATACTCAATAATTTTTTTTTAATAAAAATGCTACAGTGTTGGGAGGTCTTATTATTATTTTCTGAGACAGGCTGGAATGCAGTTGGCACAATTGAAGCTCACTGCAGCCTCGACCTCCTGGACTCAAGAGATCCTCCTGCCTCAGCTTCTCGAGTAGCTAGGACTATGGGTGAATGGCACCAGCCACCATGCCTGGATAATTTTTGTGTTTCTTTTTTTTTTTTTTTTTTTTTTTTTTGAGACGGAGTCTCGCTGTGTCGCCCGGGCTGGAGTGCAGTGGCCGGATCTCAGCTCACTGCAAGCTCCGCCTCCGGGGTTTACGCCATTCTCCTGCCTCATCCTCCCGAGTAGCTGGGACTACAGGCGCCCGCCATCTCGCCCGGCTAGTTTTTTGTATTTTTTAGTAGAGACGGGTTTTCACCGTGTTAGCCAGGATGGTCTCGATCTCCTGACCTCGTGATCCACCCGTCTCGGCCTCCCAAAGTGCTGGGATTACAGGCTTGAGCCACCGCGCCCGGCCTTTGTGTTTCTTTTTTTGTAGAGATGGGGTCTCACTATGTTGCCTATGGCTGGTCTTGAACTCCTGGACTCAAGCGATACTCCCACCTCAGCCTCCTTTTAATTTTTTTTTTTTTTAAGAGACAGGGGTCTCCCTGTGTTGCCTAAGAATAACCTGGCCAGGGGCCAGGCGTGGTGACTCACACTTGTAATCCCAGCACTTTGAGAGGTCGAGGCAGGTGGATCACGAGGTCAGGAGATCGAGACCATCCTGGCTAACACGGTGAAACCCCGTCTCTACTAAAAATACAAAAAAAAAAAAAAAAAAAAGCTGGGCGTGGTGGCACGTGCCTGTAGTCCCAGCTACTCGGGAGGCTGAGGCAGGAGAATGGCGTGAACCCAGGAGGCAGAGCTTGCAGTGAGCCGAGATCACACCACTGCACTCCAGCCTGAGTGACAGAGTGAGACTCCATCTCAAAAAAAAAGAACCTGGCCAGGTTATTCTTTTATTATTATTATTATTATTATTATTTTTTTTTTTTTGAGACGGAGTCTCGCTGTGTCGCCTGGGCTGGAGTGCAGTGGCGCGATCTCAGCTCACTGCAAGCTCCGCCTCCCGGGTTCACGCCATTCTCCTGCCTCAGCCTCCCGAGTAGCTGGGACTACAGGCGCCCACAACCGCGCCCGGCTAATTTTTTGTATTTTTAGTAGAGACGGGGTTTCACCGTGGTCTCGATCTCCTGACCTTGTGATCCGCCCGCCTCGGCCTCCCAAAGTGCTGGGATTACAGGCGTGAGCCACCGCGCCCGGCCTATTATTATTATTATTATTATTGTTTATTTTATTATTATTTTTTTTTTTAAGAGACAGAGTCTCATTCTGTCACCCAGGCTGGAGTGCAGTGGCATGATCTCGGCTCACTACAACATCTGCCTCCCGGGTTCAAGTGATTCTCCTGACTCAGCCTCCTGAGTAGCTGGAACTACAGGCATGCGCCACCACGCCCAGCTAATTTTTGTATTTTTAGTAGAGACGAGGTTTCACCATGTTGGTCAGGCTGGTCTCGAACTCCTGACCTCAGGTAATCCACCAGTCTCGGCCTCCCAAAGTGCTGGGATTACAAGTGTGAGCCACTGTGCCTGGCCTTTTTTTTGGTTTTTCTTTTCTATTTTTTTTTTTGAGGCGGAGTCTCACTCTGTCACCCAGGGTGGAGTGCAGTGGCACAATCTGCTCACTGCAAGCTCCGCCTCCCGGGTTCACGCCATTCTCCTGCCTCAGCCTCCCGAATAGCTGGGACTACAGGCACCTGCCACCACGCCCGGCTAATTTTTTGTATTTTTAGTAGAGACGGGGTTTCACCATGTTAGCCAGGATGGTTTCGATCTCCTGACCTCGTTTTCCACCCGCCTCAACCTCCCAAAGTGCTGGGATTACAGGCGAGAGCCACCGCACCCAGACTTTTCTTTTTTTAAATACAATAGAGACAGGGGTCTTGCTATATTGCCCATGATGGTCTCAAACTCCTGGGCTCAAGCAATCCACCCACCTCAGCCTCCCAAAGTGCTGGGATTCCAGGCGTGAGCCACTGCACCTGGCCTAGGTTTTTTGTTTTGTTTTGTTTTCCCAAGACAGAGTCTCACTCTTTCCCCCAGGCTGGAGTTCAGTGGCGGGATCTCCACTCACTGCAACCTCTGCCTCCTGGGTTCAAGCAATTCTCCTGCCTCAGCCTCCTGAGTAGCTGGGATAACAGGTGCCCGCCACCACACCCAGCTAATTTTTAGTAGAGACGGGGTTTCACCATGTTGGTCAGGCTGGACTCAAATCCCTCAGTGATCTGCCCGCCTAAGCCTCCCAAAGTGCTGGGATTGCAGGCGTGAGCCCCTGCACCCAACCAGTTATTAATAATTCTCTGGCCACCTGTTCTAGAGTGTAACACATCTCACCACCTGAAACATTTCTTTTTTCTTTTCTTTCTTTTTTTTTTTTTTTGAGACGGAGTCTCACTCTGTCACCAGGCTGGAGTGCAGTGGTGCAATCTCGGCTCACTGCAATCTTCGCCTCCTGGGTTCAAGCGATTCTCCTGCCTCAGCTTCCCGAGTAGCTGGGATTACAGGTGCGTGCCACCATGCCCAGCTAATTTTTCTAATTTTAGTAGAGTCGGGGTTTCACCATGTTGGCCTCGATCTGCTGACCTCGTGATCTGCCCACCTTGGCCTCCCAAAGCGTTGGGATTACAGGCATGAGCCACCGTGCCCAACCTCTGAAGCATTTCTTTATGGCTAGCTGTGATGCCTAGTGCAACAGCTTTGCATGTAGAATCCTAGGCTTGGGAGAAAGGGCACCCATATCCCTGCTTCCCCATGCTGGTTGGCACATGACATGAACTCACTAAGGCTATTTATTTAGTTAGTTAGATAAAGAAACCTTGTTCTGAGAAGTAATCTATGTCCTGTGGACTGTCCTTCTTTCCCCTGATTCTTTCATCCCATTTCCCAACTTTCGCAGTTGCTGTTACCCCACCCCTTTCCTCTACAGCATAGAGGACCACCCAGGGCTGAATATGAGGCTTCTTCTACAACCACTTGCTCTGCTGTGGAGCATGCATTGGGGTCAGGAAATGACTCCAGGGATCACTGCATCTCCTATGGTCCAGCCCTGCGTGTCCTCCTCACATTCAGTTTCCTGCTGCTAGTATGATCTCCTTGCAACTTAATGGCAGAAGTGGCAAGAGATGGGAGAAGCCTTCTTAGCCTGCCTAAGGGATGGAGGAGAATTTCCTCCCTAGAGCAACTGGCAAGCTCCTGAAACCACGAGGTTACAATATGCACTTGGGGTTGGGGGCTGGTCTCAGACAGACCCTATAGGTCAACAACAGCATCGGGGGCTGCTCAAGGTCGCTCACGCCTATAATCCCAACACTTTGGGAGGCAAAAGTGGGAAGATTGCTTGAGCCCAGGAGTTCAAGACCAGCCTGGGCAACATAGCGAGCCCCCGACCTCTACAAAAAAAAAAAAAAAGAAAAATTCGCTGGGCATGGTGACACACATACCTGTGGTCCCAGCTAATTGAGAGGCTGAGGTGGGAGGATCGCTGGAGCCCAGGAGGTCAAGGCTGCAGTGAGCAGTGATTGTGCCACTGCACTCTAGCCTGGGTGATATAGCCAGACCTTGTTCCCATCCTCTTAAAAAAAACAAAAAACAAACAAACAAAAAAAACCCCCACAGCATTAGGGAGAAAAAGGAGAGATCTTGGGTTTGGCAGACCATTTACTCCCCCAAGGCAACTTTGTTTTCTCTTCCCGAGAAGAATTTTTTTTTTTTTTTTTTTTTTTTTTTTTTTTTGAGATGGAGTCTTGCTCTGTCGCCCAGACTGGAGTGCAGTGGTGCAATCTTGGCTCACGGCAACCTCCGTCTCCGGGGTTCCAGTGATTCTCCCACCCAGCAGCTGGGATTACAGGCATGCACCACCACACGCGGCTAAATTTTTGTATTTTCAGTAGAGATGGAGTTTCACTATGTTGGCCAGGGTGGTCTCAAACTCTGGACCTCAAGTGACCTGCCCACTTCAACCTCCCAAAGTGCTGGGATTACAGATGTGAGCCTCTGTGCCCGGCCCCTGAGAAGATTCTTAACCCCTTTGGTCACCAACTATGATCCTGGAGCTGGGCTAAGAACTTTTGCAGATTGCCTCGTTGAATCTCACAATAACCCTGGGTATTAACCTCATTTACAGATGAACAAGCAGGCTCGGAGAAGTTTAGTAGCTAGCCCAAGGTCACATCAAGTGAAGAACCAGAATCCAAACCTAAAGCTATGTGACTATAGGTAAGAGTCACAGCCTATCTCCTGACCCTCTGTTTGCTCAGTGACTTTTTTTTTTTTTTTTTTTTTTTTTTTTTTTTTTGAGATGGAATCATGCTCTGTCACCCAAGCTGGAGTACAATGGCATGATCTTGGCTCACTGCAACCTCCGCTGCCCAGGTTCAAGCAATTCTCCTGCCTCAGCCTCCTGAGTAGCTGGGATTACAGGTGTATACCACCACGCCCGGCTAATTTTTGTATTTTTAGTAGAGACGGGGTTTCACCATGTTGGCCAGGCTGGTCTCGAACTCCTGACCTCAAATGATCCACCCGCTGCAGACTCCCAAAGTGCTGGGATTACAGGCATGTGCCACGGCGCCCGGCCTGCTCAGTGACCTTTTGCTTTCTCTTTCTGGCTTATGCTCACCGTGTGCCCACTTGACCACCCCCTGCATGAGTTCCCTTTCCTGAAACTCAAAGAGAGACGGCCAGGGTTTGCTCCATGACACTGGAGTTGGAATGTGCTCACGGATTGACAGCTTCCATACTTCTTGTGCCTTTATGGTTAACATTCGCCTTTGCTTTTTTGTTTGTTTGTTTTTGTGATAGAGTCTCACTCACTCTGTCGCCCAGGCTGGAGTTCAGTGGTGCAATCTTGGCTCACTGCAACCTCGGCCTCCTGGGTTCAAGTGATTCTCCTGCCTCAGCCTCCCGAGTAGCTGGGACTACAGGCTCGTCCCATCACGTCCGGCTAATTTTTTGTATTTTCAGTAGAGACAGGGTTTCACCTTGTTAGCCAGGATGGTCTTGATTTCCTGATCTTGTGATCCGTCCGCCTCGGCCTCCCAAAGTGCTGGGATTACAGGCGTGAGCCACTGCGCCCGGCCGTTTTTTTTTTTTTTTTTTTTTTAATGGTTAGCCTTTGCTTTCTACGGACACTGTCTGCAGAAGCACAAGGAGCCTGCTGTAGAAAGACTTCTGTCTCAGATACATTGTTTCATCCTACTTATACTACCGCTTTGTAACAGTGTGACCTTAAGGAGTTACTTACCTGAGCTTCAGCTTCTTCATCTGGAAAATGGGATAACAGGCTTCCTAAATGGGTCGAAAGAAAAAAGGTGTGGAACAACACTCAGCACAGTTCCTGGCTTGATAAATGAGCTCTCTTTCCTCTCCATATTCCGGAGGGGATCTAAGCCTCAGGGAAAATCCTGCTGACCTTAAACTTCTGATGGGGCCATGGGGAAGGGCCTCAGCCCAGAGCCTCCGGGTCCCCTGAGGTCCCCTCTTCACATCCACCTGCCTGAGTTTTATCTCCCTCCCCCGCGTGGCCATTCTTCTGGTGGGGCTATGGGGCGGGTGCGGCGATGGACCGGGCGGGCACAGAACAGGTGGGTGCAGGCTGGGTGTCCGGCGCTGGGACACAAGTGCTCTGTGTGTAGGGTGGGCGGAAGTCAGGGCGTTTGATCTGAATTCTAAAGGGCGTTGTTCAGAGCCCCACAAAGGTCTCATTGTGCAGACACTGGGTATAAAGCAGCATATGACTCCCCAGCACCGGGCGGTGATGAATTGGGACGCAGGCGCGGAGCCCAGGGACCACTCCCCCTGCACAGACATGAGACCATAGGGGACCTGTCTGGGTGGCCTCAGGGATAGGCGCTCCCCAAGGTAAGAGGGCTTTGTTGAGTTTGCCCCAGGTCTGGAGTTAAGGAGCTAGGGAACAGGGAGCCATAGGGGATGGCTGATATCGGAACAAGACGGGCTTGGCAAAGAAAGGGGCTGGCGAGAAAAGAATGTTGGATGAAAGCAAAGAAGGGGGATGGGGCTCAGGGAGGTCAAGTCAAGTGAGTGAGGAGGAGGAGAAGCTGGCAAGGGGATGGGGTGACGAGGAAAGTCATGACCATCCTTCCTTTCCTGCTACTGGCTCTTGGAAGAGTTGGGTGGGGGGAGTGCACAGGCAGTGCTATGGCGCCCGACTTTCCACCCCAGCTTTCTGACAGCTTGCTTCATGGCTGGTGTTTTGCAGGTGTGAATGAGGCAGGATGAACTGGACAGGTTTGTACACCTTGCTCAGTGGCGTGAACCGGCATTCTACTGCCATTGGACGAGTATGGCTCTCGGTCATCTTCATCTTCAGAATTATGGTGCTGGTGGTGGCTGCAGAGAGTGTGTGGGGTGATGAGAAGTCTTCTTTCATCTGCAACACACTCCAGCCTGGCTGCAACAGCGTCTGCTATGACCAGTTCTTCCCCATCTCCCATGTGCGGCTGTGGTCCCTGCAGCTCATCCTAGTTTCCACCCCAGCTCTCCTCGTGGCCATGCACGTGGCTCACCAGCAACACATAGAGAAGAAAATGCTACGGCTTGAGGGCCATGGGGACCCCCTACACCTGGAGGAGGTGAAGAGGCACAAAGTCCACATCTCAGGGACACTGTGGTGGACCTATGTCATCAGCGTGGTGTTCCGGCTATTGTTCGAGGCCGTCTTCATGTATGTCTTTTATCTGCTCTACCCTGGCTATGCCATGGTGCGGCTGGTCAAGTGCGACGTCTACCCCTGCCCCAACACAGTGGACTGCTTCGTGTCCCGCCCCACTGAGAAAACCGTCTTCACCGTCTTCATGCTAGCCGCCTCCGGCATCTGCATCATCCTCAATGTGGCCGAGGTGGTGTACCTCATCATCCGGGCCTGTGCCCGCCGAGCCCAGCGCCGCTCCAATCCACCCTCCCGCAAGGGCTCGGGCTTCGGCCACCGCCTCTCACCTGAATACAAGCAGAACGAGATCAACAAGCTGCTGAGCGAGCAGGATGGTTCCCTGAAAGACATACTGCGCCGCAGCCCTGGCACCGGGGCCGGGCTGGCTGAGAAGAGCGACCGCTGCTCGGCCTGCTGATGCCACGTACCAGGCAACCTCCCATCCCGCCCCCGACCCTGCCCTGGGCGAGCCCCTCCTTCTCCCCTGCCGGTGCACAGGCCTCTGCCTGCTGGGGATTACTCGATCAAAACCTTCCTTCCCTGGCTACTTCCCTTCCTCCCAGGGCCTTCCATTTGAGGAGCTGGAGGGGTGGGGAGTTGGAGGCCACCTATGCCAGTGCTCAAGGTTACTGGGAGTGTGGGCTGCCCTTGTTGCCTGCACCCTTCCCTCTTCCCTCTCCCTCTCTCTGGGACCATTGGGGACAAGAGATGGGATGCTCCGACAGCGTCTCCAATTATGAAACTAATCTTAACCCTGTGCTGTCAGATACCCTGTTTCTGGAGTCACATCAGCTGGGAGGGATGCGGGTAAGTGGAGCGGAGGGCGGGGGTACTGTGGACATGTGGGTGGAGAAGGGAGGGTGGCGAGCACTAGTAAAGGAGGAACAGTGCTTGCTGGCCACAAGGAAAAGGAGGAGGTGTCTGGGGTGAGGGAGTTAGGGAGGGAGAAGCAGGCAGATAAGTTGGAGCGGGGGTTGGTCAGGGCCGCCTCTTCCTCTAGTCCCCAAGGCCTCTCTCTGCCTGAAATGTTACACATTAAACAGGATTTTACAGTAAATGAAGAGGTGGCTCGTGTGTTTGTCAAGTTCTTTCTCCTGCAACCTCTGACCTCCCCCAGGATGAGCTGGCCTTGGGTTTTTACTGATTAAGAAAGGAATAGGGCAAAAGAAGTAGTTACTTGAGTAGCTGAAGCTGCAAATGAGGAACCACTACACTTCTGGGCTGCAGAGCCAGCCGCGGAGCCATTCCGCCCTGTTGTTTTTGTTGTGGTTCTTGTCTTTTTCGTTGTCTAATAACAGCTTTATTGGGATTTAATGTACATACCTCCTTCCTCTGATTTTGAAAAGATTAAAAATGACAACTCCCTCTGAAGAGACAAGAAATGATTGGGAAATTTCTCATGCCCCAGAGAGTGGCACACATTCCCTGGGCACCTCGGTGAGAGCCCCTTCCCCACACACCTGGAGAACTATCTCCTTACTCCCTCCAAACTCAGCATCCCCTACAAGCTGATGTCCCACAGTCCACCTGTTGGGTTGCACGATGACCCTGGCCCCTTTCCTCTGGACATAGCCCCTAATTCCATCCTCTTTCCCAGTTTCCTTATCTCAGGAATCAATGCTTCCCACTCCAGAGATGCCTCCACACAGGTCAAACGTTTCACAGCAGCAGTTTCCTCACCAGCATCACCCTTCCCTGTCAGCTGTGGCAGGAAAAGCCCCAGGTTGAGACTTGGAAAAGCTGCGCTGGAGTCCTGGGGCTGTCACTTAGCAGCAAGGCATTCCCTTCCCCGAGCCTCAGCTTCCTTATGAGCAAAGGAGAACTGGCCCAGCACATCTCTCAGCATCCTTCAACACTCTGTGCTTCTGGGATTCCTAAAAGACTTCCCCAAGTAACAACGCATCATCTTCCTGCAGCCTCACGGGGGTTTCCTCAAAGTCACTGCCCCCACAAATAGCCTCTCAGAGTAAAAGTTTCCCCCATGGCAAGTTTGCCTCCTCAGCTTCCTCACCTCCAAACAGGAGAAATTATTTGTCACTCCCTCTGAGAGTATGTGGACTCCATGTAGGAAGTGCTGGATATCAGAAAGGGAGAGAAAATCAGACACAATCTCACATGAATTTTTCTCCCTTGAAACAGTTTTTCCTCTTCAGAGAGAAAGCATGGAAGTTTTCCTTATTTGAGATTTCTCCTTTAGAAAAAAAAAAAAAGGAAGGCTGGATGTGGTGGCTGTAGTCCCAGCAGTTTGGAAGGCCAGGGAGAGAGAATCACTTGAGCCCATGAGTTTGAGACCAGTCTGAGCAACATAGAGAGACCCCATCTCTACAAAAAAAAAAAAAATTAGTCAGATGTGGTGGCATGTGCCTGTAGTCCCAAGCTATTTCAGAGGCTGAGGTGGGAGGATAACTTGAGCCCAGGAGGAGGTTGAAGCTGCAGTCAGCCGTGATCATGCCACTGCACTCCAGCCTGGACCAGAGAGTGAGACCCTGTCAAGACAGAAACAAAGGAAGGAAGGAAGGAAGGAAGGAAGGAAGGAAGGAAGGAAGGAAGGAAGGAAGGAAGGAAGGGAGGAAGGGAGGAAGGGAAGGAGGGAAGGAAAGGAGACCTTTAGAGGCCGAGGCAAGAGGATTGCATGAGGTCAGGAGTTCAAGACTAGCCTGGACAGCATAGCAAGACCCTATCCCTATCTCTATTTTTAAAAAATTGAAAGAAAGGAGAGAGTAAGTATTCCTTTCCACCACACTTAGCAATCCCTGAGAGAGAGCTTCCTCGGCCTTAAAAGAGGAACATTCCTTTCCTACAAGAAATTTCCTTTCCCCTTAGAAACTGACATTATGTTCCATCAGAGGAGAGGTCCCCACCCCCTCACGGTGGAAAAGATTCCTTTTCTTATTATCGAAATCCATTCTCTTCACCCACAGCAATACAACAAACACATCCCCTCTCCATACAACATGCCATCAGAAGAAATATTTTCTTTTGAAAATTCCATCCTGGTCCTGGGCGGAAGCAGGGAACCTCATGCCCTCTCCGCATTGAGAAATGCTAACCCCACCATCACATCAGAAATGTGGTTTCTCTTGTAAGATTCTACCAATCCCCCTTGGAAAGAGACTCCAACTCTAGATCAAGGCTTTCCTCTCCAGGGGGCAGTGGTGGGACAATAAAGCTATCAGGCAGGGTGTTACAGCCCAAGTGGGAGACACAGGATTCTTGGGTCCCATGAACCAGGTAGGAGCAGGCCCAAGGAACCTTGAGGGCAGATGGTGGACACAATGTCTCAGGGAGGTAGGAGGCAGAGTTAGACTGACTCCAAGACTGACTTTTCAAATCAGGCTCTGTCACAAAGAGTATAAGAGAGAGACATAGAGGCAAATGAGGCATGCTCTCTGCCACACAGTAGAAATTCAATGTACTGAGTGACCTGGGTTTTGAAGAGGACATTGGAATTAGGAGACCTTGTTCTCCACTGATGAGCTCTGTCCCCTTGGACACGTGATATTTACCCTCTCCAGGTCTGTTTCCTCATCTCCAATAGAGAGTTAATAATAACCTCTCTACCTCTTTCACAGAACTTGTGTGAGAATCAGACAAGATGTGTTCAAAAGCTGGTTATGAACTAACGGTAAAGTAAGATAAGATAGTATCGTAAGCACTGAGACCATGGCCTTACGACATGCTAGAATTCTCATTGAGCCAGAAAGGAGTGAGGCTGGTTCAGGTAGGCTGAAGCTAGTTAAAACGATTTGGCAATAATAGTGTTGGCTCCCCCAAGGAGTGGACACCAGTCCAAACAGCAAAGTCCAAGAGAGGTTGCAAACCTGAGCATGATTCATTTAAGGATCAATATTCAAGGGGTCTGATCAGGAGGCAGAAAAGGCCTAGTAACAGGAAGCTCTTGCATGCTGTATCTCATGGAACTGGTCCTTTTAAGAATGTCTATGATCTTTTAGAGGTGTCTATGCACAGAGACGCCAGGAGCTGGGGGGCAAAGGAATAGAGGCAGATGAACTAGGAGAGTAATCAAGGCCTCCAGCCAGCTGAGTTGGGATTTGAAAGCAAGCTGCGGTATCCATAGAGAATTGGCATGGCAACCACAAACTGGTTCAGATGTTCAATCAGATAGCCTGGGTGCACACAGTGGGGGCTAGAGGGGAATGTTTGCTCCATTTACTGACTCCACAGTACTTAAATGCCAGACCTGGCCTATGGTGCAGAAGGGGCTATACAATCGTACGAAACTGAGCTCCTGTTGATTCCTGGAGTAGGCCAGGGAGAATGTACAGGGTCAAATGGAGAATGGATTGGGACATTCCAGCAAAGGGCAAATAAAACAGACAAAAAATACCCTACAGATATGACAGGAGTTGGCTGGACACAGTGGCTCATGCCTGTAATCCCAGCAATTTGGGAAGCCAAAGCAGGCAGATCACTCGGAGCCAGGAGTTCGAGACCATCCTGGCCAACATGATGAAACCCTGTCTCTGCTAAAAATACAAAAATTAGCCAGGCATGGTGGCACATGCCTATAGTCCCAGCTACTCAGGAGGCTGAGGCGGGAGAATTGCTTGAATCCGGGAGGTGGAGGTTGCAGTAAGCCAAGATCATGCCGCGGCACTCCAGCCTGGGCGACAGAGTAAGTGAGGCTCTATCACAAAAAAAAAAAAAAAAAAAAAAAAAAGTCAGACTCGGTGGCTCATGCCTGTAATCCCAGCACTTTGGGAGGCCGAAGCAGGTGGATCACTTGAAGTTAGGAGTTTGAGACCAGCCTGGCCAACATGGTGAAACCCCATCTCTACCAAAAATACAAAAATTAGCCCCGTGTGGTGGCAGGCACCTGTAATCTCAGCTACTTGGGAGGCTGAGGCATGAGAATCGCTTGAACCCGGAAGGCAGAAGTAGCAGTGAGCCGAGATCATGCTACTGCACTCCAACCTTGGTGACAGAGCGAGATTCTGTCTCAAAAAAAGAAAAGAAAAGGTATGATGGGAGTGATACCTTCAAACTTGTGTGTTTGGAAGGTCAGTCTGCAGCTGCATGGAGACTGGATCGGGGATTGAAGACTGAGACAGATTGACCAGGTACTGCCAGGTGCAGTGGCACACCTGTGGTCCCACCTACTTGGGAGGCTGAGGTGGAAGGATTCATTGAACCCAAGAGTTTGAGACTAGTCTGGTCAACATAGTGAGACCCTGTCTTAAAAAAAAAAAAAAAAAAAAAAAAGCCGGGCGCGGTGGCTCAAGCCTGTAATCCCAGCACTTTGGGAGGCCGAGACGGGCGGATCACGAGGTCAGGAGATCGAGACCATCCTGGCTGACACTGTGAAACCCCGTCTCTACTAAAAAATACAAAAAACTAGCCGGGCGAGGTGGCGGGCGCCTGTAGTCCCAGCTACTCAGGAGGCTGAGGCAGGAGAATGGCGTGAACCCAGGAGGCGGAGCTTGCAGTGAGCTGAGATCCGGCCACTGCACTCCAACCTGGGTGGCAGAGCGAGACTCCGTCTCAAAAAAAAAAAAAAAAAAAAAAAAGACCAGCTATGGAGCTATTGCAATAGCCCAAGTGGGGCCTATAGAACTAGGACAATGGCAGAGAAATATGAAGAAGAGACAGGTGTGAGAGACATTTTGGATGTAGAACCTACAACAGGACTTCATGTCTGAGTTGTGGGGTGTGGAAGAGCCAAAGGTAATTTGAGGTTTCCTTTCCCTCCTTTGACTAGAAAACTCCTAATCATTCAAAACTCATCTCAAACGTCATTTCCTCTGTGAAGCTGTCACCTCTTCTCTCCCCACTGACCAAGTCCCTCGGAAAGAACGAGTCTTCCCCTCCACTCTGAATTCCCACAGTATGACTGTGGTATATGTGATAAGAGCACTTATCCCATTATGTGGTGCCAGGTGCGGCGACTCACACCTGTAATCCTAGCTGCTCGAGAGGATGAGGTGGGAGGATCGCTTGGAGACCAGCCTGGGCTACACAGTGAGACCCCGTCTCTAAAAAATACCACCACCACCACCACCACCACACACACAAAAAAAAGAAAAGCACACAGGCCAGGCACAGTGACTCATGCCTGTAATCCCAGCACTTTGGGAGGCTGAGGCAGGCGGATCTGTTGAGGCCAGGAGTTCAAGACCAGCCTGGTCAATATGGCAAAACCCTGTCTCTATTAAAAATACAAAAATTAGGCAGGCGTGGCAGTGGGGACCTGTAGTCCCAGCTACCCAGGAGGCTGAGGCAAGAGAATCAGTTGAACCTGGGAGGCAGAGGCTGCAGTAAGCCGAGATCGTGCCACTGTACTCCAGCCTGGGTGACAGAGTGAGACTGAACAAAAAGAAGGAAGGAAGGAAGGAAGGAAAGAAGGAAGGAAGGAAGGAAGGAAGGAAGGAAGGAAGGAAGGAAGGAAGGAAGGAAGGAAAGGAGGGAGGGAAGAAAGATTAGCTCATAAAATCTGTGTCTTAAAAAAAGAAAGAGGCCAGGCGCAGTGGCTCACGTCTGTAATCCCAGCACTTTGCAAGGCCTAGGCAGGTGGATCCCCTGAGGCCAGGAATTGGAGACCAGCCTGGCCAACATGGTTTAACCCTGTGTCTACTAAAAATAGAAAAATCAGCTGGGTGTGGTGGCACGTGCCTGTCATCCCAGGTACTCGGGAGGCTGAGACAGGAGAATTGCTTCAACCCGGGAGGCGGAAGTTGCAGTGACCTAAGATCATGCTATTGTACTCCATCCTGGCTGACAGAGCAAGACTCCATCAGAAGGAAGGAAGGAAGGAAGGAAGGAAGGAAGGAAGGAAGGAAGGAAGGAAGGAAGGAAGGAAGGAAGGGAGGGAGGGAGGGAGGGAGGGAGGGAGGGAGGGAGGGAGGGAGGGAGGGAGGGAGGGAGGGAGGGAGGGAAGGAAGGAGGGAAGGAAGGAAAGAAAGGGAGAGAGAAAGAAAGGGAAGGAAAAGAGAGAGGAAAAGAAAGAAACCATTGTGTGGTAATCACTTGCATAAGCTTACCACATAGTAGGTGCTTAGTAGCCTGTGGAATTCAGGGCAGCAGGGAAGAAGACATAGGCATGTGCAAAGGTTCAGAGTCTTGAGAGAGTAGAGTGTGTTCACTGTGACTAGAGCAGAAAATGATGGAATGGGGAGTGGGGTGGTTGCAGTAGGAGATGAGACTGGCAAAGCAGGTCGGGGCTGGTCAGTGAAGACTCTCATAGAAATGCATGCAGGTTTGCACAGGAGTCTGGACTCCAGTATCACGTGTAGAAGCCCTTCTGACATAAAAGTTAAGTGCCTACTAGATTAACAGGCAATTCTGTACTCATGATCATGGATGGACTGTAGAGGTCTTCAGGAGATCCAGATCAGGGCAGACCTTTACACAAACAGATGTGTTAAAGTTGACAGTGAACTATGGAAGAAAAACCAGAATTATTTGAAAGTGGACTTCAAGGAGAAAGGGTAATTTACATACGATGGTGACCAACTGTTCTCCATTTTTTTCACCACAACTGAAGCCCCTGTGAAAAGTCAGTGTCGCATAGTGATTAAGAGCATTGTTGGCCAGGTGCAGTGGCACACACCTGTAATCTCAGTACTTTGGGAGGCTGAGGTGGGCAGATCGCCTGAGGTCAGTAGTTCGAGACCAGCCTGACCAACATGGAGAAACCCTGTCTCTACTAAAAATACAAAATTAGCCAGGTGTGGTGGCGCATGCCTGTAATCCTAGCTACTCGGGAAGGCTGGGGCAGGAGAATAGCTTAAGCCCGTGAGGCAGAGGTTGCAGTGAGCCAAGATCGCGCTGTTGCATTCCAGCCTGGGTAACAAGAGTGAAACTCCGTCTCAAAAAAATAAAAAAAAAAAAAATTGTTTCCTTCCTACCTGTGTGAGTTTGACCATGTTACTTGGCCACTCTAGGCCTTAGTTTCCTCATCTGTAAAGCATGACTACCTGTGTCACAGGGCTGTAGTAAGGACTAAATGTGTTCATTATATATAAAGCACTTCAAACAAGGCCTGGTCGATAGTAAGTCCTACACAAGGATTTGCAGTTATTATTTCATCTTGCCATCTTCACTGCTTCTCCAGCTATTCACCAACTCTCTCAAACACTGAGTTAAACTCTTTCTCACCTAATTAGCATGCTTGCTTTTTTTTTTTTTTTTTAAAGACAGGGTCTCACTCTATTGCCCAGGCTGGAGTGCAGTGGTGCCATCATAGCTCACTGCAACCCCAAACTCCTAGCTCCAGTGATCCTCCCTCCTCAGCCTCCCAAAGTGCTGGTATTACAGGCGTGAGCCACCGTGCCTGGCCTAACATGTTTTCTTGACTATCTAACTGTCCATTGTCATGTGCGTGTGCTTAAGCAAGCAAGTCTGTATGTTTGCATGCATATGTATCATTGTGTTGACACATATGACCACATTCACATGTATGTGGGAGGATGGCTGTGAGGGGTGTGCCCATTTTTTTTTTTTTTTGAAACGGAATCTTGCTCTGTCACCCAGGCTGGAGTGCAATGGTGTGATCTTGGCTTACTGCAACCTCCATCTCCCAGTTTCAAGCGATTCTCCTGCCTCAACCTCCCGAGTAGCTGGGATTACAGGCATGTGCCACCACGCCAGGCTAATTTTTGTATTTTTTTTGTAGAGATGGGGTTTCACCATGTTGGCCAGGCTGGTCTCCAACTCCTGACCTCAGATAATCTGCCTGCCTCGGCCTCCCAAAGTGCTGGGATTACAGGCGTGAGCCACCGTGCTTGGCCAAGTGCCTTAACTCTTAATGTAGTTTTAATGAAAAGGATGTTTCCCAATCATAATATGGTCTGAAACTTTATGACCAGGCTTAGAAATGACTTAGGTGGGCCAGGGGCACCATACTATGGAGCACCTAATATGTGCCAGACTTGGTGCTGAATTAAGCACTGACATGTATACTGGCAAGGTAGCTATTATTATCCCCCTACTTGTAGATGAGGAAATGGAGACTCAGAGAAGTTAAGTAATATGTCCAAAGGTTGCACTGCAGAGCTAGAATTAAAACCTAGTCCCATTCTAATCCAAAACCTGTGCTGTTTCCTCTATTCCAAAGTAACCACTCTAGCTGGGCATGGTGGCTCACACCTGTAATCCCTACACTTTGGGAAGCCGAGGCGGGTGGATTGCTTGAGGGCAGGAGTTCCAGACCAGCCTGGCCAACATGGCAAAACCCCGTCCCTACGAAAAATACAACAATTAGCCAAGCGTGATGGCACATGCCTGTAATCCCAGCTACTCAGGAGGCTGAGACGGAAGAATCGCTTGAACCCGGGAGGCGGAGGTTGCAGTGAGACGAGATGGCACCACTACACTCCAGCCTGGGTGACCGAGCAAGACTCCCTCTCAAAAAAAAGCAAACACAAAAACAAACAAACGAAAAAGACAAAGTAACAACTCTATGCTGCTTTAGGAAGTGTTTCAGGGCATGTGGGGTGGGGAGCTCAGTATGATATTAAAATATCCCTAAGTACTAACGTGCTGGAAAACAACATGTTTGTACAGGACCCCTAAGGTTAAGAGAAAGAAATGGTGAAAGTTGAGGAAGGGGCTGCCCTGCACTCAGGCAAGGAAGGGCAGTTTTGTGGGGAGAGGGCCCTTCTCAGGAGGTCTACCCGGAGCAGGATCCAGAAATTGTCCATCCCTGGGAAGGGAGGCAACTTGGGGAGTACAGGGAAGATGTGGAGAGACAGTTATTTGGAACCCCTTACCCTCGTTTGGCCTAAGTCAAGATAAGCTGTTGAAACTGTCGCCCTTTCTCTCCCTCCACCTTAGGGGTCCCAAACACACTTTATTTTCCCTCAGTCTCCCCTAATCCCTTTCTGTTTCTGCTCCAGCTTTCTTCAAAGGACAAAGCCTTTCATTCCTCAGTTAGAGATAATTGTCTTGAAATGCAGATACCTGGGAGAACTCATTCACACTAAAATATAATCAATTAACTGACAAACAAGTTCTGGTAATTCTGCTTCTCAAATCTTTCTCAAATCCCTTTTCTCCTCAGCATCCCCATTGCCACTGCTGCTTTCCTTCAGGCCTTGCCAGAATCTAACTGAAAATGTGGAGGAGAGTGAACTTGGATTAAAACACTTGCTCCATGCCAGGCACTGCGCTAAACATTACCTCCTTTAATCCTCACTGTCACTGAGGCAAGCTCCGTATTGTTCCCATTTTAGAGACAAGGAAATCAAGGTTCAAGTAGGTTAAGTAACTTGCCTTGGTCACACAGGAAAGAAAGGGCTGAGCCGGGGAACTGGAATTCACATCTGGTGGATGCCAAAGGCAAAGCACTAACCATTTCTTTTTCTTTCCTTCCTTCCTTCCTTCCTTCCTTCCTTCCTTCCTTCCTTCCTTCCTTCCTTCCTTCCTTCTTTCTTTCCTTTCTTTTTTGAGATGGAGTCTCGCTCTGTCACCCAGGCTGGAGTGCAGTGGCACGATCTCAGCTCACTACAAGCTCTGCCTCCTGGGTTCACGCCATTCTCCTGCCTCAGCCTCCAGAGTAGCTGAGACTACGGGCGCCTGCCACCATGCCCGGCTAATTTTTTGTATTTTTAGTAGAGGCAAGGTTTCACCGTGTTAGCCAGGATGGTCTTGATCTCCTGACCTCATAATCCACCTGCCTTGCCTCCCAAAGTGCTGGGAATACAGGCGTGAGCCACTGTGCCTGGCCTGCCTTTCTTTCTTTCTTTCTTTCTTTCTTTCTTTCTTTCTTTCTTTCTTTCTTTCTTTCTTTCTTTCTTTCTTTCTTTCTTTCTTTCTTTCTTTCCTTTCTTCCTTTCTTTCTTTCTTTCCTTCTTTCTTTCGTGCTGGGAATACAGGCGTGAGCCACTGCACCTGGCCTCCTTCCTTCCTTCCTTCCTTCCTTTCTTTCTTTCTGAAACGGAGTTTCACACTGTCACCCAGGCTGGAGTCCAATGGCGCGATCTAGGCTCACTGCCACCTCTGCCTCCCAGGCTCAGGTGATTCTCCTGCCTCAGCCTCCCGAGTAGCTGGGATTACAGATGCCCGCCAGCACGCCTGGCTAATTTTTTGTATTTTCAGTAGAGACGGGGTTTCACTATTTTGGCCAGGCTGGTCTCGAACTTCCGATCTTGTGATCTGCCTACCTCGGCCTCCCAAAGTGTTGGGATTACAGGCATGAGCCACCACTCCCGGCCTCTCTTTTTTTCTTTTTTATTTTTTTTAGATGGAGTCACATTCTGTCGCCCAGGCTGGAGTGAGTGGCAACCTCCACCTCCCGGGTTCAAGTGATTCTCCTGCCTTAGCCTCCCAAGTAGCTGAGATTATAGGTGCCCGCCACCAGGTCCAGCTAATTTTTGTATTTTTAGTAGAGAAGAGTTTTCACCTTGTTGGCCAGGCTGGTCTCAATTACAGGCATGAGCCACTGCACCCGGCCACCTCTGTAATCTTTCTTGATTTCCTGGGAGAGAGTGAGAAACAATTACATTCTACCTTGGCTATTTTATTGACATGTGAGTCTTTCCCAGGGTCAGGACTAGGGTGAGGCAGTCAAGGCACCTAGAATGCAAATGTAAGGAGGCACTCCCTCTCAGGGTCATACAAATGCCCACCCTGTACATATGTGACCCTGAGAGCAAGTACCCTTACATTTTTCACCCTAGGTGCCTCAGTTGCCTCACCCAGTCCCAGCCCTGGTCTTCCCTATCAGACTAGGAACTTCTCAAGAGTAGACCCCAGGTTTTTGTTGTTGTTGCTGTTGTTTGGTTTTATTTTTTGAGACAGAGTCTCGCTCTGTCACCCAGGCTGGAGTGCAGTGGTGCGATCTCAACTCACTGTAACCTCTGCCTCCCAGGTTCAATCAATTCCCCTGCCTCAGCCTCCGGAGTAGCTGGGACGACAGGGGCCTGCCACCATGCCCAGCTAATTTCTATATTTTTAGTAGAGGCGGGATTTCACCATGTTGACCACGCTGGTCGCGAACTCCTGACCTCAAATGATCCACCCACCTTGGTCTCCCACAGTGCTGGGATTACAGGCATGAACCACTGTGCCAGCCAACCCCAGGTTCTTATTCATGTTTGTATTCACAGTGAGTAACAAGAGGCTCTGCACAGAGTAGATATCTAGTTGAACAAATGACATCAGGCCCTTCTCTGTTTCAACAAGGGAAGGAGGTAAGAGGAAGTGGATAGTTTGGCGCCCTGTTGTGAATGGGAGAAGGAGAAGGTCAATTTAAGACTTCATCCTGGCTGGGCGCGGTGGCTCAAGCCTGTAATCCCAGCACTTTGGGAGGCCGAGACGGGCGGATCACGAGTTCAGGAGATCGAGACCATCCTGGCTAACACGGTGAAACCCCGTCTCTACTAAAATACAAAAAAAATTAGCCGGGCGAGGTGGCGGGCGCCTGTACTCCCAGCTACTCGGGAGGCTGAGGCAGGAGAATGGCGTGAACCCGGGAGGCGGGGCTTGCAGTGAGCTGAGATCCGGCCATTGCACTCCAGCCTGGGCAACAGAGCGAGACTCCGTCTTAAAAAAAAAAAAAAAAGACTTCATCCTGGCCTGGACTGTAAGGACAGTTTTTCATCAGGTGGTTATGTCTTTGGCGTCTGGCAGATTTGGGACTCCTCCTACTTCTCTGGTCTCTCCCTCTCAGTGCCTTTCTCTGGTTAACTGGAGACATTCTCCAAAGTACTATGTTTGGGTTTTTTGTCCTCTTCTCTCTTCACTCTATTTTCCCAAGTGACCTTGTTTACTCCCAGAGCTTCAGTGAGAAGCTCTGCAGATGACTTCTAAATTAACACCTCATCTCTCTCCTAAGCCTCAGACTTGAATTTCTAACTGCCTACTACATACAGTAACACGTAGCATCAATATTTGCTCTTTTGTGTCTGTTGTCTCATCTGACCTTCTCAACACTTCTGTGAGAAAGTCAGGGCAGAACATGAACTCATTTTTTAGGTGAGGCTCAAAAAGGTTGTCTTGCCCAAGGTTTTATGGCAGACCTATGATTAGAAACTCAATCTGGGTGTTCTCTCTGCGTGCCATGTTGCATGGTGCACCACAAGGGTGTTTCAATGGAGTCTCAAAACCAATGTGATAAAAATCTCAACTTATTAGCAATCTTCTCCTATCCCTGACAGAACACACACACACACACACACACACACCCCTAAAAACAAACAAACAAACAAACAAAAACACTTGGCTGGGCGTGGTGGCTCATGCCTGTAATCCCACCACTTTGGGAGGCCGAGGCAGGCAGATCATGAGGTCAAGAGATCAAGACCATCCTGGCCAACATGGTGAAACCCTGTCTCTACTAAAAATACAAAAATTAGCTGGGCATGGTGGTGCGCACCTGTAGTTGCAGCTACTCGGGAGGCTGAGGCAGGAGAATCGCTTGAATCCGGGAGGCGGAGGTTGCAGTGAGCCGACATCGCGCCACTGCACTCCAGCCTGGCAACAGAGCAAGACTCTGTCTGAAAAAAAAACAAAAACCAAAACAAAAAAACTTGTCCCTGTGCTACCCATCTTTTTTTGTTTTGTTTTGTTTTTGAGACGCAGTCTCGCTCTGTCGCCCAGGCTGGAGTGCAGTGGCCAGATCTCAGCTCACTGCAAGCTCCGCCTTCCGGGTTCACGCCATTCTCCTGCCTCAGCGCCCCCCCCCCAACCCCAGTAGCTGGGACTACAGGTGCCTGCCACCACGCCTGGCTAATTCTTTGTATTTTCAGTAGAGACGGAGTTTCACCATGTTAGCCAGGATGGTCTCGATCTCTTGACCTTGTGATCCGCCCGCCTCGGCCTCCCAAAGTGCTGGGATTAGAGGCATGAGCCACCGCGCCCGGCCTGTGCTACCCATCTTGGTTAAAGGCATCTCACTCTCCCAGTCATCAAGGCTAGAAACCTGGGGTTCACGCTCAATTCTTCCCTTTCCCATAACCTTTATAGCCTTTACCTTTTATTGTTATTATTATTATTATTATTATTATTTTTTGAGACGGAGTCTCACTCTGTCACCCAGGATGGAGTGCAGTGGCATGCTCTCAGCTCACTACAACCTCCGCCTCCCAGGTTCAAGCAATTCTGCCTCAGCCTCCCAAGTAGCTGGGATTACAGACACCTGCCACCATGCCCAGCTAATTTTTGTATTTTTGTAGAGATGGGGTTTCGCCATGTTGGCCAGGCTGGTCTCAAACTCCTGACCTCAAGTGATTCACCCGGCTCTGCCTCTCAAAGTGCTGGGATTACAGGCGTGAGCCACCCCCCAAGAACCTTTACTTCTAATGATTCATCAGATCCTGCAGCCTTGACCTTCAAAATGCCTGAAATTTACTTTGAATCTATCTTTTTTTCCCTTCCCTATCCCCACAGTCCCCATTGAGGTCCATAGAACCTCTTAGCCATACTCCTTCCACCAATCTCCAGGCTTCCAGGCCTACTCCCACTCACTATTCTTCATATTGTTCTGGGGATTGTCTCCCTAAAGAAATAGATCTGAGCCTACCACCCCTTGGTTGGAAAAATCTCAGCCTTGCACTTCCCACCCCTACATCTGTGGCTTCCCAACCCTTTCCACTTTGTCTTTGAGGCCCAGGTCTAATTCCACCTCCCTTGGTAAACCCTCACATAGCCTCCCTATAAACGTGTTTTGTCTGTTTTTGAGACAGGGTTTCACTCTGTCACCCAGAATGGGTGCAGTGGGGTGATCACTGCATCCTCGCCTCCCAGGCGTTATAACCATCCTCCCCAGCCTCAGCTTCCTCAATGGCTGTGACTACTGGCATGCGCCACCACGCCCAGTTAATTCTTGTATTTTTATTAGAGATGGGGTTTTGCCATGTTGCCCAGGCTAGTCTTGAACTCCTGGGCTCAAGGGATCCTCCCACCTTAGCCTCCCAAAGTACTGGATTACAGACGCAAGCCACCGCACCCAGCCTCCCTGTAAACCTGGAGTAATTTATTCCTCTGTCCTCCCATAGCACTATTCATTTTATTCTGCCTGTATTACGACTAATTGTGTACTATTTGGTCTCCCCTATAGCCTGGGAGCCTGCTGGGGATTGGATCCTGGTCTAACCAGTCTTTGTCTTTTTTGAAGCATGTAATCTAGGTCTTTAAACATAATAGGTCCTTAATACATGGCTAGTGAGTATTTTTTTTCCTTAAGTGTTTGGAAACTTGTTATAAAAAAAAAAGACCACATTCCCAGTACATTCAAAGTAAGACAATAAAGTAAGAATGATTCTCAAACACCTGACTTGTTTACACTTGGAGAGATTTGATGTTATCCAGTGTTGCTCCTCTATATCCATCACCCAGAAAAGACAAAAAACCAAAGACAATTTTAACTCTTTATTTGAAACAAACAATTTCAGAGACAGAAGGTTAGTCGTGACAACAGCTTTTCACTACAACACAAGGGTGGGCATGGCTCACTGAAGGGACAGGCCAGGCGCCTCAGAACAATATATACAATTTAAACAGTGGCTAACTGGTGACAGTTATAAAAACACAAAAAGGAGCCTGGGAAACAGCAAAGTCAACAGGGAAAGAACTGGGTACCCCCTTTGCCAGAAGTTAATTGTTTTCTAGGGCCTCCAAGGCAAGATGGGGAAGAGAGAAGATGTAGGCAGTGGGGCAGGCCCTGTGCCCACAGCTCCTCGCCTGTCCTTTGACCACAGATCCCATCCTGCATGACTCAAGCCCCCACAGGCTTGGCCTGGCTCTTATGATGGGGGAATAATAGAGGGGAACCCAGCCTCAACCCAAGTCAGAAGGTAGTTTTTGCCTTGGGAGCTCTGTCCATTGAACTAAAGGGAGGCAGTTACAGAGGGGGCTAAGCATGTTGACACCATGGCTCATGGCAACCTAAGATGGCAGAGAGACAAACACAGAAACCAAGGGGACAGGAGTCTGCACAACAGGAGTCTGCTCCCCGTACTTAGTCATTCTCTGCCTCTGAGGAAAAAAAGGCATTTGGAAGATTTTAAAAACTGCAGCACCAAGGGTTGGTGCTTGCCGGTGGGGTGAGGGATACGCGGTGGTGAGAGGGTGCCAACAACCAATTATTTCATAGGAGGGGAAGAGTGTCTAAGCTCTGTGTTTTATGTAAATGGTCCCCTCATCGCTTTCATTGTTTATTTCATACCTTTCAGATGAGACCTTTTTGCGTGGTGCTGGGGAAGAGTAGAGAAGGGAGTGGGCACAGGGCAGAGAAGGCAGCTGGGTTTTTCCCTAGGTCATGCCTGGGAACAAGAGGCTTTACCTATGCGGGATGGGTCAGGAAACCCAAAGCCAACAGGATCACCAGAGCTATTAACACTCCACCCAGAGTCTGGACCCAGAAGGAGGGGTTTACTCTGAAGCATAAAGAAAACGGGCAAGCTGGCTTTTGCCCATCACTGGGAGACCAGCCCCTGAGTACAGAAGACCGGGGCCCCATGGTTGTCAAGTGGTATGGAAGAAGATAAAAGCCAGGGTTCCTAGAGAAGGCAGGGAATGGGTGAGCGGAAAGGAGCAGTCAGGGCCCTTCAGAATGAGTAGCATTGGTTCCTGGGCCTGTCACCCTGAGGGACATGACCACAGGACAGACATTGATGTGAAAGATGGATATGGATGGCACACGAGCTCAGTCCAGGTCTTCCTCCCCAGGACGACCCAGTTCCTCATAAATCTCGCGCACAGCCAGGATGCGATTGAGCATGCTCTCCAACATGCTGCGGTCCATGGGGATCACAGAATACCAGAGAGGTGACTCGGCGATGCAGGACCTTTCCGGTTGCAGGTAGAACACATCGTTGCGAGTCCGGAGGCTTTCAGGACTGCAACATCGGGGGTGGGGGTGGGGATGGCAGGACAGAAGATCAGTACCAAGGCAAAGTAGATCCCTCGGGTCCCCATGCTAACGCTCTTTCTGCCAACCCACCAACTCACCATTTTGAGAGATAGAATTCATAGAACTTGACAGGGCAGCGGAGAGGATTCATGCGGTTCTCACGCTGCTCTAAGATAGGGGCTTCATCTTCTCTCTTCCGTTTTCCAGGACCCGTGTCTGTAGGGGAGGGAAATGACTCAGACTCATTAAGAGCACAGGCTTCACGAGCCTCATCCAAGAGCACAGTCCAGGGCACAGGGAGAAGGCATCACGACACAAATTACAGTCTCATCAAGATGGGAGAGGTGGAAGAAGAGGTCAGTCTCCCTCTCCCACGCCAACCCAACATCCTGTCGAGCTGTTGTTATGCAACCCTCCCCGGTTCCCACTGCCAAAGACTCTCTTTAAAATCTCCCCCAAGTTGCTGTCTTGAAGAGGTGATCTCAGAAGTTATTCAAAAAACCTGATAAAACAGACCCTACTGCAAGGGCGGGCTTGCCTTCTGGGATAAACAGCAATGGCCCCAACCCCTCGCGCATTAGTCCAGGTAGAAGCATGGGTCCAGAGAAGGGACCTTGGGAACTGCACTCAGACAGGACAGAAATCCAGGAACAGAAAAAATGGAAACCAAGGTGCAGTTGTTGTTAGGCCCGACAGCAAAGAATCAGAGAAAGCCTGTCATTCATTCAGTCTACCCCCCCGCCACAGTCAAACACACCCAAAGGTTTCCTACCTGTCCACCACCCAGAAAAAGCAGGCAAGCAAGTAAACCGTCTTAAATGAGGAAAGGGGGGAGAGAGGTCACAGGGTGACCTCCTATATATGCGACAGCCACTGCCCATCAAGTAGGAGGACTGGCCGTTTCTACCCTTTCTGCACACAGCAACGGAAGGAGAGGGAAGCTAGGGGCCAAGGAGAGGGCCGACCTGGCAGGTATGGTGGGTTATGGCAGGGCATGGAAGGGGAAGGCAGAGAAGGGGCAAAAGCACAGGGGAGGGGGCAGCCTCGTACCTCGCCCTTTCCTCTGGCGGACTGGGGCATAGTAGCGGATGCTCACCACCTTGGTGGTGCCCCGAGGGGTGGTACACTTGCGGGACTGCCGCACCACATTGGTGAAGGAGAGTTGCATGTGTTCCTCAGCTGTCTGCAGCCCAAAAAACTTAGTGTTGAAGAACATGAGGGTGTTGAGGAGGACAAAGGGCGAGTAGACCCCCAGTTGCTTACACTCCCAGAGGTGCTCCTCCTCCACTCGAGAGAACACCGTATCTACAATGGTCAAGGGGGAGAGGCCGGTCAGGAGGGAGTGGCTGCCCAAACCCAACCACTTCCCATCCCATGTGCCCTGCTCATTTCCCACACCATTCTCATTTGGTGAGTAACCTTCATATATAAAACACTGTCACTTTGCTACACTTGCTACACTACACAGTGGGACAGGGCTTTAAATAATACATACTTTCCACTCCTGCATTTGGAACGTCTCTCACCACCCTCAAGTTGTAGACAGGTAAATGTAAACCTTGAGGAGTCCCACGATTTCTTGCTCTCTTTCTTTACTTACCACCCAAACCCAGGCCATCTTTTTCTGGTCCTAGAGATAGCTCTTCAGACCTAAGTCTTGATCCCCTCCTCATGTTCAAGAACAGGCGCTCCTATGCTCCTTTAACTCTAAACCCTGAGGCATCCAGCTACACGCTCCTGCCCTCGGGCCCTTTGTGAAGAGTGGCAGACCAAATAGCACAGGAGTCTTGGGATGGTGGATTGGAAGAATGGAAAAAGGGTGTGTAGGGGTTGCTACGTCCCTGTCCCTTACTGTTGGGGAGGAGTGTGGGCTGCCAGGTACTCAGAGACTTATTGAGTTCTTGAACGAAAGTCAGGTAGTAAAGGTCCGTGAAAATGTTCACCATCCGGTTATTTTCCAGCAAGTACTGGGGAAAGAAAAACAGACACACATAAGGCTAGACTGTAGGTCCTCGAAGAAAGATAATGATGCTGAAGCCCCCAGGTATGGTGTCCTCAATCATTAGGAGACGATGGGAAACAGCTGCTTGATTAGGTGGCCTCGAGTGCTTTCCCCCAGGTATACCTACAGCTCTGCGCTACTCAGGCTTTGCTGGAAGAGGAGGAGGCTTGGAGGAGATGTTCTTTAGAAGCCCACACCTCCTTGTCAGGTAATACGTGGTTGACTTCTCCCAGGGGGAACTAAACATTACACCAGCACTCAAGGATCCCAGCTCCACCCATCCCTCCCCTCCTAGAATGGGCTTAAATACTACAAAGGGGACCTGGATAGTAATGAAGACTGCTCCTTGGCCAACAGTCCTGGAATGCAGTTTTGATTTTAGAAAAGTATTGATATCTCATGTTCTATTTGGAATAGGAGATTAAAGGCAAGCCGCCTGCTTGAGGTAGGGGACAAGATGAGGAACAGGGAGTGCAACAGAATAATTGCTTTTTTTTTTCATTAAATATTTTTTGGGTAGAGATGCGGTATCACTTTGTTGCCCAGGCTGGTCTCAAACTCCTGGCTTGAAGCGATCCTCCTGCCTCAGCCTCCCAAAGTGTTGGGATTACAGGCGTTAGCCACCGTGCCCAACCCAGAATCATTTCTGGTTAGACCTTGCCTGCTGTGTTAAGAGTGACAGGAAGCAAGGTGGTGCATGAGAGGTACCTGCTGGATGCCAAGACACAAATAGTAGATACTGTCAGGTTCGTATCGTTCACCATTGGGCCGAGTGATTTCTCTCACAAACTGGGCCAGACCGTAGTTGAGCTCAGCAGCTGAGCAGGCGAGAATATCCTCTTTGATACGCATGGGTTTGGCTGCAGTGATATGTTGTGCAGGGACAGGATTAAGAAAAACTCTACATGGAGAATTTCACTTAGCTCCACCACCATTAACCCCTTCATCCCTTAGTCATGCCTAGCTCCTGAACAATTACAGAAAGAGCCCCTAACCTTGAACCTAGACAGCATTTCCTTTCATCTACAACTCCTCCCCATCTTCACAGGGCATCCTTAAGTCATCACACCCTTATCACTCCTAGACATCTTCAGCTGAATCACAGGCCCAGCCCCTTCTTCCCTTTCCCCTCCTCCTCCCTGTCTTTGCCCTCCCCTACCCCCAACCGCAAGTACTTACGGCCAAAGCGCAGCTCATCACCCTTGCTGGTTTCTCCATTGGCATATTTTGACTGCACCCAGCACTTCCAAGCATTGACACCATATGAATAGTTGAGCCCGGTACAACTAGGCTGACTGCTCATGGAGTCCCGGGAGCAGCTTTCGGAAAGCACCAGCCGCTTTTGACCCTGGAGGAGAAGAGAAAGCAGGGGCATGGCAGAGGTAAGGCCAGAGGCAAGGTGAGAAAGCTAGTCAGCACCATATTTACTGCTGGCCGGGGCAGGGGCTGATGTAAGTACACAGCAAGCTTCCACAGCACAGAGCCCCAGGAATAGCTTTGATGACCTTGTGAAATGGGGGAAGAGTAAAGTTTGGCTTTATCTCAGTACTTCTAGTGTTGGAGAAAGGAGGTTAGGGAAGGTCAAACTATGGTTGCTGGCTTGGCTCTCACATCCTCTCCCCTTTGGGCCTCCATTCTTCTTTTGTACATATGGTAGCCCCAGCCCTACCTTCCTCATGGTTCGGGGAAGGTCTTGTTCAGTAGACACATCCTCAGGCCCTACTAGGCCACAATCAAAGAGGAAGTCTACACTGGGATTAATGTCCAGAGGATCTAATAAAAAGGAAAGAAAGAAGAAATCAATTTCTTAAGATCTCAACCCTGCAGCCCTCCTGCCCCACCCCTGCTACTTGCCCACTTGACACTAGATGAGCCAAAGGAACCAGTAAAGCTATACCAAAAAGCATGCTCAGAGTCACAGAAACACAAAACACAGCAATGTGAACTACTGAACTGTAAACATGTTGAACATAGTGAAAATTTTTTTTTTTTTTTTTTGAGACGGAGTCTCCCTCTGTCGCCCAGGCTGGAGTGCAGTGGCGCAATCTCGGCTCACTGCAAGCTCCGCCTCCTGGGTTTCCTGCCTCAGCCTCCCGAGTAGCTGGGACTACAGGCGCCCGCCACCACGCCCAGCTAGATTTTTGTATTTTTTTTAGTAGAGACGGGGTTTAACCGTGTTAGCCAGGATGGTCTCGATCTCCTGACCCCGTGATCCGCCCGTCTCGGCCTCCCAAAGTGCTGGGATTACAGGCTTGAGCCACCGCGCCCGGCCGAACATAGTGAAATTTTTATGTTTTTTTACAGTTTAAAAATAATAATAAAAAAAAGCATGACTCAGAAGTCTAAAGGAATGCACCTGTCCTGGTGTCTCTGGCACTGCTCCCTGTGAGAACCTCCTGTCTTAGAATCACAATGAACACTTTTCAGGGTCATACTCAGGGACACAAGGAACATTCCCTTCCTGATGGCACGAATGCTACCATACCCAGTGGGCACGGCTCCAATCTTACTCACTCTTAGGGAAGTCTGCCTCCAAGTCTTGCCCAGGCTCATCCAAGACATTGGCCATCTTGACTGCCATGGCCAGGACATCATCTCGAGCAGGCCCAAACAGGTCACAGTCTTCCAGGAGTCCCTCTGCACTCTGGTTGCTCACAAGATCTGGGAAGCAGAGAAGTGGGCTCAGTGGCTACAAGCTCCTGCTAGCACCCTCACAAGCTTTCAGGGGCTGATCCCAACTATCCTCCCATTCTACTAGGCACCAAGATCATCAATAGCTCCCCCTCGGGCAGAGACACGCTGGTAGCACCCTGTCTCCCTCATCGCCACCATCTATGGCATACCACAAAGGTCAGATGAGGCCTTGTCTAACTCCTCAGCCTCTGCAATCATTTCTGCCATAGCCAGGATGTCGGCCTCCAAGGGGTTGGAAGGGATCTTCACCTTCAGCTCCTCAATGGTCTCTACAATCTTGTCTGTGCTCTCCAAGGTAGTGGGCAAGAACATGGGCACAGGCACCTGGAGGCACGAATCCCAACTAAATGCCAAGAACCACACCAGCAGTTGGGGGGAAGGGGGGGACAGATGATGAGAGTGAAGGGGGACAGTTGATGAGAGTAAGGGGAAAGGGTGGATCTCAAACCTGGAAGGGGAAAGGAGGACCCAGCCAGGAAGGGCAGGGAAACTTACCGGGATAGGCATCGAGAAAGGCACCGGGACTTTCTGGCAGTACAGATGCATAGGCACTGGCACGAAGATGGGCACTGGGATGGGCAGCACAATCACCTGTGGCTTCCACTCTTCTGTGGACGAGAAAAGGGATCTTCTCAGAGACCCTGCTGGACTGATCACATCGGACCCGCCAAAAGCTCTAACGTGCTCAGTGTCACAAAACTGCCCTTGAAGCAATGGCTGAAAGACACCTCTACGATTTTAGGACAACCATATGCATGAGGCTTCAGCTACCTAAGGAATCCCCTTGTCCAGTTCACGGACATAGGGCTGGCAGGCCTAGGACTCCGGAATACAGCCTGTGGCATCAAGGTACCCTGGCTCACCTGTCTGACTCCCTTTGGACTTCATCTCCACCTTGCAGGAGACGCCCCGATTCTGCATCAGCGGCTTACACATGGCAGCCTTGTTTTTGCGGGGTGTTGCTGGGGGCGGTGGGGGTGGAGGAGGGGTGGGAGCCGTGGGAGCTGATCGGGTCTTCACAGGGATCTGCAAAGAAAAAGGAACATTTGTGCCGCCAACTGCCGTACCCTCCTCTGAGATTATCCTCCCCCTTGGCTTTTGCCCCGACCTTGCCCAAATTCCCATTTTCCTCTGGGGTCCTCACTGTGTTGCTGTTCTCCACTTTGGTTTGAGAGGGTGTCTGGGGTTTTGACTCAGGAGACTGACCTGTAGATCAAAACAAATGAATGCTCTCATCCAAGGGACTAGCTCTCCATTTTCCTTACCCCTGTTCCAGGAGAGCTTCATTAACAGGTACACCAAATACAGATGGGAAGTTCTAGGATTTGCCCCCCTTGCCATCCCAGATCTAGTCTCCTCTGTGCCCCAGCAATAGTAGCCTAAAAGACTCTTTGCTCCTTGAGAATGAAACATTACATTTTCCCCAAAAACCCACAATTGAGACCTTCCATTTAGATAGCCTGGGTATCCCTGGAGTTGTGGAGGGGCAGGGGCAACATTCTAGAAATGACAGTCTTCAGTCTCACTAAAGGTAGAGTTTATGCTGAGATTTCCTTATCTCAGAAAAGTAACCGTAACCCCTATATGCCCCATCCTATCAGGATAGGCACCCACTCCCTAATAATATACATTTCATAGATAATCAGTAGACGCTAACTCCAAGAAGTTTTAAATAAGACTTCCCCTTCTGAACCGCAGGGTTCGGAAGCTAAAAGAGAATACAGTTCACAGTACTAGCACCCTATCTGGCCAGGGATGAGGTGAATGCAAGAGGAAGGAGAAAGGGGCTAGGCTTAGGATTAGGAGAGTCCAGGCCCCCTCTAACAGAGCGTACCCCCTGCCCGGGACTCACTGTTCAGGAGGCTCTCGGGCCCACTCTGGGTATCCAGGTTGGGTTGGTTCTGCTGGCTATAGAAGCGCAGAAGACACTGCTGGTTGCAGAAATGACGGATCTGCCCACGCCAGTGGATGGTCTCCAGCAGCTTCCCCTGGCGCTTACAGGCATGGCACCGGGCAGCCTGAGGATGTCAAAAGGATGGTCAGACCTGCCTCCCTAAAATGCGTTGGGCCCTTTCTTTCCCCTGGGATAAGCCATGCTCCTCCGCTTGGAGATCGGGCCGGCTTAGAGATGGAAGGCTGGCTGCCCTGCCTGGAGATCTGTCCACACCCCGAGCTTAGTACCACAGCCTGTGCTCCCCGCCGCCCTCTTTCCCGCCTCGCTCGCGTGCTGACCCTCCTTACCTTGCAGTACCACAGCAGGTACTTGCTTTTACAGTCCTCACTGCAGAAGTCCCAGGTGCTGCCATCCAGTTGCTCAGTGACTCCGCGCTGGCAAGTCTGGGAGCAGTAAGTACAAGTGATACAGCACAAGCCCAGCTTCTTAGTGAAGTCCTGTTTGTACAGCAGCACACAGCCTGGAAAGAGGGGAAGAGGAAAGAGAGTCCAGAGACACAGATACCCAAGGGCAAGAGACCCAACCTTTTCAAGGTGCTACACCTGAAACCTCTCTCTAAGCAGCCCCTTGTGCCCAAAGCTTTAGGGGAGGTGGGAGTAGAGCATCCCGGGCGGAAGGCTCTGCCTCACGGACCACTTTCCCAGCCTCCCTCCCTTCTCCTCCGTTCTCCCTGGTTGGGAGCTACGTGTCTCCTGCCCTTCCCCATCTCCTTACCTTCGCTGCAGAAGCTCTTCTCCACTCCGCTGAATCGGAGTTTCTCATGCAAGAGTTTCTCCTGCCGACAGTGCTCACACTGGGACACCACACCCCGAAGCCGCTTGAAGTCCTCACAGCAATCACGGCAGCAGAACTGGAACACTTGGTCCTGAGGTGGGGGCACAGGGCAGGGAGGATAAGCTGTAACATCTGGCCTCAGCAGCGGCCAAGTGGAAGGACCCCTTCAGACAGTCTGGTCATGTGGCAAGATGTGGGTGGGGGTGGGGCTCTTACCTGCCAGTCCAAGACCTCAGGCTTGCCACTGAAGAGGCTGTGGCAGTAGTGACAGCTCAGGTGAATGCCCCCTTCGGGGCTTGTGCGCTGGAGGGAAGGAAGACAAGTAAGGGAGGGGCAAGATGTGTGCAGCGGTGGGGAAGGGGAGTCAGGCTTGTTCTTTGCTCTGCCCAGGCCTGCCTACCCCAATTCTCCGACCCTCTTTATGTTACCACACCCTTCTATCCCTGGTCCAGGGCCTGGAGTACCTGGAACTTGGTCCAGCAGCTGGGGCTGCAGAACTGGTAGACTGTGCGGTCAACCTTGTTGTAGTAACAGGGGTCAGAGAGGCTGCGGCGGCAGAAGCTGCAGGGTCGGGGAGGGCCTGGGGCATAGACAGAAAGAGAGAGAGGAAAAGAAAAAGAGAGAGGGAGAGAGAGAGCACACAGAAGGTGTAAGGCAGTGCAAGAGACGAACAGAAATTCCACGGGGAGATGTGGTTGGGGCTAAGGTCGGGCAGCAGGGATTACTCTGGAAGAGGGGAGTATGGGAGGTAGAGAGAAGGCCAGCAGGGGACTCAGAGAAGAGGGCTTTGCACCTACCAGTGAGCCCTGCCTGCTTCACTTTGTAAGAAGTGGTACAGCACAGGGAACAGAACAAGCTGGTCTTGCCATTACGATCCACATGTGATAGCATCTCAAAGTTCTTACACAGGGTCTTGCACCAGACACATGGGTACACACGTGTGTTTTTCTGTGAGGATGGGGAAGGAGAGGCTGAGGCTGGATTTGTCCCTTCACTTTTATTTTTTAAATGTTTTAAACATGAAATATTTCAGGCATACAAAAAAAGTATAGATGATGATGTAACAAAGACCTGTGTATCCACCAGCCAGCTTCAAAAATAAAACATAACAGATACAATTGAAACCCCCTTTATTTGTTTTATTTCTCCCAGTCCTTGACCTGTCAGCCACCTTTATTTATCACCCAAGAACCACACCCCCTTCCACAGCCCTCTAATGCACTACTCCCTCGGCCCCACCTTCTTATACGCCCCCAAGCAGGTTGTGTTGCAGAACCGCTTTTGTTGGCCCTCGTGGAAGAGGAGCTCAGGGCCAGGGCTCCCGGTCTTGGTGTAGATGTAAGCCCCACACTGGTCACAACAGTTGGTTTTCAGTCCCTTGTTGGCCCGGAATTTGGAGAAGCAAGAATCGCTGCAGAGCCGGTGCACCACGCTGCCATTGCTGACCTCATGCAGGACCTGCCACACACACACGCACCCTGAGCTAGGGCCTGGCCACCACCGCCCACCCCAATGCAAGGTCAGCCCCCCACCTCACCCTGGACCTTCACAGCAGACAGTGGGCCCAGGGACCCCCCAACCTGCGCCGCAGGCTGCCGACTTGGTGGTGAGGTCCTGAGAGGTAAAGAAGGCCAGCTGTGCGCATCCTGGAGAAGCTCTGTCCTTGAATACGCTCCCTCATGATGGCCGCCTTTCCTCCCCACTCCCCTTTCCACAGGGCCTGGCCCCTGCAGCCCCAGGATGGGAGGGGCAGGTCAGGGCTGTCCAGGCTCTGTAAATCAGCCCCCACCGAGTGTCCTCACCTCTCCAGTCTTCTGGCATATGCTGCAGCGAGTGGCATCGGCGGGATCCCCAGACTGGGGGATCGGGCGCTGCTGCTGGGCCTCATACAGGGAGAGACAGACGGACGTGCAGAACTCATGGAAGGAGCCTCCGGAACCAGTCTGCGCCACAACTGAGTCCTTGGTGTTCCAGATCTCCCTAGAGGTGGGAACAGGTTTGAATATTCACTCAAGACCACCCTCTCATTTCCTCAGCTTCCGCCCCTCGTCCAGGATCAATGACCACAGAGCCAAATACTCTGACTCCCTCCCTACATCGCTCTCTCGCCCAGCTCCATCCTGCTAGGTTCTTACCAACAGTCTGTCTTATTCATACTCCTGCCCAGATCCCTGCCCTCTGCACAGCCCCCAAGACCCTCACGCACTTCTTGCAGAAGGTACAGGTCTTTTTGCCCGAGGGCTTCTTGGAGAAGGTGGTGAGGCAGGATGATGAGCAGAAGAGCTGAGGCAGCCCCTTGCGCTGATAGGCAGTCTGCCCCTTCTGCAGTGGTGTCCGGCAATGTGCACAAGTCATCTTGGTGCCCACTGCAGAGCGCCCGGCCCTTTGTGACACACTTGAGCGTAGGGACATGCGAGGAGAGCGCCGGGGCCGGAATGGCACAAAGTCCTCATCATTAGGGTCATCTACCATGGCATCAGAATCCTCATCTGACACTGGAACTGCGAAAGTAGGGGGATGGACATGAGAAAGGCCACCAAACCAGGTCTCCAACCATCCCCTGACCAACAGTTCAGTCCCTCTCCTGGGATCTCTGTTGTTCTGGCCTTTACACCCTGGCCCTCGTTACATTAGTATTTTAAGACCTCGGTGTCTCTCTCCCTTGGTTACTCTGTAACCTCCCAGGGAGGGAAAGGGAGAGGCTCTAAATGAGAAGATTCGGAGACAGAGATGGCATAGCTGAAACAGGAAACTCGCCATTCTCACTGCTCTTGTTTTCAATTTCCCCCCCTGCCCCTGGTTCCCATGCCAACCCATAGCGGAGACAGGCGCTTCACGAGCTGCATGGAGCAGGACTACAGGAGCTAGAAGATTCATGCCCTGCCGCGTGCCACTTTCGGATCTTTTCCACACCCAGAACTCCCAGGTCACACTTCCTCAAATCCTACTTACTGCTCTCAGTGGAATCTACAACCTCAGGTTTTGGAGGTTCTGCTCTCCTAACGCGTTCGCTTCTCTTCTGTACCTTGGAAAGACGGGAGGGGAGGAAAACTGACACCCTGGCCAGGCTAACACTAGTACAGGGTTTGGGGGGGGATAGAAGATGGGAGGAGGAAGGGAGAGTGGGGACCCTTGGCCCAGCCCTTAGGAGGAGGGAAGAAAAGGAGGCTGGACTTTCTCCCCAACAAGCAGTAGACACTAGTGCTCCCTCCCTCCTCCTAACTCTCCTTATACACACTCTCTACAGAACAACATCTGGGAGGGAAAATGAAGGGTCTGTCCTTCCCAGAGCTAAGGGGGAACCAGACTCCTTCCAATCCCCTCCCCCTCACCCGTTCAGGCGGCTTCTCACTCGCCTTCGCAGTCAGGCCATCTCCTGCAAAGGAAGCAGAAGGCAGCCTAAATGTTGAGCCTGCCCTCACCACCCCCTCCCCGGCCCAACCCCCGCCTCCATTCCTGGGGAAGAACTTACTCAAAACTGAAAGGGAAAACTCGAGTGCCTGTGGCTTCTTGGGGCCCCTCTCAGGGTTACCTCAGGCTCTGTACTAAGGTGGGGGGGGGGTGCACGTGCAGCTATTCCATGAAAAAAAAATCTATCCTTCCCACCAGCTTTCTGTCCCAATCTTTGGGGGTTAAGGAAACACAGGTAATATACCTTTCATTAAGAATTTATATTTTACCAATGAAACACACACACAACCACCCAAAGGTAGCAAAAGGAAAAGGAAGCATCAATGTATGGGTAGCTTCCCCTGGATTCAGGTGGTTATATAAGCCCTAAGACCCTCGTCACAGCCTGATAGAGGCACACCACTAGGCAGAAGAGGGGAGAAACTAGAGCCTCTCAAGTCAAGGTTGTCCCTCCCCTATCACAGACTCAATCCTAGACCCTGCATTTCTACTGCTCTGCTGAAATCCTTATGCTGTTAGGGGCTCCAGAACCTAGTTACCATTCGTCAAACCCAGAAATCCCACTCCCATCTGGAACCAAAAAGCTGTAAAGGTCTTAGAACCAAGAAGCCTGGTGTACTCCTCCAAATCCTGAAGGACGGACTCTGGCACCAAAAGCCCATTGGGGCAGGAAAAAGGGAACCCTTCCCACCAAATCCACTCCTCCCAACCTACGCTCCCTGAAACCTTACCTCATTCCTCCCCCACAGCCTGTGCCCACCCCTACTTTCCTTAATCTTCCTCTACACACTACCCCACTCCTCCCTCCTAAACCCCAAGTCCTTCCCCACACACATCCCTACACTTATCTCCCCACCCTCCTCCTCCCCACTACTTCCCAAAGCACATAGCCACCCCTCCTTACCACCACCCTCTCCCAGCCCTGATTCTCCAGATAATTAGGCAACCTACCTGGCAAGGAAGGATGTGCAGGGGGGCTAGAGCCCCCAGGTTTGGTCTGAGAACTGTTGATTCCATCCCCCAGAGTCTCTCCCACTGAAGGGCTAGGGGGGGCATTTGGGCTCTGTGGCTGCCCTTGGGGAAGCTCCTCCTCCTGCCCAGGGGAGCCCCTTCTCGCAGTAGCTATGGAGGTGGTCTCCTCCTCTTCAATATGTGGGGACTGCAGGGTTATTGGAGAATCTGGAGCCAAAGGCTCTAGTAGCCCCTCGGGTGAACAGGAATTTGCCCCAGCCCCCGGATCAGGTGGTACCACCTCAGGGGTCTGGCCCCCTGGTCCAGGCTCTAGGGTCTGATCCCCCGCATCCCATGCCAGGGTTCCCTCAGGACCGTGGTCCACCTCCGGGGGAGAGGGGGCTTTATAGAGCAGCCCCCCCAGCCCCAGCAACTCAGTGGCTCCATCCAGGACTCCAGGGTCTTTTTCCAGGCCAGCAGGGGTATCAAGCAGGTCCAGGGCTCCCGAGGATGGAGAAGGGCCAGGGGGGGCCCATCCTCGAGTTGGGGCAGTCTGGGATTCCAGCAGATCCTCTCCAAATTCCATGTCTACTGGTAGGTCTCCAGCCAGGGGCTTCTCTGGCAGGGTCAATGGGTCAAATGGACTGGGGAAATCACTGGGGTCCATGAGTATGGCTGGATATGTACTGCAGATTAGGAGGAGAAGAGGAGGCAGTAGAGGTGGTCTTAGCCAGAATTCCTTCTTACATGGGCTCTGAGACACACCCCATCATCCACTTGGATTTCTCATGAACAGCCCCCACCACCACAATCTACAAGCATTTCCGAAAGCTTTAGTCCTAATGACCACTCCCCCCAATACAGCGCCCCCAGTGGGGAGAGGCGTTCCCCGCCCTGGCCCCGTGCCCACACTGGCCAGGCAGTCGGTCGTTCCACCCGCCCACCCCCCTACTCGACTGCAACTCCCATTCCCTTCCCCCTTACCTTTCACCCCCCGCAACTCAGGCTGAACGCCCCCTTAGAGTCTCCTAAGGCCGTCGCCACCAGGAGCCTTTCCCGCCCCCGCGATCTCAGTTTCTATTCCCTCCCCACTCTGCTGGAGCCCCCCAGCTCCCCAGTCTTTACCCACCCAGTCTGGCCCCACCCCCCCTCCCCGCGTTGCTAGGTCCTCCCTCGGCCCTTCCCCCGCCCCCACAAACTGCCCTTCGCAACCCCTTCCCCCAGTTACCTTTCAGGTCGCCCACTTCCTCAGCCCCGTCCCCCTTTCCCATTGCTCCTCCAGTCCTCCCTTCTCCTGTTGCCCACCCCCAACCTCAGGCATTTACAGGAAGACATTTTGGAGCTACGATCTCTCCTTAGACCCCCCCCCACCGCCTCCCGGCTACTGCAAGATCCCGCTTGCAGGTTCGGTTCGGCTTGAGCAGGCCGGACCCCTACCTGCGGCAGGGTTAGTGCAAAGGCTACAAGCCTAGAACTGCAGACAGCGACGGCCCCGCGCTCCTTCTCCACCTCCCTCCCTAGCAGCCGGGACAGGGGTCGCGGCCCCTTTAAATGGCAGCGCCGCTCGCAGCGCCCAGCGCTCTGCACCAGGCGGGCGGGCGGTGCCAGCAACCAACCCCATTGGCTGGCTCCAGGAGGGGGCTCGCGAGACAGCGCCGGCCCCCGGCGCGAGACTCCCAGTCCAGTGGCCGCCTGGAAATTGCGGAGTGGAGTACAGCCACTGGAGACGGCGCCTGAGCCCCCGCCCGGGGCCCCGTTAGTTGAGAAGGAAAAGATAGCCTCTGGAGCTTTGAAGCCGGCCCCCCGGGAAAGGCGGCGTCCCCTTTCCATCCAAGGGCCGAGTGCGCTCACGCACCAAAAACACAGATCTACGCACCTGCTCCCCTTACCTGGCTCAAGAGTCTGGCCCCCGTCACACCCTGCCCGCCCTGCCTCCTGGAGCCCACTCTACCCGTGATCCCCTCCTCTCATTCAAATGGTTCCCGGTCCCCTCCCCCTCCCCGTGTCTCTCTTCGCTTCCCACTCGTGTTCACCCCCCCGGCGTCCGCCCCCCTCAATAGTCCCTACCTACGCCATGCAGCAGGCGCCTGCCAAGATTACCCTCCCCCATCCCCACCTCTCCGGGGCCCGCCCCCTGGGCGACTGTTGGGGTAGTGAGTGACAGCGGAGGATGGGGGGAGGCAGGGACCCAGCCCTCACGTGCCCCTCCTCCCCTTGTCTGCAGCCCCGGGGCCCCCAAAACAGTCTGAGAGTCAGAGTTATGGGGTATCTGAAGCTTGATCCCCAGCCACACAGGTCGGGTTAAATGGCTCTGGCTCAGTGGCAACGCCTGTGCAGTAACCGTTACTGCTTGATGACCCCCAAGCCAGGTCCTGCAAAGCCACCCCCTACTCTCTCAACAGTCTTAGGGTAAGTTCTGGGATCTTCTCCCTGAGTCTTCCTGCAGGAGCTCCCTGCATTATCTCTGGAGTTTTCCTCCCTCACCAGGGCTGATCTCTCTGTCTCTGTCTCTGTCTCTGTCTCTGTCTCTCTCTCCCTCCTCCCGCCCCCTTTCTGTCCTTGTCTGTCTCTCTCTTCTCGCTCTCTCTTTCTCTCTCTCCCCCTATCTCTTTTTGTCTCCGTCTCTGTCTCTCTGCTTCTCGTGCGCACGAGCACGCAGGCGCGCTACACGCTCCCCCCTCCTGGATGGTCCTTAGCATGTGGGTGTGGCTGAGGTTAGGCTAGAGAAGTGGAGTAGGGGTAGGTGGCACTAGCGTTAAGCCTACTGCCTTTAAAAAATGTGTGCCAGCATCCATTCTCAGTCCGCATTATATTAATAGTTAGAGCACTTTACAATCCCCGCTCCCCACTTCCCACCCCAGCCCCTAAGGGCTGAGAGCATTTAGTAGCTGAACTACCAGAGGAGGCTCAGGCTGGAAGGAAGTCTCCTTAGGAACAGGAAGGTTTGGTATCCAGTGCCTATTCTAGCCTGCCTCGTTGACTTCTGGCCTCTCCTCTTGGCCACACAAAGCCTCTCCTGGCCTTGTAGTCCTCGGGAGTTTACCCTCCCTTTTCTCATTCCTTTTCTCAGAAACCTTATCCTTCCTAGCTCCCCACATGGCCTTGAGGTTATCTTTGCTCCCTCCTACATACAGAGATAAAAGCCAGAGTTTCTTACTTTTAGGTTTCCCAAATCCAGCTTTCTCTTTATCTTAACCAGCATTCTATGTACCCATCTCCTACCTCCTGTTTATTTCTATTCCTGGACCTCCCCTTTGCGTTTTCTGCTTGTTCCATCTCAGTTGAGCCACCTAGTTTTTTCTATATTGCCTGCCTTCCTCGATATATACTTGAATCCTTGGCTGCTCTGCTTGTGGAGGTGCCTGGTCACTATCTTTCAAGTTGAGGGGAGCTGATCTAATGGAGTTAAGTGGTGTATTATTAATTCTAGGCGCAGTGTGGTGGCCTAAGAATGGGTTCTGGAGTCAGACCAGATTTCTAATCTCAGTTCTGCCTACTTTTTAGCCAGGTGACTTTGGACAAGTGACTTGTCAAGTGAAGGGCCTTAGTTTTCTCCTCTTTAAAACAGATAAGGAAACAATCTAAATGTCCAATAATAGGGGATTTTGGTTATACAACGGACGTAGTCATTAACAACCACATTTTAGGTAGGGCGCAGTGACTCATGCCTGTAATCCCGGCACTTTGGGATGCGGAGGCACATGGATCCTTTGAGCCCAGGAGTTCCAAAGCAGCCTGGGCAACATGGTGAAACCCCTTCTCTACAAAAAAATACAAAAAATTAGCAAGGTGTGGTGGTGCGCACCTGTAGTCCCAGCTACTCAGGAGGCAGAGGTGTGAGGATCACTTGAGTTGGGAGGCAGAAATTGCAGTGAGCTCAGATGGTGCCACCGCACTCCAGCCCGGGGCAACAGAGGAGGACTCTGTCTCTAACCAAACAAAACAAAACCTCACATTAAAAAAAAAAAAAGAAACTAATGGCAGACAGCACAGAGAATTTTTACAGTAGCGAAAATACCCTCATGATACTGTAATAGTGGATACATGTAAATATACATTTGTTCAAAGATACACAATGTAAACAACAAGAGTGAACTAACTCTAATGTAAACCGCAGGCTTTGGTTAGTAATGATGTGTCAATGTAGGTTCATCGACTGTAACAAATTTACCACTCTGACCCGGATGTTGGTAGTCAGGGAAGTCATGACTGCGTAGGGGAAGGAGGTATATGGGACTCTCCGGACCTACCTGTCAGTTTTGCTGTGAAACTAAAATTGCTCTTGCGCGGTGGCTCAAGCCTGTAATCCCAGCACTTTGGGAGGCCGAGGCGGGCGGATCACGAGGTCAGGAGATCGAGACCATCCTGGCTAACACAATGAAACCCCGTCTCCACTAAAAATACAAAAAAATTAGCCGGGCGTGGTGGCGGCGCCTGTAGTCCCAGCTACTCGGGAGGCTGAGGCAGGAGAATGGCGGGAACCCGGGAGGCGGAGCTTGCAGTGAGCCGAGATCGCGCCACTGCACTCCAGCCTGGGCGACAGAGCGAGACTCCGCCTCAAAAAAAAAAAAAAAAAATCTTCATTAAAAAAAATTAAAACCCATAGAATGTACAACACCAAAAGGAAGCCCTTATGTAAACTATGGGCTTTGGTTGATAATGTGTCACTGTACATTCATCACTGCAACAAATTTACCACTCTGGACAGGATGTTGATAGGGAGGCTGTGTCTGTGTGGGGAGGGGTACAAAAGACTCTTGATACTTTCAGCTCAATTTTGCAGTGATGCCAAAACTGCTCTAAAAAATAAAGTGGGCCAGGTGCAGTAACTCCTGTAATCCCAGCACTTTGGGAGGCCGAGGCAGGTGGATTACTTGAGCCCAGGAGTTCAAAACCAGCCTGGGCAACCCTGTCTCTACAAAAAATACAAAAAAAAAAACTATCCTGGTGTGGTGTCGTGCGCCTGTATTCCCAGCTACTCCAGAGGCTGCGGGGAGGGTCGCTTGAGCCAGGATTGCAGTGAGCCACAATTACTTCACTGCACCACTGCAGCCTGGGCGACAGAGCAGGACACTATCTGAAAAACAAAAACAAAAAACAAGGCTTGGCGAGGTGGCTCACGCCTGTAATCCCAACACTTTGGGAAGCCGAGGCGGGCAGATCACCTGAGGCCAGGAGTTCGATACCAGCCTAGGCATCATGGTAAAACCCCATCTCTACTAAAAATACAAAAATTACCCAGGCATGGTGGTGCACGCCTGTAATCCCAGCTACTCAGGAGGTTGAGGTAGGAGACTCGCTTGAACTTGGGAGGCAGAGGTTGCAGTGAGACGAGATCGCGCCACTGCACTCCAGCCTGGGCAAAGAGCAAGACTCTGTCTCAAAAAAACAAAAACAAACAAACGACAACAACAAAAACACACACACACACAAAAACGCCACTTAAAAAAAAAAAACAACAGCTGGGCGCAGTGGCTCAGGCCTGTGATCCCAGCACTTTGGGAGGCCGAGGTGGGCGGATCACCTGAGGTCAGGAGTTCAAGACCAGCCTGCCCAACATGGTGAAACCCTGTCTCTACTAAAAATACAAAAAAAAAAAAAAAAAAAATTAGTCAGGTGTAGTGGTGGGAGCCTGTAATCCCAGCTACTCGGGAGGCTGAGGCAGAATTGCTTGAACCCAGGATACAGAGGTTGCAGTGAACCAAGATCAGGCCACTGCACTCCAGCCTGGGCGACAGACAGACTACCTCTCCAAAGAAAACAGAAACTAGCCGGGCGCGGTGGCTCAAGCCTGTAATCCCAGCACTTTGGGAGGCCGAGACGGGTGGATCACGAGGTCAGGAGATCGAGACCATCCTGGCTAACACGGTGAAACCCCGTCTCTACTAAAAAATACAAAAAACTAGCCGGGTGAGGTGGCGGGCGCCTGTAGTCCCAGCTGCTCGGGAGGCTGAGGCAGGAGAATGGCATAAACCTGGGAGGCGGAGTTTGCAGTGAGCTGAGATCCGGCCACTGCACTCCAGCCTGGGCGACAGAGCGAGACTCCGTCTCAAAAAAAAAGAAAAAAAAGAAAACAAAAACCAATGGCAGGAGGCACAGAGGATTTTTAGGATAGCAAAAATACTTTTCATGATATTTTAATAGTGGATACATGTAGGTATACATTTGTAAACCGCAGGCTTTTGTTAGTAATGAAGTGTCTTTTTTTTCGAATCTGATGTGTCAATGTAGACTGATCCATTGTAACAAATTTTTCACTCTGGTCAGGATATTGGTAGTCACGGAAGCTGTGCCTGCATGGGTGAAGGAAGTATATGGGGATCTGCACCTACCTGTCAGTTTTGCTGTGACGTTAAAATGCTTTTTTTTTTTTTTTTTTTTTGTGAGAGGAAGTCTCACTCTGTCGCCCAGGCTGCAGTGTTGTGGCGGGATCTCAGCTCGATGCAACCTCTGCCCCCCAGATTCAAGCGATTCTCAAACCTCAGCCTTCCCAGTAGCTGGGATTACAGGCATGCGCCACCATGCCCAGCTAATTTTTGTATTTCTAGTAGAGACTGGATTTCACCATGTTGGCCAGACTGGTCTCAAACTCCTGGCCTCAAGCTATCCACCCACCTCGGCCTCCCAAAGTGCCAGGATTACAGGCATAAATCACTGTGCCTGGCCTAAAACTGCTATTAAAAATGGCTGGGTGTGGTGGCTCACCTGTAATTCCAGCACTTTGGGAGGCCGAGATGGGTGGATCACGAGATCAGGAGATTGAGACCATCCTGGCTAACACGGTGAAACCCCGTCTCTACTAAAAAATACAAAAAACTAGCCGGGTGAGGTGGCGGGCGCCTGTAGTCCCAGCTACTCAGGAGGCTGAGGCAGGAGAATGGCATAAACCTGGGAGGCGGAGTTTGCAGTGAGCTGAGATCCGGCCACTGCACTCCAGCCTGGGCGACAGAGTGAGACTCCGTCTCAAAAAAAAAAAAAAAAGAAAAAAAAGAAAACAAAAACCAATGGCAGGAGGCACAGAGGATTTTTAGGATAGCAAAAATACTTTTCATGATATTTTAATAGTGGATACATGTAGGTTATACATTTGTAAACTGCAGGCTTTCGTTAGTAATGAAGTGTCTTGTGTCAATGTAGGCTGATCCATTGTAACAAATTTACCACTCTGGTCAGGATATTGGTAGTCACGGAAGCTGTGCCTGCATGGGTGAAGGAAGTATATGGGAATCTGTACCTACCTGTCAGTTTTGCTGTGAAGCTAAAATGCTTTTTTTTTTTTTTTTTCTTTTTTTGAGAGGGAGTCTCACTCTGTCACCCAGGCTGCAGTGTTGAGGCGGGATCTCAGCTCGATGCAACCTCTGCCCCCCAGGTTCAAGTGATTCTCAAACCTCAGCCTTCCCAGTAGCTGGGATTACAGGCATGCGCCACCATGCCCAGCTAATTTTTGTATTTCTAGTAGAGACTGGATTTCACCATGTTGGCCAGACTGGTCTCAAACTCCTGGCCTCAAGCTATTCACCCACTTCGGCCTCCCAAAGTGCCAGGATTACAGGCATAAATCACTGTGCCTGGCCTAAAACTGCTATTAAAAATGGCTGGGTGCGGTGTCTCACCTGTAATCCCAGCACTTTGGGAGGCCAAGGCGGGCAGATCACAAGGTCAGGAGTTCTATACCAGCCTGGCCAACATATAGTGAAACCCCATCTGTAATAAAAATACAAAAATTAGCCGGGCATGGTGGTGGGTGCCTGTAATCCTAGCTACTCAGGAGGCTGAGGCAGGAGAATCACTTGAACCTGGGAGACGGAGGTTGCAGTGAGCTGAGATCATACCACCGCACTCCAGTCTGGGGGACAGAGCGAGACTGCATCTCAGGAAAAAAAACAAAAAACAAAAAAAACCTGCTATTTAAAAAAAAAAAAAAAAATGGCGAGGCATGGTGGCTCACTCCTGTAATCCCAGCACTTTGGGAGGCCGAGGCGGGCAGATCACCTGAGGTCAGGAGTTCTATACCGGCCTGGCCAACATATAGTGAAACCCCATCTCTACTAAAACAATGCAAAATGAGCTGGGTGTGGGGGCACAAGCCTGTAGTCCCAGCTACTTGGGAAGCTGAGACAGGAGAATCGCTTGAACCTGGGAGGCAGAAGTTGTGGTGAGCTGAGACTGAGCCACTGCACTCCAGCCTGGGCCACACAGCGAGACTGCATCTCTCAAATAAAAAAAAACATATATATATATAATTTTTTTTTTAGATGGAGTCTCACTCTGTCGCCCAGGCTGGAGTGCAGTGGCCCAATCTCTGCTCACTGCAAGCTCCACCTCCCAGGGTTCATGTCATTCTCCTGCCTCAGGCTCCCGAGTAGCTGGGACTACAGGCGCCGGCCACCACGCCCGGCTAATTTTTTGTATTTTTAGTAGAGACGGGGGTTTCACCGTGCTAGCTAGGATGATCTCAATCTCCTGACCCCATGATCCACCCGCCTCGGCCTCCCAAAGTGTTGGGATTACAGGCGAGAGCCACTGCTCCTGGCCATAAATAAAATTTTTATTTAAAAAAATTTAGGCCGAGCGCAGAGGCTCATGCCTGTGATCCCAGCACTTTGGGAGGCCAAGGTGGGTGGATTGTTTGAGCTCAGGAGTTCGAGACCAGACTGGGCAACATGGCAAAACGCTGTCTCTACCAAAAATACAAAAAATTATCCTGGCATAGTGGCGCACGCCTGTGGTCCCAGCTATGCAGGAGGGTAAGGCTGGAGGTTGCAGTGAGCTGAGATTGTGCCACTGCCCTCCAGCCTGGGTGATAGAGCAAGACCCTATCTCAAAAAAATAAATAAATATATAAATAAAAATAATTTTCTGCATTTTGTATTTCCTAAACTTTTTTTTTCTTAGACAGTCTCACTCTCTCTCCCAGGCTGGAGTGCTGTGGCACGGTCTCGGCTCACTGCAACCTCTGCTTCTCAGGTTCAAGCGATCCTCGTGCCTCAGCCTCTTGAGTAGCTGGGACTACCGGTGTGTGCCACCACACCTGGCTAATTTTTGTATTTTTTTTAGTACAGATGGGTTCCACCATGTTGGCTATGGCTGGTCTCAAACTCCTGACCTCAAGTGATCCACCCACCTCGGCCTCCCAAAGTGCTGGGATTGCTAAAGGCATGAGCCACCACTCCCAGCCTTGTATTTTCTAAACTATTCTACTGAGCACATATTGTTTTTATAATCATGAAAAAATATTAGTACCTAAAAATAAGGGCTGGCCAGGCACGGTGGCTCACGCCTGAAATCCCAGCACTTTGGGAGGCCGAGGGGGATGGATCATTTGAGGTCAGGAGTTCAAGACCAGCTTGACCAACGTGGTGAAACCTGTCTCCACTAAAAAATACAAAAATTAGCCAGTGTGGTGGCAGCTCAGGAGTTTGAGACAAGCCTGGGCAACATGGTGACACCCTGTCTCTACCAAAAATACAAAAAATTATCCAGGTGCAGTGGTGCACACCTGTGGTCCCAGCTACTCGGGAGGGTAAGGCTGGAGGTTGCAGTGAGCCAAGATTGTGGCACTGCCCTCCAGCCTGGGCAACAGAGCAAGACCCTGTCTCGAAATATATATATATATATATATAAAATTTTCTGCATTTCGTATTTCCTGTTTTATTTTATTTTTGAGATGGAGTCTCGCTCTTGTTGCCCAGGCTGGAGTGCAGTGGCGTGATCTTGGCTCACTGCAACCTCCACCTCCCGGGTTCAAGTGATTCTCCTGACAGGCTTAAATTTTTTTTTTTTTTTTTTTTTTTTGAGACGGAGTCTTGCTCTGTTCACGCCATTCTCCTGCCTCAGCCTCCCAAGTAGCTGGGACTACAGGCACCCGCCACCACGCCCAGCTAATTTTTTGTATTTTTAGTAGAGACGGGGTTTCACTGTGTTAGCCAGGATGGTCTTGATCTCCTGACCTCATGATCCGCCCGCCTTGGCCTCCCAAAGTGCTGGGATTACAGGCGTGAGCCACCGCGCCCGGCCAACATTTTGTTTTTAAGGAGCCGATGTGCATAGAAAGAGCCTGGCCTTTACAATCAGAAAGATGAGGATCCAAATCCCAATTCTACCATTGAGTATTTATACAGCCACTTTGAACCTCAGTGTCCACAAATGTAAAATGGAGATAATACATCATAGAGATGTTATTAAATGAAATGTACACCTGCATGACCACAGGTGCTCAATAGATACTGGTTATTGTTTTGTTTTTAATTTTATTATTATTATTTTGAGATGGAGTTTCGCTTTTGTCTCCCAATCTGGAGTGCAGTGGCGTGATCTTGGCTCACTGCAACCTCCGCCACCCAGGTTCAAGCGATTCGCCTGCCTCAGCCTCCCGAGTAGCTGGGATTACAGGCATAGTCCACCATGCCCAGCTAATTTTTGTATTTTTAATAGAGACGGGATTTTGCCATGTTGGCCAGGCTGGTTTTGAACTCCTGACCTCGGATGATCCACCTGCCTTGGCCTCCCAAAGTGCTGGGATTACATGCGTGAGCCACTACACCCAGCCTGGTTACTGTTATTCTAAGAGAAATACATCTGGTTCCATGGAAGGTCCAGGATTTCCCAAACTGGAGCTTTTGTATCCTTAAAATGAATATATATTTTGTCTTTGAATAGACCAAGAGTGGCCACAATTGGTAAGTTTGAGTATGTATCTGCCACATACGAAAGGCTCTAACATAGAATGGGCTAATATTTCAGGGGAAGGAAGAGTGTGGCCTGCAATATAGTGAGACTCTGTCTCTACAAAATAAAAAACAAAAATTAGCTTGGAATGGTGACATGTACCTGTCCTCCCAACTACTTAGGAGGCTGAGGTGAGAGGATGGCTTGAGCATGGGAGGTCAAGGCTGAAGTCAGACATGATCATGCCACTGCACTCCAGCCTGGGTGACAGAGTGAGATCCTGTCGCAAAAACAAACAGGGCCAGGTGTGGTGGCTCATGCCTGTAATCCCAACACTCTGAGAAGCTGAGGCTGGTGGATCACTTGAGGTCAGGTGTTTGAAACCAGCCTGACCAACATGGTGAAACACCGTCTCTACTAAAAATGCAAAAATTTGGGGGGCATGGTGGCATGTGCCTATAGTCCTAGCTACCTGGGAGGCTGAGGTAGGAGAATCGCTTGAACCCGGGAGGCGGAGGTTGCAGTGAGCTGAGATCGTGCCACTGCACTCCAGCCTAGGTGACAGGATGAAGTGAGACCCTGTCTCAAAACAACAACAAACAAAAAACAAGCAAACAAACAAAAAAACACAACAGAATCCATGTGGTTCCAGAGTTGGTTCTACAGAGTGAACCTCACCCTAATCAAGTGACCACTAAAGAGTCTGCAGCATAATGCTTCTTTCAGAGTTAACCATTCAGATGTTTACTTGGGGTTCTACAGAGTCCCTGTTGATGTCCATGGAAATCCTTGAATTCAGAAAATATTATACCTCCATTTGTTTGATCAAATTATATGTGAGTTTGCCTGTTGTGAAAAAATAAAGTTTGAGGCTGGGTGCAGTGGCTCATGCCTGTAATCCCAGCACTTTGCGAGGCTGAGGCAGGTGGATCATGAGGTCAAGAGATCAGGACCATCCTGGCTAACACAGTGAAACCCTGTCTCTACTAAAAATACAAAAAATTAGCCAAGCGTGGTGGTGGGCGCCTGTAGTCCAAGCTACTCAGGAGGCTGAGGCAGGAGAACGGCGTGAACCCGGGAGGTGGAGCTTGCAGTGAGCTGAGACTGCGCCACTGCACTCCAGCCTGCAAAAAATTGCTCCTAACTCCACTATCTATCCCAAACCTATAAGAACTAATGATAATCCCACTACCCTTTGCTGACTCCTTTTTTGGACTCAGCTTGCCTGCACCCAGGTGAAATAAACAGCCTGTTGCTCACACAAAGCCCGTTGGTGGACTCTGTTCACATGGATGTGTGTGACATTTGGTGCCGAAACCCGGGACAGGAGGACTCCATCGGGAGACCAGTCCCCTTTCCTCGCCCTCACTCTGTGAGGAGATCCACCTACGACCTCGGGTCCTCAGACCAACTAGCCCGAGGAACATCTCACCAATTTCAAATCAGATAAGCAGTCTTTTCACTCTCTTCTCCAACCTCTCTCGCTATCCCTCCACCCTTTAATCTCTCCCTTCCTTAATTTCAGTTCCTTTTCCTTTCTAGTACAGACAGGAAATGCGTTTTATCCATGAAGTCAAAACTCTGGCACTGGTCATGGACTCGGGAAGGCAGTCTTCCCTTGGTGTTTAATCACTGTGCGGATGCCTGCCTGGTTATTCACTCACATTTCAGAGGTGTCTGATCACTGTGGGGATGCCTGCCTTGATCCTTCACCTTGGTGTCAAGTACCACCCCACCACCACCACCACCACACACACACACACACACACACACACACACACAAGGTGTCTCTACCCTCTCTTTTCTCTGGGCTTGCTGCCTTCACTATGGGCAACCTTCCACCTTCCATTCCTCCTTCTTCTCCCTTAACCTGTGTTCTTAAAAACTTAAAACCTCTTCACCTCACACCTGACCTAAACACCTTATTTTATTCTGCAATACCGCTTGACCCCAATACAAACTCAACAATGGTTCTAAATAGCCAGAAAACAGCACTTTTGATTTCTCCATCCCACAAGATCTAGAAAATGCTTGTCGTAAAATGGGCAAATGGTCTGAGGTGCCTGACATCCAGGCATTTTTTTTTTTGGGGGGAGGGGGGACGGAGTCTTGCTCTGTCACCCAGACTGGAGTGCAGAGGCGCAATCTTGGCTCACTGCAAGCTCCGCCTCCTGGGTTCACGCCATTCTCCTGCCACAGCCTCCCGAGTAGCTGGGACTACTGGCACCCGCCAGCACACCTGGCTAATTTTTTGTATTTTTAGTAGAGACGGGGTTTCACCGTGTTAGCCAGGGTGGTCTCGATCTTCTGACCTCGTGATCCGCCCGTCTCGGCCTCCCAAAGTGCTGGGATTACAGGCGTGAGCCACTGCGCCCGGCCGGCATTCTTTTACATATCGGTCCCTCCCTAGTCTCTGTTCCTAATGTGACTCATCCCAAATCTTTCTTCTTTCTCTCCTGTCTTTTCCTTCAGTCTCCACCCCAAGCTCTGAGTCCTTTTAATCCTCCTTTTTAACGAACCCATGTGACCTCTCCCCTCCTCCCCAGACTACTCCTTGCCAGGCCAAGCCAGGTCCCAATTCTCCCTCAGCCTCCGCTCGCCCACCCTATAATCCTTCTGTCACCTCCCCTCCTCACACCCGGTCTGGCTTACAGTTTTGTTCTGCGACTAGCCCTCCCCCATCTGCCCAACAATCTCCTCTTAGAGAGGTGGCTGGAGCTGAAGGCATAGTCAAGGTTAATGCTCCTTGTTCTTTATCTGACCTCTCCCAAATCAGTTAGCATTTAGGTTCTTTTTCATTAAATACAAAAACCCAGCCCAGTCCATGGCCCATTTGGCAACAACCCTTAGACACTTTACCACCCTAGACCCAGAAGGGCCAGAAGGCTGTATTATTCTCGGTATGCATTTTATTACCCAATCTGCTCCCAACATTAGAGAAAGCTTCAAAAATTAGATTCTGGCCCTCAAACCCCACAACAGGACTTAATTAACCTCGCCTTCAAGGTGTACAATAATAGAAAAGAGTTGCAATTATTTGTCTCCACTGTGACAAAAACCCCAACCACATCTCCAGCACACAAGAACTTCAAAACACCTGAACCACAGTGGCCAGGAGTTCCTCCAGGACCTCCTCCCCCAGGATCTTGCTTCAAGTGCCAAAAATCTGGCCACTGGGCCAAGGAGTGCCTGCAGCCTGGGATTCCTCCTAAGCCATGTCTCATCTGTGCAGGACCCCACTGGAAATCGGACTGTCCAACTCGCCCAGCAGCCACTCCCAGAGCCCCTGGAACTCTGACCCAAGGCTCTCTGACTGACTCCTTTCCAGATATTCTTGGCTTAGCGGCTGAAGACTGATGCTGCCCAATCACCTCAAAAACCTCCTGGACCATCACAGACGCTTTGGGTAACTCTTACAGTGGAGGGTAAGTTCGTCCCCTTCTTAATCAATACAGAGGCTACCCACTCCACATTACCTTCTTTTCAAGGGCCTCTTTCCCTTGCCTCCATAACTGTTGTGGGTATTGATGGCCAGGCTTCTAAACCTCTTAAAACTCCCCAACTCTGGTGCCAACTTGGACAACATTCTTTTTTTTTTTTTTTTTTTGAGACGGAGTCTCACTCTGTTGCCCAGGCTGGAGTGCAGTGGTGTGATCTTGGCTAACTGCAAGCTCCGCCTTTCATGCCATTATCCTGCCTCAGCCTCCTGTGTAGCTGGGACTATAGGCACTTGTCACCACGCCTGGCTAACTTTTTATATTTTTAGTAGAGACAGGGTTTCACCATGTTAGACAGGATGGTCTCGATCTCCTGACCTTGTGATCCACCCACCTCAACCTCCCAAAGTGCTGGGATTACAGGCATGAGCCATTGTGCCTGGCTGACAACATTCTTTTATGCACTCCTTTTTAGTTATCCCCACCTGCCCAGTGCCCTTATTAGGTCAAGGCATTTTAACTAAATTATCTGCTTCCTTGACTATTCCTAGGCTACAGCCACACCTCATTGCCACCCTCCTTTTCCCAAGTTCAAAGCCTCCTTCCATATCCTCCCCTTGTATCTCCCCACCTTAATCCACAAGTATGGAATATCTCTACTCCCTCCTTGGTGACCGATCATGCACCCCTTACCATCCCATTAAAACCTAATCCCTCTTACCCTGCTCAATGCCAATATCCCATCCCACAGCACACTTTAAAAGGATTAAAGCCTGTTATCACTCGCCTGCTACAGCATGGTCTTCTAAAGCCTATAAACTCTCCTGACAATTCCCCCATTTTACCTGTCCAAAAACTGAACAAGTCTTACAGGTTAGTTCAGGATCTGCGCCCTGTCAACCAAATTGTCTTGCCTATCCACCCCGTGGTTCCAAACCCATATACTCTCCTATCCTCAATACTTCCCTCCACAACTCTTCCACAACCCATTATTCTGTTCTAGATCTCAAACATGCTTTATTTACTATTCCTTTGCACCCTTCATCCCAGCCTCTCTTCGCTTTCACTTGGTATGATCCTGACACCCATCAGTCTTGGCAACTTTCCTGGACTGTACTGCTGCGAGCCTTCAGAGACAGTCCCCACTACTTCAGTCAACCTCTTTCTCATAATTTACTTTCTTTCCATCTGTCTGCTTCTCAAAGTATTAAATATTTTGATAATCTTCTACTTTATAGCCCCTCCTACAAATCTTCCCAACAGGACACTCTCCTGCTCCTCCAACATCTATTCTCGAAAGGACATTGCACATCCCCCTCCAAAGCTCAAATTTCTTCCCCATCTGTTACCTACATGGGCATAATTCTTCATGAAAACATGTGTGCTTTCCCTGCCGATCATGTCCAGCTGATCTCTCAAACACCAACCCCTTCTACAAACCAACAACTCCTTTCCTTCCTGGGCATGGTTGGACACTTTCACCTTTGGATACCTGGTTTTGCCATCCTGACTAAGCCATTATATAAACTCACAAAAGGAAACCTAGCTGACCCTATAGATCCTAAATCCTTTCCCCACTCCTCTTTCCATTCCTTAAAAACAGCCCTAGAAGCTGCTCCCACACTAGCTCTCCCTAACTCATCCCAACCCTTTTTCATTACACACAGCCAAAGTGCAGGGCTGTGTGGTCGGAATTCTTACACAAGAGCCAGGACCACGCCCTGTAGCCTTTCTGTCCAAACAACTTGACCTTACCATTTTACGCTGGCCCCCACATTATTCCTGATACCACATCTGACCCCCATGACTGTATCTCTCTGATCCACCTGGCATTCACTCCATTTCCCCATATTTCCTTCTTTCCTATTCCTCACCCTGATCACACTTGCTTTATTGATGTTAGTTCTTCCAGGCCCAATCGCAAATCACCAGCAAAGGCAGGCTATACTATAGTGTCTTCCACATCTATCATTGAGACTACTGCTCTGCCCCACTCCACTACCTCTCAGCAAGCCAAACTCATTGCCTTAACTCAGGCCCTCACTCTTGCAAAGGGACTACGTGTCAATTTTTATACTGACTCTAAATATGTCTTCCATATCCTGCACCACCATGCTGTTATATGGGCTGAAAGAGGTTTCCTCACTACACAAGGGTCCTCCATCATTAATGCCTCTTTAATAAAAACTCTTCTCAAGACTGCTTTACTTCCAAAGGAAGCTGGAGTCATTCACTGCAAAGGCCATCAAAGGGCCTCAGACCCCATTGCTCAAGGCAACAATTATGGTCATAAGACAGCTAAAGAAGCAGCCAATATACCTACTTTTGTTCCTCATGGCCAGTTTTTCTCCTTCTCATCAGTCACTCCTACTTACTCTCCCACTGACATTTCCATCTATCCATCCCTCCCCACTCAAGACAAATGGTTCTTGGACCAAGGAAAATATCTCCTTCCAGCCTCACAAGCCCATTCTATTCTGTTGTCATTTTATAACCTCTTCCATGTAGGTTACAAGTCGCTAGCCCGTCTCTTAGAACCTCTCATTTCCTTTCCATTGTGCAAATCTATCCTCAAGGAAATCATTTCTCAGTATTCCATCTGCTATTCTACTACTCCTCAGGGATTTCTCAGGCCCCCTCCCTTCCCTACACATCAAGCTCAGGGATTTTCCCCTGCCCAGGACTGGCAAATTGACTTTACTCACATGCCCTGAGTCAGGAAACTAAAATACCTCTTTGTCTGGGTAGACACTTTCACTGGATGGGTAGAGGCTTTTCCCACAGGGTCTGAGAAGGCCACCCCAGTCATTCCTTCCCTTCTGTCAGACATAATTCCTTGGTTTGGCCTTCCCACCTCTATACAGTCCAATAATGGACCGGCCTTTTTTTTTTTAATTCTCCAACTTAAATCTTTTAATTAAAAAGTAAACTTTGGCCGGGCGCAGTGGCTCATGCCTGTAATCCCAGCACTTTGGGAGGCTGAGGTGAGTGGATCATGAGGTCAGGAGGTTGAGACCATCCTGGCTAACACAGTGAAACCCCGTCTCTACTAAAAATACAAAAAAAATTAGCTGGGTGTGGTGGTGGGTGCCTGTAGTCCCAGCTACTCGGGAGGCTGAGGCAGGAGAATGGCGTGAACCTGGGAGGTGGAGCTTGCAGTGAGCCGAGATTGTGCCACTGCACTCCAGCCTGGGTGACAGAGCAAGACTCCATCTCAAAAAATAAATAAATAAAAATAAAAAGTAAACTTTAATGTCAAAAATGCAAACTTGGGGAAGGCAGAAAGATCACACACAAGGCTGTCACTTCACACTTGGAGGGTTGCACAGCGGCCAGGCAGAGGCTCTCCTCACTTCCCAGACGGTGGGTAGCCGGGCAGAGGCGCTCTTCACTTCCCAGTCAGTTGGGCGACTGGGCAAAGGGGCTCCTCACTTTCTAGAAGGTGGGCGGCCAGGCAGAAGTGCTCCTTATGTCCCAGGCAGGGCGGCAGCCGGGAAGAGGTGCTCGTCTCTTCCCAGACAGGGCAGTGACCAGAGAGAGGCGCTCCTCACTTGCCAGATGGCATGGCGGCCAGGCAGAGTTGGTGCTCCTCACATCCCAGACGGTGGGGGTGGGGAGGTGGGCAGAGGCGCTCCTGACTTGCCAGACAGGGCGGCGGCCGGGCAGAGGTGCTCTTCATTTGCTAGATGGGGCAGCGGCCAGGCAGAGGCACTCCTCACTTCCCAGATGGGTGGCAGCTGGGCAGAGGCACACCTCACTTCCCAGACAGTGGGGCAGCTGGGCAGAGGTGCTCCTCACTTCCCAGATGGTGGGCAGCCAGGCAGAGGCGCTCCTCACATCCCAGGCAGGGCGGTGGCCAGGCAGAGGTGCTTCTCACTTGCCAAACGGTGGGCAGCTGGGCAGAGGTGCTTCTCACATCCCAGACGGTGGGCAGCTCAGACTGGCCTTTATTAGTCAAATCACCCAAGCAGTTTGCCAGGCTCTTGGTACTCAGTGGAACCTTCATATCCCTTACCATCCTCAATCTTCAGGAAAGGTAGAACAGACTAATGATCTTCTGAAGACATATCTCACCAAACTCAGCCTCCAACTTAAAAAGGGCTGGACAGTACTTTCACCACTTGCCCTTCTCAGAATTCGGGCCTGTCCTCGGGATGCTACAGGGTGCAGCCCATTTGAGCTCCTGTATGGATGCTCCTTTTTATTAGGGCCCTGTCTCATTCCAGACACCAGCCCTCTAGTTGATTATCTTCCAGTCCTCCAGCAGGCTAAACAGGAAATTCGCCAGGCTCCTAATCTTCTCTTGCCTACTCCAGATTCCCAGCCATATGAAGACACCCTAGCTGGACGATCAGTTCTTGCTGAGAATCTGACCCCTCAAACTCTACAACCTTGATGGACCAGACCCTACTTAGTCATCTATAGTACCCCAACTGCCGTCCAACAGTAGGACCGTCCCCTTTGGGTTCACTGTTCCAGAATAAAGCTGTGTCCATCGGACAGCCAGCCTGATCTCTCCTCTTCCTCCTGGAAGTCACATGTACTCTCCTCTACTTCCCTTAAACTCACTCGCATTTCTGAAGAACAGTAATAACCCTTATGAGCCTAATACATCCTTTCATTTTTATTAGGTCTCTTCTTCCTTACCCTACTCTATACAATAGGGCTTTACCCAGTCACCCCCCACTAATTGGACTGCACCCCAAAAACTTGTCATCTCTACTATCTTCTGTCTAGTCATACTCCTACTCAACATTCTCAACTACTCGTAAATGCCCTGCCCTTGTTTACATGGCTGGTTTACACTTTTCCTCCAAACCATCATAGCAGATATCTCCTGGTATTATCCCCAATCCGCCATTCTTACTCCCTCTTGGAGTGGATGGATGATCTTTGCTGACAGGGCACACTCCAATACTTTTACCCTGATGAAGTCCTATTCTTTACTTTTATACTCACTCTTTTTTTTTTTTTTTTTTTTTTTTTTTTGACACAGAGTCTCACTCTGTTGCCCAGGCTGGAGTGCTGTGGCATGATCTCGGCTCACTGCAAGCTCCGTCTCCTAGGTTCACGCCATTCTCCTGCCTCAGCCTCCCGAGTAGCTGGGACTACAGGCACGTGCCACCACGCCTGTCTAATTTTTTGTATTTTTTTAGTAGAGACGGGGTTTCACCATGTTAGCCAGGATGGTCTTGATCTCCTGATCTTGTGATCTGCCTGCCTCAGTCTCCCAAAGTGCTGGGATTACAGGCATGAACCACCGCACCCAGCCTACTTTTATACTCACTCTTATTCTCATTCCTGTTCTTATGCCACCCTCTACTCTCCCCAGCTATCTCCACCACACTATCAATTTCACTCACTCTCTCCTAGCCGTTTCTAATCCTTCTTTAACAAACAATTGCTAGCTTTGCCTTTCTCTTTCCTCCAAAATTACCCAGGCCTCGACTTACTCACTGCTAAAAAAAGGGGACTCTGTATATTTTTAAATGAAGAGTGTTGTTTTCACCTAAATCAATATGGCCTGGTATATGACGACATAAAAAAACTCAAGGATAGAGCCCAAAAACTCACCAACCAAGCAAATAATTACACTGAACCCCCTTGGGCACTCTAATTGGATGTCCTGGGTCCTCCCAATTCTTAGTCCTTTAATACCTGTTTTTCTCCTTCTCTTATTTGGACCTTGTGTCTTCCATTTAGTTTCTCAATTCATACAAAACTGCATCCAGGCCATCACCAATCATTCTATATGACAAATGCTCCTTCCAACAACCCCACAATATCATCCCTTACCCCAAAATCTTTCTTCAGTTTAATCTCTCCCACTCTAGGTTCCCATGCCACCCCTAATCCCACTCGAAGCAGCCCTGAGAAACGTCGCCCATTATCTCTCCATACCACCCCCAAAAAGTGTTTGTCGCCCCAACACTTCATCACCATTTTATTTTGTTTTTCTTATTAATATAAGAAGACAGGAATGTCAGGCCTCTGAGCCCAAGCTAAGCCATCATATACCCTGTGACCTGCACGTATACATCCAGATGGCCTGAAGCAACTGAAGATCCATAAAAGAAGTGAAAATAGCCAGTTCCTGCCTTAACTGATGACAAGCCACCATTCCTGCCCCACCTTAAATGATCAATTGACTTTGTGACAATACACCCTCCCCGCCCTTGAGATAATGTACTTTGTGATATTCCCCCATCCTTGTGAATGTACTTTGTACGATATACCCTCCCCACCCTTGAGAAGGTACTTTGTAATATCCTCCCCAGCCCTTAGGAAGGTACTTTGTAATATTCTCCCCACCGTTGAGAATGTACTTGGTAAGATCCATCCCCTACCTGCAAAAAATTGCTCCTAACTCCACCGCTTATCCCAAACCTATAAGAACTAATGATAATCCCACCTTTGCTGACTACTTTTTCTGACTCAGCTTGCCCGCACCCAGGTGAAATAAACAGCCTTGTTGCTCACACAAAGCCTGTTGGTGGACTCTCTTCACAAGGATGCACGTGACAGTCAGGAGTTTGGGACCAGCCTGGCCAACATGGTGAAACCCCCTCTACTAAAATACAAAAATTAGCTGGGCGTAGTGGCGTGTGCCTGTAATCCCAGCTACCTGGGAGGCCAAGGCAGGGGAATCACTGGAACCTGGGAAGCAGAGCCTGCAGTGAGCTGGAATCATGCCACTGCACTCCAGCCTGGGAGACAGAGCAAGACTCCATCTCAAAAAACAAACAAACAAGAGAGAAAGAAAATATATCATTTTTCTTGGGATGACAGTAATAGTATTAACATGATCATATTAACTTTTCAGGCCAGGCGCGGTGGCTTATGCCTGTAACCCCAGCACTTTGGGAGTCCGAGGCGGGTGGATCACGAGGTCAATAGATTGAGACCATCCTGGCTAACACAGTGAAACCCCATCTCTACTAAAAATACAGAAAATTAGCTCGGCGTGGTGGCGGACGCCTGTAGTCCCAGCTACTCTGGAGGCTGAGGCAGGAGAATCTCTAGAACCCAAGAGGCGGAGGTTGCAGTGAGCTGAGATTGCGCCACTGCACTCCAGCCTGGGCAGCCTGGGTGACAGAGTGAGGCTCCCTCTCAAAAAAAAAAAAAAAAAAAAAAAAGCTGGGCACGGTGGCTCACACCTGTAATCCCGTCATTTTGGGAGGCCGAGGTGGGTGGGTGGCTTGAAACCAGGAGTTCTAAACCAGCCTGGTCAAAATGGTGTAACCCTCTCTCTACAAAAAATACAAAAATCAGCCGGGTGTGGTCGTGCACGCCTGTAATCCCAGCTACAGGGGAGGCTGGGGCAGAGAATCACTTGAACCGGGTAGGAGGAGGTTGCAGTGAGCAATTGTGCCACTGCACTCCAGCCTGGGTGACAGAGCAAGATTCTGCCTCAAAAAAAAAAAACAAAAACCGGGCTGGGCACAGTGGCTCACGCCTGTAATCCCAGTACTTTGAGAGGCTGAGGCGGGTGGATCACCTGAGGTCACCCGCCTCAGGTTGTTCAAGACCTGCCTGAGGCTGTTCAAGACCAGCCTGGCTAACATGGTGAAACCCCTGTGTACAAAAATACAAAAATTGGCTGGCAGTTTGAGGGGCCAAGGCGGACAAATCACAAGGTCAAGAGATCGAGACCATCCTGACCAACACAGTGAAACCCCGTCTCTACCAAAAAAAAAAAAAAAAAAATTAGCTGGGCATGGTGGCTCGTGCCTGTAGTTCCAGCTTTTCAGGGGGCTGAGGTAGGAGAGTCACTTAGTCACTTGAAGCCGGGAGGCAGAGGTTGCTGTGAGCCGAGATGGCGCCACTGCACTCCAGCCTGGTGACAGAGTAAGATTCCATCTCAAAAAATTTAGAAAAAATCACCTGAGAAGAGGAAAATATTTATTTTAGAAAAAAGAAATTAAAAAATAGCTCGGGTGCGGTGGTTCGTGCCTGTAATCCCAGCACGTTGGGAGGCCAAGGTGGGCAGATCACGAGGTCAGGAGTTCGAGACCAGCCTGACCAACATGGTGAGACCCCATCTCTACTAAAAATACAAAAATTAGCCAGGCGTGGTGGCCTGCGCCTGTAATCCCAGCTACTCAGGAGGCTGAGGCAGGAGAATCGCTTAAACCTGGGACTGTAATCCCAGCTACTCAGGAGGCTGAGGCAGGAGAATCACTTGAACCCGGGAGCCGGAGGTTGCAGTGAGCCAAGATCACACCATTGCACTCCAGCCTGGGCGACAGCGAGACTCCATCTCAAAAAAAAAGAAAAAGAAATTAAAAAATAATTACGTATACAATTCAGTGGATTTTAGTATATTCACAGATAGGTGTATACAATTCAGTGGATTTTAGTATATTCGCAGATATGTGTAACCATTACCAGTCAATGCTACATTTTCATTACCTCAGAAAGAAGGCCTATACCCTTTAGCTATCACCCCCATTTCCCCATCCTCCCAGCCTTTTTCTTTTCTTGTTTTTTTTTTTTTTTATTTGTTTGTTTTGCCAATTGGGAAGTCTCTCGAGCCAGAGTAGGCTCAGATACTTATTTTTATTTATTTTTTAAATTTTGTGTATTTATTTATTTTCCTCCCAGCCTTAAATAACCACCATGCTACTTTCTATCTCCATAGATTTACTTATTTGGGACATTTCACACAAACGGAATCATATAATATGTGGTCTTTTGTGGTTGCCTTTCAGTAGCATATTTTCAAGGTTCATCCACATTGTAGAATGTACCATTAGTTCATTCTTTTTGCGGCTGAATTATATTCCATTGTATGGATAGACCATATTTTATTTATGCATTTATCAGTTGTACATCTGGGTTGTTTCCACTTTTGGCTATTATTAATAATGCTGCTATAAACATTTGTGTACAAGTTTTTGTGTGAACATATATTTTCAGTTTTCTTGGGTAGATAACTGGGAGTGGAAATGCTGGGTCACCTGCTATGTTTAATTGTTTGAGGAACTGCCAGACTGTCTTCCAAAATAGCTGTACCATTTTACATTCCCACTAGGAAGGTTTCAATTTCTTCACATCCTCGTCCACACTTGTTACTATCTGACTTTGATTCTAGCCATCCTAGTGGTTATGAAGTAGAATCTCATTGTAGGTTTGATTTGCATTTCTCTGAAGACTAATAATGTTGAGCATCTTTTCATGTACTTTGAACCTTTTGTATATCTTCCTTGGAGAAATATATATTTAAAATTTTGTCCACTTTTGAATTGGGCTAGTGTTTTTTTGTTTGTTTGTGGTTTTTTTTGTTTGTTTGTTTTGAGACAGAGTTTCACTCCTCGCCCAGGCTGGAGTGCAATGGTGCAATCTTGGCTCACTGCAACCTCCACCTCCCAGGTTCAAGCGATTCTCCTGCCTCAGCCTCCCAAGTAGCTGGGACTACAGGTACACACCACCATGCCTGGCTAATTTTTGTGTTTTTAGTAGAGACGGGGTTTCACCATGTCGGCCAGGCTAGTCTCGAACTCCTGACCTCAGGTGATCTGCCCACGTTGGCCTCCCAAAGTGCTGGGATTACAGGCATGAGTCACCAGGCCTGGCTTATTTGTCTTTTTATTATTGAGTTGTAAGGGTTCTTTGTATATCCTGGATACAAGCCCCTTGTCAGATGTATGATTTACAAATATTTTTTCCCATTCCGTGTTGAAATTTTCATTTTCTTAATAATGTAATTTGAAGCATAAAAGTTTTAAATTTTTTAGGACACCCGCCCAGAAAGTTTTCATTTTGATGTGGTCCAAGTTATCTATTTTTTCTTTTTTTTATTTGAGACGGAGTCTCGCTCTGTTGCCCAGGCTGGAGTGCAGTGGCCGGATCTCAGCTCACTGCAAACTCCGCCTCCTGGGTTTATGCCATTCTCCTGCCTCAGCCTCCCGAGTAGCTGGGACTACAGGCGCCCGCCACCTCGCCTGGCTAGCTTTTTGTATTTTTTAGTAGAGATGGGGTTTCACCGTGTTAGCCAGGATGGTCTCGATCTCCTGACCTCGTGATCCGCCCGTCTTGGCCTCCCAAAGTGCTGGGATTACAGGCTTGAGCCACCGCGCCCGGCCTATTTTTTCTTTTGATGTCTTTGCTTTGGGTGTTATATTTAATAATTCATTGCCAAATTCAAGGTCATGAAGATTTATCTCTATGTTGTCTTCTAATAGTTTTATAGGCCAGGTGCGGTGGCTCACGCCTGTAATCCCAGCACTTTGGGAGGCAGAGGTGGGTGGATCACTTGAGGTCAAGAGTCTGAGACCAGCCTGCCCAACATAGTGAAACCCCGTGTCTACTAAAAATACAAAAATTAGCTGAGCATTGTGGTGCATGCCTGTAATTCCAGCTACTCAGGACTCCATCTCAAAAAAAAAAAAAAAAAAAAAAAAAATTAGAAAATGTGAGTCCTTGGCCTCACAAGAGCTTGTTAAAAAGAGAAAGAGAGAGAGAGAGAGAGAGAGAGAGAGAAAGTGTGAGTCCTCCAATTTTGCTCTTATTTTATCAAAGTTGTTTTGGCTAATCTGGGTCCCTGGGAATTCCATATGAATTTTAGAATCAGCTTGTCAAATTCTACAAATAACTTAGTTAGGATTCTGATAGGGATTGCATTGAATTTTTGGTTAACTTGGGGAATATTGTCATTTTAACAACATTAGGCCTTCCGATCCACAATCATCAGGTGTTTTTCCATTTACTTAGATCCTCTTTAATTTCTTCTTTTTTTTTTTTTTTTTGAGATGGAGTTTTGCTCTTGTTACCCAGGCTGGAGTGCAGTGGCGCGATCTCAGCTCACCGCAAGCTCCATTTCCCGGGTTCAAGTAATTTTCCTGCCTCAGGCTCCCGAGCAGCTGGGATTACAGGCGTCTGCCACCACGCCCAGCTAATTTTTTGTATTTTTAGTAGAGGTGGGATTTCACCATGTTGGCCAGGCTGGTCTTAAACTCCTGACCTCAGGTGATCCACCCGCCTCGGCAAAACCTGGCCAACATAGTGAAACCCCGTCTCTACTAAAAATACAAAAAAAAAAAAAAAAAAAAAAAAAAAATTAGCCGGGCATGGTGCTGTGCGCCTATAATTCTAGCTACTCCGGAGGCTGAGGCAGGAGAATCACTTGAACCCGGGAGGTGGAGGTTGCAGTGAGCCGAGATCAAGCCACTGCACTCTAGCCTGGGTGACACAGTGAGACCGTCTCAATAACTAAACAAAACAAAACAATATTTTGTAGTATTCAGAGTGTAGGTTTTATACTTCTGCTGTTACATTTATTTCTAAGCATTTTATTCTTTCTGATGCTACTATAAATGGAATAGTTCCCTTAATTTTTTTTCTTTTTGTAGTACATGTTGTGGCTGTGGTGTTTCCTTAATTTCATTTTCAAATTGTTCATTGCAAGTGTATAGAAATATACTTGACTTTCCTATATTGACTTTTGTATATCCTGCAGCCTTGCTGAATTCATTTCTTTGTTTTTTTTTTTTTTTAGTAGATGCCCTAGGATTTTCTATATACAACATCATGTCATCTGCAAATAGATACAGTTTGACTTCTTCCTTTACATTCTGGATATCTTTTCTTTTTCTTGTCAATTGCTCTAGCTAGAATCTCTAAGTACAATATTGAATACAACTGTCATTCACTTATAGTCCTTAAAGCAGAGTGTTGCAAACTGGGCCATTCACTTTTTCTTGATTGATATTTCTTATGTATCTAGTTACTTATTATTGAGGACAGAAATCCTTAGTATTGATAAACCCCAATTATGTTCAGTACCTCGAAAGTATTCAAGTAGTATGGAATTAATAATGATACTTAGAAAAAAATGGCCTCTTGGCTGGGCGCGGTGGCTCATGCCTGTAATCCTAGCACTTTGGGAGGCTGAGGCGGGTGGACTCTTGTCTCAAAACAAACAAACAAACACACAAACAAAATTAGGTGTGGTGGCAGACGCCTGTAATCCCAGCTACTTGGGAGGCTGAGACAAGAGAATGGCTTGAACCCAGGAGGTGGAGGTTGCCGTGAACCGAGATCGTGCCATTGCACTCTGAGACTCAAGGAAAAAAAAAAAAAGACCAGGGGCGGTGGCTCACGCCTATAATCCCAGCACTTTGGGAGGCCAAGGGGGCAGATCACAAGGTCAGGAGTTTTGAGACCAGTCTGGCCAACATCGTGAAACCTTGTCTTTACTAAAAATACAAAAATGAGCTGGGCGTGGTGGTGCATGCCTGTAATCCCAGCTACTTGGGAGGCTGAGGCAGGAGAATTGCTTGAACCCGGGAGGTGGAGGTTGCAGTGAACTGAGATCACACCACTACTCTCCAGCCTGGGCAACAGAGCAAGACTGTCTCAGGGGGAAAAGAAAAGAAAAAAAATGGCCTCTCAAAGCCTTGCTTGGACCTTCTTTCTCTGTTGCTTTGGCTGACTCCTCTCCATCACCTGCCTCTTAACTGTAGATGTTTTGCAGGCTTCTGTCCTAGGTTGTCTTTTTTTTTTTTTTTTTTAACTTCAGTTTTCTCATTCCCTCATGCCCTCAGCTTCCACTACCAACATTAGGTTGACAACTCACACATTGTCTATGTCGACAATCCAGACCTCTATTTTGTCATTTAGACCTACATTTCAATTGGCTTGTAGCCAATTACATGTTATCTGCACCCGGACATTCTGCATACACTTAAACTCAACATGACCAAAACTGCACTGATTGACTTTCCCCAAATTTTGCTCTTTTTCCTCTATTTACTATCCTGGTTAGTGGCACAACCAGACTTCCAGGCACCCAAATCAGAAACCTGGGAATCATTCTAGTCTTCTTCCATTCCTTACCCCCTACATTTAACTGGTTATTAAGTTCCCTTGATCCTACCTTCTAAATATCTGAATTTGGTTTCTTTCTCTTTACCCCTACAACCACTGCTGTAGTTCAGTACTTCCTGGTTTCTTACCTGAATTATCATCATTGTATCCTAATTGGTGTCCCTATCTCCTAGCATAACTCCTCCAATCTATTTTACACTCTGTTCCCAGGGTTATATCCATGTCCTCTTCCCTGGAACCCATGAGTGTTAATTTATATGGCAGAAAAGAAGGACTTTGCAGATATGATTAAGTTAAGGATCTTGAGATAGAGAGATTATCCAAGTGGGCCCTAAATGCAATGACAAATGTCCTGATAAGAGAGAGAGAAATTTGACACACAGAGACGAGGAGAAGGCCATGTGATGATGGAGGCAGAGACTGGAGTGAAAGGGCCACAAGCCAAGGAATGCCAGCAGCCACCAGAAGCTGGAAGAGACAAGAAACAGATTCTCCCCTGGAGCCTCTGGAAGGAGTATGCCCCTACCAACACCTTGATTTCATCTCAGTGATAATGACTTCAGATTTCTGTCCTCCAGAACTGTAAGAAAATACATTTCTCTTGTTTTAAGCCATCAAATTTGTGGTAATTTGTTACAACAGCCTCAGGAAACTAATACAGTGACTTTCTAAAATTCAATCCTATCACAGATGGAAAAAAATGATTTTCTCTGTCTCTGTGTCTCTGTCTCTATATATCTATCATTCCATTTATGTATTTATGTATCTATATGTCTATGTATGTATGTATCTATCTGTCCATGTGTGTGTATACCTGAAAGAAAAAAGTACCAAAATGTTAAAAATTATTTCTGGACAGTGGGATTATGATGATTTTTATTCTGTGCATTTTCCAATTTTTCCCTCAAAAAGCATATATTACTTTTGTAATCAGAAAAAGCAATATAAATTTTTTTTAAACCCTTCAATGGCTCCCCATCACTTACAGATTAAAGTGCAAACTTCTTTTTTTTTGAGAGGGAGTCTCGCTCTGTTGCCCGGGCTGGAGTGCAGTGGCCGGATCTCAGCTCACTGCAAGCTCCGCCTCCCGGGTTTACGCCATTCTCCTGCCTCAGCCTCCGGAGTAGCTGGGACTACAGGCGCCGGCCACCTCACCCGGCTAGTTTTTTGTATTTTTTAGTAGAGACGGGGTTTCACCGTGTTAGCCAGGATGGTCTCGATCTCCTGACCTCGTGATCCGCCCGTCTTGGCCTCCCAAAGTGCTGGGTTTACAGGCTTGAGCCACCGCGCCTGGCCTAAAGTGCAAACTTCTAAGCATAGCACAGGGCCTTAATTTTTTGGTCTTTGCCTATGTCTCTAGCCTAATTTCCTATCACTCAGCCTCCCAACTTCTCTTCAGCCATGAAAAACTACCCAAAACATATCATTCTGCCTCTGACACTTTGCATATTGACCTTTTTGACTTCATCCTCTTGGTCAAGAACTAATTCATATCAGGGAAGGTGGCTCATGCCTGTAATCCCAGCACTTTGGGAGGCTGAGGCAGGAGGATGGCTTGAGCTCAGGAGTTTAAGACCAGCCTGGGCAACATGGCAAAACCACGTTTCTACAAACACACAAACAAATAAATTAGCCGAGTGTGGTGGTAAGCATCTGTAGTCCCAGCCACTTGGAGGCTGAGGTAGCAGGATTCCTTGAGACCAGGAGGTCAAGGCTGCAGTGAACCGTGTTCATGCCATTGCTCTCCAGCCTGGGTGACAGCCAGATAGTGTGTCAAAATAAATAAATAAATATATAAACCAATTCAAAGGTATTCTTTCCTGCGAAGCCATTCCTGATCTACTTAAGCAGATCTATGTTACCCTTTACTGCTAACTGTACCTCCAATATGTTACTATTATTTTATTTGCATAAGGTATTGCAATTATTGGTTGTTACATGAACATCTTTCCAGTTATTTTATTAACAACGTATAAATTCATTAAAATGTTATTGAATCTATAGTGGTTTTTTGTAATTATGTATTTTCTCACTCAGCAGATAACTAAAAACTATCATGTGGCAATCTATAAAATGTTTGACATTAAAAAGTAGTCCTGGGCAGGTACAGTGGCTCACGCTTGTAATCCTAGCACTTTGAGAGGCCGAGGTGGGCGGATCACTTGAGGTCAGGAGCTTGAGACCAGCCTAGCCAACATGGTGAAACCCTGTCTCTACTAAAAATACAAAAGTTAGCCGGGCGTGGTGGCAGGCCCCCGTAATCCTAGCTACTCGGGAGGCTGAGGCAGGAAAATCGCTTGAACCTGGGAGGCAGTGGCTGCAGTGAGCCGAGATCACACCACTGCACTCCAGTCTGGGCAACAGAGCCAGAAACCGTCCCCCCGCCAAAAAAAAAGTGGTCCTCCGCTGGGCGCCCTGGCTCATGCCTGTAATCCCGGCACTTTGCCAAGCGGAGGCGGGATTGCTTACACTCAGGAGTTTAAGACCAGTCTGGGCAACATGGTGAAACCCTGTCTCACATACAAAACATACAAAACGCCCCCCCCCCCCCCGGGCGTAGTTGTGCACTCCTGTAGTCCCAGCTACTGAGGAAGCTGAGGTGGGAGAATCGCTAGAACCTGAAAGGCAGAGGCTGCAGTGAGCCGTGTTTGTGCCACTGCACTCCAGCCTGGGTGACAGAACAAGACTCTGTCTCTAAGTAAATAAATATAAACAGTACATACATAGAAAATAGAAACGCAAGAAAGTGGTCATAATTGCTATCTCTAGAGAATGAATAGAGCGAGAGACTTTTCCTTTATACTGTTGGGTATTTTTTTTTTTTCCCCTTGAGTAGGTATTAGTTTTCTTCTTTTTAAACTGAGACGAGGTCTCACTCTGTCACTCAGTCTGGAGTGCAGTGGCGCGATCTCTACTCATTGCAGCCTCTGCTTCCCAAGCGAGCTGAAGCTATCCTCCCACCTTAACCTTAACCTCCCGAGTAGGTGGGACTACAGGGACGCTCCACCATGACAGGCTAATTTTTGCTTTTTTTTTTTTTTTTTGGAGATGGTTTTTCGGCGTGTTACCCAGGCTGGTCTCGAACTCCTGGGCTTAAGCGATCCTCCCATCTCGGCCTCTCAAAGTGCTGGGATTACAGGCATGAGCACTGCACCCAGCCAGAATTAAAAATTCGGGTTCTCAGTTGCATTAGTTCTATTTCAATGGCTACTTATAGTTAGTAGCTGCCATATTGAACACAGCAGACATAGGACCTTTCCATCATTGCAGACAGTTCTATTGAACAGCCCAAGTCTAGATCATTGCGTTCCCACATAAGGTGGCGCCCATTGGGATACCCTGCAACCCTGAGTGTGAATTAATTAATGGGAATTAACAACAAATACTTATCAATTGATCCTTGTAGTCCTTGGTTAACCACGGGGGCAGGGCGAGTTAGGCATACTGAAACAATGAAGGTTAGTTACTGATAGGCCTCCTATGGAATATACAGTCTGATCTAGAGGCCTACGATATATCCATGGCAATGATGACACCTGTTGAATCTCTCTGTAAATCATAGGAACAATAGTGATGTTTGGACTGTTAAGTTTTCTGGTTACCATGGAAATGAGGGTGCTGGTTACAATTCTGTGTAATCACGCAGAGACTAAGGTGTGATGCACCCCCTCCTCCCCCATCCCGTCTGTAACCATGACCAAAGAGTTGACTATTTCATTTGCGTTTTCCGAGCAGCCCCAGCAACAGGAGAAGCACCTAGAAATCTGATTAAGTATGTAGTGTCAGGATGCAAGCCCTAAAAAGGAAGTGTGAAAAAAGAAACATGGCGGGGCACTTTTTCAGTAGGAAAAGGCCAAATCTATTACATTGAATACAATGACATTGTTACTCTTGCTTCTTGCACAGGCGCAGTGCAGGACTGCTCCGAGCACGCCTACGCGCGCATTTTCTCCCCTTCCTCTCCCTCTTTCCACTTTCCTCTCCCATTTTCTCCTCTCCTTTCCCCCTCCCACCACTTAGTCTTTGAGTCTTTCAGTTAGTTCGTTTATGTCTCTCCTTCCGACCCCCAGCCCCAGCTCCTCTCCTTTTCCTTTTCCCCCTCCCCCTTTCCTTTTCCGTCTCACGCGCCAGGCCGCTTGCACATGCGCATTAGGTACAGAGCCTCGCTCTTTGTCCCCATCTGTCGTTCACACGAACGCAAGCCTTTGGCATTCGGCAGCCAATAGAATCTAAGAAATGGCGGAAAAATGATTCCGCTCGGGAGATAAACCTTGATTGGCAGTTCAGCTAACCAATCGAGAACGCCACTTTGTACCCCTGGGAGGCACCGAGCTCCGTCGTCTCGTTTCCGGCGGTCGCGCGCTCTTTTCTCGGGACGGGAGAGGCCGTGTAGCGTCGCCGTTACTCCGAGGAGAGACCAGTCGGTAGAGGGTGAGTTTTGGGACGGCTTGGTTCTTGTTTGGGAGGGTAGTGGGATTTCTTGGAACAATCAGCGAAAGAAGAGGCGAGGGTGAAGCTAGGTTTGGAGGGAGGATGGCGGTTCCGAGGCCCCTTGAGGCCTTGTCTCCGCCGCCACACTGCCTTCTCAGCCCACCCGCGGGGGCCCACCTCTCTTAACTCGCTTCGCATCGGGCTTTCCCCGTTTTCGTTCCCGCCGCGTTTCTTTGTGCAACTCATCTCCGAATCTTACCCGTGTCAGTGTAAGTTGCCGGCCTCTGAGCCGCTCTGGGCCCGAGGGTGTGGGGTCTATTATGAGAGATCGCTGAAGTCGTGGTTGGTTGGAGGAGGAGGCGCTTTGTCGGGCGCTCCTCCTCTCGGCCCCGCGAGGCCATTAATTCAGAATGGGCAAATGGGGCCCCTCGAGCGATATTTCTTTGTCAAAATTCTTAGCTGGAAAGTTCCTCTGCATATCCAGAGCCCACCGCTTTCGTAGTCTGATTTCTGTATGCCCTTTTTCTAGTCTTACCGCCTGGCTCCTTGACGCATTTATATAGCGTCACTTTTTAAAATGAAACTTAAATTTATGGATTTCGCATCGAGCATTTTATTTTCCAGATTGAGAAACTCTTACCATAACCTGACACGTTTCTTTGTGTTTTTAACAGAGAAGTCGAGGTTAGAGAGAACTGGGAGGCACTTTGCTGTCTTTAATCGAAGTTGAGGTAGGTGTAAGGGATAGGGTTGCCAGACAAAACACGGGGCACCCAGTTGAATTAGAATTTCACATACACAACCAATTATTTTTAAGTATACGTGTGCATAGTTTCAACTAAATTTGAAATTCAAATTTAATTGTGGGTTGTGTATTTTATTTGCTGAATCTGGCAACTCTAGTCGGGGGGGGGGTGGCCTGAATTTATACTGTGTCTTTGTCCACCTTCTTTGTTATTAAATGAAAAGTCCTAAGAAACTCTTAGCAAAGGACCTTGTTCATTTTGCAGCTTTCAGGCTGGCCATCCAGGCGGCCATCTCAGTCTCGTAAATTTATACCAGATTAAGATTTCAGATATGTGTGATGTAGTGTTTGGTCCTGTACCTAAACATTTGTTCAATTGTAACATGCCCAGTAGTTAGTCTTTCTAACCAGCAATACGTATTTTCTCTCAGAATTCTTCATCAGGATTATTAGTCTCAGGAACACATAAGTAGATAGAAATCTTTGCTGCTGATGTTTGCGCTGTGTTCACTTTTCAGAGGCCCAGTATTTAGGCGACGGTGAATTTATTACTCTGAAGAGGGCTCTGCACATATTTCCAAATTATATTGGTGGTCATGAGAAGTAGGTGATAGGAAGAAATACTTCTCGAGCTACTTGCTACTTGGTAGGCACTGTTCTAGGTGCTTTATACAGTATGACAGTCTTCACTAGTACATTCCATCTTGGGCCTCTCCGGGGCTAGGGGAAGAGAGAGGTAACACCTGGAACCCAAATAGGAAAAGATTTGATTCTGATGCCCACCTTACCCCATCCCCAGCTCTTTCCAGGTTGGACTTTAGATTTCGTGTTTTAACTTCCTGCTTTTATATCTTATTTTTTAAAAGACTATTTCCTTTTTTTTTTTTTTTTAAGGTATCTCATTTGCCATGAAACTGCTACACCTGCTTGTGGCATTTAAAATCCTTAAAACTTTTTGAGAAAACGATGTTGCACTTTGTGGCAAGGGTCACAGGGTAGATTCTATTTTTAAGAATTTATCCTATGGAAATAATTAAATGGAAATAAAACTGAAAGCCAGAAGACATTTACTGCAGCATTATAATAGGAAAAGCCAAAAACAACAACCTAAATGTCTTGTAGTAGGGTGTAGTTTAGTAAATTAAATTAGTACATCCTGGGGAACTTTAGTCATTAAAAATTACAATTATGTTGACGTTAGCAGAAATTAGGAAACTGAATATACAAGAGTGCATTATCAGTTACCAAAATGATAATGTATGTCTAAATAAGCAAGAATGGAAAATTGTGGGAGGAATATTTAATCATGGATATGTCCAAAGATTTAGCTATGAGCATTGATTATAATGGTGAAAAATAAGAAGCAACCCAGGTGTCCAACACAAGAGGGACTTGGTTGACAACTGAATGCTGTGTCCATTAACGTAAAAGATTTAATGACGTGAAAACTGTTTATGATACATCATAAAGTGGAAAAAACAGGTTACAGAATAGTTTTTATCATATCTCATTTCAAATACCTAAATTAATGATTAGAAGGATATACCAACATGTTAATAGTGACTATTTTAGTGGCAGGTCTGTGGATTTTTATATTTGTATTTTTATTTATTTTGGTTTTTCTAAATTTTCTATATTAATACATTTTGTAATAAGTATCTGATAGTAATTTCTGTTTAAAAATTTTTAAATAGGATTTTAAATTGTAATTTCTGATACCTTATAAAATTAATGAAAAACAAAATTAAATGATATAAATGTGAAAATTTAAATCTTGGCTGAAATGTCAAATATTGTGAGGTTTATTACCATCTGCCTCCTTCCACTCCCTATCCACTTTACCTTCCTCCCCCGTTTTAATTTATTTTCCCATAGCATTTACCTCTTTTTAAGTACTATATAATTTACTTATATATGTTGTCTCTCACTAGAAGTAAGCTCTGTAGGCAAGAATCTGCTTTGTTCACTGATCCACTCTAACCATCTAGAATAGTGCCTAGCAAATGGTAGGCATTCACTGAATTTTTTTTTAATGAAATCGTGAATTGAAAAATTATCAGTAACCTACAAGCAATGCAGTTTTCATTTTTGCCTACCTTCTGTTCCTTGTCTATATTCACACCTTTAAAATTAAAAAAAAAAAAAAAAACCCTTTCCCCGTTAGAGTATCAGACATAGTCATGTTTATGTGGTCTTCATAATTTTTAATGCTGTGAATATTCTATTATATAGCTGTACCATAATTTCATGAAAACCTTTCCCCTAGTTTTGGAAATTTAAGTCATTTTTATTATTTTGTTACCATAAAGGCCATTACAATGAACATTTTCACGAGTGTAGTTTTCAATTTTAAAATTATTAGGATAAATTTCCAGGAGTAGAATTTCCGAATTAAAGACTATGAATGAACATCTTGATAGCTCTTGTTAACTGTTCTCTTACTAAACTTTTGGATACAGAATTTGGTAATTGCATTGATGTTTTCAGTTTTGGTGGGATGTGACATAAAATGGATTAGGAATGTTTTTATGCACATGAAAATATTCCCATATACTCATCGTCAAAATCAGTAGTTATCAAGCCTGTGTCACATTTCTTTCATTTGAGAAATATAATTTTTTGTGTTTATTATGTTTTGAGACAAGAGTCTGTTGCCCAGGCTGGAGTGCAGTGGCACCATCTTGGCCTACTGCAGTCTCCGCCTCTCAGGTTCAAGTGATGCTCCTGCCTCAGCCTCCTGAGTAGCTGGGATTACAGGTGCCCACCACCATGCCCAGCTAATTTTTGTGTTTTTGGTAGAGACGGGGTTTCACCATGTTGGTCAGGCTGGTCTTGAATTCCTGACCTCAAGCAGTCCACCCTCAGCCTCCCAAAGTGTTGGGATTACTGGTGTGAGCCACCACGCCTGGCCAATTTTATTTTTTGTTTTCTGTGTTTTGTTTTGTTTTATTTTGTTTTGTTTTTGAGATAGTCTCAATCTGTCACCCAGGCTGGAGTGCAGTGGTGTGATCTCAGCTCACTGCAATCTTTCTCTCCCGGGTTCAAGTGATCCTCCCACTTCAGCCTCCCAAGTAGCTGGGATTACAGGTGCACACCACCATGCCTGGCTAATTTATTTATTTTATTTTTATTTTTGAGACGGAGTCTAGATCTGTCGCCCAGGCTGGAGTGCAGTGGCACAATCTCGGCTCACTGCAACCTCCGCCTCCTGGGTTCAAGCGATTCTCCTGCCTCAGCCTCTCGAGTAGCTGGGATTACAGGCACCCGCCACCACTCCCAGCTAATTTTTGTATTTTTAGTAGAGACGGGATTTCACTGTGTTGGCCAGGCTGGTCTCAAAACTTCCTGACCTCATGATCTGCTCACCTTGGCCTCCCAAAGTGCTGGGATTACAAGCATGAGCCACTGCGCCTGGCCTGATTTTTGTATTTTTAGGAGAAATGGGGTTTCACTATGTTGGCAAGGCTGGTCTTGAACTTCTGACCTCAAAATGATCCACCCACTTCCGCCTCCCAAAGTGCCGCAATTACAGGCGTGAGCCGCCGTATCCTACCTAATTTTCTTTATTTTTATTTATTTGTTTATTTTTTGAAGTGGAGTCTTGCTCTGCCGTCCAGGCTGGAGTGCAGTGGCGCGATCTCAGCACACTGCAACCTCCACCTCCTGGGTTCAAGCAATTATCTTGCCTCAGCCTCCCTGAGTAGCTGGGACTACAGGCACCCGCCACCACGCCTGGCTAATTTTTGTATTTTTAGTAGAGATGAGGTTTCACCATGTTGGCCAGGCTGGTCTCGAGCTCTTGATCTTTGTGATCTGCCTGCCTCAGCCTCCCGAAGTACTGGGATTACAGGTGTGAGCCACCGCAGCCAGCCAATTTTCTCTTATTTCAAAGGAAGCATATAGTATTAATATGATGCTCGTAAAAGTCCTTTTCTGCATCTTTCCTTCAGCTAAATTATTACTAGAGCGTCTTGTGTTTGAGGGAATGGATTTAGGTTTGATGTCCTTTTAATTCCTGGAGAACTGTCCTTGAATAAGGAAGACTGTCCTCAGTTTGTTAACCTGATCAATTTGAAAATTTGCATTTTAAAACTCCACTTTTGAATTCAGTCTGGATTATACCAATAATCTTTTTTTTTTTCCTTTATTTTTATTTATTTATTTTGAGACGGAGTTTCACTCCTGTCGCCCAGGCTGGAGTGCAATGGCCATGATCTCGGTCCACTGCAACCTCCGCCTTCCAGGTTCAAGCGATTCTCCTGCCTCATCCTGCCGAATAGCTGGGATTACAGGCATGCGCCACCACGCCTGGCTAATTTTTGTATTTTTAGTAGAGACAGAGTTTCACCATGTTGGCCAGGCTGGTCTCGAATTCCCAACCTCAGGTGATCCTCCTACCTTGGCCTCCCAAAGTGCTAGGATTACAGGCGTGAGCCACTGCGCCCGGCCTGTTTATTTTTGAGACCAAGTCTCACTCCGCTGCGCAGGCTGGAGTGCAATGGCAGCATCTCTGCTCACTGCAATCTCGGCCTCCTGGGTTTGAGCAATTCTCCTGCCTCAGCCTCACAAGTAGCTGAGACTACAGGTGCACACTGCCACACCTGGCTAATTTTTTGTATTTTTAGTAGAGACAGGGTTTCACCATGTTGGCCAGGCTGGTCTCAAACTCCTGACCTCAGGTGATCTGGTCTGCCTCAGCCCCCCAAAGTCCTGGGATTACAGGCATGAACCGCCACGCCCAGCCTATTTTTTTTTCATTTTTTTGAGATAGGGTCTCATTTTGTTGCCTAGGCTGGAGTGCAGTGTTATGATTTGCCTCACTGCAACCTCCTCTTCCTAGGCTCAAGTGATTGTCCAGCCTCAGCCTCCCAAATAGCTGGGACTACAGGCATGAGCCACTGCACCTGGCCTCCCCTCCACCCTACCTTTTTTTTTTTTTTTTTAAATAGAGACTGAGTCTTGCTATGTTGCCCATGCTGGTCTCCCGGGTTCAAGCCATCTTCCCGCCTCAGCCTTCCAAAGTGCTGGGATTACAGGCCTGAGCCACCATGCTGGCTTTGTTTTTTTTTTTTTTTTTTATTTCAACATTTGGGAGCACGGAACACTTGTTTTCTTTTTAATCTTATGTTGATTTTTAAATGATAGAATTTAACATTTTATTATTTTTATTTTTTTAATTTATTTATTTTTCTTGAGATAGGAGCTCATTCTCCCTGCCCAGGCTGGAATACAGTGGCGTGATTACAGCTCACTGCAGCCTCAGCCTCTCAAGTAGCTGGGACTACATGAGTGTGCTATCATGCCTAATTTTTTTATACATATTTTTTGTAGAGATGGGGTCACTGTGTTGCCCAGGCTGGTCTCTAACTACTGGGCCCAAGCAGTCCTCCCATCTAGACCTCCTAAATTGCTGGGATTACAGATGTGAGCCACTGTGCCCATCCTGTTTATCTTTTCTCCTTTTATTTATTTTGTTTGTTTTTGTTTTTGTTTTTGTTTTTGTTTTGAGACAGAGTTTCGCTCTTGTGCCCAGGCTGGAGTGCAGTGGCACAATCTCGGCTCACTGCAGCCTCCACCTTCCAGGTTCAAGTGATTCTCCTGCCTCAGCCTCCTGAGTAACTGGGATTACAGGCATGTGTCACCGCGCCACTCAAATTTTTGTATTTTTAGTAGAGATGGGGTTTCACCATGTTGGTGAGGCTGTTCTTGCACTCCTGACCTCAGCTGATCCACTGGCCTCGGCCTCCCGAAGTGCTGGGATTACAGGCGTGAGCTGTCTCGCCTGGCCTATCTTTTTATGTTTACTGTTATTGCTTTAGTAGTCATTTGTCTTTCCGTTGTGATTAATAAATATTTAGAGTGTGTACTGTATGCCATTAGTGAGCCAGCATTTTCACATGTTTATTCTCATAGCCTCTTTGAGAGCGGTATTTTTATCATCCCCTTTAGAACAGCTGAAGAAACAGGTACAGAATAATTTACTAGTAAGTAGTACACAATTGAGAAACACAATTCAAACTTAAGGATGCCTAACCTCACAGCCCATACTTGTACCACTGTTACTTACACAGTATGTACTGTGGGCTAGGATTGGTGGGTGCCAGAGAAGATAAGACTTTACTAGTCTTTGTCCTTGTGATAACCAGAATCTATTTCAATAATTTTGTTTTTATAGTGTGCCTGAATGTGTGATGGGGCCAGTTTTTAAGAGTAGATTCTTTTGGAAAAGTAGTTTTCTATTAATGTATAGTATTGAACTGGGAAGTTCCTTAAGCCATTCTAGTACAAACTGTCCTCATCCAGTACTCATTTAGTTTTTATGTGCAGTATAACTGCAAATGCCTGGTTGTTTCTAGATTTTTGTTTTTATTTATTTTTTTTTCAGATAGGGTCTTGCTCGGTTGCCCAGGCTGGAGTGCAGTGGCACAGTCATGGCTTGTTACAGCCTCTAACTCCTGGGCTCAAGTGATCCTCCAGCTCCAGCCTCCTGAGTAGCTGGGACTACGATGCCACTATGCCTGGGTAGTGTTTTTTTGTTTTGTTTTGTTTTTTGGGGACGGAGTCTCGCTCTGTCACCAGGCTGGAGTACAGTGGTGCGATCTCGGCTCACTGCAACCTCCGCCTCCCAGGTTCAAGCGATTTTCCTGTTTCACTCAGCCTCCCAAGTAGCTGGGATTACAGGCACCTGCTATCATGCCTGGCTAGTTGTTGTATTTTTAGTATAGATGTGGTTTCACCATGTTGGCCAGGCTTGTCTCACACCTCTGACCTGGTGATCCACCCACCTCGGCCTCCCAAAGTGCTAGGATTACAGGCTTGAGCCATGCACCCAGCCTGCCTGGGTCATTTTTAAATGTTTTTGTAGAGATGGGGTCTCGTGGTATTGTCTAGGCTGGTCTTGAATTCCTGGGCTCAAGTGATCCTCCCACCTCAGCCTCCCAAGTACCTGGAACCACAGGTGTGTGCCACCACACCCAGCTAATTTTTGTATTTTTTTTGGTAGAGATGAGCCATGTTGCCCAGGCTGATCTCAAACTCCTGGACTCAAGCAGTCCTCCCACCTCCGCCTCCCAAAGTGTTGGGATTATAGGCATGAGCCACTGCACCCGGCCTTTTTCTTTATTTTTTCTTTATTTTTTCCTTTTTTGTTTGATTTTTGCTATATTTTGTAACCTCCAGAACGCAAGATTTTTTTTTTAACATTGTTTCCATATACAACACTGATACATTTTTGAATTGTTCTTCTTTGTCATGGTTGTTCAAAGTAACCAATTGTTTGCCTCTGGCAAAAGCCAGAGCACCAAAGGTGATGAATTACATATAATTCATCAGGAAGGTGGCTGATTGTGTTATTAGTACTGAATTTATTTATTAGTCTACTTTTTCTTTGTAGGGTGCAAAAATGCAGAGTAATAAAACTTTTAACTTGGAGAAGCAAAACCATACTCCAAGAAAGCATCATCAACACCACCACCAGCAGCAGCACCACCAGCAGCAACAGCAGCAGCCGCCACCACCACCAATACCTGCAAATGGGCAACAGGCCAGCAGCCAAAGTGTGTATATGCTAGGTGATGGAGTAGAAATAGATTCCCTCTGGGAATGGTTTCTTGGTTTTTAGATTAGTTTCTTGGGCTTATAAGGGAATAGATAGGCCTTTATGGCACACCTTTGTTCTTTTTTCTCTTTACCTCTTAATACTTCTTATGATGGAAAAGGCTGATTTTCCGAAACCAAGGAGCAAACATGTATGAAAGCAGTTGAGTACAAGTTGCTTTGCTGTGTTGGCACATTCTATTGCTAAACAGATGTCTGCATGTTTTACCTCAGCGTGGTTCTTAGGGGTAGTTATCAGATGACTGGTAGTTAAAAAGAATATAGAAAAGTCTTTAAGGCTTAAATGGAGGAGTCTGGTACTGAGTACTGTACTTATAGCCTTGAGCCTGTTCCAGCTCATTGTGAAAAGTCTTTAAGTACATTGTGTGCCTCTAAGACTAGAACCAATCCCAACTTTATTTCCAGAGATTACTATAAAGAATTGCTCTTTCATAACTCATCATTCTGTTGCCCCCAGCCTGAAGGAATGGGAACTGTTAAGGTTATGAAAATTGGTGAGAGATTAGGAAAATGGAACCGTTACTTCGTTTTGATTTTGTTTTTGTTTTTATTTTTATTTTATTTTTGTTTGTTTATTCTCATCTGAAGGTATGTTTTGAATGTTAAAATCTGATCCCTTGTAACATAGGGCTCCTTCCTTGAATTGCTTAATTTTTCTCTTTGGCCAGTGGCGCCTATATTTTTCTCTCTCTTGCTTAGTCCAGCTTGACTTCTGGCCTGTCATAGAGCTGTTCAGATGTCCTTGCAGATTTCTGCATACTGCTTTCACATTCTAAGGCACAATATACTCATAAGTGATTAGGTTGCCTTGGGAAATGGTATTTGCATTCTCTACAACAATTAATGTTTCCTAATCTATCAATGGTTATAGGTCTTTGAGGATACAACTGTAATTCTATTTCCCCAGTCTTTTAAGTGACTGTGTCTTCTCTCAGATGAAGGCTTGACTATTGACCTGAAGAATTTTAGAAAACCAGGAGAGAAGACCTTCACCCAACGAAGCCGTCTTTTTGTGGGAAATCTTCCTCCCGACATCACCGAGGAAGAAATGAGGAAACTATTTGAGAAATATGGAAAGGCAGGCGAAGTCTTCATTCATAAGGATAAAGGATTTGGCTTTATCCGCTTGGTGAGCAACTGTTGGCTTTTGAGGCATGTAAAGGTGGGGAAGCTGGAGAATAATAGATATGCAAAAATAGGCAGTGGAAATGATTCGCAGATGATTTGTTCATTAAAAGCTTGTTGATGAAACAACCACCAAAATGGCACATTTTAATTTTTCCTCATTGGTTTTGTTTCAAGGATAACAGGTTTTTTTGCCTAGGATACTGGAGTTAAAGTATGCCCTTTTGAGACGGAGTATCACTCTTGTCACCCAGGCTGGTGTGCAGTAGTGGGATCTCAGCTCACTGCAACCTCCACCTCCTGGGTTCAAACGATTCTCCTGCCTTAGCCTCCTGAGTAGCTGGGATTACAGGCATCTGCCACCTCGCCTGGCTAATTTTTGTATTTTTGGTAGAGATGGAGTTTCACCATTTTGGCCAGGCTGGTCTTGAGCTCCTGACCTCAGGTGATCCACCCACCTTGGCCTCCTAAAGTGCTGGGATTACAGACGTGAGCCACCACACCTGGCTGGAACTTTTTTGTTTTAATTGGGAAATTTCAAACATACAGAAGTAGACAGAATAATAATGAACCTGCACATATGCATTGTATAGCTTCAGTCATTACCAAGTTGTGGTTAATTTTGTTTTATCTATACCCTTCCCCTGTTTGGTCCCCCCATGATCAAGAGATGGGTGTCTCACCCTGTTGCCTTGGCTGGACTTGAATTCCTGAGCTTAAGCAATTCTCTGTCCTCAGCCTCCTGAGTAGCTGGGACAATAGATATGCACCACGGTGTCTGGTTTATTTGTATCTTTAAAATTTTTTTTTTAATTGAATTAGCCAGACATGGTGTGTGTCTGTAGTCCTAACTACTCAACTAGGCTAAGATGAGAGGGTTGATTGAACCTAGGAGTTCGAGGTTACAGTGAGCTATGCTCATAGCACTGCACTTCAGCCTGGGTGATAGAGTGAGACCCAGTCTCTTAAAAAAAAATTAGTGATGGTAAAACAAACAACATAAAATTTACCATCTTTACCATTTGTAAGTGTAGACATTATTTTAAAATCTATTTCGATTTAGGGAAAGTATATGAGAGGAAAACATTTCTAGACATTATCTACCTCCATAAATGGAAGAGAATAATGTGACAGCAGGATCACTGAATGGGGTGGTCAGAACTGGTTTTCATTCCCATCTGCCACTAACTGTACTATATAGGCAAGTTATTTTTCTCTGTGTATCAGATTTCTCTTTAGTAATATGAAAGGGATCCTATCAAGGTTCCTTGTTCCAAAGAGGCTTCTTGGAGGATATACGTGATTCTGGTACATACCTAGCAAAAATTAGAATGAGCACGGTGGCTCATGCCTGTAATCCCAGCACCTTGGAAGGCCAAGGTGGGCGGATCACTTGAGGTCAGGAGTTTGAGACCAGCCTGGCCAACATGGTGAAACCCCGTCTCTACTAAAACTACAAAAATTAGCTGGACATGGTGGTAAGCGCCTGTAATTCCACCTGCTCAGGAGGCTGAGGCAGAATCGCCTGAACCTGGGAGGCAGAGGTTGCAGTGAGCTGAGATCACTCCACTGCACTCTAGTCTGGGCGAAATAGCAAGACTCCATCTCAGAAAAAAAACTAAAATATTCTGGGTGATTTTAGGGTAGTCTTTGTGTTTTTGTTTTTTTGAGACGGAGTTTCGCTCTGTTGCCCAGGCTGGAGTGCGGTGGTGCGATCTTGGCTCACTGTAACCTCCACCTCCCGGGATCAGGCGATTTTCCTGCCTCAGCCTCTGGAGTAGCTGGAACTACCGGTGCTTTCTACTGCACCCAGCTAATTATTTGTATTTTAGTAGAGACAAGGTTTCACTGTATTAGCCAGGTATTCACCTGCCTCGGCCTCCCAAAATGCTGGGATTACAGGCGTGAGCCACCGTACCCGGCCAATGGTCTTTGTTTTCTGGATGATCTGTTGTCACTTGGGAAAATAATACCTATGAAATTGATGACCACCTAAGTGTTATTAACTTCTAGGATTACATGTGATTTATTGCAAGGCCATCAGAAGCAAACTAGGGTGGCCAAAGAGCTGAAGCACACAGTTAAGTTCTTTCACTTCTGTTTCTTTGTATGGTGGTTAGTTTTTCAGGGGAGATACTTTGTTATTGAACTATACTGTTTTAGACTGTTGATGGCTGCTAAGGTATTCTTTGTCAAACTGAATTATTCTAATTTTCCTCTGCTTCCTAGGAAACACGAACCCTAGCGGAGATTGCCAAAGTGGAGCTGGACAATATGCCACTCCGTGGAAAGCAGCTGCGTGTGCGCTTTGCCTGCCATAGTGCATCCCTTACAGTTCGAAACCTTCCTCAGTATGTGTCAAACGAACTGCTGGAAGAAGCCTTTTCTGTGTTTGGCCAGGTAGAGAGGGCTGTAGTCATTGTGGATGATCGAGGAAGGCCCTCAGGAAAAGGCATTGTTGAGTTCTCAGGGAAGCCAGCTGCTCGGAAAGCTCTGGACAGATGCAGTGAAGGCTCCTTCCTGCTAACCACGTAAGTGAGGGTCATTTTCAGACATAGACCTTAGATTGCTAATTCCTTCCATGGTCTGGAAAGTTAGCCTCTAGTAACCACGTTTCTATGTTTAAAGACTTTTGGTCAGCCGGGCATGGTGGCTGACACCTGTAATCCCAGCACTTTGGGAGGCCAAGGCAGGCGGATCACCCGAGGTCAGGAGTTCAAGACCCACCTGGCCAACATGATGAAACCCCGTCTCTACTAAAAATACAAAAAATTAGCCAGGCATGGTGGCATGTGCCTGTAGTCCCAGCTACTTGGGAGGCTGAGGCAGGAGAATCGCTTGAACCCAGGAGGCAGAAGTTGCAGCAATCTGAGATCACGCCACTGCACTCCAACCTGGGCAACAGAGTGAAACTGCCTCAAAGAAATAAATAAATAAAAGGCCAGGCATGGTAGATCAAAAGGTGAGGAGATCAAGACCATCCTGGCCAACATGGTGAAAGCCTGTCTTTACTAAAAATACAAAAATTAGTTGGGTGTGGTGGCACACACGGGTAGTCCCAGCTACTCGGGAGGCTGAGGCAGGAGAATCACTTGAACCCGGAAGGCGGAGGTTGCAGTGAGCCGAGATTGCGCTACTGCACCCCAGCCTGACGACAGAATAAGACTCTGTCTCAAAAAAAAAAAAAAAAGACATTTGGCCAATGTGGGTGGATCACGAGGTCAGGAGATCGAGACCATCCTGGCTAACACAGTGAAACCCCATCTCTACTGAAAAGTACAACAAATTAGCCGGGCATGGTGGTGGGCACCTGTAGTCCCAGCTACTCGGGAGGCTAAGGCAGAAGAATGGCACGAACCTGGGAGGCGGAGCTTGCAGATTGCGCCACTGCACTCCAGCCTGGGCGACAGAACAAGACTCTGTATCAAAAAAAAAAAGAAAGACTTTTGATATTAGGGTGGGTGCGGTGGCTCACGCCTGTAATCCCAACACTTTAGGAGGCTGAGGCGAGTAAATCACGAGGTCCTGAGTTTGAGACCCGCCTGGACAAAGTGGTGAAACCCCGTCTGTACTAAAAATACAAAAATGTGGGTGCCTGTGATCCCAGCTACTCAGGAGGCTGAGGCAGGAAAATCGCTTGAACCCGGGAGGCAGAGGTTGCAGTGAGCCGAGATAGCACCACTGCACTCTAGCCTGGGCGACAGAGCAAGACTCTGTTTCAAAAATAAAAAAAAGACTTGGTACTAAGTGAGCTTTCTCATATGATTTTTGCTATAATCTTATATTAATAGAAGTGGAATGACGATTATGAAAATTAACTTTTTAGTCACTCCGTACGTTTTAATTTAATTAGTGTTAAGTCTCTCCTTACTTTGAAGTTTTAGAGCTCTGAAAAGTTGATTTGTGCATGCAGTATCTCTTAGTGTTTACCACAAGTCATTTCTCAGATTGTCTGTAGATGTTCAGGCTGTACTTAAGTACTGCATCTACCTACTTGGAATATCTTTGAGACTGTATTCAGAGATCTGAGGCCTGATTTCTCCTATCAACCCCAGATTTTCTTTTTCTTTTTCTTTTTTTTTTTTTTTTTTGAGACAGTCTCACTTTGTATTCCGGGCTGGAGTGCAGTGGTACAATCTTAGCTTATTTCAACCTCTGCCTCCTGGGTCCAAGCGATTCTCTTGCCTCAGCCTCCCGAGTAGCTGGGATTACAGACGTCTGCCACTACACCCAGCTAATTTTTGGTATTTTTAGTAGAGTCAGGGTTTCACCATGTTGGCCAGGCTTGTCTTGAACTCCTGACCTTGTGATTCACCTGCCTCGTCCTCCCAAAGTGCTGGGATTACAGGCATGCGCCACCGCCCCTGGCCCAACCCCCAATTTTTTATAATGTCATTAGGTATAAAAACTCCTTCAGAAGTGTTTGTCCAATCCTGAGCCCTAGCTAATTCATTGTGCCAGTGATATGTGTAGAGAAGAAGCCTGGTGTGGGGTATGATTTAACACTGAACTTCGTTCTTTCTCTTAGATTTCCTCGTCCTGTGACTGTGGAGCCCATGGACCAGTTAGATGATGAAGAGGGACTTCCAGAGAAGCTGGTTATAAAAAACCAGCAGTTTCACAAGTATGCCGTCTTGATAGATTTCCCTATTAGGTGTTTCCTTCTTAAGGAAGCTTATAAAGGGATATGTAAAAGAGGCAGGTCTTTGCTGCACATGTTCACTGGCAGCCATTATCTTGGTCCTCACAAGGAATGCAATACTTAGCTGGGGTAATCCTGGACAAAGTTAGTAACCTAGGAACCTTGCCTATAGGGAACGAGAGCAGCCACCCAGATTTGCACAGCCTGGCTCCTTTGAGTATGAGTATGCCATGCGCTGGAAGGCACTCATTGAGATGGAGAAGCAGCAGCAGGACCAAGTGGACCGCAACATCAAGGAGGCTCGTGAGAAGCTGGAGATGGAGATGGAGGCTGCACGCCATGAGCACCAGGTCATGCTAATGAGACAGGGTGAGTCTAGGCCTGTAAGTTTTAAAGCTGAAAGGACAAAATGACATTTTTAAATGGGTTTCTTTGTATCAATTAGCAGAAAGGCCTAAATCTCTGCTTTTATACTTTGAAATATTTTGCGTTGATTTTGGTAGATAAGTAGATTTGGAGATGTGGCAGAGATACTGGATTCTGTGAAGAAGGAAATGATAGGTTTGACTTCATTTTGGAATCTGGACACCACAGGTGGCTCCAAAGGAATTATATCCTCTTTGCTTTCTGGATCTTTATTTGAAGAAAGTCATTAGATCTATATGAAGACAATGAGGAATATTCTTAAGTCTGTTGTTTCTTTAGATTTGATGAGGCGCCAAGAAGAACTTCGGAGGATGGAAGAGCTGCACAACCAAGAGGTGCAAAAACGAAAGCAACTGGAGCTCAGGTAACTTTTCTCGAACCCTTTCCTCTGACAACTCTAAAAGGTAATGTCTCATTCCTCTTTCCTACTGCCATGCTATCTCATGCATTTATAAATGTGTTGGCAAATATTTCCTGGCTGCTTCTCAGGTTCTTTGGATTGGAGATGTTTTTAGCTGCCCATGGTTCTAGAAGTTACCTGCTAAAAAGAAAGCTGAATACTGGTCTCATGAGGTTTCTTTGGGGGTTGCCTCAGGGCTGGGCACACTTAACAGTGAGTTTCCTGGTGAACTGTGATAGTTTTCAGTAGGCTGGTCTCCTCGGTCGAGTCCCCTGTTAACCTACTCAAGTTCTTAAATGCCTCTATCTTAAATATATTGGTGACTCTCTCTAGGCAGGAGGAAGAGCGCAGGCGCCGTGAAGAAGAGATGCGGCGGCAGCAAGAAGAAATGATGCGGCGACAGCAGGAAGGATTCAAGGGAACCTTCCCTGATGCGGTATATCTCCCATGTGCCCATGATGTGCCAGGCCAGTCGTGATAAGACAGACTCACCATGAATTGTCTGCTAGGTTATCGGTTATGACCACTTTTCCCGTGTTGTGAAGTAACCCTTTAGAAAAAAGAATTCATAAGGAGAGGTAAGGTTTAAAGAGGAGTTCTTGCCTCACAAGCAATATAGGATGAAAAACTGGATCTGCTGTATTCTGTTTAGACTTACTATAGGAAGAGATATGCAACCTTGGCTAGTCCTCTGCTGTCCTTGCAGTTGTACAAGTTGGACCTTTAGAAGAAATCTCTTCCCCCTTTCACCTCTCTGGAGGCTCTGGCTTGTGTCCTAGTTGCTCTGTGACCTTGAATTTGTTGCACAACTAGCAAGGGTTGTGCTCCTCAGCTTGGTCTCAGTGCTCTTTGGATGTGTTATCACTCTATCTACTTCCCTTAGTGTGTGGTCCTTGATGGATTGTGGTAGAATGCACTGCTGTCTTGGACTTTCTTGAGTATTTTTTGTTTTTCAGAGAGAGCAGGAGATTCGGATGGGTCAGATGGCTATGGGAGGTAAGGACTTAAGAGATTAATGGCTCTGATTTCCTTTTTTGTTTGGTCTCTGGTGAACTATGTAGTTTTTGCTACCTACTTTAAGGGGGTGACGTGCATGTCTTAGCTCAGAGGTCTTGTAGAATTGTTTCCTTTGGCATAGAAAGAGACTAACAATCTTTATCCCTTGTACTGATCACACTACTCTGCCTTAGGTGCTATGGGCATAAACAACAGAGGTGCCATGCCCCCTGCTCCTGTGCCAGCTGGTACCCCAGCTCCTCCAGGACCTGCCACTATGATGCCAGATGGAACTTTGGGATTGGTAATAAACTGCAAGGCCTTAACAGTAATTCTAAATGGTGGTAGGAGGAGAACAGGCATTGCTTTCATAGCCCCTGGGGGCCTACCTCAATTTGCTACAGATAGCAATCTTTTTTTTTTTTTTTTTTTTGAGACAGAGTTTCCCTCTTGTTGCCCAGGCTGGAGTGCAATGGCATGATCTTGGCTCACTGCAACTTTGCCTCCTGGGTTCAAGCGATTCTCCTGCCTCAGCCTCCTGAGTAGTTGGGATTTCAGGCATGCGCCACTGTGCCCAGATCATTTTGTATTTTTAGTGGAGACCGAGTTTTACCACGTTGGTCAGGCTATTCTCGAACTCCTGACCTCAAATGATCCGCCCACCTCGGCATCCCAAAGTGCGGAGACTACCGGCGTGAGCCACCAAGCCCGGCCTAGATAGCAGTCTTTAGGACTGCTGGTATCCATTAAATGTAACCTCAAGGTCTTTATTTTTGAATCTTGAGCAAACTCGGTCTCTATACTTAATCTAGGAGTTAAGTAAATGCCACCGTCTGACTGGCCACTCTGATTGACTATGTTTGTTGGAGGGAAATCAATGAAGGCTAGGCATTATCAAATAAAATAGTTGTGAATCCAAATACTTCATGGCTCATGCAATCCTGAGGTGGTTTTGGTTATGGTGTTAAGATGCCAAAACTAGACAGTTTGGTTTATTGTTTTTTCTTTTTTTTCTTTTTGAGACAGAGTTTTGCTCTTTGTCGCCTAGGCTGGAGTGCAGTGGTGCAATCTTGGCTCACTGCAACCTCCGCCTCCCGGGTTCAAGCGATTCTCCTGCCTCAGCCTCCTGAGTAGCCGGAATTACAGGCATACGCCACCACTTTTGGGGTTATCCACTAGAGTTCTAAACAGACTTAATCACCCACTCCTGCCTACCATCAGGAGCCTTGAATAGTTGAATGGAAATAGCCTCCAGTGGAGGGACTACAGATGGGTGGGAAGCTTCCAGCAATGGCTCTGTTACAATGTTGCTCTCTTTTTCTCTTTAAGACCCCACCAACAACTGAACGCTTTGGTCAGGCTGCTACAATGGAAGGAATTGGGGCAATTGGTGGAACTCCTCCTGCATTCAACCGTGCAGCTCCTGGAGCTGAATTTGCTCCAAACAAACGTCGCCGATACTAATAAGTTGCAGTGTCTAGTTTCTCAAAACCCTTAAAAGAAGGACCCTTTTTGGACTAGCCAGAATTCTACCCTGGAAAAGTATTAGGGATTCCTTCCAATAGTTAGATCTGCCCTGCCTGTACTACTCTAGGGAGTATGCTGGAGGCAGAGGGCAAGGGAGGGGTGGTATTAAACAAGTCAATTCTGTGTGATATATTGTTTAATCAATTCTGTGTGGTGCATTCCTGAAGTCTCAAATGTGATTGTTGAGGGCCTGGGGAAACCATGGCAAAGTGGATCCAGTTAGAGCCCATTAATCTTGATCATTCCGTTTTTTTTGTCCATCTTGTTTCATTTCCTTGCCCCGCCCCCAAGACGGAGTCTCACTCTGTCACCCAGGCTGTACTGTACTGGCACGATCTTGGCTCACTGCAGCCTGCCTCCCAGGTTCAAGCTTGTCCAGGCTGATCTTGAACTCCTGACCTCATGATCCATCCACCTCGGCCTCCCAAAATGCTGGGATTACGGGGTGAGCCACAGTGCCCATCCTCACTTGCTTTCTTATCCTTACACTCCCCCAGTCCCAGAGTAACTGCCACATACACCACAAAAACCAAATACCCCCAATGACCTTAGCCCCATTGCTCCATTCACTCCCAGGTGAGAATTCAGGCAAACGTCCACAAAGGTCACAGGCAACGTGCATACGGTTCTGTTATATCCCATATATTACCCCTTCATGTCCTAAAGAAGACATTTTCTCTTAGAGATTTTCATTTTAGTGTATCTTTAAAAAGAAAAATCTTGTGTTAACTTGCCTCCATCTTTTTCTTGGGTGAGGACACCCAGGAATGACCCTTTTGTGTCTATGATGTTGCTGTTCACAGCTTTTCTTGATAGGCCTAGTACAATCTTGGGAACAGGGTTGCTGTATACTGAACGTCTGACAGTAGCTCTTAGACTCGCCTATCTTAGGTAGTCACGCTGTGCATTTTTTTTTCATTGGTGTACTGTGTTTGATTTGTCTCTGATATATTTGGAGTTTTTCTGAGAAATGGAGCAGTAATGCAGCATCAACCTATTAAAATACATTTTAAGCCTTTTAATTTTCTGTGGTGTTTTTGAAGGGGAAAGGAGGGAGGGGAGTTATCTTAGGAGATGAGCAGTAGGCTCTATAAAGGTAATCCTTTAGACATTTTGATTACAGTATTCATCTAGACAAACATGGGGAGGTGGGGATGAGATGCGTCAAATGGCTGAAGTGGTCGGCGAGGATTAGTGCTGTTGACACTATATGGAAGTAATAATGGAGGAAAGCTGCCCCTTTGAAAGAGGCAGAAAATGGGCTTAACCCTCATTGAGCTGGGGGTGGGGGAGGTCTTAATATTGGTGTTTGTTTCTTAGCAGCTGCTGCTGTGTCCAAGGCTTGGAATTGCCGTGGTGAATCTAAAACTGTCTCAGTAGTGGTGAGCTGACCTCACCCAAGTTCCAAGCCCTACTCTGCCTGATCCTTTTTTCCTGAGCCTCAGAGCTAAAATGCCCCTGAGCTCTTTTCTATTGGCTGGAAAGACCAATTGAAGTTCCCTTGCCCATGTTAGGAGGTGTACGCCTCCTGAACTAAAGATAGAAACAGCTGGCCCTTCCAGGCATCTAAAAGCCTCCAGACTAAGAGGTGTTCCCCATTCGGCAGCCAGACTCCTTGAAATACCCTTTCAGTAATTATTCTACCAACGCTTCCATGTCTCTACTCTGTCGTAACAAAGGCTGTGGGCAGCACTTTGACCCTAATACCAACCTTCCTGGTAAGTAAATGATCCTGACCTGGCCAGGGGCTGTGCATGGGTGTTGTGGAGTGGTCAGCTGGGGGGCAGTATGTTTGAGGAGCAGGGAAAGAAACTACCTGCCCTAGTTTAATTGGTCTAAGTGATCTTACAGCCTTTGATGCGTTTTTGTTTTTGTTTTTCACGTTATATGGGAAGAAACCATAAATATAAACCCGGGGAAGAGGTGAAAAATTATACTTGGTATAGTTATCTTCCCTTCCTTGATAACTTGTACTGATGTCCACAGATTCCTGTTGCCATCACCCTGGGGTCCCAATCTTCCATGATGCACTTAAGGTGAGGAGTAGGTGAGGGGGGTTAGCAAGAGCATTTCCCAGAAGAGAGACACCCAGGAACCTAAGCTGATCTGGGTCTCTTGTTATCAGGGTTGGTCCTGCTGCCGAAAGCGAACTGTAGATTTCTCTGAGTTCTTAAACATCAAGGTAAATTATTTACATACTTGGATTCTGCCCCCAGTAGAAGGATTCTATCCCTAATCCTTATCTCCTTATCTATACTAGGGCTGTACTATGGGACCACACTGTGCTGAGAAGCTTCCTGAGGCCCCTCAACCTGAAGGCCCTGCTACAAGCAGTTCACTTCAGGAGCAAAAACCTCTGAATGTGATTCCAAAGTCAGCAGAGACCTTGCACCGGGAGAGGCCCAAGTAAAGAGGAGGAGGCCCCTGGACTTTTCCTATTTTCATGTAGCTTCCTAGGAGTGATTAATGGGTCATTGAGGGCTGGGAACCAGGGACCAGGGATGTGAGGAGGGCCAGATGTCAGGGTTTGGATGGTGTATATCCTGTGCCTTAGGGGAAATTTGGAAATAACGCCCTTTTCTCTAAGGTGGTATGGGATGATGGGATAGATATCTGAATCAACAGAGTAGATAAGGCTGGGCGCGGTGGCTCACGCCTGTAATCCCAGCACTTTGGGAGGCTGAGGCGGGAGGATCATGAGGTCAGGAGATCGAGACCATTCTGGCTAACACAGTGAAACCCCATCTCTACTAAAAATACAAAAAAATTAGCCAGGCGTGGTGGCGGGCACCTGTAGTCCCAGCTACTCGGGAGGCTGAGGCAGGAAAATGACGTGAACCTGGGAAGCGGAGCTTGCATTGAGCCGAGATTGCGCCACTGCACTCCAGCCTGGGCAACAAAGCAAGACTCTGTCTCAAAAAAACCAACAACAACAACAAAAAACAGTAGATAGCCCCTCACAAATACATCCTTAGTATATAACACAAAAGGGATTGTTGAGAATGACTTCTCTTTCTAGAAAAGAACTTTAAATCTCCTATCAAGAAAAGGATGTATTATTGGCAGCCAGGAGACTTCCCAAATTTTATGGGAATAATAAGAGCAACAGAAGGAAGTCATATTAGGTCCACGATTAGATAAAAGAGGAAAAGGATATGACTCAGTTCTGCAGAGAAAATGGTTAGGTTTAGAGCAACTGAGTAGATGGGTAAGAGAAGTGCTGGGGATTTCTCTAGGGTTCAGGTATTTGGGATGTCCACAGAGATGAAAATTGGCAATGGGGTTGCTACCCAACCTCTCCAACTCTGCCTCACTTTCACCAGGCTTGTTTAATTCCATTACCATTGGTGGGAGTGTTGGAGCTAGCAATCATAGCTAATGGGTCAGAACTAAATCACCACCCATAACCCCTAGGTCAGAGTTGCCTCTGAAGCTGCTGCCGCTAAATATATCCCAAGCCCTGGAAATGGCATTGGAACAGAAGGAATTAGACCAGGAACCTGGGGCAGGTAGGTGGGTCTTTAGTAAGATCAACTTCATAGACTGGAATTTAGTGGAGTGCCAATTGAGTGGGGGGATGGATAAGTTCCTGACTCTGTTTCCCTTGCCCAGGACTTGATAGTAGTCTGATCCGGACTGGTTCCAGCTGCCAGAACCCAGGATGTGATGCTGTGAGTGAGAGTTTTGAGGGGCTCAAGCATATGGCTGAGGGATGACTGGGTATAGATATGAGGCTGAGTAGGATATACCTTAGAATGACCTGGTTCTACTTTATCCTTCTTAGGTTTACCAAGGCCCTGAGAGTGATGCTACTCCATGTACCTACCACCCAGGAGCACCCCGATTCCATGAGGGGTGAGGGAGGGGACTGGGTGGGCTATGAGACAGGTTTCTCCTAATATTTGGTCATAAGATAAATACTGGGGGTGAGAGAATTCAGTTGAATTATCTTCCTACTTCAGGATGAAGTCTTGGAGCTGTTGTGGCATCCAGACCCTGGATTTTGGGGCATTCTTGGCACAGCCAGGGTGCAGAGTTGGTAGACATGACTGGGGGAAGCAGGTAAGCCCCAGTTTTCCTGAACTCTTGATTAGGACCCAATCTCAGAGGTAAATTCTCCTCCCTCTCTGTACCACATAACTAAGCTCCCTGTCTTCTCCCTTTAGTACAGACCAAATAAGATTCTGCTCCTTATCCCTCAACAGCCCAGAGGCTTAGCAATATGAGGTTGTGTTAATCTTTTTGAGACTCTCTGTCTCTTCTCCATATGCATCATGAGAACTCCCCTTGGGCTAAGAATTTATTCTTACCACCTACATTTCACATCTTCTCTTTAGCTCCCAGCATCTTGCCGCCATGATTGGCACCAGACAGATTCCTTAGTAGTGGTGACTGTATATGGCCAGATTCCACTTCCTGCGTTTATCTGGGTGAAGGCCAGTCAAACTGAGGTGAGCAATGATCTGATGTTGGATGGGAGGATAGTGAATTGGGTGATACTACAATCTCACAGGCAGAGTTGCCATATGCTGTTAACCTGTAGGCTCCATAGTACCCTTAGAGGAAGGGAGAGCTATTAGGTCAGGGCTGTCTGGCCAATCTGTGGATCACACCTCTGACCTGGTTATCTGTCGTAATGACCTGTTCTGACCTTCTGGGTTTGTTACTACCCCTGTAATTCTTTTCTCTCAGCTTCATGTCCACATTGTCTTTGATGGTAACCGTGTGTTCCAAGCACAGATGAAGCTCTGGGGGGTAAGTGAAGACCAGGGGGCACAGGAGGGGGAGGCAGATGGGGTGAAAGAGCGGCTAGACTGGAATAGAGGGTGTCTTGAGGGAAGGAGTTGTAGTAGGAAAATAGAGATTTTCTCTTCATTTGCTTTCATTTTCTCTCTCTCTCCTGCTCTTCCTACTTTCCTCTTTCCCTCCCCTCTTCCTTCTCCCTTTTCATCTCTCATTTCTTTCCTCTCTCTCCCTTATTATATTGTCTTATTCCTCCCTTGTCTTTTTTCTTACCTTATTTTAAAAAATTTTCTCTCTCATTTGTCACCGCTCTACGCTGACCCCAATGCCTTTGATTTCCTCATTCTGTCTTTCTTCTGTTTTCCTTTGCTCCTCCTCAGGTCATAAACGTGGAGCAGAGCTCTGTCTCCTTGATGCCATCTCGGGTTGAAATCTCCCTGGTCAAGGCTGACCCAGGATCCTGGGCCCAGCTGGAGCACCCTGATGCACTAGCTAAGAAGGCTAGGGCAGGGGTTGTGTTAGAGATGGATGAGGAAGAATCTGACGATTCAGATGATGATCTGAGCTGGACAGAGGAGGAGGAAGAGGAGGAAGCAATGGGGGAATAGTGACCAGACAGTTGATGTCTAGATAGGACCTCAATGATTCCCTTAGAATCTTAGAGACCAGGATATTGTTGGCCATGTGGTGTCATTGAGCAGCAGGAGGCTGAAGGAGGGGAGAACAAAATTGTCCAAACCATGCTGTTTTTTCCCTTAAATAAATCTTGTATTCTTCAGTTTCACATAGTGTCATTCTCTCACCTCACTATCTAAGATTGTATTTATTACCCCCAACTGTGTGTTCAACACACATTGTGAAAACAAGCACATGCACATTCAATCTATTCCTCACAACCACCAGGTATTTACTGAATACTTCCTATACGCCCAATTATGTGTTAGGTGGTTTAGAAATATCTGAGAAGCAGAAGACTTACTCATTTCTCTCAACAAAGTAACAACCTGGCTGACAAGTCAAGACCAGTCTACATGAAATAATAATAAACATTATCAGGTAGTTTAACTGAGTGCTAAATTGTGCAGTACAGTTTTTAAGAACTGTGGTTGAAAGAATGGAAAAGTTAATGTGGACAGTAGTGAAAAGGGAAGACTCCGTGGAAGAAGTCCTTTTTTTTTTTTCTTTTAGAGACAGAGTCTCTCTCTGTCGCCTAGGCTGGAGAGTGCAGTGGTGCAATCTCAGCTCACTGCAACCTCTGCCTTGTGGGTTCAAGCGATTCTCCTGCCGAGTAGCTAAGACGACAGACGCTCGCCACCATGCCCAGCTAATTTGAAATACAGTTTATTTTTTTCTTTGGTTGCTTATACTTTTGATGTCATATCTAAGAAACCATTACCTAATCCAAGGTCATGAACATTTGTCCCTATGTTTTCTTCTAAGAGTTATATAGGGCTAGGCGCGGTGGCTCACGCCTATAATCCCTGCACTTTGGAAGGCTGAGACAGGTGGATCACCTGAGGTAGGGAGTTCGAGACCAGCCTGGCCAACATGATGAAACCCCATCTCTACTAAAACTACAAAAAATTAGTTGGGTGTGGTGGCACACGCCTGTAATCCCAGCTACTCAAGAGGCTGAGGCAGGAGAATCGCTTGAACCCGCGAGGTGGAGATTGCAGTGAGCCGAGATCACTCCACTGCACTCCAGCCTGGGCAACAAAGAGCAAAAACTCCGTCTCCAAAAAAAGTAATATGGTTTTTTAGCTCTTACATTTAGGTCATTGATTCATTTTCTTTTTTTTTTTTTTTCTTTTTTTTTTTTTTTTTTTTGAGGCGGAGTCTTCACTCTGTCACCCAGGCTGGAGTGCAGTGGCGCGATCTCGGCTCACTGCAAGCTCCGCCTCCCGGGTTCACGCCATTCTCCTGCCTCAGCCTCCCGAGTAGCTGGGACTACAGGTGCCCGCCACCGCGCCCGGCTAATTTTTTGTATTTTAGTAGAGACGGGGTTTCGCCGTGTTAGCCAGGATGGTCTCGATCTCCTGACCTCGTGATCCGCCCGCCTCGGCCTCCCAAAGTGCAGGGATTACAGGCGTGAGCCACCGCGCCCGGCCCATTGATTCATTTTCAATTAATTTTTGTATGTGATGTGAAGTAGGAGTCCAACCTTATGCTTTTGCATGTGGATGTCCAGTTGTCTCAGTACCATTTGTTGAAAAGACTATTCTTTCTCCCATTGAATTGTCTTGGTTCCCTAGTTGAAAATTAACCATAAATGTGAAGGTTAAGAAGTCCAGTTGACCCTTGAACAATGCAAGGTTGGGGCACTGACTCCCCACACATTTGACTTCTTTTTTTAAATTTTTATTTATTTATTTATTTTTTGAGACAGAGTCTCACTCTGTTGCCCAGGCTGGAATGCAGTGGCATGATCTTGGCTCACTGCAACCTCCGCCTCCTAAGTTCCAGCAATTCTTATGCCTCAGCCTCCTAAGTAGGTGGGATTACAGGCATGTGCCACCACACCTGGCTAATTTTTTTTATTTTTAGTAGAGATGGGATTTCACTGCGTTTCCCGGGCTGGTCTCAAACTCCTGACCTCAAGTTATCCTCCCACCTCTGCCTCCCAAAGTGCTGGGATTACAGGTGTGAGCTATCACACCCAGCCACCACATAGTGGACTTTTTTTTTTTTTTTTTTTTTGAGACGGAGTCTAACTCTATAGCCCAGGCTGGAGTGCAGTGGGGCAATCTCGGCTCACTGCAACCTCCGCCTCCCGGGTTCAAGTGATTCTCCTGCCTCAGCCTTCTGAGTAGCTGGGATTACAGGCGCCCGCCGTCACGCCCAGCGAATTTTTGTAGTTTTAGTAGAGACGGGGTTTCACTGTGTTGGCCAGGTTGGTCTTGAACTCCTGACCTCATGATCCACCTGCCTCGGCCTCCCAAAGTGTTGGGATTACATGCGTGAGCCACTGCCCCCAGCCCATAGTCTACTTTTGACTTCCCAAAAACTTAACTACTAATAGCCTACTGTTGACCAGAAGCCTTACTGATAACATAATCAATTAACACATATGTTGAATGTTATGCGTATTATATACTACATTCTTACAATAAAGTAGGCTAGAGAAAAAAATGTTATTAAGAAAATCATAAGGGGCTGGGCATGGTGGCTTATGCCTGTAATCCTAGCACTTTGGGTGGCTGAGGTGGGCAGATTACTTGTGCCTAGTTCAAGACCAGCCTGGACAACATGGCGAAACCCACTCTACAGAAACATACAAAACTACAAAAAAATTAGCCAGACATGGTAGCGCACACCTGTAGTCCCAGCTACTTGGGAAGGTAAGGTGGGAGGATCACCTGAGCCCAGGAGATCGAAGCTGCAGTAAGCCGTGATTGTCGCATTGCGCTCCAGCCTGGGCAACAGAGTGAGGCCATAAGGAAGGGAAAATATATTTATTATCCATTAAGTGGAAGTGGGTTATCATAAAGTTCTTCATCATTGTCTTCATATTGAGTAGGCTGAGGAGGAGGAGGAGGAGGAAGATGAGGAGTTGATCTTACTATCTCAGGGGTAGCAGAGGCAGAAGAAAATCCACATATAAGTGGACCCGTGCAGTTAAAACCCTTGTTCAAGTGTCACCTGTACATTTGAATGGAAATCTGAATAATGAGAAATTAATTTTGATGGGTATGGAAGATTAGGGAGAGCGATACTAGGGCAAAAGTTGTTTTAATTTATTTATTGTGTTTCATTTTAAATTCCAAAAGTAGTACATTATCACTGAAAAAAAATTAAATGCAGAAGTATGTAGAGTAAAAAGTAAATGCTTCTCTTCAGAGTCTCTCCAAGCTTAGTCCTCTTGTAAGCACTGGTAACATATCAGAGGTTATGTTGAAGAAAGAAGACGAAAAAATTAAATGGAGTGTGGCTAGATTAACAGGAGCCTAAAATTCTAGGTCAAGGATTTTCAAAATGATTTAAAAGAGAGTTAAAAGGGCATTATAGGCCTTTTAAAAAAAAAAAAAGAAAAAAAATATATATATATATATTTTTTTTCTCTCTCTTTTTTTTTTTAAGACAAGGTCTCGCTCTGTCTCCCAGGTGCACAGTGGCCGCAATCTTGGCTCACTGCAACCTCTGCCTCCCGGGTTCAAGCCTCACCCTCACGATTAGCTGGGACTACAGGCATGCACCACCACACCTGGCTAATTTTTACATTTTTAGTAGAGATGGGGTTTTGCCATGTTGGCCAGGCTAGTCTCGAACTCCTAGCCTCAAGTGATCTGCCCACCTCGGTCTCCCAATGTGTTGGGATTATAGGTGTGAGCCACCATGCCCAGCCAATTCTTTCTTTTTTCTTTTTCTTTTTTTTTTGAGACAGAGTTTTACTCTGTCACCCAGGCTGGCGTGCAGTAGCATGATCACGGCTCACTGCAGCTACAACCTCCCTGGCTCAAGCAATCCTCCCACCTCAGCCTCCTGAGAAGCTGGGACTACGGGCATGCGCCACCACTGTCAGCTAATTTTTTGTATTTTTAGTAGAGGCAGGATTTTGCTATGTTTCCCAGGCTGGTCTCAAACTTCTGGCCTTAAGCAATCCTCCCACCTCAGCCTCCCAAAGTGCTGGGATTACAGGTGTGAGCCATTGCACCCAGCCAAATGTAGATTCTTTTTATGTATGTATGTGTGTATGTATGTATTTATTTTTGAGACAGAGTTTCACTCTTGTTGCCCAGGCTGGACTGCAGTGGTGTGATCTCGGCTCACCGCAACCCCCGCCTCCCGGGTTCAAGCGATTCTCCTACCTCAGTCTCCCAAGTAGCTGGGATTACAGGCGCCTGCCACCACACGCGACTAATTTTTTGTATTTTTAGTAGAGATGGGGTTTCACCAGCTTGGCCGGGCTGGTCTTGAACTCCTGACCTCGTGATCCACCTGCCTTGGCCTCCTAAAATGCTGGGATTATAAGTGTGAGCCATAGCGCCCGGCCTCAAATGTAGATTCTTAATCAGAGGAGGAGTGAGGAGTGATCTCTCTCTCTTTCTTTCTCTCTCTCTTTTTTGTTGTTGTTGTTGAGGTGGTGTCTTGCTCTGCCATCCAGTCTGGAGTGCAGTGGTGCCATCTCGGCTCACTGCAACATTCACCTCCCAGACTCCAGTGATCCTACCACCTCAGCCTCCCAAGTAGCTGGGACCACAGGCACGTGTCACCACAACTGCCTGATTGTTGTATTTTTTGTAGAGATGGGGTTTTGCCATGTTGCCCAGGCTGGTCTTGAACTCCTGGACTCAAGTGAACTGCCTGCCTCAGCATCCCAAAGTGCTGGGTTTACAGGCACATGCAACAATGACCGGCTAATTTTTGTATTTTTAGTAGAGATGAGGTTTCACCATGTTGGCCAGACTGGTCTTGAACTCCTGACCTCAAGTAATTCGCCTGCCTTGGCCTCCCAAAGTGCTGGGGTTACAGGTGTGACCCACTGCACCTGGCCCATTAATCCTAAATGTACAACTTTTTTCTATCTTCTTATCAAAATCAGGGAACCAGCAAATATCCAGAAATTCTAAAGAGAACAGAGGTGAGGAATCAAAAGTTCAAGTAACTCTTGGCCGAGTGCAGTGACTCAAGTCTATAATCCCAGCACTTTGGGAGGCCGAGACGGGTGGATCACGAGGTCAGAAAATCGTGACCATCCTGGCTCACACGGTGAAACCCCGTCTCTGCTAAAAATACAGAAACAAAAATTAGTTGGGCGTGGTGGCGGGTACCTGTAGTCCCAGCTACTTGGGAGGCTGAGGCAGGAGAATGGCATGAACCTGGGAGGCGGAGCTTGCAGTGAGCCAAGATCACGCCACTGCACTCCAGCCTGGGCGACAGAGTGATACTCCTCTCAAAAAAAAAACAAAAAACAAAAACACCAAGTAACCCTTGTTGTATATAAATTTAACATATACAATTTGAAAGTCAAGTGCGGTGGCTTACACCTGTAATCCCAGCACTTTGGGAGGCCAAGGTGGGCAGATCACTTGAGGCCAGGAGTTCGAGACCAGCCTGGCCAACGTGGTGAAACCTCTTCTCTAGTAAAAATACAAAAATTAGCCGGGCATAGTGGTGGGCACCTGTAATCCCAGCTACTCAGGAGGCTGAGGCAGGAGAATCACCTGAAACCGGGAAGCGGAAGTTGCAGTGAGCCAAGATCATGCCACTGCATTCCAGCCTGGGTGACAGAGCTAGACTCCGTCTCAAAAAAATAAAAATTGAAATTTATGGTATTAATAAAGTAGGGTACTAGCTCATTTCACATGGACAAAGCCTAAAAGGTGAGAAATTTTCAAGCAGGTGTATGACATAAAAACAACAACAGTAGCCATAGTTACCATTTCTGATACAAACTGTGCCAGGCACTATGCTAAGTGCTTTGCATGCGTTATCTCATTTAATTCCCCATTTCCCACCATCAAATCTACCTATTTGCTCACATTAGAACAAATCCTCTTCCTACCTCCTTTTATACTTCTCATTTCTTCCTACTATATGCGATCTCCTTACACCTTCCCAGAAACCTTCCACTATTAATTATCCCTTCTCTCTCCTGTTTATTCAACATTCCCCTCTCACTAAGGTTTTTTTTTGTTTTGTTTTGAGACGGAGTTTCTCTCTTATTGCCCAGGCTGGAGTGCGATGGCAGGATCTCGGCTCACTGCAACCTCCACGTCCCGGGTTCAAGCGATTCTCCTGCCTCTGCCTCCCAAGTGGTTGGGATTACAGGTGCCTGCCACCACACCTAGCTAATTTTTGTATTTTTAGTAGAGACAGGGTTTCACCACGTTGGCCAGGCTGTTCTTGAACTCCTGACCTCAGGTGATCCACCCACCTCGGCCTCCCAAAGTGCTGGGGTTACAAGCGTGAGCCACTGCATCCGGCCTCGTTGACATATTTTTATTGACATTTAAATATGCTCCAGTCTCTCCAGTCTTACAAAAATGATTTCCCTTGAGTTCACATCCCTCTCCAGCTACCAACTAACATCCTTCTATCCGTTATAGCCAAACTTCTTGAAATAACTATTATTTTTCCATTTCCTCCTTCTTACTCCCTTTTATTAATATAACACACTCTAATCTGACTTCCTCAGTCTGTGGTGATAATGTCACCAATGACTATCAAATCACTAAATCCAATGGATACTTTTAGTCCTCATCTCGCTTGACCTGTCAAGCAAAATATGACAAGAAATAATCCTTGAAATACTTTGATACATTGGCTTCTGTGACCTATCATGCCTCTTCTTTGTCCTACTTCTCTGGCCATTCCTTTCAATCTCATTTTTATTTTTATTTACTTATTTATTTTTCTTTTTTTTTTTTTTTTTTTTTTGAGACGGAGTCTCGCTCTGTCGCCCAGGCTGGAGTGCAGTGGCCGGATCTCAGCTCACTGCAAGCTCCGCCTCCCGGGTTCACGCCATTCTCTGGCCTCAGCCTCCCGAGTAGCTGGGACTACAGGCGCCCGCCACCTCGCCCGGCTAGTTTTTTGTATTTCTTAGTAGAGACGGGGTTTCACCATGTTAGCCAGGATGGTCTCGATCTCCTGACCTCGTGATCCACCCGTCTCTGCCTCCCAAAGTGCTGGGATTACAGGCTTGAGCCACCACGCCTGGCCTATTTATTTTTCAAATAAATCTTTTTAATATATTTTTTTTGGGGATGACAACAATAGTATTATTATGATAGTATTAACTTTTCTTATTTTTATTGCTTTTATCAGTTAAAAAAGTAATAAACGGGTATTCTTACAAAGTTAAACATATAGGAATACACAAAGTAGAAAATTAAAGACTCTCTAATCCCATTCCCCTATAACTACCTGCAGATAGAATGGGAAGATTTCATCATAAATACAAAGAAGATACATGGAAAAAAATGGACAATTATTAACTCTAGGAAAAATATAATCATAGCATACTCCTCGGCTCAGAAGTGAAAAGTATTGGCCGGGCGCGGTGGCTCAAGCCTGTAATCCTAGCACTTTGGGAGGCCGAGACGGGTGGATCACGAGGTCAGGAGATCCAGACCATCCTGGCTAACACGGTGAAACCCCGTCTCTACTGAAAAATACAAAAAAAACTAGCTGGGCGAGGTGGCGGGTGCCTGTAGTCCCAGCTACTCGGGAGGCTGAGGCAGGAGAATGGCGTAAACCCAGGAGGCGGAGCTTGCAGTGAGCTGAGATCCGGCCACTGCACTCCAGCCTGGGCGACAGAGCGAGACTCCGTCTCAAAAAAAAAAAAAAAAAAAGAAGTGAAAAGTATTTACGTGGTCATTAAAAAAAATACATATGGATTCCCCCCCTCCTTTTTTTTTTTTTTTTGAGAAGGAGTCTCGCTCTGTTGCCCAGGCTGGAGTGCAGTGGCACAATCTTGGCTCACTGCAAACTCCGCCTCCCGGGTTCACGTCATCCTCCCACCTCAGCCTCCTGAGTAGCTGGGACTACAGGTGCCCGTCACCACGCCTGGCTAATTTTGTTTTTGTGTTTTTAGTAGAGATGGTGTTTCACCGTGTTAGCCAGGATGGTCTCTATCTCCTTACCTCGTGATCCAACCGCCTCGGCCTCCCAAAATGCTGGGATTACAGGCATGAACCACCGCACCTGGCTGTAATTTTTTTTTTTTTTTTTGAGATGGAGTCTTGCTCTGTCACCCAGGCTGGAGTGCAATGGTATGATCTCGGCTCACTGCAATGTCCACCTCCCAGGTTCAAGCGATTCTCCTGCCTCAGCCTCCCAAGTAGCTGGGATTACAGGTGCCTGCCACCATGCCCGGCTAATTTTTGTATTTTTTAGTAGATACCATGTTTCACCATGTTGGTCAGGCTGGTCTCGAACTCCTGACCTCAGGTGATCCACCCGCCTCGGCCTCACAAAGTGCTGGGACCCAAAATTTTTAACACAGCCACATTGGGAAGATTGAGGAAGGTAGGAGAAGTATAAGAGACTGAATAATTCCCCTTTATTCTTTTATTAAGTGACAGAAATATATGTATTGTATTTAGCAACATGTATGCACATATGAGCAGTTTCTTCTAGGGAATGGAATTTGGTGCTATGGGTAGGGCAGACAAATAACACCTGTGTTTGATTTTAAGCCTTTTAGAGCTATGTTACTTTATATTTTATAGGTATTTACAATTTATTTTATAGTTACTTTCAATTTATCCAGATTGGGATAAAGCTGCAAGAAATATGATGACAAAACACCCATATTTAAAGACAAAATTATCTTGAAAAGTGTATTAACATAAATAACAATAAATCATTCAACTTTTCGGTCTTCAGGAAGTTTGTGGGTTTTTTTTTTTTTTTTTTTTTTTTTTTTGAGATGGAGTCTTGCTCTGTCACCCAGGCTGGAGTGCAGTGGCGCAGTCTCAGCTCACTGCAAGCTTCGCTTCCCGGGTTCATTCCCTTCTCCTGCCTCAAGCTCCCGAGTAACTGGGACTACAGGCGCCTGCCACCATGCCCGGCTAATTTTTTTCTATTTTTAGTAGAAACAGGGTTTCACTGTGTTGGCCAGGATGGTCTCGATCTCCTGACCTGATGATCCACCCACCTCGGTCTCCCAAAGTGCTGGGATTACAGGCATGAGCCACCACTCCTGGTCAATTTTTTGTATTTTTAGTAGAGATGGTGTTTCACTATGTTGGCCAGGCTGGTCTCGAACTCCTGACCTCGTGATCTGCCCACCTCGGCCTTCCAAATCTTTTCTCAGCCAGGCGCGGTGGCTCACATCTGTAATCCTAGCACTTTGGGAGGCCAAGGCAGGCAGATCACCTGAGGTCAGGAGTTCAAGACCAGCCTGGTCAACATGGTGAAACCGTGTCTCTACTAAAAATACAAAAATTAGCCGGGTGTAGTGGCGTGTGCCTGTAATCCCAGCTACCTGGGAGGCTGAGGCAGAAGAATCGCTGGAACCTGGGAGGAGGCAGAGGCTACAGTAAGCCTGGATCGCGCCACTGCACTCCAGCCTGGGTGACAGAGTGAAACTCCATCTCAAAAAGGAGAGAAAATATATCATTTTTCTTGGGATGACAGTAATAGTATTAACATGATAGTGTTAACTTTTCTTATTTTTATTAAAATCAGATCATCAAGATTGTTACTAACAAATCTTAATTTTTATTACTGTGCTAGGGCAAGATTTTAATCACTAAGTTTCTTCCTCATCATGGAAATATGTGCTTTTCTTTATCCTTGGGCATCTTGAATCATCTTGTTCTTCAATTTTGGCTTGCTGGAATGCTGTGGCCTGACTCAGGCTGTCAAGAGCAGGATTCTCCCCTTCATCTTTACTTTCTTCTACTTCCTCAATTTCTTCTGATTCAGGAACTTTCTTTTTTTTCTTTTTTTCTTTCTTCTTTGGAGGCCCACGTTCTCCAAGCATATTTTTCGGACAGGCATAACTTAAATGTCCACTTTCCCCACATTCATAACACTTGGATTTATCAAAGTAGTTTCGCCTTCGGATGAACACAGCTGCTCTTCCATTGTCAATAGCAATGCTTCCTCTTGTTTTTGTTTTTGTTTTGTTTTGTTTTTTGAGATGGAGTCTTGCTCTGTCACCCAGGCTGGAGTGCAGTGGCGTGATCTCCGCTCACTGCAACCTCTGCCTTCCAGGTTCAAGTGATTCTCCTGTCTCACCTCCCTAGTAGCTGGGATTACAGGCACGCCACCACACCTGACTAGTTTTTGTATTTTTAGTAGAGATGGAGTCTCGCCATGTTTGGCCAGGCTGGTCTTGAACTCCTGGGCTCAAGTGATCCGCCCACTTCGGCCTCCCAAAGTGCTGGGATTACAGGCATGAGCCACTGCAACCAGCCAATGCTTGCTTTTATCACTCTACCAAATAACTGTTGTGTATTGCCCTGGTACAGTTTTGTGCCGTGTTTATGCAAAAATACAATAAATGCAACCCCTTTACTCTTCCTGATATCTTTATCTTTCATTATGGTAACCTTTACAACTTTGCCATAGTTGGAAAATATCCGCTACAGGTCATTGTCAGGGAAAGGGCAAGCTGGATACATACACTGTGCTCTTACTTGGAGCCAATCCACCACTCATTTCTTCAGGTGGGGCGGTCCTGGGAGACCAGAAGAGTGCGAGCCCTCGGCTCATTTGGGGCTCAACCCCACCTCAACCCCGACTCTTCATAGCCGCTCGCAGCAGCCTTGGCGTCACGGGTCCTGGGACTCATTTTTACACTCCTCTTTTTCTTCCTGGCCATTCAGTGATTCAGTTCCTTAGGACTCAGTCCTAGGATTGCTCTCTTCTCATATAACTCTTCCAGACACCCTCAATTATGTACGTGACTTCAAATATCACCCCCATACAGATGACTCACATTTTAATCTCTAGGCCATATCATTCCTCTAAGGCTCGAATCCAGTAAACATGTGTTTGCTATTATTATTACTGCTGCTACTATTCCTTTTCTTCACTGAAAGCTTTTTTACCTCAGCATGTTAGGAAAGTTAGATGACTTTTTTATTGAAGGGGGGCGGACACATCTCCAGTATCCAATTTTATAATGTTTTTAAGAAAATAGGATTTTCAGCCGGGCACAGTGGCTCATGCCTGTAATCCCAGCACTTTGGAAGGCTGAAGCGGGTGGATCACGAGGTCAGGAGATCAAGACCGTCCTGGCTAACACGATGAAACCCTGTCTCTACTAAAAATACAAAAAAACTAGCCGGGTGTGGTGGCAGGTGCCTGTAGTTCCAGCTACTTGGGAGGCTGACACAGGAGAAAGGTGTGAACCCGGGAGGCGGAGGTTGCAGTGAGCGGAGATTGCGCTACTGCACTCCAGCCGGGGTGACAGAGCGAGACTCCGCCTCAAAAAAAAAAAAAAAAAAAAAAAAAAAAAAGGCAAGAAAGAAAATAGGATTTTCTTGACAGTCCGACAGTCAGGTTTTGCTCCTCTATAAAGTGATAACATAATTACCACACAATTGCATCAGCTTCAGGATTAAGGGAGACTATATTCACCTGATGAGGGAGTACAGTATTCTGTACAGAATACCACTGTGCTAGGCACTTCTACCCACATTATTTTATTTAATCCTCACACTTGCTCTGTGAGGTAGGTATTATTATCACAACTTCTTGTAGATGAGGAAACTAGGGAACAAAATATAAAATAGCTTGCCTGGGGTCATACAGCTACTGATTAAAACCTCAGGCATTGCTAAGAGCTGTCCTAGAGTCATTTGAAAACATCTAAAACCTAAAAACCTAAAAGGGATCTTGGAAGAGGATCTTGATATGATGCACCTCTAGCCTAGCAGAGTTCCTTTGACAAAACTTAACTGGGGAACAGGGAGGCTCTTGGTTGATCAGTGATATCTTAACATTGATGTAAGGCTTTTCCAAATAACCTTTACATCTCTGATCACCTGCTCTCTAACCTCACTGAGATGCCTAGGTACTCCACCTCTCAGTTCATCCAGATCAAGTAATTATCTCCCAGTTATACTAGTTTTCTCTCCCACACTCCATGAACAGCCACTCCAATGTTACTGTCTCTGAGACCCCTGCCTCCATTATCCTCTTTCTTCCTTTCTGCTCCCAAAGTCCCAGAAACTGCTAGAGGGAGAACCAAGTAGACAAATATAAATTCATGCTGTCCAATTTCAACTTGGCCCTTGCAGCTGCTCAGCAACCCTTTTATTTGACTCATACATTCCCTGGCAGTCTCCCACAGAGGCTGTTCCAGACCTTCCTCTTCTTAAATTCCAGCTCCTCCTGTTCTACTCCTTCAGACTAATCTGTACACTTTCATTAGATGCTTGAGAATTCAATAACATTGTTTTAAGACTTTTTAATGAAGAATTTATAACATGTATAAAAGTAGACAGACTAGTATAATGAAAATATTTCAGTATATTTCTCTAAAAAGTAAGAATTATTTTTTAAAAAATCATTATAATATTAGCACACATAAACAATAATTCCTTCATATCAGATACCAAGAAGATACCTTCATATCATCAAATACCAAGTATTTATATACATATGTGTATATATATATACACACACATATATATTTTTTTTTTTCTGAGATGAAGTCCCAGTCTATCACCCAGGCTGGAGCTCACTGCAACCTCTGCCTCCCGGGTTCAAGCAATTCTGCCTCAGCCTTCCGAGTAGCTGGGATTACAGGTGCCCACCACCACGCCCAGCTACTTTTTGTATTTTTAGTAGAGACGGGGTTTCACCACGTTGGCTAGGCTGATCTCGAACTCTTGACCTCAGGTGATCCACCTGCTTCGGCCTCTCAAAGTGCTGGGATTACAGGCATGAGCCACCACACTCGGTCTATATATATATGTGTGTGTGTGTGTGTGTATATATATACATATATGTGTATATATATGTGTGTGTATGTATATGTGTGTGTGTGTGCGTGTGTGTATATATATATATATATATATTTAGATGGAGTCTCGCTCTTATCTGCCAGACTGGAGTGCAGTGGCTCAATCTTGGCTCGCTGCAACAACTGTTTCCCGGGATCAAGGGATTCTCCTGCCTCAGCCTCCCAAGTAGCTGGGATTACAGGTGCCCGTCAGCATGCCCAGCTAACTTTTGTATTTTTAGTAGAGACAAGGTTTCACCATGTTGGCCAGGCTGGTCTCAAACTCATGACCTCAGGTGATCCACCTGCCTCGGCCTCCCAAAGTGCTGGGATTACAGGAGTAAGCCACCATGCCCAGGATTATTTTTTTTATTTTTATTTTTTTTTATACAGAGCTTCACTCTGTCACCCAGGCTGGAGTGCAGTGGCCTGGTCTCCACTTACTGCAACCTCCACTTCCCGTGTTCAAGTGATTCTTGTGCCTCAGCCTCCCAAGTAGCTGGGACTACAGGTGCACACCACCACATCCAGCTAATTTTTTTTTTTTTTTTTTTTTGACACTGAGTATCACTCTGTCGCCCAGTCTGGAGTGCAGTGGCAGAATCTCATCTCACTGCAACCTTCGCCTCCCAGGGTCAAGCGATTCTCCTGCCTCAGCCTCCCAAGTAACTGGAATTACAGACATGTACCAACACACCCAGCTAATTTTTGTATTTTTAGAAAGATGGGGTTTCATCATGTTGGCCAGGCTGGTCTCAAACTCCTGACCTCAAATGATCTGCCCACCTCAGCCTCCCAAAGTGCTGGGATTACTGGCATGAGCCAGCATGCCCAGACACTTTTTGTATTTTTAGTAGAGATGGGGATTCACCATGTTAATCAGGCTGGTCTCAAATTCCTGACCTCAAGTGATCCGCCCACCTTGGCCTCCCAAAGTGCTGGGATTACAGGTGTGAGCCACCATGACCAGCACAGGAACCCTTAATTTGAAAGTGACATATACTGGAGCTGGGCACAGTGGCTCAGGTCTGTAATCCCAGCACTTTGTGAGGCCCAGGCGGGCAGATCACTTGAGGTCAGGAGTTCGAGACCAACCCAACCAATGTGGTGGAACCCTGTCTCGACTAAAATCACAAAAATTAGCTGGGTGTGGTGGTGGCCACATGTAGTTCCAGCTACTTGGAACTTGGGAGCCTAAAGCAGGAGAATTGCTTGAACCTGGGGTCGGTGGGGCATTGGGGGGAGGCTGCCGTGAGCCGATATCATACCACTGCACTCCAGCCTAGGTGACAGAGCGAGATCTCCCTCTGAAAAAAAATAAAAATAAAAAATAAATAAAGGTTCTCTTTATCTCATTTTTTCCTTGCAATTTTTTCATTGAAGGAATTGGGTTATTTTTCAGTAGAGTTTCACACAGTCTGGGTTTTGCTGATTGCAACTTTGTCACATAATTTAATATGTTTCCTTGACCTGTGTGTTGTATATATTGATAAAATTGTATATATTGATAAAATCAATAACATCTTGGCCAGGCGCGGTGGCTCACACCTGTAATCCCATCACTTTGGGAGGCTGAGGCGGGCATATCACAAGGTCAGAAGTTCCATACCAGCCTAACCAACATGGTGAAACCCCATCTCTACAAAAAATACAAAAATTAGCCTGGCGTGGCAGTGGGTGCCTGTAGTCCCAGCTACTTGGGAGGCTGAGGCAGGAGAATTGCTTGAACCTGGAAGGCAGAGGCTGCAGTGAGCAGAGACCGTGTGGCTGCAGTCCAGCCTGGGTCATAAAGTAAGACTCCGTCTCAAAAAAAAAAAAACAAAAACATCTTTTTGTTTGTTTGTTTGTTTGTTTTTTGAGACAGACTCTCTCTGTGGCCCAGGCTGGAGTACAGTGGCACAATCTCGGCTAACTGCAACCTCTGCTTCCTGGGTTCAAGCGATTCTCCTGCCTCAGCCTCCTGAGTAGCTGGGACTGCAGGTGCCCGCCACCACGCCCGGCTAATTTTTGTATTTTTAGTACAGACAGGGTTTCACGATGTTGGCCAGGCTTGTCTCAGACTCCTGACCTCAAGTGATCCGCCCGCCTCAGCCTTCCAAAGTGTTGTGATTACTGGTATAAGCCACCATGTCTGGCCCTACATTGCATCTTTTATATTCATTGTCCTGGGGTTTTTTTGTTTGTTTGTTTTTTGTTTTGAGATGGAGTTTTGCTTTTATTGCCCAGACTGGAGTACGGTGGAGCAATCTTGGCTCACTACAGCCTCTGCCTTCCAGTTTCAAACGATTCTCCTGCCTCAGCCTCCTGAGTAGCTGGGATTACAGGCGCCCGCCACCACGCCCGGCTAATTTTTGTATTTTTAGTAGAGACTGGGTTTCACCATGTTGGCCAGGCTGGTCTCGAACTCTTGACCTTGTGATCCACCCACCTCAAGTCCCCAAAGTGATGGGATTACAGGCGTGAGCTACCACGCCCGGCCCCATTGTCCTGTTTTTAATGGTAACCAAGGAAATGGAAGGTGTCTGACTTGGAAAGTGACTCAGGAAGGAGCTGGGACCTCTTTAACAAGACTGAAACACATGGTTGGGGTGAAAGCTTAATAAATAGTAACGAAGGTCCAGGCAAGATAGGAGGGGTGAGGGGCCATGTAGTGTCATATTTCTACTCAGCTGGTATGTAGAATATGTCAGGCAGGGAAGCAGTTGGGCTGAAGACAGAACTGGAAAAGGAGAAGTAGCAGTTGAGGCAGCAGCTGGGATTATTTATCAGGGGATTACTCTACACCATACCCTGTTTTCTAAATATATCTTATTAATTCCCAACTCTATGCCTTTGCCCAGGATGTTTGTCCTGGTTGGAATATCATCTCCTTTCTCTTCACCTATCCAAATCCTACTTATCTTTTTTTTTTTTTGGAGACGGAGTTTAGCTCTTACAGGTGTGTGCCACCATGCCTGGCTAATTTTTTGTATTTTTAGTAGAGATGGGGTTTCACCATGTTGACCAGGCTGGTCTCGAACTCCTGACTTCAAGTGATCCACCCACCTCAGCCTCCCAAAGTGCTGGGATTACAGGTGTGAGCCACCACGCCTGGCTTTTTTTTTTTTTTTTTTTTTTTTTGAGACAGAGTCTGCTCTGTCATCCAGGCTAGAGAGCAGTGGCGTGACCATGGCTCCATGGCTCACCACAGCCTCAACCTCCTGGGCTGAAGTGATCCTCCCATCTCAGCCTCTTGGGTAGCTGGTACTACAGGCATGCACCACCATGCCCAGCTAATTTTTAAATTTTTTGTAGAGACAAGGTCTTACTATATTGTCCACGCTGGTCTCAAACTCCTGGACTCCAGCGATCCTCCCACCTTTGCCTCCCAAAGTGCTGGGATTACAGGCTAGAGCCACTCCACCCGGCCTCCAAATCCTACTTATCTGTTTTTAAAATTTATTTTTGTAATTACTTTTTTGAGATAGAGTCTTCCTCTGTTGCCCAAGCTGGAGGGTAATGGCAGGATCATGGCTCACTGCAACCTCGACCTCCTGGACTCAAGTGATCCTCTCAACTCAGCCTCCCAAGTAGCTGGGACCACAGGCATGTGCCACCAGGCCTGGCTAATTTTTTATTTTTTATTTATTTATTTTTTTTGAGACGGAGTCTCGCTCTGTTGCCCAGGCTGGAGTGCGGTGGCACGATCTCAGCTCACTGGAAGCTCTGCCTCCTGGGTTCAAGCCATTCTCCTGCCTCAGCCTCCCGAGTAGCTGGGACTACAGGCGCCTGCCACCATGCCCAACTAATTTTTTTGTATTTTTAGTAGAGATAGTGTTTCACCGTGTTAGCCAGGATGGTCTCAATCTCCTGACCTCGCGATCCGCCCGCCTGGGCCTCCAAAAGTGCTGGGATTATAGGCGTGAGCCACTGCGCCTGGCCTAATTTTTAATTTTTATAGAGATGGGGTCTCGCCATGTTGTCCAGGCTTATCTCGAACTCCTGAGCTCAAGTGATCCTCCCACCTCGGCTTCCCAAAGTGCTGGAATTACAGGTGTGAGCCACCACACCCGCCCAATCCTGCTTATCTTTAACAGGCAGTGCAAATTCCTTCTTTTCCATATTTTTGCTTATAGAGTCATAAAATATCTCTGGAAAGATAAATAAGAGATAAATAACATTTATTGCTTTCCCAGGAATGGAACTGGATGTCTAGAGGATTGAGCTGGGAGGGAGAAAGATACTGATTTGTTGCAGGAGGAATAGTTAATGTAATGAAACTGTCTAATATGAAGTTTTTGGAAGTAGAAAGAGGGAGACTGGAATTTGTAGTTTGAAGAGAAAGAGGAAGGTCTGGAACAGCCTCTGTGGGAGACTGCCAGAGAATGTATGAGACAAATAAAAGGGTTGCTGAGCAACTGCAAGGGCCAAGTTGAAACTGGACAGCATGAATTTATATTTGTCTACTTGGTTCTCCCTCTAGCAGTTTCTGGGACTTTGGGAGCAGAAAGGAAGAAAGAGGATAATGGAGGCAGGGGTCTCAGAGACAGTAACATTGGAGTGGCTGTTCATGGAGTGTGGGAGAGAAAACTAGTATAACTGGGAGATAATTACTTGATCTGGATGAACTGAGAGGTGGAGTACCTAGGCATCTCAGTGAGGTTAGAGAGCAGGTGATCAGAGATGTCAAAGTTATCTGGGGCCCGGTGCAGTGGCTCACACCTGTAATCCCAGCACTTTGGGAGGCTGAAGCAGGCAGATCACCTGAGGTCAAGAGTTCAAAAACAGCCTGGCCAACATGGCGAAACCTCATCTCTACTAAAAATACAAAAATTAGCCAGACGTGGTGGCATGCACCTGTGGTTCCAGCTACTCAGGAGGCCGAGGCAGGAGAATCACTTGAACTCAGGATGCGAAGGTTGCAGTGAGCCGCTATCATTGAGCCACTGCACTCCAGCCTGGGCAACAGAGTAAGACTCCGTCTCAAAATAAATAAATAAATAAATAAATAAATAAATAAATAAATAAATAAATAAAAGTTATTTGGAAAAGGCTTATATCAATGTAAGATACCACTATCAACCAAGAGCCTCCCTGGTCCACAGTTAGGCTTGTCAGAGGGACTCTGCTAGGCTAGAGGGGCATCATATCAGACTCCTCTTCCAAGATCCCTTTTAGGTTTTAGATTTTGGATGTTTTCAAATGACTCTAGGACAGCTCTTAGCAATGCCTGAGGTTTTTAAGCTGGTAGATTTAATCACTGAACCTGGATCTTCTGCAAGAGGCATGGTGGGAGTAATACAAAAATTAAACTACTATTTATTGAGCCTTTATTATGATCTAGACATTGTAATAAAGATATATATATACATACATACATACATATATATATTCTCTGTTCTCTCTTTTTGTCTGTGTGTGTGTGTCTATTCTCATTCTCACAAAAATGTATATTACTTTTTTTTTTTTTTGAGACAGAGTCTTGCTCTGTCTCCCAGGCAGGATTGCGGTAGCACGATGTCAGCTCCCTGCAGTCTCTGCTCCCAGGCTCAAGCAATTCTCCTGCCCCAGCCTCCCGAGTAGCTGGGACTACAGGCATGTGCCACCATGACTGGCTAATTTTTGTATTTTTTAGTAGCGATGGGGTTTCACCATGTTGGCCAGGCTGGTCTTGAACTCCTGACCTCAGGTGATCCACCCGCCTCAGTCTCCCAAAGTGCTGGGATTACGGGCATGAGCCACTGCGCCTGGCCTATTACTATTTTTTTAATAGATGAGGAAACAATCCCAGGGACGTTATATGATTTTCCTTAGGTCACACAGCTGGCAAGTGTCAGAGCAGGGACTTAAATCCAGGTCTGACTACAAAACCTGTATTCTTTTTTTTTTTTATTTTTTACTTCATGTCATGAAATTCAAAGCCTATATTCCTTGGTGTCCAGCAATACTTTTTCAGCAAACACTCCCCTCTATTAAATGAATCTTATTTTGCCAGTGACATCTGTTGTAAAATTATAAATGCATTCTCACCAAAGAAACTATACAGAGTTAAAAGCTTTAGGTGACCAAGGGGTTAACTGGGTAGGGTGGGAGAGAAGCTTGGAGGCACTAAAATGAGTTGAAGGTAATTGCAGTGGTCCAAGGGAGAAGGATGAGACTCCAGATTAACGGTATGGTAGGAAAAATGGAAGAGGGGGTAATGGATTTAAGAGATAGTTCCAAAGGTAGGAATGAAAGTAATATGGCCACGCTGGTCTTCTGTAGTCCCTGAACATATACAGCTCACTCCTTCCTCCGTTCGTCTGTACTATCTGATACTCCTGTCTGGAATTCTCTCTCTCTTTTTTCTTTCTTTTTTCTTTTCTTTTCTTTTCTTTTTTTTTTTTTTTTTTGACAGGTTCTCACTCTGTTGCCCTGGCTGGAGTACAGTGGTGATCTCAGCTCACTGTAGCCTCCACCTCCCGGACACAGGTGATCCTCCCACCTCAGCCTCCCAACTAGCTGAGACCACAGACGCACACCATCATGCCCAGCTAATTTTTTTGTAGAGACATGGTTTTGCCATGTTGGCCAAGCTGGTCTTGAAACTCCTGGGCTTAAGCAATTTGCCTACCTCAGCCTCTCAGTGTTGGGATTATAGGCGTGAGCCACTGCGCCCAGCTGGAATTCTCTATTTTTTTTTTCTATGGAGACAGAGTTTTGCTCTTGCTGCCCAGGCTGGAGTGCAATGGCGCGACCTCAGTTCACTGCAACCTCCACCTCCTGGGTTCAAGCTACTCTCCTGCCTCAGCCTCCTGAGTAGGTGGGATTACAGGCAAGCGCCACTATGCCCGGCTAATTTTGTATTTTTAGTAGAGACGGGGTTTCTCCATGTTGGTCAGGCTGGTTTCGAACTCCTGATCTCAGGTGATCTGCCCGCCTTGGCCTCCCAAAGTGCCGGGATTACAGGCATGAGCCACTGTGCCCGGCCTTCCAGCTGGAATTTTCTTACTCCAGAATTTTTTTTTTTGAGAAGGAGTTTTGCTCTGTCCCCCAGGCTGGAGTGCAGTGGCACGATCCCAGCTCACTGCAACCTCCACCTCCCTGGTTCAAGTGATTATTCTGCCTCAAACTCCCAAGTAGCTGGGATTACAGGTGCCCACCACCATGCCCAGCTAATTTTTGTATTTTTAGTAGAGACAGGGTTTCACCATATTGGCCAGGCAGGTCTCGAGTGCCTAACCTCAAGTGATCCGCCCGCCTCAGGCTCCCAAGGTGCTAGAATTACAGGTGTTTACAGGCGTGAGCCACTCCGCCTATTTGTTTGTTTGTTTTTGTTTTTGTTTTTGAGACAGGGTCTCACTGTGTTGCCCAGGCTGAAGTGCCATGGCGTGATCACAGCTCACTGCAGCCTCTAACTGCCCAGCTCAAGTGATCCTCCCGCCTCAGCTCCCAAAGTAGCTTAGACTATAGGCATGCACCACCACGTCCAGCTAATTTTTGTATTTTTTGTAGAGACAGAGTTTTGCCACGTTGCCCAGGCTGTTCTCAAACTCCTGAGCTCAAGCGAGCCGCCCACCTCGGCCTCCCAAAGTGCTAAGATTACAGGCACGAGCTACCACCCCTGGCCTCTTCCTCCAGATCTTTGAATAGCTGGCTCCTCATTCAGGTCTTAGCTCAAATATCATCTCTCCTGATGGAAACTGATTAATTATCTTGAAAACTGGTCAATGAAGGGGAAAAAAATCAAACATTTATCCTGCTTTTCCTAGGTAAACTGGGTAACAAAATAGTAAATGAGAGCACATGTCTTTACACAACTATTCCAATGAATAAAAAGAAAAATAATAGAATATAACAATTTTTAATTCTCAATAAATAGATATAGGTAGTGAGCATTAACAACTTCTTTTTGTTTTTGTTTTGTTTTTTTATTTTTTCTTTTTTTTTTAGATGGAGTCTCGCTCTGTCGCCCAGGCTGGAGTGCAGTGGTGTGATCTTGGCTCACTGCACCCTCCGCCTCCCAGGTTCAAGCAAGTACCTGGGACTTACTCCTGCCTCAGCCTCCCAAGTACCTGGGACTACAGGCATGTGCCACCACGCCTGGCTAATTTTTGTATTTTTAGTAGAGATGGAGTTTCACCATGTTGGCCAGGCTGGTCTTGAACTCCTGACCTCAAGTGATCTGCCCACCTCGGCCTCCCAAAGTGCTGGGATTACAGGCATGAGCCACCACACCCGGCCTAAAATTATTCTTTTTTTTTTTTTTGAGACGGAGTTTTGTTCTTGTTGTCCAGGCTGGAGTGCAGTGGCATGATCTTGGCTCACTGCAACCTCTGCCTCCTGGTTTCAAGTGATTCTCCTGCCTCAGCCTCCTGTGTAGCTGGAATTACAGGCGCCCGCCACCACGCCCAACTAATTTTTTGTATTTTTAGTAGAGATGGGGTTTCACCATGTTGGCCAGGCTGGTCTTGAACTCTTGACTTGAGGTGATCTACCTACCTCGGCCTCCCAAAGTGCTGGAATTACAGGCGTGAGCTACTGCCTCCGGCCATGATTTTTTTAAATTAAAAAAAAAAAAAAAAAAAAAGGCCAGGTGTGGTGGTGTACACCTGTAATATCAACACTTTGTGAGGCTGAGGCGGGAGGATCCCTTGAGTTCAGGAGTTTGAGACCAGCCTGGGGAACATGGCAAAAACCTGTCTCTACAAAAAATACAAAAATTAGCCAGGTATGATGGTGTACATCTGTAGTCCCAGCTACTCAGGAGGCTGAGGCAGGAGGATCACTTGAGCCCAGGGCATGGAAGCTGTAGTGAGCTGAGATGGTGCCACTGCACTACAGTCTGGGCAACAAAGTGAGACCCTGTCTGTAAATAGATAAATAGGGCTGGGCATGATGGCTCACGCTTGTAATCCCAACACTTTGGGAGGCCAAGGCGGGCAGATCACCTGAGGTTGGAAGTTCGAGACCAGCCTCACCAACATGGAGAAACCCCGTCTCTACTAAAAATACAAAATTAGCCGGGCGTGGTGGTGCATGCCTGTAATCCCAGCTACTCAGGAGGCTGAGGCAGGAGAATCACTTGAACCAGGGAGGTGGAGGATGCAGTGAGCCAAGATTGTGTCATTGCACTCCAGCCTGGGCAACAAGAGTGAAACTCTGTCTCAAAAAATATATAATAATAATAATAATAATAATAATAATAAATAAAACCTCTCAGAAATGTCTTTTTTGACCATCTTCTTGTTATAAGTAAAATGTTTATTCAGAAACAGAATGCTTGTTCCTCAGTACCACAAGGAAAAATTAGCATTCAGACAAAAAGTTCTCTCAGCAAGGCAATTTTACTTTCTGTAGAAAGTAAATTTCTGCATTGTTCCATGTGTGAGGCGCACCCTTTCTGCAAAAAGTAAAATTGCCTTGCTGCAAAAACTTTTTGTCTGAATGCTGATTTTTCCTTGCAGTACCAAGGAATAAGCATTCTGTTTCTGAATAAACATTTTACTTATAAAATTCTCTAAATTAGCACCTATTGTCTCAGTGACTATCACATTACCCTGTTTGATTTTTTCCATAGCCCTTATCGACTGAAGTTTCCTTACATGAGAAGCAATAGAACATGATTGTTGAAAGGGCAAACTATAGCATGAGGATGCCTGGATTTAAATTTTGTCTCTCTACTTACTAGCTATATGATCTTCAACTACTTAATAGCTATATGCTTCAGTTTCCCCAATTGTAGAATGGGGATAATAACAATGCTTATATCATGGAGTCATTAGGAGTATTAAATGAGTTAACACATCCAAAGCCCTCAGCCCAGTGCCTGGCATAGGGTAAACATATGTTAGCAATTGTATTGCATAATTACTTGTTTATGTGTACCTTGTTTCTCTTTCACTAGAATATAAATCTATTTTAGTGCACTCCTCCCAGCAACTAAAATTGCCTAGCATTTGTGATTAATAAATATTTGTTGAATGCAGGACCTAAATTGGAATGGCAAAGGATAGGAGAGAGGCTGGGTGCAGTGGCTCACACCTGTAATCTCAGCACTTTGGGAGACCGAGGCAGGTGGAGTGCCTGAGCTCAGGAGATCGAGACCAGCCTGGCCAACATGAGGAATCCCCATCTCTACTAAAAATACCAAAAAAATAGCTGGACGTGGTGGCGGGTGCCTGTAGTTTCAGCTACTTGGGAGGCTGAGGCAAGAGAATCACTTGAACCCGGCAGATGGAGGTTGCAGTGAGCCCAGATCATGCCACTGTACTCCGGCTTGGGTGACAGAGCAAGACTTTGTCTGAACAAAACAAAACAAAACAACAGAAAAAAACAACCAACCAACAAACAAACAAAAAATAGATAGGAGAGAGACATGTAAAATATTATTAAAAAGAAGAAGAAAACCCTGAACCTAATTTTTTTTTCTTTTTTTTTTTTTTTTTGAGACGGAGTCTCGCTCTGTCACCCAGGCTGGAGTGCAGTGGCCGGATCTCAGCTCACTGCAAGTTCCGCCTCCCGGGTTTACGCCATTCTCCTGCCTCAGCCTCCCGAGTAGCTGGGACTACAGGCGCCTGCCACCTCGCCCGGCTAAGTTTTTGTATTTTTAGTAGAGACGGGGTTTCACTGTGTTAGCCAGGGTGGTCTCGATCTCCTGACCTCATGATCCGCCCGTCTCGGCCTCCCAAAGTGCTGGGATTACAGGCTTGAGCCACCGCGCCCGGCCGCTAATTTTTTTTTTTCTGATGAGGAGGGAAGGGTATAAGATCACTCCAAGGGTTCAAGCTTAAGTAACAAGTGGAAAGCTAGTGCTTTTAACAAAAATAGGAAAACCATGAACTGGAACTAATATTATTTGAATATTATTCTGATAATGAATTTTATTTTAGGTATGAGTTTGAAGTAATGGCAAAACATGCCAGTGGACATGCTAGCAGGCAGTTAATTGTAAATGCAGAATAGGAGTTCATGAGAAAAGTCAGCACTGAAGATAGGTTTGAATATCACCTGTGCCGTTGTGACACTTAAATATTCAACATTCTGATATGAGCTTCCTTCATCTCTAAAAAGCAAGAAACTTGCAGAAGTGAGTATAATGAAAAATAAAAGACTTGAACCCTTCAATTTATTCTTCAGAGAAAGTCACTATTAGCAGTAGTGAGCCGAGATTGCGCCACTACACTCCAGCCTGGGCGACAAAGCAAGACTCCATCTCAAAAAAAAAAAAAAAAAAAAAATAGCCAGGAATGGTGGCACATGCCTGTAGTCATGGCTTCTCAGGAGACTGAGGCAGAAAGATTGCCTGAGCTCAGGAGTTCAAGGATATGGTGAGCTATGATGGTGCCACTGCACTCCAGCCTGGGTGATGGCGAGACCCTGTCTCAAAAAATAATAATAAGGCCGGGTGCGGTGGCTCATGCCTGTAATCTCAGCACTTTGGGAAGCTAAGGTGGGTGGATCACCTGAGGTCAGGAGTTCGAGACTAGCCTGACCAAAATGGTGAAAGTCTGTCTCTACTAAAAATACAAAAAATTAGCCAAGCATGGTGGCAGACGCCTGTAATCCCAGCTACTTAGGAGGCTGAGGCAGGAGAATCCCTTGAACCTGGGAGGAGGATGTTGCAGTGAGCTGAGGTCGCGCCATTGCACTCCAGCCTGGGTAGCAAGAGCAAAACTCTGTCTCAAAAAAACAAAAAAAACCTTCATACTTACAGCCTTCAGTAAAATTTTGTCATTTTACTTATATAAATGTTTTGTATATTTCTTGTTAGGTTTATTCCCCTATCATTTTTTTTTTTTTTTTTTTTCGAGACGGAGTCTCACTGTCGCACAGGCTGGAGTGCAGTGGCACAATCTCGGCTCACTGCAAGCTGTGCCTCCCAGGTTCATACCATTCTCCTGCCCCAGCCTCCCGAGTAGCTGGGACCACAGGCGCCTGCCACCACGCCTGGCTAATTTTTTTTGTATTTTTAGTAGAGACGAGGTTTCACCATGTTAGCCAGGATGGTCTAGATCTCCTGACCTCGTGATCCACCTGCCTCGGCCTCCCAAAGTGCTAGGATTACAGGCGGGAGCAACTGCGCCCAGCCATATTTCAGTATGGAGTATGATGATTGCCATTGTTTTCTCATAGATAACTCTTTATCAAATTGTGAATTTCTACAGTTCCTAGCCTATTGAGAATTTTTTTGTTTGTTTGGTTTTTTTTTTTTTGAAACAGCGTCTTGCTCTGTCATCCAGGCTAGAGTGCAGCGGCGCAATCGTGGCTCACTGCAGCTTTGACCTTCCGGACTCAAGTGATCCTCCCACCTCAGCCTCCCAAATAGATGAGACTACCAGCAGACACCACTACACTCAACTAATTTATTTTTATTGCTTGTAGAGATGGAGTCTCCCTATGTTGCCTGAACTGGTCTTGAACTCCTAGGCTCAAGCAGTACTCCTGCCTTGGTCTCCCAAAGTGGTGGAATTACAGGCATAAGCCACGGTGCCTGGCTGAGAACATATTTTTAAGATACTATAAGAACAAAGTAAATAATTCAAATAGTAGAAGAAGGTATGTGAAGAGTTGCCCATCTCTGTTTCCAAATTTCCTTGCTGACAGGCAATTCCTGTTCTTTTTTTATATATCCTACCAGAGATGAATTGATCCAAATATAAGCACATATGTGAATGCTACTTTTTACATAAATAGTAGGATAATATATATACTGTTCTAAGCCCTGATTTTTTTTTTTTTTTTTTTTTTTTTTTTTGAGATGGAGCCTCGCTCTGTCGCCTAGGCTGGAGTGCAGTGGTATGATCTCGGCTCACTGCAACCTCCACCTCCTGGGTGCAAGCAGTTCTCTGCCACAGCCTTCCAAGTAGCTGGGATTACAGGCGCCCGCCACCATGCCCGGCTAATTTTTTGTATTTTTAGTAGAGATGAGGTTTCACCATCTTGGCCAGGCTGGTCTTGAACTCCTGACCTTGTGATCCACCAGCCTCAGCCTCCCAAACTGCTGGAATTATAGGTGTGAGCCACTGCGCCCAGCCTAAGCCCTGATTTTTTTTTTTTTTTTTTTTTGAGACGGAGTCTCGCTCTGTCGCCCAGGCTGGAGTGCAGTGGCCAGATCTCAGCTCACTGCAAGCTCCGCCTCCCGGGTTCCCGCCATTCTCCTGCCTCAGCCTCCCGAGTAGCTGGGACCACAGGCGCCGCCACCTCGCCCGGCTAATTTTTTGTGTTTTTAGTAGAGACGGGGTTTCGCCGTGTTAGCCAGGATGGTCTCGATCTCCTGACCTTGTGATCCGCCCGTCTCGGCCTCCCAAAGTGCTGGGATTACAGGCTTGAGCCACCGCGCCCGGCCCCCTGATTTTTTAAGTCAAGCTGTGAGTAATTTCTTTTTTCTTTTTTTTTTTTTTTGAAACACAGTCTTATTCTGTTGCCCAGGCTGGAGTGCAGTGGCATGATTTCGGTTCACTGCAATCTCCGCCTCCCGGATTCAAGCGGTTCTCCTGCCTCAGCCTCCTGAGTAGCTGGGACTGCAGGTGCTCGTCACCATGCCTGGCTAATATTTGTATTTTTAGTAGAGACGGGGTTACACTATGTTAGCCAGGCTGGTCTCGAACTCCTGACCTCAGGTGATCTGCCAGCCTCGGCCTCCTAAAGTGCTGGGATTACAGTCATGAGCCACCACCACACCCAGCCTTTTTTTTTAAATTAACAAAATAGATACACAAATACCATTGTGTTACAATTACCTACAGTATTCAGTATAGTCACATGCTGTACAGGTTTGTAGCCTAGAAGTAATAGGCTATACCATATAGCCTAGGTATGTAGTATACTATACCACCTGGGTCTGTGTAAGTACACTCTATGATGTTTGTACAGTGACAAAATCACCTAGTGATGCATTTCTTAGAATGTATCCCTGTCATTAAGCAATATATGACTCTGTCTGAGTCCCTGTTTTCAATTTTTTTGGGTCTATACCAAGAAGTAGAATTGCTGGATCATATGGTAATTCTATGTTTAACTTTTTGAGGAATTGCCAAACTGTTTTCCACAGTGGCTGCAACCATTTTACCTTCACATCAGCAACGTACAAGGGTTCCAACTTCTCCACATCTTTGTCAAAACTTGTTATTTTCCTTTTGTTAAAATCATAGCCATCCTGTGGGTGTGGAGCAGTATCTCATTGTAGTTTTTCCTCTTTTGTTTTTCTTTTTTTTTTGAGACAGAGTTTCACTATGTCACCCAGGCTGGAGCACAGTGGCACAAACATAGCTCACTGCAATCTCAATCTCCCGGGCCTAGGTGATCCTCCTGCCTCAGCCTCCCAAATAGCAGCCTCCAAAGTAACTGGGACTACAGGTTCATGCCACCATGCCCGGCTAATTTTCGTATTTTTTGTAGAGTCCAGGTTTTGTCAGGTTGCCCAGACTAGTCTCGAACTCCTGAGCTCAAGTGATCCTCCTGCCTCATCCTCCCAAAGTGTTGGGATTACAGGCGTGAGCCCCTGCACCCAGCTTCATTGTACTTTTCATTTGCCATTTCCCTAATGAAAATCATGTTGAGCGTCTTTTTATGTGCTTATTGGCCATTTGTATATCTTCTTTGGAGAAATGTCTATTCAAATCTTTAGTCCATTTTTGAATTGGGATTTTTTTAATAGTAGGAGTTATTCACGCGTTCTGAATATTATCAGGTATATGATTTGCAAATATTTTCTCCCATTCTACGAGTTGTCTTTTCATTTTCTGGATAATGTCCGTTGATGTTGGTAAAATTTTAATTTTGATGAAGTCCAATTTATTTATTTGTGTATATATATATAAATAATATATACATATATATATATATATTTTAGACAGGGTTTCAGCTTTGTCACCCAGGCTGGAGTATAGTGGTGCAGTCACTGATCACTGCAACCTCAACCTCCTGGGCTCAAACAATCCTCCCATTTCAGCCTTCCGAGTAGCTGGGACCCCAGTTGTGCATCACTACACCTGGCTAATTTTTTATTTTTTATTTTTTAGACAGAATCTCACTCTGTCACCAGGCTGGAGTGCAGTGGCACCATCTCAGCAACCTCCACCTCCCGGGTTCAAGCGATTCTCCTGCCTCAGCCTCCCAAGCAGCTGGGACTACAGGCGTGCACCACCACGCCCAGCTAATTTTTGTATTTTTAGTAGAGACGGGGTTTCACCATATTGACCAGGATGGTCTTGATCTCTTGACCTCGTGATCCTCCCACCTTGGCCTCCCAAAGTACCGGGATTACAGGCATAAGCCACCTCGCCCAGTCTGATTTTTTAATTTGTAGACACAGGGTCTCCCTATGTTGCCCAGACTGGTCCTGAACTCCTGGGCTCAAGTGATTCTCCCACTTCAGTCTCCCTAAATGCTGAGATTACAGCTGTGAGCCACTGCACCTGGACCAATTTATCCATTTTTTTTCTTTTGTTGCCTGTGCTTTTGGTGTTATATCGAAAAATCATTGCCAAGACAAATGTCATATAGATTTCCCCCTATGTTTCCTTCCAGGAGTTTTATAATTTTAGTTCTTACATTTAGGTCTTTGATTGATTTTGAGTTAATTTTTAAAAATATGGTATAAGGTGAATGGGTGTGGTGGCTCACGCCTATAATTTGCATTTTGGGAGGCAGAGGCAGGTGAATCACTAGAGGCTAGGAGTTTCAGACCAGCCTGGCCAACATGGTGAAACCCCTTCTCTACTAAAACTACAAAAACAAACAAACAGAAAACAACCAAAAATTAGCCGGGCGTGGTGGCACACACCTGTAATCCCAGCTATTTGGGTGGCTGAGGCAGGAGAATCACCTGAACCCAGGAGGCGGAGGTTGTAGTGTGCCAAGATGGTATCACTGCACTTCCAGTCTGGGCAACAGAACAAGACTGTCTCAAAAAAAAAAAAAAATGGTGTAAGGCAAGGGTTCAACTGCATTCTTTAGCATGTGGATATACAGTTTTCTCTGTACCATTTGTTGAAGAGACTCTCTTTTTCCCCACTGAATATTGTTGGTACCCCCTTGTCAAAATATGTAGTGTTTGTCTTTCCATGCCTGGCTTATTTCACTTGGTGTCATGTTCTCCAGTTCCATCTATGTTATCACAAATGACAAAATTTCCTTGTTTTTAATGGATGAATAGTATTCAGTTGCATATATATATATATATATAGAGAGAGAGAGAGAGAGAGAGAGAGCACATTTTCTTTATTCAGTCATCTGTTGATGGACACTTAGGGTGATTCCATAACAGGGCTATTGTGAATAGTGCTGCAAATACTGTTCTCATTCATACGTGGAATCTAAAACAAACTCAAAGAAGCAGAAAGTAGAATGGTATTTAACAGAGACTGAGGGGTGGAGGAAATGGGGAGATGATGGTCAAAGGGTACAAAGCCTCAATTAGGAGGGATATGTTTTTTTAAATTTGAGATATAAGGCTGGGTGCAATGGCTTACACCTGTAATCCCAGCACTCTGGGAGGTTGAGGCAGGTGGATTACCTGAGGTTAGGAGTTCCAGACCAGACTGGCCAACATGGCAAAACCCCGTCTCTACTAAAAATACAAAAATTAGCCAGGCATAGGCCAGGCACGGTGGCTCACGCTTGTAATCTCAGCACTTTGGGAGTGGCGGGTGGATCACAAGGTCAGGAGATCGAGACCATCCTGGCTAACATGGTGAAACCCTGTCTCTACTAAAAAATACAAAAAATTAGCTGGGCATGGTGGCAGGTGCCTGTAGTCCCAGCTAATCGGGAGGCTGAGGCAGGAGAATGGCGTGAACCTGGGAGGCAGACCTTGCAGTGAGCCGAGATCATGCCACTGTACTCCAGCCTGGACGACAGAGTGAGACTCCGTCTCAAAAAAAAAAAAAAAAAAAATTAGCCGGGCATGGTGGCACGCACCTGTAATCCCAGCTACTCAGGAGGCTGAGGCAGACAGGAGAATCACTTGAACCCAGGAGGCAGAAGTTGCAGTGAGCTGAGATCACGCCGCTGCACTCACTCCAGCCTGTGCAACAAGAGCGAAACTCCATCTCAAAAAAAAAAAAAAAAAAAGATACATTTCTCAGTGTAGTGAATATAGTAAATAATAATGTATTGTACATTTCAAAATTGCTAAGAGAAGCCAGGTGTGCTGGCTCACACCTGTAATCTCAACACTTTGGGAGGCTGAAGTGGGAGGAGGATCGCTTTAGGCCAGGAGTTTGAGGTTTGAGACCAGCCTGGGCAACACAGAGAGACTATGTCTCTAGAAAAAATAATTCGGTGGCTCACGCCTGTAATCCCAGCACTTTGGGAGGCCGAGGCGGGCGGATCACAAGGTCAGGAGATCGAGACCATGGTGAAACCCCGTCTCTACTAAAAATAGAAAAAATTAGCCGGGCGCAGTGGCGGGCGCCTGTAGTCCCAGCTACTCGGGAGGCTGAGGCAGGAGAATGGCGTGAACCTGGGAGGCGGAGCTTGCAGTGAGCCGAGATTGCGCCACTGCACTCCAGCCTGGGCGACAGAGCGAGACTCCGTCTCAAAAAAAAAAAAAAAAAAAAAAAAAAAGAAAAAATAATTAAACAAAATGAAACAAAACAAAAATCACTAAGAGAGTAAATTTATTTATTTATTTATTTATTTTATTTTATTTTTTTTGAGACGGAGTCTCGCTCTGTCACCCAGGCTGGAGTGCAGTGGCCGGATCTCAGCTCACTGCAAGCTCCGCCTCCCGGGTTCACGCCATTCTCCTGCCTCAGCCTCCCGAGTAGCTGGGACTACAGGCGCCTGCCACCTCGCCCGGCTAAGTTTTTGTATTTTTAGTAGAGACGGGGTTTCACTGTGTTAGCCAGGATGGTCTCGATCTCCTGACCTCGTGATCCGCCCGTCTCGGCCTCCCAAAGTGCTGGGATTACAGGCTTGAGCCACCGCGCCCGGCCAAGAGAGTAAATTTAAATTTCAAATGTTCTTACCACAAAAAATGGTTAAGTGTCTGAGGTACTGAATGTGTTCATTAGCCTGATTTAATTATTCTGCTTGTATTCATGAGTCATAACATCACTTTGTACCCCATAAATATTTACAACTATAACTTGTCAATTTATAATTTAAAATATAAAAACAAAAAGATCAATTGACCATATACGTGAGGATTTATTTCTGGGCTCTCTAATTCTATTCCATTGGTCTATATATATGTCTTTATGCCAGTATCACACTCTTTTGGTTACTGTAGCTTTTGTAGTACGTTTTCTTTTTTTTTTTTTTTTTTTTGAGATGGAGTCTCGCTCTGTCCCCCAAGCTGGAGTGCAGTGGTGCGATCTTGGCTCACTGCAAGCTCCGACTCCCGGGTTCACGCCATTCTCCCGCCTCAGCCTCCAGAGTAGCTGGGACTATAGGCGCCCGCCACCACGCCTGGCTAATTTTTTTGTATTTTTAGTAGAGACAGGGTTTCACCTTGTTAGCCAGGATGGTCTCGATCTCCTGACCTCATGATCCACCCGCCTCAGCCTCCCAAAGTGCTGGGATTTCAGGAGTGAGCCACCTCGCCCGGCCTTGTAGTACGTTTTCAAATCTTGAAGTGTAAGTCCTCCAACTTGTTTTTCTTCTTTTTAAAGACTGTTTTAGATATTTGAAGTCCCTTCAGATTCTACATGATTTTTTTTTTTTTTTTTTTTTTTTTTGAGACTGAGTCTCGCTCTGTTGCCCATGCTGGAGTATAGTGGTGTGATCTCAGCTCACTGCAACTCTGGCTTTGGTGTTCAAGTGATTCTCCTGCCTCAGCCTCCCAAGTAGCTGGGATTACAGGCACCGGCCACCATGCCTGGCTAATTTTTTTTTTGTATTTTTAGTACAGACAGGGTTTCCCCATGTTGGTCAGGCTGATCTCAAACTCCTGACCTCGTGATCCTCCCGCTTAGGCCTCCCAAAGCACTGGGATTACAGGTGTGAGCCACTGTGTCTGGCCGATTCCACATGAATTTGAAGGTGGGTTTTCTATTTCTGTCAAAAATTCCATTGGAATTTTGATATGGATTGCATTGAATCTGTATATCATTTTGAAGAGGGTTTTTTTTTGGTTTTTTAAGACTAAGTCTTGCTCTGTCCCCCAAGATGGAGTGCAACGGCACAATTACAGGTGGGGTGGCTGAGATCACACCACTGCACTCCAGCATGGGCGACAGAGCGAGACTCAGTCTCAAAAAAAAAAAAAAAAAAAAAAATTCCTCAGCCTCCTGAATACCTGGGATTACAGGCACTTACCATCATGCCTGGCTAATTTTTGTGTTTTTGTCAAGACAGGGTTTCACCATGTTGTCCAGGCTGTTCTTGAATTCCTGACCTCAGGGGATCTGCCTGCCTCGGCCTCCCAAAGTGCTGGATTACAGGCATAAGCCACCGCGCCCGGACCAGAAGAGTATTTTTATCATAACCATATGAAGAGTAATTCATCACATAATATCTTCCAATCCATGAAGACAGGATATCTTTCCATTTATTTATGTCTTCTTTAATTTCACTCAGCAATGTTTTGTAGTTTTCATTGCTAGTGTATAGAAATTCAATTAATTTTTGTGTGTTGATTTTGTATACTACAGCTTCACTGAATTCACTTATTAGCTATAATCATTTTTTGTGTAATTTTTAGGGTTTTGTACATATATACCATCATGTCATCTGTGAAAAGAGACAATCTTACTTCTCCCTTTCCAATCTATTATTTATTTTTCTTGCTTAATTACTGGCTAAAACTTCCACTACTATGTTTAATAGGAGTGGTGAAGGTAGCTGGATGTGGTGGCTCACGTCTGTAATCCCAGCACTTTGGGAGGCCGAGGCGGGCAGATCACCTGAGGTCGGGAGTTCAAGACTAGCCTGACCAACATGGAGAAACCCCGTCTCTATTAAAAATATGAAATTAGCTGGGCATGGTGGTGCATGCCTGTAATCCCAGCTACTCAGGAGGCTGAGACAGGAGAATTGCTTGAACCTGGGAGGCAGAGGTTGCAGTGAGCCAAGATCGTACCATTGCTCTCCAGCCTAGGCAACAAGAGCAAAACTCCATCTCAAAAAAAGAAAAAAAATAAGTGGTGAAGGCAGTATCTTACCTTATGAAGAAAGCTTTCAATCTTTCACCATTGTGTATGATGTTACATATGGGTTTTTCATATAGGGCCTTTTCATCATGTTGAGGAAGTTCTCTTCTATTCCTAGTTTACTGTTTGCCTTTTATCATGACAGGATGTTGGATTTTGTCAAATACTTTTTCAGCATCAACTGAGATGATCATGTGGTTTTTTCCTTCATTCTATTAATGTAGTTATATTCATTGATTGATTTTCCTATGTTTAACCATTCTTGCATTCTAGGAATGAATCCCAGTTGGTTATGGTCTATTACCTTTTAATATACTGCTGAATTTGGTTTGCCAGCATTTTGTTAAGGTTTTTGCATCAGTATTCATAAAGGATATTGGTCTGTAGTTTTCTTTTCACATAGTGTCTTTCTCTGGCTTTGGTATCGGTGTGATGCTGACCTCATAGAATGAGCTAGGAAGTGTTCTTTCCTTTTCAAATTTTCAGAAGACTATCAGAAAGATTAGTGTTAATTCTTGGCCAGGCACCGTGGCTCACACCTGTAATCCCAGCACTTTGGGAGGCCGAGGCAGGTGGATCACGCAGTCAAGAGTTCGAGATCAAGACCATCCTGGCTAACACAGTGAAACCCCGTCTCTACTAAAAATACAAAGAATTAGCCGGGCGTGGTGGCGGGCGCCTGTAGTCCCAGCTACTCGGGAGGCTGAGGCAGGAGAATGGCGTGAACCCGGGAGGCGGAGCTTGCAGTGAGCCGAGATTGTGCCACTGCACTCAAGCCCGGGCGACAGAGCGAGACTCCATCTCAAAAAAAAAAAAAAAAAGAATTCAAGACCAGCCTGGCCGACATGGTGAAACCCGTCTCTACTAAAAATAGAAACATTAGCTAGGTGTGGTGGTACACACCTGTAATTCCAGCTACTTGGGTGGCTGAGGCAGGAGAACTGCTTGAACCCAGGAGGTGGAGGTTGCAGTGAGCCGAGATCTCACCACTGCACTCCAACCTGGGTGAGAGAGCAAGACTCTGTCTCAGTAAAAAGAAAAAAAAAAGGCCAGGCGCGGTGGCTCACGCCTGTAATCCCAGCACTGTGGGAGGCCGAGGCGGGTGGATCACGAGGTCAGTAGATCAAGACTATCCTGGCTAACACGGTGAAACCCCATCTCTACTAAAAAATAGAAAAAATTAGCCGGGTGTGGTGGCAGGTGCCTGTAGTCCCAGCCACTCCGGAGGCTGAGGCAGGAGAATGCCGTGAACCCAGGACGCGGAGCTTGCAGTGAGCCAAGTTGTGCCACTGCACTCCAGCCTGGGCAACACAGTGAGACTCTGTCTCAAAAAAAAAAAAAAAAAGAAAGAAAAAAAAGAAAAAAATTGATTAGTATTAATTCTTCGTTAAATTTTTGATAGAGTTCACCAGTGAATCAATATGATCCTGGGCTTTTCTTTGTTGGGAGGTTTTTTATTACTGATTCAGTCTCCTTATTAATTATAGATCTTTTCAGGATTTCTAGTTCTTTATGAGTTGGTCTTGATAGATTATGTGTTTTTAGGAATTTACACATTTCATCTAGGTTATACAATTTGTTGGTGTACAGTTGTTGACAGTATTCTGTTATAATACTTTACAGTTATTTTATTTTATTTTATTTTTGAGCTAGGGTCTCACACTGTCACCCAGGTTGGAGTGCAGTGGGACAATCTCGGCTCACTACAACTTCTGCCTCCTGGGTTAAAGCAATTCTCCTGCCTCAGCCTCCTGAGTAGCTGGAATTACTGACACACACCACCATGCCTGGCTAATTTTTGTATTTTTAGTAGAGATGGGTTTCACCATGTTGGCCAGGCTGGTCTTGAACTCCCGACCTCAAGTGATCCGCCCTTATTGGCCTCCCAAAGTGTTGGGATTATAGGTGTGGGACACCACACCCTGCCTACTTCACAGTTCTTTACAATTGTAACTGCCCAAGGAGTTTACCTTGCTGCCTAGACAGAGACGATTTATCAAGACAGGGGGATTGCAGTAGAGAAAGAGTAATTCTTGCAGAGCCGGCTGTGGAGGAGACTGGAGTTAATTATTATTACTCAAATTAGTCTCCCAGAGCATCCTGGGAGCAGGGTTTTTAAGGATAATTTGGTGGGTAGTGGGGAAGCCAGTGAGCCGAGAGTGCTGATTGGTTAAAGATGAAATCATAGAGAGTTGGAGCTTTCTTCTTGTGCTGAGTCAGTTCCTAGGTGGGGGCCGCAAGATCAGATGAGCCAGTTTATTGATCTGGGTGGTGCCAGCTGATCCATCAAGTGCAGAGTCTGCAAAATATCTCAAGCACAGATCTTAGGAGCAGTTTAGGGTCAGAATCTTGTAGCCTCCAGCTGCATGACTCCTAAACTGTAATTTCTAATCTTGTGGCTAATGTTAGTCCTACAAAGGCAATCTAGTCCCCAGGCAAGAAGGAGGTCTGCTTTGGGAAAGGGCTGTTACCGTCTTTGTTTAAACTATAAACTAAGTTTTTCCCAAAGTTAGTTCAGCCTACGCCCAGGAATGAACAAGGATAGCTTGGAGGTTAGAAGCAAGATGGAGTCAGTTAAGTTAGATCTCTTTCATTGTCTCAGTCATAATTTTGCAAAGGCGGTTTCAATCCCTCCCTCTGGGTTTTTAAACACTTTAATCTTAAGATATAGGCTATGAAATGGGAAAAGGCGGTTTGGTAATAATGTTCCCATCTTCATTTCTGATTTTAATTATTTGGGTCTTCTCTCTTTTTTTCTTTTTCTTTTCTCTTTTCTTTCTTTTTTTAACAGACAGGGTCTTACTCTGTTGCCCAAGCTGGTCTTGAACTCCTGGACTCAAGCAGTCCTCCTGCCTCAGTTTCCCAAAGGTTGCTCTTTTTTTCTTATTTCTTAAGGTATATATTTAGGTTATTAATTGGAGACTTTTTTTTTTTTCTTTGAGACGGAGTGTTGCTCTGTCGCCTAGGCTGGAGTGCAGTCGCATAATCTTGGTTCACTGCAACTTCTGCCTCCCCGGTTCAAGCGATTCTCCTGCCTCAGCCTCCCAAGTAGCTAGGATTACAGGCACTCACCACCACATCCGGCTAATTTTTTGTATTTTTAATAGAGATGGGGTTTCATCATGTTGGCCAGGCTGGTCTCAAACTCCTGACCTCAAGTGATCTGCCCACCTCAGCCCCCCAAAGTGCTGGGATTAGAGGCATGAGCCACTGCACCTCGCCGAGACATTTCTTTTATAATGTATGTATTTACAACTACAGATTTCCTTCTTCCCACTGCTTTCACTGCATCCCATAAGTTTTAGTATTTTGTGTTTTCATTTTAATTTGTCTCAAAGTATTTTCTCATTTCACCTGTGATTTCTTCTATTACCCACTGGTTGTTTTAGAATGTGTTGTTTAATTTCCACATACTTGTGCATTTTCCAGTTTTAATTATGTTGCTTTCTAGTTTCATTTCATTGTGATCAGATCACAAAAGATTATTTCAATCTGTTTCAATTTACTGAGGCTTGTTTTGTGGCCTAACATATGGTCTTTCCTCAAAATGTTCCATGTGTACTTGTGAAGAATTTGTATTCTGCTATTGTTAGGTGGAGTGTTCTGTATATGTCTGTTAGGTCTAATTGGTTTGTAGTTTTGTTCAAATCTTCCATTTCCACATTGATCCTTTGTCTGGTTGTATTGGCCATTATTGAAAGTGGGGTATTGAGGTCTCCAACTACTATTGTAGAAGTATTTTTCCCCTTCAATTCTGTCAATTTTTGGCTTATATATTTTGGAACTCTGTTATTAGGTGCTGCTATGATTTGGTCCCCACCAACACTCATGTTGACATTTGATCCTCAGTGTGACCATGTTGGGAGGTGGGGCGTAGTGTATGGCTCATGGAGGGAGATGGAGATCCCTCTTGAATGGCTTAGTGTTGTTCTTATGTTAGTGAGTGAGTTCCTGCTCTGGTGAGACTGGATTAGTTCTTGCAGGAATGGATTAATTTCCATGAAAATGGGTTGTTATAAAGTCAGGATGCCCCTCAAGTTTTGTTTGATCAAGGTGTCTATTTCCACTTTGACCTTCTCTGCCATGTTATGATGTAGCATGAAACCCCTTGCCAGAAGCCAGGGCCATGCCCTTAAACTTCCCAGTCTACAAAACTGAGAGCTAAATACTTTTTTTGTTTATAAATTACTCAGTCTTGAGTATTCTGTTATAGCAACTCAAAATGGACTAAGACAGGTGTATATATGTTTATAATTGTTATATCTTCTTTTTTTTTTTTTTTTTTTGAGATGGAATCTCTCTCTGTCACCCAGGCTGGAGAGCAGTGGCACGATCTCTGCTCACTGCAAGCTCCGCCTCCTGGGATCACACCATTCTCCTGCCTCAGCCTCCCGAGTAGCTGGGACTACAGGCGCCCGCCACCACACCCGGCTAATTTTTTATATTTTTAGTAGAGACGGGGTTTCACCATGTTAGCCAGGATGGTCTCCATCTCCTGACCTCGTGATCCACCTGCCTCGGCCTCCCAAAGTGCTGGGATTACAGGCGTGAGCCACCGCACCTGGCCTATATCTTCTTGCTGTATAAACCTTTTATCAGTATTTAATGTCCTCTGTCTAACCTTTTTTGTTGTAAAGCCTATTTTGTCTGACAATAATATAGTCACCACAGCTCTCTTGGTTACTATTTGCATGCAGTATCTTTCCCAATCTTTTTACTTTCAATCTCTTTGTGTCCTTATATCTAACATGAGATTCTTATGGACAGCATATAAATGGATCTTTTAAAAAATCTAACCTGCTAATTTCTGCCTTTTACTAGGAGAGTTTAATCCATTTATATGTAATGTGAATACTGATAAAGAGGGATTTACTTTTGCCATTTATCTATTTGTTTCTTTATGTCTTGTATGGGTTTCGTTCCTCAGTTCTTCCATTACTACTTTTTAAAAAATTTAGTTGATTTTTTTGGTGGTGTACAATTTTGATTCCCTTCTTCTTTCCTGCTCTGTATGTTAAGTTTTTTTCTTAGTGGTTATTTCCAACCTAGTGGCTCACACTCATAATCTCAGCACTTTGGGAGGCTGAGGTGGGAGGATCACTTGAGGCCAGTAGTTTAAGACCAACCTGGGCAACATCATAGTGAGACCTGTCTCTAAAAAAAAAGTAAAAAATATCCCTTTGTCTTTGGGTTTCAACAATTTGACTATAATGTGTCTTGATGTGGATCTCTTTGAATTTATCCTGCTTGGAGTTTAACTGTTGAACATGTATATTCATGTCTTTTCTCAGATTTGAGAAGTTTTTGGCCATTATTTCTTCGAGTATTTTTTCTGGCTAGGTGTGGTGGTTCATGCCTATAATCTCAACACTTTGGGAGGCCAATGCAGGAGGATTGTTTGAGGTCAGGAGTTCAAGACCAGCCTTGCCAACATAGTAAGGCCCCATCCCTACAAAAAAATTTAAAATTATGGCCAGGCATGGTGGCTTATGCCTGTAATCACAGCATTTTGGAAAGCTGAGGCAGGTGGATCACCTGAGGTCAGGAGTTCACGACCAGCCTGGCCAACATGGTGAAACCCCGTCTCTATTAAAAATACAAAAAAAAATTAGCCGGGCGTAGTGGTGGGTGCCTGTAATCCCAGCTACTCAGGAGGCTGAGGTAGGAGAATTGCTTGAACCCGGGAGGCAGA